>NW_027181684.1:2758750-5472500 GCF_028537555.1 Battus philenor
CACAAACTAAAAACGTTCGAGTGTGAAAGCTATATATATTAGGTACACTGGCAACTACAGCTATCAATACTTTTTAGACGTAAAATATTGTCTTGCTCAAATTGAAATTCGAACGCCGGTTGAAATTCGGCTCTGACCGTTGCATTGATTGGTGCGGTGAAGTTACATTGAAATACGATAGTGTTGCCTCAAATGTTGTATTTGATACAATCTATTGTTAGGATTCTATAATCAAAAGATAATTTTCAATGTTTTTTTCCGTTATGGTAAAAGATAATCTCTTCTTTCTTTTGTCTGAGATGCTGTTATGCTACGATTGGTGTCGGTGACAAGAATACGATAAAATCACAGAACTATACTAACATTTATTTGCCTGTTGTAACAACGGATACTTCATTATGACAAAGCCTTAGTACACTAACTAAACCAAAAATCAGGAAATGACTGTAGCGGTTGTAGAATTGTTCGATCAGTATAGTCTTGCTGCAAACATACGACATTTATTTCTTCAAAAAATAAGAAAGAGTTCATGGAATTTGGTTTCAAAACGCTGAAGAAGCAGTAACTATGTTTGAAAAGGTCTTGGAAAAGATCCCCAAAGAGGAGTTGCTTCGCATAGTTTATGGTGCTGGCCTTTGAGGTCTTAAAGGTAGAGAGTGAAGACCACGGACCACGCTTCTAACAATGACCCTATTAACATCGTCGAAAAACTGAAAATCTATGAGTGTAATGTACTTAGTACATATCATTATGGAAGCTATTTTGAAAAACAATTACGTGGATGTAAACATGTCTGTATTTCCGTGGACGGAAATTTACAATAGTTCCAGAACCGGCCCAATTCCAATGTACATCGGGAGGCACATTCTGTTTTACGACTTCTGCGGGAACTTATGCGTCCGTATTCAGAACGATCAATAAATATTTAGTACGCTTGAAAACTGCTATGTTATCTATATTTACATTTTTTAAATAAAATATGTAACACAAAACATAATTAACCACATTTACTACTTATGTAATTTTGTTTTTCAAATTTTAAGAATAGAATGGATCGGATTTATAATGATATAATACAATTTAAAATGAAACTTGAAGTTTCAAACGCGCTCTGATTTGAGCAGGGTATGCAACAAACTTAGTCAATGTTTTTTTTATGATCACTTTCACAAACGCTCTTGACTCAATAACTACGACAATTCATTCCTAAGGTGAACAGATAATCTCGTTAAGGTAAGGCCGATTCCAATCGGTCAAATTATAAATCTGTGGAAGAGGTTTAGTTTCAGCTGTGGACATCCTTCAGCTGCGATGATGATATTGATTCCCAAGTTTTATAATTCTATTCTCTATTATCTCAGAAATACTTTTCATTTGTTATTTTTCTCGTTAAACTGTAGCAGACTAATATGTAATAATTGACAATACGAAGTCTTTCAGGGCAGTTGTATAACGGAGTATTTTGTTTTAATGTACCGTCATTTTCAAACTAATATTGGTTTCCAATAGATTTAGTTAAAAGCTATCTGCATCCAAAGTCTGTTGTTCTCTATAGGTCACTAAATAGCTGTGCCATTAAAGGTCCACTGCTGAACATAAGTCACCACCATATATTTCGAATTGGTTGGCACGGACGACTTTAATATATGGTTAACTAAATTTTTTTAACATTAAAGTGAAAAGATATTTTGGTTTCTATGGCTCAACAACTACCATACATTTTACAAACAATAAAATATATGAGCGATTTGTTCGTATAGAATTTTAAAAGTGAGGTTACAGTACTGTATTGCTATAAGTTACGTAGTGACCATTTTTCCTCGCTGCGGCCCATTTCACGAAATTTCGAAATAGAGATCGCAGCACTTCGGGCCGGCGCTGCTCGACCCAAAAATATTGAAATGGATGTTAATAGCACCTTTGCATGCATTGCAGACCATTTATTGAAGCCCTCGTTGTGGTATTCCAGAATTCTTTATTTTAACTACAACGCGTACCGAATATTTTATCCCTCCATTTTTAATATTGTTCTGGTCTGAACCAGATGAATCTCAAGTAGTTTCAAAAAGCTTTAGTAATATAATGGAATCAGGCGTTATTTTACGGAAGTCCACCTAAGTAAGAAAAGGACCAATATATAGCCACTTCCGCACATGCAGTCATAGTCGTGCAATAAATTAGAATAGACTCTGTGTTTGGCACTAATCGGTGTAAGACAACTCTTCAAGATGACACGTGTTGAGTGATTTAGCGGTGGTACTTGTGTAATTCGCGTTGTTTGCCACATGCGCATTTATCAGCGGGCTGGCGGGCGGTGCACTTTGTTGCACGACTACTACTGCATGTGCGGAAGTGCTAAATATTGGTACTTTTCTTACTTAAGCTTTAGTAACTAAACTATAAAATTAATTTGCTTTAAGTGTCCACAAAAGGTTCTAAATAAAAAAAGTATTAGAACAAAGAAAACCGAGGAGTAGTTTGTGTTCAAAGATGGCTAGGATTCCACTAATAAAATTATATATACATGTTAAAGAATTTTTCGAATATACCCCGGTGTCTTACGACGTAAGCCTACAATCAATGTGTGTTACGTGTATTGTGTCCATGTATCCGTAACTGCAAATTGTTGCAGTGCGCAGACCATAAATCGGGCAAAATATGGCCGCAGAGGCCTTAAGGTTCTGAATTTGAAGACACGTAACTTCCAGAAATTATTTTAGTTTTAAATTTTATATGTTTAGCGAGCTTTGGCCGAAAAGAATCAACGAAAACCCAGCCGTATACGTTATACTATGATCAAAAAGGTGAATTTGTTAATAAAATGAAAATTCTTTATTTATTCTTCAAAATCAATTTGATCCCTTTCAAAGTAATTGTAAATAAAACGCACTTTTGCCAACGCTTTTTCCAGTCCTCAAAGTAGTCAAAATAGTCTTTTTACGATATAACCTTTAATTAAGATCTTATTCAGTTAGGATTTTGATCACCTAATGGTGTCAAAACTGTATTTCAGCGTTGACTTTTTAAGTTAGCTAAGTAGCTGAAAGTTGCAGGCAGCTAAATCAGGCTAATACGGTGGTTGTGGAGCAATTTCAGTCGAAATTTTGACCCTTTTTTTTCCAAAATAAAGCTGATTGATTTTGGCACCAATTGAGACGATGCACTTGACAAAGTTAAAACATTTGACACATTTAAGTCGGAGATATTTAAACCTTTTGACATACAGACGCTTTGCAAATGTTGTAGACAGTCCTACCAACTTAGAAAAAAAATAGTTGCCTTCCGTATTTCTGATAGTTTTAAATGACAATTTCATTTTACTTTTTGATCAAAGTAGTGTATTGTAAATACTAACAAGTCTTTTTTTTTCAACTGAATTATCTAGAATTCTTTATGAACACATGGTCTTTATATTCTAGTAAAAAAGACAATATCAAGTATCCAAAATGAACTTTTTTTCTACTAGCGGCTATTTAAAAATCACTTCACGTTTTAATACATTAATAATAGCACAGCTTGTTCTATTTCATACATATTAAACTTCTGGCCCACTATTGGAATTCCAATTTATTTCGCGTTTGAATATTAAACTTGTTTTACTTGAGTCCTCGAAGTATATCAGAGAGTAAAATAATAATATTTATTACAGCTCATAAAATATTAACAGTCAATCAAACTACATATCTATTTCGTTCGGTTCCAAATTTCAAATGCATTGTTGATTCTAATATGTTTTTGCACACCAATCCTGATATGAACTATAACTTAAAACATCTAAGTTAAAAGAATAGTGCGTCAAAAACATTTCAAACACACCGTGTCATCGCTTCAGACGCTTACTGCAAGATATAGGCCTTCCACAAAGATATATATAGGGAAATATACCATAATCACCACGGCAGGCGAGTTGGCGATCGGAGTGTGGTATTATGGTACGCAGAAGACACTGCTGCTCGTTCTCTAGAAACTTATATGTGTGCAGTGTTAATTATTTATAATTAATGCACACCCATTAAAGTTCTCTATCGTTATTTCCTGCGCAGCCACCTTGAGTATGCTTCACAAGTATGGAATCCTCAGTACGAGGTTTACAAATCTCTTATTGAGTCTGTACAGAGGTAATTCATGCAGTACTTGGATTTTAAAGCAAAACAATTTTCAATGGAATACGATCAACGTTGTAAGCGATACAATTTTTTTGCTTTTGGAAACAAGACGTATTGTTATTCATATTTGTTTTCTAGCAAACATCGTAAACGGCTATATTGACTTTCCCGATTTAATTATTTAAAAACCTAAGAAAACGACTATTACCACACGCACCAACTGCATCTACAAACTACAAATGCGACGCTTTCAGATACGCGCAGTAAAAACTTATAACGATTTACCATTACACTTGAATATTGATCTATTTAACACCAGCGCACGTCAAATTGGAAATACCTTAAGTAGGGATTTTTTTGGTAATGATGGGAGATAGGCAACAGGTGCGACAATATAGCACGGCTTGACATGGTTCATTCGTTTTATTGTATTTTTTTCACTCTTTTTTTTTTTTTGTTTGTTTAACATCAATAAATATAAACGCTAATAATAACATATAAGTGGAAGCTTGTATTTACAAATGTCACAAGCAATTGCCGTATTTTAAAATTTGTTATTAATCTGTAAGCTTTCTGTAAAATAAAGGATATAAATAAATAAAATATCCCGGGAAACAAACCCGCGACAACGATCGCAAGTTTCAGTCCTCAGTCAGACTCACTGAGTGTGCTTTTATAACTGTAATATTCCGAGATGGAATAATACATTTTATAGTACGTAAAGTGCGAGAAAAGGACTAATTTAGGGTCATTTTGGTTAACATTTGATTAGATAAAGACTGATTATATATAAAAAATGAGATAAACGTAAATATAATCCTATCATTACCAATATGTAATGATGATTGAGAAAGGAAGATGGAATTGTAGAATAATAGAAGGAGGAAATAAAGATATTATGTATGGAGTGACGGAAGACGAGAGCGAAAATAAAAATTCAAATGAAAAAATTATTAAGAAATACAAAACTCTGTTCCCAATTAAATAGGGGGTGGAAGGAGAGGTCCCCAATTGCGGGGGCCAACAAAAAAAATATGTAATGCTTATATATGAATTATATATAAGGCTGTATCCCGGGAATCGAACTCGCAATGTACGATCGCATCAAGTATATGTTTCGTATTATTTTTCTAACACTTTAACACACTTTCCTATATCTTATCTCTGCACCACTCTAGGTTGAGTTTTATAGAATACTTAGTTTAGACACCAAGTGTAAAAAAGTTAAATAAATAAGTAATAATAATAAAGGCGTTATTAATTGAGAAAATTGTTGCTTTGAAAATTCGTGATAATAAACATAATTCTATACTATCGCCACATCATTATTGTTGAAATAGACTACAAGCTATACCCGCGACTTCATCCACATAGAATTTAACAAAAAAATATAATATTTTTTTGTTAAAGAATTTTTAGAAAATAAAAGTAGACTTACTTCTTATTACGTCAGCTACCTAACAGTATATGTCCTGTCAAAATCAATCGAGTCATTTCAAAGATTATCCGGAACAAACAGACAGACAAACAAAAATTATAAAAAAATATTTTGGTACATGTACCGTATATGTTCAATTAAAAAGCGTTTATATTGATATTACAAACAGACACTCTAATTTTATTAATATATATAGATGACTCTTGTCACATCGTAGAATATAAAATCAATTCACTTCAAACAAAAAATAACTTAATATATATTCCTATAGTTTCATATTTCTGGAAACTCAAATTAGTTAAGAACAACATTAACCGTAAATTTCAATAGTGGATAATGTCATAATTTTTTTAGGCACGCAATAAACGTGGATAATCAGTAAAGAGGACCACAGGGAAATCACTAAAGCCAATTTCGGCTACATTATTAATAATTTTCCTGAGTAACATTGTAATTTGTTTAGAAATAAATAAATTAAGGGTTACAAGTAGCGATAGACTAGCGGCAGGGGACTCGGGTTTACGGTCGTTGGTCACGGGTTCGATTTGTGGGATACTATCTTATATAATTCACACTTTGTACATTAAATATATAATTTTGTCACTGTTCACAAGTAAGTTTCCAGCGGATTGGCAGTAGCATTTTCCGTGTACCATAATACCACACTGCGATCTTCAACTTGCCTGCGAGGCGTAGTGATTATAGTATATTTCAGTCTAGATATATTTAGAGGGAGAGCCTATGCTTGCAGTGGGTGTCGATGGGCTAAAACGATGTATTGAGTCAGATTTGGTATAGATCTTCTACGTAAGGCCTTTTGGAAGACCTCTTTCACATCATTCTCTATTGTGCTATATATCTTCTTCATTTGAATTGTATTCTACTCTTATTCAACTTTAGTTTATCTCACAATTTTGTATAACTCCTTCTATTCTTTTCTGCTCACTCACTGTATTAGTCATTTTTATTCTAAGTAAGAAAAGGACCAATATTTAAATTTATGGAGTTCAGTCACGACGAGTCAAGTCTCTGTGTTGTGCACTAATCGGTGTAACATAACTCCTAAACATGCCCCGAGAAGGGGTGAAACACGTGTTGAGTGATTTGACGGTAGCGGTTGTGTGATTCGCATTGTTTGCCGCATACGCATTTATCGGCGGGCTGGCGGGCGGTGCACTTTGTTGCACGACTGCCACTGCGTGTGCGGAAGTGGCTAAATATTGGTCCTTTTCTTACTTAGGATGGATTTCCACAAGGTAACGCCTGATTCCATTATTTTTTTTATTCTACATTACTCTCTTCTAAGAGTATTTTATGCTATTCTAAACTTTTCTATTTTGGGTACAATACCTTCATAGACAAAAACAGGTTGACATTACCTTCGTATTATGAATTAAAATCTCTGTATAATTATATTTATTTCTTGTAAAGTCTATTTATTAATTATTTTAAATATTGCAAAATAAGTAGATCTATTTTTATGAAATAATCAAAGTTATTTTTTTCAATTCACGTAACAAATATGTTAAGAATATATAAATTTTTAATACATAACTTTGGGTCGCATAGGGAAATGATAGAAGCCTATCTGATTTTACATCTGTGTTCATGCGTAATAAAAAAAAACTTGTACACTGTATGAAGGATTCAAACTACAAGCGATTGGGGCCTTTGTTAAGCAATCTCCATAGGTTTTACTCGTCGCTGAACTAGAAAATTGCTTCGGAATCGAACGCGTAAAACAGGCATGGCATTGTTAAAAGCAATGCACTTCATATGATTTAAACTTCAAAGAAGGTTCTATTGAATTTTAATTAAAAATAGTGATAACTGGAAATACATTTATCAAAGAAATAGCTTTGTAAAATCGCGATATTATAAATAATATATTGTAGTAAGGCAGATACATGTAAACACCAGATTAAGTAAGAAAAGGACCAATATTGATATTTTAATATTTAAAATCATGTGTGCGTGCTAGTTCATAGAGTATCTAAGAATAAGACTAATATTAAGCCACTTAGCACATGCAGTGGTAGTCGTGCAACAAAGTACACCGCCCGAAAGCCCGCTGATAAATGCGCATGCGGCAAACAATGCGAATTACACAACTACCACCGTTAAATCACTCTCAACACGTGTTTCACCCCCCAACGGGACATCTTCAGGAGTTATGTTACACCAATTAGTACCAAACAAAGAGTGGAAGTGGCTAAATATTGGTCCTTTTCTTACTTAGGATGGACTTCTGCAAAATAACGCCTGATTCCATTAAATACATAGAGTATCTATCCGTCCACCCAGTTTTAAAAATAGTTCTTTTTCTTTTAAATCGATTAACGCTGTAATGGATAAGGTTCCTCCAAATATTGACATGATGACACATTCGGCGACTTCCCGAAACTTTAATAATGTCGTTCGATAAAAAATATTTAATACTATGTTATATAACTTGCCTCATTTTAAATAACTTAGCATAAGTTATCATTAAAACCAGTAACAAAATATTTATTGAATAACAAATTGAATTTTTACTGTCAAAATATTACACTTTTATAAATTGTTTTCACATTGTCAAATTGATACATGAGAACTTGACCTGATATAGTTTTAAATATGGCAGCTCTCATGATAAACAACCACAATCAACGCCGCGATACCTCGGACTAGATTTAAGCTAAACATTAAAATATTACTAGATAATCATCTATCTTGTTCGTTCATCTGACGGAAAAAGTAAATTATGATTTTAATAGAAAAATGTTCTAACGGTGAGAAAGGATCGTTCCATCAAGTTTTAATTATGGCGCGATCGTTACAGAGCTAAGAGTCTGTTTTAGTTATAAAACAAATAATGCTCATCACACGCCACGTGGTTAAGCTTTATATTTACCACTTGAAGGCCTCTGGTGATTAAATAAAAAGAAATAAAGATTCTACCATACACAGTAATAACATATGAACATATAACACACTATATCTTGAGACCAATAATGTCAAATTAATTTATTTATCCCCTCTGACATTTGTGTTTATATTTGTTGTTTTTTTGGTTCTGTTTATGGGGCATCTCGTTCGACTCCTATTATGGGTAGATAGGGTCTCTATTTATTTTATATTTTTTGGAATAATTTTAATAAATTTCTTTCATTCTTTCCTCTAATTCCTTTCACAATATCTCTCATTCCTTTCCATACGTCGCCACACTTCCCTCGCCTTCCGTCTAGAGTTCTACAATTTTTACGTTAATTATTTTTATAGTTTATTTATAATTTTATTTATTTTTAATTCCTGTTTATTTTCCTACTGTATATATTGCACTTAATTTACGTTTATATTACCTTTTTTATTTATTTATTGCTTTTAACAGAACTCCAAGAAGATCTGGCAACACTTATCTATACTCACCAATGGGACGATGTTCTCTTCTATTCTCTGTGCTAAACGAGACTAGTATTCTATTCTTTCCACGTCAAATATGGGACATGGCTTATTTAGGGTATGTCTCATGAGATTAATGCCAGTAGAGTCCAATTTGATTGTACATAAAATCAATTTGACTCAGTTTATTATAACACCCTGCAACTAAAAATACGAAGGCACAAGAGACACTATTACTCCTTATATCTTAATAAACCTACAACAAACTCGTTTTGAAAATTTTCAAAAACTTTCTTGCTACTTTATTTTGGATTTTTTTATGTATGTATATGTAGGTATCTACATATATATACATATATGTTGTAAGACTTTGTTACACATCCTGTGTAAGCAATAAAGTTTATTGAGTCACTTTCTTCTATGTAAGATTTTGAACCTTTTATTAGTTCATAAAATCTAAATCCTGCGTCAATACGCACGATTTAGTAAAAACATTGCTAGATTGCACACATTTCTCGTGTAAAATCAAAAAAAATAAATACAAAAAAAATTGCTTAAGTTTAAAAAATAATCACTAAAGTATCATTTAAGAAGTGAGATTTGGATATTTATTTATATAGGGATACAGAAACAATCAAATAGACCGCCCATCGCACGGTATAATCTCAAAGTGCTCCATCAAATACGAAATCATTCGTGAACGATGAAAGCCGTCACATAAATATTTCATTCGCTGCCTCACACCTGCGTTCTGATCCCGAAATAAAAACAATAAAAGTCATATTTCCTAACTTTGTTACACTTTGTTCCGTATCTTGGGTGCTTTAGTATAAATTTCCATTTATTTATATCGATAAATTATTATTACAAAGAAATATGAGACAAGGCGGAATGTGACGCGTTGTGACTAGATAAAACGAGATAAGAGATGAGACATATCAATACAAGATGAAATAAGAGAAGACAAGATGCTATGAAAAGGACCAAGGAAATTATCCTAGGCAAAATAAGATGAGATAACAGCAGATTAGATGAGCCAAGGGAAGATAACAGTTACAGACGAGATGAGTCAGGCCAAAAAAAGAGAGAATAAAGATAAAACGAGATAATATGATTTAGATATTATCCTTAAAAGTAGAAAGATGTTCCCTATTCCAAATGACATGACAGACGGTATTATGAAGGAAATCGCAAAACTGTTCCATATGGAATGCTATTAGGGAATACATTGACAAATTTACACCAGTATTTGTACACTTGAATGATATCAAAGGCCATCATTTGTCAAATGTCGGTCGGAACTCGTAGGGAATGGGCGACAGCTACAATGAGATCTTTCAATACATCTGGAATAACCCAACATTTACACCTGTAGTGATCTCCTTGAAAAAATATCACAACCTTTTTGATGTAGTGTAGTCTAAATACTAAAGTACTTCGTTCACTATATCGACATGGTCTCAGCAGTATTGAAAGTAAGCAGGTCGTGTGGGTATCAAATAAAAACGGAACTCCAGTTCTATATTAATTTCTTCATCTAAAAAGTACGAACAAATTTGAAGACGAAATTGAGTGTTAGAGGCGGCTAGAGTCCTTCAGACTAACAATGAAGTCGGAAAAAATTAAATAATGTTGAATAGTCCCTGTCTCACACAAAATAGCGGGTACGAGAGGCTCACAATAGCGGGAGCCATATAAAAAAAACAATGTAGTCGAGCTCATGAGAAATGACTGGATGCGGGTAGCGTAAAACTGCTCATCATGGCGGTTTTTGAGGGGGGGGGGGGGCGTATGCCTTACAGTGGGCATATTTCAGCTGAAATGATGCTGATAAGTATATTATCATATCATATATACCACTGTATAGCAGGGCTGAAAGCGCTTACTACCGCGCAACTCTTCTTTGACAACTTATCCTAAATTTATATTGACGTAGATATCATGCCAAAGACGCTTTAACATGTCCTCAAGGGTGTAAGGTTAATTACCTTATAAATTAATAGCTGAACTTCTTTAAATCGAGTCAAAAAGTGACGTAAACCAATGTACCTCCAGAGTATTGTATAAAAGATTTCTTAGAAGAAACAATTAAGTAATTTAAAAAAATATTAACAATAAATTCTAAATTCATAAAACATTGGATATCAAATCCATGTATGATCTCTAACAAATCTAACAGTTGCTATATGTTCTAATAATATGATTTATCTATACAAATAAATAAAATTAGATTGTCTGTTTGTAATATTATATAATTATATAACCGTCTTTTACTACATACATATGTCTTAAAATTTTTGTCTGTCAATCCGTCTATTTGTTCCGGCTAATCTCTGAGCTGGCTGCATTAATTCTGGTAGCTGGTATAATAGGAACTAACTAAAGGTACTTTTATTTTAAGAAAAATTTTTATAATATAATAATATTTCATGCGGAAGAAGTCACGGGAACAGCTAGTATAAATTCATTCTGTAAAGCAATCGTTAAAAATACTATCACGTCTTTGTTTCAAAATATCACTTGAATACTAATCTATTATTTAGAATGCCGTATGCATCTTTAAATCTATTTATGAATCTGTTTTGATTGTTTCGAAAAATCTTTTGTCTTATTATTACAATTATTTTTAATAACTATTTATATCAGAGCACAAATCAACCACGGATAGTTTTTAGTCATAATAATTTCGCAACTGCTGAATATGGAACCTGCTCCAGATCTTAGTTTCAGAAGGATCTTAGGTCTCAATATAGTAAAATACAGTTCATTAATATGAAATACAGAATTCTTGCAAACTCAATGTTGTAAGGGATGATCGAAAAAGTTATCATCATCGTTTGTGTCGATAGAGGCCCACTGCAAAGCTTAGGTCTCCCTCTAAAATCTGAACCAGTATTACGCTACTCGCTTCCAGTGACTTGCTGTGATTTTTACTATGTTACTTGTCATCCTAGTAGGGTCTTACACCAACTGGAGCTACTGGTTCATCGTCACCACTCGCCTTTCCGCCCCAATCTCTTATAGTTTTTCTTTCCGCGTACATTTATAAACAACGTATTTATTGCATACATCTGGCTTAAGAGTATTCCTCAATTTGTTAATTTTCAAGTAAACTGAACTTATTTGTTCATCCGTAGTGAACTATAACTCTACTCAATCGACTTCCAGTGCCATCTATTGACCACTTTTGAAATTACAACGATGTAAACGCCATCTCGTATTTAATTTAGTAAACTTCGTACGTTATGACATAGCAAGTAAGAAGTAGCAGCCCTTCACTATTTAGCTACCAATACCAAAACAAACTGAGGCAATTTAATTTAAATAAGTGAATTTTTATTTTAAAAAGATATTTAATTCAGCATTAGGTATGCGTTCGTAGCATAAACAAGACCTAGACCTATATCGATATTAGAAGACATTATGTCTAGACACAAATCAGGATTTGGCAAGCATTCAAGTACATAGTTTATGGAGCAGTTTAGGCTAATGTGTGCAAAGTTAACACTAGCATCGTCAACTTCATATATATGAATAAAATGAATAGCTACATTTTGATAATACCATTAAAAATGCCGACAAAACAATTATTTGAAGTTTTTATTATATGATTTCATCTAAATCTGAGGTATTACAAGTGAGTTTAATGTGTTAAAAATATTACTGCCTTAACATTGAAATTTAAACACTGATGCACAATATTTAATACAATCCAGTTCTAGACAATTTAGTCGTGTATTTTATGCGAGAATAATAAATTCAATATTCTTCTACGCTGAGACAATCTATTCATTTGAAAACTAATCTGGAATGAACCTTTCCTGGAATGAATTACTCTTATTCAACCGAAGACTTGAAAATAAATTATTTAAATGTTCGATAGTAATTCAGTTTAATATTATCACTACTTTCTATGAAGCTACAAACAATATACACCTGTATAAACACGGTCGATAATATTCACAATGAACGTCATAAAAAAGGCTTAAAAATATTTACGATTTTCGTTGAAAAATATGTACGAAAAACTGTCAGGAAAGTGATAGCGTTTAACATCATTTCATACACAGGGCTATTTACGTAAAAAATTGTTTTTCATAACCATCATAAAGCTTATTTAGTTAAATAAGCATTTAACACCTAAATTATGCTGGAATGTGGCAAAGAAAAATTATAATACTCCTTTATAAACAGATTAAAATCGAAGTCATTACGAGGGCTAAACTGAAATTTTTAGAACTGGCAACTTAAAAACATTATATTAAAAAAATAAGTTTAAATTTTGAAAATAGAACTCTTTACCAATAATATTGAGTATACATTTCATTCATTTGTTATTTGTTTTACGATTTGGCGGCAAATTGAAAATTGTCTGTGCACGTCAGAATAAATTTAAGCCGAGAAAATTTTCGTGCAATGATTTTTTATGACTTTCGATGTCATATAAGTCAACAAGAAAGTTATGATAGACTTCGATTGGCTTTTCACGATGAAGCCCCATCTCGTGCCACAGTTTACAACTGGTTTAATGAATTCAAACGTGGTCGAACTAATCTCACCGATGATTTGCGTGAGGGACGGCCTTCTACAGCGACGACTGAAGACAATATCAGTGTTGTGCGGCGTATGATAGAGACTGACAAAAGAGTGACCTATCAGCAGATTCAAACAAGTCTAGGCATAGGTATGAGTCAAGTGCACAAAATCCTCCATGAACATTTAGCGGTCAGGAAGCTTTGTGCCCGCTGGATACCGCATAATTTGACCGAGGCTCAAAAACTCCGCCGTGTTGATTGGTGCCGAGAAATGATCCAAAAATTTAACGGAGGTGACTCAAATGCTGTGTTCGACTTATTAACGGGTGACGAAAGCTGGATTTACTGTTATGATCCGGAAACCAAAGACAGTCTGCTCAGTGGGTGTTTCCTTCCGAAGAGTTGCCAACTAAAGTGAAGAGAGGTCGAAGTGTTGGAAAAAAGATGGTGGCCTCGTTCTTCGGAAAGACAGGTCATTACGCGACAGTTGTCTTAGAGGATCAGAAAACGGTTAATGCAGAGTGGTACACTAACAACTGTTTGCCACTTGTCTTGGAAAAAGTTCGAGAGAAACGACCTCGCAGCAGGATCCTCCTTTATCACGACAATGCCTCGTCGCACACCGCCAGGCAAACGATCGACTATTTGGCGACCTCAGACGTGGAATTACTGGGTCACCCGCCGTATAGCCCCGACCGCGCACCCTGCGATTTTTATTTATTCCCGAAAATAAAAGAAAAACTTCGAGGAAAACATTTTATGGACGCCGAAGAAGCAGTGGCTGCGTTTCAAAACGCCGTCGAAGAGACCCCTAAGGCCGAGTGGGCAAGGTGCTTTTCTCAATGGTTCCATCGAATGCAGCGATGTATTGATGTAAATGGACGCTATTTTGAAAAGTTATAATAAAACTAATAACTTGCTAGAATGCTTAGTTTTTGATTTTCTAAGAACTTTCAGTTTGACCCTCATAGTTTAAACGTGACGTCCCTTTCACTACTCTCCCATTCGATCCTGGTGTCTTTGATTATTCAGTTCAACAAAACTGTTCTATATAAACTTTAGTAAATCTATTAGGGAGACCGAAAAGTAATGTCGTTTTTGCGGATGTCGATATTTTATTGTAATTTGGTAACTCATCACGTACTTGCAAGGCGTTGTATACAAGATGGCACAAGGTTGTTGATAACGAAGGTGAATATATTGTCGATTAGAAATAAAAACATGCTAAAAATGTAGCCGTATGATTTTAATTTAAGTAAGCGACATTACTTTCCGGTCCCCCTAATATATCATAGTGTATTTATTATATTACAAGCCTCACTGGTTATGATATGATTTAAACTAAATTATAAAATAATTGAGTAGAAGTAATTTTTTTAAAAAAATAGAACAAAAAATATTTTCTGAATTTTTAACTTCTTTTCACCACACAGAGTAGCTCGGATACCATATACATCTTTTGTATTGTAATACACTTCTGTACGTTTATTATTACTGGCCACTATAGCTACAATAATTTTGCCTTAAATCATTCTTGCGCGTTGGAATTCAAACTCCCTGGAATTGTCAGTTATGTAGAATCTGCCGTTGTCTTAGAGTCGTTTAAATTGTTAATACACTTTGTATTTATGTCAATACACCTTTTACGATTTCTCTTGACTATCGTTTCCCTTTCCAACATATATTTCTATGCGATTGGTTCTATATAGACAATAAATTTTCCATACTCTCATAAAATTATTAAATGCCAAATATTGTTCTTGTCTTATTTGATGAATTTTGTAAAATTATTTAATCGATAATTTAGAGTTTAGATCGATGAGATCGTATTGAAACCACATAATAGATAATAATCAACCAACAGTCGTGTACATAAGCTATAAAAAATATAAGCTTTTTATATCTCTCTCTAGGCTCCATATAAATTGTAACGCTTTTGTGGGCAATTGTACAATAAACTCGCAGATTGATGTTTCTAAATAATCACGTAATTAATTTTTTTATATTGGAAATTATTTTCTCTACTACTGTGTGTAAAAGGGGACCACAAAAAGCTGTACGAGTTTGCTATATATCTTCATATGGCACGTGTCGAACTCTAGTAGCTATAACTTGAAGGAAGCTATTATAGACAAGTACACTGTGATATAAGAAGTGGCAGCTTAGCGGTAGAGTTCTGAGATTTGCGATCGTAGAACGCAGGTTTGATTAATGGGATACAATCTTCTGTAATACACACTTTATTCTTTAATTATATAGGATTGCCACCGCTCACAAATAAGTTTCCATATTATACTGTGATTGCCAACCCGCCTGCCAAGCGATGGTGGTAAATCCCTCCAAAGATATCTTTCAGGGAGAGCTATGCCGAGGAACAGGCGTATATAGGCTGAAATGGCTGTGTTGAATATGTAATATATATATTTGTTTTCGAATCTTCTTAGATCAGAACGTGTTTGGAATCAATGTAGTTTTATATAAAGTTGCGTTATGTATTTATCTGGAATAACGACCACAGCGAAAACACTGTGTTTCAAGTGTCTTTTTATATTGGGCTCTACACGAGCTATGACGCACAAAAATTGTCACACCCAATGATCCTAAGTACATATAATAATATATGATTGGAATAAATAATCAAGTTTGTTAAATATATATATACTATAAAGTCTCATATTAGCATCTGTATGCTGTACGTACATTCTTCAATAAAAAAAATGTTGTTCCATTTTTAAAAACCGTTTTCATTAAACTTTCTCGGATACTGACGTTTACTGGAAACGTAATTAAGTCTCCGGTTTAGCAAGCGTATAATTAATTCACTAAAAAGAAAATGTTTTGCAAAAAAAACACTTGTAACAGAAGTGTTTTCTTAGAAATCCGTTGAAAACTGCTAACGAAGTAATAAGATTTATTTCCAAGGTGTTATATTAATCGAGTTTATTCGTCATTCATATACTTGTTCATATAAAAATTTAAAGCAGGATATACACGAGATTTTATACGAAAACAAATCAAATATGCGATAATTCGTAGACGATCAAAGCTAACATAACCTAGCCAATTTGCAAATAGAATCGGCAATAGGCAGGCTACATAATAAATAGGTCGTTGGTGCCTTAAGTTTCTGGAGTCCAACCACAAGTTGCAAGGTGGACAATCGACCTTGAGGAAGTCAAGCTGATAATCTATAGATGCCCATATCCAGCGGTGAACATCCCACTGTAGTGATCAGGATGTGACTATCAAACAGTAATAGGTGATTAATTTGTATTCAATATATATTAAATAGTAATAGAAATGCTACCACTATTCTGCCAAACAGATATATAACCGTTTAGTTCAGGGGTGAGCGACCTTTTTAATAGGTCCAATTTAAATTTAAAATTTCTTTGGCGAGCCGCACATAAAGTAGCACATATCAATAATTTACAAAAATTTATTTATGATAAACTTCGAATTTTAAAAATTAAGTAAAGATGTTAATGTTTCCCGTACATGTAAGTGTAAAAACAAAAAGGAAAGAACAGATAAACGAAATTTGACATTGTTTTTCCGATACAGGCTGATTAATATGAATCTGAATTGACACGGTAGCGACATCCCTGACCCATAATTACTTTTGAATAATTGTTTTTTTTACTATGTACTACCGTTTTAATATATATAATTTTATAACAATACATTGGTGAGAGTAAATTAAATTTTTAGACTTGCTTGGTGGGTCGCATAAACATGTTTAACGGGCTGCGTGTTACTCGTTCCTGATTGAGTTAGAAATTGAAAGCTTTTCTGCTATTATAGTTACATAATTTATTAATTTTTACTATGTATATTCGACTATTTGTTTCCCATGTAAGTCAACTAAAAATTTTTATATAGCTGTAGCTTTCACGCTCCGTATTACTGGCCACTACGGCAACAATATTTTTAGTGCTAAATTATTTTGGCATATTTAAAATTCGAACGCCTATTTAAATTCGTACGCCATTAGTGCAATATTCACTGCAATTGGATTAGGTTTAAAATTGTAGAATGTAAACAGTATTTTTGAATATATGAATGAAACATCTCGATCACCTTGGCTCGTCTTCGCCTTTAAAGAATAGATATGCTCGGATGATAACTCAGCTCTACTCTCTAATCGCGTATATTCCATTTAAGAAGGAACAGATGCGCGCTTCGGTAGTAACTCACCGCAACCCTCTAATCGTATATATTCCATCAAAGAAGGAACCGATATGTGTTCGGGTGGTAGCGCACCACTACTCACTAACGGAGTATATTCCATCAAAGAAGGAACAGATATATTCCATAGAAGAAGACACAGATACGTGCTCGGGTAGTAACGCGCCACTATTTACTAACGGGATATATTCCATCAAAGAAGGAATAGATATATTCCATAAGTAAGTATATATATAGCTTTATCCGCCTGTCAGCGTCATATGTCTGAAAAAAATCGCTCACGGGTGCTTTTGTCGTATTATGAGTAAAACCCTTACGTTCATTAAATAGGCTCTGACATACTTTGAAAATTTACTACCAGCTTATGATCACCATTTGGAAGCCTTTCAGACCCAATGGCAATCATTTGCACGATCGACGTGCCCCGCCCTACTTTTTCATTTTTTATATTAAAACTTAAATAATAAACCTCGTAAATAAGTCGGGAAATTGGACAATAATCAGAACTGAGCAGAAATCGATTCTGAATTCGACAAGTACGTCTGCAAATTTGTACTGAACTTGGCTTTAATCTGACGTATCGACGGGTTGGTATTTAAAAGGTAGTTGAAATTAGATACACCGTTCGGAGGCGAGTAATCTCTCTGATGCTTAAACGAATAGTTCTCAATTGAACCCACTTGTACACGTTTTGATAAATATTTCGTATTGAATTAATGGTTCACTGGTATAATAAATAAAGAGATGCATCTTTTCATTTATATACATTATTTTCCAATATGAATAATTATTGTAATGATTACCTGTGAACATATATGTGGATAAGGCACAACGTTTGTGCAAATAATGATGATAATGTCTTGTGTAATTAAAAATATAATTGTAAGAATAACCCTATTTCATAAAAACTATAATCAATTTTACCGTGTAATGATATCCTACAAATTCAAAACAAGGCCCCAAATAGGATTCCTAATGCTTCCTGATGTTAGGCTTGTAACAAACCTAACCGTCTTATTAATGGTGAGAACGATAATAATGAAGGTACTAAACATATATATGACAAAGGGAACGGTAATGACAACGATAACGTAGATAATGTTGGAGACAATGATTATGATGAAGACGACATCAATGATAGTGATGGTGATTCCATTGGCGTGGACCATGATGATGACGTTGACGTAGATGATGGTGGAGACAATGATTGTGATGAAGACGACATCAATGATAGTGATGGTGATTCCATTGGCGTGGACCATGATGATGACGTTGACGTAGATGATGGTGGAGACAATGATTGTGATGAAGACGAGATCAATGATAGTTGAGGTGATTCCATTGGCGTGAACAATGATAATACCGGAGATGATGTGGAATAAGAGTTCGATGATGGTTGAGACAATTATAATGCGGGGATACATGTGATAATGATGATGTTATGGAAGCAATAATGTTTATTTATAGTGACCACTATATTACGAAAATGTACTGCACTAGTGTCTATCAGAGATCTCTTAGCGCTTTATGGAAATAAAAATATAAACGAAAAATATATAAACGGCTAAGGATTTACCTTTCATAGAACATATTTCGGACGTCGTTAGATTTTAGGTTTACCCATGTAAAAGGGTCGACGTCGATATCACATCAGAACGAAAAAACGGAACGGACCCAATGGAAAACCCTTAGTCCTTATTTTATTACTTGGAAAACCGTTTTATATATACGTTTGTGTGTGGGTTTTTCCTTGAAAATTCTTTTTATTTTTGTAGTCACGCGTGACACCGAACTGACAAATTTTGGCTGTTCTAAGGTTTGAGACACTTATAATCCAAAAATATGATATACTGAACTAGATTTCAATAACAGATTTAATAAATGCTATGTTGAATCGAGTGTCAAGCATTTCATAAAGTGCCCAAAATTTTACAGAATTGGTAAACTAAGCCGACGGTAACTGAAAAAACTTCACAAGTACGACGGAAATACGCGGTTTCGATCCCAGACCATGGAATTTAAATTAACGATGTTTAAAATTTCCATAAAAATATCTAGAAAACGCTAGAACAAATGGAAGAGAAATAACAAGCCGGAAATGTTTAAAACAGTTCCGGAGGGATGTATAAACCGAACATCGGACCAGATTCGGCAGAGTCAGTAAAGACGAAGATATAGAGAGAGAGAAAAGCATTAAAGTAATGTAAAAGTCATTTTTAACTATTTTAGTCGATTTGCACTATTTATTAAAAAACGGTTTTAAGAAGCTTAGTGCGGTAAGTGAGAGAACATCAGAGATCCGCGTTGAGTAACTCTTCGAATTAGCCGTTGAGGAGTGAACGTGAGCAAATGCAGCTTAACAACTCCTCTCCATCATCATTATGATGCCGAAAGATGTCTACAACTTACAGAGGTCTTTCCATAGATACTTTTAAAACTTGTTGAGAGTGACTTACATGTAGCCTCTTCCTATGAAAGGTCGTCAGCAGTCTTAAGGAAAAGAACGACTGTCTAGTTCACCATGTGAACTTAAGGCTCCAGAGCCTACTGTTCCGCGTGCCATATGTCCTGCCATCTGTACTCTCAAATCAAGCCTACTCAGACAAAACCAGAACTTTTTCGCCAATGCTAAAGCTGGTATGCAATGCAGGTTTACTGCAATAATACTCATAAATAACGTTATTAATGAAAATGTTTAACAATACATCACTGAAATATCACAATTGCACGAAACAAAAATAAACACATTCATAAAGCTTCGGAACGAAACGTTGTGCTAAATTTATTCATTTTAATGTGAAAGTTTAACCCAAAAATAAATAACACGTACACGCTACTAACTATTCGTATTTTCATCCGCTACGGTTGGAGATCAAAGTGTTAGGTTTAAACATAATTTAAGAGGATTAGATATAAAGTTCTTAACAACATGATTGGTTACATGTGTAAAAGCCTTAAGCTTCCGTTGGCCGGGAAGGTTGCAACATGTCGACTGCAAGTGTCGGGAACGATTTTTTTTAATGACCATTTAAATATTATGATTTATCATCCTGTGATCTTTAGTATATCCAGAGCAAGCGATTTTAAACTCTATGTTTAAAGTAATTCGATATAATATAACCTAATTAGTTTCATTCAGATCTAACCCGTTAGCACCTGAGCAGGTATGTCCATTGACAGTTGACAGGTTAAAGGGATGAATGTACAACTCGATTGCTGCATATTAAGACACGGTGTACCATACCCAAAAATGAAAGGTTTCAGAAATAAAATATATCATAATTGTAATAGTAAGAAAAAAATTTTAAAATTCATATTGCTGCATAATAAAATTATTTATTGTTTACTACATCCAGTAGACCACTTTAATCTAATCACTCAAAAACAATATTTAAAACATAGCTGCCGTAATTAGTTCTAAAAAGTTCTTTAACATGTAGAAGTAACTTCGTTTGAAATTTAAATTAAAGACAACGCTTTATATAAATTAAGGAGTTTATTCTAATATTTTCCAACATTATACACTAAGTATATAGTAAATCACAATTCTCGATATATCAGCCGATAGGCACCCACTGCAAGACATAGGCCTCCCCCATAGATCATCACGGTAACCAGTATTGCAACAAACGCATTTAGCACGACTTTCTGCATACATAAATACGTCATCAATCAACCTAGACGGCAAGTTAATAGGTCCGCCGGTTCGTGGTCGCCATTCGAGAAGCTTTCATCCCCAACGTCCGCCGGTTTCACTGACACTTCAGACGAACAATTCTCCAAGCTGCATTGGTGATCTTGGTTCTTCTAGAAAAGTCCACATGTCGATTCGATCTTACAGCGAAGCTTCGAGCATATCCCTCTATTGATCTCTGGTTGACTCTTTACGAACAATCTGAAATCCTTATGTCATCACCCGCAACACATTGGCCAAAAACCTTCATCATTAGATATTGAAGTGTTTAATAAATATTATAATAATGATTCTTATTCGCTTGAAATGGTGTTCGGTGTTATACATGTTTATTCAATAAACGTTTCATTCGGTCAGCAATTCGCTGTTAAAATTTATATTCCGTTGCGCATTTCAATGTAGCCCGTTTCCGTGTTTTGCAACAAAAGTTGGTCCTTTGTGAAATTTTTTTCGGCTCACAAATTATAAAGCATTAATGAAACCGGTCAGCAGCGCCGTAAAATGGACGCCTTGATGAATTTAAAAATACATTTTTATATCATACCATGACGTTACGTGCGCTTCCAGTGATTGATATGCCTTGTGAGTTAGCTAGCCCTCGCAATATGTGATGATATTTATATACTTCACTTAAATTAGTTGCACTTTGATTTACTATAGTAATAAGCGACGCGTTTGCAAAATTTGTACAACTGGCGAAAAACCAGCCATTTTATATATATATATATATATATATATATATATATATATAGAATATATCCACCTATTCATCATGATATCTATGGAACTAGAAGAGTAAGATACTTGAAAGGAGAAATGAATATTGCTTTTGTTGAGTATAAATCAGCTAAGAACTGAATTTACGTAATGTCATATGCAAAGAGTTTTAAGAATTTTGATTTTCATTAAAAATATATTCTCAAATTATAATTATTACAAGTGTAAAATTTGATTAGATTAGTTTTTGGCAATTCAAAACTTGCCAAGAATGGATTGTATACCCCCAAAAAGAAATACGGGACACGCTAAGAAGGTTGGGGATACTCGGTATATTTATAAAGAAGTAATTGGTATTTAATGTAATCAGGTGTTACCTTGCGGAAGTCCATCCTAAATAAGAAAAGGACCAATATTCAGCCACTTCCGCACATGCAGTGATAGTCGTGAGACAAAGTGCACCGCCTGCTGATAAATGCGGATGCGGCAAACAATGCTAATCACACAATTACCACCCCCAAATCACTTAACACGTGTTTTACCCCTCCACGGGGCATCTTCAGGAGTTATGTTACACCAATTAGTGCCAAACACAGGATAATTGGTGTCAGGAGTAAAAACTTTAAAGAGATGAATCATTTGTCAGCTAAAACTTTGAAGTCTTTTACACATTTCAATCACCTTATGCAACAATCACTGAGAAATATGTTGTATTAATTTATTATTTTTTTATTAGAATGCGACACACCAATAACTTTTAGCAAACCAATATCTGTAGGAACCTATTCGTCATTATCTTTTCAACCCATTCACAGAATAGGCCTTTGCCAAAAATATCTATGGGGTAAATAGTATAATCGCCATGCTTGGCAGGCGGGTTGGCAATCGCAGTGTATTATGGTACGCAGAGGATGCTCCTGAGCATCTTCTAGAAACTTGTTCGTGAGTGACAGTGCTATATATAATTAAAATATAAAGTGTGAAATATTTAAAATTGTATTCCGGGAATAAAAAAACTCCTTACTATATTACCACTTCGTCACTTATTGTTTATAAAATATTAATCTTCAGAAAATAAGCTATACATTTTAATTCGCTTTTACTCCTATTACTTATTAACAATTATTAATATATATTTATAGTGTAGTATAATAGATACCTGAAAACACTTCGTACTAGCTAAAATAATAAATGTCTAGAATGATGTCTATCTAGAATCCTGATCATTTAAATTACAATTAGCTTGATGTCTTTTTGAGAACTTTTCACATTTAAAAAGTAAAAACAATGTTCACATTATTAATTAATTCATTCTCTCAGTGTCATCGAGTGAAAGTAAAAAAAAGCCTTTTTATTTTAGTTTTGAATTACCAATAAATATTATTTAAGTAATACAATGAAAAACTTAAATATCGTAAGTATTAAAAACTCGAATGAAATATTCAAAAAACATTTCATTTTCACTTTCATAACATAATATGACAAAGGACTGAAATTTACAAGTATTAACAAAGTTGTCTTGTCGGATAAGAGACTTATTTTATTGAGAAAAATAATAACTTTCACCACAGAACTCTTCATACATAATGTAACAGGATTAAAATGGAGTTTTTTTTTCGAATGGTGACAACGAAGACTGGACATGGTGGGCCTACGACTAGGTGGACCAATGGATGCGGACAACTGAGGACCTTCTCCAGGGCCATCGTCCTTTGGGAGTAGCTTTTTCTTTGCAGTAGGTATCTATATATGAGCAGTGGTGTCGTAAATATATGAGTTATATGAATAGTTGACAAAAACAAGATTAACTTGTTGTAGATGTAAATGGTACATGACCACTCAGCATATTACGACGTTATACAAATCACATCACAACGCTAATATTTATTGATCATCTAATGAAACAGTCTCTGAAATTAGTTACGCAATAAAAGATTTTTTTTGTAATATACTGTCAACTGTTTTAAGGTAAGAATTAGCATATATATGAAAAGCACATAAAAATATGTATGTATATTATTACTTGTATCTTTTTGGTTTATTTTATAAATATTAAAATCTTTATTATACTGTTTTAAATAATTGCTATTTATAAATAAAGTAAATAAAGCGATAAGACACTGGATGCAGGTTCTGTTGGAAAACTGTGGGAGTCGTATATACACTGATGTGATGTCTGAATGAATAATAGGTGTAAGATTTTGTGGGCGAGCGTAGCCGACGGGCGAACTTAGTGTGCCGAATTAGTGCAGCGAGCACATGCACGCACCGGTGACGCGGGCGCAGACCTTTTGTTACTTTTGTTTCTTTTGCGCCTTTGTTCTATTGCCCGCTTTCACTCGGTCGCGGAACACAGTGCGCCCCAGAGTCCTACGACGAATGCACGTCCTTTTTGCTCGCACTCAAGCGCTAATAAAAATTTGTTCGTGTGTTAAATAAATTGATAAAGTGTTACAAACATCTTTTAATAAGATACAAACTCTTTAAAACTATGCCCAGTAGTGGATGTTTTACTGCTGAAATGATGATATCAGTACCATCACTACCAGACCTTCACTATGTCATCAATATACCTAGTTAGGAACCCACGCGATGCGAACTTCAGCTGCTAGGGCGATTTGCGTCGCCCACTGCCATTTCAGACTCACAATTCTTTGAGCTAAGTCGGTGAGATGTGATATTCTGTATATATAACTGCTATTACTATAATAAAAATACTATCACCTTTTTTATCACTTTTATTTTACAGTAACTTCTTCTGTTAACAACAGAAAAACGTTTTACGAAATTTCCGTATTTTGTCCAAAATGAAACTTTGTCAAACCATGTTATTAAAATCATTACTTGAACCAACTTTAACTGATAATGTTAATGAAAATGTACATAAAATGTGATAAATAATATAGAAATAATCAATGTACAAAACCATTTTACATTTCTTGTTAAAATAAATAAACACGTCATGAAAAAGTACACCAAAAGTAACTTCGAAATTTGCAAACGAACATCGCTATCAAGGGACTTCAGACACTAATTTCTAAAAGCATATCATGACGTCAATTCGTACTTTTTTAAGTGGCTCCACACATACAGCCTAAAGATAAGGACCCTTGTCGCGATGGTCCTCGTTTAAAAGTATTCTAAACAAAGCCTGAACTTTTGTACAAGGATCCTTAAATTGAAGATGCGAATGCTAATTTGTTATTTTAAAAATGCCTTCAGTGTTTTCATTAGTTGGAGTAAACAAATCTCGAGAGAGTTCAATAGGGCTTTTGCGTATTTTTAGCAACTATTAGCTACATTTTCGCAAAAACTGTGAGGCACTATAGAGGGGAGGGTATGGAAGTGGTTGTCAAGTGGACGTGTTTTTGATGAGTGCAGTGCCTAAAGAGGTTAATCAAGTAAAAAAGCGTGCAATCTTCAATTTTAAGGACATATCACATAATCAAAATTGGAGAATGTATGATTTTATTATCATACACATTAAATATACATTAAATAGGATATAGATAATATTAATATGTAATGTCTGGCAGTTGAATTAAATAAAATAATAAGCCGAGAAAATATTTACTTTGTATACTAAGATTTCGGTTTTAAATAAACAAACTATAAAGTGCTTACCGTTTGAATTTCGCGAATTTCTCGATATGTTGCCTAAACCGCACTGATGAAATATTATTAGAGGGAGGTCGAGATCGGAAAGAGGATCGAAGAAGGTAGCATCCCCCCCCTCATTAACTACAACAAAGGTTGGTTGAGAAATGATTTGAATTTGAAGAAAGATAGAGATTGTGAAGAATGGAAGGAAATTGTAATTTAAGAGATTGTGAAGGATGGAAGGAGAAAGTGGAATAAAATAATACAATGAAAAATACGTTACCCGAGTTGTAATATCCCTGTAACCCACATGGTAGGGGGGACGAGTGGTCCCTAAAAAGGGGAGCCATATAAAAATGCTACCTCCGTTCTTAGCTACACAGGGACTATTTTTTCAAAAATAATTTTTTCACTAAATTTTCTTTTTGAGTTTTTTCTCTTCACAAATTCTTTCATTCCTTTCATTTTTTCTTAATCCTTTTTTCAGGATTTTTTTAAGAATACTACAGGTGTACATTTTATTTTGTTTTTCTTTATTTTTATTTCTTTATTCTTACATTAACATTCCTTTATAATCTGAGTTTTAATTTTCTATTTTCGCACTACATTTATCATAAATGTTTATCTTTACTAAACTTACACACTTTTTTTACTTGCTTGTTCCTTTTGTTAGTCTCTCCTATGACCCTTCTGCTCTACTCTAGAAATGTCTCACGACTCTCCTTATTGTCTATAAGCGATGCGATGAGTTTTCGACCCCTTACTGCAACCGCAACTGCTAATCCGTTTTTAACTTGCCAAATACTGGACACATAGTCAAGACTGCGATAAATCACTGGATATGCCCAGCGTAACTGTTATAATCTTAGATGGCTTTACCTTGGAGTGGGTGTCTATCGGCTGAGATAATAATGCTGATTTAATTTGCAGGGCGCGTGGTGTTTTAAAAGTAATAGATGTGTGGGTGTCCCAGGAGTTTGATGTAAAGGAAGGTAGCAACGTACCTGCACTCTATTGCAGTCCCACTTGGTACCTCGAATACCGCGAATTTTACACACTTTAATTGTATCAATGTTTTATGTTGTAAATGGCATAATAATCTGTGTATTTATTCGTAAAAGTCATCGTGTTATACATTGTAATATATATTAAAATGAGGGTAATAAACAATTTTAAAATTATACATAATGTAATGAAATAATTCACTTAATCCCATCAGTAACAAGCTACTACTAGAGACTTAATTTATTTGATTAGCTCCACAAAAGACTGCAGCGTGTCGGATTCTCATTAAGTCTCCCGGCGAACTCGGATTATCTTATACCGAGGAAGACATTTAAATAATTATCTAGCGGAAAATGTATTGCTTTAAAATTACCATTTAGCTGTGTTTATGCGATTAAACGACTAATACGTATGAAAAATCAATTACTTCATTCTTAATCTAGTATTTTTACGGTTTTATTTCGAACCAAAAGTTGAGAACTCCTGAAAAAAAAATCTTGCAATAATAGTTGTATTTATTTTTCTATATATTAGGGGGACAGGAAAGTAATGTCATTTCTGACGACATATGATTTGTTACCGCTCCGGCATTGAATATTTATATGCTAGATGAGCAAAAGATTGTTGTTAACGAATGTGAATATATTGTTGATAAGAAATAAAAACTTGTTAAAAATGTAGTCGTGTGTGTTTAACTTAAGAAAGCGACTTTACTTATCGATACCCCTAATAGTTAACAAGCCACCGACGTAGCTCTGAAGAATTGCTCGTGTTAATTAGGCACATAACTCGTGGAGTCGACAGCTGTTGGCGTTGAAAGGTTCTTGAATGGCTACGACAAGCCAGTAGACGCGACATGGGTAAGCTCTCCATTAGATGGGCCGATGTCATACACAAGGAGAGTCTTTTTGGAAAAGGCTAAAGCCTTACAATGGATGTCATCAGCTGACCTCTTGATAATAATGATGATGATGATAGTTAACGCCATCGATCATCAGTCCGGCCCGGCCTGACTACAGTGAACGTCACATATTGACTCTACCACGCAACCTCCGATCAAATTACCGTTTATTATACTAAACATAAAACAATATACATATAAATATAAACTGTAGTCTTCTGTAGTTTTATTTCGTGTAGTACAACGGTATGAAAACGCAGCGAAATATATTTCCTTTTCGCGTAATTTCATGAAATTCAAATTTTTACTTTCCATCCCTATGGTGTTATTTAATACGAATAGATTATTTTTTGTAACGCTATATTAATGCATACAGAATGCTATATTAATGTATACAGAATGATAATTATTTTTGTAAAAGTTTTAAAAGGTTGTTTTTTTGCTCTGTAGTAGTATGATATATCATATCTATAAGTCAATGGCATTAGAAATAATAAGTAACATAATGAGAATATAGTAATAAAAAAACGTTTTCATAATTTATTTTACTACATATTAATATATATTTTTGCTTACTATCTGTCTGTGTAGACTTGGTACGGTCAGAAGTTATAGGTATATCAAATTACAGTAAAAAAATAATTAATTGTATATATTTGGAAGTGATTATTTTAGAAATAGTGAAGAAATCTGTGGTTGTAAAAGCTAAGTTATTGTTTTTAAAAGAAATATATTCACATCTCTTTAGGACTTCTACATATATAATAAACCGTCATATATATAGAGACAAAAGAATCTACAGTATTTGGCGATAAATATTGTACATCGACTTTTGGAAAGAGACAACCGGCTAATTTCGGCCTCGTAGAGCACTATCTCTGTCCCACACTACGTATGTGACGTTTCGTCAATCGTTGTATTTCGTACGACAGAGATAACGCTCTTCGAAGGCGAAATTAGCTGATCGTCTCTTTCCAAAGGTCGATGTGAAACATTCGACGCCGGGTACTGTATTGAAGTCTCAAAAACAAAAACCCGTGACGATAATATAACAAAATTAAAACGATTGTTATTTATATAATTAATAGTCAAATTATGTTCTATTTAATAAAATAAAAAATGAATAATTTGGTTATCAACTCTCTATTTTATCGTAATTTGAAAATAAAAGTTCTTGATAAAAAATGTTGAATATTCAGAACAAATAAATTCAATGAAAAACCTTTATAAAGAGAATGAATTACACATTAATTAAACAATCGATACAAACGTTCAACATGATCATTAAAATAAGAACAAAGACGAGATCGTTACAAAAAGAAGGAAGGGAGCCTCGAGCATCAATTAGAGGTCTCTATTCACCGGATGAAACAAACTTAACTTTTTTTTCTTATCTTTTATCTTTACTTGCTGTATTTCGTTGCCGGGAGCCGGGGATGAAAGAAAGGAATGTAATGTCATACGTATATATTAATATGGACATGCTTTTGGTAACAAATATTCAAATTAATATTATTCATATCGACTAAATAAATTGATAAATTAAATCTCAAATTAAAAATGTGTTTACTGAAGTATGCATGCACTTTTGAAAAGTCGATTGCTTTAAGATCACATATGAAAACTGCAACAGGCTTGGAATTCTAATCTGCAGAGTATAGCCGACCAGAAATTCAACAGCTGCTATTTTTAGGCAAAATGTAACAATTTTAGTGTATACATTATTATATTAACCATGTAAATGAATCAACTAACGAATTACGATCAATTAAATGCTCGTGAATACTACAATAATATTTAGATTGATAATATACTTTTAATTTTAGATTTAAAACTAAAAAACGGATAGTCTAAGATATCTTGTGGAAAATTATTATATATACGTATACTCATTAAAAATTTTTAACTTTTTGAAACTGACAAATCTTTGAAGTACTAAAATCTATTTTTATTATACATAATTATCTTCTGTCTTTGTAATTATTGTTTGTCAACCATATGGGTGGACGGCTTACTCCTTGATTACAAGTCCGTGATTTCTGTCTGATATCGATGTCGTTTCAGCCCATAGATCTCCACTACAAGGCTTAGGCCTCCATACTATATATGTTTTATTAATACTGCAAATGGACCTCCGGTCTATTAATGAAAGCTATTTTGATTGGTAACCTATTTTCCTGCTGACAGATCCCGACTGCAATGCATTGGTCTCTCCCAAAAATCGCCACGATAATCTGTCTTCCGCTACTCGCATCTGACATTTATGTTTAGCATATTTATTATCCTAATTTATATTTCTTTATATCAATATACACAATGATGCCAAATAAGTGAATCAATAATTTAAAATTGGAATCAAAATCCAAAATTCTACATTCATCATTCAATAATTTAAATATCTTATTATCATTGACTGTACCATATTTTTGATTCACTAGTTATTTGTTTATTTCTAAATCATAACAAGCTCAGTATTGACATTTATTTACTATGATTTCTATTACTATGACTTTTGATACTGCTATATATTTAAGCTGTGATTAAATACTAAATGAAAGAACAGTCTCTTGGTACATCCTTCCACCATAATAGTATACAATGAAAAATGAGACTTAGTACATCGGACTTCTATAGTACAGAGTAGTATAGTAGTACATATACAATTTACTATATTGATAAAGTAGTGCATATATAAAAGGTCTCAATACTCCGCACTCGTACAGAACTAGAAACAACTGTGGAGCATACAAGAACAGATAAATCAATAGAGTCGCAGAACAAAATATATAGTTCAATCAATACATGCATTGAACTATAGAGACGGTTGCCAAGTTTAGACGTAGAAGCCGAACAACTTAAGATTTGATTGAGACGATACAATTGCATCACATATAGTTGTATCCGACGGAATATAATATATATATCGTGATAATAACAATAACAATTTGAATATCAAACTACATATATTCTCTCTCTGGTCGTTTCCCAGTTCCATTAATAATTTCTGTGATATATATGTTTCAGTATTCTAGATAAAACACATAGTTAAACTAGGTAAGTATATCTAGTTGGCTAACAATCTGGAAACAGAATCTTCTAGAATCTTCTCGTCTGATATCCTTCAGTCTACAACCAATGTGTGCTACCAGAGACGAATTATTTTACAGAAATGTGGTCTTACACTCTAGTCCTCTTTCACGGTCATAGTTGCATCGAGCTATTAACCCTTTCGTTACCAGCGCCGGAGTCAGCCGGCATCCACCTTGTAATGTGGGCTTATGTAGATCCCTGTTTTAAGAATTATTACAGTCAAATAAATAACTAACAATTATCCTAACTTCTACTTATAATTAATATACCAGTAAAATCTTTAAATATGTAACACAAATGAGAAAATTCGAACATCAGCTTACCGCCATGCAATGTGCACACTTTGCGGCACACATGCCTGGTTCAATAGCGTCAATCCAGCGGAACGTACTGCGGTAAGGAAAGGGTTAAGAAAACAATTCTCGGAATCGAACAAAAGAATCTGACATAGCCCAAAGGATTGAAAAATTGAAGTAGCAGTGAACGGGTTACATAAAGCGTAGAACAGAGATATGATAAAATGTTCATTAAAATAATTTGTCATTTAAATAACAGTTTATCTTTATAAGGATTGCAATTTTACTCGCAGTGTTTCGGTAGCAATTTCTTAGTGATTTTCTTCCATAAAACTTTGAGCCTATTACCCATTTAAGTTACTTAGGAGAATAGTTCAATTTATTAATATCAAAAATTATGTAGAAGGGAGGAGTTGCATGAGAATTTTTATAAATAATAAAGTGGGGCATAGCATCTAAAAGATTGAGAGATACTGCACTAAATCATAAGTCAGTACTGACTAGAATATTATACAGAATTATTGGGTATATTTGTAAAATTATTAAAGTTTGGCGCATCGGCTAAAAGATGCCAGTTTATCGGTACTCTACTGACTGTATTTTGGACAGTTTGCACCGGAATTACTCCTAAAATTCCCCTATCTCCTTTCTTCTATCGGACAAAGACCCACGGGTTCACAACAGGGTTAAAATTCATTCCAATCCCCACTAAGAGTTTTGTGCCAACAGCCAAGGAGCGGAACAAACCACCGGCGTAATTCTTTCCTGACATATTTAATGGAATCAGGCGTTACCTTGCGGAAGTCCATCCTAAGTAAGATAAGGACCAATATTTAGCCACTTCCGCACATACAGTGATAGTCGTGCAACAAAGTGCACCGCCCGCCGCCAGTTGATAAATGCGTATGCAGCAAACAATGCGAATCACACAACCGCCACCGCCAAATTACTCAACACGTGTTTCACCCCTCCACGGGGCATCTTCAGGAGTTATGTTACAACTCTCTAACACAGACTCTGTGTTTGGCACTAATCGGTGTAACAAGAAGAAGAAGAAGAAAGAAAAAGAAGTGGCTAAATATTGGTCTTTTTCTTCTTTCCAGACAATTATAAGTTAGGAATCTTCAAGATAAGAGTGAATAGATTTCTTCTAGACATATACCATCGTAGATACAGTCATCGCTTAACATCCGACGAGACAGAGGACAAATGCTTTGTCTATAAAGAACAAAATAGGGGTAAATCTATATCACATTTGATATATGGTCACCCTATCCAAAAATCGTCTTATATAATTCAAATTAATATTTTTTTTTAACAGTCCTGCAGTAGGCGTCGATGGGCTGACACAAATAAACGAATGTGACATATTCCAAAACAAGTACTTTACACAGGTTAATTGAAAATAGATGTATAATCTTTATAGCTATATAAATGAGATATTTATTCAACCTTGTAAGGCCTTATAAGGTGCATATTTATTATAATTTATTCATATATACATAGATAACCGCAAACTATATATAAATACATATATAGTTTGCGGATAAAATTTTACGCGCTTTAGTTTTTTTATCTTTTATGTTTACTTATTATGATTTGTTAATGTTTGTTTATTCTTTATATAAACAAATCAAAAACCATTTTTATTTAATGTCTAAAAATATCTACAGTTTAAAAGTAGTGTAAGATCGCTTTTGATTTAAAGATTAGAGAATACTCGCCACCAAACGATGCACTCAATTTCAAATTCCTTTTGACTACCACTCCGTCGAATGGACGTCAGATTTAGATGCAAGTAAATTCGGTGCCAATTCGCAGACGTGCATGCCAAATTGGCAATCGATTTGTGTTCGGTTGTGAATTTTGTTCAATCTTATGTTCTATTTATTAAGTTTATATGTGCCACGATACAAAAATTTACTTAAAACTATATCCTACCACATATATGGTCATTAAAACAAAATATTGTATATCTCATATATTTATTTATTTCTATTTACATTTCACTTACTTACTTTAAAGTTTGCTCACGATCACTAACAAGGTGAACAGATGACTATGTTAATGACATAACACAAATAAGCTATATCTATAGCGAAGGTCTATGACAAGCAGAGAAGCGTCCTGTGGCTAAAATTATGATGGTGATGAAATGTTCCACGGACCAACCAGTTTAACTTGAATGTACCTAACTTAGCTTACTTGGTTGAACGATTGATATTGACTTTGAGAATCCTTTCGAAACCCCTTAATTTAGAGCTATAGCCCCTGTCTCCATTGTTAGGACAAGCTTCTGATCACATAAGGAATGAGTCCGAGTCATATATAACAACTTGACATAAATACTATATATATATCACAAGCAATACATATAATAGCCTAGTCTCTCCTTGGAGCCTCCGCTGAAGCAATCTAAGAGCGCGGCGGCCCCCCAGCCTAGAAATATTTATTGTATTTTTCAATGCCGAAGCAATCTAAAAGTTCGACGGCATCCCAGCCCAAGAAAAAATTATTTTATTTTTCAATATCTTAAAAGGGGTCTTAGGCCGCCCTATGTGCTCTGCCACCTCAAACCTTTGGAATCTCCAAATGCCATGTGGGCAACAGCCACAATCTGGTTCAAAAAAAGAACCGAAAGCTAAGTATTTGTACCTAAGACTTGATTTTGATCGAGCAAGTCTTTCTATGCAATTCATTTACATCAATTGGATCCCAGAAAATTTTTAAGTAACTTCAATTGCTACATTATAAAAAAAAAGTCAGGGAAGGTTTTTATGCAAAGGTTTATCATACTGTAAATTACTTAATCATAGATAGCACATATTAGAATGACATGATCGGCTCTACGCTATTTCATATTTAATAAATACATAGTATTATTTTTTTTAAATGTGTATTTTAAGTTCCGCTTAACTTCTTTCGTCTGCCTTCTTAAGTCTAAGGCATTTCATCTGAACAGGTGATAGATTCTACTTGACGTTAACAATAGATGCAGTCAATAGTGGAATAAAGAATTTTTTAATTTGAATTTTAAAAAGGCTGTATATAAAGTATTAAGTCGAAACGACAACCTGAAACCAATGACGGCGGAGCTATTAAACGTAAGTAATATCACGCAGCAACTTGCAATTAACAAAAGAACTAATTATCCATCAAGGAACGCGTTAAAACAATGTACACTCAACAACACTCGCCGTTGTATCCGCTAATTGTTTCGCGCGTACAGTGAAAAGAAATGTTCTGTTTGAGAAGTTTCATTCATTGTTCTTAGTACAATGAAACAAATACTTCCACCTCCGGTTGCTACATTTTCATTGGCATATTAATACGCAGTAGTACTAATGTTGTGAATAAGAAAGTTTGTAGTTCTTTTGTTTTCAGTTTGTTGTTCTAAACAAGAAGAAAAACAACCTAACTACTACTGTTTTGTTGGTATCATTTTAGTTATTCATTTACTTGTATTTTATAAAGTAAATAGATAAGTCCAACACTCGTCAAAATTAATTATATATTATTTACATCGAAATACATAATATTGTTTTTTAACTTTTTAAACTTTGCGAAATATATTAAAACTTTGAAAAGTAGGGAAAGTAAATAAAAATAATTCGAATAGCCCAATTATTGGGGACCTTTCGTTATCCCCTGCCATGTGGCGTGCAGGTACTTTACAACTGGCGTAAACTATTTTTTCAATGTATTCCTTTACTTCACTTTCTCGTTTTATCTTTCACAATCTCTATTTTTTTCACATTCAAATCGTCTCCCGTGCATCACTTTCCTAGACCATAATTTGCTACATTGTCACAGTTTACTACTTTATCAATGAACCAATTTTCGATTATATTCATATTTTATTTTATTTTTTTTTTTTTTTGTATTCAAGATAAGCATCACACTTTTATGAGAAACACTAATAATCTAAAATATTTTTATCTATAATCATCGATTCAGCCAAACGACCAGAACTAGTCATAGATCACCCCAACAGATTTCCGAATAATCCAACTGCAAGCGGTTTGTGTTCAGTATCTTCGGTCGACCTTATTAAAGTATGTCCACCTTCTGTGATATCCTCAGCTGCGATTGCCTTAATAATCAAAGAAAAAAAATAAAAGTAATGCCATTAAAAGTACCCAAGAAATAGGCGATATTATATCCACATATCTCCATGGCTTTGCGAACTTTGCAAATGGTCAAATAAAATAAAAACGAACAATGGTGGCCTCGTAAATAATCCATGTTCGATATATATCGCGTTGCTATATTTTGCGTCAGACCGCCATGTTTTTCCTTACACAAAGTGCTCAGAGGCTATTTGAAAATGTTTTACGATCTATCTATTCTTTTATAGCATTGACAAATTAACCGTAACACATAAAATGTGTAGTAAAACGGGCCAATATTTTATTGTTATTTCTTATATTCGATTAAACTATACTATGTTTATATATTTCATTTATTAGCATACGCGACAAAATTTAAAAGGTGTGAATATATCTAATGATATACCCTTTATCAAAATCAATGGTTTCGTGATAAGTACATATTTAATTTAATAATTGTTTTCTATCATTTTCAGCATAATTCATCAGCCGACAGAGACCCATAACTGGGCAAGGATTTTCCCTAAAGATAGTTAAGATGACCGGTCTTTCTCTGCCCACAATCAGTTACTTTCCACGAATTGAACTATTTGGATCCAAGTAAGAAAAGGACCAATATTTAACTACTTCCGCACATGCAGTGGTAGTCGTGCAACAAAGTGCACCGCCCGCTAGCACGCTGATAAATGCGTATGCGGCAAACAATGCGAATTACACAACTGCCACCGTCAAACCACTCAACACGTGTTTCACCCCTCCACGGGGCATCTTCAGGAGTTATGTTACACCAATTAGTGCCAAACACAGAGTCTGAGTTACTTAGGGTGGACTTCCGCAAGGTAACGCCAGATTCCATTAAATATAAGCTAGGCTAGGCGTCTATCGGCTCGAGGTCTTACTCGGGAACATTTTGACCCCAACGAGTGTATTTTTACTTGTAAAAACACTTAATTCAGTTAACAAGTATATTTTACCATGGATAATTCGTACTTTCTATATTGTATGGTAATTAATAATGAAAATCCATTTGTTAGGCTGTTTCAGCACGGTCCTTTGTTCCTTAAAACGATATTAATATTTTATCATTTTGTCGCGTTACCGCCTCCTGATAAAACAGGTAGCACCCATCTTGTGCGGCGCAAATAATACATTTTGTGTCCATTAAGGATACAATTCAACTTAACTCGCAACTTAATATTGTACAGTAGTACCCCGCTTTACGCGAGGGATACGTTCCAAAAAAAATCGCGTTATCTGAAATTCGTGTATAACGAGGTTTATGATTAAACATAGTCAAAAATTATTACAAAAAAATACAAATCATTTTAATCAATCACTTTAATTCTAGGAACACTTTATGCAACACATACTCTTATTTTTAACGGAAAAATACATCTATTGTCTTTTGGGTAATGTTTTGGTTACGTTCTTGTAAAATACGTTCAAAACACCCAACACTGTTTTTAATTGTTTGACAGATGGTCAAGACACCATAGAGAAGTTGATGACTACATTATATTTATATGCACTCTTTCGCGTAATTCGAGGCATTTGAGCGAAAAATTTGCAATTCGCGTTATAGTGAAACCGCGTATAACAGAGTCGCGTAAAGCGGGGTATTACTGTAGCCTCTTTCTAATAAAACAGCATAAGACGAAAATGTAAAGGAATTATTTGATTTATTGATGTTATTTATAATAGATAAGGTTGTGACAATGTATTCATTGGGATTAAAAAATCATCCTCTTATCTAAACAAAGTTTAAAAATATATTTCAAAGCGACAGAGCACTGAGACTTGCGATCATAAGTCGCGAGTTCAATTCCCGTGATAAAATCTCTTATAATTCACACTTTGCTCAATAATCATATAAAAAAACTTTTGTATTTAGAAATCTAAGAATAATTAAGAGCCCACTGGGTCAAATTTAATATCACGTGATTAATATATATATAGATATAGTCTAAACAAAAAATGATTAAAAAAAACGGATAGTATTTACGTGCGAAGATAATGATTTCGTTAATTTATTGAACATACTTACTTTTTTATTATATTTTTGTTGATTATTAGTTTTATTTGTTTAAAAAATTTTTGTTACTGCTCATAAACAAGTTCCCAGAGGACGGGCAGCATCATTCTCTGCGTGCCATAATAATACACTGACGATTATGATATTTACCCCCATAGGTATCTTTGGAGTAAGCCTATGCTTTACAGCAGGCATCTAAAGGATTAACGATACGGTGATAAACATCGTATTAAAATAATATTATATTTTATTATTTAATGGAATCACGAACGACCATGTTCAAGCCACATCTAAACAGTCCTATTGTAAATCTTTGGGAGCGACCTATTACAGCAGTGAACGTCCAAGGGTTGAAATAATGAAGAGAATCGTGGCTCATGAACCAGAATATAGAACAATGAAGAGAAATATAAACAAGAGAAATACAAACAACAAAGAAAAGGACCAATATTTAGCCACTTCCGCAGATGCAGTGGTAGTCGTGCACCGCCGGCCAGCCCGCTGATAAATGCGTATGCGGCAAACAATGCAAATTACACAACTGCCACCAAATCACTCAACACGTGTTTCACCCCTCCACGGGGCATCTTCAGGAGTTATGTTACACCGATTAGTGCCAAACACAGAGTGTTTGTGGCTAACAATTGGTCCTTTTCTTATTTATGATTAATCAAATATGGTTTTACAGTGTAGTTGTTGTATCAGTGATATAGCGCTTGGGGCTGACGACCCGCGTAGCATGCTCAAGAAATTCCTCTTACAATGACTTATTCACTTACACCGATCAGAATCCCTGACCGGAGTTTCACTGCGATAGCGAATCAGAAATGAGATTCCCAGAAGATCCAAAATCACTGACGTAGCTCAAGGAATTGCTCGTCTGAATTGGCAGTTGGTGAGGCATATCGCTCGTGCTAAAAGATTCTGGTGTGGTGATCACAAGCAAGGAGCAGGTACGTCTTCCACTAGGTATACTGATGATATAGTTAAGATCGTGGGATGTCATCACCATAGCAATCTTTGCGCGAGACATATGCATAACAATAGTCATCAGCTGAAAAGAGGGAAAGAGATACCAGACACCTATCCATACCAAATTTAATAATTTTGAAATGAAAATATAGTACAACATATTTCAATCTCTCATTAGCGTCAATTTCCTATCGGCTGAAGGTAATGTTTAATTAAATACACCACCTAATAAACAGTACTTTTAGTTTTCCTTTAATAAACCCTTAAAGGGAGTTTCCGAATTATTATAACTATAGAACAAAGTCCTCTTGATAATATAGTTAAATGAATTTAAAATAAGGACACATTACTAGAACCTCAAATTGAGGCGAAAATTTGGTTAAGCCAAGTAAAGCCTTCGCGACCGTTATAGAATAGTCGTACAGTTTCATAAATTATACATAAAGCAAATAAAGTTTCGTAGAGTTTATACCTGAGTTTATGCTACTATAGAAGCTGTGTAACGAATTTAAATTGTTACTGTAATAGATACAGTAGAGATAGAAATTTTAGTTTACATGTAATTAAACTCTACTTTTTCTGACTGGTTTGCTGCCCAAATGGTATTTGTAGATTTCGCGGATTTGAGGTGGCAGGGTATAGAGGGCGCCTAGCCTTTTAAAACTTTTTAAAAAAGCAAAACTCGAAAGCTCCCAGGGGAACTCCCTATTCGGGCCGCTACATACTACTATTCTACCAGATTGAGAGACCGCCAAGCTTTTAAGTCGCTTCGGTGAACGGTCCATGAAGTGACTAAACTCAAGGGCCCCCATGAGGAATCCTCGGCATAGAACTGCCATTCGCCGGTAAATCCCGCTTAGGATTCCAATACAAGGATACCCGAGGAGGCAAAGCTCTTCTGGTTTACTTTTTTTAACGTATACAAGTCATCATCTTCACCATTATCATTATTTTAGCCACATGAGAACCTCTGGTTGTCAGCGGCCTGCATCCAAGTTCTTCCAACGTCCTACGCTTGCCGATCTGTAATGTCCTCTCCAGAACCTTCAAACACCTTAGCATTTGTTCTGCATGCTATATGGTTTACTCACTCCCACTTCAACTGGCAAATGGGTTTGAATATGTCCTTTACGTTACTTGTCCACGGACCTTCTCATTTTTGATTCCATCTCGTAGAAAAATTCCGAGCAAACATAATGTTTAATACAGAGTTCCCCAAACTTTTTTGTGTCGTAGACCCCTTGCCATGTTTTTCCGTGTTGGGTAGCCCCTCTTCTTACCTGATATTGATTTCCTGTAAATTTCTAACTGTAGTGAAGTTAAGTGTTAAAAACTTAAAGTAAATACACATGTTAATCTATACATTTATTAATTGAATTTAAATTAAAAGTACTCAATAAAATTTTGTATCTGTTATGTAAAATATACGTTACATTAAATAAACATGTATTGCGACCACAAAGCGAATACCAACATCCTGCAATTTACACAATTTTATAAACATATATAATAATTTTTTTTACTTCATAGGTACTTTTATAAATAATGTAAATGTTTTGGTATTATAAGATAGTATGATGTAAGTAAATAGGTACTATCAGTGTATGTGTTGAGATCCACTATCGTGGACCCCCATTTTCATTTCATGGACCCCCAAATATTTTTTCGCTGACGTAGACCCCTTGCAGGTTGTCATAGACCCCTAGGGGTCGATATAGACCACTTTGGGAATTACTGGTTTAATACTTAATTAATAGTGTATTTAATATAAGAATGATAATGAGACATTATAATACAAAGGCGAAATACTTTAATAGATTTGTCGTAGTCCAGTGATTCTAAAGTTTTTTTGATCTGTGATTATTTGTTATTTTTATAAACCAAATTTTATCTAAGTCAAATCTGTACCAAATGTATAAATTATGAAATAAGTTTTTAATAAAATAATATATATAGTTTCAATAAAACAAATAATATTTACATAATATATATATATATATATATATATATATATATATATCAGTAATGATGAAAATGACAACATTTACACCGATTTTCCTTTTGAATATCATTTAAGAACTTCAAGGTATTATCTCATTGTATCTCTGAAATCGAAAGCCTAATCAATTACAGAGATCTCTTGCTTTTATGGGTTACTTTGAAAATTAATTCTTAAGGCTTTAGGTTCCCAAAGTGTGTCTAAACGCAAATTAAGAAAAAATATTTTCTATTTCCACCTAAACTGTTAGTATTGTAAAAAAAAAGTTGGAAAAAAAATATTTTTAGTTTGTAAATGGTTCTTTTATACAAAGTATATTCTTAAATAAAGTATATAATCTACCTTCTGATAACAAACCTTTCTTTACTAAAGGTATAAATATCACATAAAAATATAAATAGCGTGAATCTCGTACCATAATATATAGAATAAATATTTTAGCGCTATAGACTTTCAAAGGTTTCTCAAATGCGGAAGATATCAAAGAAATATAAGGAAACATTATTCGAATCACAACCGCGTACCCGAAAACAATACAGAAGTCTCACCTTTCATTTGCTATCTATTACTGTTTACTACCCACGTTGTTCTATTGATTTCAAACAATATCTTAGACTTTAGACCTTATAATGGTTATTTAAGAGATTGTGAAATATGAAAGGAGAAAATGAAATAATAATAAAGCTTAATTTCATTCCATACAAATGACTTTAAATTTTAGATAAAAATTTTAATAATTTTGTACTAAATTTGTATGGATAAAAGGGATAAAAGCCTCCTCCAAAGCTTTCCATTTTTCTCTATCTTTGACAACTTGGAGCCACCCCTGACCTGCTGTAGCCACGATCTCGTCAGCCCATCTGACATTAGGTCTACCTCTTGCTCTGGTACCTCGTGGTCCCGTCCATTTTATAACTCTTTGTGTCCACCTGTTATCAGCGAACCTCGCCACGTGACCTGCCCATTTCCACTTTCTTTGGAGGGAATAGGTAAGTTCATCTGTTATACACGTTTTTTTTGTGAATGGCTTTGTTACTTATTGTGTATTTTAATTTGAAGTGAAAGAAAGTGAAATAATAGAAAAAATATGTACCCTAGTAGTAACATCCCTCCCCCACGCATAGAAGGGGGAACGAAATAGATCCCCAAAAAGGGGAGACGATAAAAAATATGTTAATACTTCTTTTCGGAAGATGTGGAGACCAGCTGACTTAACGTCGAAAACATTGTACATAAATTCTGCACAATATAAACGATAATGTATAAAGATCACTCAAGAAACTTCTAGAAAATTAAAATAAAGAGCACTATGTCATCGTTGAAAGTTTGAATTTCAATGCGGACGTGCGAAAGGGAAAACTATTTTAAAATTTAAATGAAAACATCAAAACTTCAACCGACAAGTGTACCTGACGAGATTTGTACATTGTATATAAGACGTCGACAAGTCACTCTTATTATGTTATTCTTGAACATTTTTTTAAAGTAAATACAGTATTTTTAAAGCTAATTTGAGTGTACTTTTAATTTTGAAACAAAAGCCCTTAGGCCACAAACCTATGTCGTTTTATAAAAGATGAAAATTTGTCAAACACATGTATCGGAGCATCTGCCAATTATAAACTAAGCTTTACATTTGAAAATTCTCTTTTATACTACAATGTTAATACAATTGTAACTTTAAAAACTATAAGAGTGTAAGCACAGGTTTGCCACGATGTTAAATGTATAATAATTTCCTCAAGGTTAGACCAAAAGTCATACCTTATAATATCACGATTTTGGATCGATATTTAATACACTTTAAGTACCGTTAACTGCCTAAGCGACGGTAACTCAAATTTCGTAATGGTTCATCGTTTTTATATAATATTCGGAGATTATAAAAGCGGCTTGAAAATGACAACCGCACAGCGGCACAATAAATACTATATTATTACAAAGAACGAGTTACAGAACTCTCTAAACAATAAACACGGAACCCTAGGATCAAGAAGTGCCGTAAACTAGCTTGACCTTGAAGTTATTTATAGATTTTTGTGTACGGTTCTCGGAAATTCTAAAAGTTACTAGAAATTTTATCGCAAACTTACTAGAACAGTAGTATAAATAGGTGCACTCCCCATGTCGACAGTTCAGTGTTGTTTTTCGAGTTATAAGATTAAGATCCACGATCAGTGATACAAAGAGAATATTTAGTAAGTTATTTGGATAGTGATTTCTTGAGCAATTTGGAAGCGAAATTTGGACTAAGCGTAAGTATACTTCGTGTTAAAGTAGGGTGACAAACTGATTTGTGAATAAAAGACTCCTTGTGAACCAGTGGTGTTTCATTCCGAGTCACAACCCACAGTACGTAACAATATTCATTTGCAAACAACACTACGGCGTAAAATCTTAAGTAAGACAGATCAGAGATTGAACTATGGCTTAGCTAAAATGCTGTTACGAACATACTGCCTTTACTAAAGTATGGAGGACTACTTAAAGTCACTTAAGTTAGATAACCTATTGGTCTTTATTCTGGAAAACAATCCCTTGGAATGTATTACTTTTTAACTTGGATAACAATGAGTATTTATTATAAATAAATAAATAAATTATAATTCAATCACTAAAATAATCAAAAATCAAAAACAGATTAAGTTACAAAAAAAGTTATTCAGTCCATTACGTAACAGATATAAGTCAATACCAGGGACGTGACTCTAAATGCAAAGTAAATCGGATTGCCTTTCATAAACACAAACCATCGGACACTAAACAAATAGCGACAAACAAATCCCGGTGATGGATTGAACGCTCGGAAAGCTCGGAGATATTCGACGCTATGAATCAAATTTAAAAAAAAAGGTTTCATATTCAATATTTATCTAAGTGGCTAAGCTCTTTTTTGTGATTGAAAAATATAATCATTTAAAATGACATTCTCTCAACGATAGATAGATTTAAAAAAAAAACATTATTTTTTATTACCATTCCCTATAATTTCAGCCGTACTTATAGACCTCCATATATATCCAATACAATACCCGGCGATGAATATTACACATCGACCTTTGGAAAGAGATAATCGGCTAATTTCAGTTTCGTAGAGAGTTATCTCTGTCGCACGAAATACAACAACTGACCAAACGTCACATGGGTAGTGTGCCTTTAGCACTCTAATAGTTCGAATTATTATTATATGTACAGTAGATTTAAAAACTATATGCTGCTTATAAAATTTTGGATGGACGTCTAGTTCGCGGATATTCAGGATAAATCATCATAATCTACTAAGACGTACAGCGAAAGGACGATAACAATTAGTAGTTTTTTATAACTGTAATGCACCATAGTAGTCTGATAAAAGAAAATAAGACACATAAACTATTGACAAAATAAAACTAAAACAAAGTTGTGACGGGCAAAGCGCAACGCTATGAAGAAATCAAAGCGCCTGCAAGAAAAATAAGCGCAATAAAACTATCCGACGGATTTTCTCTTCGAATTCGGACGGCGCTGCAATCAATAATGCATGGCATGTGGTTACGTATGTACATTTCAAACATGTCCAAATAATAAATAATAATGTTATTTTTGTTATAAATTTATATTGAACCCAAAAATAAAGCAAAATCTTAACTTTTAAAACTAAAATATACTATAAAATAAATAGTTACAGCAACCTCCATAATCTATAAGATAAAATAATTAAAAAATATATAGTTAATACTCTTAGTTGTAACTTATGAACCCCTGGTCCAATGAATCTTCTTTACTTAATTGAGTCTGTAATCTTATGTTTGCAGTCAACCATTTTCTACAACCATAGAGCAACAGTTTTCTGCTTTTTTCGATAGTATTTTATGAAAATATTTACTGCTAATAAATTCTAAATTATCATATATAATAATCAAGTTAATTATTGTATTACGTAACGTTTTATGTTTACTTTAGTGTCGCCTTGTAGTCTTAGGAGTTTTATAACCAATTCGCAGACTAAGTTTGAAGAATTGGTCTGTCTGAAATGGCATTGGTCGGAGTACATCGTTCGTGCAACAGCGTTGGAGCCGCTAGTAGATGCAACGTGGTTAGGTCCCCCAGCAGGTAGACCGAGGACATAGTTAAGTTCGCCAGATGTCGCTGGAGACAGGTAGCGGAAACCAGTCTTCGTGGTGATCTTTTTGAGAGGCCTAGGAGTGAGCGGTTATCGACTTATTTATAAGCAATGATAACACCCACTATGTAAGAGTACATACATTATTTTAGACTTCTGATTTTTAACTTCTAATAGTTTATAAAGTTCGATGTTTTTATTTATTATTGTATTATATTTATGAGATGGATTATACCTTAGTACTTATAAATATATATCTTATATACATATTTAAGTATATTTATGTACGTTTGTTTGTAAATACGTAATATGTTTGGTACACGTTATTTACCCATCACTAGTACGGTCAGTTCTCGAGTTACGACCATCTCGACTTACGACTATTTGTACTAACGACAAAAAAATTTTATAACAAAATTTCTAAAAATTGTGTCAATTTTTAGAAATAGTTTTCGTCACCATAATGGTTGGTAAGACCAATGAAAGAAAACGAAAGGCGATAGACTTAGAGATGAAAATAAAATTAATAAAACAGCATGAGTGTGGGAAAACAACTAAAATAATAACAATTAAAAATCAGAAATAAAAGCCATTATATTTGCTTATACAATATATACATACATGTCTATCATATTATATTATTTATTTTTGTATGAAATTCGACTTACGACCATTTCGACTTACGTTAGAAGCTGTAGAATCTTAGAGATTGCCTTGTGTGATAAGACCGCCCTTTGTACTTTTTTATCTATTATTGTGAAACTATTTAAAAGTGTACAATAAATAATAATAAAGAAATCTTTACGACGCACACGTATAGAAAGATCATAGAATACTAAATTTGAATATATAACGACACATATATAAACGTATGTAGAATCCGCAACGACCGGACATAAATGTTTACAGCCGAGAACAAGGTAGTGGCGGCTACCCGGCGACACTTGTACCGCGTTTCCGTGATCCCGGCAATTCCATCGAGCGAGCCAAACGTCACCGCTTCGTAACGGCATGTCGACCATTTAGTTTAGTATTTATCTCTTAACTACCAAACCGCCCGGCTTTGTACGTACATTTATATTGTGCAAAACTATTATTTAGACTCTCTTGTGTATGTTTATATATACGAATTAATATTAAATGATTTTTTAAATGTAGTTTGACTAATCAAGCCTTTAAATCAGTGATTCCCAAAGTGGTCTATATCAACCCCTAGGGGTCTATGACAACCTGCAAGGGGTCTACGTCAGCGAAAAAATATTTGGGGGTCATGAAATGAAAATAGGGGTCCACGATAGTGGATCTCAACACATACACTGATAGTACCTATTTACTTACATCATACTATCTTATAATATCAAAACATTTAAATTATTTATAAAAGTACCTATGAAGTAAATAAATTATTATATATGTTAATAAAATTATGTAAGTTGTAGGATATTGGTATTCGCTTTGTGGTCGCAATACATTTTGAACTTGTAAAAACCTGAGAGTCGCAGTCTCAGAGCTTCGCTACCTTGCACTGACTTGTTCAATTCGTCACTCTATAAATACGAATGTGGGACAAACAAATAAATTTACAGGAAATCAATATCAGATAAGTAGGGGGTCTACTCGACACGGAAAAACATTGCAAGGGGTCTACGACACAAAAAAGTTTGGGAAACTCTGCTTTAAATGATTTGTTTAAATTGACAATTATTTTAATATTCCTTATAATTAGTTATTGATGTAAAAGGTTTTAAAGGTGTTAATCTATAGCTCAAAAAGCGTCAAAGCCTTTACCTACCTATTATACCTGCGTTACTCTACCGGGAATCAGTAATTTCCATCGCTTTACATTGCACGTAGCACATTATTATAATGTTTTAAAGCCTTCCTTTTTTTATTTGCTGTACATGCTGTTTATACTCTTCACCGCTTATACTTTTATGCTATTTAGTGTAACGTATAAACTCTTGTCTACTTTTGAATCTACCTATTATGGGAATATTATTGATAAAGAGATATTCTTTGTATGGAAATGTATGGGACGATGTCAATAGACCATTACGACATTGACCGACAACAAACCACACCGTGCAAGAAGTGGCAACAAAATATAAATATTTTGTAGTAGTAGTATACGCTTCGTGGCATCTAGTAGAATGCCCCGTGGAGGGGTGAAACACGTGTTGAGTGGATTGACGGTGGTGGTTGTGTAATTCGCATTGTTTGCCGCATACGCTTTTATCAGCGGGCTGGCGGGCGGTGCACTTTGTTGCACGACTACCACTGCATGTGCGGAAGTGGCTAAATATTGGTCCTTTTCTTACTTAGGATGGACTTCCGCAAGGTAACACCTGATTACATTAAATAAAAAAGCATCTAGTAGACATTGTCTGAGTGTCCACAGCACGGAAGACCGTTCCGTCATCTCTCAAAACCATCGCGGATCATACCGCAATATTTTATTCCGAGGCTTCGTTTAGTGGGTTTCATCTACATCATAAAAACCGAAATATGCGTAGAGCAAGGCATGAACCTACTCAAATATCCCACCACATGTGGGAATAGTCTTATAATAAAACGCCGGTTGTGAGATTCGAACAGAACTAACTTTTTATTTACGTCCAGAAACATACCTACATTTCACTTTATAACAATGACGGTAGGAACACTATACAATCTATGTTCCAATAGATGGCGGTATAATTATATTAATTAATGATTATTTGTATATAATTTCAACAAGTCTCATACATTTTAAAATAAATAATACTTTTTTAAATCTTTTTCACGGTTTTTGTTTCCATCATCATACGAAGCTGAAATAGATCGCTTTTGATCTATTTTAGTCATAGTAGAGCGAATTGTAATCCTTTAAGTGTCTATTACGTTCCTTTTACAGCCATGGTACTGTACATATAAGTAGACAGACTACTTAAACATGTAGATAGCAGTTGTCTAACTTCGAATTTACTTCGTAACTTTATTTTTATTTGGTGCTTTCTCGTATTGGTAATAATGATGATATGTGAATTATAAACAGTTAAAGGTTTCGATAAGAAAAAAATTATACAGAGACTTGCAATAGTATGTCGCGAGTTCAATTCCCGGGATACTGTCTTATATATAATTCACACATTGTGCATTTATTGTATAGGATTGTCACACATGGAACTCCATAGGAAGGGTAGCAATGTCCTCTACATATTATAATATCACACTGCGACTGCGTAGAACAACAGAAACCTTCGGGCTGAACAACAGTGTCCATCATGCGGTGGTAGCAATATCACGTCACAAGAACTCGTGTGTATATTGCACGAATGAGACTCAAGATGCTATCGCAAGATTCATCGATATGGTGAATGCGGTAACCACCACACAGATAATAGCGTACAACCTGAGGATGGCAATATGGAATAGGGATAAGGAAGTGGTTGTACGAAATGTATTTTTAAAAACATTATTAGGACGTCGTTAAAATAGATTAAGATACCTAGTAAGCAGTGTAGCATGCAAAAACCAGAGCCAAAAATTTCGGAAATATGTATTAAAAACGGACATTTAATGGAATCAGGCGTTACCTTGCGGAAGTCTATCCTAAGTAAGAAAAGGACCAATATTTAGCCACTTCCGTACATGCAGTATGACTCTGTGTTTGGCACTTATCGGTGTAACATAACTCCTGAAGATACCCAGTGGAGGGGTGAAACACGTGTTGAGTGATTTAGCGGTGGCGGTTGTGTAATTCGCATTGTTTGCCGCATATGCATTTATTAGCAGGCTGGCAGGAGGTGCACTTTATTGCACGATACCACTGCATGTGCGAAAGTGGCTAAATATTAATCTTTTTCTTACTTAAAAAACGGACATTGTAAAAGTGATGAAAAAAATGTCTAGTTGTGTCTGTTTTATTTGATAAACTATATTGCAAAAGATATTAGATAAAAAATAATAAAGAGACATTTGATCAACATTTATTACAGTTTGACAAATTTTATACATCTACATATTACGAGATAAAAGGAAAAAGGGATCAGGGATAAATGGACATTTCCAGGATTATATACAAGCTTATTCACATCACTTAAGTTGTATACAACTTCTCTTAGTAATGTTTCCGAGAAATAAGTTATATATCGCAAGTGAAATGAATGCTTTATACTGTCACCGTTTCATCTTTATAAAAGGTTTAAATTTCCTATTTATAACTAAAACCGTCTTAAAATGTATCATACATATTATTTGTATGTTATTGCTATATGCAAGTATTACTTAATTTTCTTCAGTTACAATTATATTTGTATTTTATTTAACTTGAACTTACTTAATCCTTGTTCATTAATTTTATTTAATTTTTTATTATTTTTATTCGGATTTTAGCACTGGTCGGTGTAACATCTCCTGAGGATGCCCCGTGGAGGGGTGAAACACGTGTAGAGTGAATTAACGGCGGTACGTGTGTTTCGCATTGTTTACCGCACGTGTATTTATCAGCGGGCTGGCGAGCGGTGTACTTCATTACACGACTACTGCTGCATAGCGGAAGTAGCTATATATTAGTCCCTTTCTTACTTAGGATGGACTTCCGCAAGGTAACGCCTGAATATATTAGATATTATTTTTATTCCAGTATATGCCTTTTTATACCCAAATTCCATTAATTAAGATTGGCAGCAGTGACCACTGGACATATAAAAAATAAATAATCAAAACATCCCTTACTGAAAATCAACGCTGTAAGAAGGTTAAGGTTATGCATATCTTATTTATATGCTATGCACGGATTACTGTAGTAAAAGTTCCCATTGTGTTTTAATTTTTATAACTTTGGTAATTGTTGCATATTGTAATAATTTTACGCAAACAATAAAACCCGTTTTCTTCTTTTTTAACCTTTTTTTATATTATTATTTGGCACATGCCTCTATTATATATTTAAATAGGACCGCGTAATTGGAAGCCGCCTGGATCCTGTGTTTTCTGTCGTCCAAAAGATCAGCTGTCAACATTAGGAAAGGAAATCCTACACAGATCTTGCCGCTGGTCACCCGAGAATCCGAAGACCACAGCGGCCATTTTCTGCGCGCTATGTGACTTGCTCAATGCTATTTCAACTTGTCAATGGATCTCGTCTTTGTTAATTCAATCTCATAAATAAATCCCGACCATTGTACTATCCATGGCTCATTGAAAGACTATGAATTGAGAGACAATTAAAATATAAAGCTGTTCGAACTGTTACAGAATAAAAAATATTTTTATGTTAATAATCATGTATCTCTAATGAGCATTTTTTATCTATTGTACAGCGGATAAATATGTACAGTCACATATACTTAGTCTTGCCATAAATATTGTTATAAAGAAAAGCACGATTTTTTTTTTATACGTAACATTTATTCCTTTCATAGTGAGTTAGTTTAATACATCAATATATAACTATTAAAAATATACAATGTTTATTCGAAGTGGTCTCCATTGGCTGCAATACAGTCTTTTAAACGTTGAGGCCAGTTATCAATAGCAGCACGAACTCTTTCTAGAGGAAAATTCTTCACTGCCAACCGAATGGATCGTTTTAGGGACTCCAAATTATCATGGCGTTTAGAGCAAGCCTTACTCTCTAAAACTGACCATAAATCATAATCCAATGGATTTAGGTCAGGACTTGACGACGGCCAGTTTTCAGTGCTGATAAAGTCCGGAACGTTAGTTTTCAACCAAGATTGGGTGGATCGAGCTCTATGACCCGGTGCCGAGTCTTGTTGAAAGCACCATTCTTTGTTATTGAACATGGTGTTAGTTAAAGGCTTAACTACCGTCTCAAGAATGGTATTTTGATAAACTTGTGCCGACGTTTTAATACCTTTTTCACAAAAATATGGCTCAGTCACCCCTTCATAGCTAACACCCCACCAAACCATCACTGAAGTGGGATAATGCCCACGTTGTACTCTGTTTACTAATTGCGAAGCTTCTTTAGAGCTTCCAGCATAAATACGGTCATTTTGTTTATTAAAATACTGCTCAATTGTAAAAATTTTCTCATCCGTAAACAAAATTTTTTTGTGACCTCCCTTTGCGTACCGCTTAAGTAGTTGTTTGGATTTTACCACCCTATTCTTCTTTAAATTATCAGTTAAGAAGTGACCAGTACGTCTCTTATAGGCTGCAAGTCCTAAGTCATCTTTTAATATACGCGACATGGTTCTAGGAGCTATCTTCATCTCCCGAGATAAAATCTTTTGCTTACGGACAGGATTTCTTCGAATTCTTTCCCTAACTGCTTTAATCACCTTTTTCACACGAACGGTACGTGGACGGCCAGATCTTTTTCTGTCACAAACAGAGGAGGTATCATTGTACCTATCAATAGCCCGGTAAACAAACATTTGACTAATACCAAGCGGGTGGAGGGTTTTAAAAATTGCACTTTTCTCCATACCTACTTTATGTAAGGCAATCACAGCGATTCGGTTCTCTTTATCACCCCACTCCATTTTAATATAACAAAATATTTAACAATATAATGGCGCGAAAATAAGAAAACACATCAAGCAATCATATAAAAATGACAGATTCCAAATTCAAACGTAATATTTTCTTTTTTTGAATAGTAACAGTATTTATGGCCAGACTAAGTATATTAGGACGACCGAAAATTAATATCGCTTTATTAAGTTAAATTCACACGACTACATTATTAACATGTTTTTATTTCTAATCAACAATATATTCACCTTCGTTATCAACAACCTTTTGCCATCTAGTATACAAATTTTCAATGCCGGGGCGGTAGAAATCAATCTGTTTTTCTGTTAAATATCTCGACAGAAACGACATTACTTTCCGGTCCCTCTAATATTTTCGTTAAAGACCGTATACGGCTTAATGTCACCCATAGAGCAATAGAGCGTAATTTACTTCGCAGCGAAATTGAATCAGCGATGAATAGAAAATTCCGCAAGTCACAAGGTCACCAACGTCACTTCAAAAATTGCTCGTCTGCAGTGGGTGGGGTACATCGCTCGTATAACTAACAGAAAGGTTCTAGAATGAGCCGACCATGAGCCGGCAGACAAAGCATATGTAGACCGATGATATACTCAAGGTAGTTAGCACGTGAGGTTGCGCTCTTTGTAGGGGGGGGGGGGACGTTAGCCTGCAGTGGGCGTGTACTGTTACGATAATGATGAACTATATATAGACAATTCGATAACTTTTAACATTTTATAATATTCATTGACTTAAAATTAGTAATTTTAAATAATAGTTTTGATAATTTTGTACTAAGTTTTTATGGATCCCCTCAGTGTAAAAGCCTCCTTCTTTTCATTCTTCTCTATCTTTGACAACTTGAAGCCACCCGTGACCTGTCCTAGCCACGATCTCGTCAGCCCATCTGGCATTAGATCTGCCTCTCGCTCTGGTACCTCGTGGTCCCGTCCATGTTACTACTCTTTGTGTCCACCTGTTATCAGCGAACCTCACCACGTGACCTGCCCAGCTCTTAGCCTTATTTTGTCTTTTAATTTGATATCCAAGTATTTTCTCTCCATTCTTCTCTGAGTGGTTTGTAATTTGTTTCTAGTCTTCAAGTCAAAAGTCTAAGTTTGGCATCCGTAGGTGAAGCATGATAAAATCTCAGAGTCTATAACTATCTTCTTGGTAGGTAGTGGGAGATGTGATTTGAATATGCCCTTATGAGCCCAGTATGGAACAACCAGGTGAAGTACTCTTCGGTCAAGTTCTGTATTTTTTTCTTTTCTAAAGAAAATCTTTTTACCTAGGTAGATATGTTTTTTAACTTGATTAAAGACGGAGTTATACGCATTCTCTACCAGTCGACAATAATTTAGTGTTATTAAATGTAATAAAATTCGTTCGTCCTGCAAAACAAGGAGGGTTTTACGTATTAATAAAACAAATATTACATACCCGACGAAACCGTAAACGGAAAACATTTAAAGCGTTTTCGTCCATTTGTTTATTAAATGGGAAAAGATTTTCCTGAAAAACCCCAATGTATTTGCATAATGGCTTCTTTTTCTACTCTCAACGGTTTTTTCGTTCGTATTATATTGAAATACAAGCATTTGATTGAGAATTGGGTTAACATTTCCACTGACCGCGTCCACTTTGTTAGGGATTTGACGTTTTATGTTTTAACGAGATAAGCGAGGCGGTCGCTTGATATTAGGTCGTTACCTGTAAAATTTCAGATTAACTATACTGGTGTAGTTTAATTTCAAATATCTGGAATTTCAGTTTAAAACTCTAATTTAAAATTTATCGTCGTTTCAGATTATAGATTCCTACTGCAAGGCATAAGTCTCCTGCAAAAATATCTATGGTGGTATATATCATAATCACCAGGGTTGGCAGACGGATTGCCGATGATGATCAGAGACAATTCAATTTAAAAAATGTTCCCATAATACAAATTTTGTTACTTAGTCAAATTTTCTCCTTTTCTACATTAATGGCAATAAGTCACTATTTATGGAAGATACATTTATGAATTATACCATTATAAAATCTACATGAAACCGACATTATTTTAAAATTATTGGCCACCCATACATTCATACATTTTTTTCATACCCAAGAGGTTTGAACTTCGCTTAAATTATATTTTTTGCATGTTTTTCAGAAATAAATTAATTTGCGAATTTTTTTAAATAAAAACTGCAAAAGCTATTCATACTGTTTACTTTTTATCTATTAGCACAGTTAGTGTATAATAATAAAATAACAAAAAACCAACAGAAATCATTCATTTTTGGTCATAGTGTTCAAGACAGTAAAATAAGATAGAAAAAAATCGACTTTTCTTTAAAAAAAATATATCAAAGGTACTACTTGTGATATATTATGTTTCGTATTTTTTTCAAAACGGACATAAGTTGTACTATAAGACATTTCAAGGTTATCCATTCATTACCGGACATCCTGTATATATATATATATTAATATATATTAAATATTTTTTATTACTACTTTTAAAACAAGTTTCAATATTTAAGTTATATAAATATTATAAATACTATACTTAGAAGGCATCATGCCCGATGATTACATTAGCCTTGATCATAATTATCATGATTTGAACCAAAAGTCGTCCGCTGGTTGACATAGTTTTCTTGTAGTACCGGTTTAAAATGGCATTGATCCAGCGTCTTTTAAGGAACTTAACAAGGACATTTGTCTGTCCATCTGTCTGTCTTTGAAAACGTCCTTCTATCCACGCCAAAACCTTCAGCTCCCAATGGGAGACAATTCTGTATATATTCTGCCTGTCTACTGCCACTTTGACTCTCTAACATGCTGATTTATATAGTGGGTTACTTTCAATTTTCGCGAAAGAGAAAACCTAAAGCTTTTTAAAATATTAAACAATTATTTTCCGATATACGCAGCCAGTATATACAACAATTTATAAAACAAAAGTAAACATTAATGTGACATATGCAGTATTGTTAATGAGATATTAAATGTTGTAAGTAAATGTTATTATTAATTTTCTCCGTATTCAAGCCTTTACCTGATTGCAGTACGACTTCTTACTGTGTATTTTGAAAGAGCAAAGTGAGTGAATCATCTGTAGTACCCTCTCTAAGCGAGCGCGACTCTCTCCGAGAACACTCGAGACTTCCGTAGCATTCTTCAATATATCTGTTGCAAGCATTTGTAGAACGACGTTTAAATAAACATATTGAATGGTTGACTATTTTACATATTTTATATTTCGTTGATTTTTCAGACAATAATTTACCGAGACTGTTCTTTAAGGAACACTATGATAGCTTTGTCGACATCACTAGTGTGTTTTTTTTTTGTTTAAAATTTTTTTTTTTATTTAAATACATGTTATATATATGTTAGGCGGTGTAAAGATAAATCAATAAAAGTACGTGAAACAAGTTAATACCATAATAGAAGAAAAAAAATGAAAAGTGATGTCAAATATATGTGGAATATATATGGAACATAATCGCATAAAAACACCTTATATAAATATACTAATGGCTACTACTTAATATAATAATGTATAGATGATATACCATGATATATATATTTTAATATATATATGGACTATATATATAAGTCCATTCTAAGTAAGAAAAGGATCAATATATAGCTACTTCCGCACATGCAGTCGTATTCGTGCAACAAAGTGCACCGCCCGCCAACCCGCTGACAAATGCGCATGCGGCAAACAATGCGAATTACACAACTACCACTCAATCACTCAACATGTATTTACCCCCTCCACGGGGCATCTTCAGGAGTAATGTTACACCGATTAGTGCTAAGCATTCTCTATTTAATCTCTCTGCATGTGCGGAATTAGCTATATATTGATCCGTTTCTTACATATACTATTTATATAAATATAATAGATAATAAAGTCCTATTATCGAGATCATTTTGTCAGCTTGTCAAAATTTCACTATTTTCACACAATATCTAATCATCGTTTCAGACCCTAGACACCCACCAAATGGCATAGAACTCCCACAAAGATACCTAGGAAGGGATATACCATAATCGCCACGCTTGGTAGGCGGGTTCTCGAACGCAGCGTGGTATTATGCCCTCTGGAAACTTGTTTATGAGCAGTTGCAATCCTGTGCAACCGCGACCAATGATCGGAAGTTTTCGTTCTCTACCGCTGACCTACCACTGCTGTCATTTTTAATACTACACCAATACCTCGCTTTGCGTCGCTGCTTAATTACTACTAATTTTCACTGTGCGTCGTTAGATTTTCGAGGTTGCGTTGTTTTGGGTTCGAGTGTTTAATTTTTTTTTATTTTATTTTTTTTTCTAAAAGATGGCAACACTTTTGTTTTTAATTGCGCAATGCCATCAAAACTCGGGGATTCCCTTTCTAACAAAAAACAATGCAATTTTAATATAGTTTTATTTTCACTTTGTTTTGCTAATTTTAAGAGTTCAGTTTCAATTACGTAGTGTGTCGTGCTTTTTTTTAAAGAGAATAATAAATTGATATAAATTTTTAAGTGTTGTATCTAGTTACAAAAAAGTAAATATTATTCCAATTTATTTATTGGCAGAGTTATATTATTTTTGTTTCTTAAACGTTTACTCTGTTCAATTTTCTTTTTAAAAAGTAGTACTTTCGTGACCCTGGAAACTATCTTCGATCTTTACATGGTTTGCTATAGAAAATCTTAATTCACTTTGCGGCGTTTCAATTTTCATCGTGTTTTTTTTAGAACGTAATCGCGACGCAAAGTGAGGTACTGGTGTATTTATTTATTCCACTCAATACTACGTCTCAGAAGAAGAAATAGAGCTTCATATTTAAGTTATTTTTTAATTTGCTCAATACAAATCGAAAATGTACTCCGAGATCTTTATTAAGATGGGCGTACATTTAGGTTCAATATTAGGTTCTATTTATTTCACGCTCTATATATAAAAACAAGTCCTTATATCCTTCGGTCTCGAAATAACTTAAGACCAATTTCACAGACTTCATTCATCCTTTTATTATAAGTTTTACGTTCAGAAAAATATATAAGGTCGCTAAGAAACTTCAATAATATCAGAGAGCTTTGAACATGATAAAAATAGCATAATTATAGTTATAGAACTTCAACAGCTGGATATAGGCCTACTTCTAGATTTCCAATATTAGTTGAAAGCAATTTGCTCATTCACACGCTTTTAAGTTAGGTCGTCATTTAAAAGACGCACCGTTCAATATTTATCGATAACTAGATTCATTTATTTGACATTTAATCAATTTAAAATTAATTAAATGTTCTTAAAAAAAAACGTTTTTTTTCTAAATATGTCAGCTGAATAACTTCTGCCAGTATAGTCTGTCGGGAAAGACAGTTGGTTCATAAAAATAAACGGAAACTGTATTTGTGTTATTCGAGATGAACAAAGGTGGTTTGTTGAAAGCTTCTTAAACTTATAAAGGAGTTTTCCGAAACCGGCTTCATTTTCAAAAGTGGAAATGTTGATTCAATAGTCGTATTTTTATACCGACGGTAACTTTAACTTAGTTATTCTATCTCATGGAAGTTTTATACATTTCCTCTTGCTTAATCTTCATCATCTTATCAGCCGATAGACGATCACTTTGATGAATGGTCTTTCGTTACAGAGATCCAGCGCCACTTCTACCGGAGAACCATTCGGCCACAATCATTATGCTTGTAACGCCTAAAAAGCTAGAAGAAACAGAAGAATTCAAGTTGCACCACTTATTGCTTAGTAAAGATGCGTTTACATTTGTGAAAAATATAATAGTTTTAGTATAAACTAGCTGTTTCAAACCCTTTACGCAAACTTGACCGAAATGGTCTGTTCTTACCTCCCTGGCTAGTTTAATTTCTCAAAATACGTTCTTAGGTGACTTCTACTCCTAGAAAAATTCTTACCAAATAGTATATGTTTAATGGAATCAGGCGTTACATCGCGGAAGTACATCCTAAGTAAGAAAAGGACCAATATTCAGCCACTTCCGCACATGCAGTGGTAGTCGTGCAATAAAGTGCACCGCCCGCCAGCCCGCTGATGCGGCAAACAATGCGAATCACACAACCGCCACCGACAAATTACTCAAGTACTGAATAATTTGGCGGTGGGCTTAAATAGTATATGATAAGGCAGTTAAATCTTATGGTTCTAGAGATATCATAATGAGTCAGAACATAGGTGGAAATATCTAATACACATTTACAACTATTTCCAATCACCTTGCTTAAAGTGATAATTTTCGTATATGGTATTCTGAATTATGATAACGCTTTTTGTTACTATATCATCATAATGTTGTTGATTATTTAAGAAACAATCGTTTTATATTTACACCTAAAACCAATTACGCTGTAGGTATAAGAAACCGTAAAGTAACAGTGTAACAGATAATTAATTATTTTCAGTTTATATTAAAGAAAATTAAATTTTTGGTTGGGAGATATGATGTTACTGACAGCTTGTATATATCTTGCCGAAATCTGCTAAAATGCGGAAGTAATTTCGAAATTTGTTCATTAAAACCGTTAAAATTTATTAAATAAATAACTTGAAATTAATAAATAACGGTACATTGAAAAATTTGTCAATTATAAAAATCGTTAAAATTTTAACGGTACAACACTAACGGGTTGTCATTCCATTGTATTCTAATTTTAAAATTCTCTTCGATCCTAATCCGGAATAACTCTATTTAGATGTTAGGTTTAAATATATAGGCAGAACTAAATCTGACATATTTCACGTCATACTAGTCTATCGTGTTTTATTATTTTCATAACACCAATAGGACACAAACACAACTTTAAATAGCCAATTATTTTAAATTTTAAATAGTATGCTATCACTGGCTCGAATTACTGATCTTTTTAGATAAAAATTAAAAACAATTTTTGATGTGTACATTATGATGTCAAACAAATGAACGAGTCAAAAAAGTTCCAAATATTTCACTCAATTTAAAACTCATAAATAATTTAATAAGTTTAACTAAATATTATACTTAAATAAAGGTTATGATTTATACCAAATGTTATTTACATTTACAGGAAGTAGGCTCTAAATGAGAAGTGATTTTAGGACGTAATATTTTTGTTACAAAATTCTCTTATCGTATCAACAACCATCGAGCGAATCCTCTCGTCTCTCGATTTTCAATTTCAAAAAATAAAATCTTAGTTCATCACCTTTCAGTGGTAAGACTTCCACGGCAGAATCGGCGTATCCCTTTATCAGTGAGGGTCACACTTCTTATATTATACAAAGTACAACGGTGAATTTGATGCCGAAAGCTTTCTCTACCAGTTAACCACTTGCGAAGCCATCATCGTCATCATCATTACTTCAGCTGTAAGACGTTCATTCAAAGATATGGGCCTGCCCGTAGATTTCCAATAAGACAACTTATAAGTAGCCTATATCCAGTGTTTTCTGATGATCATAAGAAGCTCGTCTATCTACCTTGTGAGCAGATCTTACACTGTGCTTACCGTTCTAGAACCTTAAAGTGACCAGAGAGAATAGAGGGGTAACTGATGAGTAGTATCACCAAACCTTTAGGTAAATCTGAAAAAAGTAATAGGAAAAACAATGAAAATAAATAAATTAATTAATTTAAAAAATAACCAGAGTAATGTAAATAGTTTAAATATACATACAATGTTTTCGTCGACAGTGAACAAGCCTCGGTGGCGCAGTAGGCAGCGCGTAAGTCTCATAATCTTAAGGTCGTGAGTTCGATCCTCACCCGGGGCAATGTTTTTGTCGTCAGCGCACAAGCCTCGGTAGCGCAGTAGGCAGCGCGTAAGTCTCATAATCTTAAGGTCGTGAGTTCGATCCTCACCCGGGGCAATGTTTTTGTCGTCAGCGAACAAGCCTCGGTGGCGCAGTAGGCAGCGCGTAAGTCTCATAATCTTAAGGTCGTGAGTTCGATCCTCACCCGGGGCAATGTTTTTGTCGTCAGCGAACAAGCCTCGGTGGCGCAGTAGGCAGCGCGTAAGTCTCATAATCTTAAGGTCGTGAGTTCGATCCTCACCCGGGGCAATGTTTTTGTCGTCAGCGCACAAGCCTCGGTAGCGCAGTAGGCAGCGCGTAAGTCTCATAATCTTAAGGTCGTGAGTTCGATCCTCACCCGGGGCAATGTTTTTGTCGTCAGCGAACAAGCCTCGGTGGCGCAGTAGGCAGCGCGTAAGTCTCATAATCTTAAGGTCGTGAGTTCGATCCTCACCCGGGGCAATGTTTTTGTCGTCAGCGAACAAGCCTCGGTGGCGCAGTAGGCAGCGCGTAAGTCTCATAATCTTAAGGTCGTGAGTTCGATCCTCACCCGGGGCAATGTTTTTGTCGTCAGCGAACAAGCCTCGGTGGCGCAGTAGGCAGCGCGTAAGTCTCATAATCTTAAGGTCGTGAGTTCGATCCTCACCCGGGGCAATGTTTTTGTCGTTAGCGAACAAGCCTCGGTGGCGCAGTAGGCAGCGCGTAAGTCTCATAATCTTAAGGTCGTGAGTTCGATCCTCACCCGGGGCAATGTTTTTGTCGTCAGCGCACAAGCCTCGGTAGCGCAGTAGGCAGCGCGTAAGTCTCATAATCTTAAGGTCGTGAGTTCGATCCTCACCCGGGGCAATGTTTTTGTCGTCAGCGAACAAGCCTCGGTGGCGCAGTAGGCAGCGCGTAAGTCTCATAATCTTAAGGTCGTGAGTTCGATCCTCACCCGGGGCAATGTTTTTGTCGTTAGCGAACAAGCCTCGGTGGCGCAGTAGGCAGCGCGTAAGTCTCATAATCTTAAGGTCGTGAGTTCGATCCTCACCCGGGGCAATGTTTTTGTCGTTAGTGAACAAGCCTCGGTGGCGCAGTAGGCAGCGCGTAAGTCTCATAATCTTAAGGTCATGAGTTCGATCCTCACCCCGGGCAATATTTTTGTAACTTTTTAAATATAAGCTAGAAAACTAAAATTTCACCACACACATTGATTCGAGTAATTTATAAACTGACTACAGCTAAACAGACTATTTTCATACATGTTTATTCATTTAATTTATTACGAAAACGAAGGCCAATTTAGAGACACTATCCAAAAGCTGAACTCGTGTTCCGCTAAGATAGACTCTGGTAGATGTTAAAATTTAGATTTAACATAAATGCTTGTAAATAAGAGAAAGCGGAGGAAGATGATAAATAAGCAAGTGTGATCGAAGAAGATATATTCACATATATCCAAAGAGTATTTACAATTTACACGACTAGAGCAACAGCAGTCACGTCACTATTGATTTCTGAATTAGAGCCGTCGTTCAAATTTGAATTTTGAACGCGCAAGAATAATTTCACATAAAAGTATTAAGGCCGTAGTGGCTAACACTGCGCAACATGAAGGCTTCAAAGGTTTTGTTTATTAATTTAAATAATTGTAGTTTGTACGTCTTACTTAATATACACTCGAAAGGTGTGTCAAGTTCTAAATTAATCTCATTTGATCCCAAAACAATTCTTAATTCAAAAAATTATCATGTTTAACTCTCTGCCCTCAAGAGGTGAGTCCTTCTCATGATTGGGATTGATGCAGTAACTCAAGAAGTCACTGTTGCTCACTATTTGACTGCATTTTCACAAGAATCTCCTCAGTTTTAACATGGAAAGACAAGAGAGTAGTCACATGATTCACAACTTGTAAAAATGTTTTAAAATGCTGAATAGTTTATTTGTCAGCAAATTTTAACAATAAAATAGTAGTCCAATAGTAGAAGCTTGTGATTATAGGTCGCAGGTACGATTCTCGGAACACATTTACATAATTAACACTTTGTGCATTAATTCTTTAGGATTTCCACTACTTATAAACAAGTTTTCAGCTGATATGGAGCATGATGATAATGAAGGTTAATATTTACAATCAAGACCATGTTTTACCAAAGTGAATTTGCTTTTGATATACTAGAAGTTATGCTGCTAGCCGGTTTAGGCTTTGTGCAGCTTCATAGAAATTGAGCCCGTGAAAACAGAGGTCCACGGACTAAAAATTTTACGTCGGGAATCGTTTCCCAGTTACGATGAAGATGTCCACACGCTGTTACTATACCCGTATATGTGTATAGTGTTGTGAGTGGGGTGTAGTATATGTAGCACGAAGTGAGGACTACTCGGCAGTCGTAATTGACACAGGCCTCTCCGGACCGCCCTCGCTTGAACGCGGTTTATTATACAAGGTTTATTATGCTTTTTAAAACTCAACCAGTCAATTAGTGTGTACAAACTCAAACATGATAGAATATTTAAGCGTAAAGCGTTCTTTCAGGGATATTTAGTCTTGCGGTCTGAAATAGTAAACAACTTTGCTATTAAGATTCGAGATAAAATTACATAGAAATCCCTGAGAACGTTGAATTAATTAACAGAAAATAATTTTTCATTTAAATTTTGTATATATATATACAATCATTGTTATTATAAACAGAAATGTTTATCTTCTCTGGCTATAGGCGATAAAATTCATATAAATTTTATGGCCCATAGCGATTTTAACATAAAGTTATTATGCTTAATTTGGATTGTTTTAATTCTAAATAATACAGTTGTTGTTAATTCTGCGTATTGTTAAGTCGAAGGCTAAGTTTGGTTTCTTTATCAAGTATCGGTAATTATCCTTCTGCTTTTCAGCCGATTTCCGCTAACTGCAAAGCGTTGGATTACATAAAAGTGGTAACGATGACCGATCTTGCGCTGTCCGCTACCAGTGGGGACCTACCATCACCGCGTCAACTGGCTCAAAGCCGCAACTCGAGAAACTATAAATGGTGAAAAAGAATTTTAAATTCTTTCTTATATTTTTTATGAATAGAAATGTCTCTATCTTAATGGAAGTAAACTTTAATGACCGTTATGACGAATGCTTATATATACTTTTGTATAACATTGATGACCAAATCATTTTTCAAATTCCTGCAGTATCTAAGATGCAAAGTTGACTGATTTGAGATTTATCTATCAAAATTGCAAATGTAAGCTGTAATAGAATTATTTTTACGTCATCGTCAATGGTGTATCGAAAAGGGGAATCCCATAGAAATATAATTCTTTATATATCGAGCGTAAAAGAGTGCTCTACAATACTTCTTGTATCTTAAGTTGTGATTGGCTGACGAATTTTATTGATTGAACATTGGTTCCAAGGTTTTATATCTGTATAAATATGGAGGACCCTTCCGTTCTGTGAAATCAATACCGTCGAAGCTGTAAAAGCCTCCGGGCATCATCTACTTCAACAAAAATAATTCAATGAGTAAACTTAAATAAAATATGAATGTGATCGCTTAAGTCGCTCAAGTTATAGCATGATAAAGAAAAATACATACATTATTATACAAGTGTTGTTAAACTTGTTCATTCATTAACGTTAGCCTTTAGATACCTAAAGCAAGCTTAGGCCTCCACCGAAAAGCGCCACAATGATTATGATATCCACAAACTTTTTGAGAGTTATAAATAATAAACGTGTGGCGTTCATTAGAACGCATCCAAATTTATTATCTGTAAACGCATCTGTTTTTGGCATGCCCCTTCTTATACTAGGTATAACTCGCTCTCTCTCGGACGCGCCGTGCCGAGCGGACGTGTCGCTTCAACCGCTGTTCAACAAAAGAAATACTTGTAACTCAGATTGAGATTTATTGTTCTGTGATATTATATAAGTTTAACTATCCGGCAAACGTTTTTCTTTACATCGAATTATCTATTACGGGACGAGGGGCCCGTACTAACGACCACCCCTCAAACGCATTAACGGCACAAGGAAGTTGTCACGTTGATTAGTGAAGACATTACGTAGTTAGTCGAATATACGAATGTACGTCGAAACTGTAGTATTGGATACACTGACGAAATTATGTTAGTTAAGTCGAAGTTTCTAACATCATACTTTTTAAAGACTTCTTATTCTTATGTCCGATTTATATATAAAAATGAATCCTTATTACTATGACCAAAAGTATCACGGATAATAAAATCTGTTTATTTATATTTCACTAGTGATTTAAGTTGCGAATAATCGGTGTTTAGTTATTGTTTTGTTTTGCAATTGTTTTAATAAAAATGATTCAAGAATTTTTTAATAAAATGTAAATTAAAAAGGATTTTACATTTTTTTAATATTCAAATCACGCTCCACCAAAGAGGTTAACAATATCTTCAAGGAGGTTGCTACTATATCTTATTTAATTAACATCTTTGGTTTTAAATGCAAAGGACGTAGAGGTTTACATGCTACACTTTTTATTTGCATATAACGTACCATTACCAGAGCATTTTGTCAAAAGGTTTGCCCGCAAGCCTTTTACTTCGTTACATAAAAGAAACATTAGTACGCCTTTGACCTTTACTATATTTTGCAAGTTCGCTTTTAGTTTTAAAGAGCTTTCTCAGCGCTTTCTCTAAAGCTTTAGACACGTGGTAAAAGCTTAATAATATACAATTATATTCTTAATATTTTACTTTTGGTTAAATCCATTCAGAGCTGTAACAAATCGCTGAAACATGACTTCCTATAACTTGTTTTAAAAATTTCAGAAACTTTGTGTTTAAAAATCATGATGATGATGTATATACTGAATTTGAGGCGGCGGAGCGCTAAATGTAGCTGAATTGACTAATTTCGCTTGCTAGTCGTAGTAATCTAGTCCAATATTTAGTGGACTGTAGCATGACACGCGGGGTTTGCTTTCAAAAAAAACTTGCATAACGATACAGCGGAGAAACACGTAGATTTATTAACACTGACTTAAATACATACTAAAACTAAATAATACAAAAACTAACTATACTATATCACAAGCTACTATATCTAGGAGAAGGTGCGCGTGTATTCGGTGCTACTTTTATTTACTTAGACCCACGCGTTGGTGGGAGAGATCGACATCTGGGCATTTCAGCGAAGCCTCGCTGCAGAAGGCGGGCGTAGGGTACCACGTATATACTCTCAGCGCAATGCTACCCGTCTGAAACAACCATTTCGGAAAGCGTTAACGCTAGAAAAAGCTGTGAAAGAAACTATATCAAGTCTTATATCTAATATGATAAGAGGTTAGCTTCATCTGTGATATATGACCTGACCACATTTTGAATATAGTTTATCGTAATGTTGTCGCTTAGTCTGGAAACTCGAGTATTTTTCTTAATCCCAGGATGGCACGGCGAATGAAAGTCCTGACAATTTTGTAAGTGGCCGCACATAGAATTAATTATCTTGTGAATACTTTAAAATAGATAAGTAAACATTTCAATAATTGATAATTCAAATGCCAGCTTAAATTTAAGTTTAAGTTAGTGCATAACGCGCCACCTACTAAGAAGAACTAACAAAAGACTCGGTTAGTAATTTTTCTTTGATAATTGTACAACGAATAAAATTTCCTCTAAAATTAATACAATTCATTTCCAAACTGATCAAATTTTTATCTTGAACATACTTTTATAATAACGTCTTTTGGCAGAGCCTGTGCTTAATAAATTCTAGCGTGCTTCCAATCGAAGAAACACGGCCTCAGTCGGCTGATAACCGGATCTTGTGATCTGGTTGTTTGGACGAAAGTACTACAGGGGTTAGTTGCCCACCTGAATGAGCAGTGCTGGTCATTGGTGTCAGATTCATAATGGCAATGTCGTTTGCTCCAGACGTAAGACATGTTCGCTTACCTGGTTTGATTTTTAACTGACCATTCGAAGTCGGTGGAGTGAGTGGTTGTCATCAGAGGTGTTGGTGACCGCATGGTGGATGATCGCGCAGTAGGGGACGACCGTAAGACGTAGCTTGCTGGCTGGCAGGCGGCAGGCTGCCGCAGCTCGAGCAGTTGCGTGATCAACATACCATACATACCTCCTTTATTCTTCAGATCAGAGTTCCACAAACTTTTTTCTATCGTAGATCTTTTACCTGATATTGATTTCCTGTAAATTTCTAACTGTAGTGAAGTTTAGTGTATATTCAAAATGTATTGCGACCACAAAGCGAATACCAACATCCTACAACATACACAATTTTATAAACATATATAATAAATGTTTTACTTCATAGGTACTTTTATGAATAATGTAAATGTTTTGATATTATAAGATAGTATGATGTAAGTAAATAGGTACTATCAGTGTATACATGTATAGTATAGTGATATATGTATATCAGTGTACATACACTGATCACGACACGATAGTGATCGTGGACCCCCTTTTTCATTTCATGGACTCCAAAATTTTTTTCGCTGACGTAGATCCCTAAAAGGTTGTCATAAACCCCTAGGGGTCGATGTAGACCACTTTGGGAATCACTGTTCTAGATAATACCCTACTCAGCCGGGTGTATTTTAGGCTAGATCTCGTGATGAAACACGGAAAAAAGTATGACCAATAACTCCGGTACCAATCCAGCCAGCCAGAGCCAGCTTATCTGGTCACGAGGATCAAATCGTCGGTGCGTTCTTGGTGACATATAAGGGGTGAGTGAATCTTACAACTACCTACTTAGAGAGTCAGGTGGTGCGTACGCGCACGGGTTGCTCATATTAAAGAGTACTGCTGTCAGAGACTGTGGAAGCAAGACCTACCGTAAATAGGTCCGTGTCCTCGGGCAGATATACTGTTCCCATTGGTATAACCTAACAGTTGAGAGCTTATTGGACAATATAATTGACATATTATGAGTGATCAAACAGAGGATCCCTTTCCAACGTTCTGAAATAAACACTATGTTTGTGCTGCCAACGACTTGTTTTCTTGCAACAAGTTCTACAAAACAATTAATCGTCAACAACCATACGATTTTAAAACTTGTACACGTGTACGTATTCTTAAGTAAATATTATATTAAACATATCTATACGATATAATTACTTCGGCAAATATCTTTCCCTTAAACCGTTAAAGTTGTCAGCGCTGATTACCTCTGAATATGAACGAAAAGTTTCTTTAGAATTTAAATTTTGACAACATCACAGTGTGAAGTTCATTCAAGTTATAAGTTGAATTAAGAATTTTAAAGACGACAAAAAGCAAGTAGTCTCCTTACCGAATGCTCGCCTTAATTAAGATAATTATAGAGCTGCGTAATTGGAAGCCAGGCAGGTACGAGTGAAAGGCAAGCCGTTTCAAGCCTCGCACCTTTTTAAGGCAACAAAAACCTTTTCATTATCTCATCCAAACATTTCAGGCGAAACATTAATGTTTTCGTGCAAAATATTAATTTACATTTATAGTATCATGTTAATCACGTGGTAAAAACTGCCTTAAGCCTCCCAGAATTCCCAAGAGGGAGAGGGCGTCCAAAGCTACGTGGTGGTCTAATATCGGAAAGGAACTGGAAACCCTTCAACTTGATGAAGAGACAACCCAGAATAGAGTGGCCTGGCGCAAATTGATAAGGAGACCCGACCCCAAATAAAGGGAAAACGGAAGGAAGAAGAAAAAGAGAGTATCATGTTAATCTATAACTCATATAAACCGTACAATTGGCTATAGGTGTAAATGGAAATCTGTAGCTTAATTCTCTATATTCAATCATTCATCAGAGAAATCATCTCTTTTTACATGCAGGTCTAAAAAGATGATTGTTATGAAAATAATATAAGACCAAGGGTATTTTTATTACAATGAGTTAGATTTTTGGAATTTGTTTATTGTTGTTCGACAAAAGGTGTCATGAGAAAACTGTGGAGTTTTAGCCCTTAGTATTAACGGATTCAGGCGTCATTTTGCGGAAGTCCATCCTAAGTAAGAAAAGGACGAATATACAGCTACTTCCGCCAATGCAGTAGTAGTCGTGCAATAAAGTACACCGCCCATCAGCCCGCTGATAAATGCGCATGCGGCAAATAATGCGAATTACACAACTACCACCGTTAAATCACTCTCAACACGTGTTTCACCCCTCCACGAGGCATCCTCAGGAGTTTTTAGTTACACTGATTAGTGCTAAACACAGATTAAGGCTGTATATATTAACCCTGTATCTGTCATAGTAGAAGCTGCATACCTACCGAACAACTGGCCCTGACCATCAGCACAACAGCAAATTCGCAAATTATTACGTGAGGGCTTGGAACTCCTCGACGAGAAGAAGGAGACCCTTTGTCCATATTTATACCGATAATTAGAACTATCATCATACTCGCGTGCAACTGTCTGAACTCTTTCTGGTAATATTATTGTGGGTATATAAACAGCTATTGGATTTTGCAATGCATTATATCAAGAACAACAGTTCGAACTGACTTTGCTACTCCTAAAATCTAATCGATGTGCAATCTGCAGGGGATGAGTAATGTGTTAAAACTACTTCAAAAACCCATCTTTTTAAACCTTTTCTTACCGCAGTCCGTTCCGCCGAAGTGACGCTACTGACACGCGAAGTGTGCACATTGCATGGCGGTAAGCTGATGTTCGAATTTTCCCATTTGCGTTACAAACTTAAATATTTTACTGGTATATTAATTAAAAATAGATTTTAGAATAATTCATAGTAATTTATTTAGTTGTGATAAATCTTAAAACAGGCAACACATAATCCCATATTACAAGGTAGAAGCCGGCTTACTCTGGCGCTAGTAACGAAAAGATTAAAAGTAAACATGCTTTAGTAAAAATATTTTAAAAGACATAATTATGAAGTTTAATGAAGGATTTAAGTATATTCTCTAGTCTGTCTTTTTTTGTAGGTGTTTGATCTTTTTTAAAAATTTAATTTAATTAAACATATATGACATATATCTGATATAAAGTAAAAACTTTTGTTTTTTATATCATATTTTTAATTTTCATTCTAATGTCAATGTCATCCGAACATTTTAAACAAAAGTAGCGTATAACTGTTTATATTGTTTTTTTTTTATTTAGGACACCTGTAATCTACCAGATGGCAAAGATCTTTTATATTGGTTACATTAATAATTACTCCCTTATTATTTACCCAGATTACTTATTGCTAAATGTTAATCTATTTACATTATTTCTCTAATCACTGTCTTATTATAATATCCATTTTTTAACCCGTATTTGTCTTAAATTATCTCCTAATTACAATTAACAGATGGCATTGTGGCACACTATTTATCTCTATTTTTTATAATTTTCTAATACTTCTTCTACATTAACTCTACTTATTTTTATTTTTCTAGTTTTACCGCACATGTTCCATTTTAAAAGTCAGGTTCTCAAATATTTTTACATGTTTTGGAGAGTTGCAGAAATTTAGAATCCAAGGTTAGATCATAAGTCCCAAATTTTCTATGCATATTATTTCATTAAATGGTTATGCATGGTTTACCATAGGTTGCCTACGTAGTAATTATCTTAATTTTTTATCTGTGCTGTCTTTAATTGTTTATAAATATTATGTAATATAAAAAATTATCACACGTTCATTTATTTTTACTCACACACAAACTCTTATAATTATATTTCCTATAAATTAGGTTACCACTCCGCAATGACACATTAAATGTAAAAAAAAAACTTTTATATTTTCGGCAGGAACAATATAATGTATAGATAATTAATTTCAAGTCAATCTGTAGGAGGAAGAACGTTATGGTATTAATAAATTCATATAACAGCTAAAACATTTTATGAACAATAACACTTTAAAATATTCTGTAATAGAAAATGAACGTTAAAATACTAAAATGCTTCGCTGTTAGTCTGCTTCGTTGCAATAAAACATTGTAAGGAGATAGAATTTTGTCTCATTATACTTAATTGGAACCATTGAAAGCCCCGGAGTACAATCATTATTTTGGTATTAACAGCTTCTCTTGAAGAAAAATTAAAAAGAAATATAAAAATATTCCCCAACTAACAATTTTCTAACCATATCATTAACTAAATTATATATGTATCTTTTTTTAAGATTATTTTGTATACTGGCATCATTATCAATTAAAAAAGTAGTATTTAATTATTCATAATATTTATTTTGGATTGGGTATGCAGCATATTTGATAATAGATAATAATTGGCTATAGTTGTAAAAGCTTTAAATTAGTAAATATGTAACTGATTTGCCGTCATTTAATAAATGTTGTGTCCCTATCCAAAAATCACAGGTTTTAAAAATAATGTATAATCTAATGCGTAAAAACCGTTTTCAGGATTCGATTTACCACATATTAAAAATAATTATTTCAAATGTGGGACAGATCCCTGCAGACTTTGGACTGACAGAAGTTATTAGTCTGTCACATTAAAAACTTATTTAATGAAACATATTTCAGAGTAATCGTTTTATACAGGGTAATATCCGAAATCTTTAAAGCTTTTTGCTGACAAATCAACTATACGTTCACAACTTTAAAACCTTTACTTCTACAATCAATCACCTGGTATAACAGAGCTTAATTAAAATATTATAAAAGATAGTTTATACTTTGAATAGATATGGAGAGAAATAGTTTTCAAAAATTAAAATGTCACTTTTAAAAATTAATAAAAAAAGTTGAGGAGAAATTAAGGTACAAGTTTTAAACCTTTTTATCATTCTAAAATAAAAAAGTTACGTATTTAATAAAAGAGTTTTAAGTTATTGTTGATTAATTCAAAAAAGTGGTACTTAGAATAATATATGTTTTTGCTATGGGCACATATAGTTTATTTCCAATAATTTACGGGTTGATATTTAATCTGTTGTAACTCTCAAAAACAACTATTTTAATTTTATCACTGAAGATAAAAAATTAAAAAATGTAAAGTTCTTTTTACTACATGTTTTTTATAGAGTTCATACAGTTCTAATAGTATAAATGGTTTATATTATATGTAGTAGTTATAGCAACATTTGCAATCTGTCAATAACGATTTTCATTTTTCAGTTTCAGTGATTGTTTTCTTTTCATTGTATATAAATTGTGAAATGTAATTTTAAACTTGAAAGGTTAAGCACAAATTAATAGCATATACATTGATAAATCGATGCATCAATAATTTTATTTAAAAATCATTCTTAATAAGGTTTTTTATACTTAAATGTTTAAGGATAGTCTTTAGTTTGCTTTAAGCAATAAGTATAACACAATGAAAGTTAAAAATAGTGTTTTCTTAATTAGTATAGTGATTTCGACGAATTGTTTCGGCTTCAGTACGTGTAAGTAATTTGTAAATATTTCCCTATAAAATAAACGTAACGTAAACTTTCTGCTATACTATTGTTTTTTAATGTCTTATTTTTCTATTTTATAAACTCTAGTTGATGTTAATAGGTAAGCGCGTAAATCTTTCTTTATGATGCCTAGTAAGAAGGTACCTTTACAGTGTAATTTGGGACGAACAATTCGCAAACATTACTTTATTACTAAAATTTCCAGTTTAAATGGTAATAAATCATAGCATTGAAATTAAAATTAAGATGTGGTGTTGTATGACAAAATTTGTATAGCATTGCTCTATAATAGGCCCAATCATAAAATACAAACCCTGGAATTTCACTATTTTTATTTGTACACCTCTCCTGCTCCTCTCTCGTCTCAACATGCTCTAGAAATTTGTCCCAAAAACTAAACCCCTTCCCTGAAAATAAAGGATAGTCATACAAAATTTTCATTTCGTCATAGTAACAAAATTTAAACACATATACAATTTCTCTACTGGTCAGAAGTACATGGGTTTCCAAAATATTCTGAGATATCTAGAATCAACAATGAAATGCCCTAAAAGTGACTGTCAGGTATTCTTAGTCTACCCAGTTCCTCCATGTCATATCTTTTGTCACACTAAGCAATCCTCCTTCTTAAGAACAGACATATTTCATGAATATAGGCAAGCTATTTCATTTATAAGATTTATTTGCTCTGGTTGTCTGATCCCAATTGGTTACTTGCTTATGTATAGGTGACATGATTACTTACAATAGGCCTTATCAATAGGCTGAAAGTCAATCACAGAGCTATGAACAGAGCTATACTCTGAGTTTTATTATGGCATTGAATCTGAAATGAGGTGATCTGTAGAAGAACCTAAGACATAACTTAAAGAATTGTTCATCTGAAGTGATAGTGGTTGGCATACATTGCTTGTAAACTGATGGATATTGAAGTTGAAAGGTTCTCAAATGGCAACCACAAATGGGTAGGCACGGAGTGGATAGGTTCTCCACTAGGTGGACAGATGACATAGTTAAAGTTGTCAGAAATTGCTGGATTGTGGGCAGTGCATGACCAGTAATCATGGCAATCAGTTGAAAAAAGAGGCAACTTGATTATGTATGGAAAACCCTTGTAAATAACAGTTAATTTAAGTTTTGGCAACATTAAAAAAATTGCAACTGTCGAAAATATCTTTGGGATTTTGGAAAGCACTTCTTAGGATTAATAATATCAATATATAAACTTTTCCAAATTTTCAAAATTTAATATTTCTTTTAATTATTATTTCAGGTTCAATATACAACAACCTAAAATATTTTGAAACTCTCCACTCGTCAAGTCTTAACCACCATGTTGTGAAGCGTGGCACCAAGTTATCAAATCACCCGTTTAATATAATCAAAGAGCTGCACTTCCGAACACTTGGAAAGGACTTCAGGCTAATTTTGCATCCGCATAGTTCTGTTTTGCATTCTAACTTCAAAGCATACAGTGTTGATGGTGAAGGGAAAAAAACAGTTGTGCATGTTGGTATGTAAATATGTATTTATTTAGACCAGAATTAAGCATTATAACAAATAAAAATTCTGATACACCTGCTTATTAACAGTGTGTAAAACATAGTTATAAACACAGCAGATGGCTTTTTGCAGATTAATGTGCAAACTAAGCAAGAGATGATATCTATTTCTTAGACTTTCTTTGACAAGTAAGACTGTATACTCTGACTCCTTTCCAAAAAAACAATTGAGCTACGCAAGAGACTATTACATATATATATATATATATATATATATATATATATATATATATATATATATATATATATATATATATATATATGTAATAGTCAGAGAAAATAAGTTATTGGGCATCATTAGAATAGAAGGATGTAAGGGTTGACATTGACAAGGAAGGTCACAGGGACTGTCAGATTTTGTATGTACAACAAATGTACGAGTGTTTTTGTTAGAGTTCTTGGTTTAAATCAAATTTCACTGCTTCATCCCCACATATATGTACATTGTAATATTTTGTAGCTTGATTTACTATAAAGAGTTATAAAAATTAATTAACAAAGGTACAAAATACTTTTTCATCTTTTATGGGTATATAATAATTGTAATTAATTTTGTTTCATCACATGTTTATATATCAATATATTTAAAGTAATGTTTAGAGAAAGTTGTGAATATACAGGCTGATTGTTTTATAGGTGTAAAAGTGAATGTATATTCCGATTAAAGCTTGTTTCCAAAAGCTTTATTGCTTTTACACCTGTTTTGTGTAACGTATACAAATAATTTTATTTGTTAAGATTTTTAGAATGTGAAAGGCCTTCTCATAGTACAAAGTTTGTAGAGTCAGATAGTAAACAATAATTAAATTTAATATGTAGTAGTCTGAACTAACACACCCTTATTTACTATATTAACATGACTTATGTTAATTAATGTAAAATGTCATAAATTTATCCCTTTCATGTTTTTAGAACTTTAACTAACCTATGTTAGGTTTAGATTACATTATATTACTACAATTACATTAAAATATATTGAATTCATAGACTGAATTTCAAGTATTTTTTTTTTAATTTTTCAGATAGAGATAACTTCTACACCGGCAGAGTGTTTGGTGAAAAACTATCAGATGTCAAGATACATATAGAGGAAGGTGTTATAACGGGAATTATACATACTCCAGATGAAACCTATCATATTGAGGTAATATATGATGAAGTAAATTCAGAATATTCCATGGATTCATATAGAGAGGGGTAGAGTATGGTGCTCAGAGCTGATACCCGTGTAGCAATTTTAAGGAAACCTCACAATGGCCTTAACCTAACCTAACCAAAGCATTATTATTGCACACAATCAATATAGTAATTTAACTTATTAAAACACAAACAAAACAATACAATACATTACACACACAGACAATCATTTCTTATTTGTTGAACGGAATGGTATCCATGTGTGTGTATACATATTATGTTATGTTTATGTGCATGTGTGGGACCACAAACTGATCTATCATAGGCCCGTGGTGTTTAGTGTGCATGGTCATGTGACACTAAATAAATACATATTATAGCAAATAGTAATAATTAAATATATATACATATATATGTGGGAACGGAACATAAGAGTGAAGGAAGTGAGCAATTGATTGATGAATGAAGAGTAGGAATGAATTATGGCATTCTCTGGGAAGATGGCAATGGGCTGGTTTGCATGAACTATGTAAGAAGTGAAAAATTAGTGTTAAAAAAATATCTAAAAACATCTATTATTCGCCTGCGTGATTCACTCCTAAATATATACATGTATATACCTACATCTATATATATTACAGGTTGTGAACTCAGCTCCCCACCTCACTATAACCCATTATGTCCCAAGTTCATAAGTGATGGACGTAAAGTTGGTTACCGTGGGTTTTATGTTTTGTGCTGCTATATTATATGGCCTTAAATGAATAATGTTACTTTAGTTGCATAGAGCTTAATCCTTCAGCGGGTTAAAAACATTTATCTGCAATTTTCTTAGACCTGATTGTAAGCATTAGAGAATTATCTTAAAGTATGTACACTGCATTTAATGATTTTTGTGTCAGAGAGACTACTTAATTTGAATTGAAGTGAAAAGTCTGTTTGTTTGTCAGTGTTTTATTTTATAATTGTTGCTAAATAAATACTGGATGGGAGTAGGGAAAGACCAGTCATTGAGGTGATCTTTCGGGAAGACCTAAGCCTTGCCATTAACACCTATCCGCTGTCCTGATGATGATTAAAAATTTAGTTTGAAATGTCATTATTCTAAAGAGTAAATTTTTATGCATATATATGTATGTGTGTGAGTGTGCGCGTAAAACAAATAATTTATATTATTGACAACAATTGAAATATATATTCTAATATATAAAATTCTCGTGTCACGGTGTTCGAACTTGAACTCTTTCGAAACAGCTTGACCGATTTTTACCAAATTTTACATGCGTATTCAGTATGTCTGAGAATCGGCTACTATTTTCCATACCCCTAAGTAATAAGGGTGGTCCACCCCGAAATTTTATTTTTAATTTTTTAGACAATTTTTTTGGTTTTTATTATGATACAGCATACAAAAATACATACAAACCTAAATTTTCACCCCTCTACGATCAACCCTTATCTTACATTTGTTAATTAAAAACTTTAATTTTTTTTGCATAACTACGTTTGCGGGATCAGCTAGTATAGATATATGTTACATCTCAGAGGTTTCGACTGGTGTTGACAGATGGTGCTAGAAGCCCCGCATAAATTTTTACATACACAACACACATACGACAACAACACAACATATATATATATACATATGATATGACTGCAAGCTAAATGAATTATTTCTCCCAGCCTTCATGGCGACATTTACCGGACCAAGAAGATGGAACAATGATCACATACCGCTCATCAGACATCCGTTTCAGTTGGGCAAATGCCAACGGAAGTAGGCCTCGTGTTTGCGGTTACGTGAAAGAAGGTCAAGGTTCGTATCATTCACATATACAGGATGATTGGTTGTAGATTTAAAAATTTTAACGGTGTTAATGTATAGGACATTTGACAGCAAAAAAGCTTTAGAGCTTTTATATCTATTTCCAATTATCCTGGAATAAAAAGCGACAGTCCAATAACTTCTTGCAACACAAAATCTGAAGTCAGAAAATAAACTACACCAATACCTCACTTTGCGTCGTAATTACGTTTTAAAAAAACACGACGCAAATTGAAACGACGCAAAGTGAATTAAGATTTTATATAGCAAACCATGTAAAGATCGAAGATAGGTTCCAGGGTTACGAAAATACTACTTTTTAAAAAGAAAGTTGCACAAAGTAAACATAAAAAAAAAACAAAAATAATATAACTCTGCCAATAAATAAATTAGAAAAATTTTACCTTTTTTGTTACCACAAACAATACGTAAAAATTTATATAAATTTATTATTATCTTTTAAGAAAAGCACAACACTCTACGTAATTGAAACTTAACTCTAAAATTAGCAAAACAAAGTGAAAATAAAACTGTATTCAAATTGCGTTGATTTTAGTTAGAAAGGGAATCCCCGAGTTTTGATAGCATGGCGCAATTAGAAAAGTGCTGTCATCTTTTAGAAAAAAAAATTATATAAAAAAGACTCTAACCCAAAACAACACAACCTCGAAAATGTAACGACGCACTGTGAAAATTAGTACTAATTAAGCAGCGACGCAACTTCGAAAAATACGCAAAACGAAACGATGCAAAGCGAGGTATTGGTATACGACTAATTTGTATAAACTAAATTTAGTAGTAAACTCAATTTTGTAAACGCTTAGCAGATATATCTCTCGTAGATAACTTTGGATATTCACCGCCTTTATATATCATATACACCTATAAATAAATAGTTTGCTTTGCAGAATTAGAAGAAGGTGATGATACGGAAGATTATAATGACAAGCTGGAAATAAATCATGAGCGATCAGAGAAGAATAAATACTTGAAGTCGCAGAATTCAGAGCATAACAACGATGGTGTTTATGAAGATGGCGAGTTTGACTACAAGAGAGTGAAACGCCAGAGTGACTATGAGTATACTCCTACTAAGACAAGGTGTCCATTGCTACTGGTAGCAGACTACAGGTTCTTCCAGGAGATGGGAGCGAGTAACACAAAGACTACAATAAGTTACTTGGTGAGTGTTATACAGGTTTTATATTTCAAATTAGCCCTTTTGCTCTTCATTTAGCGTTTTTGGGACTTTGCATTGTCCTTTTAATAAATTAAACAATTTAAATACTAATATTCCGGACTATGTGCACTTACACTTTTTATTTGTTACTTTGCACTTTTTAACATTATATTATTTCAAAACTAATTTGTATTAGCTACAGCTGTAGACTGTAGGCAAAGTAAGTTAAAAATATATATACGTGTATATATATATATATATATATATATATATATATATACGTATTACATATATACGACTTAAAACTTGCACAAAATAATAAAAACGACAATAGATTATAGAAAAATCAATGTTTTATTCTTATCAAAACTTAATGTTTAATTTTTTTTTTATTATGTGTATATATACATGTGTTATGGGTAAATAACTATACATATATAGTTACATGTTATATGTAGTAATATACATATATATCTATATATATAAATATATATATGTAACTATGAATTGTTGTTTCTTTGCAGATCAGTCTCATTGACCGTGTGCATAAAATATACAATGACACAGTATGGCAGGACAGACAAGTTAGTATTTATTAGTTTATAACTATAATAATTAACGATGGTCGTCAAATAATCTTTTACTTCTTAGTACTTCTCGTAGATATGTAAGAGGAACTAAAAAGTAAGACTGCTTCGTTCATTCTTCTCCTATCTATAGCGTTTTGCTATGGAATAAACTTACAATAGTATTTAAAAGTCAGCAAACAGTTATATATTGAAAAAGAAGGTTTCAGACCTTTTTACTGGAAAAATCTCTGCAACTTTATTATGTAGTATATGTTGTCGCCGTTTCAAACCATTGCCCCCTCCTGTAATGCATATGCCTTCCCTGAAGATAACTATGGGGATATATACGATAATAGTCACGTTTGGCAAGTGGGTTGGCGATCGCAGTGTGGTATTATGGTACGCAGAAGACGCTGCTGCTCAAGTGAATTTCATAAAATTGTATCTTGGTAATCGAAATGCAATGGCAAGTCTCAGTCCTCAACCGCTGAGCTACCAATACCCAATAGCATATGTATATCTGCAATATATGTATATATTATAATTCATTTAAGTATGTGTTTGTAAGTAATTACTTGATGAATATTTATTATGTATATGTATATAGCATATTGTATTATATATTTAGTTTTTATAACATTTATATGCTTGTCTAATAATTATCTCTGTACCATGTTAGGTTGACTGGTAGAGAATGCCTAAGATATAATATCTGTCCATACGTAAGTTAGATTCGGTTATAAAATGGGGGTTCACAATAAAGCCAAAAAGGTTCTGTTTTCAACATGTAACATGGAGATACAGTATTACATATACAAATACAATTTTTCATCACTAACTCTAAAAAGTTGATCTTAGATAATATTTTTTGGCTATGCTCAAAGCTTTGTTATTTATTCTCTCCCCCCCCCCCTTCCCCTTTGAAGACCTCTGGTTCCAACCTGCAATATATGGGACAGGGACATTACAACTCTAGTAGTCTTTTTCATTATATGCTTTTGTTTCACTCTCTGCTTTCATCCTTTGCAACTTCTTATATTGCAATTTCATTCTGTTCTTAAAAATCTCTAACTTTCTTCACATTCAAATCATGTGCATAATCTTCGTTTTTGGACCACAGTTTGCTACATTATTACACTTTTGATTCAATTTTTTTTTGTCTGAAGTGGCAATTGAAGGGACAATTCACTCGTGCAACCAGCAACCGTTTAGCCCGAAAGGTTCTCTAGTAATAACCATAATCCGGTACACGTGGCTTGGATAAGTTCCCCACCAGGTGGACTAATAGATATCTTTGAGGGAGGCCTAGACCGTATAGTGGACGTCTGTCAACTCATATGATGATGAAGAAAATTCTTCGTCTATGGCCTAGAAGGAAGCAGACATATAGGGTGGGCCATAAATTTTTGCACTTTTGAAACATGTGTAGAAATAAAAGTACAAATGCTATTTTGTTTATGATTTATTAACCGTAATTATCATTTATTAAAATTTATTTTTTAAAAATTACATCGTCGAGATGTGCTCCGTCTCGCCGTTGGCCCCTTATTCTCACGGTTTTGGAGAAATCAAGTGTTGCTATATGCAAAAATTTTTGGCCCAACCTATATATGTGTGACTCTTTCTTTTTGTATTTAAATTATTGTTATGTAAATTTGTTATTGCATTTTCAGGACATGGACGGTTTTAAAGGTATGGGATTTGTGATAAAGAAGATATTGGTTCACTCGGAGCCGACGCGTGTTAGAGGCGGCGAAGCGCACTATAACATGGTCCGTGAGAAATGGGACGTGCGGAATCTTCTCGAGGTAGTTTTTAGTTTTTGATATAAAATGTAAAGTTATTTTAGATCTTATTATAATTGCCTAAGGTCTATTTTCAAATACAAACTTTTTACTAGAAAATTCATAAATAATTATACAGTAACAGAGTAAATCGTAATATATTTGTACGTGTATATATATAGGTTTATAAACAAAGTCGCTTCCTTCGGATCCCATTTGCGATCTGACAGTCCCTCAAGGAGCCATGCCGGAGTCTATACTAAGGAATACGAAATTGAATGAGGAGATAGATGGATGAACTCGTGTACCTGATGCAGACTATAGAATTAGCAAGTGGCACGCCATATGGGAAGTAAAACAGATGTCAGCTGGGGAGTTCTGATCTGAGGTTCCTAAGTGACCACAGGCTGACAAGCGCAGCGTAAAACGTCCGTTAACAATTTAGACAGCCAACTTTGTTAACATCGTTAGAAAACGCTGGATGCGTTTTGGATATCAATGGGGAGGTATGCCCAGCAGTGGAGGTTCTGTGGGTGAAATTATGATGATAATTAGATATTCCCACCAATGTTTAGTACCTTGGTGGGAATCATCACGATGTCTCTGTAACCATAAGGCTTTGCAGATAATCAAGGAGGCTATAGATATAAATAAATAAAGTCATTTTCATAGAAAAAGCATAGGAATATATGTTTTTTTCCTAATAGTATAATATGCAGTATGTTCACGGTAAATGTAGGAAAATGAATTGTTAAGGAATCACAAATCTTTAAAAAATTGCAAACCGCTCTGATTTATTGTTAGGTCTTCTCAATAGATGGCGCGTTACTTATAATCTCGTATGCATTGTGTGTGTAAAAGCTATTTTGATTTTAACCAGGTGTTCAGCCGGGAGTACTCTCACAAAGACTTCTGCCTGGCGCATCTGTTCACGGACCTGAAGTTTGAAGGAGGTATCCTGGGCCTGGCGTACGTGGGTTCACCGCGGAGGAACTCCGTGGGCGGTATATGTACTCCCGGTAAGTTTTTCATCAACATCAATAGGTTACCAACGTCTGAGAAATGTAAAAAAGGATATTTAGCCACTTCCGCACATGCAGTGGTAGTCGTGCAACAAAGTGCACAATAAAGTGGCTAAATATTGGTCCTTTTCTTACTTAGGATGGACTTCCGCAAGGTAACGCCTGATTCCATTAAATGTCTGAGAAATGAACATATGCAACATTTGATTTCTTTCTTTAAACTCGTGTGTCGTCCAAATACATTTTTTTATAAACTCTGCTTTATTCAAAGTGGTCATAAGTGTTTTGTGGTCAATTTTAAATTATTCAGGTACATTGTAACTGCTGATATGTCGATCTTGATCAAATTTAAAAAATCGTGTCCTTTTTTATCTGCAACAGAGTATCTTTGACATTAAATTTATGCTACTCTATACTGGGATTTAATTAAGTCCACAAACGTCACAATTTTTTATTGCTACCAGTGTTGCATTTTTTTAATTAAATAAATTTTTTAATTTAAATCTATTGCAAATTTGCTCCTAACAAAATGTTTCTTTTTTACAACATAAACTTTTTTAACGTCACCAATAACAGCCAGATACAAATAATACAGACAAAGAGATTTTATCGCAAGTTATAAGTCTGTTTGTAATATTAAAATAATTGCTTTTTACTACATGTATATGAATATATTTATAATACAGTATATTTATACCGAAATTACGTTTTTTTTTTTCAATTTTGTCTGTCTGTTTGTTTCGGATAATATCTTAAATGACTGGACCTATTTTGACGGGACTTATACAGACAGGAAATTGTAATGAGGAGTAACTTAGGTTACTTTTATTTTGGAAAAATTGTTAAAAAAAAAACTCAAAATACATGTTATTTTTTTTTTGTAAAATCCTAATTAGACGAAATCGCGAGCACAGTTAGTACAGTACATACGAATATATAGTAATAATAAAATTTTTTGCTCATCAACATACAAACATGAGTCAGAATTGACGAAGCGATTTTGCATATCGCGAATATATATAATGGTCACAATATGGTTAACATGTCCAAACATTGATAAAAACATAACCTAACACTTTATAGATCACTGTTTCCCTAACTTTTTTTGTTAAGTTCCACTAAGTCATTTCTAAAATTCTTAAAACCCCCTATGTAACATACATAATTTTTCGAATTTGCCCCCTGTGGGGCGTGGGCTACGCGTTGGGAAACACTTATAGATCTTTCTGCTACATTTAGACGTCAAATTGAGTCTAGATTATAGGGGTGTCAATGTCTTAGATCTTAAGACTCCAGATGAAAGTCAACGTGTATAGATTTTTTTATGTAAGTAAAGGTAAAGACATCATTACCCAGGTGAACTACCTCTTATGAAGTAATTTACAGTGTAATAACCTATATCTGGGAAACATATTTTTACATTTTTTTTAATTCAACAATATTTGCTTAGTGTACATTATCTGTGATATATTATTTACCTATATCATCTTAAAAACATTTTTTAAATCTATCTATTCAACAATAAAATTAATATTTAAGTTATTATAATTGAAATAAATATAGTTTATTTTATAATTATTATTGTAATAAGGTTTGTGTTGCTTTAAGATTATGTTATGTTTTTTTTTTGTTTTCAGCCATTTCGCTGCGAAATGTGAGTGTTTATCTGTTTTGTTTTTGTTTGCTTCTTTTCATACGTTTGTATATATTTTGTGTTTCATTTGCATCATATACTTATGTTTTATATTATCGCTATTATGTTGTTGATTAATTATGCTGGAAGTTAATGAACATTAAAACATACTAATATATACTGCTATGATCAAAAAGTAAGGTGAAATTGTTATTTAAAACTGTCAAGGGCCATGTCCGAAGATAAATAATTTGGTGCTTATAAATCGGTGATAGTTTTGGAATTTTTTTGGCTGAGCCCAAATCATTTTAACCCTTAACTTGGCATATTTTTTTAATGTTACATTAATATTCATACCACTTGACTTTTAAGACCCAAGGATGCCAACAGTAAAAACTGAACAAGCGCTCGAAAATTAAGAAATTACCTAAACATTCACATACAAATGATAACTTTGCGTTCAAAATTGATGCCACTATTTTCTTTTAATTCTGATGTATCTCTACAGATACATTATCAAGAAAAGGGTTAAAGGATGTTTTGTATTTTAAAAGGTTGTATAGAAAAAGCGTCAAAAATCGTCTCATGTCGTTCCGCAACCACCGTATTTGCTGGACTTGTCTCCGTGTGGCATAAGCCAAGTTATTTGGCAAACTCAAGAGACCAATACGAGGATGCTTTTTCAACACGATTAAGAATATAAAAACCAATTCGAAGATCTTGAAGATTATACTGGATATAGCGTTGGCGAAAGTGCGTTTTATCTGACGGGGATTACTTTGAAAGGAATAAATTGATTTGGAAGAATAAATAAAAAATTAGCATTTTATAAATAAATTCACACTTTTTGATCACAGTATTATACTAAAGTGTACCCAACTTGTGCTTTGAAGGATTATTTTTGGCTTTGATTATCTGTTAAATTATTTCAATATCCGAAAATGCTTATGTGAATAATTTTATCTCACCTAAATAACTACTGACATATCATGTAATTGGTTACATGATATGTCAGTAGTTATTTAAAGAATTATCTAAAGAAATATGATAAATTTGTTAAATTTTTAAAATTTAAATTTAATACACAAATTTTGAACTTTATGAACATACTATAGATATATTTAAAAACAAGGAAATCCACAGAATATAAAAGTCTCCGAGATAGTTCAAATTGCTCGTGTGACATTTGGGCAATAACGCGCTTTCACAACCTCACGCCACTTGAAATGTACCTTATATCGTCAATATTGTTTTGTCATTGTTTGACTATAAATCATTAAATGTACTTAGTGAGATAGTTATAAGGTAACAATTGTAACTAATTTTATATTTCTAAGTTTATACTTTCCTACTGCCTTTTGTTACTGTTTATCTCTAATAGAGTAAATAAATATCAAAATATTTTTACTGTATTACAAATTATATAATGTTCCATCTTCAAATATATACAATTCTCGTGTCACTGTGTGCGTGATTGAACTGCTCCGAAACGGCTCGATCGATTTTTGTGAATCTTAGCGAGTATGTCGGCCAGGGTGGAGAATCGGACATCTATTTTCCATCCCCCTAAATGTTAAGAGTGGTCCACCCCTATTTTTATTTTTAGGTAATTTTTTTGTTTTTATTTATTTTTTTATGATACAGCATACAAAAATACATACAACCCTAAATTTTCATCCCTCTACGATCAATCCTTATTTTTTATTTGTTAATAATTCAAAAAATTGTTACATGCATCATATATGTTAACAATTTAAGTTACACCTCAGCTAGTTGTCTAATTAATAAAGCTAACTATCATATATATATATATATATATATATATTTATTTATTTATCTGCTCATTGAATGAATAACCAGTAAATATATAACTTCACCTGCACACGAAACTTGCATATTAAATCATCCTGTATATTCTCTGCAGAGTACTTCAAGAACGGATACACTCTATATTTAAACTCTGGGTTGAGTTCGTCGAGGAACCACTATGGTCAGCGAGTGATCACTCGAGAAGCAGATCTGGTCACCGCCCATGAGTTCGGCCACAACTGGGGCTCGGAGCACGACCCCGATGTGGTAGAGTGCTCGCCCACCGCCAGCCAGGGCGGCTCCTACCTCATGTACACGTACAGCGTTAGCGGATATGACGTCAACAATAAGGTAAATATAAAAAAAACGCAAAATAATCACTGAGTTACCAGAACCAATTAGATGCTAAATCGTTGTCAATATTTTAAATAAATGGTAAAAGACCAATTCCTTTGACTCTAAAATAGAATATTATGTAGCATCTTTTATATGTACATGTATGTGTGTATTTATAGTAATGTATGTATTTTTATGTATTGTCACCCTTAACTGCCCTCTCCTTCATGTCTCTCATTTCCATCCAAAGGCTCTCTGGTAGAGATCACTTCGAGCGATAATATCGCTATGTACCATAGGAATTGTCTCTTTTTTTATTCCATTTATTGTCTATGGCGGAGTTCCCCAAACTTTTTTGTGTCGTAGACCCCTTGCCATGTTTTTCCGTGTTGGGTAGACCCCCTACTTACCTGATATTGATTTCCTGTGAATTTCTAACTGTAGTGAAGTTTAGTGTATGTTCAAAATGTATTGCGGACCACAAAGCGAATACCAACATCCTACAATATACACACTTTTATAAACATAGATAATAATTTTTTTACTTCATAGATACTGTTATAAATAATGTAAATGTTTTGATATTATAAGATAGTATGATGTAAGTAAATAGGTACTATCAATGTATGTGTTGAGATCCACTATTGTGGACCCCCATTTTCATTTCATGGTCCTCCAAATTTTTTTTCGCTAACGTAGACCCCTAGGGGTCGATATAGACCACTTTGGGAATCACTGATCTATGGTGTACAAAATAAGTGTAATGAAAAAAGTAATCAAGATCACCGTCGTAACTCGAAGAATTGCTCTTCTGAAGTGGCAATAGGCGGGGCTCATCGCCCGTGCAATTGAAGGCTGTTGTGGAAAGGTTATCAAGTGATGACCACGTGCCGGTAGACTCGGTGTGAGCAAGCCTCCACTAAGTAGACCAACGACAATTAGGTCGCGGAAAGTCGCTAAACGCCGTCTGCGCAAGATCGGTCATCGTGGCGATTTTTAGGAGAGATCTATGCTTTACAGTGATCAATATTTATTAGTTTTGGAGGGGTGAAACACGTGTTGAGTGATTTTACGGTGGCAGTTGTGTAATTCGTTTGTTTGCCGCATACGAATTTATCAGCGGGCTGGCGGGCGGTGCACTTTGTTGCACGACTACAAATACATGTGCGGAAGTGGCTAAATATTGGTCCTTTTCTTACTTAGCATGGACTTTCGCAAGGTAACGCTTGATTCCATTAAATATTTGCAGTGATCGTCCATCGGCTGATAAGAAGAAGATTTAATTATTCTATTTAACTAACTGCCCCGATATTCTTTGTACTGTCAATAAGTTTTAAGACTGTCGTTAACCTAGGTTCAAGATAAGACAGTAAAAAAGCAGTGGAAGTCTAATGGTAAGGACTTACAATCGTGGGTCGCGGGTTCAATTCCCGAGAAACAACCTTATATGATACACACATTGTGTATTATTTATATAGAATTACCACTGACAAATAAGTTTCCAGAGGTTTTGCAGCTGCGTTCTCTGCGTACCATAATACCACACTGCGATCTCCAACTCGTCTGCCAAGCATCATTATGGTATATCTCCCCATAGATATCCTTGGATGAGACCATTTGCAGTATCTATGGGCTGAAAGGACAATCTCTTTCTAACTTCTATTAAAGTCTCTTTAGTCAATCTTTTTTCGTACACAGTTGATCACGGAGATGAACAGAAGTAGAAAATTATGTGAAATGAATTAATATATCATCATCATTTCATACATAGAATCTAAATTGCTGAACTAGAGCTTCCCACAGATTTTTAATAGAACCAGTTGGAAGCCATCTGCATCCAAGGTTTTCCAAACCTTAGGCCGTCAGCCCACCTTGTACATGATGCCATCGTTGATATAATTAATGCATATATTGTTGTTCACTTGAGCAGTGGTAGCCCAACGATAAGGGCTTGGGACTTGCGATCATTTGTCGCGGGTTCAATTCCCAGGATACATTTTAAATTCATACTTTGTTTATTAATTATAAAAGATTGCTTCTAGTTACAAACAAGCCTCTGCTTATCATAACACCACACTGCGATCTCCAACCCGTCTGCCAAGTGTAGCGATTATGTTATATCCCACCATAGATATCTTTCCGAAAGACCTTGCAGTAGTCGTGTTAGATTTTTAAAGTCCGGACAAAATTGTGTTATTCTTTACAGAGATTTTCACCGTGCAGTCTTCGGTCTATCAGGAAGGTGCTTCAAGCAAAATCCGGACGTTGTTTCTCGGAGCCGGAAGAAAGCTTCTGCGGCAACCTTCGAGTGGAGGGCGGTGAGGAGTGTGACGCCGGACTCCTAGGTGAGGATCTATTCATGATCAACTACACATAATTAGATGATAGGCGCCCATAGCCAGGCAACTGTCTTACACTTTCCGTGATCTTGACTACTACTAAATTAGAACTAAAAATTGGAACTACACCAATATCTCACTTTGCGTCGTGGTTACGTTCCAAAAAAACACGACGCAATTTAAAACGCCGCAAAGTGAATTAAGATTTTCTATAGCAAATCGTGTAAAGATCGAAGATAGATTCTAGGGTTACGAAAATAGTACTTTTTGAAAAGAAAATTGAACAAAGTAAACATTTAAAAAACAATAATTATATAACTGCCAATAAATAAATTGGAAAAATATATACCTTTTTGTAACCAGAAACAACAAATTTATATAAATTTATTATTCTCTTTTAAAAAAAAACACAACACACAACGTATTTGAAACTGAACTCTAAAATTAGCAAAACAAAGTGAAAATGAAACTGTATTAAAATTGCATTGATTTTTAGTTAAAAAGGAAATCCCCGAGTTTTGATGGTATGGCGCTATCAGAAACAAAAGTGTTGCCATCTTTTGAAAAAAAAAATTTTTTTTCAAGAAAAAAATTAAAAACTCAGCCCCAAAATTAAGTAACCTCGAAAATCTAACGACGCACAGTGAAAATTAGTACAAATTAAGCAGCGACGCAACTTCGAAAAAAACGCAAAATGAAACGACGCAAAGCGGGGTATTGGTGTATCTCAATAAGTCATCTGATGTCCCTTGAGTTGAAGAGTTGTTTTTCTCGGACAGGAAGTCAGATATTTAGACCATATCCTAGACAGCTTACTCTCCAGAGAAAAGCCGACGAGAAGAAAAACAATATGTATTATTCACTTTATCTCTTGCTTGGTTTGTGCATTAATCTGCAATGAACTGTCTACTTTATATATAACTATGTAATAAGTCTTGTAAATATTTATCTTATAATATGAATTATGCAGTTAATATTGTGAATATTTAAAATATAATATGAATTATACAATTAATAATATATTATATAGTACTAATTATATAATTGGTATCGTGAATATTTATAATATAATATTGAATTATACAAATAATATTGTGAATATTTATTATATAATAAATATTGTAAATGTGCATTATATTTAAAAATAAATACACTGTCCCCCAGGTACGGAGGACAACGACATGTGCTGCGACAAGAACTGTAAGCTCAGAAAGAATCAAGGCGCCGTATGCAGGTAGGTAACTAAAGGTAAATTATTTATCTGTACATATCATTATTTATAAGAAAATAAATATTTATAATGAAGTGTTATGACATCAGTGACGACGGTTTGAAAGAAAAGTAGAATGAACATGATACTACAACCAAACTTACACAATAACCTTGCGGAAGTCCATCCTAAGTAAGAATAAGACCAATATTTAGCCACTTCCGCACATGCAGTGGTAGTCGTGCAACAAAGTGCACCAGCCGCTAGCCCGCTGATAAATGCGCATGCGGCAAACAATGCGTATCCCACAACTGCCACCGTCAAATCACTCAACACGTGTTTCACCCCTCCACGGAGCAGCTTCAGGAGTTACGTTACACCGATTAGTGTGAGTTATGTTATATATGCGGGATATGTGCGGAGGTGGCTAAATATTGGTCCTTATCTTACTTACAGAATAATTTAAATGTTCCTGGTGCAACTATTAAACTTACGCTCCCAGTATCAGTAGAGTAACGGTTTTATTTTTTGATTTAGTACCGCAATAATACGCAGACCAATTTGTATCATTCTCAAGTGTAAGAGTTACATAAAATTTATGCAAAAATTGTACCCGATGGTACACGAGATAAATGTTCAGTAAAATTGCCAGTCAACAACGCGTTAACTATGTCCTTAGTCCGCCTAGAAACATCTTACCTACTAGGATCTACGAATCTAATGCCTTATTCTATCTTGTAGAGAAATCACAAGCATAGCCTTAGTCATGGCTGACTAACTGTGAACTTAGAGTGAGTGCGAAACGTTGCAACACCGAAATTCACGTGATATATTATAAAAAATTGTAAATACACCTTAATTCACTATATTTGTGTTATAATTCTATAAATTTATATCGGTTACAATGTTTATTTGTAAGTTGAACCGCAAGAGAAATTAGTAAAAGTTCACATTAGTTATTTTAAGATTGGATCAATGTGATCTTTTGCAGCGACAAGAATTCTCCGTGCTGCGCGGGCTGCGTGTTCGCCGGAGCTGGCGTCGTGTGTCGCGAGGCCGCCCACTCGGCCTGCGAGGGCGAAGCCACCTGCAACGGCGCCTCCGCCGACTGTCCCAGGGTCACGTATCCACACAAGCTTTATGATGAGTCTAGCTGCACATAGATCTATTATGATAATTTTTTAAACGTTTTTTTTACATTGTGTTTTTGGCAATACCTATCTAACTTATTATTATTCTTTCAACGGTTCTTGTATTGCCAACAAAAACTAAGTGAAACTGATAAATGCCTTAGTCTAACTTTGTACTGCAAAATTATCAGCCTGACGCATTCCAATAGAAAAAATAAAAAAAATAAATTGTTTATCAATGTGATCACTTCATATAATATATTAATTGAAAGTGATATTATTTAATTACTTTTATCAATAAATACTGACCGATGCAGCTTTTAAACTAAAATATCAATTTGCAGAGCGTAAACTGTCAAACTAATTGTCTGCTGCGCGAATTCAAAATCAGGCTTTTAAACGCAAAAAATTCAAAGAGAAACGCCTATTTTTACAATACATTAATTGACAGCAAATATGTTATACAAACACCTCTTTACAAAAGTTACTCTTGTAACAACCCAACCAGTATATAGAAAAAGCCTATAATATAATCATTTGATATATACACTAGCTCATAAGGAAATTGTAATATGGCTTTTATTTTAATATTAATTATATTTTTTACATATACCTTGTTTAACACAGAAGAGTGTCACAGTAAAAATAAGTTTCGGTAGCCATATGTTGATTAATTGTATGTAGGACAAATATGTTTCTTTATTTTAACTATGGTGACCAAGTTATAAGCTTTTAGTGGGACTCCATGTGGTGACGTGAATTTTGACCACCTCCAGGCTCCAGCGATCGCGGACGAACACGAGTGCGCGGAAAGAGGTCGCTGCCGCAACGGCTCATGCGTGCCGTACTGCGAGACTCAAGGAATGCACAGCTGCATGTGCGACATTGGTCAGTCGTCCTACCTTACCCCCTACCCTTTAGACACACGCATACATACACATAAATACCCATATAATTATATGTTTACACCAATACAATCATACATACATTAGTCAGTCGTACTGTCGTGTGTAGGGACACACATGTATATACACAACTACACACCCATATCTACGTATGTATATACACATAAAACATACGTGTGATCGGACAGCCATACTTTTCTTTATTTATATTTATATACACACCCATACATACATATGCGTGATACAGCACACACACACTTTCATACATACATACCCATAAATATATAATTTACACTACAAACGTAGGACGCCCGATACTGGACATAAAACATAGATTTATTTTTATTTTGTTGAATTGAATCTAGTTATAAAAACAGCAGACGGCTTAATAAATAACAATGTGCAAACTAGGCAAGAAGTTACATCTATTTACTAGACTTTTACTTTGTCAAATAAGCTATTTGAAACATTGTAAACATCCGACGTACCTTCCAAGAAACCCAACCAAAGTACATCGGATGGTCACAGCATCAGTTCTGTATCAGATTCCGGAGAAATGGCTGCTCACCAGAGAACTCTGACTTACAAGTTCTAAAATCAACTTTTAGATAAGTTAAACAATAGAATAAGAAATATATGTTCTTGTAAACCTTTAAAAAAAAGAAGTCACTTATTTACGAAACTTGACTATCTTACAATATATTTACATCAGTTGATCAATGTGAACACGGCTTTCTAATTTACCTACGATCTGATTAGTCAAGGGGCGTGGCTAGGCTAAACACAATACACTAAAATCTTAACACGATTTACTTATAGTTCTTATGTATATGTTGCAGTGGCGGACGCGTGCAAGCGATGCTGCCGTAAGAGCCTCAACAAAACTTGTTTCCCAGTCGCACACAACGACATACTGCCTGATGGTACACCCTGTATACAAGGCTTTTGTAACAAGGTATATATGTTTTTTCATTTTTGTTTCGTTCGTTTTCAACTATTTGAAATGTAAATCATTTTTTGTTTTGTCATGAATGATAAGAGATATTATAATCATCATGTCTGCCGATAGACTTCCACTCGTCTTATTATAATCTGTGGTTACCGTTTATTTATAATCTGTGGTATGTATAGTAGTTTAATGAAAATAATAATAAGTAATGCATTTTTGTGAGTTTTAAAATGTGGGTTTTGGTACGTGTTAAGGGTGTCTGCGAGAAGACCATCCAGGATGTAGTGGAACGCATCTGGAACATAATAGAGGATATAAACATAAACAATGTGCTTGGCTTCCTTCGCGACAACATCGTGGGAGTGGTGGTTCTGGTGACAGCTCTCGTTTGGATTCCAGCCAGTTGCGTGGTAAGCTATACCTTTCTTACACCATAGACCATAACCATTAAATTCTGCTATAGGTCTCTGCAATAAATATTTGCAGTAAAGGCGATAGATTTTTATATTCTTTCTCGTTCTGTGTAACTCTTTTTTTTCTGACAATATAATCAATAATTCGTCTGCGATGGTTCTTCTTTTTTTACGTAGCTCACAATATCTAATTATGAAGTTCTGCAGCAGACATTGTAATTTAAAGGCTTTTTACAATTGGTAATAAGAACACGATTCTCTATTTTACTGCAAAGTTGAAGACTTAGCTGTGAACGTGCCCAGATATTTGGTCCAACGTTTCGTTACGTTCCTAAACAAGAATATATGCGAGTTTGTAAAAAAAAAATTTTAGATTCTATTTTTATTCATACTGCACAACATCAAATTATAAATGATCCTTATAAAAAGAAATCGTACTTGCTTTTAAGTACTTTGGGTGAGTTTCACGTATAATATCACACCGCTGCATCTTGGTACTAAACTAAATTTCAAACGCTAGTGTCAAAACATTTTCATAGATGGCGTTATGTTAACTGTAAAAGTTTGCAACACCATGTTCGGTGCAATTAAATGTCATTCTCTACAACAATAGCTTTATTTTAACAATAATGCGGAATATGGGGCGTTGAATAAGAGACAACTACATTTAATCATAGTATTTTCACACTTACGCCTTAAGATTTGAAACCAGATATCACATTTCTGGGCTTCGCTTGGCTATTGCCGGTTTTTGTATAAAGCCACGCGATGTAGGGATACAAATAAGCTCTTGTATTTTCAGATCAGCTACGTAGACCGACGGCGACAGCGTCAACATCAGAAGTACTTGGAGTGGGAGAAGCAGCATGACCTGGTGCATCCTTCATCTCCTCGGAAGATCATACACACCAGGTATCTTTATACTTATTCTTACGCTGTACCATTTTCAAGCTTCTTTGAAAGGATTATTTGTGTCTCTAAATACAATATTTGAAATAACAAACTCATGTGAATGATTTTATTCTAATCTAAAATTCGTATATTTCAAACACCCGATACTTAGAGCATTACACTAAATAAATAAAAAGTAATACACAAGTGTAAGTATAGACATATACAAAAATGCAACCAAACACACACACTGAATCACCGAAAACATGCGCGTTATAATACATTTTTCTCCGTTTTCTTTGTTTTGTAGAAATTGTAAGTGTAGAAAAAAGATTTTAATTTTTTCAACATACCTTGATTTATGAAGGAAGACATTGACTTATGTAATACAGTTATCTATAAAAGTGTTTATTATGTTTAGTTATTATTAATAACTAACCAACATTTGAAATTCATAAGTAATATCAGCAATTATTCATCAAATTTAATTTTTTTTATATTTAAATTCAACACACAGATTTTATAGTTCTATTGTCCATGGTATTAATAAAAATATTTCGTAAATCATTTTAACACCATTAAAATACCTATTTAATTGCACCTTGCGAAATAATTAAATTTTGAAAAACAGCTAGAACTTTCTGGGGGCTTGTTCTCGTGTGATAATTACTAATGTTGTGCCTTAGCTATAAATATTTGAATGATAGAATCATATATATTATAATAAAAAAACATGATTTTTTTTAATAATTTTTGCTTTCCCACAGATTACCGAAGCAGAAGTCGGCAACTCTGAAGACTGTCATACAAGGCACAAGTCAACTGTAGTACACAACAGCACAATAGATTTATCCTTAAGAAATAAAATTAAAGTAATATTTATAGTAATTAGTGTTATACTTAAATATTTTTAATATGTGGCAGCCCTACTGACTAGGCTAACAGTATTAGGTATACTTAGCTCTTTGTTTGGACTTCTGGTAGACTGGACTTAAAGCGTAGCGATAACAAAAGAATATATGACCGATAAGCGAAAGGGGAAGAAACAGAAGCACTAATACTAACTGATTTTTAAATAAAAAAAAAATATATTATTCAATGGAATAAATTTTATCGGCGGTGCAAGTGGCATAAGCGGAGCGGGTTACAATCCGCTACAGACTGAACCGAATTGCTTTTTAGTGGTTGTTTCTGTTTACCATTTATCAGTTCAAACATGGTTTTGAAATGTATGAATAGATACCATGGACCGGAAAACACATCATAGAACAGCCCAAGAACACGCACACTTCGTAAGACGCTAGACACAGGCCGCTTTCAACCGGGTCCTATTGAAAATCTAGAAAGAAGACATGGGAGACAAAATGATGAGAATTGATTTCATGAGCCCACAAAAATATTTTTCCATGCAAAATGTCTCAATGGCATCAATTTCAAAATGTCACAAATTGACTTAATTTTTCTTTTTGTTTCTTTAACGTCAATTTTTATAAAAAATGTAGCACAGTGTTCGTGTTCGTAAAGGGTGCTATGTATAATACTAAAGATGATATTTTAAACAAACGATGATGTAACATACTGTAAAGTCGCAAGATGATACTGTAAACATAATGTAAAATTGCAAGGTGATGTAAATAAACTGATGATTTAAGTAAAGAGGCAACTTGATATAAACTTAATTATTATCGTAAAATCATTAGAAGTTTCTAACTGTCTGCTGTAGCTTTGCTTGGCTAACGAATCGTTAGAAATTGTTAATCATAACGAATTGTCTTCTCCAGGAGTTTGGAGCCGCGTACCTCCGGTAGATAAACTACTGGATTTCATTTAATGTAAAATTAAAGCGATATCTTTCTATCAAAATGTAAAGCATGTGAAATAAATAAATAAAAAATCTCAAGTTAAACAGAATATTGATCTAAGACGTAATGCACAATTGTATTCTGCTTTTAAATATGTTATAGCTAATGAAACACCAGGCTTTATTCACTAGCTATCTTATGCTTTAGAATTTTGAACATCAAAACTGTAGATAGAACAGATAGCCGGTAGACGCGGCATGGATATGACCCCCCTCCCCCAATAGGGTGACCGACGATATAGTCAAGTTCAGGGGAAGTCGCTGGATACAGATAGCCCAGGACCGGTCACCGTGGAAACCTATGCCTTGAAGTAGACATCTCGTTGACTAATATCATGTTGAAGTAGAACATACTCACCTACCCTCTAACAGTATTTTCCAACCTTTTTTATACCATGCTCCACCTTAGCCTTCCTAAAATTCCCATGCCCCCTCTCTGTAATATTTAATGGAATCAGGCGTTACCTTGCGGAAGTCCATTCTAAGTAAGAAAAGGACCAATATTTAGCCACTTCCGCACATGCAGTGGTAGTCGTGCAACAAAGTGCACCGCCCGCCAGCCCGGCTGATAAATGCGTATGCGACAAACAATGCGAATCACACAACTGCCACCGTCAAATCACTCAACACGTGTTTCACCCTTCCACGGGGCATCCTCAGAAGCCATGTAACACCGATTAGTGCCAAACACCGAGTATCTGTAAATTAAATTTTCTTTTTGCCCACTTTCTACTTTCGGATTGCCTCCCTGTGGAGCGTGGCCCCCATGTTACAAAACACTACTCTGCAATATTAAAACTTTTGTGATAGGTAAAAGTAATAAAATTCCAATAGATATATTACGATCTTTATTATTCATACATCTATCTATCAAAGAAATTAGAATTTAACTCTAAATTAATTAATATATCTTATAATTAATTATAATAAAGATTCACTTATAATTAATATATATTTCAGAGATCAAATACGTCTAATATATAATTTGAATAATTCTTCAGACTTAGTTTATTTACATCTACGATGTTTTTATGAAGCGCTGAAGTAGAATGAAAATTCATTATAATTATGCATTAAAATAATATATATGCTATCTATATATAATAATGAATATAATTTTTATTTCAGTTATACAATTTGGCACTAAACAAATGAGATTTTAAATTATGTGAACAAGCTTATGTAAGTGTTCTAAACATCAATCTCTAACATTTAAATTTCAAAGTTTCTCATTCTACCCTACTTGAAATTTTTTTACAAATCTAAACGTTAACATATTTCATGAATAGCTTTCATATAATTATATTCTTAGAGTAACATAGATTTAATTTAATACTAAATAAATAAAAATGCATTATAAATAAAATAATTATTACAAGATAACAATCAGATATTATTTTGAATAAATAGGCGGAAAGTTACTGTGCGGTTTAGACTAAATTAATAAACTTTATTGTAAGGTGTTAACCTTTAGATAAACAAAACTTATTTTTAAACACATCTCCGCACACACCGAATAAAACCACAATCTTCTTTGTCATTTTCACATGGTTTTTAAATATTTGCAATCTACAAGTTCTAATACATCTTGTCAATTTTTTTCATAATTTTCTGACCCAAAATGGCGGAGATAGGCAAAGTTATCTTTTTTATTCGAAATAAACTACAATATAAAATACAAACAAGGATAAAAAGATTACACTTTACAAGTAAAAACTTTATATCTATGTTCTTATACGTATTTTCACTGCTTTTTTTAGCTAAAATTTTTGTGATTTGTTTTGAATATCTCCTGAAAAGTTAAATTGACTTATTTTATTCGGTGTCAGCGGCGATGTAAATCACATAAATCATTTAAATTAATATTTACACACTACTTACTACTAATTAATAATAAGTTTTGGCAGAAAAAAAATATTTAAAACTAATCTAATGTAGACCTTCGAAGTCTACGCTGGTAACCTCTTACATGTAAATTTAAACTATATTCGCAGGACAAAGTTAACGCCAGAAATCGTACGACTCACTTCATAGGTTAATCATAAATATGTAAGTATGCGTTTACATGGGAGCAAATTTTAGTCTATATCTATCCTTTGCGCGGTACGGACTTTTTCTTTTTCTCTTTTGCTGAACTTTCCAATACTCTACAACTTTGTGTGTCTTTTAACTAATTAAATTTATTTTCTATTGACATGGACAACAATGTATACTACTGAAAATTAATTTTATCATATAATACAATTTTGAATATATTAAGTAAAATATATTAGGCCATTAAAACAATAATTTAAATGAACTTAACGGTATTTGTCTTATCAAAATATAAAAAATTAACATATTTTATAAATATTAAGTGCTATTAATAATTATTTAAAAAATATGTAATAATAATTGCAGGTATAATAATTTTTTAAACCCAAAAACGAAAGCAAAATTGTGTGACGGATTTGAATTTATAAAAAGTAATTTTTAGAACTTCTCGACCTCTAACATCAATTTTCGTAGAGTTGACCCGTGGCAAACCAATAAGGAACTTATAACTTAAGATATAACTTATATAACTTAAGATCTGTACAGCCTCTCTTTGGGAAATAAAAATTGAAAAAGCAATCTAAAAATAGTTAGAGACTTATTCCGTTCGGATATGTGTTTAAAACTATACATTTTTAATGAGTTACATTTATAATTTATATACACAAATATAAATGGAAGTCATTAAAAATGATATTTAATTGTATACATAGAACTACATATAGCTATTATAAGATAGATATATAGATAATAAGTCTGCATTCAGTACATAAAACAACCTGTGTGCAATATGTACAAAATTATGTATTAAAGACTTTTAGATCAGGAATCGTAACGATAAGAATTTAAATTAATTTTTTTAGTTTTGCATGATGGCTCCATGGATTTGTTTTCTTTGCCTCTATATATGAATTGGAACATGTAAAATATTTGTGCAGATCATTATTAACTTATATAAAAATAAATTACCTCATGTAGCGTTTGAGAGTACATGTGTGATATATTACATTGTTAAAAGAAAACCCGAGATGGAGAGATTCTGTATAAATAAATAATATTAATATAGACTCTTGAAAATATAAATAGGATTAAATTTTCTTTTGGCAAAAAAAAATATTTGGCATTTGAGAAATGATATATAACTATACTATATTTAAAAAAAAAAGAAAAACTCAAACCAATTACCGAATTTAAAACTCAGCTTTCCTTTTTTCCTTACTTACCTACCAAGAAGTTTTAGACAAACTTCACATCAATGACGCTACCCATAACGCACATTTTACTGAAGTGATCTGTATGTAAAGTCAAGGTAATTACATCTGTAACAGTATATATAGGGTTGTCACAAAATTTTGGTAGTAAATTATTGGTAGCCCTGAATAAACAATTGGCAACACTGAGTAAAAACGCACACGACAATGTTTTTCATTGTTGTTCAATTCAGGCCGCGTGGGGCGTCCCCCGCTGGACATAGCCCGATCCTTTAAAATTTTAATAAAACCAGTTGGGATCATCCTGCATACAATTTTTTCCCTTTTGTTTTTTAGCTATATCGTCCTTATTATCCTTTATATAGCAAATCATCGTCATCATCATTTAAGTCATGGGAAGTCCACAGCTGGACATAGGCCTCATCGATAGATTTTCAATAGGACCTGTTGGAAACCGCATCTAACAGCTTCCGACAACTTTAAACATGTCTGTCCACTTAGTGGTTGGTAGGTCGGTGATCTCTACTCAAGAAATAATGAGAAATAATTTGATGTCTTGTATGTACATCGTGTAGTTAAAAAGGATACGGTAGCATCTCTCAGCGTGTGCTCGTGTAGCGAACCGGACGAGGGCGCAGCCCGGGCGAGTCAACTCCAAGGATATCACCTGACCCACTTCGGCCATCTTCTCAGACAGCAATGGGAACGTCGTTGACAGCGGAAGCTGATAATCATTGACTATATTATCTATTTACACATTTATATAAAGACTAGCTCATCCCGCAAACGTTGTTTTGCAAAAAAAATTAAAGTTTTTAATTAACAAATGTAAGATAATGGTTAATCGTAGAGGGGTGAAAATTTAGGTTTGTATGTATTTTTGTATGCTGTATCATAATAAAATAAAAACCAAAAAAATTGTCTAAAAAATTAAAAATAAAATTTAGGGGTGGACCACCCTTATCAGTTAGGGGTATGGAAAATAGATAGTAGCCGATTCTCAGACCTACTGAATACGCATGTAAAATTTGGTAAAAATCGGTCAAGCCGTTTCGGAGGAGTTTAAGTTCGAACACCGTGACACGAGAATTTTATATATTAGATATACATAACAGCATTACGTCTATTTACTGACTCATAGCGTCTCTGGAACCATAGGCTTTAGAAACTTGAAATTTAGAAGGAACGTTGTTTTCGACAAGTAGAATTCAATCAGATAAGATCATTTTGAAACTATAACTCTTATAGATAAAAAATTTGGCCAAATTTTTGGCGTGTCAAAAATTACAAAAAAAAATTTTCATGTTATTGCACATACAAAAGAGTGCGAGCCATGCGCAGAGGCTAGAAGACGGTATGTACACTATACTATATCTTTAATGATGACGTCACAAAACAATAGTTTGACATTGAGTTGGCGTAGTCTACCTATAGCAGGATATACACCTAGTGTTAAAACCATCAATAATTTCAGCCGTAAGACTTTCAGAGCTGGACAAAGGGTTTCACCATATATTTCCAATATAACACAAATCGGAAACTTGCATCTAGCAACTTCCGACTTTCAGAGGGTTTAAGGTATGATCACCTAATGGGTAAAGTCATCATTGCAGAATCTTAAAGCCGTAACATCAATCCGTTGAGCGCTATGTGATCACGATGCCATTTCAACTTACCAATCGTGATGCTTTGTCCCGTTTGTCTACCAATCTCCCTCATTCCTGATCCAATCACAAATGTATATATAAACCATACTCACATTGCTTAGCTCGACCGATGTAGACAAGGATCCATTGTGTTGTTCCTTAGCAGCGTGGACATTCCTTTCCCCTTCAGTTCCAGGTGTCGGGGGCTGATTGTTCGAACTGGTACCAGGATTGCCCCACTCGTTATTTGGCACTGGGGCAACGTTGGGTGATGGCCTAGGATTCCTAACTCCAATGAAAGGACCGTAGAGTGTTGGTGTGGGATTGTGATTATGAAACCTGGGCGCCATGTGAATGGGGCATGGATGTGGCATTCTTGCTGGAAATCTCGCCATCATTGGAAAATCCATATTATGAGCGACAAATTGTGGCAATGTGCCACAGTGAGCGGAGTCCTGATTGCCATATTGTTGATTATTTTGACTATTGTGACCTGGTCCAAACGAGTCGTGATGATTTGTTATTGGATTATTTGAGAATGGTTGAGATGTAGATGATGATGCCCAACTGAAATTTGGTCTAATTGCTGCAGAATTCGGACCGCTCGCGACGTTCTTCGGAATTGGTGTTGAAGTGGAACCTTTTTGGATAGTTGAACCGAATTTATCATTTGGCCCAAAATCATCCTTTGGTTTATCGCTTTTATTTCTTTTATCATCCGTTTGGTTATCACTTGATCTAGGAATCGCAGTAGATGGTGAAGAATTATCAGTTACACCATCACAATTAATATTTGTGCTGACATTATTAACTTCTGTAAAAATTGATTCGTTTATGGAGGAGTTTTTGCCGCAAAGATATCTTTCGTACTGATGCACGATGTCCCTCAAGGGCTTGCCGTCTAAACCGAGCCCCGGTCCAACTTTTACAAGACCCTTAGGAAGTATGATCTCATTGTTAAGGCATTTGTATAGAGATACCTTGAGCACTTGCCCGTAAAATATTTGACCATTTAACATTGAGACAGCCTGAAAAAGTATTGGTATGAAAAACATTAATTACGAATGTATATTATAACGACATATGGTATATAAGTATTGTTTTACTTCAGACACATATATGTTGGTAGGTGTTAAAACTATTTTTTGTTCTTTTTAATGTTTAATGGGTAAGCCCAGGAGTGACCAAGCTCATTAAAAGTGTGAGCCATTTTTCGAAATTTAAATCTTTTTTGCGAGCCGCAATTGAATACACATTTAAAACATACAAAATAATGATAAAAAAATATTGAAATTATTTAAACAAAACTACAAAATATGTATATAGAAGTTAGATATAATAGCACACGTATATGATAGCACTTCTTATAATACTTAAAATGCCAGTTGGTTATTTGTGATTTGGATTTCGCTAATTTTATGGTGGAATAATAATAATTATCCGCACCAGTAATTTGTTTCGATTATCCATGAGCTGACATAGGTAATATAGATTTAAATATTTAAATAATTCGACAATCAATCGTTCAAAGAGCAGCATGCGGCATGCGAACCGCAGTTTGGCAACCCCTGGTATGGCCCATGTCAATTAATACAGAAAATATCATAAAATCAATTGGTTCAAAAATAATAAATAACGTAAGGCTTAAAATTAAATTGCTTGGATATCAAATACATATTAATGTATTGAAATTTAAAATAAAAAATCTGATATTGTTAGCACTTTTATTTACTAAAAATATTTTCCTCTCCCTCTGTTGATAGCCTCTCGTAAAAATTAATTCAAAACATAAATGTAAAAATACTATGTAACTAAATGTACCTAATCGTCCCATGTATAATTTTGAGATATTTTAATAAAGCTGTTGCATGAAACAGTGAAAGCCTGTCTACCGTACATTTGAGATAAGCCTGATATATACTTAAACAACAAGTGAAGAATAAATTAATAAAAACCATACCTTTGGTTCTTTATTTACAATTTCCTTAAAATTTTATAATGAAATATGGTTAGACACCTGTATTTAAGCAAAAATGTTGTGCATGTATGTAATTATTTTGAGCACTAATTGCACTATTTATTGTAAGTTCATTATATGTATATATGTTTGTGTAATAGTTAAATAAAATAAAAAAAATATTTGGTTTATTCAGTCTTGTTTTCACCTTTTATTTTATTTTATAATAGGAAAGTATCCTCTATTATTTAAATCTAGAATCTCGAAGGATTTGTCTTCTTTGAGTATCCTAAATAGATATAAAAAAGTCAGAGAGAGAGTTATCGATAAAAGAAATATTACCTGGACAGCTTCCAATGGGTGACTGTACATAACCTTCGCGTATCTGTTACTTATAGTTACCACCGCGCAAATCACCACGTGACCAGCCAGCTCCATCACCTCCTTCAGTTCTGATTTATCACATCTGAACTGAAATGCAATTAATCAAATGTATTTATTTTCTTTCCTCTACGTACTTTGATCATCATCTGGGATAACATCCAGGAATAGGTCTACGCCAAAGGTCGCCAAGATTACCAGCGAACTTGACTATATCGTCGGTACACTTTTTTTTTTTTTTTTTTTTTTTTTTTTTTTTTTTTTTTTTTTTTTTTTTTTAATGACCCCCGCTATTGGGGGCCTCTCGTTCCCCTATCTTAGGTGGGACAGGGACTTATTTTTCAATTTATTTTTTCACAGTTATTTTTAATTTCATACTCTTCTGTCGTTCATCACATACTCTTTCAGTCTTGTCTGTCTTTCGTGCTACATTTCTACTTTCTTTCTCGTTCGCTCTATTCGTCTGACATTCTTCCCTTTTTTTCTTTTGATATTTAATTTGTAATTTTGTTTAACATTTTCTTATCATTGTAACTTATACTATAATTATCACATATTTGTTCTCTTAGCCTTTTATTTTGTTTTATCTTTTTTATAAATTGTTTGTTTTGTTTCTTTCAATCGCCTTTTTGGCGATTTCTCTGCATAGGGATATAAATGTCGTTTTGTTTTCGCCACCAATCAGGGAGGGTATTGTCTCCTCCCTGACTTGAATACCAGACCGGCACTCGAAATCGTACCGGAGTCCCCCGAATGCGGGACACCGGGCCACAAGGTGGATCACGGTCTGGTCCACGCCCGGTTCACAGAAGCACGAGGGGTCCTCCTTGAACTTAAACCTATGAAGGTACTCAGAGAACCCCCCGTGCCCCGTGAAGAGCTGGGCCGAGACCGCGTCCACCTCGATGCTGCGGAGCACGCGGTAGGCTGAGACGGCGTCCGGGAAAAACATCCTCGTTACCGAAGCCGTCGTTCCTTCCACATACCTCCTGTTCCATTCGTCGAGCGACTCCAGTCTCAGTTGCCGCTTGACGAATGAAACAGGGCATCTCTCGTACTCTGGTCGTCTTTTACTCTTCAGGGCCGCTTCCTTGGCCAGCTGGTCCGCCCTCTCGTTCCCCTCCATCCCCGCGTGCGCTTTCACCCAGAACAACCTTACATCCTTCCCTTTTTCTCTCGCTTTCATTACATTCTCCTTCACTCTTAACGCTAAGGGATGGAGGGTGTCCGATCTTGCGACAGTTTCGAGAGCGGACCGCGAGTCGCTCAGTACGGCGCAGACTTGCGCCGACTCGCCGGCCGCGTACCCTGTTGCCTCAGCTAGAGCCAGCAGCTCTGCCTGGTATACGGTGCAGAAGTTGCCCAACTTGAGTTTCTTTGTGTATGACTCTACGGCGCCCCGCTTGACGCAGAACGCCGCACCCACCTTATCCTCTATGCGGCTGCCGTCGGTATAAATTACCAGATCGGCAGCCGCGGTGGCAAGTCGGACTTCCTCCGCACTTTCCCCCAGACAGGAGAACTCCACACCAACTTGACCAGACGGGTGTGGTAGTCTCAGGTAGCTGACCGGTACCTCCAGGTCTCGGTCCTTTACCACCTGCCGGGAATGACCCTTTCTTATTTCAAATAAGCGGGCTGCTTCTTGGACCCGAAGGTCCAGGGGAAGCAACCCGGCAAGTATAAGGGCCGAGTGCAGGGACGCGGTCCTGTGGGTCCTCGCGATCTTCTGCGCGAAGCCCCGCTGGACCGCGCCCAACTGCCTGCGGACCAGCAGCTTCCTAGCCGCCGGCGCCCATGCACTCGCTGCATACAAAATCGTCGGCTCCAGCACCGCCAGATACATCGTTCTGATCACCTCCGAGTTCAGACCCCAAGATACCTTCGCAGCCCTGCACAGCTGACGATAGAGGCCCTGTGCCTTCTTGCTCACGTTCTTCACGTGACTGTTGAACGTGAGCCTATCGTCAACTGTGAGGCCTAGTATCCGGACCTCCCCAGTCCGGCCAAGCGGCTCACCTCCCATGCTCAGTAATGGGTAGTCGAACTTTAGCTTGTTGGTTAGCACCATCACCTTGGTTTTGTGTGGTGCGAACCTCAGCTTGTTCCTGACCCCCCACTCATGAACATGGGCGAGAACGGCGTTGGCCCGACTTGAGATGTCCTGGGCCTTCTGCCCCGAGAAGACCAGCACGACGTCATCTGCGAACGCCTGGCAGTGTGTCCCGGTCTTTGCCACCTCCTCCAGGAGAGGGTTGATGAGGAGGGTCCAGAAGGTTGGGCCGCCTACGGATCCCTGCACGCACCCCTTGGTGGTCTCTCTGGCCCACTCTGCCCCCGCGTACCGTACGGACACCTTGCGATCGCTAAAATAGCTGTCAACAAGACGCCGCAGATTCGCGGGGCAGCGAGTCTCTGCCAGTCTGCACCGTATAGCAGGCCACCAGGCGTTATCGAAGGCTCCCTCTATGTCCAATGATACCAGCACCGCGATCTCCTTCTCCTTCAGCCGGGTTCGCAGATGCTGGATCAGGTCATACAGGGAGTCTTCGGTACACCTCTGCGGCATGAAGCCGTATTGGTGGCTACTGATATACGGTGCAGTGTACCACCGGATCCTACGGACCATCATTTTCTCAAGGACCTTGCCGAGAATCGGCAAGAGTCCGATGGGCCTGTAGGATTTCGGGTGCGTGTAGTCCTCCTTGTCCGGCTTCCGCAACGCTACGACCACTGCCTCCTTCCATCTCGTGGGGAAGTGGGAAAGCGCGAGACACCGGTTGGAGAGCGCGAGGTACAGAACGGGGTCCACGACGACGGCCGCACGGCAGATGTCCGCGGTGAGTCCGTCAGAGCCAGGTGCCTTCTTGGCGTTGAAGGTCGATACGGACCATCGGAGCTCCTCCATCGTAAACGGGGGGTCGCATGTTCCATCATGGTCCCCCGAATTGACTTCATCGGCCTTAGCTCGTCGGTACACTTAGATAGGCCCCCCAACCTAACCACGCTATCTCCCTGGCTCGAGGCCGCTGAACGATAATCTTTCGGACCTAAAGCAGTTTGCACGAGCGGTGTGCATCACTCACTGCCACTTCAGACCAGCAAATCTCCGAGCTACATGAGTGCCATATTCTGCGGACCTCCTCATTTCTGATCCGATCTCGTAACGAAGCTTGTACATTGCTCTCTGGGCGACCTCAAGCCTTCTAATACGGCACATGATTAGCTACCAAGTCTCGGATCCGTAAATTATGAACGTACTTCAATACATATGTTTAAAGCACCGATTACCAAAGTGTACAGAATTGATACAAAGAAAAAAATCATCAGCGTTCTCATCATCTTCAGTTTCCGACGTAAGGCGTCCACTGTCTGACATAGGTCTCCTCCATGAGTTTCTAATGGGACTGGCTTCTTGGCTGTCCGCGGACGACTAACTATTCTTAATAACTCAAGCCAAGGTCCTCTTCGGAGATTCTTACACCCAATCAATTCTTTAAGCATCCATATAAGCGATATAAGAACTTACCGGCTTCTCAAACTATGAGAATGTGTATACTGGCCAGAGCCAAAGTTCTCATCGGAGGACACCTTTAGTTACTAAATAGGGGGACTTTATGCCTTTGATCTGTTAATGCCTCCAGTCAAACAACAGAAATTCTAGACTAAAAATAGTAATCATCACCATCATATCAGCCAACATACGCCCACTGCATACCACAACCTGGACTATGCAATTGGTCCACTCAGTAGTGGACCTACTCTCGCTGTCTACCAGCTCTTGGTCGCAAGATTTCGATCTGGTTCGTAATAGCGGTATATATGAAATTATTACATAAATTTATATACTCACATTGGAAACATGTACCCACTTATCTAAAGGTGGTGCGATAGCCAATGATTCCAAATACTCCGGCTTCAACCCATACACTCCTCGTGGATCTGGTGCCCATATATCTAATTCTGGTTTCGATGGTGATGGTTCTCTTGGGGACAGGCCAGTAGTTCTGCAAAAATATTTCATGTTATTTATATTGAAAATGACATATAGAGTGTTACAGGAAGCAAATGTTGGACTCGTAGACATGCAAAGTGTAAAAGAGACAAATGAGTTGGCTTAAAATATGCATAATTATTAGAGCAACAAAGGGAATAGGCTAACATGAAGTAAAGTTAATATAGATGCACCTGGTAAACTAAGGTACTGGATGATGTTGGAGCCTCAGCCTCAGTGGGCTGTAAAACTCTCAATTAATAGAAACTATTCAATTTACTTGCAATTTCTTCTTCTACTAACATATATACCAGAAATATGTTCTTAAACAGATATATGAAAGTTGAGGAATAATAAAATAAAATAAATCTAAAATTGTACCCTGGAGGGATGACGAAGGAAGTGAAGCGATGTATGGAAAAGAATGAGAAATATTGTAAAGAAAATTATAGGAAAGAATTGAAGACAATGAGAAGTACAAAAGGTGAACATGGAACAAAAAAAATTATACGAAAAAATAATTATTTATAAAGATCCAATCCATCCATGATTGAAGGAGAGACCCCAAAAATGAGGCCGTAAAAACATATACATTAGTAAATATAAATAAATCATAAATAAATATCAATTTTGAAATATATTAAAAATGAAATTTACCTTTTAATAAGCAGAGTTTTATCGGAATCTTCATCACTATCAGAGTCATCTGGAACTGTACAAAAGATACAACCTTCATTTTTTTATACTTTAATGCTTTAAATTTAAAAAATAATAATAATATTAATATATGTGTAGAATATATTTTTAAATACATAAATATGTTTAATTAACATGAGAATTGTTTTGTAAATAAAACACCTTTTGTGCATTGCTTTAAAAATCATCCTTCCATATGTTAGTCAAAGTGTAATCTTAATTATGGATTAGTTAAGATTGGCCACTTTATATGAGTCACCCCGTTTATAGCTGTTTTATATGTGACTTACTAGAATCAGATTGACCTCCCCTGAAATAGCATCTTTCAACTTATACCCATAATCATCCAAAACATAACCTAATTTGATAAGAACCAACAACAAACTCAGATGGGTTTTTTAATGGACTTTTAGTGGACTTTGAATATTCAGTCCATAAATACAAAAAAAATTAACAGTAATACAGTTAATTCAAAACACATGAAAATACAAATCGAAATTAGAAATAAATATAAAATTAGCAAATATTCATCGCTAATTGTTAAAACAATCTGCACTTTTTTATGTACCAGATCAAAATAGCTATCACCAATAGATATGTCTAGAATAACTGTAGGGTTTGATTTAAAGATATTCGTGCCTCATTAATAGCCTGTTTTTTTTTTCTTTTAATAGACCAAGTCACAAATACATCTACAGGCATAATCGTTTATTTACTTATATATACCAGGGGGAGGTTGTGTTTCATAACACATTTAAAAATAAGAATTAAGAAAAAATTCTTCTATACAGTACATTTATTGCACATTATTACAAAATCATGTAGAAAAATAGTCTGTAGACCTTGTAATAAGAGTTGAGAGTATGCCTCATAATTACTATGCAATATATTTAAAAAGTTTATCAAACAGGATTTGAATAGTTTTAACCAATGAATTAAGGATATATGAAAATGTCAGTTAGTTGTCTTATTAATTTTTTTTTAAAACAAGTAAATGAGTGTAACAAGTTTTTAAACTTTATTTTAACCAGTATTTTAAAAATCCTGTAGTCTCCTATTTTAAATTGAAGGATGTCATTATAGAGCTCTGTAAGATACTAGTTTCTATCCAATTGGGCTGATTTGGCATTCTTCTCATAATATATCCCAGTTATTACTAGTTAGTAAAAGGCAATGAGCATGGCCACATAGCTTGCAGAACTGATTGCTGATGCCTTTAAATTCTGGAGTGAAGACTGGCAAGCACAGCACAAAATGTCTACCTACAAGATGTACAGAACTTCTAAAAGACATTGAATAGGCTGGATGCAGGTGGTTGCTTCCAACTGGTCTCATTGGAAACCAAGAGGTGATTATTTCCAGCAGTGGATGTCTTACAACTAAAATAATGATGATGATGAACTCATAATAGAACTAAAGTGGGATTCAAGAGATATAATGGTTTATGTAAAAAAGAACCAAAATATATACCACTGAAAGTAACTGAAAGCTTCCGTCCATCAAGTGCCTTCAGTTTCAACTGCTTCCTAGCTTGGTTGCACTTCTCAAAGTCTAAAAACAACAACCGTATGGTCTGCCCTGTTTCAGGATTACCACCATCTAACTGTTCCAGAGCATACACTTCAATGCACTAAAAGCAAATGCATCTAATTAATATTACATAATTTATACACAAATAGCGTATTATAGTTCCAAGGGTTTTTAATAATTACTGGAGTATAAGAAACCTAAATTTCATCTTCAATAAATCAACAAATTTTCATAGATCTAAGGGTATGCAAATATAATAAAATATCTTAGACCCACCTATTTGCAGTGTTACATTTAAAAGTAAAAGAACATTATTAAATAAGACATATTATTAATGAATTTTTAGTTCAATTGTGTGGAACTTTGTTGGTTGATTCATTTACATGGTTGATAATGTAATGTACACATTAAAAATTATTAAACTTCATTTAAAAATAGCGACCATTCCAGTGTCCAGCCAGGTCTTCTCAGCAAATCAGCATTCTGTGCCAGAGGTAGCTTACTAATTATAATGTAAAATAAAACAATTGACGATTTAAAAGTGCATATAAATGCCGATTCAATGTTTTTTTTTATTTGAATGATATAATTTATTTCATGTCCATAACACACATAACCATGGGCACAGAGAATTACTTTTTTTCTGTACATGGTAATTCTAATTCTTGTAATGCATGCAATATTAGTCGGCTTGTTTTTTTTTTTCATCATGAATTTAATAGTATGATTTCAAATTAGGGGAGTGACTATGAGATAGCAATGGCATTCAGCTCCTACTGGAATATGGGGTGACGAAAGGCATACAAAATTCCTCACAATAGAGGGTCTCATTTGGCATACTCACTTGTCATAGTTAAGTTAGTATAAAATATAAAAAGAAACATTTAGAAAATTGGTTGAAATATATTGCTAAAAGATCCCACGAGAATGTGGGATCTTTTTGATGGGAATTTTATATGGCAGAGGTGGCCAAGTGATAATAAGAGTCAATTTTCAAAATTTAAAATTTTTTACATGCCGCAAATAATAAAGGTTTAAAAAGGTATTTATAATGTTTTATTACTAAAGGACAAAAAATATACATTAAAATTAAACATTACAGTAATTTTAGAAAAAGTTTTGAAAAATGAAACAATAACAATTTATAATTCTGTTATATTTATTGCAGGCTACAAATAACTCTTAAAGAGCCGCAGTTTGGCCACCCCTGGAATATGGAATAGGATCATCCAATGCTCACTACTTATTAATCCGTAGTTTGGTGACATGCTAATCCCAAGATAATACTTAAAAACCGCTTTTAGATTTTGTTCCGAACATTTTCCACAAATGAAGTTTGCATATGTCATGAAAAAAATAGAGGCCCTCAATTGCAAGGTTTGTGGATTATTTGAAGACATGCAACATTTACTAGTGAAGTGTGAACGAAATAATTTCCAAAAAAAACTCCTGCACTAAATCTGTATGCAATATTGGTTTATTACAAGAGATATCAAAAGATGTTTACATTTGTATAAAGCTGACATATCTTGTGAAGATAAAAACTAATTTTACAAAATGAAAGAAAAAGCTATCTTAAATATACATGTTATAATTATGACGAAAATTGAAAATAAAAATTAAATTGTCATAATTTTTTAACAAAATTTAATAATAATGCCAATTTCATCCTTATTAATTTATTTTATTTAATGTTAATTCATTTTTTAATTCACTCTGGGGTTATTGGTGGTCTGGCACCAAATTATGTGTTGTGTTGGATTTTCCACAATATTTTTCTTACAGGTATATAAATATCCTTGTGACTTTTGCAAATACAAGCTATGAACAGTCAAGAATTTACTTTACACAATAAAGGACTATTGTGTAAATTTCTTGACTCATATAATATAGGATAGAGAACCCATTTACACCCCTCACTACTCATAAGGTTCTCTATACTTACACACCTAGTAGTTGTCAGGAATCTTAATCCTTATATATATGTAACTATTATGTGTATCATGTAAACAAATAAATTTGTTTTGTCTTGATATTTCGTAATAATAGTTGAGGATTTTTTAATTTTTTAATTAACATGGATATGGACAGAAAAGGATATAAATATTGTCAATAGAATGAATTTATATTTTTAACATCTCTTAAAAAAATAATAAATACCTTTCTGTTTATTTAATCAACATGTAAATGAAATATAACAAAAATACGACGATCTTATTACATTCCCATATATCTTACCAAAAACCTGTGGATAGATTTGAAAAGAATACTTACATGCTCCTGAATATACTCCGAAATCTGATCACAAGTCCACTGATAAGGGAAGTTCGAGATCAACAAACCGAAGGTTTCCTTCTCTTCTTCCATTTTCATATCCACTGTCTCTTCGTTGTCTTTATCATCATCGACTTTTTGTTTCTTTTTAGCGCTACTAATTTCAGTATTAGTTTTATTCTCATTTTCATCCATCGAAGTTTCTAGAGGACGCTTTTTATCAGACTCCAGATTATTAGACAAATCTGGTGATGATGTCGCTGGTAAAGATGGATCAGGCGACAATAGCATAGTATTTTTCCAATTATCGTCAACATTGAAAGTATTATTTGCTGTAGTTTGATTACTTTTAGCGCCAGACGAAGTTCCATCCATAAGATCCATGTTTATTTTATTATTACTAAATTGTTGAGTTTCAGGAACCTCGTCAGTGTCGCTCAAAATTTACCACTTCTAAGTAATGAAGACTTGTTCATAGCAAGTCCGAGTAAATATGTAAAAATCAAATACGTATTTCGCTTATTTCAAAAATGCTAATTAACATAGCGGCAGTGATTTCATAAAGTTTATACTACACAAATAAATCAAGAACTACCCATAGTATTGATTTTAAGCTCTAAATGGTTGATTCTTTCCAAAAGGCCAATTTTATTTAAATATCCAAAATACACAGGTCTCCTGCTTTAGCCAACTTAACTTTACACCTTTAATAAATGTGTTTGAATAAAACTATATTCATGTACAACGAAAAATATTTATGAACAGAATCGCAATGAATATTTTAAAATTCATTACCGCCCTGACTATCGATCGATATCAAATCTATAGTTGATGTTATTGATTTATTTAAAGACAACAAGAGGAATACCATAGAGTGGATTACTGATACTAAGAGAACATATGAGCTGTTTACAATAGGAATACATTTGAAAATTAATATATTTTCTATTTAAAATATTTATGTAAGAAATAAAACAAATTAATAAGACTTGTGTGAAGTTCATAAATATTTTTTAAGATTTAATAACTTTAAACACGATTTTTTTTGTATGTTAATTCTAATAGAAAAGATCGGTGAATGTAGATCTATGAAGCGAATTGACAATTAATGACATCTATAAGTGTATTTTGTGATTTGTCTGAAGTAATAAAAGTAAAAAAAATTAGTAGTTATTTTGTAAATTATAAGTTAAAATCACAATAGGAATTTAAAACATTGGTTAAAAAAATTAAAATGTCTAAATGCACTGATCTTCTATATGTAAAAGGAATGAATCTCGTAAGTTAGAGTATTGTTTCTTATGAGTATTTTAAAATACAAAACATCACTGACGGTAAGGGTAAGTGTAATCTCGGGGGTCTCACAAAATTCCACAAAAGCTGTTTTTATTTAAGGTTGTTGTAACTAGGAGGCATGGTTAGGTAGCCTTAAAAACAGCACTAAAATTTTGGACATTTCAAATCTGTAGGTGAATACCACCTGGGAAATAAGTAATGTTCTACCTTCCAGTAATTTTATTGTTTATTCATCAATATGAAGTGATTGTTTCTAGGCTTAAAACCTTTAAAGGGATGAATGTGAAGCTATTATAAAAAGGGTTTGAAAAATTTAGACTACCACATGTTCAAATTAATTATTGTTTACTATGTGAGCCTACAGACTGTACTGCCACAAATAATTGGTTTGTTGCATATGTTGTTGAACCAAAAATAAATTAACATAACATACTTTATGATTATATAGGTTGGTTAGAAATAGATACAGAAGCTTTAAAACTTTTTGCTGGCAAATAAGCTATACATTTATCACTAAAATATAGAAAATCCATTAGTTTCTCTTAATTGAAGACATAGTTTTGATTGAGAGATTAATTTTTACATGTTTAAAATTATTATAATAAATTAAAATAAACCATCAGTCGGAATCAGAGGATGATAATGCCGAGGAAGATGTATGGGATGACAGAAAACTAAATGATGCATATGACAAAGCGTTAAAGATAGCTAATGCTGAAGTGGCCAAACGTCTTGCAATGTCAACAAATACACAGCATATGATTAAACTCTCGCTAGAGAAAGGTGAGTAAAATGTATTAGGGGGACTGGAGAGTAACGTCCTTTCTGTTGACAACATATTTTACAGAAAACCCATTGATTTTTACCACTCCCCCATTAAAAGTTTGTATACTAGATAGCAAAAGGTTGTTGATAAAAAAGGTCAATATATTGTTGATTAGAAATAAAAATGTTGTTAAAAATGTAGTTGTGTGATTTTAACTTAAGAAAGCAATTACTTTTCTGTCCCCCTTAGGACCAAAGATAGATTGTTGACTTTTTACAGAAAACACTTGTGTTAAAAAATCTCATTATATGAACAGCCAAGATTAATAGCTATATCATAATACTGTTACAACATTTAGTTAAATAAAATTTCTTTCACATATGGTTGATATTTTCTGAATGTATTATTTATTTGTCTGAATTTGACAATTAAATGGCTGGTAGTTAAAGACACTAATGACTCATTTGATGATAAGTGAACAAATGACAGATCAAGGAAAGATCACATAAAATGAGAAATTTTTATGATGATCTTTGAAAGAGCACCCTCCCTGGTTTCTGTGCTTAGCCTAGTGCCTTCTTAATAAAAATATATTTTAAAAGTACATCATATAATAGGAATTATTATAGTAAAGTGATCAGATGTGAAGATTGAAATCAAGGCACATTTAAACCTTTTTTTAAATAAAATTCTGCAAAACATTAACAACCATTAAAATAAATTGAGTAGAGACATATATTATGCAAGAGTTCTTGGCAATGATGGTGCTTGATTATTTTGTTTTTATTTAAGCTGTATTTAACAGAAAGTGTTCAGGGTAATGTCAAAAATAAAATAGTGATAAAAGTATAATTGCGTAGGTGAACTTTTATGATTATCAGTAAAAGTCATGTTAAAAGCTTTAGGTTGAAGGATATCACTTAAGACTAGTTCATTGATGATATAAGTTATCATCAGACTGAGCTTTTCTGGCATTTTTCACTTGTATAGTGATCATGAATATTAATTCAAATTGGAAAATATACTGAATAAATGAAATATTTGTTGTGAGAATTGTAGTGGTTTATATTATCAAACCAGTGGCTTTTAGCTTTGATCATGTTTCCTTGTTTACCAAACATTATTTGGTCTATCAGTTGTTGTTTCAGCCCATAAACGCTCACTGCAAGGCATAGGCATCCTGCAAAGATATCTTTGGGGGCAATTATCATAATCACCATGCATGGCATGAGGATTTACTGATCATAGCGTGGTATTTTGGTAGGTAGAGGACGCTGCTAGCCATCCTTCAGAAACTTGTTTGTGTGCAGTGGTAATCCTTTATAATTATTGCACAAAATGTGATTTAAATATAAGACTACTGTGGAATTTAAACTTATTGCATGAACGAATATATTGCAAGTCTAGTTTTTGACTGTTAGGCTACCAATGCTCTTTATTGATATCACTACTAAATTTTGAGGCCTATTTTGGTTTATTTATGTCGTGATACTAAGTGAAATTACTTATTAACACAGTGTGGGTTGTCTACCGACAAGGTGGATATACAACCTTATTTGTTTGGCCACTTCCAACTGGTATTATGGTAAATCTATAGAGGTCTATGTAATCCAATCTAATTTAATCTAATGTATCCAATACAGGACATCTGACTGTTGTTGTGATGGTGATGATAGAATTTGAAATGCCCAGATGGTTATAGTGGCCATTACATAATTGCGAAAAAAATTAAAGTCACAGTCACATATGACAATAATTTGAAAAATGTATTGTCAGATAACAATACTGGCCACATCCAATTGGTATTATGGGAAATCTAAGAAGGAGGCCTATAACCAACTGCGGATGTCTTGAGGCTAAAATGATGGTAATGATGACCATGTGGTGAAATGAGTGATATTTTACTGAAATTATTTCAGATCAGTCTAAAACCAAAAAAGAGACACAGGATCAACCAGTGAAAAATGAAAAGAAAACAGTGCAGTGGAAGGCGGGGATGCCATGTAGAGCTATATATGAAGGCGACGGTCAGGAATATGAAGCTTTTGTGTTAAGACTTATCAATGATAAAGAATGTATAGTAAGGTTTTTAGGTTGGTATTTTTGAATATTTTTTTTTTTTTTAATTAAGTGTCTAGTTTGAATTATAGAGTGCCAGTTAAAAATAATCTTAAAATTTTTCACTTTTTTAAATATTATTAGGCAATCAAGGACTATAATAATCCAGTTTAAAAAAACATTTACAATATCAAACAGAACATTGGAGAAAAATTTAATGGTGTAAAAAATATAACTAATTAAAAAATGCAAATTTGAATTTCTCATTCTGAACCATTAAGTTCTATAATTAGATTCAATGTTGCCAGTTATCATATAAAACACTAATTACAAATAGACTAGTTTTTAGATTCTTTAAGTAATTTTTGTTTACTTCTCAAAAAGGTCAATGTTATTTAATTTCAGGATATGAAAATTCTGAAATAGTCGCCATTAGTTCGTTAAAGCAAACTTTAGGTAAAAACGAGCGCACGCGGCAAATTCAACAAGCTCTCTGTGATAAAGAGGACGACGGATTTGCCAGCCAATCGGCACTAAACAACATGGAATGCAGTGACGTCGGCACCAGTACAGGAAGCACGGGTAATTATTTAATACTAGCTTCTAAGTAGACAAAGCAACTCAGCTGATAGACATCCACTTCAAGACATGGGCCTCCCCGATCTTTTATGACTGGTCTTGAGCTGTCCGCATCTAGCTACTTCCCGCAAATTTGGCTATGTCTTCAGTCCACTATAGAAGAAGCTTAGCTTCAAGCTACTTTGGTTATCCTGCGGATCTTATTCTGTTCTCGTCATAAAACTTCGAGCATAGCCCTCTCCATTGCTCTCTAAGTGACCCTGAGTATTTTTATGAAGCCATGCAAATGACCATGTCTATGATCTGTATGTCATCACTGGCAATACACTCTGGTCAAAGATCTTAGTTTTAAAATATTGCGGTGTCTTAGAGCAATTCATAACCATGCTATATTGTCATAATGTCTATTTATTAGGATTTTTTGATAATACTTTAGTAAAAAAGCACAGCTTTCAAATTCCCTGACAGATGTTACATTCAAGTAATATAAGCTTGTCGCAGTCACTTTATTGATTGATTAATATTAAACAAATAATACTTACAAAATTAAGGTTTCTATTTATTTTGTAATTTATTGTAATGCTTTATTTGATTGTTCCATTACAAGCTAACATGCGATATTTATTAGGACATATATTTAACAGTGTAGCAGTAGGGACCAAGGGGCTCCTAACTGGTGCCCACGAGCCAGTAGACGCGGCATGAATAGGCTCACTAGGTGCACCGATGACATAATCAAAGTCACGGAGATCTATGGTGGAAGCCTATGCCTTGTGGGCGTCTATTCTGCCATGATGATTATTATATTTGACAGTAAGAGACGGGTGTTTTTATATACTATGGTTTTCATAGAAAACTATAAGAAATTTTTGGGTTTGGAACACATTTGGTGATTATTTTACCGACAGATTATACTGTCAAGAATAGTTAATCTGTTGCATTTCAATAGATAAAATATAAATTAATTAGTACAAAGATAAATTTCAAAACTTAATTGTGCGGTAGACATGCATCTACTCTCTTGTAATATTATTTTTGTTGTGATATTATAATATTGACTTATAATTTCCATAGGATCGTTCCAGAAAAAAAAGAAACATCAAAAAAAGAAAAGAAATCAACCGATGATGAACAACCTTCTTGATATGCCCATTCCAATGCTCAATCCGTCCATGTTAGGAAATGTAAGTACTGACTTATTGTATTGCTGCCATGTCCCTTGGGGCAATCTATCATTATTCTTAATTCAGCTTATGATTTCTTAACGAAGATCCAATGCCTCCTTGTGAATGTTATGGTAGACCATATATAAAGGAGTACATTTAGGGGTGTAGAAATACTAAATAAACCAGAACGATTCATATTAAAAAAATTATATTGTCTCTGTACCAATGCTTATTTCGTTTATCTCTCGGTTTAGTGGTGTAGAGAAAAGTCTAGCCTGAAAACTGAATTTTACATTTAGTGTGAATTGTCGACATATCTTTGTTATAAGTAAATTTATTCTACGTGTTTTCTAATCATATAAAAGTACAAATAAAAGACCGAATACTCTTACATTAAAGACAGGACTGAAAGAGCAGACCCATATAAATGAGACATTGTAAAAGGTTTATGCTCTAATTACTATTTTCTTATTATTACATCTGGTATACATATGCACATACTCACTCACCCACACATATATGCACAAGCTGGACTTAGACCTCACCATAATTTTCTAAAGGACCGACTGAAAGTGGTCTTTCCACAACCAGGCCACTTGTGCATCTTGCACGGTGTTCTACTCTATGCTTACATGTCTGTGGATTATCAAGTCCTAGTAGCCATCTGTTTTGTTTGTCCTGACCACTGCTACTTGAATTAGACTATCCGTTGGGTAACATAGTTGCTTTCATTCAACTACAGATCTTCTGGTTTCTAATTCGATCGTCTAGAGAATTTCCAAGTACGGACACCTTTCCATGACATCTTGAGTGACTGTGGTTTCAAATATTTGAATTAAAAATTATATAATCTGTATAAGGATATATCAAAAACATGTTTAAATAGCTCAATCAGAACTGGCTGATTATCAATCAGAAGCTGGAAGTCTCTCCAACTCCAATACTTAAAACTAAAACTACTTACAACTATCTTTATATATCATCATTATAATTTCAGCCATACGCAGTCCACTGTTGGACATAGATCTCCCTGTAAATTTCAAATGATCCTGCATCCAGTATCAATCTTAAAATGTAATCTATGATGGAAGCTTTGAAATATAGTAGCACTAGCAGGTACCTGATGCCTACTATATAACAGTATAGAATCCAACAAAACTATCAATTTTGAGAATATTACTATTATATATATTTACCTTTTCTAGTTAAGTTCAATGGATATGCCATTACCTCCACCACCTCCATTAGGCTTCTCATCTGAACATGCAGACTCTGAAGATCAAGCGATATCATCAATGTTGCTCAGCTGGTACATGAGTGGTTACTACACCGGTCTCTATCAAGGAATGAAGAGGTAATACAATTAAATATTAACAGATGTCACTTCTCAGCATTCTATGGATTCACTGTGTGGGTCCATTGTTTTGTAGAGGGTTCAGGTAGGTTTACTGCATGGCATTCACCATCACCGACCAAAACTCATTCTGTACATAACCAAACTATAGTAGACTCTGAAACTGCTCTTTAAGAAACCCTGTCCAGAAATGAGCTAATGCTGCCTTTTAATCTGAACACTTCCTCCCCTACTACCTCTGGTCTGTATACTTCAACTGGTTACAGAGATCCATTCCTAATTTCATCCCATACCAATTCACTACAAATTTATTCTTATATTGTTAACCCAAGTCCTAGTGCTCATTCACCTTAGTTGTGTTGTCTTTAAGTATACTTCGGAAGCCACATAACAGTAACTTTTACACATTCCATTTGTTCTATATGTTACAATGTTCTCGAAAATAAGAATAAGTGAAGTTTAAAAGATGACACTGCCATATTTTTGTCCCTGAGAATTCTATATGGTTCTCTTATATGACCAACCAGCTGCATCCAAGATAGAAGAATGCATTTATTATATTTTTATTATTAACACACTTGCATCATAAGCATATATTCAATTTTCCTGGCCAGTATCACCGGAGTGTATATATATGGGCTGCGTTCAGCATTAAAACTGAGTAATTATTTATTAATAATACACTTCTTAACAGTAAAGATCTGGGAACAGTGAGGATCTGAGAAAGTAAACAAGCATTTTTATTAAGGATGGTACTTTACATACTTTAAATAGGAAGCCTCCAAATAAAATATGTGAACCTGGCTCCGGTATTAATGGTAAAATAATATTAAAATTACCAGGCCATATATGCCTCAAGGTGGCACTACTAGTCTATCAGATAAAAAATATTCTTCCTGGAATATCTAGATTTGCCTTTCGACCTAATTTAACTTTTCAGGTTTTTTAAAACTATGCCAAATCCTAAGTCAAAACAACTTTATTACATGAGATAATTACAATAGTTATAATTGCTGAATTAAAATTGAGTTTAGTTTGTTTGTAACACACCACCTACTAAGAAGAACTAACAAAAAACTCGAAGGGGTTTGTTATTTTTTAGATTTTTAGATACATTCATGAATATTAAAATTATTAAATGTATAATTTGGGAATAAAAGATTATAATTGTTTTTTGTTCTTATCCATGTTCAAGATTAATTACTGTAGTTGCTATAACACGGTTATTTTATTGTTTTAATATAAGGTATGTCATGGCCATCATGTAAGTATTTGGCCACCTACCTCATTTTGTAAATATAAATACAGAATTTTCCTCTGCACATTAACTTCTTTCTTATATATTTAAGTAACTTGTGTCGTTTTATTTTCAGAGCAAAGGATAACAAAAGAAACGCAATACATTGAGGTATTCCTAAGCATTAAGGATGAAAACAAAGGAAACACATTTTTTTTTTAAATAAAATTTAATTTTTAGTGTCAAATAACACAAACTTCCATTGAAAATAGAAATGATTTTATCTGTTAAAAATAAATTATGCCTCCTGATTTGTGTAAACTATGTACAAAATATACATTTGGATATATTTTTAATTAACAGTCATCAATTAAGATTTATTAGTTGAACGCATTTTCTCAGATGCCTTCTATAATGCTTCGATAGATCAAAAAGTTTCATGTTCTAAACAAGAATACCGTGAGCATTATATTGAAGATGTATCTACATAATGCTGTAAGACTTCTTATCTTACAACTGTCAAATAAATGTGTACCCGAAAATATCTATTTATTTTGAAAACCTAGTTTTTATTTGAAAATACTTTACAATATATAAGCTGTCCCATAAATCACCTTCAAGCTGAAATCAGGTAACATCGCAGATTGTGGCAAAATTCCAGAAGTCTATTTTAATATGTCACATTTATGGTATGGAAAGGTACCATTATTGCTAGATTTTTTACATTATTGAGATTGATCACAATCAAGCAATATTAATTTTTATCTGTCCCTTACAGAAAGGTTATATATAGTAAAATAAAAAAATATGTATTTGTCATAGTAAAAAAAAGATCATCACAGATTGCATAAAATTCATTTTGTTAATGTCAATAAATTTAAAAATTTGAGATATAATAATTTTTTTGTAGAATTACCCACTATCTCCCCTACCACCTGACTTCAACTTGTTGGTTTATGTGACAACCTGTATGTATGAATTTATAGAATTCTGTCTTATGTAATCATCAGAGATTGGAAATAAATATCAATGTATACTTGAAGTAATGTTGACTGATTATGGAATGGGTGGTGGACACTGGAAACAATTTACCTTTTGTTAATTTACCCATTATTGAAGCCATTTCCATAACTTAGTTTATGTCCGTTCTCTGGTGATCATATATGATAATAACTATATTAAAAAGTTATATATTAATTTAAATAATAAACATGGCAAAGCAAATTCTGCTGTGGCAGTATATTGACGTAATTAACAATATTTACAATTATATTATCTTACAAAATATTAAAAAAAATATTCAGGTAGTGTCTATAAGCTACTTTATACCGACTTGCTAATAAAGACTGTCGTTTCCGAATTTTCTCAATTTGATTTTGGAAATGTTTCAACAATTTTAAAACCCATGTAGAAGTCGAGTCCTGTGATTTACTTAGCTATAAAATAATTTATTTACGATAACGTAATACTTCAAACTAACACGCTTTCATATCACCTTGATATTGTTGACAGTAGTTTATTATATTATGAACTAAGGTTAAAGATACAAGACGATGACAGACTCGCCTTAACTTACCATAAAAATATGCCACACATTTATTTGGTCTAAAACATCGCCAATTACCTTAATGGATTTTTCAATTTTATAACATGTTTTTAACGAACGTTAGTTAATAGTTAGTAATTGAAATCACTTGTTAATTTCAAATTTAACTAATAAATTTGATTTATCCTCTATCAATATTTTTTTATTTTTTGGCGCCTTCCGATACGAATATAATGTTTTGACGTTTATGAAAGTTTTTTTTTTAAATTGACACTGCATAACAGGCAAAAGTATATTATTAATTTTACGCACAATTTGTTATTTCAAGACGACTTATTCTTTGTTCAAAATGTTGAATAGATCTGAGGTTTATTTAGCGATAAATAAATCTATAATTAAACATACATTATCCGCGCTTTCTCGGTGATAATAACTTTAATTATGTTCATAAATTAACTTTAAAAACAATTTAACAGAAAAAATTGCCAATCGCAGGTAATCATTGAATATGCAACTAGGCTACTCTAAGATTGATAAATCGAAGTAACCGTGTAATACTAAATACCTCGATTTTTAAAAACATTGAAATTTTCAACGGAAACGTTCTCCTAAAGTTAAAAGAAACAAGGCGATAATTTTTTTAGTGATAACTTTCCACAAAATAATGTTCGTACATACACCAGTCTGTAGTCAATAAAAATTTGGTTAGTAGAATAAAAAGTTGAAAAATTTAAATCTTTAAAAACTATAAATAGCCGATGTTGATTAAATATAGAAACGTTTTTAAACTAGCGTGCTGAGTTCATGTGTGTCGTGGCTGAGATCTATGGTCGCGGGCGGAACGCCAGGTGTAGCGGCGCCTTCTCCCGGCGGGGTGCTTGTTGGTGGCCTAATGATTAAAAAAAAATATTTTATCACATTATATCGATATAACTCAAGGAAGATAAACATTTAGCAAGAAATCTAACCATTTTATAATGCGTATTTATTCATGGTATCATTAATCAAGTTAAAATTATTATTAACTAAAGTCAAAGTTGAAATAGTTTTATTAGAGCTTTATATGAGATAATTACAATCATTTACAATGGACAGCTTAAAATTATGTTTACGTTAGTTCTTAAAGCGCCAACTATTTTAAAGAACTAATAAGAAACTCATCAAGGTTTTTTATTTTTTTGATGATAGTACTAACAAAAAAATCATTCCTTAAAATTACAACAGTTCATTTCCAAATATCTTTATCGTAAATATATTTTAAACAGAGTAATAAGCCTGCGTATAAGCGTATTAAATAAAGTAGTTTATGAATACTTATACATATGCTATAATTTTTTATTGACATCTGTCAGGATCATGTGTCATCATGACAGAGTGACGTGTCTGCACAATAAAATTAAATGCATTTATGTCGAAAATATTCTAGTTTGGTTAGGTTTATTTAAGCCTCTACAATAATTCACAATAATGTTATCAAACATTGATTTACATAAGTTGTGTTAATATTAGAAAAAATATATATATTAATGAAATGTCATCAAAATCTACATTTTCTTTAGTATTATTAGTCGGCTAAATTTAATTTCAGTCTTGTTAATGGATTCTATGGGTTATTTTCTATTGGTGAACTGTCAAACTAGCCCTATTCATGAAATTAGGTTAAACGTCACCATGTATCTTTCATATATGACTCATCTCATTATTTTTTTCTGTTGTTTTTCGTATTAAAAAAAATACCTAGTAGGCCTTCATAAGGTTTTGTAATCGTTTTCACTCGATAATTTGAGATATGAAATAGTACATCTCATCGAGCCGATGGTCCCAAACTCCCTCTAACTTGAATACAATAATCCTTGAGCACTATTGCCGGTCGATAGACATAGATAAATATTTAAATAATTATCCAACGAAGTTCTCGTTTTCGTATTTACCAACAGAAAACATATGTCACTGACATGTAGTTTTAATAAGATAGTGCCACATTTTACACAGACATCGAAACAATGAATTCATTAAAAATACATGATTTTTTGGTGTCTATTAAATTGATTGCAAATAATTCGATTGCATGACGTTATTAAGGATATAGGCACGCCATTTTAAAAATAGTAAGCATCTCCTATATATTTTTTATTATTACCATATTCTTCTTTTTTGATATTATAAAAATAAAAATAATTATGATTAATTATTAGTTTAACTTATACTTTAAAAACAAAGTTCTTGGTAAAAATTGTATTGTTATATTGGTCTTGTCTCAATGAGTTGATTTCTGCGACCATGCTATATTACGCTCATTTCACATCAGGGTTGACACCAGTCTAGCCAACTCCTCCAAAAATCTTAGCAGATTCTTGATGCCATAGCTATGTATGTCAGGGTGGTTCCAAGGTGAACTACTTATATTATGATAAAGTTGAGATAAATATTTAGTTTTTTTGTGAAAATTATTTTATAACTCGCCTTATAATATACGGGCCTCCTTGCTGGAGCAACGTTATGGGGTGAGTATATGGAGCCGCTGACACGCTGTGAAAGCTCACGTTGCCGCCCGCGGTATTGTTCAAATGTCCGTTGCCTAGCAACACTCCGTTTGAATTACTCATATTTGGTGAAGTGGCGTTCGTGGTGTTCAAGTCTTGAGCACGGAACGCCTTGACGAGGTTCGTCTTCTCTTTCTGCCACACGAACACGTTGTGTACCATCGCACAGCCGCAGAATATGATGCCGACTCCGATGAAGACTGACGTCACTATCGCGGGCGTCGAATGGAATTGGATGAACGTGTAGAGAATTATGCCTGGAAAATTAAAAAAAAAACTCAGTGAAATTGTTACCAACCAGAATTATACATTAAAAACTTACACAATACAACCTAATCTTATAACCATAGTTAATTACGTAACTAATTTCTGATAAGTAAGCAAAAAAAACTGAGATATCAAATACAAACGTTCTTTAGTAATAAATACGTTTTAATATTTTTAACTTATTATTTATTACATAGTGGACTGGCCAGTTTAAAAATAATATTAAAAAAATAAATTCGAAAATAGAAGGAATAACTCTAGGGATAACTTTTTCACGTAATATAAATCTCTATGATAAGTATTGCGTTTTTATTATTCGTGTGATTGACTTTTTGGCATTCACTAGCTAGTTCACTAGGTAGAGAAGTAAAAGCATATTTCTTAGATCCGTTTACAGTTTTTACATGCGACGAACTCTTGGGTTACTCAAACAGAAAATTACCTCCATATTGAACCTGAGCTTGAGTTGTCATTAATGACAGTTTTAGCATTTCAATAGATATAATCCGATTGATTATAAAAGAAAATCTTATGTTTCATGGGTTTACGTATTCAAAATGTGAACAGGATTCAAATGTCAAACTTTGTAATATCAATTCGTACTAAAACATTTTATGCTCTGATTTTATTATAATAAACAAGATATAGCCTTCCATCTCCAAGTTCAAATATGGAAAGAAAGCAGTATGGTTTGTTCTTGTATCTTGTTTACAATTAACTGCCTAATTATATTAAATATCGTTCCATAACGGTAGATTATGTTTACAACATAATAGACTGTTTTATATTTAATTGTAACGATAAAGAAAATTGCAGATACGTTGTTATCCTTGAGGATTAAGGTTAATTCTTTATGAGTAATAATTGGATCTATGTTTTTTACTACGGATATCTATTGTACATAATCTTGTTAAAAGACTATAGCTGTTTAGTATTACTAGCATTAGTTAATTTTTAACAGTTAACTAAAATATAACAAATCTTAACCATTCCACGTAACTATACGCAGTTATAGGGGTAAAACTCTAATGAAATTGCTATTAGGACACACATACATATCGCCATCCGTGCACATTTTAGGAGAGATGTAAAACTAAATATTGGTTAAAATTGATACACATAAAGTTACAATCTTTGTATATAGTTTGAAAATTAATTTTATACCGAACAGTCTTTGAATATTCATATTTAAAATATGCTTTTCGTATAAACTTTTTATTCTTGTTTGTGCGTTACCTTGTTTATTTAGAAAAAAAAGAGATATCTTTGCTTATCTCCACTATTTTTACAAGGTGTATTGGAACACGTACGTTTCAAATATTTTCGATCGATTTATCCAATTTCAATAAATGGTTTATTAGTGTAAAAAAAATTAGAGTAATCACTTTATTTTATTCGCCACTAGTATAATTAGAAATCTATGGGGGAGTCCTAGGCTTTATAAAGCAGAAATTATTAGATTTATAATCAATCGTACGTCGAATAAAAAAAATAATTTGCCCGTTAATGATATAGCGTTATAAATACAGGTTTATTGGATCGTAATTTATTTTTAAAGAAGACCGTTGCAACGATAAGCAAGTGTCAATTACCTGTTAAGAAGACTGGTATCGATATAAAGAAGCCACCAACAGCGCACACGCGTGTAATGGCAGACTTCTGTAGATACTTGTTTGACCTGTAACCAATTAAACTCAAATTAAATCGAGCAATTACCTTTAAATATCTACCTTACTAATAAATTTATTTTCGCGAAACAAATTGGAAAAATCGAATAATCGATATTATATTCAAAACGAGTAAAAACATTAAAACTCGTTCGTAAGTTAACGGATCTGACACCTGTTGTACAGGTGTTGCCAGGGTTGTCGACTCGAACTCCCATATACAGTTATACATAGACTTTCACATTCGTTAAAAATCACGTAAAACATGCAATCTATATAAAGGTAAAAGGAAAGGAAAAATAACCAGTTGTAATAATGAAGCAGTTTTTCTTGTTTTGATTTCCTTATTATTATTGATTTAAACTTTTTAAATTACCACGGTATTACACTTTCATTAATACATTACTATAAGATACTTAACTCGAAGAATTACCTGTCTGAAGTGGCAGTAGGTGGAGCATAAGGCTCATGCGAACGACGGCGGTTGGGGGCGAAAAATTCTCAAGTGGCAACTATGAAGACACGGCTTTGGTTAGCCCATCACCAGGTAGACTGATGACTAGTTAGGGTTACGGGAAGTCGCAGGATACGGGCAGCTCATCACCGGTCAAGATGCTGATCTTTAAGGGAGGCCTGTGCCATGCACTAGGTGTTGGGTGATTTATCCTATCTTAAGTAATAACATATTTAATCTTAAATTTTCCTTTATAAACAGTTACCTAAAATGACAATATTTGATTTTCATCTCAAATAATTTTATGCCGTAATATCAGGCAACCCTATAATCAAGACGCTCCTTTGCCAAACCACTCATTCCATGTCAGTGACTCTTAGTGATGTAATAATAAAATATTAGTAATTTCAACAATTTATACATATAAATCGTTACTTCTAAATACATATCTCCCAACATATATTTGTTTTGGTTATATTTTTCCATACAACTATTGTAAACAAGCGTTCAATTTAATAACAAACATTTGAATTGATTTTAAAAACATAGAGTAGTTAAAGAACATTCCGATTTTTTAAAAGCTTAATATAATTTATCGTCATCATTATTTATTTTTTTCTCTGAATATTTAATATTTTAACTTAATGATTTATGCATTATAGTATAAAGTTCAATTTATGCTGGTAGTTGATCTGATCGACATTCTATCTTAATTAAGAATGTTTATTTCAAACCTCAAAGCGAAATATCATTTACGTTTAGATTCATTAGTTATTATATTTTTTGAATATTTTGACTGAGCAACTTTCTATTTTCTTCGTTAGAACCTTTTACACTACAAATACTAGGAAATATAAACTCAGAGGAAAAAAATCTATAGTCGTTTTCAAGTTATGACGTTACTAAGGGGAATAAATATATTAAGGAGTTTTAGCATCAATATTTTAAAAAAAAAACCTAATGACGTCTGGTAAATTTTGACAGATGACAGTTGTTGTGATAAGTACTTGTTTAGCAGTTGTATTAATTAAAGATTGAAAAATAAATTCGTATGTTTTTCCATTGAGCAACCCACATATATGCATATGTATGTATGAATGTATATTCATATTTAATATTTATATACATTTGATTTCCAATCTCTTCTATTACTTTAAGACAGTCTGCTCTATTTTTCCTTATTATATACGACCGTCCAAAATGCCTGGATCGCCATTTGCAATAAGATGTCAGTTTTTACTTGACATTTTGCTTATTTTATATGATATATTTTCTTTCTTTGTCTTTTACAAATAAAGAAATGCCAACTAGATTAATATATAAGAGTATTATGTCATAACAATAGTTAATATGATACCGATGATGAGAATATTTACGTCGGTTTAATATCAATAATTTATCGTAAATAGAAAAAAATATGAGCGAGGAAGAGCGGAAAAGTTTTTTTTTATAAAAAAAGACGTCACTGCGTTGTTTATAGACGCATTGTCAATATTGTTGTCGTATAAAACGAAAGATATAGTTATTTTTATATGGTCCTTTAAGATTATAAAATAAAACAAGTAGGTATTTTGAAGTTAATTTTAATTTATAACTACTTAAATTTCTAATAAAAAAAATGGCAGTTGTCTCTTTTATATGAAGATACTAAACTGTCTGTAACGGTAAGCGGTTATTGAGACACACACACACATCCCGTTTCCTTTAAATAAAACGATAAGTTCGAAAATGCAACTTTTCAGGAGAACCGAAAAATTAAATATTGGTTTAATTTTATACACTTATAGTAATAATCTTTGTATAGTTTGAAAATTATTTTTTACCGAATAATTTTCAAATATTTATATTTGAAATAACGCTTTAAAGAAAAAAAATATTTCTTTCACTGTAACCGCCATTTTTAGCCAGATAATTATAGAATAAAAAATTGACAAGGTGTATTAGAACTCGTAGATTTCAAATGTTTAAAAATCCGATAAAAATAATAACAGCTATTGTTATTTATTCGGTGGTGGCGGCGATATATACATCTCTTTTTTCTTTTATGTTCTTCTACCAATTCCTTTTTCCACGTTTATACAGTGTGATTGGTTATTAGTGTAATAGCGTTAAAGGGATGAATGTATAGCTCAATTGCCGATAATTGACATTTTGTAAAATTATTTATTCTCTACTATATCAAGTTTGGAGGAACGGGTATGTATTTCCGTCTAGATTTTATACTGCTAGAAGTAACTGGCTTGTCGAATACTCTATTCAGGCCAATTGAAAATAGTTATACAAATTTGAATGCTTTTTGTTGACATATTAGTTAAACCTTTACACTTTTAAAAATTTTACACATGGATTGGTTGTATGTGTATCCATATATTAAGGAGTCAATACTGTCACTTTTAAACTGATAGTGGGCGTTAATATCTGTTTTGTTTTTATTACATCTATTGTATTGTTGTATTGTATTAAGAATCAATAGTGTATTGATTACGTCGCAGGATATAAAGCTACTTAACAAGCCGCAGACATGTGTCCATTCGCTTTGGAAGGGTTCGTAACGGCTTTTCCAACAGGAACGTAATGCGAGGGATATGTCATGCTTCAATAATTACAAGGGAAGCTTTATAAGTACATACAAACGGATACATATATTGAAAGTGGAACATTTTTCCGTCTCGTTTAATTTATAAAGAGTTTTGTGGTTTTTTGTTTCATACTTCTTGATTTCACTTTGACAAAATTTAACTGAATCGACCTTGAAAGCTTTCTTTAGTGAAGTGTGTGTTTAGTATATAGTACAAAGACTGGGTCTGCTAGAACTAAAAATAATACCATTAAATGTACTACTTATCTACACGGTTAATAATAACGAGGTAAAGATGTGTTTACACGGGTAAATATTGGTATGTATAAGTCGTTTCCACGACGCTGACTTGTTCTTGCTTTCACATTGATTGTTTCTGTTTGTTTGAAATTGTGTGGTTTAGAATCGTCTTATATACGCAATGCATTATTTTGAAGAGTTCTTTAAGCTGCAAATTAATTAAATAAACCATAGCATGTAAAAAATTTCATTGAATTTTTTTTTAAATTATAAATCTACCGAGAAGGTAAACAGATAATTTCGAATTATTAAAAAATGTCTTTGTAAATGCATACCTCACATATATTTATAATCGTTGCAGCCCACTGCAATTATCTGTCCCTTTCACTTGTTTATAAAAGAACGATGTTAACTATAGACTTCATATTATGTTACTCATCTTTCCTTTTAAGAAGATATTTAAAGTTAATAATAAATAACAAAGAAAAAACATATAATAATTATTATAAAAAATCTATTCTCTGAATTTTTATAATAATTATTATATGTTTGTAATATTTATGAAACAGTTAATTAATAAAATACTAATAATAAGATTATTGAACAATTTAATATGTCATATAGTGATTATTCGAACCTAAATACACAAACAATACAAATACGCTATTCACAGATAATTGTTCGGGCAATAAACAGATAAACCTCGTGACAAAATACTCAGACAATGGTGCAGTAATAAACGTAATATTTGAAAACTTAAGCGAAATCATTGTATTTAAATCTAAGTTTACAATCTATATTATTAAATAATTCTCTTAATCGGTCGCTAAACATTTATTACGATTAAATACAAGCGGGTTAAGATTACGTTATCAGTTAAAGTTTGCGCCTCTCACAGCTTCGCCATTTAACAAATTCAGTTCTGTCAGCTGACTGAACCGGTTCTACACTACGTATCTACACTGCACAAATTCCAAGTAACAGGTATGTACATTTACACAAGGCAAAGCTATCGTGAACATTCCTCGCTCGTTTCACGTCGACAGATTTTATTTTCGTTCGTAATGGCGGACCGAAATGGCGGGAAATGTTTTCGCGCCATTGTTTATTTGCGTTCTGCTATACACGTAATGTCATACGTCGTAACATATTCATTCGCGATATTAGCCAATGGTAACCTATTTTCAGCACAGATTATTATTATTTAAATCAATTAAAATATTTAAACTTAACTGGATTTTTTTTTAAATAGGAAAATTTTTTATTTGACATAAATATAAAAGAAATTTATCATTGTATTAAATTTTTATTTATATTGAATTAAAATGTCCGCGATTAAAAAATAAATTTGATTAATTCATTTATGATTTTGACATTTCAATAATTATTGTTTCATGATTGCTGTTAGTCTATAATACAGACTATAACAAGAACCGGGAACTTGTTTAAACAAGTATTTGCTGTTCAAATGTAAACACTTTTAAGTTTTCCGGTTTTTAACGAGTTGACCATTCTAAGTTATGTTTGACTCTATTAAATATGTATCCTACTTTCTATGCATCTGACAGGGGCAGAAATTTTTTGACAGCTTACTCTGATCTTTATTTATTGTTTGATGATTGATAAAGAAAAGAGATATGTGCGATTCAATCAAATCACACTATTTTTTTTTAAATTTTATGATGTGTTTCGAGTTTATACTCGTTGTTATTTCATAATCTATATTATGAAAACGTCACGGCGGATAGAACAGAATCCTACAGACATCGTTTTCAGTTTTATTTAATAAATATATACGCGTAATTAATTTTAAGTGAAGTGTACCTTGGCTATAGAGTAAATGTAGTTTTTCTTAGATAATTTTCATGATATTCTTTGTACCTATTTTGAAATTTTACACATAGAATTTACACTAATAATTTTTCCTATTGTCGTCAATTATTTAGCCCAATGCAATTATATAAAGAATTTCTAATAAGGACTGTTGTTAACAGCAATAAGTCTATATGAACTATCTACATATATATGATAATTGGTTATAGGAGTACAAGCTTTAAGTTCAATTTATAGCTCATTTTCTGTTAATAAATATAGTACTAATAGTACACTTTATCCAAAAATCAATTAGAAATGTAATAATAAATGACAATGAGTGGATAGTATTTCAAAATTAACAATATATATATTAAAATTATTTGTTATTATCTGTTCCTTTGTATCGCTAGAATATTGTTTTGACTCATTTCAATAGAAAAAAATACATTACTGGAACGCAATTCGGAATGATTACTTTATACAGGACGATTAGAAATAGGTGTAAAGATTTTAAAGAAAAAACAAATGGGCTATATAATTACCACTTTAAAGATTTTTCACTTTTAACCAATCAAATTGTGTAATGCATATATATAATATAATTAGGAAGTATTTCACTAAATTAAAAAAAAATAATATCATTATTGTTTGACGTGATTACAAAATTTCAAATATAAAACGTAAACCTAGTTTATGGTTTTAAATAAAACACATTTATGCGTCCGGAACAAGACCCAAGTTATTAAAGAAAATAAAAACATAAATCAAAAAAAAATCTTAAGTTTTGGTAGTAGTATCCGAACGGTATTCTTTTTCTACCTGACTCTTTATTACGTATACAAAAATATATGAAGTGCAAAGTGAATTGGAATAACTTTTATTTATATGTCGGAAATTATTTCTCGGTAGTGTATTAGTGTTTTTTTTTATAATTAAAAGCACGCGATGACGGTATTACTCATAATATTTTGGTACAATTTTACTACATCATAGTTTCGTTGAATCTTCTTATATTCAAGCAACTATAACGACACCTCACAAGGGATGCCAACACACGATCATATCACATAGGAGACTTTTTGGGAGTTCCTTCCGTCATTTCTACCAGCGAAAACACTTTTCGAAGTGGTAGCAATGTTAGTCAAATAATAAAATCCAAGTCGAAGAGTCGACTAAACGCGTTTTGAGTGACAACCCAAGTTGTGGTAACCTCTGGGAACCTCTGAACCATGTCACTCCATGGAGCGCCTAAACGACTTCAAATCGCGTAATGTTGCATATGGGCCGAACCAATGTTTCTGAGAGAGCCCTCAAAGTAAGTTTTGTAAACGAGCCGCCTAAAGCCCGCGCAAACAGTATAGTTCAGACCCAAAAAAAAAAAGAAAAAAATTCCCAACCTCAGATCCGGTGGAACTATAAATACTAAATGACAAATAGCATATATCTATTAATAAATAAACCAAAAACAGTGAGGACGAGAGCTCCTCAAAAAGGAAGCCATAAAAAATGTGTAGATAAGCAATTCTTGAAGCTACATCAGTGACATTGGTTCTTCTGCGGTTCTTCATTTTTGATTTGATCTTGCGATGAAGTTCCGAGCATAGCTGTCCATTCTTCTCTAAATGACCTGGCGCATTGTTATAAGGCAATCGTAAACGATCACATTCCGTATCCATAGAAAAAGTATAAACAAAAACAAAGTTGTTATTTTCTATGAATATTAAAGATTGTTGCATTAAATTTCATAATTATTAAATTAATTTTATTAAAGTAAATTACTAACCATTCAGGAAATGTTTTCGGTGACGTATATTTTATACTCTGTACATACTGTTGTATAAATGGCATTTGTCTTTCTCACCTGCCTAACGTTTTTATACAGACCCAAAAGTAAACAAATGCTTTAAAGTATGCCATTGTAAGAGAGATGTGTAGGAATTTGCAAGGAATGTTTTATGTTCAGAGCTGGCAGGTAAAGATTATCTCGTCCATTTTTATTTTTTGGAATGCATATAATGATTTGAAATAACACATATTTTATACTACAATGGCGGCTAACTGACCACTTGATTTATGGTTATATAATCTATGGACATATGTAACGTAAAAATGACATTAATATGTTTGGACATTCGAATTTTAATTAACCTTCCTTAAAATTACATGTTAAAATACACATGTTTATTAATTCTATTTTAGATTTTAATTATAAATTTTGTTATAAAAATGGTAACAATTTGAAATTATTTTCCTAAATAACGATCTCTGATTTGTTTTAACTTCTCTAAGGACTATGTGTACCCCGTACACGCGTTGCTGTGTCATACGTGTAATTAAAAATGAATGATCAAAAAACCAGTTTTGATACCCCAAACATAAACTGATATAAAAAAAAATTCAAACTTTCTCGGGGATATGCATAAATATAAATATTTAACAAATCTTTGCGGCAAGGATGTATAGTTTTTTAATCTATCGAGTACAGAAAGACCTATCTCTCTCTCTCTCTCTTTCTCTCTCTATGTATATATATACATATATAGGGAGAGAGAGAGGAGGAAAGCGATGCATATAAGGTACGTAAACAAAAACAATAAGAATAAAAGAACATTTGAAGGGAGAAGATAGAATGCCAGATATTGTGACGAGCGACAGAAGAAAGTAAATAAAGCCATAGTCAAAAATTTAGTGAAATCACTGTCCCTGTCCCAAAAAACGACACGGAAACGTCATGTCTTCAAAAACGGGGGCCATAATAAAAAAAAAACCGAGTTGATCCGTTGACGCTTACGCTTGTATTTACATATCGTTTAGCTTAGTATTTCCATTTGATTTTCTTCAGTCATTTTAGTATTTTTCAAAATTGTACTTAATAGGTGATCTTCTGGTTTTGGGCAGCCCAAGAGTATGTCGAGGCGACCTTTGGGGAGGGGGGGGGGAGTATGTCTTACGATAGGCATCTAACGGCTGACATTATAATGATGATGGTACAGCGAGCTCCTTTTAATGTTTTTAAATCTACTCGTATAACGCAAGCATACAGACGCCTTTTGTTATTTTACAGCGCATATGGTGAACACCATGTTTTAACACTGACATCTTGTCTAAAAATCCGTTTTGACTTAGACGTATCATCACATTATCATATATAATATAAATATCACACTGAAAATTAAATATATCAAAATATAACAGTATATATAAGAGACGCATCAAGAAAAACCGAATGTGTACAGCAAAATATATTCCTTAAGTATAATTATGTGCATAAATTATAAGCGGTTGTCTGCACGTTTAAATGGTTCGATTATTTTTAATTCAATTATAATTTACGAAGAATGTCCAAAAAAACACAAAACTTACCCAAGTTTAGTAATAAAAACATTAAAACAATTATCTAATTTCTTAATAACGCAAAAAAATATAATTCCCAAACTAAAGATATAACTTGGGTGGTACTGTGTACATTATAGTGAAGTCGGAACTTGTTATACCGGTCAACCCACGTAGTTTTTTTTTTCGTGAATATTTTTAACGATTTTTTTTGTTATCTGTGTCACTTTGGTATGCGTATAATAATCTATGATGTTAGAATGGTTTGGGACCTTTTTATTAAGATGGGAACAGAAATTATGTTGTCAAATTAATTCTATAATTTCTTCCTAATATAGCGCCTTTGAAATTGTCGTAACGCACTTTCGAAAAAGACATATATATGACGATAGTGATGTAGGCTTATTTGTCTAATTATTTCAATATTCGAAACAATTTCTGTGAATAATTATATTCCACTTTACAATTGGTGAAATTCAAACAAACATTAGTAATATCTATCATCATCATTTATTCCTATGACGCCACGTTGGGGCAGAAGGCGCCCACAGTACGTCGCCATCCCTAGCTATCTTGAGCCTCGTGTTTTAATTCGCTCCGTGTCATTCCAACTGCCTTCACTTCTGCAGTGATCGTCCGCCGCCAGGTTTACTTTGGGCGGCCACGTCTCTTTCCTTGAGGATTCCATTCTATGGCTTGTATCTGATCAGGGTCTCTTCAGAGCATGTTGCCTATCAAGTTCCACTTACGACATTTGATCTGCTGGTCATGGCAGTACTAACCAGTACCTAAATGAATTACTGAGCAGCGCAAAAATTTTTTATAATTATCTGTACATTTAATCTTTTTCTTATATATTCTGTACCTTTATCTATTTGTTACTATAATGTAATAATTTTAAAAATGGAATTCTACAATATCGTAATGAAAAAAAACCATAAATGTCTGCTATAGATCAAAGACAAAGCGGCGGATACAAATGACAAATGAACTTCTAATATTACATTGCGCAAGAGTAACTGTATAACATAAAATCGGCTTATTGTATGTAAAAAGAGGTCTACGGCTCGTGGAGTTTTAAATTACGTAGCAAAGTTAAAACAATGAAAACGTAAGACATGTAACTTTGTATCAACTTTATTGACACTATGATACTTATTGAATATACTCGTATATAACCCTTAATAACCTAGAGTTTCTATTTTGATACCAATCTTTTAAACCGAATGTTCACGTTACTATTAGTTTTTTTATAGGTTAGCTGTACGTATTTTACTGTTGTATAATATTCTTTCCAACAAAATTTAAAAAAAATCCATTTTACCCTTCATCTAAACCCTCAAGCAAACACAGTAATATTATAAAAAAATCACTTTCGTAAATCAGGCTACTAGGGGTTAGCTTCAACCTAATGCATTAATTAATAAATATTTGTGCAGTAATTAAATAATGCGTGTGTTTAAATTCTCTCATCTAATATATAAAATTCTCGTGTCACGGTGTTCGAACTTGAACTCCTCTGAAACGGCTCGACCGATTTTTACCAAATTTTACATGCGTATTCAGTATGTCTGAGAATCGGCTACTATCTATTTTCCATACCCCTAAGTGATAAGGGTGGTCCACCCCTAAATTTATTTTTTTATTTTTTAGACAATTTTTTTGGTTTTTATTTTATTATGATACAGCATACAAAAATACATACAACCCTAAATTTTCACCCCTCTACGATCAACCCTTATTTTTATTTGTTAATTAAAACCTTTTTTTTTTGCAAAACAACGTTTGCGGGAACAGCTAGTTATCATATAAAAAGATACGAAGCGCATGTTACTAGAAATTTAAAAACACGCCATATAAAGTACATCGAACTGGTTGTGGAAACCCGCTAAGTGTTTGTCAGGAAATCCTGACAAGTACAGGATGTTTCGATTTAGCTATTTGTAACAAGCGTATATGTATTTTTAACACATGGAATATAACCTTTATGTTAAAGTCGTTGTGATTTAGAAATTATTAAGAACGTAATAATGTATTGCGTTTGTGGAATTTTTTTAGGTCTTGTTTCTAATGACAACACGAAGTATAAAGTAGAAGTGTGTGCATTGATCATTGCATTATATTGATGTGTTTCAAGATATGATTTAGACCAGTGATTCCCAAAGTGGTCTATATCGACCCCTAGGGGTCTATGACAACCTGCAAGTGGCCAACGTCAGCGAAAAAAAATTTAGGGGTCCATGAAATGAAAATGGGGGTACACGATAGTGGATCTCAACACATACACCGATAGTACCTATTTACTTACATCATACTATCTTATAATATGAAAACATTTACATTATTTATAAAAGTACCCATGAAGTTAAAAAATTGTTATATATGTTTATAATATTGTGTAAGTTGTAGGATGTTGGTATAATGGATTGGTTTAGTTGGTATAGTAGATACAAAATTTTATTTTGAGTAGTTTTAATTTAAATTCAAATAATAAATGTATAAATTAACATGTGTTTTTACATTAAGTTTAACACTTAACTTCACTAGTGTTAGAAATTTACAGGAAATCAATATCAGGTAAGTAGGGGGTCTACCCAACACGGAAAAACGTGGCAAGGGGTCTACGACACAAAAAACTTTTGGGGAACTCTGATTTAGACTTTGTGCAGCTTCATCGAAATTGAGTCCGCGGTAACCAGAAGTCCGCGGACTAAAATTTACGCTGGGTGATCGTACCCTAGTTACAACGAACACACACACGAAAAGGGACTATACCCGTGTAGGTGTATAGTGTAATGAATTAGGTGTGCTGTAAGTTGAGTGAAGCGAGGACTACTCGGCGGTCGGGAGTAACATGGGCGTTTCCAGACTGCCCTCGCTTGAACGCGGGTTAGGCGGGCGCGGCCGCAGAGTCATGTGTATAAGAGTGATGACTGGTCTGTGCATCATGACCGGCCTGGTCCGATGTGAGGAGCACGTCCTGACGTAAAAACGGGCAGCAGAATTTATTTAAATTCCGCTTCAAGGGCGGCAAGAAGTGCCGAATGTAGAATGCCGAAAGCATTCCGATGGACCGGAGGCTTTGTGGAGACTTCGTCGAGGTCTACATTGGCAAGATATTGCAATAGGGCTTTGAGTTCCATGGCAGGAGAAGGTATATTGATCAAACTTAGCCCGTATTTATACCGATTTTTAAAACTTTTTTACTAGGTTCACATTATTATGAGATATGTATGTTGTTACATGGCTAGCTACTTTGGTTTTGTGCAGTTTTGTCGAAACTGAACTCACGGAAACAGAAGTACGTAAGCTAAAAACTTTACTCTGGCAGATCGCATCCAAGCTACAACGATGACATTTGCACAAAGATGGTCAATACCTGTGTAAGTGTGTAGTGTTGTAACTGTAGTGTAGTGTAATACGAAGCGAGGACTACTCGGTGGTCAGGCGCGACACGAGCTTCTCCTGACCACCTTCGCTTAAACGTCGGTAAAAAACTACAGACTGTCAAAGTTATAAGCATTACATATAGACTATATATTTGAACGTTTATTGGGTTAGCTAGATTATATAACATTTATTTTATCTATCTTAACCTCTACGACTCTCAAAAATATATAAAACCTTTTTACATCTACATGGTCGTAAGCGAATCTATAGATCATGTGAAAATAAAACTCTTCCGTTGTCTATGATCTTCAGTTTGAAAATAGAAAATCTTGTTTTTCTTTTAACATTCTCCAAATATTCCAGTAAGTTAATTAAAAGATAGATATGTATTATAAATTTAAATAACTTAAACATAGATAATACTTTATTGAAACATACTGTATTGCAAAAGGGTTGAAATACACTACGTATCAGCAAACGTCGAGAAGTCATATAAGATCTTTTTAAAAGACTTATTTGTGTCACGCTGTCATTAACCTGCAAGGTATATGTTATCTGTGCTCGTAAATAATATCGCGTACAATGCGATTAAAGTAAATCGGACGAAGAATATACACTCGGTAAAACAACCAATGAAATTGTGTCATTTAAAACCATATTTTGTTTAATATATAAAATTAGGTTAGAATTTTATAAAGTAAAAACAAAGAAAGAAATAAGTTAAAATATTTACGGGGAACGATTTCAAACGTATATCACCTAAATATTTCCTATCATCATCATCTCATCATCCTCTGCTTCGGATGATGAGCAGCTGTGAGCTTGCCAATGAGACTTGCAGTTCGAGACCTCATTTCAGTGCCAAGTGATCAAATTCCTTTTCTACCTCGATGTTATATATATATATATATATATATATATATATATATATATATATATATATATTAATAAATAAAATAAAAATCAAGCGGTGACTCATTGGTATAGGACTAAGACTTGGGATTGTACGTCGCGGGTCAGATTCCCGGGACACAGTTCACACTTGGTGCGTTAAATATAATATAGGACAGCTATTGATATTTTTGGAGGAAAGGGGGGGGGGAGGTTAAACCGAATAAAAAAAATATCATACACAGCATAGCCTTGAAATTAACAGATAATAAAAAACAACAAGTAATAAATTACAAAAAAAAAGTAATAATAAGCTAATAATAATCTGTATACTCAGTTTCGTCTACAAAAATTAAATAAATCATTTATGGCACAATGTATATGTATGATCTAAAAGCTAAATACGCTAATTACGCACTCTTTATAAAACTATGTTATATTTGTAAAGAGCAACTGTTAAGTTTCTCGTCGGCTCTTAGCAGAACTGCCTTTAGTACCGGTGGTAGCTTCCTATAGGGACAATAATGCCGACATTATTTTTTTTTATTGGCTATGGCGATCCCTCGTACCTCTATCTATTGTGGGACGAAAACGTTTTTTTTAAAAAAAATATGTAAAATTTTTATTTTCGCGCTCATCTATCGTTCCTCCTATGATCTTTCATTAATTTATTTTGTTTCTTTCTACAATTTTTCTTTCTTTCCCTTTCATGTCCAATTTTTCTTTTATTCGATACCATTCTTTCTTTTTATTCTATATAACATTTTTTTTATATTCTAAATATATAAATCCGTAATGTAATATCAAACACAGTTGCATATTAAAGAGTTACTATATTTTATATAAAGAGAAATGCATAACAAATTTATTTTTGCTTATAATACTGAACTACACCGTGTATTTTTTTATAAATTTAATAATAGACTAATACGATTATAAAATGAAAGTAACAAGAGTGTATTATAGTAGGTAAGTCGATACCCAGACGTATCGACTGGGTTCTTATGGAATGTGAATGGTAAAGTGTCCGCATAAGAGCTCCATCTCCGAAACAGGTTGGCGGCCACGAAAAATGGAGACTCAGTCAAGGCCGGATCGACGAACGGAGATTATTTCCGGTCGACGGGGATTCTGGATAACAATTTATTACGTGACCAATTAGTTTAGACGTTCTTTCTAATTTTACCTTGACCTATATATACCTTTATTAGTTATAGAAGTAAAATACTTTAATAGGCAAATGTACATTTCATTTGGTGACAATTGACGTACGATTTTCTCTTACGTGCGATAAATTTTTTTAATTTTTTTATTTAAGTAGTCCGATCTTTCTTTCATCTATAATACAACATTATATGTGGGATATAGTTTGAAAACAAAATTCGAAGCAAATCTAAGTTAAATATTTATTAAATAATCATCCTTACTGATACACGATGTACAGCACCCGGCGATAAACATTGCACATCGAACTTTGAAAAGACAATCGGCTAATTTCGGCTTCGTAGAGCACTATCTCTGTCTTACACTACCTATGTAAGAAAAGGACTAATATATAGCTACTTCCGCTATACGTAAGGCTCAGAAGGTCTGGTTAGAGGCGGAATCTCGCCGGTGGTTTAAGATTAGAGATAATCTAAAATTAAATTTGAAAGTGTTACATACCGAGTTACATAGCGGAAGTAGCTATATATTAGTCCTTTTTTTACTTAGGATGGACTTCCGCAAATTGACGCCTGAATCTATTAGATTATATTACCAATGTAACGTTTTATCAGTCGTTATATATCGTGCGACAGAGATAACGCTCTACGAAGTCGAAATTCGACTTTTTTACACTGTGTTGTCATCTTCAACCAAAAGTTACCACAATCCAAAATATGCTTAACTAAAATATAATCTAAACCACATATATATATAGTAAATTTTTAATGTTGTGTCACACATAAATGAACATAGAACTATTATTTCTAATTATCACCTATAAAGGAACATATAACGGAACTATTATTTATAATTAACTTTATATGCGCTTTTAACTTATGTGTACTGCTGGTGTATCTAAATAAATAAATAAATTACGTCATAATTATAAAGTAAGGTAAAGCCTATTTAAAAATCGAATAACCAAATTTTGAAATTTATTATATATTAACCATTTCTTAGTAGTTTCCTTATGACTTTCGGTCGGTGTCAACCATGTGAGTCACCGCTTCGATTTTATTCAAGCTTTTCTGTTCTTTTTTTTAATCTTTTATGAAGACATGAACGGTGTTGTTTCACGTTTTTTTAACAGCTCATCGAAATAAGTGACCATCCTCTAGCAATTTTATTATAGACAAAAAGCACACATGACATTTATATCTATAAATATTGCTGGAGCAAATATAATTTAGACTTTTAAATGTACATACGCGGCGTATGTAACAATTGTTATACTAAACACTTCTGTATACGACAGTACTCTCCATTCATTATGTACATTAACGTATTATTCATTAGAGGTGAAAAGGTCATTACAAAGACCCAATTACATGAAAAAGTAACGATGTACTAGATTTATTTTTTTTAAGTTGTCATGCATTGACAAAAAGAGGTTTTACTCTATTAGGAAATAAATATATATCTCTCTCACTCTGTGTTTGGTACTAATCGGTGTAACATAACTCCTAAAGATGCCCCGTGGAGGGGTGAAACACGTGTTGAATGGTTTAACGGTGGCAGTTGTGTAATTCGCATTGTTTGCCGCATACGCATTTATCAGCGGGCTGGCGTTGTTAGACCGACCAGTGCCAAACACCGAGTGAGCCTTTTTTTAAACTTTGGTTAACTATTTCGTTCAGATTAACGGTGGTAGTTGTGTCTCGCATTGGGCGGTGCACTTTATTGCACGATTACTGCTTTATGGCGGAAGTAGCTATATATTAGTCCCTTTCTTAATCCTAAATAATTAATGCACTTAGTGTGATATATATAAGACTATATCTCGAAAATAGAACCCGTGACCTACGATTGCTAGTATCAGTTCTCTACCGTTGGATGGCGATGCCAGTGGGGTGGAGCAGTACCTCTGCTATCTTATATAATTAATGCACAAAGTGTGAATTATATATGATTGAATCTCGGTAATCGAACACGTGACACGATCACGAACAATACGATCGCATGTCTTAGTCTTATACCGCTCGGCAACCACTGCTTCTCTACAATATATCCTCATGTAATTATTTACAAACTATTATTTGACACATTAAAAAGTTTGCCTTGCAAAATAATCCCAACACTGTGTGAAGTATAGGGGGAACAGAAAGTAATGTCGCTTTCTTAAGTTAAATTCACACGACTACATTTTTAAGAAGTTTTTATTTCTAATGGACCATATATTCACCTTAGATATTAACAACCTTTTGCCATCTAGTATACATATTTCAATGCCGGAGCGGTAAAAATCAATCAGTTTTTCTGTAAAATATGTCGACAGAAACGACATTACTTTCCGGTTCCTCTAATATTTTAGTGATAATAAAGCTTGGAAATTAATGTTCTACTACTGTAGTAAGCTTTGTGAAAACGGTCATCAAACTAGCTTGTTTGTTATAGGGCTTTCACAGATCGTTTCCTCATAGCTTTTACTTGAAGGAAGGCATTTTAGGGGAGTTCAGGATTCTCCTTTCTATGAAATTAGGCTATTCTGGCATTCTTTTCGTGAAGATAGCTAAAAGGCAAACTTAAACTTTATTATTTTAGTTTTAGTTTGTATTGTATTTCATATCGAAAATAAGCAATTCTTCGACCACTGCGTGTTAGGAAGTCTGTCTCCCAACAATGTCAAGACGCAATTAATTAAAACGGTTCCATATTTAAAATAAATATGGAACCGCAATTTATAGGTGTTTTATTTGTCGAGTGAAAGAGACAAGAGATGGTAAAGGTTTCAATAATTATTATGTTATTTAACTGTTGACTCGAGGTTTCGGTAAGGTCGAATCAGAAATGACAAGATCTGCAAGACAGTAAGGTGATTGACATAGCCCGAAAAATTACTCGCTTGAACTCGACGGACCACATTTTTCGTGCAATCGTGGGCTTTTGGCGCCAAAAGGTTCTGAAGTAGCGAGCCGGAAGGTGAGACCTGGTAAGGGTCGCTATTAGATGAACCGATAACATAATCAAGATCGGAAGTAGCTGGATGCGAGCAGCCCTAGTTCAGTCATCGTGCGTTCTTTGGAAAAGGCCCATGCCTTGCAGTTGAATCTATCAGCTGACTTGATGATAACTCCAGGATCGTCAGCGGAAAAAATATGTTTTATTGACCGGACAGTGTAATCATAATTGCTCTTACAGTAGTACTTTTGTAAGCAAGTGAAAATAATAGACTTTTGTAAAAGCCGTCTTTAATTGTAAAGAAATTTCAAGAAAGAAAACCGCCGATAAATGTAAACGCTTGCTTATCTCATTGACACTAATGATCATTATTTCGTTAACATGAGAACATTTTACGTTTTGTGATATCAAATTATTGTACATGTTACTACCTTAATTTAAATAAAAATACGGAATTCACACGAATTTATTCTTCAAAATATTTTCTAAGGTAGCATTCTGTATACAAAGTGATCGTTCATAGCTCATTCTATAGTATCCAAAAATTAATGATTTTAGAAATAATAAATATAGTAAAGATAATATAGTTAAAAAAGCGTCCTCCAAATTTGGTTGACTACATATTAAAATTAATAATTTTTTACTATCCCTGCATACTTTGTAATGCCGGGAGTTTTTGTCCTATCGCATTTCAATAAATAAAAATAATTAATTTGTAATATATTTAAGAGTGATTACTGTATAGAATTATTAAAAACTGTATTATTACAAAAGCTTTCAAGTGTATTACATACAAATAAGCTTCACGTCCGCCCCTATAAAGCCGTGTGTAGATTTAAAAGTGTCATTGTTTTCACTTTTAACTGTTTACCTGAAGAGTAATAAAATGTATTCTCTTGTCTATGTTGATATTTAACACCTTCGTTTGTTCGCTCCGCGATGTCATTGTGACAGCCGGGATTCCGGTTTGAATCTTTTTAAATGTTTAACAGAACATAAAGTCTTTGTGCTAATATCTATTGTTCGAAGTACTGGAACAATTTCCTTTTCTGGTAGCTTTGTGTAATAAATGAGTTACAAGTGGTTCTTCAACCATAACATTGTTTTAAAAAAAATTAAACAAAGAATTATAACGAATATCATTGAAGATTTTTAAATTTAGAATTCTTAAGAATATAGCGGTAAAGTCTTCTGTACCTTTATTATTACTGTTTGCAAGAATATGGTAAACGTGTAGGGCTAATGTAAGCCTTCCCTAAAGATATATATGGGGGATATAGCATTAACGCTATACTTTGCAGGTGTTGGCGATCACAGTGTAGTATTATGATACACAGAGAACGCTGCTACTCATTCTCAGGAGCATTGAGAGCAGTGGTAATCCTATATAATATAAGATTACTAACCTAACACTGCTCCAAAGCTACAACTTCCAGAAGAGGGGAGATTGACAATTAAGACTGGCTTTGACTGACTGAGTCATCTACAAAATCACCCACTTTGTAACTTTTTAAAGCCATAACCTATAACTATGTATTTAATGGAATCAGGCGTTACCTTGTGGAAGTCCATCCTAAGTAAGAAAAGGATCAATATTTAGCAACTTTAGTGCCTCTGTGTTTGGCACTAATCGGTGTAGCATAACTCCCGAAGATGCCCCGTGGAGGGGTGAAATAGGTGTTGAGTGATTTGACGGTGGCAGTTGTGTAATTCGCATTGTTTGCCGCATAGGCATTTATCAGCGGGCTGGCTGGCGGTGCACTTTGTTGCACGACTGCCACTGTATATGCGGAAGTGGCTAAATATTTGTCCTTTTCTTACTTATAACCATGTACATACATTTACTTGTAAATGTCTGATGGGAACCGAACCTACTGCCATACGTCACAGTTCTAAAACCTTACGCTACCTCCGCTACAGGATTATTTAATTTTTATTTTAATTGTCTTTGTTAACGATTTCCAACTAAATTGACAGTATTAAATACAAAGTAATAAAAAAACTATGTACTAATAATAATCTATATATCAGGCAATGACAACACGCGACTTGTGATACACATATATAATATAATCTGTGTAACTTTTTTATTCTGTTTTCATTTGTGCCAGCCCTATTTTTTTACGTCATCCGGCTGCGAATGGTATTTTGTCGTTGCATCTTTTTTAATTAAACTTGATAGTGTTTTGGCGCAGTGGCTATTTGAACTGATGAAGCACTAATTGTAGCATGAAGCATTATTTGTGCAACTGTAAACTTTATGTTTGTTTATTTTGTTACTAACAAGTTTCGAGGTACGCAAGTGTTAAGCTCGTGATTACTCTACGAAATCGAACCAGTAGTGAAGAAATCTATCAAGTAACTAATATACCAGTTGGCTGCTAGAGGTTTAAGGTTCTAGAGTGGAGACCATGGTAGTTGAATTTGTTACGGTCGTCGGAATACTCTGGATATATACTGGTTACAATCGGTCTTATATGAAATATTCGGAAGAGTCTGATCTTCAGCAGTAGAAGATCTAAAACTGAATGGATGATTTTAAAAATCGTGTCGTATAAAATTAAAAGTAACATTAAACGTTATTTCACAAAATTTTCAGTAATATAAAAACTCCTTGCAAAGAAACAGTAATTTAATTTTTAAAACAATTCGTTCCATATTTTTTTTATTTTCATTAAAACTTTTATAATCTGTGGTCGATATTTTTTACCGTTTTGCGTCGGCTAAAAGCGGTTTCTGTTGTGCAAGTCCATGGGAAAGTAACTTTCGGATTACATAAGTAACGATGCCCTTCTTTTTTTAATTTATATTGAATAAGTTTTTTAACGTTTAAATTGTTTTAAAGTATGCCAAATAAAATGATTATGAAACGAACATATGAGCAAGTAAAAAGTATTTTTATAAACTGTGAATGTACAACGGAAGTACTATATCGATTTTTAAAATTAACTTTTCAATATATTTAAAATCATCAACGAGTACATTGGATTCTAAATTATTTTATGTTAGTCTTGCCTAAATCTACATCAGATTTTATGGTCACGTTAAATAACTTCTTCCTTTACTCAGAATTTTTTTAATGTTTTCATTTATACAATATCGGTATTACTCATTGCACGACTACCACTGCATGTGCGGAAGCGGCTAAATATTGGTCCTTTTCTTACATATAAAACTTTAAAATAAAATTACTTTTTTAGAAATCATCGGATATTTTTTTTGTAACAGAACTTATGGGTAGACTAGGTACATACGATTGAATGATTTATATCTTGAACTATATAGGAGAAATATTTAATATTTCGAAATTATTCTTTTTACATAGTAATGTGACGACTACAATATTATTTATTCTTTAATATGAATTGATTAAGATCATAAATTCATATGCAAATTATAATTTTAAGTTTAGGAAAATAAGCAATTAATTTAAATTTGTTATTTTAATTAACATATATGTCTTAATAGCTTAATTATATTTCATTGAACAAAATTTTGGGTTTATTCTTATATCATAATATTTATTTATTTATTCTTTATTTAACAATAACAAAGAATATGAAAATAAATCATATGATATAGATAAATCTTATGAGATAGAAAAGATGAATTACAAAATGTTGTGTTATACATGTCTTAAAGACAACCATTGGATGGACTATTTATTGGTTAATAATAAAAATAAAGCAGACAGTCATCAAGTGATAGAAGCGATTAGAAATGAACGTGTGCACGCACACAAATACATCGCTTTGCGTCGTTTCGTTTTGCATTTTTTTCGAAGTTGCGTCGCTGCTAAATTAGTACTAATTTTCACTGTGCGTCCTTAGATTTTCAAGGTTGCGTTGTTTTGGGTTCGAGGCTTTTATTTTATTTTTTAATTTTTTTTTCCCAAAAGATGGCAATACTTTTGTTTCTGATTGCGCCATGCTATCAAAACTCGGGGATTCCCTTTCTAACTAAAATCAACGCAATTTTATTAAAGTTTATTTTCACTTCGTTTTGCTAATTTTAGAGTTCAGTTTCAATTACGTAGTGTGTTGTGCTGTTTTTTAAAAGAGAATAATGAAATAATATAAATTATTACGTGGTGTTTCTGGTTACAAAAAACGTAAATATTATTCCAATTTTTTTATTGGCAGAATTATATTATTTTTGTTTTTTTTATTTTTTTATTGTTTACTTTGTTCAATTTTCATTTTAAAAAGTAGTATTTTCGTAACCCTGGAACCTATCTTCGATCTTTACATGGTTTTCTATAGAAAATCTTAATTCACTTTGCGGCATTTCAATTTGCGTCGAGTTTTTTTGGAACGTAACCACGACGCAAAGTGTGATATTAGTGTATATAACAGATTCAATATATACATATGTTTGAAGTGGCAGTGTCGGGGAACATCATGAACGAACGACCTTCCCGCCCTAAAAGGGGTGACTACGATCCGGTAGACGCGGTGCGGGTAGACCATTCACAAGGTAGACTAACGACGTAGTTAAAGTCGCAGTTAGTCGCTGGATGCGCGCAAAACACCGGTGATCGTGACCATCTTTGGGAGAGGCCTATACCTTGCAGTGGGCGTTTATCGGTTGACATGATCATATTTATTGTCATCACTGAATGGATAAATAAGAAAATATCTCCACTTATTATAGTAATACACAGAAGGCTAATTGAAAAGTAGTGTAAGGCTTTAACGGTCTTTTGAAAGTAGGGATTAAGTTTTTCTAAGTCTGAATAGTAAGTTGTTACAGCTACATATATAAAGTACACCAATACGTCGCTTTGCGACTTTTCGTTTTGCGTTTTTTTTCGAAGTTGTGTCGCTGCTGTACTAATGCTGCAGTACTAATTTTCACTGTGCGTCGTTAGATTTTCGAGGTTGCGTTGTTTTGGGTTCGAGTCTTCAATTTTTTTTTAATTTATATTTTATTCTAAAAAATGGCAACACTTTTGTTTCTAGTGGCGCCAAATTTATATAAATTTTTACATGTTGTTTCTGGTTACAAAAAAGGTAAATATTATTCCAATTTATTTATTGGCAGAGTTATATTATTTTTGTTTTTAAATGTTTACTTTGTTCAATTTTCTTTTTAAAAAGTAGTATTTCGTGACCCTGGAACCTATTTTCGATCTTTACATGGTTTGCTATAAAAAATCTTAATTCACTTTGCGACGTTTCAATTTGCGTTGTGTTTTTTTGGAACGTTACAACGAAGTGGTGTACTACTATCTTCAGCATTTCAGGCGTAGGATGTTCACTGTTTAGCATAGACCTAGCTCATAGATTTTCAAAAGGACTTCCGAGGACATTAACAAGGTTGCATGTCCACCTTGTGAGTATACGTCCAGCGTTGGGCTTATGTGGTCTCCATTCTAGAGCCTTAAAGCCCTGGTGGCCATCTGTTCTGCAAACTGGCCTGCCCAGTGCCACAACATATGTCATTTACTTTGGTTTATTCATAGGGAATCTTGTCGGGATGTTCCTAATAATAAAATAAAACTATTGCGTCTCATTTTTATTTGTTTTAAGTTAATCCTTAATATAATTATATAAAAAAGGTAATAAATAATTGCATTGTGTAATTAACGAATTTAATTTTTTATTTTATTAAAATAAAAATCAAAATCCACTAACACATTCCATTGCCGACATATTTGTCAATCGAACGTGGGAACGGACGCCGGAGATGTATCGAACAGATATTGACATGCAAGGGAACATTACGAAACGGCAAACGAAAATATATATTATTCCACTGAAATAAAACTGAAATTTAAATGCACGTGTAATATCGATATTCGTCATTTACATGGGAAACGAGATACATTGAGATGTACGGCGCTGTAAAAATATGAATTAATTAAAAGTGAACTTTATACTGTTTGGGATAAAACTCAAAATTGAATGATTTAAATTTGTCAAGAGAACAGCGTGATGTATAGACACGACAGGCGGGATTCTGCGTAAGAACCGGTCTCGAATATTTGCGGCTGACCTCGTGGTGTGGTTCATTCAACAAGTCGATAGATCGAACGTATGCCCAATAGTTTTTACTAGCAGTTTTAAACTGACTAATGAGTATATCTATTATAAATTGAGTAGCAATTAGTTGCTTTATCAATACGAGCATAAGATTGAATATCGTTTGAATTATTTTCACAATTTTAAGGTACTTAACTTACGTGATATCATTTGTTTGAAAATAGAATCAACAAAAAGTTTTAAACTACTTTTCCTAAGGTGATAGGTGAAATCGATGTTGTAGATTTAATATTAATATTTTAATACACTGCTTCTCAACCTTTTTTCGACCCCGACATCTAAAGAAACTTTAAATTTTCTTAACACGTAACGCTGTGTGAAAAATCTAGCTATCTTTGAGCATTTGGAGTCATCCGCTAGCCCCTTATAAGATTCTTAGGAGACTTTAAAACACCCACAAGCCACATATTGCAACTATCAAACAAAACTTACATAGAATTAAGCGTGGCCATGTTGACCAAATGTACTGCGTGTTTTTATAAAACAAATAAAAAATATATTTAAACCTTTATTCCAGGATGGAAAAACAAAATTTCTATTTTTATGTACAAATAACCTAGTATTTTACATTTGAATTCAAAATATCTTTATTCAAGTAAATACATGGGAGTAGTCATCGATTATTTTAATATTATAAGTATTAAGCTACCACTGGCTCAGAACGCTGTTGAGAAGAACCTAATCTAATTAGGCTAGAAACAATTAAAGATTTAAGAAGCTGGAAGGGCTCCGGAGAAGGCACGGCTCGGCTAGCTACATGCAAAAACTAAGTAAACTGTTTATGTTAGGTAAAAAATTTAAAAATCTGATATTACATGAAATCTCATTGTAGAAAAGATCGTAAAGGTTAAAAATAAACATTCAGTCAGCGTGTGACACAGACATAATTTTGTTTTTGTAATCGATTTTTTTTGTAGGTTAAATCGACAATAGCCTACTAAACCGGTAATCTGAATATTTTATAAAATCCAAACGTCTATTAACGACGTATCACCACATGGTTAAGGTTTTACTACCCACTCAATTTTTAAAAAATATTCGATATTCGAATCGTAAGATTTAAGTTTCAATAGTTAATCCTTTTTAAATATTTTTTTGAAGTTTATAGGTTTTATTTTCAAATGGAATATTCAAAAAATCGTTCTACAAAGTATTAAAAAACTTATAAAATAAAGATGATTGAAACCGGTAAAGTCGTTTTCAAGTTATAGAATAACTAAGGGATATAGGAATTTTTTATATTTCTATATATTCATATAGGAATTACTTTTAAAAACCGATACGTTTTATCTCAATTCATCATTATATCAGCAAATAGAAGAATAATAAGAATAATTGTTTAAAATATTTATAACCTAATAATTTAGATCAGTAACTAAAAAGGATTTATATAAACTGGCCACGTAAAAAACACGATATTAATATGAAAAAAAATATATATAAACAATGGCGGCAATAAACCTCACAGCGAGTTAATGATGGCGTCATAATAAAACCATGTAAGGTTCATGATCGTTAATTATTCACGTTTAAAATTATGAATAACGCATGTGTGGGCTAATATCCGGAATAATTGGCCCAACTTTGAAAAAAATTTAATAATTATGACTTTAAAGTAATTAATATTATTATTAAACGAATTCTTCGCGCCAATTATGAACAAAGCTTTTTTTATATAAAAATACCATGGTGCACACCAACTAAATTTTTTATAAGAACTTTGTAAATTACAATAAAAAATTGTGTATGTTAGATAAGTAACCCGAATGATATCCTAAACGTTTTTTTTATAACCACCGTGTTACTATATCCCGTAGTTAAAAAATAAACATTTTAAATACCTGACAAGATGGTGACAGACTTCGCTTCCGGTGAAACACGTTACACAAGGAAGCAAAACGCAGCACAAAATATGTTATCATAACACTGATCCAATACAAATAGGTAAGAATAGGGTGACCATATTGAAAAATACAATAATAGGATACCAATAAAATTACATTAAAATTATTTTAATAAATTTGATTCAGTCAAGAAATTACAATATTACTAAAAACTGATTTCCTGACAAATGAGCTATACATTCACCACTTTAAAACTTTTACACCTCTTTCCAGTCAACCTATAGAGTAGAGACCACATTTAAATATGACATTAATTATTATTTTTTCAATTAAAGTGCGAAAGGCCAATAACTTCTGGCAGTACCAAGACTGCAGGGACAAATAGTAAACAATTCATAATTTAAATACATAGAAAAGTATTTTTTTTACTATATTATCATTACGTTATTTATTATTGCTTAAAGTATTGGTTTTTTGGTCAATTTATTTAAACATTATTTTACTATAAGTGAACTACGTACTTACTCTCTTTTAAAGTCTCATCTTATATACTATAGTAATTGAAGAGTGTAGCATAAAAAAAACGAAATAATCAATATTGACCAAAACCAAGACAAGTATAGGTTTAAGCTCCAAAGTGTCCCTCGTGTATCTGTGACCCAAGGGTGGACTAAATCGTGGTGCACGCAATTGCTTGCTGTCCGGTGTATGGGCTTAGAGTGACTTGCGAAGTGGAAATGGGTAGGAACATTGAATGTGGCAACATCGCTTCCCTTGTGAAAAAGGAGGATAGCCGCCATAGTTTTTTGCGATTTTGTTGCTGGGTGGTGGGTGAAGTATTTAGGCAAAACGAAACCGTGTAACAAGAAAGTGTGGCGAGGGTTAGGAGGTGATACGTAAATGTAATGTGGGTGTATACTGTATGGTGAAAGTAGAGGGTGTATGTCCCTGTCCCGAAAATAAGATGGGAGAAAAGGCGTTTAAAAAAAAAGACCACGACAAGATTGGTCATAGAGGTAATCTTTGGGAAGGCATATGTCTTGCAGTGAGCGTCAATGAACAAAAATAATCTCTCATTGATTTAATAGGACTGTCTACGTGTTACGGAATGTCCAATGTATCTTGAAGTGTTGTTACATTATCGATGACCGGTGTTATTTTCGGTTTGCCTACTTACTACCAACGCAAGATGCGAGCGGCAAGCCACCTTTGTGCGCCGTTCATACAAATGACGGGATTGCATTAAACTCCACACGCGTACGTCTCACGCTAATTTACGTATTTTAGGATTCACACGACGTCGCCGAATAAATCAGACGTACACGGATCTTATTTAAATGTTTTGACATTTGATTCGTGCGAACGAACGTGTTGCTACATTCGCAATTACGACGGCCATTTGTCAACTAACCGACAGAGATTTGGCGGGCTTTTTGACATTTTCAACGTTGACAGATATCAACTATTTCCTCTTTCGATTTTTTTAATGGTTAATGACAGTTTTTTGCCAGTATTTAACGATATATTTTTTGTTTAATATTCAAATGTGTAAAATTTATTTATCCGTATATATTGGACATATTTATAAATAAATATTATTGTTTTTTTTATTAACTGAACAATATATATATATATATATATATACACATGGTGATTGGGTAGCAGCAAAAAGCTTAAAAGGATTTAATCATATTAAATCACCTGTTTAAAGTGATAATTCAGAAATACGTTACATTAATTTATTTTTTATTTTGAAATACGATAGGCCAATTTCTTCTGGCAGTATGTATAAAGACTGCAGGGATAGATAATAAACAATAAATAATTTTCAATTAATATCATTACGTTATTTATTTCTGGAATTATTGATTTTTTGGATAGAATGTATTGTACAATACATTAATTCAGCGCAAAAATAATGTTCATTCCCCCGTTTAAAACTTTTATATGTACTTGTAACCAATTATCTGTATATGTGAACTATATACCGTCAATATTTTTTCCGCGTAATTTTTAATTTAAATTTTAATTCATAATTCAATTTTAATTAATTAATTTTAATTAAATAATTTTGAAATAACTCTAAGAGAGTCTCTTGGATTAAGTTTAGATAAACACACGCATAAAACTAACCGATTCCATATAATTATATAATTCAAACTAAGTATTCATTCTATTGATAACGAAGCTAACAAACTGTGATTATTGAATCTATTTACCCGCTTAACTTAATAATAATAAAATCTAATCGAAATCTCTACTACTTTAGTACACATGCGTACAAATTGCCGACTTCGTAATACATTGAACCGTAACACGTACACTAACCTCTACATAGCTTTACGTAATGCATAATGTAACGCATGTATTTTTTTTACTCGTTAGAGCAAATGACTTTTATATAACTGGATTGTACGTATCACACCTGCCCTTGCCATTGCCGTACATTGCTAGGGTTGATCTATGTTTGAATCGATTATCGATATTTATTTTTAAAATTAGATTTAATATCGATATTAACATTTTTATGCCAATATACTATATTCGAAAGTTTATAAATAATAAGATAGTGTTGTACGTATATTTAGAATAAAACATAGATATATAGGAACTTATTTGTTCGGGGATCGAACCTGGAAATAAAACCGCAACCTAAAATTTTTCGAAAGGATTGTTTTAGATGACACTTAAAACAATGTGATATTTATTATTAATTGATGGTGAAAACAATATGATACAACGCAAATTTCATCACACCATTTCAGTCAGATGTCCGATGTTGGAAATGGACCTACTTCATAGTACCATAGATTCAGTTAACTAAAGTGGTTTATAACGTTATCTTCCTAACTAGACTTGACCAGTTATCGTGGAATTGATTAACAGTTATTTTTAACCGACTCTACTAACCGGACGTCAACTGGTTAATTAAGAGAAAATTTTATTTTACGGATGTCAAGTTACACTTGAATTGTAGCTATTTGTGTTGGTTCGGATTGTAAGTTCGTTTAATATGTTAATTTCAATATAGGGTTGTTGAATGAAATGTTAAATAGAATCGGGCATTACCTTGCGGAAGTCCATCCTAAGTTAGAAAAGGACCAATATTTAGCCCCTTCCGCACATGCAGTGGTAGTCGTGCAACAAAGTGCACCGCAGAGTCTCACAGAGCCTCTGCGTTTGGCACTAATCGGTATAACCTAACTCCTGAAGATACCCCGTGGAGGGGTGAAACACGCGTTGAGTGATTTGACGGTGGCAGTTGTGTAGTTCGCATTGTTTGCCGCATACGCATTTATCAGCGGGCTGGCGGGCGGTGCACTTTATTGCACGACTACCATTGCATATGCGGAAGTAGCTAAATATTGGTCCTTTTCTTACTTGAATGAAATGTGTTAGCATAGTTCTGGGATATGGCCTTGATAATACTAGCCAATTATCGAAATTTGCAATTTTTGGCGTGCCGCAAATAAAATATATATGCATTGAAATTAAACATTACAGAAATTTTGAAAAGTTTTGATACATACAAAACAGCCAGTGAAGATAGACTTGCGACTTACAATCGCAAGTCTTTATCTTCACTGACAATACTTAATATGTAAAAAAACATTTCACCTTCAGGTAAATAAATTTAAACACCCGATCTTGTTACGTTACGTAACTACAAATTAACATACAAAGGTACAATGAAAAGAGTTCCCGTAGTCTGGACTAAATGAGTTTGAAGAAAAAGCCGTGGGGTTGAGGCGGTAAGACAGTTAACTGTATTTAAATAGCCGATGTAATACAGTATTGCTAGGCAAAAAAAAAGTTACAAAAAACATTGCAAGAAAAAGTAAAAATACATTTAGTTAAAATATATCACCCTTCGCAATGACACTTCCCTGCTTTTATTACGAACAACTAACTTACTTTTTAACTAGCTGTCCGCCGCCCACTTCACGTGGCCAGCACTATCTATTGTAAATGTAATTTCATAAAAACCATTATTGGTAACTTTTTGCATTTTGAAAAATATTTAGCTCAAGTTTTATAAAAGCTATAAATTTGGAAATCAATCTCGTGGACGCTCTATTGAGTGATGGTCAGATCTCATCAAAACGTCACATAAAACTGTGCAAACAACAAACAAAAACAACTCTGACAAGAGCACATAACTGAAAATATGAATTTCGTAAAATACATTCAAATCTATGTCAAGTTAGATACCTTTTAGCCGTCAAAAAGAATATTCCTATCATTATTTCAAGTCTCTAAGCCTAATAATATATATATTTCGTTCGACATTTCTGGAATGTTCACAGTAAAGATATAAAGCTTCAAATAAGATATTACTTAAAATAGATTCCCCCATCTATTTACTTAGTGCAAGTCATGAATCCGTAAAAAAATTAATAAATAATATACACGAAGACGTACACAAAATTCTATGCCTGAGTATTATTAGGACCGTTACACACTATATTATTAGCGAAAACGTGCTATGTGCAACAAGCTTTATAATTTTATTTGTAACTAGGTGACTGGACAGGCAGTGTCTATGTTATGAATATTCAATTCGAAATTCAATAAATAAAAAAGTTAAATCGATTCAAAAATTTGACAACTTAGTGTTTATTGTAATAAAACATTAGTAAAACGAGCAAAATAACTTTTAATATATATTAGGTTATGAGGACGAACTTAAAACTGGATAAATCTATTAAGCTTCTTTAATAATTTTTTTGAACAAGCCACAAAGGAGAAGAAAAAAAATATAATTTGGTGATTAATAAATACTGACGATAAAATGAAAAAAGCCAAAAGTCATTAAATTTTATGAAATGTTTCAATTTTTCTGCATATTTTTAATTTTTTAACTTCTCATGAACACCTGTATGTATGAAAAGTATGAACGAAATCGGTAAAGTCGTTCTCAAGTTACGGCGTCACCAAAGAAATATGGAGTCAATGCCTCAATACGAAGTTTGTATATTTGTTTTTTTTATTAAAATGACATATCGCTACTTTACGAATCATATTTAAGTATAAAGTATCCTCATGTGACTAAGCATTTTATAGTAACCTGTGATATTTAGAAAAATTAAAATAAAGACATCTAAATGCATCTAAAGGTTTTAAATTTTAAACGTTTTTATCACCTTATTTATTTGACAAATAAAACTAAATAATAAATTCAAAACATCGTAGCAATATTTTCTGGTTTGGCTTTAACATAGAACCATATATTGTAATAATTGCTTATTTAAATATTACAACATAAATTTTGAAATAAATATCAATTCTATTTATAGAATATAAAATACAGATTATACACTTTTCTGAACACAACGTAGGTTTTGAATTTCGAATTTCATTCCACAGATATGAATGTGATATCAATGCGTTGAATGATAGATAGCGAGCGAAATACCGGAGTATTGGAAGGCGATGTCCGTGTGCTCTAATGCTCCCAGCGGTATGCGGTAGTACCCCCGCAGTAGACGCGGAAGACTGCCGGCACCGCTATTTTGTCTGTTAGTGTTTACGGCGCCAATATCGATGTACTTTGAGACGTGTATTAGCAGTTGGAACACAAACAAATATTCATTTACAAATTCAGAACAATTGTTAATATAAAATCTAAACAAACGATAAACCGATGACAGCAAAATAAAAGCAGATGAATACAAAATTGTATTTACAGAAAAACATGTATGTGTAACAGGGGCCATTTTAAGTTTCTGATCCGCCATTTTGTTGTTTTACTATTGTTGTTTTCATAAGTGAAAAAAACTTACTTGACGGATTTTCTAAATTATTTTGAAATTAGCATTATTTCAAATAATTAAGTTTGTACATAAGAAAAGGTCGATGACTTTTTTAAAGAGAATAACAATTTGAAGTTATGTCAAAAAAAGTATTTTCAATTAACCGATTGTTTCTATCGACTTTACTTCCATTGTCTTTTTATACTACAAAAATAACTGAAATTACGGAGTTATAATTCCTAATAATTAATTTAAAATTTAATTGTAATACATATTGAGAGAGGTTTTTTTTATAAAACACTGATTAAAAGTAATGTTTTTTTGGTTATTTTGTGTTTTTTATTTTGTATTTTTCATGTTGTGGTTACCTGTCATTGAAATTGAAGTTTGTCTTGTATTTTTTTAATAATTTCTATTTGCACGTATCATTATATACTTAATATATTAGCGATCGTTAAAAATCTTTTAAATATTTTTTTTAGTTATTGATAAGAAAATTATGCTTGTAAACGTTGTATGTTTTCTATTATTAAATTTAGAAGAGAAGTTAGATTTGATATCTATTAAAAAAAATAAAGACGTTTGAAGTTGATAGGCTCGCACATTTCTTTACCGGACGAATTATTGATTCTCAATGTTACTACGAAAAATAATATTCGAAACTGCTTTTCAATATTCATATAAGGTCAACTAATCACGGTTACACCGATTTCTAGCGCACGTGGGTGAAATGAAGGCGTCTGTCTCACGTTGGTTACATGGAACTCGATACTATAAATTTATTAATAACATTCATAGCTTCTTAAAATAAGCTATAACTTGAAAAAGCGCATATTAAATCGCAGATTGTTTTTAATTCTCGTCTTTAATGTAACTGTCAGGCGAATTAGAATGCGTATACAGTTATTCAACACATTCCTTTGAGTTTATTGATTTTATTTCTTGATAAAACTTATACAAGATGATTGGAAATAGGTGTAAAAGTTTTAAAGTAGTGAATATATAGCACATTTGTCAGGAAAATGCTTTAGTTTGTACACCTATTTCAATCACCTGTATGAAGTGATCCCATTGAAATATGATCCATTATTTTTTTTTCTTTTAGAATGCAACAAGCCGATAACTTCTGGCAGTACATTCTGCAGGGACATTAAAAAAAAACAATCATTAATTCTTATATGTAGCAATCCGAATTTTGAAAATAGAAAACTTATAGCGGTATTTAGTATTTGTGAAACAATTGATTTTAGAATAGGGTGTACCGTACATTCGTTGACGGCAAATCAGCAACGAAATTACCCTTTTAATCATATAACCATGCATCCTGTACTATATATTCACACACAAGTTTAATTCAAATATTATATATCCATACATGCTTTTTGCTATAACATCACATAAAATGTCGTCTAGTAAAAAACATTTTTTGAAAAAAAAAATGTTTTTTTCAAAGGTCTCCTTTAAAGGAATGTGCATTTATTTGAAACGTCGATGGTAACTCGTAAAAGAAAAAAAAACATTTTAGGGTTGCGGAATAATACATTTTCACATTTTACGATTTCACGAAAGAACTTTACGGTAAATCAAAATTACCGTAACGCAAAAACCGGTACACCAACCTAAGCATACCATTTTTTTAATACATATTTTGTTATGTTTACAATAATGTTCTTATGAAAGTTTTGAGATAATATAAACAACCCAACTGGAACTGTTCTGCGGTCTGTCAAATGTTACCACATACAGGTGATTGGTTTTACGTGTAAATTTTTTTAAATGTGATCTATAGCATGAGACAATGATATCTATCATGTATGATACACCCAATCGAACAGTGGTAGACCAGTTGTAGAGGACTGAGACTTGCGCGAGAGTCACACAAACACTCTGTGCTTGGCACTAATCGGTGTAACATAGCTCCTGAAGATGCCCCGTGGAGGGGTGAAACACGTGTTGAGTGATTTAACGGTGGTAGTTGTGTGTTTCGCATCGTTTGCCGCATACACATTTATCAGCGAGCTGGCGGGCGCTGCACTTTGTTTCACGACTACCACTGCATGTGCGGAAGTGACTAAATATTGGTCCTTTTCTTACTTAGGATGGACTTCCGCAAGGTAATGCCTGATTCCATTAAATATTCCTGGATATTGTCTTATATAATTAAACAGTTTCATGACGATGGGCAGCAGCGTCCTCTGCGTACCGTAATACCACACTGCAATCGCCAACCCGCCTGTTAAGCGTGTCGATTATAGTGCATCACCTCATAGATATTTGTGGGGAAGGCTTATGTCATGCAGTGGACATCTATGGCCTGAAACGACGACACCTTATCTAAAAATCAATAATTTTCTAAATAATACATAACGTAATGATAATGTAGTAAGAAAAACCGTTTTCGAAATTTGAATTAATACGTATTAACCCTTAAATGCATGACTTTTATTTAAACTTTTCAAAAATATATATCTTGCATATAAGTACACTACAAAGCAGGGAAAAATAGAAAAAATATGTAACATTTTTATGCATATGTTGCAGATATACAAAAATATGCATCTACTTTTAAGTGTAGTATTAATTTTATGTTTAAATGGTTGCAGTTTTTGATCATTATGCATTTAAGAGTTAATATTAATTATTATTTATTATCTGTCCCTGCAGTCTTTGAACTCCCAAATGCTATTGCTCTGTCGCATTTAAATATAAAAAAATTGTAATATATTTCGGATTGATTTCTTTATACAGAGCGATTAGAAAAGGTGCAAAAGCTTTAAAGCTTTTTGCTGACAAATTAGCTATATATTCACCCGTTTAAATCTTTCACAACTTTAATCAAACATCCTGTATAAAAATCAAGCCCAGATGGCACCTTCGTATTAAGTTTCGAATGGTGTTAATATCAAGTGCCTGTTGTGGGCAACCGTTGAAATTAATTTATTTTTGGTTTTCGTAACTTATGTGTTTATTTCACGATATTTGACGACCATTTTTAATATTTTTAGCAATTTTTATATAAAACGTGTATTTATGACCCAAATAAACAATTTGTAGAACATAAATGTAAACTGTGTAATTTAAAATAAATACGAAGCTATTTATTGCGTCGATAAATTAGTTATGAAATTATATTTTCATCGAATAAAATATTGTCATTATTCAAAAATAGAACAATTACGTGTTAGAATAAATGAACGTTATTCGATAGAGACACGCAATAAAATCGATAATTCAATATCGATTTAATCGCTTTAAGTCCTTCATGGTGAGACCCACACATAAAATAAACTTTCTTATTATATATATACTATATACTATATATATATATATATATATATATATATATATATATATATATATATATATATATATATATATATATACTATATAACTTATTATATAGCATTCAACGGTTTTTAGTTGATCGAAATAGTGGAACTTGGTTTGTTGACTCATTTATATTGTTTATAGTATAATGTACATCAAACATTGTTAAATTTTATTTAAAAATATCAATTGTTGAATTTCTGACCGAGCTCTTCAAATTAGCATTCCTAGTTGTTAGTATTTTATTAAATAATGTTAAAATAATTGACGATAAATTAAAATTATTTACACACCCTAGTGGCAATACATAGCGCTCTATTACTTTGATTTATTATTTGATGCCTGTATCCAGCTTATTTTTCAACAAACGATTTATTATTAATACAAATATCCAATAATTGAACGAATAATCGTTCAACAGGGACATGCAATAAAATCGATATTGAACTATCAATATTGCTTAACAATTTAAATATGGAATGAAAACGTTCAGCCTTTATCCAGCTTATGTTTCAACAAACGATTTATTATTAATATTAACATCAAATAATTGAACGAATAATCGTTCAACAGGGACATGCAATAAAATCGATATTGAACTATCAATATTGTTTAACAATTTAAATATGGAATAAAAACGTTCATTGTCAATCACGAATGATGACAAGATAACGATAATATTGCGAGCGACTCGTGCTATCGAAATACGTACGGTTAGGTGGGGGGCCAATTTTTATCGGACCATTCACGAATAACCGCCAACGGCGACCGTTACCACCTGCTTGTGTAGCAGTACACAAAGCGAAAAGGTCGAGTTCTTATCGAATGATCCGAACATAACTAAACATGGCCTCATAAAACCATAGACAAATTAATTTTAATTTATATTTTTTTAATTTACTTGCAAAGAAACACGATAAAAATAAACACATACCTATGATACAGTTACCTGTATATATTATAGTTGTAAAAGATACGAGTGGACGTGAAACTAATTTACTGACTCTTAATGTTTGGTACTCTAAATCCAAAAATAAATGGTATCAGAAATAATAAGTAACGTAATAATAAAAAAATGTTTTCAAAATACAATTACTACGTATTATAATTAATATTTCTACAGCCAGAAGTAATTTGTCTTTGGGATTTTAACAGAAAAAATAAATCAAAATAACATAATTCGAAATGATCACCTTATACAGGCTATACATTCTGTATTATGAATCTTTATAAGTTACTTCAGAAATGTAATAATTGCGGAAAAAACTATACATACATTGATTTTAAAATAGACATTAAGACCTTAATAAACTAGATTACGGTGTACAATACAAAGCTCTGATAAGAAATGCGTGCACAGGGCAAACTTCAACAGGCGATATGGCTTATATAATGTAAATGAGGCGAGCGTCATGTGGCTCCAATCCAGCGAGAGTGTAGTACGCCCTGAGCCTAGTGTTACCAGGAAGACCTCGGGTTTTACTGGTATAAGTTTACGCATTAATTAGTACATGTTAACTCAATGGCACTCGCCAAAAACATAGTGAATTATAACATAAGGGAAGTAATTGTATTTTGAAACAAATAGAGGCACGGCCGCTAGTGTTCAAGCAAACTCTGCGCCGTGAAAACTAGCGAAATCAGCAAATACCACTTGAGCAGTAGTGTAAGTCAGATCAAAGTAAGTCATGTGGCGATAACGCTCTAGCACGCCGGGGGCCCACCAAATATTTAAAATCCGCGGTAAAGCAAGCGTTGTACTATCTCGTCGGAACGTAATCGCCGCAACCGGTTCCGAGGCATTCTTAACGGATAAGACGCGGTGCTCGACTTGATCGATGCCCACACTCACCGTCCGTTCGGCGCTGACGGCGAATGCACCAGTTTCACAGCGAACAGGAATTGTATGGCGCACACTAGCAGGCAGCAAAGGTTCAGTGATAAAGTCAAGGCACACAGCGCTAACGTCACTTCGTACACCACCGCGAACTCCTCGGGCGCGCCTGTCGCGGGCGCGGAGATCTTCAGAAGAAACAGCAGCGCGAGTAGCGCCAGCAAGAGACTCACAAGGCACAGTAGAGCCAGGGATGTCAGGGCTTCCTCCGTCGCCGCTCGGGAGCTCCTACTTCTAATGGGCACAGGCCTTGGATGTTGTAGTCCTGTAGCGTTCCCATTGGCAAGCTTCGGTGGTGACGACACGGGAGCTGGAGCGACTGTCGGAACAGGAACTGCCGGCGCAGCGCCCGGGCTGACGCTGGCCGAGGTCCCACCGACGGAGTGCTTGGAGGAGTCCAGCGTGGAGACGTTGAGGGACAGGTGATGGTGCGGCCGCCGCGGCATGTTCTGGTAGCGGTGGTCGGCATCGCTAGCCGCCGGCGGCCGCGTAGCATGCTTCAACATAGCGCGGCGCTCACGCCGTGCGCTGCCATCCCGTCGACTGGCTCTCCATACGGGCCGATTGGACCGCGCGACACGACCGCTCCGAACGGCGGACGCGACTCGACTACCGGCCCCCTCGGCCTCTGCCCCACTCTACCTGCAATTATGTCAGACCGGTGCACCCTGCAACCACCGCATACCATATCAACCCCGCCAATCATACCATCACAATACATGTCTCACAGTTAAACTATTTCACTCACAATCGCTTGTTGTGCTCACGATAAACTTGTTTACAAATTCACCCGAGTTGTTAAAGTTTGTGATTGGTCGTTAAGGAATTTGCGCTATATTAATCAATTTAATGGATGATAATATGATAAAAATCTAATACGGTACATTAATTAATAAATTTATTATTAATTAACATGTAAATGTCCGTTGCTCAGTGATCGAATCAGGTGAAATGACTCTAAACATACATATTAATATGGACATACCTCTTAAATTCCAGTATTATATCATAGAGTTCCTTCCAGAAGCGTGAAGTTATTAAGATGGCTGGTATAGTTATTCATGTTTATGTAAAGAAATGATTATAATTTAACGTTTAATTGATTCCAAAAAATCCTATAATATATTGAATGATTTTCTAATGGTAATAAAGCTTGGAAATGAATTCCTCTACTGCTTTGTTAAAGAAATTATTAAAGTGATTACAAAAGGAAAACCTGTTATAGTCTGTTGTAGGCTCTACTCAAGTCAGGGTGCGATTGGAACACTCGTAGCTTAAAGTTGAAGGATGCTATCATAGTAGAACTGATTTTGATTCTTCTTCATACGACGTATCACTATTGAGAATCGTGGATCTTTTTGGATTCTTTTTTCTATTAATTATGGACTCGTCCAGAATTCTTCTCATTACGTTCTCAAGTGATCACTGAAAAGAAATTAGAATATTATATCTATGAAAAAAGTATCCTCTTTTTATCCGATGATTTGTCAGTGGTAAATCGTAACACGTAAGAATGCCTTTATTCAAGTACTACTAAGTATTAAGTCAATTATATCGAAGCAACAGAAGATTTTTTACTACGTTTCTTTTATCATTTATTTCATTAATAATCATTCTTTCGGCACTGCAATATGAGCTACAGTCCTTGGCTTATCTAGGTGTCGTTTCAGTTATTTTTCTTATTTTTGACAATGACAGTGACATACTGTTGTCTGTTTGGTTTTTATAAAAAACGCGTGTTCTGTTAGGTGTTCCATGGAACGATCTGACGCAAAAGTTCCCGTGAAGAATCCACGTCTTTTGACACTTAAAACTTACTTAAATTTCCAATTTAAGAGCGTGCAGGAAGACCGAAACCTTACTCGGATGATTGTTACTGTTTGACCATATTAAAGCGTTACTTTACTCCCTTCCTTCACTTCTCTCTCAAGTGCTAACTTTCCCCAAAGTCCAAGTTCAGCACTTGCGCTCTTTAGACGAAATATTTTATGGACATTATCTATGACTGACAACCCAAGTCGTGATGAGGATCCTCTTAAAGGGGCTCATGGATTTAGTCACCTTGGAGCGTACCCCTTGGGAATATTCTAATATTGCCCTTAACTCCTTCCCAACTCTTGCTGGACAGCCTACAGGAAATATCAGCATATAGCAGCTCGAGTTGAGACTTCCCCGGGAGACTTCGAGCTGCGCTATCTTAAAAGAAATTTATGCTAAGCGCTCTCTGCACCCTGCCCCGTCGAACTCTACGAACGAAATACCATTGGGAGAGCAGTATAAGTTGCTTCTAAGTAGTTGTGTCTTATTTCATAATTTATTCGTCATATTGTAGTCACATCGTTAGAAAGCTCGAGGGAATATTTCTGTCTCTAGACAGCATAACATTTGAAGGTTTTTAGAAAAAAATTATTTAGGTTACGGCTCATAAACCAGTTAGTTTTATCATCATCATTGTAGACATAGGTATTCCATTTAAATTTCGAATAGGACCGAAAGGAAACAGCAAGCAATCAGCGTTTTCCAACGACCTTAAGAGGATCGTCTGTCCACTTTGTAGGATGCTAGTGCTATATATGCTATATGCTATATAGTGCTGTATATGCCGAATATCTCATTGTACTATTTTTATAATTTCGCGCGAATAACATTCTTCTTAATCTCGTAATAAAAATAAGTAATAAACAATGAGTATATATATATTTCTGATTTATTATCTGTGCTATTTTTTATCTGCCATATCTCTGAAGATATTTATAATTCCTTAAATAATGACTAGTTTAGAACGGTATGAATAAAATTCAATTACACGACTTATTGTTTTCGTTTGTCTTAAACAATAACACGAATCAAAATATGCAATGTTTCATCAGCGATAAAGTATTCCTTTATTTATATTTAACAAATCATTGTTGTGATTTATTAATGGAAGTTTTCAGAACGAAATGTGAAATATTCTCTTTCGCGTTTGATAAAACTGCGCATGTAAAAAGGAACAATCTTAATTCTATAACAATACATAACAATAAACAAATCAATTGCTAAGAGTAAAAATTGAAACAACTTCTTCTTCAAGGTTTGTACTGTAAATTCATAATTGGAAAAAGATGTTTAAATCTTTTGCTGACAAAGAAGATCATCACGATATCTCTGGAACCATAAGGATTAGAGACTTGAAATTTTATGTAGATATTTTCTTTCCTAATAGAAGGTCAGCTAAGAATTTACTCTATATAATTTTAACTGTAAAAGGTTATAGCGATATTCGTTGATGCGAGGCATACAGAGAACAGGGGTTCAATAAAACATGATCCGACATGTTACAACTTGTTCTTTGACTTACCGAGTTATTATTTTAAACAGTTTCTTATGTGTTCGTGTAGATACGAATTAATACAAAAGTTCATGAGGTCACAAAGACAGGTGTGGCCACGAAACCTTCGGAAATATTTACATAAACTATATAGGTTCCATGACCTTAATTGCATCGAAGTCACAGCCTCATGCTATATTGATATTGTCTTATTAGTAAGGTTTTATATTAATGCTTCTTTGGTTACATGTATATTAAATCTATAAAATATTTCGTATGTGCTAGATCAGAGTTCCCCAAACTTTTTTGTGTCGTAGACCCCTTGCCATGTTTTTCTGTGTTGGGTAGACCCCCTACTTACCTGATATTGATTTCCTGTAAATTTCTAACTGTAGTGAAGTTTAGTGTTAAAAGCTTAAAGTAAAAACACGTGTTAATTTATAGATTTATTAATTGAATTTAAATTAAAACTACTCAAAATAAAATTTTGAATCTGTTATGTAAAATATACGTAACATTAAATAAACATAAAATAACTAATTTTAGTGAGAAGGATGAACTTGATGCTTTAATAATAAATTATCAACATTTGGCGTCAATTTTGTAAGGATTAATCTTAAATCTCCTCGGCTAATGATGTCCTGTCCTAATTTTTTTACTTCATGGGTACTTTTAAAAATAATGTAAATGTTTTGATATTATAAGATAGTATGATGAAAGTAAATAGGTACTATCAGTGTATGTGTTGAGATCCACTATCGTGGACTCTATTTTCATTTCATGGACCCCCAAATTTTTTTTCGCTGACGTAGAACCCTTGCAGGTTGTCATAGACCGCCGGGGGTCGATATAGACCACTTTGGGAATCACTGTGATAGACGAGATAGAGAAGACATTTTTGGTTCCATTAATACGCTCATTATCGTGAATTATAACAAATTATATTAGAATAAACAGTTACCTGAAGTAGAAGTGATGAAAAATCATCTGAGGATCATAACGAAAAAAACTACTAGAGGAACTCAATTACTTTAAAAATACACTCAGGTCTTCTATAATGGCATTATTAACTTAAATATACAAGGGTTTCAAACGCGCCCTTATATGAGAAGAGCCCACAAGTCAGTCAGTCTTTTGTCACTTTCACTACATCCTTAATACAATAACTAATAAAGGGATTAATATATAGCTACTTCCGCTATGCAGCAGTAGTCGTGCAATGAAGTGCACCGCCCGCCAGCCCGCTGATAAATCCGCATGCAGTAAACAATGCGAAACACAACTACCACCACCACCAACCACCGTTAATCTACTCTACACATGTCACCTCTCCACGGGACATCCTCAGGGGATGTTAGACCGACCAGTGCCAAACACCGAGTCCTTGACTTGACGGTGCACTTCATTGCACGACTACTGCTGCATAGCGGAAGTAGCTATATATTAGTCCCTTTCTTACTTAGGATGGACTTCCGCGAGGTTACGCCTGAATCTATTTGATACTTAATACAATATGTGACGGCACTAGCTCAGGTATCCTCGAAGGGGCCCGTAAATTTAGTCACCCTATAAAGCGTTCGCTGAATAAAAAGCCTGGCGGCCTCGCAATCCGGTGAAATTGTAGCATGTAACGGCCCGAGCTGAAGCTTCTCAGGGAGCCCTCAATGTTTAAAGAGGTTTTAGGGTAAGCGCTCTCAGCGCCCAGCCCTCTCGCATCCGCTAAATCTGCAACTACCGTCTATCCATTAAACATAATTTAAATTCAATGCATGATTTTAGGGGCTTAATTTTTTTTTTGTTCCTCTATCTCGTGTGGGACAGGGACTTTTTAATTCTAGTAATTTATTCATTTCTTTTTTATTATTATTATCATTCTTCTCTTTCATATCATCTTATCTGTCGTACTATTTCTTTCATTGTACAATTTTCCAATTTCATTTAATTCCATTAGCCATACATTCATCCTCAACCACTACATTCTAGGTTTCTCTGCCATTTTTCTGTTAAAATATTAGATACATTTATTTATTCAAAAATAAAAGAAATGCAGCAATGTTAGCCCAGCGATAAGGACGACCTCTATAATTGTAGGATATAGGTTCGATTTCCGGGATACAATCTTATATAATTCACACTTTTTGCATCAAAAATGTAGAATTCTCACTGCTCACAAACAAGTTTCCAGACGGTTCCCTGCAGTGTTCTCTGCGTACCATGATACAACATTGCAATCGCCTAACCGCCTGCCAAGCGTGGCGATTAGGGTATATTTCCCCAGAGATATCTTTTGAGGAGGCCTATGCATAGCAGTAAGCGCTCATGGGTTGAAACGATGACGTCAAAACATTTGACATATATAATATTTTTAAAAGTGGAATAAAGGATTCGATATAGCTAACTTTAGTTTGTTTACCAATAGAGCAAACGTCTATCTATATATTACAAAACAAAGTTGCGGTGCATTCCTTATTTAAGTCGCTTGCGCAACTCACGTTGCATTTCGTAAGCGACACAATTTGGGACGATGGTGTTGTTATCAAAGGCGTTTCTTAAAACCTATTGATGCAGGAAGTTAGGGTCAAGCTTCGCAGATAAGATAAAGGCTATAAATTTTTATTTTTTAGTGTCACAAGATGCCTCGTGCTTCGGACCTGATTTAACGAATTTTGGAGAAACTTTCCGTTGAACATCCTATTTGATATAAAGGTTTCAATCCACTGGAGACTTGCGATAGTAAGTCGCAGATCACACACACTTTATGTATTAATTACATAGAATTTACTCTCTCTCTCTCTTTCTCTCTCTCTCTCCCTCTCTCTCTGTCTCTACACACACACACACATATATATATATATATATATATATATATATATATAAATATATACAAAAAAGTTTCCAAAGGATACACAGCGTCGTCATCTGCGTACCATAATACCACACTACGATCGCTAATCCGACTGCCAAACGTGGCGATTATAGTATATCCCTGATATATATCTTTTGGAGAGGCCTATACCTTGCAGTGGGTGTCTATAGACTGAAGCAACGATGCTATGGATAGACTTTTATACTCCAATGAATTCATTTAGGAAATGACATCGAACATATTGACCACGCATTCATATTTTTGTGAAATGAATTCATTTCGATGGCCTCGTCACAAATTTTCTTATTTTAATTTACAATAGTTAAATCGTTTTAATTTTACAATAGTTCAATTAAAATGCTAAATATATTTACATCGATTTAATTACTGCTTGTAATGGTTTACGAAAGAAATAGTGTAGTAGTGCAATGTGGTGTACATTGCAATAGCCAATGCTCATCCCAAGCGTGGCTATTATGGTATATATTCACATAGATATCTTTGTAGAACGCCTATACGTTTCATCACCCGTTCTCAGGGGGCAGCCGCCCGCTCATAATAAACGACAACTTTGTCCCCTCAGGCTTTCCTGTGAAGAAATGCTAAACGTGTTTTGCACTAGGTCCTTCCATGGGATCTCCGCTCAAGCGGTCTAAGATCTGGACCTCTGGATCCGGTAAAAAGTAGTATGTAGTGGCCCGGACCGAGGTTCTCTACGCAGCCCTCAAGCTTTTAATACCTGAGACGAATATTTAATGGAATCAGGCGTTACCTTGCGGAAGTCCATCCTAAGTAAGAAAAGGACCAATATTTAGCCACTCACACAACTGCCACCGTTAAACCACTCAACACGTGTTTCACCCCTCCACGGGGCATCTTCAGGAGTTATGTTACACCGATTAGTGTTTGACTCTGTGTTTGGCACTAATCAGTGATTCGCATTGTTTGCGGTGCACTTTGTTGCACGACTGCCTCTGCATGTGCGGAAGTGGCTAAATATTGGTCCTTTCCTTACCTGAGACGAAGTTTAAACTAAATATGATAATTAAATTATATTTACATTATTTGTTTGTTTATATCCTAACACGTCATTTTTATTTGACGACACGTTTCCATTGGAAAAGAAATATGTCGTTTATTAATATTTTTCTCGAAATAATCGCAACAAAAAATTTAAAAATATAATAATCAAGAAAAGGACCAATATTTAGCCACTTCCGCACGTGCAGTGGTAGTCGTGCAACAAAGTGCACCGCCCGCCAGCCCGCTGGTAAATGCGTATGCGGCAAACAATGCGAATTACACAACTGCCACCGTTAAATCACTCAACACGTGTTTCACCCCTCCAACGGGGCATCTTCAGGAGTTATTTTACACCGATTAGTGCCAAAAACAGAGTCAGAGAGAGTATAATAATTAAAATATTTCAGACGTCTTCGAGTTTTGCGATTACAAATAAATTTGGCGACTAATTTATAAATAACTGTTTTATTTTTGTATAGACGCGCTCTGCATAATGTACCAAAAATAAAACTTGTTTTTGTGCAAGCTTCTTTTAAGAACACACACGAGACTTAGTTTGAAAGAGCTCATTCAAACGTAGATTAATTTAATCTTTAATAAAATAAAACTGACTGGAAGCGGCTTTGCGAGGAACTCGATATCACAACATCTGCTGGGCAGGTGCCAACCCGAGCGCACTCTGTCTGTCGCGTGGCAGTTTTTTTGTTTAATCAATAAACCAAACATTCCAATGTTAGTTTTTATATCTTTGTACACGTCATCTGTGGAAGCTACCTTACTTATTTGTCACTTAATCAAATTTTGAAATGATTGAATGTTTTTAGACTTAACACTATAGTGCGATTTGCCGTATGTTTAGGTGCGTATACGGAATGATTAGATAGGTGTACATACAACACCCGTTTTTAGTGATCGTCCGCCCGCTCCCTAACCGCGAACAGCGTTGGTGAACCGTGGTTGGATCTGGATCCCTTCTCGGCTTGCCTGTGGTCTACACTGCCGTCCCAAGCCGCTAGCACACATCATTAACACTTCATTTCAAAGCTCTACTCGTGAAAAAGCTTAGCAACGTGCGAACGTCACCGTGCAACTGGTAGACGCCCTACCAGCTTTATATTTCTAGTTTGTTAAGTTTAAGTTCACGGATCCTCCCGCTCCGTGAACTCAGTTCAGATGAAGCCGTAAAAGCCTTAAGGCTAACAGCACCTACTTCTACAGAGAAAATGAAATGTAGGTGTACAAGTCTAAATGGTGAATATACAGCTAGCTCAGTTGTTAGCAAAATCCTTTCAAATCACTTTTTATATAGTGATCATTCTGAAATATAATAATAATAATAATAATACAGCTTCTTTATTTCATACTAAACAAATTTACGTATTTGAACACAATTAAATTTGAATTAAACCTAATTACATTTATTTATTTGTGTCCTTATTTACTGGTGTGAATCCTCTATGGGTAGAAGCCTTCTCCAACCTGTGCCTAGTCTCTCTGTCCTGGGCTTTTTTTATCCAGTCCGGGCCAACCAGTGCAGACACTTGCCCCCCTCCCCCTCCTCCTTTTTGAATTTTGAAATATGTGACATTATTTTTAATATGAATTAATTCGATTTTTGAAAACGCTTTTTCTTACTATACTATCATTACGTTATTTAGTTTTTACTGAAAACATTGATATATGGAAAGGATGTACCATACATTGATTGACAGCAAATGAGTTATCCTTATAAACTTTTAGAGACTTTACATCTATAATCTATCATAAATATAATAATTTTGTCTAAATATATGCTCCAGAAATTTAAATACGAAACAAAAATTTTCAAATTAGTAAATACCCGAAATAAAAATATTATATGGGCTTTGTGATATATAAATATACACATTAAATATAAACACAGCAAATGTAAGTAAGAAACTCATTAAATTATGTTATAGTAAACATAGTATATTATTTACGTTTATTTGTATATATGTATGTTTTGTACATGTCAACTGCCCAATGTTTATACTTCTTCCTTTTCCATACTATGGTTGTCTGTAAGAGATTACCTCGTGTGATAAGACTGCCCTTTGTACTTCTTTGTACATTATTGTCAAACTATTTTAATGTATCCTAATGAGTACAATAAAGAATATTAAATAACTAAAAATAGTTAAACATATACATAATTAAAACCAGTTAATGTAGAAGTAAATTGTAAAAGATTACGTGAGAATAGGGCTACTGTTACCGTTCAGTTAGAGCAAAAACTATACTCGCAGAGCGAACAAAAAGTAACCGATCGGAATAACAGCTACTTCGTATCATAAATTAGTTACCAAGAAACCTATCATACCTCCACAGTTCATTTGTACTCTGTGGTAAATAACATATTCGTTGTACAGAGTTAATAAAATGCTTTTTCAATTGTTATATAAATAAAATTGAAAGTAAAGATGATTGTGTTGGAAGTCATTGCATATAGTAAGAAAATTAAAAAGATACGATCGCTAAGAACGATCCAGTTACTTCCTCTTGACTATATTGACGGTTCCCCTAGTTGGGAGCCAACCCACCCTGCGTCAGTGATGGGTTCTTCAGCACATCATCATAGTTCTTTCAGTCCATATGCGACAAGCCAATAACTACCAGCATTACAAAAAGGAGATAGATAATAAACAAAAATGATTTAAATATGCTGTCGTCCGATCAACCTATAAACGTTCACAAAAGATATCTAATGAAGGATGTACCATAATAGCCACGCTTGGCAGGCGAGTAGGCGATAGCAATATATTAAGGTGCACAGAGAACGTTGCTGCCAATCTTCTGGAAACTTATTTGTGAGCAGTGGCAATACTATATAATTAATACACAGTGTAAATTATATTTATAACACTATATTCCAGAAATCGAAATCACGACCTACGATCGCATGTCTCAATCCTCTACCACGGTTCAAGTTGCACATCTCATTTTTGATTTGGTTAGTTAACAGATTCACTACACCTATGTGGCTAAAGAGTGGCCACATACAATGTGTGTTAATGACGTGAGAAAAAATAGTGATGACGAAGCCATCAGCACTGAAACGCGGTCTCTCACTTCGAGTATAATTGAATATTTAATGGAATCAGGCGTTACCTCGCGGAAGTCCACCCTAAGGAAGAAAAGGACCAATATTTAGCCACTTCCGCACATGAAGTGGTAGTCGTGCAATAAAATGAACCGCCCGCGACTACCACTGCATGTGCGGAAGTGGCTAAATATTGGTCCTTTTCTTACTTATAATTGGATAATTCACAGTCGTGCTGTGGAGAAGCTAATGACCCAGGATTTCTCTACAAAACTGAACCAGGAATGAGGTGATGCGTAGACGTCAGCGGCACAGTCCAGCGGACTGGCAAATTGAACTGGCAGTGCCGGCTAAAGGGCGCGTAGAGCAGATAATCGTTGGAGCCTATAGACCACAGACCGGCAATGGTAACACGTGCTCCCACAAATTGGACATGTGACCTCATAAAAGCTGTCAGAAGATGCTGAATGCAGGTCGCTTTTAACCTGTCCTAATGGAAATATATCGGTGGAGACTATGTCCAGCGGTGGACTTTTTGTTACTGAAATGATAAAATGTGTCTTTAAGGAAAAATGTTAATTATCGTCACTTACTCTCTTTTCTAGACACTCACTGTTCACAGATGATGACAACTGAGCAATATTATCAATAGCATAATTACGGTATTTAAGCTTAAAGCTCTAAAGAAGCTACTCAATTAGTCAGCAGAGAACAACGTGGACATTATCCGTCTCCAGTGATGGTATGGTGGGGTGTTAGCTATGAAGGAGTGACTGAGCCAGTTTGTTTGAGAAAAAGGTATCAAAACCTCGGCACAAGTTCACCACACCACGTTCATATTTCTTGTTGTTTCATGGTCCTTAAAGCAAAACTTGGCGCTGGGTCATAAAGCTGGATCCGAATCTTGTTAAGAAACGAACGTTCCCATCTTCATCAGAGTTGAATACTGGCCATCACCTAGTCCTTTTAAATCCACTGGATTATGATTTACAGACGGTTTTAGAGAGTTAAGCTTGCTATATACGCCATTATAATTTTAGAGTCCCTGAAACAATCCATACTATTGACATTGAATTTTCCCATAGAACAAGTACGTGATGCTATTGATAACTAGCTTCAATGTTTAAAAGACTTTATTGCAGTCAATAGAGACCGATTCAAATAAGCTTTATATATATTTTATTGTTTTAAAACTAACATATTGTAATAGTAATGAATTTAACATAGAATAAAAAAGATGTTGTTTTTATTAAGTACAATATTTATGGCAGGACTACGTATATACACATACACCATTAAAAATAAAATAATATAAATATAAGATCATTATTCAACTATACTTAGTAAAGCCATCAATGCTTCTTTTCTAAGAAAGCGACGTATAAAAGATATGAAGACCAGGTGACAGCGTTGAGGCAAGGGACGCTATCATCCGATCATACTATATGTAGATAGAAGCATATCTTCCGCCATTTCTTCTCCAACTAACGCTTTACGATATAATAGTAATATAAGCCAGGTAATAGCTATCGATCAAATCAAAGTTCGGCCTCACACTAAGCAGGTATTATAGACGAGTGACAGTCCGAGATCTTGGCGGCCTCGCAATCCATGGAAACATTGTAGTATGTAGTGGCCTGAGGTGAGGCTTCCTAGGTAGTCCTCGAACTTTACTGGGGATGCGCTAGGCACCCTCAGCAGCCTGCCACCTTGATGCCATTTAGACCGCAAAGCAAGTCAGATAATAATCATTATACATTGTAACTATGGCAGAAATAAGACCAGGCATCGGAAGTAACTTTAAAAGTAAATAAAACTTAACGGTATATATTCGATACTCCATTAAAATGTATTTCGTTAAAAATCATTCAGGGATGTATTCAGCTAGTACATTAAAATATAGTTATTGTATTTTTTTTAAGTTTCCAAGAATCGTAGCGTTGATTTTCATTCGAATGACGACGCCTTAGTTTTTCCATCGGTGAGGCGACCAGCTTCGCAGCATTCTTAGCTAACCCGCTCTTCTTGTCACACGCAATGGGCACGATCGAATACGGTGTCTATGATTCCGACTTTCTTCAGGATAAAAATATAGGAAAGATAATTATTGAAACACTAAATGTCTTTTATCACTAATACATCAAGTATTTCACTGTTGATTACTCTGTTCAATAGAACAGTCTATATCTTTTAAGTCCGGATATAGCTGAGCTGTACTGGTGAGAACCAGAGACAGAAGAGGAAAAAACACTAACTCTAATAATAACAGCGATAGTTTGTCTTTCACACGTGTTGTTTAATAAAGAACATTATATATAGCTGTTTGTTGTAAAGCTTATAATATTTCATTTGTATTTTGTCGGGGTAATATCCCATCAATTAACTGTCTAGTGGTTAGGATACCGTAATAAATTGGGTGATTGGTTATAAGTGTGAAAGTATTAAAGGAGTGAACTTACAGCTCATTTGCTGTCAGTTAATACATGGTGCACCAAATCCAGACATTAATAGTAGAAATTATAAATACTGGAGAGAAAATATTAACTTAAAAATTAAATACACTGTTGAAATAGGAATTAGTTATTTATTTTTTAAAGTATTGTCTTCTTCTTAAAATAAACATGTTTAGAAACACACTCGGGAAAAAAAATCATATCAAACAGGCAAAAAAAGAAGTAGCGGTTTTTATCGTAAATGGCCATTTCTTACGGAAAAATATTGAACTTGCGATATGATGGAAGTATTTACAAAAGAAAACAAATATGAAATAATAAACATTGTTATAAAGTCGTTCAAGAAACACTGAAGATATCAATTTAGTTTTCAATGTTAATTTTTAAAATGAAAAGCACAGATTCTCGAATGTTGTACGCAATTAATACGACATAAGCAGTATAAATGTTCTTAATATTTTATTTTATATAAAAAAATTATAATCACAAAATATATCACAAAATCAAGGACTATAAATACAGTTATAAATCTATTCCATTATAAAAAAAATAAAAACGTATATCTGATTATAAAAAAGAATAACACGAGTTAAAATCAAATTTCTCAGAACGCACAGATCATAATAATAACAAAACAATGTCCGCAACTATGGCATATATTCAAAAAGATATTATACCTTAATTGAAAATTGAAACTGATATTATATACCAATAATTTCAGCATAAAAAAAATCGTAGCATAAATCAAATAAATTAAACAACATTAAGATATTGTAAACAGAATAAAAGATCGACCGAAATCTTATAATGTCAATGAAATAAAATTCCAATTTTTTTTTGTTTATAAACAATAATTTAAAATATAAATATCTCGCGTAGTTTAATATTCGTTGTCACCCTAATAGATATAACGTTATACGTCTGTTGACAGTGCGAACATTGTCCTTATAATCAAGTCTTAGATTTATTATGATCATACAGGTTCGAATCCCGACCGGCTACTTTGCTTCTTGTCATTTAATATCTTTTATTATTAAGTTTTTACTGCACTTGGATCTAGTATCTAAATGTATAAATATACATACACGAGTAGGAATGATTAGTTTGTATTATATAATTATAATAAAAGAGATTTATTATTGAATCTTGTGAATTTTTTTTTGTAGCGAAAATATAATGAGATAAATAAATGCCATCTAAAATATCCACCTTGCCAAAAATAGACGTGAAACTGTTTTAACAATACCGCAAAATTACATTGGTCAATATTGGTTACAATTGAAAACGTAAGGAAAAAAACTAATTCGTATTCTCTGTCCTTGAAAATGATTATACCATTAAATGCTCTTGAGTATTATTTTCTGATATTTACAAATTTTGTCTACATCTACCAAAAAACTGATATACTTTTTCTTTATACACGCTAGATGGCACTGTAACAAAATAAAAAATATTGGTAATAATTATTTACACTTTCAAATACGACTATGTATTTTTAATTAAAAGATTATTGTTTTTTAAGCAAAAGATAGTTGATTCTTACTAATAATTTCGTAAATGGATAATACATAAACAATTAAATCTATAATTTTTAGTTTGTCACAATTGCTGAAAGATGGCGCTGTACTAAATTCAGATAATGTGAAAAAATAATTAAATGTAAATTATTATTAATTGCGACATGATGAAATGATATTTAAACTATCAAACAATGTAAAATGGACGTATGATATAACTCTAGGTCAGTGTCGCAGATAAACTCGTAGAGAGTAACGACGGCGGCGGTTTCTGTGAACGTATATATTTTAAAACATTCACCACGTCGTAAGTTGAATATATTTTTGTTACTGAATTTAAAAAGGATAGTTTGAAATAACTTATTTGTTTGTCACTGCCTTTTTATTAAAAACAATGACTTGAATATTTCAATAATTGTATTTAAGGAATCTAATAATATATTTTTTTATTAAAAACCGTTTAGCTGTTAATAAACTTTTATTGTAATATTCGACTCAATTTCAATTTTGTCCTGTCAAATAGCCTTTTTGTACAACAGAGCGATGACCTTTTAGCTTTTAACATGATTTTGATAAGCATTTATTAAAAAAATTAGAATACTTTATGCTAATCTGATTTAGTACGCGTTATGTTTTCGATATCTAATATATAAAATTCTCGTGTCACGGTGTTCGAACTTGACCGATTTTTACAAAATTTTATTTGCGTATTCAGTAACTCTGAGAATCGGCTACTATCTATTTTTCATACCCCTAAGTGATAAGGGTGGTCCACCCCTAAATATTTTATACTATTTTTTATACAATTTTTTTTATTTTTATTTTTTTATGATGCAGCATATAAAAATACACACAACCCGAAATTTTCACCCCTCTACGATCAAACCCTTATTTTTTATTTGTTAATTAAAAACTTTATTTTTTCTTGCAAAACAACGTTTGCGGGATCAGCTAGTAATATATAGAATTAGACATTTTTTTAAATTAAATCTGGAAAGGAAATTGTATTTCTTTGTACTTCTCCTTGTGTCAATTTTAAATTATTTTTTCTGCGATTTGTACAATGAAGCGTTAAATGAATAAACATGTATCATTTTCAATTATGTAATTTTGAATGCGTTGATAGATAAACTATCAGTGATAAAACTATATTAACAATTCGTTGTAAAGAATGCAAATCATTCCTAATTAGGAAGTCAGGCTTACAGTGACACGAAGACTTTCTTTCGCTCGTAATTATTGACACCAGGATAACTATTTTCGAAAATATATCTTTACAAATAAGTCCATATAGAGTAATTGGTTGTTCGTGTAAAATCTAGCTTTTTTGCTAACAAATGAGCTATACATTTACCTCTTTAGAGCTTTTAAAAAGTATAAAACAAAGAAGTATATAAATAAATAGTTAATTGACGAATAATAATATCCTACTAACTTTTATTGTTCATCTTATTTTTAATTAAACAAAAAGAATTGTTAAATCAACACATGTGTAGGTTGCATGTCATTAACATTGCAATTAGTTTTGTAGTTTTTATTGCCTTGTATTTATATATGTGTGTATTAATTTTTTATTGCAATCCTTCGTCGTAGTCGTTTCAACTCATGGACGTCCACTGTAAGATAATGGTCTCTTCTGAAGATGTCTATTGGGTGTTGGGGGATATATGGCCGGCGAATGGCGAAAGAAATGTAGTATTATTGATCTAATTAATCTGATACCGTTTCGTACAAACGGATTAGAGATTTTTAGCAGTTTTCTTAAAGGTAGTATTTCACGATGCCTTTTAAATACACTATTACATATTTGTACATATTTTAATTACAAGTTTATTATAATTTATGTAAACGTACACAATATTATCTAATATATAAAATTCTCGTGTCACGGTGTTCGAACTTGAACTCCTCTAAAACGGCTTGACCGATTTTTATCAAATTTTATATGCGTATTTAGTAGGTCTGAGAATCGGCTACTATCTATTTTTCATACCCCTAAGTGATAAGGGTTGTTCACCTTTAAAATTTATTTTTTATTTTTTTGACGAAATTTTTTGTTTTTATTTTTTTATGATACAACATACAAAAATACATACAACCCTAAATTTTCACCCCTCTACGATCAACCCTTATTTTTAAATTGAAAATTAAAAATATTTTTTTTGCAAAACAACGTTTGCGGGATCAGCTAGTTATATATATATATATATATATATATATATATATATATATATATATATATATATATATATATATATATATATATTGCGAGGCCACAGTTAGAAACTTGATTTCTTTAAACTGTATATTGCTTGTATATTTTTTTTTTAACAAAACAAATACATTTTCAATATCTCTACCTAGAGGTGGTATAGATATCATAGCAAAAATATCTCATGAACATCGATTACACTTCTTGCTGCTTAGTTTCGGTTGAAGTTGTTTCTATTAGCCCGGGGGCTTTTACTGCTTCATCAGAACTGAGTTCACGGAGCAGAAGAGTCCGTGAACTTAAAAATAAAAAAGAAGATGAACAGACGCATTTCAGTTGTACGATTACGTTCCCACGTAGTAAACCGATATATCCGAGTAGAGCTGTGTAGTGTTGATGTTGTGTATGCGGCTTGGGACGGCAGCGTGGACCACAGACGAACCAAGGATGGATTCGGATCCAACCTGGGTTCACCCACTCTGTTCGCAATTAAGGAGCGGGCGGCCACCCCCCTTAGAAAGGTTGCGGTGTAGATTAGCTATCAACGTAAACCAGGGCTTCTTAAACTTTTGTAATTCACGACCCCATTTATGATTGCGAATTTCTTGACGACCCCACACAAATATAAAAGAAAATGATAATATTTTTTGATGATTTATTTATTAGGTAACAATATACATTTGAAAATATTTAGTTTTAGAATTCGTTTTGAAACATACAAAAATTTAAAATTAAAAATATCAAAAAAAAATTTAAAATTGTATATATATTAGTTTAAAACCTTCAACAAATGTGCCTGTCTAGACGCTGCAAGTCCACTGTATTCCGCCAACTCTAGTGATGTTATAAAATGGTATATATAAATATTTGACATTAAAATCTCTCGACCCAAGAATTTTGCTACGCGACCCCATTTGGGGTCGCGACCCATAGTTTAAGAAGCCCTGATGTAAACAATTAAATAAGTACACGTACATGTTGTCTCAGTTAATTCAATTTAAAAATACGAAACATCAATTTTATTTTTAACATTCGGCTATATGTTAATTTACCCGACACTATATTGTACACTGATATTACCGATACTAATTTTATCTGTATTATGATGCTTAAATAAATATTCACTTTGGAATTTAAAGTCTCGTTGTATAGCATTATTTTTGATTAATTACGTATGAAGACCAGGCCCACCATCTCCTGATACAAACGGATTTTTTGCTATTTTTTTATTTGGTCTCCGTTTTAGCGGTATCTCGTACATTCCTCCGTCTTGATTACTCAGGGACAATTTTGGCTTAATAATTTTTTCGCGTGATTTTTTATTTACTCACTCTTCTTATTATCTCTTAATGTCTTTCACTAATTTCTCTTTTTTCTCTTCTTTCACTTTTCATAAATCGCTTCTTTTCCGCCACCATTCTTTCTGGCCTGCTACTTTACAATATTTATTTTCTTTTCTATATTTATTTAACGTTTTGCAATTCTCTTATTTACAATTCTTAATTTCTCAATTTTCATTATTATTTCTACAATTACAGTCAACTATAATTATTTCTACAACTCTTGTCTACAATTTATCTCATTTTCGTACTATTTTTGGGTTTATATATATATATATATATATATATATATATATATATATATATATATATATATATATATATATATATTTTTTACTATTTCCCTATAAACGTTCGGCAGTAATCCAAAAAGATGGCTTACCTATTTGTTCACCAATGAGGCAATATTGTTAGTTACAATACTTCGATCACATAGGAGGCAATCAGTCTAGATAAGCTAGTTACCGTAAGAAAATTAAAAAGAAAGAGACGAAGAAAGCGATCACCAATCCGATGGCCGGACTGTGCCGGTGGTGATAAGTGCAGCGGGCTGGCAGGCGCACTTTATTGCACGACTACATAGCGGAAGTAGCTATATATTAGTCCTTTTCTTACTTAGGATGGACTTCCGCAAAGTAACGCCTGTACCCATTAGATATTAAAGCCTCACATTGACGGTAGTGCTCAGAAAGGTACGTCAAAAAGGCCTGTGAAGACAACTCATTGAATCCGCGACTAAGGCTTTAAAGAAATGGCGCGACCTTCAGCAATGAATATAATTGAGTTTTATACATCTCTAAAAATCATATTAATGTAAATATATAAAAAAGGTCTTTAAACATTACTACAATACTGGCACAAAATAAGTTTCACAGGGTCTAAGCCTCCCTTTACTAAACTCCTAAGGCTTTTACGGTTGCTGATAATTTAACCTCTGGATTCACTTTGTCTTGTGCACCTACGGCGATTTAAATTGTGGGTAACTTGATCTGCACATCGTAAGGGGACTGCTTATAAAGAGCCATCCACTGTATCCTGGACGTCAAGTAGCGTCGAATATTCTTGAAAAATCTTTAACTTACTTTTATTTCTATTTATATCAATTTTTTCTTTTTTATTAGGCAACTAATGGACGTAATTGTGATTGGCTGTGGAGCCGCCGGGATCGCGGCGCTCAGGAGGCTCCACGATGCTGGACTGAAGGTCCTGGGACTCGAAGCCGACGACAGGATCGGCGGCAGAATACGCACCGTCGAATTTGGCGAATGCGCATTGGATCTGGGAGCCGCGTGGTAAATATCTTTCAATGTTATTATTAAAATAGAAATTACTATGGGAAAGAATGAAAGAAAAAGAAAGATTTTAAGAGGAATGACAGGAGAGCATAAAAACAAAAAAGAGTGTGAAAAAAGTAATAAAAGAGGAATAAAGACAAGCGCAAACAAGATAGGGGTATGAGAGTTCCACAATAGTGGAGTCCATTTAGAAAAATGTAATTATTTTTTCATATTGTCCAATAATGATAATTATGACGTCCCTTGGAGAGGCATAAGCTTTGCATTAATCTTCTATCGACTGACATGAAAGAATAAATGAATGAATTATTATCCATTTACCTAGGGTTATTCACGGTATTATCATGTAAATTAGAAGAATGTCTGAAAAACACAATTTGAAAAGAACCAACAATGAATTCAGCTGCTTTTTTCCTATCGATGTTCTATTTATTAAATAATATTTATTGTAAATGTCACTTTCGCCGCATATACTTTTAAAAATAATATTAATTGACAGATCTATGCAGTTTTTTTTTTTCAAATCATTATGTCACACTAGTTCATTGGCATTAATTATATAGGATTGTCACTGCTCACAAACAAGTTTCCAGAAGATGGACAGCAGTGTCCTCTGAGTACCATAATACCACACTGCGTTCTCCAACCGCCTGCTAAGCGTGGCGATTATGGTACATCCCTACGCGGATATCTTTAGAAGTAGCATATACCTTGTAGCCAGCGTCTATGGGCAGAAACGATGACGGGAAATAGAGAATAAAAAAACTAATTCTATGCCATATCTACCAGGTGTCATGGAGAAAAGGATAACATCGTTTTTGAGCTAGCGAACCCTCTTGGTCTGCTTGGGAGACCTAACCCTGATAACAAATGGTATGTCCTCTCAAATGGCGAGTTACTGCCAGAAGACAAGAGTGAAGCGCTGATGGAGGCTTTGAATCAAGAAGTTGGTAAAGCAGATAAAAACAGCAAGAAATCTATCAAGGAATGCGTACGAAATGCGTAAGTGTACATTTTAAGTCTACTCTTACCATTTATTTATTTTTAATTTTATGATCACCATTTCTCTGACTACGTGTAGTCTTTTAATCTAGAGTATAATTGCTTGAGATTCTTCAATATTTAATTTTCATAGAAAACTTAATAATTTTCTTAACATTCGGCCTTTTAATTTTGGCCTAATGTTAATTTTATTATATGCTCATCTATATATTTTCTTTTACATTTAAATCTTACATTTTTAAACACTTATTCTGTAATTTATTTACATCCTCGGTGTACATGCATTCTATTAAGTAATAGAACTAATACTGGGCTATTACTGCTCAAACTTCATCTTAAACAACAGCAATTGATCAAGGTAATGACGTTTTAGGATCAATCAGAATACTTAAACGCGTTTCAAGGCCAAAGTTGTAGTCAAGAAAAGATGGCGGATGACAAAAACAAAGATAGTTCTTTTTAACATATGCACGACGTAAAATGAGATATAACATAGAAAGTAAGATATAGTAGTGTTACAAAGTAAAATTACCTATTAATAACCTATATAAAAACTACCCTTTAGTTCTAGCAGTACATGGTGTACTGCTAGAACTAAAAGGTAGTTTTGTGTGTCACTTATTTCTCTGTCAAGGTGGCATACTTGCACTCTATAAGTGTGTGTAATAAAAAACCTTCCATACCACATTTTTGAGATTAATTAAATAATTGATTTATATTAAAAATAATTAGTCTCAAAATATATCTGAGCTAAAATAAATAAAAGTATTAAATAAGTTAAATATATTGTTTTATATCAGATAAAAAAAACACCTAGACCTCTCCATTAGTATGGATGAGGAACAAGCGTGATATACAAAAACGTATATGCACGTATAAGAACATATTTCCTTTTTAAAGTTCTCACTCATTCATGATGCACCTCTCAAAGACAGGTCAACAAAAGTCCAAAAATGATACTATTAAATATTATATTGAATATTGTTGAAATTTATTTCTATTACAATAGGCAAAACCGTATTTTCTTCAATCTGAGTAATAAAACGACAATTAATTTAACTTATTTATTACTTATCGGTTTATCTTGGCTCAGATATGTAACTGGTACTATTTATTTTTAATATAAACTTATTCTTTAATTTATTTTTGAAATAACTTAGCCTGATTTATAATAATAGACGATGGTTGTCTGATTATAACATAATGGATATGGCCTAGTGTATTGGCAATTTGTAGTGGTAGTGAGCAAGCTTCAAAACGCGCAGAACAGATGCTAGGGCTTTAAGCATCTGGAGTTCAGACCACGGACCGGCAAATGCAGCATATGACGTCCACCTATGAATTAGGGAAGAGCGCAGAGGTCGTCGGGTGACGACTGAAATCTACGAGGAAGACCATGTCCAGCAGAGGGAAACGACGGTGATAATGAAATGGTTGTAATTTTCAGAGCAAAATCAAACGCTATGTTAAAGAATGAACCATTAGCGAAATATTTCGTTGAATGGTTTGAGAGGAACAGCCATGTAGGAGGGGATCAAGACCCTCGACAAGGAAAATCGCTGAAAGGTCTTCAGGAATGTTGGGGCTGCGAAGGCGAATTCATGCTGAACTGGAAGGGGAAAGGTTTTAAGACAATTTTGGATGTACTCTTGGTAAGTAAATTCTGTTTATTAAAGACCACCAAACTTGTAATTTGAATCTTTTAATGTTTAACAAACACCTTTTATACGGCATATTGATCCTTGTTAATAGGTTCGTAGGTTTTATGAAGTATAGTGAAAGTAGAACACCTATAAATGCTAGGTTTAGTAGATATATAAAAGTCATCATGATCAATGCCGTGTCCATCGCGTACTCGGAGCTGATGACCCGTGGAACAAGTTTCAGGGTGTCTCCTTACAATGGCGTTCATTTTCAACGATTAAACTCCTGTACCTAGGCTAAAGATTGATGCGATAACTGGTCTTGCTTAACCTCATCTAGCAATTTCCCACGATCCTCATAATGTCATCGGTCCATCTAGTGGGCAGATAGCCCACGTCGCGTCTACTGGCTCGTGATCGCCACTCAGAGACCACAAATATAACCATTACCATACCATTAATAACAACAAAACAATGCTGTACACGATAAACAAAACAAAGCACCTTCCTCAAATTGTATATTCCATTATTTTATTTACACTAGTAGATAAATAAACGGTTGTGATTTTACAGAATAAATATCCGGATCCATCCAAAGCGATACCAGTACAGATAATGTTGAAGAAAGAAGTTGAAAGCATTAAATGGAGGAGCAGTCAGCCGGGACTCAAGCCGGAGAACTCTTTGGTTCAAGTCAAGTGCAAGGATGGAAGTCTTTTTGCCACCAAAAGCGTGATCGTTACAATGTCTATTGGAGTTCTAAAGGAAAGGTGATATGACTATAGCTGTCACAGTATAAGCTACGAACAACCGTCTTCTTTGACATGCGACTCGCCTAGAAGAACGTAAACTTGCTCGCATATCTTTATGATTTTATTTCCGCTGGTGAATAAACAGCTATACAATTTTGTTATTGCAAGTATTACATATAAAACAGCCATGTGGATTACCTTATATAACAGTGTTAATTAAAATAAGGAACATTACAACGATCTTCAAAGTTTAAAATATTTAACACTAAGCATCCTTCAGTTTCGCGAACTTAAACAATGACACAAACATATTATCTTTATTCTTTCGAATAGAAAATCTATTCAGTTAAGTACATTTAGTGAAGACATTCATATAATTGTCATTTAAATGTACCTTCATAGTTTTATTGGTTCCAATTTTAACCATAAAAATTCAAAATGTCGAACCTGACAAAAAACTCTATAGTTGTTCTTCTAACGCCAATTTTACAATTTCATTATATTCTCAATATCTGTCACGTATAATCAGCATGAAACTAATCCCAAGTGTCTTATATATAGTCTTATATATAGTCTTTATACAATAATTGAATTGAAAAAAAAATATTATAGAAACGTATGCTTTGTATAATACCAAAAAAAAAATATCTTTATATGAACGGAAAAATTAAAGTATGGTGATGCCCGCTTTTTTTTCTAAAATTATTCATAATTTAAATCTTAACATTGGAAATCAAAAAGATGTTTCTCTTTACAGACATGACCAACTCTTCAATCCTCCTCTACCAGCAGAGAAAGCGAACGCTATCAACACCCTTCAGCTCTGCGTACTGGACAAGATCTACATCGAGTTCACCAAGCCATGGTGGCCAAAAACACCAGCGAACTTCTCCATCCTTTGGCGAGATGAGGACAAAGCAAAATTCTCTGATGACGAGAAATGGGTCACTGAGATCTACGGTCTTTACTCTGTTGAACATCAACCCAATATTCTCCTCGCTTGGATCTATGGAACTGGTGCTAAGCAAATGGAGAAATGTACTCCAGACCAGGTGAAGGTCGGGATAAACAAGCTGATGGGAATTTTGAAGAAACAGTTCGACGTTTCTCCAGTAAAAGCTATTATAAGGTGTGGTAATTTTATCCTTCATTATCTAATGGATTCAGGCGTTATTTTGTGGAAGTCCATCCTAAGTAAGAAAAGGACCAATATTTAGCCACTTCCGCACATTCAGTGGCAGTCGTGCAACAAAGTGCATCGCTGTCCAGCCCGCTTACAAATGCGCATGCGTGTTAACTCTGTGTTTGGCACTAATCGGTGTAACATAACTCCTGAAGATGCCCCGTGGAGGGGTGAAACACGTGTTAAGTGATTTAGCGGTGGTAGTTGCGTAATTCGTATTGTTTGCCGCAAGATTAGAAAGCTGAGTACGTGTAGTTACCCCAGCAATTCCAGCTTACATAAATCAGTTTCGATTTAAAAAACAGTGCCAAACATCCCATTACATATTTTAATTAACTTCGTTTTTATGTTCTTCTCTTTTTTGTTTTTACATTTTAAATTAAAATTTGTACGTTGTATCTCTACTTTTTTAACTTTATGTTTTTAATTCTAATGCCTATTATTAATAAAGTTTTTTTAATTATTAATGTGTTGCTTTATGTGCAGCCAGCTAAAAAAAAATTAAATTGATCAATTGATTAAAAAGGTTGCTCACCTCTGCTCTATTTTATTCTATTGGTATAAATAGCCATGTAATTTTGTATTTATAAGCATTTTTCAAGAAAGCTAATAAGTTTACTTCTCACAACAATGTTTCATCACAGATCAAAGAATCTCTATGCTCCTACTTATGTGATATATGAATCATTTATTAATATATTGACATTACTTTCAGATCACAATGGGCGAGTAACGCATTAGCCCGAGGTTCGTATTCATATCGCAGTGTTGCTACAGAAGAAGATGGCGGCAGTGCGATAGTCCTTAGCGAACCACTGTACCACTCTGGCAAATTCCCTGTGGTCTGCTTTGCTGGTGAAGCGACATCTCATCATAGACACTCAGCTGTCCACGGCGCTATCGAGTCTGGCTTCAGAGAGGCTGACCGATTGATTTCCATTTTGAAAAAGAAATAAACATCGCCATCTCGTTTTTCGCCATTTTGTAAATGATGATTTGAATTTTATTTTATTCGAAACACAAACAATTGTACACAGATATCAAAAAGGTTTTGTTTTCACATATAATTTTAAATAATTCATAGTATAATTTATCAGTACATTAAAATCTATGATAATAAAAGATATAAAATTGCAATGTTTTAAAATAGTAATAATGTTAGCCACACAATATCAAACGACCAATTCATAGTTCAACCCTCTCGGATGTCTTAGAGTCAGAATACCCAAGACGAGGTCTCCTTTTGGGGCCCCTTCACTCAGATCACTCTTTGCAGCGTCCGCCTTAGCGTTCTAAGAGGTCGCAGGTCTCCCAATCCTGGGATATAGTAGAATGTACCGGCCCGAAACACGGAGTCCTAACTGCAAACAACACTTGGACAGCAGTCTTGAATTTATAAATCACGTTTATTGTGCAAAGTTTATGAAATCAAATTAATTTTTTAAAATCATATAGATTGAAAGATGTGCCTAATATATATTACCATTTCGCTCATGGGCTGCAATGGCGGCACAACATAAGAGTTCTAGTTTTGAGATAAATGGGTTTAAAGTTTTAATTGAAAATCTTCTCTAAAGGGTCGGTTAATAAGATGTTTTCAATTTTGACTTCATTTTTTTTTTCAATTATTAAATGCCAGTTTTGAAAAAATGTTTTAAGTTACACCATTATTGCAGTATATGAGAGATTTATAATGTACAGTTATCTAAACTTTGGTTTGTTGTCACTTTTTTTAAGTCCATAATATTTTACCCCTTCCTAACCCCTATTTTTTGAGAAAAAAATGTTTAAAAATAACTTTTAATTGCTTAAAAACAAAATAAAAACAGTAATTTTGACGTATTAAAATAACCTAAAAATTTTGTAAAGTTTACTAAATTTCGATTATTCGACATTATTTGTATTTCATGTAAATTTTTCGAAGTTTTCAAATTCTCCTTTAGGAGTCTCTCAAGAAAGTTTAGTTGTAAATACATGATTATAATGTACAGAATTCTTAATTAAACACATGATCCTAGATACTAAATATCATTTACAAAATGGCGAGCAACATAAATATGTTTTTTTTCCGTTTTACTTACGTCATGTTTTATTGTTGTATAAACAACACAGTTTGAAGGTTATGTGAGAAATATATGCAATTGTTAAAATGTATCTTCTTATTTTATTTTATAATCATACAGATAACATATATATTTATAGACCATTATATGTTTGTATCCATAAACACCATCGGGTATAAGCTTTCACACCTGTTTCTAATCACTCTTTATAAAGTGATCACTCTGAAATATTATTTATTCTTTTTAGATTGTAACACCACAGGTTAGTAACTTCTGGGTGTACAAAATCTGTAAGGACATACAATCCGAATTTAAAAAAAGCTCTTTTTTTACATTAGCATTGTAATTTATTATATCTAAAACTATTTATTCCTGGATAGGGTGTAGTATTTATTAATTGCAGCAAATAAGCTATACCATAACCGCTTTGAATATTTTACACCAATCACCCTGTATGTCAAGTCTAAAATATAAACAGATAACATATAGCTTCATGTCAATTTGTGACAACTCTGACAGATGTGAACAACATATTTTTCTTTAACTACTTTCCTTGTGTGATTTAATTTGGTGGTCAGTACAATCCGAAAACGAATCCAATTCAAAACAATTGAATAGTAATGTATGGTATTTTATAAGGAAAAATTATGGTAAGATTGGTCTGCTCTTGGATATTGTCTTAAAAACATTATAAACATAGGTTGGATATATAATCTCAGATTTATAAAAATAACTTTAAAATCGCTTAGCAAATATCTATATTTTTATAGGGATTAACACATTGTTCATTGAAACTTTTAATAAAGAACTATCTCATTAAAATTGCCACTTGAAGTTTATCTCGCAAAAAGATTTGTTTTACTACTAAATTGCGTAACAAATAAATAATTGTATGTCGGACAAATAGCTCTAAGTGCTTTGCTGTGATTGCACAACCTGGTTAAGCGAACTAAGAATTTACAACGTTTTACAGAGCACGGTATAACGAACTGTATCGTATAATGCAAAAAGTTTTTCAGTGACTGAACGTTTCAGTATCGCGTGAAAGAAGTTAGGAAGGAACTAATAAGGGTAGACGTGCTCCAAGAATCGGCCCCGGAACCGATTCTATACAAGCTTTATACCAACGACATATCAAAAATCAAAGATGTGGAACTAGCACTACACGCAGATAACACTTGCATCTAGAATTCTGAAGTCGCTACCAAACACGATTACCAACAATTAATAATTACCAAACGTCTTCAGAGGACAACCAAAATCCCAGGACTCAAAAGTAAATAAAAATGTACCTGAAAAAATTATTACGCTTGTAACGTTCCTATCTCACAAAGCAGAAGGAACTACAGGTTCTCAAATATGGGGTCCATATAAAAAAATTATTCTAGGTCTATGGTTCCGAAAATAGAGAATTGAAATTGATCTGATCGAAAGTGCAACAATGCTCTTCTCGAAGCGCAACCGTTCCCTTCCTTTCCGGACAGTCTAGTGAACAGTTTAATGATAAGTACCAAGCAAGTCCGTTATCTAGTTGTGGTTCTAGATCATGGTTGCACAGATTTATTAAGACTAGGGGCCACTCCGGCAAATCATGAACTGATGGTAGGCCGGCCGCCAGAAGTATAGTAAGAAAAGGACCAATATTTAGCCACTTCCGCACATGCAGTGGTAGTCGTGCAATGAAATGCACCGCCCGCCAGCCCGCTGATATGATGCTGTTTGGCACTAATCGGTGTAACATAGCTACTACCACTGCATGTGCGGAAGTGGCTAAATATTGGTCCTTTTCTTACTTAGGATGGACTTCCGCGAATTAACGCCTGATTCCATTAAATGCCAGAAGTATAGGTTATTAAATTTTTTTGGTTTTATTCTGGAATAGAATTTAATATTTTTCGAATGTACAAGAGTGTTTTATTTGCTGTCGGCGGGCCACCAGTGTTCGACCGGCGGGCTGCGGTCTATGCATCCATGTTCTAGATGATAAATTAATCTTTATAGGGTGCTTCGCTAACGCGTTAAAAAAGCGGCCCTTTTTCTCAGCCGCCTCTGTCCGTTACTAAACAGCTGGAAGCAAATGTCGCTGCCAAATAAAAAGCCTCTATAAAGCTGTAGTCTGACCCGTCCTCTCATAAAACCCATGTTTCTTGCTTCAAATCCTCGTGTCATTCAAAGATACCTAGTCATAGAAAACAGACGTGCACAGCGCCACGGACGTGCCGTGGTACGTGCGTTATAAAGACCTGAACGTAGACTTTTTTTATAGCCCGCGCTATTGGGGACCACGCCTTCCAACCCCTATTTAATTGGGAACAGGGTTTTGTATTTCTTAATAAAAAAATTTTCACTACAATTTTAATTTTCGTTCTCGTCTTCCATAGTTCATTCCATAGACAATATCTTTTTTCCTCCTTCTATCATTCTACAATTCTATCTTCCTTTCTCAATCATTCCATTCCTTTCGTACATCCTCAAACACTTCAGTTATCCATTTCTATTACAGTATCACAGTTTTAATTGGTTTAACTATTTTCTCGTGTACATCAATTTTATCACGGATTTATTTTACAATTGTTTTTTTTTATAATATCAATGAATCTATTTTAATAACTTTACAATGTTTTATCCACCTATGTTTTGTTCTCGTCTATTGCGTATTGTGCAACTTTCCTAAAGAATTTGAGGACGCACTCTCTTTCATCCTTATTTTACGTAACGTTAAGAACGTAGACTTGGAACTGTCAACGATTGCTCAGTTCTTAAAACGGGTATAGATCCATTACGATGACTCTGCCGCTAAACATACAAACTCGTTGATTGTAGTTGCAGCCTACAAAATAATCAGGCCTGACTCGTTCAGAGGCAGAAACTTAGGTCTTGGGCGCTCCTTTTGTCGTAATGGTCAACGGATACAATCGACGAGTGCCAGTGAAAGCCTAGGTCCTCTCACAGCGGCACTTAAACCTAGTCACTGTAGAAACGTCCGTCTAAGCACTCTAAACAAACGGCAATTCCCCAATCCTGTGAAACTGTAGTATAAATCGGCCTGAGCCAATTGTCCCCAAGGTACCCATGAACTTTGCCACCTTAAAGAAGGTTATGACCTTAGGGTCCTTAGCCCTAAGCCCTGTGACCTTGACTCGCGGACTCTGCAAATGCCACCTGAGCAACAATGCATGGTTACCAAAAACAATCTGATCTTAACTAGAGATATCGTCTCTGAAAATTCCAATCATTTTTTGTGTTCGGTATAAACATATATAAAATAATGAATTATTTTATAAAAATAGCACGACCTCAAGATGTAGAAAAATGTTAAATCGATATAAGGGCTGTAACTCACTGGATCGTAATATGTCGTGAAATAAATTTATTCTGTTGGCGATCTATACATTACCTTATTTTTAATGTGCGGAAAATACCTTCACATATCAACACATGCGGGTCAAGAATTAGTAACGTCGGACTTGAACGAATAAAACCTCCACAAAGTTCGTTTGTCATGGCAGCACTATGGTCACACTTTCACACATACAATCCTGCCAACAACAGACGCCTGCGCACCCTCGTCTCCGGGGAGAAAAATCTTCCCTTTTCCTTCCATAAGATGCCATCAGAACCTAACTATTCTCACTTCTTGGCCGTTAAACTGGGTCAGTAAGGAATACCTTTACAATAGAGAAGTACCTTTATATAAATTCCGCTATATTTTATGTGGTCATCGTCACGTGAAGACGCTCCTCTTTTTATTCTTAAAGAACAGGTGTACAACCATAATTCATGCGATTCCGAAATCGCTGTTATACTCTGATGTGTTCGCAGCTTAAAACTTGTTTGGTCTGTTTATGGCGGCTAGGATCAGTCTCGTTGTGGTTGGCAGAAGACAGACATTGTTTTGTTCAAAGATTTTGTGTTTTTAATTTTTCTTAATGCTTCTATAATGAGGTATGTTAATCATTAATATCACTGCAATTATCTACAATAACACATTTTTTATCCATACATGTATAAATATTTTTAAATAATATTTGTTCCAATAGAAATATTTAAAGTCAGTATTTTCCTGTATCGGACGTATTTTCAAAATAATATATATTTAACAATTCTTGCTTAAACATGTACAAATTACATTAGTACATTTTTTTAATGTAGATAAAAATATATGAGATATTAAAGACAAAAATACAATTTGCTATAATACCCTCTACACAAAACGCCCTAAATATTTTATTGGTATAAAATAAGCATGTAATAAATACATTTTTGGACAGGCTGTAACTAACATAAATATTTATAATTTGCATATGTGTGGAAATAGAACAACATATATCGAATCTGCACCTATATTTCTTCAGGCGATATATAATATGTATTATATGCAGACGTTTGTAGGAACATTATATCTTACAGATTCGATATATGTATATATATATGTATATGTGTGTGTGTGTATATATATTTGTATATATATATATATATATATATATATATTATGTGATCCTAAAATTTTTTCAGACCACTGTGGATATTTTTTACTGCGCTCTTTATGCTCAGTGCAAAAGGAAAGGCACAAGACATACTTTTTGAAGAATCTAATGATGAAGTTAATACTTATGGTAAGGGTTTTTGACACTAAACATTTATACCAGGGGTAGCCAAACTGCAGCTCGCGAGCCACGTGCGGCCCTTGTCGAATTATTTCAATATTTAAATTAATATAACCTATGTTAGATCCTGAGAAATCGAAGCAAATCACTGGTGTGAAGTGAATAATTATTATCATTATTCCACCATAAAATTAGCGAAATAATTCACCGATCGTAATTAACTAACCGACATCTTAAGTATTATTAGGAGTTCTGTCATAATACGTGTGCTGTTATATCTAACTTCAATACACATATTTTGTACTTTCGTCATTTAATTTTAATAAATATAATTTTTGTTAAAAAATATATTCGTTTACGTGATTTAAATTGCGTATTAAATTGCGGCTAACAATTTTAAATTTCGAACAAGGCATGAACTATCAAGGAGCTTGGACACCCCTGATATATACAATATATTATTTTAAGATCGCGTATGGTGTACTGTGTGATTTGTAAGGGTCATCGGTCAAGTAACAATCCGTCTTAGAATTTTAGGAAAGTTCTATCACCAGCTGTGGGCTTCCTACAGCTAAAATGATGACGACGATTAAGTTGTCTAGCGCTCATCAACTTACAAAACTTTTATAATGTTAAATAATATAGTTTATTCTCTATAGTTTTCAAGCATTTTTATATTTATTTGGTTCAAATTCAAATCTATATATACACCAATCGTACTGACAAAATTATCTAAAAAAGTAAAACTAATGTCGTTTCTAAAACCTAATGTAAACAATACGCATTATTAAACTTGAGTATCTATTAAGAAAAATATTGATATTGAATTTAGCAGAGGACGGAAAACCTAACAATAATTAAATTTGTAATTTCGTAATTTTGCGTAATTTTAATCTTTAATTTATTACATATAAATGATCAGGCTTGACCGAATGTATGAAAATATTTTTGGCAACTATTTTCCTTGTTTTTCTAGTTTATTTATTCTACAGCCAGTAATGTCACCAAATATTGCTTCATATCAATTAGAATATTTAATGGAATCAGGCGTTATCTTGCGGAAGTCCATCCTAAGTAAGAAAAGGACCAATATTTAGCCACTTGCGCACATGCAGTGGTAGTCGTGCAACAAAGTGCACCGCCTGCCGGCTCGCTGACAAATGCGTATGCGGTAAACAATGCGAATTACACAACTGCCACCGTCAAATCACTCAACACGTGTTTCACCCCTCCACGAGGCATCTTCAGGAGTTATATTACACCCATTAGTGCCAAACACAGAGTGAGCTCAGTCCGTCGCCGCTTGTTATTTATATGCCACCTCCTCCCCCACTACTAAGTACCATATATTGCGTAAGATAAATAACATCTTCGAATTTTAAAATCTTTTTCATTTCAGACGGTACACAGAATATAAAATGTGGCGTAATAAACCCGGGCGGTCTTATCTTTCGATTCATGGATGAAAGTTACGCTGATTTCGGGGAATTCCCGTGGGTGGTTGCCATTATCAAGTAAGTCAGAATTTAATAAACTTACAAGCAAAATCACTATAACTAAGTACGTTGATGATTATTTTAATGTAATTTAATATTATTTATTTTACACATGAAAAAACATTATGAATCGAAAAGTGTAAATATATTTCTTACCTCCAATCTACGATTATATATGTTTCAATTATACAATCACTAAGTAATTGTATATAGATAACCTGCGGAGATCATCATAAGAACTCGTTCTATTATACAGGATGATTGTTTATAGATGTAAAAGCTGTAATAAACTGAATTCATGGCTCGTTTCTCGTCAATAAATGTATGGTACACCTAATACCTACGTTAAAACATTTTCAAAAATCATCAAATCAAGCAAATCATTCCTGGTGCATACGTATTTTTGATTTATATACAGGTGATCGATTATAAGTGTAAAAGCTTGAAAGAGGTGAATTTAGATCATTTGCTGCCAATAAATGTATGGTACACCATGATATTGTAATATTTAAAAACATACTTAAAAAATGTGTGTATAGTTCGGTTTATAGAGTATCAACTTTAAAAACAGTTAATATAACGTCTCATTATAACCATGTATAAGTTTTATAAGAATAAACTATTTAAAAACATTTTCATTTATCTGGATATTAATATCGTGTTGTTCTAATTTAACCTTCTATACTTAACCGTATATTTTTCTGTAATTTATTTAAGGTGTATCTAAATCTTTTTTATTGCAATTACATTTACCGCGCATTTAAATTGGATTAATAAATAAATATATATTTGTATACATTTCTCAGAAAGACGAATAGCACATCGACGGTGTGGTCGCAGAAGGATTACGTAGCCGGTGGTACTTTAATTCATCCATCGGTTGTCGTTAGTGCCGCTAGGGGATTTGTCAACAAGAAACCTGATGAGGTTGTATACATTATAAATTATGATCTATAATATAAGACCTTATTTATAATAATAAATACAATAAAAATTACGAAGTACACAAGATTAACATTAGAAATAAATAAGAAGTTATATATTCATCTAGGCAAGACAAAATTGGTGACTTCGTTGTAGGCAACTATGTAAACTTTCAGAATAAACCCTTGTAAATGTAAATTAAAAATGAAGAAAATATATAAAAGAGATCTATGTTCAACAGTGGACTACCGACGACCGAAATAATAATGATTATATACATACATATGTATATATTGGTGTGGTTGTGTGTATTTTTTTGTTTGTGTGGTGTTTACTGACCCGCCTGATTGTTAAGTCTTTATGAGATAAAGACACGTTTGGAACCCCCGTAATTAGATTTTAATTCGAAGGATGTCATTATAAGGACACTCCATTTAATTCTAGCTTCTATTAAATTGCCTCTTCTGGAGATTCTCGTGACGAACGCGAGTGATATCTAGACTTATATAGGCCCCATATTATACCCGTATAGATTTAACATACTTTTTTACAGTTCAAAATCCGGGCCGGCGAATGGGACAATAGCTTGGATGATGAATCGTATACTTTTCAAGAAAGGGATGTGAGGAAGATCGTTATCCATCCTGAATTCTTTAAAGGTTAGTTACCCAAAATACCGCAATGCCTGTAGACGAAGATCATTAACCGTATCCGTACCGATCATTAACCGTATAATGTATGGCCGGTGATGACCGACAGATTCAAGACGATCTGCCTTATAAGAAGGCACAAGGTCATCCTATGATATCTCAGCTAAGACAGTTACATAGTTTTTACTGAATTCTCTCGTAAACGATGTTTATTCATCATTTCAGCCGATAGACGACCATTACAAGGCATAGACCTGCTCAAATGAATGCATTGATAACTCGTCTTGCGCTGTCCGCATCCAACGACAGTCGTCGGTCTCTATCTAGGGAGGGGGGGGTTTCAACACTCCGCGTCTACCGATTCGTGGTCACCACTCGAGAATCTTTCAGATCCAACTGCCGTCGTTAGCACGAGCAACACGCCAGACTATTTTTCGAACTACATCAGTAACCACAGTTCTTTTGCGGATCTCGTCATTTATGACTCGATATCGCAGCGAAACTCCGAGCATAATCCTTTCCTAAGTAAGAAAAGATCTAATATATAAGCTACTTCCACTATGTAGCAGTAGTCGTGCAATGAAGTGCACCGCCCGCCAGCCCGCTGATAAATGCGCATGCGGCAAACAATACGAAACACAACTACCACCGTTAATTCACTCAACACGTGTTTCACCCCTCCACGGGGCATCCTTTCATTACACCGATTAGTACCAAACACCGAGTTAATTATGTATTTAACCATAATTTATCTTACAGAATCGCTGTACAATGACGTGAGCCTTTTGTTCTTGGCGAAACCCTACGATCTGGTGTCAGCTCCGCATATAGGGCCAGCGTGCGTGGGTCAAACGATACCTGAGGCTGGAACTAAGTGCTTTGGAACTGGATGGGGCTTGGGCGCCAAGACAACAATAACGAGCATTATGAAAAAGGTAAGAATCGAAAATACCATCCGACCTTTATTAACCTTTCGTTTTCTAAGCCAAGATCGGCCCAGGCTTTCCCTTTTGCCTTAGGTCCTGAAATGACACAAGCTATATTTTATCGATATCTCTTAGAATATAGTTCAAAATACTTCGCATACTAATCTGGATATACTGCAGATTGTAGACAACAACTTTGCGTTAAAAAATTGCAAGAAATTTTCCCGAACGAAAAATACAGTTTATCCAAACTCCAACGCGCCCGTGTGCGCCTGGCAAACCTTTGGTATACTAGAGGTTAATGAAATGTGAACCCATCCTTATGAGTTTTCTGGTATTATGTGTCCATCGAATACATTATAGTGAATGTACAAAACTGATCTCACTTTTTCATAAAAAAGGATTTTTTTTATTCCAGCTGCCTATAACGCTGATTAGTCGCGAGGAATGCGAGACGAAAATGAAAAACACAAGATTAGGCGATATCTTCAAACTGCACGAGAGTTTCACATGCGGCGGTTCAACAGATGACAGCTGCAAGGGAGACGAAGGGGCTCCACTCGTATGCGCCATGGAGGTAAGAAATTACCTCTACATTTATTTTAAAAACGGCTAACATGACAGACGTGTTATTTAACTAACTTTTAATGTATCGATTTAAAATACGATTAAAAACAAAAATGAAAGTTATATTTCGTACACTGCATGATATTATTAATTTAGGAGCGAAGGCCTTTAGAAGTAAAGATAGATTCTCTTTTATAAAATTAAGCCGATGTGTGAAGGATACCGCATGACTATTCCATACAGATTCCCATAAAATATAAATGGCGGGTTTTGCAAAATGCGTCAAATGTCACTGGCAGTGTTGCCAAGAACACAGCTCGTCGGTTTTTTTTTTGTCACTTTACAGGCAGTCTTGTCAAAGTGACACTGTAACTTTTTAAATAAATACATTTTTTTTCCAGGGTCAAAGTACGAGGTATATCTTATACGGCATCAGCGCTTACCGTATAAATCAAAAGGGTTCGCCGTGCGTATATGCGAACGTTCCACAATTTTACAAATGGATCGGAGAACGCATGTCTGAAGAGGGCTTTAATTCTAAAACTTATACTTATAGACCATAATACACAATATTGGCCACATCTAAATACACATTTTTGGCCATTAGCAAATCCTAAAATTATCGAAAAAAAAACATACATTTGTATTGCCATATTAGAATAAATAAATAATTTGTATTTATTTACATTCTTTTAATCCCTTGTGTACTCACTGAATTATCATGTAATAAATTTAAGATGTTTATTAAAACAAAGGTTTAAAACAATTCCTTTAGTGAAATATATTTAAATGATAAAAAATACTCGTCTGTTTTTTGGACTCTCACACAGCCCTGATATGAACGATCTGTCTGTTTCATTATTTCCCGAGAATTATAACCCAAGTTTCTTTAGGGAGAAAGTAAATAAGTACCTACCGAGTCTGCGTGGTTCAACTTCGACCATATGGTCGCTTTCCACCAGTTGTGTTGGTGGTCAAATGCGGACAAGAAAACTTTAAAAAAAACTTCTTGTAGCAAGTCGCGTTAGGATAGGTGGGTTTCAGCCATGCTTTTTAAGCTTGAAGATATCATAATAGTGCAACTCAATTTCGTTATAATTTTTGTCAAATTCACTGCAAATGAACACCAACAGATTTCCAATAATGCATACGGTAAGCCGGAAGATTAACCTCAGAATTTTGAAAAAAAAAAGCGTGATGCCATCAATCCTGTCATCATCACCAAGATTATTTTGGTGATTAAAATACTACCGATAGAACAGTTTCGGAATATTATTTATTTATATTCGATTTACAGCGTTACGTCTTATCTGATCAACAACGTAATTTTCTTTTGTGCCTTATCATTTTTACCCAACAAGTAACTTATACTCGTCCACCATCAATAATAACTTTTAACAACTACGTTATGTCTATTTTTAAACTTTTACAATTTTGCAGTCACGCCAACATATATATAATATGTTTTAGTGTTATCTGTCAAAATGACAATCCAAACATTTGTGATTTCTATTACAGGACTTTTCACAGATATTACTAGGGGCACTAATTTTTAAAACAGAAAAGAAACAAATAGATCTGGAAAGTTTTCTCGGAATGTAATTGGAATTCTGTATAAATCAAGTTACGATTTTACTTTTGAATATAATTTCTTACACTATAATTTATTTTGAACTGCATTGAAAATCTTTGAGAATTTATATAGGTTATCTGAAACATACTTTTTACATGTCATATTTTTATACAAACTTACTGTTCTATGATTTTTCCATGGAATTCACCAAAACAAGTTTTTATTACACAATTAGGAACACAATGTGCGTAAATCGCTTAAACCAGTCATAAACAAAACATCAAACTTCAACTAAATTATATTAAAGGTAGAGCTAGTACATTCACATACGATATGTCATTTATGATGGAATACAACTGTAACATGCAAAAGGGTATATAACATTATACCTAGTCTTACATTGATGGTAATAAATATTTTTCATTTTTGAGGTCAATGTTGAAATAAAACAATTAAATTTGTGAAAAATATTTTTCTTTATACATAAAATTTAATAAAAAAATGTTATAGTATGCTTAAAAAAATATTCACGAAGACACTTAAAATAAAAACAAGTACAGTGTATTCAGGAGGTCTATGGTCCTTTTAACAGAATGACATTTCCCTTGCATAATATGTGTTTGGTAACAGTTTATACTGTTACAGATTATAAATATTGATAGACTTGGTATGGAAATTTCTAGATTGCATCTATACTAGCAAATAACTATATATAACCCATAAATAAACATTGAACCGTTATAGAGTTATGGCAGGTAGTGGTAAATATCAGAAAAGTAATTAAAAAACTATTCTATTTTGAAAATTTTTGCTATACTAAAACATTGTAGTGTTTTATTGTAAACCACAGCTCTTTGTGCGGTTAAGGAGAATAGTAACTAAGCATAATAAAGACTTTATAAATAGTAAAGGTGAGCAGTGGTAGTGGTAGAGGACTGAGACATGCGATAATAGGTCACTGGTTCAATTCTCAGGATACAGTCTTATATGATAATCACATTTTATGCATTTTTATATGGAATTGCCACTGCTTACAAGTTTCCAGAGGATGGCCAGCAGTATCATTGGCATGCCATAATACCACACTGCGATTGCCTACCTCTTGCCAAGTGTGGTGATTATTGTATATCTTGCTAGATATATTTAGGAAAGGCCTATGCATTGCAATGGGTGTATATGGGCTGAAACGAAGATAGGGTAAAGGTAGAAAGTAGGTAGGCTTTTATAAATATCAATAATAAAAGAAGGAAATTTTGTCTATAAGTATAGAATGTTTCAGAATAAGGACACAAAAATAAAGTATGACCGGAACATGGAACACTTTCATTTCTCTCCAATTTTCTGACGGAGCAATCAGAAGACTCATTGTCCAGGAATTTTTAATTCTATAAATCCTTACTTATATATTTATTTCTTTTACTTTCATGTTCACTTTAGTATCCATACTACATACAAAAGACAAAATTCAAATTAACCTGATTTTGAGACAAAATAACGCTTTCTCATCACTAATATGTATAATATAATATTAGTGGAACCTGAAAGTAATGTCGCTTTCTTAAGTTAAATTATGTACAACAATGTATTCACCTTCATTATCTTTTGCCATCTAGTATACAAATTTTCAATGTCGGAGCGGCAAAAATCAATCGGTTTTTCTGTAAAATATTTCGACAGAAACGACATTACTTTCCAGTCCCCCTAATACATAACATAGATTTTTTTAAATTAATTTTGTAAATACCCTTTACCAGCCATATCACATCATTTCATCAAAGCATTGATTTTTGGACACTTTTTAAATAAGATGATTGATCATTTTTTAGACCAAAATCTCAAATAATACCAGCTCTAATGATGAAAGAACATCACAAGGAGTATAAAAACTATATACTTTTTTTAAATTACTCAAGTAATTTTCTATTAACTTTTATTTATGATACTATCAATATATTTAAAGTAACAACTAAAATTGGTCTAAATCTTTAATGGACGAATGAGATAGATACAGTAACTGGGCGATAAATATTGCACGAAATACGACTAACAAAACGTCACATAGGTAGTGAGCGACAGAGACAACGCTCTACGAAGCCGAAGTTAGCCAATTGTTTCTTTCCAAAGATCGATGTGCAATATATATATCGCCGGGTGCTGTTAGTAAGGATAATACATTCACTCTTCAAGTATAAAGTACATCAGAGTTTATAACCTCTGAATTAATTATATTACCTACTTCGTCTACATCACACATGGTTATCTCTACTGCACTATCTTTCTCTTTCTCTTCTTGCTGAATCTCTTTCCCGTCGACACCCTTCAGTTGAATCATGATATGAGCTGGAGAAATCTCTGTGGGCCCGGCCACTTGCTGCAAGTCAAACTCGTAGGAGTTGGTAAGTGACTCCTTCGGGTCGCTGTATCCGTCCACGATCTTCTTCGAAATCTCAATCTCTTCAATTCTAGTTGTAGTCAATCTGTATATACCGTCCTTGCTTATTTGGTACCTAAAATAAGTAATATGTACTTGTCTCTTACTTTGACAACAATATAAAACGAAAAAATGACACGGACTAGTTCTGCGTTTAAATGCGCACACGTGACCCCGTATAACGCGTTATGTACACTTAATTCACTTTGAACGTTTCTTATTAACACTAATTATACCAACACTTATTGGGTCCTACTAGAACGTATGGAATATGGTAGTTAGGAAGGAAAATATTTTTAGACAAAAAGGTACATTGATCATTTCTTTTACAAACGCAAAATACAAAAATTTTTGATCCATAGCTCATCATGTTGTTTAAATTTTTAATGCAAAATATCAAAATGGGTCATTTGACCCGTAATGGTATATTTAGTGTTAATAAAAGAACTATATTATGAATGTATTTCATTCATAATATAGTTCCATAATATAGTCTCCAAGAATATTTTAAAAAGAAACTTATATCACTCTTAATATCTCAGTACAGATTTTATATAAATTTATACATACTATTTGCGAAAAGACTTGTTTCTTGACCTATTATTGTATTTAAAAGAAATTATTTGTTGATAAATCAACCTGATTGAACCATGTTTACTGTAGACTTGACTAGAGACAGTGTTTCCCAACGTGGGGCCCACACTTCACAGTTCCTTCCTCTTTGACTGTCAAAAGGGGCAAATCGAAACTGAATTCGACACGAGTTTAGCCCTTTCTTTCTGGGCCATTTAAATGCAAGACGAGACCAAAATAACAACATAAAGTGTTTGGCGTCATCAAGTAAACTTGTCTATAACAGATAGCAGGCACCGCTGTGTACTCCAGACATTTCAAAATGGCCCATTACTACATCTGTTATGTTTCACAGTGATCAATTGGTGTTACTTTGAAATAAGTGTTTAATAAAACTGTTGTAAAAGCTTGTTGATTTAATAAATATGTAAATTCTATACATTTCCCAGCAATTATTTCATAAAACCTATCAGAACCTAACTGAACCAAATATATAAAGAGTCTAAAGGGATATCACACAAAAAATGTTGAGAAACACTGGTCTTATGCTTTGACTAGATTTATTTTAAATTTGAAAACACAAATCTGCCACCAGAGACCCTGTATATAACATACCTGAATCGACTATAGCCAAAAGGCCATTGAGCACCATGAACTTTAACTAGATGGGTGGTCAACCGACTGCCCCTGGAGAACACTTTGGTCTCCTTCTCCGGACACATATGACAGGCGTACTTCCTTGCCTCTCTGGGCTTTTTCCGCACTCCGTCGTCAGTATCACCGTCCGACAGGTCACCGTCGCTGGCCATTTCTTCTTTCGCTTTCCTCTTCTTCTTTTTCGTATGAGTCGGTATGTGCTTGCGAAGATCACACTTTGTTACCGCTCTGTAAGGAAAGAAAATTTTACCCCAATAACAAATTTTTATTTATAGTAATACAATATGTTATTTAGGCCACCCAGAGTGCAATGGAGCGAAAATCAAAAATGAGGAAATGCGCAGAAGAACCAAAGTCACTGACGTATCTCGGAAGTTACTCATCGGAAGTGGCAGTGGGCGTGCATATCGCTCGTGTACCTGATGGTAGACGGGACCAGTTTACGCGGCGTGAAAGCTAGGTAGACCATGGATATAATCAAGGTCGAGTGAAGTCGCTGGATGTAGATAGCGAAAGATTTATCATCGTTGCCATCTTTGGAGAGGGCCTAGGCCTTGAAGTGGGCGTCTATCTGCTAATATCAATGAATTAATGAATGAAACTAGGCACACTCATAAACAATCAAATCATTAGACTAAAACATTACATTTGTAAGTAAAGTATGGTCACTATACCATTTGACTTTTTAACTAGGTACAATTAATAATTAATTTTTAAATTCAAAATACTATTCAAAGAGGATTTAAGTGTGTATAAATATGTACTTTTAAATATTTTAATTATTTTAATATTATAAAAAGTAATAGTAGTGAATCCATGGGCAAGCTACTACTTGGTTTAAGTCATTGTCACTGAGCGTTGGTTGCTACCAAGCAATCCTTTTAAAAACATATGGGGAGACCTATGTTCAGCATTTTATGTTCTTTGTCTAAAATAATGTGCACCAATTAATGTATAAATGAGTAAAAGTTCTAAATTATATTATTATGTGTATAAATTTTAGCTATATATACCTATAAGCTAAATTGTAAATAATAATAGAAAATTGTTGGAACTCACAGCTAGGACAAAAGAAAAACTAGGACAAGAGCTGTATCAAATAGCGGCAAATTCCTCTCCCAACTACCTGCGCTCAGTAAACGCGAAAAAAAAAATTGTAAAGAAAATGTCCTACCGGTATATACTAGAATTAATTAAGAAAAAACTCCTAAGGTAAAACCCTGATTTCGTTGGCTATTGACTAGCTGCCTTGCCTAAGTTAACTAAGCGACAAGCATTTAAATTCAAAGTGGGTCTCTTCGAATTCAAACAAGCAGGCGAAGAGAGGGGCAGAGTGTATATTGGCAGTGCGGCGTCATACCTGTAAGTACAGTGTGGGCAGGGGAAGAGGCGCGCGGCGTCACGGCCGAGGTGCCGGTAGCGCACGTGCTGCGCAAGCGCAGCGACGCTGGGCGCGGACATGTCGCAAAGAGCGCACACGTACACCGACACGTGCTGCCGCGAGTGCTCGCGCGATAGGTACTCGGTAGCGCTGTTCACGCCGCATATCGAGCAATGGTAGCACTGCTGAGGGTTCACATTCTGTTGAAGTGAAATTGTTTATCAACTTTTATTCTTTCATCATCATGTAAGCGGATAGACACTACAACGTATAGGTCTCTCCTAGAAACAGCAACGACCAGTCTTGCACTACCCACATCCAGTAACTTCTCCAACTTCGACTACATTGTTGATCAATGTGAAACGAATCATCTACCATAAAGTATTACATACTTGGGATTGAAGTTATTGCTTTTAAGAAAATAAAAAATCATTACCTGCCTCCGTAAATGATCACAGAGTTTCCTGTTGTTGGCAAAGTGCTGGCCGCAGTGGTAACAGGCGATGAGACGCTCCCCCGTGTGGGTGCGGATGTGCGCTCTGAGTAGAGCACGCCGTGGGAATACTGCTCCGCATCCAGCCCAGGAGCAAAGTCCCTTTGAAAACTCCACATGATCTATCCTCACGTGATCAATAAATGTCTGTAGACAAGTGATACCACATTTTTTATATATCATACCTTATTTATACAGGGTGTTTTGTTAACATATGTTTATAATAAAGTATGTCTTCTGTTAATAAACTAATTGTTTAAGGGAACACTAACATCTCATATACACGGTTATGATTGGTTATCCTAACCCAAGTTCTTCCTAGGATCTGTTCATTAATATAATTACTATATAAAATTTTATTACCTGCATAGAATTAAATTTTTTTTTGCAACCGACCCACAGGCAATTATGCTCACTAATGTATGGAGGCAGTTGATTCCGTTTACTTGACTCCCTCTTACACCGCTCCAGGTTTAGAGTGGCCCTGCCATTGTAACCAATGGCCATCAGTTTTGCATGATACGAATGATAATTTATGTGGCGGACCATTTCTTCAAAGTTTGTTGTTTTATGGCCACATACATCCCATAGACAGACATATTCTTCTGAAAAAGATTTAATTAAAAACGATTTAATTCCAACATATACTTTATTATATAGATATTTATACATAAACTCTCCCATAAATCAATGTAAAGCCTAAATTAGGCGATGTAGAAGGTTGTGACTGGTGTTAGACGTAGTGTCTTCATTTTAAATAAATAGTCTAAGTAACAGTGCTTATTTCTTTCAAATTGCAATATAAATTTTTGTCTGTCACAGAGAAATTACAGTAATGTGAGGACATCATAGAGTGCACACTTTTATTTTACTTTGTAATGTTTTAATATATAAATATTATGTTTATTATAAAGAATATTAACCCCACAAAGACTCAATTAGTTATGTTCACTAAAAATGGTCAAAAGGACTGAAGGTTCAGTACCTGGACTGGAGCTCACATCTAACAAAAAGAACAAAGGAGGTGTGCATGGTTTTAAGGCAATGCAGAAAAAGAATAATAAGTAAGAAATGAGGTCTGATGCCTACCATCACCCTCTAATTGTACTAAACAGTCATCCATCAGTCAATCCAGGTAACTGCCAGATCAAAAATCTTAAGACTCCAGACAAAACTGTACATGGTAGTGGTAGGTTACTTGAGAACCACACCAACTTCTAACATTGAGGCTATGATAAACCTGCCTTCTCTAATAAAGTTGTTCATTGCCTGGAGCCCATCATCCTTCTACCAAGTGATGAGGCCAGATTTCTCTTATCTGAGTGAACTAGGTGTAAACATATTGAACAATGGACAAACCGTGAGGTATGCCAACAAACAAAAGAAACAATGCCATTATCTGGTGATTCTCCTATACCCTGCTGTCATAACCCCAACTTGCATTTTGTGGCAGGGGTCTCAACTAGTCATGGTCTTCTTAACAAACATCTGGTCACTTTAGGTGTTACGGAGAGTACTCTATGCCTTGATAATGCTGCTCAATTACTACTTCAGTATACAAGGGTAGCATCCTACAGGGCTACCTATCTCAGATCACCAGAGGCCTCCCTGACATTGCGGGTGACATCAAGGGCCTGCTGGGACTTCTTGACGACTTGGGTTTGCTTCATTAAAGCTGATCCTTTTGCCAAAATAACCATACAGTCACTTGGTTACAGAAACCAGCCTGTGGGGACAAGACAGATAGATAGCAATATTTTTAAAGTTTGTGACATAATATTTTGGATTAGTTTTTGGCTTAATCACCTGTTTTTATTTTATTTATGGGGTACCTGTATGTGAATAAGTTAGAAACTGTATTTCTTTGAAGGCAGTCATAGTTCCACAAGTCAGTAGTGACTATAGTTTAAATGTATGAATGCATGCTTATCTAAAGAGTTTGCTCATTATAGAGATAAACCTTTAAATATAAAAATTTTGACTTACTATTTTCTTCTTGTTTTTCTATTACATGCAGGTCAGATATGTGTTTGGTAACATGTTTCTGGAATACTTCATAGTCTTCAAACTTCCATTTACAAGAATGCCATTCACATTCCAAACACAATTCTTCAATACGTAAACGACGTAATGGCTGAGGAAATATAGAATTCATATGATATTTATATTTATAATGTATTCTTTAAAAATGTCGACTTCTATGAATTGAATACGTGACTTCCGACAAGTTGCATTATATTACAACTAGGCTATCGCTTTTTGTATTATGCTATGAGTATCTTTAAATCACTACTACGTATATAATAACAAAAAAGATTTTTTTACGATAAGCGTGAGATGAACAAGCAAAAAATTCTATCAAAGTGGAATATAAACAATTATATAACTTTCTTTGTAATTATAATAATTAACATTAATTTAAAATACACACATGAAATTTGTCAAACATTCATTTAAAGTTACTAACCACTGGTTTTGGGTCCGTCTCTGTTTCATCTACTCCTGCAGGTACCGTAGCTTCGTCTTCAGCAGCCGCTAAAAGGAAATTCTTCCTGTCCGCGTTAGTTTGAATAATAAATTGTATATCGTTTTTATTTTGCAACGACAACTTTTTCGGTTCCTGTTCATTTTGTTTTTGTAACCAGTCCGCGCACCGCAATAACTTTAAGTTTACTTTTGGATTATCCATTGTAGTATCACTTTAAAGTACATAACTCTTAACGATGTAACAATTTTTAACTAATAGCGGTTTCATAAATATTAATAACATAGATCATATGCACCTCTGAACGTTATAAACTGGCGCAAACTTCTAAAACACAGCTGACAGCTTTAATCATTCATATCTTAATTCATCCATTCTGTTACAGCCATCGAGCCAACTTAATTTTTAAAAAACTTAGCATAGAAATTTCACTTTTATATAGTAGGAACACTTTAAAATAAATTAACAATTTTAATTTGTACAGTAAATTAAAAAACATGATGAAATTTATAAAACTATCTTTCAAAACTCTTTATATTTTCTTGATTTGTCGTTTATTATATATTCGAAAATACAACAAATTATATAATTTATCCATAAAAATCATTTTCTCTTTATTAAAACTTTTACAAGCTGGTATTATGCCCGTTCGGATATTTATTGTATGTTCATGTTTATGTAATATGGTTGGTTTCATTACAGTGTTATATTAAAACATTAATATAAACTCTTACTTTGCTACAATAATGGATTGTATGCATTTTTCTAAATATTTTGTACTGATACTTTAAATATAAAAAGTATTTTTATCGACTAAGTTATTTGTCCTTTATGTCTTTATATTGTCATTTAAACGAAATACAACGTGCGTACAAGCTAGAGGGTCTCGTGCGGCGTATTATTGTGTAAGCAGAGTCCCACGTTGTCATATATACTTGTTATCATTATTTAGGCAGACATAAATAGTTCATCTCGATAACTCAGTATTGTTGTCGCATACACTGCGGACGGCGGAGCGGAGGTCAATTGTCCGGCGCTGATGAAATCAACTATTACACTCGAAGAAGTAGTGAATAAATTAGATCATCCCTCGTTACCACTAACTACAAGAATGCCGAACATCAAAGTTTTCAGCGGTAGCTCGCATCCTGACTTAGCACAGAAAATTGTAGATCGTCTCGGCATCGATCTTGGCAAGGTTGTAACCAAAAAATTCAGTAATATGGAAACATGTGTTGAAATCGGTGAATCTGTTCGCGGTGAAGATGTTTATATTGTACAAAGTGGCAGCGGTGAAATCAACGACAACCTGATGGAGCTCCTAATTATGATTAACGCGTGTAAGATTGCATCGGCGTCTCGCGTGACTGCTGTAATTCCTTGCTTTCCGTATGCGCGTCAGGACAAAAAGGATAAAAGCCGGGCGCCCATAACTGCTAAACTTGTCGCCAACATCCTCTCAGTCTCTGGCGCTGACCATATTATAACGATGGACCTTCATGCGTCCCAAATACAAGGTTTCTTCGACATACCAGTTGATAACCTCTTCGCTGAACCCGCCGTACTAAAATGGATCAAGGAAAACATAACAGACTGGAAGACAAGTATTGTTGTATCTCCAGATGCGGGTGGTGCAAAAAGAGTGACTTCTATAGCCGATCGTCTGAATGTTGAATTTGCCCTTATCCATAAAGAGAGAAAAAAGGCAAATGAAGTTGCTTCAATGGTACTAGTTGGTGATGTGAAAGATCGTACAGCTATTCTAGTTGATGATATGGCTGATACATGTGGAACTATTTGCCATGCTGCAGAGAAGTTAATAGAAGCAGGTGCAACAAAGGTGTATGCAATTTTAACCCACGGTATCTTCTCTGGTCCGGCAATTTCCCGCATTAATAATGCTTGTTTGGAGGCAGTTGTTGTTACAAATACAATACCACAAGAGAGGCACATGCAGGAATGCCCAAAAATCCAGTGCATTGATGTATCAATGATGCTTGCTGAGGCTGTACGACGTACACATAACGGGGAATCTGTCTCATACCTATTCTCTAATGTTCCGTATTAGTATAATTTCTAGTGATAAGTTATTTGGTTCCGACACTAACATATTTTTTGCTTGTGTTTGGTTACCGTAGGATCAATCATAACCTTATTGAAACTATACTTTTGTGGTAAACATTTTTTATTACTGTTGTCACACTAACATGTTCCATGTTTAAATATTAAAATATATATTATCATCATATCAAAATAGTTTTGTGACAATAACTTAATATATTTTTATAAATATATCTTTGGTTCAAATTTCACATTTTCTAATACATAAGAGTACTTCATCTGAAAGTAAATGTGGTATGATTTGGTTGACATAATTAAAATGACCATGAATGGTAATGAGCTATTATAATTAATTTCTCAAATGCATAATCTGTTAAGATGGGAGGTGATGCAATAAAATGGCATAAATTTGTTTCTAGGTTTTTTTTTATTAGACTTATTATTGATAGAGAGAATAACAAACAATTTATAGACACATGACTTTGGAACCTCACTTTTTTAACATATTACATGTTAGTGTAATCAACAATTCACCTCAATTTAAACTCAATCATTTTTTTGTCTTTAAACCCAAATGTTATTTTTTTTACTATAATCTCATAAGATAAATATAAGAATAGTATCTACTGTCATTTATAATTATGTATTGGCATGAAAATATTAATTTGTCTACAAGTCCATTTCATAATCTATCCTATGTATTCGGTAAAGGAGACAAATAATTTGCTATAAGTATATAAAACTAAATTAACATTTCAATTATTTTTGCATTTATATGTTTAGTTTAGGATTTAGTTATAGCCCCTAGTTTCTCATGTCTGACAAGATTCATTATTCAAAAGACATTGTTAGATTTAAAAAGTAATAGATGAAGGAAGATATTTACTAGATTTTATGTTGTTTTTTTCTAAAGCTGTGTTCAATTGTGTTTGGATATTAGCTCGGATAATATGGTGTAAAACACATGTTGGTAAAACATAAGAATTAGTTGTGAACTAATCAATTTCAATGATAAAAATAAGGCTTAACTAGCTTTGATATATGGATGAAATTTGTTTTATCTCTTAATGAATTCAACAGTTACTACATAAGACTATGCTATCAACAGTTTTTGTATTGTTAAAATGTTTGGAGTCATTTTAATGTCCAATGAAATTAAAAGAACATTTTGTAAAAAGGTACTTTGCAATTACATTTTTAATACATTGGCTTTTTGCCCAAATTTGTAAAATAAGATGGATTTTCTAAATTTGTAGCAATGCTATGTATATTTGGTCTAAAATGCAAGAGTATTTAGGTAATAAAATAATTGCCATTGTCTTTGATTTTGTTTTCTTATTAATTTCTTTATGGTTTGATTTACTACCAATTGTTTTCATTTATTGAGAAGTTGATTTCAACTTTCTTTGAAAAAAAATTATGTAGTTTTTTTTTAAAATACAGGGTGATCAGCTATGTTTAAAAACTTTTCAAGAGTTGAGGGTACACTATATGAAGTGATCACACTTAAATTTTTCTATTTTCTATAGGAACGCACCAGGCCAATAGTTTCTGGTACTACAAAGTCTGCATGCACAGATAGTAAAAAATAATTAATTTTAGTATGTAGTGTTCGGATTTTGAATACGAATTTAAAACACGTTATTTACGATAGGGTGAACTGTATATTGATCGACAGCAAATGAGTTTAAATTTTTAACACAACCAATCTATTAGTATATCTTTCTTAATTCGAAGAGTCGTCTGATATTCTTGCTTAGAAACTTTTTTGTCGAATAAAAATCTGTTAACCTTTGCTGCATTATAGATATAAAGTGAGTGTTTCAATCATGAAATCTATACATTTAAGTAAGACAAATCGCATCATCACTAAATACCTGTCATATTTTCTTTTTGTTTTATTTAATTATCATTGGGAACATAATTCAACATGTTTTATATCAATCAATTGGGAGAACAATAAGTCGCTCAGACATCTGCCATTAAGTCAAAAAAAGCAACTAATAAATGGCAAAGTTCCAGATGGTCTGTGAACATGTCAAATATAGAAGTGATAAAAAATAGATCTATTTATAAATGCAATATAAATGATCTTATTTTCATAGCATTTGTATGTTTTCTAGTAGTTGTTAGGGTATAAATTAACCAATATATATTTGTTAATGTAATTTTATTTAATATTTTACATTTTTATGGTAAAGTAATATTTTTGTTAATAGGTTCCAATTCTAGTAAAAAAAAAATGAAAAAGTTTCTTATAAATTGATGTCGTAATACATATCGATATTTTATCTGAACACAAATATTTGCTTAAAACTTGAAATCATATTTATGCTAGAAATTAATAAATGCGAAAAATAAGAAAAAAAGTTATTAATTATTTATAAAATGTCAATTGCGTCTTGTGTTTCAGCCGAATATCACTTCGGTTCCTTCCTTTTGGACCAAAAGAAGTTGGTAAAATTTAAATGTATTCTTGTTCGCACGATTGTTAATTTAGATTTGAGCTTAAAACGAAGGACAGTAGGATCAAGGGATAGATCAAAAAAAATTGTCTCCAGTCATATTTGATTATCTGAAGAATCGAACGATAATATGATGACAGAAAAACAATAGTTTACGGAAGAAAATAAAAAAACAAGTTTGGGAACAAATGCAAGAAAAAAACATATAGTTTAGTTTGATATTTAACAGTTACATATTTTAATTCCCTAAACTATTTTAAGTTTTAATAAAATTACTTGCGATTGGTTTATCATAAAGTTGCATCAGGGTGATAAGTATAAATATACTTAACCTTAGGTCACAATGATGTAAAATGTTTGTTTGTAGGCGCGTCTTGTCGTCATCCAAGATGTAAAGAAAACAAAAACATCTATGTATAAATGTACTCAATTATATTTCGTCGTTTTATAACTGCTAATAAATTTTATGGGCAGAAGCGAATCTCTGTTTTTGGCGTTTTTAGTTATAGATGTATAAGCTTGAAAGGCGCTCTTTGGCTGTCAATTAATGTATGGTGCGTAATTTGATTTATTACATATTAAAACTAATTATTGTTTACTACCTATCCCTGAAGATTGTACTGCCAAAATTTATTGTCCTGAAAAATATAAAATTAAGTTATGTATTTCTAGCAATTTTATTTTTATTTTAGGTTCTCTAATGGTGTCTAAATAGATGGACTGACGGCATAGTCAAGGTCGCGGAGAGTCGCTGGATGCGGGCAGCGAAAAATCGGTTATCGTTCCGAAATTTGGGGGAGGGGAAGGGGGAAGGGTAAGTCTTGAAGAGTGATAATTTTATACACAGTTATTAAAAATATATGTAGAAACTTCAAAGTTTTTTGCTGTTATTCACCCCTTTATAGCTTTTACAGCTGTAGCCAATCACGTTTTAATATATTTTGTCGTTTTATAACTGTCAATAAATTTAAACGTAGTAGCGATTTTGTGTTTCATGTAGAAGATGAATAAATGAAAAGACTTAAAATGAATGTCTGTTCTTCTCTGTTAGGATATAGCTATGACCAACAGGACTTACTGTTTCCATGGAAACAAATGTAGCTAAAGACCACATAATTAAGGTGAACAAGTGGTACGACATAGTTAAAGGAATGACTAGGAAATAATTCATAGAGAATATCTGTATGGTTGTCATAAGAGCGAGAAGTATAACTGTGAAATCTCTTTATAACCTTCTCAAAGCAGTAGGTCAGTCAAACGTGAACGGAATCCCAAATTACCATTGCAGGATCATTTAGTGACGTTTAATCTAGATACATAATATGTAGTGATTTTTTTAAAAGAATGAAACTTTTTCTTTCAACATTAAATTTACACAAATAAATTTAAGGTGTTTTAATTACAATGCAAACCGCTTTCAATCGGACCTATTGGAATATCATGGGGGAGGCATTTAACATGTCTTCCAACGGGTGCAATGAAGGTGAATTAAAATGTAATTTCTTTTAAATACTTTGCACGATCTTTAAATAAAATATCCTTTGTGCTTTTTCACTTAAATATAGCAACCATTAAGCCGATGTTTGGTATCCTACCTAGTACAAGTCCTACTGCATTAAGTGTCCGCCAAATGAGCAGATCGGTGTCCGGTGTCCTGAGATGTCAATATATATATATATATATATATATATATATATATGTGTGTGTGTGTATATATGTGTGTTAGAACCCAGCGGGGCTCACTATGAAGCCTTAGAGTTATTTTTTATTAATTGTTAAGGTTTAGTCTCAGCACTATGTTTCCACAATAAAAAAATATATTTTTAATAGACAGCGTTATAGCAGTTTTGTAAATCGCAGTATAGCTAATAGCGTAAAAATTCAAACATTCTTTATTCAATTCGTTGAGATAAATCTAAGACCCGTTCGGATAATAGATCTGAGAACAGACGAAAAAAAAAACACTAAACTTTCTTAATACTGTTAAAAAATATTTTATTTGTCTAAGATTGAAATAATCTGGATGCGAACACATCATTTCTGAAGCGTGATTTTTTCAAAAAGTAATTTACGGCCTAGTGACCTTTAGTACAGATATTCTTTGTTTTTTTTTTTTAAATTCAACAATCGAAACTATTTGCTCAACATTTAGGATCCCATTGTAAAAGTGTATAATATATTACACATAGAATGATTTATTAAGACATGGGTATACAAAATCTGTTTTTGCTTTTGATATTTACATCGCGTACATGTATATCTACACTTCCTAGAAAAATCTCTAAGGTTTTTATGGACTTACGTAACATTATTATAAACTTATTGATTAGCAAGTCATTATTTTAAGTTCCTTAATTTTTTCTCATAAAGGCATTTTGCGACTCATTTAAAAACAAACCCATTCGTTCCTTGATCAACACGAAAGTATATACTTTTGAAACGATTAATATTAATTTTTTCATACACCCATTGGTACCTTTTATGTTAAACCTGTTTATGTTTACAAAGACGCCTAACCGTGGTCAAGGCCGTCTTCAAGTGCGCACATATTTAAGTCGGACAATGTTTATCGTATAAACAAACATCTTGTTTTGTTTTTAAATGTCCCACGCTTAAAACCTCAACTTGTCTGCCAAGTAACGTAAAACACGTGCCACGTGCTTTTAGCGGATTGCAATTGGTTGGCATTGCCATTTCCTGTTTAATTTTAATAAAGGTAGTCCATTCAATAAATCATAATTTGTAATGTGAGTGTATTATGGATACGTTACGGTACTCTTAATTCATCATCATTTTAGACGTCACCCACTGCTGGACATAGGCCTACTCTACAAATTTTCAATAGGACCTGTTGGAAGCGGCCTGCACTCAGCGTCTGCCGTTAACCTCGACAAGGTCATCTGTGTGTCTTGAAGGCTAAAGTCCTGCGCTGAGTTTGCCGATCCGTGGTTTCCACTCCAGAATCTTAAGGACCCAGTGGCCATCTGATCTGACTGCCGATTGCCATTTCAACTTGCCAATTCGCTGGTTTATGCCGGTTAATTTCACTCATCCAAGACCCTCTTCACTCCTGGCTTGGTGAGCGACCGTGAGCTTTTCAATGACATCTAGACTGAGGGACTACATTTCAACGTTGTAAGTACTAGTAAAACATATTGGTTCCGTCTTTAAGTACTGACAGATATAGGCTAAGACATTTCGTAGGTCCGTAAACGCTGCCAGCTGAAATGGATTCGATGACTGAACTTACTTAGTTTTACTATTTGCCTCAGGTGCATGTACGAATTATATGAATAATATATATATAAAAAGATGATGGTGGCCCACATTTGTTCGACAAAATGGCGACCAAAATATTTTCTGTTCCTTTATTGGCTATCAGATCGATACCTCTATTTTAATTTGAAAGAGGAGTTTTGAGGAATTCACTGGACCAGTGGTGAGCAACACGAGGCCCGCGGGCCCTTTTAATGTGTTTTTGCGGCATCTCAAACATTTCTAAAATTTAATCTGTATTATCGACTTTCATATCAATATATTGTTACAAAATTAATTATAATTAAATGGTAGTGTACACTGAAAAGAAATATATTTTGCATCGAGTTACTTATACTATGTGACAATTTTAAAAAATGTCCACCCATCACCCATTTGATATTGACCGATACACGATTAGAGAGCTTCGTACGTGTGGCTGCCATTAATTCCGGCTGACATTGATCAGCTTGTATAAGAAAAGAAGTGCCAAATTTCTTATTTAATTTTCATGTAAATTCGTTTTTTCTGTATCTGTTCTGTATCTTTCTGTACAGGTAAAGACCTGTATGTTTTCATCTTACTTTAATTTTTTTTTTGAAATCTCTTTTTTATTTTAAGTTTTTTATTGTTGCCTTTATTATAAATAAAGTTTTGTAAATTATTAATTAGTGTTACTATATTTGCGACCCGCCAAAAATATTTAAATCAAAATTGGCACATTCATTTAAAAATTTGCTCACTCCTGCACTAGACCATTGATAGGGTTTTCGCGCCTTTTACCAAAATTCAATGTCAGTAATGACGTCTATCTCTCAAAATCATCATATCTGGAGCCATTAATTGCTCCAGATAAAACAGAGTATTCATTTAATGTATACCATCATTTTAATATATATTTTGTTAATGTTTGCGTTCAGTAATGACTAATTTATGGTATATACAAAGACGTTTTATACTTATAATAATTGACTCTTAAATTTGGCCAATGATCCCTGAATAATATAATTACATATATTAAAAGGATGAATTATCAAAACTTAGTTTGGGTCAATTGAAAGGGCATTACGGTGGTTCACATATGACGCGATAGTAACATTTTTGTTGTGACCATTTATCATTTGCCGAAATCGAGATATTATCACTTTAATTTAGTAATATGTGATATCACGATATTAAGACAGCGCTAAATAAAATGGCGGGCAAGCTGGGTCAAAGTTTTGAGGTGCGTCTACATAATTTTTTTTTTCATCAATAATTTTCATCACTTCACACATCATCATATCAACCAGCTTTAAAAATCGCCACGATGATCGGTCTAGAGCAGCCCGTCGGTTCACCTATACCACCACGCCACTCGAGAACCTTCCATCGACTATGGCCCTGGGTTGCACCAGCGATGTGCCCCCTCCACTGTCACTTCCAACGAGCAACTTTTCAAGCTGCGTCTTTGATCTTGGTTCTTCTCATATCTGATTCGATCTCCGAGCATCCTTCATCTCCATTGGGTAACCTTGAGTCTTCCATCACGGCGAGATGGATATTTTTTTACAGCTCTTTATGGTATAATTTAGATTTTGCTCATTTTATTTAATTTTCAGTATAAATGTTTAGAATGGAATGAAAAGGCGCCAAATTTAGTTTAGTTCGAGGCATTTCAACCCTAAAGCTGTTAGTAGAGCCTGTTAATAGAGATAATATAGCATATTGGTGGCTACCTTCGCAGCGCCTATTTATGTCATCAAATAATAATGCGGAAGCATAAAGCGTGTGAAGGTTATTGTAACTATATTCGTCAGATAAAGTTAATATAGCTCTCTTTCATTCGCCCTTTTATAAGCAAGTGAAAGAGACAGATAATTCTAGTTGACGTAAAAATTGTATGTAAATCTAAAGATATTTTAACACAAAGATAGTTCCCTAAAATTTGTCCCAGGCTTAATTTAATGTTCTTGGTGTTTATTTACATTCTATTCGATTCGATCGGTTTCATTCTCTAAGAGTTAACCTAGTGGAGCAGAAAATTGGAAGACATGTGTACAATTTTTTTACAAAAAGGGGAAATAAAAATTTGTATAACATATGTACGTCATAAATCGTACCTATTCTTTAATAATTATTAAACCCAAACGCATGACATTATGTATGTGCAAATAACATAGTATATACCAGGGGTAGCCAACCTCTTTAATAGTGCGAGCCATTTTTAGAAATTTGATATTTTTGCGAACCGCAATTGAATACGCATTTAAAACACGCAAAAAAAGTTTTTTTTTTTTTTTACAAAAATCATATTTATTGAAATTATCTAAACAAAAAATAATGAAGAAGTTACGTATAATGGCACACGTATATGACAGCACTCCTAATATTACTTAAGATGCCGGTTAGTGCTTATGATCGGTGTTTGGATTTCGTTAAGTTTATGGTGAAATAATTATTCACACCAGTAATCTGTTTCAATTTCCCAGGAGCTGACATAGGTAATATAAATTTAAATATTGAAATAATTCGACAATCAATCGGAGCCAAAAATAATTGTTCAAAGTGCCGCATGTGGCTCGCGAGCCGCAGTTTGGCGACCCCTGGTATAAAGTTACGTTATTTCACCGTTCTGTCTTGTCAGATTCTTGACATTATGTGCATTTGCAACCTTTTTAATTTTCTTTGGCAATTTTATTACAGTTAGTTAAAATTTGTGGGGAAGATCTGTTCTAATTGTGAATCGGAAAGATAATGGTATGATTTTAGTAACTTGACAGTTTTTAAAATGTCATTATTAATAGATTTCCTTAAAAAGACTATTTGTCTGTCGCCATAATGACATGTTTGCCGAGATATTGAATACCGCAATTATGATTTAAAAGTAGAGAGCCAAAGTAGAGATATTCTCTATCCTTAATAAATTTAACATTGTTTTGTAATGGAAATCCCATCGCTAGTTCATACGGAATGTTTAAATTGATTTGCTATTGCTATTTGATATATTTGATGTTGTGCTGCTAGCCGGTCCGGCCTTTGTACAGTTTCATCGAAATTGAGCCCGTGGAAACAGAGGTCCACGGACTAAAAATTTTACGCTGGGGATCGTACCTCAGTTACGACGAAGACGTCTACACGCGGAGAACTATAACCGTGTAGGTGTATAGTGTAGTGAGTGGGGTGTAGAGTGTGTAGCACGAAGCGAGGACTACTCGGCGGTCGGGAGAGACACAGGCCTCTCCGGATCGCCCTCGCTTGAACGCGGGTTAGGCGGACGCGACCGCCGTGTCATGTGTAGGTGAGTAGTGCATTACATGTGCATCGAGATCGTAGGGGCTCCATGTAAGACGTGGTCCTGGCGTTGATACGGGGAACGTATATAATTTAAATTCCGCTTTAAGGGCGGCGATTTATATTGACAAATTTACATCGCTATTTATACACCTGTTTGGAAAATATCATAAAGGGTTCCCACGAGCAGATGAGTGGCTCCTTATACGAAGTCCATCATCTGTCACAAAACGATTATTCTCTCTTAGCTTGCAGTGTGTCGTGTGTGCAGGCTCAAGTGTGGCAGACAGACATAAGGTTATATATTTGTTAAGTAAGAGTTTTTCGACATTGTGTCCGGAAACAAGATTTATTATAGCCAAGAGTTGGTTTCATATCTTATAATTAATGTATCGTTCAATAAAAATGAAAAATTAACACAAAGGTATTTTAATAAATTAGTTATACATATAACTCAATAACAATAGACCGTATCGATGTTTTACATATATTAATTAATTGGATAATTTTTTTATCGCAATAATAAATTTAAACAGGAAATTTTTGTTTTGTGGTATGGTTGAATGACTTCCGTATTTTTCGTCTTCATGAACGAATGTTATCTGGCGCATAACTGGAAAATCGAATAAAGCAAAAGTCGGTAAAAAAATCAATCAATTGCTTAAAATAAAAATTTGTAAATAAAGTTGTAAAAATAGTTGTAAAAATAATATTTAGTGAATCTGTTCACGAGGTTGACATTTGCTTTTCGCGCCAATTTGATTACTTTCTAGTTAAGCGTGCTAAATAATAAATTTAACGTGTTTTTAAGACTACAAGTAAAAAGTTTGTCTTTATAAAGTTAAAGTTCCCAATAACGCTTAAATAACCTTACAACCGTATATTTAGTAAAGCGGAGTTTTGAGAATTTCGGAGTTTCGCTGCGAAATCGGTAGAAAAACTAAGACCATCGACGTTACTCATAGAATTGTTTGTCTAAAGTGGCAGTGAAGAGAGCACATGGCTGGTGGGTCTGGGGCAGAACAGTTTTCGAGTTGCGACTACGAACCGGCATCATTAGACCAACCACTACGTTGACCAAAGACAGTAAATTTCGTAAGAAGTCTTTGAATGTGGGCAGCGAATGTCCGGTCATCGCAGCCAAGAGCAGGCTTTAGCTTTGCAGTGGTCGTTTATTGGTTGATGATAATAAATGAAAATGCATATTTGTGTCGAAAATTCCGGTTTGTATGTGTGAGTGAGATGATCGACTACACCTATTTATGTGGGGAGGCTCGAAAATTGGTCTTAATATAGAAATCTAATTAAATTTAACAAATTTATCTATTAATAATTAATAGAATGGGCTTTCATAATTGCTAAAATTTAAAAAAAATCTATTCATAATAGGTGAAGATGGTCTCGAACATTCGATTTCTGATTATAATCTGTGGCGCCTTAAAACAAATATGCCGTTTAGGTCGCATAAATACTCGCTGGTATAATTTCTAACAAAAATATAGCGTTGTATAATTTCCATTGAAATAATAAACATTTGATAAACACTATATGATGACGCAAAATGATAACCTGTTGCACTCGTACATATTTACAGGGGGTACATTTTCTCTGAACTTTGTTTTCTTTGAGACTTCATTACATAGCACGTATATTGTAAACACTAATTACGTGCAATGAAGTTTTAACATATTTTATTATTAATCAGTATGTACTTAACTTATCAGTAAATAAAATGTATTTTATTTGAACATGATTCTTTAAGCTTTTGTGATTGTTATAATAATATTAGTTGTTAATGTATAGTTACTGAAAAATAAAAATACAATAATTGCCATGATGATCATACTATTATGGCTGAAACTTGTTTTTTTTTCTTCAAAATGTCTTATTCCTTTTTTTTATAAAAAACGTAATTTTTAAGATTTATTTTCGATTTTTCAAACTATATTTAACTTTATTCATGACTTTCAATTATGAATATAAGATAGTTCAACCTGTTAGATCGACATTTCAGCCCATAGACGAACACTGCAAGGTGTAAAGCCTCCCCCAAAGATATCTATGAGGGATATACCATAATCGGCACACTTGACAATCATAGTATTGTATCATGGTATATGTAGGATACTGCTGCCCATTCTTTGAAAATATATTAGTATGTAGTGGCAGTTCTATAAAATTAATGTTGTGTGAATTATATAAGATTGTATCCTGAGAACTGAACCTGCAAACAACACTAGTCTCAATTCTTACCTCTGGACAACCACTGTTCTACTGTTAGTTCATGTAAATCCAATCAATGTAATGATTTGGTAAGTTTATAGAGCAACATCGTTTAAATTTTGATTTGGAATGCTTATTTACTGTATTACTTGTGTCTTAAATATTAGGTACATTGGAAAATAATAAGAAGCACTGTTAGGGCGTAACATTTATTGTTCACTTAGTGTGTGTGGTGGCATGGTGTGCCTGAGCGGCTGCCTTCCTCATTTGCGCCAGAACGTTGCTCATCTCTTCACGCTTCCTCTTAGCGCGGGTGTGGGTGCCCAGGCGTCTCTTCAGGAACTTCAGAGCGCGCTTGTCCTTTGACACCTATAAGCAAAACAAATATTGTTAACAACTTCCTAATTTTTAGTAGATCACTAATCTGGATCTAACTAGCTCACTCTAATTCAACAAAAAGTGCAATAAAGTATAAAAAGTTATTGCTAATTACAAGCCTTCAAATTTATATACAATATTGTAACAACTGTATATAATTCTTTAATCTCATCTTCATTTCACTTGTAGGAACTGCAGTGCTGAACATTGGCCTCATAGGTTTATAATAGGACCTGTTGGGCATGGCCAGTGTAGCATTTGGTTAAACCTTGACAATACTGTCTATGTTACCTTGTAGATGGACATTCTATGTTGCAAATGCCACTCCATGATGTTCACAATCTTAAGGCCCTATACTGGCAACCTATGTTACACTATGCGGCCTACCTATTTTGATATATTGATTAGCTCTCAGAAATTTTTCATAGTGATTTAAAAGTTTATATATTTCATTTATGTGTGAAAAGATAACAAACACAATGAAACATATTAACTTATTTATAAATTGCATGCTTCCATCAATTTATATATAATGTTACTAAAATAGTTTTAAAAAAGAGTTTATTTATTTTTAAATGTATTTGAAAAAAAAAATAAGGTGATTTGTTAAAGTTTTAAGAAGGGAATAGCATAGCTTTCATAACAAGTTTATCAAACTTTAATATACATAATGGGGCTTGTTTCTTTCATAGTAAATCTATTCATTGAAATTTACATGAACTATGCATTGATTGGAATTTGAAGACTTGAAGTAATACAACCAATGATACATATCTGCAACTTACAACATATACATATGAACTACTTGATGCATTTCTATAAAAAAGTTGCAGTTTACTGGCCCCTATTATTTGTAAGAGTTTATTCTTGTAGTTTATTGTTTTGTATATCTTCATCTTGCATACATACCATCCATCACACACATACTATATATATATATTCATAGGTAAAAATTAATTATGTACTGCATGTAGAATAGAAGTAACTAGATATGACATTCTTATATTACACAATCTCTAAGGCAGTTATCTCTGGATAAAGAAATTCATGATGGTTTCTCCAAATATGATAGACAAACACTTGACTATGGTAAGTGATGCCACAGTTTTTATTGGTAAAATTAGACTTTCATAACATTATCTATATTTCGTCTAGCCATAAAAACCTATGTAATTTAAAAAAAATATACTACTTTTATATCTGTAATTTTTACATAATTGTTCATTGTGTATTCCTTTATATATGAACTAATATATTATTTTATGATATTAAAACGGAGTGTGGTGATAAAAAGAATTGAATTATTGTGATTGCATTATAAAAAGTAGGTGTGGTCCCAAATATGGTTTTTAAAATCATACATATACATAGTATTATTCAAATGTTTATGTATCGAGCTATTGGTTCTGTTAAGAATTTTCCTGTAGAAGCAGTGCATGCTGCTATTGATAACTGGCCTCAATGTTTAAAGGACTGTTTTGCAGCTAATTGAGACCACTTCAAGTAAGCTTTATATATATCAATGGTTTTATATTAAAGTATTAATTTAGGAAGCTGTAATAGTAATTGCATACTTTAAAAAAATGTTTTTAATTGTAACAAAATTGATGGAAGGCAGTGGCGTACCTGGGGGGGGGGGGGCGGTCCGCACCGGGCGGCACTTACCTTGGGGCGGCATTTTTTATATTTGCTTATAGTTGTAAAAAGCAACTTCTTCATTTTCTTTCTTGAATTGTAAATGAAAATTTTGTTCCCAACATTGTAATTTTGTTTAGAATTTTTTTAACAATTTCAATCAGTGTCGTTAGTTGCGAAAGAAGCTTCTCAAAATTGAAGTTGATAAAAAATTATCTTCGTTCTACAATGAGTCAATTAAGACTACAAAATCTTGCAATATTGTCAATAGAACAAGAAATTGCAAATAAAATAAAATTTTAGAGCATTATACACGATTTTTCTAGTATGAAAGCTAGAAGAGTAGGTATTATATATGAGTGCATACAAATATGTCTATAAAAATTTACTCTGTGTATTAATTAATATTGATTAAATAACTTAATAATTTATTTATATGTATTAATTTATAAAAACCACTATTTGATTGACTTATAATAAAAAGGGCGGCAAAAGTTCTAGGTACGCCACCGATGGAAGGACTAAGTAAAAGTCCTGTAAAGAGACCTAACATAATTCCTTCTTTAAATTTAATGAATGATTGAAGGTTATAATATTCAAAAACAGAAGATACTGCCTAAAGTAAAATAAACAGTATATAACCAATCCACACAAGGGACCATAAACAATTGTACCAAAAATGAGAGTGCCTATTTTGAGTGATTTATAATACCATAGCTTTAAGTAACTAACTTCTTCCATCAACTCTAAATACTATGTAGTAATTATTGTGATACCACAATACCAGGTCTTTTCTATGAAGTCTCTTGAATCTACATACTCAGGGGGAGTCTGCTTAAGTGATCTAAGAATTAAGTATATATCTCTTAACCCAGTAACAACTGAATTTACTGTTACAAAGTTATTAATGCAAAGAAAAATAAAAAAATCTCCTTGAATAAAGGCTGAAGATGAGAGGCGATATAATATGAAAGGTAACGAGATATGAAGAGGAATCATCAGAGCTAAGTTCACAGACCCTTCCGCTCAATGAACTCGGCTCTGATGTAGCTGTAAAAGCTTTCGGGCCATCAGCATTAACATCAACAGAGAATAAGTAGGAAAAGAATAAAAAATATTGTGAAAAATAGAAGAGCTAGCAAAAAAAATATGTGAATAAATTATTAAAAAAATATTGTCTCTCCACCCATGATTTATCACCCATTTAGATAAATTATAAAAAGATTTAGATATATCAGGGGCTCAAAAACTATCATTGTCAACAGTCAAACAACAATAATCCATAAAAAATGGCCAGAGCCTCTAAAACATTTTCTTGTAACACTTTCAAATTCAATTTCAGTTTATATTGTAACATACTTATTATGCACACAATACTGCCGACAGGGTTCACCATGAACAGATATCTTTATAGCACATGAGGATAAACATAGAATGATTGTATTGTTTCATTTACAATGACATACTAAATCTTGTCAGTGTATTAGTATTAAAGAGTTGTAAAAATAAATATTTAATAATCCAACACACACACAATTCTATAAAAGGCATAATTAATTAATTTGACTACATAATTGAGTTTTTTTTTCTGTTTACTAAGCATAAATAATCCGCAGATATTGCAAACTTAGTGAATACACACTTTGCGGCTGGAATTTCCGATAATAATTCTTAACAGACTTCTACTCAGTGTAAGGAATATTACTTTCAAATTACATCTAAAAACCTCTAAGCCTTATGGTTCCGGAGATATGATGAGGCAGTACATGAACAAATTAGACATTATGATAAATAAAAATATTAGAAAAGTTAGGTTAGTTGTCGAAATTTGCACCTGGCTAACAAAAGGGTAGGTTATACCTTAATTTAACTATTAGGGTACAACAAAGTTAAAAGGAAAGAGTAGACAGGACTTATATCTGATGGGATATAATATGGGATTTCATTCCATTGCAGAGGAAATGAAAGGGTTATACTATATTAACAGCTAAAGTCACAATGTTTTTTAACACCTGTAGTTAAATCAACAGGAATATTTTCTAAGAAAACCACTGTTTCATTAACATTAGTCTAACAACCAATTAGAAGAACTTTAAATATAAAATGTCAACAAAATTAATATATGTCAATCACCCTCAAGTCTACCATGGCAATGTTGTGTGGACCGGAAGAGTGATATAGATCCAGGTATCTAGTTAATAAATATTACCTGGAACATATGACTGAAAGAAGTCCTAAAACATATAAATATACTTAAAGATTAATTACAAACCTTTAGTAACTCCATAGCCCTCTTCTCATATTGAGCGTGTCCTACGACCTCGCGAACTAGATCACGCACGAATTTGGAGTGCTTGGTTTGAAGCTGAAATATTAAAACTTGAGGATTAAAAAAAAATTCAATAATTAAAAACAGAGTTATCAGTTAAGAGTTATATCTAGCGTAATTTGTGAATTACATTTAAAGTAAGCCTAGAGAAAAAAGGAATTTGAGTACACTCGAATAATAAACTCGAGGGAAATGGGTTTGTAGAATGCGAGTGGCTTTTGTCAAACAAAAACATAACCTATTAAGAATAGAAACATGAATACTTACACCCTTTAGACGAGCTGGTCTTATTCTAATAGCTTTGTCTGTGATCCCCTTCTTTCCTGCAGATATTTTAGTTGTTTTGTGGCCTTTCCGCAGACCAACTGCGATCTCGAACCTCGGCGCCATGCTGAAAATAACAAACTTTTCAATTGCAGCACTTGAAATAGACACTTGTCTTATTCACTCATTAACATTAGAAACTTTATATAATTCATAATCTGTATTAAATTCACTGATTATAACGATAATTTGAAATATTTAAAATCTTTACGTACATCACAGTTTGACATAAAAGTCCAAAGAGAATTATTTCGCTTTTTAACTTCTTGACAAGCGTAAGAATATAGACTAAAGAACAGTCATCATATGCACAGATCATAAAATAAGCGTAAAATTGAATTTTGAAATTTCAATTCTTTGCTACTCGACAACTTAAATAATAACAATACGGGTATAATAATTGTTTAAAGCATAAGGATCACTTTTTAAAAATATGGGAGTTATTTCTATAGGAAAAATGTCGACACTGACAAAGACCAACTAAACAAAACCTTTCATAAAATTTGCTCGAAAAATTCTCAAAGCTTTCTTCCAAAGTACCTTTGGTAACTAAAGATCACAAAATTTTTTCGGCGAAATTTAGATGACATTTTTTTGGTTGACTTCAAAAATAGAATATAATCACTTCTTGCACTATTACTTGCATGTCTCAAAGATTACACATTTTAATACATAAAAAATATGTTTGTAAAAATTGTTTTGTTTATGTTATTTATTAAGCAATTCAATCAATACGGTATATCTGGATTTGTAAACTTCTACAGCTTACGTAATCTTTAATGGTAACAAAATTAATTTTGATAAATCATAATAAACCATGACGACTTCAATTTCAATTCGATTTTAGGTCTGTGGGTCTAAAATAGTCAATTTGACATTGACGTTTAAGTCTCATATTTACATGTTATTTACTTAAGTAATTAAAGGTTATTTTTTAATTTTTTAAATAAGTTTCGGTACTATTGTTTTACTTGGCTCTCTTAATATTGTGAATGGATGAATATAGATAAGGTTTTATTACAAACCGTCTGAATTTAAAATATAACCTTATACTAACGCAAGTTTTGGTCCAAATATTTAAATAATGGAGGTTGGCGCTGTAAAACAAGCATTTAATAATGAGGTTAGTAGTGAAGTGCCATCGATTTATTATAACATAACGTATTGTCCCTCACTTTAAGGTATATGCAAGTGTACTTATATGTGAACATGTGTTTACAACATCGCAGAGTTATCGCATCTTTGTCGTATTTATCTATACTAAGTATATGCAGCTTTTTAATACGGATTGTAGTGTTACCGGTGAGATAAATGACAGTAAATCAAACCATAAGTTGTGTCTTTGTTCAAGCACAATTAAGTTGATGTTAAATAAGTTAGCTTAAATTAGCCTTAGCTTTATTCACAAGCAATACTGGGACTGGTAAACTATGCTATGTCTGGCTTGTCAGTGTTTTCTTGTATGTTTGAGACATAATTTGACATAATGAGCTATATTTTTTTCAACAATGGTTTAAAATGATTGTTTACTTTCTTGTTAGCTAAATGCTGTAGCATTCTCCTACTCTAATGTTGGTTGTTACTTTTAATCTTTTGAACTTGACATGACTTTGGTGTGATTTCTCTTTAATTTGCCAGATAATGGCTATTACATAAATAAAAAAGAAAGAGATGATTATAAGAAAATGAGTTTAAAAAATGATGCATGAAAGCTTATGATTACATTTCCTTTAAATTGTTGATCAATCATCTATCTACTTGCTTATTAATCTGTAGTAGTATAATGATAACCATTTATGGCAAATAATTATAGATAGACATTTTTAATAAGACAATTGGAACATGACAACATTGTAGAACAATTCAATTGTCATTGTGATATTTCATTTTATCATGAACTATACATGTGGAGGTTTAGTGCCGCACTCCACCTACTTTACTACATAGCATCGGACTACCTATCAAGGTCATGTTGCAATTTATGAGGACATAATTTTTTTAATAAACTAATTTCACTCAAGTTTTCTAATACTTTGTAGAAGCTTCTCATAGAAAGTTAAGAAATCCTTTATTGGTTTGGGCGATGCTTATAATAAAGTTCCTCAAGAAAAATTAGATCTACCATTTATTAGTTTTAAATCTAAAATTAAAAATATATAATTATAGGAATCTTATTACAGCATTTAAAAGTTTTTAGTTGCACTAAACATGTGGAACTTGGTTTATTGACTCATTATAATGTATTAATCAAAATTATTAAATTCCGTTTAAAAAAGCACCTGTTGACTTTCTGGCTGGCTCTTCTCAACAGATCAGGGATTCAGCCTTGCTATGTATAATGGTAAAATAATCAACAATTCAAAAGGTCATATAAATGTCAACTTAATAAAGATATTTTGAATTTGAAAAAAAAAATTACTTTTCAATGCAGCTTGGCAATCGCAGCCTTTGAGTGTTTTAGTCATTATCACATAAAATCCTACTTTTTCATTTGGTAATTTGTACTGTTTACATGTTAGAAAAGTGTCAACATTATTTATACACTGGAACACAGCACTAATAATTTTATGTATATAAAAGAATTACAATACAATACCTGGCGATAAATATTGGACATTGACCTTTAGAAAGAGACAATCGGCTTAATTCGGTTTCATAGAGGGTTATCTCTGCCCCACACTACCTATGGGACATTTTGCCAGTACATAGTTGATGTGCAATATTTATCACCACTGTACTAACAATCATATTTTAATTTTTAGTTCCAACGTTGATTATACAAAGCTAAGTTAGGACAATGTTAATAAAGGTTTTATTTATTTCAAGTACGAAATATATTTGTTCCAGATTATACTAATGAAAAAAAATTTGAACCAAGCAAGAATACAAGTCATACATAAGCTTACACGGAAAGCAAAAACTTTAGCAGAGAAGAAAACTCAAGAAAAGTTGAAGGAGAAGTTTAGAAAGAAAGCAGAGTCTGCTGTTAAAGAAGTACTAATTATTAAGGTATGTACTTGTTTCAAACTAATGATGTTTATTTTCTATTTATATTTACACAAAATAACATGGATAACATTATATTATAGAGTTGGTGAACTCTAGAACCTATACAATTAAGATGTCATGCAAAAAAATGTTTTATTAAAATAATACACGGGGCTGAAGGCTGTGTAATAGTCTCTTTATTACTGGCCACTATGGCTATAATATTTTTTAGACTTTAATTATTCTTGGACATTAAAATTAAATTTATAATGCTGATTTGAATTCGAACACTAGCATGTTATTGCTCAGCGACAACCAGCGCACCAGCAAAACCAGCACAGAGACAACCTCAATGCATCAAGATTGTGTCATGCCAAGGTTGCATCATGAGACCAATCACTATAATATCCTCCCAGTGTAAGAGAAGTCTAGTAGGAACATTTGGTGGATCAAGGCAAAGTGAAGTTGATTAATCTTGGGGATGGTCTCCAACAATATGAAAAAGCTATATCAAAAGTGTCACTAAAAAGCGAATAAATGATTGTCCTACAGACAGTAACCAATAATTATTATTGCGATTTTCTCTTCTTATGAGGTATACATTAATTCCCTTTAAAGCTTTTATGCCTATAACCAACCAATGTCAATTTAAATATTCCACTACATACACTAATTGGGAGTTTTTGTGTTTTTCCAGAAAATTAAAGCAAAGGACCTTGCAAAGTTTATAGTAACACATGAGGGTGAGTTAACAAAGTTTTTGAATAAACCAGAAGTGGACCAAGAGAAGGCATGTGCAAGATTATTGCTTCATAAAAGCCTCCAGGAAAAATATAAATATATCAGAGAAAGATTTGGCAATACTTCAATACAGGATTTGTTCATGTCCCGATTGGAGAGGAGAAAATTGAAAAAAGAAGCGAGAGAAAAGCAAAAAAATAAGAAAAAGGCAAAAGAGGCATCTAAAATGGTAAATGCTGAAGGTAGTTGGGACGTTGAAGAATTAGGCGATAACAAAAACGGAGATGTACAAAATAAATTATCTATTAATGAAGATGAAGAAGATGAAAATGATCCTAGTGAAGCAGAACAATCTGATGAAGAAGTTAATAGTTGTGATGAAAATGAGGAAGATAATTCAATGTCGGATAGTCAAGAATCAAACAATGATACCACGCAGCATAATGAAATAGAAGATGATGATGATAATAGTAGTGACAGCATCATAGCTAAAATTGATAAGGATATTACAAGTGATAAAGTTAAACTAGAAATAAACACAACTAATAGAGAAAAACCTGTACTATTAAATAAACCTAGCAATAAAAAGAAAGATGTTAACAAGAATAAAAATTTTAACGAAAAGATTCTTAAAAGAAAATTCAATAAAGAAACAAATGATAGTCCTGTACAAGAAGTAAAAATTGTCGATCCATTCTTCATTACACCAACAGGTGAAAGCTACATGTCAGTTGTTGAACCAAGACAACCAGATGAAGTCAAAGATATCCATAGTCAAGGCAATAGGAAATACAGAAGGGCTGTAATGTTTGGCCATGTACCGAAACCAAAAGAGAGAAGAAATGACTTTAGACAAGAAAGAAGATTTAAAGACTTATCTGATACAAATAATCAATTTAACAATTATAGTAGAAAGAATAATATTAAATCAAATGTTAATGTAAAGGAAGAAAGTGATAAAGTTGAAAAATTACATCCGTCATGGGAAGCTAAGAAGCGGAAATCTGGTATTTTACCTTTTGAAGGGAAAAAGATTGTTTTTGATGATGCATAATAAACATTGTTAATAAAGTTTGTTATATGATATTATGTGTTTAATTTTCTATAATTATGTGTGTATAGGTGGTCGCATAGACTGGACTTTTACTTTTTATGAATATTGATGTGTAGCACTGAAAGAGCATACTGTACCTTTGAAAATAAATACACCTAACAATTTTTAATTAAGAATATATTTATAGTAAATTTGGATGTTGTGGAGGTAGAGAGAGGTCTAGTAGTAAAATCTCACTTTAATTTGCTAAAGAATTTAGTTCATTCAAGAGCGAACATCAGCTCATTTCTGATATGGGCATCCAAAGCAAAGAGCAATCTAGTCAGTGATGAAAAAAGCGAATGTATTGCGCGGAGGCCTTATACCTGCTTAGGTCCTCAGCCCCTAGCACTGTACCTGGTTCCTATCTCTACGCTTAACTGGCGTCGCCATGTATGGCTCAGGATCACTCATTTTTAGATAAAATTTGTTGGCCTCAAACATATTAGAAAAAGGATTAATTACATACAAGAAGCAAGAGTAAAATTCGAGAAAATGATAATTCGATATTCGTCATGGCGTCTGATTAGCACCCGAAAGGTGTACTAAAAGCCATAATGTTGTGGTATATAATTTTTTAACAAAATTCTGTGTGATTTTCTCAAAGGATTAATCTGTCACTCGAATCTAGTTCAGCGTTTCTTTTCGAAGATGGCGGAATTTGTCACAATCATTTGTTTTATTAGATTGCGATATTATTTAATTCACACTGTAATGCATAAACAGTTAACAAAAGATATTATCTTTCATATGAAAATTTATTAGGTTTTTATAACGAATACACGGAAATATAAATGTATAAAATTGTTTTGATGCAATTTATTCATTTACAAGGTTTGTAATAAATATGTAAATATAAAATACTGACATTAAATTGTCAGTGTTATGTCTTTACTAACGCTGATTTTTATCTGTTTTAAATATAAACGCCAAGAAAGAACATGAGCAATATACGTGTAAGCCTATTTATAATCACATATTGTAACTACCATTAAAATTTCATGAAAACGATAAATTTCTTAAACGTCATAAAAACTTATAATTATCATTAAAACCAAAATCAAAGTAACGGAAAAATACTATTAAAATTAACATGAAGATTCCAATGGTAAGTGATATTTTTCATAGAACAATATGTGTGAAAAACGCGGTTTTCGGAAACGAGGTTAGTACACTTAAATGTTTTACACTTCTTATGTCACCCTGACAATGTGTTGTTTCTATGCCTTTGTTTTTGACATGTTATGTCAAGTAGGTAAAAAAGATGAATATCTGGCGGTATATGAAAGAAAACGACATGCGTTTAGGGGCGCATGTGTTGGCGCATGGAGTACACGCGTGCAGAGTGTAAAGCATGACTCATGCGAGAGAGTTGTGGCAAGGTAAGACCGTCACAGGCCTCACGCGGTAAAGTTCTTGCACGATGTCGGTTGATTAGTACTTATTCTTGGCGGGGTAAGTTGCACAAACCATTGGTAGATCAATTATTATCATACGAATATTTATATCGAGAGATAGCTTCAAGACTATTTTATAAAGATAGTGGTTGTGGTGAGTTCGTAGGAGCGAGTTTGAAAAACCCTTCCGGGCCAGGAAGGCTTCGCTGTGCCAATAGCCTGGAATAATGGGCCTGCCTGTTTTTAAGTGTTTCACGATCGGTGGTCCTGATCTTAATTGGTAGACATCAGTGGCTGGAGCGTAGTTGGCAGCGCGCGTTCCCGTCATGTGGGGGCCATGCACCGTTTGGTGAATCCCGGGTGCGACCGCGTTTCAGTGCGGGTTCAATTATATGTGCTCACATTTTATTTTCGATTTCTCGGTATACATCAACGGGGTTTGCCTTTATCGCCAAATTAATGTTTTAACCTAAACTTGACAGGTGAAGCCAATTTTTTTAATTCTTATCTGTACCGCTGGGGTGTTTTGTTTACAATACACTTTTTTCCCGTTTGCTAAGCGCAGACAGTTGGGAGATTGCCGTTATTTGATACAGATATTTCTTTTTCCAGTTGCCTGTCACGACAGCATTTTAATATTATATTTCTTATAGGTAAATACAGCTAAAATTTATACTTATGAACATTATAATCTAAAACTTTTACTCAATTATGTACATTAATAGCTGCATTATTATAGATTGAAAATGCATGTCTCTTGGCATTCTTTATTAGTCAATTCAAATTGGCACAGCGATAACCAGTGGGCAGAAGTAAAAATGTTACAGAGAAAATGTTTAATTTTATATTACTGTATGCTATGTATACATAACTATCACATTATAGAATATACATTTACTATATAATTCGCAACTAAAGCGAAATTACGACGAATCCTCCACCAATATGTCTCCAACCTTCTTATAACACATATCAGTTTACCTCCTCACTATTATTAATGTTCGTTTAATATTTATAACTGGAATAAATTAAAGTACATACTCTGTTATACAGTAAGTAAATCTTCTTTTCTATCAAATCACACAATGAAAACTTCTTATTAAATATTAGCTGTGCCTACGACTTCGCGTGGAATTTAACATAAACACTATTTAGTTATTTTTTTGTTAGAGATATTTTCTAAAATAAAAGTATCTTAAGTTACTCTTTATAAAATCAGCTACCTGTCAGTGTAAATCTCGTAAAAATCGATTCAGCCAGTAGCAAAGGATTAGCCGGAATTAACAGATAGACAGACAGGAGACAAAAATTTCATTTATAATAGTTATATTTATCGTATATAGATACATATGCATATAGTAAAAAGCAGTTATTTTAATATTAAAGACGCACTCAAAATTTATTTATTTGTATAGATTTGTGTGCCTGTAAGTTTTTAATTAATAGCAATTTTAATTACAAAAGTTTCCACTTTTTTTCTTTTTCGTTTGTAAGAACTCTAATAGTGTCACTGACAGGGTGATAATAATGAAAATGTTTCAAAAAATTAGTGGAGATAGCTACTGGACTATAGATTTGTTTGTGTTAAATTTTGTTATACATGAATTATTGGTTCGAAAGAAAGCGATATAATTCTTATTTATTTACTATATATTTTTATCCATATTCAAATTTTCTTATTCACACATATAATTATTACATTATCATTTTGCCACAGTAAATCCATTGCCGAAGGCCTCCCCCATAGATAGATTTTAAAAAGGACCTCAATACTCCATCACCGTGTATACTAACTTTGAATATTTTTTTTCGCAATTATTTCGAGGTATTCTTCATATCAACATATTTGTAGATATAATTATTTCATGAGTATTTTAATTGATTTTACTATAAGAAATCTGAGATTTATAAATAAACAAACAAATTACAATATAAGTGAAGATACATTGGCGCAAACAATTCGAGTGAACCTCACGTTTGCGTACTCATTAGTTATTCCGGCTGTCGGCGCACGTTCATTGTGCAGTGCTATGCCGAAACAAACATCATCTGGTGACTCTAGATGATGAATATTGGATGTGTCTTTGTGTATACCGTGGAAAGTGATTTAGGAGAGATTGCTTAAGCCATTATGCCTCAAACTGTTTTTACGCGGTGAACAGGGACTGTAAAAAAGAAAAAACTTCATGAAGGTATAAAAATAGATATGGCAAGACAATTAAAACGAATTTTAAGCAGTTTATAAGGATCACATGAAACATGGCACACGTAAAAATTGACTCAAAACTTTATGAAATAACTAATAATTATTATAACGAACAATCATTATTTTTACAGTTTGAGAATACGTACTAGAAATAGAAGAATCTAGTGGTAAACTGGGTCAAAATAGCTTTTGTCCCTTGATGCTACCCAATACTCTATTATAAGGTCAGTATCACTAGACGATTGCATATATTTCGGTCGCCTGATATAAAAGATTCTACCTTATAAATTTTTGGATAACTTCAATCATGTTCTTATTTGATTGAAATTTTCATGTACCACTCAAAAACGCACAAATAACACCGAACAAAAAAGAGTACAAAAAAATGGCTGAAAAAATTTTTACCTTCTCCCGAACTTATATTTTTTAATCTAATCTTTATTTTTGTTTATAACTTTCTTGCAATAATCTAGGATTTTGTGGCGGCATTCTTTATCTGCCAATATGGAGGCGATGGTGCCCCTTTCCATCCATTCCTTCAGTACCACTCCACACTTATATCTTTCTTTAACGAATACGGAACAATTCGTTATTGCTTGTACCAAGTTTTAAAGGTTAGAAGGTATGTTAAAAAGTTTTTTTTTTTTATTAAGTTTACTTTTAGGGTATGAACTGTTGAATTTTAGTGTCCTATATGGATTTATTTTTTTAAGTCGACTTATTTTTTCACAAGGTAGTAAAGAATAATTATTAAGTTAGTGTAAAAGCGGTAACCGCTCATTGCTTGCCTCCATTGCAGGTGGCCCAATTAGCCGAAGGTGCTTTCGTACTACGTGAGGGTGCAATGGATCGTAAAAATTATAAATGGCACGAACGCTGAGCACTTTCCGCGAAATGAAAACTTTAAGGAGACAGTGCTGAGAATTTTAATAAGTCAAGCGAACTTAGGGATTCAGGAAGAATTTAATATGAGTGTATGTTGTATGTTATAAATTGTTGCTTTTGTAATTTCCCATACATAAATACACACATATATATATATATACACACACACACACACACACACACACACACACACACACACACACACAAACACAAGGTGATTAGTTATATATAAAAAACAATGTGAATTAATGTATGGTGGCTTATAAAAAATCCGTGGTTTCAGAAATAATAAATAATGTACTTATAATATAGTAAGAAAAGCTTTCACAAAATTCGCATACTGTCTATTAAAATTAATAAATTGTTATATATTTTTTACTGCTTGTATTAGCAGACTTTTTACTGCCAGAAATTATTATTAGCCTTACTCATTTCAATGAAAAAAAATGTAACACATTTCAGAGTGATCATTTTATACAAAATGATTAGAAATGGCTGTAAAATCTTTAAAATTTTACTGATGCATGCTTTTACATCTATAACTATTGACTCTGTATATTGTATTTTAACTGTGTACTTTATGGAATCAGGCGTTACCTTGCGAAAGTCCATCCTAAGTTAGAAAAGGACTTATATTTAGCCACTTCAGTCTCTCCACTGCACATGGAGTGGTATTCGTGCAACAAAGTGCACCGCCCGCCAGCCCGCTGATAAATGCGCACGCGGCAAACAACGCGAATTACACAACTGCCACCGTTAAACCACTCAACACGTGTTTCACCCCTCCACGGGGCATCTTCAGGAGTTATGTTACACCGATTAGTGTCAAACACAGAGTGAAAATTCCATTAAATATCAAAGGTTGTCTGGTAGATATCGCCTCCAGCGATAGAACCGCCTCTTGTACCGTATTAATAGTTTCTTTTTCCCTCTATTTATTGTCTATGGTGTATAAAAAAATGTTAATAAATAAATTAAAATATACCACAGTATTGGACTACAAGAGCAGTAATAAAACGCCAATATTAAGAAATGTTTGGCACTAAGCGGTGCACTTTGTTGCACATCTACGACTGCAGGTGCGGAAGTGGTTAAATATTGGTCGTTTTCTTACTTGAGATGTATCTGTATTTGCTTAGAGAAATAAGTAATACTAGTCAATATGATTTGTGTTTAATATATCATATTGGTTGGATAATAAAAATAATTTATTTTTCACAGAGTAGCAACACTCAAATAAATCATTACGAGAACATAAGATTACTAAAGAGATTCTCGAACGTTCCTTCTGAATAAAGTTCCCATTCACACGTGCGGGAAAATGAGGAAATCACGAAGCACACCAGGCAATGCCATTAGGAACGTTCAAATTAAATCTTTTCAAATTTCACGCCGTTCAGAAGTTATAAAAACACTTTTATTCTTAACCCTACCTTACCTTACCATTAAAATCGTCGACTCACTTTAATGGTTTGCGGCTTGAGAAGTTATATTGAATCTCTATTTTTATTGTACAGGGTGTTTATAGATGTAAAAGCTTTAAAGAAGTTTTTATAGCACAATTGTCTACAAAACGCTTTGAAGATTTTACATCCATTTTCAATCTACAACACAGAACAGCTTGAGCTTGGGTCATTTAGAGAAACTTATATAAGAAAAGGACCAATATTTAGCCACTACCGCACATGCAATGGTAGTCGTGCAATAAAATGCACCGCCCGCCAATCCGCTGATAAATGCGTATGCGGCAAGCAATGCGAATTACACAAGTGCCACCGTTAATTTACCCAACACGTGTTTCACCCCTCCACGGGGCATGTTCAGAAGTTATGTTACACCGATTAGTGCCAAACACAAAAACAGAGAGAAACTTTTAGTTGACGGTAAAAATAGAGGTTAAAAGGACCACAGGATGGTCACCTTCTCGATGGAACGACGAAATTACTAAAACGTTCGACACCAACGTCTACATCTCCTTCCAAAATAGGACAGCCTGGAAAAAGATCGTAGCAGATATTGCCGTGTTTGGCTACAACCCTCATGAGGAAATAACGAAGAAGAAGATCACTCTGGATCTCTATTCGAATGCGAGAGTCCAATAAATTCTAGGAATACAGAGTCTACCAATCCGAAATTTAAACACAATTTTCTTACGTATTTAATTGTGCTGAAAACATTGATTTTTTGGTAGGTTGTACCATATAAATATTGACAGCAAATTATAGCTATAATCAATCACTCTTTAGAGTGTTTAAATGAGAGAATATTTTACTATTTTAAAGGTACAAATAAGATTGAGTCTTTCGAACTTTTAAACAAAATTAACTTTATACCTCGCAAGACCCTTCGATATAAACAACCCATATACATACAAATATATCAACTAGCTAAAGGCAAATTAGTTTTATTAGGTAAGCGGGTGATAGCTTTGATCTCTGTAAGTAGCATAACATTGATTCTTTTGCGACTACCGATTGAGCTCTTCGTTTGAACGAAGGTTTGTATATAGACAGGAATTATTCTGTTAGTTTATTTGTTCTCATACTTTTGGGCTGAAAGATTTTCGAATAGGTACTACTAGCTGGTAGATGCGACGTGGGTAGCCTCATAACTAGATGAATCAACGACATAGTTAAGTAAGAAAAGGACAGATCTATAGCTACTTCCGCTATGTAGCAGTAGTCGTGCAATAAAGTGCACCACCTGCCAGCCCACTTATAAATGCGCATGTGGCAAACAATGCAAATTACACAACTACGACCGTCAAATCACTCACTATGGAGAACCTATATATTAGTCCTTTTCTTACTTAGGATGGACTTCAGTAAAGTTACGCCTGAATATATTAGAGACATAGTTAAGTAAGAAAAGGACAGATTTATAGCTACTTCCGCTATGTAGCAGCAGTTGTGCAATAAAGTGCACCGCTCGCAAGCCTGCTGATAAATGCGCATGTGGCAAACAATGACAATTACACAACTACCATCGTCAAATCACTCACTAAGGAGAAGCTATCTATTAGTCCTTTTCTTACTTAGGATGGACTTCAGAAAAGTTACGCCTGAATCTATTAGAGACATAGTTAAGGTTGAATTCCGTGGATGCGGCATAGCAAGCCCAGTCTTCTAGGTGATCTTTGGGAGTAGCCTATTCTTTGTTATGAACGTCAAACTGCTGATATGATAGATTCATGTAATCCTCATAAAACTTGGGAACGACTTTACTGATTTCATTCATCTTTTTCTAAAAGTTTTCCAATACTTTATAGATGGTTCTAATAAAAGAAAAGATAAATGCGTACTTGTATATATTCAGAATTGTTTTGTAATAAAATTTGCGGAATTGATACGTCGAATCTTTACAGGTTTTACAGTTATGTAATATTATAACAAATGTAATTTATATATTTCACGTTTAGTAAAAATATTCTATGAAATTAGTTAAATTAGGTCATTTTGTCTACTAGAATGCGACACACCTGTACAAAGTCTTCCGGGATTTTGTAAATATTCTAGATAATAGAAATATATGAATTAATATTAAATTATCAGGTGAAATTAAACTATGGACTCTTTTATTATGCTAATCGTATGTATTTTGTAGTAGAAAATAATATTTTTTAAATTTCGCATTCAGAAACGATTGCGCATTGGAAAATATTGGAACACCAACTGACGTTCATTACTAACTTGGAAAAGATCCAAAAGCAACCTTTGTGTCCTGGGATAGATAAGGATTGAATTTTTATGCTCACATCTAAAGTTTTGAGTTCTCACTCTAAATAGACATTAAAGTTTGTCTATTTAAACTTTAAATCAACAAACAGACAAATTCTGTGAAGTTAGTTCAAAGTGTGCATCACATATTTGTAATCTTGTTATTTTTGGTAGTTTCAATTAAAGAATTCTCTTTCTATGTCGCCATATACCCAAGGAACATAAACCTCTTTTCTTTGAATGTCACTTCGAAATTATTTCGCAGTAATATATGAAAAAAAAATACAGTTTAAAATATTGAGTTTATTGTTTAGCATCGTATCATGTATCGTATCGTATCGCAACCGTATCGTATCTCTATTGTATTGTATCGTCACTTTATCGTATCTGTATCGTATCGTATCTATAACGTATCTTATCCGTATCGTAACGTGTCGTATCGTATGTATAACTTATTTTATCCGTACCGTATCCGTATCGTATATATATTGTATCGTATCGTGTCTATAACGTATTTTATCCGTACCGTATCCGTATCGTATGTGTATTGTATCGTATCGTATCGTGTCTATAACGTATTTTATCCGTATCACAACCCTATCGTATCTATATTGTATTGTATCGAGACCTTATCGTTTGGTATCGTATCTATAACGTATCTTATCCGTATCGTAACGTGTCGTATCGTATGTATAACTTATTTTATCCGTACCGTATCCGTATCGTATATGTATTGTATCGTATCGTATCGTGTCTATAACGTATTTTATCCGTATCACAACCCTATCGTATCTATATTGTATTGTATCGAGACCTTATCGTTTGGTATCGTATCTATAACGTATCTTATCCGTATCGTAACGTGTCGTATTGTATGTATAACTTATTTTATCCGTACCGTATCCGTATCGTATATATATTGTATCGTATCGTATCGTGTCTATAACGTATTTTATCCGTATCACAACCCTATCGTATCTATATTGTATTGTATCGAGACCTTATCGTTTGGTATCGTATCTATAACGTATCTTATCCGTATCGTAACGTGTCGTATCGTATGTATAACTTATTTTATCCGTACCGTATCCGTATCGTATATATATTGTATCGTATCGTATCGTGTCTATAACGTATTTTATCCGTATCACAACCCTATCGTATCTATATTGTATTGTATCGAGACCTTATCGTTTGGTATCGTATCTATAACGTATCTTATTCGTATCGTATCCGTATCGTATCTATATTGTATTGTATCGTAACCTTATCGCATAGTTTTTATAATATATCTTATCCGTATCGCAACCGTATCGTATCCTTATTGTATTGTAACAGGAGACTGTCTCCTTTTCATCTTCATATCGTATCTGTAATGTATCGTATCTATAACGTATCTTATCCGTATCGCATCCATATCCTATCCGTAAAGCATTCGTATCTATATGGATAATCGTATCCATATTATCTATATCGTATCCGTTTTATATCCGTATCGAATTGTCATATCGTCGTAGAAATAAGCCGCAGCTATTTATTGTTTCACTACCATTAAATCTGTGTAGGTTTTTTTTTATGAAGAAATTATGAAATATCTAATTTATAAAATTCTCGTGTCACGGTGTTCGAACTTGAACTCCTCCGAAACGGCTTGACCGATTTTTACCAAATTTTACATGTGTATTCAATATGTCTGAGAATCGGCTACTATCTATTTTCCATACCCCTAAGTAATAAGGGTGGTCCATCCCTAAATTTTATTTTTAATTTTTTAGACAATTTTTTTGGTTTTTATTTTATTATGATACAGCATACAAAAATACATACAAACCTAAATTTTCACCCCTCTACGATCAACCCTTATCTTACATTTGTTAATTAAAAACTTTGATTTTTTTGCAAAACAACGTTTGCGGGATCAGCTAGTATATATATACATATATATATATAGTTTTTAAGTATATACATAGTTTATTAATATTTTTTAAATTATTTATCTTATATAAGGTTACTGGCCACCACTCAAGAAATTTTGTTCTTATCTTCATTAAACTAACACTCACAATAATAAAGCAGTTTTACTTACACCTTTATCTCAATTACACTAACGGACCAAATCAATCTCACAAAAGCGGTAAAACATACCATTACGTTATACATTGCTGCCTCCCTTTCAGAAACCTCGGGCTGAGCTCCCATCGGTAGGGAAGTAAAACGCATTAGTAAAGCGGCCGCAGTGGATGCTCGCATGCAGGTGGCATTTGCAATTTCCCGCTCACAAAGCAATAAATTCCATCAGGTGAGGAATGCGTCTCACAGCGCCAGGGCTGAACAACATACGGGAGTCGGACTTCGAGCTTCGCTTACGTAATGATTTTATTTGCTTAATTTCAATTCTTGTGGCGTAGATCAACATGTTATTTGTGAAATTAAATTAACTTTCATCGGATTAATTTTCTTAGATGTTTCTCTCCGGTACAAGTTTGGCCCAGGCTTTTTTGCGCTCTGTAAGTTTTCTGGACTCGTGCACGGTGTTGGATGCTTCTGTAACTGCGTTAGTCCAGCATGTTGGTGACCGTCGTCTACTTCTTTTATCTTCTGCATTGCCGACAACTACAAGCTTCCCTAGATTTGGTGAGTTCTTCCGTGCAATATGGCTGAAGTACTTGATGATTCTATGTAAACATGTGAATAGTGGGAGCCTTATTTTAAGCCCTTTGATGATAGACACCACATGTGAAATGCTTCTATCTTTTACCTTGTTCGAGATCTAAAAGCCCAGGTTTATCACACGTACAGAAATAAGAAGAGGGAACACATTAGTTTCACTTTGGTTCTTCTGTGGATTCCCCTGTTTCTCATCTGTCTCATCTGTCACGGTCATGAGGAAAACTAGGATGTTCAACGTCTAAATGTCATAGTTATTTCGAAATACGGTTAAATCTATTAATTTGTGTTGTTCCTCAAATCTACGAAGAATGAGCTTATATAGAAGGTCACAAGGGTATATAAAAACCTTTAATGCAATATGATTATTTATCAATAATAATAATCGTATACAGCTTTTTTTTAACTTCTACTGGAAATTTATGGGAGAGGCCCAAAAGTGGATTGAAGTGATGATGGTGACAACGATAATGTCATGTTTACCATGGTGAACAATTAATAAATATTTCAATTTTTTAGATAATTGAGAACGCACCCTTATTTATGTATTAGATGTATTGATTAAAATATAACAGTAGCAACACTTTTCTATTTTGTCATATTAATTATATCTCTTACATTTCTTTTTGTGTAGAAACGCAATGTACAAGCTTAGATATTTCAAGTTCGTTTGATTCCAATATTTCAACCAATAAAATACTAACATGGCAGCAGAGCGTGGTTCCGATCCACGGACCTCTGTTTGTCGTTAATATTTAAATCATATTAATTTTCTTTTCATTTGGCGAAAGAAAATGAAAAAATAAAAATACATCTAAAGTCTTATTCTACTCTGGAAGCAGTAATAAAGATTTATGATGATGACGAATAAAAACAGTATAGAATCCCTGAAAATAAAGCGGTGATGTCTTAAAAATAGGATTTTCCAATTCTATGGAACATTAAAACATGTAATACAAATAGAATTTATTGTTCCTTAGGAAAAAAATATACCTAGTAGTTATTGTGAATGTCTTATAAATTGAGTACAATGTGATGTATTATTCGTAATTCGCGATTAGTAAATAATTACTTTTGGAAGTAAACTTGAGAGCAAATCGTGGGCGTGGGCGCGCAAGGCGTGGGTTGTATGCTAATGTCGACACTAAATCATTGTTGAACCAATAGTGGTACAAAACTGAAATTTATTCGGGCATGAGGCAAGCCAATTTATAACGTTTTGCGACTAACCGACTTTTCTGCGGAAAACATGAATATGTTAATATACGAAGGACGATCTTTATTCCGAGACTGTATTACTTTTTTTATTGATTTATAAACAGAGTAAATTGGTCGTGTATTAAAAGATTTATAACGTTGTTAGAGATGATACGGTGAGCAGCGATTGTCTTGAAGAGAAAGTGAGCAATTAAAATCTACGAAAGAATTAATGATTTTTCTTTCGACTTTATTGAGAAAATTACACATTATATAATTATTTTTTTAATTCTCATTTCTCCATCTTATTTTTGGGATAGAGATATATTTTACAATGATTTAACAAACTTTCCTATTTCCACCTTCTCTCTCTCATCTTTCACAATTACTCTCTTTCTTCCTTCTCCCATCTTTCATATTTTATAACATATTCACAGCATTCATTTACGTTACTTTCACCCATCACCTCCCATCCCTCGTTATATTCTTTGAAATTCAAATTATTTACATTTCCAGTCGATTATTTTTACTTACATTTACTTCAACTTTTCTATTTTTTATAAGTTTTGCTCGATATTTTAAGTACCTTAATATATAACAATGTCTTTTTACACGATTTTTCATTATCATTACAGGTTATAGGAAGTCCACAGCTGGGCTTAGTCTTGCACGATTAGGAACTGTTGGAAGCGGCCTGCATGCGGCGTCTTGGGTCAACCTTAACAAGGTCCACTCTGTGGAAAGAGGTCCTATACTTGCCGGTCTGTGGTCATAAGGCTTTAGCGACCATCTGTTCTACGCTTTACGTAGCCTGCCCACTGCTACTCAACTTGCCAATCCGCTACGCTATACATTCATTTGTTTTCGAATCTCGCTTTCCTTATTCAGTCTCCTAGAGAAATTCGGAGCATTGACTTTTCAATGGTTCTTTGAGCAACAGTGAGCTTGCTTGTTCTGAGTTAGAGATCACGTTGGAATGACGTAAGAGATCACAGGTAACGTACATTAGAAGTAGACATCCATCTTTAGGTTTTGAGGGATATTGTAGAAGAAGATGTTTCATAGAGGTCATCTCTTTCTCAAAGTTGAGAAAAGAAAAGAACTTGTCTAGTTTTTTGTTTGCGCCATGTATTCGAGTGCAACTAATATTCGGAAAGGTAAGAGGTAGATGTTTGACAATGTTACTTAGGATTTTATATCTATTAAGTTATTAATCCATAAGCTTTAGTTATGATAATAAAATAAAAATTTAAAACGCATCAATAATAAATATCAGCCGCAGAATCGAAGCTAGAGTAAACCACTCAATATCTAATTATCCCAGCCGTTGGAGTAACGTGAAAAAAAGCTAATAAACGTGACATAATGAGCACGATTTATAGGGGTCCCGCGTCGTTCAATCAAAATGAAGGGTTCGTGCAAAAACATAGGGTCAAGGGCCAAAAGCCGTTCTCGCAAAAACAATTTATAAGTTTTTGTCGGCGATGGCCGGCCTTTGTGACGGTATACATGAATATGTTAATTCGCAATTGACCCATTTAATCCGGCGCAGCGAATAGGCTTCGCAGTTACTTTTCTCTCTTATATTAAATTCGGTAAGGAATATACCTTATTACATTTATTACTGCGGTAAATAAACTATTTGGAGCTATGAAGGAAGTTATGCTTGGGATATCTCTAAGAGACTGCATCGGATATGAGGAGATTCGTATCCGACAAGTTGACTTGAGAAGGTAAGTTAATCCGTGGAATGCTGATGTAACTACTCATCACGGGCTTTGAGAAGCAAAAGCGTTTAGCCTAAACTTTAATTTGGACCGTTATAACACAAGTAATATAATTGGACTGGGTACTTCCCGGATCCCTGTGAACAGTGGAGATGGACATGGTTCTGTTTCAAATGTCCACGCAGTACAAGGAAATTGCTGAATACCTACATAGCTTTAAGCTCAGGGAGAGGCTTTCGTGCACCTGTGACCCAGCGGTGGATGCAATGACTGTTCACGACCACTGTCCCGTATTCGCAAGTTGGGAATGTTAATTGGAGGTCGAGGAAAATATAGAAAGCGGAACCAACGCCTCCCTAATAAAGAACAACACCACGCGACATATTTTTAAAATTTTGCTTCGAAATAATACGTAAAAATAAAAACTAAACAAGATCGGTAACATAAAAGTAAATTAAATATAAAACCGAAAAATTAAAGTTAAATAGAGGTATAAATAGAAAGAGAGGCGATGTTTGTAAGAATTGTGAATGAAAGGAAAGAGAACATATGAAAATGTAATGTTTGAAAGAGGATAGAAATGCAAGAAATTGTGAAGGACGAGAGGGGACAAAGCTAATCTAAATTAAATGAAAAAATATAGCACAAAACGTCCGTTCTATAGCTATAAGATAGGGGAAAGAAAGGTCCCCAAAACGTGGGTCATTGAAAAGGGGTTGGGATATTTCGTATGTGACAAAGATTTTTGGGTGAAGTATGGAAGAAAGAGATAAAAGCGCTTTCTGCGAATAACTTATAAATCTATAACAATAACGAAAATTTGAGTGTCTGTTTGTAATATTAAAATAACGGCTTTTTATTACATGCGTATGAATACATATACGGTATAAAAACTAATATGGTTTTTTTTTAATTTGTTCGTCTTTCTGTTTGTTCCGGCTAATCTCTGAAATGGCTGGACCAATTTTGATAAGATTGATACTGGCAGATAGCTGATGTAATTAGAAGTTACATGGGTTACTTTTATTTCAGAAAAATGCTTTATCGAAAAAAAAAACTATATAAACTAAATATTTTTATGTTAAATTCAACGCGGACAAAGTCTTTATAACGAGTCCAGATAGTCGTAAATAAAATTAAGCATCCTAACACTAGATTTAATTAATTACTCTAATGTGCGTAATACATATTTGAAATGTAAAAAAAGATTGATGATAGACGCCTTCTTCGGCAGGCTTCCCTCAAAGATCGCTACGATGACTGGTCTTGCGTTGCTCTCATCTTATCTTCTTTCCTATTCATATACTTATTAAGATATTTTCTTCATATATGTTATCATTATATACTTATTATTGTAATAATATTTCATCATTATTATCTTCCTACAAGACCTATTGCAAATTTGTTGTCCTCGTTTAGAAATGTAGAATACAACTGGGAATTTTTATTTTATTTTGCAATAACCTCAAAACGTCGATTGCCAGTGCATTTCAAATATTTTTCGTTCGCAAACAAGAAACGTAGTCGATGTTCCCGCCTTTTTATTTATATTGAGGCCCGCCGCCATTTTGTCGTTCTGTTTTATTTATAAAGGTTAAGTGGTTGGTTGCTCGTACAAATGGATGTTTAGGTTATATCATTGCAGATACACGGAATTTTTAATGATTTCATGTATTTTTAATCGAAACTTTCGTGCTACAGTTATATCACGTTTTAACATTTATGGAGTTCGCAAAAATATAATACAGACTCGAATGCGCGTTCAAGATGGCGACAATTTTTATTATAACTTTATTTTTTCTTTAATTATTTTATCTGTGCATAGTCATAGTGCATTTCACTTTGACATTTTGTTATAAAATTAGAAAATTCTTTATGGTCCTTTATCTTGATGGTCTTTATTCGTTTTATGGTACTTTCCAACGAGTCACTTCTAGGGTCCACTTATTGTCTTTTTTTAATCCTGTATTAGAGAGTAGTTAATACCAAAATTATATTAATGAAGTCGACGAAGTTAATTACAACATTGTTTAAAAAACCATTGACTATTTTTCTGAAAAACAGTAAAAATATTTTTTTACAAATCATAAAAGAAAACGAAAGTTTTAAAATTTTAAAATATGTTGGAGAGAAGTCTAGCCTGAGAAGTAACCTATTCTAGACATGTTAAGTTTTGTAAACAGTTTTTGGTAACTTTAAAATTAGTTATAATCTTTAACCTATTTATAATTTAACTTAAACAAGAAAACAAAACTCATAATTCTCGCAAAAGTTTGAAACAGCATGTTTACAGAGTTGACATTGATTTTCTTTAGCATATAGCTTAAATAGCACAAGAAACTAGCAGTACGGTTATCAGTGGCAACAAATCCAATCTTATCAGAGCAACGTATGTAAATGTCGCTTGTACTACAGTAGTTCGCAATTCAACTACTCACGGAGCTATAAATCCGCTCATACGTAAGGAATACTTCCTGACCTCCGTACCTCGGACTTCGGAGCACGACGGAAATTAAGCTATTCGTATCGCTTATAGCATGTTAATGCTATTAGCGGAGCTTAAAAGCTATTTATTGCTAGTACATCGTACTAAACTTTATTAAAATTATGAGATTTTTATCGCATCTGTAATCCGTTGATGTCAGTGAGATTAATTTTTTAAGTAAATTCTTTTCTACTGTTGATTTATTTTATTTTTTTAATATTAATTTTGTATACATTTTGTTCCTTTTTTACTCTGTATTCTATTGTAACACAATCCCTCATTTTCTTTTTAACAGTCTGTTTCTTATGCCTAGTTTTATGTTTTATACAGGGTGGTTGGTTATAGGTGCGAAAGTTTTAAAGTACTGTTTTTCTTTCATTAAAAAATTGCTTTATGTAGAACACTAACTGTGCCTGCAACGTCGCATGGAATTTAATAAAAATTAATTTGTTTTTTTTTTGTAAAAGTATTTTTATAAAATAAAAGTAGCCTTTGTTACTCCTTATTACATCAGATATAGCCAGTATAAGCCTCCTCAAAATACGTTCAGCTGTTTCAGAGATTAGCCGGAACTAAAAGACACAAAAATTAAAAAAAAAATGTAATTTTGTTATAATGTACCGTGCATATGCATAAATTTTCACAGTTATTTTAATATTACAAACAGACACTAGAATTTTTTTATTGGTTTATATTTGTACAGATCAGGGAAGAGCAACACGCGGCCCGCTGGCTGCTTGCAGTTCCTTAAACATGCTTATGTTTATGCGGTCCGCTAAATATTTCTAAAATTGAATTGATTTTATCTCTTATCAATATATTGTTATAAAATTAATTATAATAAAATGGTGATATATGATAAACGGAAACAATTAAACGAAAATGAACATCGTTTAAGATTGATGCACGATTAGAAAGCTGCATACGTGTATCTACCCCATTAATTCCGATTTATATTGAGCTTGTATCGATAAAAAGAGTTAAATTTTTCAAGTAATTGCGTTTTTCTGCTCTTTTTTAAAATTTGCTTTAAATTTAGTGCGCGAAATCTCTACTCTTTATTTTTTTGGTTAAAAATTTAGTTTTGTAAATGATTAATTAGTGTTACATTATGTGCAGCAAAAATTATGCTCAAATAGCTTTTCAAGCGCTCCAATATAATCGAGGTTAACTATCCGTATGTATTATTTATTGTGAATTTAAAAAAAACTATCTAATATAATTAATATTTAATATTATTAAATTATTAACATTACATATTAATTAAATAAAGAAATAAGGTTAATAAAAAATGTTATATATTTTTTTAATATTTATTATTGAATAAACAAATTAAGTGAAAACTTTTTTTAATAAAAAAGTACAGTGAAAATAAATTAAGAAAACAATAAATATTTTAGAAATGAATAAACTTAAATTTAATGTTTTGAATTTATATTTACACTTATTTATTTATTTTTTAAATATTAAACGATCAATAATGAATACATTAAAATTAAGAAAAAAGCTAGTTTTGAATAAGCTACTTTTTCCGATTCAGGCAATACCGAAAGACGATACGGCAGTGGACATGATTTAAAAATAACATTCAAATAATAAGAATTTAAAAAGAAGTTTATTGACTATGTCGACTATCCTTTACCAGTCTAGTATTATTTTATTGTAATTAATTATTTGTATGAAATTAAAACCATTTATTAATGCTGCCAAACATAAGTACAAAAGTAAACATAAGTACATGGAGCCATTTTTAAAATAGAAGTTTCTCGAACATTTTTAACAGGGTCATTGCTAATTTATTATCTAAAGTCATTGTTAAACTATAAGCTCACGACTGTTTATTGCATAGGAGTAGAACAAATGGAATAATATATCAAAAGGAACGCTAAACAATAAGACTATCTAATGACGATATTAAAACTGGTGCAAGAGGTACAGAAAGAAATTATATTTTAATATAAACATTATTAACTATTATCTTTTGGTATTTACGTATTTAAAATCACTGCAGAGTAAGTTATATTGTTTTATAAAGCCCTTAACTCAAATTTGATTCAGACTAGGTGGATGAAGGATTCATGTAGTTTCTAACTATAGTGATAACACTACTAGTGGTGCCTAACCACACGACACGACACGAGGTGATGGATGAAAGGCATCGAAAAAGAGGGAAAATGGAATGAAAGAGCTGAACAGATGAAATGTAGAATGTAAGGGAAGAATGAATGATCTATGATGCATGGAAGAAGAGCGCAAAAATAACAATATAAGTGGTTATAAAAAAAGGGTTGCTCGACCAACACATACCTCGAGATGGGCATTCAAGAATAGCACAGTATTATGGATTACGAGAAATCCTTAATTTAGGGAATTAGGAGACCCTTACACATCAAGTGCTAGCCGGGGCATCTTCAGGAGTTATGTAACACCGATTAGTGACTCTGTGTTTGGCACTAATCGGTGTAACATAACTCTTGAAGATGCCCCGTGGAGGGGTGAAACACGTGTTGAGTGATTTGGCGGTGGCAGTTGTGTGGTTCGCATAGTTTGCCGCATAAGCATTTATCAGCGGGCTGGCGGGCGGTGCACTTTGTTGCACGACTACTACTGCGTGTGCGAAAGTGGCTAAATATTGGTCCTTTTCTTACTTAATGGGTAAGAATATAACCCTCTCCTCTATTATATTTTTACGCAGATACCAAAAAAAGGTTAGTTTATAAAGCGTTGTGAATTTTGAAATCTTTTTATTGTACTTTATTGTATTGTTTATCACGACGTCATCATCAAAACGGTTAGTCAACACGGCAGACGGTGGAGTGATGATCATGTAATTACTCACTAAATAATTCACGCGTCGCGTTGATTTAATATTGCGAAATGGATTAGCTAACGGTCGCGTTGACGTATGCCTAAATTGTAACGACAAATCACTGCCACTTGTCACATGTCAGACGCCATTATTGAATGTATAATTAACGATTTAAATAGTTAACAGCCTCCTGAAATAATAATGGAATCGCAGAACTAGCTTTGAGTTTAAATAATTAATATATGTGCTGAAAATTTATTTTAGTATTGAAATTTTTTTGTAGGCGATCTTGTCGTTTAAGATAATTTCTTATAGACAACCATAGTATGGTAAAACACAGAGATATAAGCATCAGGCAGTTGACGCGTACATTCAATAAAATATGTAATATTTATATACATACAATAAAATATATAATAATGAGAGAGAAAAAAGGAAATGAACAAAAAAACGTAATAGATATATTGTAGGAGATAGGTCGTTGATTAACTTGTTTCACTCTGCATAGTACAACTTGTGGGTGAGTGAATCTACATAGGTCTGCATGTTGTAGATACTGTGCGAGCGAGACAGCACTAGGTATAAATGTTTGACGTACTATTGCTTCATTGGGCGATCCTCATTATAAAAATAATCAATTATCAAGAAAACAGTCCTTTATTAACGTATTATACAAATGCAAATGACCGTACAGGATAAGATGCACGGAAATTGTTTGAGAGAGCACCCGTTCCATCTTCACAGCCGTGATGTTCAAAATTAAGATTGCACTAATGGTCGCCGATCTTTGTAAGATGGCACTTTAAGAAGAAGAAGACAACTGAACAGCATGAATGGCAAAAGAATTTATTTACAATTATACTACAATGTGTTTGTCATTCCAAATTCCAAATTGAATAAGGATGATCCATAGACGAACCGGGGTAGACAATATAGTCCAGCGAAATTTGTAATGATATTTCCGATGGGCAGTCCAAGATAGAGACTATATTATAGAGCAGAACAGATAGTCACTAGAACCATAAGGTTCTGAAGTGGAGGCCACGGACCAGCAAGCTGAAGAAAGTCCCCTGGAAGCAGGTCTAAGCAGTTCTATTGAAAATCTAATGGGAAAGCCAAAGTCTAGTAGTGGATGTTTTACGACTGAAATGATGTTTTACAATTTTACTATAACGTGATTAATACAGTTGCGCAATAAATTACAGTTCTCTTTTGTGATAGACATTTGACAGTAAACGCAAAGAAGATAAAACTCACGTATTTTATGGTCATCGTTTTAGCCGCAGAACGTTAACTACTGGATAAAGGCCTATACCATAGATTTCCAATGGGATCAGTTCTAAATGATCAACATCAGCTGTTTTTCAATGATTTTAACTAGGTCATTTATCTATCAAGTTGTCTGACAACCAAAGCTGCGCTTGCCGATGCGTTGACTCCACTTAGATTGTTTATTGTTTCTCAAAGGTAATCTGGTAGCTATACTGCTGTGTACAATTGTAGTTTTCGTTTCAACATTCGTGGTATTGGAGCAGAATACGGACTTTTTACGCAGATAGTATACATAGGTAATTAATGCTATTACATACCGCGGCAATAGTTACTTAACTATATAAGATATTTCTTAAAATAATTCTAGACTATTCGATAGAATTCAAACAGTTGATACGATTACGTGACCCGTCTTTTTGATTATATTTTTCGCCAATACCTTTTGAAATGTTTAAAGAGAGCAATATATCCTACCTGTACGCGGGGACCTCGCTCCTTTTTACAGCCCTCCCAATCTTGCATGAAATACGACTACCCACGTTTATGCAATTTATGGTCCTTAATAATCTTGAGAAAGAGCGTGGCGTTTGTTTTATCGTCTACGGTATTTTTAGTACGGCGTAGAGTAAGGAAGGTTGTGTTCATTCGTTGCCAATTTGAAATATTAATAGATTTGTCAAATGTTTGGCAAATGATGTTGATAATTATATTTTCGTCATCATCATTTGTGTTGTATGGAATACACAGCCTCCCCATTATATTTACAATTACATCGCTTGCAAGTGACTTCTTTCTACGTTTTCAATGTACTACTTCAATCCAGAACTCTATAGCTTCAGCGACAATTTCTTCTGCGCGATGTGGCCTGCTTTTCGTTCATCTAAGGACCTTTCTCTGTCCTAATTTGATCTCTTAGAGAAATTCCGTGTATAGTCTTCTCTATGGCATTGTAATATATGTGGAGTTCGATTTTTAATTAGTGGTAAGAAAAATGGGCACGAAGGCTCTGAAACCCCAACGCCCATCGTTTGCCCGAGCGATGTGCTCCGTTCACTACCACTTCTAGCGAGCAATTCTTCGAGCTACGTTGCAGATCTTGGTTCTTCTGTCTAGGATCTGTATATCTTCAGACATTGCGGTATTCTGGACGAGAAGATGTTTTATAGTTTCCCGAAAGCAGCCCATTCGAGTTGGATTCGGTGAGTGATCTATTTCTCAAAGTTGGACTTACCATACTGGATGTTTGTCCCAAGTGTGTATTATCGACTACAACTTCTAGCATAGCACCATAAACACCACAAATCCAGTGAGACGTAACTACTGCATTCCATGGATTCACTGCGTTGTTAAAAGTGCTTGGAAGATTTGAAAAGTTAAGTTTTAATTTTTATTGTAGTGTTCAGTAAGTTTCTACCAAGGTTTCAATATCTTCATGTCAGCTGATAAAAGTTCACTACAAAGTAAATGTCTTCTCCAAAGATTGCTACTATGATTGTTCTTACGTTGCCTGCATCCAGTGACTTTACATAATCTTGACTATGTCTTCAGTTCACCCAGAGGATGCCGATAAGTGAGAAAGGGACAGTTAATTTTCAATTTTTAGTTTTAATAGAGATTAAACAGACAACATTTTGAAAATTAACCTTGGCATATTTCTCTTATAAAGGGAATGCTAGTCCATAAAAAGATAGGAACCTATGGTCTAGTGCAATATTTTCCAATCACCTGTGTAACATACATTATTTTTATTTTAAAGCGAAAATGTTGTGTCAAGCCCACTCCCGAATTGCTCCTTTCACAATCAAATCGCCTCAAGTGGGGCGTGGCTCAACGCTGGGTAACACTGGTCTAATGCAACGATCTTGTTTCGTAGTCTTATTCCTTCTTATGCCAGTTTCTATTGCGAATGAGAATTATGTGTATCTGTGGTATATGCCCGAATTTTATACATTCCATAAGTGAATGCCAGACGGCGCGAACAATAGCCCAGCGCTGCGTCAACCGTAATGAAGCATTCCACACTTGTGACTGGATTTATTGCTCGTTGAAGTCAACGCTAACACGCAGTAGCTTATCGCATAAGCTAAATCGGGTTAACATGCTATAAATAATTATTATTTAGCATCAAAACAAAGCAATAAGCGACTTTGTTGGTTTCCATCATTTTTTTCACGAGTTTCTTAAAGTTTGAATGTAAACAAAAAAAAAAGGAAACTGCGCAGAAACTATTGTCATTATTGAAACTTTTCATATTGGAAAGTTTGTCTTTAATTCGCGAGTTAGACAGTTACGGTATTTATCGATTACAAAATTAATATCATTATTTCAAATTTAATCAATAAATTAGGCGACATGATAGATGTATGGTATGTTCATTAATTTTTTTTTAATATAATGGAATGGTTTAACAACTAGTGGCAGTACAAAGTTTGTCAGCATGGCTAGTAGGAGATAAAAATGGGAAATAATTGTTATGGTAATATTACCCTGTTTAGAACGCAAGTTGCCATTGATATAGAAAAGAGTGTACATTTCGCCATACAGACCGTATTCGTATTGATGGATGTTTCATATGTTTCTGATATTCAATTAAAGATTTTTTCGATTTCCTTAAGATGTTTTAATGTATTTTTGTTATCTATGTGGTTAGCTATTACATTTCAAACATTGTAGCAAATATTAAACCTAAAGTTATATAAGACATATTATAACTTTGGTTTATTAATGCTGTATACATTTTAGCATTCATAGCATAACCTTGTTAGTTGCGATAAAACGTCGATAATGCTTAGCCTAGACCAGAAATAAAGGGTCCTTAAAGCACCTTGCCTTAATTTGTTACTATGGTTTTCTTGCCACCAATCTCAAGGCTTCTGTGATTAAAAATAATCTGTGAGACTTAATATCAAAAACTGTTAACTAGAAATGTAACTGAAAGAAAGAAAGCTATGTATAAAAAATATAAAAATGCCGATAGACCCTCAGTGCAAAGTATAGGTTTTCCCAAACATGACAACAATGACAGGTCTTGCACTGTCCCCATTGAGTGACCATACCGCGACCTTGACTATATAGTCTGGCTATCTAGTTTGCGAGCCTACCTACGGCTTCAGGTTTGTGGTTGCTACTGGACAACAGCCTTGCCCAAACAGCCTTTTTTTTCCACGAGTGATGTGCCCTGTCTACTTCCGCATTAGATTAACAATTATTAGAGCTAAATTTGTGATCTTGCTTCTTCTGCATATCTCTTCATTTCAGAATTTATCATCGAAGATCCTAACTTGCTTTCTATGTGACCTCGAGCTTTCTTATAACGCCTATCATAAGCTACCAAGACTTGTATTTCAGGTAAGTCTTCCTCTGTTCTTTATTTAAAAAAAAAGTGACATGTACAGTGCGAGTTTCTTTAATTTATATAACAATTGTGACTTGACAAAGGAACCGAGTAGAGCTACGTGCCGCCGCCACCTGGACTCTCTCACGTATTTTTCGCGTGTTTCAAAGCCGTTTCGTTGGTAAAATTTATTGCAAACAATTTACAGTACGGATAGTATGAAAAAAAAAACAAATAATTCCGCATTCACTGAATGTTCTTAAAGTGAGTGCTCGTTGTGGAAATGTTTGCGGATTTTTATTAGCCATGTAATGTGTGCGCTGATGAGTCACGAAAGACGTTTTTATTTTATTTATTTAGTTAAAAAAACAAGCGACACTACATTGATCTAATTGTAAATCGTCTCACTGGTCAGTGAAGAGGAATAACGATAAACCTTTTTGGAGTTCTGCAAAAAGGTTATAGAAAAAACAATAAAGAACCATAAATAAATAAATGTCTAGGATAATTAAAATAAATAACAAGAGTGATAAAATAGGTGTGATATTAGAAAGGTAATATATGTGCGATGTAAATAGTAATAAAATAAACTGGAATTAAGAATATTGGTGTCGAATTGGAGTCGTAAGCTGGATTTTCCTTTTACGTGTGATCACTTTTCTCTTCATTTTTTTATTTAATGTGGTCTTATCTTTTTACAATGCTGTATGAAGTGAATTTTTAATTTTGTGTAACCTATAAAGGAACACATAACAGAACCTAAAAAAACCTAAAAAAGGCAAGCAAGTACTGCAATGTTTCCGAAAATAAAACGTCAGATAGAACGAAGTGAAAGCGGAAAACGAAGAAGGTAGACCCTATCATCAGATGGGAATAAAAAATGTCAAGGAGAGAGAGAGAGAGATAACAGAACCTCTATTTATACGGTAACTTTTAATGTACTTTTATACTTACGTACCTAAATGAATAAATAAATAAATGTTCCACTGTTGGAACGCAGGTTTTCTCTGACGTAGTGCTTTGTTGTGTTCCCAGAAGGTTATTGATGGATGTTACATATCTATCTGATATTTGATCTAAGAAATTCCGGTTTCTTTACGTTTTTTAAGTTTCGAACGAAATGTAACGGAAGGTAATTCCCCTATTTTCGCGTAAATATTTAAACATCGAAGCACCGAAGCCATAGAGTACTGCGAAAAGTTTTCTTACCTTTCCGAATAACTTTAGTTCCTTAATTATTTCGTCAGAGGCACCGCCGGCCGGCCAGATTAGGTGCCGTAACGTTGGGTTTTATTACGTATCGTGTAATGTATGAGGGCGAAGCGGCCTTAATGCGAGGGGTTTGTGATTAGTTCCTGGAATTCGTTTCACTTCTCTGCTTTCGAATTACACCATCATTATTTTTCTCTGTTTTTTTCTACTTACATTAAGATATATTTAAAATTTAATGTTGTTCATTGGACATATAATAATAGCTTTTCTTTCTTTCCACGTATGTATTAAAACAATATATTAAAAATATTAAAATATACTTTTAATATGTCGGCCTGACCGCACTGTAGAATCTCGGGTTAAAATCGGTTATTGCAGCCAGTCTTTTCTACAACAACCAATTTTGAAACGAATTAAAACCTCATTAGTAAACAATGACTAAACAAGATTTTTTTTAAATTAAGAATAAGCACGTTCTAAATATTTTCATCATGAATTTATTATATAGTGCACAAGTTAAAATTCAGAACGAGTTGCTGTATAAGTTATACGGCCGGTGATAGTTCTGTTAGACGTTTTATTGTAGGTGATACAAAATTTTAAATTTACAATCTAAAATTATTACAAAATACAAAGAGAAACGTGTTTGAAAAAGACTGCGTTATCTTTACGGGCACTTCTAGCAAATATGTGAATATATATTGTGTCGTTCAAAAATTTACACAAAATAGAGTTTTAATCATTTTTATTTAAAGTATACCACAGACATTAGCGTCCGTGTTTTTGTATTTACAATTACAATTAATATTTACATATATTTTTTGCTCAAATTCTTGTATGTTACAGTATTTACCAAGCTAAATTACTCTTGTGTCTCCTTAAACTATTTGCTTACTTAAATCTTAAATTATTTTGAAAATAATTCCGACATAACTATTATTTTTCTGTCCTTTAATAAGTACCTTGTTTGTTTATTCACAACGCCCTAAAAATTCTGGTTTTTAACATCACGGGTCATGCCACCATTTCCTAATGTCTATTCCAAATTGCCATTCTCAGGTTGTACGTTGTAACTATGCAGTCGTTGCCGATTTCGTCACATCGATGAATTATGATCGCACCTTGAGTCTCATCCGTGTATTACATATTGTATTAATGATTTGATTTGAAAAGACTACACTTACTACATTAGCTAAAGGATGTCCACTGGAGGGCATTGGCCTACCTTATAAAATTTCTAAAAGACGTGATTTTTTATGGCCCCCGCTATTGGAGGCCTCTCGTACCCCTAATTTGTTGGGATCAGGGTCTTTGTTTACAAATAAGTTTTTCAAATTTTTATTTTTATTCTTCGCTCACTTGCAATCTTCTCAATTTCTTTCGTTCTTACCTTTTTTCCTTCACAATATCTTTCATTTTGTTCTTTCATTCCTTCTTGCTTTCATCGCCTTCCTTCCATCATCTTATTACTCTTAGATGGCTAGGTATAATACATTTCTTTTATTCTTTATTTTATTACTTATCCTATTTTTTTATATCACAGTTTTCTTATTTTTGGGTTTGACTTTTTAATACAATACTACCTTGTTCTTATTCTATTTTTATTTTTCCTATTATTAATTGACTAGTTATTTGTGCAGTTTATTTTGTACCTACTTATCTATACTGTTTTATTTTTTGACAGTTTTACTTACCACCCTGCGAGCAAACGATAGGAATAATGGGCGAAGGTTGTCGTCAAATCTACTTTTAGCTTTACTTCCGTTTCTAAAAGACGCGTTGGAGCAGCCTGTATCCAATCATCTTCTGATGACATAAATGAAGTGGTCTGGTCTGTCCACCTAGTGGGTTGACTTCGTGCTGCGCTTGCTGGTTCAAGATCTTCACTCCAGAATGTTAAGACCCCAGGTGTTATTAGTTCTGTAAGCTATATGTTTTGCTAACTGCGACTTCAAATTGTTATTACGCTGGAACATATTGGTTTCTTTCGTCTGTCTACGGATCTCCTAATTTAACATTCTATCTCGTACAGCAAACTAGAGCATAGTCCTACTTTTGCCTCTAGCCGTAAGTCTGCCTATGAAGCCTGAAGTAAGAGACCACATTTAATAGCCATTATATAACAATAGTTAAAAATCATTTTGCACCATTTAGTAAGGTTCGACGTTTTCAGTGCAGCCTTTAAAACATGTTGATGAAAACTTTGTAATTGGATTTTTATAATGAGTTCATAGATGGGTCCTCAGTTTTCCAATGCATATAAATGAACCCATCCGTAGTAGTGGCGGCGTTAATGTCTTGTAGATCGACTCTGTTGCAGGTTCAAAAAAATGTTAACCTTCGTTCTCTGATGAGCATTTAAAACTATAGCCTTGATAACATATTAATAATAATCTTATCCTGTATCGAAAACGAACATTGTCCCCTTTAAAATGTATATAGTTGATAAAATGAGTCTGAATATATATTCATTGTTTTATTAATTGAAATAATAAAAATAATATGGCAGCTATCAAATTTATTCTAATATTTTTTATGTTAACAATTTTAAAAATGTCTTAATATGTCAACTATTGGAAGTTTAAATGTATATTTAATTAGAATTAATATTGTTAAATATATTAAACTTAGTGTTGGAGCAGTATATATATTATTTATATAAGCGGACTGGTTAAATTAAGTGTTGTGCCGTTCACGGATTGGTCAATGCGAATCTTATGGACCAATAGCGGGAACCTAATTTAAAATTCAAAATAAATGACAATGTCAGAGAAGCTATATTTACTATTCACACAGTAGTAACTCATAAGACTTAGTTTTGGAATAATGTAATTTGAAATAAATTCAAGACGATTACGCAAAGTTCAGAACATTAGTAATAAATGTTGTTTTATTTCTTAATAGAACAACGCAAAGTACCAAACGCATAGAATATCAACGTCTTCAGAAGGAAGGTGAAAGAGCCCATTTTGTCGAAGTGGCAGTAGCTGAGAGGTTATTGAATGGTGACCACGAGCCGGTAAACGCAGCGTGGGTAGGCCAACCACTAGGTGAACTGACTGAGTTATGGTCGCAGCAAGTCGCTGGATATGGGCAGCGCAGGCCCAGTCATCGTGGCGACTTTTAGTTAAGGCCTATGCCTTGCAGTGGGCGTCTATTCGTTGAAAAGAAAAAGAATCAAATTGTCTCCCATATAATAACATTTGAACTTGAAACTACGAGGAAAACAAAACGGGCTTTGATTTAAAAACAACCCACGACAAATATAAACGAGATTTTTATAATCGTAGATTTTCTCCGGACACTTTGCTTCGACTGTTACATTACTTTTTTTATCAAACGAATTGATCACAAAATTCTAAAGTCTAGCAGCTAGGGCTAGCTTCTCGATTCATGGATGCCCGTGTGAAATGTATTTCGATTTGTTTGATTATTCAATTGAAATTGATTCTCTTACTATAATGCTTATCTCGACTTATTAATGTTTAATTAAATACAATTATTACAACATTACGAATAGGACAGTGCTTTAGTTGTGCTATAATTAGGCGAACGCTTTTTGGTGTAACTGGGCACCAAGTATGCTAAGTAAGAAAAGGTCCAATATTTAGCCACTTCCGCACATGCAGTGGCAATCGTGCAACAAAGTGCACCGCCCGCCAGCCCGCTGATAAATGCTTATGCGACAAACAATGCGAATCACACAACCGCCACCGCCAAATCACTCAACACGTGTTTCACCCCTCCACGGGGCATCTTCAAGAGTTATGTTACACTGATTAATGCCAAACAGAGTTGACTCTGTGTTTGGCATTAATCAGTTACTAAATTTCGTTTATGGAACAGTGTCAAGTAAGTCTAGTGTTTTTAATATTTAATTAAAGTGAAAAGAGTCTTTCAAAATTATGCCAGTCTCGTGATTTTAATGTTTAATCAAATATAATTATTACCATGTGGCGAATGCAGAAGTGCTTTTGCGGAATCACTCTAATGTTTATTATTAATATGCGCTCATAGTCTGAAAAGTCACGTAGTTCCGAATGGGATCACGTAGCGTCGCGAATAATTACAAAACGCAGCCGTAGTCAACAGTTTTTTTTTTCTTCTGAACCGATTAAAAAAATAAATTTCGAACGTGCCACGCTTTTTGTTGCCTGAAATTTTAAATTATGCTTAGTAATTGTGTTAACTTTAGCACTACGCCAAACGTCGTGATCTGATTTATACAGGGTGTTTTTTTACATCTTTACATTTGCGAAAGCAATAAAGAAGTGAATGTGTAGTAATAAACCTATTTCCAATCAACTTGTATAAAGTGAAATAGGTTACAACCATTTAAATACGTTACAATTTTTTTTTATTGGAATGCGACTGGCCAATAACTTCTGGCAGACCTTATTTGCAGGAACGGATAGCAAACAATAGATGTAGATTTTGATATGGAATAATTCGAATTTTGAAAATGATTTTTTAACTACATTATCATTACAATTATTATGATTATTGAAACTATCGATTTTTGTATGAGAAGTTTACATTATTTACTTGCAAAAACGACCTATATATTCATCTTTTAAAGCTTTTACACCTATAGCCTGTATGCGTTAATACAGTTATGTATTGTTAATGTTATTATTGACTTTTTTTAGACTGGACTGCCACTGCTGCTCAAATGGAATTTGCAGATTAGATCACTTAGAGATGGCAGGGGGCAGAATGCGTATAGCCTTTGACTTAGTTTGAAGTGAAGGTCTAAAGCTTCCGGCGGAGCCTCGGCTTAAGCTGCTATATGCTATTATTTCACGGGATTAAGGCCACTGAGCTTTTATATCGCTTCGAATGGAGTGACTACGCTCAAGAGTGCCCACGAGAGGACGTTATCTTGGCGTGACACTTGTCTATAACATCTGCTGTTGCTATTGCCTGGTTAATATCACTTGCGAAAGCGTTAGCGCTGGGAGAAGATGCGGAAGAAACTCCAGCAATACTTCTATCTGGTATGATTGGGGTTTGGCGTTACCTGTGAGATATGATCCGGTATCGTTTAGGACATGATCGCTGGTTATTGAATGGCGACGATGATGGTGGTGCAGTGTACGTGGTTTGTCTTTTTGTCGTCGCGTCGTTCGAAAACTCGAGTACTTGTCTCGACCTCATGACAGTTTGACGTTTGAAGTGCGATTGTACATCGTATTCCTCTATAAACAAAATATAACAAATCTCATAGTTATAGTTTTATTTATCGATTAAATGTGAAATAAATAAACGTTGTTGTCTATAAATATTTATACGACAACATAAATTTATAGCGCGAGAACCATTAAAGGCCTGAAGTAAACTGTCGATTGCGTTAAATTGTAATATTTGAAATTGTTAAATTGTTAATGTTTTTTGAAATTTTCATAATTTCCGGACAAATTTCTGTTTCGACCAACAAGAACTTTATACCTCGAGTATAAGAAAGATAATTTAAAAGATAAGAGAAATCGCATAGAGCAGTGGTAGTCCAACTATAGAGGACGGAGGCCCGCGACCGTAGGTCGCAAATTCGATTTCCAGGATACAGTTTTATACAATTCACATTTTGTACATTAATTCTGTGATTGCCATTGCTCACAAATTGCATTCCTTAGTAAAAGCTGTGTTATGTTATATTATAATGTATATTTAGTATTGTACAGTAATTATCTTGTATATCCTCTCTAGTCAGTGGTAGAAGATAGATTTGCAAGTTTCCAGAAGATAGGCAGCAATCACATTGCGATCGCCAATCCGCTTTCCAAATGCAACGATTATGGTATATTCCCGCATATCTTTGGGAAAGGCCTACACCATGGAGTAGGTGTCTATGGGCTGAAACGACTACGAAATGAAATCGGTAAAGTCATATTCAACTTATGGTGTTATCCGGGGAAATAGGGATTCATTTATATTTAATTCCTATGCATATAAAATATTTTTCGACAGATATGGATACCGCAGGCATATGATTTTATAGCGCCTTGAATCTTGACAGCCCATACTCTCCTACTCACCGCTTACCTGTGGCGCGGTACTGCTGTTTTGGTAGCACTATAATAAAACTGTGCCAAATGTCACACAGACACTAAAACAAAGAAATTCAACTGCTAATTTTCCGTTTAACAGCTAATCGAATCAATTGAAGTTTTATTCAAAACCATATTTAGAGTAACAAAATTTTCCAAGAAATTATTGGTATATTTTGATTAAATAATCGACAGATATACATTTGTATAGAAACTACTATGTACGGTTTGCATCATTTAAATAATTTTATGAAAATAGTTTCGTATGATACAAGCTTAAAATTTTATTTGTCAAACAATGATTTTTCCAATTCAACGAACAGTTGAATGTTTTTTTTTTTCATAATTTGTTTGTTTTTGTATTTAAAAGAACGTATTTTTTTAATTTGCGAGTGTCTTCCTTAAAGACTCTTTATTAAAAAAATGTATGAAATATACAAATAAACTAATGATTAAGTGTGATCAAATTAAATTAAATACATTGTAAAATATTTAATATAGTTTTTTTTACTCTCGCGAATGCTAAATAACAATAACAATACATTTATATTTGATGGAAATGAAATGGTCCAGCTAAAATATTTAAAAAATGCTTAAGAAAAAGCTATTTCTATATACTTTTCAAAGAGTGCGGCACGTATATAACTGGCCAGTAACATGATCACATGATTAAAAACTTTTTGGTGTTGTATCTTTATCAGGCACGAAAGAAATTAAAACCGGTCGTTTATTATTTGCAATTGAGTGTATAACCATAATTTCAGTCGTAAGATGTCAACTAAAGTAGACTTCCCCTACAGGTTTTTAATGCTGGTTTCTTTCGTTTGTTTAAGAATATTTGATCGTAGAGATATCCTGAGCATAGCTCTTTTCATTATTCGTTGAGCGATAAGCTTGGCAGTAAGGATTTTTATGAAGGGATTAAATAAAACTTCATTTTAAGCAAGAGTTATGTTACACAGAGTCCAGACTGACTGACTCTGTGTTTGGCACTAATCGGTGTAACATAAGTCCTGAAGATGCCCCGTGGAGGGGTGAAACACGTGTTGAGTGATTTAACGGTGGTAGTTGTGTAATTCGCACTGTTTGCCGCATGCGCATTTATCATCGGGCTGGCGGGCGGTGCACTTTGTTGCACGAATACCACTGCATGTGCGGAAGTGGCTAAATATTGGTCCTTCCCTTGCTTAGGATGGACTTCCGCAAAATAACGCCTTTCTTTCCATTAAATATTTAATACTTCATTTGTTCACGAAGTGAATATACCTGTGACTGGACGGTTAGACAATTTTAAAAACAAACAAAAACACTTTTCTTTTTATTAAACATTTTTAATCTATAATTTATTAACAATGTATTGAATAAATTTAAAAGAAATTCCAAATAAAAAAACGACTTTTATTTTGTACCGAAACACGTCACAACCTCTTATTAACAATCTTATACGTTCTGCGCATAGCTGAACTCTATTTAAATTACAAAACTAGATACATATGAATACTATAACTTAGTCTTTGTCTGTGTACTTCTCTCTTCTATATCTTTTTTAACTACTCTTCTGTCTTGCTCTTGAGCTTCTTTTAAAGAGTCTGGAAGTTTCTGGTTGTTGGTTTCTGGTAGTGTGAGTACAAGGAAACCGGATATTGTCGCCATGCAGCCGAAAAGTATTGTAGGTAGGTAGACGTAAAATCTAGCCTGTAAAAAAAAAAAGAAATTTTAAATATTTGTGTCATTTTAAATTTGTGACAGTTGATAGTTTCTTTAGCTTTAATCTGTGGAAGTCTTCGCGTTCTGAAACTTAGACAAGTCAATGGTAAACACCATTGGATAAAAATCATTTGTCCATTGGTTTTTAAGCAGGTTGATTCATTTCCAATAGGTGTGAAAGCTAAAATAAAGTATTTTATGCTTTATACAAAAATCATGTGTATGTATGTTCGTATATATATGTAGATTTTGTACATGTTAATTATCCATTATTTATAGTTTTACTGTTTCCATACTATGGTTGTCTGTAAGAGAATGCCTCGTGTGATGAGACTGCCCGTAGTACATTTTTGTTTATTATTATGTTTGTGTATTATTTAAACTTTTTCTATTTTTTCTAGCGTGTACAATAAAGAATATTAAATAAAATTAAATTATTCATGCGTAATTTCTAATTAGATTCATATCATTCTTTGGTCTCTTATTGGTACTAGTAGTTCAGTTCGTTCTTAACAATCCTATGTATATATACTTCAATATTATTGACAATCAACCTTTATAAGCCTTATTAAAAGAGGTACTGAGGCGCATTTCAGATAGTAATTGGTTAGTATTACTATGTTCGACCTTATAGACGGAATCCTATAGGACAAAATATTTTAAATTTTGCAAATTGGATACGTGACTACAAAAAACTTCCGTCCGTACAAGGAAGCTCAGTTTGATTCTAGTTTCTATCGAATTGGGCTCTCCTGGCATTCATAATCAACAAAAGTGGTCACTGTTAATGGTCCTTATTTTTTTATATATTTCATATTCATACGTAATATAACATAATTTATAAAATCATTAATAACGACAACGAGGAAGTTCTTTCCGGACGCCGAGATGGTTCTGACGGTTCTGCTCACAGTAAAGCTGGACATGTGTCTGGCCCAAATACTCGCGGGCCACGGGGGATTCCCAGAGTACCTGTATAGGTTTAATCTAAAAGGGAATCCCACGTGCATCTATGACCCAGCGGTGGACCAGATGGTGTACGCAATATTTGCTGTCCCGTATATGAAGTGCTTAGAGTGACTAGCGAAGTGGAAATGGGTAGAAGTATTGCTTGCGGCAACATCGTTTTCCTTTTGGAAGAGGAGAGCCACCACACTTTCTTGCGGTCTTGTTGCAGGGTGGTGAGTGATGTAATTAGGCAAAACAAAATCGTGTAAAATGAAGTGTGGCGAGGGATGGGAGGCGTTGCGTGAATTATAGAGAATATAAAGGATGAAAGAGGGAAATAGTGAAGAATGAGAGAGGGAAGGTGAAAGTAGGAGGATGTATATCCTTGTTCCGAAAATAACATGAGGGAAAGAGTATTTAAAAAAATATATTAATAACTCAAACAATAACTAGGTACACATAAGAAGAAAGTATACTTTAAGGAAGAATAAAAATGAAACTGAATTTACATTGATTTTTGTGTACGGAATGAGTGTTGAACGTGTGTATATTGTGTGTTTGTATAAAGTACTAGCTGTGCAAATAAAATTATTATGATAATTCTTATTATCAGACAGACAGATGAACTAGGACTCAAAAATGTTCATCTCGGGCCGCATGCGACCCGCGAGTTTGACAACCCTGGTATAATATATATACATTAAACACGAACAAATAACAACGGATCGTTTGTTGTGTTCTATTTACGTTCGAAATCCGATTAACGAGTGTAAGAACGGTCGATTTTAATGAAGTGTGTTTAAAGTGATGTATCAATACATTAATCCGTTTGCCGGTAATTGGGATCCGTTTCGTACGTACGGAGCGGTTAATGAATTTCGGTTTGCCCGTAAATTCACTTCGCTTGTAATTCGATTACGGTACGCGTCCGTGATATTCGGCTATTGTTCGTTTAATGCGGAACGGCGTGTTCCGAAAAATTACGACTGTTGCGGGGTAATACAAATTTAATTGCACATTGTTTTTTTTTTCTTTCGCTGTGACTGACGAGGAAAGAGGTTCGTTGTAGAACCTTATTTATTGCCTATTGCTATAATCTCCTTGCCTAGTATCCCTCACTACTGACGTGACTTTTTTTGGAGAATTTCTCGAGAACTATGCTACATCATCTGTGTATTGCTTTGGTTATTGTATTTTCGAACGTGGCTGGGAACTGATGGAATCAGCACTTGGGTCTGCAGCCTCGTGGGCGTTGTTTACACTCTTTTTTCTGGCTTTGTCATGAAAAAACTCAGAAATCTTTTATGCATGTGGAAAGGCGAGTGGATACTCCGAATTGTTATCTAAAATTTACAATAAAATAGCGATCTATTCTACATAATATACACGGGCCTGAATGCTACATAAAAACTGTGAATGCTCTTAACGTAAGCCGAAAGCGTCTGTTGTATTAAAGGGACCGGAAAGTAATGTCGCTTTCTTAAGTTTAATTCATACGATTACATTATTAACAAGTTTTTATTTCTTATCAACAATATATTCGCCTTCGTTATTAACAATCTTATGCCATCAAGTATACAAATTTTCAATGTCGGACCGGTAAAAATCAATCAGTTTTTTGTGAAACGACATTATTTTCTGGTCCTGCTAATATTTAACTATATGAAAAACAGAAAGAAATAAATCCAATTACTTGTTCTATCCAACAGTTGTTAGCGGTCAGTTAAAGTATGCATTACTGCGGTATTCAAGATTGACATAAATCACCGTTTTTTTATAACATAATAAAAATATGTATATGTAATATTATCGACAAGTGACAGTCGAATCCGAGGTCCCTCGTGGGGTCCCTTGAACTTAGTCACTCCATGGAGCGTTCACCGAAGCGATTTTAGAGGTCGGAGGCCTTCCAATCCGGTTAAACAGTAATATCCGTGCTCTGTATTTGGCACTAATCGGTGTAACATAACTCCTGAAGATGCCCCGTGGAGGGGTGAAACACGTGTTGAGTGATTAACGGGGGCAGTTGTGTGATTCGCATGGGCGCTTTCGCATTCGCGGGCTGGCGGGCGGTTCACTTTGTTGCACGACTACCACTGCATGTGCGGAAGTGGCTAAATATTGGTCGTTTTCTTACTTAGGATGGACTTCCGCAAGGTAACGCCTGATTCCATTAAATAAACAGTAATATGTAGCGGTCCCAGCCTAGGCTTCCCGGAAGCCTTCGAGCTTCGGTACTTTAAAAGAGGTCTGGAGCACTCTCCGCCCTACCAACTCATGTCCACGGAATGTGCTATTGCAATTTGGGCGGACGTTAATCCTATCAGGAAAAAAATAAAAACATTTCTGCACCTTTAAAAAATATTTAAAAAGAAACGTAATTATATTTAAATCATGAGAGTACTTTCATATTAGTGTATTTCAGAAGCTTATGATTATTTAAACTATTTTATTACTCTATGGCAGTTACCACAGATAAAAATAAATTGTAACAAAATCTACGTAGCGTTTACTCGTTCGTAGCAATACGCGGCGAGTAATGTTTGAATATGACTTGTATTAAATCCCACCTAGGTACAATAGGTACACGGTAGGTACAATGTACTACCGGGTATTGTATTTTACGCTCCCTACTTCTTCCTCTCCGCTCCTACCAAGTACACGTTCGACTTCGAGTGCCGGTCTGGCGTTAAAATCGGGGAGGTAATAGCCTCCCTGATAAACGAAAAAGACACCAAACAGTCATTCATCACCCTCTGCAGAAAAATCTTAAAAAATGCTATAGAAAGAAATAAAACGTAAATATTGCAAATAAATAGATAATGAAGACAAAATAAGAGCAAAATAATATACAGTACTGTGATATAAAATAATTATAGAATTTAAGTAATAAAAATGTGATATAAAATAACAATGTTATTATGAAAATGTAAAAAGAAAAGAGGAATGAATGTAAGGTGATACAGAGCAAAAGTGAAAGACAGCAGAATTGTGGCATGAAAGAATAGACCGAAAGACAATGTGAAGTATGAAAGAAGAGAAAGTAAATAATAAAAAATTATGTGGATAATTAAATTTGCCCGTAAAGTCCCTGTCCAAAAGATAGGGGGTACGAGAGGCCCCCAATAGCGGGGGCCATTAAAAAAAATTAAAAAAAATACCTGGTACACGTACACACACGTATATTCACTGTCGAACACAGATGTACTCTTTCTCAAATGATAATTATGCTCAATTAATGTATTGTATACCTTATCCAAAAATCAAAGGTTCCAGAAATAATAAATAACAATATGAAAACGCTTTAAATTCGTATTATTACATATTAAAATGAATTACAGTTTATTATTTATTCCTGCAGACTTTGTGCTATCTAAAGTTACTGGCGTGTCGTTTTCCAATATCAAAAAAAACTGTTGTAAGATTTTCTACAGTTTACCTGTTTGAAAATAGATGTAAAAGCTTTAAAGATTTTTTTCTGAGGAATTAGTCTTTATTTAACATTAAACCAGGGATAAATATGTTTATGCGTCCCGTCAAGCATTAATAAAATTTATTTTATTTTATCGACTTTCTCTCATCAATATATTATTATAAAATTAATTATAATAAAATTGTGGTACACGCTAAACCGAAAAAATGAATTAAAAATAACCATAGATCAAAACGAAGTGACGCACGAATAGAAATCTGCGTGCGTATTATATATACGCTTGTATCGAAAATACATTGCCAAATTACTTCGTTTTTCCTTTCTTATTTTATTAATTTTTACTTTTAATTATATTTAATATACTTGCTTTATCTGCTTATTTTAATGTTAATTAAAAATAAAGTTCTGTATGTTATTAATTGCGGTATGTGCGGCGCTTCATAAAAATTTAAAATCAAAATTGGCCCGTTGATTAAAAAGGTTGTTTAACCCTGCTTTAAACAAAAGTTTTAATGTATAGAACAAGCACCCCTTTAAAACTTTTGCACATATTTACAATCATCTCGTACATGCGACGTTTATCGATTATCTCTTGCTAAAGAACCAAAGATAATAGAAAAGAAAATATTATAGAACGTACCAGTAATGGCGTCTGCGGGGCGATAGTGGACCCAATCTTCCCAATAGTGGAGCAAACCGCTAACAGCGTAGTCCGGTAGTCTGTAGGAAACACCTCCGCCGCAAACACGTACAGTGAGTTGTACGCCAACGTTATGAAGAACTTTCCACCCAAGTAGAACACCGTGGACCAATTACCATCTGCAAAAGTGAAATTCAAATTCAGAACATTTTTATTGAATTACGCATTCACACACACTTTTGAATCAATGAAAAAAATAATTCATTCGAATAGTAAGAAAAGGACCAATATTTAGCTACTTCCGCACATGCAGTGGCAGTCGTGCAATAAAGTTCGCCAGCCCGTTGATAAATGCGCTAAACACAGAGTTTTAAACTAATCTAATCACTAATCGGTGTAACATACGTGTTGAGTAATTTGGCGGTGGCGGTTGTGTGATTCGCATTGTTTGCCGCATACGCATTTATCAGCGGGCTGGCGGGCGGTGCACTTTATTGCACGACTACTTAGGATGGACTACCGCGAGGTAACGCCTGATTCCATTAAATCATTCGAATAGGTTACTAAATGCTGAATGCTGAACGCCTTCGATATTGTGAGCAGTCGCGATCGCAGGTCACGGGTTCAATTCTTGGAATATAGTCTAATATAATTCACATCTTGTGGATTATATAGGATTGTCACTGCTCACAAACAAGCTTCCAGAGGATGAGCAGCAGCGTGCTCTGCGTACCATAATACCAAACTGCGATGGACAACCCGCTTGCCAAGAGTGTCGACTATAGAATATGCCTGCCTTACTTGTATATATTTAAATACGCAACTATACGCCGCTACCAGGGATAGTGGTTAAAAATTTGTTTTCTTCCTATATTTCCATTTTAAATTTTTAATCCATTTTTAGCACCACACGGTGGCGATTATGGTATATTCCCCTATAGATATCTTTTAGGAGACCTAGGCCTTGCAGTGGGCGTGACATTGATATAACAAATATTTAAATATGTATTTATACAAAAAATACTACGGTTCGAAATGTTGATTCAATCGATAAGAATAAGATATTACTCTTTTAACATTAATTTTACTTTTACTTAATTTTAATTTTTTCCTGTTATAAATCGTCTATTTGTCACGTGAAAGTCAGTATGATATTAATTCCAGGCACATCTTTATCCTATATAATACTACAATGGCTTAAAATTTTGAATCGTCAGTTATTTTATTTATTTTAGCGTTGGCTGTTGGGGCCGAAAGATTCTAGAGTGGCGGCTGCTAGCCGGTAGATACGGCGTGGGGAGGCCGCCCACTAGGTGGACCCAGGACATAGTTAAGATTGTGGGATGTCATTGGAAGCTGGTAGCGCAGCACCGGTCATCGTAGCGATCTTGGGGCGGAGCCCTATGCCTTACAGTGGGCATCCACCTGCTGAAAATAAGAAGAAGCTACTATCGTGTGGGAACGTACTACTTAGAAGAACCGTAAATTCAAACAATTGCTATCTATAAATGAAATTTTACAATATAAACACTGAGATGAGTCAATAAACCAATTCAAGACTCTTGAACGCTATTATAAGAATTATTTAATAATATTCTTTTAATTAAACCACGCAAAAGGAAAATCTCAGATATCTTGTGAGAATAACGATCACAATTCCCGGATTTTAAATGTTAATTTCGTGTAACTCTACCTAAAATTGCGGTAAGTCCATAAACAGCACAATCATTTGTTTCAATTCGAAGTAAATTTTTTAAAATGTATCCAATTTCTTCATTAAATTCTCTCATTATGACAGAAAGAAAAACAAATGAAAAACAACACGAAACAAAATGTTCTTAACTTGTTTCTTTTTTTTTTAAATGTAACCGTTTTTATTGTCATATGTCATAACTAGCCAGATACAAATAGTACTAATAGTTTGTAGTAGTGTAGTTTTTTTTGTTTGTAGTATAATTTACATTTTATGCATTAATTATATACGATTGCAACTACCGACAAATAAGAGAAACCATTTTCCAGAGGAAGGGCTGCAGCGTTTTCTACGTACCATAATATAATACTGCGATCGCTAACCTGGCTATTATGGTCATTCCCCCCACAAATAACTTTGGGGTAGACTTATGCCTTGCAGTGGGTGTCTAATGGCTGAATCGAAGATAAACAGAATAGTCAAAGACATTTTAGTGTATACCATGTATGTATTTCTATATATGTTTATATGTAAGTATATGTATTAAGTGTATTATATACTGAAATATGTAGTGTGTATTATTTTTGCGACATACACCCTAAAGCGCTCTTTCCTTCATGTCTCTCATATCCATCCAAAAGTTAGAGTTAGTCTGGTAGAGACCGCCTCGAGCGATAAGATCGCATGTTGTATCATCTCTACATAAATTATTTAACTTTTATTTGTTATATGTATTTGTTTTTTTTGTTCTTTTGATATACAATAAAGTGTAAATAAATATATATTTACGATAACCTAATGAATGTAAATAAAAAAAAATTGCTTTAGGTAAATGTATAAGTTTAAACTTATACATATCATCAAGACATCTTTCCATCTCACACAACTACTAAGCGGGCACGGGTACTGCAAGCAGTACTTGCACCGTTTTAAAATAATCGATAATGAGACTTGCCCATGTGACGACTCCACAGTACAGACTTTTGATCACTTACTCAGACACTGCTCCCGATTCGCATCCAAAAGACGTAACCACGTGACCTTATGTGAAAACCTTAATATACCTCCGTTCAACTTACTGGACCTTCTCAAGAAAAAATCTACAGCAGAATCTTTTCATGAATTGGCTCGGCACATTGTCCTAAATCTCAAGGTATTTAACGGTTTGTAGCGCTTGGGCAGCGACTTGAAATAAAATAATGTACCATCTAATATATAATTGAGTGTTCCAAATTGTATTGTTTATATGTATACATTTTAGGTGTATTTATTCGTAAGAGAAAATTGTGTAAGAAAAATTCTAAAAAATAATAAAACGCTGTCGTGCCTTCCAGCTGGGAGAAGAAAGATCCGTATCAAATAGCGGCAACCCTCTCCCAACTGTCTGCGTTTAGTTAAAGCGAAAAATAAATATAGTAAAAAAACACTGGCGATACAAATTAGAATTAATAAAAAAAAAACGGTCAATGTATATGATTTTATAAGAAACTACTAAACGGCGCGATTAATTTATCTCTTTGTATATTTAAAAAAAGTATTAAACACAGACTCTGCTTAAAGACATTACTCTAATCCAGAAAATGTCTACGATGAAGATTTTTGAAAATGAATGGTTCTATTTTTCAGGATTAAAACATATTAATACAATCATTATAAAAATTTAAAACACTACTGAGTTTCTTGTTTACTATATTCTCTGTATATGGCGTGTAAACTTAATTGTAAGCTAAAGATTATAAATGATTGTAACAATCTCATAAAAAAAAAGCTGTTTTTACTTTAACTTTGACATATTATTTGCGAAAATAATTTTTCCCCCGCTTTATTTTAACAGCGCTGTAATTTGGAACGACACCGATAGATGGCGCCAGATGTTGATTGCCTCGTGCTATGGTTACGCAAGTGTAGTCGCATAGGAAGGCTTCAAGGCTTCAGTTCAATTTAATCGCCCATGTCGAAAAAATTTCGAGCAACTTCAACCAAATTTTTTTATATGCGGCTCAGTTATCTGAGACCGTGAAATAAATTACCTTAAATTTATATATATGTTAATGAACAAACATATTGTAAATCATTTAGCAGTAACTGACTGTTTCAAAAAAAAAATTATAGTAGTAGGTAACGAATTTTTGTTGTTTCATAATTGGTGTAAAAATATATTCTAAATCAGTGATTCCCAAAGTGGTCTATATCGACCCCTAGGGGTCTATGACAACCTGCAAGGGATCTACGTCAACGAAAAAGAATTTGGGAGTCCATGAAATGAAAATGGGGGTCCACGATAGTGGATCTCAACACATACACTGATAGTACCTATTTACTTACATCATACTATCTTATAATATCAAAACATTTACATTATTTATAAAAGTACCTATGAAGTAAAAAATTATTAATATGTAACGTATATTTTACATAACAGATACAAAATTTTATTTTGAGTAGTTTTAATTTAAATTCAATTAATAAATGTATAAATTAACATGTGTATTTACTTTAAGTTTTAATACTAAACTTCACTACAGTTAGAAATTTACAGGAAATCAATATCAGGTAAGTAGAGGGTCTACCTAATACGGAAAAACATGGCATTTGGGGAACTCTGTTCTAAATAGTACGTATTTATGGAACAAATTTAGTGTTCCGTGCACTCCTTACTTAATTTTTTCTATATGGTCCGTAATTATGAGACAGGGAAACTAAGCAAGCAGTATTTATTTAATTCCATGGTTACAGTACATATTTGTACAATATTGTTCGTAGAGGTCTTACCGCTTTTTTTACGTTTTTTATCGGTTGCTACTATGACTATTTGTATGATGAAAAATATAGATATGCTAACATTTCTCCGACGCCTTCTATCGTATGTAGAATAGAAATTCATGATTACATATTCTGCGTGCATGCCTCCTTTGATAACTCACAAAAAACCGAATCCTTTGCTTGTGCCCTTTATAAATTGTTTGCAATATATTTCAACCGACCAGCGTAGAAAAAGTGAGTTGAATTATGAACGAAATACGTGAGGTTACAATGGTACAGATAAAATAATGGAATCGAATGAAAATAATTTAAAACCTCTAATATAACTCCATTAATATCTAAACTGATAAAACTTTATAATTAATCTTCTGTTAGGTTTAAAAGCCTAATTTAATTTTGATAAATTTAAAAAGTTTATTTAAAATAAACTCTTTAAAGTTATCGTATTAAAGTGTAAAATATTTTTTAAATTATAAAAAAACTTCATACCGAATTGCTCTTCAACTATATTAAGTATATATATCGCATAAAAACACATCTGAGATTATTGTTAGGTTTTTTCAATTTTATTCTTTTTTATATTAAATAGTCACTAAGTATTTTTCACATGACGTTCACGGGTGATCATACGTGATTAATTATTTGAATAAATACATGTATAATACATTTGATTAAAATTAAGAATTGCTTACTAAAATGAAGAATTTTTCATCAAAACATTAATTTTTTAAAGAAGGTAAAATCAAGAATTATTATGAAAATTAATTAAACATTTTTAATTCAGAATTACGAATTTTCTATTGAATAATTTATTTTTAGTATAATCCTTTGAAAGACAACAATTGTTTCTATTAATGAGAATAAAAATTGGTGTCATATTGCTCGATCTAAATGCAAAGAATATCTAAAACGTATTACTGCATTTAACATTATAAATACTTGTTTTATGTCAAACATAGATCAATCAAGAGTTTAGTGTACTTAAAAGGATATTGTTAGGCAAATAAGAAAAATTAATATCGAATATATATCCATCTATAAGGTGAACATACAACCCTATTATTGAAAGATAGAGACTGTTTTTAATCAAACGTTTCTAAAATCTATTGGGATGTCTACGTGGAGCAGTGTTTCAATCAACATATATATATATGTTATATTATCATAGGCTACATATAGACTATATTTAACATGATTTCTTTATAAATAAACCGGTGGTCTTCATCCTATAATCAAGGCGGACATTAAACAGCTAAATTTCATAATAGCACTGTAATACTGCGAACGCATGTAATGAAGTTATACAGATTATACATGTATATTGTAAAGAAATATAGAAGAGAAATAGAACATTTACTTACCGGGTAGAAATCCATAGGCAATAAGAATCAATCCAGTTAAGATGAAGGCAATAGCAATAACTCGTTTTCTTCCAAATCTGTCCAAGAATATCAATTTGCAAACATTGGCCGGAGCTTCAATAATAATAACAACAATGTAGTTCAAATAACTGTTTCCAGATAATTCGATGGCGTTTATAGAAAGGCCGTAATAGACTAGAGTTGAAGTAGTCCAGAGGAAGGAGCAGATGAAGACTCTCTTCCATATCATAGCGGAGGCGAGAATCTGTCTGAAAGATGATTGGTTGCTTTCTCTACTCTCAAATTTCTTAGCATCTCTCTGCCTCATTGCATGTTTCTCCACTTGATCATAATGATCTTTAGGAATTGTTACATTGTTTAACTTCTCCGACTTGCTTAATGTGTTCAAACCTTCTTCATATCGACCCTTGCTGAAGAACCACCTGAAGCTTTCAGTCAGTATCCACATGTAGATGAATACGAAGATAGCCGGCGTGTAAATAATGAGCAGTAGATATCTCCAGTTCTGAAGCCACCAGAATAGCAGTGTGACTGTGACTCCACCGAGAATAAACATGGTGTTGAATAGGAGACTGATGAATACTCGACCCTTGGGTCCCACGAGTTCTAACGCTGAAATGGAAAGAAAACATTTCAGATACATTATGGTTAACTTTTTATGGTAATTTATTACTTATAATATAAAGTGTATGCTATTCTTTATCTTTCTTTCAAATAGATTTTAAAATTAAATCTATTTGATCTGTGTAAACGACAAAAATAATTGTGGAAAATCTTGACGGATCTTTTTTTAATTTATAATTTTTGCTCCATAATAAGTAGAATAATAGTACCAATATCTATTCGCCTTTATAATCGGAACACAGTTATATGTTACAGTTAAAAATATAAATTATTCCGGTTTATTAATGTAAAAAAAAAATCGCTGATTAAAAATTATGCATTTATTTGCTTAAGGTGTACAATGTTCACAAAATCATTACAGTTGAAGTAGAGAAAAAAAATAAAGTAGGTATAAAAGAAAACAGATGAAAATATATATGGCAGGTAGTGATCGAAGTGTGGTATTATTGTATGCAGAAGACGCTGCTACCTAGGACTCTCTTCTCTTCTCTCTTCTGGACACTTGTTTTGGAGCAGTAACAATCCTATATAATTAATGCACAAAGTGTAAGTTATATAAGATTGTATCTCTGCAGTAGAACCCGCGACCTACGATCGCTAGTATCAGTCTATTACCGCTAAGCTATCGCTGCTTAATAGTGTCAGTATTAGATCTTAATTGTATAATTCTGTTGTATGTTTAACTGATGAAGCACGGCTGATTACATTTTATACTTGTTCAATGTAATTAGAATGGGTTTTCCAATCTCTAACACGTTCACTTGGATAAAGTTCCAAAGTAACATAAATAGATGTTAAATAATGTTGCCGACGCGGCCGAAACGCAAACTTTCACGGCTGAATGGAACTTGTGCGAAGTAAATTTAGTAGAGAAGTTACAAAAAGTAGGTGAGGTAAGAAGTTTGTAACGTAGTGCCCGAGTAAGGTCAGGAATAGGATTTTAGGATCGGAGCGGATATGATTTATAGTTATAGTTTTAATTTTTATACTTTACTACGTAAAACCTACACTTGAATTTTGAGTGTATATACGATAATACGGAAGAATTGTACACGAACGAAAGTGATCGACACAGTTTAGCGGATTAAAAGCAAGTTCAAGTGGTAGTAAGCAGGTCACATTTTGCTTATAACAAATTCCCGCAGAACCTTTAAGGTTCTAGAATGGAGAAAATGGGCCAACAAGTGTAGAAAGCTGGATATAGACCGCTTTCAACCAGTTTTATTAGTAATCTCTGGGAAAACTTATGTCCATCATTGGACGTTTCGGTGCTGAAATAATTATGATAATTAGGTAAACCGTTTTTTTTTTTAATTTTAGTTGTGTCTATACTTCTACGGGGTGATTGATTATAGTAACAAAAAATTTAAAATACTAACTCAATTGCTGTTAATTACTGTATCGTACAAACTATACAAAAATCAACAGTTTAAAAAAAATAACGTTATTTTAAGTTAGAAAAACCGTTTTAAATATTTGAAATACTTCATACAAAAATTATTATTTTTTATTATCTGTCCTTGTAGAGTTCATACTGTCTGATGTTATCAGCCTATCGATAAAAAAAAATTGTAACCTGTCTCAGAGTAATCACGTTATATAGGTGAATTGGAAGATTAGAAACAGTAACTTTGAATTAATAAGGAAACAGAAATGGTTATCAACAAAGTTCAGTAGACAAACAAAACTTATATGAGCTATAGATTCACCCCTACATAGCTTTTATACTTATAACTAATCACCCTGTATGTAAAGACCCTCACACACAGTTATAAGGTCGTTATCTTCATCGGATCTATAAGCATCCGCACTTTAACCTTTACCTTTAACGCCTCGACAGTTCCTCGTATTTTTTTTTACGTTTAATTAAGGTTTTCGTTCATCGAACACTTCCGGTAACAATTGTTTTAGACTCCCGCGTGATATCGAACTTTTAAGGCACATCATTACCGGTTTTAAGATATAAAAAAAATAACGACATAAACATAAACGTTTAATATAAAAAAACTGTGTCAGACGTTCACTGCTGGAGAGAAGCCTTTATTAGAGACTTCAACATTTAATGTAATCAGGCGTTATTTTGCGGAAGTTCATCCTAAGTAAGAAAAGGACCAATATTTAGCCACTTCCGCACATGCAGTTATAGTCGTGCAACAAAGTGCACCGCCCGCCTGCCCGCTGATATGCCTGTTAATAAATACGCAAACACAGTTTTGGCACTAATCGGTGTAACATAACTCCTGAAGATGCCCCGTAGAGGGGTGAAACACGTGTTGAGTGATTTAACGGTGGCAGTTGTGTAATTCGCATTGTTTGCCGCATGCGCATGTATCAACGGGCTGGCGGGCGGTGCACTATGTTGCACGACTACCACTGCATGTGCGGAAGTGGCTAAATATTGGCCTTTTCTTACTTAGAGACTTCAACATCTAGATTCTTCTGACGAACGTAACAAGGAAATCCTACGCTGCGCTTTCAAGTCCGTGGTCTCCAGGATTTTAAGATCCCAGCGGCCATATGCGCTATGGGTTACGTAGCCTTTCCGTTCAACTTGTCAATTCGCTGGGTTAGTTTTTTATCTGTCCTTTAGAGTATTGAAATCGGTGTATATATATCTATTAAAAAAACCCAGTGTTAGCTTATTAAGAAGTCTTTTTGGAGCGTTTGAGAATCTCTTAAGGTGAAAATTATTACATATAATTTCTTGCAGTATTTTGTTCTTCGTTTTTCTTTTACATAATCTTAAATTATTCTCTTTTTTTCTTCCTTCACAATATCTTTCACTCTGTAACTTTTATTTATATTCAGTTTATAAATCGTCTTCTATCCGTCGTCGCATTTCTAACAATATTACATTTTTATTATTTTCTTTTATATTATTTACTTTTTTATTTTTATTAATACATTTGTTTGTCTCAACCGTTAAAATCTGTTTTCCTATTACTGCAACAGCTATTGATTATTATTATCTGACCTTAGGTTTTGTTAAAAATTATGACTTTATGACGCTCTCGCAGTATTTTAAGAATCTGCAGTGAAACCTATTTTTTTATTCTCGCTCTCCTATCTTTGGGAAGGAGTGGGTCGTTAGTTGTCTTATTAATTTTTTATTCACTTTCCTTTTCACTTTCATTCTCTACTAACATTCTTCACATAATCTAACGTTCCATTCTTTCTTTGTACAACTCATTCAATCTTTCTTTTTCGTACTAATTCTCATTCAAACATCGCCTTCTTATTTCTCTATTTTACAATTTTGTTTACATTTTTTCACATTTTTATTACAGTTTTATGCTTACCCTATTACACTGTTTTACTTGTTTATTTTTTGTAACACGTTTACTTATAACTTTACAAAAACTGAGAAACGATTCCCTACATTGGGCGTCTTTCAACATAAAGGTGATGTTTCTCTTATTTATTTTCGGCATTCGGAGTCGACCTGGATTCCTCTGAATGCAGGGCAGTGGTTAAGGTGGACCACAGTCTAGTCCACGCCCGGTTCACAGAAGCACGAGGGGTCCTCGTTGAGCTTAAACCGGTGAAGGTATTCGGGGAACCCCCCGTGTTCCGTGAGGAGCTGAACCAGCAACACTTCTTAGAGAGGCTATGCTGCCACTACCTTCCTTCCTTATTCGATCTCTACATCAGTTCAGAGAACACTGAATCAGGGACAGGAGGCAATTGCGTGCACCACGGTCTGGTCCACCGCTGGGTCACAGACTCCCACTCGTACTGTGTGTACTTGTAAGTGGATGTTCTGATTTTGATTATATATACGATCATTACAAAATATATCTTTATTTTAAAAATATATATAGTAAGACTAATCTATTTTTACTTTATCACGATTGCAATTTACAATTCATTGGTTATCAACAGCAAAAAATACAATTGACAACTGAGTAACTGTGCTTCTTAACTGAAGCGAAACGAACGGTTTTGGTTTTTAGTTAAAGAAAGCGTGTTCTGAGTTATTCAATAGCTGTCTATCTGGTAAAGTGTTTGATGAAGCTTTTTTATTTATACAGATAATAATACAGACAAAAAGTCCCTGTATATATATATACATATATATATATATATATATATATATGTATATAAATATATATATCTATGAACACATATATATATATATATATATCGTACTTTTATAACGTGTTTTCATGTTATCAATTTCGTGTTCTTCCTGTCAAAAGTTTCTCCTATAACGAGAGTATTTATCAACTTATACACGGTGATACGTGTAAATACTTTAAAGGGATCAAAAACTTCTCATTTGCTGTCAAATTAATGTATAATACACGCCATTAAAAAATAAATGGTTTCAGAAATAATAACTTATGTAATAATAATATAGTAAGAAAAGGCGTTTTTAAATTTCTTTTAAATGTTTACTATGTTACTATGCATCCTTTTAGACATTGTACTGTCAGAAGTTATTTTCCCCTCGCATACTTACAGAAAAAATAATAATATAACATGTTTAGGAGTGATCCCTTTATATATGACGATTCGAGATAGATATAAAAACGATATAGCTTTTTGATGATAAAATAGCTGTAACTCTACCCCTTGAAAATTTTTACACCCATGACAAACAACCCTGTATATCTATACTGTTCTTCTTCCTCTCTGTTATATTTCTGGTCACTTAAAAACCCACTTCGAAGACAAGCAAGCTAGTTGCAGAGTAGAAGTGAAGCTATCTCTTTTTTGCAGTGGAAATGCGTGGCGGTATTCTAATGCATCTCTTATACTATCATTTGCAACTAAGCGAAGTCTTACGGCATGATATTAATCATTCTTCGTATCTGAATAATGGTTGGCAGCTAGTCCAAAGATCAGAAAAGGTCTATCGATTATACTAGTACTAGTTCTTTTGGTGCTTTTAGTTACTGGATCACTCAGGGAAGTTCATTCCACGTTGGTAGGAGAGAAAAGTAAGCTTCGTTTGGTGCATGGTTTGTGGCAGAATCAAAAAACGAGTTGATAAAGTCTTATCCTTGTGAATTATAGCTCCCTTGGACCTCTCTTGTCTTGGTCAAAAAGTGCTTTAAATTCAAGCGACGTTTGAGAGTAAATACAGAGAGATAAGGCTACATGGGCCGCCGTTACCGGTGTGATTGTGGCTTAAAAACTTGGCATTGCTTTAAGCAATGATGGAGAAATATTGTGAAGATTGTAGTCAGTGTAAGTCTGTCATAATCCATCTAGGCGAAAGACGAGTTAGATCTTGCAAAATGTGTTGATTTGCATATATACTTTAATTTTTATTTATTATTATTTTAATATATTTACAAATCCTTCCTTTCATTACGATAGCTATACGGGAGTAGATGAGTAAGGATTTTTATTGTCAGTATTAATATTAAGCTAAGCCAAAAATAAAAAATGTTTTTCTCTCTTTCTTTTAGATGTTATTTATATTAGGTATTATTTTACTTTAGAAAAATAAATTGTATTTGGGTATGACTGTGCCTGTGATATTACAGGATTGATAATAGTTTCAGCTGTACTATGTCTACTGCTTCCTATTAAATTTTCAATAGGAACGTTTGAAAGCGTTCTATATCCCGCGTCTTTCGATGATTTTAACAAGGTCAATTGTCAACCTTACAGGAGGTTGTCTTGCACTGCCGGTCCGTCTCCACTCCCGAATATTAAGTACCCTGCGTCCATTTACTTTGCACGCTTTATTAATAAATAATTTTCATCTAAAACTTCTATCGAATTTTTTAGCACCTTTTCTTGTTAAAAGTGTACTTACCGTCAGGTGAATGTTCTCTAAGGAATTACCTGTTTTTATATTACAAAAAATGACAATAAAAGTATATCCTGTTTAAAATTGGTTCTTCTATGATTATTTCTTTTGCATTTTTTTGTTCTAAGTATAAATGATAGTTATTTTAAATTGCTAATGAAATTCTTAGAAACATCGCATTGTTACGGTTAGTATTCTATTTACAATATAAAGATGGACGTATAGCTCGTCTTGATGCAGTATACGGGGTGATTGTTTAAATGTATAAATGCGTCAAAGGGATTATATACTTTATTTGCTAGCAAAATGTCTTAAAGTTTATACACTATTTTGCAATCACCTGTATATAGTGATCATTATTAAGATATAGTAATTCGAATTTTGAAATATTTTTTTTTACTTTATTATCGTAACGGTATTTATTATTTCTGATGCCATTAACTTTTGGACACGGTATACCGTACATATATTATCAACAAATAAAAAAGTACACATTTGTCATCAAAAGACTTCACAGGAGCAATGTTTACACTACCTGCTGTTTAATATTACAGAACATACACAATGGTTAAGTTTAAATTGCGCAATACATAATGCAGCCGATACTTTGTTTTAAAATATACACCTTCCGCCATCTATCGGTTTAAATAGTAAACTCACTTGATAAGCTCAAAATTTAACACCATTTATCATTGCTAAATACATACATTTAAACTATAGAACAATATGCACATATAGAGTGATGAATGTGTATTACATTTCGTTGTTTAAGTCCATAGATGTCCACTGCAAGTATTTATATTCCCCCAAAAATATCTAAGGGGTGGTACAGTCTCCAAATTTATTTGTGAGCAGTTGCAATCCTATGTAATTAATAAACATAGTGTAGATTATATAAGATTTGTATTTCGGGAAAAGAACCTGCGACCTAAGATCGCATGTCTTAGTCTTCCAACGACGGGTTACTACTGTTTGATCACTTTCAAAATCAATGATTGCACAATTAATAAATAACGTAATGATAATACAGTAAGAAGAAATATTTTTTAAAGTTCGAATTACCATTTATTATATAAATTACTTTTTACTATCTGTCCTTACCGAGTTTGTATTACCAAAAGTTAGCCTGTTGCATTAAAAAAAAAGAAATATTTATGTAACATATCTGCATTCATAATATAATAAAATTTAAAACAGGAGCCACCAGACATTCTTGGAGTCGGGTAATAAATAAAAAAAGAAACAATTCGTGATAAAAGTGATTAAAATGGAGAAGAATGTGGTAGGTATAATAATAGATATAGATCTAATAAGAAAAGCATCGAAGAAAAAATTTGAGCGTAGAAAAGTGTTATTATTATCAAATTGTTAATGTTTAGAGAAATTGAATAAAAATTGTAAAATAGCAGAGTCCAGGAGCAATAGCGAAGGACGAGAGGCAATGATGAAACAAGGTATGCAAAAGAATGAAAGAGATGTTAAAAGAAGAACCAGAGAAAGATATCGCGACGGATAAAAGAAGGGTGAGAAAATAAAAATCATTATTTGTATAAATTATTAAGAAAATATCGTCCCTGTTATATGACAGGGGAGGTACGCGAGGCTCCAAAAACGGGGCCTTAAGCGTATAATTATAAATAACATCACGATTTAAGTAAAGGATCAATATATAGCTACTTCCACCATGCAGCAGTAGTCGTGCAATAAAGTGCACCGCCCGCCAGCTCGCTGATAAATGCGGTGTAACATTACTCCTGAGGATGCTCCGTGGAGGGGTGAAACACGTGTTGAGTGTTTAAACGGTGGTGGTTGTGTAATTCGCATTATTTGCCGCATGCGCATTTATCAGCGGGCTGGCGGGCCGTGAACTTTATTACACGACTACTGCTGCATGGCGGAAGTAGTTATATGAAAGGTTGTCAAATATCTCCCTTCCGCCTTTTTGTCTTTTGAATTTCGCGGCTATGTACAAAGCGCTACAGAGCTCGTATCTGGCAATACTATACATAATTTGAAAGGTCTTGACATAACCTACAAAACGACGCCATGCATGATTAGTTTGGATATTGCGTTCAACAGTTATAGACGTGTAAACATGGAGTTCACTAACGCCGAAATTCGCGCTATTTTAAAGTTTTCCTTCGTTAAAGGCAAATCCGCTAGAGAAACGTTCCGTGAGATTAATGGTGTTTTGGGGGATGGTACTCTATCACTTCGAACCGCGGAGGAATGGTTTCGACGATTCAGAGCCGGCGAAAACGACACCATGGATAAGCCAGCCGGCGGAAGACCTGTGACGACAAATACCGATCAAATCATGGACTACATCGAGTTAGACCGGCATGTGGCATCTCGTGACATCGCCCAGGAGATGGGAGTTATTCACCAAACCATTTTAAACCATCTGCAGAAGGCTGGATACAAAAAAAAGCTTGATGTTTGGGTGCCGCATGATTTGACGCAAAAAAACCTTCTGGACCGAATCAACGCCTGCGATATGCTGCTGAAACGGAACGAACTCGACCCATTCTTGAAGCGGATGGTGACTGGCAAACTGAAAAATGGATCACATACGACAATATCAAGCGAAAACGGTCGTGGTCGAAGGCCGGTGAATCGTCCCAAACAGTGGCCAAGCCGGGATTGACGGCCAGGAAGGTTTTGCTGTGTGTTTGGTGGGATTGGAAGGGAATCATCCACTATGAGCTGCTCCCATATGACCAGACGCTTAATTCTACCATCTACTGCGAACAACTGGACCGCTTGAAGCAGGCGATCGACCAGAAGCGTCCAGAATTGGCCAACAGGAAGGGTGTAGTGTTCCACCAGGACAACGCCAGACCACACACTTCGTTGATGACTCGTTAGAAGCTACGGGAGCTAGGATGGGAGGTTTTATCACATCCACCATATAGCCCGGACATAGCGCCAAGTGATTACCACCTGTTCCTGTCCATGGCAAACGCCCTTGGTGGTGTAAAGTTGAACTCAAAAGAGGTTTGTGAAAAGTGGCTGTCCGAGTTCTTCGCAAATAAGGAGGGGGGCTTCTACGAGGGAGGTATTATGAAGTTGCCGTCTAGATGGAAACAGATTATCGAACAAAACGGCGCATATTTGAACTAAATCCGATCACTGTAACACTTTTTATAAAGCATTGAATAAAGAGCAAAAAAGCGGAAGGGAGATATTTGACAACCGTTTATTGGTCCTTTTCTTACTTAGGATGGACTTTCGCAAAATAACGACTGAATTCATTAGATAATAACGATTTAATCTGGGAAAAATTAAATAGTATCAGTTTTATTAAAGATAATTATAAAAAAAATGTATGTAGAAAAAATCATTTCCTACTTCATAGAGGTAGACACGTGAAACGAGCGCCATCAATCGTTTTATACGGAAGTAAACTTTGTTTCAATACTGTACTTTAATAACCGTCTGTTCCGTGAACACTGACCTCTATCAAAGTACCTTTGAATTCATAAATAATCTTTAAAATACAGGAAGATTATTTATAGGTGTAAAGCCTCTAAAGGTTAATGTACATAGTGTGATAAGAAAATACGAATTTTTATACCAGGAACCACTGCATCTAAGTCCAGTTAAGAATATGTTTGATAGTCTAATTCATTGAGATAGTCTCGAGCAAATTTTAAAATTCATTAAGGCTTGCTCAGAGTCTTTGAATCAGCCTCTTCCCACCCAAACCCTCTCATAGCAAGTGCTTCTCCCTACTTCCCCTGTACCTCAGTAAAGGCCAAGAGACGTCCCAAAGACGTACTCCTCACTCCCATCACAGGCCTCCCACAGAATACGCACCACACCATACTACACCCGCTGCAAGCGCTAACCACTGCAGCTGCGACACTCCGCATAGGACAGCGGGTTATAAATAACAGAACCAAACGCTACTCATCACACCACAACACCTGTCTTTAGAGAGCGGCCGCCCGCTCTCTAAACGCGAACAGTGTGGGCAAATCAAGTTTAGATCCGGATCCCTCCTTGGTTCGTCTGTGGTCCACGCTGCCGTCCCAAGCCGTATATACAAAACACAAACATTACACAGCCCTACTCGGGTAGAGCGCTTTACTACGTGCGAACGTTATCATGCAACTGGTGCGCACCCATCCAGTTTTGTTTATTTTCAAGTTTTTAAGTTCACGGACCCCTCCGCTCCGTGAATTCTCCAAAGACTTTTAAAAGTCCCCGGGTTAACAGCAATAACTTCAACCGAAAATAAGTAAGAAGGAAATTTGAATAAGTTATACTTATATATCAGCTTCCACAAATAAAAGAATGATATCATATTCGCTGCATTCGTCGCGCATTATGGATTTTGAATAACGCGTTAACAAAATTTTGTTTTAGCTGTAAAAAACACCAAACAAGCTCATTAAATGTTAAAATTAGTGTATGAACTTGAGCAAAAGTCAGGGTGTTATTTGACCCTAAAAACCGTGCAAAGAAAAGCAAAAAATCGTTTGATTAAAAAGGCGAACGACGATCCGAAAGTTTATTGAGGAACGAAACAACTCGCATGGATTCAATCAAAGAATTGTACCGATGATTTGCAAATGATACAAAACAGCCAGTCATTTGTTTTCAGATGTCGCTACTCTTTACTCTCCTCCTTACGCCTTACTCTCCGGATTTACTAGCATGCGATCTTAAAACTTGATTTAAATTTAACACGTTGTTCGAAATAAAATTAGTCTCCGTATTTTTGGATATAACTCGTGAGTGTCTTTTGTCGTCAAATATATAGTAAATTTTAAGACTATGTACTCACCTAAAACAAAACACGCTGTATATATCCCACCTCCGAAAGCGGGCTCAAGAAACTCCAGGACTATAAACATGTTGTAATTCAGGGAGAATGCCCGGATCACACCGAAGATTCCGCTGGTGACGCACGCGAAGACCAAGGCGAGGCGTCGACCGAACTTGTCTGATATAAGGCCGGTGAGAGGGATGGAGATAAAAAAGCCCGCGTTGTGGACTGTGCCCACTAGTGACCGCTTCCAATCCTGGCAAGCGAGGTCGAACTGAAAACAATTTAAAGTATTACTTATTATTAGTAATGGTATAGCTCAATTCATAGCAAATAGATTTTACAACTACTTTCTATTATTCTGAAATATATTTATGTATACTAATTTATTTCTATATAAGACAGTGATAGGCCAATAGCTTTTTATAGTACAAAGCCTGCAAGGACAGCTACAGTAAACAATAATTAAATTTAATATGTTAATTTTAGAATTTTTTAAAAAAAATTCTTGTTGAATTATAATTAATTTTATCATTACATCTAAATTCTTTGATTTTTAGATAGACTCTGCCATAGATATCAATTTACAGCAAACATGCTATACATTCACTCCAGCTTTTATACTTATAACTAATCATCCTGTATAATACTAGATGTCCCCTTACGGGTTGATTTTAGTGTAATACTTTCTTAGCTGATCTATACACGATAAAAGAAATATTTCTACCGAATTTAAAGTTTTCTACGCCTATTAGTTCCATAGATAACGTGATGAGTCTATACTTCGTTAAAATCTCTATGTATGTAAATAAAAGAGATATATCCAATTCACATAACGGTGCTAAATATTCAGTAAAAATTTTTATTATGTCAATATAATTAAAATAGAGTTTATTACTGTATTTATTGAAGCATATACTGTTTAGTTACTAAAAGACACAATATCGGAAGATTCATTATATTTCGGGTATACTAAACGCGCGGTAGCGGTTCCACATGTATTTTAAAAAGTCAATATCAACCTCTCTTTATTCTCTAATTAAGTACAATCTCAATATGACGACACAAGAAAGCAGCGGTCACAGTAACTACCATTTCAGCTGTACAATGTTCACCGATGGACATATATTTCTTCCTCATATTTCCAAAGACTTTAATAAGGTCATCCGTCCGCCTTGTCAATGGATGTTTTATATGTTTAACATTATACAAAGTATAGATGTTAGCATTAATTGCGTGAGAAATATGTGTATTCTGTGTGTTATATCAATTATTTAACTACAAATCGCACAAGATTTTTTATTCGGTTTTATTTTCATATTTACGTGATTTAATTTTCAATGGCATTAATAGATAGATGTGGCTCTCAATTGAATTTACGTAGAAAAAATAATGTAGTTATGATATTTATATTATATTTCCTGTACAACAAAATGCGATAAACTATTAAAAATGGTAATGATAAAGAAGCATTTTCAATACAAGATGGTTGGTATCGCAAGGTTACAAAATAATAATTATCAGCCAGGTGGTCGTAAAAAGAAGTCTGTCAGATTCTGCAATAGAGATTTAGGGTCCATAATTGAGCAAACACAACTGAAGTCAGACTCCGTAATGGTGCGCCGTATAAAAAGTAACTTCAAACGAAAATGAAAAATGAAAGGTAATAAAAAACATATCCGTAGACAAAAACACAAGCCTTGTCCGCGATTAAAACCCGAAATAGATTTACAGAGGGCGCCCCTTTTAAATTTGTAAAGGGGCACAAAAGTTGAGCGCCAAAACAAACAGCAGCGGGTCGATCGTCGGGCACTTTTTTTTCTGTATTTCGGATTGCAAATGAAATTCTGCCGACTCTCTTGTTTACATCAACTGAGCATCGATTTAGATGACTTTGTTTGTTTCAATCTCGGCCTCAAAGCTCTTCATTTAGCAAACTCAACACGTAATTTATTTCATCCATTGAAACTAGAATCAAATTGAGCTTGCTTATAATACAACCCTTCAGATAAAAGGGTTTCAATCGCACTCTAATCTGAGAATAGGCGTCTGGAAATTAAAGAGTGTCTTCAATTTAGTTTTTTTTTACAATTATTGTTAATAAAGTTTTAAATTCTAATGCACACTTATTTAACATAGTTATATATTAAAGCGAAAGGGTTAAACTCGTGACGAGTCCACTTTCGAATGCCTCGGGGCGTGGGCCCCACAGGAGAGAAATTTGATTGAGAAGCTGGGAAACACTGAGTCCGACAATTTCTTCGCATATGTAATTTATTACAACTTCTCGCGAGTTTTTTAATAAGTTTTTTTTTTTAATTTATTTATCTTATAAAACTATACACTGTTGCCCACAAAAGAGTTGTCTTTAAATAGAAATCAGTATTTTATCATCTGTTTACAGAACCAGGAGAACTGATGGTAATTAGTAAAGTTGAGGGCAAACGTTCAAGAGTTAGTAGTCCCATAGTCAGATCGGACCAAACTCCATACTCTTAATTTGAAACTTTATAATGTACACGATTCCACAGAAGCCGGTGGCGCAGTTAAAAAACAAAGGCCATGTTTAGGGCGTTACGCAACTACGTAATAAGGAAACAAGGAGAATGTAAATCTGCATTCATTTTTATGCTTCACGTATTCTTGATCGAAGTTGATGCTGCTAGCCCTAGGGGTTTTATAACTTCATCAGAGTTGAGTTCAGGTCCGTAAATTTAAAAATACAATTATTCTGGTCTGGATCTGGATCCTTGATTCGCCCACACTCTTCGTGGTTAGGGAGCAGGAGGCCGCCCCCTTAGAATAGACATTGTGGTGTGTTGGGTCTTGCCCTGTTGTGAATGATTCAATGTCATGGTCGGAGAGTAGCGGGTGAAGTGGTCGCTGGTGTTGTGTGGTTAGCGATTGCAGTGTCGTGGGTGTTCAGTGGGAACCCTGTAAAGGAGTTCGTCCTTGGGATATCTATTGGCCTTGGCTGAGGTACGGGGGGAGTTGCGAGTAGCACTTGCTATGAGGTCTTGTACTCTAATAACAAATATTGTTGTCAAATTAATTATTTAAATTCAAACCGACGTCGATGAGATTAATATTGTCAATTCTGATTTTAGGCAATGAATTTGTTTGTGTTCGAAAAGGGCTTAATTATATTAATAATGTTTTGCAATATAATTAAATAAATCTCAAACAAGTTCAGAAATATTTCTTTTGTTAGTATTATTACTAATAAAAAGGATACTACTAATAAAAAATATTTCCGAATTTATTATCAATGGTCAAAGACCGTACGAAATTGTTTGATAAATGTGTGTTGCCAGTGATACGGGTAGAACCGTGTTATATGGGTTTAGCAATGCTACTGGTCACATAGAAAGCAATAGAAGGTGGCTATGCTCGGAGTTGCACTGCGAGATCGAATTAGAAATATGTTGGTCCACAGAAGAACCAAGATTACCGTCGTAGCTCGTGCCGACACCACGTGCTTGTACACGTGGTGTGAAGGACTAGTTCCTGTCGCAAGGCTTTGGAGGAGATCTGTGCCTTATAGTGAGGTGTTTATCGTCTGAAAGAATACTATTATAAGTAGTTTATGAAAATTCTATATGAAAATCTTCAATTACAAAGTAACATATTAAACTAAAAACGTGTCTGACTTCTTTGTGGGACTTTCTCAGAACACACGTGGCTTTATTTCTAGTTGAACGATGACGGGGAGATTAAGTTTCTGTTAAATTGGGCTTTTCTTCAAGTACACAAGTGTTTGTTATTAATGACCCAAAGTGGATAAAAGGTCGTATATAACAATTACCAGTTGACCCTGTGTACTACGTTCCATCTAACAGTCAACGAGTGAATAAATTACGAATTTTCAAATTTACATACTTTTTGACTCTGTGTTTGGCACTAATCGGTGTAACATAACTCCTGAAGATGCCCCGTGGAGGGGTGAAACACGTGTTGAGTAATTTGGTGGTGGCGGTTGTGTGATTTGCATTGTTTGCCGCATATGCATTTATCAGCGGGCTGGCGGGCGGTGCATTTCATTGCACGATTACCACTGCATGTGCGGAAGTGGCTAAATATTGGTCCTTTTCTTACTTAGGATGGACTTCCGCGAGGTAACGCCTGATTCCATTAAATAATTACAAAAAATCATTAAGTACGTTAAATAAAAAATCACGGCTAAAGGGATGTATGTGTGTATTTACTTATCATTTTTTAGACAAATTAAAAAACACTAAAATTATGATAATAGGTCAAGCCATTCTAGAGTTTTAAATAGTGTTAATAATATAACTTTGTTTCTAATTATAAATGTGGTGAGGCGAGATTCAGACTACAGGCGACTAATCACTCGTTTATTAATTAAAAGTCTTTTAATAAACAAAACACTACTCATTTGACATTCTCTAATTGACATCTTACATCTAGAATTTAAAAAAAGCAAACAACGTTTAGCTGTGTCGATCGTAAATATGATTCCTTACATTATTAATGAAAAATCAAATGATTTGACTATATTAGGAAAAGATTTATGTTATATAAATGAATTATTTCAAAATTCTCTAAAAAGAATTTCTTACTTAATTAAATGTTAAGGATTTCTGTATTTTTTTGTTAGTAACAATAATGAATATGATTTATTTATTGTTTGTTACACAGTAAACCACACGCGCGGTTAGTACAAGGTTTTGTGAACAATGGTAAACGGAAGAAAGTTTGTTCACACGGTTCACAGTTTTAACTTCTGCGTCAATGTTGCCACTATACAGCACATATCTTATTTTTTGTCTTGTTCACTCGGCGTATAGTTGCGTGAGTGGGAAAAGGATACGAATACAGGAAATAACAAACTGACAGCTACATTATTATACCGCGCGGGAATTTGAAACTATTAAGTATATAGCAAAGTTATTAAATAAATTTAGAATGTTTTATAATTGGTAATATATATCACGGCGTAAACAATTATATATAGCAGTAATAATAATAATATAAGAAAACAAAATACATATAAATGATGTATGACAAAAAAACGCAATAAAAATGAGTAGTAATCGGAACATAAAACTGGATTAGGATTATTGTACTAGAGCTATTAGTATAATAAATGCACTTATGTAAGGTTATGCGATAGTGCAATGTGCAGTGTTGGATTTGTTTCGCATTTCCTCATCGCTGTGTGCAGAATTGCGATTATAAACGGTGACGACCAATGAATGGTATAATTTTCTCTTTACATGTTCATAATTTCGTTATAAATCCTTTGTGAAGTTTAAGATAGTTTTTCATTGTTTCCCAAGCCTATATCCTCTTTGTCCTTTTTAAAGCTCTTTGTGAATTAATCACTTTAAGAAGGGCAAATTTTTCATTGAAAACCTTTAATATACATCGTTTCAGCCGTAGGATATCGAAGCGAAAGTAAATGATATTCTGCAGCAGATTTGCTAGTTGAAGTTGCAAAGATCCTAGTGCGCCTAACAGATTGCCGCTGTGGTTGGTCCTGGATTGGAGATCACGTACCGTAAAGTGCAGTATAGGATATCCATTCAAAATGGGGGGAGTCGATTTTGTTTAGGATGGAAAAGCTTTGAATGCATACCGCTTTCAACTCTTCCTTTTTTAAATCTATTGGAAAGACATATCTTCAACGTAGACCTATGCTTAGATAAAGATGATGAGATATAACAGCTTAGCTAGGTTCTTATATCTAGTTTTGCAAAAAAATCTTGTAAATATTAATTCGTTGGTAATAATAGTACATATATGAAGACATAGACATGCATATAAATGTACAGAAATATGTTTATTTATTAATTTACCCTTTTCACAAAGTTCGTAAATGCTGACATAACGCCTTGGAGCATTCTCCACCAAATAACTAATTATATATGCTGAATGAATCGTTATTTTAATAATTGAAAAAAAAATCAATACGAAACCATTATAATTAATAATAATAACAATGAAACAAATATTTACCCTATTTTATGAACCGTATGACGTATATATATGTTTATACATACATATATATATATATGTATTTATATATATGTATATATACACGCCCATATGCTACTACTGTCAGGTTCGGATTCTTGAATCATTTGTCATATCAAAATCAAGATGATACTAATATCAGGCGTATTTGTCTCCATTATTTAATGATCGACTTTTCACTAACGTTAGTTGAATAGACATAAACACTTTGGTTTTTAACATCTCGAGAGAAAAATAATGTAAATCAAATCGAAATCACAACGTTCGTGAGAACGGGTGTCAAGGTGGTTAAGCGATTGTCTGGAAATAAATTTTAATTTTATGAATAAACAGTATTTCCATTAAATGGCATCTCTTTTAAATGAGTTATTATCAATTGTTGTTAAGTACTTAATATTATAAGTTTTATAAGTCAAGCGAGATGTTTTTTTTTGTTCTGGTGATATATTGGTAATTTAATGGAATCAGGCGTTACCTCGCGGAAGTCCATCCTAAGTAAGAAAAGGACCAATATTTAGCCACTTTCGCACATGCAGTGGTAGTCGTGCAATGAAATGCACCGCCCGCCAGCCCGCTGATAAATGCGTATGCGGCAAACAATGCGAGTCACACAACCGCCACCGCCAAATTACTCAACACGTGTTTCACCCCTCCACGGGGCATCTTCGGGAGTTATGTTACACCGATTAGTGCCAAACACATATATTGGTAACTTACATTGAAGATTCCGCGAGGTCAGCGGCAGGGTGCAGTCATTGTCGTTCAACCCGTAAAAGCAAAGACCTACTAAAAGATATCAATGGTGGAATATACCATAATCGCCACGCTTGGCAGGCGTATTGGTGAAATAATGTATTTTTTTTTTTTATGACCCCCGCTATTGGGGGCCTCTCGTACCCCTATCTTATGGTGAGACAGGGACTTATTTTACAATTATATTTTTTCACATTCATTTTTATTTTCTTTCTCTTCTTTCTTTCTTTACATTTTCATTTTCTTTCAGTCTATTTTCTCTCTTTCATACAACAATTCATCTTTCTTTCTCATTCGCTCTATTCAACTTTCATTCTTTCCTCTTTTCTTAATCTCTATAATTTTATTTCTGTTTATTTACATTGTTTTCGTTACACATTGTTATCACAGTAGGTTTATATTTTATTTATTTACAATATTCAAAGTTATTACAATTTCTCATTGTCTATTTACATTTCTATCACTTTGTTTAACTTTTATTTATGTGAATTACTTTTTTAATTACTTGTTTACAGAATGCGAGGAAGTCGTCTTTTGTCAATTTTTCTTTTATCAGAGAGGCAATCGAGTCCTCCCTGATTTGAACGCCAGTGTAGTATTATGTTACGCAGAGGACGCTGCTGTCCAACCTCTGGAAACTTATTTATGGGCAGTGACAATCTTTAATAATGAATGCACAAAGTGTGATATATATAAGATTGTATATGATGGAATCGAATGCGCGACTTACGATCGCAGGAATAATACTTTTTTATAAGTTTCTTAACAAATGGAAAATTGCACAGAAATTTGAAAATGATTTTTGAAGTCTTGCACAATTGCCTTTACGTTATGGCTTCTCAGTTCTTCATTTTAATTGTAGTGTAACTTTTCGATCGGTGTTAATTGGTTACAAAATAAATTAATATAATTAACATTTAATCAATAAATAAATTGATTATTATGATGTATGTTTAGGGGTACGGAATTTTCGTATTTACGAAATAGATGCGAATAAATGCGAAAATTTCTTATAAATGCGAAATGTATGCAATTTTTCTGTTTTTCAAGATCATTTTTAAATGAGTTAATTGATGAATATACACACTTTCATAGGTAAATTCAGTGATGTCAACCCCGTATCATAGACCCCTAAGGCCTACGGGATATATTTCTTGGCTTACTTATCAGTTAAGAAGCTCTTTGTTTTGTGTAAAAGACCTCTGGTCAGTTGAAAATTCCTAATTTTTAGAAAAACGCCTTATCTTTTTTTCGAACTCTGCCATCAATGGGCTAATCCATGAACTCATTAATAAAAATATAAATCATAATATGCATGACAATTTGTTGGCCGTCAAATGCAACTTTTCGTGCTTTGATGGAGCAGAATCTAATACAGAGTATTTGACATCCAACTTTACATAGTGGACGCTTAACTTATCTTTAAAATATACAATGTCGTCGTAACAAACTAAAAAAGAACGCTTAAGGTTGCGAATATTAATTTTTTTACGATTTTTTAATTAACTAAACTTGTCAAATGTTAAGGCATGCACCTTTAATTTTGAAAAATTTTTGTCGAAAAATGCCTATTACCTCAAATTTAATAAGTTTTAAAGTATAAATGCGAAATTAATACGAAATTTGTAAAGTTTGAAAAATTTAAATGTGAAATTGGTGATTTTTTTTTGCGAAAATTCCGTACCTCTATGTGTTACATTAATATATATATTACGACAGTAATCGACACGCTTATAATTTCTGGCTGCAAGAAAACTGTTGATACTGATAGTGTAGCATTATGTCAGTAGATAGACACCCTTTGTCAAGCATAGGCCTTCCTAAAAGATTGCTACTATGATCGGTATAGTGCTGCCCGCATTCAGCGAATTTCTTCGACATTGACTATCTCGTCGGTCTACCTGATGGAGAGCTTACCCACGTTGCGCCTAACGTAGTCACTACTTATTAATAATATGTAAGAAAAGGACCAATATTTAGCCACTTCCGCACATGCAATGGTAGCCGTGCAACAAAGTGCACCGCCCGTCAGCCCGCTGATAAATGATACGCATTTATCAACGGAAAAAAATATTACATACGATAATTTTTCCTTGAGAGGATTTCAAACGCTCTAAAAAGACTTCTTAATAAACTAACACGGGCAAGGGAATTGGCAAGTTGAACGGAAAGGCTACGTAACTCGTAGCGCATATGGCTGCTGGGACCTTAAAGTCCTGGAGACCACGGACTTGAAAGCGCAGCGTAGGATGTCCTTGTTAAGTTTATCGGAAGAATCTGGATGTTGAAGTCTCTAAGTAAGAAAAGGACCAATATTTAGCCACTTCCGCACATGCAGTGGTAGTCGTGCAATAAACTGCACCGCCCGCCAGCCCGCTGATAAATGCGCACGCGGCAAATAACGCGAATTACACAACTGCCACCGTTAAACCACTCAACACGTTTTTCACCCCTCCACGGGGCATCTTCAGGAGTTATGTTACACCGATTAGTGCCAAACACAGAGTTTAAGGTTTTTCTTTGTTGAAGTGGCTAAATATTGGTCCTTTTGTTACTTAGGATGGACTTCCGCAAGGTGACGCCTGATTCCATTAAATTATTAATAAAATGGTAGAAAAATTTCTTAACAAAAAAAGAGGCACCTCCAGTAGCAGTAACATTTATATCTCCCAGTCACCAAAACTTTAATTAAGTATCCGTACATTGGGTATTAATGAAAGAGCTTACGTTATGCATGGCAAGGGTTTCATACAAAATTGTACGGAGTCTGGCACGCCAGTAAAAAGCCTTGCACAATAGGTGAATTGCATTCACAGACTTCAATGTGTCGTCGACTATGCGAAATCGTTATGCCAGTGCTCTGTAATATATGAATGTAGAATTTGGTATTCATTCGTGAAATCAATTAAAAATTTTCGACTGTTCCCAATAGAGTATTATTCACCTTTGAATTACTTTGCAATCTTTTTGAAACTTTCTACGTACATTGAAATTAATAAAAATCTACAGGATGATTGTTGTAAAGAGTATAAAAGGGTGAATATAAAGATCTCATCTCAGCAAAAAGCTTTTAAGCTTTCACAACTATTTTCAATCAAGTGATCGCTCTAAAACGCTATTGGAAACGCAGTGACAGATATTAAAATAATTAATTCTAGTATGTGAATATCCGAATTTTGAAAAAACTTTTTTTACTATATATATTTATAAATATATATGTGTACATTTATAATTTTATATAAAATTATACATAATTATTAAAATTAATATTTTCACTATCTTGATGCTTTTTTTTAAGTATAAACAATTACCTTTATAAAATGGTATGTCAAAAATCATGATGAAAAATATGTTAAGTGTAAGACGTTGGCAGGACCATTTGAGTGAGAGAGACCTTTTTTAGTGCCATAGATTACCTTTTTGCTGTTTCAAATATCATGTTAAATAACTTTACATTCTCTTTGACTTTTTCTATCTAGATTTAAATTTTTAACAAACTTTTTTTGATAAGGTACTTGAAAATAGTGTACAAAAATTTGGTTTTGAAATTTATTATATGGTAAGTTAGATAGGAACCCCACTAGATGGACCTATGACATCGTTAGTCACCGAAAGTCGCTAAATGTAGGCAGCGCATGACCGATCATCAAGGAGTTCTTTGGGAGAAACCTGTGGTGTGAGTGGGCGTCTATCTATTGTAAAGATGATATGCAAGGAGGAGTTTTACTGTGTATTGTATTAATTAGATATATAATTATTTTTAATTCTGTGTGAAATATTAGCATATTTAACATCGGATTGGTATAAAAGATAGTTATTACTTTTTTAATACTTTTCAAAATTACACAAAAAAGTTAGTAGTTAGAAAACTGAATTATAAAGTGAATTACCTAAACTTTTCCTATTTAAAATGCGCTATGAAATACGAATAAGCTATATGAAATGTTTTTATTTACGAAAGACGTTTCGTATCTAATTACGTATGTCGGTTTCCTTACATAAGTTTCGTAAGAATTTCATATTAACTACAAGAGATATATTACATATGCATTCATATCTAAATAACTAGTTATTGGTTATAATTTTTAAATGATTTTATTTTTTATATTATTATCATCTGGTTAAGCATATTTTAATGCCGCAGGTATATGTTTAAAAAAAGTTAATATTTTTAAGGAATCTAGATAAAGATACAAGTTATTTATTCAGTGCTAAACTTATACAGTCTAGATGTGCTTTTTAGGTATAAGTAATGAGCTGTAGTAACGTATTGTGGCATGTGGACCTGTATTTAGCGTCTTATCGTTACATGATCGTTTCAGCCTATAAACACCGCTTGCAAGGCCTATACAAGGGGTGCTTATTGCAGAGGGTGCCTATTGCTGGGGTGCTTATTGCAGGGGGTGCCTATTGCAGGGGGTGCCTATTGCAGGGGGTATCTGCGAGATTGCATAGGCCTCCCCCAAAGATATCTATGAGGGAATTTATCATAATCGCTACGCTTGACAGCGGACTTAAAAATCACTTGTTTATTTTATGTTTCAAGTTGTTCAAATTATATGTTCTATTAGTAATGCCTCAAAGCCTATCTATAAATCTACTTACTTCGGCGGACTTTACATTTTGATGTTAAATAAGTTATTCAAGCTATGTTCTAAATTTTCTTATCACTAATTGCTTATTTATTTATGCTATAGACTCTACTCTAATGCCTTACGTTTAAATGATTATCCTTATTTTTAATTTAGGTAACTTTTAACTATATTTATTTTTGTTTGAATCTCGTGTTTTTTTTTTATAATTATATAGAATGAATAAATATATCTGTAGAGGATATAGTAGATTATGGCTAAATTATTTAAACTTTAGTGCAGGCACGAGTATGTAATAAAGTCATTAGACGGCAAGGCTGTGTGTCGAGGGGTTATTTTTTTAAGCGCTCGTGCGGCTGCTGTAATGGTTCAAATGTGCGCCATAGTAATTTAACGTACAATTAAATGCTTTTGTAATGTGAACAGCATTTTGTCCGCATTACAATAGGATTTACTGTGATTGCGCTTCCCATAGAGTGAGTACGAAATCGGAGGAAAAAATGTGAATTGTTGCTTTTGATGATTTTTTTTATTTATTCTTATTTTTACCCACACATGAAGATTTGGCGACATTCAGAGCGGCCCTTCGCAATAAACTGTTTACTTTATTTATTTATTTTAATTAATATTCTTTATTGTACACGCAAAGATACATTTAAAAAGTTTAATAATAATAAAAAAGTACAATGGGCGGTCTTATCGCAAGAGGCAATTCCTTACAGACAACAATAGTATGGAAACAGTAAGTTTAAATAATGCGCAGTTAACATGTCCAAAATATACATATATACAAACATACATACATATTTATAAATATTTTCTTATACTATAATTGCTACTTTTATATATAAATAAGTTAAAAATCCTGATTTATTTATAGAAAATAGATCATTGATTAATATGGTCATATCATACAATAATTTTCACAAATATTACACGTATACTAAACATACATATATGCAACCATACGTACATATGTGTATAACATATATACTTATAATAAATAGGGTATAATACGAATATCGTTAGGAATAATCATATGGATTGTTTAAAAAAAAACGTTACGTTCTAAACCAATTCAAATTATTTTTTAAACATATCTCTCTTTTGCATGATTGTCCAATCGTAGCTTTTACAAGAATAATTTGAAAAATAAAAATTAAGTGAGATTTTAGTTAAGCAAATACAATTAAATAAAAAATTGTATTGTGACCACATATAACGTAACAAGTTGTTTTCTTTACGCAATATATTTACGTTCACGCGCTGTTGTGAATAAACAGATTCCATTGTTACCCTAAACGACTTTAACTGTTCAAACATCATTAAATTGAAAACACTGATGTGTATTTTAAATGAACGAGGTTTAATGAAACAATACTTTGTTGTTTACTGTGTGTGTCGCTTGATCATTGTTGTGTGAAAAATTATATATTTATTTCTATGTACATAACTGCGAAACTGAATTTTAATATCACGTAATTATTAAATTGATTTATGTATGTTTGATACATACATTGTAAAAAGCTGATCCTTAAAAATTTTGGGATCGATCTGATATAAAATATTTGTAGGTGGCGGCAAGAGATTTGTCTATTTGATCTTTAAGTTGTTACGTTATACATAGAGTATAATCGAAAACAAAAAGATTTTCTGAAACTGTGTTGTTTTGGAAGTGTTTCGTTCGAAATTATTAAGTACATACAATGCAATTTAAACCATAATATAGATATAATATAAATATATAAACAAACATAATATAAATATGTAAACTATAGTCTTTGATCCCTGTCCCTTTTTATTTGTTTTTTCCATTGTTTGACTATATATCATTATATGTTCTCAGTGAGATAGTTATAAGTTAACAACTGTAACTATTTTTATATTTCTAAGCTTCTAAGTTTGTACTTTCTTAACGCCTTTGGTTACTGTCTATCTCAAATAAAGTAAATAAATATTAAATCACAGATATATGTCGAAACCGACAACAGTTTTACATATTAAAACAAAATTGAGACTATTTATATTATTACAAGTATCTTTCGCATATAAGGAATATTGATCTGTATGTGTAAGCCTTCGACTAGGTGGCAGGACGACAAAGTCAAAGTCGCGTGTTTTACTTAAAAAATATAAATTTCTCTCTTTGTAAGAAAAGGACGTCAAACACAGAGACTCTATTCGGTGTAACATAACTCCTGAAGATGCCCCGTGGAGGAGTGAAACACGTGTTGAGTGATTTGGCGGTGGCGGTTGTGTGATTCGCATTGTTTGCCGCATACGCATTTATCAGCGGGCTGGCGGGCGGTGCACTTTGTTGCACTACCACTGCATATGCGGAAGTGGCTAAATATTGGTCCTTTTTTTACTTAGGATGGACTTCCGCAAGGTAACGCCTGATTCCAATAAATATTTCTCTCTTTGTTTCTACGCTACTATACTCATCCCTCTCCCTCGTCGGGCGCGTACCACACACGCATCACACAAATACTCAAGACACCGGCAGATGCTCGTCCGAGTTCAAGCAAAGGCGGTCAGGGTCGGTCTGCGACGCTACCGCCGAGTAGTCCTCGCAACACTAACCAAGACTACACTACAGTAACAACTACACTCTTCAAGCAAAGTCATCGCTGTAATTGGGATACGATCTGCCAAACTAAAGTTTTAGTTCACAGACCTTTGTTTACGTGAAAATAGCTAGCAGCATTACATCATTCACACTACACTCTCTGCTAGATGATGCTTATTTGTAATCATCATTTCAGCAATAGGACATCAACTACTAGATATAGGCATTCTCAACAGATTTCAAATAGGACCGGCTATAAAAGCTTAACGTTGAAAAATCAGACGACTTAAATGGAAAACTATAAGCAAGTTCATTAGACTATGTCAAAACTAGCGAAGGGATCGGCGTTATTTGTTGCAAGAGATTGGTTACCGCAATCCATCAAGGACAGCCATTACTGTATTCAATAATATATTGAGTAAATCTAAGCTCAAGTAATGGCCGTTATAAATGAAGATGTATTAACTGCATTCCTTAGTAGATAAAAGATGTTTTATGTAAAATTATGTAACATTTATAGTATTGTGCAATAATGAACTTGTATATCTTTTTTAGTCTGTAGTAAGCCATTTATATGGACTGAGGCTTGTGATTGTAGGTTGCAGGTGAGATTCTCTGTATACAATTATATATATTATCACTGTTTGTGCATTAATTATATAGGATTGCCACTGCATACTAAGAAGTTTCCAGAGGATGAGTAGCAGCGTCCTCTGCGTACAATAATACTACACTGTGATCGCCAACCCGCCTGCCGTACGTGGCGATTAGGGAATACAATACCGAACTAAAATCTTAATACCGGTATTTGATATTTGAAATATCGGGATACCGATATTAAAACCGGTATTATTAATAAAAAAATTACTTGTTATGTTTTTATTTATCTCACTTGTTATATTGACTTGTTAACAAATAATACATGAAATCCAATAAATATTGTTCCGAAATGAGTACATATTATTTATTCTATTACATAGAGAGTAGGAGTAGATAGGTACAACAAACGCGGAAGCAAAAAATAAGTACATATTAAATTGTATGTTACATTTTACATGTAATAGGCTTGTATGGCATTATGTAATTAAAGAAGCGAAAAATATAATTAAATTGAGAGTATTTATGAAATAATATTAATATCTTGCGTTTTGTTTATTAAAGTACACCAATATCTCACTTTGCGTCGTGGTTATGTTCCAAAAAAACACGACGCAAATTGAAACGCGGCAAAGTGAATTAAGATTTTCTATAGGAAACCATGTAAAGATCGAAGATAGGTTCCAGCGTTACGAAAACACTACTTTTTAATAAGAAAATTGAACAAAGTAAACATTAAAAAACAAAAATAATATTACTCTGTCAATAAATAAATTGGAATAATATTTACCCTTTTTGTAACCAGAAAGAACCCGTAAAAATTTATATAAATTTATTATTCTCTATTTTAAAAAAAGCACAACACACTACGTATTTAAAACTGAACTTTAAAATTAGCAAAACAGAGTGAAAATAAATACTGTATTCAAATTGCGTTGATTTTTAGTTAGAAAAGGAATGCCCGAGTTTTGATGGCATGGCGCAATTAGGAACAAAAGTGTTGCCATCTCTTAGAAAAAAAAAGAAAAGTAAAAAAATATTAAAGACTCGAACCCAAAACAACACAACCTCGAAAATCTAACGCACAGTGAAAATTAGTACTAATTAGGTAGCGACGTAACTTCGAAAAAACTCAAAACGAAACGACGCAAAGCGAGGTATTGGTGTATGCTTTTAAAAACATAAAAAATCAATCTTTTCTGATGAAACGAGGCGAAATCAAACGAGGTCCGAATTTTCGTCCAAATCAAATTAAATTTATTGTGCATAAATTCTATTTTTATCAAATAATGTAATACCAAAATACCGGTATTTTTACATGAATAATTTATATTAATAATTTATATTAATAAAAAAATTATATTAATAACGGACAAAAATCGTCCGGAATTCCGGTTTTCGGGATCCCGGAATCCCGGTTTTGTAAGCCCTAGTGGCGATTTTTGTTTATCCCGCCATGAATATCTTTAAGGGAGGCCTAAGGCTTATAGCCAGCGAAAAGTTACACAGATTTTATTTATCTATCAAAACTTTTTGTACACCATTGACAATAATTAGAGAAAAAAAGGAACAATTCATATGGTACAAGAGGCGGTCATATTGTTCGACGCGATCTCTACCAGACTACCTTTGAATGGAAATAAGAGACATGAAGGAGAGGGCAGTTTGGGTTGTACGTACATATAAATACAAATATACACACATACAAGAATACTGACATATACATATATACACATATTCATTGCTATATAAATATGTGTATACATATATATGAATATTAACATGGGAAAGGTACTCCATAAATATGAATAATTAAAAGATGCTATACAATATCCTATTTTTAAGGTGAAGGAAGTGCTCTTTTAGATTTTTCCCTTCAAATTCTTCCGCCAACAGGTCTTAAACCTTATTTTTGAACATATATAGCTTCCCAAGTAGTAGCGCCCACGCGTACCATAATACCACACTAGTCGACAACCCGCCTGCGAAGGTGGATTATGGTATATACCCCAATAGATATGTATATGTGTATATATATATATATATATATATATATACAGATAGAGTTCGCCTTCGGAGAATCATCTTATTCGAATAACAACGTAACAATGTCTGGAAGAATCCGAATTTTTTCGGTTCATGCGACAACTGTATATGCTTGAAGTCGTAATATTGGCCTTGGATAAAATCTTGAAATTTATGTCGGCATATATCCGGTATGACGATTATTGTTTTTAATAAAAATAAACGCGTTCAACAAGATAATATTATTAATACGGTAACTGCGACAATGTTTGCACGCGAGTTTCAGGTAGTGCATTGTGAGCTTATATAGACCCCAGGAAAACTTTATTTCATTTCGACAAGAGTTCATATTTGCCTACAGACACTGTCAATGAAATATCATAGTTTTTTATTCACTTTGATAAATATGGCTACATATAGTTTGTTCCTCCAATTAAAAAACACAGCTTTGTGGAACAGTATAGATATAAAAAAAAATGTTACATTTGTAAGTACAATTTCACTGGGATATTGCTGCCGCAGAGAGGGAGAATACGATAACTTTCTTTACGCACACGATGCAATGTATGCCGTGTTAAACACAGTTCAAGACACTTACCTCTTTAACAATGGAGTGTTCTTCAAGATAGAAATATGACTCGCACTCTATTTCAGTGGAGGTGTCAAAGTAGTGCGGAGAACATCTTCCTATGCTGCTGTTGACGAATTCGGTGACGTTCGGGAACGGTGCATACCGCACGCACTTCGCATAGCTTCCATCTTCATAGTGGGGTATCGTGTAGTTTGAAACAGCTGTCTCGCCATCGCATTCTGGGATCGCACATCTGAAAAAAAATTCTTTTATACCAAGATGATTGGTCATAGATACAAAAGATTTAAAGAGACTGCATTGCCCAAACATCAAAAACTCTTCAAGTTTTTACACCTATTTTCAGTCATCCTGTATATAGTTACCGCTGTTTTGATTTGTTTATTAGAATGCAATACCCCAATAACTTCCGGCAGTACAATGCATAAAATAAAAAAAATAATAAAAATAATAATAAATTTAGATACTTCTTTAAGGCTTTTACGTCTATGACTAATCATCCTGTGCACGATTAGTAGTATAAACTGATCCTATTGGGTCCAAGTGTAAATCTTGTGCCACTTGAAACTAAATTTAACAATTTTTATATAAATAAATCATTTAACAAGCTTTTTAATTCAGCACCATATCAGAAATATTTAATGGAATCAGGCGTTATTTTGGGGAAGTCCATCCTAAGTAAGAAAAGAACCATTATTTAGCCACTTCCGCACATGCCAAACACAGTGGCACTAATCGGTGTAACAAAACTCCTGAAGATACCCCGTGGAAGGGTGAAACACGAGTTGAGTGATTTAACGGTGGTAGTTGTGTGATTCGCATTGTTTGCCGCATGCGCATTTATAAGCGGGCTTGCGGGCGGTGCACTTTGTTGCACGACTACCACTGCATGTGCGGAAGTGGCTAAATATTGGTCCTTTTCTTACTTATATCAGAAATAACATCCCTACTGCTGGATATCAACCTCTCCTATAGATATCTGATAGGGCCGGTTGAATGCCTGCATCTAGCGATTTTCGAAGACTTTAATTATGTTATCTATCCACCTCGTGACCAGACGTCCTAAGCTTTGCATGTCGGTCCGTGTCATCCGTTCTAAACCTCAAGGCTCTCACTTCAATACGTATAAACTATTCAATGAATGTATTATTTTCGTTGAAAATCAATGTGATCGGGGCTGAAGCCACGTAAAAAGTTTTAGAATTCCTTGCAATTAATTCATCGATTCTATCATTACTGCTTTGGAAGCCCGTTCCAAAAATGAGCTGATGTTTTATCTCGACTGGCCCAAATCCTGGAGCTCGTTGAAGAGAGATTTCCATCTCTTGCTTTTACCTCTACAGCATAAAAAATCACTTTGAAATTATTCCTTGTTATTTCTTTGAATAGGTTGTAATTAATAATCAAAAATGTTCGAAATTGGTATCGTATTTTTTGTATTCGAATTGTGTTTTCAATTATTGTGATTATTTATTTTTATTATATTAAGTACATCAAAATTAAGGTGTACTTTCAACTGCTTTCCTTAATCAAATTTAAAAATAAATATTAATATAGTTGAAAAAATTCGTCACGTAACTTGAAATAATATACGCTAATGAAAACGCACCTTAACATCAAATGTGTTTATTATTATGGTAAACATATTAACGGTTTCATTCATTGTTTCACCTTGACCTATTCAAAATAGACGTGAAGACTTTAAGGTTATATTTCACGGGCAATATTTTCATTCGAATTTTTCGTTATAACAAGTTTGTAAATGTATTATGTAAACAAATACGCTACGTGTTTTCATTGGTGTAATGTATTAGATAAACAGTTGACTTAATAAGTAAACTAAAACAATTAATTGTATATTTAAATGCAATTACTTCGTATTATATGCACAATTCATCTAGTACTCTCTCATCTGTTATACAGGATGATTGCCTATAGGTGTAAAAATTTTAAAAAGTGTGAATGAGCCGCTAGAAAATTTTCTCACATACTCCCAATAACTCTATGTAAAGTAATCACTCTGAAATAGGTGACATTATTTTTTTTAATTTATAGGAATGCGGTAGGACAATGTCTTCTGGCAGTACAAAGCAGACAAAGACAGATAGTTAAATTGTAATATGTAGTCGTATTAATTCGAATTTATATAATGCTTTAACTTACTAAACTTTACATTATTTATTATTTTTGAAACCTTTTAATTTTAATAGGGTTTTCTATACATTAATTGACAGCAAATTATCCTCTTAAACCTTTTTTACTTATAATCAACCGTCCTGTGTAAAGAAGTACAATAATAGTAGATAAATGCTCCCTAAATAAATAAAAATTTTCGGAATTGTATTTTAGGTATATTTATTGAAAATAGGTTAGATAGTAAATGTTAAAACTTTAAATTAATCATCTTGTTAATTAAAGGGACCGCAGAAATTATTATCGTCCATTGAATGAAAAACAAAAAAAATACATTACGTCATATTTTTATAACTATGAAAATAAATTATAAAAGAAAGGTCTATACTTATTTTATACGTGAAGTTATTGGCTTGCCATAGACTTTTTGAAATTATATGTATTTAAAAGTGGACACTTTATTTATTATACACCAATGCCTCGCTTTGCGTCGTTTCGTTTTGCGTTTTTTTCAAAGTTGCGTCGCTGCTTAATTAGTACTGATTTTCACTGTGCGTCGTTGGATTTTCAAGGTTGCGTTGAATGGTAAAGAAGATAGCAACACTTTTGTTCCTAATTGCGCCATGCACTCAAAACTCGGGCATTCCTTTTTTAACTAAAAATAACGCAATTTGAATACAATTTTATTTTCACTTTGTTTTACTAATTTTAGAGTTCAGTTTCGATTATGTACTGTGTTGTAATGTAGTGTGTTGTGCTTTTTTAAAAAGATAATAATGAATTTATTTAAATTTTTACGTGTTGTTTCTGGTTACGTAAAAGGTAAATATTTTTCCAATTTATTTATTGCCAGAGTTATATTATTTTTGTTTTTTAAATGTTGACTATGTTCAATTTTCTTCTCAAAAAGTAGTATTTTCGTAACTCTGAAACCTTTCTTCGATCTTTACATGGTTTGCTATAGAAAATCTTAATTCACTTTGCGGCGTTTTAATTTGCGTCGTGTTTTTTCGGAACGTAACTACGACGCAAAGTGAGGTATTGGTGTATGTATGTTAAATAATACTTTGAATATAAATTTTATGTTTTGAACAATGTAAGACCAAAGCTAATTTGATTATATTTAGATTGTAATGCTTTATGGTACACGATATTTTTTGCTTGATAACATCCTCATACACCCATTTTGCTTCCGATTGACGTCAAATGTTTGACAGGGTCAAGTGTTTTAATTTACAGTGTATTTTGTTTAGGGAAATAATTATTTTTACTATTTTCTTTTCAATTACAGTTTTATTCTCCATAAGTACCTTTCTACTGGTCCTATTTTAAATCTACAAGGGATTCCTGTGTCTAGTAGTAAATGACCTTCGGATGAAATATAGACGGTGGTGAAGACTCTTCCTCATGTCTTAAGAAAAATATTAAAAATAATCGCTGTGTTGTGTAGCCATTTTCGTTTATCGAGGAATACGACTTGTGATCATAGGTCGCGGGTTTGATTACCGCGATACGATCTTATATAAAGATTGAATATAATTTACACTTTCTGAATTATTATATAGGATTGCCAATGCTTACGAACAAGTTTCGAGACATCCACAGCAGCGTCCTTTGTGTATCATAATACCATACTACGATCGCCGAACCGTCTGCCAATTGTGGCGATTTTGGTATATCCTCCCATATGGGGCAGACACAACTCCCCCAAACATATCTACATGGGAGGCCTTGCAGTGGGTGTCCACATTCATAATATACACTAAGGGTAAAGATACATAGATACACCCGTTAATAGATCTCTAACTTTCTTTTTGTAACTGTTTATTGACCCTTTAATATCGAAGGGAACTTTATTTAAAAATAGAACGCTTTGTACAGGTAAAGAAGAATGATCGAAGTCCGATTTGTGAGAAGTACCCATAAGGGAATACGATAGCGTGCAAGACATAAGACTTCTATAAAATAATAGTTATTTGCCTATTAGAAGCTCAAAACCTATTCTGTATGAATATTTTGAGTCGGAAAGTGAAACTAAGTCATATCATTGAAAATATTCAGATAACGTGTGGCATGTGCATTTGCCTATCTTTTTACTAAAAGCCTTCAAGGAGTGAGTGTATAGCTCCTTTACTGTCAAATAATATATGCACATGAACTAAAATCAAGTTGTCTACCTGTATCATTTCAATAGAAATACATATTTAGCGTTCACTTTTTATATTGCTGACCAGTACAGCTAGCTAATACTTTTATGTTAAACTATTCTTGTGCGTTTGAAATTCGGACGCCATCAGTGACGTTGTCTCTTCTGTAAGAAAAGGACCAATATTTAGCCACTTCCGCACATGCAGAGTGCTCTCTGCTGTGGACCCTGTGTTTGGCACTAATCGGTGTAACATAACTCCTGAAGATGCTCCGTGGAGAGGTGAAACACGTGTTGAGTGATTTAACGGTGAGAGTTGTGTGATTCGCATTGTTTGCCGCATACGCATGTATAACGGGCTGGCGGGCGGTGCACTCTGTTGCACGACTACCAATGCATGTGCGGAAGTGGCTAAATATTGGTCCTTTTCTTACTTAAGATGGACTTCCGCAAAGTAGCGCCTGATTCCAATAAATAGTGGTCTCTTCTGTTCCGTAAGGGTTATGTAAATTGTAAATACTCTTTGTACATATGTGATCACTTTTGGCTATCATCTTCCTTGCTAACGTGCTGGAGTAATAAATTGTTTTCACCCTCTAAATGCGTATATTTCATAGAAGGTAGATCAGATACGTGCTCGGGCGGTAAGTCACTTCCGCCGGCTAATCGTTTTAATGTCTACATCCTTGATGGCGCCCAAATTCAAGAACTCCCTGGAATTATTTAACATAAAAGTATTGTGGCCGCACTGGCCAGCATTACGGAGCGTGAACTCTTCACGTATTTTAGAGTGAACACTCTGAACAGTATGATTGGAAATATATCCTTTCATACATCGACAACAGTTATTATATTATTTATGTTGATAAAAAAATATTTCTTATTTGTGAAAATTATGTTTCATTTTTAAACGGTTTTATTTAGTTCGACCCGTACGGAATTTATTTGTTTATTTATTTGGGTCAAAATTAGAAATTGAAATTTAAACATCTTCCCGTTGTCAGATTGATCTTAAATTTGGTACACACATTTAATTTAGATGACAGTATAATATAATAAAATTAATAACATTATGAATCTAAGATGGCCGCCGATAAAAAATGGCGGATTACATATTTTTCCTTAACCTCCTCAATATGGGTATCAAATGAAAGGGCTACATTAGTAAAACACGATGATTATGTCAAAATTTAAAATTCAAGATGGACGCCGTTCCAATATGGCGGACTAGGTACATATTTTTCCACAACCACTACAATATGGGTATCAAAAAACCGTTTAATTTAAAAGTTTTTTAAATGTATTTATTCTATGTTTCGTAATGGCACTATGAGGGTGCCGAATTAAAATTAAAATCATTCATAATAAATAAAGAATAAAAAAATGATTGGAAATAGATGTATAAGCTATAGGTCAGTTTTATTTATCTTGCTTTAGTTCGCGACCTGTCTATTCTATAGATAATTACGTTATAATATTTATGTAAGTAATATTAATGTTTTGTAATATAATATTAATATTATGTTAATAAATACACATTATACATTGTGTATTGTTTGTTTCAATATAACCTGATATGATTAATGTGTGGAAAAACGATTACAATATTGCAAGATAATTAATATGGACATCAGAAGTATGTGGTAATCAATAACATTGTTGTTGTGTTTCTAGGCTTATATTAAATCTAGGTAAAATTCTAGATGGTTCTATATGTAATAGAGACGTAATTATCGGGTCCAATGCGGTGCCTTATTGCAATCAAATGACATCCACGTTCACCGATCATACTTCTTTTGTTTGTTCTTCGTCATTATCGTTTCAGAGGTAGGTCGTTCAGCAGGGAACACACACACATACACACACGCAGGCACACACACACACACACACACACATGTACGCACGTGAACATACACATACTATTATGACAGCTAAACTATGCCGACTCGTGTCTAATATCGGAGGACACAAGCAAAACAGAAGAAAGCTATTAGCATCTGTGACTACGTCAGTGCTTATGTACGAGTTACCCATATGGTCTGACGTACTGAGCAAATAGTAATCCCGACGGAAAATCGCTTCAGTTTATAGAGTCAACACTGCGAGTAGCTAGCGCCTTTCGTACAGTATCGGAAGAGGCGGCATGCGTGATAGCGGGTATGGCTCCTGTTGCACTTCTTGCAGATGAATTGATGAATCTCTACCGAAGCAAAAAATGAAATTCAGACACTATTTCAGCTGAACTTGGAACCCAGGGAAGACTGAAAAGCTTGCAACAGTAGCAATCATCCTAGGATAAGTCAACGAAAGGAAAATGGATGCGTAAGCTAATACCAGACCTAGAGCCGTGGGTGAACCGAAATCATGGAGAGTTGAACTACTACCTAACTCAGATCATATCCGGCTACAGCTGTTACCGAGCGTACTTCCATAGGTTCAAATACAAAGATTCCCCTGACTGTACTTTTTGTGCCGGAATGATTGAAGATGCAGAGCACGTCTTTTTCGTCTGGTCTTGGGAAGAAGATGTAGGATGCAAAATCTATTCTGAAAGTCTGATAGCTACAATGCTATCATCACCTTCGGTCTGGGAACTAACAAGAGAGTGCACACACACACACACACACACACACACACACACACACACATATATATATATATATATATATATATATATATATATATATATGTGTGTGTGTGTATATAAAACTACATGTAGCGGCGAATCTATAAAAACTTGCAATCGATTTACATATCGATTTTCAAGACAATCGATATATAAACAATCAGAATTGCGGATAAATGTCATCTTAATTATATCGATTTAACCGAATTCTATTTTAAATCACTCGATGTCCGGGGGCATGTCAACAATATTTATTTATTTATTCACTCCTCTATACCACTTGTGTTACGGACTCAAAGGTTTATAGACATTCTCTACTAGTCAACTGTCTCTACTACTCTGGCTTAGAAAGAACTGGTAGGCAGGTTAATGTCATAAATATATAATTACATAATACTATATGTTATATACTTGATAAATACTATACTTATTATCTAATTACTAATAAACATGTACTTAAATGTAAGAATATAATAAATACATATATTATACATATATATGCTTCATAAGATTGAGCATTTGTGGCCTAGCGATAGAGGACACAGACTTGCGATCGTTATTCGCTGGTTTTATCCCCAGGATGCAATCTTAGATATTCACACTTCGTGTATTAGTTATGTAGGATTGTCACTGATCACAGTTTTCCAGAGGCTGGCCTCTTCGAACTGCAATACCACACTGCGATCGCCAACCCGCCTGCCATGCGTGGCGATTATGGTATATCCCGCAATAAATATCTATAAGGGAAGGCATAGGCCTTCGGACTGGAAACTATAGAGTTTCCAGTCAGAGAAAAGTTACATAAAGTCTTCCGTCAATAGGTCTCGAACCTTCTATTTAATTATTTATTGGATTAATGAGTCTTTAATTACGAGAGGAAGTTCATACCAATGCAGACATATTTGCAAGAACAAAAAAGTAAAAGATTATATAATATATTATTTTCTTGAAATTGTATTATTTATTTGAATAAATGAAATAAGAACAAAATCTATTTCAATATGATGTTTACGACATATAATAGACTCACGAAACATTGAATCAATGACTAAGCAATAAAGGTATAAATGCTCACGTCGACACTAAAACATACGTGACTAAGTAAGTAGAAATGTCTTTGCATAAATTGATAAGAGGTGGTGAAATGAATTCAGTTAAGATAAATATAACATAGTAGTTTTATAACATATTAGAGCTAAAGGGTAAACAAAAATCAATTATTTTACTGAATATTTTGTTGTCATATAAACTCTTTGTATATTCTATTTATATCTGGCTGGTTTTGATGTCATTAAATATATTATAAAAAAAGAAAAAAGTTAGTAAAATTTCGAGTTAAATTTTAATTTGTTTTCTTTCTGTCAAAATGAATGAATCTAATGAACGAATTCCATACAATTTAAAATTATACTTGCATGCACCGACCATTTGTGATATTTATGAATCTAATGCAATGTTAGTAGCACAAAGTTAGTTTAAGTGTTTTCAATTAGGGAATTGCTAGGTCAAAGAGATTCACTCTTGTCGTTCCGTTAGGGGCTAAAATGAACGCTATTTTAAAAAAAATATACCAAGATTGGTATACAAATAGATAGGACTTAGCAGAAGAATTGAAAGTTGTTTACATAACGGTATTGGACAATTTAAAAAAAAAGCTAGGTATATAAAATATCTCAACATTTGTGTACAAGAACGAGTTGAGTAAAAGATACGGAATGAATCATGTCCTCTGTTTTAAAGAGATTGATAACTGATTTTGTAAAATGAATCGTTTACTTAGAAATCGAAGATCGGTCAGGCTTCACAGACTGGTAAAACCTTAGTTAATTCGCAATGAGATAATGCACTGCGTGGGCGGATTCGCCGGACAGAACCATCGATTCTGAACTTTACTGCAAACAACTGATAAGATTAAAGTAAGAAGTTGGTTGAAAACGACCGGAATTAATAAACAAAAGAGGGGAAATAAAGAAAGGGTGTGGTCTTTTATCATGATAACAGTACACGACATATATCTTTAGACACTAAGCACAAATAAAGAGAGTTTGGCCAAAGAACTTTTACTCTAAACATTATTAAAGACATTTGATGTCACGGTATTATTATTGAATTTATTATATATAGAACATCTAAATATATTATTGCTACTTTTTCAAGGTTTTTTTAAGGCACAAAGAAGGTTTTTATGACGTGGAAATTAAAAGAAAATGCCGGGAAAAATATAAAAAAACACATTTTTTACATAGTACGTAGTAAATGAAAGCATTTATTCATTTATTATTGAGTTGTCAAACATTCAGATCGGACATTACATATGTGCGGGAAAAAGAGAAACGAGTTAGAGAAGTTGAGAAGGACGTAAGGAGAATAAGGAATTAGAATTAGAAAATGAATAAATTATTTGCAAAAATAGTCCTTGCGTACCCTAGATACGAGTGCCTTCAATAACGAAAGCCATTTTAAAAAAAGTTATAATATTCGGGAAAAAATGACGCCGGTAAGTTGTTCCACCCCTTCCTCCTCCCCTTTTAAGTTCACAGAACCTTCTGAACTAAGATGAAGCTGTAAAAGCCTTCAGGCTAACAGCAACAACATCAACAGAGAATAAGTAAGTCCTCTTCTTCGCTGGTCTCACTATATAAGTACTAGCAAAACGCTTAGTGCGGGTGGAAGGGATTTCAACCGTTTACGGATGTGATCTGTGCATCTTGTTGTCCGATGGAAGAAAGTATATTGGAAATTATATACCGTAATTCACACAATTTTAGCTCAGAGTTTTGACTTCATTTACTTTGATCTTCTTGATCCAGATTGACACAAAAATATACAGACATAAAGGTAATTGCAATGTAAAATACATAGGCAATATATACATTATACTCGACATAAAATTCAATAAGGAAACAAATAGTATTAGCTTACATTTATTCGAGATTTGTGTGAAAAAGTTCGTGTAGTGAGATAGGAACGTGACCAACTACATCGGTGTTCTAACAAAGAACCAACAATTCGCATTTCTTAAAAATCAAATTTAAGAAGCAATGAAAACTTTAACAAGCTATTTCAACGCGAACCAAAAACTGAAATAGGATTCAGTAATAAAAATAAATAATTAAGCCAATTCATTAAATATCACCTATTTATCCGATAAGTATTTAAATTACAAATTTATTTGTAATATTCATGATAATATAATAAAGTAATACATATTTATGATTTAATTATTAATTTTATTATAATTATTGATGCTACACAATAGAGTTATAGCATTAAAGATTTATGGAATAACTAGCCTTTTAAAATATAATTATCATGCTATTTTAATTTGCATTGTTAATTAGTTTAAATCAATATTTCTGAAATAAAACAGTGCTTGTAAATTATACATAGAAATTTGCTATAATTTATATGTTAAGAATTAAAATTATTTGGGAATTACTATGTATATTCGTTTTCTTTATATTTAAATAAACGGTTAGATTTGCCTGTCATTCAAATTAAAAATTTGACCAGTATTTTTCACAACCGTGTACTTGTGTCTCTATTAATTTTGTTAGCAATTCTTGATTAATAAAAATAAAATTAATAACATTTTGATTTATTAGTAAAGTGGAATAATGAAAATAATACATTAAGTTAATTAAGAAAATATTATTATTTTTAACAGTTCAAGATAAATAAAATATATTACCTGTACTTTAAATCCATAGCTTCGAAATTGAAAACCGACGAATACACTCCCGCCAAAAACACAGGGAACAAAATCAACATGTAGTTATAAATATTAAATCTTCCAAAAGGTCCCAACAATTGCAATATATCGTCCACAGTCACTTCGGCATCTTGCTTCTTTTCGGCGTCCATTTTGATTTATTATTTTTCATTCAGCACAACACTAAGCTTCTGTCCAGTTTTGTTTCGAGAGAGTGGCGCGAGACGGCCGTTGGTATGACCACCGGGCCGTTAATGCGCGAACGCAGTCTGTATTATAGTTTTTATTGTTGAAAAATCATTGCCTTCGAATTATCTTAGGCATAGTTTTTATGGCGTAACTTTGTTGTATTACTGCATCAGTCTATTTCAATATCAAGGCGTTGCGTACTTTTTATAATCTGTGTTCGCTGTCAAAATTTCGCGGGAAAGTTTTTGCATGTCACTGAAAATAGTGATTTTGCATTTACGTACATACAATTATACTATCATTGTTAAATCATGGTTTTCTATTGAAATTGAAGTTTTCGAACGACTTTTAAAAAGTCTTCTTCACCGTTCCACGATAAACCGTTTATTTATTTATTTACTGTAGTGGAGATAAACAGTAACGAAAGGCAGTAAGAAAGTACAAACTTAGAAGCTTAGAAATATAAAATTAGTTACAATTGTTATAACTATCTCACTGAGAACATATAATGATTTATAGTCAAACTAGTTAAAACCAAAGACTATTGTTTTTACTATTTTTTTTAACCAGTCTGTGGTGTCCACCCCCTTCAGGCTCCAGCGGCAACCATTTCTAAGCATGTGCCAATCCGCTAGACTATATTAAACATTTGAAACACTGTATTATAAATAGTAATTTAAACAAATTCACCGTTACATTTTATGAGTTATGGTTTTCTGAATAACATAAGATTATGTATTAAATGAAGTTAATAAATAAAATTATTAAAATGGTTATACAGTTGTGTCAAGTTACAAATTGATACGGTAAAATGTTACTTAGTAACAAGAAAAATTTTTTTTAGGTGTTCAATAAAGTTCTGTACGTATAGAAATATTTTTTTTCTTTATCATTATCATCCTAGACGTCCAATGTAAGGTATATTACTCCTTCCAAGACCTCGACTTTATCGTCTGTCTATCCAGGGAAAAGACTCCAAGACACTTCTACCGGATCTTGGTTTCCACTCAAGAAGCTATCAGCCCCAAAGGTCATAGGTTGCACGAGAGATTTGACCCACCAACTACCACTACAGACGAGCAATTTTTTAAAAAAATCTTGTTGTTATCTTATTAGAATGTCCTATAAATTCCATAGATTAATAGATACAATAAATCTCAAGTTAAATGGACCGGAGTCAATGCTTAATTACAAAGGTACGTAATCGGAGACTGGTGTTACTGATACGTTACGTTCTTGTGATATCAAATTTAGTAGTTAAGTTTATAACTCCTATACAGGTGGATTGTTTCTTGTAAAAGCTCTAAAGGGATAAATAAATACTTCTTTCAATTTATGTATTGCACACCGTATATATCAATTGTTTCGGAAATAATAAATTACGTAACGATAATATTTCGTTGACCGCTCAAATATCCTACGTGTTCAACTACTGTAATTAAAGGAAACCAACGTGAACAAAGCACGAATTCTGCGAACGAGCCTGTCGGGGCTGACGGTGCGAGACCGGTCAAAGAGGCGTTTTTTGGGTGAGACCTATGACTTGCAGTGGGCGTCTATCACACTATTGAGCTCACACAAGAGTTACACTCTAACTAAAATAATGATAAAGGAATATTTATTCATTTTTAGTATATTAATTAATAATTTAATATACTGTTATCCTTCTCATTTCCTTCTATTCCTTTTCATACTTTGTTAATATGTAAATATTTGGCAATAAATACAAAAAAAGCGATATATATATATATATAGGGTAAGTAATAAAAATAAAAGATAGCTTCTTAACTTTCGTCTAGGCGACATAAAATTCGTAACTCTTTGGATTACAGTTTACGATATTATAATATATAACCATGTAATATCTCTAAATTAACATATAACAATAAAGCTTAGGAGTGAAGCGCTCTAATAATGTATTAAGAATGTTGATAAAGTGACCACAAGCAATAAGGATGTTGTTGTGGGCTTTTCTTAAAATAGGGTGCATTTGGAACCAACCTATTTCGCTTTAAATTGAAGAATGTAAGTATATATCTTGCGTTCTTTTTAAGATACCCACTGCTAGTTGAAAGCTTCCCTATTTACTAATAGGACTAGTTAAAGACCCGAATCCACCGACCTTCTTTCTTAATAAATAAATAATGATAAATAAACTCCGATCTTAATAAATAAATTATGATAAATAAACTGTTTTTATTTCAAGAAGCTTCCCATATTTGTGGTACATTTGTAATCCATATTATTATTTAAATTATTAATAGAAATTATAATTATAATAAATATGGGTCTAGGTTTATTTAAAACTAAAAACGTCTGTCCAACTTGTGTTGGGTTATATTATGTGTGTAGAAATTCTAAGTTGCACTTGTACACTGAAACTACAGAATCTTAAGGCAACAAAGGCCATTTGTAATATAAAATGTGCTTCATAGAATTGTTTTAATAATATATAACCTTTAGAATATGTAGCTTGTACACTAGAAGTTACATCGCACAACTGTCAACACGTGAGCCCTGATCAACGGTGTGCTTTGAATAACCATAAACATGCGTCTCGTCTTGAATAACGTTCCTGCAATGGACAGCACGCTTTGCAAAACGTCACATACGCCAGCAGTATTCTCGGAATCGTTTCAGTTATAATTCCCGCAGGTGTATAAATTGCAATGGATTTCTTTAAGTACAAGGTCTATAGATATCCTGTCTTATTGGAAATCTATGGGACCCTATAGGGAGATCTATATTTTCAACCATGGATGTCCTGCGATGAAAATAATGTTGATGATGATACATTCTACCCGCTATAGCCTTTTCGGTTATTTCAGTCAAGATACATATGTTAATCTTATAGTTGAGAACCCTGTATGATCAGTCAGTTATATTCTTAAAATATTTTTTTCAGCAGCAGCTCATATGTATACACTGTATATATATATATATATATATATATATTTAGAAGTTTTGTTAATTTGGTCAGAGCATCTAACTTACATTGTAACTGGGTTAGAATGTTTTGTCACACGCATCATATAGTCTTGATCTTACACCTTCGGATTAACATTTCTTTCGTTCCACGCAAAACTCTTTATATGACAAAATTTTTAATAACACGGACCGTGTCCGATCACACCTAATTCAGATTTTAATAGCTAAGGTAAGTCATTTAACGAATGGGGAATTTTTACACTGACAGAACGATGGAAAAAGGTCTTCGACATGAACATAAATATCTAATTAAATAAAATTTTTAAAAATATTGTTAATTCTCCTTTTTATTTGAAATCGGCAATGACTTAGTTGCTAACGAAATAATAATATATTTACGTTCGTATATATGTACTATGCAATAGTACATGGACAAATTCAGTGAAAATGTTTTCCCGCCGCGTCGCTGAGATCTCCATTGTTACCCACTTCAGATTCGAAGTACCCTAGTCATTACCATCTAACAAACGACTAGTCGAATCACTTCGGTCGCTACGTTGCCAAATCGTTCAACTAGCGACTGCCGTAATTAACCAATCGTCTCCGTCGTAAGTGGCCAATTCATTGATGTTCACGGAAACTTGATATCCGGTTTTTTTTAGTTTTTATTCTGACTACGATTAATCAGGATGCTGTTTTTAAACGGTTCCCAACAATGATTAGTGAGACGTTAGTTTATACCAGAGTTCCCCAAACTTTTTTGTGTCGTAGACCCCTTGCCATATTTTTCCGTGTTGGGTAGACCCCCTACTTACCTGATATTGATTTCCTGTAAATTTCTAACTGTAGTAAAGTTTAGCGTTAAAAACTTAAAGTAAAACACATGTTAATTTATACATTTATTAATTGAATTTAAATTAAAACTACTCAAAAAATTTTTTATCTGTTATGTAAAATATACGTAACATTAAATAATCAATTTTTTTACTCCATAGGTACTTTTATAAATAATGTAAATGTTTTGATGTTATAAGAAAGTATGATGTAAGTAAATAGGTACTATTAGTATGTGTGTTAAGATCCACTATCGTCGACCCCCATTTTCATTTCATGGACCCCCAAATTTTTTACCTCTGACGTAGACCCCTTGCTGGTTATCATAGAACCCTAGGGGTCGATATAGACCACTTTGGGAATCACAGGTTTATACGATACTAGTGTTTGTGTGTGTGTGTGCGTACGATAAACGTTGTGTTCCAATCGATTCTAAGAATTACTTACATTCACATAAAGTCACGAGAAGTTAAATGACATCCTTACTTTTGTTTTTCGTATTCTTAATACTATGCCCGCATTAAAGAAAAACAGATTAGTGGTATATATAGAAGATAATCAAATATAGCATACCTATCAAATTAATTATTATGTTCTTCTCCTTGGAATCTATATTCCGAACGTGGTGGTAGTACTTGGCGAATATGAGACCATTACAGTTCGTGGGACTTCTTCCTCATTCCAACTCTTGCTATCGTCAGATTATGCACCAGTATCTGTGCGGTGGTTACCGATTTTTCCAGATCGATGAAACCTGCGATCGCATCTCGAGTCTCGTATCGATATTGCTACTACAGCATGATGGACACTGTTATACAGCCCGAGGGTATGTTGTTCCAAGGACAACGATGACCGCCTCGCTTTGTATCACCTGAGCCTCGTGGATTGTGAAATATTGTCTAATTACCTTTTGGAAACCAATGGGGGGAGGGGAGTTGGTGTATGTCTGGCAGTGAATGTCCGACGGATGAAATAATGATGTTGATGATGAAACATATACCTATTTTTTATAGATAGATGGCCCTATTTAATTGGGAACAGAGTTTTGTATTTGTTAAAAAAAAAATTTCACTAAAATTTTTATTTTCGTTCACGTCTTCCATAGTAAACAATATCTTTTTTTCTCCTTCTATCATTCTACAATTCTATCATTCTTTCTCAATCATTCCATTCCCTTCGTACATCCTCAAACACTTCAGTTATTCATTTCTATTACAGTATCACATCCTATAGGTATGTTAGCCAATATTATTCGTAAATAATTCAAACTATAAAGTTCATGACATTTTTAAATTCGCAATTTCTACGATTCGTGCTTGTTTGATGAATATTGAATACGCGTTTATCTGATTTGTCACGTATTACGCACAAATAATTCATGTTAGATATATAAGTGTGATTATAGATTATACTGACAGTTAAATGTTAATAGATTTTTTATAAATAACACGGATATTCATTTAAACACTTCATGTAAAACCTAATGGGGCGATAAATTTGTATCTCAAATTTCTACCTTAAATTGTTGAGGTTGTTGAGAGGCGACCAAGTGCCGGTAGACGCGGCGTTGGTAGGCTCCACACCGCTCCGCAGGTAGACGGACGACATGGTCAAGGTAGCTGGAAGTCACTGGGTACGCAAGACGAATGGTGAAGGTAGAAATGGTGGAGGTAGGAGGTGGCAAAGAAGAGAAAGAAGATACAGTGGTATCTTCTTTCTTTGTTTCTCGCCTTAAAAATAGATTACATTTTTTTTAATTTTCAGTTTGTAATGGCATTATGAGATTGGGGGAGGTCGATGATGCCTTAGTGGGCTATCGACTAACATTACGAAGATGATGATGATATTGCTAAGGTGTTTTAAATAAATAAAATTTCAATACTTCACCTGGCGGTACTATTTCAAACAAGAAATACAACACAAAATAAACTGTGGCGTCTAAAGGTTAGCAGAATCATTTAAGAGTGTTTTAAATATGGATATGTTTAAAACACTCTTATAATTAATATACTCATAGACTATTAAATTGATATATTTATTTTTATATTATAATTAATATCAAAATATAAAAAAAAGCTTTAAAGAAATGAATGTATAGTTCATTTGCTATCTACTAACGCATGGCACAACTTATCGAAAAATAATGGTTTCAGAAATAATTAATATATAATAATGAAAATCGTACAAAAAATATAAAGAATTCTGTCCCTGAAGATTTTTTACTACCAGAAGTCTGCTCTATGCCTGTCGCATTCCTATATAAAAAGAATAATATAACATATTTCATAATGATAACTTTATACAGGATGGTTGAAAACAGGTCTAAAACATTTAAATGTTATTGCTAACTAATGAGCTAAACATTCGCTTTTTTAAAACTTCCCCATCTATAACCAATCACCTGTATAAGTTTATCTTATATTAAATCATTAATGACATAGTATATCCCAACAAACGTCAAGACATCTGTTCTTAAATATCGCATGTGCGTCACGCCGTTCTCCTTATATATCTTATAGGATTACTACAGTTTACGAGGTAAGTCCGAAAAATTTTAAGTAAGTTTGCGTTTAAGGTAAAAGTAAGTGTTCTGTTCAAAAAATCTCGTGTGCGTTTTCCCAATCACATTTTCGTCTAACATACCTAATGCGTTACTATAGTGTGCGACGTGTGAGCTCAAGATGGGGGAAGTAGACAAATGTCATACTGCCTATTCTTAAATATATTGTGCGTCTTGCTAATCGCGCTCATCCGCATAGTGTGCAAAGTATATTAGTGCCAGGACGAGGAAGGTAGTCAAATAGATAAGAAAAGAAAAGCCGTCTGATCTCAAAAATGTCGTGTGCGTCTTGTAAATATCGCTCTTCACCACTCACATGCCTTAGACGGTGAATATAATTTGAGATCGGAGAGGTAGTAAAATGTCAAGCCATCTGTTCTTGAATATCTCTTTTGCGTCTTGTCAATCGCTCTTCTACGTCACTCTGCACAAAACCCTCAGACTATGACTAGTATTTCCGCGCATGCTATAACAATAAACAGATAAAAACGCATCAAACTGCTGAAGTGTTTGAGGTGTTTCTTACCGCAAATATGAAACGTGCGATCGTAAGCTTTTATGTTCTATTGTCAGCTCTTATAAATGACAGACTCTGCAATGACGGACGCGGTACCGGGAATTGTGTGCGCATTGATATTATATAGTTCGACAGCCTTTTGTTTCCTCCCTACGAATATAATTCTATTTAATAACAACATGTAGTGGTAGTTATTTTAATAATATATGTATTACATGTACACGGTATTTTAATTTTTATTAAAATATTTATTTATGCTTAAAAGTGCATCCAGGGGTTGTCCAATGAAAGTCCTTCGTCTTGATCTTTAAGTACAAGGACACTTTGAAGGTTTGAGATACCTACCACCAAACAATCCTCCTTAAGCAAAAGTGCCTGTGTTTCATAAACACATCCCGATTATATATATATATATATATATATTATATATATATATATATATATATATATATATATATATATATATATATATATATATATATATATATATATATATATATATATATATATATATATATATATATATATATATATATATATATATATATACTGTGAGCACTTCTGCACATCATGAAAAAAATGCTAGAAAAACCAAAATTAATAGATACTAAAATCAGATTGAGCTTGCCTATATACGCCCTAATCCGAAAGCATACAAAAAACTCAGATGGTTTTTTTACAGTGGTAGAGCAATTCATTTCCAGGCTTTATAATAATTTAAATAACCTATTCCACGTAACTGTATAAATGTATATGTTTATATATGTATATATATAAGTATTTTGTACATATGCATGTATCTGTATGTACACCGTAAACTGCCTTCTCTTTCATTTCTTATCTACATTCAAAGGTAGTCTGGTAGAGATAGCTTCGAACGTTAAGACCGTCTCTTGTATCTCTATATCAATTATTTCTTTTTTTTTAGTTATTATCCATGATTTAAAATAAAGCGTAAATAGATAAATGAAATAACTTAAAAAAACATTACACTGTTTTATAAAAAGTCGGTACAGTTGTGTACAAAAGAGTTTTCAATTTTATGAACCCTTAACAGGTTACATTTTTTTTAAATTCTTAAGGACATAGACCAGATTATGTTAATTCTTATATAGAGTTATATATACTATCCATTTGTGATGGATATAGGCTTTTATCATAGATTTAGTAACTTTCAATTGGAAGCGGTTAGAATTCAGCTTTTTTCTACGTACGTATAAAGGTCATCTGGCTGTCCTAGTGGTAGATGTACTACACTGCCACTTAGCGGTCTTCACTCGCTATTTTGTCTACCTACTGCCAGTTTAACTTAACAATCTGTTGGACTACGAGGATTACCTTTGTTCTTCTACGGATCCAAACACTTAAATTCATATCATAGTCTTAAACAGTTCCGTTGTCGATAGATATAACTTTTCTTACGTCAAAGATCGATATAGAAAAAACATATTAGTTGATTTTTTCTTTGTAACGAATATTCCGTTTCCTATAAGGCAAACATCTAAGGCCCACAACTTTCGAATCCAATCACAAGGTAACTTGATACTTGACGTCATATGTTTTTATCTTTCTAAAGTATTTCTAACAACGAACACAATTTAAATACATTAATGAATATAATTAAAGGAAATTAGATATATACATATTGATCGTTTATAAGTGTAAAAGGTTTAAATAGGCAAATGCATAGCTAAGTTGCTATTAATTAATATAAGGTACAATACTCGACGATAAATATTGCATAGCGTTATCTCTGTCGCACGAAATACTAAACGTCACATAGGCAGTGTGGGACAGAGATAATGCTGTACGAAGCCGAAATTAGCCGATTGTCTCTTTCCAAAGGCCGATGTGCAATATTTATCGCCGGATACTGTATACTATTTTAAAAATCAATAGCTTCAGAAATAATAAACAACGTTATCATAACATACTAAGAAATATAGTTTTCAAAAGTCGATAGCTTAAAAATATATTTTTTTATTATCTGTTCCTACAGACTGTACTGCCAGAAGTTATAGCCCGTCACATTTCAGAAAAAAAATTACTGTAACATATTTCATAGTGACCACTCTATTTGGGTGATTAAAAATAGGTGTAAAATCTTTTTCCTGACAAATAAGCAGTAAATTCAAAATTCAATAACCACCGTGTACAGTGTAAGATATGATAAGATATATTATAAAAAATACATTAGTTTTTTTTTTAATTCAAAACATAGGAATGAAACTAATTAATTAAATTGAAATTTTATTTATATATAAAACAACACGCACAACAAATAACAATGGCCAGTGTGAAATACAAAAATTAACTACGTTGTTCAACCATTTTTTTTTTAAATAACTCTTTTACATTTCACTGGTATTGTATTGTTAATATTAAGTCTCCAATTAGAAAGAGAGTTCGTTGCATGTTTTTCAAATTTAGGCATAAAGTTCTTGTTATGTTTCTTTTCGGCCAAAAGACGCACTGCAAGGCTTGACCCAAACATTGCCCTTGCGTTGCCCACAACCATCGACATCTCACGATTTTAACTATTTCGACTATCCACTTAGTAAGGGGCCCGCCCTTGCTCCGTCTACCGGCGCATGGTCGCCTCAAAAACCTTTCGTCTTCTATGGCCATGGATTGCACGAGCGATGAGCCATACTTACTGCCACTGCAGACCGCAGAACGCTATCATCATGACAATTGAATATTTCATAGCATTTTTTCTTTGTTGATATGGTTGTTTTTTGTGACGGTGAGTCGGTAAGGACTTCTCTTTTTCTTCTCGATCTCGATTCGATCTTTACGCTTTTCTCTTCTCTTCGATCTTTAAGTGAAACTATATTAGGCTCTTCAGGCATTTATTTTACCCTTGTAAACAAATCCCTACCTAACGTCTTTCTCAGTAAATGATGCTGAGAGGTGATGCTTGACCTATAGATCTAAATATTTTTAAATTATTTTTTGCAATATTCACAATTCCAATTTCAAATTTATTTTATAATTTGTTTTCGTGGACAGAGTTAAAAAAGAAAGAATAATAGATTAATAAATCAATAATTGCATTAGAGTGACCAATCATCCGTTATTAACTTTTACAGAAAGATCGATAAAAGAAATCAATTAGGGGAAAATTTGATTTATGTTTTATCGCGTTGTCTGCATTCCATTGATTGCTGTAATCCAAATTGATTTGTATTAGTGCCATTGGTAGGCCGTAATGCGTTTAATTTTTATTACCTCCTCCCTCCGACCTCTGCGCGTAATTCCTCGGAGGAAATTGACTGGTTCTAATCGATATCTTGCTTGCGGTAAGTACATTGCGAATTTAACACGCTATATGTATTGTTTACTGTTCAATGTGAATCATTAATGATTGTTTTAGTTATATATGTGCAGGAATATGTTGTGTATCTTTATTGATATCGGCGTCTATTACTCGAGATCGTTCTAGAGAATTGTTTAAGTTTAAAGGAAACTAAACCAATAGTAAAATCAAAGTTAAGAGTAGTTAACTAGAGAGTTTAACTTTCCTTTTGGTTAACATTTAAAATACTAGATGGCGCCACGTGTTCAAGTATACAATGCACAGCTACCCAAGTGGCATTTACAGATTCCTTTGATTAGAGGAGACAAGGCGCATAAAGCATTTGGCATAAAACCTAATTCAAAGTAGCGAAATTTGAAGGCTTCCTGGGAAACCTAGGGCCGAGCTGCTGTCGGAGACGACTTAGTTAAGGTCGCGGAAAGTCGCTAGAAGTGAGGAGCGTAAGACCGGTGGTGATGATGATGAAATGTATGTATATTGGTCTTAATAAAGAGGAGCTACATATTTTTTTTTTACTTTATAGTACCAGCTTGCATCTCTGTACATATTGTTCTTTGTTTCAAATTTCAACCGAACGTCTGGATGGTTTTGAAAAAAGAATCATCGCATAGAAATGAATTTGAAAATATCAAGTATTCGCGTGCATTTGTTATTCCGACCTCGCTCGGCCTGCATCGCAGATTTCCGTGTTTTATTCCATTGACGTGAACTTGCTATCCGATATTGCACTTCCGTACAATCGCTAGTGATGTACATAGGCGAACATCATTTTTATCGATATTTTTTAAATGAATATATATAAATATACATATATATATACACATATATATACTTATATACAGCGAGCATCTATCAGCGGGCTGGCGGGCGGTGCAATTTGTTGCACGACTACAACTGCATGTCTGGAAGTGGCTAAATATTGGTCCTTTTCTTACTTAAGAAATAAAAATTGTGATATAGATATGGGTTATAAGAATAATAGAAAATGAAAATTATAAAGCAGAACTGTTATAAAAAAGTACTAATACAAAAAATAGTAAAATAAAAACTGTAGAAAAGCAGTTTAGGAGAAAGTGGTGAAGTAAAACAGGTGATGTATGAATGGTAATGGAATAAAAAGACATGAAATGTGAGAGAAAAAAGAAGAATGAGTGAGGAAATAAAATTAGAAAGTGAATAAATTATTTGAAAAATTGTCCTCGCGTGACCCAGGACGAGAATGTACGGGAATCACTCAATAAAGGGTAAGAAATAAAAATGAAATTAATAAGATAAAATAGATATTCTAAGAAATTGAGATTATTCCTAAACAATTGGAATACAACTGGTGTAAAACTATGAGTTCGTTTTAAATTTAGTAGCGATGGGAATATTGCAGACCGATTTCGATAAATTGATTTCTTGATATTGCATGAATGTAAATTTAGTTAATATTATAAATTGACTTATGTATGTACTCCCTAGTTGTAAAACGTATGTGTGATATATTATTTCAATTAGATGATTTAATAATATGATTATAAGATTAAGTGTTAAGAAAAATTTTGAAATTTTCTCAGTTTTATCGATATGCATTGACAACACTTTAAATTCCTAAAGAAGAGCTCTTTGTGGGATTGGAACTTTTCGGCTTCGAGGGATTGTTATCCGCAAAGTAGCTTTGAACGCATATGATATTTTTCAAAATAGAAATTTAAACAGGAACACATGCGAATACCGTACGAGTTAAAAGTTTACAAATAAATGTCGGCGTACCGCGTACTACATTCAGATGTTTTGTTAATATATGATTGTTAAAAACTAATTCGTTTAAGAGGAATATAAGTGAGTTGTTTGTTAGTTAGTAAGATATTGTCTCGATGATCTTTCAAGACGTTTTTATACTATTTAAATATATATATATACTAAGAGACCGCGACGCCCAGACCTTCGTTATATTATAAAAACTGAAAATTCTTCTATATATGTCCCCTATACAGATAAGCAAACCCAGCCTATACAACCTGGGTAGCGGTAGCTTTGGCAGGTAACAGGTGGTAAAGGTGAGTAAAATTGTGTTTCAAATTTGTGATAGTATAAAACTTAGTTTTCGTATATTTTAACTTACAATCATATGAGAAACCGCCTCGTCTATTGGCGGACACTTAGGACGGCAACAACCCCTTTCCAGACACCCTCACAGTCTAATTATTTATAAATCTACTTTCGTTATAGTACAAAATCTGACTTTTATATATTTTATTCAGAAAACTATACGAATAATGTTTCTACAATCCCCAGTCACTTTCGATGGCTCCCCTGTCTTCCCAGACATATTGAAGTGTACTAGAATTTTCGGCTTTTATAATATAACGAAGGTCTGGGCGTCGCGGGCTCTCACTCTATTGTATATTAGGAGTGTGTCGTAATCATAAATATTGAGTCCTCTGGCATATATATTAACACTTTTAGCTCTTTTTATAATAATTGAAGTATCACTCAATTCATACTAGTTAAAATAAAGATTTACAGTCACATTTTTGTTTTTTTTTTTATAATTTTACATAGGCTAAATCGATTTCAGAGACCAACGTGATAACTTTTCTTTTGTACAGTTGATGCTTGTTTATTTATATCAACTTATAACTTATTAATGTGTTCTTTTTTTAAATGTCTCAACATCATTCTAATCATTTCATCAGTAAGACATCCACTGTCGAATACAAGCAATAGATATCTAATAGGACTGGAAGTAGAAGAAAAAGTGGGCAGCGTCTTAATAAGGCTTTGAAAATGTGTCTACTTAACAATCTACCGTTCAACTTATCAGACCTCAAGAAACGATCAACTGCAGAATCTTTATATGAGTTGGCCCGACACATTGTCTTAAACTTTAAGGCATTTAACAGTCTGTAGTGCTTGAGCAGCGACTTTAAATAAAATAATGTGGAAATGAATGTACAAATATATATGAATATTTCAATTTTAACTGTATTTCCCCATATGAAAAAATGTATATAATAAAACGCTGTGGTGTCTCGCAGCTAGGAGAAGAAAGATATTAAAAAAACCCTTCAAGAACTACGGATTTTTTGGTGATTGGCTATATATGTAAAAAATTTTAAAGGGAAAAAAAATCAATATTTTCGATCATAATATAGTAAGGAAAGTGTTTTGTGATTAATACATATTAAAATAAATTATTGTACACTATTTTTCGCTACAGACTTTGTAATTGGTATGTTGTATTAAAAAAAATGAAGGTTACATCTGAAATCAGAGTGATCACTTTATACAGTATAATTGGAAATTATTTTAAAAGCTTTTTTAAGTTTTTAAGCTGATATACGAGCTACACGTTCATCCTATTCAAGCATTTACATGACACCAATCATTCTGTAGATGTAATAAACAATTGAATTTGAAAATAGAATCAAGCGCCGGCAAATGATAAATGTATTTGTAACAAGTACATTCCGCGAGATATAATCAATCATCTACGTTTCACTCATTTAACAATTACTTATGTGTAATGCGTGAGGGAGGCTACAAGGTACTCTCACTTAAATTTACGTGAGACATTAATTACTCGAACAATACATCGCGTCGGTCTCTCGCCTAATGCCTAACCCCCAGCGACGAATAAATCTGGCGGGCGAAGAGAATCTACATCGCAGAACACTTTAAGTGTACAGATTAAAAAGTTTTACAGAGACAAAATATCTTTTTTTTATTTTATGACAAAAGTAACTATTTTTTAGCAGCGCTTTGAGGTAAATCAACTGAGACAAGCAGATTTAAGTTGAACAGTAGTGACAAATTCAAAAATCTAATCTAATAAGTTACCTCTACATTGGTTAAAGCATTATTAAATTTAGTTGGTATTAATAGGGTGGCTTACATTATCTATGGCCTTAACCATAAGCAAAATCGTTTTTGTAACAAAAAGTTATATGTGTATATAAATAAATCATTGCCTGGTCTGTAGATGATAGATTCAAAAACCATACATCTAATAGCCCTGAATATACATACGTGGATATATATATATATATATATTAAACAAGTTATATATTTCACCGCGTTTACTTATAGCATTCATGTTTAGTGTTTGTGCTGATGAATTATTGATAACCATATCACCTTAAATTAACAGTTTTTAGCCAGTGACAATGTGGTGTATATATATGCATAACATATATATATATATATACACTCTTTGGTGAAAAGTATGTTGAAATTCTCATTAAAAACTCTTGAGCTTCAGAAAGGAAGATATTTCAATTTTTAATCGCGTCGTTTTGCTTGATGCCAAAAACGCTCAATTTTTTGGAAAAAAAACGTCAAAAGCTCGACTCATATCGATCCGCAACCACCGCATACGACGACTGGCTATTCAGCAAACTGCGAAACATACTTCACATACTGCAAAAGGTAGGAACACTGATTTGACACAATTATGGTGTTAAAACCGAAGTAAATAAGGTCTTGAAGATTATACAGGAAAAGACTACTCCGACTATGTCGAGGACTTGAAAAAATGTTTTACAGGGATTACCTTTTGAAAGGGAATTTACATTTTATAAACAAATCTACATCACACATATATACATAGTCAGGCCATAAATACCGCTACAATTAAAAAAAAATTAACTTTTAAATTTGGAATCTATAATTTTTAATTCATTGCCTTTTCTTATTTTCGCCACACTACATTGCAAAGCATTTCATGATTATGATTTTAATGTTACTTCTCGATATGATAATATCTTTCTAAAGATTGACTTATAATTTAGATATGCGTAGTTTTAAGGGAAAGTCTTGTAGTTGACAATAAATTCTAGATAATTCTGTACTATTCTACTCTGTACATTGTGCTGTTCAAAATAAGTGCGACGCCGTGTAAAACGCTAAACACGTTTCTAATTTCAGAGTACACTTGCGCCGCGTAACTGCCCTCAGATGAGCTCTGAATTAACTCGGAAAATTTTGTTTTTTTCTTCTTCTAGCAAACAGCACATTCGGGTCTCTACCGGACGTGTTCGCCAGTGGCTGATGTCGTACGTGACCAGATTTAATAACCCGCGAACATCGACTATTACAAACCGATATAGTACAAAGTATTCATTTTTAAATCGTCCACAGCTACTTTGTTATAAAAGCAGTAATTTTTTTCCGGTAACAATTTGTGGTGCATGGTTTTAATTTTAAGTTGGATGTTACGCCACCAAAAAAAATAAATTAAAAGAAAGACATTATACAAATATTCAATTCATTTTGAGTCACATTATTGACGTACGTTTTAAAAAAATTCTGACATCGCAGCGTTTTGTTTCAAATTCGATTTTTATTGAAGTGCATGAACAGTCACAGCAATTTATAACATTTATTGAAATGTGACGCCATCTGTCGAAAATTCTTCATACCAACTTAGAAACCATCATGTTCTCATGCAGTATAACTTTGTTGAAGATCATCACATGATCAAATGAATATTTTATGATTCTATAAAGGACATACAGACAAACATTATTTTTTAAATATATAGATAGAGAATTGATACATTGATTATTTTTGAAGTCAACATAATTTACAATATTCTCGGAAATAAACAAATAATGTATAATGCATTAATATTTATAATCATTGTCAAATTTAAGATTGAATACCGTTTTCTTTTTGACGTACCTCTGACACAGGAATTCGATGTTCGATAACTTCGCTAATAAATCACAGCGGGAGATGAATTCAAAGTCTTAACAAAAGTTTAAACTACAATAAAAGTAAAGGCTTGTGTTTTGAATTGTTTTCTTTACACAAGCAGATTTCGTGTGAAATTGTATATTCGATTGTTAGTCCTAACACATTATATAATACATGAAGTGTCTGGTCTCGGATCTGATTGTAAGCAAGGCAGTCCGCGGCAATCAGCGGCAGTCCAGTATTTGGTGCGGTAAGAGCAGAATACTAACAGTTAGCAGAGAGAAGAGAGAATAGAGATGAACATCGCCTAACTAGTGAGTAAAAAGTAGTATCGCCATACCTTTTTGAAGTTCTGTCGAAAGGTGATAGGCATAAACAAAAGAGTCACTAAATAAATAAAAAATAACAAGTATAATGAAAATAAACAAGAGTCATAAAACAACGTCACAAGAGTCATAAAATAACTATGATATTAGAAAGGCAAAAATTTTGAATAAATACGTTGTTAAGTAAATGTATGAAAACTAAAGAATTAAAAAAAATATGCAAAATCCCGGATGGAAAGCGAGGAAAGTGAGGCGATGTACGGAAGTAAAGTATGGAAAGGACAGAGGTAATGGAAAGGAAATTAGAGGAAAGAATAAAAGACATTGAGAATTACGAAAGAAGAGAATGGAAATTTTTGTTAAAAAAATTCTTATATGTATAAAGATTCTGTCCACACGTGATAGGGGTTGAACGAGAGCCCCTAAAACGGAGCTTAAAAGAAACATAATTTATATAATGGTAAATATCATCATTTATTCCGAGCGGTCTTGAACCACGCGCTTTACTTCGCTCCACGTTATTCCAACTGCCTTCACTTCTACAGTGATCGTCCGCCGCTAGGTTTGCTTTGGGTGGCCACGTCTTCGCTTTCCTTGAAGATTCCATTCTAGGGCTTACCTCGGTATGTGATCAGGGTCCCTTCGGAGCGTGTGGCCTATCCAGTTCCACTTGCGGCGTTTGATCTGCTGGTCGATCGGCATCTCACCGCAGCGTTTCCAGATATCTACGTTGGAGACTTTCTCAGACCACTATAACTGATAATACGTCGAAGACAGTGAAGACTTGGAGCCGACGCGAGATATCTTCGGTGACGTTCCACGTTTCGCGTCTCGCATGCATATAGCAACAGGGTTTTCACATTGGACGGTATATTTTGGGCTTTACTCTCCAAGTCAGTTTCCGTGATTACCATACAGAACGGAGCCGTGCGAAGGTTTCCTGAATGGTAAATATACGGTATCTTACCAGGGAAACTTTAATCGATATAAATAAAAATTAATCGCAAAATTTGTTTCATTATTTCAGTGTTTCATTATTGTCTATCACTGCACGCCGGTAAAAAACGTTTCTTCTACGTAAATCAATGTACGAGACAGGTTGTGCCCGTGAATTACGACACTACGTCTCTTTGCCATATATTTATCACTGGTTACGCATGTTCGTAGACCTTGGTCAACCGTTTGAGTCCTAAGCAGCGCGATCAGATCAGATTTTATATTGAGAAAGCCCAACACATTTTGAACACTGCGGACAACTGTCAGTCGTTACGGATTGCCGTTTTGGAGTACTCAGGTTTACTTACGCAAGTACGCAGCTCCTTTTGGAGTAAATAGTATATTTTACAATAGGTAGAAATGTACTATAAATATACAATAATACATTAAAAAATGAAAAGTTTTATTTTTGTAGTTAACTTAAAAAAAATTATCGAAAAAAATTAAACAATTTTTAAAAATGAATTTAAATATCTATTTACAACTAGTAACAATTATAATTTGCAGCATTGGTGTTCATCAAAACATATTGGATAAATTTCTTTTCACCATCGTGCGCAAATTGTGATACACACATAACAAGCGCTATCGCGCCGCTTGTTGTTTGTCGACTCAGCAAAACAAGCGGTATAGCGCTTCTTGGGTATTTTCGTATATATATAGGATAAGCGCGATCTCGCTGCTTTGGATTCTTTAACAGTGTTTTTTCAATACCGTCTAAAACACAAACGGCTAAGGAACTTAGAGATATTGGACGAGATGTTTTGTATTTTTACGCGCGCTGTTCACAGTCAGATTTGACGATGTACTCCTTCACATATACTAATAACGAAAAAGTTCTTTAAAATCTGCGCAAGGCTGTTTTCACATTTATGTATCTTAAAACGTATTGTCACGGTAATGAAATTTGATTTATTTTTTAAAAGATCAGATAGTAGTTTAAAATACCAATCATAACTCTTGAAGATTACTTTTTTGGTGGAAGGCGCAAGCGACAGTGCGGTGCAAACATAGATGGCGTGTTAGCTAAAGATATTTTAAATTAAAAGGCAGTTAGTAGGTAGTTAGTTGCAATATATAGATAAATTCAAGTGTAATTTCTTATTAATTTCTAACGAAATGTTTGTAATTCAAATAAAATATATACACTATTATTAACTTCTTTTGTATTATTACAAAAAAGAATTATAGTAGTTACTTCAATATAAATATTGGTAACTAATGGTAAATAATGGTATAAAAATAATGGTCATTTACTCTGTGTTTGGCACTAATCGTAACATAACTCCTGAAGATGCCCCGTGGAGGAATGAAACACGTGGTGAGTAATTTGGCGGTGGCGGTTGTGTGATTCGCATTGTTTGCCGCACACGCATTTATCAGCGGGCTGGCGGACGGTGCACTTTGTTGCACGACTACCACTACATGTGCGGAAGTGGCTAAATATTGGTCCTTTTCTTACTTAATAATGGTAAAAATATATTCATTTGTAGTGATGAAATTATTCGTAATATGGTTTAATTTAATGGTCGTACAAATGGGCAGTAAATTATGAATATTTATTTACGTAATGGACATTTTAAAGACATTAAACATAAAATTTATGCAAATAGAAATAATTTCGACGTTAGCACCTATGTATTATTTATATCTTATGTAATAATATAAATAAATGAATAAACATTTTTCAATGTTGTTCTTTTTTTAATGACGTATTACATAAATGTTAATTGATGTACCTTATAATACTTGATTTATTACACTAGAATAGAATCTTTATTTACATAGGAGGTATACATATGTATACATCAGAGGTAAACTTTCGAATTCCTGCAGCAAGAACGCATTCTAGATCTCTCTTTTTTTATCAACGGCTAAGGCAAATATCGGTAAACGTGCACCCTTATACAGGATGTGTGACCTCCACAATTCATATATTAGTGATATTGATATATTCTCTTGCTCACTCGTATCTTTTAAAAGACAACTTCGTTTGGAATTATTGAATACACACAATACAATTTAAACATCATTGGAACGTGACGTGCTGTGACTCGTAATTATTGCGGTGTGATATGCAGTATTGTTCAGTAATGTTTTTATTTGTTTTGTCATTGTTTGACTGTAAATCATTAAATGTTCTTAGTGAGATAGTTATAAGGTAATAATTGTAACTAATTTTATATTTCTAAGTTTCTAAGTTTGTACTTTCTTATTGCCTTTTGTTACTGTTTATCTCCAATAAAGTAAATAAATAAATAAACATAAGTAAGTGTTCCATATTATTCGTAATTTAAATTAATTTTTTATTCATTTGCATACATCATGAGAAGAACATCAGAAGAATTGAATTTCATAAAATTAGCTATGAAATTGAGGTTTTTATTGTACTCTATAGACGAAGCATTTGACCTCCGTTTCGCCTGATTTTAAGCGACGTCGATGTCTACAATGGTACATGCTTGTCTTTTGGAAACCTATTCATTGTTTTTCTTGGAGACTCTTTAATTATAATTGTCTTGAAACAATGACACCGGTAGTTTACACCGGTAGGTGTTTCTTGACTTTTCGCACTATAGAAGTATTAGCAAGACGATTAGTGCTGGTGGAAGGTATTTCAATGGTGTACGGATGTGATCTGTGCATCTTATTGTCCGATGAAAGAAAGGAGATAAGTAAATTTTATTGTGTATATATTTTACCAATAAGACCGATTGAAGACGGTCTAAGTATTCTGATGACATTAACGAAGTTTGATCTGCTTATGGGCGGAACTTTTATGCTGCATTGACCATGGTTTTTAATAACCTAAAGACATTAGCGGTAATCTGAATTGCGCAATATGCGAACTGTTCACTCTCACTTGAACTTACTAATTCGCTGGACTATGAGAGTTAATTTCTTTTCTCTTCTTTTGACTTTGTGCTTGGCACTAATCGGTGTAACATAACTTCTGAAGATACCCCGTGGAGGAGTGAAACACGTATTGATTTAACGGTGGTAGTTGTGTAATTCGTATTGTTTGTCACATGCGCATTTATCAGCGGGCTGGCGGGCGGTGAAATTTGTTGCACGACTACGACTGTATGTGCGGAAGTGGCTAAATATTGGTCCATTTCTTACTTAGGATGGACTTCCGCAAAATAAAGCCTGATTCCATTAATTTCTTTTGTTTACTTTCATCTAACAAATAGACAAGACAGCGGCGGACGCTTCTGCTCGCACGCTTGCAGCGATTCGTCCTGCGTCGCTCGTTACCGCCAATATTCCTCGCTTCGCAATACTTACACTACACTACAGTTACAGCACTATATATCTACACGGTTATAGTCTTTCTTCGTGCAAACGTCATCGTTGCAACTGGGATACGATATACCAATGTAAAATTTTTAACTCACGGATCTTCTGTTTCTGCGAGGTCAATTGCAATTAAGCTGCACACAGCCTAAATCAGCTAGCAGCATAACAGCAATTAAAATGATCTCGTAGAGAAATACCCATCAAAGCCTTTTCTATGCTTTTTAGGAGGCTAAAAGCTTGCCTATGATGTCGACCACATTTTAAAGCATAAGTCACATAACATGTAATAGACTATACATTGGTCATATACCTTCATCTTTAGGCATTGAGAGATAGGCCTGCATCCAATGTCTTAAAAGGACCTTTCTGAGATCCTCGGTCCACCTCTTGGGTTGACAACCTACTCTGTGTCCTTCCGGTCTGTTGTAGCTCATAATGGCATTTTAATTAAAAATAAACCTTCAACTAACATAGGCAGTGTTTTTTAGCAGTTATCAGAAATCGTACCCTTGAAGTTTATTTATAATGTCATTCGTTATAATATATTACTAGGACTAATCACCACATTTTTCCTGTCGCAAGCGTATCTCTATTTTGGATTATGTAAGAGTAACACTTAATTTTCACATTTCTTCATAAATTTTCAATTATATTTTTTTCTCCGCAATTATGTGCAGTATGTTATGCTTGAAATTAAAAATATCATTCTTTTTTGGAAATATATTTTGAGCACTGTTAATATGTTTTAATTATATATACAAATAAATAAAGTTGACGTGTCCGTTTGTAATAATAAAACAATCGCTTTTTACTACATGTATATGATTATATTTACGTATATATACATTAGTACATTTATTTAATTTTTGTCTGATTGTTAGTTTATTTGTTCCGGAAAATCACTGAAATGGCTGGACCGATTTTAACAGGGTTTACTCTGGCAGCTAGCTGATGTAATATGGAATAACGTAGGTTACTTTTATTTTTAGAAAAATTCTAATAAAAAAATTAAATAAACTCAATACCTTTTCTGTGAAATTTCAAACGGACGAAGTCACGGGCACAGCTAGTATATTAAATATAAATTAAACATTTTGTTTACGTTTTTACTTAAAACGCGTTTATAACATCATTATCAATTCACCTTTAAAACGTCTTCTGCATGACCACTCCCATAGAGTTTCAGAAAGACTGCTTGGTAGTGGTACATTCAGAGACTTTCGATTACCTTAATAACATCTGTCTGCCTTATGTGTAGACGCTCTACGTTAAGCTTGTCGGTCTATGGCTTCCATTCAAGAACTTTAAGGTTCTGGTGGTCATGTGATCAGCTCATTATACGGCCTGCCCACTACTTCAACTTGCTAATTCGCTGGACTTTATTCGTTCATTTATTGATCTCATTCTAGTTCGATTCTGCAGTGGAATCCCGGGCATAGCATTCTACATGCCTTTTTGAGAGACTAAAAGATTGCACTGGTTATATACCGTATATGGATCATAGACCTTCGTCTTTAGGTACTTAGGGATATTTAACAAGAAGTTTCGCAGTCTCTGAAACGCTGCTGAGCGGAGTTATATTCGTCTTCTTACCTCCTTCGAGGTTAGTAAATGTATAAAGATGTAAAAAAATTATTTATAACCTCTTTGGAGATGACATGTTTGATACTGTCTAGTTTTCTAACCAAGTTTACGAATAAGAGAATTTTTTTACGGAAGGTCACGAAGGCCTTATGTGCATTTACATCGTTTGTTCGCGAGTTTTATAACAAGTCGTTATGCGTAGTCTCATTGGATTTATGGCCTATGTCCCGTGAACATCTTACGGCTTAATGATGATGAATTTAATTTAAATATAGACTAAATCAAATTATGAAATCAGTTGGCTTCAGTACAATTGCATTGTTTCCAATATTAATACAACATCTGTTGTGCATCTATTGAAACTTGAATCAAGATGGCGCGATTCCGAAATTTGTAACGATATTCGGCGAACGACTATTGTAGTATTTTGTACACAACCTATTCAGGTTAAGTAAATACTTATTAACCGTTGTCTACCAGTAGATATGCTAATTTACTTAAAATAAAGAAAAGAAATCGAATTAAAAAAAATTTAAAATGAAGACATAAAAGATACTCTAAAATCGAACATGGCAGACTAATAATTAATCAAAATATGTCTGCAAGTGTAATTGTTTTGTGACGCAGTAGCTTGCTCCCTTTCCTCTTACCATAAATACCTTTGGAGTAGACATTTATAAAGGGAGGGATATATGTAAATACCTTGCAATGGGAGTCTATAGCCTGAAAAGAAAAAGAACATTCAGTGACTTAAATAACCTAGTGGGTGAAACACAATTTTTTTAATTATGACTGCGGTAGATCGTAATTGGCTGCTCAGAAGAAAACACAGGGTATTTGAAGTCAAACCAGTATCTTTTTCGTATGTGTCTTGATAATTGAGATATAACTGTCTAAGAGTGCAAAACAATAAAACATGTATTGCGTGTTATTGTTATAGAGATGTGAAATAAATGTTTTATTTATGGGTCTCCGTTTTGGGGACCTCACGTTCACTCCCACATGTGGGACTTTTTGAGTTTAGATTTTTAGTTTATTTTCTTCTTTCGTGCTTCATATTTTCTTTTGTTCTTCACTATGTCTGTCGCTCTATACAATCTTTGCATTTTGTTCAAATTTCCTCTTACATCCCTCTCGTGCATTTCCAGGGTATCTCAGATTTTTTTGAACTATCACATTACTTTGCTATCACAGATTTAGTTATTGGTTTAAGACCTGCGACGAAATAAACGTTTATCTATCATTCAATCCATGTAATTATTTCGAAAATCGGTTACCGACTTATATATGTAAATATAAAAAAGAAAATATCTGGATGTGACTTTTAGATTTCGTTTTCCTTTCGCGAATCTGCACAATTCAATAGCGAGCTTTTTAAAGGTGTCTCTCGATCTTGAACTCCTGAACAATGGGGACCTTAGTGGTTTATTGCTCTCCAGTGGCGATTACAAGAACTTAAACGTGGCCTGGGAAGGACACTATGTAAACCGAAGCTAGAATTAAAGTTGCAGGAAATAGATAGAGCTTGGGAGAGATAAGATGATAAAAGGAAAGCGATAAAAGCAAAAAGGAATGAAAGAACAAAATGAAAGATATTGTGATGGAAATAAGGTAAGAATAAAAGAAATTGAGAAGTATGACAGTGAGTGAAGAATAAAGATGAAAAATCTGAAAAATTTATTTGTACACAAAGACTCCGATCCCAACTAATTAGGGGTACGAGAAGCCTCCTATAGCGAGGGCCATAAAAAAAAGGCTGACATGGTGATGATCATGATGAAGTGTGTGATTTACTATATTTGTATATTACTATGCTAAGTGAACATAAACTTCATTCACTTACATTGTACTTACACCGACTTCTGTCTTTATATTGTTGTATAGTATGTTTGTGTCTTTATAAAGCACTCAGCCAGTGAAAAATACCCGTGAAATCTTCCCACGCGTTGTTATAAAAATAAAAAAATTGTCTGTGAAAAATGAATAATGCGTAATTCGTAAGTCGATGTTCAGACATATTGTTACTTTTTTTATCATTTCTAAGCAGAATTCTCTGCGAGTACAAGTTGTCTTCATTAAGTCTGTAGACGTAAAAAAAACGCGTCGCAGATGTTTTTCAAAACATGAATGTTTCTTTAAGGCTTTTATGTATATATATAGAGTATAACAAGCTGTATTCTTGGAATTAAAATGTGTTTATTTTAAATTTCGAATACATGTTGTTGTTAAAAAGTAAAAATAAAATATAACAGCGATTTATTTTGTCGTTGCCATAATCTACAAGTTAGTGAAATATCTTACTTTACTCACTATTACATGAACCGAATAAAACCAATGATCTTCTTACTTTATTGTTTGCCGGTATCAATTCATGATACGCCTTCGTATACAGCCTGACAAAGGATTTATTTCAAAAGCGCACCTTAATTTTTACTTACTTAGGCCTGTATTTTAATTCAAGCGATGGATATATCAAGTTATTGCAACTTAAAACTTGTCTTTTGTAAACCAATCAGAAGACGGCGGTACAGGGTGTCCGGTAGCAGATTTATATTTAGTAACTTAAACAATAAATATAATTATTAATAAATAGTTTTAATAAAAGCATTGAATGATAAAATATAAGTGCGGATTTTAATTTTTAAACAGTATGTTATCCTTGTTGTATATACTGTTCAAAAAGAGCCAAGAGCTTTGTGTTCTGCGCCACAAGTTACAGTAAACTTGATTCAATTGAGTTGAATTCTCGACAAACATTTTCTTTTACATATATCAGATTTCGGGAGAACTCTTGTCAACTAATTTATTTATAAGCTTATTGTTGATTACTGAGTGTGCTATCTTTGCGGTAGCCCCATAAAAAACCACTGGAGTAAAGTCGGGTGACATGGGTGGCCACAAGGTATCCCTAAACAGGCTGATCAGTTTTTATGGGGAAAATTCTCGAATCAAATTCACCGAAGTTCAGACCGTGTTTGCATATGTATATAAAGTGCAGCTTGGAGATCCTGCAGTAAGAATTCATGCGCCTATAATTCTCACACATACACTCTTATACATTCAAAACACACACTGATTATTGTACTTATCCCAGTAAAGTTAATTACATCGTAATTAACTACATATCCTTATGTAATTAAGATGACCTTGTTCGACACAAGCAGCGCTTTGTGCTTATGTTTCTGTATTTGAAAAACTTAAGATTAACCTATATTTATGTAAAATTTCTTTCAGTATTTTCATTAATAATGTTTTGCTGTTGGTTTAGTCAATTAATTATATATGGGAGAGAGCTTTATCAAGCAGTGGACGCCTTTTTGTTGAAGTCATAAAAAATCACGTAGTTTAATAGTAAGTAATAAATTATAATTTAATTCATTTCAGCATTAAATATCGTTTAGTTCAGTCTGAGAGCTCATTACTCCCGGCAATGCGAGATCCCTTGCTCTGAACTTTCATACTTGTCCTCCGTGACAAATGACCAGCGCTCCGCCCGTAACGTTTTGAGCTAGTGGAATGTTGGACTGAAGTTTCATTTAAATATCAAAGTAAGCCGCTGCCGTCACAGATGGGGTAGGTGGAGGTAATTATCTTTTATTTAAAGACAAAGGACAGGCTTAATATATGCAGACCGAGGAAGGTGAAGCATTGTTTATATACGAAAGATAACATTCAGTAAGTTGTACGTATATTAAAATTAGAGGAATGGCACAAAAGTCATTTATCTTAGAATACTTAGTTTTACTTAATATTATATATATTTATACATGTGTTTGTATGTACGTACACCCTAAACTGCCTTCTCCTTCATGCCTCTAAAAATATATATAAAATCTGAAATGGTTAATTATGTGTCAAGTCCTTTTTTGAATTGCCCACTTGTGGGGAGTAGGCTTCAGGTTGGAAGACACTGATCTAGACACTGCCCAATCATAAACCAGCGTTAGCAGTGTAGTGAAATTATACTTTGACGAATCGGTAAGTCATGATTTAGGAGCGTTTTTAGTTTGATTCAATTAGGTTTTGTTTTGCCATCTCTCTGTATAATTCACTAACATAATATTAATGTTATGAAATGTGTTGTTCTGTTACTGGCTCTATCTTTATTCTATGTTACTAACATGTGACTGATTCTTACGCTTATGTAAATTTATATCGCTAATTTACGTTATAGACGTTTTTTCGAAGAGAAATAATTATAAACAGTTGTAGAGTAGTCATTATGTATAAAAATGGTATATCATTAATGCACATAGTCAATCTATCTTTTTACTATACAAGCTAAAAAATATATACATTTTTGCATATTAGTTAAGAAAAAAGTACCACCAAAGTGTCACCTGACAACCATAGTATGGAAATGGTAGTAAAGTAGGTAGTAGTAGAAAGTAGGTAGTGATAGTATGTAAAAAAATACTATATAGGGTGAATTATATGAGATTATATCTCAGGAATCAAACACGCGACGTACAATCGCAAGTCTCAGTCCTCTACCACTGAGCTATCACTGAAAATAAATATGAAAAATAAACAAATATCAATAAGTCAGAAACGTAGATTTTTTAAAAAAAAGGCAAAGACAAGCAAGTCGAAGTTTCTTGTAAATTGCTTACAGCGTTAATACCGTTCGCGCCAGGTTTCATTTGCGTAATGCACTTCATATCAAGACTTCTTGGCGGAAACTGTATGAAAGTTTATTAATTGTTATTTTGATGAGATTATTAATATACAAACAATGTGACAAGTTTCTTTAAAAAAGATAAAAGAGTTATTACCTCTTTAGTCGTATTACAATCAGTATGACACCAATTTAAATTGATAAATATTAATAATCTTTTATACATTATTTGTTATACTTATTACTTGGTTATAAGCGTAAAACCTTTAAAGGAGTAAATATATAACTTATTTGACAGCAAAAACCCTGTATGACAAGAAAAGATTTTTGAATGCGATAGGCCAAAGGCTTGTAGAAGTACGAAGTCTGAAGTGACTAGTAAAAAATAATTAAATTTAATATGCAGTAATCTTTAGTTTTAAAACTCGTTTTCTTACTATTGTATAATCATTCTGTTGATTATTATTGCTCAAACCATTGATCTTTGAATAGGATGTACGACACTTAAACTTGAAAGATAAAAAGGTATCCATTTCTGTACAAATTTATGAACATCTGAATAATCACCTTCCATAATACCGTCACCATATCTCCTTTGCTCTTTTATACACTTACTAAAGATGTGCTATTCTTATATAGAGTTTTATATGCATCCCTTGTTCCAATATCCCTTCGTAGCGTAGACGTAAATTAGTTTAAATAAGTTTCGTCGTCAGTCGTCAAAACCTGGAACGCGAACAGATCCTAACAAGAATCGCATATAGAATCGAGAATCAATAAATAAGAATCAACAAAGATCCTATATATATATATATATATATATTTTTATATTGTCGTTAAGTACAGCGGTTTACATACAAGGTAATGAGATACACGGAGTAAAAACTTAGGTATAGCTCCCTGGTAAGCAAAATATTATTACTGGTTTTTCTGTAGGAGTAAAAATAATTAAATTTGATGTACAGTAATCCGAATTTGTAAAACTGTTTTTCTTACTTTACTATCATTACGTCATTTATTATTCATAAAACCATTGATTTTTAAATTCGGCATATCATGCAGCAAATGAGCAATATATACTCGTACATACCACTTTATAGCTTGTACACCTATAAACAATCACCCTGTATAATTACAGCTAAATAAGTAAAAATTAATCACCAAACGTGTTGCTCAGTGCAAAACTCTGAAACGGCTCGATCGGTTGTACTAATTTTTTAATATTTTTTATTAAGGTACGAAGTGAAAAGTTTTTATGGCGAGTAGAATGGAAGCATTGCGGGGAAAATTGTAAAACAACACTTTTGTTTACCGGTTAAAACTATAGACTGAATTAAAATGAGCAAGCCGAGCGGCAGACGACTGAGATTAGTGATCGTAGATAGCGGATTCGATTCCCGGGATACAATCTTATATAATTCACACTTTGTGCATTAATAATATAGGATTAATTATCCCTTCTCTAAAATATTTTGTTTAAACCACTTACTCTCTCTTTTCACAAATCTAGATTTATTTTCTTACGTGACTCACATGATAAGTTGCTTAGATCATTGGAGAACTTTAAATTGACTATGCCTGTTAATTTTACCATATTTGTAGAGAAATCTTTCACTGTTGTCGCTATTAGGTTATGGAATAAATTACCAGAACCAATAAGATGCGCCAAATAGTGGTCATTTCAAAAGATGTCGGGATATTGTGTAACATTTGTGATTTATTCGTATTTATGTAAAACCTTTTCCGCATATATAATGTATATATGTATATCTATTAAGCAATATTATTGTATATATGTACACCCTAAATTGCCTTCTACTTCATGTCTCTCATTTCCATTCAAAGATTGTCTGGTAGAGATCGCCTCGAGCGATAAGACTGACTACCTCTTGTATATAAATTATTTCTTTTTTATTATTTATCGTGCACAATAAAGTGTAAATAAATTAGAAATACATATAGTATTGCCACTGCTACATACAAACAAATTTCCAGATCGAGTAGAGAGTGATCGCCAACCCGTCTGCCATTCGTGGCAATAATAGTATGTATTTTGTATGGTGTTATGTGGATCTAAAATAAACAAGTCAAAAAGTTAAATTTAACTGTCAAATAGGTCTTAATTATGAACAAAAAATATTAAAAGATTTAAATGACTATAATATCGCAGTGGTTAAAAATTACTTACTTTTTTTAACGACTTTTTTATTTACATTTTCAGTACTGCCTACTGTACTGCAAGCCAGTTCGTAATGTTATTTCAAATCTTTTTTTCTCTACGAGAGTGTGCCTTGATTAGAATATTTAGTTAAGAAGTGAGTTTTATTGTCATATCGGATATTAAGAAAACAAAAATTATTATTATTGTCATTAATATAAAACCGTGTAAGCTATCTCACGTGTGACTAACGAATTTATTGAACATATACGATGTTAATTGCGCGTGTATATGTATATATACGTGAAATTGAGATGCAGTTCACCTTTGATAATGCTCGGTATTTCGCAGCGAGATACAACCAGTAATGAGGACATCTGCTAAAGAAACAAAGTCATCGATATAGCTCGAAGAATTGCACATCTAAAGTGGCAGTTGAAGGCTGTAGACACGGCGTGGTTTGCCCCCCCACTAGATAGGCTGCCGCCGTAAGTAAGGTCGCGATAAGTCATGTGATGCTGGTAGCCTGGGATCGTCATGGCGATCTATCGGATCATATATTGCAGTTGGCGCATATTAGCTACAAAGGTTGCGGTACGTGAAGTCAAGTCGCACTAAAATCGTCACCAACACTTACATAAATTTCTTAAAACAATACAATCACACTTCTGTAAGATTTTATATTACTAAGCGGTTAAAACATCACGCATTAATTTTTTACATGCAATCAATATTGGCTGTAATAGGAAGGTAATAAGGAAAGTCCTCTGTAACAACTTCGAACACGATAGTAGCAATTACCAGTAAGTTACTAATAAGGAGCTTATCCGCAAAGGCATCGGCACCCTAGCGAGGCCTTATTGGCAATTTGTGCTGATCGAAATTGCCTGTTTACATTTGTAGCGAACTTACAGGCGTTGAACCTCTTTTTCCTCTCGGTTTATTTCGAACATTTGCTTCTAATGATCACATTAGTACAGTGTTTATAAATTTTATTTATTCGTATTTTAACCACTTACTATTATTTACAATGACCTGACTTACACCGGTTTGAACTCATATCGTGTAAGATTTTATTTTAGAACATATCAAAAAATTGAAACTTTTCCATTTAAGTTTTATCCTAATTCAACATTGATGTCGCAAACTTCTTTACTTATAACAACTGAAAAAAAACTTTGCTCATATCTCTAATTTTTTTTATAATCACGATTAATAGATAATTTTTTCATCCTTCCAATAAGAAAATTTAATTCATTTTAAAATTTACATATTATTAATAATCAAATAAATTTTAAAGATCTTCAGCACTGTTTACCAACCTTTATAATGCCATGCCGTAGCTTAGCCTTTCTAAAATTCTTTAAAGACTACTGTTTGGCACTAATCGGTGTAACATAACTCCTGAAGATGCCCCGTGGAGGGGTGTAACACGTGTTGAGTGATTTAACGGTGGTAGTTGTGTAATTCGCATTGTTTGCGCATTTATCAGCGGGCGGGCGATGCACTTTGTTGCACGACTACTACTGCATGTGCGGAAGTGGCTAAATATTGGTCCTTTTCTTACTTAGGATGGACTTCAGCAAAATAACGCCTAATTCCATTAAATACTTAAAAAATTCTTATGCCTCCTCTATGTAACGCATAATTTTTATTATTGACTTAAAAAAAGTTAAATGTTAGGTTTCAGAAATCACGATAAGTAAATTTTAAAAACATTTTGAAAAACTCAAAGAATTCAAATCCCAATTTATTTTAATGAAGATTTTCTACATATTTATTTATTTTTTTAAATAATTGTTTCCCGGAATTATTAAAGAATTTGATTTTGTGAAAGGATTGAACGCCGGAGTGAAAGGGTCAACTTTGTCGAATCCATTTTCTAATTGCCTCCTTAATAATCAAATTGCCTCCTTTAGGGCATGACCCCCCCGTTTGGAAACATTGCTCTTCAGGGTCTTCTCATTTTTTAAAATTGTTTTAGCTTTTTAACCAAAAAAAAAATTATAGACCGAATAGAGACAGATAATATCATGCAATCTCTCATATAAGTCCCCAATTAAGAGACTGTTTATGCTACCTTTGTACAGTCAAAATACTGCAGCATTTTTATAATTATCAGTAAATAGATTAGACTTCATATTATCAAGAAGACGTTTTTGATAAAAAGTGGATAAAATTCTTTGCATAATTCCTTTATTTAACTTTAAATAAATTTAACATTATTATTACTATATTATATACTAATTTCATCATTATAAATAATTTTTATTTAATTTAAATTTTATTAAAAATTATTTATGATGAATTAAATTTTAAACCAGTTGCGTATATCATGTGAAGAAAGCCAGAAGAGACCATTTGATAGACACCAGTAATAGATCGGCCCCTGTTACGGTATTCTTCATTTTTAAGCTACAAGAGTTCTAAATGCGACCTGAAAAGGTCAACAAATTCAGACAGGTCCTTTTTTGAAGTCATTTATAATATACTAAATAATTTAAAACAGTTTATATATAGGAACGAAGTAAATTAAAAAAAAACTTATAAATTTAAATAAAGAACGGTGTATGTTTTTTAAAATGAAGCAAATAAAGGGCTTATCGTTAAATATAATAATGCAGCGTTCGTTCGAGGTAAAATCGAGCAGCGAGCGGAAAGCTTCATAAAGCGCTTTTCGATGATATTAAAAATAGATTTTCTCGATACGATTTTCATAGAGGGGGCATGTTCGTGCTGTATTAGAATAAGTATAATCTTCTTAGTTTCAGACTCGACTACCGTTTGTTCCAGATTGCAAGACGTGATTTTTAAAATAGAATCTTTAAAACAAATATGATATTCAGTAATTGGTTTAGCTTATAAGTTTTCTAGAAGCAACTCTTCGCAGTAGTTGATAATGAAAGATTACAAAATAATGACTCAATTCTTTCCCGAGGGGAAGTCTTGATATCAACAGGGTTCCTTTAACAAAAGAGTTACATCGGACTCCTTACATCCACATCAGCGAAATTTTTTCGAAACCCATAGCCAACACTTTGGCGATCTTTGTCGAAAGCCTGCCTTGCAGGGGGCGTCTATCAGCTGATAAGAAAAAGAGGAAGAAGTCATAATTACGAGATCTGCAGTTTACCGTATATCTATATATCTATGCTCCGAATTTCTTTAATACATCGAATCAGGGTTATAATAAACATAGTCTAGTGGATTTGTAAAGTTGAAGCGGGTAGGCTATATAGCGTAAAACATGGCTTTGGCTTTAAGGTTCTAGAGTGGAGATCACGGATCGACAAAACAGTAGATTGGATGGACGATACTTAGACAGATGACCCCGTTTAGGTCGTCGTGACATTACATGAAGGCCACTTCCTACCGATGCTATTGGAAATCTATAGAAGAGACATATGTTCAGCAGTGCACTACGGCTAAAATGATAATGATGAAGATATTTTGTTAGAAAAACCTTTTCTATCATGAACCTTACTCTGTGTTACTTTCAATTTGTTATAAATTTCGAATTCTTTTTAACTCTTTTCTGTTTATGAACAGTCGTTTTTGGGGGCTGTATTAAATTCACAAAAATTATGAATTAATAATTTTACATATTTATAATTCACACGAATTAAATATTGCCTCTCGGTACTTTGGGAATTGACATCGAAGAGAACTTAAAACACTTATTCTTTTTTAGATACTTTTTTATATGTCTTTTTAAACAGTGTTATTGGTTACAGGTGTAAAATTTATCAACAATAAACTTTAAAGATTTTATTACCTTATACATTAATACACGGTATAAACTTATCACTCTAAAAATATGTAATATCATTTTTTTTTATTAAAATGCCTCAGGTTAAGGACATCTAACAGTACTGTCTGCAGGAACATATATAATATTATTAATTTTGATATGTAGTTATACGATTTTTGTAAAAGCTTTTTCTTACTCTATTATCGTTGTTATTATTTGTCTCTGAAACCGTTGTTATCGAAGAGTGTACAATAAATTATTTGAAAAAAAAAAATTGCAAGATATTGTGAAGGATAAAAGGAAAGAATAAAAGAAATTGAGAAGAATGAAAGTGAGTGTAGAATAAAGATAAAACCCTGAAAAAATTATTTGTAAATAAAATCACTGTCCCAAACAAAATAGGGGTACGAGAGGCTCCCAATAGCGGGGCCAATTAAAAAAAAATAAAAAAAAATTTGACAAGTGACCTATATATACATATTATATATACTCTTTTCTATATATAATCATTTTATATATATATTGCTACATGTACCTGAGGAATACATTCAACTCTTTTAATGTTTCATATCTATAAACAAAGATATTGTAAAAATAAGGAGAAAAGTAAGAAGTTTAAAAAATTATTTCTATAGTAATAACAGTCTTATTAATTGATAAAATATAATATGTAGCGTTCACTGCGGCTTGAGGCCGATTTAGCCTCATGGTAGACTTTGCACTGGTGCGGCGCGTAAAACTCGTGTTTTCTCTCTGGTGCGGCGGCTGTTTACACTCAACCGTATGAGGTATGACAAAGACAAATATAGCTTTCTTTATGTCTGCGAAGAATTGACTCAATATTGTAAAAAAATGATTGAAGCATGAGGCAGAAAAGACCTCAACCACACTACTAGGAAGTGCAGCTTGAGGCTGATTCGACCTCAGCCGCACCAGCTGAAAGTTCTTCAAAATTGGGCCCGCAGTGAACGTGTTAATTTCAAAATATCTAAATATTCCACCTGGAAATCCCGGTGGAGTGCAGCTTAAGCTGCGTTATGACAAGCAACGTTTCATTACTATGCGGCAAGCTAGCGGATAGTGTCGAAAGCTCGGGCGCGAAGAGCGCTTTCACGCAATCACGACTTGTAAGTCTACGTTTTAAATTAAAAAATAACAAACTCACAAAGTGATTTTTAATTATAGTACATGTTGGTTTTGATCCTAATTTTTTCATTTACATAAATTACTTACACTGTTTACGCTAGAAGACTAATTTAGTCAAATGTTTTATGTACATTAAGTATTATTATTTTTATTTTAAATAACAATATAAATACAACTAAAAGGAATATATATAATAAGTAATAATTAAACAATTTATACAGAGGTTCAATATACGGTCTTATTTATCCAGGCGATCTCTATCAAAAACAGAAACATACATTTTGTAGTATAATACACTTGCAAATATACATAGACATAAACATATATGGAAATTCATATATATATATATATATATATAAAATATAAATATATATAAAATATAATATATGTGTGTGTGTGTCTCAGTCGATACAACAAGACGTAGACAGCACATCGGTTCAGCGATTTTTTATGTCATAGATCCACCTAGTGGGGGTGGGAGTGCGTGTGGACTGTATAAATGAAAATGGTGGTGGTAATTTTATTATAATTTTACAAGACTAGGTAGCAGTAAGATAATACGTAGCAATGGACTGATAGAATAAACGAACAATCAAAACTGCTTTTCGACATAAACTGTCAATATATAAAAAACAAATAAAATTATAAAGAGGTTTTAAATGTTCCAGACAGTCTGCAACACTATGGGGCCTATCCAAATTGATTATGTATTATATATAACATTCATAATGACAGAGAAAAATTATAATAATTAATACATAAACATTTAAACTTTAAATAACATAAAGTAATGAGTATAGAACGAACATCAAATAATATTAAATATACACAATTAAACTCCATTGAATAATGCGTAGCTCTATCTTTTGTAGTCTCGAAACACTTTTTTAAAAATAAAAAAAAATTCTTTACATTGATAGCTGTGTCTTATAAGAAATGTATTGCTAAGATAATTTTGAGTTAACACCGGGGTAATGTACAGTAATCTCGGATTTATCACGAGATTCGCATAGCCAATCTTTAATATCTAATTAATTTCATATTTGTCGGCTTGCGTCGTATCAAAAAATAAAAACGCGTTAGCCGAGCGTGCTGCGCTGTCGTCGTAAATCTCGTGTGCGTCACATGGATTCAGTTCCAAATGAATTGCATACACGCAATCTAAACGTCATGCGCTGCAGTTTTGACTAATCTGCATTCATGAGTTTATAATAGTGGTGTAACTGACTTTATTAAACATTATCGTATGCCAGTGCAATAATGTTAATGCTAACAATAAAATATGTGATATATGGCGGAAAATTGACAAAAACTATCTTCTGTTCAGTCGCTTACATAATAATGTGATCAAAATGTCATGTGAATTTGTTTATAAAATGTAAATTCTATATGTAATCTTCCAAATACATTTCATTCTTTTCAAAGTAATCCCTGTCCAATAAAACGCACTTTTGCGAAACATTCGGAATAGTCTTTTTCAAGTACAGCCTTTAAGACCTACGTTTCGGTTTTTATATCCTCAATCGTGTCAAAACGGCGTCCCCGTATTGGATTTTTTAATAACCAGAAGTCTCACGGAGTCAAATCAAATGAATGCGGTAGTTGCAGATTGATATGAGACGAGTTTTGGACGGTTTTTTTCAAAAAATTGAGCGATTTTGGTACCATTCGAAATGTCACATTTTTGACAGAGTTGGAACGTTTCACAATAACATGTGTAACTACGAAATAATTAAAATTTTGACAAATAGACACTTTGTAAAAGTTATAGAAACCGGAGAGTTTTAAATGAATTTCACCTTTCTTTTTGATCATAGTGTATTATAAATGGTAGAAGAATTGACGTAATGATCTTCGATTCACTTGTCTATATATACATATATAAATGAAAATGTGTTTCTGTACATTATATGAATACAAAAATCATACATACAAATCACAATATAAAAATAAAGGCTTTCAAAAATTGTTTTTATTTTTATTTCAAAATAACACAGCAAGACTTGAATAGGTACACCTAGTATAATATATTATATACTATATGTATGTTATTAGTAATAAGGTAACACATATAAGGCTTCATTAGCAAACTCACAATTCTAGGTCATGATTTATTTACGAGAACGCATCAGGAATAAAAAACTTGTAGACAAGCATACCGAAAAATTTTAGCGGATTGGCAAAGTTGAAGTGACAGTTGGAAGGCTTGATGAATGAACCGATGACCGCTAGGACCTTAAGGTTCTAGAGTGAACGAACGAAGCGCAGTTTAGTACATCCTCCTGTTAGGTGGAGACATGACTTTGTAGAGGGCTTCAGGCAGTCCTATGTAAAAGCCTATCTAATGGATTCAGGCGTTATTTTGCGGAAGTCCATCCTAAGTAAGAAAAGGACAAATATTTGGCCACTTCCGCACATGCAGTTGTGCAACATAGCGCAGCGCCCGCCAGCCCGATGATAAATGCGTATGCGGCAAACAATTGCCTTCGTGATACTCGTAGTTGTGTAATTCGCATTGTTTGCCGCACGCGCTTTTATCAGCGGGCTGGCGGGCGGTGCACTTTATTGCACGACTACTGCTACATTGGCAAAGTTAGCTATATATTGGTCCTTTTCTTAAAAGCCTATGTCCAGAGGTGGACGACTTACGGCTTAAATGTATTTTATATTGTATACATTAATTTTTATCACGAAAAGTAAACATCTATCTGTACAGGTTGACTGGTAGATAATATTTTTAAGTTCACGTTAGTTGATGCTGTATGCGAGTTCTTTTTATCGGTGCTATTGGATATCTATGGAAGAGGCTTATATTCACTAGTGAAGGTTCTACTGCTGAACTAATGATGATGATTTTTGTGAAGTCATTTCGGTTGTTGGCGAATAACTGTGTACCGTTACAAAAGAGGTTTGATTTAAGTCGACCGACACTTCCGCTCCGAGAACTCAGCTCCGATGAAGCTTTAAAAGCCTTAAGGCTAACAGGAACTACATCAACAGAGAATATATAGAAGAAGTTTGTATAATGAAACGGTGTTCTAAAGAAAGGAATAATAACTATTTAAATTATAAATTCTGTCTGTGTTGTGAACGCATAAGTAAGACTAATAACCGAAACTACTTTGTAACAATGAACATAATTATCTAGTGAACTTGTTACTTGAAGAAATACTTGATAACTTTGCAAGTAAAAACTCCGGCTCCGAGCGAACTTTCTCGCAGCCTTATACTCGCTAGTTAGAAGCATTTCTCTCGCGTAATTATATATTGTTTACGACTGAATTACATGTAATGAATAATTAACAATGTTATATTACTGTACCAGGCAATCTGCAGAGAAATTTCTTATATTATGAATATCCTTGCTTACTACGAAATATAAAGCAAAACATTTATATGTAATGATAGTTTCTTTTATTTATTACACAACTACCACCGTTAAATCACTCAACACGTGTTTCACCCCTCCACGGGGCATCTTCATGAGTTATGTTACACCGATTAGTGCCAAACACACTAATTGGGAGGAGTGAAACACGTGTTGAGTGAATTAACGGTGGTAGTTGTGTAATTCGCATTGTTTGCCGCATGCGCATTTATCAGCGGGCTGGCGGGCGGTGCATTTTGTTGCACGATTACGACTGCATGTGTCCTTTTCTTACTAAGGATGCACTTCCGCAAAATAACGCCTGATTCCATTAAATTTATTATTAATTTTAATTTGTATTGCTCGTTTGGTTTACAATGTGTTTTTCTCATTTATTGATCGCAGACAGTTGCAAGAGGGTTTGTCGCTACTTGAAACGGATATTTCTTCTCCCATGCGAAAGTCACCACAGTGTTTTGTCATATACAATTTTTGTTATGAGTAAATATATATATATATATAAAGACACTAAATTATTCAGTCATTTATACATAATTTTTATTGAAGTCGCTGCCCAAGTGCTACAGACCGTTAAATGCCTTGAGATGTAAGACAATGTACCGGGCCAACTTATCAACAGATTCTACAGTAGATTTTTTCTCAAAGAGGTCTGGTAAGTTAAACGAAGATACATCAAAGTTTTCGCATAGGGTCACATGGATACGTTTTAGCTTTAAAGGGGTATTACTGAATATTTTCAAATCACTCTATTTATATAAAGTAATTATTATGAAATATGATATACTAATTATTTTTTTCTATTGTAAAGCGACAGGCCTAATATATTAGTGAACAATGATTACATTTTATTATGTAGTATTCCGAATTTTGATAACGTTTTTCTTACTGTATTATAATGATACAGGTAAGGTTTACTATCTATTAATTAATATAGAATGAGCTATTTATTCAACTCTTTAAAGCGATTACATCTATAAATTATTCTTAATTCACATCACCATGTATAAGAAGTGGTCGCCGATCCGTGAACTAGAACAACAATGTTAAGGCTATTTACGTTCACTAAGAACTCGAAACCGTAATACTTACGTCAAGTTAAAATACATACGTAAAATATATTACGGGAGTATTTAAAGCCTTCGTTGAAAGTCATTAGCTCCTCACAATGAGGCGTTAACAGGAAAACGTACAACGTGAACGGTTCACGTTTTATTTTGTTGTAAACGTAATTGCTTTGTAATTAAAAAGATTACGTACGAATCGGGCACGGATCGTTAAAGGAAATTGGAGGCTTTTGGCGGCCCTTTGTTTAATTTAAGCGATGTTAATTGAGAACCTACGGAAACTCTAGCGCATAATGGCATTCTTCAAGGTTCGCCTGTTTTTCGTAAGACAATTTTATTTATTGTCTTTTTAAGCACTAGACTAATGTATACGTTTATGTTTAAATCACTTAATATGATGACTTAAGCTATGAATAATAATGAATTGACTAATGTGATGCTAAGCGGAAAATTTGAGATCGATTTAACAAACCTCGTATTTTTCCGATAAACGCCAACTACAAGGTCAGTTTTTCTTTTCAATCAGTCATTAATAGATGAGGACAGTAAATATTGTCGACACTATTTCGTATTTATTCTTCTTTTCAGACAATATACGCCCAATGCAAGGTAAAGGCTTTCCCCAAAGGTCGTCACGATCACCGATCCTAAGCTGCCGGTAAAAGCTGCGGGTAATTGACGTGCGATGAGAGGTTACGTCGATGAACTTGTTTCTTCAGCGGATCTCCTAATTTTTGAATCGATCTCGCAGTGAAACTCGGAGCATAGCCGTCATTGACAAACTTGTAGCGAACTAATCACAGTTGTCAAAATGCTTTCGCTTATCTGTCAATTCATCGGTCTACGCATGCGCAAAAACTAAAGACGCGCGGCGTATGATTTGTAGGCGGTTGTCAAAACCGCGTCCCACGCAAAAAATATTTAGAAATGTAATAATGGCGAACGGCGTAAAAGTTTCATATGTGTTGTTGTTTTGTGAATTTTTATTAAAAGTTTAATGCTGTGATGGAATATAAAATTAAATACAATCTTATATCAATTTTGAATCAATGAAAGTTTTATGTAAAAATTATTTTATAAGTATGAAAAATAATTTATTACGGCGTTGGTGTATCTGAAGTTGTAGGTGGATGACTTTTAAAATAAACTGTGTCTATTTTTCATCTAAGCGTTTTAATTTTGTGCTCCAGCTGGTTAGGTGATGTCTCTAACATTGCCTACCTAACCTGTTAAACTTTACCCAAAAACTAATTTGAATATATTTTTTGCATATCACTCTTTTATAAATCATAGAATAAATTAAATAATTGTTTTAAAAAATAATGCATTAACATAAACAATACAAGAAATGTATTAAGGTTATGATGATTGTATTGTTATTATATTTTTAACACCGCGAATTTTCTTTTCATAACTTTAAAGCATTTAAATTTTGAATTAATAGCACATATTAAAATTATTTAGCATTTAAGAAATCATCGCCTAAAATAATTTAAGCACTTTTATCAAATACATTTCCGTGCATAAATTTAACAACTGTTTACATTTAAGTTCATTTATTATCTTAATATACAACTGGGAGAAGTTTCTCTTGTTGTTTGAAGACTTTATACTCAGAATATAGTTATCGAAGTACGCTTCTATAAAGGGAAGAACTGGAAACTGTATTTCCACCAAGAATTGATGACACAGCTGTAGTATAGAAGGTAAAAGTTCAATTAAGTAGCGGACTTTATAAGAAAGTTTCTCTGTTATATATAATACACACTGGTCGGTGTAACATTACTCCTGAGGATGCCCCGTGGGGTGAAAAACGTGTTGAGTGAATTAACGGTTGTAGTTGTGAAATTCGCATTGTCTGCCGCATGCGCATTTATCAGCGGGCTAGCGGGCGGTGCACTTGATTGCGTGACTACTGCTGCATAGCGGAAGTAGCTATATATTAGTCCCTTTCTTACTTAGGATGGACTTCCGAAAAGTAACGCCTGAATCTATTAAAAATAAAAAAGAGGAGTAAGGAGACTATAATAACGTAGACCCAAGCTTGAAGAAGTTTTGGGTACACTAGACATGTCTTTTAGCGAGGCCACCCTCACAAAAAGAAACTGATATATAATGAAAGCTTTATATAGAAAATGCGTAATTATTGAACAGTAGGAGTCGACAAGACTTTGCTAAATAAAAACTTATTGTTATTAAAAAATGGGTAAGTCCCCCACTTGTGGACCGAAGTTTGCGGGAAGTCGCTAGATGCAGGCAGTGCAGTGCCAGTCATCGTGGCCAAATTTAGGGGATTCCTACGTCTTGCAGTGGGCGTATATTGGCTGAAAAGAAGAAGAAGGAGTCGACAATATTTACACTCATCTGTGAGTGACTGATTGAAAAGAAAACCTGGATGAAGAGGTGTGCATATTTAGCAAAGAGGTTTGTAACATTTGTTGTTTTAGATCCTGTCATCCTCGTTACTTCACGGCTTGGAAATTAAATAGGCGCGCACCGCTCCGGGGTCCGCCGTTACGAAAGTTAATCTGGTTGTAAATTAGCTTCGGTGCACTTGCTAGTCTTCCTGAATTATAAATGAGAGCGATGTTATTCGAGGGAGCACTTAGAGTAAACGTTAAAAGTTAAACGAATTTATTTTTCTATGTTTTTACTTTTTCTACGAACTTAATAATGTGTTACTGTTCTAGGTCAGTTTAAAAACATCATCGATAGAAATATCTCCATCAAAAGGAAAAAAAGACTTAATATCACTCTGGTCTTCATATATGGTGCCTAAGCTTGGACCTTAAGAAAAGCGGACCCATTACGCGTCAACGCATTTAAGATATGGACTGGTCATAGAATCAACGCTACTATTGTATACATCATAAAATATACATAAGGGGTTTTTTTTTAGTGAGATATTCAGAAAAAGCGGTGACAACCTGGTTAAAACTCTAGACCACCGGAAGGGAAAAATCCGCAGGCCCATGTGCTGATCTAATCAACTATGGAAACAATGTTTGCTGCCGAACACCGTCACTGATACCACGATAAGGTACGCGACAAAGTTTCCAAGGATAATCGTGTCCTTGGTGATGAGGCATACGACGCAGAGAGAAGGAGGAAAATAGCTGTGGTAATTATAAATAATAACTTCACTATACCGTCTTTTATCTTTGACAAGTAGTGATCTTCGTGTCCATATATTGTAAATAACTTGATACAAGGTAGAACACCTTGGTGATAATGCGTTCACTAAATAGCTTGGAGGGTTATTTGATCTCCAGTTTTTTTCGCCTGTTCTTCTCTCTGATATATTTAGCATAAAACAGGCGGTAAACTCAACTTGACGTTAATAAGATATGTAATCCATGGAATGATAAATATTTTTTTGGATTTGAAATATACTACGCCACGTGTTCCTTTGCGCTATGAAGTATATTGTCAAATATAAATAGGATTTAGTTCGACGATCTTTTGGAACTACCTATTAAGGACTACATATGAATAAATGGCTTAGCCGATTTGAAAGATTGGTAGGCGATTGCGTATTTTTCAAATGCAGTAAATTTTTAAGAAAATTCTCCTTTCTTGCATGTTTATTTATTAACAATTTTGAACGTTTCTTAACGGTTGACTACGTGATCGTCGCATGTGCAATGCAAAGATATTCTCTACTAATTAACAAATAAAGGCAAGTATGGACGTGTGTTAATAAAGGATTATTAAAATATATTAAATGCCATGTAGTACATATTTACATATATATAAAATTGTTATTCATTCTCCCTAATAGTCCCATATAAGGTTCTCAAGGAAAAAAAGTCACAAAGAATTTCATAAGCTATAATCAAAATTGAATCCATTTCGCCTTTGATTGTTCATCCGCTACTAATTCATACTGTGTTTTAATAGCCGTATCAAACAGTATATATCGATAGCGAAATCAATTTATATATTTCACACTTAGTCAATAAAAAAAGTTTCACACGCTCACTTTGACTCTTATATATCTTAGCTTTAATCATATCATATCTTATTGTTTTTTTACTAGAGCGCGGTAGACCACCTTCTGGTAGTACAAAGTCTATCGGGCTAACTATTCATATATATTTTTTTACAATTACAACGTGAGAGTACAATTTTAAGTACAAACTTGCAATACAATGCAATAATACAAAAATAAACATTTTTTTTATTTATTTTCTCACATGTATATATATCCAATTAGCCAAGATGATTCCTTTAACAAGACTCTATTGAAAATAATTGACTCTTGATTAATGGCGCGAAATAACAAATAATATTGAATTCTTTACATAAATTCTACTATGGCAACATTCCCGTTGCACGTTTCCGGGTAAAGCAATTACTTTCCCAGCCCTCGTTCGAGTAGGATTTTCAGTGTTGCGAGTACATTTTTTCTTTTTAAACTATTTTATGTTTACTCTACCGTTGGCAATCTCGTACAAGAATAAAATATTTTATCTTTATCTAGATAGGTAAATACATTTAACATAAAAAGTTAATTTTTATATACTACATGCACGCTAATTATTTTAATTTAAGACCAATCATCAGTAGAGTCAAACACTTACACCACGGGACAATATATAACTAATCACCCTAATATTGTACGTAAAGATTATTTATAAATATATTAATAAACATCATGATGAAATAGATATATTGAGAAAGAGATAGCGATAGATAGCGGCGAAACGGGAAAAATCAGTGTTGAAACAACAAATACCGAGAGAGATTGATATCTTTCTTTTCAGCCGATAGACCACCATAACAATCTTCAAGATGACTTCAATCTACTTAGTGGAGGACCTAACGATGCCACGTCTACTAGGTCATGGTTGCTACTAGAGAATCTTGTCAAGTTGAGCAATTATTAGTTTCACACCGGTGACCGTGGTTCTTGTATGTATCTCCTCAATTGTAGAACGATCGCACAGCGAATTGCGCGAAACTTTCTCCTTTACTCTCCAGGTGACCTGGTGCCTTCAGCGACTTCATATTATCATGGTCATGTCTTATTCTGGAAAACTGACCATAAATCATATTCAAGTTTAAATCCGATGAAAATCGAAATATGTTATTAGTTTCAGATTCCGTTTAAATGTCGATTTTGAAAGCCTAAGGATTAGTCCTGTTGAAAGAAATTTTTTTATGAAACATTTTGTTCTTAAAAGGTTTTATCACTTCGAGAATCGTATCTTGATATTCTGTAATGTTTTGACATCTTTTTCACAAAAATACGATTCAGTCACTCCTTGATAGCTAACACCTTACCGAAATATCACTGAAGTCATATAATGTCGATATTGTAATTAGCTAATTGGCTAGCTTCTAAAGAGTTTGAAATATATACTTGACACCTACTTTGCTGTATTACTTGTTCGTTTTATAGCCTATATACGTAATATAGAACACTAGGTTAAGTAACTATTCTTTTCAAAATATCCCTGGGTTGATTTCTTTGTCGTAAATATATTTTTAATTAAATTAAGTTCAATCATACTACACTCCTGCATCTCACGCCATCTCATTTCGCTGGAAGCTATAGCCCGAGGCATTCGTTGGCGCGTGATAATAAAACATTCCTTGTTGCATTCGCTGTTTCTTGTTTCGCTTACTGTACGAGGTATGAGGAGGTTGCTCTGTGAACATGAAGTTTGTGAAATGATTTTTTTTATACGGTTCATGCAAAATTTCAAACATGCAGATAGAAATTTTAGCTTAGAAATGTTATTTGGTCCTTTGAACGGAAATTGTGTAAACGGTAAGAGTTCACTTATGATAGAGAGGGTACCTTCATACATCATCAAGTCAACTGATAGATGACCACAGTAAGGCATTGGCCACCCCAAAGATCGTCACGATGGCAGTCTTGCACTTACCGCATCCATCGATTTCGTGCGACTTTGACTAATTTATTAGTCCACCTTAGACACATCCCGGCGGGAATCCTCCCCCGGTACCCTCCCTGTACCACACCAAAAGGAGACCTGTTCGCGTTATCCTTAACGCGAACCAGATGCCATTTTAGTTGCCTCTTATAACAAGTAGAGGATATCTTAGCCCTTTGCTAATGAACCTGAACTAAAGGTTAGCAGCGGATGTCTTGATCCGATATAATGAACATTAAACTGGAAACGATTTTGATGTTTAACTTTTGTATTAAATCTAATTTTTAAGGTAAATATATGGTGATTATACAAAATCTTATTAATTGTTTCTTTCTTTCATTCTTTGTATATTTTTTTAATTTAATCTTATGTTGTAATAATATTGCTATATAAAAAAGCCGCCAGATGTGAAAGTTCCCGCGGACGTCGTCACAACGCTCAACCTTTTGTTTGTCTCGCCCACTCGTCTCGCTCACTCGCACGGCGTGCACGATACGCGCTCTTGCTTGCTCTTGGCAGGTAGCCAAGACGCGCAGCACGTGCGCCCGCGGCCGTTGGAGTTCCAGAGAGTCGGATTTGAGCCATGGTTCGATGCGCAACCGCGCGTAGGCGAATTATTCATTTTCCGCGCACAAATTGTTTTAATAATTAAATAAACGTTTTTCCACATCACACTGGCTCCCAACACGTGGCCTACACGCTAATTATCGACGAAATCGCGTATTCAACCGTTCGCCATCTTAGCGTCGTAGAAGAATCCCATCGAAAATTTAACAATTGTGCGCTATCGGAGTGAATTTCGTCAGTGGTTTGCATCTGTTGTTTGCAATGCCGCGTCGCAAGGCTCCAGGCGTCCGTAACAACGTCGAGGATGAGGACTCGGACAGGTTCATGACCGAGGGGCAGCTATCGTCGTTCATGGCGGCGTTCGCCAAGGCTCAAGCGGAGTCAAACCGCCAGCTAATCGAGAGTCTTTTGCTGCGATCGCCGGCCTTCACCACAGGAGCGCCCTCGCCATCACCACCGCCATCGTCGTCTTCGGCTCATCCGTCTCCGTCGGGAAACTTCGCCGGTTGCACGGCTCGTTTCAAATTAACACGAGAAAGTGTACAAAGCGATCAGCGAGCAGGGAGTGCGGGCTCGCGCGCGCGTGCGACGTGCAAGGCACGCGCCGCCGCCGCCGCCGTCGTCGCTGTACCTGCTGTGGTAAGCGCAGCGAATGCGCCGAATCGAGGTAAACGGTTTTGTGTTTATTGCAAGAAGAGTGGACATAATCGCGATGAGTGCTCAAGGCTTAGATCTAAAAGTGATCCGCATACAGTTTCGTGTTACGGTTGTGGTATGAAAGGTGTTATTCGTGCTAATTGTGTTAACTGTAATACAAAAAATACGGACACTAAGGATTCGTTCTTTGCATGCGATTTTATGTTAACAAATAGGCATTTATATTCCAAAACCGAGGCATCGCAATGTCAAGCCCATGTTTCTTTTGATTGTAATACTGTTTTTTTAAATTCTGTTTGTAATGTATATGATGTACCTGATGCGCGGTCAGTGGATAACTCGCGTACCGAGCGCTTTCGTCCGGATGTTTGTACCAAAGGCCGTCCAATTTTGGACATAGAGATTTTTGGCTATCGCGGTACCGGTCTATTAGACACGGCGGCTAAACGTAGCGTTGCCGGATCCACGCTGTACTCCTTGTTGCTTAAGTTAGGGCAGCCGATGCGTAGTAGCGTCATGACTGTGAAACTTGCTGACGGTGTAGTGCGTGACGTGACAGTCAGACTGGTGGACGTTGTTGTGATGCTCGCGCGCGCATCAATACCTATCACATTTATAATTTTTCCAGATGCAGTTAACAATGAAACATTGCTAGGCATTGATTTTATACGTAAAGCTGGTTTGGTTATTGATATTTTTAATGAAACGTGGTTCACAGCTGATCAACCTCAGGTCATTCACCCCTTGCGTTGTGAGAAATCACGTAACTTCATCGGGTGCGCCTCTGCCGACATGTTGCGTTCGGACGAGGGTATGATGCTGTCACCACCTGAAAGAGCAAGCCTTGCGCAGACATTGCAGGAATACGAGGACATTTTCCGAGAAGGGGGAGGACCGACGTCGTTCGCTGAACACCGCATTGACACCGGCACCCACCTGCCGATCGCCGTCCCGCCGTACCGCCTGACGCCTGCGAAAAAAGAAGTTATGGAGGCTGAAATTAATAAAATGCTGTCGGAGGGTGTCATCGAAGAGTGTGAGTCTCCGTGGGCAGCACCAGCGCTGTTGGTACCTAAAAAGGATGGGTCCTACAGATTTTGTGTGGATTATCGCAAATTGAATTCCGTCACGAAGGTTGACTCCTATCCGCTTCCGGTGATCGACGATCTACTGCAGTATACTGGCAAAAGTTGTTTCATGAGCACCATCGACCTCAAGGCAGGTTACTGGCAGGTTGCTGTCAAGGAAGAGGATCGCGACAAGACCGCCTTCGTGTCACCATTTGGCGTTTTCAGATTCAAGCGTATGCCTTTTGGCTTGCGCAACGCTCCAGCGACGTTCCAGCGTCTGATTGACAGGTTTCGTTCAGGGTCTGCTTTAAAAGGCGTGACTATTTTAGGTTACATAGACGACCTCATCGTGATCTCTGAAAACTTTGCTCAGCATCTACAGGATCTTCGAGCTGTTTTCGATCGCCTTCGTGTCTTCAGCCTGTGCGCCAATCGAGCTAAATGCGTGTTTGCTAGAGAAAGTGTTAAGTATCTAGGTCACGTGATTTCGTCTCAAGGGATGTCGCCGGACCCTGACAAAATCAGCGCCATTGTCGATATGAACGAGCCGACGAATGTGAAGCACTTGAAATCCTTCTTACAGACGTGCTCGTGGTTCCGCAAGTTCGTGCCGAACTTCGCAAAGGTTGCGCAACCGTTGACTATGCTGACGAAGAAAGATCAGTCTTGGTTGTGGGGCGAAGCTCAAGTCACCGCGTTCTTGGAACTTAAGAAATCACTTACCTCTCCTCCAATCCTCATCCAGCCAGATTATAGTCTTCCTTTTGTGCTCAGGACTGACTCGAGCAGCTATGCTTTAGGTGCAGCTCTCTTGCAGGGGGAGTCGCCGCGCGAGGAGCGTCCGATCGCGTACGCCAGCCGCCTTCTGACTTCGGCGGAACGAAACTACTCAACCACCGAGCGCGAAGCTCTTGCAGTTGTGTGGGCAGTCGAGAAGTTCCGCGGCTACATCGATGGTCATCCCGTGCGCGTCGCCAGCGACCACCAGCCCCTGAAGTGGTTACTAACCTTGAAGTCTCCTGCAGGTAGATTGGTCCGTTGGGCTATGAAGTTGCAGTCTTTCGATCTCCAAGTGGACTACACCCCAGGAAAGGCAAACGTCATCGCAGATTCGCTCAGTCGACCGCCATGCGTTGAGGAGGCTCGAGATGCTTGTGGCGTCTGTACGGTGGTGGTTGAAACGCCACGATGGGAGGCAACCGCTCTTCGTGAAGATCAGCTCGCAGATCCTGAAATCGCGAAGATTATCCTGGGCCTGGAGGGAAAGGAAGAAGTGGAGATTGGTAGGTGGACAGATAGAGGTTATCATATGTCAAAGGGGATACTTTACCGATATACGGAAGCAGAAACGGAAGAACCGCAGCTTGTTGTACCAGTCAACCGTCGGAAGCAAGTTATGGTTGAATGTCACGACGCTGCAACAGCTGGTCACGGTGGTGTTGATAGGACTTTGCATCGTATTTCCCAGCGGTTCTATTTTCCTGGAATGCGTCGTTTTGTAGCGGAGTATCTCAAGTCTTGTACTGAATGTCAGCGTTACAAGCCTTCGAATGAGAAGCCTTCAGGCTTGTTGCAGACTCCAGTACCCGCACAGCGCTTCGAAGTTGTAGCAGTAGATTTGTTCGGTCCACTTCCTAAGGGTCCCAAGGGTGAACGTTGGGTCCTTATTGTCGAAGACACCGCCAGTAAGTGGGTAGAGCTGTTTGCGCTTACTGAAGCTACTGCTGAAGCTTGTGCTAAGATCTTGATAGAGGAGGTTTTCCTTCGTTTTGGTGTTCCTAGGCGATTAATTTCTGACAATGGTGTCCAATTCGTCGCCGATGTTATGCAGAAAGCTATGTTTGTTTTGGGTGTTAAGCAGAATCTGGTGCCCCTGTATCATCCAGAAGCGAATCCTGTGGAGAGGAAGAACAGGGACCTTAAGGTGCAAATGGCTATCCTCGTGGAAAATCACCATCAAAAATGGCCTGAAGCTCTGCCATTTATTCGTTTCGCTTTAAACACATCGTTGACAAAAGCAACCCAACAGACTCCTGCATATCTGACTTTTGCTCGCGAACTTCGCTCACCAATTGCAGCTCAGACGGACTTGCGTGCAGTTGTCGAAGCGGAGAACTACGTGCCGCAAATCACACCTTATCTGCTAAGACTCGCAGATACTCTCCAGTCCAGCAAAGAAAGTATTGAACACCAACAAGACCTCCGCAAAGCTGTTAAAGATAAAATTCGTAAAAGTGACAGTCTCGACGTCGGCGACCTCGTATTGATGAAAACGCACGTTCTCAGCAACTCTGCAAAAGGTGTCAGCGCTAAGTTCGTACCTAAACGAGACGGGCCTTACGTCGTTCAGAAGAAAGTTAGCCCAACTACGTACCTGTTAGCGTTTCCTGATAAGTCCGACATTACCATTGGGAAGTATCATGTCTCTGACTTAAGACGCTATCATTCGCGAGAGGGTGAATGCACTGAGATTCCTGAGCCTGTGGCTCCAAAACGTCCTCGCGGCCGACCGCGAAAGCTTGTGTCGGTTTGACCAGTTGTGAGGTCACTGGTCCTGGTCAAAAGGGGGAGTATGTAATAATATTGCTATATAAAAAAGCCGCCAGATGTGAAAGTTCCCGCGGACGTCGTCACAACGCTCAACCTTTTGTTTGTCTCGCCCACTCGTCTCGCTCACTCGCACGGCGTGCACGATACGCGCTCTTGCTTGCTCTTGGCAGGTAGCCAAGACGCGCAGCACGTGCGCCCGCGGCCGTTGGAGTTCCAGAGAGTCGGATTTGAGCCATGGTTCGATGCGCAACCGCGCGTAGGCGAATTATTCATTTTCCGCGCACAAATTGTTTTAATAATTAAATAAACGTTTTTCCACATCACAATGTTTAATTTATGAAAATAATTTGTTTCCTTTGTATTCTCCTAATGTACGACGTATCCTATTTAATTATAAGATCCGTATAATTGAAGGCCATTTGAAAAGTAATTGAGGTTGAAAATAACTTTAATACGAACAAAAAACTTCCCGAGTAAACAAATGAGAGGAATATTTTCGCGGAAAATTTCCCAAATGTAATAAGAAAAAAAAAAGAGATTGTTCTGTTGGCGTTTCGAAGATTTGAGTACTAATTAAATTTGTGTGTACGTTCTTATAATTATTTTCGTTTGTAAATAATTTAAAGTTTTCAAGTTTATGTTTGAGGAAGATTTTTCTATTAAGCTTGCCTACAGCCGGTTTATTGAAAATCTTTTTGGGATAGGCTTATGCCCAGCAGTGGAGATCTTACGGCTGAAATGATGATCATGACGAAGAAGATTTCTGATTACAGACTGTTCGTTTTGAATATTTCCATTTTTTTTACTTATTTATTTATTTTGATCACTGCATAATAATGTAAATAATTTTAAAATATTTATTAATACCACATATTATTCAAATTTCGAACCTGCGTTTATTTTTAGATTTTTTATTTTTTTTTTCAATTTTTTTTTGCTTACAGTGTGAACAGGCCTTAAGACACTCTGAAGCCGGTTCGAAACGTTCGAGAAATTTGGATACAAATTGCTAATAATATTCTTGTCATATTGCGATGTCACCGAGAGAATTCCAGCAGTTGCATTCAATTTAAATATTCAAGACGAGGAATACAATTAGAAATTTCTATTGCATTGTATTATGACGAGATTAATATAGAAATTAGTGATATTTGATTCAAGATAGAACTGTAAATAACTTAGGTTCTGTATCGGAAATCATAGGGTATGCGCGTCGTAATACGTCATCTAAGAAGGTGAACAGAAGATCTCGTTAAAGTCGTCGGAAGATGCTGAATACTGACCACTTTCATGTCTAGCATTCCACATCGATAGTGACTCGATAAGCGTAGGAGAAAATGCAACAGAGATAATAAAATACAAAGAATTACGAAGGTATAGACAAAAGCAAGTGTAGTTTTACGTCTTAACCACGAGAATAAGTATTCCGGTCTTTCCGGTCTTCATGAAACTATGTGAGTTAAAAGTATAACTCCAGTCAGAGAACACACTGTATTTTACACATACATTGCTTCTATAGAAGTTTTTGCTGCTAGCTTTTTGGCTTGTGCAGCTTCATCGATATTGAGACCGCGGAAACAGAAGTGTAGTCCGTGAGGTAAAAAGTTTACGCTGGCACTGTTACAGCTATGCACGAAGAGGGAATGAACCCGTGTAGGTGTATAGTGTTGTAACTGTAGTGTAGTGTAATGCGAAGCGTGGACTACTCGGCGGTTGGGAGCGATACGAGCATCTCCTGACCGCTCTGGCTTGTGATAAGTGCCTGGTGCATCGCGCCCAATGGAGACCCGATGTGCGGTGAGTATAGTAGCTATGAAATAAAGTGAGAAATTTATTTAAATTCCGCTTTAAGGTTAGCGATCTGATGGATCGAAGGCTTTGCGGCTAATATAGATACCTCGTCTATATTGGTAAAGTATTGCGTGAGGGCTTTAAGCTCCCCGACGAGAGAAAGAGACTTGGCTCAGGGTTTCGAAGTTTTTGGCTACTCTGATGGAGTCGCTGGCACCTCGGGTAGAGAGGCATCAAATTATCAACCGCAAAACCTTACTCTTACCTCAAATTGCAAAGTGTGATTAAAAATATTTTTCAGCTGAAAAAAAAAGACGACGATGTATGGTGTACAGTTACAATTTTCGCCATTAAAAATATAAAACAACACTTAAAAAGTTCCGCAAAAGATTGCCAGACGTCTCATTGTTACGTGCTTTAAGAATGTGTGGCATCAAATGTCTGAGTCTCATCAGCGTGAGACAAAAACAAACAGGGCGCTAGTATAATAACTCCGAAGCGGCTGCGTTTCAATCACACAAAGAGCTTTTTATGTTCCCTGAGTTTCTGAGTCTGAGTCGGGTTGTAGAAATGTGTTCGACTCTAAATTATCGATATCGATATTCCGCTATATAAAATTATAGTTACTTCATCATAATCAATTCATCTGTATTTAATTGAATCAGGCGTTACCTTGCGGAAGTCCATCCTAAGTAAGAAAAGGACCAATATTTAGCCACTTCCGCTCGCATCACTCAACACGTGTTTGCCCGTGTGCTCTGTGTTTGGCACAAATCGGTGTAACATAACTCCTGAAGATGCCCCGTGGAGGGGTGAAGCACGTGTTGAGTGATTTGACGGTGGCAGTTGTGTAGTTCGCATTGTTTGCCGCATGCGCATTTGTCAGCGGGCTGGCGGGCGGTGCACTTTTTTGCACGACTACTACTGCATGTGCGGAAGTGGCAAAATATTGGTCCTTTACTTACAATTCATCTGTATGTCGTCTACTACCTTCTTGTAGATTCTCTTTTAAATTGGTTCATTCATTCATTTATATCACCCGATAGATGCTCACTGAATGGCATAAGCCTTCCTAAAATACCTCCACAATGATCGGTCTTGTCCTGCTCGCAACCAGCGACTTCCTGCGACCTTATGTCGACGGTGTAACTAGAGGGGGGTCCTAGCCACGCCGCGTCTATCTGCTCTTGGTTGCTTTTTGAAAACCTAGCTCATCGGTTACATGGGGGTTACCTGCCTAGTACCACTTCAGACGAACAATTCTTTGAACTACGACGGTCACTTTGGTTACATAAAATCTCAATTCTTCCGTCCTCCTCTTCCTCCGTCTTCGTCCTCCTTTTCGAAGAACCTTTCTGGGTGCAAATTTGCAAATATCAAGACTACCAAATTATGAATATTAGTGACTTACAATGTAAAAGAATCATAATATAGATTCTGATTGAATAAATTTTTGATTTTTTTTTCTTCTTCAACCAATAATACACACTTTATATCTATTCTAAGTATGAAACTAGGCTCTAAGAAATTGTTGGGTTTATGTTAGTGTATATCGCCTACTTGTGTTTTAGAACAGTGGTTCTTAATCTGGTCTAAATGAGGTTCAGGGGTCAACGTGTCTACGACGATTATCTAGGTAGGAGTGATTAAAAAATAGGTTCACCATTTGTTAATGGGAGTCCACAAAAATTTATCTGCCTTTGATAAGGAGGAACTAAAATGTTGGGATGACTTCATCTATAAAAGTCGGTAGATGATGTTTTTGAAAATCTCAGTGCCTGTTACTTGTAATATCTTGCATATTCCATATTCAGTATGTGTCGAGAACTATAAGGGGTCCATCGGAACGAGATAAATAATGTAAAAAAAATGAATTGATCGATAAGAAAAAAAGTCTAGGAACCTTTTTTATAAATAAAACTAGCTGATCCCGCAGACGTTGTTTTGCAAAAAAAAATTGATATTTTAATTTACAAATAAAAAATAAGGGTTGATCGTAGAGAGGTAAAAATTTATGGTTGTATGTATTCTTGTATGCTGTATCATAAAAATATAAAACCAAAAAATTTCGTTAAAAAAAATAAAAAATGTTTTTTAAGTGTGAACAACCTTTATCACTTAGGGATATAGAAAATAGATAGTAACTGATTCTCAGATCTACTGAATACGCATATTAAATTTGGTAAAAATCAGTCAAGCCGTTTCAGAGGAGTTCAAGTTCGAACACCGTGACACGAGAATTTTATATATTAGATAACGAGGAAGATATGTACGAATCGTTATCGATATGTACGAAACATCACTATGCAACGATTTAGAGATGTGCATTATTTCGGGACCGCCGCGACCCCAGAGCAGGGGGAACAAAGGAGGCGAGTGTCGTGGGACTGCTTAGTTGCATCTCTCGTTGCGGATGCAGCCTGCCCTACAAACACTTGATTGTTTTCTTTCATCTCGTGCACATGAAACGTTATCTCACGACCTTGTGAATATATTTTATAAATCAACATTTTTACTTAGTGTAATATTTAATCAGATTTATTATACATGGTGATTGAATGACATAGTTATTGAAGTTTTAAAAGAAGGAATGTGTAGCTCATTCATTCACATGAAGCTTTGAATCATTCATTACTATTTCCATTCATTCTATACCAAGTGATCAATTTGATATATGTTACATTATTTATCTTTTGCCAGTACAAATTCTGTATAGAAAAATAGTAAAAGTATTTAAATTTAACATATAACAATTCGAATTTTTTAAAACGCTTTTTCTTACTACATCATCATTATTATTTGTGAATTTTTTTTAATTAAACGTTAGAAAAAGATTTTACACCTTGCATTACAGGGTGGTACGTAATAGGTGTTTTAAATTGAAAAATAACGGAACTCAATCTCATTTTAGTACCTTTAAAATGGGTCTTTATGAACATTCCTAACGTGCATAAGTGATAAATAAATAATCTAAAGCGAATAATATCAATAAAATTATAAATATAGTGCTATAAAAATAATTAATGTGAAAACATTTGCACTCTTTTATTTGAATAAACATGTAGTCTTAACTTTGATATGATATTTTCTATAATTATCTGTGATCACAAACAGTAATAACGTAATTGTGTGGCAATATATTTTAGGAAATGAAATAATCAGAAACAAAGTAACGAGATAACACAACATTGTAAACCAAACAGTATTTATGATAAAATTAAATGCGAATATTTTACATTTCTATTATCATACTTGTATAAAAGTTAAATTGCAGAGGTCAGTATTTCCATGCGGGTGCGACGTGAGCAGCTATCTAATTTGGTTAATTCACAAAAAAAATCAAGTTAATATTCTTGTGCCGTTGGTGTGGCCTTATATATACAACTAGCAGCTTATTTATAAATTTCCAAGTTAACTGTTTACTTCTAACATTCAGTTATTTACAAAATATGAATCTTTTACAATGCGGTACACAGTCATTTATATATTTATTACGCATCTAATATATGGACCGTTTATTTTGAAAGTGGTGTAAGTCCATTTTCTTTTGTTTCGAGAAAATTAAAGGTTACTATATTTGTTGATTTAAAAATACAGGCAAATTATATAAGGTCTGGCATTGTTTCTATTGTTTTATCTACATTTAATTTTTTTTATATAGATTTGTTTTTGGCTAATTAGACTACGATAACACATATTTATGTGCTGTAAATGGACTTACGCCACTTTCAAAATTAGACAATTGTAAAAATCGTTTAATTTCAATTTTGAATAATCAAATATCGCTTAAAATATACTTCATTTTAATATAATTTTGTTTACAAATACGCATAACAACACATAAAATTTGATTTTAGACGCCAATTACTTTGTCATAATTGCAAGATACTGATAGATACTGATTACAAGAATTTACTTATTCTCTGCATGTAGTAGTGTTTCAAAATATGCATGATGCACCGGAGGTATATAGGGTAGTATCTACATATAAATTTGTAATATTCAACTGCCCGTTTCTTCTCCTACTGGTTCCATACATAAGGTTGTCTGTGAGAAATTGTCCCAATTAAAAAGACCGCCCATTGTACTATAATTAACTTTCAATAATTCTTTATTTTTCAGCTGTAGTACTTCGACTGGTAGATCATCATCCTACACCGACACTCACTGATACTCAAATGGCATTTGCAGATTCTTCTCTTGCTATCTTAACGAAGCTCGTAGCGTTGGCCCGGGTTGTTATAAACTACTATTCCACCGGATTAAGAGGCCGTCGAGGTCTTACATCGCTTCGGCTGATGCATCACGGTCAACGGAGCCTCCGAACCTCGGCTTTTTTTTTATGGCCCCCGCTATTGGAGGCCTCTCGTACCCCTAATTATTTGGAATCAGGGTCTTTGTCTACAAATAAGTTTTTCAGATTTTACATCTTTATTCTTCACTCACTGTCATACTTCTCAATTTCTGTTATTCTTACCTTATTTCCATCACAATATCTTTCATTTTGTTCTTTCATTCCTTCTTGCTTTTATCGCCTTCCTTTCATCATCTTATTACTCTTAGGTGGCTAGGTACATTTTTTTTTATTTTTATTATTTACATATTCTATTTTTTTATTACAGTTTTCTTTGGTTCGTGCTTTCTTGTAATAATAGATTACTACACTTTTCTTATTCTATTTTTCCTATTATTAATTGACTAGTTGTTTAATGTGCAGTTTTCCGGACCTCGGCTTGGACTGTGACTCGGTGATAACACTTGCTTAGAATACAAGGACGGACAACTACCTTTTCGGACAGCGTTAGCGCTGATATGGGAAAATACACCTGCAATTTTTCTATCTAATATAATCGCAACTATTATAAAGTCGTCTGTCTACCTTCTAAATCGGTATTACAATCATTTATGTACCTCACCTTAGCTTTTATAAATTCTCAAGCCCTCCTATTTAACATACATATTTTTTAAATTAAAGCGAAAGAGTTAAACTCGTGTTGAGTCCACTTTTGAATTGTTTTGAAACGTGGGCCCCACGTTGGGAAACACTTTCCTAGATGGATATCCTACGCTGCGCTTGCCTGTCCTTGGTCTCCACTCTAGAACATTTAGACCCCAGCGACTGTCTATTCTGGTCACTGCCTCTTCACCTTCCCAATCCTCTGGGCTATACGATTAATTTTGTTCGTCTGCAGATCTATTTATTCCTGATTAAGTCTTGTCAAGTGAATGTGAGTATAGCAACATAGGCTAGAAAGAGACACAACATTTTTATACTGTAAGAAATTCACACTCTGTATCAGACATTGGATTAATATGTATTAGGATTACATATTAGTACAAGTACTAACGTGATTCATAATACCCTTAAATATCCTAATCGACATCAAACATCACTTAACTTGATTAATGTGCTGCAAACAAAACACTTAAATTACTTGAACACGGACATCAAAGCTCCATGTTAAGTTTTTGCTCAAATTAAGAACGAATACCAATTTATCTCGTAGTAGAGATTAAGGAACAAAACGGATAAAAAATGTCAATTTAATTGACCCTTTCGTTACCAGCGCTAGAGTTAGCCGGCATCCTTGTAATGTGGGATCATGTGTAGATCCCTGTTTTAAGATTTATCACAGCCAAATAAATTACTAAGAATAATCCTAACTTATATCTTTAATTAATATATCAGTAAAATCTTTAAATATGTAACACGAATGAGAAAATTCGAATATCAGCTTACCGCCATGCAATGTGCACACTTCGCGGCGCACTAGCCCGATTCAGTAGCGTCAATTCGGCGGAACGGACTGCGCTAATAAAAGGGATAAGAAGCAAAATTAAAAAGACGGAGAAGCAATTTTGAATATCAAAATGATTATAAATAATCAATAAAGCTAATCTTATCGATCTTATTTAGTCATTATGCATTGTGGAAATTTTTACACACGAATTAGATCAGAGTTCCCCAAACTTTTTTGTGTCGTAGACCCCTTGCCATGTTTTTCCGTGTTGGGTAGACCGCCTACTTACTACTCAAAATAAAATTTTGTATCTGTTGTGTAAAATATAAGTAACATTAAATAAACATAAAACAAACTATAAATAAAATAACATAAGCAATAAGTCAATATTTTTAGTGGGAAGGATGAATCTGATGCTTTAGTAATAAATTATAAACATTTGGCGTCAATTTTGTAAGGGTTAATCTTAAATCTCCTAGGCTAATGAGGTCCAGTCTGTGGACCCCCATTATCATTTCATGGACCCCCAAATTTTTTTTCGCTGACGTAGACCCCTTGCAGCTTGTCATAGACCCCTAGGGGTCGATATAGACCACTTTGGGAATCACTGAATTAGAGGATCATTAAAAATTAAATTCTGGATGCAGGCCGGTTCCAATCACCGGAAATCTATAGTGAGGCCTATAGCCAGCATTGATCTACGGCTGGAATGATAATGAAAGTAGGAAATGTACATGATTTTCTTTCTTACCGGCATATGCTAAGGCATACGAATATTCCGCGGATTGGAGACGACGCTGGAGGTATCTATGTTATCTTAACTCAGAATAATAAATGAATACACTATAGAAATAATAATAAAATTAATTCGTGTAAAACATGAAAAAAATAACCGGAAGATAAAAAAACTTTTTTGCTTTTTGCTTCCTTATTCGCAGCCGGAGGTTGTTGTTAATGACGAACTTTAAAGGTAGCGGAAAGAAATCTCTTTTGCTTCAGAAATTACAGTTCGCGAATACGCCGGGTTTTAAAAGAAAAGACTGCATGAAATATGACACAAGAAGTAATATCGCGTTGAACTTTCGGAAGCGCATTTGTGGGGCAAGTTTTCTTTCGTTTTGCGTCCAAAAATATTTCTAAATACCAAAATGATTCACCTGTATAAAGCATGTTTTTATCATATTAAATGTCTTATAATTCACAAGAACAATCTATAAAGTTAATTATATTTATGTATCTATTTCGTAAATCTTCATACAGTAAATGCAGCGTGGGACAACTGCCAACAAGGAAATCAGATGGCTTATTTAGGTCATCGGTAGACTGAACGCAGATCACTTTTGACCGGTCCTATTGGAAATCTATGAAGACCTGTGCTCAGCAATAGATGTTCAAAGCATAAATTGTTCCTGATGATGATATATAGAAAAAATGCTTACCTTGGTCACGTTATAACTAGAAAACGACTTTACCGAGTTCATTCATCTTTTATTAATAGTTTCTATTTTTAAATATTTTTTTCATAACATCATTGTATGTAGAAGAAAGTGCAAAAATACATAAACTTGAAGAATATCAGATAACATATTTACTATTGAAAATTTTTTCGTTAGACAATTGGCGCTGCAAGCTTATATATTGTCCAACAACAGCTGCACCGGTCTGGATTGGTCAATCACATAACTGCTAGTGAACAAACTAAATATGTTTATTTTTTATTGGTATGCAACAAACTTCTGCCAGTGTTAACACTGTTGGAAGCTAGGAAATAATAAAACATCTTCGCTTTTCTATAACATTCATTTATTTTTATATATGTCAATATACGTATTTATGCTATAACCTTATTTGAATTAATAAAATTATGTTGTTCTTCTTTTCAGCTGATTGAAGCCTATTGCAAGGCTTCTAGGGAGGCATATCCTTAGAAATCACCACGTTGTGTTCTAGCGCTGCCTGCATCCAGGGAATTCCCGCTTATTTTTACATTTTTATTTGATAATTTATATATTTAATGGAATCAGGCGTTACCTTGCGGACGTCCTAAGTACGAAAAGGACCAATATTTAGCCACTTCCGCACATGCAGTGGTAGTGGTGCAACAAAGTACACCGCCCGTCAGCCCGCTAATAAATGCGTATGCGGCAAACAATGCGAATCACACAACCGCCACCGCCAAATTACTCAATGATCGATAGTTGAGTTTTTTTTACAAATGGTACATGTAATAGAGTATTAATTAATTTAAGTAGATTTCGGACTTTTACAATTTCAAACACTGTGACCAAGAAGGCTCTGTCTCAGCATATTCTGAAAAGCGTTCAACAAAACTGTTCTTCCGTCAATACCATTTTGATGAGCGACTGTGTGTATAAAATTATCGTGTGACCGATTTTCGTGAATCTTAGCGCGCACATCGACAACATACTATATTTTTCATCCCACTTAATGTTAAGTGTGGTCCACCCCTAATTTTTTTTAAATTTTTTAGACAACATTTTTTGTTTTTATTTTTTTTATAATACAGCATACAAAAATACATACAATTCTAAATTTTCAACCCTCTACGATCATCCCACTTTTTTTAATGTTTCCTAGAAATAACATACATGGCAAAACAACGTTTGCGGGATCAGCTAGTATATATATATATTTTTATGCATATGCTGTCTCTGTATGTTTACATACAAGAAAAAGTGTAATAAAAATAATAACTTATAGATAGTACATATTAATAGATAGACATTAAAATGTTTGGTTATAAACTTAAGTTATCTCATCACTTTCACGGTTTTAAGGTCATCGAAGCATCTGGAAGGTTTGTATTTCACAATTTATAGCTTACGCAGATTTAACTCTAAGAATTTCCTTCTCTAGTACAATCTATTGGTCTTAATATAAACTCGCTCCAGTAGATTATGTGAGCAAAATAAACTTGCGAATGGGTTAAAATTAGGCATTTTATTTTTTATCAGATCGGGTACAGTGTTGGGGCGGACGATACAGGTGCTGGTGATTCTTTCTCGTCAACTTTTAAATGGTGATGCCAATGTTGTTTTGGAATCCAGTTTCAGAAATGAGCTGATAGTCGCTCTTAACAGACCTAAATCTTTCAGCGGGATATAGAGAAACGCTGTTACATCTCTCTCTCTTTCTCTCTCTCTCTTACCTCCGCCGTATATATTCCACTATGATTTTATTCCTAGTTATTTCGTTGACTAGGTTGTAGTACTTAGATATTGATTTCCTAGAAAATAGTAAATTGTATTACACGTTTCAAATTACGTCAATAGTAATGTCCGGTCTGGAACACGTCATATTATTCAAGGGGTACATAAAGAAAATATTTACAAAGAATCAATTCTAAATTTCGCCTTGTTAAGATTTGTTCAAGAAACAATCGAGTAGTAATAAAAGATCGGGAATATCGGTACGAGGAAATACACTTTGTGTTTGAAAACTACGGAGCGATGTTCGCGCGGCGCTTGCTTTTTGTAATGGTTTTATTTTAAGCGGATTCTTTCTGAGCACCGAGTTGTAAGTGTGTGGTGGCGCGATAAGAAAGTTGGTGCTTAACAGAGCTTTAGGCTGAGAAATCTCAAATGGAATTCTTCTTTCTAAACTGTTACAAAATCCCGATAAAAGGACTTTACGTAGTGAATATAACTAAATTTTATCAAATATATATTAGGAGATGTTAAAATGTTAGTAAAACACTTGTAAATTATTGTACTTTTTTAATATACACATATTTAACTTGTTTATATATTTGCCAAGTGGTCTACAGTTCTATACAAGTGTTATTTGCATTATGGGTATATTTGAGGTTGTAGGTCGCAAGTGCGCTTAACTTAGACCTATTTTAAAGCAAAGTACGGAGACTACGAAGCTTCGGCTAGTGCCACTACGGTCTAATGTATTGCCAGATTAGTGCCGAATCAACCATTCAGTGCTCTTCTGAGATTACCCGCGTCAAACGCTAGCGCGAGGCAATCGACTGCTAGCGCCATCTATTGGCGTCATCCGATGCTACAGAGTTCCGATGTATATAAACTGTTTATTATCTATGATCTTATTCGTTTTTCAATTAAAATTACAAAAGGAGGACATGTTAAAAAAATTATACTGTAAATAGCAGTTTAAAGTCTTTTTTTTAATAAATAATGTGTCTATTTTTAGAGATCTTTGTTTAAGAACTGGTCGTTGGAGTCTACATTTGAGCATTGGTGCCTGTATTTGAAGAATATGTTGAAAGAATCAATACATATAGTCAAGACTTTAATTAAATATAAATATATATGTATATACACAACAGTGGTAGTTCAGCGGTAAAGGACTAAAATCGCGGATTCAGTTCAAGACACACAATGATATATAATTCTTATTTTGTTCATTAATAATATAGGATTAACACAAACAAGTTTCCTGAGAAAGGGGAGCAGTCCATACTATCACACTGCGATCACAAACCCGCTAGTCAAGGGTATTGATGATGATATATCCCCATACATTTGGAAGAGGCCAATGCCTTGCTATGAGCGTCTAAAGGTTGATCTAAAGGCAGAAATTAATTCTGTTTTAATTTTATGTAAATAATAAAAAAAAATTAGGCCCAAAGGTTGACAGTCCTTCAACAAACCAGAGAAGGAGCTATGCTCAGGAATCAGGACTGAGGAGGTCGGTAGACAAATAAAAGTAATTGACATAGACAGGGCAGGTTTTACGGCTATTGGTGCCCTAAGATCATGGATGCACAGACCGCGGCCCGCCGGTCGAATACTGGTGGCCCGCCGACAGCAAAAATAATACTCTAGTACATTCGAAAGATATTAACTTCTATTCCAGAATAAAACCATAAATTTTTTATTACCCATACTTCTGGCAGCCGGCCCGCCATCAGTTCATGATTTGCCCGAGTGGCCCCTAGTCTTAATAAGTCTGTGCAACCATGCCTAAGATTATTTATGAAATTATTTTTTGCATGTTAAATATTATTTAGAAGTATTTTTTTTAAAATTCCATCCACAATATAAAGTGCGGGTGAAGCGAAATGGATGCTAAGCATAAAGATAAAATTCGTTTATTCAACATTGGAACTTTTGATAGAACTCTTATTTATCGCCAACTGATTTTTTTAATCCATTTTATCTTTGACTCTATTCTGCTGTGTTATAGTTGTGGATAAGAAGCAGGAAGAAACTCCACAACAACACATCTTTTAATAAAGTTTAACAATACAGATTTATATATACACTTTATCAATGGACAGCTATAAATAAAAGTATTCAAACAAGTCGACATAAATTTGTAAATCAAATAGATTTAACTTTAAAATACATAAAAACCTTTATCTTATAAAATACGAGCAGTGGATGCGGTATTTTTAAAGATTCTAGAAGCAAATCTTGACAGGGGCATTGCACAGGTGGCAGGGAGAAGCAATCGGAATTTCGCGAGAATGTAAGACGAAAATTCCAACATCGTTATGGCATGTCGCTGATATTCCAGATTGAATTTAATCTGGACTACAGGTTGCGGTCGTAATAAAATGACAACAGGTCTTGACTGTTGCTTTTGTGCTGTGAATTGAATACTGTTCTATATAAGATTTTTTTTTCTTTTACAAAAGCAGTGACAATCAAGATTTTAAATCCATAAGTGTAATCCAAGTATATTATTGTATTTATAATTATGTAATATACCATTTTTATAAATATTAATGAATATACATACGCACACACACACACAAATATATAAATATAATATATACGTATAGACGATATATATATATATATACATGTAAACTAACCGCTGTTATCTATCTTCAATTTCTTCTTTTGTTATTGTTGTTATTAATAGTGATAACACAGAATGATTAATTATAAATGTAAAAGCTTAAAAAGGGTGAATGTATAGCTCCTCTACTCTCTATTAATATATAGTAAACCCTTCCCAAAAAACAAAGACTTCAATGATAATAAAGTAAAAAGTGTTTACTAAAATAGGATTACCCTCTCTTCTCTTCTCTCTTTTCAGCCGATAGACGCCCATTGTAAAGCAGCGTAGAAATATTCAAAAATATCTACACCACGCTTGGCAGGCGAGTTGAAGATCGCAGTGTGGTATTATGGTACGCAGTAGACGCTGCTGCCCAACCTCTGGAACTTGGTTTGTGAGCAGTGGCAATCCTATATAACCGCAATTTATCTCTCTTCAATTTCCATATTAGGGCTGTCTTGAAATTGCCTCGTGTGATAAGACAATGTACTATTTCTTTACTATTGTGCAACTATGAATATATTTTCTTGCGTGTACAATAAAGAGTATTAAAATAAATTACAAAATTAAATATCCTTCGTGTAGCTTTTACGTGAAAGCTTCGTATTGCTGGCGACTGTAGCCACAATACTTTTTATAATTTAATTATTCTTGCCCGTTCGAATTTTAATTCAAATTCGTATTCGATTTGCCATCAGTGTGACAGTCGCTGACATTGTGTTTCAGTCAAATATCTAAACAGTACACAATTGTAATAAATGTATATGTGTTACATTTATAATATACACCAAATAGATCACACCTTAGAGTGAGGGGTTAGAGGGTAAAGAGCGCGAAAGATGCTTAGGCTATACTCTGTTTTTAGTTTATATATTCCTCTGCCATATGTAAGGAGGTACAGTATCTATATAAATTTTATTACGTTGTTTAATTTCCACGCTCCTCTTTTGTTATTGAAATGAAATTATTAGCCCGTTGCATTCCTATAAGAAAAATAAATTAATGTAACACATTTCTGAGTGATCATTTTATACAGAATAATTGTAAACAGGTATAAAGGCTTTAAAGATTTTTGCTGACAAATCAGCTAAACAATTACTAATTTAAAGCTTTTATACCTATGACCGATCATCCTGTATATCTTATAAATAAATAATCTGGTACACCGGTAACTATAAGATGTACAAAATCGGTACCAATATTCAAGGAAATTTTTAGGTGTAATAAGGTGTATTTTCTTGACAATGGTATTGATTTATGCAAGCAATTTTAAAGCCTTTATACCTATTTCCATCCATTCCGTATAATAGTTGAAAAAAACAATGCGACTATGATATTCTATCATAAAAGAGGAGATGCAATAGCTAATCTCGTAGGCAATTAATTTCCATTTCTCCGAGTCATATTGGAGGTAGTCAAAGCAGCTTTGTTTTAATTGACACAAGCAGCCAATGTTCGGTATCGTTTTTAATTAACTGAGCTTTACCAGATGTTGATTATTGCAGGAAGTCGCCCGAGTTTTAATATCTATGCAATATCAATAAAGCATCCTGTAGTACTATGTCGTGTTTTAATATAGTCAGATATTGACGATTCAGTTTATAATAGAAACCTGTATTTTTTATTTTAAAGTCTTTTTTTGATTATTTAATTTGATGTTATTATTAATAATAATACATGGTAATTGATTATAGGTGAATAAGGTTGTGAATGTATAGCTCAGTTGCTGTCAATAAATGTATAACAAACCTTACCCAAAATCAGTGACTTCAAAAATAAATAATTACGTAATGATAATATAGTAAGAAAAAGTTTCTAAATATGTATTACTCTCTCTTCTCTTCTTTTTTTCCAGAAGATAGACGCCCACTGCAAAATTTAAAATTATCTATGCCACGTTAGGCAGACGAATTGGAGATCGCAATGTGGTATTATGGTATGCAGAGGACGCTACTGCTCATCCTCTAGAACTTTGTACGCATTGGTAATCATATTTAATTCATGCACAAAGTGTGAATTATATAACAATTTATCTCCGGAATCGAACTCGCAACCTACGGTCACAAGTCTCAGTCCTCTATCACAGGGCTATCACTGCAAATTTTTGTAACAGTTGTTTCGTAAAAGTTTTTATTAAGTGTATATAATTGTATTAGAGGAATGATGTTTCAGCAATTAGTAGCTGAGTTAATTGCGACATGTTCTGTTTATGGGAGGAAATCTGTGTCCAAGAATAGAGAATCGTGTTAAGTGAAAAAAAAAAACTAATCTTTTAATCCATCTGTCTAATCATTTAAATATAGAATATTATAGCCGGCCAGTGTATGGCGAAAATACAAGAATATCCTTAATACGTACAACATTGTACTTATTACTTTATTTGCTTCAGTTTTTTAGATATCTACCTTTTTTTTAAATACCCTAAAAATTAATTTGTATTAACAATCATTCAATAAATTTTATGAGAAATTTTTCGATAAATATAAAGGAGGATGATATTTTTTATTGATTCTCTTAATCGAAATTTAAAATAATACGCCTCACAGAGTAGAAGAAAATAAATAGAGATAACTTTAAATAATTAAAATAAAATTAACGAATCCTTTTACGAAATGTATATAAATGTTACCACAATAAAAGCTGCAAAAAAAATCATTTCACACCTAAATTTATTTCAATTTGAATAATGGTTAATTATTTATTTGTTTAGGTACATCGGCAGTACACATAAGTTTAAAATTGTGGTATAAATAAAGGTTTTGTTGTGTTCCTTTATATGCTGTGTTGTAGAAAGAAAGATCAGACCACATTAAATAGCAAAAAAAAAATAGGAGAAAAGAGATCTTACGACTTTTGACACCGAAACAGTACTTAATTTAAAAAAAAATCCACCAGCGCTCAATATTTTCACAGCTGTCAAAAAAATCAAATATGTTATTAGTTATAAAAAAAACTTTCCGCATCCAATAATTTCAATACAGTATATTTTGAAAAATAAAACACCATTCTATTAAAACACAAATACGTAATATTACCACAGATAAGCTCGTTCGATTACAAATTCTATAGATAATTCACATAAAACTACACCATGTGACATTAAAATGAATGAGTACGCAAAGTTAAATAATACTATTGTAATGTTAGCGTATTCAGTAACATTGTTGTGTTGAAATAGATGTATTGATATTTTACAACACCAAGATTTTCCTCACTGCATACATATTCATACTTGACTGCATATAATTATGTTTGTTTAATCTATTTTCGTATTATTTACCCTGAGTTTAAATGATGCTTCATATACTCAAAGATATTTTATCGCGATATTTGTACTTTTTTGCAACAAACAGCCGAACTAAAAAAAAAATTTTTTTTGAAAATCGAATTTTCGAATTCTGTTGTCATGTCAGTTAGCATCGATAATTTTTATGTGGGTATATTAAAGATAATATATATTTTAATTACAAAACCAAAGTACGTACTCAAAAAGTTATAATGAATTTACAAAAAGTAAATGTGACCGGTTTATTTCTCCGTTTAGTAATTTGGACAATGAACACATGGCAGAGGTCATTGTACCGTCTATAATTAGAAATGAGAATTAGTGAATGCTCACTGACCTAAACGAAGTCCTAAATTAGCTATCGATAATTAATTAGAAAGTTAAAAAAAACTTTTTTTTAAAAAAAACATTGTTCATTATAATGCACTGTGATACAAATAATTGTGATGTGTTTGAGTTTAATACAAATAATTTTGATACAATAAATTTTATGTTTTTTTTTTTAAACTTTAAACATTTTCGTATAACGGCAAACTTAATGCCAAACGCAGGGAACTGTTTGGGCGGTGCGGAAGTAAGTTGAAAAAGGCAGAAGAAACAAGTTAATATCATAAAACAGGAGAATTAAAAGAGAAAAGTAAAATCAAATTGAGAAGGAAGAGAGTCACATAAAAACACAAATAAATGTGGTAATGGCAATTACATAATGTAATTGCATATAAATTTAATGCGCAACGATTATTGATCATCCTAATATCGAGGAGGAGCGCGTTTCAGAGAAGAATAGCTTTTATTGGAAAGACGGAGTGAGTGAAGTCGGTACTATAGGAGGAATATCTCAGTAGACAATTGCTTGGGGATCGAAGTGTTTTTTTTGTGTATATTGGCTAAGAACTGGAATTTATATGTTAAATAGACAGGTGAAGTGGTAGAAAAGAGTAAAGAGAAAAGTGTAGTTAGTATATGCAAAGAACGGCGCTGTCGGATAGGCATCTATTTTAGATAAGAACGGTAGGAAGATATGTGGTCGAATTTGCGAAAATTAAAAGTAAAAACGTAATTTCGATATTTTTCCAATAAGGGAACAGGGGACATCCAATTGATCATTTAAGCATAGATTTACAAGATTGATGCCACAAACATTCGACAAGTCAATGTTATTTAATTTACGAAATTGCAAATGCAAAACGCAACAAATTATTTTTAAATATAAATAATACAAACTTAATTTATGTACATGTCAAAAATACATTGATAATTTTTAAAAAAAGTATATTTTAAATTAAATACACGGTATTAAGGATGAATCTCGATATTTTGAAATATATCATAGAACATTTGACAGATAGAAACACCAAAAACAAGTTTTACTTTTTTTTAATAATTTTTTTTAAATAAAGATAAATAGAATTATATTTGGCATATTGTTTAACATTGAAATAAGAAATGTATAATTTATAGTCGAATTTTTATTAACAAAACAAGGTAATATTTAATTTGTAAGCGCTAATTTAGTTTTTAAGCTGTGTATTTATTTCTAACTAGCCAGTGATAAACTAGCTGTTAATTAATAGATGGTAGTTATTTTTTAAGCTATTTTCTAATCCAGCGATCGCATGTGCAAGCGGTCGTTTGCGTCGATTCCACGACGAAGCTATTTCTGGCGCTAAACAATAAATAATATAGAAGTTTTTCTGTTCTCTTTCGACTGGGTATCATGGCTAATAGAGAATTATCGGGCAAAAGATATAGCATCTGTTAATATGACAAGCGTTAACACAATGTCTTTTACAATCTTATATTATAAAAGTGTTGTTTTACGAACTTTGACGTACTTTCAGGGTTAGAAAACAAAAACATTTATTTATTTATTTGACACGTGTACCACACATACTATATTTTTTAATTTACTTTTTTATTCTATTGTGTACATAGGTGTTATCTAGAATTTTAATATTACAAATTATATGAACTATACATTTGAACATACTAATCCAATTAGAATTGTAACTAATTTATTAATAATTTCAGTTATTTGTTTTAAATATTGTATTTTTATCTAATATCATTAATAAAACATTTTATAAATATAAAATTCAATATAAATAATCTACATAGAAAATTATAAATGAAGTAGATAATAGTAATTCGAAAAATTATATGTTCTTACAGATAATAAATTAGCGTCAGCTGCTAATAAACCCATTATGCATTAATCTTCAATATAATTTCAATCCTTAAACTGAAATTTCCTATTATTTATCAAATCGATATAAACGTTAAATACTTTTTATTTAATATTTTTATTACAGAATTTAATGTAGTGTATACCAGATAAAGTAGCTTAGATTATAGCAATATTAAAAATTAACCAATAGTCTTAAAATAATAATTATATAATTGATATTTATATTCAATTTTCGAATTCTTTCTAAACTTTAACGTCTCTTTACTACCATGTTATCTATTACATTAATTATGAACTAGATGGTTACTAATCTTGCTATATACATTGTAGCAAGCAAAACTTTTGGAAATATAACACGTGTTTAGAAGCGGCAATGTATCTTGAAGTATTTGTAACCTCATTTTAGATGCGAAATCGGCGTAAGCGCGTGGCGCGATAATGACGTACCAATGCAGTGGAAGTATAGCTATACGGGTTTCGTCGCCAGCGTTGGTCGCACGCATCACGACAGTCGCTCTTAAAACGATTCATTTATTTTAAGTTAAATTAAATTTATTATCATTCTTATTACAAGTAATTACTTATTCGTTCAATGAACACGTGTGTTACGAGGTTATACGTACAAAGTATCGTGAATATATCATTTCGTATGTACTGACTTGTGTTGTGAAATAGGGCATGTGTAAATCATCACTTCTTTAATGTAAGTATTTTCTTTACTACTAAATTAGTTTGTGTTAATAAATGGTTGGTTATGGGTTTATTGGTGTGATATTTCAAGATGCACATGCGCGTTGAGTTAATTGAATTGTAACAGACGCCGGCTCGGTTCGTGACTGCGTCTGGGGCACTGTATTAGGGTGCAAAACATTACTTCATAGGATCGATAATCCCTTGCTCGTTTTATTCTCAAGCTATTGTTACTTTTTGTTTGTTTAAAAATCACTCTTCCTTTCATTATACTGTCTTCCCATCCGGCGATGTGTTTTTTTGCTTCGCGTCATCGTATCCATGTTTGTATTTATAAATGAATGTCAATTTTTGTAAGTTTATAATTTTGAATAAATAATCTTGTTAATTTCTAGCATAAGTTTGATTAAATACTTACACGAGTCTTCATGTATATAACTCGTTACCCTGTCATTATACCGACAAAAATGTAGCCATAAACGTAACACAAAATTAACAATTTTGCCTATAATAAATATTAAAATCTTTATACATGCATGTAACATATGTATTTTAATGTTTATTTTAATCTGGATTAAAAAAAATATAGTAAAAAAAGCCTAAATACGTCATATTGAAATATTTTTATACTTTTGTATTTTTTCGAAATACGCTTTTAGTTGTTTATGTTTTTTGTAATTTTACATTTATTAGCGAAAAATTAACTTTATATTAAGAAAAGAAATCAATAAATATTATTATTCTATTAAAAATTAAATGGAATGTATGCCTAGGATTAATATCGTGATAATTTTTAAATGATAAATGGAAGAGTAACATGAAACAATTGTGAAATCGGCATTAAATGAATAAATGTCGGGTTTCTTGCCAGCTTTTTCTAGAAACAATTGACATTCCGAACCTCGCAGTAGCATATTGACAAAATTACATTGTGACAATGTCTTCACTTTACGATGGTATTTAGCAATACATTCGAAAGAATAAATATTTGATTTATAATAAAAGTGATGGTGATTTATAATAAGTAAATATCTATTTTTGTACTTGTTTCTGTTCATTTATCGATATCAAAACGTTACGACGAGAAAAATATATATAAATATTTGTACATATTTTTTGTGTATATAACTTTAATTCCTCGGTATTGAAGTATAAAGGATCCCAGTCTGTATTCTCAATTGCGATTTGATTGAAGAAGATCTGTTTCGGGTTGTTGAACCTTTTACAATTGAATTCCTTAGAACAGTACGATCGAAGAATAATATTGTTTTATAAACAAGTGTAGACAATAAATATTGATTATTTATTGATGCAATAATGTTTATTATTTAATTTATAGATAAAAACTTTTAATGTATTAGTTATATTATTTTTAAAATTTAAACATTAAACAGTGTAAAACTGGGTGATGTTTTGTTAATAAAATTTAAATATAAGTTTTTTAGTTTTGATCTTTGTTTATCAGGTTTATTCAATAATAATATTTTTTAAAAATGTCTTTAGCTATAAAACACCAAATATGTCGATTGATGTTACATGGGAATATCAAAACCATAAACTTTTTTTATGATTTTTTAGCTTTATTAAAATTAATATGTCGTAAAATAAATACAGGGTACATATTATTAATATAGGTAGAAAGTGATCATCATGCAGATTCAATACTACAAAGTGAACAACTTTGATCATCTATTCAGTACATCATTTGATCAACCAGTTAAAGATGTGTTTACATACGGATAAAAATTTAATCTAAATCTTTAATTTGCATGGTGGGGACGCGTTCTCTTTCATAATGATTGTTTCTATTTATTCTACGACTTTTACGTATTCTTCTCTTCATATTCGTGGGTTCTATTTAAACGGTGATTGAATAATGTTGTTAAGTTAGTAAACTTAAAATGAATCCTATTGTCCATAACATTGAGCAAATTATTGAATATTTTACTATTCAGTTTAATCATAGTGACTAATTTTATGATCATATTTAAAAATTATTTTTGCAAAAACGTTGGTATGTGTAGACACATCTTCATATTTTTTATAATTGTTAGCATCCATTACAATCATTTAGCTCTTTCACTTGCTGCGAAATGTTATAGCTCAGTAAATTGGAACAGTGATATATTTGCATTTTTTGCCGGTAAAGTTGCGACAATGCTGGTATGCCATTAGTTTTTGTTTTTCAATTAAATTTTATAATTATGGCGACAACGAAAATGACTACATATTTATTATGTAGTCATTTTCGTTGTCGCCATTCAATAGAATTATAAATATTTATGCGACATTGATTCGAAGACAATGAATTAAAAATTATTTTTTCTCACGAGTTCATTGTGACCATTACGGAATCTGCAAAGGAAAATCGTTGATGCAACCGACATTATGAAACATATGCTAACTATTTATGACTGTGTATATTTTGTCGTACAATTTATCGTCAAGACTAATTAATACATATATCTAGAGTTGAAAGGTTGGCTTATCATGGAAAGCACTTTTGTATTAAAAATCTCTGAATGAGTGTGGTAGAGTGAGACAGTAGTACATCTGCTTGTCCGCAGGGAGTGTCTTTCAAAAACACATCAGTCTTCTCCACAATTACTTAGCGGAGTAACTATATATCTGTTTATTGCTGATTATTGTTGTTTCTTTATGTGTTTTAGTATAAATCCATAAAATCTAGGATAAACGCGGCGAGGTAGGCGGTGCGGTACTGCGGTGTCGGTAGCACTACGGCTTTATTAAACTATGTATGTTTGTATTTTTAGTTTACTGTTATTTGTTCAATTTTGTTTAATCTTAGACGTTTTCACATTTATTCACGAATATATATATATGTATTTATGATGTAATCTACTGTATAATATTTAATTGTCCAAAATTATTTTTGATCATCTATAACGATTCGTACTCTTTTTTTATTAATAAAAAGTGTTAATTAAAAATTAATATAGATTCGTATCATAGGTGTGTACAAAAAAATGAGAACAACCGTTATAGAATTTTAAAAATTTGAATTTCGAATAAAGTAGCTCTAATAAATTATTTTGTGGTTGAATTGTTTTTTACTGACATAAATTGATGAGACAACGGGGACGTTCACCTTTTGACAGATAATAATAACGTTATGGTTCTGTAATGCAAAAAGATTTATGACCATCATCATGCCAGCCAATAGCAATCTACTGCAAGACATAGGTCTTCCTGAAAGATCTCCACAATGATTTCCTTTCTGGTCTGTGGAGTCTAGAGGGCCTTGATACGCCGCGTCATCGAACTCATGGCTGCCGTTCGAGAACCTTTCTAAGCCAAAGGCTGTCTGTTTCACTATCGAAATAAGATAAATAATATATTATTAACAATTTGTGTATTTGTAATACACCGGATATTATACCAGAAGTCATTAATGTAAACAATAAAGTATAAAATAAATAACTGTTGATATAACAGCGACAAATTGATGTTTTAAAATAAAATATCTACCGCATACAATGTGACGCTGTCGCATTGTGGTCGCTGGACGTGGCGAGACGGGCGGGGCCTGTGACGTCACGTGTCATTTGATGGCACAGATAAATAATAGTAGCATTTAAAAAAGGACATCTCGTTTTTAATAACGATTAATTATGTATAGAAGCAATATCTCTATAACAAGTAAGCTGATATGAAATTAGGCAAACATTTATCAGTGTATTTATTAAAAAAAAGGCACACTAGGGAATACTGAAGAGAAAAATTCTGAGAAAAGGATTTAATAATAATTGAATTTAATATCAATTAAACTGGTTGATTGAAATTAAATATACAAACTTTAAAGGCTCACGATTCAAACAATACAAATCAGTAAATATTGTTCTAATTAGTAGTAAGTAATAATTATTAGTAGTAGTTCTAATTACTAATAAGTAGTTAGAGGTGTAGTAGTAGTAGTACGAATAGTAGTTAGACGCGGAATCTCGCCGGTGGCTTAAGATTAGAGAAAATCTAAAATTATTGTTCTAATATTATTCTTAGGTAAATTAGTACAGTATAGTTAAAAATTTAGATTAATACGTATTAAAAGTAATTATTGTTTACTACCTGTCCTGGCAGACTTTGTACTACTAGAAGTTTTGGCCTGTCCTATTCCAATAAAAAACTAAAATTAATGTAACGTATTGAATAGCGATCACTTTATACAGGCTGATTGGAAACAGGTGTAAAATATTTAAACATCATTGTTGAAAATTTAGCTATGGGTTCATACTATTTAATTTTTCACACCTGTAACGAATCATCCTGTAGATTTATAATTTAAACTTTGTTATAGTGAAAGTATGACCATTGTAATCATGTATTTTTTGTTGGTGGTACCTTATAAATAAATGATAAAAAAAATATGATTTGCGCTTAAAAAAATGTTTAGTTATACTAGTCTACCTTCTATCGTATTTAATCTGTGGTACTGAATGACAGTTAAATTGACGAGTAAATGATTAACTACCATTCGCCTTGTACAGTTATCGTAAGAAACTCGATCTATGGGTGGAACGGTTCAATACAAATTAAATTTATATGAATCGAACGCACTGTCTTATTGAATTCGCGATTCTACGATATTAGCGTGATTTTTTTAATTGCGCCACAGAGTAGCTAAACCGGTAGCGAGTTCATTTCATGTTAAGGTGCTCCCTATCTTTAGATGCGATATTTAATGGAATCAGGCGTTACCTCGCGGAAGTCCATCCTAAGTAAGAAAAGAACCAATATCTAGCCACTTCCGCACATGCAGTGGTAGTCGTGCAATGAAATGCACCGCCCGCCAGCCCGCTGATAAATGCGTATGAGGCAAATAATGTGAATCACATAACTGCCACCACCAAACTACTCAACACGTGTTTCACCCCTCCACGGGGCATCTTCAGGAGTTATGTTACACCGATTAGTGCCAAACACAGAGTGACTCTGTTCTCTGATTTATCGGCGGGCTAGCGGGCGGTGCATTTCATTGCACGACTACCACTGCATGTGCGGAAGTGGCTAGATATTGGTCCTTTTCTTACTTTAGATGCGATGTCATGACATACAAATTATACTGTACCGCCTCGTTAATCCATTTGTATCGTGATCGAATGAAGAATGAGATGATCGGTAGGCGAATGAAAATAAATGACATGGCCAAATGGATTGGCAAGTTGAAGTGGCAGTGGGTGAACCACATTACGCGCAATAGATAGCTGCATGAGCCTCAAGGTCGCTGACCCTACGCCAGACCAGATTAGGCAAGATGAGCGCATTGGCGCATGTTTGCGGAAACCAGTTGAGACAAGACAAAACAGGAACCTCAAGGTTCAGGAGTGGAGACGGATCAGCAATCATAGCGTAGAACATTCACCTCGTTAGAAGACACGTGTTGCATGTTGCTTTTAATGGGTCTTATTGGAAATCCTTGGAGGCATATGTCCAGACGTAAATCAAATCATAATTGTGATAGAGTATTTATATCTGCCAACTCACAATCACTATACAAGAACTTTTCAGCCCTGCCAAAGTCGAAAGTTGTTGGATACAGGCAGCGAAAGACTAGTTATTTGAGTGTACGCCGGCTGACATGACAAAAAAATGTGTAATTATGTCTTTAAATATTGTATATAGATTGACGACTTTATCGTGATTGTTCGTACACTATCTTATTTTCTTTGGATGTTAATAATAATATATCTAATATATAAAATTCTCGTGTCACGGTGTTCGAACTTGAACTCCTCCGAAACGACTTGACCGATTTTTACCAAATTTTACATGCGAATTCAGTATGTCTGAGAATCGGCTACTATCTATTTTCCATACCCCTAAGTGATAAGGGTGGTCCACCCCTAAATTTTATTTTTAATTTTTTAGACAATTCATACAAACCTAAATTTTCACCCCTCTACGATCAACCCTTATCTTACATTTGTTAATTAAAAACTTTAATTTGTTTTTGTAAAACAACGTTTGCGGGATCAGCTAGTAATTTATAAATATAACTAGATGGGATATATGGAAAGAAAAGAGCCTTAACGTATCACGCGAGCCCCACTTTGCAACGTGTGCTCCCCATCTCAAGGAGAGCGGCATCATATAAATTCTGTGCCGATGTTTGGTCACTCGTATATCGCGTCGACTACTGGAATCGATTCGCATTTGGAATTCCTCGGTACGACTGAACGGGCAATATGATATGAAAATTGTATGCGATATTTTCATTCTTTTCGTTCGTACATTTAAATGCGTCGCTTGCATATTTCCTGCGTTCCCGGAGGACATACTGTCAGGATACAGGACATTTATAACGTATTTTTGTATGAAAATCTCAATATCTTCAAGAATATTGGAATCTCGTTCATTGTTTTCGAAATTCAAAATCCAAAACGGGTTTGGAGTTGCAGAGCATTGAAGGTGGTCTGGACTTCTATACAGTCATTTATTCTCTCTGGTGGCTAGGGTGTGTACAAGGACCCTGACAGATTTAGATTTAAAGAAATAAGCAGCTTAACAGCTCGATCTATTGTTATTAATGCTATAAAATTATAAGGTATAATTATTGTCATTATTTCAGTCATTTCAAATGATACGGCATTGGCAAAGCCGTATCATAGTATATGTATATGCAACGGTGGTAAATTTAAACAAATTATATCGCATCATACATTTTCTCGTCTAAAATCCTTCAATGACTTACAAAGGTCTACGACTAGTGTCTCGGCTTTATTGTCAAGCTCACAGTTGCTAAACGAGACGAGAGTTAAGAAAAATATATTCGAGATTTCTCTATGAGATCGAATCAGAAATAAGGCGATCTGTAGACGAAAGAAAGCTTCCTACATAGCACAGCAGATATGTAAGTCGAAGTGGCATTGAGCTCACTACATACTGTGAACAAAAGGCTGCCTAAACTCAAGGTTTCGAGGTGGAACCACAAACCGAGATGTCAGAGAAAATGACGCTAAATGCATTCCGCTTGTACTGTCTCATTGAAAATATTCGGGGGAGTATTGTATTCTGCAGTGTACGTTCTACCATTAAATTACCATGGTATTAAATCTTAGTTCCTACTTCCATTTTATTGTCAAGTCAATTGACTGCCAGCGCCATCTATGAGCGATGTCCAAAGTCAGCGTTCTAAATGCTTAAATCTAAAATAAAATCTTATATTAGAAAGTTTGTACTCTGCAATAAATGTGTCGGCGTGACAGCATTGTATATTCGTGTGATTTGAAAATTGATTACTGTACAAATTTGTAAATACATAAGTTTTAAAAAGTAATTATTGTGGGTAGACGAATAAGTAGATTGCTTACTGTTGCGTAAATATTAAGATGCACTTAGGGCACAAGACGGAGTAGTTACAATGATATTAGAAGATGTTTTTACGTTGTTAGTCGAATAAAAGATTCTATTGAAATCACTTTAGCCGTGGGATGTTCACCGCTGGACATAAGCCTCACAGATGGACAGATCTTAACCAGTTCTCTCCGCCTTCTGGGACGTCCTTCGCTGCAATTTTACGGTACGTGATCTGTGTTCTAGAAGCTTAACGCCCCTGGTCCTCTGCGTATTTTTGTAATAATACCAATGTGTTTCTGCAGCGAGACTGGAAGAGAAAGGAGGGATGGAGAACCGAGTATCATCGCAAGTTTATTTTAACGCTGTTAACTTCTTACTGTGCTTTAATGAGTCTGACTCGTGAATAGATCGTTTGGCCAAACGTAAACATCAGGAACAGATTGATGAATTCAAGTAAAAAAAAATATACCATAATAAACGGCCCCCTCCTTGATGTCTCTTATCTCCATCCAAAGATTGTCTAAGTAAGAAAGGAAAGGACCAATATTTAGCCTCATCCGCACATGTAGTGGTAGTCGTGCAACACAATGCACCGCCCGCCAGCCCGTTGATAAATGCGCATGCGGCAAACAATGCGAACTTCACAACTACCACCGTTAAATCACTCAACACGTATTTCACCCCTTCACGGCGCATCTTTAGGAGTTATGTTACACCGATAAGTGCCAAACACAGAGTGAAAATTCCATTAAATATCTAAAGTTGTCTGGTAGATATCGCCTACAGCGAAATTAATTGTTCCTTTTTTTCCTCTATTATTTTATCTGGCTGTAAAAAAATGTAAATAATTTTGCTTCTTCAGTTTAAGTCTTTTCTTTCGTATTATACTTATGTAGAGTACCCGGCGATAAATATTGGACTTTGGAAAGAGACAATCAGCTAATTTCGGATTCGTAGAGCGTTATCTCTGTTGCACGAAATACAAAGACTGACAAAACGTCACATAGTGAGTGTGGGACAGAGATAGTGTTCTACGAAGCCGAATTTAGTCGATTGTCTCTTTGCTAAGGTCGATGTGCAATATTTATCGCCGGGTATTGTAAATTCATATTCGAACACTTTGTATTCGCGCATATTTGAACAGCGCGTCTCCGACCGCGTCGAACCGCTAAATGAGGTGTGAATAGAAATTAAACGCGGGTAAATATTAATCTTGACGACGGTTTGTTCACTTTAAAATTACCATAGACATTTTATTTCGAAAATTCCTTGGAACATGTAAGCAATTAACGTATTATTCGTTTCGATCGTGAAATAGCGATAAAACTGACCATAGCAATAAACGCGCAGTTATTTATTTCCGGTAAATTACATTTGATAATTATCACATCACATCAACAATAATAATTTTGTCAACTGTAAGAACAAAGCCTTTCTTTTCAGATAGGGTATGGAACAGCAACAACGAACAGTCGTAGCTCAGCGGCAGAGGACAGACTTGCGATTATAGGTAGTGAGTTCGATTCCTGGGACACAGTCTTATATAATTCACATTTTATGCATTAATATAGGATTGCCTCTGCTCATATATAAGTCTCTAGATGATGTGCAGCAGCGTCCTCTGCGTAGCGCAATACTGCATTGTGATCGCCAACTCGCCTGCCAAGCGTGGCGATTATGGTATATCCCCTTATAGATATCTGTGGGGGAGGCCTATCCCTTGTAGTGGGCGTCTATGGTTTGAATAACGGTCTGGTCCATAGAAACAACTATACGTCTTTTTTGATTAGATTAAATACAGATTATTTCAACGTTTTATTGTTTTTAATATACAGTAGACAGTAGTAAGTAGTAGTAAGTTTTTGTATTATATGATTATCGATATATACCTCCCCCTATCGATATCCAATAGGAATGGTAGTGGGTGGGTGGTGGCATGCAGCGTCTTCCGACGACCTTCAGACGACCTTAACATAGTCATCTGTCCACTTCTGTGTGGAAGTCCCATGCTGCTTATCCTTGATCTGGACTTCAGGAACGGTAGTACACGGTAGTAGTAGCACACCTTCTGCAGTCTAAGCTGTAATTAATTTTAATGTGTACTTTCAAAAATTTTAAAACACTTTCTCTTACTATTTTATGTTATTAATTATTTACGAAACTAATGATTTTTGTATAGGGCTTTGACATTAATTGACAGAAAACGATCTATATAAATGCACCCTTTAAAATTTTTACACTTATAATTTACCCTCTTCTTATAAATTACAATAACTATTCACTTCTATAGACCCTGTGATGATTGTTACAATCATTACAACTAGCCTACTTTTTATAAACGTTACCTCTTGTAGTGTTCATTTAAAAGATGATCAAATAAAATCTAGAAGAATCTCATAGTGATCTACAGCGAACCTTGAAGATTAAAATAAGTTTTCAAGGACAAACAACTGGTTTTAATAGTTGACAAAAGTTTAAAATCAATCTTGTACTGCCTCGCAGATGAATTTAATAAATAAAACACGATTTTACCAGTTTCACTAAATAAAACAAACTTGTAATCACCCTAACTTTGCTTTCAACGAAATAAACTACACAGAGAACAATCTAAGGCAGGGTATCCCAACGTGGGGCCCACGCCCCACAGATAGGCCATTCGGTTGTTAAAGGGGGCAATACAAAAGTGGACTCGACACGAGTTTAAACCTTTCGCTTTAATATAATTATTATGTACGTTACATAGAGTCGCGTAAGAATATATATATATATATATATATATATATATATATATAGAGAAAGATTAAGATGGGGCATGGCATAATAAAGGTTGAAAAAATCTGATCTAAAATATATTATAATGTGTTTTTAACAATATACAACAACGAGAATGGTGTGTTTAAATCTAGAAATAGTCGCGGTACATCATGGGTCCAAGTCGGATTGACAATCTAATGCAGGTACATGGCTTGCTATCATTATTCACACCCACATCTGTTCCTTAAGCAATAGTCGCACATCCGTTAATTTTTAAAACACCACGTGTCCTAAAAACTATAATGTTATGCGTGGCAGATACAATCAGGTAATGTTGGTTGTTCTGGGCTACCTTCGACATCTCTTAGCTTAAACAATAACACATCTACATTACTCCACATCTGTTAGATTAAACAGTAGCATGCCTCCTAAATGATTATTAAGGTGAGTTCTTATTTCAAAATTTCCCAGTGAAAACTATTTTACATGTATCAACTTGTAAAATGATTATTATTTTAATTTGTGCTTTTAACAAATGTCATTTATGTTAATATTATTCTTGTTTATATCTCCATTGATAGATAAAGAACTTTAAACTCATGATACTTTTTTTAAAATATATTTACATTTTTACTTTTTTATTATTTACAGCATCTATATACGATGCCTATCCTACCTTTTATGTACATACATTATTATCCTTTGCGTGAATGATATCGAATATATTCACTTTACTAAATGCATTTTTTTCAAAATTGGTGTGTATTTTGAATCGATACGAAAATTAACATGAGATAGGATGTTAAAAGTATATTATGGAGTTATGAAGTATATTTATATATCTATGAAGTAAATTTTTTTTTGTAAGTCTATGGATCCTTTCGAATAGTAGTAATAGTAAGTTCAAATAAACAAAATGAGAAACAAGTAAGCTGTAACATATGAAGTTATAAAAAAACGGAAACAAGCAAGAAATTAGTTTTTGACGAATAAATCCAATCCTATAGGCTGCTTTGTTTCACTTGAAAGCGAACAGGACAACACATACTCAACTTACACTAAGTGGAGCCTGTACAATGGCAAAAGGATCTCTTATTCGAAATAAAAAGGCTATGTTAAACTAGGGGTGGAGGTCGTTTTTAATGTTTTTCATATAATATTAGATAGCTTGCCAGCGATCCCATGCCGAACACAGTTTGCACACATCCCAACGAAAACACCGCATTATATAAATTTCTCCTATTAATAAAGACGGATATATATTTATAATAAAAGTAGTTTTTTGATTAGAAATGATAATAATTACATTTACATCTAATAAACATATAATTGTAATAGATATAATATAACAAACAACGTTAGACAAGTCAGTAATAGAATAACAATATAAAACAGTATAACACTGAGAGAGTATTTTTTGTATATTCATGTTTCGGATTTAAATTTGAATATCTCGTGATTCCAGAACTTGTTGTAATTCTCATATAAATACAAAGCGGCGGGTTTAATATCTACGCAGATGTTTTTGTTTCGCTGTGCAGTTTGCGATTGCTTAGATTGCTCATGCATAATTCAGGAGCACCGCCATCATGGCGCGCATGCCGAAGCGCAATTATTAACTGCTCCTTCCATTAAAGGGTTAATCTACGATTAACTGGCGCAGTATCCGTTGTTATTTAAACAAGCAAAATACATTGACTAATTTAGCCAAATTGCTGCTTAGTTTCTATCCTGGCCTGCGATGAATTAAATGTATGGCGTTTTCGTTGTTCATTTGCATTTCCTTTGCGTGGTTTATTAACATAATTCTATTTATGTTTATCTAATTGTTTTATTTATTCAATTAGGGTTTCATCATCTTCTTAATATCAGCCAATATACGACTACTGCAAGGTAAACGTCCAAAAATAGCTACTTTGACCAGTCTGGCGTTGCCCGCATCCACCGGCTTTCAGTCGTTGGTCCATCTAGTGGAAGTCTATCTTTTTTTTTATATGGTCTCCGCTGTTGGGGACCTCTCGTTCCCCTATCTCGCGTGGGACAGGGACTTTTTATTTCTAGTAATTTATTCATATTTTTTATTATTATCATTCTTCTCTTTCATGTATCATCTTATCTGTCGTACTGTTTCTTTCATTCTACAATTTTCCCAGTCTTTCTCTTTCATTCCATTAGCCATACATCCATCCTCAACCACTACATTCTAGGTTTCCTTACTATTTTATTTTGCAACATTACATTTATTGTTATTTATCAAATATTTAACACGTATTTGGTGGAAGTCTATCTACACCGTTGTTGAGTGATTTGGCGGTGGCAGTTGTGTGATTCGCATTGTTTGCTGCATACGCATTTATCAAGCAGGCCGGCGGGCGATGCACTTTGTTGCACGACTACCACTGCATGTGCGGAAGTGGCTAAATATTGGTCCTTTTCTTACGTATCTACACCGAGTCTGCCGACTCGTGTTCGCCACTCGAAAACCTTTTGTCTCCGACAACTGTTGGTGGGAGTACATTTCAGACGAGCAATTTTTCGTGACATATTGTTCACCTTGATCGTTCTCTTCTCGTTTCTGATTTGATCGTGCAGCAAGCTTTGAGTATAGCACTCACCATTGCTCTCAGGGTCACCTAGTGCCTTCTTCTAAAGTCCATCATAAACCACCTCGTCTCGGATCCGTAGGTCATCACCGCAATCTGCAAATGCGATTCGAGCATCAGTGTAAGTCAGACCAAGAAAATTACTAAATCTAACATTATTACTTTGTAGGCACTTGTGTTAAGTGGTTTTAGTCATATAACGTTATGTTTACGTATCAAGAAATAATCTAATAAGTGACCTAATAATTGGGTTTCGTTTCTTCTGTTATCATTATCGCAATGCGTTATCTTAGTCGCAAAATCCCATAAGCTTATGCCAAGGAATTATCTCTGCGTAAGCTATGTATGCTAACCAAGGCATACCATGTAATCTTTAACTATCCTGCGTATACGTCGAATAACAAAATTAAGGTTAAATTGAGTATTTTTTGTGACCTCTCGGTCCCCTATAATTTTATGGACAGTGATTTTGATTTTACAAAAAAAAAATTCGGTACAGTTTTATTTATTTATCTTACGTTCGTATATGTTTATTTGGCATTCTATCTTCTTTCTTCCTTCATATTTTTTACGATGTTACATTTTTTTATACATTTTATTTTATATCTTTTTTACATTTTCTTTAACAATTCTCAGTTAACCAGAGTATGTAGATGCTGAAAGTGAGTCGGAAAGGATCAAAGTCGGAAAAGAAATGTCGACCAAGAAAACAGTGAGCTGTGATATGTGCTAAGAAATTATGAAAGTGTAATTATATATAAACTTCAAAACTTATAGATATATCTAATATATAAAATTCTCGTGTCACGGTGTTCGAACTTGAACTCCTCCGAAACGGCTTGACCGATTTTTACCAAATTTTACATGCGTATTCAGTATGTCTGAGAATCGGCTACTATCTATTTTCCATACCCCTAAGTGATAAGGGTGGTCCACCCCTAAATTTTATTTTTAATTTTTTAGACAATTTTTTTTGGTTTTTATTTTATTATGATACAGCACACAAAAATACATACAAACCTAAATTTTCACCCCTCTATGATCAACCCTTATCTTACATTTGTTAATTAAAAACTTTAATTTTTTTGCAAAACAACTTTTGCGGGATCAGCTAGTTTTTATATACAAATTACCAAAGTTATTTTCCTAGAAATGTATCAATTTTTTTTTTGCTTATGTCACAGAACAGGTTTATTTATAGTACACAATCTGTATAAAACTTACTAAATAGAGTGTTAAAAAGAAAATATTATAACAGATAACAAAGAGAAATATTTATAAAATTTGTAAATGCGCACTAGTAAATGTAGTTTATCGTCTCGATCGCAAAAGTATTAATAATTTTTCACAGATGTTAATAAGTTGCAGGCCGATGGCTGTTGAGGCCGTAAGGTTTTCGAGGTGATCACGTAGCGGTAGTCGTGGGGCAGGTAGACTCCTCTAGGTAAACGAGGGAGGTAGTTTAGGTTGCCGCAATTGTTGAATGCGGGCGGCGCAAGAGGGATCATTGTAGCGATCTTTTGGGGAGGCTTATGCCTTGCACTAGGCGAGTCTATCGGCTGATATGATGACCATGATCACCATCATGATCATCACGATGACGGTGATAAATATTTTTTTAAACATAATCGATTTTTACTGCATATACTATAAAACCAAGCTCTTGGAGCTACGTGCGGTGAAGACAACAGCTATACACTCATTTGCTCCAAGTGAAAACAAATGCCGCATAATTAGTCTTTCTCTCTTATTTGTATTTTTATACAAAAGTGCTCTCCATATTACGCTAACACTTTAAATGTGAGGCAAATCAAAAGATAACGTTTTAATAGTAGCTCTATATTAACAAATCACGCCGATTTAGCGTGAATGTGGCGATGATAATTTTACTTTTTAAAAGATAAAAAACTAAAAGTCTTAACTGAGGCAAGATAAAACTTATATCTAATTGGTACAGGTTATGCTAACATGCATAATCAATTTATATTTTTTTCTGAGTCATTGTGATTATGTAAAACAGATGACGATATGTTATATTTTAAGTGGCAAGTGGTAAGTCATTTAGTGTGTGGAACAGATGGTCGCACAGACCGCACCGCACAGAAAATTGGAAATATATTTATTCCTGTAGGCATTTACATACGCTGTTAAACTGTCCATTATTTTAACACTATAAATAGTCTATCTAGTACTACCACCGGCTCCGTACGCTGATCTGTTGACAAGAGAAGGTCAGAAACTGAAATTTAATAATGTTTTATATGTACATTAAAATATAAATCATGTTAATGAGTCAACTGACCAAGTTACACACATTTAGATCTACTAAAATAATACTATAATAAGATTTATTTATTATACTTTTATTTTTAGATTTAAAACTAAAAAAAAGATCTGCAGTATCTCCTAAGACCATGATATGATATTTTACTAACATTATTCGTGGGCCGCTTCATATCGGTCTCATTGGGGCTCAAAGGAGAAGGCCTATGTCAGTAATGGAAGTCGTACTGCTGAAATGATAATGGCGTCCATCAAGTGAAAGCTAAAAGGTTCCAAAAGTAATCTGTGACTAGCTCGTAAGAACGGTTTTATTTACGTAAGAATATTCTTACTACAGTACACTTCACCTTATCTCCAGCTGTCTTGTATTTCTAAGTCTCCTCCTTGATCTTGAGCTTGAGTTAGGGAAAAACGTAGAGGTAGTATCGCCTTCATGAGCGACGGTTACCTGCGCCCATCATTCCTAGAATTTGGCAGAAAAGTGGTGCAGGCTGCAATAAAAGAAAAACAAACTCGGAAATAGAAAAAAGGGTATATGCAAGTCAAGAAAAAAATCAAAATAAAATATATAAGGCAAAGTGAAAAAAGTATTAAGTGTAAGTTTTTTTTGGAAAGAAGTAGTTAAATGGTGCCAAATAACAAGAGAAATGTAAATAAAAAAATATATATATAAAGAATCTGGCATAAAAAATAATCTGCGATAATTAATAAAAAACTGCGATCAAGAAATGTAGATGAAGGTAGAAGATGCAAGAAAGGTTTGCAAGCGAAGAATGATCATGTGAAGCGTAATAGAAATGAATAAAATATAATGTGAAGGTTCGTCCTTCACATTATATTGTAGAGAATGTAGAGTAAAAATTGAAAAAGTCACCCGAATTTATAAGGTCTCTGCCTCACCCAAGGCAGGGGAAACTACAGGCCCCCAAAATCGGGGGTTGTAATACAGTCGACTTACAAATACACTTTACTTTCAAGTTTTATTATCATTGAAATTCCCTATTTTTTCAAGTTTTTGTTTATGGGACTTGAATAGTTTATTGTTATAATAAAAAATTAAATTGAATATACTTGATGCAGTCTAAATCTGTCAGATAGTGTTAATTTGCGAAGTATTTCGATTTAATGATATTTTACATTTCCTACGTTTCACTAAAGCCGTTACAGTTCCAATTGATTACGTATTACTGTTCGCTTAAAATAAAGTCTCTGATAAGCATTTGAGCGGGGAATGTTGACTTGATTTATTTGTATGTATTGTAGATTTCAACCTGATGCTTCGAGGTTTGGGAGTATAGACCAGACACGTAAGCGAGTCTAGGATATGCGTCAAGGTGGACATACGATCTCAAGGTTGATGAAAGTTGCTAGATGCAGTGTGAATCCAACCGGTTCTATTGGTGATGATGACGATTATAGATATGATTAGGAAAAAAACAGACACATCACACACACATCATCCTTGAGCGATTATGAAAGATATTAAAAGAAATATGTTATATATTTTTTACATAACTAACATCCTTTCACATCCGTGATTGAAGACGGAACTCCGCACAGGTTACCGAGTCATACACAACAGAACCAAATGCTACTCCGCCCGCTCCCTAACCGCGAACGGCGTGGGCTAACCAAAGCTAGATCCGGATCTCTCCTTGACTCGCCTGTGGTCCACGCTGCCGTCCCAAGCCGCATACACACAACACCAACACAAACAATACACAGCTCTATATCTATGCGCTTTACTATGTGCATACGTTTTCATGCAACTGGTACGCGCCCGAACAGCTGTTTTGTTTTAAAGTTTACGGACCCTTCCGCTCCGTGAACTCATATCAGCTGAAACTGTAAAAGCCCTCCGTCTAACAGTAACAACTTCAACAGAGTGTAAGTAATAAATCTGACCTAGAACATTTATTACTTTTTTTCAGGAAATTGTGAAATCTTTTCTTAACTGACCAGTTTTCGGCGAAAGGTTTATTTATACCAAATTAATAATCTCTGAACCTTTTTTAATTTATACGCTTAACCAATTGGCGAACGCAAATAATAACAAAGTGACGATATCGATATGTTTCGTAAAAATTAAATTGTGCGTCACTATTCTCCTCAAGGGACTAAATGGAATTTACATATCGCGAGAAGCCTTGACTCCCACTTGCAAACATTTAACGTGAACTTGAATCATACTGATAGGTCGTGATCAATTCATTTGTTTTCATTTAGACACCGGCGTCGTGTTTGTTTTGCCACTATATCGATATATTCGATAGACGCCTCCAACTCATTGATTAGGGATGTATTTATTTATATCGTACACGATAAACTGTGACAATTTTTTTTATCTCACACTTGCTGCATTGACAGACCTCGTACTAAGTTAATACACGTTTCGTAATAGCTAAGATATTAATCTATTGTAATATAATAATAATAACATATAATTTATTTCACAATTAACAAGTATTTCTAAATAGACTAGTTAACACACTATACCGACTACACATGACATGAAAGTAAAAGAATAAAACGTATTAAAGTGACCATTTCATTATTAACGTAGAGATATATTAAATTACAATGCTATATAAGAAAAAGACCAATATTTAGCCACTTCCGCACATGCAGTGGTAGTCCTGCAACAAAGTGCACCGCCACAGAGTCAGACTAGACTAGACTCTGTGTTTGGCACTAATCGGTGTAATATAACTCCTGAAGATGCCCCGTGGACGGGTGAAACACGTGTCAGCAGGCTGGCGATATATATATATATATATATATATATATATAAGTGTGTGTGTGTGTGTATATGTAGTATATGTGCCATGTGTATATATATATATATAAGTAGGCTATGTGTACAAATATCAGCTATGTGCCAAAAAATGCGAGAGGGTGAACAACCTCATAATGCTATTATGATCATAATTATATATATATTTATTTATTATATATAATTATGACCATAAAAGAAACTTCATAAGACATTTTACCCTTAGTTGCAAGTCTGTCGCACTATCTGACCCCCGGATGGCTATCGATACAGACCGACAAGTATTGGCAAATAGGTCATCGATATGTTATCATTCTATAATAAGTACAACACTACGTTTATCAATATTATACGATTTAGCAATCCCTAACAGAGGTTATCTTTGATGTTAAACGCGGTTTGATTCGAGCTAATGCACGTTATTGGGTCAAAGGCAGATGATTTAGCATCATCTGTTCGCCTATAAATAAAACTATTACGGGGGTGTATTATGAAATATGTTAATAAACTCAAGAGATTACTTTGATAAACACAAGTCTATCTACGTATTGCCATAGAGTTAGTAGAGTTTCGTATTGAAAAGAGAGACACTACGTTGTACAGGGGGATTGCCTGTTGACGATGGTGCTTATAGAAGTACAATAAATCTTAATCAATGATTTTTTTCTTCTACTCGTATATTCAACAGATATAGCATACGTGCCTTTTTTTTTAGAATTTCCCTTTTTTGTAACATATTTTTTTCGTTCGCGATTCACCATGTTAGTAGTCTTTAAAAAGTATTTTTTAAACTTAAATAATTAACACATTCCATGCCACGTGGGGCGTATGCAACCCCCACTGCACTTTCCGTTTAAGCCATTTGCAGTTCTCTTTGAAAACCAAAGGATTCTTAAAAATGAATTGTAGGGTCGGATATAGATATCTTCACGTAAGAAAAGGACTAATATTTAGCCACTTCCGCACATGCAGTGGTAGCCGTGCAATGCCATGCACCGCCCGCCAGCCCGCTGATAAACGCCTGTGAGTTGACTCTGTGTTTGGCACTAATCGGTGTAACATAACTCCTGAAGATGCCCCGTGGAGGGGTGAAACACGTGTTGAGTAATTTGGCGGTGGCGGTTGTGTGATTCGGATTGTTTGCCGCATACGCGTTTATCAGCGGGCTGGCGGGCGGTGCATTTCATTGCACGACTACCACTGCATGTGCGGAAGGGGCTAAATATTGGTCCTTTTCTTACTTAGAATGGACTTCCGCGAGGTAACGCCTGATTACATTTAATATTAAAGATATCTTCACATCACGCATGCGCGTACGTAACGCATATGTAAATTTATAAGTTTGTTCCGCTAATTATAGCTTTATTGTGTAAAGCATATGTTTTAAACGAGTTTTTTTTATTTTTAAAGTGAGGGTGGTATACGCCCCACGCGACTTGAATGGGAAATCTTCAAAAATTGCCGTGGCACGGAACGTGTTAATAACTGTGTTCCAATCCTGTGGGGCCCACCAGTGCGGAAGACTTGAAGCCTGGTTTCTACGTTTTGAGATGCCTAAGCTCTAGTACCCGGGTCTCATATATGACTATGTAACGTTTGATAGCCGCCTCTACGCATCTCATGTATTCCTTCTCCTCCGTTCTGTCTACCTTATCGCCATGGCATCTACGCTAAATACTATGGATTCTATTTCCTTTTCATTTATTGGTAGCTATCAATCGATTATCCAATTTATTATGTGTATATATGTATATAATATCGAATTAACTTTAATCTCATGATAAAAGAAAAATGTTAATATTATTATAGTTTTTACATAATTTAACTACTTGATTAAGACATTATATTTAAGTTTTCAAACAAAATTACTAGGTATTTTCGGTGGCGCGTCATAACAATGGTGTGAGAATAGAATCGTTAATCTGTTTGTATAAAAACAGTAAATTGTCGTGCAATTTTCGATGGTCTACCAGGAAGTTCATCCTAAAATACTTTTGATTCGATAGAGATAGAGATATTGTTGATTCGAAGTTGTAGTAGCAGTGGTTGTGGTATTCAACGTAACTCGAAGAATAGCTGGTCTAAAGTGGCAGTAGTGGGCAGGGCAAATCGCTCATGTAACCGAAGGTCGTTGGGGCCGAAAGGATATCAAGTGACAACCTCAAGCCGGTAGACGCGGCGTGGGTAGACCACCAGGTGGACCGACGGTTTAATTGAGATCGTGGGAAGAGATCTTTGGGAGAGACTTATGCCTTGCAGTAGGTGTTCACTGTTGAAAAGAAGTGGCAGTGGATATGCTATATAGCGCACAGAACAGATGGCCATTGGGGCCCTAAGGTAGAGACAACGAACCGGCAAGCGGAGCATATGACTTCAATTTAAATTCTGTTATTAATAATAAAATAAATATTGAAACGATTTGTACTTGCACATGATCATATGGTTAATTTATCTACGGGACCCATTGATAATTTTATAATTACCTCAAGTCATGGAGTCATCGTTGTTTTAAATTGATCTACGAAATTGAATCTTATGTATTATTTCATTATTATTAAGAGAGAGAAAGAGAGAGCCGTTAAAATATCGTTCTTTTTTCGTTAATTCATTTATGATTACATATATGCTAGTATAATTATGGCCAGGGCTGTGTCCGCCTGGTACATTAGGTACTTTATTTAACTAATTTAAATGAAAAAATGAAATGACAATTTAAAACTATTCTACCAGGCCAACTAGCTGGGTATACTAATGTCCATGCAATATTTTAACCGCACTCATATTTATCTAAAATGATAGACACCGTGTTATCTGCATGTTATTTATGTTATCAGCAATGTTATTTAACATTATCGACATGAGAGTAATCTATATTGGTTTTGTTATTGTGTACACTTGATTGGCTTAACCGCAGTGACCCTGTACGAACTTGGGAAGGCCTTCATCTTCAGAGAGCAGTTTCCTGATTACATTCGCGGCAAACCGCAGCTTATTAAAAATTAAATTATTATTTTTTATATATAGATAAGTTTGTATGCAATTTATGTTTTATCTTCATTCAATGCGGACTTAGTTGATAACGTCTCCCAACAATGGCTCATCATCATCAGGCCTCCCCCAGATGTCCAATAGGACCGGTTAGAATATCACCTATCTTGTGAGTAACGAGGGCTGTCGACAAGAGTCATAAAATAGCTATGTAACAACATAAATGGTTAAAAAAAATACTTCTCTAAAGATTTTACACCAATAATCAATCAAACTGTATATTTCGAACGTGTACCACTATTGGAAATCATTGCACTATATATATATATATATATATATATATATATATATATATATGTGTGTGTGTAAGCTAAACCATTACCCAATTGACAATTGATATCTAATTCAGTTACATTCAATTAAATTTAATGGAGCAATAAAAACTAGTACATATTAATAAGTAAATAGCTCATAGAGTTAGATAGTAATGTAATTAGTTCTCACGGTTAAGAAATGATTCACACTGAGCGAGTTACGAGAATTATAAGGTTAATTTACGGATTGACTACTTAATTACGTCATTTAATTGAACGATACATTTGACCCTTGCAACTGTAGTGCGGTGTGATAATAAGATAAGCCTTTTGCACTTATTAACTATGTATAGAATGTTGATAAAAAATATGTTATTATATTAATATATATAAATGAGATCGCCAGGAATGGTACGTGGTGGTGTTTACGTTTTTTTTTTTTGGTGGGGCTCTCGTACCCCTAATTTGTTGGGATCAGGGGCTTTATTTACAAAATGAGTTTTTCAATTATTTTATTTTTATTCTTCACTTACTTTTATACATATCAATTTCTTTTGTTCTTACCTTTTATCCACCAATATCTTGCATTTTTTTTGTTCTTTCATTCCTTCTTGCTTTTACCGCTTTCCTTCCATCATCTTATTACTCTTAGGTGGCTAAGTACATTTCTTTTATTCTTTATTTTATTACTTATCCTATTTTTTATATCACAGTTTTCTTTTTTTTTTTGGTTTGACTTTTTTAATACAATACTACACTTTTCTAATTCTATTTTAGTCTATTTTACTATTATTAATTGACTAGTTATTTTATGTGCAGTTTAATTGGTACCTACTTATCTATACTGTTTTATTCCTATTAACAGTATCCCTCACCACCCTGGTGTTTACGTTGGGCTTTATAACGAACGTTCAAGGTCACCTAGAGAATAAAGTACAGGACTATCCTCATACTTTCGCTGAGAGATCGAATCAGGAATCAGAAACAGAAGAACCAAGCTCTCCGATGCAGCTCAAAGAATTGCACGTGACGTGGCAGTTGAAGCCGAAAGGTTATGGAAGCGCCCACGAGGCGGTAGACGTGGTATGGGTAGGCTGCCACTAAGTAGACCAACATAGTGAAGGTTGTGAAGATCTTTTGGAAAGGCCCATGCCTTGCAGGCGTCTTTCAGGTTGACATTGTGACGATCATGTGATATTGTATATAAAAAACAATGTATCCTGCTATCTTGTCCGGGTTTTATTTGTGAAAAAATTAAATCTTTATTAACCAATAAATAAAAGTTTCACGAAAATTCATAAAGAATGTTGCGGAGACAACAAAAGAGGCGTATTAAATAAATAAAGTTTGTAAGATGCGTGTAAAACTAAACGAATGTGGAACTATTTTGTTTCAAAGACAGATCTAGATGTCGTTAGGGGCATAAAGAGGAAGCTAGCTCCGTTCCTGCACTTGATTTGCAATCCGTCCAGGCCCCGATTATCGCGAGCATAGCCTTAAGCCTAACTGTATTATAGTGTCGTTTGTATATTGTTAAAACTGTTCACAATATACAAGCAGTAACTTAAATTACAGTCTATATAGTTTAATTCGTTAAGTCTTTGCGTGGGAGCATTACAAGTTCTGAAAACAAAATGTAATATGTAATTTACGAATGCAATTAACAATGCACAATTGTTCAATTTATTATGTAATTACTTATAGTATCATATGTGTACATTACCCATCGATAAATGTTGCACCACACCACTTATGCGACGTTTTGTAAGACGTGCGACAGAGATAACGCTCTACGAAGCCGAAATTAGCCGATTGTCTCCTTCCAAAGTTCGAAGTGCAATATTTATTGCCGGGTACTACACATATATGATCACATAAGTAATTCAAAGTGAATAATTGTGCAAAAGAAGAACACTAAAGCAAGCCAGTGCTTTGCTAGTCTATTAGCGCCGTAAATAATTTATTGGATCTAATTTAATCGCGAACGTAGGGACGTATGTACGGGAAGTCAGCAGCTTGCATTAAGCTCGCCCGCACGCGGTTCGAAAAGCTTTTAAGTTCTGAAAAGTAAGAGGAGCTTACACAGACCGAGACAAAGCTTTTTAAGTGGTGTAAAGGGAATATTAAAATGAGCATTATATTTGATTACGGCTCGTCTTTAATATCAGCTATAGATACTTTATAATTTATATATATATATATATATATATATATATATATATATATATATATATATATATATATATATATATATATATAAGTCCGGACAGGTTTATGACCTCAATAAATCTAACACACTACAGCATCCCGACTATTGAATGAAAAAAAACTTAAAACCAGATAATTTATCTCGAGTAATATCAGTTGGTGTAGAGTTTTAGTGTAGCAGCGTATGTTCGAAAGATCGACGGTGACACCGAACGCTTAATTTTTTTAGTAGGTTCATAGCATACGCTTGAAGTAGACGACTGTGATATATATGTGACAATCGGTCCAGTTTAGTAAGTCCAACTCCGAAAAAAAGACCACTCGACGAATCCTACTTATATACAGCATGTTTGAAGACAAATGTCTTTGACCAATGTGTGTTGCCGGTGATGACATGGATTCGAGACGCGGTCACTCACGACGGGTCAAAAAGAGACTCAAGGTCACCCAGAGACCAATGGAGAGGGTTGTGGTAGTTTCCCTCCGAGATCAAATCAGAAATGAGGAGATCCGCAAAAGATTTAAGATCACTGACGAAACTCGAAGAATTGCTCGTATGATGAAGCAACGGGCAGGGCACATCATTCGTAAAAAAGGACCAATATTTATCCACTTCCATACATGCAGCGGTAGTCGTGCAACAAAGTGCAACACCCGCCAGCCCGCTGAGAACACACACAGTGTCACTAATTGGCACTAATCGATGTAACATAACTCCTGAAGATGCCTCGTGGAGGGGAGAAACACGTGTTGAGTGATTTAACGGTTGCAGTTTTGTAATTCGCATTGTTTGCCGCATGCGCATTTATCAGCGGGCTGGCGGGCGGTGCACTTTATTGCACGACTACCACTGTACGTGCGGAAGAGGTTAATTATTGGTCCTTTTCTTACTTAGGATGGATTTCCGTAAAATATCGCCTGATTCCATTAAACACATCACTCGTGCAACCGATGGCCATTGAGGCTGAAAGGTTTCCTAGTAGCGACCAGGAGCCAGTAGACGCGGCGTAGATAACTCCCCCCCCCCCCATTAGACGAAACACCGAAGAGGATGAGGACAATCAGCCACGAGAATACCGATTCGATGGAAAAGACGAGAATATTTTTTAAAAAATGATATTATAGTTAAAGGATTTATTTATTAATATTTGGTTCCAAACTTCTTAGGCTCAGGGGCATCGCTACAAATGGCTTACGAGAAAATCAGATCCGGTTTTAGTAACGCGAGAAGCGTTTTCGTAATGAAAACATATTGAGACATAAGCCGATTATAGACGAACGGTTTGGAAATTTCTGGAACATTTTAGTTAACAAAGTTCTTTCTCGTATTTATATAATATTAATGGTCTAATTTCTTACTAGAAAGAATATGTTCCAAATATTTACAATTGTATTTTTGTACCCACTTTAGGTAAAACAAAAAAATGTCTAATACATTATGAGGCTTGTAACTTGTATGACAACTGCATTATTGCAATAAATGTATAAATAGTAATAATGCAAAAAAATGAGCTTCCAAGGACTGACTTGTGATCGTATGTTGCGGGTTCCATTCTCTGGACATATATACAGTCTTATATATAATACACGTTGTGCATTAATTATATAGCAGTACTATCTACGTATCATAATACCACACTGCGATTGTCAACCCGTCAGTCAAGCCTGGCGAATATGGTATATCCCTCACACAGATATCCTTGGGTGAGGCCTATCTTTTACAGTGACTATGGGCCGAGAGGAAAGCGACGATTTAAACTCAATTCTTTTTTGGTACCAAAAATTGAAATTATAAAACTTTCTAATCGGTTCCGTTTTAAAACGAATATATTTTTCAATTAACCTTTTAATTGTTTTTTTTTAATACAAAACTTATCACTCATTATTATGTATGTTATTCATCATGCAATTAGAAAAAAGGTTAATTAAGCATACGAAAAGTATTAAAAAGTTGCAATAATTTAGAAACCTGAAAAAATTTGATGCCGAAATTTTGGCAATATATGTAGGTTGCATAAAGTTAATTTTAATTCATTTTTTTATAGTTGTTGTTAAAGATATAAAGACGTTAAAGAAACTTCATAGAATTATTCCAAACCTCTAATGAACAAGTTCTGCCGGTATACTGATTTAGCAATATACAAGAGGTTAGGTTTTCGAACGTAATCCAATCCTGCTTAATAGTTCAGGGCAATCAACTGCACTGAGAATATTAAGAAGATATGCACGATAGAATATTCGTCTAGGTTTTTACGATGAAATATCATATAACTTCCATTGGGTAAAATAGACTTTAAGATATATATTTATTCAATTCACTGATGTGATCAGCTAGAATCAAAATCACTGACGTAGGTCGGAGAATTGGTCGTCTGAAGTGGCGGTGGCCTTTGGGGCCTAGAGGTTGTATCACGAGGCGGTAGACGCGGCGTGGGCAGGCGTCCCACTAGGTGGACCGACGACATTAGGTCGTGGGAAGTCACTGGATGCAGCATGGACTGGTCATAGTGGCGATCTTTGAGGGAGCCCTATGCCTTGCAATGGGCGTCCATCGGCAAAAGAAGAAGATAAAAATGAATTATAAATGCTGCTTAAATTACTTAAGTCTTTATTCTTGCGAAAAAGATGTCTTGCTTTCAACAAATGTACAAAGAAATTATTATCACCATTCTTATTAAAATTTTCAATAGTTTCATGGTTACAAGGTTTATATCAGTTGATAGCAACGCCATATTATTTTAAAGAAAACAATTTTGTTTTCCCGAAAAATCGTTTGATTTTAGCTATAATAAATATTACAGAATAATTGAGGGTAATCGGGCAAGTGTTTTTTTTTTCCTATAAACAAGCTGTACAGCCGTAGAGATACTTCTTCTTATTTTTTTCTATGAATTCTGTCTTAATAAGGAAATTAACAAAGACTAATGATTGTTTTTATTGTAGTTTTCATATATTTTTTTGTATCATTGCAAGGCATTTGTTATTCGTTTTTAATATCCGATGTTTAAATAAAAATGGAAAAGCTTTTTATATTGGAACGCAACAGGCCAATAACTTCTGACAGTACATTCTGCAGGGACAGAATAATAATGAATTTCAATCTGTTATTCGATTTTTGAAAACGCTATTTCTTACTATATTATCATAACGCTATGTGTTATTTCTTGGACTAATTATTTGATAACATAAGAGCTAAAAAAGAGCGATCTTTTGGAGCACCTATAACCAATCGTTCCGTATATTATAACCTAAAATAATTACTTAAATTTTTAATTATAATAAAATATTTCTTGACATATTTAAATCAGTTTTTTTTGACAAGTCAAATGTATTATTTTCCTGGAATAGTCTATAGTAGTCTCATGTAACTATGCTGATTTATATATGCATCCTGTGTTATGAAAAATAATTTCTTTCCGTACACATCGAGATAAAAGATAAAGTTTATTTTATAACGATCGAGATTCATAAAGTGGAACCAAACCAGTGTTTGCAATTGTAAAGACGCTTATACACTACAGCGGTCGACTCGGTTTTCTTTAATTTTTTTATTCCCTTAGTCGTTGTGCTTAATCATTTTGTCTCACTTATAATAACACTAAATGTATTTGTGTACATTTTTTTATTAAATGTTAATGGACACCCTGGATGTGGCCCTCATCCAACCAGTGTTTTTAGGGAATCTATGGGCCTGTGTTCATCTGTGGATGTCTACGGCAGAAATGATGATGATAGAAATGCATGAATGTCGAATACATTGTTTATCTATGAGACAGAAGTATTATATTGGTTAAGGAGTGCGTATATTATTACTACATACAACTATTACTTGGACATTTCTGTAATATATTTTTATAATGTAAAAAAATGTTTTATTTAAAAAGTGTAATTATCGAAAAATCATACCAGTGATATGGGCAAAGTTGATATCGTATAGTCTCTTTTAAAAATATTATCTCTGCTAATTGTGCTCTTTTACTGAGTAGAAATTAGCAGTGACAATTTTTCATTTAGCAATAAATACTAACCATTTTACATGTTTTTGGACCCGATTTATATGAAATTCTTTAGCGTTACACCAACGTCTACAATGGCTGTATATATAATCTTATGGTTTTATGACTATTTTGTAATTTATCTAAAATAATTAACATGTACTTTAATGCTTTTGAGTAGTGATTACCCAATGGTATAGGCTTGTGTTCTTTGGTCATGGATTCGGTTCCCCGGATTCAATCTTACGTATTTTACAATTTAATTGTTTCTTAATTGTTTGGATCTACTTTGATGTCATTTCCCATCACCAAAGTATTGATAGCTTCAGAAGTTCTCTCAAAATTTCGATTACATGCTTTAATCACACTAAAGTTATTTAAATATTTTAAAATTCGAAAATGGAACTGTCTTAACCTATTAACGTAGATTTCACCATTCTGTCATTTATTTTTACAATTTAGTGGCTACCTAAAAATTACGTTACAGCGTTATCATGTGAAAATTTTCGTTGTATGATGTTTTACAATTATTAATTTTTATATCGATCTTAGCAACAAAGTAACGATAAATTCCAGTTTCTTTTAAGCGATGAAGCCTCTATCTCGTACCTCTATGTACAACTGGTTTATTAGTTCAAACGTGGTCGTACCACAGTGATGAATCTTTTAAAGGATTTATCACCGAATGAATGAAAATGAATATACTAGGTCAATGCCTGCGTATTTTTATTATATTCTAAAAATCTGTCAACTCTTGTAATATTCGATCGAGTCACGATTCTATTTGATATTTATTTTGATTTTTGCATTTCTTAACGCGTTCTACACCAAGAAAAAATGCAGTTTCCTATCCAGGCCGTGTTGGTCAGTGATTGTTGATATATAAGCTTTTAGTTCAAACCGCGTCAGTCAGCGATGACCGCATTTTACGAGGGTTTTCGTTTCGTTCAGGCCTTTGGGTGATGTCAAACTTTTACAACGAAATTTATTGAAAACACCATACATAAATAATGGCTCAAATTGACTTTTGTAGCAAGTAACATTCGGTTAAAGATAAAAGAATATAAGCAAAAAAAATTTAGTAAATTTCAAACAGATTCATGATTTTTAGCATGCCTAAAAGGAAACTGCACTGACGGTCAGCACTGACCGCGTTGGCAGAGAGAGTCTTATAACTTACATTGACACCTCTCATAGCACCTGTTTAAGCCATGGTTCTGTCTTTGGAGCCCTTACGGCTAGACACGCCATGGAGTTACCACTTAAATGAAGTAAGTCCTCAGCGGAGTCAAAAATTCGTTGTAATGAATAATGTAATTTTTAAAAATTTAATTCGAGCCTAGGGACCCCCGAGGAACGAGCTTTTTTATTTTTGCTTATCTTTTTGTGTCGCTAGGGTCTTTTGCTTTTTACAATATTGGATTAAATCAACAATGTAGACATCTGTTCCTTACGTTTTTGAATGCAGGCGGAGAGGGATTGCCGCTGTTTGATACTAGCTAAAATAAAAAAAAACCTTTAAAACATCCCATTAGCTTAGGTAATACAATGAGGTTTACGTTTAGTTTAGTTGAACAAAAAAAATGATGCAGCTATCGACGTTCGGTGTAGTGTATAATCGCCTTTAGGATACCGTCTGGTCAATCACCTGATTGCGGCCACATATAGCGCAGTTATCTATTTTAACTTACTTTGAAGCGGCTGTAATGATTGCAAAGCGATTTATTTTCATAATAGTATTGTCAAGTGGAAATGTACAAAACGGTTTGTCGCCGACGTAATTGTGGCGGTGACTGTACAAATAAATTGCGGTCTCATTATTTTAATTCGGTGTTTATTCATAACTGACATTTCAATGTGATAATCGGGAAGCGATTTTGTGTTCTCTATTTAAAAATATACGGGAATGTTAAAAGCGAGATTTGTCTGTTTATTTTATTTTTAAATTCTAACCATAAATTGCATTGCTGACGGTTGCGAAATAATAATATTAAAAAATAATAAGTAGTGCATGGGATTTTTAATTACAAAATAAAGTAGGTTTTACCGTACGAGTCATTGTCTAGAGAGACATTTATTCCCATTAATTAGGGGTAATTTAATTAACACGGTAATTCTAACACAGCGTGTGTTGCCGCGTAAATACGCGTCTTCCTTTTACGAAAGAGGTCCACTTAGTTAACACTAATGACTTATATTTACGCCAATATTACACGTAGAAAATTTTTTTTAACACCTGTGGTAATCACAGCAGCCTTTGCACGGTTCCGTTTTGTATGGCAATCACGGAAACTGTCTAGGAGAGTTAAGCATAAAATATTCCGTCCAATGTGAAAACCGTGTTGCTATATGGATGCGAGACGTGGAAGGTCACTAAAGATATCTCACGTCGACTCCAAGTCTTCGTTCAAACAACTATCTTCGACGTATTCTTGTTATATACTGGCATGAGAAAGTCTCCAACGTAGATCTCTGAAAACGCTGCGGTGAGATGCCGATCGACCAGCAGATCAAACGCCGCAAGTGGAACTGAATAGGCCACACGTTCCGAAGGGACCCAGATCACATACCGAGGCAAGCCCTAGAAAGGAATCCTCAAGGATAGCGAAGACGTGGCCTCTCAAAGAAAACCTGACGGCGGACGATCACTGCAGAAGTGAAGGCAGTTGGAATAACGTGGAGCGAAGTAAAGCGCGAGGCTCAAGATCGCTCGGGATGGCGACGTACTGTGGACGCCCTCTGCCCCATCTTGCGGGCATAGGAATAAATCATGAATGATGATGGTTATCACGTGGACGGCAAAGCACACTAAACCACTAGAACCTAATAATGAACATCATTTAAAAAAAAGGCTGTCTAAAATATTTATAATTTTTTAAAAAAAATTCCGAATTTATATTCTTTGTTCTGAGACAGCGTATTCCTTTTAATATTTTTTTCACGATTCACGAACTCTCCGAACACTAGTAGCTTCATTGCTTTATTAGGCTCGATAAATAAATTGAAGTTTGTTCGATGAAACGTCGTGAGGTTTCTCAGAAAGATATTTAAATAGAGATGGACATGTCGATGCTTCTTTCGATATCGATTTTAAATAATTAAATTCTTATTATCATTTCATACTTACGACTTCAACTGCGGGAACTTGCTTCCATTGTGTTATTTATTTACGCACCGAACCATGTAATGTTGTGTATCAAAAACGCAAACTTTTTATTTATTAAATTTTGATTTTTCATTGTTAAGGTAAAACATCTGTCTGGTCAGATAATAATTATATAAAATTAGTAAAACGACTGAGTTGTGTTTAAATTATTTTATTTAAAGTTTGCACAAAAACATATGACAAGTGGACTACATGTCTACATTTTCTCTCATTCAACCTTAGGTAAACTAGACACTAAATCTTGTGGCGTCGAAATAAACTAAAAAAAATGTATAGTGTACGGTTTTTTGCATGACTTAGGGAAAAGGGGGTTTATTTTTAAATATATAAATTTAAGGTGTTCAATGAATGTCGTTACTAAGTTTAATTAAAGTTTCGAACTGCGAAAATATTATTGAAGTAAAGGATAAAAAAGCATTAATACTCACAAAATGTTTTTATTCAAGTCGGCTTTTACATGCATTTTTGAGTCGTCGATGATATTAAAATTATAAATTAGTAATCTACCTTCGACTGATCTGCTGAGAAGTGCCGGCCAATATCTCATCGTTTGCCTTTTTTTAATGGAAATTAACTATTTTTGATGTTTACACTATAATGTCAATCATGTAAACGAGTGAACAAATAAAGTTCCACATATTTCGATCAACTAAAAACTCTAGAATGTTGTGATAAGATTTATTGAATAACATACTTTTATATTTAGATTTAAAACTAAGAAACAGAAGGTCTGTGCTATCTTGTCCAACTTTATTTTATATGTTTACACTCACACCATGAAACATTGATCTTTTATAAGTGCTTACATATTACCTTAGTATACAGTGTTTTTTAAATATATATTAATAGAACTATAAATTTGTAATTTAACGCATCGTGCAAAAAGAAATATAGTTAAAAACTCCATAAAGTAAATCCTCCATATAGAATTGAAAATGTTATGTATAAAATTTATTTTATATATATTTTAATAAAGGAAAGAAAAGTTAAATGTACGGGCAAGCGATTGCAAACTCGGAAGGAGGAAAAGCAATAAATAAAATTAGAGAGGAGATTCCAACTAAAATCGAAAGATTCCAATACAAAAACTCTGTGCAACATCAGCGATTCAAACTATTTCTGTACATTTAGTTCTAGAATTCTCTGTACAGTTAGCTTTGAGCTGGCTTCCTTTTTTATGTCTCAATGCTAAGCACTCCAATCTATTTTCAGAGGGTCGTCGAATCGGTCCGGAGTACTTCGGAACATTCAAGGCGCTAAGCACTAAGTAACATGGACGAGGCAAAGAAACCTATCAACTTGGACTCAGTACTAGAGAGCCTGGGCCCCTACGGAAGATACAACCTATTGAATTTCGTACTGCTTCTGTTTCCGGTGCTATTAAGTAGCTTTTACGAATGCGGATTCATATTTGAAGCGCAGGAGCAAACATACAGGTAAGAATTTTTAATACATATCATCATCATTATTTTAGCTGTAAGACAAGGACTACTGTATAGGCCTGCATCTAGCTTCTTTCAACGACCTTAACAAAGTCATATGTCTTTGTAGATCACCTACGCTGTGCTTGCTGATCCGTGGTCTCAACTCTTGAATCTTAAGGCCCCAGTGGCCATCTGTTCTGCATAGTATGTAGTCTGTCTACTACTATTGGTTTTAATAGTTAAGTGGTGATAAAGCACTAACATTAGCCGAATCTAGAAAAAAAAATTAAAAAAATGTTACGCATTTTTAGTTCACGTTTAAATAATCTATAGAGATATCTTCCGCAACTCTTATACTCGTGGAGTATTTAGAAACCATTTTAATAATTCACTGTATCCATAACAGATTTTATGATTTTAATTGATTATTTTTAAAAATACAAATGAAGAAGGAATGAGAAATCATTTTTAAATCAAGGGCTCTTTTGGTATCTAAAATCGCAAGCCATATGTTTTCTCTTATGTGCGATAACTTTTTCATTAATTTTTTTATGAATTGATTCTTTCTACAATGTAGTATATAGTAAATTTTTAATATTGTGTCACCTGTAAAGGAACACGTAACAGCACTATTATTATACGGTAACTTTTAATAAGCTTTTAACCTTTTACTGCTGGTAAACCTAAATAAATAAACGTAGGAGTATGTACTCTGTGATATCCTTTGTATATTGTTACGACTACAAAAATGATTATTTTTAATTTTTTTTTAAATTTAATGTCCATCACCATCATTTCAGCTATAAGACTGCTGAACATAAACCTCCCTCCAGTAACAATAACTGAAAGGGATCCTCCCTAAGAATATGTCTTTTAGATAATATTAACAAATCTTTGATATATAACTGTAAGATAATTTTCTGGTATAAAAATATATTTATTACAATGATGTGATTTTGGAATAAAATGGCATTTATTGTTGAACCGTGTGCGCAGTTATATTTTTTTCTAGAAATTTCTTAAGAATAAAATCTTTTCATGAAAATTCACCCCTCTATTTGTTAACTTGTACACGTTCCTACAGCGTATGAAGCGTTGGACCCAGCTGTTTGAATATTTAAATTCATATGCTTCCAACTTTTTTCCCCTATGAAATACGTAAAATTTTTACTTGTCCCTTTTGTAACTATTGTGATCACGTTTCGCATATATATTTTTTCAAGCAATTCATACGTTGTAAAAAATATTTGCGAGTCATGTTAATGTTATTACGTAACAAATTATCTATTTCAATTGTATTTATGTGGACTTATTTATTTACTCTGCTCTGAAAGAAAACAATAATTTTTTTTTATTTGCTGTATTTTTTATTTATATTTGGATTGCGCTTCCCTCAAAGATTCCTAATATAACCGACTGTAAGGAGCTTGCATCTACTACTCTCCAATGATCTCCGCAAGGTCGTATCGACCTTGTAGGTGACTTGTATCAACTAGAGAATCTTAACGCCTCTGCGGTTATCTGTTATACGTGGTATGTGGCCTACTCACTGCTACTTCGATTTTCCAATCCGTTGGGCTATGGTTACTTTTTTTCGACTACATATCTCCTTATTCCTGGGAGACCTATATACATCAATGAACTTCCTATAGCTAAAATAATAATGATATTTTGTTTCAATATCTACACTAAAACGTAATAAAAATATTGGCAGGTTTTTTTATGTGGTTGCCTTGAGGTCATTTCGTTTATTTCAAAGTGTAGTTCTCAAGAAGAATTTGCGAGTAAAAGAGTGTTTAATTTTTTTGCGTATATGGAAATAAAAAATAGTGTAATACAACGCAAGTTATTCACTCATGGCAACCTAGCGCACGCGGTGCGTGTGCCATAACGGTACACTTGTCGACCTCGACGAAGGTCGAATGTTGCCATGCTAGTTTATTTATGATGCATTATAAATATGATAATGTCGCCCAATGGGATATTCTGCGCTGGGCTGTGTGAGCGATATATCGCTGCGGTTGTCGGGTAAATGCTATTAATGTTGCTTCATTAATGCGACATATTGACGTTACACTCGAATTTATTGGAGCGGTAGTTTCGTATAAAACCTTACCTCTTTTGTGAATCACTACATTGACGCGGGAAAATTGATGTTCCATTTTTAAATTGCTACGAAAAAGCTTAGTTACTAATGTTTCTCGATGAATGAATCGATTAATCATTTAGTAACCATTTGTATAAGTTTTGAAAAAAAATTGGATTATCGGATTGTAGAATCAGATTGATCCCCACGAGAGGCCCAGGCGCCTTTATTTGAGAAAAGCCCACAACAAACTCGATGGTGGATTTTCATTGCGCTCATTTTTACAATATCCTTAGTAGAGTCTTATATTTCTAAGTTACGTTATAACTTAAAAATTGCAATATAAAGAGGAAATTAATGTTTATGTTCAAGGTTAAAGATTTAATTTGAGAATGTTTTGTTATACTGTACACATTTGCCCACATAAAAGTTTAAAATTTTATGAAATCTATAAAAAGGTAATAAGCTTATATTTATTTCTAGTGCTAACCTTATATACATAGCTATCCTTTTTAAATTTATCAATACTACTGTGATGAAAAAGTATGAAGAATTTGTCATTAAAACTCCCGAGCATTAGGGAGGCAGATACTTTTTTTTCTAGCTTGTTAGGACTGTCTATAACATTTGCCACGAAGCCAAAAGCTTTAATTATCTCCGAGTTACCCGTATCGTTGTCAAATGTTTCAATTTTTGTCAAACTCGTCAAGTCTCGAAAAAAGCGACAAAACTACTCATATCGTTCGGCAACTACTGTATTCGACTTATTTGGCTTTGTGCAACTTCTGACTATTCAGCAAATTCAAAAGGGCAATGCGAGGACGCTGTTTTGACACAATTAGGAGATAAAAACCGAAGCGACGAAGGTTTTGTAGGCTTTACCGGAAAAATACTATTCAGACTGTTTCGAGGACTAAAAAAAGCGTTGGCGTAAGTGCGTTTTATCGGATCAGAATTAATTTGTCGGAAATTGATTTAAAAAAATAAACAATAAATAATTTACTTTTTATAAACAAATTGACTTTACTTTTTTACAATATAATTTATATGCACACAGACCAGATTGTCGTGTTAATTTTCATTAAATCTCTAAATTTCGAATTTGTTCATTCGTAAATCGAACCGGCGGTAGAAGTCATGAAGAATTAGAAACATGTCATTGACCTCTAGATATGGCGGACTACAATACTGTATTCGATATTTATTACATTTTCTATATACGATAGACATTGTTATAAAATTCACGAATCGAACCCAAGATTTCTGCTCTATTTCTATAAGAAAAAATAAGGTTTTAGGATCGTTTTTATTTTATTACATTTCAACAATCATTTACCGAGAGATATGTTTTAACATAAATACTTTTGATATGGGCGTGAATATGAAGGTATTCCTGAGAAATATAACCCAGGTCTCTTCACGGTCAGAGTGAAAAGGCAATTACTGTCTGCGTGTTTCATCTTCGACCATATCATCGCTTTCCGCGAGTTTATGGTCAAAGGCGGACTAGTAAGCGAAAAAAAAATATATATGAGGGTTTATAATTTTTGTAAATATTTTTACATGATTTTATTTCTAAAACATAGTCTTTCATTTCATATCTGTAAATTTATAAAAACCAGATTTTATATCCATCATACCACATTTAAAAATAAATCGATCGAATTAACCTAATGTGTGTGATCAAAACGTGCTTATAAGTCACGAGACAGATTCAGTATATCAAGATGTGAAAACACGATAACAATGACTCATCTAGATAAGCGATATTTTATCTATCCGCGAGCGCATCCGCGTGTCCGTGTACCACAGATAAGATATGAATGTTATTGATCAATACGTGATATAAAGTCGCATCCAGTTTTAAATAGAAAATTGGCACGTTCAGTGAACTTTGAGAAGTTATATGTCTTCATATCTAAGGTTTTTTTAATTAATTCTAATTTGTATCGCTAATGTTTTATTTTTACAATATTTTTTTTCGCTTTTACTAAACGCAGACAGTTGGGAGAGGGTTGCCGCTATTTGATATGGGTCTTTCTCCTCGCAGCGTTAGCGTTTTATAATTTTTACGATTTTTCTAACACAATTTTCTCTTATTGGTAAATACAGCTAAAATGTAAACATATTAACAATAAAATTTATAAGTTTTACTCAATTATATATTAGTTGGTACATTTTTTTATTTCAAGTCGCTACCCAAGCGCTATAAACCGTTAAATGCCTTGAGATTTAGGACAATGTGTCGGGCCAACTCATCAAAAGATTATGCCTAGATTTTTTCTTGAGAAGGTCCGGTAAGTTGAACGGAGTTATATTAAGATTTTCACATAAAGTCACGTGGTTACGTCTTTTGGATTCGAATCGGGTGCAGTGTCAAAAGGCTGTAAATTTGCCGTGAAATATATGAAAAAAAAAATGTAGCCAAAAATAATTTTAATATCGTCATGTTATCTATAACAAAGTTATTAATATGTACATCATATATCGATTATAATAATATGCAACTTGCTCAAATTTATTATATAAAAATAATTATTGTAACAGTTTTTTTTTATTATTTTTATTATGTACTTAACTACAGACTATACTGCCAGAAGTTGTAAGCCTGTCGAATTCCAATAAAAATATTAACATATGTCAGAGTGCTCAGTTTATTAATTGATTAAATGTGAAATAAATAAAATGAATATTAAATATAATATTAGCACTTATTTTGATTTTCCATGTATCAGATTTTTAAATCGACGCACTTAGTTTTTGTAATAAAATTATTAACATTTTACAATGAATAAAAGTATTAAACTAAACTTTGGTGTGCGATTCCTTGCAATGGGATTCTATTTGTAGAGTTAGTTTTTCTCTATGATTCTCAGCCAGAGGTGTCAAACTCAAAACTTACCATGGGCTTAAATAAACAATGTTTAACTGTAGGTGTGCCGCAAAATAGAAAGCAGTGTTGATAAAAACAAGTATTTTGATTTTGACTAGTTAATAAACTTTTATAATGTTAAATTAATGTTTACATCCCCATACTTGACGTATCTACTCTTATACTGTCTTTCTTATCTCAATTTATTGGAAGTCACCTTTTTGATGTTTCTCTTCGATTTGTTATTGTCAGGTTTGAGCTTCGAGGAAATCGGATTGTTGACATATTTCCTTAATAATGCTTACGCAACATGTTTATGTCTAAGTCATTCACGTTATCTATTGTTTAGTCTATGTATTCATTCTTATAAGATGATCTGCTATATCTAGATCTATTCTAGATCTCTCTTTTTTATCAACGGCTAGGACAAATATCGGTAAACGTTGCACCCTTATACGGAATGTGTGATCTACACAATTCATATGTTAGTGATATTGATATATTCTCGTGCTCTCTCGTATCTTTTAAAAGACAATTTCGTTCGAAATTATTGAGTACATACAATACAATTTAAACCATAATATGAATATATAAACAAACATAATATAAATATATAAACCATAGTCTTTGATCCCTGTTTAGTAATGTTTTTATTTGTTTTTTCATTGTTTGACTATAAATCATTATACGTTCTCAGTGAGATAGTTATAAGGTAACAATTGTAACTAATTTTATATTTCTAAGCTTCTAAGTTTGTACTTCCTTACTGCCTTTTGTTACTGTTTATCTCCAATAAAGTAAAGTAAAGTATATTTATAACAATTATTTATTTAGTAGTATCACAGATATTACAATATAAAATTTAAGTTGTACATACACATGGTTACATTTTTATCTGATATATCTTAACAGATAGACAAAGTTAGAGCAATGTATTGTGATAGTAGGCATTAAAATTAAATTATTAAACGAAATTCAAAGCTTAAAACTTAAATATAAAATATAAAACAGTAATAATGTCACAAATAACATAATAATATTTGCCATAGATTATCTAATATATAAAATTCTCGTGTCACAGTGTGCGTGATTGAACTCCACCGAAACGGCTCGACCGATTTTCGTGAATCTTGCGTGCATATCGGCCAGGGTGGAGAATCGGACAACATCTATTTTTCATCGCCCTAAATGTTAAGGGTGGTGCACCTCTAATTTTTTTTTATTTTTAGACAAAAAATTTTTTATGACACAGCATACAAAAATACATACAACCCTAAATTTTCACCCCTCTACGATCAACCCTTATTTTTTATTTGTTAATTAAAAACTTTATTTTTTTTTTGCAAAACAACGTTTGCGGCAGCTAGTCTACAGTAAATGTCTACTTCTGTGTAAACGAATATTTTACGTATTTAATTTTTATAGCAATCGGCCAAGCCGAGGTTCGGTCTTTTCGACCGCTCTTGTGTCGGAATGCTAAGCAGGTATCGACGAGTGGTGGCCCAAGCCTTGGTCCCCTTGTGGGAGTCCTTGAGCCTGATCACTCCATTAAGCGTTTACCGAAGCGATCTGAGAGCGCGGGTGGCCTCTCAATCCGGTAAAATAGTACATAGCGGCCCGAGCCGAGGCTCCTTCGGGAGACCTTGAACTTCACTACTTTATAGGTCTTAGACTAGGCGTCTTCTGCGTCCTGCCACCTCAAACCTTGAAATCTGCAAATGCCATTTAGGCAGCATTCACAGTCCGGTCCAAAAAAAAAATTATATACAGAAATTTGTTCAAAATTATTTTGTATTTTTTCCAGATAAACTTGTACATAAGCTTCTCTAATCGTAATATTTAAATCACCTGTATAGAGTGATCTCTCTTAAGTATGTTTATATTGTATTACTACAGGTTAATAACTTCTGGTAGTACAAAGTCTGCAAACCTCGACAGTAAATAGGAATTAATGTCTGGTATTCAGTTTTAAAAAACTTCTTTTCTTAATATATTGTCATTATGTTTGTAGTATTTCTAAAGCCTTAGATATGTTAGGTATACCCTACATTAATTGGTAGCAAATGAGCTATAGATTTTATTCTTTTATAGCTTTATCTAATCATCCTGTATTATTACTCCAAAATTATTTCAATTTAAAGTCAAGAGTGAATAGGTATATTTTAGACAAGCATGTGCCATCGTAGACATTATTTCTTAACATTAGACGAAATAAAATACAATAAGCATAACAATACATACAATAAGCATGTTTGATGGTTCTTATTTCTCGTCTAGTTTTTTATTAATTGGATTCAAAGATGATATATTTTTGTCATTTCTTTTTAGTAATATATTTTTATTGTTCTTTATATTTCTAGATGCAAAGTCAACGGCTGTGAGACTTTCAACGATACATCGTGGCTGAATTACGCGATACCGAGGGACCCCAAGACGGACAAGCTACAATCATGCCGACGATATGCTAGCGTTAATCACACCGTATCTCAGTGCAGCCCCGACGAGTTCTCGACCAACGAGACCGTGCCTTGCGAGGGTTTCGTGTACGAAAGCGAAAAATCTTTTGTTAAAGAGGTAAGTTATAATCATACTAATTTTATGAATGCTAAAAGTTTCCTCCAACTAGGTTGACTGACGATATAGTATCATGGCGGTCATCGTGAAAATCTGTAGGGAGTGTAAGAAAAAAGCAAATAAAAGAAATAAAATAAAGCAAAACAGAACAATATGTACACCTGTAGTGATGTTTACATTTTGTGTATGTAGGTGATGAATGAAAGAATTAGGAAAAAAATGAAAGGAATGAAAGAATTTGTGAAGAATAAAATAATGAATGAATAAATTACATTGAAAAGGAGAAAAGATGAGAACGAAAATAATTTGATGAAAAAAGTATATTTTGTAAAAATAGTTTGTGTATCGAAAACAGGGGAAGTTCGACAAAAACGGGACACATAAAAAATATCTGTGGGAGAGGCCTATACCTTGCAGTGCGTCCATCGACTGATATGAGGATGATGAATTAATCACCATTTCAGCAGCAAAACTATCGTTGGATATAGACCTCTGTCATAAATTTTCAAAGGATGGACTTTAAGGTTTTCTGTTCACTGTATACGCCCACACACAACAAGGCCTTAAGGCGCCAACGGCCATCTGTTCTGTACCCTATGTCACTTGCCCACTGCCCTGTTTCATACTTATCATAATTGTATTTGATAGAAGCTGCATTCAAAGATTTCGTACTGTCAAAAGATAATTACGTGCCGAAATTAGTATAAAAAACTAAATAAGTAAAACGTATTTCAGATCGATCAATATTATTTACTTTAATATCTTGTTTACTACGATTACTTATATAAAAAAGTGTTTTATTCATACATTGAAAGATTTTGATAATAATTTGATTACATTTTCATTGATATACGGTATACGTAGGGACAGATGTCTTTTTTTTTTCGTAAATTTTCTTATATTTCTCTTTTCGAAAACCTTCGTCACCTTGTAATGAAAGATTAAAAAATGCTGAATCGTTGTAGCCGTTCTCGAGTTTTTGGCTTAGCGATATATCTGATGATTCAATTATAATCTGGATACAATATTTGACGTAAAAAATATCGTGAATTAACAGGGCTAAAATTTTAAGAATTAAATAGTATATCTAATAAGAAGACGTTATATCAACCTTTCCCTCTAGATTCCTTTCCCCAGGAAACGTTCACGTGACACCCTCAGCTTTAATTCGGTCGTAAGGGTAAAGAGTGCGCTGCTACGCCAGCGAACTCGCTGTTAAACTCTCCAAATGGCGTAAATTAATCCTGGAGCAGCTGTAAATCTGTGTAATTTAAATGCAGCCGTACAGAACGCTGGCGTCTTCATTCGCACCTAAATTTGTTCTCCTAAATTAAGTAGTGTCTATGTTTTATTGCAATATAAATCTACTTACATACTCGGAGTGTAATGATTCATGTGAGTCTAATGCACCTGTTTACCTTAACAAGGGTCGAGTTTCTATAAATAAAAATGAATCATCAAATGTGTAGATAAATACAAACCTCGATAACAGCTTTAGAGCATTTTTATGGATAGAAACAAATTAAAAAAAAATACGAGAAAAATTATAATGTTTTTGCTTTTGCGGTTTTATTTATTATATTTATAATATATATTGTACAGTAACATGTATTATACTTTATTTATTTTAAGTTAATATGTTATACATTACCTATATAAAACAATAATGAATATTTGACTGTGTCAAAATTGTAATCTTTCTGTGTCTGAAATAATTTATAAACATTCAATTAATGAATTAATCGCTCCGAAATAAGTTTTAATTATTTATTTTATTTATTAATAATAAAATCACCATTTCTTCATCATCATATCAACATGTTCACTGCTGGACATAAACATTTCAAATGACCATTTACTTTTATATGTATTAGTCAAGGCCACGAGTAATACATATTAAGATTTTATGTTACAAAATCGTTTAGTACGCGTTTCGTGTGATCGCCTTCTCGTATTGATATACCTATTTAGACAACATACAATATTAATGCAGTTCGTTCATTATACATTACAAATCAACTACAATTGATAACGCAAGTACATTTCGCAATTATCCGTACTCTATCATAAAGAGTCCATTAATCCAATATCAAAGTGATTTTACATAAATATGTACAATAAAGATAATAAATATATCGGCGACCAATGAACTAAATACATTCAATTATTATTTTTATTTCTGTTTGTTCTACTAAAACTTTTGATGAGCGTACTCTGAATAGAAACTATAATTAAATGGCGATTATATTTTTGAATTTATTATTTACCAATAAAAATAATAATTTTCTCGACTCGTTAATACAGGGTGATTGATTAGAAATAATTATATAAGTTCTAAAAGCACGAAAGCATAGCTTATTTACTGTCAATTAGTTCATGTCACACACAAAAGTAATCCAAGTTTAGATTATATAGTAAGGAAAAGCGTTTTTTTTTCAATTCGAATTACTACGTATTAAAATTAATAATTCTTTTATTATCTTTCGCTATAGACTTTTTTGACTTGCAATAATTATTGACGCGTAGCATTCCATAAAATATATATATATATTAATGTAACATATATTTCATAGTGATCACTTTACTTAAATGCAAAGACTTTAAAGCTTCCTTACATGACCCATACACGCTTTTAGATTTATATACCAATAACCAATTACTCTTTAATTAGTTTCATTTTTTTAAATATTTCGTTTACCTGTACACGACGTGTTACATAGCGCGCAGAACTTACCGCTGGCTTCCCAAATAGCGGGGGCCTATTTATTTCTATCCTCTAAAGCAGTGATTCCCAAAGTGGTTTATATCGACTCCTAGGGTCTATGACAACCTGCAAGGGGTCTACGTCAGCGAAAAAAAAATTGGGGGTCCATGAAATGAAAATGGGGGTCCACGATAGTGGATCTCAACGCATACACTGATAGTACCTATTTACTTACATCATACTATCTTATAATATCAAAACATTTACATTATTTATAAAATAACCTATGAAGTAAAAAATTATTAATATGTTACGTATATTTTACATAACAGATACAAAATTTTATTTTGAGTAGTTTTAATTTAAATTCAATTAATAAATGTATAAATTAACATGTGTTTTTACTTTAAAGTTTTAACACTAAACTTCACTACAGTTAGAAATTTACAGGAAATCAATATCAGGTAAGTAGGGGGTCTACCCAACACGGGAAAACATGGCAAGGGGTCTACGACACAAAAGTTTGGGGAACTCTGCTCTAAAGGTTATAGTTATAGTACAGATAAAGAGTTAAATAATAAATATCGTGTTTCTTAAATTTGATTACGTATGCAGTTCGACCTAGGATGCAAGGACTGGAAGAGGGCGCTGGTGGGCACGGTCCACAACTCCGGAATGTTTGCCGCTATGATGGTGACCGGCGCGATTTCGGATCGCTTCGGAAGAAAAGTGGCGGTGGGGATCGCGTCATGTGCAAGCTTCGCGTTCGGTATTGCGAGGGCGTTTTCAACGGATTACTACACCTACCTCGTGATGCACTTCTTGGAGGCCGGATTCGGAGGAGGACTTTACCCTTCTGCTTATGTTTTAGGTATGTAGTTCTTTTTTTCATAATATATTATACCGATCTACAACTTTAAATTAAAATATATTTAAGTGAGAAAACCAACCAATATTTTGTCATTTTGCACATGCAGTGGAAGTCGTGCAATAAAGTGCACCGCCCGCAAGCCCGCTGATAAATGCGTATGTGGCAAACAATGCGAATCACACAACTGCCACCGCCAAATCACTGAACACGTGTTTCACCCCTCCACGGAGCATCTTCAGGAGTTATGTTACACCGATTAGTGCCAAACGCAAAGATTATATTATTTATTAAAATATATTTTGTACAAAATGCCAATACACATTTCGATAGTTAGTCCTTTTTACTCCGAAGCGTGGGTAGTCATATTCTACAATGTGTTGTACGGGGGAATCCCCTAATGTTACTTTTTGTCTTATCCCTCTCGTTGGTTCATCATAATTTCAGCCGATAGCTTATGCCCAAAGATAGCCTCGTTGACCCGTCTTGCGCTGCTCACATTCAGGGACTTCCCACGACATTTATTATTTCGCCGGTTCACCTAATAAAGGGTTTTACCCACGCCTTATTATTATTTCCAATTAACAATGGATTTTTAAAATATTATTGTCATTGAACGCAAGTCAATAACGGAATGCCTCTTCTGTGATCTTGTTGGACAGTTTTGTGTGTGCTTGTAAAAATGCAACTTTACATTGCACACGTACAATTTGAATGTACAAGCACCAAGATGAATTGAACTATAACACAATGAAACGAATCGAGTTTGATTAAGCGTAGCAGCTAACGAAATCTCGCGCAATTAATGTCTGCGAATTGTGCAGCCGAAAAGATTTATTTCAAAACGAACAATGATAACGACCGGACAAAATGTCGTTGGAATTGAATTGTTAAACGGCATTTGATATTAAACGCGGTCTCTTACTCTGGGCTTCATTGGCGAGGTCAGTTTCTCTATGAGATGGAGTCATAAGTAACATCTGTTGATGCTAAGTGACATGGGCCAAAACCACATAGCGCACGATAGAAGGCTTTAAGGTTTTGCAGTGAAGACCACGAACCTGCAAGCTCAGGTCCGGCAAGGTCCACTTCTAAGGTGAACATATTATCTTGGTAAAGTTGTCGGAATGCGCTAGTTACAAGCTGGCTCCGACCGGTTTTTCTAGAAATCTATTAACCCTTGACGGCTTCCCGGCAAAAAGGCCGTTATCGCCCAACGTCCGTAGCCATTATTACGTCATGGCGCGCGCGGTACTTGACATTTAAAACTTATATAACAGATAAAAATTAAATCTTAGAATCTTTTTACTAAAAGAATAAGTACTTGAAATAGTATTCCAGTGGAAAGGCTTTATTATCTTATTTAAAAAAGATAAAAATCAAAGAAAACTCACTAATGCTAATGCGTGAATTCATGCCTGTGTGCTGCCATGGTTTTGAAAGTTGGGCGTGAATTAACACTCGCGGACGAAGGAGGTTTTTGTCCAGCTGTGGACATATTACGACTAAAATGATAACAATGATATAAACAACCGTATTATAAACGTAAAGTTTGAATAAATAAATAACAATAAATTAAACAAAATCCATTTTTAGATCTTAAAAGTATTTTTATTTTACAGCTGTAGAATTAGTGGGCCTGAAACAACGAGTAATAGTTTCGGCGATGTGCAACATGACGTTTGTGGTGGGGGTGATGCTACTGGCTTTACTGGCCTGGTTCGTGCAGAACTGGCGGACCTACATCTTGATCCTGTACACGCCCGCGATACTAGTCGCTGCATACGTCTGGTTCATGAACGAAAGCGCCCGATGGTTGCTAAGTAAAGGACGAAGAGATGAAGCCGTCAAGATTTTAAAGAGAGCCGCGAAGATCAACAACATGGATCCACGTAACCTTGACCTGGATGCACTAGGCGATCCGCTGCTCAAACCAAATCAAACTGGTGATAAGAAATCTCAATTCTCGAAAGCGATTCGCTCCAGCATAATATGGAAGAGGCTTGTTATTTGTTCGTTTTTGTGGATGACTTGTTCGCTAGTGTACTATGGTTTATCTATAAATTCTGTGTCACTTAGTGGTAATAAATACGTGAGCTTCATGCTGGTGGTATTGGTGGAGATACCGGCGTACGTGGTTGTGGTGATCGTGCTGGACAAGTACGGAAGGAAGAAGACTCTGGTAGTCAACTACTTGACATGTGCTGTTACGAGTTTGCTGTTCGCATTTTTGCCGAGATGTAAGTATCATTTATATATTTATTTACGTCTATCAACAGTTTTCATAATATTAAATCATACTGTATTTTATTAACCCTTTACGGACAACGATATTTCGGATGGGTTAGGTGGCAAATCGACGCGACTTTCGCGAATGTCACGGGTATGTTGTAGGTCCAATAAAATTTTAAAAGGACGTCAACAGTTTAGGAACCTTCACAAGTACCAATAAGGCATTCCTATCGTTTGGAGCTAAAGTAATGTAAAATAAACACTTGTCGCCGATCGCGCGCTATCCGTGCGGCCCGAATAGCCGTAGCGCCGCAGAGGCGCCTTCCGACCGCAAAGGGTTAATATACAGGTTGTTTGGTTATTGATATAAAAGCTTTTAAGCAGTGAATGCCAATTAATATATGATACACGCTATACAAAAATCAACCGTTTCAAAAATAATAAATAATTTAATAGTATAGTGAAAGATCTTTCAAATTTTGGAATACTACCAGCAGACTTTGTACTCCCGTTGATGAAATAAATTAATATAACATAATTCAAAGTCATCACTTTATAGAAGATGATTGGGAATAGTTGTAAAAGATTTGAAGGTTTTTATTAATAAGTGACCTATAAATTTATTGAAAGCAGTAGTAGCCCAACGGCAGGAGACTGAGACTTTGATCGTATCTCGCGGGTTCAATAGGATTGCCTCTGCTAACAAATAATTTTCCAGAGGATGGGCAGCATTGTCTTTTCCTTACCATAATACCACACTATTTACTCACTATTTACCACACTATTGACTCACTATTTACCACACTATTGACTCACTATTTACCACACTATTTACTCACTATTTACCACACAATTTACTCACTATTTATACTTATGAGATCGTCAATCCTCCTACCAAACGTGGCGATTATAGAATATCCCCTTATGTATATCTGTATCTTGCAGTGGACGACAATGGGCTATAAATTTACTGCTTTAAAGCTTTAACACCTACATTTAATCACCCTGTATACCAATGTAGTGTTGTATTCTAGTATTATAATATCATGTTATTAAAAAAAAAACCGATTGGTTCCGGAGATTGTTCTATAAAATGTTGTACACCTCAGTTTGACCACGAGATATAGATTTCACTCACAGTTAGCGGAAGTCTGATACCGACCTATACATAACTAAGCATTAATTTATATCTAATTGCGTTGCACTCGGTTGCACTAGTTACGATTTATGTGCAATTATTTTATTTATGTCATAGAATAAGTGTCAGTTGTATTTTTTATAACAGTGATGACAGCATTGCCAACATTACTAACATAAATTTGATGATTAAACAAACTTTTAATACAAGTTATGAATAATTTTCATATATATAATTGGCAGGTTAATAATGTCTCGACAGATCTAGACGCTCAGGCGGTTCAACCGACAAAGTTTTTCTTCTGTCCCATCAACAAGACTAACAAACTTTTACCCGTAACAATTAATTTTTAACTATCAAGTAATTACATTTAAATATGCTATGAATACAACCTAACGACATTAAATGGCATTAATTTTTACCGCCATGTTTATGACGAAATTTATATTTAATGGAATCAGGCGTTACCTCGCGGAAGTCCATCCTAAGTAAGAAAAGGACCAATATTTAGCCACTTCCGTACATGCAGTGGCAGTCGTACAATAAAATGCACCACCCACCAGCCCGCTGATAAATGCGTATGCGGCAAACAATGCGAATCACACAACCGCCACCGCCAAACTACTCAACACGCTTTTCACCCCTCCACGGGGCATCCTCAGGAGCTATGTAACACCGATTAGTGCCAAACACAGTCTTAATTTTGAGAGAAATTTGTATTTTACCGTACTTTTACACTAAGAAAGAAAAAAACAATTAAAAATGAATTAAGTATGTTATTACGTATGTCGACAATAGACAACTTTAGGATGGACTTGTTTGACAAGGACAAATAGAACGGGTCTGATCAAATGATAGAAAGGGATAGAAATTCAATGTACACATATATTAAAATATAGAGTACTTATAATGTACGTAAAATAACTAAATACTATCAGTATCATTTTAGCAACAGGACGCCAGTTATATACCTTATCCATAGATATCTAATAGAATCAGGTGTTATCTCGCGGAAGTCCATCCTAAGAAAGGGACTAATATATAGCTACTTCCGCTATGCAGAGGTAGTTGTGCAATGAAGTGCACCGCCCGCTAGCCCGCTGATAAATGCGCATGCGGTAAACAATGTTAAACACAACTACCACCGTTAATTTACTCTACACGTGTTTCACCTCTCTACGGGCATCTTCAGGAGATGTTAGACCGATCCTCCATAGATATCTGGAAAGACTGGTTGGCAACGGTTTGCATCCAGCGTTTTTTGACGACCTTAACAATGTTTGTCTATATTGTGGGCGTTTGTACTACGCTGGGCTTGCCCACCTGTGGCATTCATTCCAGAACTTTAAGAAGTCTCCTAAGAAGTTCCCAGTCGTCATCGGTTCCGCGCGCTTTGTCGCTTCACCACCCCAAATATTTTAATAAGAAATAATTAACAGCAAAAATATCAATAATAATTTGTAATCGAAATTTTGTTTAAGTCGTTACATATATAAATCGTAAACAAACCTGTCTTCACGTACAGTCGCGTACAACAATCACTAATGTTTAATATTAATTTAATATTGGTAATTTAATGTTTGGTGTGCGGCTCCGGATTTCAATAAAGGACATTCAATTCTTACAAATAATTGTCCAAATTATTGCTCAGTTTTTCGACTCAATGCGCGTGTATATGGTAACCGTTGTTATCGCAAATGTATCCGAACCTTTTTTCGGTCCCTTTGTATCTTTGTCGTTGTCAAGAGATGATTGCTTCTTCGATACAATGTAACAATATCAGAGATATAACTTTATCTGGCGATTGTCGAAGTTATTAATCTTATGGATATCAGCACCTATTGTATTCTTATTAAAAATGTATACAGGGTGATTTTTTGTAGGTATTAAAGTTTTAAAGAGAACGTATAACACATTTGGAAGCAAAAAGAGCGTTTAAGCTTTTGAAACTATTTTTAATCATTCTGTATAAAGTGATCACTCTCAATCTCTATTGGTTTGTGATAAAACGATTACATCTGGCAGTACACAAGGACAGATAAAAAATAATAATTAATTTTATTGTAAAGTTATTCCAATTTTGAAAACACTTTCTTACTATATTACGCTTCCGATATTTATTATTTCTGTAATTATTGATTTTTAGATAGGGGTGTGCCTTACATTAATTGACAGCAATTGAGCTACACATTGCCTCCTTTTTTATTTATTCATTGAATCTATATTCCACAGAAATTATCGTCAGAGCCTTTGTTTTTTTTAATTACATGTAATATTTCCGTTTCTTTTGCTCACATTTCTGCAGCTCACAGTGTTTTCTAAGCTAAGTTATTCTAATCCCTTAAACTATTTCTAGTTAAACTACAGTTAAGTAATTTTTATTATATTTAATCGTTGGTGTCTTATAAGTTTTTCACAACGCTCTTATAATGTCCAGTTCTTAACATTACGGTTAGTGCAACCACTTCCTTATCCCTGCTCCATATTACCATACTTAGATTGTACGCCAGTATCTGTACGGTCGCTGCCAATTTAGCCACATCGATAAATTAGATTTTTGGTTACATCCTCTCTTAAAAGTACCTGTAACTAATCAAACTGTAACATCTCCAATGGCATAATACTTTTATGTCTCGTTTTCATATTACGCGTTTTAATTTTCCGCGTACTGTTGATTATGTAGTGAATCGTATAGTTGATAATAGATTTCCGATGCTTCTGTACAAATAGTCACATAATTATTTTCGCAAAATATCTAACGTAAATATTATTTACATTATTTGTGCTCGACTGTACAATGACACAGTTTACGGTCTTGTATCGGCAAAACACGTGTAAATGACTTCGTAAACATTGCGCGTGTGTAATTATCAGGTGGTTTATCTAGTTTATAATCTGTTCTTTCAACCTGTAATACTATAATCTGATAGAAGTATTGTATGACAGCTAAGTCTAGGTCCCTTATTGAGAATCCTTGCGTTCACTTCAATTTGAATCTACTAATACTATTTGAGTCTAAAAATAGTGGTTATTTGAGTCTCCCAATCCGGTGAAAATAATAATTTATGAAACAGTCACAGCTGAAGTACCTAGGGAATAAATCTCAGTGATCCGCAACCTTCTATACGATGAAGGCATATGACAACTGCTGGATATTAACGTCTTCAAACGACATCAGTAAGATCGTCCGTCCGTCTCATGGGCAGACGTTCCATGTTGCTCTGACCAGCCCGTAGTATCCACTCCAAATCCTCAAAGCGCCAGCGACCATCTTTTCCAAGCAAACAGGTTCTAAAGACTTATGATAAAACGAAAATTAAAAGCAAATTTAAAATTTCATCAATACAGCTAATGAGTCCGAGGCGTTGCAAATTTATCGAACATGATTTACAATAGTTTATCCAACGGAATGCGTGCCATACCACCTTGAACTGTGTAATCTGGTTTACGTTGCGTATAACGTTCTTGTGTTTTGAATTGTAAAATTGTGCTGATGGCATTATTGGAAATGTTTCGTTTCTATCCTCATCACGTAAGTCTTCAGACGTCCACTGTAAGGTGCAGGCCTCAACAACAAGTGGCTGGCCTAAATGCTGCCGCTATCTATAATCTTGACTATTTACAAACTATCTACAAAATTGACTTATTACTGTCAAAAGTAATAAAACAGTATAGATAAGTAGGTACAAAATAAACTGCACAAATAACTAGTCAATTAATAATAGGAAAAATAAACTAAAAATAGAATAAGAACAAAGTAGTATTGTATTAAAAAAGTCAAACCCAAAAATAAGAAAACTGTGATAAAAAAAATAGGTAGGTACACCTAGCCACCTAAGATAATAAGATGATGGAAGGAAGGCGATGAAAGCAAGAAGGAATGAAAGATATTGCGAAGGAAAAAAGGTAAGAACAAAAGAAATTGAGAATGAAAGTGAGTGAAGAATAAAGATAAAAATTTGAAAAACTTATTTGTAAACAAAGACCCTGATCCCGACAAATTAGGGGTACGAGAGGCCTCCAATAGCGGGGGCCATAAAAAAAAACTTGACACATGATTGATCAAGATTCTTTTGGCCTTTATAACCGTTGGTTGTACGAGCAATGTGCCCCACCTAATGCCGCTTCACACGAGCAATTCTTCGAACTACATCGGGGTCCTCGGTTCTTCTCGGATCTCCTCAATTATCTCAGCCAATGCCAATAAGAAAAGTTCATTCTTTGGGCACGGGGTTTTACTTTTTTTTCTGACCACGAATAGAATCCATTTGGCATATAGAAATTTAAGGTTAACACCAAATTTTGTATTTTTTAATGTAACACCTACATGTAACTTTCAACAGAATAGAATAAATAATTAATAAATTAATAATAAATTAACGTAACATGTAGTAAAATTAAATAAATCAATTTTCTAATTAAAAATCGTTTTGTGTTTCCGATTTCGTTTTGTATATGTTTATAAATCACATAGTTTACGCCCGTCCAGAATCGAACCCTCGACGTAAGTGACAGCTTTTAACCACTCAGCTAACACAGCTTAAATATATATTTGTCTCCAAAATAGTCCCGTTGAGAGTTTGTAGAACTTCTACACGAGGTACGCTCTCCCTTCGTTTTAATTTTCGTCGGGGAGCGAACTTGAAGAACAAATATTCATACTATTCCCCCATTCACTTTTTATTAAGAACTTTTCGTTTTTATTAAAGCAGTTACGACTCCCAAAACAGCTGTGCGACTTCCATCTACAGCAGACACGTTCGCTACGACTATATTTTCATACTGTTTCTCGTGGAAAAATGTTATTAAAATAGAATAGGACAGTATATAATATTAATATTAGAGGAATGTTGCTCAGACAAGATTTTATTTATTACTAGCTGATCCCGTAAACGTTGTTTTGCAAAAATTTTAAAGTTTTTAATAAACAAATGTAAGATAAGGGTTGATCATAGAGGGGTAAAAATTTAAGGATGTGTGTATTTTTTTATGTTGTATCATAAAAAAATAAAAACAAAAAATTTAAAAAAAATTTAGGGTTGGACCACCCTTATTACTAAGGGGTATGGAAAATAGATAGTAGCCGATTCTCAGACCTACTGAATACGCATATGAAATTTGGTAAAAATCGGTCAAGTCGTTTCGGAGGAGTTCAAGTTCGAACACCGTGACACGAGAATTTTGTATATTAGATATCCAAATAAGTGGTTACGATTTTCATGTAATTAAATCATATTTCATTTCATTATACAAGATAGTTCGTTGTAGGTGTATAAGCCTTAAATAGGTATGTATACCTCATTAGTCAACAAAAAGCTTTAAGGCTTTTACACTTATTTCCAATCACCTTACTTAAAGTCTTCACTCTGAAGTTAAAATTAATTTATTTTGTCTATTGGAATGCGACTGGGCAATAACTTTACGAAGTATAACAAACAATAATTAATTTTAATACGTATAATTATGAAAATACTGTAGCTATACAATGATTAAGTTATTTATTATTTAGGAAGTAATTGATTTTTGAATACGCTTTAATGTACATTAATTGGCAGCAAATGAACTATAGAACCCTTAATTTTTACTAACCAATCGCCTCGTATAAATTAAAAATTACTTATAATTATTTACTAAGTATTTCAACGTGAAAAGTTTTTACTATTTCATTGTTTAGTTTAGTTATATTGAAAAGCGGTAGTGTAGTGACAATAGACTGTAAATGTTTAAAAACGGACTTGTTTTTATGCAGCTGACTGGTGGTCCATCGGACTGTATCTGATCGGAAAATGGAGTGTGACACTCGCGTACAGTTCCGTATACATCTACGTCTCCGAGGTGTTCCCAACCAACATGAGGCAGACCCTCATTAGCTTCTGCTCAACTGCTGGAAGGATCGGATCACTCATAGCTCCTCTAACTCCATTGCTGGTAAGTAAAAAAAATATTCTTTTACTTTGGATACTTTTAGACACGTTTCCAGAATCCAAGTTGAAAGAAAAACAAAATTATTGTAACCTTTAGTATAAGATGTACAAATATGAAGGTAATTAAGGACTGGGATTAAAGAAGTGGTTGGTTTATGGGACAGTGTATATATGTTTAATAAGTTTTTCAATCATAGTATTGATTATTGCTTTTCAAGTATGAATATGTATGACATAAAATATATATCCCAAGAAAGTCTAGAAGCAAAAACACAAGACTAACACCTTGCCACCTAACCTGATAAAGCTGTAAAAGCTAATATTTTTGTTGGGCAGGACTGTCACAGCTACGCAAATATATTTCTTTATGGCCTCCGCTATTATGGGTCTCTCGTACCCCTATCTTTAGGAACGACAGGGTCGTTTATTTTCTTTATTGATTTTTTCACGTTCTTTTTTATTATCTTTCTATTTCTTTCATTCCACAATTTTCTCAGTCTTTTTCTTTCGTTTTATTTGCCATACGCAATTAGGTTTGACACGGCAGGGCAAAGAGTGTACATAGCTATAGTTTGAGACCTTTTTTAAAGTAGCGAAGCACGAGGGCTCCTAATCGAGTCTAGGCACAGGGCCCTATTTTACCGGATTAGGAAAAATAAAAAAGCGATGCAAGAAATGAACAAAATTATGCTCAATGAAGCTCATTTATAATAAAAGCGAAATATCACAAAAAAGAGATGTAAATATTTCCCTTTCATTTACAAGGACACAATGAATAAGCAGCAAGTTGCGTTGATGATAAAACAAGGCACGATTTTTTAAATTCTTCCTACATTGGCTGTAATGTGATGGATCTCGCAACCTAAGATTCGATTTCATAAAATTAGCGAACGTTTCTATAGACAATGCACATGCTTTTACCATAACATACCAGATAATGTTCAGAATACTTCTATTGCTATATTATAAAATTGGTAAAGTTTCATGTGATGAGGCTTACACTGAAAATAGCTTCATAGAAGATACCACATCTTGCGAATGGTGTATTCGTCTTTAGGCAATTTCAGTGTTAATTAAATATGCAATTCTGGTCATTGTGGTGATATTTCAGGGAGACCTAGGCATATATTAGCTGATATTATGTATTATTTAGTTGCTATATCTCTTGTAGAGGCTATAGAAAAAAAAGTATATTTCGAAGTAATAATTATTGGTCCAAGATTGTGTGTGTTATTTTTAAGAGGATAAAAAGAAAAGTCACAGGATCTAATTAAATCGAATGTGTGGTTCGATCAACTCTAAAGAAGTTGTAAATGCCAAGGTACAAATCAGATTTGAAAGAAATTTAATTATGATCCTTTTCCATCCGGCTCGCGAGGACCTTGTTAAGCGGAGTCATCGGAACGTAATCAGTTGCCGAGCGCCCGGGATTGTAAAGTCAACAGTTTTCTGTGTTTAATTGAGATGTTCGACAGGCCATTCTGTCTCTGTTTTAAATTAAAACTACGTTCATCGCTTGAAATATACGCAATACCGTGTTGCGCTATTATTTAAATCAATACCATGTTTATTTTTCGTTAAAAATGTATTTTACATGTGAATAAAGTTAAGCCGAACAATTTATTTTTATAAAGAAGTATAAAAATTATGTCAAAAATTAGTATGCATGAAATGATGAAGATCATGCTGAAGAATAAGGACACGGCTTTTTGTGCACTGCTGTATATATGAAGATGATTCTTGTGCACTGATGACGAATAATGATGATTCTTTTGCACTGGTGACTAATGTTAATTATTCATAATTACGATATAGATTACCAAATTTTAAATACTACAAAGTGCTTGATGTATTAACATCTAGGCTAGAACAGTGTTTCCCCCACTTACCCTTTTTGATTTAATATGAGATATAAAGATGATATAAGAATGAGATCTAAAGCGGGCATAAGAATTTTAGAAAAGCTATGTAGGGGCATGGAACATAAAATGATTTACAATATATGAAACGTATTTTAGGACCATTTTTTAGTAAAGCTTTTGAAATGTGTTATTCTAATTACGATATTTATGATATTTGTGGGAACCACAAAAACAAATCATGTCCGAGTTTGTTGTTCTGGTCCTTTGAAACTATAACTTAACTTGTACCGGCGTATTATAAGTTGGCCTCCCGTTATAAGGGAGCTCATTTTGATTCCAGTTTCTGTAAGATTATCAGTAAAGCCCAATGGTGTTCTTCTCATTAATAAAGTAATCACTATAAATTAAATAAAGACATAGTTTCTGAACACGATAATCTGAATCGAAAGACCAATGCCTTCAGTCATAAGACGTCTGCTGTTGAACTTATATTCCTTACCTATAGATTTCCACTAGTACTCGTTTAAAGCGGCCTGATTAGAGAATCTTCTGAAGGTGGTTACAAGTCCATCTTGTCCAACTTGTGGGCAAACGCTAAGATTGAATTAAACACAATTAATTAAATAAAATGTAATTTTGTTACAGTCTGTCTACCACAGATCGATGCCAACAGTGATATTCGGCGCTATGTGTATAATATCCAGCATGTTGGTGCTCATGCTGCCAGAGACGAGGAACATGAGGCTACCAGATACCATAGAAGAGGCTGAGGAACTTTCCAGAATGAAAACCAGATCAGTGAACAGTACTTAGCTGCGACACGATGAATACTGATAGAGAAATGTTAATGAAGTTTTTGAAAGGTAATGATTTTAGAAGAGAAAACCATCGGCCAATACTTTGTCTCCTTTTCGTTTTATTTTGAAATTACTTCCTTCCGGTCTGCAATGAAGAGAAGATAACGACACATCACTCAATAAGTCTTCAGTCTGAGATTCAAATTCAAAACATCTTTATTCAAATAGGTATTTATATGCATTTTTGAATCGTCTATTATATTAACATTATAAGTAGTAAGCTACCATGAGCCAGAAACTATTTGAACTTTTTAAACAAAATTTAACAATGTTTAATGCGTAAATCACAATATCAATTATATAAATGAGTGAAGAAACCGCGTTCCATATATTTCGACTATAAGCTATTGAATGCTGCAGTAAGCTCTATTTAATAAAATAATCTTAATTTTAGATTTTAAACTCAGAAAAGATCTAAGATATCTTGTGAAACTTCATTATTTATTGTTAATTGTTATTAAAGCAGTTTATTCATTTGTTATTTTCGGAAATATAGCAGCTAGATTCAGTAATAATAACAGAATACACACACAAATATAAAATAATACATAGTTATGTTGTCGATATCATAAACATATAATTTTGTTATCTACATATTTAAAAAAAATCCGTCAACGGTGATTTGACATCAAATTGAAATTGAAGTAAAAATAAAGGTAGTTTAAAAGAGTATTTAATTTATCTATAACATGTAAGTAAGTTTTATCTAATAATTCTCAAATCAAATTGAAAATGTTAGAAAAAAAATTGTAACATCTTTTTAGGTGAGAAACAGTCCTGATTTTTTCCTTTATTTGAGAGACGCACTACCCCGTACTTTACATATATTTATGTAGAATTTAAATTCACGTCCTATGCTACGTTTGCCGGTTCGTGAGCTCCAGTTCCAGAACATTATGGCCCCAACAGGCATCTGTTTTGTACGCTATGTAGCGTGTACACTGCCACTTTTACTTTTCAGTTGATGGACGCCCATTGCAAGACATAAGCCCTATTTAAAGATCGCCACGATGTTGTCGATCCACGGGACCTACTTACGCCGTGTCCACCGGCTCGTGGTCGCCGCTCAAGAACCTTCCGATCCCTACGACCATTGATTTCACGAGCGATGTGCTCCGATTACTGCCATTTCAGAGATGCAATTCTTCGAGTTACGTCAGTAATCTTAGTTTTTCTGCGGATTTTCTCTTTTCTAATTCGATCTCGCTTCAACAATCCAAGTAAAGCCCCCTCCATTGCTCTTTGGGTTACCAGGTCCATGTCTCAAATCCACGTCATCACTAGCAACACACATCGGTCAAAGGTAATCGTCTTCAGGTATTGCGGCATATTGGATGACAAGATATATCGGAGTTTCCCTAACACTGCCTGCTAGGTTGATTTATTCGAGTGATCTCTTTCTAAAATGTAATTTTTTTTGAATTTTTCAGTATTAAGTCCAAATCGAGTTCGCATGAGAGTTTGTACAACAGTGCAGACTCTTATAAAGAAACTATATTTTTGTGAATTTGAGTATTTCCTCCCTGAGTTAACCACATCAGTCGATAACATTTGATTCACCTGTTGTTGTGCCCCAATAATTATTATCAGCTCAAGATTAGGCTCCAAAAAGATTTTATCACCCCCGCTGAACAATGTTTAACCTCTTCAATTTCTTTATTGCTGTTATCGTTAAGATAACAGAACGTGTATCTGAAACGTTTGTTAATTTCTTAACTAACAGCAGAAAATGTGATTTATTTCTGCCTGCATCTTCTGACGCTATTTGAAGATACTGCCAAATTAGGTATAACTCCAAAACTGTGCATTACATTGTGGAAAGGAGACTTATTGAGTGGTATGTATAGTTTCTTTCAAATCAATTATACATTATATATTTATTAACTAAAAAAAAATAGATTTGGTTTTACAAAAATACGGGTTTTTATCGGATTTTAGACCCTATTTAACGCCAGCATTTATTTAATTTTAGTCTCGAATTTCAATTTATAATCGTACTAAAATTTTCGTAATTGTAATTACAAATAAGTCCAAAAGTCTATTTCTACCCTCAATTTATTAGTGTTCTAAATTGATAACACACTTGTATAATAATTAGAAATTCTCTATTCAATATTTTAGTATATATAGCGTAATATTTAATATTATCTCTAAAGAACTGAAACGTTATACGTTATACGTCAATGAAGACGAGCTTATAATATATCCAAGAGTATTGCTATAGTGCAAGAAGGTGAAGTGTGATTTGACTTTACACCATTCATATAGCAACATTATATAGCGACTTTTATGTCAAGCCTATGGAGCGAAGTAGCGCGCGAGTCGTTTCTGGGTTTTGCTTAAAATTATTAAAGCAGGGTACCTATTAAGAAAAATAGTCCAGCCTTTTGGAATCTGGGGTCGGCTTTAAAGTCACAAGCAGTGTTACGGAATAGGCTGTCCATTTGTCTGATTACCTTTAAATAATTTTTGATTATTCCTTTTGATGAACTGTTTTGATCGTTTTTTTTTCTACAAACAACACGTGGTCGTCCAGATCTTTCTGTCACAAACAGAAGAGGTTTTATTGTACCTATCAGTCCGGTACTATACATATTAAACTAATACCAAGCGTATGAAGGATTAAAAAATTGTACTTAGCACTATACTTACATGTAAAGCAATCACAACGATTCAGTTCTCTTTATCATCCAAATAGACGAAATAATAAAAAAAAAATATAAACAATCATATTAAAATGACAGATTCCAAATTCAAAATTATTATTTGTTTATTTTTAATTATAATCGTATTTATGGCCAGATAAACTAAAACTCCAGTCTCCACTACCATGTCGATTTATTTAGTTCTCGTTTGGTTTTAATAATAATAATAATAATAAATCTTTAATTCAGACCATATTTTCAGTCCATATTTATGTTAGTACAATATTCTTACACTATGTTAGTTGTTTACAAACATACAAACATACAGAACAGCACATGGGTTAGTAATAAGATAAACTTAGCCTATGTTAGTATTAAAATTAAGTATAAAAGAAAACTTACATACTAAATACACATACGCTTATTGGCGAGTGTATGTGCACCATTCCAGCAGGCCCAGAGAGGGCTGTCTAACTTATACGCCAATGTGCTGAGGAGGGTGCTAGTGCTCTCCGCCGCCCGTCTCATCATCGACGCTACACGCTTGCGGATGATCGCGTAGAAGTCGTCCACCCTCGCCTCCGCAAACATGGCAGATGCACTACAGTAGCGCGGCTTGCCCAGCACCGCCCTCAGCACATTGTTGTACTGCACGCGAAAGGCTCTGACGGTCCGCTGCTTATAGTCCGCCCACAGACTGCACGTGTAAAAAGTCTGACAGTATGCTCTAAACAGTGACAACTTTACCTGTTTATTACATCGCGCAAATCTGCGAGCCAACACATTGCCCCGGACCGACAACGCCCGCCGTTCCCTCTCTATGTCGCCGTCGTCCTTGAGGTGCTCGTCAACTATGTGCCCGAGGTACCTGAACTCAGCCACCCGTTTCAGGGGGGATCCACAAAGCATGAAAGTAGGTTTAAAGTTCGAAGGTTTATTATTCCCCCTAAAAACAAGGATCTCGCTCTTTTTCGCGTTGTAGCTGAGTCCATTCACCCCGGCATACTCCTCACATATTTTCAACAGTTTTCGGAGGCCACTGACTGAGGGGCTCAGCAGGACCATGTCATCAGCATAGCTGATGTTGTTTATAAAAACTCCATCAATCGAGCATCCGACACCCGCCCTACTGAGCCTCTCTATCAGCTGGTTGACGTAGAGGTTGAAAAGCCTCGGCGACGTCAGCCCTCCCTGCCTTACTCCACAATTCAGTTTATACGGGTCGCTCATTGCGTCTCCCCACCTCACTACATTTAATTGATTGCCATACCAGTACTGAAGAAGTGATAGCGGTTCCGGCCTTAAGTTGGTCTCGGTTCTAAAAAAAAAAAAAATAATAATAATTAACTTGTCTAGAATTAAAAACATTATTTGAAAATTACCCTAATTTTATATAAAACTTTGTATGGAAAAAAAATATTTTTTTCCTTCATTTTTATTTCGATTCTGATCAATATTATTATTTTTTATTTTTGAAAAACTAAGATTACTTAATATATTCCATTATATATATTCCATCACTGGTACAGAATTTGTACGCACTTAATTTATGTATAATTTTATTGTTATTTGAATAATTAGTTTAATTGCATTGATAATTTGAGATTTAAGTTGAAGCGATATATTGTTATTTACTTGAATTAATTCTAAATGTATAGACAACATAATGCTTTCAAATTAGGGTTGTACGTATCATTATTTTCATACGTTTCGATCAAAGGTTCTCATAGTGGTAGGTTGACCTTCAGAGGTCTACGTGACAAAAAATGGAGGTATAATTCGCAAGTCCACGAAAGTTTATTTTTCAATAGCGAAGAACTAACATGTCGGGTTGACTTCACTTAATGTTGGCAGATAATATTTAAAGAAATTTACCTGTAAAATCTTAGGTATGCAAATTACCATAAACACTTGCATTTATCTACGTATTTTTGTCGAGTTTTTTGAATATGGTAGGAATTTGGCTGTAGGGGTTCAAAGTGGTCTACAAGAAAAACACTTTGGGAACTTTTGGTTTATTTCATTTCTTTCTTTTGAACAAAGTAATATCACTTCTCAGATTTTAAATTCTGTTCTTTTAATTCTTATTGCATTTATTTCCGATATGTTTCTTAAAAACGAGTAATATAGATATTGAAATATATATATCTATGGTCTATATTGTCTAATGTATTTACTTTTATGTAATTCTTATAGATTCCCTTCACAGTATCATAGGAACTTACAAAATTAAAACCGATCACCATAATTGTCATCACAGATAAAATAAAGTATTACTATTTGTTAATATTTATTTTACTTTTAATATTAAGCACAACACAGCTATGAAATCGCAGGTAGGTTAAGAAAAATGTGTAACTATGCACCTTAGTTTTCGAACCCTAAACAGATTTATGTGAGAGCTTCTATATTGCAACGAAACAGATGGACATGTGGTCAAAAAGATTGAAAGACAGATATTAGACCGAAGTGGCATTTTGGTGACATTTTCTAAATTATTTATTTTTTCTTATATTTATAACTAAATTCACATCCACTACGCCTCTACAAGCCCGCCTATGAGTAGAATTTCGTAAAATCTTTTCTTAGCTGACCGCTACTACTACAAAAGTAACATCCCTACTAAATTTCAAGTCTCTGAACCTTATAGTTCTACAGATATCATGATGAGTCTGTACATTGGTCCAAAAAGGTAATGTGCCTAATATAAAAATATCCTGCCTTTAGAAGAGGACAGGGTATTATGGGGTTCCTTTCTACTAAAACCTCGGTGGTAGACCTTTGCACGGTACGAAAGACTCTTGTAAATCCATGGAGGACATTGCCATAGTTCCTCGCTGTGTGCAATTGCAATAGTTCGACACCACGTCGATTTGTCGTACTTGTAGGTGTTTAGAGCTACCCAGCTTTACACGCGACCTTAATGTTTTCGTAAGAGGCTAATCAACTTATATTTGTCGCCAAAATGACACTTCGATCGTAAATCTGTCAGTTATATATGTGTCCGTAAATAAGCGTTGTACGGTATAGTTGAATATTTTAATGTGTGTTATTTCGTTTTGTCTACCGTTAGTACCTTTTATTTATAGTTGATTCATACGTGTACACTCAAACATGTTTTTGTGCGACAAATGTAATTTTAAACAAATTGAATTATAATTGACGTAATTATTAAAAAACGCACCTTGTATATTTGGGATAGATATATACAGGAGTCTAGTGAAATAACTGTCGTCTCAATTGAAACTGAAAATCTTTAATCATGAAAGAGACTTCGAACTAATTGATTTATATTCACCGCATACAAAAATATTTTTCGATTCTCTTGTGAACTCTTTTTATAGCTGCTCATGATATTTATTTTAAAGTTTAATACTTTCTCTAAATCGGACAAAAACAGGTTTGAATGTACTTTGTGAATATGATCTAATATCTGCGTATTGTTCACTAATTCGCTTCATCATCAGATGGGACCAATAAAAATGTTTGTTTATTTGTATCTACAATAGTTTTTGCATTTTTGTGTGTTACTTGTATACCCATAGTTATTGCGGACAGTACAAATAAATGCATTGTTATGTTCACATTTTTTTACAATAAACTATTGAACTGATTATTTGAATTTATTGACAACCCTTTTCCTATATTACATATTAAATCGTTTGCTGTATCACTGACTCTATCAACGAGCCACGAGGGGAACTATTCTGGAGATTTCTCTACGTGATCAGATGGTTGCAGGAGCCACAAAGTTCTGGAGTAAGAGACCATGAACCGGCAAGCGTAGCGTAGGGCGATCAACCACAAGAAGTTAAGATTAGGGTTCTTTTAATGGCCCCCGCTATTGGGAGCCTCTCGTACCTCCTATCTAGTTTGGGATAGGGACTTGTTAACATTTATTTAATTTTTACTCCGACATTTTTATTTTCTTTCTCTTCTTTCTTACGTCATATTATCTTTCATTCGTTTCATTCTTTCCCTTTCGCTCTATATCGCCTTTCATTCATTCCTTAAGGTTAGGGTTGTCTGTCCACAACACAGTTGCCAAGACAACGTTATTAAGGATATTGGAAGAGAGCAGATGGATACAGGCCGCTTTGTTATTGTAAATATATGTGAGGCCCACGTCTAGTAGGTAGACATCCTGAGACTGTAGTGATAACAATACATTTAATATTATGTCACTATTTGCTCCAACAGACTAGTATAGTTAAAAGTTATCGAACTGTCGCAGTGTAAAAGGTAAAATAAGTAAAACGTATTTCAGAGTGATCAATTTATATATTAATTTAATACTTAAATAATAAACAATAATTACAAAAATAACTTATTCATTTCGTACACTGTAAGACTAGTAATAATATAATTATATTCTTTGCAATGCTGGATGGGAATCTACATTTTTTGTTTGATGACTTTCTAACAGATATTATGCTAGAGCTCCAATCTAGTTGCAGGCAGTTAGGGAGACGTTATATCTTCTAAATTGTTCATAGCTGTAATGAAATATGTCTTCTATCTTAAAACTGACTCGGCAATAACACAAGCGGGAAGTACACCACACACCTTTTTTATCGATGATATATTGGCTGAGACCATGGAGGACCCCGGGTACAATGCTCAGTGATATCAGTAGAGCGATAATATATGGATCCGAATGTGGTCGCGCATGGCGGGCGTTATATGAAAGTTCCAGGTCACCCAAAGAGCAATGAAAAGAGCTTTGCTCGGAGTTTCGGAGAAATAAGGAGATCCGCGAAGAATTAAGTTTATCGATAATTCGAAGTACGGAATGTCTGAACTGGAAATGGGCGGAGCATATGGCTCGTGCAACCAATGTCAGTTGGGTTCGAAAGGTTCTAGAAAGGCGACCATGATCCGGTAAACGCGGTGTGGGTAAGCATCTCATTAGGTAGACCGACGATAGAGTCTAGAGAAATCGCTGGATGCGGGTAGCGCAAAACGACATTGTGGCGTTCTTTGAGAGCGGTCTGTCTTGAAGTGTTGGTCTATCGATTGAAAAGAAGAAGATCTCGGCCATAAAGGTAGACGAAATTACGAGAGGGCCAACAAAAAAACTTTTTGAATAAAATAGAGTGGAACTGTAAGCAAACAATTAGATACTATATTAAAGTTTCGTTTGTATGAAACCAGACTAACATAAAAGAAATTTTAATAAACTTTTTCGCGTAACTCGTCACGTATGTATTTCAGTGGAAAGCGTGTTTGCGAAATTACGTAATGAATTCTCGGAGTGGAACAAATAAAATTATTCCCGTGACAGAAACTGCAGCCGGAGGGGCCGGGTTATGTTTTTTGGTATTTTTATGAAGCACACCGACAACCTGTCGTATTAGCGAATAAAGTATTTTTTTAAGTAACTAACGCTATTTTCACGTTGCATTTACAATTTAAGTTTGAAGTGGTAAGGTATTGGAGACGATGAGTCTAGATTTCTATGGTTACTAAGCGCTAGGGTTCCCTGGATAGCCTCTCGTGCTTCCCGTCTTGGATACATATGGATATTATAGCATCTTAAAATATTATAATCATCTTAAAGTCAATTATTCTTTCATTCCTTATTATTCTTTGTTCCGTTCATACTTCACCTCACTTTCTTCGCCTTCCTCCGCCGAATTTTTTCAAGTAATATTTTTTCTGTATTACTTAATTTTTGTCTTTTACTTTCTTGTACATTATGAATTTATTTTTAATTTTTATTTACTTAATATTCTTAGTACTATGTTACATTTCAATATAGATTTAATAGTCTATCACAGTTCGTTTCTTTGAAGTTTATATTCATCTATCTAATCTGTTTGTTTCTCTTTATACACTCCGACAACCTTTCTGCAATACTCCAGGAAGGTAAGGCAACTATTGTACATATTACTAGATATATTACACTGAATTGGAAGATCGCTTACTTGTAATAGTGCTACTGAAACTCCTGTACGGTTTGCGCAGTAAGACGGGAGAGAAGCGGCCAGTCCGTAACGTTATATAATTGTATGTTTAAATATATTTATACATTAATATTTCAAAATTTTAATGAAATATAACATTTTTAATTATATGACAATAAGATACTCCGCCAATGTGACAGGACAAACTACAGAAGGTGCCTCTCTTGGACCTTATTTGACATCGAAAGCTGTAACAACACAGTTACTATTGGATTTAAAACACAAAATTTAGAATTAACGCTATAAATCTGTTCATTCTTATTTAATTTAAATTCTTACTCCTTAAATCTAATAAATATTTTTATAACACGTTTATTTTTCGACCCGAGACATCATAACTAACACCCGTTTAGGGCCGCCGTGTAAAAAAGGTTGGATACCACTGTATTAAAGATATCTGCTCCAGTATTTAGAACTCTCTAGGGATACATCATTTCAAGTTTATCGGTTATATAGAAGACTACGTCATGTCTCTTGATGGTTTCACTCTCGAATTGCGTCTCAGGTGTACCCTCTCGTCTAACTTTGTAGACTCATAAGATGGAGATACGTTTTAATTCGAATTAAATGGGTAACGCGTCTGATGGTGCACAGCGGAGTTCACTCGTGTCCTTGGAGATGACAATGAGTGGTGAAGTTTAAGTCATAAGGTTTTACATGTCTGTGTTGTTCGTGCGTGTTTATATGTACGCGAGTTCATATGTTTTAAACTTGAAAATTGAAATTTATTTATTTTTAGTAACTCTATTAATTTAATTAGATGATAAAAAACCTTCAGACAATTTAACCCTTTCGTTACTAGCCCCGGAGTTAGCCGACATCCGTTTGCCGTTCCTTATATTGTATTATTATTGAATTGATTCTTCTTAGGGTGTAATCATTTTTATTATTGAATGTGCCTTTATTTGAAAACAGTTCTTTGGCAGTGAAGTGCGTATTTGTAAACTAAAATATAAAAGTAAAAAAAATAAGAAACGCCCGGTTCAGTAGCGTTACTTCGGCTGAACGGACTGCGGTAACGAAAGGGTTAAATAAGCATTCCACATTATACGGTATAAAAATGGTAAATCTAACTTTGAGATGCATCTCTATCGCTGAATCCAACTATGCATTTTTCATGAAATTACGAAACATCTCGTCTAATATTCCGCGGTTTATAAAGTTGAAGTTCTACCAAAGTGTCTTACCTTTATAATTTACAATACAGAAAACAGGTCTTCCATTTTTCTTCATCTTTCGAAGCCTTATTGACAAGGTCAGTCGTGACTGTCGTCAGTGGGATTCTATCGGCTGAAAAGAATTCTATGATCCATAAATATTTAAATGTGAATGGAATTTTCTTTTTCTTCTTCTTTCAACCGATAGAGGCCCATTGCAAGGCATTGGCTTCCACCAAAGATTACCTCGATGACTGGTCTAGCGCTTTTCTCACTCCGCGACTTTGAATACATTACCGCTGAACCGTATTGGGAACCGTGGCTACATACGACATATATACAGCCTGCTTTATTGTTAAGACATGCATAAATAAGTTTTAGGTTAATAACTTATCCTGAATTCTTTACTACGAACAATACTAAAAATAATTTAATTATTTACATAGAAATTTTGAGTTATATATAAAGATTTGGCTGTTTGTTTACGCCTTATCCTAAACAGAAGTGATGCAATTCAAACACCAGCTGATCCCGCTTCTTTTTGACAGTTAAAATGAGACACGGCGCGCTCGGTACGAGATGTCATCCGTTCAAAAGATTTATTGCGTCTCAACGCCCAACTGTTTGTATTCTTTCAAGCTAAAATATCGGGCAGCTTCATATGGTTTCTATATTAAAAGATTCGGTTTAAAGTGGATCGTTTATACCAGAGTTCCTCAAACTTTTTTGTGTCGTAAACCCCTTGGCCATGTTTTTCCGTGTTGGGTAGACCCCCTACTTACCTGATATTGATTTCCTGTAAATTTCTAACTGTAGTGAAGTTTAGTGTTAAAAACTTAAAGTAAAAACACATGTTAATTTATTAATTTGCATTGTTTTTTTATACATTTATTAATTGAATTTAAATTAAAACTACTCAAAATAAAATTTTGTATCTGTTATGTAAAATATACGTAACATATTAATAGTTTTTTACTTCATAGGTACTTTTATAAATAATGTAAATGTTTTGATATTATAAGATAGTATGATGTAAGTAAATAGGTACTATTAGTGTATGTGTTGAGATCCACTATCATGGACCCCCATTTTCATTTCATGGACCCCCAATTTTTTTTTTGCTGACGTAGACCCCTTGCAGGTTGTCATAGACCCTTAGGGGTCGATATAGATCACTTTGGCTATCACAGGTTTATACTAACGGTGACATATAAAATTATAATCTCTTAAATGACAAACCATGCATATTGCTTGTGATGGCAGAAAGGTTCTTGAGCGGCGACCACCAGCTGGGGTAAGCCTCCCATTAGGGGGACCGGCGATATAGTTAAGGCTCCGGGAAGTCGCTGCATGCGGGTAGCGCAGGACGGATCATCGTGGCTCTTACAGTGGGCGTCCATCGGTTGATAAGAAGAAAAGCCTAAACATTACCATATAAAATATTACATGATGCAATGTACAATTATATCTGTGATCATATTCATAAAATATGTAAAATTAAACTATTTTTATTCTATATCCATTAGATTATATATAAAATATGAAACCTTTTTAAGAAGAAACTAACAATTTTATCAATAGTATAAACTTTATTGCGCGTTACTTTAAGATATTTCATGTATTTATTTATTAACGCTAAGTGTATTGGTGGCCTTGATGTCAATTATTTTATTCTTTACCAGAATGAACGTGAACTAACTAAATGAAAATGAACTAACGTAATGGCGCAGAGATAAGTAAACAAGTGTATATAGCTCGTGATAAAAAATAATACAATTAAAAATACAGAGTGAAGGCCTTACTTCTCCGTGTTTGACTACCAACTCGCCTAGTGGAAATTGATGACATGGTCGAAGACGAAGCACGCGGACCGAGTAGGTACCTATTCATCCTGATTCTGAAGAGACCTGGGTTATAATTTTCAAGAAATAAGGATGCCCGGCAGATCTTTTTATACTCGGGCTAGGACCAGAAAAGTAAAGTTGAAATACCTTCAAGGAAACTCCATAGTGTAAGAGAGTAGTGGGCGTCCCTTAGAAGCGAGATGATGGGATAAGGATATGAAGTTCCGCAGCGCATTTCCCAAAATAAAGTTAAGTAAGAAAAATAAGTACATAAATTTTAAAGCAATTTTCAAATTTTAACCTTATAAATTTTTATCATATATTAGTACGCGCTTACGAACTACTGTTTAGGTACACGACAGAATGATTATTTTTAAAATAGATTTTTTTCATTATTTTCCTCTTTATTAGCAATTTTTCTGTATGTTTTTTTATTTCTTTACTCCGAAGGATATATCCTCACAAAAGAATTCCTTCTTATAAATAGATTTGTATACAGAAGAATATAATACATACATGGTATGTTACAAATATTTTTGTATCGTATTTGTAGAAGAGATTTTCACTTATGTACTGACTCATCACGATATCTCTGAAACCATAAGTCCAACAGTCTTGAAATTATGTATGTATATAACTTTTGCCGAGTAAAGTTCAAATAAGAACGGATTTTGCTAAATTATACACACAAGGTAGTTTAAGGGTGCGTTCATTGAGTTCGCGAAGCAAGAAAGGGGATATCTGCTTATATAAAATCAAATATTGATTGTTATAAACTGCATTAATGTTAAAGAAAGTCAATCATATATAAATCGTCTTCAATATTTCATTTCAGTCTCACTTTTATGTTTTAATGTAAGAGCCAAGCCCTAACACCATCTAAGTCACGAGAAAATTAAGGTACCTATGAACAATTTTCTTATCCTATCTATGGATTTTAGGCATTTTGGTCTACAAGGAATAAGGATAAGGGAGCATTCATTAAAAATCGTACATTTTCAAAGTCTATCTTATTATGGGCGTCAATTTTGACTTGAATATTTCGTTGATATGTTAATAAGGGCCTAACTACGCCGAATCTATCACCTCATAGTCGCCACTCTAGAACCTTCCGCCCCCAACGGCCATTCGCGGTAACTGTAAGATATGTCGGTGATCTTGGTTCTTCTTCCGTTCTCCTTGTTTCTGACTCCATCTCACAGCGAAAAAAATAATTTAGTTTAAATATACAAGTGTTAGTTTGTATAATTCGCAATTAGCAAAGAAGCTTCAACCCAGTGAATGTAAAGCATACGGGAGAAGCATTGTAAACGCACGAAGCTAACTCATACATTGCTTGCCGGATCAAAAACCAATATTTGTGTTCAAACAAAATCTGAACGTATTTTTACCAAACGTAGGTAGTCGAATCCGAAATACGAAAGCGTTTTTTATTTGCGCTATACGTTTTTATTCATTTATTTACCAAGACATCTATCAAAGGTATGATAGATTCATTTTCATATGATGATATTTTATATATTAACTAAATGATCGTGTAAAACATATATATATAGATAAAGACTTCCGATCCTGGGTCGTGGATTCGAGTCCCGGAATACAATCATATAAAATTCACACTGTATTATTTATATAGGATTGACACTCACATACAAGTGTCTAAGCAGCAGCTTCCTTTGCGTGCCATAACACGGTAATGTTATATACCCCCATAGATATCTTTTGGGGAGACCTATGCCTTGCAGTGGGCATTTTAGAGATGATTAAAAAAAAACCCTTAACACGCTAACGTTTATAAATATAGACTTATGAAAGAAATGAACAGGATGATATAAATTAAACCATAATATTATTTGTGACGAATGAAAGAAGAAATAAATGTTTAACTGAAAAAAATATTTACCCTCAAAATATTGTATTGCCCCGGCCTTTAAATACAGAGGGGGTTGAGGGGGGAGTTGTATGTGAGGGTACCCCTAAACGGGCACCAAAAAAAAAGTCGTTGAAGATATTTTTTTTTCAATATAGAACCTGAAGCTTTCTGAACGCTATCATAGAGAACCAATTTCAAAAACCACGTTGCTGCCTTGTGAAGTAAAATCTATGGTACACAAAATTTATTTTTTACTTCTAGTGTTTACATTGTATATCAAATTTCCTGAGAAAATCGATAATGTTTTTGTGGACCAACAATACATTTTAATACACGTAGTTTTTCATTAAATAAGCACTGCCTTTTATTATAAAATATTCTAAAATGTTTCCGTGAAACTCAATGCTATTATAAATTCGCAGGCGTTTGTTTAACATGCATAGTAATATTTTAACGTAAATTAATTACCTCTATTGCGGTGGAGCAGTACTTTCTGTTTCGGATAAAATATTTCTACTACATTTCGATGGTTAGAAATAAAAATGTTTTTATATTTAAATTTGTTTATTGTTCTAAATAACAATATTGTGCGAGGTTATGGGAATATATTACAGATATATTTAAGGAGACCGCAGAGTAATGACGCTTTCTTAAGTTATATTCACACGACTACATTTTAAACAACTTTTTATACCTTATCAACAATATATTCACCTTCGCTATCAACAAACTTTTGCCATCTAGTATACAAATTTTCAATGCTGGATCAGTAAAAATCAATCGGTTTTTCTGTAAAATATTTCGACAGAAACGACATTACTTTCCGGCCGCCCTAATATATTTTTAAACTAATTTGGCACCTAACAATATGTGGGTGAGTGATATAGATGGTATAAAAGTTTTAATGGCTTGAATCTATAGTTCTTTTATAAAAAAAACTAATTTACTTGTGTATGACAGGCCAATAATTTATGACAGTACAAACTCTTTAGAGACATAGTAAAAAATAATTAATTTTGATATAAAGTAATAAATAGTTCTTGTATAGAATGTAGGATACTTTGATTAATAGTAAATGAACTATAGGTTCACATGTTTAATTTTTTTTCATTTATAAACAAAAATACAGGATGTATGTAAATCGCTTGTATTATTATTAAAGCCTCAAAATTAAGTTGACAGTAATGAATCGCGGTAAAGAAGTAAGCAAATGACGTTCGACACAAATGACTGCATTAGGATACATGCATTTGTACTGACTGTTTATTATATTAAAACGAGCATTATTTATACGATTTTTTTCATGCCATATTAATAATCAAACTAGTTTTAATGTAGTAATTGATAATTGCAATTAAATCGGAACATATTTGGAACGTCGGATCCTGGCTATCGAGACATATATAAGCGTATATTGAAACAAAAGTTGACTTGATAACTGAAAAAAGTCAACATGAAAATACCGTCATTTTTAGACCGGACTTACACTACTGACTAAATGGCATTTGCAGATTAAGCTTTATTAAGGTGGCAGGGAGCTAAGTGCACCTAGCCTACCTCTTTAAAGTACGACTTGTCTGGTACATATTTCTATTTTACTGGATTGGAACCTCGCTCTCGATTAGAGAGAAGAAAGTTCAAGTATCAAGACTATGAAAGAATGATTATACGATTTGTAACCTTTGATTATTTCCTATTTTTAAGCAAAGATTTACATGACACGTTTTATTTAGCACATAAAACATACTTTTAATTTGTTAACCTACTATTTTAGATTGTTTATTTATATCTTCTGTATATACTCATATTTTGTACTGTTTTATCTATGCAATTGCTTATTAGTAAAGATGGAATCACATATTTGATCACAATAATGATTTATAATAATAGTACCCTAGTTCAATTTAGGCTTTTCTGAAATCTGGAGGCATTTGGAAGCTGTTAACGCCTTTTTTTAAAGAATGTCATCATAGAGGAGCTCAACTTGGTAGTTTTTATCAATATGGCGAAATTAATTTGGTGGGAAATCTTATAGATACCTTTGGAATGCACGATTATGTGGAACCTGAGTGGTCATTTTTATCGTATTTAAAAGAGCACAAGGGTAAAACGGCTCAAGGGCAACACGCCTGTGCCTGTCGGTACTGTGTGGTTAATTCAGATTTGTGGGCAGCTGTACACGGTTTTACAATACACTTCCTTATAACTACACTGAATTATCAATTTTTAAATTTGCTGTTAATGATTTTTAATTGATAAGGCTTGGAAATGAATTTTTCTAACCACTGTATAAAGGATGTTGTGACAATAATTAGATTCAGGTTCTTCCCAAATTTCTAATGGCTCCAGTTAATGGAGGCGGCTTCTCTTACATCTCTTGTCTTACACAGGGCTATTTTTCTTAATAAGTTTTTCGCTTAAATTCCATGCTAGCATTTTGTCCTTTTCAATACATTTCACACATCTTTTCTTATATTCGTCATTCCTTTTCACACTTTATTTTACTCTCTTACATCACCTACCCTAATTTTTCACCTCCTGAACGTTGCTTTTTACAATTTTATTTTTATATTTTCTTTTGTTTATATTTGCATTCCAGTTTTTACTTCACATTTTTAGCTTAAAGCTCTTAGCTTTAAAGATATTATAATGGAGCTCGAGTTGATTGTAGATTTTCTACCAAATAGAACTTTGTGTAAGTAAATCTTATTGGATATTATAATGAATAAATATCACAATATATTTGTTTTATACTTATTATATTTTGACATAAATACATTAAAAATAAGTTACATTGTGCATTATATACAGTTGTGTTATAATACAATAAGAAAAGTGATGATCTTATTTACGATATCACATTATATAGATCAGGGGTGGCCAACCTGCGACTCGAGCTGTGACACATGCTACTCATTGAAGGATTATATCAGGCTCGCGATAAATCTAACCGAGTTCATTTTTCATTTTTGTTCTATTATATTTAAAAAAAAAGATTAATATCGTTTCATACATGTCTTAAAACTTGATTTAAATGATTGTAACATTTAATTTCAATTTATATTTCGTACTTTTGGAAAAGGAATTTAAAATTCAAAAAAAACTTTTTATAAATACGTATTTATTTACGACTCACAACAAATTTGAAATTTTAAAAAACGGCTCGGACTGTCAAAGTTCTTGGCCACTCCTGTTACAGACGATTATATAGTACAAAGTTTATATATATATCTTTATATATATATTTTACTAGAATATGTACAATTATATAGAAAATTCAGATTTGTTTGTCTACAGTAAATGCAACAATTATAAAATAATTTCACAGCATTTTACAGAATGACGTCAAAAATTAAATATAAAAGATTGTTTTGTATCTTATAATATATCTTCTGTTGTGATGTAAATACGTTTTATATATAATAAATTGTGCAGTATTTTTAAGTGAAGAGGATTTGTTTATATATTTATATAAGTAATGTGCTAACTTCCATAAAATAAATCACTAATTCTTTAACAATAGTTCATAGTCTTAATGAAGTCGTAGGAATAGAGGGAAAGACGCCAAGAGCGCGATCACCAACCCAATGGGTGTACTTTGTGCGTGGTGAAGAGTCTAACTATAACGGAAGCACTAGGAAAAGCAGGTCATCGAGACCTGTGGAGGCGTGTCGTCAACTCCTTAAAGGCATACCAAGAAGGGGCGATTTCCAGCAATCAAGAAAATATACCAAGAAAAAGGCCACGGTAGACAATATCGGCATTAAATCCGACGTATTTACTCGTCAACAAATTCTAACTTAACCGCTAATGACCATAAGGACAGGGTAATTCATGCCGATTATAAATACAGTGGTATAGTAGCTTACATTTGGTTTGGCACATCGTAAAATGCCGTAGATATTAGGCTTGGTTCGGTTTTGTAAATCGTTCGAATTTAACGCACCAGTGTATCTACACCTTAGTAATTGTTATATATAGATAACGATGATCTTCACCGTAGAGTTCTGCTTGATGTGCCGAATCACATGCCGGGTACAAAAACAGTTTATTTCAGTTTAGTTATGAGAAGTTAAATTTTTATTACCTGATACATTGAGAAAAATCACAGCCGGATATGTATTTGTGCAAATATATAGTTATACATAATTGTATGGTTATATGCATCCTTTATCGCTTCTTCGCTGGGACAGTCTCTCTGCTTCTTCAATTGTGTCAGGTAGAGGAACGTTGATTGTCTCCGGTAGGGTGAATACCAGAGCGCTGGCCACTAAGGATAGACTGCCGAAGAATATTGCTGGCAGGTTGTCATAGTATAATGCCTGTAACAAAAACATATCCAGAAAACATTGTCGTAAATACTTTAAAATTAAAATCGAAATATTCTTAATTTGAATTTGCTATTACAAGCGTTTTAGAACTGTCAATATACATAAAACGTCGGCATTGCTATCTTTACTAAACTAGTGTATAAACGTTCTTTGTATTTTAAATCTGAAACATAACTAACAAAAAAAAAAAAGAAAAACAATACTAAAAGAAAAAATAGCTGATGTATCCAATAAGGTAGTTTGTAGCAGCCCGAGGCGAAGCGCCTGAGGGAGATCTCGGGCAATATAGTGCTACGTAATAACGGCTGCAAGCCTGCGCGCTAGAATACTCTATTACTTCAACCATATTGCACGAAAGGGCTAGGATAATCAGAAGCTAATAGTTGCCGGCAACAGAGGGTAAAAAGGCCATTGGACGATCACCTACACCTTGGACTAACCCAATTTCAAAAACATGCGAAACAAAAGTGCACGGCTCCTTAAAAGTTCACAAAATAGAACAGCCTGAAAAAAGATGGTTGCAGAAATTGAGGTGATGGTCATGACCCGCAGTCATGAGAGAGCGACGAAGAGAAAAAAAACAACTGTACCATAGCACGGGAAATCGCAGATCTGTGGGGGGTCGGGAGCCTAATTGGGAGGGAACGGAGCAGATACTTCACCCTGTCTCACCTGGGTGAGCTGGGGAGCCTGGGTGTAAGTATGTATGTGCAGCGAATAATCCGAATGCGTCACCTAGGCCTTGATATGGAAGTTGTAAGAGAGTGTGTTATAACCTTCTCCTATGTTCAGGTTACCGACTGCGGATGATCTCCAAAGTGTTGGCCACCATCTGTTCTATCACACGATTTTGTCTTAATGTGGATTAATGGGTAACCTAGTATATTTACATTAAGATAGTACATGACCTTGAATCTTGGTTTCTTACTCTGGACCTCATTGACGGGCTCACAGATCCTTAACGAGCTATGGAGCGGGATTTGTTTACGAAATCGAATTATGAATCAAGCCCTCCGTAGAAAACGAAAATAACCAACATAGCCGGGTGAATTGGCAAATGGAAGTGACAGTGGGTAGACCACATAACAGATGACCGATGAAGCCTTAAGGTTCTAGTGTGACAAGCGTAGCGTACGACATCCACTTACAAAGTGGACATGCGACCTTGGCAAAGTCATCGGAAGACGATAGATACAGGCTGCTTCTAGCCTTTTTGGACAATATTTTTGTTCACATCCGTCCAATTATTATTTACAATTGTAACATGAAAAATTAACAATAATAAATTTATTGTTTAATTGCACACGATATATTTAAAAATTATTCATACACTAACACGGCAACGCCGAACGTATTATTTGATTAGATCTTATACAAAAATAGCTGCTATTTTTTTAACACAGCAAACAATGTGTATCGGATTAAAAATGTTTATTCATTAACCGTCATAAATCAAAGCGGCTAAGTAAGAAACACGCTGGAAAGGTAATTTATAATATACCTTTAAAAATCGTAAGGAACGTTTATTTTTAGCTATTAATATTATATAGCACTGCTATAAGCTATTAGCTGCTTAGTGATTAAGAACTGCAGCTTATGATCGTTCAATACTCAACAGACGCGCACGCTGAATAAATTATAGCAAGTTTCTCTTGGTTGATTATAATGACGTTTGAACTCACAGGACGATTGTTTTTGGGGATGCGTGTATATTATAATAAATTATTGTATTATACATCCTATTTAAAAATGATTTCTGCAATAATAAATCTCTATATTATAGTAGGAAAAAAAGGTTTTCAAAATTAGAATTAGTACATATTAAAATTAATTACTTTTTACTACCCGTACCTGCAGACTTTGTATTGCTAGAAGTTATTTATCTGTCGTATTCCACTATAAAAAAATATTGTAATGTTTTTCAGAGTGAATGCTTTATGAAGGATAATTCGAAATAGGAGCTAGGGTTTACGCTAGGGACTTTATGTGCCTTTTCCTCCTTTGCTTGAGGTCTGGTAAAGCTGTTAATGGGAATAGACAAACAATGTTCAGATCAATACGTAGGACCTCCACCGTTGTCAGAAGTTACATTAATATCTGTAAACGGTTGTAAAATAATTTAAAATAATGAACCAGTTCTTACCAGTAATGGCGTCAAAGGTGCCAGAGTTGACCCAACTCGGCCCAGAGCTGAACACACCGCTAGCAACGACTGCCGGACGCTCGTTGGAAACACCTCCGACACATAGATATACACAGAGCTGTACGACACTGTGATTGAGAATTTCCCGGATAGGTAGAACATCAGGGATAACCACTTTTGATCTGGTGAGAAAGATTTATTTATTAAAAAAGCACGTCATCATTATAAACACATTATATATCCTGATTCATCAACATCACATCATCCGGTAGACATCCATGGCACGGCATGGAACTCTTCCAAATATAGCAACGCTAATGTGAGGGCGCTACCTTAGCCGCATATCATGGTCGCTCCTCGAGAGACTTACGGATCTAATAGCGGCTGTAACAAGAGTGATGTGTCCTGTTCACTGCCTCGTCATTGATCTAGGTTCTTCTGCGATCTCGCAGTGAAGTTCCCAGCGTATTCTTCTCCATTGCTCTCTGAGCGAATTTGTGAACGTCTTAGATGCGTAAGCCATCACCGCCAAAATAAACGAGTCAAAGAACTTCGTCTTCGAACATTGCTATGCATATCCTAATTAAAATTTGTACGAGTTTCAATCGCAAATTGTAACTTGTACTTTTTAGGTGACGGCATGAGGAAATACAAAATTAATAGTCAGAGATACTTGGAGAGTGGTTTATTTATTTCGTACTAGTTATATATACAAACAATCGGAAGATCTCCTTTGCGTGATCTTTTCAAATAAGCACAATGTGCGGTTTTTATACTAAATTCCGAGAGTAGAAATTTCACCTAAGCGTCCAAAAAGGAAGTCAGTCAACAATAGGTCCTACAGCTATGTTTACCTATAAAGGAAGGAATCAATGTCAAAATACACTGAATGCTAACCAACGGGTACTGTATTGTTTCGAAGAAGTTAATACCGTTAGCCCTAAGGCTTTTACAGTTTGATCTGACATGAGTTGACGCAGGACAAAGGTCCGTGAACTGTACTAAAAATTAAAGCATCGTGTTTCTGAGCCTACATGTAGTCGGCATCTTGCAAACGATAGCGTGATGTTAAATGCAATCCGCGCCATCTAGTGCAGAATATTGGAACTTATATCTGTTTTGCTTGCATTCTTTAGTTACAAATTAAATGGGCACGAACTATTATTTTAAAACAAATATTTTCCTTAGTTTAGAAGGCATGGGTATATTTTTATCGTAAATATATATTTTGAGTATTATAAATATAATGATTATAATGTAAGCCAATAATTATAAAATAAATGTTTTATTAAACTTTGCGAAATGTAAAAATAAAAGTATATCTCGTGGGGATAAATCACTACATTAAGAAAACATTATATGAATAAATGAATGAAGGCGGATATCGATTTTAAAATTGACTAATACTCTACTCGATGTTTTAGAATTGGCAAACGTTGTAATTTTAGATTTTTATTTATGAAACATATATGATGAAGAAGTAGAGATTTTTTTATTAAAAAATTTTGGCGGTTTATCAAAAAAAATATAGTATATGCAGTTTTCATTAGAAAACTCCATATGATAGTAAAACTGGCCATTACTATTACGGCTATCAATACTTTTTAGTGTTTATTAAAAGCGTTTAAAGGATGGATGTATTAATCTTTTGACAGTAAATGAGTTTTGAAAATTTCACACCTTTTTCCAATAAACCTTAATAAAACGACAGTTTTACAATATAGTATGTTACATTATTTTATTTTATCTCTTCAAATGCGATAGACAACTTCTAGCACCACAGAGTCTATAGGCATATTAGTAAACAACAATTATATTTGATTTGTTGTCATCATTTATATTGATATTTAAATAGGATGTACTATTTTATAGTTAACAGCAAATGAGCTATACTCTTGTCCCTTTAAAACTTTTACAGATATAATAGATCATCCTGTATGTGTATACTTGTGTCTTGAACATGGGAGTCAATCAGAAACCAATTTTCTTTTTTTTTTTAAAAGCATTCAAATGTTAATAATTAAGTAAAATTTGCATATATATTGTAATTAAAAATAACACGCTCGCGTCTCTTACCGATTATTGCGTTATACCACGTGGCGGACCCCTTCCTCGTACTCATATTGGAGGCGCAATAAAAATAATTATAAAAGATAACTAAAAACCAATAGTTCGCCAAAGAAGTTGGAACGTTGAAGCGCAGTATAGTCTCGTTAACATAACGTTTCGCGCGATGCCGGCTTCGTAGTGGTTCATAAAAGTTGGTCATAAACATCTCGCGCCGACGCGAGACCGGCACCTCACTGTACACCCTGCGTCTAGTGCCGGCGCGAGGCAGACAGCTAAGTTGTTAAAATGATCAATGAACTACTGCCAGTTATTGGTCTGATGCAGTTTAAAAGAAAAATAAACATTTCAGAATGATCGATTCGTAAATATTGATTGGAAATAGGACTCTGTGTGGAAATTGACTCTGTGTTTGGCGCTAATCGGTGTAACATAGCTCCTGAAGGTGCCCCGTGGAGGGGCGAAACACACGTTGAGTAATTTGGCGGTGGCGGTTGTGTGATTCGCATTGTTTGCCGCATACGCATTTATCAGCGAGCTGGCGGGCGGTGCACTTTGTTGCACGACTACCACTGCATATGCGGAAGTGGCTAAATAATGGTCCTTTTCTTGCTTGGAAATAGGAGTTTTAAATCTTTTTCTTGACGAATGTGCTGTATATATAAGTAGATTTATCATGATTGATAAATAATTTCCGCCGGCTGTACAATAAAGTCGATTTAATATTATTTCATAAATTTCTGTCCGTTCGTTAAACAATGAACGCTACGCAAACAAGCGCTTTTAATTCTAACGACGAAGTCCAAGTCGAGGTGTCGACAAATTGGGATCGACGGGCACCGAACCTGTTTACCTTTCGCTATAATTAGATTGTTTAACTGCCAAGTTGAAACTTGTTACTGTTTTAGATTAGTGGCGAACGTAATCTAAAATTCGTGCTTTATTATTCAACGATTTTGTTTAGTTTAACTGAGTAGTTAACGGGAGTTTACCAATATACTATTATTTCTATTCTCTTTCTCTTCTTTGGTTTTTATAGGTCCTAAAATTGGACAGATTTTGTGCCCTGTGTTGTTGGAAAACATTGGATGCGTGTCGATTCCAACAGGTTCTATTAGGAAACTATAAGAAAGGTTAAGTCCAATTGGTCGTGCCAAAGTTGATATTTATTTATTTATTACACCAGCAGTACACAAAGTTAAAAGTACAATAAAAGTTAGGATATAAATAATAGTTCTGTTATGTTTTCCTTTACAGGTGACACGACATTAAAAATTTACTTTACACAAAATTGTAGAAAGAAAGAACAGAGCACATCAAATCAAAAGTGAGAGAAAAGCGCTGATCGCACGCAATTTTTTATAGGAATATCGCTGCTATCCAAATAGCATTTGCAGATTCAGCAGGTATGAGGTGGCAGTAGCAGAAGCTCAAGAGCACATGAGGAAGCCCCGGCTCGATCTGATATTACTATTTTACCTGATTGAAAGGCCGCTGAGCTCTTAGATCGTTTCAGTGAACGTTACATGGAGTGACTAAGTTCAAGGGCTCTCACGGGGGACCTCGTTTGGGCTGTGACTCGTCGATAATAATTGCTTAGTATTCCGACACAAGGGCGCCCGAGTGGGCCGAACTTCCGCTTGGCCAATTGCTATTGTTTGGCTAATATCAATGCTACCATTTCGGAAAGCGCTGGGAGAAGTGGCGGAAGAAACGCTACCAACTCTTCTATCTAGTATGTGTTTAGACACCAAAAGAGATTTTAATTTGAAAATGTTTCATCCGGCGCAAAATATTCAAAGCTGTGTGCTTAAAAAAATACTCAAAATTAAATATTTGATACAGTCAATTATCAAGATGGTTTCTATAGACTCTAAGAGTCACGGAAGATATCGATGGTCATGACGACGTGTTTTGATAAAATTATTTATATTACTAAAACATTTCAAAATTAGATATAGTTTGTGTCATGTGTCGTCGGTAGAAGCTGGATGCAGGCAGTTTCCAACCAGTCCTATGTGAAATCTATGACAAAGTCTACGTCTAGCAGTGGATGTCAAATGATGGTAAAACATTATAAATATATACTAACTGGTTAGGTTAGGTTAGGTAAGGTTAGGTTAGGTTAGAGACCTCCCTATAGGTGGACCGACGATATAGTCAAAGTCGCAAGAAACCAATGGATGCGTCCCTGAGTCTCACGCAAGACCGGTAATCATGGCTACGTTTGGGCAATGATTTGCCTTGTTGTGGGCGTCGATTAGCTCACATGATAACATTAGGGGGACTGGAAAGTAATATCGCTTTTTAAGTGTTCTTAAGTTTTTATTTCTAATCAACAATATATTCGCATTCGTTATCAACGACCTTTTGCCACCTAGTATACAAATATTCAATTCCAGAGCGTTAAAAATCAATCGGTTTTTCTGTAAAATATGTCGAAAGAAACGTCATTACTTTCCGGTTCCCCTAATATGAGTGAATATTAATGAGTTTGTGTGTGCGCGTGTGTGTGTTTGTGTGAAAAGGGTTTAATTATAGTACGTATGTGGAAATTTGGTTTTGATGAAGAGAGACGGTTATATTTTCTATTTCCTTGTATTCGGGATTATGAAGTGCATTTCTGATATAAGTTTATGCGTCCTTAACTTGTATAGTTAACTAGGTTGGAACAGCGTGAGTACAACTATGTAGGGGTACATTAACCACTGACTGTTCAAGTACATTTCTTTCACGATATTTATAGCAGAAGTGATGGTAAAAAATTTTTTAAGCGCTCATTAATAACTGTTTGTTCTGATGAAAGATTAAAACAACATAGTACTTTAAGATAAGATTGTGATATGTAATAGTTGATAGCTTTGAACTATTGCTAATATGATTCTAATAATAGAGACGATATCATTGAACCTTCCTTATCTTTCAAACTTCTATTGCGATTGACAGAGTGCGGAGTTCAATGATTGTGGATATTAGATATATATCCTATGACAAGGCATATAGTGAAATAAACCAATAAAAAATATAAAAATAGTACACTATTGACGAACTTTTGTCCATTTTTTAAGAAATTCACTATTTAGCTACTCGTAATAAAATCTGGGTAGGATTAATTTATTATTGAAGGCGATAGCAAGAATTAATAGAAATTCTACAAAAGCGCTAATCAGTTGCAACGAGATGTAGAAGAGTATATGGCATTTTTAGGTTGCGCGGGTATAAAAAGGCCTCTGTTAAGGTTACGTAGCTCGTGGAATTCCTGGGAAGCCTCAGCTAGAGCTGATATACCTCAAAAGGCTGCAAAGCTATTAAATCGCTTAGGAGGTCGCCCCATTAGATGAACCTCAACATGTTTAGTTGCCATTGCCTGTTTTAATGCCACTTAGGAATGCATTAGGGTTGGGAGACACAGTGAGGAAAGATACTTCATCAAAGATCGAAAATCTAGAAGATCTAGAATGATCAGGGGTTGGCGACCCCTGTGAAACACTAGCCGGCCTCGATTCCGACGAGGCGGATTGGTTTTCGGACCGCTGTAACAACCGTCTATTATTCGCTACACGGCCGAGCGATTTGACTAAATTATACAAAGCTGGTTTAACAGACGCACTCGTTGTCAAAAATTACGCAATATTTGTTTCTTACTCTGATTGCAATACTGAATGATAAACAAAATGAAAATACACACGAAGAAACGAATAACTAATTTTCATAACAAATTTTATTAGATTTTTATTAAAATTTAGAATTTTATACCAAAATAGAAGATATTTCGAGTTCAACATTACAAGCATTGAGTAACGGAAATTTTATAGGTGAGGTTTTTGATTCCTCGGGGGTGCGGACAGGGTTTAAATCATTTTTTACATTTTTTCATAATTGCTCCACTTCCTTTCCTCACAAATTCTTACTATCTTTACATCCCTCATAAAACCTTTCATTCTTCACGTTTTGATCACCTTTCACACATCGCCTTACTTTCCTCATCTACATTCCTGATTACCTATGCTTCTTATATGACAGTGATTAATAACTATTTAATGGAATCAGGCGTTACCTCGCGGAAGTCCATCCTAAGTAAGGACATCCTAACTAAGGACCAATATTTAGCCACTTCCGCACATGCAGTGGTAGTCGTGCAATGAAGTGCACCGCTCGCCAGCCCGCTGATAAATGCGTATGCGGCAAACAATGCGAGTCACACAACCGCCACCGCCAAATTACTCAACACGTGTTTCACTCTGTTGCTGTGTGCCAAACACAGAGTCACTAACGCCAAGCACTAATTGGTGTAACATAACTCCTGAAGATGCCCCGTGGAGGGAAGATGCGCGTCGGTTGCTTTGACATTGCCAACATTACTACAACTCCTAAAAGCCTAGCGCAGCAAGAACGCAACGCTGCTATCTAGAATAATTGATGGTTGGCGACAACTGTGATACACATTTGAGTAACGATATAATATTACTTAAATTTATTTTTGTTTATAAGTAAATGTTTTATGTATCTATATCTACGAATGTTGTCGTCTTTATTTTGACCCTACCTCGACAATACGCTTTACTACCCAGTACAAAGGCAAACCGGGTGAATTGCCCTCTGGCGTTATGTCCTTTATTTTGTACTTATTTGTACGAAAAAGTTTTGGCATAAACAACAAAGATAACCTTTAGTAATTATGTTGTATACAGGATGATTGGGTATTAAGGCATGGAATGAACGTATGAGCTATACGTAACTCTTGTAATGATTATATTTGTGATTAATCAATGTATATACATCTTATTCAAAAGAATTTGCATATTAAATTTTAATATTGTACATATATCGACAGGCCAATAAATTCTAGCAGAGTATGCACTGTTAGAAATTATTTGCTTGTCGCATTTATTATCGTCTTCGTATTAGACAATAGACGCTCACAACAAGGCATAGACCTCTTTGTGGATCACCACTACAACCGGTCTTGCGCTGCTCGCGTCCAGCGACTTCCCGCGACTTCCCACGACTTCCCGCGACTTCTCACGACTTCCAGAGACTTCCCACGACTTCCAGCGACTTCCCGTGACCTTAACTATGTCGTCGGGCTACCTAACACATATCCACGCCGCGTCTGTTGCAATACCAATAGAAAAACGTACCTACCAACCTATAGTGATTTTTTCTAAAGAGAGAGCTATCTTTGTATATATTTATGACATAATAAAACTTAAGTACGTGAATACGACAATTGACTATAATATAAATTAATAAATAAAAACTTTTACGTACCTTTAGGAAGTAAAGACAGACTGATGCAGAGACAAGCACTCAACACGTACGTTATGATGAGAGTCCTTTTTCTACCGAATTTGTCCAACACAAACAGACACACAAAGTTCGCTGGTATCTCAACGAAAGCAACCAACATGAAGTTCACATATTTATTCCCGGCCAACGAAACCGAATTTATCGATAGACCATAATAAACGAACGTACATGTGATCCATAGAAACGAACACACAAGCACTCTATTTCTAATTATACTTGATTTTAACACGCGCATAAATGTTGATTCGTTCTTCACTGCCGGTTCTTCTTGCGTCTCTTTTTTGTTTGTTTCGTCTACTTTGCTTAATTCGTAGAGTGGAGATAGAGAATCATCTGAGAAGTCTACTTTGTTCATCTTTATCGCTTTCTTCAGTATTTTAACCGCTTCGTTGTGGCGTTTTTTACTTAGCAACCAACGGACGCTCTCGTTTAGAATCCACAAATACGAGATAACGATAATCGCTGGTGCATAGATAATGCGTAGAAGATACCTCCAGTTTTGCAGCCACCAGGAAAGGCCGGCAAGAGACATCAATCCAAGAACGTAGACTGCGTTTATAAGAGTATTTCCGAAAACTCTACCCTTTGGCCCGACAAGTTCCATTGCTAAAAACGAAAATATTGACTTAAGTATTTTTATAATTTTTAAGGCAGTTTTTAAACAAATTATTTTAACCAAAGTTTTTGGTTTCTATGGGTACAAAGACATGACTTAGTTCCAGCAGGACAAACTTACTTATTACTTACTTCTAGTCTACAGTCTACAGTCTTACGAGAAACGTTCTCAAGAAAAGTAATATCGAAGAGGGGTGATTACAGTACCCCACTATGAAGTCAAGGTTTGTTAGCATGCATTTGTTTGGGGACATCTCAAGAGGAGCGTCTTCTGTACTCTATTAAAACACTTGTTGAAATGAAGCAAAATATTCAAGAAGAAATGGCGATTGGTCCAACAACTCAGACTGGCAGGTGTGTTTTTGAAAACCTTTAGCGTTGTTTGGAAAAAGAATTTTCCTGAAGAGCAGGAGAACATTGACGAGACAATTTTTAAAAAATATATATATTATTTCTTTTGTTTAATAAAACATATAAGCATATTAGTCAAAGCACATGTATTTTTTATATTTTTTTCAAAAGTGAACGTTATTATGGCCTTTAGTTTATCTATAGAAATAAACAAAGTTGGAGTGTCTGTATATATATATAATAATCGCTTTTTACTACATGCACACTAATATGCCTATGGCACATATACCAAATTCTTTTTTTAATTTTTATCTTTGTCTCTCTGTTTGTTCTAGCTAATCTCTGAAATGGGCGGATCGATTTTGACGGGACTTTACTGGGAGATAGCTAGTGTAATAAGAAGTAACTTGATGCTTTACTTTATTTTAGAAAAAATCTAAAACGTAAAGAAAATAAATATTTTTTGTTAAACTTCTCTCAAACGAAGTCCCAGGCACAGTTAGTATCAAATGATTTTAGATACAAAAAGGATGCCTTGAATTTATAATTTTACTTTTTTAAAGATTTGTACAAATATTATAATAGGATTCAATGCGAAAAGATTACATAAATCCGGGTACAACTTATATTTAATCACGGGATTATTCTGTTCGCAGGTAAACAAAAAAAATCTTTACATTTATTTGGAGGGTACTCCGTAAATATTTACAGTGATGAACGATTATGTAATAAAATCGCCACCTACCTTCGAAAAAGGTATTTTATAAAATCGTCGTCTAAAATTTTGCGAAGCACAAGGACAATGGGCCCGAGTAAACACTAACAATTACTTTGTCGCAGGGATAATTAATGAGGTCCCTTTGTTGGGCGACGTAATTAGAGAAAAGATTTGGACCGTCGGTAAACCTCGCAGATTGAACGGGGCCCGGTTTGCGTTTGACACGTGCGTTACCTGGATAGTAATTATTGACCTTTTATTTATATTACGTGTCTAAACATCTGTTTAGTCCCATAATATAACATTGATTAACTAACTTGGTATCAAAATTTCATACTAAAACTTGTGAGTAGAGCTAGAATTTTAGTTTTATATCTATTTTATTTTGTGTCTAATATTCATGCTACATTTTCGCCTTAAATCAACAGTTATAACAATTTATTTTAAAATATTAACAATTAGCAAGGCGCTAAAGTTTATCGTCCTACAAACTGAACAGGTAAAATCAGTTTTATCGTCATCATCAACATTTCCAAAGGTGGTCATATACGTCAAAGGTTCCTCTTATTGATTTTCAATAGAGTCGGTTTTACGGATGTTTTTAGGATTTTAGTAAGGTCTTTTTTTCATCTTATAAGAGGACGTCTTACTGGGCATCAGATTTTAATACTAATAAATCCAAATCAGACTTACCAAGAACAAAAGCCGTACTATACGCTCCAGCTCCTAAGCCTGCCTCCAAAAATTCAAAAGCAAGCATCATGGTGTAATTAGTGGAGAATGATCTGATGAGACCAAACACACCGTTCATCAGTGATGCTATTGCCAAGGCGACCTTCCTCCCGTACCTGTCAGAGATGATTCCAGTCAGCGGCAACGAGAGAAACAGACCGGAGTTGTGCATAGTGCCTATGAGAGTTCTCTTCCAATTTTGACAACCAAGATTGAACTGTAAAGAGAATTGCAATTTAAATATAGAGATATCGGTGATAAAAACAGATTGATGCTATACCTGTATACAATCTGAAATCTATTCAGTTTATATGAAACCATCACCATCAAGTCAGTAAATAGACGCCCTTTACAAGGCATAGGTGTCCCCGTAAGAATTTCCATGACGACCCGTCCTATGCATCTCGAATTCAGTTACTTCCCTTGACCTTTACTATGACGTCGGTCTATCTGGTAGTGGGCCTATGTCACGTCATAATCGCCACTGGAGAATCTTTCGACCCCAACGAAAGGTTACACTAGCTATGTGCTCAATCCCCTGCCACTTTAGATGTGCTATTCTTCGAGGTATTTCGGATTCAATCTGTCAGCAAACATAGCCGTCTCCATTGGATCTCTGGATAGCTTTGAGCCTTTTCATAGGCCCGTCGTAAACGACCACGTATCAGATCTATAAGTTACCACTGCAAACACACACTAGTCTAACAACTTCGTCTTTAGATGAACAAGATGTTTAGGCGACATCGCTGCCTATCCAATTTAGTGTAAAACATACTCTTTCTAAATTAACCAAATCACACCGAGTGCGTAGAATTAAAATATATAAAATTTCAAACATATTTCATGTTTAGATATTACAAATGCAAACGGCAATGAATTTGTATATAAACGCACAATTACAAATAGAGATATAGGAAGTAAACAGAGAATACGATGTTATTGACGGAGTGTTACCCAAAGCTAATAAAGATAGTAAATATCAGACGAGCACTATCGTAAAGAAAGTTAAATTACAACATTGTAGTATAAACTGATATCATAGTCTAATTTACAAAAAATAATTTTTTAAATTTTTGTTTATCATATGAATAGGAGATCATATAAAGGAGATGTCACTAGATGCGGGCAGCGCAGGACTGTTTGTCGTGTCAATCTTCGGAGGTGGCTTTTGCCTTGGATTTTTTTTAGATGGCTCCCGTTATTGGGAGCCTCTCGTACCCCCTATCTGGTGTGGGACAGGACTTTTTGTTTACATTTATTTTATTTTTTCACATACATTTTTTTTATTTTCTTTCTCTTCTTTCATACTTCATATTATCTGTCGTTCATTTCTTTCTTTCCACAATTCCACTATCTTTCTCTTTCGCTCTGTATCGCCTTTCATTCATTCCTCATTACTTTTACATTTTCTTATATTCTATATCACATTTTTTTCTTATATTCTATTATTATTCTATATCACATTATTTTGCTTTTATTTTATCTTTGTGTTATTTGTTTACAATTTTTTACTTTTTTAGTCTTTATTTTTATCTATTGCTTTTTTTTGCCTTTTATTGGGCTTCTATAGGTAGAATATGAGGCTGATGATGTTATTAGTACGTTTCCTTCAAGTCTACGCTTTTCTTTTATACTCGTATAGAGATCTTCCTTAGATTGTCATATTTTTTCGGATATACACCTATTATATATTCTGGATAACGGAAAAGCAACTTTTATGTTTTTATTGTTTCTGACATTTATTTATTCGATTTTTTAGTGATTTTAAAACCAACGGTATTACATACAAATAAAGAATGTTCACTGTAATTTTCCTATACAGGTTGTTTGGTTATTGGTGTAAAAACTAAATGTATAGCTTATTTGTCGACAAAAAGAGAATACGTGTAATCAAATCAACCTGTATAAAACGATCTCTATGAAATATTTTACATTAATTTATCTTTTCTATTGGAATACAATAGACCAATGACTACAAGCAGTACAAAATCTGCAGGCATAGATAGTAAATAATCATTAATATTAACACGTAGTAATCGAATTTTTTGAAACGCTTTTTCTCGCCTTATTATTACGTTATATATTATTTCTGAAGTCATTTATTTTTGGACAATTATTGACAGCAAATTAACTATACATTCACTCCTCTTTAACATCTATAACAAATCAACCCGTATACATATGAATTGTATATTTACAAGTAGAGAAAATAACAGTCATCGTCAAATATTTTTTAGTTCTTTTCCTTGTGATAGTATAATAAAAGCTTGTAATTCTTTGATCTATTTACTTAACGTCATAAAACCTAATAGTTTTGTTCCAAACGTTGATAATATCCACGTGAAAGTCACGCATTCAAAGAAGATAAAACACTTATCTAACATTATTTTTGGACGGTGGCTCGTGTGATTGCACAAGGCATCCACCAGCTTCGGTGATAACTCAAATGATAAACTCTTTGCCAGTCGTTAACCTAAATTTTAAATATCTAGTTGAACAATTATCTCGTTTACAATGCATTCGATAGATCTGAAGTTTAAGTGAAACGTTGATTCTATTTTCAAATTTGGATTTTTAATTTCAGAAACATGTAATAATGCATGAAACAACTGGATCAAAATATCATAATTTAGAAGCATGTCGAAAGATAATTTAGTTTACTATCTATATATACACGAAATTATCACCTTAGTACTAACTCATCATGATATCTGTGGAACCATAAAGGTTTAGAGCGTTTAAATTTGATAGGAGTAGTTCACTTGCCGATAAGAGTTCAGTTAAGAACATATTTTACTAAATACCAACCCCAAGAGCGGTTGAGGTGTTCATAAAAAGGAATATTTTAAAACTATATGTCTACATATAGTAACATACTACATAAGTACGTATAATACATGTCAATAAGATTTTTAGGGTGTTTTAAAAATTACCAAGAATTGATTTTATTAAATTAAATTTAGAGGCATTGCGAGCTACGCGGAGCAGTTGGGGGACAGTGTATTTATTATAGTATATGTTTGTATACGACGTATCAATTTTGTTTATTTCAGAAAAAGATAAGTGTGGATGCCAGATATGTCAGTAAATGATCATTTTATACAAGTTAATTGTTATACAATGTAAAATTAAACATTTATTATTGTGATGTTATTACGTAGTCGCCCCTAGTACTTATATCACTTTTAACGTCCATTCATTTTTGCCGCAGTCGGATCGATATATTCTATAATTACTCGTAATACATTTTTTTCTGCTTTTATTTTATCATCACCTTTGTTAAGTGTATTTTTTTAAAAATTCCGTTATGTAAAATCTAAGCATGTTTGTCCATCTGTTTTTTTGGTGAAAATTTTTTTAAGAAAAAAATGTATTTTCTAAAGTAGATGTAGTCAAATACGTATTTAAAGTGATTCGTAGAGATGCAGTCAGTGTAACACCTATATCTGAGTATAGGAGGCACGCACAGTCTCAAGTGAATGGATTGGATAAGAAAAAAAATAAAACGCACTCCGATACCACTGAAGTAACGAAGGAAATAACAGGAAATAAAATAAAATGAAAAATGGAATAAACCAATAGAAAAAGTATTATACAAGCAACTACACTTAACACCAAATTTCCAACAATTTCATATTGATTTGAGGATACTCATGTATCTAGTGAGAGCAGAAAATAAAATATGTAATGCTAAAATCCAAATATCAATATATAGCATAATTGTATATAATGGTCTCTTCCGAATTATGAAAGGAAAAAACTCACAAGGTGGATAAAAAAATTTGTTAGGGTCATCGGAAGACACTAGATGCTAGACCAGTGATTCCCAAAGTGGTCATATCGACCCCTAGGGGTCTATGACAATCTGCAAGGGCGTCAGCGAAAAAAATTTGGGGCCCACGATAGTGGATCTCAACACATACACTGATAATACCTATTTACTTACATCATACTATCTTATAATATCAAAACATTTACATTATTTATAAAAGTACCTATGAAGTATAAAAATTACTATATATGTTATAAAATTGTGTAAGTTGTAGGATACTTATGTTATTTTATTTATAGTTTATTTAATGTTACGTATATCTTACATAATAGATACAAAATTCTATTTTGAGTAGTTTTAATTTAAATTCAATTAATAAATGTATAAATTAACATGTGTTTTTACTTTAAGTTTTTAACACTAAACTACACTATAGTTAGAAATTTACAGGAAATCAATACCAGGTAAGTAGGGGAACTCTGTGCTAGACGCTTTTTTCTGGCCTTATTGTAAATCTATACTTAGAGAGGCCTAACTGGTGTACGTTTTACGGCGGAAACGATAATCATAAATTGTCAGTCTAGGCCAGTATTTTACAACCTTTTATGTGCGATGCGTCTAAGGCTTTTCAAAATTACGCTCCCCCTATGTAACATACCTATTTTTTTATTTTAAAGCGAAATGGTTAAACTCGTGTCGAGTCTTTCGAATTGCCCCACTTATCAATAATTTTGCTCCCCTGTGGAGTGTGGGTCCCACGTTGGGAAACACTGGTCTAGACGGTGTTTATCATACGAATTATCCATTGAAGTCATTTCGTAAAAGAACTTAGTAAAATTTATTTAGATATTAACATTGTTAATTTTTTATTCAAAGTCTTACGTCTTTAACGGCTGAATCTTCCTCGCTGTAAACATATTTACTGCATTCCTCTATAGAAGTTGTGAAGTCTGACTCTGAGCACGTGTCATTACTGATACTGTGGTTTGTTTTCCGTGCGTACATTTTGCATTTTGACAGTTCATTTTTCTCCCGCGGTATTGCATTCTCCAACCATTCGCTGTGATTGATGCCTTCGCACGGTGTTATTTCGCACCTGTAACAAAAAAAGATTTTTAAGTTAATTTAAGTCATACGTCGTCCATTGCAGCATAAAGAGCTTTTCACAGTTTTCCAGTAAGTCCGGTGGGAAGTGGCCCACATGCGGGCTCTTCCGACGATTACAACAGGATCGTCTGTTCATCTCATGAGGACGTCTTCGTGTTTGTCGGACCATGATCTCAACTGTAAGACGTGCATTTCTCAACGAGCCATGAAGGTTTTGTTGGTATTTTCATCATGAGATTAAACCAGGAATGAAGAGATCCGTAGACGAACGGTAGTAGCATAGCCCAGTGGATTGACAAGCCAGGACACAGCACGGAGAATAGATCACCGGTGATGCTTTAATGTTTTAGAGTGGTAAAGACGGACAGGCATGTACAGCGTAAGAATGCCCACAAGGTAGACCAGACCCTTCATTGAAAATTAACGAAGAAGGCCTATGACCAGCAGTGGATGAAGTATATGATGAGTAATAATTTATTTTATTAATGTCACAAAAAAAGTACTAAGTTTAGCTGAATTAATGACAAATAAGAATTCACTAATGATTTGTAAGTCATTAATTTTGATTATCATTAATAAATTACAAGCAAAAGGCAGCCGACACAATGATACCCTAATGACACGAGACTTCGGTTATGCGAGGCAATGTATTAATAATTAAACACTCAATTACGATCGTGTACATTTTAAAGTACCCTCATCACGAAAACGCTTTATTAGTTATTTCAAATGCAGAAATTAATTATGCGAATCTGTTAGGCGGCGAAATGTTCTGTCGCCTTGCATATTCATTATTTTACAGACGCGTCGGGCAGGCGCGCCGGCGAACTGCGATGCAAGTTTTGTTTCACGAATTGAAATCGCTCAACACAACTTGTTCTCTTCACGAAAACGTTGGTTTAAGTTTTAATGTTTTATTGTTTACAATAATCCAAAGCTTATTTAAGTTGTATGGTGGTTGGTAATAAGTATAAAATTGGTGTAAGTATAGATCGTCGTAGTCGTTTCAGCTGATGGACGCCCACTGCAAGCATAGGCTATCCCCAAAGATCACCAAGATGGCTGGTTTTGTGCTGTACGCATTCAGCTATTATCCGCGATCTTCACTATGTCGCCTGTTTGCCCAGTGTGGGACACCTACCCACGTCACGTCTATCGACTCGAGTCAAGCAATTCTTCGAGTTAAAGATATCTTTGGGGGATATGCTATAATCGCCACGCTTGGCATGCAGAAAACGCCGTTTGCCATTCTCTGAAAACTTGTTTGTGATAATGTATGTCTCATTTATAGTCAATTGAAGTACGCTACACCTTATTTAAATTCAATAGTTTTTAAAATAATATATAACCCATGTATAGTATAATATGAGAGATAGTATATATAGTATATAACTCAAAATAAAATATATTAAAATAATGTTTACCATCTCTTTCTCGAAACTGTACTGCAAGAAGTAATTGGCTTGCCGTTTTGCAATACATAAATAAACTTAACATCCTTCAGAGTGATCACTTGGTATTGAATAATTAAAAATAGTTTATAACTGTTTTTTCTTTTAAAAATTTTTTGACATTTGAGCTATACGCACAATATTACATAACAAAATACTAAGTATCCATAGAGTTTGTTAAGCTTTTAATTAGGTATCGGTTTTAGTTAAAGATGTTAATGACTTTTTGGTAAAAAAATTAGTTGCACAAATTGTAGGAATTTTACTATTTGGATCCGTGCGACTTCTGACTATTCAGCAAACTCAAAAGGTCATACAGGACACGATTGAAGCGGTGAAAACCGAATCGAAGAAGGCCTTGAAGGCTTTGCCGGAAAAATATTATTGCGATTGTTTCAAGGACTGGAAAAAGTGCGTTTTATCGCAAGGGAAATACTTTGAAGGGGATGAAATTGATTTGGAAGAATAAATAAAGTATATTCATTCTATGAACAAATTCACCTTACTTTTTGATAACAGTATTATATTGTAAAATAGCATTACAATATATACGCCATATCTTACTATTTCAGTGTAGTTTTATTTATATAAAGTTAAAGACAGTATAGATATTTTTTCACATAAAATACTTCGGAATAATTTAAAAACTTTTCCTAACTGTTAAACATTTGAAGTCAATTAAAACAAAAAAGAAATATCGTATACCATAACGCATAATAAATGAAATTTAAAGACATTGTACTTGCAGTGTACGGAATAAAAAATCACTTATTTTTGTAAGTAATCAGTGTATTATTTTTAAATTAAAAGCGAAAAGCTATTGACGTTGAACAGGACGATCTATGGGGAAAGATAGTTTGAAAATACCCTATATCGTATTGCCAAAAAATATCACACCCTCTCTCCAATCTCTCCTTTGTCAGATCGCTATAACCAGTTGTATATTAAAAATCGAAGCTTCTATATGTCTTTATTTAAGTAGGCATTAACAAGCGGTTTTGTATTGTGGATTATTTACATTGGCTCGCAACGCTGATCTAATAAGAAGAACCGGCCAGAAACTCAACAGTTGAACTTTTATATGAGTCAACAAAACAAGTTCAGCACATTTTGGTCAACTAAAAAATAATAAAATGTATTTAATAGTGTACTTTTAATTTTAGATTTAAAGTAAGAAAAGGACCAATATTTAGCCACTTCCGCATATGCAGTGGCAGTCGTGCAAAAAAGTGCACCGCCCGCTAGCCCGCTGATAAATGCGTATGCGGCAAACAATGCTAATCACACAAACGCCACCGCCAAATTACTCAACACGTGTTTCACCCCTCCACGGGGCATCTTCATGAGTTATGTTACACCGATTAGTGCCAAATACAGCGTGAGCTCAGTCCGTCGCCGCTTGTTATTTATATCCCACCTCCTCCCTCACTACTACTCAATACTACCCACTACAACTAAATATTTAGATTTAAAGAAATGAAACGGGGGGTCTAACATATATTGTGGAACTTTATTATTAAAATAAATAGTTCAGAAGTCTATTGGATCCCGTAAAGAAATCCCGAGAGCTCCAGGCTTTGGGATAGGTTTTGACATTGTCCTTTTTGATTTCTAAGCGGGAAAATATTCTGTTGTAAGCTATCTAGCCAGAAACAATAGGAGACCTCCGGGCGCAACACTAGTGTATCGTCAGTTCGACGGCAGTGCGGATATGTGTCGATAAATTGTCATCCGGCTATTGTGATATGAATTTCACAAAGCCCCGGCGAGGTTAGCTCCGGTTAAGCTTGAATACAATACCATGTTCAAATTCCATATTTGTTTTACGATCGTATAGTGGCGGGGACAAAACCTACCCTCGCTTTGTGTAGTGGGACGTTACAATTACAATTCACGGATGTAAGATCGAACGCGCAGATTTTCGTTGTACTATTTTCCACTTTATTGTCAGCTGTTACTACCTTTGAAACCTATTTATTTTGGAAATATAATGTTGTTTTCCTTGTATAATTTTATGTAGACTTCACCGTTATAATCATATGTACCTATAGATGTCCTCTGCAAGGCATAAGCCTCCCCTAGAGACTGCCAAGTAGACCAGTCTTGCGCCTCCCACATCCAGCGACTCTCTGCGAACGTGACTATATCATCAGTCCACCTGAAGTCCTGCCTACACTGCATCTACTGGTTCATATTCTCCACTGAAGAACCTATCGATGCGTATCAGTGTGCCCGCCTACTGCAATATCCAACGAGCCTTTTCAGTGACCTCGGTTCTTGCGACACACACCAGTTAAAGACTTCCTTGAACTGATTCTACCTAGTTAGGGACCAATTCACGTAGACTTACTTATTAGAAATTTTGGTAAGATACTAACATTGAATTAAATACAAATTTATTAAAAATAGTTATAACCATTCGATAATAGACGAACAGTGATAGTAGACTTGTATCTGAGAACAGTTGTTTATGATCGTAGGGTGAAATCAGATTAGATGCGAGAATATGTAAAAATCGTAATTTTTACATAAGAAGTGAAAGAAACTCAGTTGTGGATTCTATCTCGTACAGGCCTGTAAGAAGGAGACATATCAAGGTCAGACCTTTACTTTTTTTTTTAAATTTGGAGTTGATACTAAGGCCAGGAAAAGTCCGGTCTTGTATTGCCCGAATCTAGAGACTTCTCGACTTTAATTATGGTGCTTTACTCACGCCGCATCCACTGGCTTATTGTCGCCACTGGATGCCTAGTTTACTTACATTGCTTCTTGTCCAGTACTTTAGTTATTTGAAGTCTGTAGATTGTCATATGTACTGAAAACTTTATTTTTCGTTTTTTCAAAACTTTAATTTTAAAAACTGTTTAAGGATTTAGTTTTATATATTTTATATTTGTTTAAAGTATATTGTATTCTTTTCATAACTATAATAAAAACTATTGTAGATACGCGATGTTTTTCGATCTATTGATTTCACTTAAAGCCGGTTTAAATGGGTGCAATAAACGATAACAGACAGTTCTTATCAGCGGATTACAGACTCTACTTTGTATTTTACTATTCACGCGAATAGATTTGAACGAGCTCGATAGATTAATATTTGAGCCATGTTTTTTGATAACATTTATCCAATTTGTTATTCTTTTACAGACAATAGAAGAACGCGAGGAGAATAAATACAATTTGAAAGAATCTAATGTATGAGGTTTATTAGTTACCTTACCTTAATTAATAATTATAATATCGATAGTAAAAATCATTCGAGAAATATATATGTATATATAATTATTTATTATGCATATTTATCAGTAAAAGTTCTAAATTTTTTACGGCTATTTCCAAAAACTCTGTAAAAGTGATTTCTCTGAAATAAGTAACATTATTTTTTCCTCTTACCTTCTGGCAGTATAAAGTTTGCAGTTACTAAAGAAAATGTTTTTTTTTTTAAATATATTATCATTAAGCTATTTTTTTGAAGCCATTGAGCTATACATTCACTCATTTAAATCTTTTACAGTCAAACAAAAATCACACTGTAGAATTTAATAAAAGTTGGCTATAAAAACTTTAAAACCCAATTATAGTTGACGGCAAAAGGGTATGTTAATATTATAACTTTTATTTCCAAGTACCAAAAATCGATGGCCATGTCACTATGTTTCAGGAACCATTTAATCGATGTTAATTAAATAATTAACCATTTAAACCACTAATTTATCTTTTAATAATTATTATATACATACGGACGAACATAATTCATCTATGATAAGTTTATATCATCTCCTATACTTGAACATTTGAGAGATATTTAATTACGTATCGATAACCTGTAATTCAGGATTAAACTATACACTTCAATTGATAAGAGGTAGCGTTTTAACAATTATGATCATCTCAAATTTAGTCCAGTACAGAGACAAGTGTAATCGTTCAAGGTGAACGCCAATGCAGCTTCCTTAAAATTGCTACGTGAGTCGCCAGCCTTGATAATTTTTTTATAATGATTGGTATGGAAGTCGGTATGGTATCTTATAAGACAGCTTTTAAGAGAATCTGGTCAAAAAAATTAAATACTTTTATGGTTTTATTAAAAACAAAACGTTTACGTTTGCTGCTGCAACGACAGTCAATAGAATTAATAAAGTTTACGCAATTTTATTAAAAATCTTCATCCATATAAATAATAAAAAATGAGGAAAGTTCTTATGAAAAATAGCCAGGTAAATATTAAAAGAAAAAAGTTTTTTTAAATGAGGTTTTAAAAATCTAGCCTTTAGGAAAGTTTTTGGGTAGCTCAGACTGACCATTTGTGAAGTGACTTGCCCTAGGAGCTTTCATAAACGGGGTGATTGGATATAGGTGTAAAAGAGGTAAATGAATAGTTCAATTGTAAGCAAAAAAATCTGTTTGATTAATGCCTAAACTTATTAGAATTTTGAAAACACTTTTTCTCATTGTATTATCATTATGTTAGTTATTACTTCTGAAACCATTGATTTTTTATAGGGAGTCCCATATATAAATAGACAACAAATAAGCAATACGTTAACCACTATACAAATTTTACAATTATGATCAATTATTTTGCAAATCCATCCATAAGTAAATATTACAGCCCTGAAGAAAGTATAGGGTAGGATAGGATGGAAAGTGCTTGTCATCGACAAGGCGTTTTAAGATGCAATACGTATGTATTTAGAAATTATGATTGATTTTAAATTTTATTTTATCGCTTGTCTCCTGTAGCTTGTGCCACAGAAGCGATGCCTATCACTTGCAAAGGGTCTAATCCTCGGGCAATCAATCATGGGCCGGGCCCGAGCCGCTGATATTAATTTTGTTATAATGATGATTGTGCTGATAGATCTCGTATTTATTACGGGATTAACGACGGATCGCGTACATCTAATTCGCATTCAACATTATTTTTACGCTCCTCTCTTCTTTTACTTCTCCCGGCGTTCGTGAAAATTTCCGTGCTGCTTCTGTTTCGTCTGCGTTATTCTTGAAACATAAATTCATTTTTTATTCATACTTTACGTCTATATGACATAAAATTTATTCTGTACAGAATTTTAATATAATTCTGCTTGTTAGTTTTAGAAGCATGGCGTTTTTATTTAATATACTTATTCATTATTTCATTTCATGGTTACGTAACTTACGCCTTAACCCTTATTAGCCTGATTTACGAAAGTGAATTTTTTAATATTACTGTGTTTGCTTGAGGGTCTGATGATTTAGGTGATGATGAAGGGAAAAATAGTTTTTTTTTTTTAATTTCGTTGTAAAGAATGTTATACAACAGTAAAATCCGTACAACCAACCTATAAAAAAACTAATAGTAATGTGAACATTCGTTTTAAAAGATTGGTATCAAAATTGAAACTCTAGGTTATTAAGGGTTAAAGGCCTTGCAGTGAACGTCCATCGGCTAAAAAGGAGAAAAAGGTGACATCTTATCTATTGCACAACGAAAATAGTCATACGGATAAATAATAATTTATTTACAGTTAAAATGCTCTGCTTAGTGTTGCACGGATATAACTTTGGAAGTCGTCAACTGACAATATTCCGTGTATGTTGCGATTTACTTTTTAACAATATATGCAAATGATATTGAAGAATGTGTAATAGTTTGTATATATGACGTCAGGCGTTTGAATGACGATCAACCTATGTGACTCTTCCTTTCCACGATTAAAAAAGTCGTTACTCGTACTATTCTTCAGCAAGAGAGTTAAGGCAACTTCTATGAACATCTGGTGTGTAAATAAAAACACGCTTTCTATACTATTATGTTCTCTTTTTTGTTTCTCGTTTTTAGTTATTACTTAAGGGGAATAACAAATTAAAATAAAACGAATTCATAGCGGGTGACCTTGCGGATTATTTTATTATAATGTTCTCGACGCTTCTAATGCTTTACAATATCAATCGTCATATTTAAGACTGAGTTTAGTTGTTTAAGACTGAGTTATTCCAAGGGTAACTCATAATTTTATCTAATGATTTAGCTAAAATATAATGACATAACTTTTACTAACGAAAATCATAAAAAATCACGCTACGAAAATTTTTCTCATGTACGGATTTACCGTAATAACACTGACATGTTATTTTTTAGTTATTTTGCTTACATAACATACTTTTTGGAGGTATCTCCGTAATAGGTTGTCATATATTGCATTGACGTGTGTGTTAAGTGCGTGCTTTATTATTCATAATAAGTCTCTCATTAGTCCTCCAAAGATATGATAGAGTACTAAAGCATACGTGTTCTTAATTCAAACTAAAAAAAACCGTTAGTCGAAGTCATTTATTTTGAACCAATAGTAATTTATATTAATACCACGTATTTAATAGAACCAAATATATGTACAACAGTTTGCATTGTTATCGAATTGTTCGTGACTAAAATTGATACACGAACTTTGCCCTGGCTTTTATATGGGTTTGATCGTATATGCATAGAATGAAAGTTTATTTTTAAGCCTTGAATTTCTTAAACTATTACGAGAAAGAGGGACCCATTCCAAAGACAATATAATTTAAGAATTTTATCTCTAATTATATTATGTTATTTAAGAGTACAACCTTGCGCCTGGTCACTACACTACACTACACTATACTATACTAGATCGAATTGTGATTAGAAAGAATATAACGATAGAATATGTGAAGGATAACAGCTGAGAATAAAAATAAAAATCCTGTGAAAAAATTAGTAAAGATAAAAAGCAATCCTGTCCCAAACTAGATAGAAGTCGAAGCAGAGATCCCCAATAACGAGGGCCATAAAATAAAATAAAGAAAAACCTTTTAAATCTCACATACAAACATCGCCTTGGACGACTACTAGTCGTCAGACCTTACTGGATTTATGCAGGAAGGTTTTATGGTCTCTTCAATAGAAGAGATCATAAAAAGGTATAAATAAGTAGGAAAAACAATAAACCATAAAGAATCTAGTTCAGATAAAATACTAAAAATGTGACATAATGTTAAAAAAATATAGAAAAGTTTGAGTTAATGACATTGAGATGGAGAGAAGATGACAATGCAAATAAAAAGGATTACCATACAAGTAGTTCCTATCCTCCCATGATAGGGGATGCACGAGAAGTTCACAAAGCAGCCACAAATAAACTTGCCAAATCTCTAACATGATAAAGAGATAATAGTAACCATAAAGAGGGTCTGCTCTGCTATACACCTTTTCTTTAAAATTGTACATTCAATGATATCCGAAGTTACGATATTGTGATATCATAACGTGATAGCATAATTTAATGTTAAGATTTGTTCGCAGGATATTCAAATTTACTACATAGAGTCACCAAATTAAACGTGCTATTCTTACTTGGTTTCAGTTGAAGTTGATGCTGTTAGCCCGGGAGCTTTTACAGCTTTATCGGAACTGATTTCACGGAGCAGAAGGGTTGAAAGCTTAAAAATAAAACAAAAGCTGGAAAGACGCATTTCAGTTGTACGATGACATTCGCACGTAGTAAACCGAACTGTGAAACTTCATTTGTTATTAGACTATATATATTTCTGAAATTCTATGAGATAATAATTTCGTGACGTCACAGAGTAAAACATCTTGAACAATTCACAAACGTCTGATGCCTTTTCCTAATTAAAGGATACCAACGAAATAACACTCCCAGGTTAATTCCCCTATGTATTTCCTTCGATACGGGGCGTAAATAGGAACGGAAAGCTTACAAGGGAATGCAAATGTATGGTAATAGCCGCTTAGAGGGCGGCAAATGCGGAAATCGGTACAGTCAAGAACGCCGCGCGCATATTACAGGCTCGACGACTTTATGCCATTTCACGAGAGTTGAGATCGTAACCAACTTCACATTAGGTTTTGGCGACTGTACTTGCATTGTAACTGAATACCGCTTCGAGGATTTCCAGACGGTGAAACAATTAATAATACATAATCTATTTAACAGTAACAAATTGCGTTGAGATTTCAATTAGTCTGTTAATGTTACATCAGTCTTTGAGATGATTAATAAGATTTCTTTTGTACAGATTTGCAGCACGGGTCTTAGATTTTAAAAGAACAAAAGACAGTTCTGTAGAATTTCTTTCATTCTCTATAGATGGGTTGTGAACAATTGAGATTCGGCTCCCTCAAGTACTTTATATTTGAAACAACATTATCATCATCTCATTCTGATGTTTACTGCTGAACTACCTCGCCTATAGATTTCTAAAAGGACCGGTTGGAGGCAGCCTGCATTCACTGCATCCACTGTTTCACGACCTTAACGTCGTGTGTCTACTTTGTGGGGTGTCTACAGAGGCCATCTGCGTACGATGTGACCTGCCCATAGCTACTTCAACTTGTTAATCTCTTGCAGATTTTTTTTTAAATGGTCTTCGTTATTGAGAACCTCTTGTTCCCTCATCTTGTTTTTGGGACAGGTATATACGCCTACCTATTTTCACCCTCTCTTTCTCATCCTTCACAGATACTCTCTTTCTTCCCTCTTTCATTCTTCATATCATCTAACATTCTCACAGCATTCATTTACATACAAGCATCACCTCTCATCCCTCGCCACATTTCTTGAAATTTTAAACTTTTAAATTTCCAACCGACTGTTTCTATTTTTCTTTCCCTCAATTTTACTATTTTAGGTTATTTTATACAATTTCTTCTGAAAATATATTAGTGTCGTTTTACACGGTTTTGTTTCGCTTAATTACGTCACTTTAACTTTGTAACAAAACCGCAAGAAAGTGTGACGGCTCCTGTAGATTAGCAAGGGCGTTCGCCCACAGCATGGACAGAGGAGACGTTAGATCAGTGTTTCTCAACGTGGGGCCCACGCTCCGCATAGAGGCAATTCGATCTTCTTAACAAGAGGGGCAATTTGAAAGTGGACTCGATACGAGTCCCTCTCGTTTTAATATATATATATATATATGTGTGTGTTTCATTTGGTGGCGCAAGATTTTAGAAAGGCTTAGATGGAACATAACACGTAAAAGATAAAAAAATACTGCATTAGATGCAGGCCGCTTTCAATCAGTCCAGTAAGAAATATGTAGGGGAAGCCAATGTTTATAAGAGGAAGTCCTATGGCTGAAACGATGATGAAAAACCTTCCAAGAATTTCTGAGCTCCATTGTACAACGTGGACGAAGGTACTTAAGGATTCTACGCAGGCATACTAGAGAACAAAGAGTTTAGCGGCTACCCAATCGAAATAAATAATGTAATAGATCAAGCTGAGGTTTCCGCGGCTGATGCGATTGTGCGATGTCTAGGTTAAGCGCTTTAAGGCTCAGGGACTTTAGCTGAAGCGGTAAATAATGTCAAAGGGCAAACGGCGTTTATTTACCTTAATAAAATAATAGAAAGAACTAAAGGAGTCCTTTATATATTTTTTATTATTGCTTTTGCGACAATCGTATTTTTAGACGAAAATGGTTTTGATGCCGAAGATACTACGACAATTTAATTTCGTATTTCTAAACCCTTTTTTGGTTTCGTCATTGTAGAATGTGAAACACTTTAATATAGATTGAATATTTACTTATTTAGTGTTCATTCGTCAAACGATATAGATCTTGTCAAGGCCGTCGGAAGACGTGGAATGCAGGCCGGTTCCAACGTGTAATTTAGGATATTTCTCGAGAGGCTTGGACATAGGCGGTGGACGGCTTACTACTGACATGATGATAAAACTGTATAGGACCTGTGTAATACAACACGTAATCTGTGAGGAACAGCTTTGTGTTCATATGGCAATACTGTAAAATAATACAGGGCTCCATACTCTTCCTGACATCGATACTCTCATTGATGAAAGCCGTAATGCCCTGAATATGCAGTTAACGCCGCCTTTATTACACTACGTCACCTGTTCCAGTTCTTGGCGTCGTGAGCGTAGCATAAAATTTGGAGTCAAGTAACGAGCTGATATGGTCAATCCAAGAGAAGGACAGAGAGTGACACCATCGCCTCCCTAATGGGAGATAAAGAATGCTGCCATATAATTTTTGAAATATTGTAACATAATTGTGAGGAACGTTAAAGGGAAAACCAAGGAGTATGCAATGAATGTTATAAAAAGAATAAAAATAGATTTAAGTTATAGGAAACAAAAATTATAAATATTAAACAATGATTCAAAAAATTGTGGAAAGGATTGTGAATAAACTAAAAGAGAATGTAAAATAATGTGAAGAACGTAAAAAGATTGATAAACTGAAATTGTAAAGAATGAGATAAGAGAGAGAGAGTCAATAAAATATAAGTCGAAAAAATTATTACGAAATGTAAGACCCTGTTATTTTAAGATAGGAGTAAACGGTACGCTCCAAAAAAGTGAAATCAAAGTGAAATAAAGCCGATTCGTTGGTGCAGAATGTTGTTCACGGAATTTGCGGTATCTTCCTCGAGATGACTTACGTTACTCCATCTCTTTTAACTTTCAAGGTTTATTTTTCAGACCCCTAGCTGAATTTGGAGAAGATAAAAGAATTGACCAGATTTATTTTAGTATTTCTCGTTTGTCAATCTTTAGGGCAGGCCTATGCTTGATAATGACGATTACTCATGATGTAACGGTTTTAATTTTATTTTATCCAATTACGAGATGACTGTTTTGGTCAAACACTTCCTTATTTCTCGATCTCTTAGATAGTTACGTATTTGTGGTTATTACACAGCAGTTATTATTCTCTTTATTAAGACAAATTACATTGATAAGGTTAATTGCTTGTGACAACACGTTGGTATTTTAAGTCTTAACGAAACTTCCTTTATCACCATGATAACAAGAATATTCTTAGCGCAATACGCCTTCTTTCAAAAGAGAAACAAACTGCGTGAACGTGCGTTAAAGACTTTAATCTAGTTAAATACTGGCAGCTAAGAGTTTAGTTTAGTCGTCGTTTTTGGGGACCTCTCGTGCACCAACCTTATTGTGGGAAAGGGACTTTCACATTCTTAATAAATTTTTCATGTGTCTTTTATTTTCTCTCTCTTTTTCCAGTATTCTCATAATCGTTCATTCACTCTTGTTACATATATCACATTATCTAACATTCTCATTCACTCTAAATTTCCTTTTTTTCATTGCTTTTCATCCTCTCTTTTCCATTTAGAACGCGTTCTTGTTGCAGGAATTCGAAAATTTACCTCGTACAACAGTTCTGAACAGATAACATGGCCAGCACAAACATTTTCCAGTGTAGTGACGTCTATCACAGAACCTCGATCCTTTAATGATAACATACGATATTTGTTTAACTTACAAATTTTTGTAAGAATAAAAATCCCCGGAGCAATGCATTTGGTAGTTCAGAATACGAAGGATAATATCATCCTGTATATAATACGTTCATATATCTGATCCCTGAATCAATACGCCACAAGATAATATAAAGTTATTTGCGATCTTATGTTTGCTACTGGTTATCATAACAAATCTAAACGCATACCTTGAACAATTCGCTGATAGCACATGATTTATGTGCAATAAATATATACATAAAGTAATTATTGTTGGTTTTAAAGGCCACATTGCGTTATGTAACGAGTATAAGCGTCCTAGACATCGTAACCTACCCGCTATTATGAAGTGGATGAACGCTTCCAACGAATCCCATTGCAAATCTATGAGGGAGTCTTGGTGAGAAGTTTTTTTACGTTTAAAATGAAACAACACAGATTTTTTATTTTTAAAACTGTGAAACACAAATTGATTAAATAACAAAAATAAATATGTAAGTGGAATTGTGTGTAGAACTATTACTAGTTGTAGATAATTCTACTTAATCTACAGAATTCTTGGTTATAGTGGTAAAAGCTTTAAAGGGATGAATGTATAGCTCATTTGCTGACAATTAATGTATGGTGTTTGTCGAACAACAGACACCCTCCGGCTGTAGGACAGTGTCCAACATGTAGTGGTAGTGATATCACGTCACAAGAACTCGCATTACAAAGCTGGGACCCAAGATTCTATTGATGTGGCGAATACGGCAACTACCGCACAGATACTGGCGTACAAGTTGAGGATAGCAATATGGAGTAGTGATGAGCACGAATAGTAATTTTAAAAACTGGACTTTGTTAAGGCAATTTTAAGAACAAACAAGACACCAATGGTTTAAAAAAATATTCGTAACAATTAGATGACTTCAACTTAGTTTTAAATATTGGTCCTTTTCTTACTTAGGATGGACTTTCGCTAAATAACGCCTGATTCCGTTAAATAATTAGTTTTAAATGTTTAGTTAGTAAATACTTTAATAGACTTAGTAAACACTGTAACAAGTAAAAACATGAGCAAAAAAATCGGAAATATTAAACGTGATTGTATATACAATGGTACGCATGAATCTCTGTAGAAAATAGATCCTAATAAAAAAAATAATTGGTAGATCTTATCCAAGAAAACTATGGATTTAAAAATAATAAACGACGTATACACCAAGTAACAAGTATTTTTCTGAAATTTGGGATTCTTCTTTTCAGCAGATAGACGCAAACTTAAAGTACACTACAAATTAAAATTAAATATTATTTACTACTTGTCCCTGTATACTTAGTGCTACCAAGTTACTGGCTTGTTGCATTCTTTTTATAAAAAAATAATATACATTATTTTAGATCACTTTGGGTGATGGAAATAGGTGTTAAAGCTTTAAAGCCGTATTTTACAACCTTTTTTGAGCCATGCCCTATCTTAGCTTTTCTAAAATTCTTATGTCCCTCTATGTGACATACATAATTTTTATATTAAAGCAAAAGGGTTAAACTCGTGTCAAGTCTACTTTCAAATTGGCTTCCTTTAACAATGAAATTGCTGTAATATCTCTGTGTACCCAAGACAGGGGAAGTACGAAAGGCTCCTAAAAACGTGGACAATAAAAAAAATTGCCTTCTTGTGTGGCGTGGGTCCCACGGAGAGAAACGCTATTTTAATGCATTTTGTTTACCTGTATATTATAATTTTTTAAATATGTGTTGTTTAAGCAAACGCTTAGAACTATAAAAACTGTTTGCATAAAATAATAATTAATATGGTAGTTGGACTCACATGTTCATTTATGAAATTACATTTAGGTATATTTTAATGTCTCGGGGGATTGAAGATAAATTGTAGGCTAATGGTTAGCTAGGGCCCTTTAGTGATTTGATGAATGCCTAATTGCTATATCCATTTCACTTAAATCCTTCAGGGAACCATAGGATCCGGCAATTTCGTATTTATGTTACAACTAAAGATACCATTAATTTAAGGAATGGCACTATCTACTTGTCTGTTCGTGTGTTTTGACTTTATTCTAAATTAAAAAAAAATAATTTTAACTTATTGATTAGTTAATCAAATAGCATTCCAAATAAAAAAAATATTAAAAAATATTACAGCATGCATATACAGCATGCTCAATAGTTAACCAAATAGTTTAAACAAAGTATTTGAAATAGCTTATTGAATGACTTAAAAGATACTCGTAGTATGCTAAATAGCGTTAAGCTATATATAGCTATATATCACTAAATAGCCAACCATATGGCATATCAATTATATTACCAATTAGCCTGTAAATAGCACATGATTTAGCTCAACATATAGCTTATCAGATATCGTAACAAATGGCGTACGAAATATTTTTTTAAATAATATATGGAAAAGTTTGACAAATAGCTTACAGGCTAGTGGTACTTTTACAGCATCTTATGACATATAAAGCTATAACAGCCAAAGTCTAATAGCATCGAAATCTAAAAGAAATTAGAGGTAGCTTATTATAGAGTGTACCAAATAGCTGACTAAATAGCATAATGTTTAGCATATAATATTGCTTACCTAAATTTTGGTAGAAAACCTGGTAGTTTTATTAATGTCGGAATCCACCGATGTCGGATTGTTAAAAATCCGACAATATTATTGTATACACGTAATTTGCATTCTCGTTTTATAACTATACAATATCAAGAATAACATACTTTAGTAATTTAAAATGAAAACATGCGCAAACAGCTATTATTTGTAATTGTATCCACTAATGTATCCATTCCTTTAGATCGCTTATTCCGTATATGCGGTTTAATCAACATTGTAAAACAACTATAGGAATCGGTAGAGGTGAAAATAGGCATCATAGAATCGCAGTTTTAAATGCGTAATAATTAATAGCTCAAGCCGTGGTCTATCAGAGGTGGAGAATCTCCTCAAGTAACTGGAAAGCTCGAAGAAATATCTAATGTAACACCTCAAGCAGGAGGCTCCGGAGGAAAAATAAGTTAGGAATAAACGACCCCGGCCTCACACCTATCCCCCGAGACGATTAAAATCAACAAAGGTCAAATCTTTTTACACTCAAAACATATTATTTATGTTATACTGTGCTGCCGAAACCGCTCTACCGTGCCTTAGGTACAAACGCGAATAGATCGGGGGGGGGGGGGGGGGGAATATTGGTCGCGCCGTTCTGTCTCATTTAGTTTTTTCCTCGGAATTCAATTCGCCGCGTTTTCCTAAGGCATGATACAGTAGTGTAGCACTGTAGTCTTTATAAAATCGAAGCGTTGTTATTACTCATTTTTTTTCTATTTTGTTAATTGCTACAAAAACGAAGAAAGAAGAAGAGAATTATAAATCACTAGTTATCTGACAGATTGTAGTGTCAGAAGTAATTGGCTAGTCGAATTCAATTATAAAATAAATTATAGTAACATTTTTCGAAATGATCACTTTATTTATATACATATACAGAACCCTAACTGTCAATCGCGCGAAATTCTTAGCGAACTGTCAAACATGATATCAATAGTGATAGTATATTCTCAGATATTTACATAATTTTCTCGTTAGTTTTCCTCCATAACAACCTTCTTAAATATTATTAAACTAATATAAAAAGAATAAATGATATTGGTAAAGTCATACTTAAGTTATGGCGTGACCAAGGAAAATAGCTATTAACCCTTTCCTTACGGGAGTCCGTTCCGCCGAATTGACGCTACTGAACCGGGCATGTGCGCCGCGAAGTGCGCATATTGTATGGCGGTAAGCTGATGTTCGAATTTTCTCATTTGTGTTACATATTTAAAGATTCCACTGGTATATTAATTAAAAATAGAAGTTAGGATAATTCTTAGTAATTTATTTGGCTGTAATAAATCTTAAAACACGGATCTACACATAAGCTCACATTACAAGGTGAATGCTGTCTAATTCCGGCGCTGGTACATACGGGTCGTCCAGTGGACGCCGGCTAACTCGGGCGCTAGTAACGAAAGGGTTAATACACACATATATATATATGTACGACAGGGTTCTCTAGTGACGACCAGGAATCGGTGGACGTGACGTGGATATAGTCACGTGGATAAGTCGCTTAATGCAGGCACTGCAAGACAAGTCATCATGACGATTTCTGGAGAAAGCCTATGCCTTGTAGTGAGCGCTCATCAACTGATATGATAATAATGATGATAAATTAAAAAAAATAATATTTTTTTTCTAATAACCATTGAAGAACTCGTAGGTATAGTATTTGTGTAAGGCCAGGATCATGGTGTGAGCTGACGGAAGAGTCCAGAAAACTCTTTCTCTTCCGAAAGTGAAATTAAAAAATATTTTAAGTATAGTAGAATTTCCTATTGAAGATGCTACGTCAAATGTCCAGACTATTATTTTTCCCAACAAGAGTGACAGAAATAAGAAAACGACGATTATTTTAAAAAAATCCAATTTATTTTAAGCTCAAATAAATTATATTATAACTGTATATCATAAAATATTGTGTAATTAATATAAATAAAATGTATTTTACACTTTAATAATATTATAAATAAATAAAATTGCATTTAACTTTATAAATTCAGACAAGTAATTTCACTTAATTGTAATGATAAAAATTCGAACGCAATATTTACAACGAAAGTAGGAATAATAATTCTGTATACAAATTACAAATTATTATCTGAAATATGTCGTAATATTTAATAATATCGTAATATCTTTTACACTTTTTTGAGTGACAAAAATTTAGTTTAGAGGCTATTAGAAAGCTGTTTAAAATAACATTTCATTAATATTCTTCGAGATAGAAATAACGAATTTTAATATTATATAATAGTTGATAAGAAAATATTACGAATTCTATTTCTTTTTATTTCACCGTTTCATAATCAATGAGGATACAAAAACACCTAAATGAGAATATAACTTACTCAGTTCTCTCAAGGGAATGCTAACGAATTTAGGATAAAAGCACGCATGCGCTCTTTCTAACAGGTATAAGAAATTACGTTATTTATGTAAATAAATGTGTGTTAATATTATTCTACGACTGTCATTATTACACAGATGTATTATTAATTATTTTATGCTTAATTTATTTGTCATTCATAAGTTAAATGGTAAAGAAATATTGTGTATTCATAGTTAAATATCATATTTAATGTAGAGGTACAAACACTGACCTGTAGTTTATGTCTGGTGCTTCGAAAACAAACACGGACCCGTACATTCCCGCCAAAAAAATCGGAAACAACAACAAAGCATAATTCACTATATTATACTTCCCAAAAGGTCCCAACTGCTCCAAAATCGCATCAAGATCAATCGAATCACCACCAATATTATCTTTCGCCATTATTATTAACAAACTCACGATTATATAAAAGCTTAGATGTTATCTCCTGACATTAGCAGCTTTTAATTTTTTTTTTTGCAAACACGTGTTTTAGTGACGCGAATTTGACAAGACGTCCAATGATTACGCGCGCATGCGCTGTGGAATTTTTAAAATAAAATTTGAAAATTATCACACAAAAACAAATTGTTATTAGAATTTTTCTCACATTCACACAATGTGCACGCTACACGCAGTCTAACAGACAAAAATAAACAACAAAATGCAGCTATTCGCACTACTCCTGTCGTATCTTGTTCCGGACCGTTAGAAAGAAATGGAGATATGACGCTGCCGTGTTAAAACATGCAAGTGGGAGCGGGATAACATGATATCGATCGATTCTCGTGAGACACGTAGTAGTTCCGTGGTTATAATTTTAAATAGTTGTGATAATATAATGGCTCATTTCATTAATATCTATTTTTATATCAATTTCGTGTTTAAACATCGTGAGGTGTCGACGTATGATAATGTATTATTATTATTTTGACGAGTAAATATTGTTACTATTATATTAAATGTTTAAATTGCATTTTTTTTTTAAATTTGAATATGTATTATGTTTAAAACAATAATGGTAGCAAGTCAATACTGCTATTAAGACTAGTTTTAGTAAATAACGCGTTGCGTAAATGGGATAAATCATTCCCAACTAACAGAGGGTTAAAACTGGAATTCATCGCGTAAAGGACTGCTTCCTTTGAATTATTTACAGGAAAAACACTATTAGTACGCGCGTTAACAAGAGTGTAACTCGTTTTGAATCGCGTATGTTTCGGCTATTCCGGAAATTCGCTCACTTTTAAAGATTATTTGGCAAATAAAAAAGTGCCAATGTAGTTTTTTTTTATTAACAGCGACGAAAGCATAGTTGTAGTAAATATCAATATAAATTAATTTTAAGAAAATTTATATATTGTTCCTTAAGAAGATGTATAGTTTAAAAAAAAACACGTTTTAATATAAGAGACTATAAGTGTTTATTTAAAAATAGTATAATTCACCTTTAACGCAATTTTTTTTAATTCGTTAAAAATACACCTTCTCGACATCTGTTCTTTTTTAAGCAGATAGACGCCCTCTGCAAGGAATAGGTCTCTCCCAAAGATCGTCACAATGACCGGTTTTGCATTAACTACGTCGTTGGTCCGCTTAATGCAGGATTGACCCACGCCGCGTCCACCAGCTCGTGGTCGTCACTCTAGATCCTATCGGCCCCAACGCCACTCACTGCCACTTCAGACGAGCAATTTGTCGAGCTATATCGGTGACCTTGAATCTTCTGCTGATCTAATCTTTTCAAGTTCTTACAACGAAACTCCGATCATAACTGCGGTCAGCCAGAGAGCAAGAGCAGGAGCTGGAGAGCCATTGCTCTCTGGCTGACCTCGAGTCTTCTCATAAGGCCTTTTCTTAGAGATCATGACTTGCACCCGTAGGTTATCACCGGCAACACACACTCCTTAAAGATCTTTATCTTCGGGCATTTATAAATAACAAAAAAAAAAACAAATGACAAAAGATGCTTTATTATAAATAACAAAGCGGCGACGGACTGAGCTCACTCTGTGTTTGGCACTAATCGGTGTAACATAACTCCTGAAGATGCCCCGTGGAGGGGTGAAACACATGTTGAGTGATTTGACGGTGGCAGTTGTGTAGTTCGTATTGTTTGCCGCATACGCATTTATCAGCGGGCTGGCGGGCGATGCCCTTTGTTGCACGACTACCACTGCATGTGCGGAAGTGGCTAATTATTTGTTCTTTTCTTACTTAGAATGGACTTCCGCAAAGTAACGCCTGATCCCATTAAATACTTCAGGCATTGTTTCAATTTTTTCAATTAAATTTTTCCTTGTCTTTTTTCATTGTTTTACGATGTATTGGAAAAGAACGGCATTATTCCTACACAGTATTTTCTCAGGAAGGTTGATATATTTTGCGAATTTAAAATAGGTAAATAAACTATTAAAAAAAATACTAGGAATATGAAACTATGATGAGTATAGATGTATCATATTTATCGGATTTATTTAAAAGTTCATAATATCGTAGACTGGCTCACAAAGTTACATAAATTATTCAACTTGAGACAGATTTTGTGTCTCAAAGTAAGTGAGTCCAGTCTAACTTATCTAAACTGGCTACCGTGGAGAGCACCAAGAGAATCTAATCATAAGCTACATCTTTGATAGTTAAAGTATCAATGAAGTTATATTATAACTGCCACTTGGAGCTTTCCTTGACTTGTTCGGCTACCCAAATGATATTTGCAGTTTCGGCGGGTGCAAAGAGGCAGGGCGCTGAAGCCGTGAAACCTCTTTTAAGGTTGCAAAGCTCGGCATTCAATCGAAAACCTTGGCTATGACCGCTAATTACTACAATTTCACCGCATTTGGGAGGCCGCCGAGTTGATTCGATCGAGACGTTGATTCTGGGCCGCTTGCTTACTCGTGAGTCTCAACCTACGCCAAAATAATCATTGACAGACGAAGGTCTTCAAATGGCTGAAGCGCAACAGGACTAAAACGTTACGCGCGACCTTGGGAATTTTCTATGATATTCCCGTAGGTACACTTGCCATGTAGTTTTGACAAATAAAAGCTTTCCGTAATGGCATTCGATATAAAATAGTCATGCGATCTACTTCACTTTACAACCTTCCGTTTCAATTATTCATGCAGAACCTCTTTCTACTCCTCAGGTCTCTGACTCTTAAGGCTCTTTAATCCTAAAACATCAATTAAGTGATTGTGTCAGTTGTGTCAAATATTCCAAGTCATTAACTGTAACTAAAAAAATTACAATATCTGTTTGCCGACAAAAGATTCAACATTTTACGTTCAAGTGTTTATAATGACAAAATAATGTTTGATTTTTATTTAATTGATCAAAGTAAATTGGAAATGTGAAACTTATCGATGTTACTAATCGATTTGCCGCAAACAACATGCATTCTCCATTTGAATTGCAGCTGGAACAAGGTTATGCAATTATATAAGCATACTCGTTCTACCCTGTTACTTCACTCGCTATTAATGCCTAATTATTAGCAGTAACTCTTTTGTGGGCAACTATACACAGTTTAAACACTACTGTACTGAATATTGCAGAAAGGTAAGGTAATAAACGTAAACAGTCTTTGGAAGTGTAAAAGAAAATTGCTGTGATACAAAGCACGTGATAAAAAATTGTTACACGAAATAAGACGTAAAAGTAAGAGAAAATAAAAATTATAAGCAGATTATTAAAAATACAGATGAACAAAATAGCAAAATATAAAATTGTGAAAAAGCAGTCCTGATGGAAAATAGGTGATGCAAGAAAAGGTAAAGGTATGAAAAGGTTATTTGAATGATAAAAGAGAAACAAGTGAGAGATATTGAGACTGAAAAAAGAAGAGTGAGTAAATAATAACAAATGAAAGTGAATAATTTAATAAAAACCGTTCCGTGTGTACCCAAGACAGAGGTTGTAAAAGAGGTCCTTAATAGCGGGGACCATAAGGAAAAACACTAATGAACTCGATTGTGACGATGGGCCGCTACAAGCTTCCACCATCTGAATATGTCGCCCTTAAATCATCATATATGAGTCATAATGAAATGGAATATAAAATAAATAAATATATTTACTGTACATAGTATTACAATACAGTTTCATATAATGATCCTGAATTTGTTAAACTCTAAAATAACTAACAACTTACAAAATAAAATCTCTTTACCGATATACACATTAACAAAAGCAATTTTTTTTATCTATTCTGTTTAATATCCGGCCATTCAGAATGTTTTGAGAAAAAAAGTTTATGTATATAAAATGCTGGCGAGTTATGATTTAAGTTTAAAATTCTTTTTTTAACTTTTAAAGTATATTAGTAACTTTTTTAATTTTTTACTAAAATCACGACAACATTTTCGTAATAATCCATTTAAAATTCCTAATTATTCTATCAAATCTTAAAAATCTGTAAAAAGTTATAAACGAAAATAAATATAAACATTGTCCTTTTTCATGTATAAATAAATTCGTTTTTTGATTGTGTATCGTGTTTTTAAAGCTAAAAAATTGTATTTTCTTTTTTCGGTTGAACCAGCTAACGAATTGGTTCATTAGTTTACAGTCTACATTCACGCGTGTATAAAAACATATCAATATTAGTACAGGGCAGTGACAGCCTGGCGGTAAAGGACTGAGACTTGCGATCGCCGGTCACGGGTTCGAAATTCCGAGATATGTTCTTATAGATGATGGTGATATATTTTAAAGAGGATGGGCAGCAGCGTCTTCTCCGTGCTATGATACCACAGAGCAATCTCCAAACCGCCTACCAAGCGTGGTGTTATGCTATATCTCCCATAGATACCTTTTGGGGAGGCCTTTACCTCTTATGTGTCTATAGGCTGAAACAACGATTATTATAAAATTTGTATTATTAATTGTATTATTTAAGGTTTGGTATGCTATGAGTACAGAATGTAAAAGTAATAAACTATTAATTTAGTTCATTTTTAGACAGGCGCAATATCAAGGCTGGGCTATCGCTAGTTTAAGACCAAGGCTCCATTTTTTTCTGGCCTTATTGCCGAACTAAGTCATTCAACAAACTATGGATAATGACTTTGCTATGATAATGAATCATTAATAAGGTGACTCATAGATGATCAAAAGTAGTACACTGCCGAGCGGATTGGCATAAGGCACAGTGCACGCAGAATAGACGTCTGCTGGTGCCTTAAGTTTTGGAAAAGACCACGGACTGGTAAGCTAGAGGAAGTTTACTTCCATGGTGGACAGGCGACCTTGTTAAATAGGTCTTTCAACCGGTCCCATTGGAAATCAATTGGAGAGGCCTATATCCAGCCATGGACGTCAAATGTTTATTTATTAAGATTCACTAATCTAAAATAAATTAGTTAAAAATTACATCAATTTGAAATTGAACCCGCAAATATACGACGTTGCAATATCGAACAAACCGTTAACGTTCATGTTTACGTCGTGATATATATTATATTTACAATTTTTCTAATTATCAATACATTTACTTTTTCACATTCATATATCACATTCGAAATTTATCAAATAACTTTATAGCTACCAGTTGGTCTTTTCCGTATATTCCCTTCATCCTTTCTATACTCATGCCTAAAAACGCCTACGAACAAGCTGTGCTGTGAAGTGGCCACACTGTCGCTTAAGTTAAAAACTGTGACAAAACTTTCTTCCGTCTACCATTATTGTTTTAATCTTGTTACTAACCGCATCCGTGTGCGTGGGTTTTTACTGTGCAACAGACAAAGCTATGACGAGGATCAAGATCCGCGACGCTCTCAGGACTCTGAGGACCAGAATTAATACTCATTTGGTGGGTTTCCTGGCTTCGTGCTTCCTATCTTACTATTATTTTTTCTGTTGTAACAAACTGACACTGCATTTTAATACATTTTCACACTTTTACAAGCAAGCATTTCACAAGCAATTTCAATACATTTCGCATTGGCCCGAAAATACAGTACACACCGGGAAAAATATTATTAACCCGCAAACGACCAGTTCAATCTACTATAACAATCGAGCAATTTACTTCAATGTAAAGAGATGAGTCTCGCGTTTCCGACTTCTAGGACATGAAACCTTGACGGACATGTGAGTGCTTTACTAGTACTTGTTTGTCAAGTAGTTTGGTCAACGACTGTCGTTGTCCGTATCCACGTGCCATCCAAGGCCAAGGACAACAGTTGAACTTCCTTCTTTAGTTATTGAATCAAAAAACAGGAAATTTAATTAGTGCGTTTTATGTTATTATATTTTATTAATATGGAAAAATGTCTTCTGTTTGGATATAATGAAATCGGGAACGTTGATATTGACTTGTATAATGTTATACGTAGATTAAGTTACAAAGATCCACAAAAAATTGGAACTGATAGATATTTCAAAAGCGGGTCATGTTTTGAAGTAGCGCGCGTGAAAAAGCCTATTTTCATAAATGGCATATATTAGTATAACTAATTGACTTTTACATAACTTTTGGCCTGCGAATTAATTATTTCTGAACAATCATAGATTGACTGGTAGAGAATGCATAAAGACAATTAATCTGCCATTACAAAGATTGTAGAAAGGGTAAATAAATAAGTAAAAAAGTGAAATAGGTACTCTAGGGACGTCGCGTTCAGTTTTACGTTTGAGAATGTTCAATATGTGCGACAAAGTTGCCACAAAGGCTTTAAAAGTAATTAGTCTATCGCATTCTATACTAAAATCAATTAAAGTGTATGTAGATAAATAATGCATATTTCAGAGTTACTATTTTAAACCGCGTTGTTGGAAGTACTATAGTAATTGGTGTATTACTTAATACATTTTATAAAACCTACTACTAAACTATTTCAGTTTGACTTTGATTTATGGCATAAACAGTACGCTAGCGATTCAACAAATATAACTTGTTTTTGGTATAATTAAATATCGGAACCATTAATAAATTAAAAAATATTTGTTTTTACGGTCACTATGATATATACTTGTACACTTATCTGTATATTCTGCAAAAGAAGTTCTTATTTTTCGGACGAATATAACAAAGACGTCACTTCCATTATGTCAATATGGCTCTATTCGGCCGAGTTCCTTTGTGGATTGAGCAAAAAAATGACCCTTAAAATAATATTTGTAAATATTCTTCCTCCTTTTTAACGCGGAAAATATAGACAAAAACAATTATTACGAAATATTAAATGAAAAAATGTTCTAATGAAATAGAAGGTTAGGTTTATTTGCAATTTTATGATTATAAAACATTGCGCAGAGATTTCTTACAGGCGCCCTAATTTCAATAATAAATTTATTAATTATATAAGTAACCTAATAGTATATCTAGTTGGACATAGACTGTTCCCATAGATTTACAAGGTTTTACAAGTGACTTTATCAAGATCGCCTGTCCACCTTCAAGTAGATGTCTTTCACTGCTTATTACCAATGGATCAAATACTTTTGGATAGTTTTGAAGATCTATGTGGCTGAACAGGCCGCACTTAGCACTTGATTGGAAGGAGAGGTCTCAAGGCTATCAAGGGTATTGGTTAAGCTATATTCAGACATAGGATCTGACGTTTTTCTTCTTCCTTCTTATACCATCCGGCTCATAGGGTCATGACCACGCCGTTAAATAATATAAAATGCAGCCATAAGATCTGATCTTATTAACAGGGAAGCAATTCCTTGCTTGCTTCTTTTCTTCTTTTTCTTCCTTCATTGATTCTCGATACCGCGGAGTTGTATTTTATTATGTGCTACCTTCACGCACTCTAGCAGCCTGTGTAATAAACGACTCCGTCGCTGTGCTGTCAACAAAGCTGACACTAAGGTAAACGTCTATACAGTGCTTAAACCTTTTAAAAGCTGGACGAACAGATATCGAATATCGTTCAAAATATTTTTTTATTGTATATGACTTTAGGTCTCACTACATGGGGCCTACTCACTTTAGCACATGGTGCTCCGACAGCCCAAAATCTTTGTGCCAAATCAAATATCGAGTAATATATATTATAAACTGTTAACCGGCTGACTTATTGATAGCATTTAATAATTAGTATACCGATTAATTGAACATATTAATCAAATATGGAATTACTACAGGATATAGTTGTATTAATTCTGAAGCTTAAATAGGATCTATCTATTACAAGCGGAGAATGATATTAGGATGCGCTGTCATTTGCATATCTCACCTGTGACTTTAGCGAGTATCGATTTTATTTATCGATTGTGAAATCGGGGCTCAAATTGTTTTTTTTTTTATTTTGGACCAAAAGTCACTGTCATCTTAATTGTCAGCCGCAGTAAAGGTTAGTCTACCATATAACTCTTAACCTGGAGATCTAGGGTTACCTTATAACACCTCATACTGCTGACTACTATGGCCGCAATACTTTGTTTTAAATCATTCTTAAGCGTTCGAATTGAAATTCGAAAGAGGATTTGAATTTGGAATCCGCCAGTAATGTGACCATAGTCATTTTATTAGGGCCGATTTTGAATGGCAAATACGTGAATGATGGTAATTCACAACCACAAAGTGGACATACTAACTGGTCAAGGTCGTTAAAAGACGCTGGATGAAGGTCGCTACTAAAAGGTCCATTGGAAACTGTGGACGAGACCTATGTCCAGAAGTGGACATCCTGAATGGACATCGAAAAGGCCGCTGTGAAGTTTTAACATTACTGATGTGATATCATCAAATACCAAAGTCAGGACAAATTCCATAGGAAAATTTTTGTATTAACCTACACTGTATTTCTCTTTCGTGATTTTGTTTTTTCGAATTATTTCTTGATCTTATTGTTTAAAGCAATAACTGTTCTATTTACTTCAAGATGTAGAGATATAATAAAAACCTTTAGTCATGTCAGTCTTTCGATTTATTTAGCCAACATAATTTTAATTCAAACAAGTTTTACTAATATTTTTAATATAAATATTTATCTGTAGCTACATACAAGACGATAAAAATTTAAGAAGAGGTCGCTACTGTCTACTCATTTTAATAAAACTATACGTTTGGTTGTCAACGTAAAGCGCCATCTATTGTCTTTTTTAAATTGCAGTGATTTGTGAATATTCCAAATGACGTATTGGTATTTTTAATAAAATGCAAAGGTCTTAAACTAATTTATTGTATAACATTTGCAACCGCTTTTTAATTTCAGCCTAAATTAAGCTATAATAATATATTTATCGCAAGTTGTGTTTACAAATAAGTCCAAAAAATGAACTCTCGTTTTTATAAGAAGCCGCCATGTTTTGTTGGTTAAAATATGTTATACCTCTTGTCTCTATGTGAATTAGTTAATATAGGAATATACCGAGTTCGCCTAATGAATATCCAATGATCTGTAGGGAGTAGACATTGCATCCATTTGCAACTGCGTGTATTTTAATCCGGACTCCCGTTCCGTGATCTACTATTTTATAATTCAATGCACCGGTGGCTACCGTATTGCATTCAATATACGAACATATAACTGTGATATATAGAATTATTAATGTAAATTATATGTCGAATAAAATTGAAATGACGACGCTATGAAATTTTATAGTTTACTGAGTAATTTTGATCTATAGGATGATTGTTTATTTGTGTAAAAACTTTAAAGATGTGAATGTATCGGTCATCTGCTGTCAATTAAGGTATGGTACATCCTATCCGAAAATCAATGGTTTTAACAATAATAAATAAAGTAATAAGACGCTTAAAAATGTTTACTGTTTACATATTAAAATTAATTATTATGCAAACTCAGGAAAGGTAGATAGTAAATCTACCTTTGCTGAGTTTACACTACCATCAGTTATTTGACTGTCGTCTTACAACAGAAATAATAAATCAATGTAAGATATTTCAAAGCAAAGACAACTTGATATAGGATGATTGGAAATAGGTGTTAAAGCTGCAAACCTTTAATGCTTTATTACCTACAACTAATCATCCTGTAGAATTATTAATGTGAATTAAAAGTCGTTTGAAATAGAAATGTTTAATGGAATCAGGCGTTACCTTGCGGAAGTCCATCCTGAGTAAGAAAAGGATCAATATTTAGCCACTTCCGCACATGCAGACTCTGTGTTTGGCACTAATTGGTGTAACATAACTCCTGAAGATGCCCCGTGGAGAGGTGATACACGTGTTGAGTGAATTAACGGTGACAGTTGTGTAATTCGCATTGTTTGCTGTACACGCATTTATCAGCGGGCTGGCGGGCGGTGCACTTTGTTGCACGACTACCACTGCATGTGCGGAAGTGGCTAAATATTGGTCCTTTTCCTAAATAGAAATGTCACTACTGCGTTCAAAAGTTTACTGTGTAATTTTTATCTATATTTTTGTTTTATTTTAAATTACCAAGGCTATCTCATGAGTAGTCCAGGATCCCGTTGAAAAGTCATAAGAACGCGTGTGGGTATGGAAAAGAGGCGTAATGACACAGCTGCACAAAATATTGGAAGACTAGAACATTATATCTTCTCAATATCTAAGTTCTGATCAAACACGTGAACTTTGAAAGAGGTAGATTGAGACTACATAGATACCTTTTAGATATAGTACCGGGGTTGATGCTGCATATTCAGTGGGCTAATTAGACAGGTTTAAAGATTCCTTTAAGTTTTAATTACTAAATAATTTTTTTTTCATATATATGTCATAATTTGTCACAATTTTGTTAATTACTTTAAGGTTAGTTATATGGACCTATGATCGGAGCTCTAAATCATAAATGACACACATTAATTAAAAGAAAATAATATTCGAATTCACATAGTTTAAATCAATATTACACACAGTACCCAGCGATAAAAATTGCTCATCGACTTTTAGAAAGAGACAATCAACTCATTTCAGCTTCGAAGAGCGTTATCTCAGTCGCACGAAGTACAACGACTGATAAAACGTCAGATAGGTAGTGTGGGAGAGAGATAGTGCTCTTCAAAGCCGAAATTAGCCGATTGTCTTTTTCTAAAGGTCGATGTGCAATATTTATCGCCTGGTACTGTACTTTTTATACAGTAATTTTGATACTCTTGTAAAGATATGGTCGCTAATTTAATTTAGTAGGTCGCGTTGTATTTTAAATATAACAAATGTGGAAATCTTCCGTTTGACTGACATATATGGTTGTTGGAACGGGCGTAAACAAAGGAAGCCTCTTTCAATCCTTTGTCAATCTGATTTGGCCACGTACCGCGAACACTAATAAAGTTTTAACTGCAACATCCTGCCGTTTTTAACAATATACAGATTGTTAAAAACGGCATAACATATATAATATACCTTAGATAATTAATAAAAAATAACCATGATGATTATGATAAATCCCATATACTGCATCGTCAAGGGCATGTTTGCGGACGCCTGGGTTCTAGATTACTACGCAATTTTACGATGTCGAGCAGCTAGTGCTTGCAACAGGCTACTTAACAGTAGTAAAGACATTTTAACTGTGGTCGCGCGTGATGTGCAAAAGTTTTGTTTTAACTAGATCTACTTTTATTTTAATTATAATTATAATTCTGATAATAATTTATATAATAACATAGATCACAATTGTATCACAAATATGGGAAGCTTTCCGAAATAAAAACAATTTATTTATTTATTAATAATCGTAAGTGACGTTTCATTTGTTAAAATGAATTGCGCGAGCATACAATTTGAATAATACGTAAACTACAAAAGACAAGATACTATCGACAAGAATATAAATTTAAATAATTTAATAATTTATTGTGAGAATAATATATCACTCTCTAGTCTATATATAATATATGAATCTAATATATAAAATTCTCGTGTCACGGTGTTCGAACTTGAACTCCTCCGAAACGGCTTGACTGATTTATACCAAATTTTACATGCGTATTCAGTATGTCTGAGAATCGGCTACTATCTATTTTCCATACCCCTAAGTGCTAAGGGTGGTATTTTTAATTTTTAGACAATTTTTTTGGTTTTTGTTTTATTATGAAATACAAAAATACATACAAACCTAAATTTTCACCCCTCTACGATCAACCCTTATCTTACATTTGTTAATTAAAAACTTTAATTTTTTTTTGCAAAACAACGTTTGCGGGATCAGCTAGTAATATATATAAAATACAGACAAGAGAGAATCTTGCGTCATTCCTAAAAATGTAATACGTGCAATGAAAACAAAAGAGAGCTTTGATGTAAAACTTGGCGCATACATTGTCACGTAACTTGTAACCTAAATCTGATAAGGCCAGGCGGATCTATTGATGTCCGATACACTGCCTGGTACGTTGTCTCGTCGAGTTCCTTCCGCCTGTTCTTCTTAGGCTTAAAGAATTTCACTTTGCGAACTGTAGGTTGACCTACTTTGATTCCAATAAGAAATTTAACGCATCTTAAACGTTAATTTTTAAATTTCGAAGAATTTTGTCAACTCGGCTATATTTTATTAGAAAACTTAAAGCTAAAATAAGTTTCAATAAAAGGATATAAATACAACAAGATTTACACATGTATATATGCACATATATATAACAAACTATGAACAATTATAAAGTAGGTATATAAATATTCAAATATGTTAAAATGTATAAATGTGTCAACGTATTTTTAAAAAAAATCCCTTGAACGCTGACTTACTAATATTTATAAAAAATTAAGGGTAAAATAGAGCATTATTTGACCAATAAAAGTAAATTTAACATTAATAAATAATTTATCTACGAAAGGCAGTTATAACTTTTATTTTATGATTTTCAAGTCAGCACCCGAAAACTTATTTTTTGTTATCTATGTTTTACGTGAGAAACAGTAGTATTGAACAAGTCCAAGTCGTATTAGATTTTTTTAAAAATTGAATATAAAATTCGAATTCTATTTTTATAGAAATGTCACTCAAACATGAGACACAGAATGTGTTAATAATTCACAAATTGCAAGTATTTTTTGAAGAAAATTTCCTTTTCAAACAGCTGCATTTTTTATTAGACAGGCGAATATAAGTGTCATGTTGTCAGAATGTTAACGGAAAAGTTTTCTTTCGGGTTGTACATTAAAAAATTACGCTATTTTGTCTCTTAACAGTTTTCACTTACGAGTCGTCTCGCGACGTTTGGCCCTTTTTGAAAAAAGAAATTCTTTTTTTATTTATATCCTTCTTGTCTTACCGCTTTTATAAACAGGGTGATAAAAAAAAAAACACTATTGTGTCAAGGAAACTGCATGGTTGTCCCATTCGGGATGCTTTTATGAAATAAATATTGACGTAATTATCTAGCAATTTATATACCTGTGTAAATCATATCATGAAGGGTTCCCATAATCGCACGACGTATGTTATCTGTGACTCCTTGCGGTGACGTTTGTCAAGGGGGTGTTATGTTGCACTTTAGGTGTTACTCGAAAGTGTGTCATCTGTTAACAAGACGATAGATGATAGACTATACTCTCTTTACTTTAAGTATGTCGTCGGGACTCCCGCTATAATATTTGTTGCAATTTAATTTAGCTTCCATTGTGGCAGCTACAAATTATGACACGTGAAAATTATGGCTTGTATTTAACAGGAAAATAACGATAGATCTCGGTGATGAAGCTAAGATTTTAGTGATGAAGCTGCATCCCATTTACACCTGATTAAATGAGTTCAAAAGATGTGATCATTTCAGTGATGGGGGATGCTGGGATAATTTATTATCGTACAGAAAAATACGATATCTAGTTTAAAAAGTCCTTTTTTTTTTCAAATCAATTCTGACATCAACCATTCGGATACACGTTTTAAATTTTCTCTACAGCATTCTGTTCGGATACACTAGCATCGAAGTTGTACGGCACACAATAGAGTCCGATAAGAGTATACATACTAGCAAAATAAAAAGAGTACATACCAGTAAATTAAAGCAAGCATGGTCATTTCTGCTAGTGAAATTCAAAAAAATCCTCGTGATCACTTTGAAACGCCATGTTTTGACGATACTTATATACATTGATATGTTTCGTGACGTGATATTAATATTCTACTGCGGAGTTACTATGTTTTCGAGGTTTCACGTAATTATTATCATACAGAAAAATACGATATCTATTTTCAAAAGTCTTTTTTTTTAATCATATTTGACATCAACCATTCGGATACACGTTTTAACGTTTCTCTACAGCATTTTGTTCGGATATACTAACATCGAAGTTGTACGGCACGCAATATAGTCCTGTAAAAGTATACATACTAGCAAAGTAAAAAAGATTACATATTAGTAAATTCAAGCAAGCAAGATCATTTATACTAGTCAAATTAAAAATATTTCACAGGATAATTTTGAAACGCCATGTTTTGAATATATTTTTTATACACATTGATAGGTTTCAATAAATTTTCAAAATATTTTATTTAAAGATAATTCTAACTTCAACAATTCGGATACACAATTTCAATATTTCTCTACAGCATTCTGTTCGGATACACGTTTATAATGGGCATCTATTTGTGTGATAATATATTTTCCTTTAATTTCCTGACCCTTATCCATTCTTTAGAGTAGCCACATGGGAGTTTCTATTACATTCGGGCGATAGTTTTTTTGTATTTTATCACCTTCTTTTCGTTCATATTGGTTTCTAGGTTTTAAACGTCAAGTAATATATTTATAACATTATTTAGTAATACAATTTGTTGACTATATTACTTTGAAAAAAAAAATAGATTTAATTTAAAAATATTTAACGTGACTAGCGATATTTAAACGGGTGTAATCATGATGATGAAAGATTATCATCATTTCTGGCGTAAGACGTCAACTGCTATTCATAGGTTTTTCCTAGATATTTCAAATAGAACCCGTAAAAGATCACTGTTTACAAAATGCAATACTTATTATCAGATCAAATTAAATATTATATATTTATTTAATGTATAATACATAAGAGCGTTTATAGGCTATAGTCTAGTAGTATTATCGATCAATAAATTTTGATTCGACCAGAGTATTTTGTTTGGTGTAAATATTTAAAAAGTGAAGTTGCAGTCTAGTGTTATAGGAAGATGTCGCATGTCGCGTGTTCGGTTAAAATAGTTAAATAAAATTTAATATTTTTTTAACACATCTTTATTTTATTTATAATTTTAAATTACTTACGAGTAAAGTTATTAAGTACAACGGGCAGCGAGCAGTGGTAGCTTAGCGGTAGAAGACTGAAACTTGCGATCGCAGATTGCAGGTTTGATTTTCCACGATACTTTGTGCATTAATTATATAGAATTACCACTGCTCACAAACAAGTTTCTAGAAGATGGGCAGCAGCATATTCCTACTATAATACTGGACTGCATCGCCACGATTATGGTATACATTCCTTAGAGATAACTTTGGGGGAGGCTTCCGTGTTGCAGTGGGCGTTTATGGTCTGAAAGGACTACGTGATATTATAAAACAATTTAATTTAAATGCGTATTACGTTTACATAAGACGAAAATTCGGACTGTCACGTCAATAGAGCATTAAAACTTTCAATTGCAATCAAGCGAAGGACTCTACAATTCGTGACATATTTTTGATATTACAAATTACGTTCCATTCATTCAGTTATTTAAGAGAGCATTTAGATTTAACCTAGTTAACGTGAAATCTTGTTAACTTGGTAAATAAATGGTTGGTACGTATTTGAATACACAAGGGCCCTTCATTTGGCTCTCACGGCCCGACGAGGTCCAGGTCCACCTTATTAATTCAGGTTTAACTTGTTAACTCATCTCGAGTGCGATCCGCCCGTCTTCGTAACGAGCGAACCCGTATTTTATTGAATAGAAAACATCAGTTTCACGACTGATTACTTGCAATAGATAATTGAGAAGGTAGTCCACTATTGATCTCCGATTCAATTGGGTTCCGTACCTCCGGTGATTCTCGGCTGAAGAGTTCTTTCAATTTTTATTCCTTTTTTCTTTCAGCGCATATCTTTCTCTGCGAATTTAGATGCAACAATACGTATTAAATTGCATAATATTAAATTTTTTTGGTAAGGAATTCTTATTTATTTCTTTAATTATTATTTGTCGGAAATCTATAGAGAAAATAAAAAAAAAAAATCAGACGATACACAAAAAGTGTTCTTATCGCAAAAGCCTAATTCATTTGGACAACCACTTGAAGTCTTGGTCTTTGAGGTTATATACACTTCTGTAAAACCAACATTACATAATTATTTTTAATTTCCAGATAATAATTTTATTAAGTATTTTAATTTGTATATTTAATATATTTTGCACTGGAATAGTATTAAAATTAGTTGAGTGAATCAAAAAAAACTTTGTACTCTATGTTAAAATATTTATGAAAACATATTTATTTATTTAATATTGTAATGTAATATAACAATGGTTTTGTTACGTGTTCCGTTATAGGTGACACGATATTAAAAATTTACTATAAACCACATTGTAGAAAGAAAGATCCTCAACAAATAAAAAAAAATTGAATAGAAAAGTGATCTCACGTAAGAGAAAATATGTGGCTCACGACTTTAAACATCCAAAGAGGTATTAATTAAAATATATAAAAAAAATGTTTAATAACATATATTAAACATTCACACGACATCCTCTAACAAGGATGGACAGGCAACCTTACGAAGTTGTTGGAAACAGGTAGCTTCCAATGTTCTTTAAGAAAAATGTGAGGATCTTTGTCCACCCGTGGACGTGCTACAGCTGAAATGATGTGGAAATATTACGAAAATTTATATAAGTAATATATATTAAGCAGATAAAACATGTATAGTTCGATTAAATTCACTTTCAAGTAACGTGAAATAAAGAAATAGCACAAAATACATTTCGTATATAACTAAAAGGCTTTTAGGGCAAATTAATTAAATCAGCGGTCAGGCAGTGGGTAAGGGTAGTCGGGAAATTTCGAGATAATCTTGAAACCACACAATGGTTGTGCAACATATCGGTGAAGAGTATAGAAAGTTCGAGAATTCCATTTTAGGAATGAAAGGGTATCTTCATTAACGAATCGTTACAGTGGTTTTCCAGTTCTATGAGACACACGAGACGAGATGAAGAGCCATAATGGATCTTTACCTATGTAAAGATCGCTCTTCCTTCTGATGTTAGTTTGGTAATTAATCCCAAATGTTTTCTTAAAGCAGTAATAGCTTGGGATACACGCCGAACCTTCAAATGAAATTATTTTCTTGCTTCGTAATGTTAATGTTTATTCATATATTTTAAACATTTAATGGAATCAGGCGTTACCTTGCGGAAGTCCATCCTAAGTAGGCAAAGCACGTTTAGTTGTGTAATTCGCAATGTTAGCCGCATTTATCAGCGGGCTGGCGGGCGGTGCACTTTGTTGCACGACTACCACTGCATGTGCGGAAGTGGCTAAATATTGGTCCTTTTCTTACTCATATATTTTAATTGAAACTTTATATATCGTTAATTTTGTCACTACAGGAATTGTGCATAATAAAAAAACCAGTAGTTTTTTTATTGTGTTTTGATTAAATGTTTATTGTCTCTATTTATTTTTGTAATAGACGCTTTAAGCTGATCTTGGCTGCATGGCCCAGGCTTGTTTGAAATATTGCTACGATGACCGGTCCTGCGCTGCTTGCCTCCAGCGATTTCCTGGGACTTTCCGTCGTTGGGTGTCGGGTGCCACCTAGTGGGATACTTACCCACACCAAGTCAACCGTCAATAATTTTTATTACCTTTGTTTAAATACACGATGAGTTTAAAATAAAGCAAGTCAAATGCGACTTTAAATAAATAGAAAAAAAAAGTTTTTATTTCTCCTAAAATACTTTAAAGCGAAATCACACCAAATTTACAATCGCATCAAAGTTCAATCATTAGAAGGTACTTTACGGAAACTTTCAGGAAGCGAAAAATTGCCAAGACGTGATTGTGCGAAACCGTAATGACTTTAAGAATGTTTTTCTCTTTCCACAATTTAGTTAATCTAAGTTAACTTACTTTTATGAGTCCTGAATACAAAGTTCAAACAAGAATTCACAAAATTTTGTTTTTTTTTACTCCCCTATTTTATTCGTAATTTAATATTAGTTACTCGTAAAGATTTTAACAACAACAGGCGGTGAGCTTAGTGGTAGAGGTATGAGACTTGCGTTCGTATGTCGCGGGTTCGATTACCAGGATACAGCTTTATATATAATTCATACTTTGTGCATCAATTTTATAAGATTGTCATTTGATCACAAACAAGTTTCTAGACGTTGTGAAGCAGTGTCTTTTTAGTGTCTACCATAATACCGGACTGCATCCCCAATCCGCCTGCCAAGAGTGATTATCACGGCATATTCCGACAGTTCACCGAATCAACATTTCGATCTTCAAAAGGACTCAACATTAAATAAAAGTTATCGTTTACTGTGCTAATACGAATTTTCAAGTTGTTTGAACATGTCCCCCTTAATGAGGATTCAATATAACTTTTAGTAACGCAAGGCAAAGTGGATGAAAAACGATCTTGTGAAGGCTCTCCAAAAAAGATAGATATAGTCACTCTACCAAATACCGAGCTACAACGCAACGAATAACTAGAGCAACGGGGGTACTAGAATCGACGTGGTGTGTTCGTCAGAATGGTGGTGGTCATCACCACCATTTTGACGAACACACCACTGAGAAGAAGTAGAAGTTAGATTAGTATTAGTAGAAGATAGAGTAATATTAGTTAGATAACTGAAGCGTGAAAGTATGAGATTACTTCTAAAGAAGTACATTAAGTATAATTTACGCAAAAACCTTTCTATGTAATTGTATAACATTATTAATCAAGGAAAATATTCAATTTAATTGAAGGTCCTAAGTTGACGATAATTTATGAAAAGGGTGAAACGTAGTGATATTTTAACGGAATATTACGTTAAGGATTAAGTAAATTTGCTTTAACCGTAGTAAACCCATAGGGATTTGTTAATAATCGTTATATTATAGTTTTGCTTGCAAATTTAATTAGAGAAAGACGTTAAAAATCATCAACTTCAATATTGCTGACTTTTTTTTTATATACTTAAAACTTTAATCTATATATTTTTAAACACTAAAAGTGGTTTGTGAACTTAAAATAAAATGAAAATCATCATCATTTCGAGAAAGCTGTTCATAATTGGACACAAGCCTCTCCGATAGACTTCCGGTTTTTTCTTTACGGATTTCATATAAAGTTGCTCACATCAAGCAATTTCTAGCATTAAAAAGGCGTCTGTCCACTTTATGGATGGACCCTATATTACCCTTGCCAATCCATGGTTTTTACTATAGTTTCAACTATATATTTCCCAACGTGGGACCCCACAAGGCGGCAGTTTCATTATTAAGCAAGTCGAAAGTGGACTCGACTAGATTTTAAACTTTTCGCTTTATTATAAAAAAATATTTACTTATTAAGAAATTCAGAAGGGCTAATATAGGACATAGTGCATGAAAAGTTAAAAAACACTGCTATAGAACCTTCAAAGCACAGCAGCTATCAATTCTACGCGCTAAAAGACCTGTTCGCTGCCAATAGAACTTGCGAATTCGCTAGGCTGTATCAGTTACGTTTTCTCATCATATCATGGTGGTGATATCTTTTCATTTTGGATTGGTAGAGAATTCTCGAGAATAGTCTCCCTATAAATCTTTGAGCGACTAAAGCTAATTAGGCCAAAGAGCCACATTAAATCAACCAATATTAAATTAAAAATTATTTACTTTAATTCAAAATACTTTTTATTACAATAAATTTGTTTATAATAAGCACTGTAATATACACGGTGATGGGTTATACATGTAAAAGCGAATTTATATCTCATGTAATGATAAAAAGCTTTGAAACTTTTTCACCACATTTCATATCCACCTGTATAAGACGATCACTCTGAAATATGTCATATTAAAAGATACTGGAACGCGACTAAAATTATGCGACGAAAAAAAAACAAGTCAATAACTTCAAGTAGTACAACATATGCAAGGACAGAATGTAAACAATAATTAATTTTAATATGTATTAATCTGAATTTTAAAATCGTTTTTTAATTTATTATTATTATTAGTTTATTATTTTTGACACCTTTAATTTTTGGAACGCTGTAACAGGTATTAAATCATTGCAAATGAGCTATAAATTCACTCCATGAAAATTTCTACATTTATAACCAATCGACCTGTATTGTATTTATTATAAGCAGATTAAGTTCATTAGTTAGTTATCAATTAAAGTAAACGCTTCATTATTTGTTCGTTATTGTTATTCTACGTATTTAACTGGTATAATTTAACGTGGATCACGTTAAAATAATGAACAAAGCTTTATTAAGTATGTGTGTACAACTTGTTTGTAGCATAATCAGTCAAAAATACATCAATGAAGGGTAAAAAAAAATTGAAAGTTTGAGAAATATAACTGCAGAGGTGGCAATAAATTTTGCATGTATTTTTAAATGGCTCGATATAAAATTCCATTAACAGGAAATCGCGATTAGAATATAAATTTCCAATATCCCGACGAATAATTTATGTCGCGAGCGGTGAAGTGTTACCCGGAATAATCTCAATGTATAATAAATCTTTATTCAGAAGTTTACGGATTGAAAACAATTATTTTGCAACTGATTTCTAAATACCATCCTGTCTTTTCTCTCGTATCTAAATAGCATTAATCTTATGTCGTGTCAAATTTTAGCACTACAAATAAATATGACATAACATTTGTAATAACTCTTTTCATGACAATTTTTTACAGTATTACAATACACTTTCATGTAATGTCTCTAAATTAAAAAAAGGTACAGATTTTTAATAATTGATAAGGCTTGGAAGTAAATTACTTTACTATTGTATTGTATTTGTTCGAGATTGTAATTTTTTTTAAATGTTTTGGTTTTACTAAATATTTCATTAAAAAAAAAAACAATTAAAATCATAATATTATCATGAGTATAATATAATATAATATCAACCTAAATGTCATTATTTTAAATACTCTAAGTAGATTAAAGACGCGAAATTAAAAAACTTGAAGGCCTCAAAATATGTACAGACATTTAACAAGATATTTATTTTATAAGACAATCATTTTTTAACACACGAACAGCTCCCCAGTTTTATTAAGAAAACTAACATGTTATTAATATTTATAAAATAAATTTAAATGACTTTAAGAATTATATACAGTTTTATTTATGTTATATGATATATATTGGTACATACATAATCATTATTATTGTGCAAGGAAGAAAAGGACCAATATATAGCTGCTTCCGCCATGCAGCAAACACATAGCAAAAACAGAGTGTTGTGGTGTAAGAGTTGGTTGGTGGTTGGTTGGTCGGTGTAACATTACTCCTGAGGATGCCCCGTGGAGGGGTGTAACACGTGTTAAGTGATTTAACGGTGGCAGTTGTGTTTGCATTGTTTGCCGCATACGCATTTATCAGCGGGCTGGCGGGCGGTGCATTTCATTGCACGACTACCACTGCATGTGCGGAAGTGGCTAAATATTGGTCCTTTTCTTACTTAGGATGGACTTCCGCGAGGTAACGCCTGATTCCATTAAGCATTTCAATAGAAAAACATTATGGTGGCATATTTAAAAATTATTATTTTATACAGATTGATTGGAAAAGAGTAAAAACTTTAATGTACACGAACACCCGTTATACCTATTTCCAATCAACTTGACAACTTGAATGTTTTCATAAAATCTTCGGGTTTGTAAGGAGGAATAATTTATCAATTCTTTTATGACTTTATTTTTTACCTTCCTAAACTTTAAGTTGTAAATTTTATTGGTAGGGGACTGGGACTTTATAATCTTAGGTTGCGGGTTCGAATTCATAGATACAGTCTTATATAATTCATACATTGTGCATTAATATTGTGCCATTGTGCAGAAACAATTTTATAGAGGATGGGCATCATCCTGTGCCTATCATAATATCACATTGCGATTGCCAACCTGCCTGCCAAGCGTGGCGATTATGGTATATACCCCATAGACATCTTTGTGGGAAGCCTATACCCAGCAGTGGGCGCCTAGGGACTGAAACCATAAGGTGTTAGTATATTTATTTGTCAGATAATTTTTAATAAAAAATATTATTCATAGTATGTAGACATCGAGTCTTTTCGTCGCATCAATAAACAAAAAGCTCCTCCCACAAAGTATAGATGGGTTTATAGTAACAATATAACTCAAGTAATTATCAGCATAAATTTCAACTTAAACCTTTCTTTATCTTGTAAAAAACTTAATGATAAATTACAAAAACGTGATCGGACGAAAATATGAACTGGAGGCAACTCGAATTATTAATCTCTCTAAATGTTCCTCTAAAATTTAGATAATTAATGTTAAAAAAGGGTTATATAAGAGAAAAACGTATCAGGAAAATAATAGAACATTTTCTAATTTATTTAAAACTTCCTATAAAATACAAGTTGATTTTTATAGGTGAGAACATCTAAAGGAGTGAATGTATTATTTATTTTAAATCAACATATCGTATAATGAAAGGTTTTAGAAATAAAAAAAATTACGTAATATATACTAATATAATAAGAAAAAGCATTGCCATCATTCAGATCAACCCATGTTAAAATTAATTATTTTTTCCTTGTTCTCGATTCCAAACCAAAAAAAATATTAATGAGACATATTTAAAAATGATAACTGTATGCAGGTTGATTAGAAATAAGCTTGAATGTTTAAAAGAAAAAATCTCAAAATTTTTTACACGTATATATCCTGTATATATGTAATTAAACACACACTGTTACATAAAAGGACTATTCCACTTACACGACGCGGAACTAATTACAAATAATAAGACGCTATATTGGTCTCTAGGGCTGTATATATCTTACCTTCTTCATCGTCATTATACGTAAGGCGGTTCTTGTGTTTATGTTTAAATAGAAAGATCAACATTATTAATTAATTATTAGAGTCATTGGAAGACGTTTTAATTCAAGTTGCTTTCTACGAGACCTATTGGAAATCTCTTGAGGTGGCCATGTCCAACAGTGAACGTCATTCGGTTGAATTTATGAAGACGATGGTGAAGTTTTTTGTTTAAAATATTAATAATCAAACTAAAAAATAATATAAATTTAATATATGTAAATGTTAGCATGATTATTTAATGGAATCAGGCGTTATTTTGCGAAAGTCCATCCTAAGTAAGAAGAGGACCAATATTTAGCCACTTCCGCACATGCAGTGGTAGTCGTGCGGCAAAGTGCACCACCCACCAGCCCGCTGATAAATACGCATGCGGCAAACAATGCGAATTACACAACTGCCACCGTTAAATCACTCAACACGTGTTTCACCCCTCCACGGGGCATCTTCAGGAGTTATGTTACACCGATTAGTGCCAAACACAGAGTGAGAGTTGGCATGATTATTGTACTTTAAACATTTATTAATAATCAGTTGCATTCAAAATTAGCATTAACTGTCTATGCCATTAATTGGCATTGACTGCATTAAGATCACACGTTCCCTCTCACCCACGGAATCTGCATATGTAGTATATTGACCTCCAAAGTCGGGTACGAAAAAAAGCAATAAGCACTAAAGTTTATTTACGTCAAAACTATTTCGAATAGATATTTAATTCAATAATTCGTTGCATTAATCATAACCAATAAGTAATAAAAAGTATAGAAATTCCTTTAATGCAATAAAATAAATAGAAAAACGTAAAATTAATAAAACTTATTTGTTTATACATCGCTGTATGCGTTATTCCACATTTAAATTTAATTGAAATATTAATTAAACACTTCTCTACATATATATATATCAATATATAGGGTGTATATTATGCGAGGAGTGCATACATATACAATACACTGGCATATCACATTCTTTGGTTTTATTTTTTCTTCTTTTTCGTTTACTATCGCAATTTAATTTATTTTAATAATATTTATGTTAATATGTATGATTTGTCAGCTGTGAAGGAGCTGGGAATAAATAAAATTAATAGATTCGAACACGTGTTTAAACGTCAAGCTGTTGCCACTTGCGACCTGGCACGTTGCCAAACAATGTTCGATTAGTTCCTCAGGAGTTTATCGTTGAATTATTTCTTTTGATGTACCTTCCAATTTCTTCATTTAATAGGAATTGTCCGATTCAAATTTGCCCCAGTTTAATTCTTAATTTAATCCAGGAATCCTATTTAGTACTTTTAAAATATTAAGTTATAATTGAAAAATATTTTCTATATTAATTTTAAATTTAGAATTCACGAATAGAACACTAATTTAAAAATTGATCACTAAGCAGGAGAATTATTTATTGGTGGTTGTGCAGCGAATTATTACTTACGTTTTCACAATTTATTTGTATTATTTGTTTACAATGCTACCACTGCTAATTCTCTGCTAGTTTCTTTCATCTTAAATAGTTGTTTAATATATTTTAAATTGTCCAAAACAATATTTATATAAATAAAATGTAATAAATTTTCATTCATTATCTATACATATTAAAATTAATGTTCGTCTGTATGGCCTTTATAGAATCGTAAACTATGTATTTAATCATGTGATCATCTCTAGCAAAATTAATGTGTATGAGCATACAAAGGTTTCTAAGTTATTTTTTTAAATTTATTTTAGTTGGTGACGTTACAACGCGCAGGTTGCAGGTTGCAGTATACATAAAACAATGTTTTTAATACAAAGAATTAATATATTGCTAAATGCAAAGCTAGAGATAGGCTAGACCTAGTTGACTATTTCATATAATTTCGTTAATCTACAAGAACGTAACGGGGAAAAAATTAGCAAAAAAAAAAAGCAAGAAAATTAGCATTAACAAAGTTTTTCTTCATTATGTGTGTTTGTCGTAGAGAAAACATTTGACGTCAATTAACTATCATCATATCAGCGAATAGACAGACATCCACCAAAAATTGCTAGGAAGACCGTCTTGCCGTCAGTCTGTCTAAGGACTTATTTATCCACGCTTCGACTACCGGCTTAATTTGTTTTTACGTTGACGTCATTTATAACCTAAAAATACAATTTGGAATGTAAAGAAACAAAATTATACCATAACATCATGCACTGTAGTAGATAACTTAATTTTTAAAGTAATCGATGTTTATTATTAATGAATTAAAAAAATGAAACGTATTTCTGCGATCATTTACATGAAATACGTTACATATTTTTTTCTGTTCGACTCCGATAAGTCAATACCTTTTACTGACTAGTACATGACACTTAAATATTTCTTTTTATTTGATACAATGTTCCTCGTTTATATGTTCCAAGATTATTTTATTTATAATTACCAAGACATTAAAACAACTTTGACGATAGGTCGTCCCTCTTTGTCCTATAAGTGTGGACTATTAAAGAGTAAGTAAAAAGTTGAGCCTTCTCCACTAACCGAGTGCTATTTGGCGTTGCTCCAAGCTCCGATACAAGACCACGTCGCCCTCTGAAAGCACTTAGCAAAAAGCATTGACAGCGATAAATGATGAAGGGAACGTAAACTGAAAGAACTGCTATTAATGGTTACCTTATGCAACGAATTTTGGCAATAAATTGTATATTATTTAAACAAAATTATCCGAAAACGTTTAAGCAAGGAATTAATTATACCTTTGTTAGTACTAGGATTAAGATTTTTGATCGTGTAGGTAGAATAGTTTTACGTCGCACTACGTCGTTAGATCACGCAATGAAAAGCTTAGACTTAAAAATATCTTTGTAAAAAAGAAAAATTAGATATATTAAAAGATATAATAAGTATAGTTATTAGGGTAAACATTGTTTATCGTTTTGGTGCGAACAATGTAAGTACTATATTGTTTTAACTTGAAGGTAATTTGAAGGTTTTTTGATATTGATAAAATATGTAACAGATTATTATAGTAAAATCAGCCAATGAGGAAATGAGATTTAAATTTATAATTGTTAGGATTAGGATTAAGATTGTCGAACTTATAGTTAGAGTAGTATTGCCTTAACATTATACTGTTTGAATTTGACGTCGATTATTGGAAAAAAGTTGATATATATTGTTTAGACCAGATCACAAAATAAAGAAGTGGGACATAAACATATCTTTGTTCTGTAAGATTTTAATCCACTAGGATTAAAATCTTACAGATCTTTGCGTAAGTATTACACTGTACGAATTTGACTGCGTTTAATTGAGATAGATATGGATTATTTTACATTTTTTAAATATGAGTATATAAATAAAGCAGACTGGAACTTAGGTAAAGTCTAGTTAGGATTAGAATAAAGATTGTTATTCCTGTAAGTTGATTATTGGTAGATGTACGTGTTTGTGTTTTTTTTTATTTTGGCTCGTATTTCGTTAAATCATATCGATAACTTTAATAAAAGTATTTTTTCTTGAATGGTAGTGTAACATTTACACGGGACGGAATTGAATATATTTTATCAATTTCATACAACTATTTAATATGCACCGAAATTGAACGCTGGGAAAGCGTAAGTTTGTCTCTTCTCTGTCAAAACATGTAATTTCATGCTATCGTCATTCTTTAGAAATGTTCCTGTGCCTAAGGCAGTCCACCTTGAGATCCTGGGTTTAACTCGTACTCTGACGCTCAACTAAAGAAACTACATAGGGACTATGACTAAATTAGCTGGTAAAACTCTGTATTAAGCACATGTCCGATTCTGGGTGAACTGTGAAATAATGCTGCTACCTTTGGGAAAGCTCCCGTAAATACCAACAGAAGGGCGTGCTGATCGATTTATATGTGATAATGAGTTAGTTTGTTAAAAACTTCGATACTGTCAATTTTCTATAGAATTCATTTTGGGGAATGCGCAGCGGAACTTCATGACCTAATCCAACCATTTCTGTTTCTCTATAGAAGTAGAAGGCCGGCCTAGTAGGCCAGCCAGCTCAGACCACTCCTACACGATGGAATTCCCTAGGAGGCATACTAAGCCCGATAAGGAACAATCTGCCGGCTTCCTTATTTCCTGATAAACATAACCCAGGACCAGAATTAAAAGGTACTTGAGTCGTCGTGCATCATCTTCTATCACATCGTCATTTTCCAACAGGTGAGTTGGTGCTCAAAGGCAGACTAGCAAACGTAAAAAAAATTAACTCGGATTCAGTTAAAATTGAAATATTAGAATATTTCGTTTATTTCGGACTGCTACCATAAATTGAATTCAATGTGTGATTTTGGATTATTCATGATATTTGATTTATATGAATATGGTAGTAGTTGTTTGCTATTTAGTTTTCGAAGTTGAATCTCGTACTATAAGGATTTTCATTATTAATATTCAATTGTTTTGGGTAATAAAACCAATGAAGTAAAATCTTTATTTATATGACTTACATATTAATTTCAAACTTTACACATGATGTAAAGGCGTATTTATTGATTTAAACATTCTCTACGAATCAATCTAGATTAGAAAAAAATAATCATTACATTAGTCTACAAATATACAGGGTATATAAAGTGATCACTCAAAAATAAATAACATTCATTTATTTTTCTTTTATAATGCGACTGGTCAATTATTTATTACATTAATTAACAATTTTAATACGTATTTCGCCATGAAGTGAATATGTTTTTCTTAAAATACTTTTATAACATTATTTATTATTTAAAAGGGTGTATCATATATTAATTGACTGTAAATAAGATATACATCCACCCTTTTAAAGATTTCACATCAATAAGCAATCACTCTGTAGGTATAATATAGTCAAGTATGCTAAGTATATTTCGAAAATATAGTTATGTCAAATTTTTTTAATTTAGATTCTGTTTTAAGTTAATTTTTAGTTTTTATATTTTACGATATTTATTTCAACTTCCGAACAACCACAGTTTGTTGTTGAGGTTTTAGATCGTTTTTAGTGTATTTTCCTTGAATTCTTGGCTTCTTCGTGAGGGACTTTGGTTGGTTTGTCACACAGAATGCGTTAAGCTATCCAACTCAATGGCACCCGGGAGAGAAGGACTTCAATTTATTTTGTTGCCATTGCCTGGTTAATCATAATACCGCTTGGAAAGCGTTGTAGAAGAAATGGTCGAAAAGTTCCAGCAACGCTTTTATTTACTTTAGTTGCATTTTGTCCTCCTCTTATAACGTACAGTTTAAAAATAAAATGACATAAGCTATACAATAAATGAATTATTTATGTGATATTATTTGTTAGATATATTACTTTAGCGGTAGAGGAGTGAGACTCGCGATCTTAGATCGCGGGTTCTATGTCTTAATAATATTAATGTTATTTAACAGGTGGTGCAAAAGTAATGTCACAATTTAAACCGGCAGCTATTTTGTTTTTAATTCAAAAAAAATGGTCTCAAGTTGAAAAAAGTTTACTTACAAGTATAATATTAATGATTATTATTAAAAAAAATAAAACACTTAAGTGGTAACCTCCGGAGTTGATAAATAATTATACACATTTTACGGCATTTTGAATTATTGCCCGCAAAATATCTAGCTCCTAATTGGCGATATCTTCTTCAATGCTAGATTTCAAAGCTTGTAAGGTACATGGTGGTCATATGCATGATTGTTCGAGCACATGGAGCACGACGACTAGGAAAACAATGACGAAATTCACGTAGCATTAAAAAACTAGACTGAAAATTTGACAAATAACCAGTAACAATAATTCCACCTTCGTGAGATATATATCGCTACATTGCTTATATATGACTAATTTTCTATGTATCTATATTATATATTTTAAAGCACAATAACATTTAGTATTATTTATGAAAATTAAAGTATATTTACATCATGACATTACTTTTGCACCATCTTTTATTTTACAATTTGTCAATTAAATAAATCGGGTTACCACTGCTCACAAACAAGTTTCCAATGAGATGAGCAGTAGTGTCTTCTGCGTACCAAAATACCACATTGTGATCGCCAACTTGCTTTCCAAGCGTGGCGATTATAGTATATCCTGACATAGATATTTTTGGGATAGGTTTAAGCCATGCAGTGGGCATGTATGGGTTGATACGACTACTATTGTAATAGAGGTAATAGCTGGCTTGATGTTTTATGATAAAAAATTATTGTTATTCGATTTCATTGCGAAAATTGTATTCAAAGCTTATATCTATTTTGTTTTAAATTCAGTTTCGCATTCCGAAATTGAATCGATGTGAAATTATTCGAAATGTATTACGGATTACGTTCCCATCGCTACGAATCGATTGGCTGAAGCGATTACAATAATTAAATCTATTTATTGCTGTTCCGTTCGCTATTTTGCGTGGGTTTTTTTATAAATTGAAACTTTTTTTTGTTAGTCTCTTCAATTCTTATAAACTTTTTATCATTCTATTTATTTCAACATTCAAAGTCGATAGATATTATATTAATTTTATAATATTGGAATATAATTTTTTCAATGTATATATTTTATAAATCTGTGTTAGACTATATTACAATTACAATATGTGTTCTTGTTGAGTTTCTTCCTGTTTCTTCTCCATAACTATAACATTTTAAAAGTTACAAATACAGTTAAAAATTAAATAAATAAATAAAAAAAACAAATAGAAAAGGTATCTTGTGTAGCATCTCTTAATTATTCATATTTCTTTGGCACCTTTCCTACATAAATATTTATATATACCTATAAGTAATCTTGTATGTATGTAAATATGTATTTGTCTGTATGTTTCTATGTATATACATTTGTACAGGTATGTTTGGATACATGTATGTGTGTAAAGTATGTTTTTGTATGTATGCATACCCTAAACTGTCCTCTCCTTCAAATCTATCATCTCCATCCAAAGGTTGTCTGGTAGAGATCGCCTCGAGCGATAAGACTGCCTCTTGTACCATGTCAATTTTTTTCTTTATTTTCCTCTATTTATTGTCTATAGTGTACAAAGCAATGTTAATAAACAAATATATAAAGTTCTTATGTTGAATATATGTATTATACTTAATCTAATCTCAGAAAAAGATCAATCTTTATATTTTAGAAATAAAAAGGAATATAAAAATGATTGACGTAGACGCTTGATCGTTAACATGTGTTGTAGTGAAAAGGCTTCGCGATACACCGCGATTGAAGCTAAACAAACATGCGGATTTAAAATTTCATTTCCGTGATCTCCTAACTTCCGGTTAGAATTGTTGAAGCACGTGCGAGCTCACGCTGCATGCTTATGCTCTTGCGGTTTATCAATGTACTCGCTTTTAACCGATGCGATTTACGTAACCTGTTCTATCGCTTTAAAGTTGGTGAACCTTCAAGTCTAAGTTGTTTTCAAGTTCATTATTCGTGCCATAGGCTCACTTCTGGCCTAGGTCTTTGGTAAATAATTAAATATATTATTTGTAGACAACGTGGCTTCCATTTTTAAATCGCAAAGAATTGGCTCGTATTTCGTTAATGGTTCATGCTTTTGTCGACCCCTCGTTTCCTCTGCCGTGTTTTTTGGACAGGACTTAAATTAGAAATAACTTTTTTCATCTTTTTCTTTTATTGATTCATCATCTTCCTAGCCAACGTTCTCGGTTGGTATTTTATCTTCGTCCGCTAATCACGTATATAAGAAATACTGCTAGATATCAGAAATATCTTATCGCTTAGGTTGCTTCTTTTAACAAACGTGTACGAGTCAATAGATAATAATACTCAATGAACAACAAAAATCTTTGTTACAAAGTTATCATTTTACACTACAATAAAGATTGTCGATTCAAAACTGGCTTCAAGACGCTTGACAGTTCAATTATCAATACGCGAGCTGTTGTTTATGGTTCTGTCCGTGACACGGCCTCCCTTTATAGCGAGATAAATGAGGAGAGCTTTAAAAACAGTGAAAGAAATTCACTTTGAATTTTTAAATGGATCAATTTGTTTCCTGTTTTATGTTTTTATTTTCCGTTTTGGTATGCTAATAGATTGTAGGTAATTAAAAGTTATAATAATTCTTCTGTGTGTCCATTACTGGTGTCATATTCATCAGCATTTCAATCGTACACCATCAACTGTTCGATATAAAGCTCCTCTATAGATTCAATAAGATCAGTTAGAAGCGGCAGTCATCTGGTGTCTTTTAACGAACTTAACAAAGTCACATGTTCACCTTCTGGGTGGATGTCTTGCACTGCAATTACCAGACCGTGGTCCCCAATCCTTATATATAAACGGCTACAGATATTTAATGGAATCTGGCGTTACCTTACGGTAGTCCATCCTAAGTAAGAAAATGACCATTGTTTAGCCACTTCCGCACATGCAGTCGCAGTCGTGCAACAAAGTGCACCGCCCGACAGCCCGCTGATAAATGCGTATGCGGCAAACAATGCGAATTACACAACTGCCATCGTCAAATCACTCAACACGTGTTTCACACCTCCACGGGGCATCTCCAGGAGTTATCTTACACCGATTAGTGCCAAACACAGAGCAGGCTACTGTTATTTATTCATTTAGGTACACCAGCAGTACACATAAGTTAAAAATACATTAAAAGTTACCGTATTAATAATATTTCTGTTATGTGTTACTTTATAATTGACACAATATTCAAAAATTTACTATATACAACATTGTAGAAAGGAATATCAGACCCCATAAAAATAAAAAAGAAAGTAAAAACCATAATAATCAGGCGACATCATTGCCAAGGATTCTAATCATTTATATATATTTTTACTGAATAATAAGTTTTATAAATTTATTTTTTAAATGCGTTTTTAATTTTCTTAACGGTAGTCCAGTAATGTTCTACTTACAACTAAAATATGTTCAGAAGATATTGCCATTCACGTGACGAATGTTTTTTCCTGCCAGCTCTTATGGCAGCCATGCGAAGAGGGTGATGACTAATCTATGTTGTATCATCACGAATTTAAAACCAGTGATTTACTCCCCGCTAATAAGTATTTATATTAAATATACTTAACCGCTTTCAAATGTATGCGAATGCGTTCCTTAATTAACAGTTTTATTAGGGCAATGCCAAATGACTGGCTGCTTGCGTAAGATAATAATCATTGCGGTTGTATGGTTATGCCATAAAATTATATGGGCCAGTTTACTGCGTTACAGAATTTCATTAAAGGTTTTATTAATATTTAGCTAATAGTGAGGCTTCTGTATAACTATAGCTATAAATAAATACAAGGCAATTGGTGATACGTTTAAAAGATTTGACATAGTGAATTTATAGTATATTTGTTGTCACTTAATGTATGTTTATGCAGAATTAGTCAAACGGTAGATGACTGAGCCTTGCGATAGTAGGTCGCGGGTTCAATTTTCGGGCCACAATTTTGTATAATTCACATTTTGTGCTTTAATTATATAGGGTTACCACTGCACATAAATAAGTTGACAGATGGACAGCAGAGTTGCTACCATACTATCAAACTGCGATCGCCAACCCGCCTGCAAAGCGTGGCGATTATGATAGATATCTTTGGGGGAGACTTTTGCCTAGCATTGGGCATGTATAGGACCAATATTTAGCCACTTCCGCACATGCAGTGGTAGTCGTGCAACAAAGTGCAACGCCCGCCAGCCCGCTGATAAATGCGTCCGCGGCAAACAATGCGGAATACAAAACTGCCACCGTCAAACCACTCAACACGTGTTTCACCCCTCCACGGGGCATCTTCAGGAGTTATGTTACACCGATTAGTGCCAAACACAGAGTAATAAATAATTATATCATAAATATAATAAAATAATAATAATATCGTATCTATGACATAATTACTAAAAGACAAAAAATATATTAGTAAATATAGGAGTAGGAATATACAAATCTTTTCCCAAAAGTTTTAGAATATTCTATTTTAATGCTATTTAACCAATTGGAGTATTTCGTAGAATATTCGATAGTTTAAAATTCGTTAAACGATTTGCTCTTGTGGTGGATGTAACCACACGCCGTGTGCGAGGTGCCGCTTTAAAATCCTATTTCCTAAAATGAGGTTTCGAAACCAACCTATTTTAAATTTAAATCCCACTTGATTTTATATATTAGTCATTTACAATAAATCAATATTATTATATCGCTGATAAAAGTAATAATGTTTATTTAACCTTTTCACATTAAAACAGGAAAGGAAAATAAATCACACAAAATAGACAAAAGTTATATAAAACTAAATAAAAAATTTCCTTTGGATGGACTTATTTACTGTGAAAGAAAAAAAAGCCGGCGGTCAAATGATAGGAGGTGTTTGAAATCTGGCATACATAAATAATAATATAGATATATAAAGTGTACGTATAATACATATGATACAGTGGAGTTTCTATATGTTCCTTCTTTATAACTATAACACTTGGTAAAGCAGAGTAGAGTCAAAATAAAATAGATTAAAAAAATTATAAGTTTAACATCAATAGGCTGCAATCCATCAATAATCTGCTAAAAGTTCCAATGCTGAATAAATGGATTTATTAACACAATTTACAAAATATCCAGTAACAAGCAGAAGCTTACAGATTAAATATATTAGTAATGTATAATAAACATTTACTTGCTTTTTAAGTGGCACTAGCCACTTGTTCTAGTGTCTAGTGAGTAAATGATTTGTTAAGGAAGTTCATCGTTTCAGCCAATAGACGCCTTCTGCAAAACAGGCTTTTGCCAAAGATATCTACGGATTGATATATCATAATCGCCACGTTTGGCAGGCGGGTTGGCGATCTTAGTGTGGTATTATGATACACAGAGGACGCTGCTGCCCATCATCTTGAAACTTGTTTGTGAGCAGTGGCAATGCTATATAATTAATTCATGAAATGTTAATTATATAAAACGGTATCTCGGAAATCGAACCTCGCGACCTACGATCGCAAGTCTAAGTTCGCTATAAAATTATAATGAATGTATTTTAAAAAAAGAACAGAAATAATTATATATGAAAATAAAAATGACTTAGGTAAATTTTAGGTACGTTACAAAAGTTCTAAACCCCGGCAACAAATCTATATATTTCTTCTCCGTTTTACCTGACTTTCAAAATTACAACTGTCATTTCTCGTAATTGAATTTTTTATTATTTTTTTTTGTCAAATTCATCTCGCAATGATTTAAAATGCAGTCACAGCATTCGCTGCCGACGTCTATTTCTCAGCTCGACGAGAAACGATCGTGACAAGTAATAATTGCTTTTCTCCTGGAAACGGATAGATTCATTTTCCCGTCCAATCTCTACGTTTGTAGAATGTATCATAAAAACCGATTCTTTTTTATCGAGTAATATTAAGCATGCGATTTAAATATTTAAACGCGTATTAATTTTATTAAATACAATGTAGAGTAATTACATGACTGATGTTGATTTAACACCACTATATTATTTTTTGTTTTTGTTTATAAAAATAGAGCTCTTCGATATTAGCATGAAAACGAAAATTTCACAACTTGAAATTTTTTTAAAGAATAATGATTTGTTTTAGATGATATTAATTACTAACATTTTTTTGTATACCATAGATAAAAAATAGAGAAAAAAAGGAACAATTCATATGGTATAAGAGGCGGTGTTATACCTCGAGTCAATCTCTAACAGACAACTTTTGGGTGGAGGTGAGAGACACGAAGATGAGGGCAGTTTTTGACGAAGAGGGCAGTTTTTGTAGTTGCCGGAAAATCCACAAATACTATCTAAAATAAAAAGACTCGTGAATAAATCTTGTATCTCTCCTGTTGTGATAAACATGACCAAAAAGAAACCGAACCTTGAAAAAATTTGAAGAAAGCCAACATAACATCGAGAGAAAAATTCTGCACTTAATTAAAAAAGAATGAAACTAGTCTCAAGATGAAAACAAAAAAAAAGATCAGAGACTTAACAGAAGTAATAAAACAACTGAAATGGGTTTGGGCTGGACTTACTACCAGATGCATCTAGAAGTGAGCTAAAGACGTAAAAGTATGTAACGCGAGAGAAGGTAAACGTAAGAGAAAGTGTTAAACATGGTGGAGGTGGGGAATTGACATGAAAGCAACCGCAGGTGATACATGGATGATAGAGAACTCATGCCCTTTGCCCCTTCAGTATAGCCTGTCTCCATTTTCGTTTTGAATTTTGTGAAAATCCGATTGCGTTTGTATTAAAATGAATTAAAGACTTTTAGCAGTAGGAATTTTGGTACAGTAAGTTTTTCAGGGTGCCTTGTAAATACACTATGGACGCCCCCTATTTTTGGCAATATTATGATTGTTGAAAACGTACAAAATATTATCATAAATATATTCTGTGGTCACTGTAAGAGTATTGTCCTCTTTAAATCGCTTTCTCATTAAGATTCGCAGCTTTAAGCCGTAAATAGCTGGAGATGTCTAGTAAAACATTATTAATTTACAGTAACATTATCGTATTGTATTTTATAACTGCCTTATTATTTGTAGCTCTATAAAATAGGGAATGATTTAAGTATATAAAACTCTTTTATATTCAAATCATTTGTTAATATATAAAATAAAGCTAATAGAAAGAACATAAATAAAAATAAAACTTTTAAAAACAAGATAAAACAAGCAATCACTCTCAAATGCCATAAACAGCGACATGTAACGCAAACATAGTTTGAGGCAACACTTTAAAACTAATTTAACTTCGCCCCAGCTTGCATTGTTCCTGCGGCACAAGTTATAGCAATGCTTTCGTTATATCGTTTAAAAGTCTAAATAAATTGCATTTTAATCTCCTTGTGGGCTCGGCTTCCACTTGCTTTGTGATACACGGAATGGATGACAACGGAAGAATGTTCTTTTTATCTGCGACTTCTTTGTTACATATTTCGAATAAAGAACACGGGTAAATTATTTTGGAACTTTCATATAATGGGTTTACATTTTATTAAGTAAATTAACGGTTTTAACAAGACTGCCTAATGTTTTGATAAAGCCACCATGTTTATGTTCTGATATTTTTTAGTAACACTAAACCTCCAATAGAGTATATAAATAAATAAATAACTCATTAATAAACTTATTAGCTTATTTATCTTAATAAAATACTTAGGAACAACCTGTATTTGAACTTATAACCTGAAGGTAATGCGGAATGTAAATTGTTAATGTATAGGGTTAAAGCCATGCCGCATCTATTGGCTCCTGGTCTCCATTCGTTAACCTTTCAGCGCCATCGCCCATCGGTTGATGTTGAGTGATGTAGATATTAGGTGATAAAAAAAGACACATTACACATTTCCAAATATCATCTGTTTGTATAACAGATGGCACGTGCACAAAGATAAAAAAATATAAAGTTAATTAAGGATAAATATAAGAAATTTAAAAAATGAAATAAGAAATGAGAATTAGAGACAAAAAGGCAACATCGTACAATATAGATAAAGTTTGTAAATAGTTTATGACAAACATACGATAAGGACATAAGTGTTATAAATAAAGCAGTAAATAGAAAAGTAATATAAATTGTTTAAAATTTAGCAATAACTAATATAGGATAATAATAAAGAAAGAATATTTTAATTATCGGATAGTCAAAAAAAAATAAGGAACAGTAATAAATGTAATCAATATAAAAGGTCTCTGCCAATTGGTGGCAGAGGAATAGACGTGGCTTAAAAAAACCTTAGAGCTCAACTGGTTATGGAAACTGCTCGCGATGAAGCCTTCGAGCTCATTCCTACGAATATCTAGAACAAAATATCTATTAGTTACTTTTTATTGAACAATTTTTAAATTTCGAATAAACTCAACTAACGATGCAAAGTTGAACAAGTATCGTGTTTCAACATTTTTTATTTATCAGAGAATGTTTCTGTTTGCTTAATTGCTATAGTTAATTTCGCATGATCGAAGGTAGAAGAGTGCTTAACTAGCTGACTTTTTTCAAAGTCTTTATTCAAGAAAGGAAGAATACGAAGAAATACGAAGTTATCTATAAACTTGTTTGAATAATTTTTATCAAAGAGGTTTTATATAAAAAAAAAAACTTAAATTCACCGGGTCAAAGTAATTCGCATCGGCATGTGGCTAGAAAGTGAGGTTTTAAAATTCTATTTCCGGACAGGTAAACCCTTACGTTAAAACTTCGGAAGTCGATTCAGAGCCGGTTTTTATTCGGCCGATTCGTGTAGACAACGTATTAAATATTTATATACCAGCTACATATACTATATATGTATTTATATTTGAATTTTATTGAACTTATTGATATTTACTACAGTTTTGATGTTCTATTAATTAGCTAATTAATGATAGTATGATTTTTAACTAAGAATATGTTCACAAAACATTAGCGATTTTCTTAAGAAGTGTGTTATAAATATCAAAAATAGATTTTGTGTACCTAAGACTCGATTTCATAATTTTTTTACAACCTCTCGTTCCCCTTATCGCAAAAAGGCTGGTCGGTTGGCGATCGCAGTGTGGTATTAGACTTGTAAACTTTGTCAGAGGATACTACTGCCCATCATCTAGAAACTATTTTGTTAGCAGTGGAAATCCTATTTAAATAATGCACCGAGTTAGAATAATTAAAGGCTGTATCCCGGGAATCGAACCGACGATCTACGACCGCAAGTCTTCATCCCCTACCGCTGGGATACCATTGCTCAACTGACGTGTACATTTTTAGGATCACAGTACTAACAATTTCCTTCTGGAAGCTTCTATAGCTAGATTTAGAAACAATGTCCAAGATCATTTGTGTGCTAACGTAACTTAGAAAGAAGACTGTATTCAACTCGAGTTAATAATATAAGTATTCAGTTATCAATTATTTTAAAAAAAAATAATTTATATGCTAATCTATAAACCTTTGAATGTTATCTGTTGTTAATATTTTAATAATTATTTGAATCACCTGTTCAAAAAACTGTTCAAGTACAACACATTTATGATATAAAATGTCACAGTTCACTATTTTTTCATCTAAAGGGTAACAAATGAGGGGAAAAAACCGACGACAGCTGTAAAATTTATGACGAAATCTTTCAGCTGTCGATTCCCTGGGTATTTCAATGATTGATTTATTTTTGAATTATATTTCTATGTGACGGCTTATTGTGTGAATTTTCTGTAACCTTTATATATGTATGTTTATATGTATGTTTAAAAACTTTTGTGATTGAAACTATATATTTTTATAGTACATTTTTATGTTGATATTCACACGTATTTAGCCAAACTTTCTAAAATTACATGTAGTGATTTCAATGATGCATAAAAGCCCACAATATGAATGTATATGGACAACGAATGTTGTCTTATTCTAGTTTGAACCAGGAACAACAAAAATATTAAAAACTATGAAAAAAAGAATGTAAAATATGTAGTAAAAAATCATAGTGTTTAAAACTGATATTTATAAATTCCGAAATGTCAAATGCTCTGTATTCATGCAAAAAAAAACACAACGATATAAAAATAAACGTGTAGTAAAATTTAATGGTGTATGAAATTGAATATAATAAACTTTTTGTAGTCAATACAATTTACATTTCGTATCTAAGAAGCTGTGCATTGTGAGGACGGGACTTGGCCGTGTTCCCGACGGCTTTACACAGCGAGTACTTTAATTAATTGAACCGGACAGCTCTTAACTGCGCGAGCAGAAAACATTGAATTAAATTATATACAAATATAATATAAGACCTTACTCGTTGGGACAGTTTTTGACATTATAAGCAGTTTTACAACAGTTCTTTTTTAATTAATGGAATCAGGCGTTACCTTGCGGAAGTCCATCCTAAGTAAGAAATAGACCAATATTTAGCCACTTCCACCATGCTCAAGCTCACTCTGTGTTTGGCACTAATCAGTGTAACATTACACTTGAGGATGCCCCTTGGAGGGGTAATTCATTTTGAAAAAATTATAACATTGCAGCGTTTCTTTTCAGTTAAATATTTATTTGAGTGGTTTTCATCTGGTACGTAACCGAATAAACCAGAAGGTTTTAACAAGGCGGTAGCAGGCCACGTAGAGCTGCCCATTCGAGAAACATGGATTCGCCAAAGTGAATCCACACACTTGCAACGATTTTCCTTGTGCTTTGTTAATAGACATTGCGAAAGCTTCAATAAAGATAATTGAAGATTTAATGGAATCAGGCGTTACCTTGCGGAAGTCCATCCTGGTGTGGAGTGCCATGCCATGACTCTGTGTTTGGCACTAATCGGTGTAACACTACTCTTGAGGATGTCCCTTGGAGGGGTTAAACACGTGTTGAGTGGTTTGACGGTGGCAGTTGTGTAATTTGCATTGTTTGCTTGTCGCATACGCATTTATCAGCGGGCTGGCGGGCGGTGCACTTTGTTGCACGACTACCACAGCATGTGCGGAAGGCTAAATATTGTCCCTTTTCTTACTTAGTTCTTTTTTTCTACAGGTACTAATATAGAGTTGGTTAAATGTATAAAAGCTTTGAAATCTTTGGTTCGGGTGTACAATAATAGGGCTAAGGTATCTCCTGCCTGTTTACATGACATGGACATTGAGGGCGGGGCCCTTCATCGTCCATATAAGCGAACCCGAGAAGAGCAGTAACGTAAATTGGTCTCGTATTACTTCGGTACAGTGAACATACTAGAGAAGACTCAGCTAATCCCCGCGATTTGTCTTGACACATTACTGTTAGGTAGATGCAAGTTCCGGAGTTCCGTAGATCTGGCGGCCCCTCCAAAGGTTCTGAAGACAACAAACGAAGGATTTGTGAGTAAGAATCCCACACAATCCTTTCCTTCCCCCAGAGATCAGGGTATCTTGTGTTCACCAAGAAGATTCTTCCCCGGAGACCAAAAAACAGTGGTGTGAAAGGTACAAAGTGGTGCAAGTAGCTACACATGCATCCATTTGAACCTTTTACGTCAGTTTTGTTACAAGTTGTTAATTTTTAAGTGCAGGAAAAATTCTGCAAACGAGTAAACTACAAATAAGTAAACAATAATTAATTTGAATATGTAGTTATCCAAATTTTTGAGAAAGCTTATTCTTATCTAAGTACCATAAACTTATTTATTATTTCTGAAACCTTTCATTATTGGTAAGGTTGTACCATGTATTAATTGATAGCTAATGAGATAATTAGACATATTCACATTTTTAAAGCTTTACACTTATAAAAAATCGTAATTTACAGTTTAGACGATTGACGTAAACGATTGTAAATATATACAAAAAACTTCACTGCCAAAATAGTCAATGTTAGTATTGTACACAAGAATAGTATAACTCAAATAAAGTTATATACAATCTACTTAGTATGATTAAATAATTCTTTGAATTTAAAATTAAATTAAACTCTACAATCCTGTTTCAAAAAATTCATACATGTTAATTAAGCATCTTGTATTCATAACAATTGTACAAATCTGTCTTCCTGCCGCCTTAGAATATGACTTTGTGTTAGCTTACCCTCGTGTAATCTAGGCACTACGTATTGTTTTGAAATATTACCGCTTTAATGTTGAACCAGACAGCACGGCACATGTGTTCACAACATCACTTGTTAAAGTTATTTTATGTAAATATGCAAGGTAAACTTCTTAAAGCAGGGTAAGCCAACAATAAAAAGTTTATATATAGAAACTATAAAACATTTTACGTGTAATAATTTTATAAAAGTTAGTTTTATTTTTCTTAAATGCAAATACTACTCGACCCCGCTACTCTTTTGTGACAGCTTTCAGTAAAAGGATTGAGAGTGGTGGGGTTGAAATAGCATTTTGATTATTGAGTCGGGAGCTTGGTCACTCGTTCGATAACCATCGAAGTGATAAGTTGTCTAGTGGAAACTATGATAGTTGGTCTATAAGAGTATTAAAAGTGGAATAAAAGTATTTACTGTGTTGTGAGTTGGAGTTTTTCTGATATTCGTTTTAAACGATTTTTTTTTAAATCGATGATAAAGATGGAGGCGTAAAGACTAGCAATGAAGACTTCGTAAGGAAGTGATCATCATTTTAGCAAAATGATGATGATGATATTGATGTTCGCTGCTGTCAGGTCTAAATTCTTCAGTAGCTTGCGAACATATTTTACTGTTATACCTTCTTGCACTTAGCTGTGGTAGCCCAGCGGTGGAGAACTGAGAATTGTGAACGTACGCCGCGGGTTTGATTCAATGGGTACAACCTAAAATAATTCACACTTTGTGCATCGATTATATAGGATTACCACCGCTTACTTATAAGTTTCTAGAGGATGGACAGTAGCGTCCTTTAAAAGTATACTACGATCGCCAAATCGCCTGCCAAGCCTGGCGATTATGGTATGCATTTGGGGGAAGCCTTTACCATGCAGTAGGTGTATTTGGGCTGTAACGTCGATCTACCTCAACCGCATACAAATTTACTATGAATTTATTAGTAATTTCTTTGACTAGGTTTGTTATTTTTTGATGAGATAGGTGGGAAACATCCCAGGGAACAGTCAGTTGCATTTATACAATACACGTAATTTATTTTAAGTAGAATCTATATACTGCAGACATTGGCCTCCGTGCCTTCGTTTTTACAATTTCATATAACATTTATAAAATTATTTTTTGTTTTCGTTTTTGAAAGTTACAGTGTTTACTTAATCTTTAAAATTATTTCCTAACTAAAATTGTAAAGTATTTAAAACTAAATGTATAATGGAATCAGGCGTTATTTTGCGGAAGTCCATCCTTAGTAAGAAAAGGATCAATATATAGCCACTTCCGCACACGCAGTCGTAGTCGTGCAATAAAGTGCACGGCTCGCCAGCCCGCTGATAAATGTGCATGCGGCAAACAATGCGTTACACCGATTAGTTTACAGTAATCGGTGCAACGCATTAACATAACTCCTAAAGATGCGCCGTGGAGGGGTGAAACAAGTGATTTAGCGGTGGTAGTTGTGTAATTTGCACGTCTACGACTGCATGTGCGGAAGTGGCTATATATTGGTCCTTTTCTTATTTAAAACTAAATTTAAGTAAAATGTTGTTTTAAATAATTGAAGTTTTGTTTGTTTTTATTGACTCGCTAACAATGTCTAGATTTTAAAATTACGATTCTTGCGACCACTTTTTCATGCCGACTCCACATTGTCATTTTGTGGTTGTATGCCAGTATCTGTGTACGTCCTCTAGAAGACGTCACTGCCTCATGGATTTTATATTGTTTTTCATACGCGTTCATCATGATTCTTTAATCAGGAGTTACTACCAAGATAGAATAAGGCTTTAGTTGTTGTATTTTACTTCGGAACCGTCTTTAACAAAATTGATAGGTATTTTGTCCGTTTTAAAACACTCAGGAAATATTGTAAATCTGAGAAACAAATCAATATTATTGACAAAACTTAACACCTTATTTCACCTATTTTCCCGACCATACCTTTCATCCACATATATAAAAAAATTTGTAAGTCTGTTTGTACCTTTATCCAAAAAAAAAAACACCTACATTTGCTGTAAAAATTTGGTAATATTGACAAAACTTAACACTTTACCTAATTTCCTGACCATACCTTTCATCCATATATATAAAAAAATTTGTAAGTCTGTTTGTACCTTCATCCAAAAAAAAAACATACATTTGCTGTAAAAATTTGGTAAATTATTAGCTATATCCCCGAGAAAGTTTTTGTAAAATAGGTTTTATATTTCGTTTTTATATCAATTTACTTTTGAGGTATCAACACTACCTTTTTGTTCAAATATTGATTAAATACATAACACAGTCACGTGTACACGAGTATATATAATTAATAATAAAAACGATAGGTACTTATAAAAAAGAACAAACCGTTCGAGCTATTTATAAGGATGAAATTACGAAAGTATGGTTGACTTGATGGGTTTTTAATAAGGATTCAAGAAGGTTCGGAAACAGGGCAGGGTCCAATAAACGCTAACGATCCCGACGATTCGTTTATAAAAATTTCCAATATCTCTGAAGAATTTTAATCGATGCTCTGTAAGGAATTTATTACGGATGAATTGCATTAAAAAGTGCTATGTAGAAGTAATTTGGCAAGTGATTTCTTTCTCGAAGTTGGACACGCTGAATCCAACATGAGTGGGTAAAAAAAAAATAAAAATAAAAAAACATGAGTGGGTAGAGTTCGGGAAGCTCTGAAGCCTCTTCTCTTCCTAAATACTACAGGTCTTTGATCAATGTGTGTTGCTGGTGATGATATACGAATCCGAGGCATAGTCACTTACGATGGGCACCATAAGAAGGCTCGAGGTCACCCAAAGAGCAATGGAGAATATCTATGATCAGAGTTTAGCTGAGTAATCTAATCGGAAGTGAGGAGATCCGGAAAAGAACCGAGATCACCAGGTTCCGGGAAGGTTCTTTAGAGGTGATCACGAGCCGGTAGATGCTTCATGGGCGGGCCTCCCACTAAGTACACCGACGACATAGTTAAGGTTGTGAGGTTGCTGAAAAGAAGAAATGTTATATAAGGAGTAATGCATACACATCACGCGTTAAAAAATTCCTTAGGAGAAAAAAAAATCGTTAAGATTCTTTTATTTATAATACCATATACAATCATTCACAGTGACCATTTGAGTAAGTCATGTCAAGAATGTCAAGAAAAATGATGAAGAAATAGTCAAGAAGACCCTAATTTCATAGAAATTAAAATCCGATTTTTACTTCCCTGTAATTCCATACTTAAATTTAATTCTACGAGGGTTTCGAACGCGCGCTGGTGTGAGGGGAGCTCGTAATTCTCTCAGGCGAGTATTTTTTTAAATACTTGTACAACATCCTTAACATAAAAGTAAAGATTGCTCTACTACGATATTAAAGATCCCACCATCCTCGTAATTCTATACGACGCCTAGTAGTCGGCCAATCACCGCCCTTATACTGTAAAGTTTCTTTGGAGGCGAATCATGCTTTTCTTTTTAAAGTTTCTATTCCGAACATCCGAATATGGAACGATATCCTGCTTTCTTATTTCTCGAGAATTATAACCCAGGACTCTTCAAGGTAAGAGTGGTACTTACCAACTGAGTCTAAGTGCTTCTTCTTCGACCACATTGTCGCTTTCGATCACGCGAGTTGGTGGTTATGCCTGTGTTTAAAGCGTTATAAAAATATAAATGATTGCTATTCCCATGTCTCGCTATCGCTTAAAAACCTCCTCCTTAACATTATATATTTTTTTAAAGTTTTTGTTGAATGTTTTTTTTAATTAAGATATTTTTATACAGTCACTGTCCAAAAAATAATTACATTTTTTATTAAACCTCGGGAAAGTTATAATAAGGTTTTCTTTATTTATAGTACTGACATATAAATAAAATAAAAGGCATACACTTATACATCTCTATTTTTATTTTTATTTCTGTTGCCTTAAAACTAAAATTCTATAACTTGATTATACTAATAGAGTGATATAGAAACGCCAATAGGCAATGAAAACTTTTAATAAAAAGTTTAATAAAAGAGACTATACCGTACGTGTGTATTTATACGCATACTTGATTGAAGCTCTTCATATAAATTCTTCATTCGTTTTGATTTGTAAATCAAAGTTCATATAGAAATATCCGAAACTATATGAAACATTTAGCAGTATTTTTGTTCCGTTTCATACAAGTTTTTTCATATTGTTAATAATCAAAGAGTGGGCGGACTTCCGTACCCGATTCAGAGGATGGGGAAAAAGACCGAAAGATTTATTAAATTCCACGAAAACACACAGAAACACACTAAAAGAATGTTGCCCTTATCAAATTAGGTTCGCATATGAATAATAGACATTTATTTATCGAATGTACGTAAATTTGTTTATAGCTTTTATGTGAAATAAATATAAATTGTAAACGTTTATATAACTTGTTATTTGCAATTCATTTAAATAACGTAACGTAAAGTAAATAACAAAAAATAATAAAAGTGAATGTTATACATATACATAGCACTATTACCTCGTTACAGTTTGAAATAATTATTTTAAAATTAAGAAAGAGACTAATATATAGCTACTTCCGCTATGCAGCAGTAGTCGTGCAATGAAGTGCACCGCCCGCCAGCCTGCCAATGTGGTTTAAATTAGGACTTTAAAGTCATTCATTATAAAGAAGAAACATTTCGAATATGGAAACACTAAACGGACAGTATTATTGTATGTTGTGCGGGTCTTTCGTCAATCTGGCGACAGCTACGAAGAAATATTAAAGGGCGTTTAAAGATTATCAAAACTTTTGTATTGTATTTCACTATGTTACACAATGTATTGTTTGTTTAACAGGAACAATATATATATCTGCAATATTAATTATTAATATTTATTTGCAATTATCTCAAATTTTTAGTATACCTTGTTGACTTGAATTGTGAACCGAATGCGGTATAGCATAAAGTTCAATGTACAATAAAATTTTTGATAAATAAATTAATTATTTTCGTGCAAAAGTACATAATTTATCGCCGCCATAAAACCCCTTTTTTCGTTAAATTTAAATAATTAAGATACTCTGTTGTTAAAGGTTTCCGAATTGCTTTTACTTTACGTAAATTAACAAGATTTACGGGGATTAAGCCTTGATCATTTGCATAGACAGTATTTGGTTGAGATTTATTCGATTAAAAAAAAAGGACGTAAACTCCTTCTAGCGGAAAAGGGTAAGGGATTAGTAAACCGTTCACCCTGCAAAGGCCGTCAATGACATAACCTTCAACGTCTGAATTCAAGCCATAAAATATGTAATTTTTCATATAATGTCAAAATTAAATGCGTTTTATTGATATATTGGAAATGGTTGGGCATTGATAGATTGAAACAGATGAAACATCTTCCGAATAACGAAGGTCTTAGGCTAATGTGTTCCCGGTGATGATCTATGGATCTGAGATGTGATCGTTCACAATGGGCCTCATGAGAAGGCTCAAGCTCACTTTGATATGCTCGGAGCTTCGATGCGATGTCGAATCTAAAATGAGGAGATCAGTTGAAGAAATAATGTCACCAAAGTAGCTCAAGGAATTGCTCATCTGAGGTTGCAGTAGGCGGGGAATATCGTTCATGCAACGTAGGACTGAAACGTTCTGGAGTAGTGACCAGGAGTCGGCAGTCGTGGCGCGGGTGGGACCACCCCAAAAGGTAGAACGACGACATGGTGAAGGTTACGTTCAGCGTACACTATCATGATGCCATCGTCATAGTAGACGTGGGTTATAATCATTACGGACCGCGGAGAGCGCCCACTGGTCCCCTTACTCGCAACGCATTGGTGCCGAATTGATGGTAAACGGCGACTGCCAAGGAGACAAGACTGGGCAGCAATCACCGGGAGCTCGACAGCAGCTCGAGATAGAAGACGCTCGAGAGCGTTCCATATTTCTGGCAGCATTGAACTCGTGCCTCCCTATCGGTAGGGAGAGTCGAAAGACCTCAGCCCGAGCTCGTTAAAAAAGTGAAGTCCCTGGATGCGGGTAGCGCAAGTCATTGTGGCGATTCGTATATTACCAACCCGCGAGTCCCTGCTAAAGAAACACTAAGCAGAAATTGAATATTTTATTGTTAACATATGGAGACTTCCATTAAAGCCTATAATGCAATAGAATATAGGTTGACAAACATTGCCACAACGACATACACGCTGCACTACTTTGGGAATCCCCGTAGAAATCCCTCTGGTTTATTTATAGCCGTCAAACTTTGTCAAAATAAACATCCGTGATAATGTTCCGTATGGAACATTCACACAGTTTACTTGGCTAAACACTATTTCATTTCATTAAGGGTAAAGAATAATTTTAGTCTTAAGATTCTCTATCTAAACATCATTTATACATAGGTAAATATTCAAGATATATCTTAAATATATGTAGCAGCAATTCGAGAGCCTTATAATGATATGTCATTTAATATATAATATTATGTTATTGTAATAAAGCACATAGTTTGTTCTAAATATGTTTCTACGAAACTAAAGTAAATGTTGGTAAAAACGCGAATTCCCGCACGCGATACGGTTCAGGCTTTATCGTTTACTATTTCAGTAAAAGGTCTGTATAATTTGTCTCTTATAACAATAGATTTATAACATTCTTAAAAATATATCTCTGAACTACGGCAAACTAGCTGTTCCGATAGACTTTGTACAGCCAGAAATTATTGGCCTACCACATTTATATAGGAAAAGTAAATCAATGTAACCTATTTCAAACCGATGATCGATTTATTTATTGATTAAATATTAAATAATTAAATAAATTTTGTGATTCAGTCGCATCCAGTCGCGGGTTCGAGTCTCGGAATGCAATCTTATGCAATTCACTCTTTGTGCATTAATTAAAAAGGGTTGTCACTGCTTACAAACAAGTTTCCAGATGATGGGCAGCAGCGTCCTCTGCATACCATACTATTATACTAAAATCGCCTGCCAAGCTTGGGGATTATGGTAAATCCTCCCTTAGATGTCTTTGGGGGAGGCCTAGGCCTTGCAGTGAGTGTCTGTAGGCTAAATAACCGATGAATATATGGTATGGTACACTATTTATGTAATTAAGTGTGGGTTCAAAAATAGTAATATTATTTAATTTATTTATTTTTTTAACCATAGACCTGTTGTATTCCAATAGAAAAATAAACACACAATTTATTTATTTACACTTTTTAAAATGTCATATTTTTACGTAGCTTGAAGTTGAAGGATGCGCCAAAAGTGGTTCAATCTGATTTAAATTTCTATCAAATTGGGCTGTTCTAATGATAAATGATTCTACGTGTAAAATAAGTAAACAAAAGCGAACAAGATACAAATTTATCAAGAGCCTTTCTTTATAGACTTAATTAAATACCATAGTTACGACTGGATTGTATCATTCACAAAATACTTAAGTCGATACATTTTCACGCATTCGAAACTTTTTGAAATGATTCGTCAAAACTTGTGTTGCGTGTTGTACGGCCGTTTTTGAATTTCGTAAGAGATAAATGCCGCGTGCCTGGTTGCTTGTAATTACGTCTCAGCACGCAGAGAAACTATGTTAGCTGAATTATTTCGAATGATATTCACGAGGGAGATCTGCGTTTTTTGATAGAGCTTCTTTTAGCTTTTTCTGAACATGTTGATAGATTTTTATTGTTCATTTTTATGAAAAACAGATTTAGTCATTTCAGTGAATGCAGTTTTTTTTTATTTTTTATTATTGTCACCATAAACCTCTACCAAAAAACTTTTTTTAATGGCCACTGCTTTTGTGGGTCTCTCATACCCCTTTGGGAAGGACAGGGTTTATTTTCACCCTCTTTTTTATTATCTTTCTCTTCTTTTATGCATCAAATAATCTATCCTTTTACTTCTTTCATTCAACAATTTTCTCAGTCTTTCTCTTTCGTTCTGTTCGCCATACATCCATCCTCAACCACTAGCAATGACCTCGTACTTTCCCATTTACAGTTTTTTTTAAATTTCATACTTACGATATCAAATAACTTAATTCTTATGTATCTTATTAATCTTATCATTGTTTTATTTGAATCTTAATTTAATGCGTATCATGTTTCAGTCTAATAGATGGTATTTAGTACGATTGTACAACTTGTTTTTTTTTGTTTCACTTATCTATATCTAATTAAATTACGTTTAATCGGTGATTGTAGTTGACTCCTTAAGCCAACAGAGTCACCGATAGTTCGAATTTATTATCGAAATTTATAAAAAGATCATTTCAAAAAGTTCACAAATAAGTACAATGCAGAGATAAGTTGTACCATGATTATTTAGCCTTTTTCTTTACATTTTATTAATTTATTTAATGAGTTTTGATTCGAAAAACAAGTTAACCATTAAACATATAAAACAAACAGTCAATTAAAAAAAAAAATGGATGTTTAATTTACAAAATTTTAAAGTATTATCTGAATATTTTCAAAGCTGCACTTTACAATGAGAGTGTAGATATTTTTAAATCTATTTTTTGTTAGAAACAGTAATACTAACCAAGCAGAAGTCTATTTCACGGAAGAGATCTTTATATAGTTTACACGGTCTTATAAGAAAGCTATTTTGTCTGCATACAGGATGATAATAAATGTAAAAGCTTTAAAGCAGAGAAAGTACACAAACTGTAATGATTTTAGAAATATTAATTATCGTAATGATAATTAAAAATGAACATTTTGTTGATACAAAAAAAGTGCCAATTAGTTATGCTATGTTTGTTATTTTATGTTTACTTTTTTATAAACTATTAAGATTTTATTGATACGAGTTATAATAAATAGCTGCCAAAATTATATCAAATGTTTTAAATTGAAAATTTATTTGAGTATTTTTTTTTGTTAGCAGATGGAGAATTAATATTTTGACGTGGAGACCGCGAAGCAGTAAATAAAAGAAACTGTAGTTTTAATTATTTGATATCAGAATATGCTATTTGTTACTGTATTGTAATTTTTGTGCTATTTAAAAAACTATTGCATAATATATTAAGTGATCAAAGAGCTTGATCGTACAATCTGGTGAAATAAAAAAAATGACCACAAATCAACATATCTGTGGGAGATTCCTAGTATATTGTTAAAGTAATTAACAATAAACAAAATGTTTTTGGACAAAATTTGATATTTTACTATCAGTGACAAGCATAAAACTCCTTAATTATTATAGAGCACAGAATTGAGGTGTGATATATTTGTTGACACTTATTGAACCACTTCCTGCTTACATCTTTATTTTTATTTCACAGTGTCGTGTTCCTCTGAATACCTTTTGATCTCAGTTTTCATTACGCCTTGCCACCTGTTCCCAACATCGAGGAGCGCAGCAAGAGGTTTGGTGTTCATCCAGCGGATTTGGTCCGACGCACCGTTTGCGCTCAACTTTCCAGTCACTACTTGTTGAAGTTTCTGGCCGTCTTAAATAAATGTTTTGCTATGCTTATTAAATCTACGATAGTGTCGAGAAATAACTTACATCATTTTAATTTGGAGACGGTTTAGTAATGTTTAATCTCCCAGATAAGGTTCTAGAGTTGAAATCACGAACCGGCATGCATAGAGAAGAATTAATCAAAAGGAGGAGGCCTATTGCCAGTAATGTATGGGTAGAAAGAACCATTTCAATGATTGCCTTCGAAGATGAAAAGGGTGGTCACTGAAACTCAACGTTGTGATTCGCACCACAAAACATAATGCTGAGTGATCGCCTAACATTCACGACTACAACAAACCTTTCTTGTTTTATTGTCATTTTTCTAAATAAACAGTATAAGAATAAACTGTTTTTTTTTCTCTTTATTTATTTATCTAGATAAATTATATATCCTTAAAGAGAATATTGAAATACACACAATGACAGAGACCTATAAGAAACTAGTTTTTCTCATTAGCTGTGATTGTAGTACAAACAGTGTTGGTTGATAAGTCTTATCAATAATAAGAAAAAAAAACATTTACCATTACATGTTCACGTCTCGTTGGATTCTCAAAGGCGACAGAAAGACGATAAGACAGGGAGCTCTTGTCTTCACAACCATTGTTTCTTATCTTTGACTCGAAACGGTTTTGTGTAATTTAGTATTTGCAAATTGTTTGTACCAATAAGTGTTCACGGTCTCCATTATCTCGTCTTGAAATTTAATTATGCTACGTTTAGCTTTCGTCTGTAACAATTATTTATTATAAACAGGTATAAATTTTTGATTTTAATCAAAGCTCAATTTTTATATTTTTATCTCCTAGTCAATTTTCAAAATTTGTTTGTGTACTTAGATCATAAATTATATTATATTATATTCAGATTTTATCGCTGCCAAAGTAACATGCCATTTATTTAATAACAAGTAGTATTAAGGTGTTGAAAATTATAAACACATTTTTTAAATAATAAAAAAGAAACATGTACGGATCATCATTTCTGCAATAGGAAGTCTACTGTTGTAATGGTGATGATGATATACTACTAATATATGTATATATATTTATATATTTGTGTTCGTAGTTTTATGTTTTTAAATATAAAACTACGAACTTGCTCCTTTTGAATATTGGCTTTAATTATTCATTTTTTGGATACGTTATATCATCTGTATTAATAACAAATAGTGAATAAATACTGGTTTTATAAATATATTGTCAGAAAGCAAATATTTTAGTGTACATTGATTTAATCACGGTACTTTGACCAAAATTTGTTTTGGATTTTGTGCGTCACCCCACATAGGAATATGCCACTAGGGAATTTCAACGGATATATTATACCAGGGGACTTACATTTCAATTTATTATTTCGACTGTCTTAATCTCGAGCATTGTACGGGGTTTCCCTAAGGGATTGAATAAGGTATAAATATATATATATATATATATATATATATATATGTATATGTATATATATATATGTATTTGTATATATATATATATATATACACATACATATATATATATAACATATATAGATGAACGAGCATCATATATCGCAGTAAGGTATAATTATATGCAAAGCATGATGCTGCCTATCCTCTAGAAACTTGAGAGCAGTGGTAATCCTACATAATTAAAATACATAGTGTAAATAACTAAAGATTGTATTCCGTGAATTAAACCCGCGACCTAAGATCAAATGTGTCAAGCTTCTCCCACTGGGCTGCCATTACTCATCTTCGATCACTCATTTATTGATTAAAAAATTAATATATCTGTTTTATATTTAATCAATAAATAAAGTGATCAGTCTGAAACTGGTTATTATTAACGCGAAGGCTTATCCTATGGAAACTTGTGAATATTGATAATCCTATATAATTAATGTACAAAGCGTGAATAATATATGACTGAATCCCGGAAATCAAATCACAAACTATGATCTTCGACTTTCGGTGATCAAAACGACGGTATGTCGTTGTTGTTGTATTATTATACTCCTGTTACTATTATTGAAACAAACAACTGGTCAAAAATATTTTCGTGAAATACTTTTTTTTTATTTCAGCGTAAAACAAATTTAGTCTGTCATAAATTACAATAACTTTCTGTATGTAAATTCAAAACCCGTACGTGCTTTTAAAGTGATTGGAATGATAGTTAAAATTCAATCAATTAACCCTTTGCTTGCCCCCATACAATCCCACATCGAGTAATAGACAGAGTGGAATTAAATTCTCATAAGTATATTGATGGTATTGATTCATATCTATCCACATACAGGGTAATTGGTTGTAGATGTAAAATCTTTAAAAGAGTGAATGTATTGCTAATTTGACGTCAAAAAGACAGATATTTTCAATCAGCCTATATAAAGTAATCACTCTGAAATTCTGTTGAAATGTGATAGCTTAGTAAGTTCTGGCATTACAAAGTTTGCAGTGACAGACAGATACTAAACATATTATTTTTAATTACTACATTTTGACGTTATGGATTATATCTGAAATCATTGGTTTTGATTTTTGAATAGGGTGTACTATACATAAATCATTATTCTTCTTGTTCTTTCTTTCAGTCATTGGACGTCCACAGGAAGGCATATGTCTCCTTCAAAGATGACGATGACAGGTCCTGCGCTGTCCGCATACACCTCCACCACATTCAGCAACCTTAACTATGTTGTCGGAACATCTACTGGGGATCCATGCTGCGTCTAACGGCTGGTGGTCGCCACTCGACTACCTTTAAATTTTTAATGGAATCAGGCGTTACTTTGCGGAAGTCCATTCTAAGTAAGAAAAGGACCAATATTTAGCCACTTCCACACATGCAGTGGTAGTCGTGCAAAAAAGTGTACACACAATAACTGCCACCGTTAAATCACTCAACACGTGTTTCACCCCTCCACGGGGTATCTTCAGGAGTTATGTTACACCGATTAGTATCAAACACAGAGTGTCACTCTTGTGTGTCACGCATTGTTTGCCGCATACACATTTATAAGCTGGCTGGCGGGCGGTGCACTTTGTTGCACGACTACCACTGCATGTGCGGAAGAAGCTAAAAATTGGTCCTTTTCTTACCTTTAATTTGTTTAGTAAATGAAAAATTTTGTACAATCTATATAAGGTTATAGTTGTAAAAGGCTTTATTGCTTTTACACCTATTTCCAATCACTCTTTATAAGGTGCTCACAATGTTACATGTTACTTAATTTTTTTTGTATTGTAATACTACAAACTATTAACTTCTGGCAGTAAAAATTTTAAGATTGATTTTGAAATCCAGTAATCTACATCTTGAAAACCTTTTTTATTATATTATCATTAGAATATTTATTATTTCTGAAACCATTGATTTTTGGATGGGTAGTACCATATATTTAATGACAGTAAATACATTCACCCACTTAAAAACTTTTATGTCTATTACTTATTGGCCTGTTTATCTAGCTAAAAAATTAACCAAGAGACTGTTTTAAAGTCAAATTAAAAATCACTTTTTTTTTCAATCGTTAATAATTTTTATTATTTTAAATCATTGTTAAGGTTTATTACTAGTTTTTAAAACATTTTCAGCGATTTAAATATCACTAAAATAATTTTAAATAAACCTAATGAATATGTTTAATTAAAATATATAATTTGCCTCAAGTAATGTTATTTGGTAAAGTTTTTTGTAACAATCATAAGCTCCTTTGACCCAGCCGAGTGTGGCTTACAAACATGCAAGTCTTATTACGGTATATAATCCTATTACGGGAACTGACCCACTTCTCTCCGTCGCGTACAAACATTTTCTTTACTTGATATACGAATACATTGGTAAAATTTCTTCTGGTATGTCTTACAAGATATTTTTTAAGTACTATTTTTTAAAACATATTCTTACAGCAATCTATTGTCGAAGGTCTTAGGTTCTATTTTTGGAAATCAAGCACCATGTAAGTTAAATAGTTGATAATTAAAATTTATCATTATTATTTCAGCCGGAGAATATCTACAGATCTACCTACATCCAGTGTTTTACGACCTGAGTAATGTTTGTCCATCTTGTGTGTGGACTTCACTCTGGAACCCTGAGACCTCAGAGGTTGTAATTTTTTAATGCTGTGATTCGATCTTGTAGTTGAACACTCTCCAAGCAATGAGACAGGCTCTGTGCCGTATGTTATCTGTGGTAACACACGTGAAAGGCTAGCTATAGTGCTCATGATTAGAGAACCGAGTAGCAATATTTTTTTTTATTTATGGTCCCCGCTGTTGGGGACCTCTCGTTCCCCTATCTCGTGTGGGACAGGGACTTTTTATTTCTAGTAATTTATTCATATTTTTTATTATTATCATTCTTCTCTTTCATGTATCATCTTATCTGTCGTACTGTTTCTTTCATTCTACAATTTTCCCAGTCTTTCTCTTTCATTCCATTAGCCATACATCCATCCTCAACCACTACATTCTAGGTTTCCTTACTATTTTATTTTGCAACATTATATTTATTGTTCAAATATTTAACACGTATTTTCTTTATAATTATCATCTTATATAATACTGTTTATTGCATTATTTTTGGTACCACTATATTTCTTTTATTTCTATATTTTAGAATAATAATAATACTAAAATATAGAGTAGCAATATTATGAAGGTCTGTTCGTGGTACACCTGGTGACAGACTGTCAGGTATTTCGTGGACTTTGGTCTATTTGTGAGATAGAGCTAGGAGAAAGGATTAAGGCAAGTAACGTCCCTAGTTTGCGACGAAGCATATCTCTCCATGTTTCTATGGTTTTGCTGAAGAAAAGAACAGAGTGCAATACGTAGTAATAAGACTTAGTTACGTAAGGCAGGGTCGGGTCATACCTTAATATTGTGATTCATAAATAAAAATTGAGGTAAATTTTGTGATAAAAATAGGTGTTTACTAAATAATAACAAGATATGCAAAATAATGTGATAGTTAAAACAAATCTGTGAAATCTTGGGAATGAAGGAGAGGGATGTCGAGGGTGAATCAAAAAATTCTTGGAATCAATATTAAAAAATGCAAAGATTTAAATAATAATATTTTATTTTTCTACATAATCTCCCTCCAATGCAATGCATTTAGAATAACGCCTTTCTAACTTCCTTATTTCTTGTGAAAAAAAATTATTTTCTTGACTCTCGAAATAGTCCTCTACGGCAGCTATAACCGCGTCATTATCGTGAAATTTTGTTCCACGAATTTCCTCTTTTAATTTTGGAAATAAGTGAAAATCACTTGGGGCTAAGTCCGGAGAATATGGTGGGTGGTCAAGGAGATTGAAGCCAGCACAGCGGATTGCGTTGAGCGCAACTTCCGATCGATGAGCAGTAGTGTTATCTTGAAGGAACAACACGCCCAACGACAGTTTTCCACGACGTTTTTCTTTAATCGCTTCACGCACTTTCGGGATTAAATTTGCACAATAGGGTCCAGTAATCGTCTGGCCTTTTGGCATGTAATCAATAAAAAGGATTCCTTCACTATCCCAGAACACAGAGGCCATAACTTTGCCAGCGGTAGGAGCAACTCGAAATTTCTTAATGGATGGAGAGGATGGTCGTTTCCAAGACATGCTTTGTCTTTTAGTTTCAGGATCAAAATGGTGGACCCACGTTTCATCCATGGTGACAAGACGACGGCAAAAATTATCCGAATCACGCTGGAACATTTCGAGATTACGCTTGGAAATTTCCAAACGTCGCTTTTTGTTTTCGTCGGTTAACATTCGTGGCACCCATCTTGCAGACACTTTTTTGAACCCCAGTGAATCAATTAAAATGGATTGAACGCTACCAAAAGATATCTTTAGGATCTCAGCTATATGTTTTATAGTCATTCTTCTGTCTTCCAAAACCAGATTCTCAACCTTTTTGACATTTTCTTCTGTAACGGAGGTTGAAGGCCGCCCAGAACGCGGGTCATATTTACAGCTTGATCTACCTCTTTTAAATTCAGCCACTCAGTACACAACCGTAGAATAAGGTACAGCATCACCCCCTAATGTCTGCTGAATGTCCAAAAAAATTTCCTTCGTAGACATTTTTTTCAAACTGAGATATTTTATCACCGCACGTAACTCACTTATATCCATAATTTTGACTTTTTAGCAACTCGTTGCACAAAAAAATTTATTACATGCGAACGAACTGACAAAAACAAGTGACAGTCTGCATAAATATAGTGTGATAGACACTCTTTAATTTGAATATCGAACTTGATCCAAAAAGGTTTCATATATATGCACTTCTTAGAACTTTTTGATTCACCCTGGTAAGAGTAAGTCTGAAATGTAAAGAATGTAGAGTAGTTTTGTGAAGAACGAAAGATGATGACATTTACCCTTGTAAATATCCCACATGAAAAGGTGAACGTGAGATTCTCAAAAATATATAGTAAGGACGCCTCTTAACAATTTGAATTGCCAATCGTCTCTTCATAACTAACCAAATTTGAAATGTTCCTACTGTTTCTGCTCCAGAAATGATCGTATGTTCGCTATTGATAAGGCTAATTCCGTCAGCTGTTTATATTTCGCAGTTATACCTCTAGTTTCCATCTCTACCGTATACGATTTCACTATGAATTTCCTAGCTGTTTCGTTGAATAGGTTGTATTTATAGAACTTTGTTAAGTGGATTTTGGGTACATTCAGTTCCTGTGGAACAGGTTATTCTATTAGTACTACATAGTTTAATGTTCTCTAAAATAAAAATAGGTCAAAAAGCCGTCACCGCGATTTTTTCACGGAGTCTTTTTTGTTTTTGAAACGTATTTATCCTTTTGTGGTTGTAACTTCTTCTTGAAATATTCCTTAACAAATACAGTTTTTTAAATTTCATGATTTTACTACTGAAGGTATTTATTAATTGTTTATAGGCTTATTGATGTTGTTTATAGGTGTATAGGTATAAAAGCTTGTAAATGGTGAATGTATAGCTCATTTTCTATTAATTAATGTAAGGCACTCCCTATCTAAAGTTCAATGGTTTTAGAAATAATAGATAACCTAATGATAATATAGTAAAAAACAGCTTTGTCGAAATTGGAATTACTACATATTAAAATGAATTATTGTTTACTAGTTGTCTCTGTAGACTTTGTACTACCAGGAGTTATTAGTTTTTTGCATTTCAACACAAAGATAATTAATGTAATGTATTTCAGAGTTATCATTTGCTGAAAATTGCACTATACATTCACACTTTTAAAGCCATTACATAACCAATCATCTTGTATATCTCATTTTTTTTATATATTATCGATTGTACAAAAATATCGTTGACATTATACACAATGTCAATATGTTATATTAATTTCGTTGTATTTGTAAACGATTTTAGTGTTAATTAAAATTTAAGTTCGTACATTTCAAAACAGGTTCACGTTTAATTACAGTAACAGTGTGGACGGTTCATGTAAACAGTGGCTCATTAACTAAAATTATTTTAATTACATTTGTATACGCTTGTTGTTATTTAAGATACTTTCATTGCGTTCAATTACAACCGACAATAAAAGTAATTCGATCGACGGTTATTTGAAACTATTGTATAATATCTTCAATGTATTGTCTTTATTAATAAATATAACATTAATGACAACAGTTTTGAATAACAAATCATAGTGCAATGGCACCGACCAAAGAAAAGCTAGTATAACAAGAAGCTATAGCAATTCATTTGGTAAATAATAACTTTGGGTAAAAGCTATTGAAATGTAGGTATTTGCTCAAAAACATAACCGATTTTTCTAAAAAGAATGATATACACAAAGTCAAAGTAAAAATAGCTTTGATGTTACCATGTATGTGTCTATTTATACTGAGTTTTTTTTTGTACGTGGAAGGTCCACGTACAAAAAAATACCTTATATATACACAAACTAAAGTATAAAATTATATATTTATATATTTTTATACGTTAGTTTGTAACGCGCCATCGACTGAAAAACGAGAAACTCAGTGCGGTTTGTAATTTTCTTTATTAATAAGAAAATGTACATGTAAGTATCTTAAATTCGTTTTGATGTACCTCGTATTTGACTATCTAGTTAGTATACCTTCTAATGGTCAAGGTAATACACTTCTTTTTTTGGGTCCCGTTTTTGGGACTTCTTGTTTTCCTAAAATTTTTTTGACGTGGAATTTGATTTAACTAAGTTTTCCAATAAAATTTTATTTATTTCTCTTCTTCCGCTCGTCACAATATCAGATAGCGTACTTTCTTTCTTTACATTTTCTTTCATTCTTATTGCATTTGTTTACTTTTATCGCCTTCCATCATATGCCACATTTTTAATATATATTCTTTTACAATAATATACCACAGAGCCTTTGTTACAAGATTTAAAATAATTATTAAAATACGTGTTAAAAGGTTTAGTACACTGTTAATAAATTCATAGAAAAAAGCAAATCTAGGACGAAATATATTCATCCTGTAGGTTATTTCAATGTTTAATTAATGTCTAATTTTATACCACATTAAATTAAAAAAATCCTTTTACTTTTTAACAGGTCTGAGGCATTTATGAAACTAACAGGTAGTAGACTTAACTTGACGTCAATGAGTTGTATAATCTTTTTTATGATGAATAAATAATTTTTGATTTTTAAATTTAGATACCATCCAACCTTTATATGTCAGGTGAGTAATATATCTATCTACCAAATGCAAGAGTGTAAAAGTTGTATGTATGCATAGTTCATTAGTTATCAATTTATGTGTGGTCCACCCTGATAAAAAATTAATAGGGTCAGAAATAATAAATAACATTATAGTAATAAAGTAATTAAAAGCAAAATTTAGAGGCTTTAAAATATGTATGTATAGCTCTTACTATTTATAAATAAATAGTACTAAAATATTATATAATTTAACGATATTATAGTAAGTAAAAACGTTTACAAAATACGGATTACATATATTAAAATTAATTGTTCTTGCAGACGTTGTACTGCCAGAAATCATTGACCAATGTCAAACAAAAAAATAAATTAATTTATGTTTTCGTTTGGAATCTTAATATATTTCATTCACGAACACTACACAGGATGATTGAGAATAAAGCATACTGGTAAATGAATTAAATATTAAGCCCTTTTAAAGATTTAATATATATAAACAATCATCATGTAATTTATTTCATTTAAGTCTATGTTGAATTTATATTAAATCACTTCTCGGTTTGTAACGGTTTAATGTTAATAAGTCGTACGCCTGCTTCGCTTCTGATAACCAGCTATACATAATTAATTGCCTTCTGATACAACCATATATTGTTATTGATACGACAACTTTGATGAGTTTGCTTTGGCACGGGATTGAAGTTACGAGCAAATATATCAGCGTCTCAAAGACGATCAATACAAACAAACGTTGACTAAATTTTAATTATAACATCCAAGTTGGGTTTAATGCTAACAAAATTAAGTATGTTTAGTTGTCATAGATCCAAACGGACCCAGAGGACAAGCCATGACGTGGTCACCCGCAGTAAAGAGCACTGAGAGGAAAAATAATAATATATATATATTATTATTTTTCCCCTATATATATGTATATATATATATACATATATATATATACATATATATATATATATATATATATATATATATATATATATATATATATATATATATATATATATATATATATATATATAAGTCTGGCCCGAGACGACCACTCTGGGTGGGATTGAGATGCAAACTTTAATGTCGATCAGGTTTGTTATGGGCAAAAGGTAGAAGTCAAGGTATTCTACATATAATCGCCCTTCGTAAAAATAGATTAACAGACTTACTTTTTTACTTAAGCACTAACATGCAAAAACGTGAGTAAAAAATATTTGTTAGGATATTAAACGTAAATGTAAAACAAAGGGACGGATGCTAATGCGTGTGGAAAATCGATCCTAGTAATAAACGCTTTTGCCCTTAACTTGGTTCCGCTTTGTTCTTGCAGGAAGTTCAGTAATTAAGGACTGTTCACCCACGACTAAGTTAAGAGGAATATATTTACCAACCAGAGATATAGAACTGGCACCGTGCTGTGGTTCTAAGTGGCATTATTGAGTCAATTTGACAGGAAAATATTGGGTTGCGAAGCCGATGTTGATATTTCTGTCTCTCCTTTTAAAGAAGATGGATGTATTATGATGCATTTTTTTCATATCCACGACTAAAATGGTCACACCACAAATAAGGCCGCGATACTGTTTTGAGGGTCAATCATTTTTAAGGACCGAATTTTGGTTGGCATCGTATTCAATGATCAAATAAGCCGCACGGGGTGAGAAGAGTGTCATAACAATTACAAGCTCTCTTGGTCTTCATGAGTTCTGGGTGACGCAATCGGGGAAGTCCCGCGTAAGATGAAGATGCCGAGAAATTTTAATTCGTTAGATTCCAGAGCGTATAAGGAGCGGATAAGGGGAAATTATTACGTCCTCTTCTTCGTAGCTTCCGCGAACTAGAGCGAATGCAACCAGGCGAGGGACAGACGGCAAAAGCAGATTATTGTGATACAATAAGATAAGCAGTCATTAGACAGTCAACGTCTAACATGTTTTCTATAGACACACACTAAGTTTTGTTCCGTGAAACAATATGTTAATCGTATTACTAGGATATATAAATACATATATAAATACAAATATAAATACAGGTCATCTAGACTTCTTCTATATTATCTAAATATTCTTAATAGAGTTTTCACTCTGTTCAAAATGGAGCCACATGTCATGTGCATCTCACTGCTGTAAGCTTGGTCCAATTGATGATAGGAAATGCTCATGTAACCGATGGCTGAGACCAATAGGTTCTTCAGTGGTGATGATGTGGGTGAGTGAGTAGGACCTCCACAAGGTGTACCAACGTCATAGCTAAAGCTGCGAAAATTCGATGTGAAGTCATCGTGGAGAGTTTTGGTGGAGCCCTATCCCATGCAAACAGCATCTAACAGCCGATATAATATTGATAATGATTTTACTTTTATAAATGCTTCGAGAAATGTATAATATTATTTAGCCTTTAGTTTTAATAATAACTAAACAAGCAAATAAATTTCGCACAGGCAACAGGAGAAGTTGGGATTTATTTGTCTTCCCAAAACCACACGTTTCGTGCGCAATGCGGGCCATTCAGTCCGCAAACAACGTCTAGTCTTACAATTCAAATAATTACATGTTCATAATTATACTTTGTATTACACTAAGATGTTTCATATGTTTTCGAGATATCTAATAAAAGATAAAAAGCTCTATTGTTGATGAGAATGACTGTATACAGGATGATTAAGTATAAGTGCAAACCCTTTAAGAGTTGAATGTGTAGTCATTTTAAAAAAAAAAGCTTTCAAACTCTTCCACCTATTTGCGCGGTGGCGTCTATAGTGAAACGTCAAATAAACGATGCGGTATTTGTCACTTTAGATATACTGATCGATGCTAAATAGATATGTTTTAATTCATATTGTAATTATCTTTTAAATATTATAAAAAAAAAACATGAAACCTTATTAACCGTGGCTATTTAATCGACATGTCATAGAGCGCAGAACATGTGACTACAACTTTAAGTTGGGGCTTTAAGAGTCTTGCGTGTACTAATGGATCGTAGGTCATCCAGCCACAGGGTAAATATATTTAGATGACATTTTTAAGCAGTAGCTGGATATAGACCGCATCAATCTGGTCTTATTGGAAATAAATGGAGAAGGCGTAGATCTAGCTGAGTCTTATGGTAGAAGTTAGGATGATGAGTTCATACTAAAGTACAAATAAAAAATCGATATGAAGTAACATAACTATCAAAGAAATTGTTATTTATTAAAAATAATATACTAAATTCATAGCAGCTGCTTTCGAACTCTGGATCGTTGCCACGGACTTGTTACACAGTGACAAGTTTATGAATATTACATACTATATAAAACCATGAAAATAGAAAGTCATCGATATCTAAAATAAATGTAAAATCTGTAAAATTGATGTCATTCTATGGCGGCATAAATACGCTTTTATTACTAAAAAAAATGTCTGCTATTAATACTTTATTGATTGACAATCTGGATAATACACTGAGAACTTTTAAGAACTAAGATAAGCGCTGACGAAGATATAGTGTTCCTTATGTCACTGTTAAAACAAGTCAGCTCATGCGACGAAGTTGATTAGACGAGTTAATCTTAAAAGATATCTGATTTTCTAACACATTAATTTAAGTAAGAAAAGGACCAATGTTTAGCCACTTCCGCACACGGAGTGGTAGTCGTGCAACATAGTGCACCGCCCGTCAGCCCGCTGATAAAAGCGCATGCGGCAAACAATGCGAATTACACAACTACCACCGTTAAATCACTCAACACGTGTTTCACCCCTCAACGGGTGATTAGTGCCAAAAACAGAGTGACTCTGTGTTTGGCACTTTGTTGCACGACTACCACTGCATGTGCGGAAGTGGCTAAATATTGGTCCTTTTCTTACTTAGGATGGACTTCCGCAAAATAACGCCTGATTTCATTAAACATATTAATTTAGGTTAAGTTTTATAAAAACTTTCTTGTCTTCTCTTCTCTTTCTTGTTTCTATCTTGTAGTCTTTCTTTTGTCACTAATATTTCAGCTGCAGCACGTCCATTGCTATATTCCGCATCATAGAACCTAAAAACGGTCATATTTACATTTTGTGGATTAATTTCCGACGCAACGTTTGTTCGAGATGTTCACTGCAGAACTTTATTGCCCTAGAGGACATCCATTTTGCGCCATGTAAATCACTCATTGCCACTTGCTAATCTGCTGTTATATTGGCTACCTTCTTTGATAGTGATTCGATGTTGAACAGAAACCCTGTGTATAATCCTCTCCCGTTCTTCCTTTGAGTACATTTTTTACCTTCCGTGTAAGTGCTGTGCGGTAGATTTAATTGTTGCCATCATTGCAAAAAGAAAGACTGCATCTGACATTGACACAGCGAAAGAGAACATTGAGGAACTAACAGTAGCACTGACAACAATGTCCCAAGCTACTCTTGGTGACATTTTAAATGAATTTATTTTATTATTACAGTAAATGATGTATAAAGGCTATGGTACTAAAATAACAAGTTACGAATATAACCTTAAAATTTAAACTGAGATCAAAAACCTGTAATACTGAATTATATTTGATACATTGGTTATGATGCTCGGCTAATATTGAGCAATGGTAGTTCATAGGTAGAGGAATAAGACTTGCGATCGTGGATCGCAGCTTCGAATCCCGGGATACTATTAAATAATTCATACTTTGATCATTAAATAACTAGGATTGCCACTACTCATTACCGAGTTTCCAGAGGATAGGCAGTAGTGTCCTTTGAGTAACATAATTTAAAACTGCGATTGCCAACCAATAATATAAAACTGCATGCCAAGCGTGACGTCATATCTGTTTATCGCATATCCTACATAGGTATCTTTGAGAGAGGCTCATGCCTTGTAGTGTATGTGTGTTTGTATATGTGGGCTGGAACAACTTTGAAGTTATTTACCATACAATATCAACCTGGAAGGTTTTTGGTGTCAAAACGCAAGCCTTAATTAAAACAACGTTGATATTGCTTTCATAATAATATATAATACAATAAATTTAATTTATATGGAAAATATAAATTATAACAATCATTAAAATTTTGTCAATAGGAAGTACACGGTAAGTTTCTTTGTTGGCGGCCTATTGTTGCGGTGGCTGTACTTCAGATGACTCTGCGATAAACTTAAATGCGACAAAGGAACCATCGAAAGGATTTGCTTTATTTGATCGAACCTGAACGAAATACGGTTCCTTTACTTACATAGAAACATAACAATGAAAGAAAAATTACGAACTATGTGGTTTGTGATACACAATGAAATATTATTTTGGCTGTAATTGGAATTTTATTTTGTTATGATAAGAATATCTTTTAAGATATTATTTTTCAACATTAAGAGTTTTATGTAATAGTACTAGCAATGATTTTTTCTATAATAAGAATCTATATTCCACAGACATTAGCGTCTGTGCATTTGTTTTAAATGTACTGTCAATACTTACAATTTTTAAACGGTTTTATTTAGTTCGACCTGTACGGAATTTATTTGGGTCAAAATTAGAAATTGAAATTTAAGCACCTTCCCGTTGTCAGATTGATCTGAAATTTGGTACACACATTTAATTTAGATGACAATAAAATATAATAAATCAATAACATTTTAAATCTAAGATGGCCGCCGATACAAAATGGCGGATTACATATTTTTCCTTAACCCCCTCAATATGGGTATCAAATGAAAGGGCTACACTAGTAAAATACGATGATTATGTCAAAATTTAAAATTCAAGATGGACGCCGTTCCAATATGGCGGAAAAGGTACATATTTTTCTTTACAACCACCACAATATGGGTATCAAAAACCGTTTAACTTAAAAGTTTTTTAAATGTATTTATTTAGATGACGTTTTTGCATGTTACGATGTTTCTGAGTCTCTTGATCTACTTTAACAATGCTCTAACATTGTCGCCAAGATTTATAACGTTAAATTTTTCCATAGTATCTGTTTTTTTCTATAATTTTTATTTTATCAGCACAGATATAGACTAAATATGACCGATGTGATTAAATATAAGGTGAAATAAAAGAAAAAAATTAGACAAGGAGATATCTTGCACTGTTTTGTATGTCGTTTGTTTATTCACTATTTAAAATTTATAAAAATAAACAGAAAAAAAATATAGTAAAAATAGCTTTTAAAAAATCTTCTCTAAAATGTTATTTCGTTGCGGATGTTCGCAAATATTAAACTTTATTATACAATCAATATCAATTGTTCCATAACGTCTCTACTGCGACGATCTAAAATTGGGGCAACGATTTTAGATGTAAGATAAAATTTAATATTTCGCTATGCAATCTAGTCAGCTATGCAGCATTTTTAACAGACAATGCTAAAAATAGCTTTTCGGTGCGATTAAAACTTATTTTTATTGTATATAACTTTAACAATGCAAACAACAACTAATGAATTATATTCATGCGATCATGGGCGATCGCCAGTGTGGACAAATAAGTATCTTGATCCTAAACTGATTGTTATAGGTCTTGTATATATACGAGTTGCAAAGGTTACATTAAAGTAACAGTGTTTTAACAGGTCTTCATTATATTATATAAAGTAAAACTCTTCAATTATCAGTAAATAGATAGTGATAGTGATAGAGTAGTAGATGTACGAAGATCTCCCTTTGATATTTAATGGAATCAGGCGTTACCTTGCGGAAGTCCATCCTAAGTAAAAAAAGGACCAATATTCAGCCACCTCCGCACATGCAGTGGTAGTCATGCAGCAAAGTGCACCGCCCGCCAGCCCTCTGATAAATGCGTATGCGGCAAACAATGCGAATTACACAACTGCCACCGTCAAATCACTCAACACGTGTTTCACCCCTCCACGGGGTATCTTAAGGAGTTGTGTTATACCAATTAGTGCCAAACACAGAGTCATAGCATGACACTCCACACCAGGATGGACTTCCACAAGATAACGCCTGATTCCATTAAATCTTCAATTATCATTATTCAAGCTTTCGCAATGTCTATCAAGAAAGCACAAGGAAAATCGTTGAAAGTGTGTGGATTCACTTTAGCGAATCCATGTTTCTCGAATGAGCAGCTCTATGTGGCCTGCTTCCGCCTTTGAAAACCTTCTGGTTTATTCGGTTACGTACCAGATGAAAATCACTCAAATAAATATGTATTTGTAAAGAAACGCTGCAATGTTATAGTTCTTTCAAAATGAAATAAACCAATTAAATGATTCTAAATGAGTTGAATATTTGTATAATGTATTTCATTTAAATTTATTTTAGTCGGTAGCATAGCACCGTGAGCTGGGTACAGCTAGCTAAATAATATTAACTTACATTTTTGAATTATATTCACCCATCCATTGTATTCGTCACATGGTCCCAAAAGGATAATACCACGTCACACACGGCCAGAGCATGGCCTCAAGCATCTATGAATTTTCTTCAGGAAACTTTCTCAAAAAACCTGATTAGTTGCCCAGGCGCCTAGGTCATCTGACTTAGCAACAAATGGATTTTTTTACGTAGCTACCTTAGAGAGAGTAATTACAAAAACAGTACCCAAACTAAGGTAATGTTAAAAGAAAATTTTCGTCGTCAAGTCAGTTCAATTGAAGTAACTTTACTGGCGTGTGTGATGTACAACATAAGGTTCCATTGAACAGTACATGCAAGTTGACGGAAGACAGTATCACTTACTTTAGATATTAAAAATAAAATCCGCGGTAACATTCTATCGTTCAAAGCTTTTATTAAAAATATGTGTCAAATATTATATTTATTACTAGCTGATCCCGCAAACGTTGTTTTGCAAAAAAAAAATTTTTAATTTTCAATTTAAAAATAAGGGTTGATCGTAAAGGGGTGAAAATTTAGGGTTGTATGTATTTTTGTATGTTGTATCATAAAAAAAATAAAAACAAAAAATTTCGTCAAAAAAATAAAAAAATTTTTTTAAGGGTGAACAACCCTTATCACTTAGGGGTTTGAAAAAGATAGATAGTATAGAATAGATAGTATAGTATAGAATAGATAGTAGCCGATTCTCAGACCTACTAAATACGCATATAAAATTTGGTAAAAATCGGTCAAGCCGTTTCAGAGGAGTTCAACTTCGAACACCGTGATACGAGAATTTTATATATTAGATGTAAGTTTTAAAAAAAAAATGCCATAAGACATCTAATATTATAACTTATTAATTAAATAGCAAATGAGCTATAAGTACAAGAAAATAACTCTTTAACTTACACAAGTAATCACCATGTATGTACATTCTTACTTGACGTTATTAAGTTTTTACTCACTCCAAAATAAATTACGTCTAGATTGCTTGCTCAGGTGAATACTGAAAGATAATAGCTCTCGTAACTCCTGCAAAGTCGGCAATAAACCATCCATAAATGCTACGAAAATTATTCATAACGCTGCTGCCGTGTAAGCCTTCGTACTCATCACTAATGTATCACTACAACCTGTTGCATAGCATCAAAATCTTGATACACTAATCACTATTGTAACTATTACATTTAAAGCCTTTAAAATTTGTGGGTAACTTTCTACGGTATTATAATACCATGCTCTACCATGAAAAGCCTTTATTTTTTAATTAATTATCTTTAGTGTACACGCTAAAACATATTTAAATAGTTTCATGATAGTAAAAAATGTACAATGGGCGGTCTTATCACACAAGGCAATCCCTTACACACAACCGTAGTATGGAAACAGTGGAAGTATAGATAATGGGTGGTTAACGTATAAAAACCATACATATATACAAACATACATACATATGCATAAAACATGCATACTTATAATAAATAAGGTATAATACATATTATAAATATAGTACAAAAATAAATAAAAACATCAAACTGATTTCGATCACACTTGCTTTAGATAAAATAAAGAAACAGAGGAAGAAAAATGAATTGACGGATAAATTGGTCTAGTAAATAGTCTTTAACAATTTTTTTAAAAATAGGTAGTGAGTTAGCACGTCTTATATTTAGAGATAAATCATTTCACAATCGAACGACCTGTAATAAAAGATTTAGCGATAAACAAAGAACAATACGTCCGCATTTTTAATTTCAGATTCTCTGATGATCTCGAAGACCTTTCATGTGTATCACGAAGAAATTGAAACCTTGATTTGTAATAAGGAGTGAGCGAATTGAAAAGAATATTATTGAGTAGATAAATAATGTGAATATTCCGGCGAAGCCTTATGGGTAACATATGAAATAGTTCAATGATAGTGTGTAGAAATGCTAAGTGATAATAAAGTAAACTACCCATTATTAGTACTTTTACCTTTTCCATACTATGGTTGTCTGTAAGAGATTGCCTTGTGTGATAAAATCGCCCATTGTACTTTTTTGTGTATTATTGTAAAACTTATTAAATGTATCTTAACGTGTACAATAAAGAATACTAAATAAAGAAAAAAATAAAAATAAATGAATTGTTCCGTTGCTATGTCTAGAATATTTCAAAGGTAACCACGAAATCGATCACGGTTGGGACTGAAGGTTCTCAGGGGGCGATCAAGAGCCGGTAGACACCCCGCGGGTAAGCCTCCATTAGGTGGATGGACGATGTAGGTAAGGTCGAGGAAAATCGCTGTATACAGGTAGCGCAAGACCTACCATCATCAATAAAAACTCATATCACTTTTTGTGGATTTTCTTCTTCTTTTAGGCGAAAGACGCCCATTACAATACAAAGGTTTTCGCCATCGATATCTATAGAGGGGATATACTATAATCGCCACACTAAACTGACGGGTTGGCGATTGAAGTATAGTATTATTGTACGTAGAAGATACTACTGTCGATTCGTCGTAACTGAGATACGATCCCCAGCGTAAAAATTTTTTAGTCCGTGGACCTCTGTTTCCACGGGCTTAATTTTGATGTAGCTTTACAAAGCCTGGACCGGCTAGCAGTACAACATCAAATACATTCAATAGCAATAGCACTAGCGATCCTTTGGAAACTTGTTTGTGAACAGTGGTAATCTTACATAATATAATGTATAAAGAGTGAATTATATAATATAATGTTCCGGGATTCGAACTCACGACCTCGCGACCGCTGGGATCACTGCCTATTACTCAAGATCAGTGTAAATGATCCTATGCGAATAGCATGAATTAATAAATGAAAATACGTAGTTCAAAGAGTTCATACATGAATACTGAAATTGCAGAAGTGAGGTACAAATCAACTAATATATTTCAGGCATGGCATTAGTTCAGTTAAGTTATGGCTGTTCTTGTTAGAAATTACGTGATTGATATTAAAAAGTCTGGAAAAGAGTTTTTATACGTACGGATAATTCTCTCTTTCTCTCTCTCTATATATAAATATATATATATATATATATATATCTATATATCTATATATATATATATATGTGGGAACGGAACGTAAGAGAAAAAAGAGAAGTGAGCGATTGATTGATGAATGAATGAAGAGTAGGAATGGATTATGGCATTCTCGGGTAAGATGGCGGTCGGGCGGTTGATGTCAACTATGTAAGACGTGAAAAAATTAATGTGTTTGAAAAAAGATTTACATCTATTATTCGCCTGCGTGATTCACTCCCACATACATATACATACACACCTATATATCTAGTACCTTTTTTAGTTCACATAAATTTATCGCATGAAAAAACTGTCACATTGTTTTAACGGAATTTTTTATATCTACTACATATAAGGAAATAATCAAACAAGTCAAAGTATATGAGGTTATAACATTTTCATTACGAACTAGTATAAGATACTTTATGTAATAACTGTGCGAAGGTAATATATCGGGGATTATGAGGTTGAGATCATAGTTGGATAACTTTTTATGATAAAATAAGTCATTTGTTCATATAACTATTCACTAAGAATATTTTGATTAATTTTTGAAAGTTATCACTTGTGTTATTCTTCAGAAAAATGAATGTAATGCAAAATTTTGTAGAAATTATATGAATATTGAAGTCTTATAATAAAAGGTACAAAGTATGTCAAATAAATACTCGTAGAGGTTCAAACACATCCTGTTTTGAGTAGAACCCTTAAAAAACTAAGAGAGTTTCTTTTATATTCGCCGTTTCAAGCCATAGATGCCTACTGCATGGCATACGCCATTTCCAAAGTGTAAAAATGGAGGTATATTCTATAATCGCCATCTGATTACAATATATATTTTATTATAATATATTTCCATTAAATACATGGTTTTTCATTAAAAACATTTGTCTTTTATCTTTGTCTGAGGTGTTGTTCTTCGTCATCCTTTGAGTCTATAGACACCTATTGCAAGTCATATGTGTCCTTTTAAGATATCTATGGGTATCAAGCTATCAAGCAGGGTGGGGATTCTGGTGTATCCTACACCAGAATCCCCCCCCTGCTTGGCAGGTGGGTTGGCGATCGCAATGTGGTATTATGGTATGCAAAGGCCACGGCTGCCCATCTTCTGGAAACTTGTTTGTGAGTAGTGGCAGACCTATATAAATGGATAAAGTATGAATTATATAAAATTGAATTCTAGGATTCAAACCCGCGACCTTCGATTGCAATTGACAGTTATCAACCGCTGGGCTACCATGGCTCTTTTGTGTTCACTGATGTCTGTGTTTTAACAAATGTTACAGCAATTGATAAAAAAGCTTTATTTAAAAAAAAAACTAAAGTTATAATTTATTAAAGTTTTTAAATCCTGTTCCAACTTCTGGGTGGACGGAAAGACGACGTTTCAGTGCCGAAAGTCATTCCTGGTAACATATTATACAAAGACTTTCATCTTAAGGCACCCAGAGGACGGTATTGATTTTGTAATCTAAAGATATTTCTCTAGAGTGTGTTGAAAATTGCACACAGTTGCCCACAAACATATATCTCTAGGCTATCAAACCTAGAGAAAGGTATGTTAGTATTTTTACTAGGCAATGTAAATAATACATAGTTTTGTTATATATTTAAGTCTGCCACACAGTTTTACCTAAACAGTCTTAGTTTGAAAGAGTTATTAAAACTAAATACAACTTACGTTGCATCCAGACTTCTTGACCTATATTGTAACGTTGCAAGTTAACGTCCCATAAATCTTAGTTAAAATTTTAACCAAAAAAATATAATCACGAGAAACGTCTCATAAATCGCAATACAGCAAAAAATTGTTCAACCCTTAGCGGGTAACGGTACGTCTCAAGTGGCGTGGGGTCGTGGGAGCGTGCTATTGGTTTAACGGATCTTTGTTTTTATAACAAAAATTCCAACGCGCCCGCGCACCATCACACAGAGTTTACATCAGTGCTCGGGAGAAGGATCCTGGCCTCGGTCGCGTTCACTAGCTAGGTGTCGTCTCACGCACCGACGCACACTCTTTGTGTCGGTTGCGTTCACCAGCTACGTGTCTTCTCACGCGCCGGGGCCAGTTAGAATTTACGTTATAAATTCACGCCTTGATCCTATTTATTCTCCGGGCATCATTTAGTTCACGCCACAACCTTTACAACGTCTCGCACCCCAAGGGGTGCAAAGTTTATACAACAAGTTTTAGACTGCAAGTTTTTCATTGCAAGTTTTAGACTGCAAGTTTTACACTGCAAGTTTTACACCGTTGGAATTATATCACCGTGCACCGGAACCGACACATACTGCAACCTACCGGCGCTCCCTGCTCTCGACTTGCTGCCGCCTGACCAGTCCTGGGAGATCGTGCAGCTGCCTACCACCACCATCAGGGGAGTACCGAACTGCGGTGCAAAATTAGACCAGGCCTTCTGCCCACTACCCTTAGTTAAATAATTAAATACATATATATTTTTCTTTGTGTGCTTTTTTTTTGTTGCCAACATTTACTACCCATTTATAATTAAATAAATATATTTCTTTTTCTCAAACGGCACAATATAATTAAAGAAATATACGTATAATAAAAATATATCTGTGAAAATACATATCATATACACGGTCATAAATATAATAATAAATGTGTATTGTTAAACTTTATTATAAGATGTGTCGTTGTGGAGTTTCTTCCTGTATCTTCTTCACAACTATAACACTTGTCGAAGTAATGTCAAAAACAAAAGAGATCAAGAAAATAAATAAACTATAAATTGACGATCAATAGAGAGTTCTGTTAAAAGTTTCAATAAACAAATTTTATGTATGTCTTGTATTGTTGCATTGTTTCGAAAGAAGTTAATGCTATTAGCGCTAAGGCTTTTATAGCTTCGTCGGACAATAGTTCACGGAGCGGAAGGATACGGTTAATTATATGTTTGTCTTTGTTTTTATCATATATATGTGTAAATGAATAGAAGGCTTTCGAAGGCTGTTAACATTAAATAAAGTGTACTACTAATCGAAGTCAAACTGCTATTGAGTGGGACAGGATTTCAATAAATTTTTAAAATTGGATGTAGTAAAAATTTATATCGCATAGTCTGACAAAAAAACTATTTTGTGTCATAATTATAAATGAGATTTTGTGTGTCATTTCCTCATCATTATCATCAGCCTTTTGAGATCATAAACCACCTGAATAGACTTCATATTTTCATTTATGTCATTCACAGAAAGCTTACCCTAACAATAAGTTTAAAGTAGAAAAAAATATAGAATAGAAAAGAAGAAATAGTTAAAGAAAGAATAAAGAACGTAATTTGACACGTGATATTTAACTTCCAGTAATTTTCAAAATACATGACATATATTTTTTAAATAATATTTAAGATAAGCTTTTACTTACGGCAATATTCCGAATTGACGTTGATTTATGGGAAACATTGTTAAATAATTTTGCTTGATGTAAATGTCACTATTATAATGCAGTCCCTTTCCAGAGTATAGTCACTCAGTTAACGTGAGATCACTCAGGTTCCTAAGATAGCGATGGAGTTTGGTTACTGTAAAGAAGATTAAATAAGACGAAGATGTTAAAAAAATGAAAATTTCAACATAGTTATTATCGTATCAGTTATTAAAATCTCATTGCAATGTATAGGCTTTCCCCAAAGATTAGTAAATTATATATTATTAGTAAATTAAGGGATTTTTTAGCTGCCGCTAACGTAGACTCTCCGCGACCCAGAATAGGATCTCGACCAGACCATAGAGACTCGTGGCAGCTTAACCACATCACATCTACTATTCGTGGTCGCCACACGATTATGTAATGTAAACAAAATTATATAAAGTGAATAAGCGGTGAATTAAACTACATAGTAAGACGAACAAGAGCGGTTATAGCATAACATAAACCTTTCTCTTACATTACCGTCGTAAAGCTGAGAAAAAGGATGAAGGCAATTTCATGAATAATATACAATGTTTTCCGTCATAGCATGCGCGTATTATTTTATCGCTTGTCAAGTTACGCAATAGTGTATACGCAATGGATAGTGTATTATACAAAATAACACTTAAGTTGATAGCGGCTTTGTTTCTAGATTATTATATATATTCAATTTACAATTGCATAGTAAGAGGTATCACGAACATAGGCCAAAGATCACTGACTTCCTTCCTTTAATTGTGTCAACAACAGGTCTTTTTTTTCGGCCCCGTTTTGGGCGCCACTCTCCACCTCTGCTTTGTGTGAGGGACGTTACAATATCAGGTTTAAGTATTTATATTTTCTATTTATCTCTCGGCTTTCATTCTTCACAATTTGTCTTTCATTTTCTTTAAATCTTTCATGATTTCTTTCATTCATTACATTTTGGTCTTCCTTTACACATCACCTTATAACAGCATCATTTTAATTTTTGTTTCTTTATTAACAAATTTTAATTTACGAAAGTTTTTAGTCAACAATAGGTCGCCGGGAATTCGACACCATTTACCATAATCGCTACTGTTGGCGATCGCAGCGGAGAGTTAAGATTTCTGGAGAGTGTTTTAAAAATTGTACACAGTTGCCCACAAAACATATACTAAATTGATGACGACTATCCCCCTGAGTAAGATATGTTCTTAAGTACAACCGCTGTTTGGGCCCCGAACTATTTTGAAAGATCAGAAGATACAGAGAAGATTTTTATACCTACTTCACTACTATTGAGCCGTTGTCCAGTTTTATACATAAAAATATGTTTGGTAAATTTTTATCAAAGTACAGATTAGCCGTAGTGGATTGACCAGTTGAAGGGATTTTTTATTTTCGACCCCCCTTTTTGGTGTGGGACAGGGACGTTACGATTTTGGGTAATAAGTTTTTCAGACATATTTATTATTAACATTTGTCTTCTTTTTTCTTTCACAGTATCTTTCATGATTTTTTTTTCTTTCACCCATCACAAAATTTTTACTTCATAAGCAATATTGTTACCAAAGATATCTCGCGTCGGCCCCAAGTTTTCGTTAACAACTGTCTTCGACGTATTCTCGGTATATACTAGGTAAGAAAGTCTCCAACGTAGATGTCTGGATACGCTGCGGTGAGATGCCGATCGACCAGCAGATAAAACGCCGCAAGTGGAATTGGATAAGCCATACGGTCCGAAGGGACCCTGATTACATACCGAGGTAAGCCCTAGAGTGGAATTCTCAAGGAAAACAAAGACGTGGTCGCGTAAAGCAAACCAGGCGGTAGACGATCACTGCAGAAGTGAAGGCGGTTGGAATGACGTGGAGCGAAGTAAAGCGCGAGGCTCAAGATCGCTCGGGATGGCGACGTACTGTGGATGCCCTCTGCCCCATCGTGAAATGAAGCATTATTTAATTCAATCATCGCCTTGTATCTTCTTATCTATTTTAAAAGTATCACAGATTATTTTTCACTTTCTCGTTTCCTAGTTTGTGTTTTGTCTTTTGTATCTCACATTTTATATTCAACAACTAATTTATTATTGTATCTTTAGTACTTTTTTTATTCTTAAATATTTGTACGTTCCTTTGGTCTTACCCGTCCCTTTATTAATATGTTATTAACAGTTGTGATCTAATTATTATCTCTCCTAATTACCTCCTTTATTATTTTTCTGTAATTCTTCAGAAATGGTGGGTGACACCCTTCGTCAACTAAAAGGGAGGCAATGCTTCCTCTGTCTAGTACCTTCCCTATTTCTTGCTCACATTCCGAAAGACTGCCGGTGATTAGTTGAATGGTTACAGGACAGACCATGTAGTGCACAGAAGACAATGTTGCAGGAGCTGTAAGGTTCTGAAGTTGTCCACATACGAGGTCGTCTATCTATGATGACGAGAGATTTCTAAGAGACAATGCATAACAATCCAAAAATAAATATTGAAAATATAAACTACATTTAAATTCGTGTAGTTTAAAAGTTTGAACATTTCGTTTATATTAAAATATAACGAGACAAAAGTTAAATACCTACAGAATCGTTTTAATTATTTAACTAAGTCGATACAACTCAACTCGACGGTGTTATGCGAATTGTTACCACATAAGACGGAGGGCCTCATTAATTCGTAACCGGCGACACGGCTCGTATGACCCAGACCTCTGTAATTATAGAACCGCCCCATTAGCTTTGACGTTCAAGTTCTGTAACTTTTCTTACGTCGTCATTAACCTTTGCCGTGGACGTGCTCATGTTCGCGGTTTCGTCTGAGTGGCATTGAAATATAACAATAGTTTTTATTATTAATTCGCTGAAGTATTTTAAAATAAAAAGTCGCATTTTTTACACAATATACAGACATTTGGAAATATGTTTTATTTTCGACCCCTACGGAATTTGTTTATTTGGGTCAAAATTAGAAATTGAAATTTAAGCACCTTCCCGTTGTCAGATTGATCTGAAATTTGGTACACACATTTAATTTAAATGACAATATAATATAATAAAATAAATAACATTATAAATCTAAGATGGCCGCCGATACAAAATGGCGGATTACATATTTTTCCTTGACCCCCTCAATATGGGTATCAAATAAAAGGGCTACACTAGTAAAACACGATGATTATGTCAAAATTTAAAATTCAAGATGGACGCCGTCCAATATGGCGGACTAGGTACATATTTTTCCACAACCACCACAATATGGGTATCAAATAAAACCGTTTAACTTAAAAGTTTTTTAAATGTATTTATATAACAGTGTATATTGATGATTACACATATTACATCATCAGCTAATACACGTACAACAGAGAATATAACAAACAAAACATATATATTTATAACAATACATAATCGTTACTATTTTCTTGCCTAAGATAATTGTTTATTTATTAATTTAATTTTTCTTTTCAGACGATTGACGTCTACTAAAAATTGCCACGATGCTCGGCTTTGCGATGCCCAAATACAACGTCTTCCAGGATCTTCACTGTGCCGTCAGTTCAACTAGTGGAGGTCACCTCTCGTGAACCTTTCGACCTTCGGATACCCTCGCGATGTGGCAATTCTTCGAGTTACGTCAGTCATACTAGTTCTACTGCGGATCTAATCATTTCTCAACAGATTTAACAGCGAAACTTCGGGCATAGCCCATATTAATTAATTTCATTGCTAAACTACAATTGTGTAAATTTATTGAAGATTCTATGAGCTAAAACTCATTACAGTTAAGTTCCTTATAAACATAATAGACATAAAAACTTACGATAGAACAAGTAATTCGTAACAATAATATTAATTGATTCAAACATTTAAATTATAAAGAGAAAAGTAAAGAAAAATTAAGGTTTTAGTTAAAGCTTAAATTAAGGTATATATGTCTATGAAGGTATTAGAAGAACGGATATCAACAGGTTCAACAATTATGTCTTTACTAATTTTGCTGCTATGTTTTGTATAATTTTACTACGCATACGATCACGATTTGTTCTGTATATCTTGATACTTAATAGTGAAATCGAATGATCCTGATATACTTCGTAAAGACCCCACACTTCACGAGGTACATTAGGTCCAATCTGTTAAAATTATTTAACATTTGACATTATTTTACATGCATGCTTCTAGTAAAAAATTTTTTAAATTTACAAGTTATTTTCGTTGAAACTGTTTATTTCAGAAAAGGTGTTTTTATATGTAAACATCCATAGGCCGATTTATAGAAGATCACATTTTATTTACACAAAAAGTTTAATATTATACAGAAATGAGTTCAAAAGTTTAAAAGTTCATAGTCTAGTTTAACACTGTAAGAGATTGATTATAAGGCGGCATAATTAAAGAAATCGAATAATTTCTTTTTTTTATATTTTTTTACCATCCATATGTGTATTTATAAAACGATAAATTGTTCATAAACGATTATATCAGATAAATTAATTGTTTAGATAACAAATTTATTTATTTAAATATAACAGATCCCTCGAAATAAGTTTACAAAAAAAAATTAAACTTCAGACAGTACTGACAGATGGCGCTCGCTATTGATTGCCTTGCGCTTTCATTTGGCTCCAGTAGTTTTCAGTACATTTGAGTTTTGAATTAATTTATCGTCAGCAACATCATTTTAGCCACGTCCACTGTTGGACTTGGGCTACCCCCTGCATTTACAATAAGACTTTTGAAACGGCCTGAATCTGGCATCTTCCGACCACAGCTTTTCCAAACTTTAAAAATAAACTATTCGTATTATTTAGAATATAATTCTTTGCAAACCATTACGTTAATCATTTCAGCTACAGGATGTCCACTGGTGGACCTAAGTTGCTCCCACATATTTTTAATAGCATTTTTTCGAAGTATCCGCCGTCTACCGACGACTTCAACAAGATCGTCTACCACCTTATTAAATTTGTGTACTTCTTTAATTGTTGCTAGAATTTACTCATAACAATATCCTTTGTTTATAAATACAACTAGCAGGATTAAAAACGCATCGTGGCATTACAAGAATACGTCAAACTGTTAGAAAATTGTTTGTTTCATGTTATCACTTCACAAATGCTCTTAATTACAATAATGTACATTGTGATATATTTTTCTAGTATTCCAAACGTATCAGAATTCTATAACATAATATAGTTTGCGCCATTAATAGAAATTATTATTTCTGTTTAACTTATAACGAAATTTAATTGTATTTTATTAATTGGTTTTAATAAATTAATTTTCTTTTGCTCCAACCTTTGTTTTATGAACGGATAATATTGTCTTTTGTTCCAGTTTAATTAATTAAATAACACATTTTTAATTACTTTCTGTCAATTAGTTTCATAATTACTTCTTTTTATGAACGGTCACTAATAGACTAGAGTTAATAATTCTGCAATAATCTGGTCAAATAATTTTTTATTACAATAAATTTTATTTTGATTAAATAGGGCGTTTAATAAAAATATGTGCTTTAATTAAATCTATTTATTTTGTCCCATGTTTCAATTAGGCATAGGTGTTTCCTAAAGATATTTATGGGATATATAATAATCGCCATTCTTGGCAGGTGGGTTGGCGATGACAGAGTTGTCTTAAGATAAGTAGAGGGCGCTGTTGCCCATCTGGAAACTTGTTTGAGAGCAGTGGTATGCTATATAAATAAAGCAAGTAAACTGTACAAGATTGTAACCCGGGAATCCAACCCATAAGGTAGGATCGCAAGTCTCAGTCCTCCATCGCTGGGCTACCACGGCTAGAGGTGTTGTTTTTAGCTAAATCTAATTACTCGTAGAATGCTTCATATTTGGATTCGAATTCTTCCTCCCTTTAATACACCGATGAATTAACTAACGTTTTTCCTTCTAGTCATCTCAAGAAGGGTTAAAAATAAACAATTTATTTATAGAGTGGTACAGGTAAAAAGTAAATTTAAATTAGTCCCTCGGAATAAATAACAAATCAAAGCTAATATCTAATTCTGTAAACAATAAAAAAATCGTAAATTTTAACATCACGTAATAACAAAGTAAACAATGAATACGCCTCATTATAAATGATACGCCGAACCAATAATCGGTGAGTATTACCAAATTATTGATCTTCATAATTCTATACAGGGTGATTGGTTATAGATGTAAAAGATTTTTTTTTACATCTATAACCAATTTTGAATGTATATCTCATTTGCTGTCAATCAATGTATCGTATCTCTATTAAAAAATAAACGGTTAATATGATAAAAATCAACGGTTTCAGAAATAAAAATTTAGGTAATGATAATACAGTAAGAAAAACAATTACCAAAACTCGGATTACTAGGTATTAAAATTTAATGTTGTTCACTCCCTGAATATTTCGTAGAAAAAAATAAATTATTGTAACATGCTTGAAATATTACTTTATACAAGTTGATTAAAATTAGATGTTAAAGCTTTTTGCTGACAAATGAGCTTTATAATCCTTTATAAACCTATTTAAAGTTTTTGCACCTTTAATCAAACATCCTGTATAATTATTAGTTTAAGATCGTCAACCAACAAAAGATCCAAATGAGACAATTTGTCTCATTATACCAAAGATTGCACAAGCTATAGCAAATTTGAAATAGGAACACTAACACTCATATATACGAATTCATGCAAGGGAATCCCACCACTATTGCTCTACAATTCAACCAATAGTTTAGTGTTTGACTCAACGATAGTTCATCGACGTCATCAAAGCCGACAATCCCTTAACAGCTGCTACAGACTTCAATTAGTACAACAAATTGCGCTACGTGAGAATATTATACAAAAGTGTACTTTATGTCAGAGACAGAAAGTTAAAATTACAACGAGAGACGTCGCAATCACGGTCGGCCACACGCGATTCCCTTCCGGCGTAAATCGTTTGGCTGAAGAAGTTGTTGCGAAAGCAGTTATAAATTTGCAACGATTTATTTAAAATACAATCACGAAACGTTACTGTTTGTTACGTCAAACACATTTTTTATTCTTTAACTTGTACTTATTTTATTTTTTATATAATAAACAGTGGATTCCGATAAAAACGCAAGAACACTATACTGTGTACTTGGATTATATTAGAAAGTAGCTTGACTGGAGTTTCTTTCGCTATTTCGCTAACGCCTTCCGAAGTTATATTAGTGGGACCGGAAAGTAATGTCGCTATTCTTAAGTTCACACGACAACATTTTTAACAAGTCTTTATTTCTTATCAACGATATATTCACCTTCGTTATCAATAAACTTTGTCATCTAGTATATAAATTTTCAATGCCGGAGCGGTAAAAATCAATCGGTTTTTCTGTAAAATATCTCAACAGAAACGGCATTACTTTACGGTTCCCTTAGTAGTAACCAACCAAGCCGAGGTTCTCACTCGTGGTCTTTGTCACCTCATAGAGCGCCTAACTTAGCGGTCCAAGACCTCGGAAGCCTGCCAATCCGGTAATACATATACGAGGGTCAAACTGAAAGTTCTTAGAAAATCAAAAACTAAGCATTCTAGCAAGTTATTAGTTTTATTATAACTTTTCAGAATAGCGTCCATTTACATCAATACATCGCTGCATTCGATGGAACCATTGAGAAAAGCACCTTGCCCACTCGGCCTTAGGGGTCTCTTCGACGGCGTTTTGAAACGCAGCCACTGCTTCTTCGGCGTCCATAAAATGTTTTCCTCGAAGTTTTTCTTTTATTTTCGGGAATAAATAAAAATCGCAGGGTGCGAGGTCGGGGCTATACGGCGGGTGACCCAGTAATTCCACGTCTGAGGTCGCCAAATAGTCGATCGTTTGCCTGGCGGTGTGCGACGAGGCATTGTCGTGATGAAGGAGGATCCTGCTGCGAGGTCGTTTCTCTCGAACTTTTTCCAAGACAAGTGGAAAAACAGTTGTTAGTGTACCACTCTGCATTAACCGTTTTCTGATCCTCTAAGACAACTGTCGCGTAATGACCTGTCTTTCCGAAGAACGAGGCCACCATCTTTTTTCCAACACTTCGACCTCTCTTCACTTTAGTTGGCAACTCTTCGGAAGGAAACACCCACTGAGCAGACTGTCTTTTGGTTTCCGGATCATAACAGTAAATCCAGCTTTCGTCACCCGTTAGTATGTCGAACACAGCATTTGAGTCACCTCCGTTAAATTTTTGGATCATTTCTCGGCACCAATCAACACGGCGGAGTTTTTGAGCCTCGGTCAAATTATGCGGTATCCAGCGGGCACAAAGCTTCCTGATCGCTAAATGTTCATGGAGGATTTTGTGCACTTGACTCATACCTATGCCTAGACTTGTCCGAATCTGCTGATAGGTCACTCTTTTGTCAGTCTCTATCATACGCCGCACAACACTGATATTGTCTTCAGTCGTCGCTGTAGAAGGCCGTCCCTCACGCAAATCATCGGTGAGATTAGTTCGACCACGTTTGAATTCATTAAACCAGTTGTAAACGAGATGGGGCTTCATCGTGAAAAGCCAATCTAAGTCTATCATAACTTTCTTGTTGACTTATATGACATCGAAAGTCATAAAAAATCATTGCACGAAAATTTTCTCGGCTTAAATTCATTCTGACGTGCACAGACAATTTTCAATTTGCCGCCAAATCGTAAAACAAATGACAAATGAATGAAATGTATACTCAATATTATTGGTAAAGAGTTCTATTTTCAAAATTTAAACTTATTTTTTTAATATAATGCTTTTAAGTTGCCAGTTCTAAAAACTTTGTTTGGCCCTCGTAGCGACCGAGTTAAGGCACATAAGGAATCTTCGAGCTTCGCTACCTACAAAGATTTAGGCGTAGAACCTTCTGATGTTTTATCTTTCGAATCGCGTAAGGTGTGGCTCTTTATAATATGAAACATACTAACATAGCAACATATCATTTTTTCACAAAATATTATATACGTAAGAAAAGGACCAATATATAGCCACTTCCGCACATGCAGTGGTAGTCGTGCAACAAAGTGCACCGCCCGCCCGCCCGTTGATAAATGCGTATGCGGCAAACAATGCGAATTACACAACTGCCACCGTCAAACCACTCAACATGCGCTTCACCCCTCCACGGGGCATCTTCAGGAGCTATGCTAGACCGATGAGTGCCAAACACAAAGCTCTGTGTTTAGTATTATATACGAATTTGCATCTAAAGCAACTGCTAAATAAAACTATAAGTAGGTCCCATAGACGTTTAAAACAATGATTAGATAAAGAATAATATTTAAGAAATTAAAATATAAATAAATGCATTTAAAGAAAGAATATATACCGTTTATATCAATTCCGGAGTTGCCGGTATATATTGGATATAAGTCACGCCTATCGATTTAATAGAACCGATTGAGTTTGTAATTTTTTTTGATGATTGTATTCACAAAATTTTTTCTTCTTCAAAATTGAAACAATTTATTTTTAAACAAATGTAACCGTAACATACTCTGAAATAGAGTAATATGCCTTGTAGCTAGCCTAATTTATAAATTTACTGCGTCGCTAAGTATTTTATTATAGAATCTTGTAATTATTCTATTATATTAATATATCAGCTGTCAAAACATATAATGACAATGCAACTTAAGTGTGAAGTTAGCTGTGACTCTGTCGAGATAAAACGAAATTACTTTCCGAACAACCCAATATAAGTGAGACACTTCATGGAGCCTGATATTGGAACCAGAAATTTTACTTTTATTCCTAAAATTATATACGGAAATCAATGTTTGTCATAAATTTAAATTAATTTTTTTGTACATATATCAGTTTACTGTAAATATATCATGAGTGTAGTGTATAATAATGTTTCTAAGTGAATAATTAGGTTTCATACTATCAAAACATGAATAAATGAAATATCTTAAAATTAATTAAATTTTAAAGTCTCGTTCCTGATTATCGATGACAGTAGATATCTGTACATGTGAAGATCACCATAGAAGGGAATCTTTGTTTAATTTTAACTACCAGATGTATACTCGGCTTCATTTTTTGGCACATGAAAACAATAAATAAATCGGAAAATCCAGTTAGTTGCTACTGAAATATACAATGGCTAAAGAGATGTACAACGAGGGGACTTTATTATCGACTAGCTGTCAACGTAGATTTTGCACTGCCTAGAGTTATTGACTCGTCACATTGGAAAACGTGTTTCAGTTCAACTTATTCATTGATATTTTTATAATAAACAATAACTATTTACAATTGTTTTTTTTTTATTTTGTACACTTCATAACCATTAATAATTTGATCATACGTATATATTTTTTTTAATATTAGTTTTTTTTTCTTCGTTTTTGTGGCCTGTTGTTTAACACTTTTTGAGGGTGGACAGGATCTTTATTTACATCGTAATTTTTAATTAAAACTGTTAAGTTTTAATTAATTTTCACACTTATCTTTTATCCTACTCAATGTCTCCCATTTTTACTCTAATTTACTTCAAAATATCTTTCATTACTTTTTACACTTTTCTTCAATATACTGCCTCGGTTCCTTCTACGATGATCTACAATTTTTTTGTTAATAATTTTCATCATTTGTTTTAAAAAAATCTTAATTATTGTATATTTTCTTACTATCTATCTTGCACTTAATTTACATTTCTAATATCATAGCTATTTTATCACTCTTCTATTTTTTTAATTATTCTTGTTATTTATTGGATTGTTGTTGTTGTTGTTGGATTATTGATCCCGTGTTTGGTAATATTTTTGTTTTGTTATTGTTTGACTTTGATTCATTAAATGTTCTTAGTGAGATAGTTTTAAGGTAACAATTGTAATTATTTTTATAACTCTAAGTTTGTACTTTCTTACTGCCTTTTGTTACTGTTTATCTCCAATAAAGTAAATAAATTGCATTTTATTGATTTTCCTTTTACCTTATTACAACACTCATATATAAATTGTAATTCTATACGATACACAATATTTTTTATTAGACTCTCACAGGGTATTTATTTTTTGATTGCCAATTTGTTAGGGACAGGTGTTTTAATTTATGCCATGTTTTATAACATTTTAATTGAAGGTTTTGCTATTTACCACCCAAGTTATTATTTTTTTTGTCCATATAAACCCTTTTTAATGAGTTTATAAAAAAAACAAATCGCCGTCGCTGTCGTCGAGTGTTTTTGCTTAGCAACACACTTGGCAATTCGTTTTTATATATAATGTACTACCTGTCCCCCATCCTCTTTGCGAACTTAAAGAAAGCACCCTCAACAAGTTTTCCCTTTAAGAGTAACATTTAATAATTTTTTTTCGATCTTAGATGATCTCTACTATGGTTTTCGGGATCGTGATGTATCATTACATAAGTGGCTACACATTTATACAGGGCGATTTATTATTCTCGTAAAATCTGTACAAAAGTGAATTTGTGAAAAAGTGAAAAAGCTATAAAGTTTTTACATATAACTCCAAACACTATGTCCCTTAAATGCATAAAGTTGTAAAACTGCAACATACTACTTAAATGTAAAATGAGTACTACACTTAAGAGTAAATGCATAGTGTTGTATATCTGCAATATAAGATTTTTTAAAAAGTAAGTATAAAAAATATTATATATATATTTTTGTCTATTTTTCCCTGCCTTTTTGTGTAGTTATTTTAGTGTAATTACTTAAGATAAATATTTTTTAAAAGTATAAAGAAAAGTCACGCATTTAAGGAAAATAATCACTTCGAATTGCGCTTGATATGTAGTAATCTGAATTCTAAAACGCTTTTTCTGGATACGTTATCATTACATTTTTTAATATTTCTTTAATCATTAATTTATGAAAAAGGTAAACCATTATTTGACAGCTAACGCACTATACATCACCGCTTAAAGTTTATACACCAATAACCAATCACCTGTATAAATAGATTATTAAATTGTTGCAAACAAAGCATATCAGATTGTCTTATAATAAAAATGTCAGTTTATAGAGTATTTTTATTTAAACCCGAACCCCTTTTCCGTTTTGTGTCGTTATAATACGAAACCCTTCAATTCAATTAGGCTTATTATCTTTTCTTTTACAAAAGATCCTTGCCGTATTCTTTCTGAAGGTATTTGATCACAATCAGCTCTCTCAATTTGTCTTCGGGCCTCTTTTTCCTTGAAAGTTTGATTATCCCTTTTTTAATTAAAAGTAATTTTGAAAAGGTTCCAAAAATAACAGTTTTATGATTGTTCTGTTTTAGTCACCGCAATAACCCTTTCGTTAATTTAAAATTTTGTCATAGTATGCACAATTATATTGATAGATAGATAATGTGTAAGAAGCAAATTAAGTGCCAAAAACTTTTTAATGATAATCAAGTTTTTTTAACAAATAGTACCAGTACATTTTATAAAAATTATATATAAAGATTACAATTATAAAAGTATAGGTGTGAAATTTTTTACCGACAACCTGTCGATGGTAAAAGATTTGTATTTTCATAGAAAACTTTTACTTATAAATTGTAGTCAAAATAAAAAACAAAAAAAATTGATACATGATTAAAATTCACAAAACGTGTGTGTCTTAACTTTGAATATTTTGGAAAAGAGCTTAGCTTGAGAACGTATACAGACCGTGTATAAAGATCTTTTGATGTCCTGTCCAAGAAGGCAGTATATCGATGTATAAAATTATAACAAAATTAATTACTTTCATAAATAATTCCCTGAAGCTCTTTGATAAATTTCAAGATGGAGCATCTAAAACTGTTTAATCATTTTTACTCAATACAAAGTTCAGGAACAAAGAGATATTACAAACCGTTTACGAAATATTGGCCCTTGGAGAGGCAATTATTAAGGGATACCATTAATTTTATACAATATTGTTTAATAATCATTTATTACAATTGAGAATTCATCGAAATTTTCTTCACAGCATACAAATTTTTAGTAGGGATTTTGGTTTTATTTTGTCTACTGCTGGTCATAGATCACCCTCATAGATTTTCGACGATCTTAACAAGTTCGTGGGGCACCTTGTGAGTGGATATCTTCTATTTCTTCATCATACAGCTACTTCCAGCTACCTTGACTACGTCATCTGCCTACTGTCACGTACAGAGCGATGCTCTTATATGTGACTATCTAACGTCAAAAGGTAGCGCGATTCAATCTACTACTAGCGCCATTTAAAATTTAAAAAAGAAAAATATTTTAAAATTCTAAATTTAAAATTCTCCTTACCTTTGTGTTATAAGTTGAACTACAAGCAGTCTTTGCGATGTAATATTGTTGTTGAAGCTGTGAAAAAGATTTCATTACGATTTTATTTCAGTGTTAAATAGAAAACCTCGTCTCTCCCGCTTGAGTCTTATTATTCAGTAGTGATGATCGTGACCATTTTTATAAAGTTTATAGCGTGAGTAATAATTATTTATTTATTTTTTATTTTTACTCGATCAGGAAACTTAAAACTAGGTCATTACAAATTTCCGCCTTTAGCATTACTTATATTGCGAGGATGTGCAAAAGGATCATAATCCTACATAGAAGAAAGTTACTCAATAAACTCTATAGCACTTACGGTATGAGCAACAAAGTCTGACAAGATGAATATAAACATATACTCACATAAACACACACACACACACACACACACACATATATATATATATATATATATATATGTGTGTGATAATATACTAAATACTAATATATATATATATATATATATATATATATATATATATATATATATATATATATATATATATATTAGTATTTAGTATATTATCATCATGATGAAATGATGATCGGCGATATTTATTTTTTTATTATTTAAAAAAAATATGTAATTTACAACACATTATATGTACATCCATATGTCCGTCCGAATATCCATACATTACATCCATGTGTGTGTACGCATGTACATATTATATATTGATAAATAAAAATTTTAAAATACAAGAACCGAAGAATTCGTTCGTTTAATTGTAAATAAATAATCTAATTATTAATAATAAAATTGCTGTAGCAAATAAAAACAATTACATTCCAGTTTTTAATGAATGAAATTAATTAAATAAATATCATGAAGCGTATATAACATTGAAAAGAATTTAGATTTGCTAAATTACATAAAATGAAACAAACTCAAAGTTATTCCTTTTAATAAAAGCAAGTATTAGTCAAATTAAATTAAACCGTACAGAGCCAAGTAAAACTTGAAAACTATTTCACTTTGAAACGTTTATATTGAAATAAATTAATGAAAATGAAAACACATTCGCTCTTTCACTGTGGAATTTAAAATAGGTTACGTTATTAATCGCATTTTACGTTCGTTACGAGAGAAACTTCACTTCTCTCATCTACAAGTAAATCAGTTCATCATCAACGTTTTAGTATTTAACTGCAAGACATAGGTCTCCCAAAGTTTCCAATAGAACCTGATGAGAGCAGCATACACCCAGGGCTTTTCCTACGACCACACCCAAGTTTTCTGTTCTCCTTTTTGGGTGGACGTAATATCCCGCGCTTGTCAGTTTCTGGTCTCCACTTCAGAAGCTTAAACCAGCAGTCAATTAGCTGGGCTTTATTACTTTCGTTTTTTATTATATCTATTCGTATTTTTAATTTATTAAACATAGAAACTTTTAACAGAACTGTTATTGATCGTCAACTTATTATCTAGTTATTTTTTAATTTATTTCATTTTTTTGTTCTTATCTGCTTCGCTAGGTGTTATATTTGTGAAGAATAAGCAGGAAGAAACTCCACAACAACATGTTGTATTATAAATAGACTTATATATATACATTTTATTAGGTAGAGCTTAAATAAAAATAATCAGGCGATATCATTTTCAAGGATTCTAATTATTTAAATATTCGTTTATTGAATAATAAGCTTTTTTCGCCAATTTATTTTTAATAAGCGTTATAAATCTTGTTCTTGGGAGCTCAAAAATTATAAAAAGGTAAGACTCTTCCCACAGCTGGTTAATCCGATGTAACTTTAAACTGGTTAATTGTTGTGGCATCAATGTAGGCAGATTAAGCTCATGGTATCATGACAATTTGTAGTGCCATGTTTTTAAATTTAATTATTTTACTATACCGATGAGTCATGGTAGTCTAGCGGTCGAGAACTGAAAGTTTTGATCGGGTCGCGGGTTCGATTACTAGGAAACGATTATACAATTTTATGTCTTATTTTGTGTCTTTGTGTAATTACATAAAGATACAATCCTATACAGTGCACACTTTGTGTATTAGTTGTATAGGATAGTTATTGCACACAGATAAGTGTGCAATAACTGTCCTATATAGTTGTATTACAATATTGCGATCGCTAGCCCCCCTGCCAGGCGTTGCATTTATACCAATATTAACCAATATACCAATATCACCCAATAGATATCTTTGGGGATAGCTTATGCCTTGCAGTGGCAATGCCGACAGACTTTGTACTGATGGAAGTTATTGGCCTATCGTATTCCGATAGAAAAAATAAATCGATGAAATATGTTACAGAGTGATAAATTCATTTCAAAATTTAATTTAATGTTCTTTATTGTATATGCTAGAAAATTACACAAAGTTTTATAATAAATTAAAAAGTACAATAGGCGGTCTTATCACACGAGCTAATCACTTTCAGACAACCCTAATACGGAAAGAGTAGAAGTATAAATAACGAATACTTAAAATGTACAAAACATACATATATAAATATTCATACATATAAATAAACAAAACATTCACATATATATTTTTATTCTTAAATATTGGCCCCGTTTTAACTTTTAAACTTCAATATAAATTGTGCTGCTCGCGAACTGTCAAACGCGCGAAGTTCAAAGATATTTGTCAAAAGCTCAAAGTTTTAATAGTTATTATATTTTCTGATGTGTTACAAGTTTCTGTGCAACGTTACTGTTTTTTGGAATAAAGGCCTTTTCCACTTATTAGCAAACGTTTAAAATAGAAAGAATAAAATTGACGATATCATTCTCAAGTTATGGTGTGTCCAAAGAAAATAGGGATTCCTTTTTTAAAAACATATATATATATATCAGGAAATCCGTAGAAGAAAAAAAGGCATCGATGTAGTTTGAAGAGCTGGTCATCTAAAGTGGCAGTATCTCGAGAAACTTCTCGGCCCCAGCCGAAAGGTTCACGAGTGGTGACCACGATCAGGAAGACGCTGCATGGGCGGGCCCCGCATTAAGCTAGCTGATAATGTAGTCAAGGTACGAGCAGTGAAAAACCGGTTATCATAGAATTTTTGGGGGAGGCCTAAACCTTAACTGCACAATAAATAATAAAACCCCAAAAAAATTGGGAAAATAAAACAAAAACTGGAAACTCATAATTCGTAATAAATTAGCATATTAAATAAGAATATAAAATAGCACAAAATAAATATTTTTTCAAGTAGAGAAATGTGATATATCCTGGATCTGTGATATATGAGGAACGAGGAGACGAATAAACGGAAATATATACGAAAAAGAATGATAGAAAATTGTAAAACGAAAGAAGAAGAAAGATAGATTATACGAAGAATGATAGAAGAGTACAGAAATAAAAGGAAGAGGAAGTGAAAAAAGCTTTCAAGAATATTAAACCCTGTCCTACCACAAGATAGGGAGTAAGAGAGGCCATAAACGGGGACCATAAAAATACCTTAACTGCTGTCAGCTGAAATGATGATGATATATATATGGATTACTAAGTCAAAGGAAGCAAACAGCTGTATTCTTTATTCAATTTTTTTTCTTTTTTTTTAATTTTAAAGACTTGCAACCTTTTTGGGGTTATATATATAGTAAGATTTGTAGTTTATCGAACGTAATATAGCTTTAATTCTAAATGCTATATATTCGTGCTATAATCCGCTAAAAGCTATTTTTATTTCATTGAATAATAATACGCATAAATGTTGCAAGTAAATTTGAAATGGAATTTTCCGCGAATAATTTTTGTCTCCATCTTGCATTTCTGCATCCTTCGCTGCAGGGACGCAATGTCTCTTAATGTAAGGCCCTCCGACTCAACTAAGCGCCTGTCATAGTTAGGAACGTTATCGCTGACGGTGACATGTGGGGGAGCATTACTGTCGCTCTCACTTAATGGCCGGACCGCCACCCACAGCTTTTAGAGTTACATGCGATGACGTCACAAATATGACTTTTTAAACATTTCTTGATTCGATCTAAAATGAACAAAGTTTTACAAATATAACAACCAATAAAATTTTACGTTTAATATAAATATAAAACCATTAAAATGGAAAACAAGCACAAGTTAACAGAGGATTTATGAAATTAATTGATATGTCAATGTTTTTATATGACGCATGGAAGAAGTTAACTATGTTTACTTTAGAAAAGTGATATGTGCGATTGGATTTTTTTTGGTTTTCTAGAACAATGCGATAATGATAATATACGAGAAAGAGGGAGTAATCAGCTAAAGAGCACTGAAGACACATGAAAGAAGTTAACAACGTTTAACTTTGGAAAGTTCGTTAAATAGGCGATTCGATATTTTTTAAGAATAATTATGAAAATGTACGAGAGGGTTAGTCAGCCAGACGGCACTGGGTCAAGCTCTGGAATTTCGCTATGAGATCGAATCATATGAGGAGAAACTCAAAAAACCAAGGTCACCAATGTAGCTTGAAGAATTGCTCATCTGTAATGAGCGGAGAACATAGTTCGTGCAGTCGGTAGTCGTTGGGGCTGAGTGGCAGCCACAAGCCAATAGATGCAACGTGGGTAGGCCTGCTGCTGGGTTTTCCGGCGACATAGTTAAGGTCTCCGGATCTCCAGGTCTCTGGATGCGGGCAGAGCAACGCCGCTCTTCGTGGCTATCTTTGGAGGAGGCCTATGTCGTGGCAGCGTGTGACTATCGGCTGAAAAGGAGAAGAATATGGAGAATGGTAAATCTCGTTTTATTTATCTGTTATATATCTTATGCGAGTTAAATTTAACCTATTCGCTGCCAAGCTCAAATTATTTGAAGTCATCCCCATTGCCATTTGTATTTTGCGCGTTATTATTTACCAAAACCCTGTTATTTCTTGGTAAGAGCACATATACTATCATACATAATTATTTAGAAGCAAAAAACCAAAGACGAGTACACTCGTCTTTGGCAATGGGAAGACAAAAGGACTCAATATCCTTTTTCGTATTTGCGTACATTTTAGTAGAAAAACAAATAAGCAATCACACAGATGGATGAAATAATGAAAATGCAATAGAACGAGATACAGCATTCTGTAAATTGGCAACACTTAGAAATTCACTATTGTCGATTACAGTGTCTTGGCAGATAACGGGATAATGTAGTACCGCGTATTTTTATTTCACTTTGAGCTGAGGAACTGCAACACCTCTTGTCAGTATTTATTTTTGTAAAAAAAATATTTTTAGTATTTTCAAGTTTTTTACATATTTATATTATGTTTGTGGCAAAATTCGCTTATTCAATAGCCTGCATGTAAAAATATATAAGGAGGACGACGAGTATACTCGTCTTGGTAATGCGTGACACCCTGCCAAAGACGAGTATACTCGTCCTTAGCAACGAATGAGTTAAACATTTTCATCGAACGTCGAGAGTAAACATATTATTTATTTAAATTCGGAGCACATTTTTCGTATGTTATAAAATCTATTCGTTTCTGTAATGCTTTCCCTGTGGAAATTAATGTTCAATTTGTCATTTGTCTTATATTGAATTTTGTGAAATACGTTATTTTAATACCGTCGGCAGGTCGTAGTCAAGGCAATTTATTACTTACTTAATAATTCTAATGTATTATTTGTTTGAAAAAATTATTTCTTTGTGAAGTTTATTGATTTTGTTTATTGTACGTATATATTTACTCAATATATACACAGTACCGTATTTTTTTTGTCCATTTGCAGACTAATGTTTAAAGGAGACTCCTCCAGATAATATATGCTGTTGTGGTTTAAACAATTTTAATAAATATCTTAGTTAAAACAAGATTTTCATGTTTGAACTGTGATACATATATTGTTCTAAATACTGAATTAAATCATTGAAAAAGATCTTAAGTTGCGTTTAGAACCCTCATGATTTTATTTAAAGATGGAGGATGTCACTGTAAAGAAGTTCAAATTGGTTCTTGGTTTAAAAAGGTTTGATTCTACTAGGCTACTACGGCGATAAATACTTTCTAGTAAGTATTGTTGGAATTCAAAATTCTGTATATTTATTCTAGTAGGAATTTACATGCTCGTTTACACTGTCGATTGTTTTAACATTATAAGTAGTAAGCTACCAACAGCCAGCCAGAAACTCAACAGTTGATTTTAAAGTCAAAATTAAGAATTTTTCAAGAATATATTATAATGTCAATCATGTATATGAGCCAATAAAATAAGTTCCACACATTTCAATCAACTTAAAATCCCTGAATGATATAATAAGATTTATTTAATATATTCATTTTTAATTTTAGATTTAAAGCAGAAAAACTAGTTTTATGATAATAGATGACTTACACAAAGGGTCATCAAATGTATCTTTAGTTGTGTTTGCGCTTTTAGCACTATTTGGTTAGTAAGAACGTACAAATTAATCAAATTCCTGCATAGAACTTCACAAGAAAAGTTTATCAAAAAGCTTTAAAGCTAAAATAAGGAAAACTTTAAAATAAGGATATGTAATACAGCCTAAGAAATAAAAAATTTCGTCATAGGTATGCTCATACACGCCCACTGCAAGGGAAGTAAAAACTCTTAAAGGACGTGAAGATTTATTTCATAACATACTTCTGATTTTAGATTTAAAACAAAGAAAAGGAACGTTTTAAATATCTTATGGTGGTTTATTGAATATATAAAAATAAAAGTTACATTTAAAATGCCGACTGGACTTCGCAAACTGCCAGTAACATAGTTTCCGTCATTTTTGTTGGATCGATTGTTTTTGTAAATATTCACTTTTATATTAATTTATATTGACTTATATTTTTCTCCCCAAATAGGAAAAAAGTCGTATTTCTTTCAACCCGAACTTTAAAGAAAATAAATCGTACAAGCAAAATGATTTCCTTTTTCATTTCATCACTTAAAATATTTAACGCGTGGTTCTCGGTAATTAAAAATAACAAGCCACAAGATATTTAACCTCTCTAATAAAGGTTTGCAACTGCTGAACGTCACGCGATTGAAGTTTTGTCGAATTCTACTATCGCGTAACTACTTAATATGTGTAAATATTTAATTTAAAGTATTTATAGTAAAAAGTATCGTAAGTTATACATAATTTTAAAGTTATTTGAAATTTATTTTTTCTTTTATCCACCTCCGTAACGAGTTATAAATTTATTAGATAATTCAAAGGGATAAATATGTTTTTGGCAGTCACCTATCAAACCTGTACCGTCGAATGACAGAAGCTTTTTTTTTTGGTTTCGGGGGGGGGGATTGTTCCAGACGTTCAAGATGCCCCGCCCCTTGGGGGAGGACAGGGGTATGTGGGATTCCTACCCACAACCCCCCCCCGTGGTCGCCCTCTGCGCTTCGGAGCACTGCGGTATCTCCCGGTCAGGGATCGCCATGCGGTCTTCCCTCGCGCCGTGTTATTTCCGATAACCCGTCCCGGGGTATGCGTGTATACGCTACCCCCAAAACCCTCGTGGTGCTATCACGATGATTCGAGACCACGTCGAACCATCGTCCGTATGACAGAAGCCTATTCTAAGTGGGCCCTCATATTAGCTAATCATCGAGCAAGGTCGTTTCCGCAATTTATACGACATATGTGCATATATTATATATATCTTCCTTAAACTTTAGCATACCTATTTAGATGATTTCTAGCAATATTTAGAGCAAAAAAATGCCAAACACATAGATTTATATATTAAAATAATCGCTACGCTTGGCAGGGGATTTAGCGATCGAAGTGTGGTATTATGGTACGCAGAGGACACTGCTTGCAGATCATTTGGAAACGTGTTTGTGAATAGAGCATACTGTGTAATTAATGCACATAAGACTGGTATACAGGGAATCGAAACTGCGACTTATGATCGCAAGTGTCAGTCCTGTACCACTGGGCTAGTACTGATCAATATAGAAAAGATTATCACAAGTATATTACGTTCAATAATTCTACAATTTTAAAGTATGTACAAGTCAATATTGAGGTTACCGGTATAGTTAATATCGCAGTTTTTTTTGTACCTTATAAGCAAAATTACATTGTCTTCCAATATTTGTGATTTACGAAATAAGTTCATTAACAACATATGTTTATTCATTTATTTAAACAATTCCTATACAATGTATATATAACAGCGAACTTCATGCCATGTATATCAGGAATCGAATCTGTGACCTACGATCACTCACAGACATTACAAATAGAAGTTTAAGAACTGAAAAAATATATAAATGTTTTGGAAAGAAATGAAAATTCTTTTTCGAGACAATGATCGCATAATTGCAGGTAGGTCAAAAGCCGCTTGTAAAATTTTATCTATAAAGTCACTTTAAATTTTAATGTAAGTAGCGCGGTAAATTTGGAAAAGGTTGCGCATCGCCGCCCCTCAGTTAACTTTATATCAGAGCTAATGGGGCGTACGTAATTACAGGGTCTAGGTCACACGAGCTGGAGCGGCGCTTAAAATATTATAAGGCTTTTCGGAGTTCATTGCACTATGCATATTTCATTAATGTTTTTGAGTTACTTTTTTAAATTTCTATCATAGGAGTACTTAAGCTTTTATTAATTTAATAATATTGTTATTCGCATAGGTTCATTTACGGCATGGTTGCACAGACTTATTAAGACTAGGGGCCACTCGAGCAAATCATGAACTGATGGCGGGCCGGCCGCCAGAAGTACAGGTAATTAAATATTTTTTATTTTATTCTGAAATACAATTCAATATATTTAGAATGTACGAGAGTATTATTTTTGCTGTCGGCGGGCCACCAGTATTCGATCGGCGGGCCGCGGTCTGAGCATCAATGCTTTAAGGTGACAACATATGTACGTCACGAAAAGAAGTCAGAGAGGGGAGTCAGATCGAATTTCCCTGTATATCCTTTAATTTAAATCTGCGAGGATTTTAAGCCCGCCGTTATGTGAGAAGAGCTTACAACTCTGACGAGATTTTTGTGGTCACTTTTTTAAGACCACATTTTTAGGTCTCTCAAACCATCATTGGTGAGTAATAATTTTTCAAATAATTTCAATTAATTTCCATACTCATCTTTTGTCCTTCTCAATGTCTTTCATTCTTTTTTATTGGGGCACCTTTGTTATTTTGTTTCTAAGGCCCAAGAAAACTGCGACATCGATTCTACCAGTAACATTTTTGTTGACTTGCAAATTGATTTCAATACTTTTAATCAGTTCATTTATACACTTTATTGTTATAAATATATAAAGGTAATATAACTATGGTTATCTTTTCAATATGTAGCAGTGGTAACCTAGCGATATAGAATTGAGACTTGCGATGATAGGTCGCAGGTTCAACGCTCGAGATACAATATTAAATAATTCACACTTTGTGCATTAATCGTATAGGATTGCCAGTTATGAACAAATTTTCAGAGGATGGACAGCAGCGGGGTCTGTGTACCATAAAACCACACTGCTATCGCCAACCCACCAATCCAGGCGATTATGGTATATTCCCCCCTTGTTATATTTGGGGAAGGACTATGCCTGGCTTTGGGCGTCTATGGGCTGAAGCGATGCGGACGAATCTTTTAAATTTTTTTCGCTGAACATTTAGTTTTTTAATTCATTAATTATAGTAAAACATACATGGTGATAATGCCTTATTACTAAATTATGACTTGGAGTGTTTTTTTTTACAATGGTCCCCGATTTTGGGGACCTCTCGTTCCTCTATCTCGTGTGGGACAGGGACTTTTTATTTCTAGTAATTTATTCATATTTTTTATTATTATCATTCTTCTCTTTCATGTATCATATTATCTGTCGTACTGTTTCTTTCATTCTACAATTTTCCCAGTCTTTCTCTTTCATTCCATTAGCCATACATCCATCCTCAACCACTACATTATAGGTTTCCTTACTATTTTATTTTGCAACATTACATTTATTGTTTAAATATTTTCACATATCTTATTTATAATTATCATATACTTGCTTTACTTTTTTATTCACCTTTTGTGACTTTGAGTGTTTAAATCGATTTTATTTTTCATTTCAATATAATAAATAAATCGAGTATTAATAATCGGTTACGAATTTAGAAAAGCTGTGTAGCCATCGACGGTCCTCATATCTGCGTGCACCTGTGACGTCATTCGATGCTTTTAGTTAACTACATTATCTATACAATTATAATAGTTCTAAACACGCGGTAAATGCTTATGACGAGGCCGTCCTGGTGAATTTGATTTGATGTTCGATTAAGTAGTAAATTAACCATAGTTTCGTAGATCCTTATGTACTTCAGCCACGCTGTACGTAGGAGCATAACAAATCTGAAGCGGGATATAGTTGTTAACAATGTGGAGTTTAAAAAAGATATAGGACCGTCATCAGCACCGTTTAAGGCTTCATTCATAAAGTTCCAAAAACATAAAAGCCTGGAGAAGAAGTCTTCTTCACAGATTTAAATTAATTAATGTGTTCAAATTTGATAATGTATTTTAAAGTTGTTATTAGTATGGTTAAGAAAGTAATTTTTTTTTTATTATCCTTTTCTAACCAGCTGTAATAGATGACTTTTGATTTTTGAAAGACGCTGAATGTATACCGCTTCAGTATTACTGGAAATCTACAGAGGAGGCCTATGTCCAGCGGTGAACGTGATAAGGCTGTATAGATGATAAACAAACATTTAAATGGTCTTTTAGATAAGGTCGTCTAGTGTTGTATATTTTTAACATTCTTCCGATTAACGAAGGTTTAATGAGATTTAGTAATGGGAATTTATTTTCGGTAATCTTTCATATAAAGCTTTCAGGTTTTATTATGTAATATTTATTTTATTTTTTAATATGCTTTATTGTACATATTAAGATACATTTAATAAATTTTACAATAATATGCAAAAAAGTACAATGGGCGGTTTTATCACACAAGGCAATCTCTTACAGACAACTATAGTATGGAAAAGGTAAAAGTACTAATAATGGGCAGTTTATGTGTACAAAAAATACATATTTACGAACAAACGAACATAAACAAACGTAGACATACATACTAAAACATACATACATACGTATATAGCATATATACTTATAATGAATAAGGGTTGATACGTATAGGTAGGTAATATTGTAATTTCAATTAAAGAAGTGTTCTCTACAGGTATTTTAGTCCGCGGACCTACTGTTTCCGAGAGCTTAATTTTGAAGAAGCTGCAAATTGGCTAGCAGCGAATCTTTAAACATACTGTTGTATGTTACTACTAGTGCTCTCTACCAGTCAACCCAAGTTGGTACAAAGATAACGAATAGATGTCTATATATTTAATTGAAAAATGGCGTAATAATGTTATACTATATTTTTATTTTAACGCCAACATCAAATATTGTTTTAAGTTTACCTTTGTTTCGTAAAACATTGTATAAAATTAAACATGTAGGCGTGTACAGCCATAATTATACTATCTGCAATCTCAACGCTAATAAATAAACAAAACAAAAACAATATAAAGGCCCTGTAAATAACTGTATCACAAAACACGAAGTCTATGTTAAAACTAAATGCATAGCATATAGTGTATATACGTGGTAAATCCTTTATTTACTATTTATTTGCTATTAAATATTGTGATAATATAACGAAATATAAACGTGAACAGTGGTAGCTTAGCGGTGGGGAACTGAGACTTGCGAACATAGGTCGCGGGTTCGATTCCCGGGATACAACCTAATATAATTCACACTTTGTGCAGTAATTATAAAGAATTCCACTATATTTAATGGAATCAGGCGTTACCTTGCGGAAGTCCATCCTAAGTAAGAAAAAGATTAATATTTAGCCACTTCCGCACATGCAGTGGTAGTCATGCAACAAAGTGCACCGCTCGCCAGCTCGCTGATAAATGCGTATGCGGCAAGCAATGCGAATTACACAACTGCCACCGTCAAATCACTCAACACTCTATGTTTACTTAGGATGGACTTCCGCAAGGTAACGCCTGATTCCATTAAAATCATACGCATCACAGATTTTTTTATGAATATCATTTGTCTAACCATCCTTCTTATGATTGGTTTAAATTTCACCCCTCCACGGGGCATCTTTAGGAGTTATGTTACACCGATTAGTGCCAAACACAGAGTGAGCTCAGATGTGCGCAGTGCTCAGAGTGCTGCACCCCGCTGCAAGGAATTCCTGCGCACAGCAAGTAGTAATATTTTCCAAAACTTTTTGCACACACACACACACACATATATATATATATATATATATATATATATATATATAAACTGTAGTAAATAGTTACTGGCAAAAGACTAAACCTTAGATTTCTCTCATTGTCAGCGTCAAAGAATTGTAAGTATGGGGTAAAGTAAGAAATTAGTGCTAGACAAATATAAGGGATTTCAAGGATGACGTCGTTGATGTAGGTCAATGACCCATTGACGGTAAATACTGGTGAACAGAATGTAAATTTTGATTTTGTTATTCAAAAGCTTGTGTATCTTTATTCGATTTATAAACGAAGTTAATCTTTTAAAATCTTAATTACCGTTATATTTGGTAATAAAACGGTTTCACTTGTAAAACAAAGAAATTATAACTGACTTCGCTAAGATCGCGTGCGGCAATTTGCGTTTGCGACGGTTCTTTGCGAGTTTGTTATTACGAACAGCTAATTACCGGCTGTCTAAAAATAAAAAAATACTTTTTAAATTTAGAACAATAGCTTTATTAGCTTCCTCGTAAATTATAATAACGAAAATAGCAGTTATAAATACCAGCTATATTATATCTCTTAGCTCTGCCTGTTCTTAATTTAAAATTGAAATTATGTTATGAATTAAATATTATAAAAACATTCAATAGTTTTTGTTTGTAGAAATGCGTGGAACTTGGTTTGTTGATACATTTACATGGCCGATATAATAATCATAAAAAAGTTTAATTTCATTAAAAAAGCAACAGTTTCAGTTTAAATATTTTGTAATAAATAGCAACAGGCACGTGATAAATATAAGAATTAAACATAAACTTGTATCAACAAAATTTCACTTTCAAAATTTAGCAAATCCTTCACGGATCTGAGTGTACATATTTAAAATAGAGTTTCCCAAGATTTCTTAGTCTTCCTTTTCATATTTGTAAATCTAAAATTAAATGTATATTAATAAATAAATGTTATTAAAATATATTAATTTTTTTGGTTAATCAAAATGTGTAGAACTTGGTACTGTTGAGTTTCCAGTCGGCTTCTCTCAGTACATCAGCATTCCGAGCCGGTAATAGCTTTCTACTTATTACGTTAAAATTGTCGATGGTGCAAAAGTGCATGTAAATGCCTACTTTAATAAAGAGACTTTTATGTGAATAGAATTGGATTGAATTGTCAAGCTATTAATCAGGTCAAAAGTATATTCATTTATTTACTTAGCGTCATTTAAAGTTACCATGTGTATATGTCATGGATAAAATAACAGAATCGTTTAATGGAAACAAGAATCAGATTGAAATAAAGTTCTTTCTTAAGACTTTGTCGCGGAAGTCGATTCAGGGAACCACGATCGCTAGTGCCAGTCTTCAAACTCCACGCGCTGCCTAGCATATTGGGGAGATACGATAACATAAGATAAAATATTTAACATTGGACCTTTTTACACAATTCTTATTGATCGACAACATATTCTTTTTAAATCCATTTTATTTTTTACCCTACTCTCTTTGCAACGTGTTATGGTTGTAAAGAACCAGGAAGACTCCATAATGATATAAATAATGAATAAAATACACGTAGATAGGCAAGATTCACTATTTTTCGCAGATCGCATTTTGAAAAGCGTGGAAGAATTAATCAATGTTTTTTGACGTTTTTTGTCATTAAAAGTTTTTTGTAGTCATGTTATATGACTTGCATACTATTGAATTTCCTTCAAATTATTACATTAATTAGATTTATTCAAAACTTCTGTAACCAATGTCCATCCAACTTCTTGGATAGTTTCGGAAATAGCATATATTACCGTTTGTTTTTGAATTTCGCTTTATTTTAGGTACGTCATGCTAAGAAAAGGTGACAAGGAATCTTCATTATACAGCTTGAAAATAAATATTTTTAACTACTATGTCCAGGATATGACTAATTAAATAAAATAAAAACCGTCTCAGTTTATTGTCAATTTTTAAAGGTTAGGATGCGTTCAGTATCGCATTTGTAAGAATATACATGTTTATATAAATCGCAACTGCTCATTATAAATAAACAAAAACGAAAATACGTATTAATTATTAATTTTCGTATAAAGTTGTAATTTATCCTTTGTATCCCCTCTCGTACACGAGCTTCCTGTACGAGAGGGGTTTAATCTGCCAAGCAGACTGGATGCGGATTGGTGTTATGATATGTAAAATATTAATTAAAAATGTTACTTTTATATTACGTATTAACATTACATAAAAGGTGACGGGCTAGTAGATGTGGCGAGGATAGGCTTTCAACTATGTGGATCGACCATATAATATAGGTGAAGGTGAATGCGGAAAGCATAAGTCAAGTAATGGAGGTGATTTTTGGGCGAAATCTTTGCCTCATAGTGGCCGACTATTGGGTAACTTAAATAAATGAAAAGTAGGTGTATTTGTGGTGAGGTTGTGTATGCCGGAAGGTTTTTGTGTGACGTCCACGAGTCGGTAGACGCGCTGTGTGGGTAGGCTCCCGCTAGGTAGACCAGTTGGTCCCGTTAGGTAGACAAATTGTCAGTTGACAATGTGTCATGGTCGCAGAAAGTCGCTGGATACAGGCGATGCAGACCTGTTATCGTGATGATCTTAGGAGGAGGGCAATACCTTAGCTGGTCTTAGCTGACATGATCATAGATATAGGTAGATTCAGGTCAATAAAAGCACACAGCCATGTTCTTTATTTAAATATGAAGTTTTTTTTTTATTTCAAAGTATTCACAAACAAATATTAGTACATCTACATTATTTTACATTTGACATTGCTTCAGCTATTGTGGTGATCTTTAGAGTTGGACCTAGGGTTTTCAGTGAGGGTTTATGATGATGATAGTACGAAATGATTTTCAGTATTAAGAAATGAATAAGAATCATGAAGTTCAATATGCACCGTTAGATCGACCAATAAATAATAAAAACAAATATATATTTGATAAATCATTTACGTTTATTCGAATGCGTACCCAATTTCTGCTCGAGAAACATTCTTATAGAGACGTAAATCTGTGAATCTTGCTGAAATTTAATAAATCTTCCCGACGTTTCCCTCCTACGTAGAAACGGGTGCGGAAACCGGCCGACCCTTGGTTTTGTAGGGCCTGGTTTTTTAACAATATGGAACATAGAAAACAGTTGAATGAAATATTGTTATAGCTTAAAAAAATACATTTCCTTTTACACTTTCCGTCGTTTACGGCATTGTTTTCGTAAGATAAATTTAATGTATTACATATAGTATGTAAACTTTACAATAAATTGCCTCCACAAAAGATATTTATAGGGAAATATATACCATAATCACCACGTTTGGCAGGCGGGTTAGCGATTGTAGTATTATGGAATGCAGAGGACGCAACTGCCCATATTATGAAAAAATATTTTTGAATGCAAAAAAGAGATTACCTCGTGTGATAAAATCGCCCATTGTACTTTTGTTTATTATTATGAAATTATTTAGGTGTATTTTAGAGTATAAAATAAAGAATATAAAATAAATAAATAAAGCGTGGATTATACAAGATTACATCCCAGGAATCAAACTCGTTACCTACTATCGCAAGTCTTAGTCAACTATCGCTGAGCAGCCACTGCTCAGTATACTGCCTTAAGAAATAGTTATTTTGTTTGTTAAGATACTCTAAAAACTGTACACTGTTAGGGCGTCGTTAAAAACTAACAAGCCGTCAATAATATTTTATAAAAAAATATCAAAGTAATTAGTTCACTTCAAGTTGGTATTAAATAGTTTAAGATTTAAGTTACTTTTACGGTAACATGCAAAAATGTGATCAAATAATCGGAAATATTAAACGTGATTGTACAAACAGAGGCAAGAACGCTCACTCGGTGTTTAGCACTAATCTGTGTAACAACTCCTGAAGATGCCCCGTGGAGGGGTGAAACACGTGTTGAGTGAATTTACGGTGGCGGTTGTGTAGTTGGCATTGTCTGTCGCATGCGCATTTACGAGCGGGCTGGCGGGCGGTGCACTTTCATGCACGACAACCACTGCATGTGCGGAGGTGGCTAGATATTGGTCCTTTCTTATTTAGGATGGACTTCCGCAATGTAACGCCTGAATCCATTAAATATTTAAGAACGCTAATGTCTGTAGATTGTAATAAAAAAAATTGACAAGTACTTCAAATTAAAAACCAAGGAATAATTACTTCTTGTTTAGTTCCTTATGTATATTTTAGTCTAATGAACCGAATAAAAAATATGTTTTATATGATTGAATGTTCAATTGAATCAGAAATGAGATCTGTAGATTGAGAATGGAAGAACAAATATAGCCCAGCATATTGGTAAGTCGATGTGATACTGGACGGGTAATATTAACAAAACTAATATAAGGCCTTAAGGTTTTTTAGTGGAGACAACAGGGCGGCAGGTGCAGCGTAGGCGGAGAGACGTTCTTGTTATGTTCATCGGAATGTGAAGACATCTTCCATCTGGCCGCTTTAAAACTACGGGAGAGGCAGGCCCAGCAGTCCACAGCTAGAATGGACCTCCTCCTCAGTCCTTTGTCTAAAATGACGATGACATAGTAGTTGTGACTTAATAACAATAATAAATAAAATTATGAACGATACAAGAAAATGACAGTCGCTATAAGTTAAACTGAAAGGGTGTAAAATACTTTTTTTATGAGGACTGATCCTCCAAAACTACACAGAGTGACGAAGAAACAATGCACCGTGTCACACAGACGCGTCACATAATATCCGAGTGACGCACGAGAATCGACAGAAATAGTAGTCAGAGAAATTTTAAATTTTAGCTCGCAGATTTACAATCCGTCTAAGCTATAAGCCCTACAAGGGTAACAGCGCCGATATTTAAATTAGAAAAAATACAAAACGTATACAACGTATGTAACTTGGTTAGAAAAACCGCAAAAGGATTAAAAAAAGTCTTCGTTGCCATTCGTGTTATAGCTGTATAAATTATAAAAAGCTATTTCCCGTTATTTAATCTAAGATCTTGAAGTCAGTTTATTTAACTTTAATTAATAAATCCACAACATTAATTAAATTTTGGTAGGGGCTTACTTTTTTAAATTGTTGCTTATGTAGACCCTATACTTAGCTCCCCTAAGATTACAAACAAGATAAGCAAGCGAATCTCATAAATAAATACGCAATGTCAAGATCGAGCCTGCAAGATGGCTGGCACTGAGGTACCTGAAAACGACAATTTATATGCAAATAGGGGTTTCATATAAAAAAAATGTACTAAAGTTTAAGAGAGCATATTGCTAGGGATTTCCCTACTAGATTGAATTAGGGATGAGGATACGTAGACCAATGAGAGTACCGACTTTGGTGTGGACATGTCACAAAGCTTGGAACAGATGATTGTTCAGATTTTGTTTTTTTTTTACCAATGACCCCTTTTTAACGCCTCTAGTTCCACCTATCATTTTTTTGGACAGGATTTTTACATTCTTTAATTTTTTTTCACTGAGTATTTTATTTCTTTACTCTCCAATCATTCGCCATAAGATATATCTTTCATCTTCTTAACGAAAATCATTAAACTATGATAAAATATGATAACCTGATATTTTAACATAGTTTAATGATTTTCGTTATGTTTTAATTACTTCAGTTAGTTTTATTTTTACTTATTATTCTTTCATAATTAATATTTATGAAAATGAATTACATCCCATTGTTTTTATTTATTTATTTAAACACTACCTGTTCAATTTATATGTAACGGTGAAATTAATGCCGTAAACATTCTTTACTAGTAAAGGTTTAAGATGGTGCAGAGATAATTTAATAAAGTTTGGTTGAAAGAAGTAAATATCATACAAGTAAAAAAATAAATAAAAGAAAATCAGAAGTGAGAAGAAAAATAATCACGAAGTTAAAAAACACCTTACATAGTTATAATAAAGTCTATCACTAACTAAATTTATTTAAATATACTTATTTATGTAAAAACAACCAATAATAAATACCAATTGTCGTGAAGATTCCGTCAGCATGTCAAGCAACAATTTTCGAATCTTCGATTTGAATGCACAATGGTTCCTCATCATACTAATATCTACAATAGTTGGAGCGCGTTCCAGAGAAGAATAGGTTGATTATTCGCTTATGTTTTTCTTTATAGCGACCTTGACTATTTGCCCTGGAGTATTTGAGGAAGCAAGCCTGCAACTTTAAGGTTCTGGTAGTGGAGAACATGGACTGGCATGCGATGAAGCGTGACGGTTATCCACAATGTAGACAGACGACCCTGTGAAGACGATCGGAAGATGCTCGATCAGGTCGCTTCGTACTAGTATTATACGAAATCTATAGGTAGGATCATATGAAATCAAAACACATCATAGAATGACAGGATCATAGAATGAAAACACGTTGTATGTTCAATGAACATACAACGTGTTTTCATTCTAGCTCCGTATATAATTTCATTATATCCTAGTTACATTATATTCACACACCGCCATTGTTTTTGCATGGTAGACGAACATTTTCTTCGTATCTTGTGTTCTATCAGTAATAAAAAGTAGATTAAAATTTTAAGTTGGTTTTACCCATTTCCTGGCGTAATGTTTTATACCGTTGATTAACAGATCTAAGAGATTTTTCCAAAAAAAATGTTTATAAAGTAAGTAAATCATTATATATTAATAAATATTCATTTGCAATAATCAGAGCTTTTATATTCGTTCAAATTTATTAGATTTAATATAGAAAATATAGTAAAAAAAAAAAATTAAATTTTAGTTTTATCGTGAAATATGTGTGTATTAATATGTTGTTTATAGAAATGTTAATTTGTGGTGTCTATAAGATGGGCACTACAATACTAAATGAATAAATAAAATTGCGTATTACGAGGAAAAATATTTAATTATTAATGTTATATCGTCAATTAATAAAAAAATACATTTAAAAATAATAAAAAACTATATATCGTATTAAAATTATTTTTATTTTCTACGTGTCCTAGCAGACTTTCTACTGTCTGAATTTATTAGACAAATAATTTATATTTGAGACTGATTCTATTACAAAGGGTATTTGGTTAGATGTAAAAGCTTTCAAGCTTTTTATTGACAAATGAGTTATTCAATCTTTTAGAGCTTTTAAATCTATAACCAATCGTCCGTTACATGAAGTCTACAGAAGTTAAAGTGTTAACTACAAGGTTTATAACTACTAAAACAAGTCGTTAAGACATCGGTTCGACTAGCAAACTAAGCGGAAGTGAGTAGCGCATTTATATCCGGTAGCAGATATCAAAACAGTGCGAATTACTCGCCCATTAGCAGTAACGAAGGCTATTGTTACTTCTGCTGACTACGTCCTTTGCAGGAGTCCTATTTAACGTTTCGCTGACTGTTTCACCTACTTCCTGGTACTGGAAAGAAATACTTTTCTTTTTTATTGTAACTTTAAGAAGACATTCGTTATTATATCGCTATATCGAAAAGTAGAAGGCCCTCGCCCGTTTCGCGTGGCCCTCACTGACTTTTGTTGGTGTAATGTAAAACAGTTTTTTTGTGCCTTAAATAAATATATGCATTTTTCATTCACGCCCCTTCAACCCCTTTGCGAGAAAGACTTCATAAAATTTTTCAGCCCCTAAGCCGTATTGTTATCAAAAATGTGATAAAATAGATGGTTTAATGATAGTATTCTAGTGCAAAAAAACTTTTAAACTTTTACTATAATAAAAAAATAGGAACCAAACTATCATACCTATAGAGTGAAGGTGAAGCATAGAAGGCTGTGTAAGTAATGTAATGAATGACAAGAATAAGATATTACGAAGGAAGAAAAATGTCGCGTAAAAGCATATATGAAGAATGAAAGAGTAAAATGAAATAAACTTTAAAAATTAAATTAAACCGTGTATAACAAAGTCCGTATCCCACAAATACAATACAATACAATCCACTTCGTTTGGTAGTCCGTGGTCACCAGAACCTCATGGTATCCTTATCCATCTATTCTACAGGCTATGTTGCACATTACTATCTCATCTTCATTTTGTCTTCTTCCGTTCGTCTATGGATCTACTTCTCATTCATTCTTGTAGACAGATCCCGAGCATGGCCTTCTTCATGGCTTGTTGAGCCAGTATTAGCTTTAAAAAAAAGCGAATGAGTAAGATACCGTTTTAATGATTAAATAATCCGCAGAAATGGTAAGACAAATGCATTTATTTATTTACCTTTTTGCATAAAGATTAACAGGAATTTTGTAATTTAAAATATTGTTCTGCCACCGGACACCTTTGTATAGCACGGTGTACTCGTGTAAATGTTATCTTTATGTAACTGATAATAATTTTGTTAAAGATTATTATTTAGAAAAATTGAAATTGGAAACTTTGGAAATCCTGGGGAGCGAGGGGGGAGATTAATAAAGTATTTTTTTTATTTTCTTTATAAAGAAATCTTAACTTATTTTAAATTATTCTTTCTGACACACAAAGTGAATACTTGTAAGAAGAGCTTCAAGTATGTGAGCTCACACATAATCACTGTGTGTAAACACAAATATGGTGCCGCGAGCAAAAATGAGTTGAACTTTGTGTACCACGGTTATGAATACGTAATGCGAGTGGAACTTCCACAATCCCATTTGCGGAAATGGAATTTTAAAACTGTGCACTTTAATACAAACTGTGCTATGCCTGGGCCTTATTAGCTGACATATATTAAAAAAATCAACTTTATTGTGTTTTATTTTAAATAATTTGATATTTATTGTTAAAGATTTGTGTTAATTTCGGTATATGTTATATATTAATTTAGATAAATATTTCAATTTGAATATTTAAATTAAGTTGTTTTAATTTAAACATAGTGATAAGTATATGTGTAAAAGTTTTTTTTTTCTTTATGGCCCCTGCTATTGGGGGCCTCTCGTGCCCCCCTCGTATCTTTGGTGAGACAGGGACTTTATTGGCTATTTAATTTTTTCACATAATTTTTTTATTTTCTCTCTCTTCTTTCACTCTCTCTATGCTTTCTCTTTCGGTCTATTATCTATCTTTCATGCTACATTTCTGCTTTCTTTCCCTTTTGCTCTGTTCATCTATCATTATTTCCCTTTTTCTTTTTACATTTTCAATTTACTTTTTTATTTTACATTTTTATTACTTATATCCTATAATTATTTTCTATCACAATTTTATGTATCATTTTGGTTCTATTTTGTCTTTTTTATCTATTTATTTACTGTGTTTGCTTTTTGTTTATTTCTATCGCACTTTTTGCGAATTTTTTGCAGAGGATGGGATACGAATGACTGTTTATCTTTTCCGCCTATCAGGGAGGCTATTGTCTCCTCCCTGATTTCAACGCCAGACCGGCACTTGAAGCCGAACCGGAGTCCCCCGAATGCAGGACACCGGGCCACAAGGTGGATCACGGTCTGATCCACATCCGGTTCACAGAAGCACGAGGGGTCCTCCTTGAGCTTAAACCTATGGAGGTACTCAGAGAACCCCCCATGCCCCGTGAAGACCGCGTCCACCTCGATACTGCGGAGCACGCGGTAGGCTAAAATGGCGTCCGGGAAAAATGTCCTCGTTACTGAAGCCGTCGTTCCTTCCATGTACCTCCTGTTCCATTCGTCGAGCGACTCCAATCTCAGTTGTCGTTTGACGAATGAAATGGAGCATCTCTCGTACTCTGGTCTTCTTTTACTCTTTAGGGCCGCTTCCTTGGCCAACTGGTCCGCTCTCTCATTCTCCTCCATCCCCGCGTGTGTAAAAGTTTTAAAGGATGAATGTATAGCTCATTAGTAACCAAAATAAGAGTTCACACCTGTTTTCAATCATACTGTATAAAGGGAGCAATCCTACGAATATCTGGTATACAAACAATACCATTTCTTTTACAGATTCATTTCACACATTCACAGTTTAAAAATATTTTTAAATATAAATATGTATAACATATATAAATAAATATACGTATATATATATTTATATAAATATGTATACACATATATATGTATATATACGAGGTGTGTTCAAAAAGTATCAAAAATTGGCCTTTGCACCTCGATAACGCCCCTGCTCACACAACGCTGCTTGTACGCGACTTCTTTGCAAAAAACAACACACTATTGATACCGCAGCAACCGTATTCCCCAGATCTGGCCAGATTCCCTGTGACTTTTTCTTGTTCCCGAAACTGAAGAGGGCCATGAAAGGACGACGCTACGCCACGATTGACGAGATAAAGACGGTATTTAAAGAGGAGCTGAACAAGATACAAAAAATGATTTTTTGAAGTGCTTCAAACATTGGAAAAAACGTTGGCACAAGTGTATAATATCCCAGGGGGATTACTTTGAAAGGGACAAAATAGACATTCACGAATAAATAAATAATTTTTGAAAATACACAAAATTCGCGATACTTTTTGAATACACCTCGTATATATATATATATATATATATATATATATATATATATATATATATATATATATATATATATAGCCTAATTGTCGGCAAAAAGCTTCAAAGCTTCACAGCTTGTACTATATCAAATCACTCTGAATAAAGTGTATCTCTGTTGTATGATACTTTTATTAATTTTTTTCTCTATTAATGCGACAGACCAAAAAAATCTGGTACTACAAAGTCAGAAGTGAGATATAGTAAACAATAATTATTTTTAATGTCTAGTGTATCAAATTTAGATAATGTTATTAACTTATTACGCTATTTATTATTTCTTAAATCACTGATTTTATATGTGGTATATATATTATTTCGTTTTACACCTATAACCAATCATACTATATATTAAATGACTTGTATGTATGTGTTTATATTATATTATTATAATATGACTAAATTGATGATAAGGATGATGTTTATACTGGCGTATTAATAGAATAAGAAACTAATTCTTTATAGAGAGTAATTGGGATAAAAAAACCGTGGAGCCGTATTCTACTCAATAAAAATAAAGATCCTTCATTAGGGCGTCCATTGCGGTGGGCAGCGCGTAATGAAGGGCGTAAAAAAAATTCTTTTCGTCTATTTCTGTGGACCTCTTTAGTGTCATAATTATTCGAGTAAATCATTTTTATTTACTCATTTTTATTTTATAAATAGGTCGAAAATATATTCATTCGTGCACGTTACGTAATTAATGAACTTAGTTTTATTAAAGTTTTAAGTTCGAATAGTGCAATTTATATATATATATATATATATATATATATATAAAGATATTGCAACTCTCTTGATATATATATATATATATAAAGAGAGTTGCAAAATGTAAATCGAATCCTCAAGATGAAAAGTCCAAGAAAAGGGTCATTTTGGTAATAATCACATACTTGCCCTGTATGTGATTACTTACATGGCGCTCTTCGTAGAACGTTGCAAACGTCATAATTATATGCGAAAGATTATTTAAATTTAAATTATTACACATATTAATGGTAGTGTACAATTGTTCCACGCTCCTTAACTGTGTATTATCTATGCGCAGTGAACTGGATAGGGCTAAAACAGAAAACAGGCCGCAAGGCTCTATATATATATATATCTATATATCTATCTATATATATATATATATATATATATATATATATATATATATATATATATGGTATTCAATATATACATATACCCTGAAAATATAACAAAAAAAAAAGCAAAGTTTAAAACGCATATTTAATGTTTGATGAAAGAGTAATTACAATTTATTACTCAATAAACGAATATTTACATGACAAGAATATATTATCGCTATTCCATTGTATTACCTCCTTTCCTATAGTTTTCTTTACAGAAAGGCTAATATTTTGTAGCGGGCTTCAATGATCTGAAACGAGATCTCAGATTTGATCTCAAAGAAATCACGGTAATATTCTTCTCCATTGGTCGATGCACGACCATGAGCTTGCCAATGTATTTTGCATGAACTTCCAGGGTTGGAGTGAGATATAATGTTTCAGCACAGTAAGTCAACACTGGTAACTCACATTGATCGTAGATATACATGTTTATTCACAAGAAACTAGTTATTATCAATAATTATTTCTTCATAAATCATTATGTGCAGTTTCTTCTACATATAATAACTTCTACAGCATATGTCCCCTTTACTTTAATTCACTGTTACTTCCACATTTATTTGTTAATTAATGTTGAAACAACTGTCAGGGGATTATAAAGCGTAATGAACATTATATTCGTTTGTGTGAACAAAAAGCGCTTTTCAATTTAATATGATTACCGCAAAGCTTTCAGGATTAAGAGATTTATAACAACTTTTGTTGGGGTGGCTAACGTTGAATCATATTCCTTTCTGTAGAAAATTAAACGTTAGTTATCAAGGTGGATTAATTTATATCGGTGTATTTTATTTTATTACAGTATATATGTATCTTTAGTGTTATTATAACTTTTTAATTTATTTACGAAGAAGTATTCTAATATGTTTGTTAATTTTGTTATAATAATACGTATTTTTTTAAGAATATTCAGTGCTGAATGTAAACAGAAAAAAGAAAAAGAGAGCTATATGATTTTAAACACTTTTTCCAACGACCTTATCAAGGTCATCCATCCACCTAGCAGGATGTTCTACACTGCTTGCCGGCCTGTGGCATAAACTCCAGAACTTAAAGGGTTTCCACCTCCATAGTAGTGTCTAATATATGTTCTGAAACACGAATGCTTCAGTTTTTAGTATAGTTCACGGACCCTTCCGCTCCGTGAACTCATATAAGTTGAAAGCTGTAAAAGCCTTGGGGCTAACAGCAAAAAGATCTTCGAAATACAGTATAATACTTAAAGGCTTCAAAGGTTAATTAAAAATAACATTTTTTTAATATTGAAGTATTTTTATGACACACGTGTATTTTAATGGCTGTGTAGTTTATTGCAATACGTATTTTTAAATTTTACCATTTCAAATATTGTTTCACTAAGATGTTATTTTTAGATCTATGTAAGCAAAAAGCTAAAGCTATAATATATTTATTGTCATAATTCTATTTTCTACTTCTGTTTGTCACAAGGTATTGAAATATGTATTTAAATGGAATAATCAAACCTATGCCAATGTTGACATAAATATATGACTTTGTCACTTACGAGGGGCTTCATAAGAAAGCTCTCCCAAAAGAAAATTGAAATGGGCTAAGCCCGAATTGTTCGTCTGAAATGGCAGTGGGTGTGGCCCATGGGTTGACGGCAGTTGAAGCCGAAAAATTCTTGTACGGTGATCACTAGCCGGTAGACGAGATGTGGGTGGGCCCTCTATTGGATGAACCGAAGACTTGGGTAAGGAAGTCGCTAGTCCATGATACTGCTGGCTATCTTTGAGAAAGGACTATGTCTATGGTGAGCAAAGTCCAATTTTAAAGCATTATAGAGATTAGTAAATTGCCTTACACTTTTATTTATATGTTTAAAGTAAATATAATTTCTGTAAAAAAAAATATTACTTTTTAATTCAACGAAAGCTTCACTTTTTTAAAAATGGCTTATGCTATCAAGAAGGTTGACCACCGCTACAATCTAATATATAAAATTCTCGTGTCACGGTCTTCGAACTTGAACTCCTCCGAAACGACTTGACCGATTTTTACCAAATTTTACATGCGTATTCAGTATGTCTGAGAATCGGCTACTATCTATTTTCCATACCCCTAAGTGATAAGGGTTGTTCACCTTTAAACATTTTTTTATTTTTTTTAAGGAATTTTTGTTTTTATTTTTTTATGATACAACATACAAAAATACATACAAACCTAAATTTTCACCCCTCTACGATCAACCCTTATTTTACATTTGTCAATTAAAAACTTTAATTTTTTTTGCAAAACAACGCTTGCGGATCAGCTAGTATATATATAAAAATAATATTGCATGAAACAAATAAATAAAATATTTGAACAGAACAGACACAACACAAATTATTCTGAGCGCATCTCTCCTCGTGGCCCTCCAAGCGAATTTAAATCAGTGTTTAAGTTACGTGTTTTGAAAGCGCAACACATTATTTAAATTTTCCCATTACGTAAGCCGCTTCAGCGCGGCGGCCACTTGGGTGTCGACAGGGCCGGAGGAAATTTAGAGACGAGGTCTGTAAATAGTTGTGTTGATCGGAAAAGGAAACGAACGAATTTATCGATGAAATAAAATCTGCGTTTTAAAACGGTTCCGTATTTTTTGCACAAACTATTTCTCTACTTTCACAACACCATACTGACTGATCCAGAAGATGTAGTCGTTGTTAATGATCTAATATTCGAAACTTGTAGAATTAAAAAACTTTTTTTTTCAAAAACAGTGTTTAATGCATAACAAAAACATTACAATCTCTGTTACAAGAAATTAAGACTGGCCCTGTTAAATTAATTTTCAAAATTGATGCCACAAACACAACTGTTCTTGGGACTCATGTTACGCATTGCGACATTACAAACGCAAGTTGCATACTGCACTATATTGTTATTTCCTTCTAGAAAGTATTAATCATAAAAAAATCATAGCAGCAAATTCTTTTACATGTTATGGCGTGACTAAGGAAAATAAGAATTTATTTTTATATATGTATAGAAGATATAAACGATTATCAGTTTATTTGAATAGTGTCTAACGGAAACTCATAGAACTCGCTATTTGAGTTTGGAATGCGATTTAACTGGTTTCTAATAAAATTATTGTATCGGTAATATAAGTATAAAAAAACATTTCACGTATTATTTAAATAATTGCCATTTGAAAAATAATTAACATGACTATAAATTTACAATTTTGTTTTATTTTTCAGTTTGATCTTACCATGAAATTTATGTAAACAAGAGACAAATATCTTTGCTGGATTGACCTGATATTTATATTATTATTTACGCATAATTATACACCAGAATATCAATTAAAAATATCTAAAAGAAAACATGACATAAATATATATATATATATAAAACCTAAAAGCTAAACAATTTATTCACAGGTAGTCTTATCGCTCGAGGCGATTTCTACCTGACAAACTTTGGATGGAGATGACAAACGTGAAGGAACGCGCAGTTTTTCAGCCGTTTACCGTTCGCCGTTCGCTGTTCGTTGTTTTAGCTGTTGTTTCAGCTTATAGATGTCAGTAACAAGACATGGGAGCTCCCCCAATATATTATACCATAATCATTGACATATTCGCCTCGTTCTAGTGTGGTACTATATGGATCGCATATGGTATGCAGGGGATGCTGCTGCCCATTCTGGAAACTTCTTTGTGAGCAGTGCCTGTGCTATATAATTAATGCACGATCGATGAATTATATAATATGGTTAACCGGGAATCAAACCCGTGACGCATCGCAAGTCTCAACGTTGGGCTACCACTGTTCAAACGGCAGTTTGGGGGGTAAATATTAAAAAAAATGCTAAGATAAAAAAATAAAAATGCTAAACTTTCAGATTATAATACACTTAGTACATACACATACCCAAGTGAATAACTATTGATTTTCTGGTCGGCTCTTCTCAGCAGATCAGTATTATAAGCTGGTGGTAACTTGTTATTTATAATGTTAAAATAATTCAATAGTCCCTGTGAAAACCTATATAAAGACATTTTGAATTTGAAGTTTTTTAAAACATAGTAAAACAGATGTTATTTTTATAAATTTAGTCTAATGTAGAAAATATTACGTTTGTATTATTTCTTGTTTTCGATGTGTGTAAATTGTCAAAGATGCATCCTGGACTCAATACTTAAATTAAAATAAAAACTTGTTCGATCCTGCACATACAAACACTCAAACATATATATATTACTGCAGACACATTTACACATATATAATATATACATGGCCTGATTTCAGAAGTTAAATAACACGTTTTGTCTAACCATGTAATCAAAATTACCACTCTATACAATTTTAATCTATTTAAAAAAATCTACCATTGCTTGCCTATACCTGCTCCATCACCGTAGTTTGACATTGATGTATGGAACATGTTATATGTCAACATGATACCATTCAGCATATCCTTAAAAACAGTCGGCATTTAATATATGTTAAATTTCATTAGTATGATTCTCGTTACCCTGTTATAATTTAAAAGTAACTTTATAGTACATAACTCAGGGGTGACCGCACATAAAATAACACTAATTAATAATTTTGCAAAACTTATAACAAAAAAGAATAATATTTCATGAAAAATATAGATTACATATACAAATTTCAAAAGTAAGTAAAATAAAAACAACCAACAAAAGAACAGAAAAACGTTTTATTTAAAAATTATAAAGTAAAATGATTAAATAAAATTCTTCGTTAAAAATTATTTTAAATTTGTCACAAACACGTACTTCTGAATAGAGACAACCTTTGCTATGCATTTCTCTTCAATATCGGAAATTTTCGGGGCTCAAATAATATTTATAAAATTTTCGATGTTTGCTGAGAAAAACCTATTTTGTAAATTATTACAACTTCAGAGTAACCGCCACTAAAATGTTTTGGTTTAGTATGAACTACGATTTTATTATATTTAATTTTAAAACCGAATGTTGATGAAAGAAAATCGATAAAATAATTTTAAATTTTCTTGGTAGACTGCGTGTTGATCATTTCTGATATAGCTCACAACGCTAGTAATATGAAAAAAAGATATAAAATTTCTTAGTTAGAAGTGACTGCGAAAGGCGCAGAACGATGTAATATGTTAAAAAGTATAAAATGTTTTGGTAAGTTCCATCTATGTGGTTAGGTTAGTCAACAAAAATATAATAAATAATGTTCAATAGATTTGCTGCCTACACTATTATCTGCAGCAATCGATTTAACTTAAGTAAGGAAGGTTTTTAAAATTCGAATTAAGAATAACATCTTCAACTCTTCATTTATTATTTACATGCTTTCAAGCCAGTGCCGTATGACGCCGGTAAATTGTCATTAGACCGAATCAGGCCACTCAAACGTTTCAATAAAGGCAGCGCGTATGAATAATTTATCTAACAAGTACATTCGTTTGCATGATAACAAATTACTTTTAATTAAAGTTTATTAATATTACAATTCTTTTATTTTTTTATTAATTCTAATTTGTATCGCTAGTGTTTTTTTTTACAATTTTTATCTTTCGCTTTAACTAAACGCAGACAGTTGGGGGAGGGTTGCCGCTATTTGATACAGATCTTTCTTCTCCCAACTGCGAGGCACGACAGCGTTTAATTAATTTATTTATTAATACATATATATTTGGGAAACATATGACTATAGGAAATAAAGTTAAAAATAAAAAGCTATGCAAGAATTACAGGTTCCCGTATATAAAGAACTAGATGTAACAGATCTTCCTTTAATATTTAATGGATTCAGGCGTTACATTGCGGAAGTCCATCCTAAATAAGAAAGGACCAATATCTAGCCACCTCCGCACATGCAGTGGTTGTCGTGCATGAAAGTGCACCGCCCGCCAGCCCGCTCGTAAATGCGCATGCGACAGACAATGCCAACTACACAACCGCCACCGTAAATTCTTCAGGAGTTGTTACACAGATTAGTGCTAAGATTAGTGCTAAACACCGAGTCTCTTGTTACACAGATTAGTGCTAAACACTCGGTGTTTAGCACTAATCTGTGTAACAACTCCTGAAGATGCCCCGTGGAGGGGTGAAACACGTGTTGAGTGAATTTAGCTAGATATTGGTCCTTTCTTATTTAGATCTTCCTTTGATAAAAATAATTAAGAAAAATAGTATTAATAGGCTAATTACTAATATATAAAGAGTACATACATAATATAATTAATTATAAAACTATCTAAAGAAACGATATCTTGTTAGTATATTTTTAAAAAGAAGAAGTTTCTAAATGAACAGATGATGGTATAAAGAATGCAGTATTTTTGCAGTTGTAGTGAAAAATGTATTCTATCTGTTATTTGTTGTGCTCTAAGTAATAGACATAAATATAGTCTGACGGTCTTAATTAGGACATTTAAAATTAATAAAAAAAACTTTTGTTTTTTACACAAAAATATACATCAAATTTAAATCAAACTATTCTTTATTCGAATAAGCTATTACAAGCACTTTAGACTTGTCAATCAACATAAAACGTCTGCACTGTTGTCCCTACAGGAAGCTACCACCGCCTCAGAAGGCAGTTCCACTAAGAGCTGGCGAAACTCAACAATTGAACTTCCTGAGTGAGCATCAACAACATTAACATCAGTCAAGAGTACCAAAAATTAAATAGTATGTTATACTTTTTCAATAATATTTTTCTTTAATATTACTTTTAAATATCTCCTGTGTCAGATCTGAATTCGACTGTGGAATTTTATTGTACATACGTATACCTTATGCCGTAAGCGATATTTTTCATTTCTGAGGACGAAAGCGAGGAGTATACAGCTTACTTTTAGTCTTTAAGTAGTAAATCCGCACACCGTGTGTCACATAGCTTTCTCTCAGTTTTAGGAATTACTTTTTTTGAGTCCAATAATTATGTAGAATATGGTGCATTTAACCGCACATACATATTTGTATGAGCTTGCGGTTCGATATTGGAGTGAAATTTCGCTTTTAGTTCAATGGACTCTGTTTGCCGAGTGCATAGGATGGGACGTAGCCGAGATGGTTACACGCGAGAATATTGCTTAGACTTCTCACTTAGATACACCGAGTTACCTAATATTTCCACTATCAGAATTTTCCTCTTTTTCTATAGTTTTTCTTTTCAAAAGAAGAAAATAAAAAAGAATGCGTGTATATTCGGTCATGTCAATATTCATTTCGTTAGTTACTTCGATAGTCTTATCAAATCATGGATTCTGTTCTCTTTTACATTTCGTTAAAAAATCACTAAAAATTTCCTTCTAAAAATTCACATAGAAAAGCCTAAGAGTATGGGTCTAATGCCTTAGTATAAGATAGAACTGGAATCAATCGTTATTATAAAAATTCTAGCAGAATTAACTCACGCGTCACTGCCTGGCCTGGTCCTTAATGGCGGCGCGTATCTCCTCGAATCCACCGTCATTGTCAAGTTATGGGGATCGACAGACGTGATAAAACCTAAGTAGCGTATCCAACAGACTGCACTACCAATTATTATATATATAAATGTGAAGAAAGATTAAAGCTTTAAATTAGTCTCCCGTTAATAATAGACTACAGAATTCCGATTTGATTGTGCCGTAGTGGAGAACGCCGTGCTAAGTAAAATAAACTGAGTTTGTTTGGCAGGGCTTAAGGTAAATTTTCAATTAACAATTTCACGAAAAGTAAACGTCCGTTCAATTAATATTTTGCTAGAAGCACAAAAGAGGTTTTATTTAACAAATGGCCTTAACAACTAAAACTAATATTGATTAAAAGATTCATATTGTTAATGAAAAGCGTTGTATTTTCAAATAAATATGTAAAAATAAAACGCTTTAGCTAAAATAAAGAAAAGGAAAAGGTGGAATGATAGCTTTATCAAGGTCGTCGAAAAATCCGTGCTGCTTGTAATCTGTAAATAGAATTCTACGAGAGAGTCCCATGTCTAGCAGTGAACGTCTTGCAGATAAAATGATGACCACGCTTAAATTGATCATCTAGAACTTCGCGACTCTAATGTAACTTCTCAGTATTCCATATTTTCACTATGCAAGTGTCAGGTCCATTGCGTTCTAAGAAAAGAAGCTGGGTACGGTGTTCAGGTATCACAACCTGCGATTAATAAAGCCTAAGAACGGGCTTTAGGGGGCCTCCTTGCAGTGAATTCACCTTCACCAACTAAACTTTTTCCTCTACCTAAGTTTAAAGTAATCTTTTAGAATTGTGATCGTGGAATGAGCCGATGTTTACTTTTGTTAGGTCTGAATCTTTAGCTTTGTCTTTATTCCTATTTATTTCTTTAACTAGGTTGTAATACCTTTTAACTTTGGTTTTATGATCTACGAAATATTTATTTCCGAGAGAATACGATTCTATATGAACAACACATTTATAATATTGCAACTCATTTTCATCTAGACCCAATATTATATCTACTAAATTAAATGTTATATTTCATAGATTTGCCACCGCTGTGTTTATGTTTTTAAATTTAAATGTCTCATCATCATTTTAGTTATAGTTCGTCCATATAAATCTTAAATACGACTGGTTGAAAGCAGGCTGCATTTAGTATTTTCCGATGATTTTAACAAGATTGTTTGTCTCGACGGACATGTGTTTGGCTGCATAATGTATAAATATTTGTATATATGACATAAGAATTAATTTTGGAATATAATCGAAATCCAAATTGAGTTTACGGCAACCCACTTTTATCGTGTTAAGACAAATAGAAGCGATGAACCCGCTCCGCTTGTTTATACCAACAAATCCCTTCCACGCTTTGATAAATGATTCAAAGCCGTTGTTTACATTCTAAATCACATCAGACTAAGAGTTTAATCGAGCGTGTTGTTAGCAAACCACTAAACATTTTAGGGACAGGCCAACTCCGGAGCCGTGATTAGAATTCGAGATGTCCACTGAAGGACGAATACATTGTATATAATAACGAGTAACTTCAAGGACATTTGCCGAGTAAAGTGATGCTTTATACCTTTATAAATAAATATCCAGTTGTCAATCGTTTTTAAAGAACATCACCGAAAAAGTGACATAGGAGTACTACAACTCTGTATTCACATATTAATAAACTATAAGTAAGGTAAGTCAAAAAAGATGACTCTGTGTTTGGCACTAATCGGTGTAACATAACTCCTGAAGATGCCCCGTGGAGGGATAAAACACATGTTGAGTGATTTGTCGGTGGCCGTTGTGTAGTTCGCATTGTTTGCCGCATACGCATTTATCAGCAGGCTGGCCGGCGGTGCACTTTGTTGCGCGACTACCACTGCTTGTGCGAAAGTGGCTAAATATTGGTCCTTTTCTTACTTAGGATAGACTTCCGCAAGGTAACGCCTGATTCCATTAAATAATAAACTATAACCTGTGATATAAATGAACAAAGAAGTAATCATTTGAATAGTAAATATTTTAAGTGATTTGTATAAAAGAGAAGGAAGAAGAATTATTGGATACAATTGTTTTGAATATCGTTGAAGTATTGCATTTAATAGTTATGGGAAAAGTATTAGATTCTTACTTCTTTAAAAACTATCGAGATATTGCCTGCGATAGCGATAGAAGAAGAAGTATTATATTCTTCTATTGCTATTATGTAAATCAACTCTACAGTGTTCATAAAATTGCTTGTACCTTATAACTTTTATCCATCTGTATTAAATGCAGTATTTCATCAAAACCTACAGAAGAAGATATTGATGAAGACTTGCGTGTGATGAAGATAATGATGCTATTAAGATGGTTGAGTTTTCAGAAAACTGGTTGAGTTTTAGAAATCGAAAAGGAAGTGTTCGGTACAATTCCTTTTAAAAATATTGATGAGGTGATGCCTGTAATAAAAGATGGAAAAGGAAGTAATTAGTAGTCTTCTGTATTAAAACATATTTTATTCAAATTAATAGCAACTTAGATTCATCAACCTTCAATAATTTCTTTTTAACGACTATGTCTATAAAATATGTATCAAACTTACCATAATCTATTTTAAACCATTACGTTTTTACAATACAGTCACTTCTTCGTATACGAATAGTCATCATTATTTCAGATGTCCACAGTTGTACATAGGCCAACCTCATTTATCTTTAGTAAGAAAAGGACCAATATATAGCTACTTCCGCCTTGCAGCAGTAGTCGTGCTGCATGGCGGAAGTAGCTATATATTGGTTGTTTTCTTACTTAGCATGGACTTCCGCAAAATAACGCCTGAATCCATTAGATCATTAATCTTTAATAGGACCAATTGAAAGCGAACTGCGTTTCGCATCTTCCGACAACTTTAACAAGGTTGTCTGTTCTACTTGTGGGTAGATGCCTTTATACTCTTCATAAGCATTATGTTTTTTTTTTTAATTACATAGTAAAAATAGGTATAAATATAAGACTAAAGCTGAAATGGGTATGGCCGTTAACACATTGAGAGAAGCAAAAGACACGTGTACACATTCTACCACTGTATGGGCCCCTATACGCAATATAATAATGAAAAGAGACGGACGCTACAGACAGTGATCTACACGCTTGACTCGAGACTGGGGCAGAAGGAAACAATTGGTCTAGGCCTGCGACAGAATTTGTGCTACATAAAACAAAATTATTATAAAACTGTGATTTGAAAATAAAGCTATAAAGTCTAAACAAATATGTATAAGACTAAATAGAAACAAGCGGACTCAAAGCAGTCAAGTAGGATAAGTTATTATTGGATGTATAGATATAAGAGAAGTTAAGAATAAGTATAAGCACTAAGTTTTGTATTATATAAGGATAGACAGATAGGAAATAGTATTAAGCGTAGAATTCATATATAAGAATAGACTAATAAAAACATGTAAATAGTTTAAGTTAGCTTAAATAATAAGTGTAATATAAATAGGAATTAATACTATAAGAATATTAGGAAATAAGCAAAATAATTAGAAACTAATTGTAACAGAGCCGACGGTGGGGGGTTTTAGTCAGTAAAAGTCTGACACTACCTGGGCCCTCCATTCCCAGGCGTCCAATGAGGATCCCCCCCCCCCCCGTTCTAGAAATTGTAATTTAGTAAATAAAGGCTCTGACTATGTTAGAGGAAAATTTTGAAAAATAAAATTAAATAAAAAAAAACAAATATGTAAACAAAATATAGTTAAAATGCATCCTAAAATATATATATGAGACTACAATTCAAAGTTAAATAATATAATTTGAAAATAATTAAAACATTGTGATCATTTAACTTAAAATTAATAGTTCATGACACAAATCAATTGCCTGATTTTGCCTTCGAGTTTTATGGACCCTACTCAAAAGCTATTAACGTCATATAGCTCACAAATAAGCTTATTGAATTCTGAAAAAAGGATTTTTCACAATATTATAGCAATTGAAAGTGTCGAATCAAATGCAAAATATGGCTGTACTTAAGGACGGTAAATTATACGAAGCTTGCTATCAAAGCAATGGCACGCTCAGATACAGTTAAATTGTTTACCAGTCGACAGAGAATTCGGTTAGAATTATTGCGGTCGTAATTCCATAAATAAGTTATTTATTCATATTTACAGCATTAATATAATTAGCTGAAATACGACTTCGATAACAAGGAAGTTCTTCCCGGATGCCGAGACAGCACTGTACTGCACTGGACAGGTTTCTGGCTCAAAACGTTCACGGGACACAGGGAATTCTCAGAGTACCTGTATATGTTCAAGCTCAAAGGGAGATTACTCTGTGTTTGGCACTGATCTGTGTGACATAACTCCTGAAGATGCCCCGTGGAGGGGTGAAACACGTGTTGAGTAGTTTGGCGGTGGCGGTTGTGTGATTCGCATTATTTGCCGCATACGCATTTATCGGCGGGCTGGCGGGCGGTGTGCTTTGTTGCACGACTGCCACTGCATGTGCGGAGGTGGCTGAATATTGGTCCTTGTTTTACTTAGGATGGACTTCTGCAAGGTAACGCCTGATTCCATTAAATATCAAAGGGAGATCTTCATACATCTGTGACCCAGCGGTGGGCCAGACCGTGGTGCACGCAATTACTTGCTGTCCCCTATATGAGGGGCTTAGGGTAGGTGAAGTGGAATGGGTAGGAACATTGCTTGCGGCAACATCGCTTCTCTTTTTGAAGAGAGGAAAGCCGTCACACGTTCTTGCGGTTTTGTTGTGGGGTGGTGGGTGACGTAAGCATAACAAAACTATGTAAAAGGAAGTGTGGTGAGGGACGAGGGGCGATGCGATGTAATGTGAGTAAATGTTGTGTGTTGAATGCATGCTCAATCATAAAAATTGAGGTTGAGAGAGTGAAGGTGAAAGTAGGAGAGTGTATGTCCTTGTCCATAAAATAAGACGAGAGAAAGAGAGTTTAAACGAAAAAAAAACATGATCTGAAATGCTTGATTAGAGTCGTAATTTTTATACAAATTGGTATTAAGAAAAGACAGCATAAAACACCTGGAGTATCAAAAGCTATTTGTCCATAACCTGAGACATGAAAGAGACAGAGAAGGATAACATCGTGCCTTTCTTAAACTCTTAGAGCATCCGTTTTGACATCAGGTTTGGTGGAATAATACTACCAAAACTGAAAGGTACGTATGTTAAGTATATGCGACGAGACGGAGGGAGTATTAATCTCTCAGTTCCATCAGTCTCCCACTGCGGCAGTGTTATACATGGCGTGCATTTTAACCTATCCAGTGTGAACTCCAGCTTTATCCTAAGTCAAGTCTAAAAGCAGTAGCTTTGAAATTACAATAGTTTATTAATACTTTCAAGTAAAAAAACACCTTTTTTTAACGGATTACCTTGCTGTTTATTCTTTTTATGTCGCTGACGTTTGACCAATCATAACCCAGTAAGATCTCTTGAACGAACTCTCTTGAAGAACTTTGAACATCCGTTCTACAATGGCAATAATTATAAAGTCAGTGGGCATCACGCAATATGACATATATGTTTCAAGCCTCAATCCCGTTTTTAAGCATGGGTGTTATAAAGCATATTTTACTAAAAATTTTTTTGTAAATTTTCATTTTGAAAAATATAAAGCATAAGTGATAAAACCTACTAACTAACGTTTCAAATGTAAATTCTTTTGATGTGCAAATAAAAATAAGGCTTAATAATACTAAATTGACAAAAAAAAAACTAACACACAACACTTAAACAACTTTCACTAGCTTTCGTAAATTCGTCGTTGAAAAAAACTGAAAAAAGACGACATCTCATTATAACTAAATTCTTGTAGTGTACGAAATAGAATCATTGCTTTTGTAATCAAATCTTTGTTTTAATATCATAAAATTAATTCAATAAATATAGTGATTACTTTGTTGTTTTCTAATGTTTTATATATTTCATTTTCTATTGGACTGCAATATGCCCATAACTTTTGTCAGTTAAGTTTGACAAGGCTGCTAAATAATATTTATTTCTGTATTATTTCATATTTAATTTAATTTTAATTGAAAAAATAAATAATAAAATAACGTTCTCTGAAATACAGACCTCCGAGCGTTTACGTTAACAGTAACGACGATTTTTGTTTTATTTTTAACTGCAAAACTTATTTGCGTCAAGAACTAAATTATATCGTTGTATGTAGATTATATAGATTTTTTTATGTATACGTTGATACTAAATAAATATGCGCATATTATTTATATATTCAGCGCAAGAAATATAAATTCGGAATACATTATATATACGTGTGTATGTATAAATCTGTATAAACTTTTTTAAAACATGTGTTGTTGTGTAGTTTTTCCCCTGCTTTTTCTTCACGCATAAAACACTTTGGGAAGCAGAGTATATTAAGGCTACTAACAATGTATACAAAAAACATTACGTGTCACGTGTCAAGGTAAACCTTAAAATAATGTATGCTTAAATGACAGACGTGAAAATATTTTAAATTAAATCATGTACGTCAAAAAGATATCACAATTGAATTTATAAACGTAACGAAATATGCAAATATACAAAGTTATTGTTGATAGGTGTAAATGCCTTCCCTAGCTCAATTGTCAACAAAGAGTGTTAGAGTTTTACACCTATTTCCAATCAAGCGATTACTCTGAAATATATTAAAATGTTTTTTATTAAAATTCGACAGACCTATCTGGCAGATAATAAATAAATTTTAATACGCGGTTATCTGTATTTTTGAAACGTTGTTGCTAACTATTTTATAATTTCGTTATTAATTGTTTCTGAAACCATGTAATGAATGTTTACCTTACTTTAATTTACATTAAATAAGATATACATTCATATCGTCAAATCTTTTAATTCTTACACTTAATAGCATTAAGAAAAATTGTACTCGGGACTAATCTGTTGACGACTAATTACAATATCAAATACAGGCAATAATGGTCAGGACAATTGGTTTTAATCTAGGATATTGTCGAAAATTAATGGTCGTTTGAATTATAGCCCTTCCAATGGCTAATATTTCAAAGACCGCGGTAATATCTCTCTGTCCGCGCTCTACGCATTGAATAATAATGATTAAACAATTTTAGACGCCATCCACCAATTAATCGAGGGGTAACTTGGATTCGGGTTGTCATGGAAACAATGATTATCTAATTTTTTTACGAACTTTAAGTCTATACCTTTTTGTATGTATAAAAGATGTCGTACTTGATAAATCGCTCTATTTTTTGTTTTTATTGTAATCACCAAAATGTATTATAAATTTGATGTCAATTTTTTGCACATTCGTCTTTATCGATCATCCGTTTTTATTGAAACAATTTTATCAATAAAAGGTTTGACATCATATATACATTATTGTATTTTTATCAGGTAGATAAGACAGAAAAGACAATATATGTAGATATACATTAAATATAGTTAAGAATGTGGATATTTGATAACAAACTAAAGTAACTAACATATTATTGTTGGTTGAAGTGGCAGTTAGAAGGCCATAGTACATAAAACTGATGATCGCAGGGTACTAAGGTATTGGAATGAGGACTACTAGGTGAATAAACGCAAGCCGCTCCCAGCAGATCCTATTGGAAAGCTATGAAGGAGGCCTATGTCCAGCTGTGAACATCTTAAGGCTGATAATACTCGTAAAAGCTGTAGTTTTGAATGAAGAACTAACATTTCGGCAAAAGGCTTTAAAGATTTTATACCTATTTCTAACCAACCTATATAAAGTTTAAAGTCTTTTTAGCCGATGGACGACCGCTGCAAAACATATGCCTCTCCTAAATATCAAAATTAGTTACATTATTTTTTTTTTTCTATAAGATTGCAATAGATCAATAACAAGAGGCAATATAAAGTTTGCAGAGAGAGATAGTGAAATATAATGTATTTTAATATGTAGTTAATTTTGAAAACGATTACCCCTACTATGTTATTTATTATTTCTGAAACCATTGATTTTTGAACATGGTTTACCATAGATTAATTGACAGCTAGTGATTATATATTCACCCGCTCAAACTAATCACCATACATTGATATATAAGACGTAAATATAGAGTTTGAATAACAATTAACACAATTGTAATATGAAATGACTAGGGAATGTAGTAAAATAAAGTCGATAATAAATAGGTTTTTATAACATTATTACCATATCTAACTAGGTTCACGACGTTGTGGTGTGATTTATTCTTGTTAAGAAAATATAAAAAATTTCACGCTCCATATAATACCTTTTTCTTTGCCAAAGCAATAAATGTATTTGATTTCACGAAAGCTCAACTACTTCATCAAAGTGCCTGATAATTCTGTAACAGTTTGTACAAGCATTAATTAGAGCAAATTGTACAATATTTACTTAATAAGCCATTTCAAACGTTATCCGAAATGTATAAGGTATAAATTTGATTGGACTGGCGTGATAATAGGTTTGAACACACGCGATTGCCTTCCGGCGCAAATCGTTGGTCGAAGAAGTTGTTGTGAAGACAGTTATAAATAAAATAGCATTCGTTAAAAACGCAGTCGGAATTTTAAAACTCTGTGCAGCGTATCGTGTATTTCTTTTAAATAGAACACATTTAAAACTGTACAAATATTACTATTTTAGATGCATGTAGCGCTGGAATACTATTAAATCTTTCGTTGTTGCGTGTTCTTTTTTTAAATTCATTTTTAAATTGAAAATTGCAAGGAGGGACGGAATGCCGATGTTTACTAACAAACAGCCAAAAATACTGAGAGAGAGATATAGGCAATAAATTGTAAAACTATTATGTATAAATGTGTTAACAAACCTGTAAAGTGTAATAAAAACAGGCAAGCGTAGGCTGTCCATCTTCAAGAAGACCTAGTTAATATCGTCGAAAGGCGCTGTATAAAGACCGCTTCCGATCGATCCTACTCGAAGCATCTGGGGACGTGATCTTTGACCATAACCAACAGTGCATGTCTTTTGGCTTAGATGATGATTATGATGAATTTTGTACAAGTAATGTGTACAACAAGCTTAAAAAGATCCACCTTTGCACATAAGGTTGCAGTTTTCAGGATGCAGTGGCTACCACTTGTGTATATCATGAGAATAATGGTAGAAGAAATCAATTTGTAAGAAACTAGAATTAAATTGAGTTCCCATAACATCTTTCAACTTGAAGCTGAACGGGCTTTTAACGTGCCTTGATCTAAGAAGATACGTTAATAAAACAGTCGTTTTTTATGCTTTCACATATATTGCTTTAACTAATTTATTGAAGACATGTGTCTTAAATACATTAGTTAAAGCAATACATTTAATAACTAATACATTTAAGGTATATCACTTAAAAATCTTTAACTATGGAGAGGTATATTTTATAAGTTTTTGTTCGATAAATTTTTTAAGTTTCATCATCGTTCGTAGTTTCAGCCCTAACCTAAAAATATCTACGGAGAGATATACAATAATCTCCACGTTAAGCAGGCAGGTTTTCGATAGAAGTGTGGTATTATAACACGCAGACGACGTTGCTGCCTATACTCTGGAAACTGAAAGTATTGACAGTTCTATAATGTACAATAATTAATGTACAAAATATGTATTACATAAGATTGTATCCCGAGAATTGAACCAGCGACCTACGATCGCAAATCTTATTCCTGTACCTCTGGGCAGAAGAGAAAATGAAAACAAGTAATGTGCAATCAATACAAGTTTAGAAACGATTTTTTAATAAAATATTGATCAATATGAAAATGAAGTTCCATGACATTCCCAGTAATGTATTAAAATGAATTTTTGTAATCTTATGCTTTTTAATAAAATTCATAGAACAAAACCTCAATACGTCGTAGATGGCTGTATAAAAGCTGTAAAGGATAAAAGGACATTTGTCTGGTTTTTACGCCTCCACTTCCTCTTTACGCCGCCATAATTTATAACAGTTGAGTGTTTTAAAAAGAGGAAATGTTTTTGGTGTCATTGCATATATTTTCTCTACAATACTTTTAACGTTGTGAGCAGTGATAGCTCAGTGGTAAACTGTGGCTTGCGACCCTTAATAGCCTGATTTACGAAAGTGATTTTTTTTAATATTACTGTGTTTGCTTGACGGTCTAGGTGAAGGGAAAAATGGTTTTTTTTTTAAATTTCGTTGAAAAGAATATTATACAACAGTAAAATTCGTACAGCCAACCTATAAAAAAACTAATAGTAATGTGAACATTCGTTTTAAAAGACTGGTATCAAAATTGAAACTCTAGGCTATTAAGGGATTCAGTCGGTGGTTTGATTCCCAGTATATAATATTGTGTAATTCACAGTTTGTGCATTAATTATATAAGTTTGCTTTCAAAAGATTTCAAGACTATGGTTAGCAGCGTCCTCTCCGTACCATAATATCACACTGCGATCGCCAATCCACCTGTCAAGGGTCGCGATTTAGGTATATTACCCATTGATATCTTCAGGGAGGTTTATGCCTTGCATTAGTCTGAATAAGTAAAATTTAATAGCCAAATACGTTAGCGTGCAAAAGTTCGGAATGGCTCTATTCTCTCCTAGTTTTTTATTTATTTATAGATTCTTAAGATAACTTAAAAATTCTTATAGAGAAATAATGATAATACTGTTAGGAATTTTGTAAAAAATAACGCTGTTGTTAACAAATAATGGAGTAATTAGATTTAATCATTCAATTGTTTTAACTGTACTCTCTTTAATGTTGATCAAAACTTAAAAGCGAGTTGATAATATTGATATATCTATCTTTTGCGGCTCTTAAAGTGTCTTTAGAAACGATCTTAATTTACGGTCTTTATAACAGATTTTTAATTTTTATTGCCACACAACCTTGAAAAGGATTGCGTACTGGAGGAAACATTTTCAAATTGAAACCTCCCTGTTGTCCAAAGTCGTAAACCAGACGTTTCCTCTTGCGTGCGATCACTTTTCTTTACATTTTTTTTATTGGATATTGTCTGGTTTTTCTTTCTGCAAAATTGGATATAGTAAATTTTTAATGTCGTGTCACCTATAAAATAACACAACAAAACATCGTTCGTACTATGTATTTTAATAAATAAATGTTATAGCTCTGAATAACAATTATAGTCATTTCAGGCGAAGGAAGTGGCCTGTTGTACATAAGTTTCTCTCATAGACATCCAAGAGGACCGGGAGGTAGCGATCTGCACCTAAATACCTTAAAAAGGTCGTCTGCCTTCTTGTTTCAATGGTTTCCACTCCAGAACCATTTCTTCCAGTTAATCGTCGATTTAAAAGTAAATACCTTTTCGGAAAAAAATATGAATTTCACAGAGGAGCTTAATCTGGTTCTAGGTTTTTACAAATTAAATTCTTTAGTAAGTATTTGAAAATATATTTTCATTATAATTAAAGCCTTGCAGTATATTAAATAGAAAGAGTATTTATGTAAGTATGCTTTATTTATAATATTAATGTCTTAATAACACGGATGGAATCTATTAATAGAGATATCACTCTGAAATATTTTTTTTTCTTGGTTTTGCAAGATGTTAATCAATTTTGAAGGATGAATTCTCTCTGGACAATAAGTTATTAATAAATTTCACGGATCATTACATTTAGCACACCTCAACGCGCTTAGTTTTTGTAAACCATTTAAAATTACGTAACAGAAGATTAAGAATGTCGTTAGGAAAAAATTCTCGTCGACTCACATGAAGTTTACGTCAAAGGTAATGGGGCGGTTGTAATTACAGGGTCCGGGCCATACGAACCGTGAAGACACTCAAACTTTCGTTCGGTACATTTTATTGTAAAACTTTAATAATTAAAACGTAATCTATTTATACAAACAAATAAATTTGGAGTCTGTGTGTGATAACAAAATGAACGGTTTTTACTACATAAATATGTATACCTAAATTACAGTTTTAAAAAATTTTGTTCATATTTCTGTCTGTTTGGTCCAGCTAATCTCCGAAATGGCTGGACCTATTTTGACTGGACTTATGACGGCAGATAGCTAATGTTATAAGAAGTTACTTAGGCTACTTAAATTGGAGAAAAAAATTTCTTATTTTAAAATTTCACCCCAACGAAGCCGCGGGTGCAGCTAGTATAAAACAAAGAATACTTAAACCTTTGAAGGGCAGTACGGATATTTTACTTTGATTAGTTTGCAATGAGATGCCGTTTATTGTATTTATGTAGATATGTGCGTATGAGTATCTGAAACGCAAGCAAACGTATCCGAGTATACGACTAGATGTTTATTACCACTAGTAAACACGCGCCATATTTGCATGTCCATGCGCATGAGTTTATTAGCTTGCGAACGCATATGTATGTGTGCATTTATGTGTGTCTTAGTATGTTTGTGTGCGGACCAGAGCGTGTGTATATATGCAAATGATTACACGCGATTTTATCTCTATGTGTGCATCTACATTCATTCGCGTATACCTTTGTGTGCATGTTAGTATGTCTAAGTACATCTGTGTGTGTGATTATAGATATATTTATATGTTTACATGCGTTTTTATGCCTTTGCGTGCATTTTTATAAAGTACATGGGTGCCCAAGTCTTCGTTATAATTTACGTATTACTATTAACACTTTACTTAGAGACCTTCGATTCATTTACTAGTTTTATATAAAACCAGTAAATGTGTAACATTAAATAAAGGATCAAAGTAAATACTGTTTAAATAGCAATATGTGAAAAAGTACTCGGTGACAGCTGGAACCTGCCACCGCCAAGCAGACACCTACATTTAGGTCTTCGTACAAGTAATTGGAAAGGCGAATCATTTTTGTTCGACGGTATACGAATGAACATGAATTGGATTTACTTTTCGTGATAAATGGCTTCGTGGAATTAAGCCTCGTGATGTTTTATTCAGGCCGTTCAGTCAACTTGACTGTCGGCTTTGTGAAAGCACAACGGGCTGTGGAACTGATATTATAAATGTTTAAGTAAGGTCACATGGTAACCTCCTTTTTGACGCAGTAAAAAAAATCTAGCAAAACTTAAAATTTTATGTAGAAATAGCTTGACTTGTTATCCTGATCTACTTTGTACCATAAGTTTTTTGCCTGTCGCATTTGAAAATAAAATATAAACACACATATTTCAGACATTTTTATTGATTAATTTCGGTATAAATAAATTATCTGAAATAAATTATGTTTCTTCACAATTAAATATTTTGAATATAAATATTTCTTAAAATTTTTATGAGAATCTTCTACGAGGTATTAAAAAGCTTATGGAAAAAGATGAACGAAATAGATATGGTCATTCTCGAGTAATAGCGTGACGAAGGAGAATACAAATTAATTTTTATTTAAATAAGCATCGCAGTTGATAAATTTAAACTCAAGTTCCAGATCACCACAAAACTATTACCAAGAAATAGTAACTATTTTTTTAATTTTTTTTTTGAAAAAATAAATATTATATTAGCAATCAATTTGTATTTACAAATAATACAGTTTCGCGAATTCATTTTTAAAAATAAAGAAATATACAAAAAAAAATAGAAACAGGAATCTATTCGTGACGCTCGAAAAATTTCATAATGTGAAATATTTTTGTGATTTTGGTTAGTAAAACTTGTAATGAATTGCTCTGACTGTTACGTAGTAAAAAAATATGAAATTGATCACAAAATAAAACCCGTCTGAGGTTATTGTGGGATTTTTTCAAATCAGGACGCGTTTAGAACCTTCGCAGCTTTAAGTTGAAGGAAGCCATTATAAGGAAATTTTATTCGAGTGATCTACTGTTCAGTGTTGTTGCTGGTCTAGATACTCTTGCAGCTATTGTAGTGTCCTACAAATTCAATTTGTTTCGGTTTTGTTCGACTAAAGTATTCCAATAGATAAATAAATTTGAAATATTCCAAGGCGACCACTCTATTAATACTATGCTATTTTACAATCTGTCAACACTGTCTGATGTATGACAAACTGTCAAACATTCAAAGCGAACTGTCAAACGCGCGTCATTCTATTGCTTGAATTTGTGAAGGGCTCTTCGCAGTTTTCTCAAATTTTTATTCATGATAAATATTTGAAAATTGTATAACAAACAACGAATGCTTAAAACAAAAATTATTTAATTCAGTAAAATTGTTTTCATATTACAAAGTGATCAAGTTAAACAAGGTATTAATTTTTATATGTATTATAGACCATATACAGATATTTGAAAGGATTATAAAAAGATCACCTGTTAGGTGTCAATAAATTTTATCACTAAGTCTCTTTCTTTTTCCAAAAACTTCTGAATCTCAGTGTACAATAAAAAATAAATGGTAAAACAAAAATAATCTCACAAAACAATATAAAAAACTAATAAATCTCATGACATCACAAAACGCAAAATTAAGATATTCCAAAAAAAAAACCGCTTTTTAAATAATTAACAGGCAGATAAAAAAACAATGACATTTAAATATGCAAATTGAGGGCGCAAGAAAAAAACTTCGTACTCAAAATTATTACGGGTCTGAATGAATAATTAATGTAAACTGTGATGAGAGGAGGGAATCCTTACATTTAATATTCATTTCTTATGGTGCTGTCACTTTAACTCAATTAAAATTAATTTCATTAAATTAATTGTGATTACGATTTATGAGCAAAGTAATTAACATTATATTAAATGTATAGCTATAGATAAAATATGAGCAACGAATACAGGATTTCAAACGAGTATTGTGTTACATATAACATAATACTCCTATAACGTGGTACTTAAATAACGCTTTACCTTATAACGCGACTTCCTGATAATCTATTGTTAATAGCATAATCCCCGTTGATAGATTTAAGCCCCCTTTAGCAAACAAAGTTAAATGTGAATCATTTGTACATAGCGTTGTAGTTATAAAACATTGCTGATACCACTCGGTTTCCTAAATCCCGGAACTTATCTACCGTTCCATGTGGATTATTGTAAATGATTTCTTTAAAAGAGATAAGAAATAAAGGATATTAACAGAACATCCTTTATCATATACTGTTAAAATTATAACGTAATGAGTTGAATGTAGTAAATTGTAAAAAACAGAATTAGCACTAATATTTATCAAATCAAAAGTGAAAATTATTAAACAAAGTGAATGTAAATATGCTAAAATGCAGTTTATATATTTAAATGGATTGCTTTTGTAAATTCGTTGCTAAACGCAACATGCAAGATCGATTTGACCTGTTACAAAGCACGAGTTACAGGACCCTCTAACCAATAAACACGGAACCCTAGGATCAAGAAGTGCTGTATCACGCGTGATCTCGAAATTATTTATACATTTTTGTGTACGGTTCTCGGAAATTCTAACCGAGTGCTATCTCGAACTTACTGGAATCTTATCTTATTTAAATACTAACTTATTTATTTACTTTATTGGAGATAAACAGTAACAAAAGGCAGTAAGAAAGAGAACTTAGAAACTTAGAAATATAAAATTAGTTACAATTGTTACCTTATATTATTATATTATATCCGTAGTATAAACAGGTGTACTCCCCGTATCGACAGTTCAGTGTTGTTTTTCGAGTTATAAGATTAAGATTTACGATCAGTGATATAAAAGTGACTATTTGGTAGGTTATTTGGACAGTTATTTCTTAACCGATTTGGAAGCGAAGTTTGGACTAAGCGAAAGTATACTAAGTATAAGATTTGCGAATAAAACACTCCTTGTAAACCAGTGGTGTTTTATTTAGAGGCAGAACCCACAGTATGTAATGGAACGAACCGACCGTAATTTTTTAATTTCGTTAAGACACGAAAAAGTTTCTTATAGAGAGAAAAATTATAATGATTAGAGAAGAAATAGCGAAATAAAATATTCCTATTTTATATATACCATAGCACGTCAACAAAGTCATTATTTGTGGGCAGGATTCAAAATATCATTAGGAACATTGCAAATGCTCCATGGCATACGAGGAACAACGAGATATACGAATACCAAAAAAATAACTACAATGAAGATATCGAGCGCTTAAAACGGAACATATCAAACTTGTCTTTGTTATTATCCGAATCCTCTTGCTTTTGGGTTGCGTATTACACTGAGCCTTTGGTCTTCAGCTCTATTAAAACCCATGTGTACATAACACAATGATCATAGTTTTGCGACTGATTGCAAATATCATTACAAAAAGAAAAAAAAAAACTTAAACCACAGCATAAATTAAAACACCTCTCTCTCTGACAGATATTTGACGTCAATTAAAAACCGAAAGAGGCGATAGAATATAATCAAACAAAAATATCTTATACTATATAGCTTTATATTGATAATATAGTCACAATATTATATATAGTCTTGCAGTATATGAAACAGAAATTTATTTTTATATGTAAATAATTTTTCTATTAGATTGTGACAGGCCAGTAACATTTGACTGATTAGTATGCTGTAATACTTAATTTTAAACAAGTTTCTAAAAATCAATAATATGTAAGAAATAAAGGATGGTAGTTGTTTGATATGTTTTGATGTACATCAAAAATATATTTTCTTGCTAGTTTTTTCACGTCTTCGTTCGTTTAAAATAATTTAGACTACCCGATGTAACAGCTACTAAGAATTATTCTGTAACTTTACGACGAATTAACGGAACATTTGAAGGCTGATTTGTGTTCCAACCGGCACCCAATTTGTAAGCGTCGAAACAAATTAAAATGACGAGTTTATTCAATCCCTTTATGTAATTGTTGTGTCTAAATCAAATTGAATTATTTCTTTTAATTAAAATAAATTTATTTCGGTAACAATGTCATGATGGAATATGCAATTGTAAAAGGTCATTTTAAAAATATATTTTATATACTATTATTAAGAATACCAGACGTTACAATAATAACTGTTCTAACAATCATACTGATCAAAAGTATACTTCGTCGGACGCGATTGTAAGGAGAACGAATGTTCTAATAATTATGATTATCATCGTTTTAAGGTACTTGCAGCATTTAATGCAGTATGCAATAAATAAAAAACAAAGCTCTAGAGTAGATAAAGTGTCGGACAGGACTCTAAAGCGATTAAATTAAGTAAAGTAATAAATATTGTAAGAAAGAAAAATAAAAATCATACTGGCTAAAAATCAAAAAAATAAAATTTTAAGAAAAAAATATAAGTAAATGTAAATAAATTAAATAAAAATGAGTAAATACCAAAATATATCTGTGATTGAAATTTTGATCTAAGAGCGGAGAAGAGAGAGGAAGGTGATGAAAGGCAGATGATATGTAAGCGATGGAAATATATATATTGTGAAGGACTAAAGAATTTGTGAAGAAAGGAGAATTCGAAATAAATATTTTAACAGAAAAAAAAAATATTAACTCGAATTTGTAATCCCTGCTCCATGCATGGCTGGGGGAACGGTAGGTCCACAGAAACGGGAGCCAACATAAAAAAAACCTTAATAATCTTCATCATTTGATGCATAGGACGTCCAATGCTTCACATATGCCTCCCTGGTAGATCACCGATATGCTCACATTATAATATTTTACTAATGTAAGAGCGCTTCTGACTTAGGTCGTAGATTTATGACCAGCTGTGGACATAACGGCTAATATGATATGCTAATGATGTTGATGATGAACCGAAGGACTATATCATCTACGGCTGGTATTACTTGAACAACCTTACACAAAGGAAAAACCAGTAGTTTAGTTGGATCGATATTTGATCAATATTTTCATTTAAATTTAGAAGATAAATTAACAGTTAGTAAGGTATTGTAGTTAAAGAGAAGATGTTTGAATTGAAACGAATACATGGCCTCGACCTATCAGTTTTTAAGAATTTCCAGCCATCGAGTCGCAGTAAACGGGTCATGATATATTGTTTACATTTAGCTTACTCACGAACTTTTTGTTATTGAAAATAGTTTAGCTTTTATCATTCGTAGCTTCACCGACTTTAACGTGAAAGATCGCTAAAGTTGTTTGCTTAGATTTCTACTAAACAAAACCAAGCTAAAGCTCTGACTTATTACGATGTAAGATGATAGAGCGATGTCTCGCATTCCAATCCGGTATAATCGTAATATGTAACGGCCCGAGATGAGGCTTCCCAGGGAGTCCTTGGGCTTCGCTACCTTGAAAGAGGTTCTAGGCTGAACTCCCTTAGCACCTTACCACTTCACAAAGTGAAAATACCACTTAGGCTGCAGTGTAAGTCTAGTAAAAAAGAATGCTAGGGTATTAACAATAGTCTTATAGTACACGAAATAAACCAAGTATTTGTTGCTTATTCTCAGAACATTGGTAAATCAATAAGTATAAGTGATTATTCTGAAATGTTTTTTTTTTTATTATTTTTAATTTATTTTGTCTTTTGAATTTACACTTATAAACTAGTTTTGTAATTATTAATAATGAAGTTAGTACTTAAGTTGAAATTTATATTCACTAAAGTAAAGTTAAAAAAGGCTTTGTGAAAAACCTATTGTAAAGCATGGTGAACGTTATATACGGAAAACGTGAATTATACGGATAACCAAGCTCATTTACGGATCGCCGGAAGCTTAGAAACTCCAATTTCGAATCCCGTATGTGGGATGAATTTCAGTTTATCTGAACATTGGCTCCGGTCCAGTAAGTCAACGGAAAATCTCACCGACTCCAGTGCATTGTGCTGTTGTTACGTTTGGAGATATAATACGATAGCCGTTTATTTGTACAGCCGGTGAAAATGTATTATATAAATTATAAACTATTTACGCATTATTTATAAAAAGGCAACATTAAATTTAGTGAAGCTTGATATAATAAAAATGCAGAAGGGAAAAAAAATATTAAAAATTTGTCCCATGGTACTAATTTTTATCGCCTCTATATTACAAATTAAAATATAATAAAACACTAAATAATTTATAATCTAGTAGGTTTATAATATTTACGCATGTTAAAAATTTGTATATATTTTTTGTAGCCTTTAGACAACCATTGCATATGCCTTGCAATAGCCGCTCTCAAATATAGGCTACGATCACTAGTCCTACGACCTTCTACATTCAGCGACCCCAAGACCTTAATTCTTCGCCACTCAAGGATCTAAGTAAGAAAAGGATCAATATATAGCCACTTCCGCACATGCAGTCGTAGTCGTGCAATAAAATGCACCGCCCGCCTGCCCGTTGATAAATGCGCATGCGGCAAACAATGCGAATTACACAACTACCACCGCTAAATCACTCAACACGTGTTTCACCCCTCCACGGGGCATCTTCAGGAGTTATGTTACAGCGGTTGGTGCCAAACACAGAGTCTGACTGCGTTAAGTGGTTTAGCAGTTTTTGCACGACTACGACTGCATGTGCGGAAGTGGCTATATATTGATCCTTTTCTTACTTAGGATGGACTTCCGCAAAATAACGCCTGATTCCATTAAACTTTAGGATCTTTCGACCCCAACGGTTGTACGAGAATTATGTTCCGCACACTTTCACTTCACACGAGCAATTCTCCAAGCAACGTCGACGACCTCCTAAAACTTCTAGCATAGTTGTCTGGGTAACCCTGTAAATACTTAAATAGGCATTGTAATATGTACAGATAACAAAAAAAGAATATTGAATTTGTTTATTATAGTAGGCTTGTGTTAGTCACATACACACACACACACACCCATATATATATATATATATATATATGTCTGTGTGTGTGTGTGTGTACATGAAAACAAAATTAATTTGTGTGTATTATTACTACATATATTATACTACATACATACTACATATATTATAAATCTGAAAGGCGAAGTGTTTTTAAGTTTTTTTTAAGTATATAATATAAGACCGCCTGTTGTTCAAGCTTTGCATTATTTTTTAGTTATTATATATCATTTTGTTATTGTACAATAAAGTGTGAATAAGTAAATGAAATTTATTATGTATCGCCTCTCCTAGATTCTCTTTCCTTTTGTTATCTGTTTATCTTAGCAAGATCGGCTTTCCACCTTGTGACTGGACATTTTACGCTGCCCTTCCTTGTCTGTCTTTACTCCAAAACCGTGTGTATCTGAATATGTGCTTAAATACATACAAATACGGTTCATAATAAGAAGATATAAGTTTTTACAAAAGGATCATTATGATTAGTACAATAAGCAATGTACATATATGTGTGAGATCTCACTAAACTTTGATTTGATTGATAATTTAACCAAGGCGTCCAAAGAAGCATTTGTAAAAAGCCTTAAACCAGCTATGCGGGTTGTATGCCCCCAGCACCGTACCTGACCCCTCTCTGTGGTTTGCTGTAACGATTCTATAGTAGGATATTCCCTTTATAGAGTATAATTTTTTTAATAATCTGTATCTTTTATTTGTCTTTATATTGTATCTATTTTTTATAATTGCAAAACTTGATTTACACACAAAATATTAATTTGAATTTTTCCGGCAACACGTAAATCAACGCAACACGCCAGTTACCAGACCGGTTTTTTCGTTAAGGCATAAGGGGGATTTCTGTTAAATTTTCCGGTTAACCGTACGCGTTAACCCGACTTATGTCCGTACTTAAACCCTCGTTCCATGAAGACCTTTGGTTAATAACTTTAACGCATGTTTTATTTTTCTCTCTAGTTGTTACTTTTTTAAAAAAAAAAGTTTTACCTTCGTGATTTAAATAAGAAAAGTACCAATATTTAGCCACTTCCGCACATGCAGTGGTAGTCGTGCAACAAAGTGCACCGCCCGCCAGCACATCAACTCAACACACTCTGTGTTTGGCACTAATCGGTGTAACATAACTCCTGAAGATGCCCCGTGGAGGGGTGAAACACGTGTTGGGTGATTTGACGGTGGCGGTTGTGTGATTCGCATTGTTTGGCGCATAAATATTAGTCCTTTTCTTACTTAGGATGGACTTCCGCAAGGTAACGCGCGATTCCATTAAATATTCGTGATTTAAATTCGCATACATATCTAATAACGTCTACGTATTTTTTTTAATTTAGTGAAGTAATATACACACAGATTCTTTAAAGGTTCTCAAAAAGTATCTACGAACCGGTGGACGCGGCATGGGAATCCCCCACTAGGTTGATCGACCACATAGTCAACGTCGCGGTAAGTCCCCGGATGTCAGTGAAAGATCAATCATCGTAGCAATTTTCGGAGGAGAGCTATGCCTTTTAGTGGACTTTTAACGGCAGAAATGATGACGAATATGACGACATTCATCATTCTTCTACTAAACAATATTTCCTCTTTCCGGGAATCGAACTAGCGAACTTAGATGATAAGACGCAGTCGGTAACTACAAGCTTTATTATCTCGGTCTATTAGTTATAAGATTAAAAGTTATAAAGGTATGAAAGTAAAGATCATTTTTTTCTATCAATTAATGTATGGTACGACGGATCCAGAAGTATAATAAAAATAGTAAAAAAAAGTGGTGATAAAATTCACATTACTACATATCAAAATTAATTATGGTTTACTGTTTGTTTCTGCATACTTAGTACTACCAGAAGCCAGAAGTATTACAATACAAAAAAATAAATAATTCAGAATGATCACTGTTAAAACTGTTTAAAGCGATCACTATGATATATTTATTTTATCTTTGTTGGAACCATTGGAAATAGATTCAAAAGCTTTTAAGTATGTTGCTGATATATATGCTATAAAATTACACTTTTATAGCTTTTATATTAAAATAAATCACTGTATATATATGTATGTATTTGTTTTATTAAATTGAATACGGTTTATTTTGATAGGAGCATCTACCTTATTGTATTTATTTGTAGTAATATGGAATTTATAGAGAAACTTCGACATGGTTAACAAGATGATTCCGGTATGACATGGGACAAATTCAAAACATTTATATCCCCTCCACTATTGATCGTCGATTGGGATTTAGTAAGGAATATCGGGAGAACATCAATCATCTGCCTTAAACCTTCGGACTGCCTTCGTAAGCGCCTCACTCCCGGCAGCATTAGATGCATTTAGGAAAATAAATGGATCAACGACAAATTTGAATTAAAATTCAATTTTATAATCTGTTCATTAGGATTTTTCATTATTAAACACAAGTTTTAGTTAAAATCGTAACGTTAATGTCAAATGTTTGAATAAAAATAAACGTTTTAATTGTTCTTATGTGTTATCTATTATTTGTGTTAATTTTAAGATTTAAATACATTAATCATTCTTTATTATTATCAGGTTTGAATTGAATTTTAAACATTTTCTATATTTACTGGTATAAACATTATTAATTGCAAATTAAATAAAAGCCGCATTCATTGTTTTTCAATTCATGTCAATAATTTAAAATAAAAGTTATTCTTTATTCAAAGATATATATGTATAGTTACGCGATTAGCGGGTTGAAGCGAGTTACCGCCCGAACAAGAAGCTGATATTCCTTTGATGAAGTATCAGATTTAGTGGGTGGAAGTAATTTACCACTTGAGCTTATTGATGAGGAAGAGGACAGCTAATAGTGATCGAAGGTGTAAATACATAAAGAGTATTTATAATTTACACAAACACAACGGTAGCAACCACTTCATTGATGGCATCCGAATGGAAATCGGCGTTCGAATTTCAAACGCGCGAGAATGATTTAACATAATAGTATTGTGGCCGTACTGGCCAGCATTGATGTGTGAAAGCTATGTATGTGTATATATATATATATATATAAAGAGTTTTGTGTCTTATTAAAGATATTTGTAACACTTTATCAATTTATTTAACACACGAACAAATTTTTATTAGCGCTTGAGTGCGAGCAAAAAGGACGTGCATTCGTCGTGGGACTCTGGGGCGCACTGTGGTCCGCGACCGAGTGAAAGCGGGCAATAGAACAAAGGCGCAAAAGAAATAAAAGAAACAAAAGTAACAAAAGGTCTGCGCCCGCGTCACCGGTGCGTGCATGTGCTCGCTGCAGTAATTCGGCACACTAAGTTCGCCCGTTGGCTACGCTCGCCCACAAAATCTTACACCTATTATCCCTTCAGACATCACGTCAGTGTATATACGACTCCCACATATATATATATGCTAATGTTATATACTTATTTATTTATCCATTCATTTATTTATTTACTTTATTGGAGATAAACAGTAAGAAAGTACAAACTTAGAAACATAAAATTAGTTACAATTGTTACCCTACTACTATATTACTAAGAACATTTAATGATTTATAGTCAAACAATGACAAAACAAATAAAAACCTTACTAAACAGGGATCAAAGATCCAGCGCATTCTGTATATCACACCGCAATATTTACGAGTCACAGCAAGCCGTCACGTTTCAATGAGGTTTAAATTGTACATATATATTGCATATATGCCTTTATAATAAGTTTTAAATTCATTTCACAATGACGAAAATAATAGGTAAAAGTATTTGTTTTTTTTTTTTAACTTAACACCATCAAACTGTCTTAAAACTAGCTAAATTTGTTTATCAAATAATCATAATTTGTATATATTTGAACGTATGCTTATGTATTGTATTTAACATTTATACGACAAAAAATTTAATGTATTCTAGCCGGTGTACTAAGATACATTGCCTTACATTCCATATGTTTTAAAAGAAATTATTATAAAGTTAGTTATTTTTTATCAATTTATAGTTTGGTAGCTATTTTGTGCTCTATTATGTATTATGTTATATTTTTAATGTAATTATCAATTAATATGTTGTGTTGTGGCAAGTTTTCCGTTAATTGTAATTCTTGTTTTGTTTAGGTATTCGATCAGTATTTATATTTCAGATCTGAAATTTTCTTCGATTAATAGATTCAGTTTCCAAGTTCTGAATTGATTTAAGAGGTCAATATATAAATGATTTCAAGAGCTTAATTCAGTAATTGTAATTGATTTGGAAACGTGGTTGTAGATTTATAATTTTATTTTAAACCGCTTGTACAATGTTTTTTTTTAGCAAACTAACCGAATCAGTTAAATAATAGTTTACAAGGGACGACACGCGAAATCACGGAAAACAGTTTATCCGGCAGGAAGACGAATCAAACTGACAACATTTCTAAACAGGAAAAGGGTCACAAAGGAGGCAATTGAAAACATTAGAGAGGTCCTACAAGCATGTCGCAAGTAGAGATATCATTTACATATACATATACACAGAATGATTGGTTATAGGTGTACAAAAATTAATGCTATTGATGTATATTTTAGTGCCGTCGTTTCAACCCTAAGATGCCCATAGTAAAATACAGGCCTCCCTGAAAGATATCAATTGAGGATATACTATAATCGCCACGATTGACAGGTGGGTAAAAGGTGGAAACTTGGTTTTTGCAGTACCAATTCTATAATTAATAAAAAAGGGGGAGTTATAAGATTGTATCTTGTGAATCAAACCCGATCTAGGATCGCAAGTCTCAGTCCTGTACCACTGTTTATGTCGAAACCTTTAATGTTAATTTGCTGTCAAGTAATAAATAAAGTAATGATAACATACTAAAAAAATTGTTTTGTTTTTGTTACTATTGTTAAATTTAATTATCGAAACATAAATAAATCGAAACGAATTTTCCGTCATTACTTTAAAAGACTGTTATACAATATTCAAGGTATATAAATATTTAAGGGCATAAACTGCAATTTTTTATTTAATTTCGTATAACAATTTTATTTAAATATAGCACCATATTTGTTTCTTTCGAAGCTCACGTCCACGTACTTGAATATTCGTTTATGTTATAAAGTAAAAAAATAAGACAAAATTAATAAATTTACACAGTAAGCTATATTCATTTTACATTGTACATTTGAAATAACTGTTAAAAATTTTAGTTTGTATTTCTAAGCAGCATGTCAAATGTACAATAATATTTATGTTGTTGTAAATAAATTCAGAGAAGTCACATTGAAATTTTGTTACATATTTTTTTTTTATATTTCTATGTGAAAGGCCAGTAATTTCGTTTTGGAAAGATCTTCAGAGGAACATCAATAGAAGAAAAGTTGTGTTAAGTTAGTGTAATAACATACACAAAGCCTTTGTGTCTGTAATATGTAACTTTTCCTTCCTTCTATTGGACTAAGTGACGTACTAAGTGTTTTGATACTAATTGTAGAATACGAGCAGCCCTGGTATGGAACAATCTAACGGCGTCGTTGCTTGCAGCTAACTATACGTAATACACGGGAGTCTTCGAGTCATTGCAGACCTCGCCATCACTTAATATCAAGTGAGAGGTCAAAAGCTTTTCTTTTAGTCGATATGATGAATAGCAATATGTTGTAGCGAAATTATTTAATACGATCCAGAGATTATCGTCTTTCTCGTGGTTCAAAATAAGACGCCACGAAAGACACTTATCTTAGAGGATCAAGACGAGTGATTGATGTTCGTCTACTTTTAACTAACACCCGATTCAAAGATCGTTTCGTTTCTCGGAACGGAATATATTTTATCTTCGACGTCAAAGTGCTAGTCCAGTGGTAAACTGAAACTTTCGTTGCAGATTCGATTGCTGAGATACAACCTTATATACATTTTGTGCATTAATTATATAAGTCTGCCTCTGTTTAGAAAGAAAAAAAAATAAGTTTCTAGATGACAAGCAGCAGCGTCTTCTGCGTAACATAATACTACACTGAGATCGCCAACTCACTTGACAATCATATTTTTTTTGGTAGAGGCAGACATCAATTTCAAGGCATAGAAGTCGGTATCTATGAGTTAAAAAAAACGACAGCATTAAAAAATTAATAATTCAAATTGTTAATATCTGCGAAGAAGTTACTATAATGAAAAAAATACATTTAAAAAACTTTTAAGTTAAACGGTTTTTTGATACCCATATTGTCGTGGTTGTGGAAAAAAATGCACCTAGTCCGCCATATTGGAACGGCGTCCATCTTGAATTTCAAATTTTGACATAATCATCGTGTTTTACTAGTCTAGCCCTTTCATTTGATACCCATATTGAGGGGGTTAAGAAAAAATACGTAATCCGCCATTTTGTTTCGGCGGCCATCTTAGATTTATAATGTTATTGATTTTATTATACTCGTATTGTATTGTCATCTAAATTAAATGTGTGTACCAAATTTCAGATCAATTTGACAACGGGAAGGTGCTTAAATTTCAATTTCTAATTATGATCCAAATAAATTCCGTACGGGTCGAACTAAATGTTTAACAAAATATATATTACATTATCTATGATAATTTTTTACCCGCATGTTTAGTACGATGAACGAGATTAAAAAAAAATTGAAATATATATTCGCTAAATAAAACCGGATAAGGTTGGATGCGATTGGCGGGAAACGTTCCGGATTTAGAGTTTAATCACAAACCATGATCGCGTTAACGTGTACGGTTACCCGGAAATCAGATCGTAATTACCCAACGTTGGTATTCAATAGGTATAAATCGGTGCTCGATCAGTAGTTCACCTAATTAACTCCTACATCATGGAATATGTAGTCACATATGTAGTGCAAAGCAATTGTTTTAATGTTTTTTAAACTTTAATTTATATACTATATTTTTAATGTGTTATAATATGTATTTAATGGATTCAGGCGTTACTTTGCGGAAGTACATACTAAGTAAGAAAAGGACATATAGCTACTTCCGCTATGTAGCAGTAGTCGTGCAATAAAGTGCATCGCCCGCCAGACCGCTGATAAATGCGCATGCGGCAAACAATGCGAATCACACAACTACCACCGTTAAATCACTCAACACGTGTTAAATGACATTTATATTAATTTTTCACTGTCTGTATGTGTGTCTGTTTGTTCAAAGCTAATCTCTGCAATGGGTGGACCGTTTTTGACGGGACATATACCAGCAGGTAAGTAATGTAATAAGGAACAAATTGATCTAATTTTATTTTAGAAAAATTCATAAACGAAAAACAAAACATTTTTTTTAAATTTTTTTCGGAGGAAACCGCGGGCACAGCTGGTAGCAAATAAAAACACACACAGTTTGAGAATCAGATACCAAATTTTCAAAAATTATTTTGATTTCGATCTAACTGTACCCGTTGTAGTGTAAGATATGTCAGGACCCAAGTGATGGGAAAACTTTAATGAATGCTATTACACTGCTTGGGAAGAACGTATTATTCCTGTAGTTGATATTTGCAAAAAGTATGTAAGATATTGGTCGCTGCCAAAGCTGGACTAGTACATTTTTTTTTCTGGCAATGGATCCTTATGCAAAAATAAACTTGAAAATTATGTATATATGTTTAATGAAAAAAAGTCGACACAAAAACTGATCACCGACTATATGATAACTGAGAAAAAGTTAACTTTAAACGTGTTCAATGGAGTATTTTCAAGTGATAAAATCGATTTTGTATCAGTTTACCACGAGACATTAGGTGGTTTGTTACACTACGAAGGATATCGGTTATACTTTTTAGCGATTGTTAATCATTTCATAAGGATTCAAGTTATTATCTACGTAATAAATGACTTTATAACTATATAAAAATTAAATATTTTCTCGAAAATTATTTTTAAAATTGCTCGTGAAGTATTTTTGATATAATATACTTTATTTTTGATTCACTTTTATTTTTCATATTGCTGTCCATATTTTTACAAAGCACGAGTTACAGAACCCTCTAAACAATAAACACGGAATTCTAGGATTTCAAGAAGTGCTGTAAACACGCGTGACCTTATGGTTATTTTTAAATTTTTGTGTAAAGTTCTCGGAAATTCTGAAAGTGTACTATCGCGAACTTACTAGAACCTTCTTCATAGTATAAATATGTGTACACCCCATGTCGACAATTCAGTGTTGTTTTTCGAGTTATAAGATTAAGATCTACGATCAGTGATACAAAGTGACTATTTGGTAAGTTAAGCGAAAGTATACTCTTTTAAAGTAGGGTGACCATCTGATTTGTGAATAAAAAACTCCTAGTGAACCAATGGTGTTTCATTTCGAGTCAGAGAATCCACAGTACGTAACAATATCTAGTGCCAATAAACTGGTTATAGAGTATAAAATTGTACAATAAAACCCTGTTATGATATTCTATGGTGACCTTCATTTGTATTGATGTATCGATCGGCAACGATCTCTTTGAGTCGCTGATGAGTACTATGTCTATAGCGTGACGCCAAATCGCTTCTAAACCCAATGGAATGTTCTGGAATCAACGGGCCGCGAATCTTGATAAATAGAACCCTTAAGTAGGCGAAAGTAAACCTTTTTGTTAAGAAATAAAGTTCATTTTTCAACGTAGGACAGTTCTAACAAGATTCCGACTAATCCAAGTATTGTTAGAGATTCGAGATTTTTATACTTTTTCTATAGCACATATATAAGCTAGTAATATGTTATAATAATGGAATTATTAAACATGATATTCCATAAATGTATGTGCTACAGCCAAAAACAATTTTATTTAAAACTCATTTTCAGATAAAACTATTTGCAAGTCCGAGCTTCAGTTAAAACTAGCAATAGAGAAACAAATTTGGGAGTAAAAACAAGGCGTCATCATCATCACCATGTCAGCCAAAAGACGCCCACTGCAAGGCATAGGCCTTCTCAAAGATCATCACTTTTACCGGTCTTGCACTGCCCACATTCATCAACTTCTTACGAACTTCACTACGTCGTCAGTCCATCTTGTGGTGTGTCTACCCACGCCACATCTATCGGATCGTGGTAGTCACTTGAGAAACTTTCGGCACCAACGAACATGGGCCAACTACCCATGTGCAAACTGTGATATAAAAAATAGGATAAGTAATAAAATAAAGAATAAAAGAATTATACCTAGCCACCTAAGAATAATAAGATGATGGAAGGAAGGCGATGAAAACAAGAAGGAATGAAAGAACAAAATGAAAAATATTGTGAAGGAAAAAAGGTAAGAATAAAAGAATTTGAGAAGAATGAAAGTGAGTGAAGAATAAAGATAAAAATTTGAAAAAATTATTTGTAAACAAAGACCCTGGTCCCAACAAATTAGGGGTACGAGGGGCTTTCAAAAGTGGGGGCCATAAAAAAACTACTAATGTGCCCTCCTCAACCACTTCAAAAGAGCAATTCTTCGAGCTATATCGGCGACCTTGTTTCTTCTGCGGATCTCCCCTTTCCGCTCTTTGGGCGACTTTAAGACTTCTTGTAAGGCTAACGAGGTATAGGTTTAAAAATATATTATAAAGGTTTATGACACAGTAATGTACCTTGTAGTACAATCGTCGTTACGTGCAATCATAGGTCGTGAGTTCGATTCCTGGGTCACTATTAAATAATATTGGTTTATCACTGCTCACGTTCATTGCGTACTGTAATACCACACCTCGAACGCCAACCCGCCTGCCAAGCATAGCGATTATGGTTCATCCTCATAGATATCTTTGGAGGCATATACATTGCAGGGAGTCTATAGGCTGAAATGAAACCTGATATAATAACTAATAGATTCAGGCGTTACTTTGCGGAAGTCCATCCTAAGTAAGAAATAGCTATATAGCTACTTCCGCTATGCAGCAGTAGCCGTGTAATAAAGTGCACCGCCCGCCAGCTCGCTAATAAATGCGAATGCGGTAAACAATACGAATGACACAACTACCACCATTAAATCACTCTACACGTGTTTCATCTCTCCACGGGGCATCCTCAGGAGTAATGTTACACCGATAAGTGCCTTTTAGATCACAAGGCAAGAGATTTCGCTTCACAGACAGCGCATGGTAAATACATAAAAGAATCGGTGTTTGGTTTTAATGTTAATTTAAAACTATAGGAACATTGTTAAAAAATACTAGTTAATATGTAATAAAAAATAATCGAACAATCTTCAAATCGGAATGATTTACGATGGATATAACCTTGGTGGGTATAGTTTTAAAACGTGTTTTGTCTATTACGAACTAATTTTATTTGATAAAGAATTTTAAGCATTAGTTGTTTAATTAAAATCATTTATTAAAATATTTCTGACTACGTAATACACAACAATTTTATTGATTGTTGATAGTAGGGTTTGTACTGGAAAGGTTTATTGTCCCGAGGCCCGTGTTCCATATCTGATATTAAAGTATTTACATCGGCAAGTAAATGTAACGCCCGTGGGAAACGAGAGCGTATAAATATGTAAATTTTGTTTGGGTTCTTTTCATAGAGATTTGTTTCTCTCGAAATCATTTGTAAAATAAAATTCTCGATCATTCTTTAGTGTTCACTTTCAGGTAATTAAAAAAAATATTACAATAATTTACTACGAACTTTTAATAATAATAGTAGATAATCATTTTTCTCTATTTTTATGCGGTCTGTTTTTCATGATTTTGAAATAACTTACTTACTTTATCAATTAGAATAAATATACTGTTTTAACATAATTTTTTTGTTCTAACACGGATCCCTAGTTTTTTCTATTCTAATTTTGACATAGTCTTGCAAAAACTATCTTTACAGAATCAAAATGCAACTGGGTGAACAACACATTTAACAAAAAACCCTTAACGGTACCGATTTATGTACAAATGTTTTGTCAGATATAGCCTAAATGAATTTGAAAAGATATATTCAAAAATGGTATACACCAAAATTTTTATACGGTCTGTTTTACATTATTTTTAAATAACGCGGAATATCAATAAAAATAAACATACTATTTTACACTTATATTTCGTTCTAGCACGCATCTCTAAATTTTTTTATTCTATTTTTAACAATGTTATACTAAAACTATCTACACAGCAACAAAATACAACTGGCTCAACAACACATCATATAAAAAACCTTTACAATACAAGACATAATAATCAATCTACATAGTTGACAAGGATTTTTGTATTTTAAATATTCCTTTATTAAATAATATGCCTTGACCGTCAAAATTCTTTCAATTAGCGTTTTTAGTTTTGTAAATTGTAGTACTATAATGTTTTGAGGAATTATAGGGCAGATAATAAATAATAATATATTTTAAAATGTAGTAATTCGAATTTTAAAAACACTTTTTATTATTATATTATCATGCAGTCATTCATTCTTTCTGAAACTAATTTTTTTAGATAGGGCATACTATATATTAATTTACAGCAAATGAAGAGATACTCACTTCACCATTACTACCACCAATAATCATCGTAAATATCTAAATTTAGTAGATACATCTGAGCATATTAAATGACGCGCTTGTATATTTTTGTAATGTATAAGCTTATTTCATGTTGATTGAAATGTTTTTTTTCCACCTTCGCACGGGTATTACGGCTTGATTTGCCGGTGGCCATCCGGGTTATCCCGACTTACGTCGTATGATTAAATCCGGATATGGAGAGCTCTCCGGTAATCACTCACTTCGTCGTTCCGTATTTTTATTCGTGAATAAACATCACAAATTTATCATGCACACAACAACACGCCTGGCTTTATTTAGATATGTATATTCTGTGGCAATGTATCTTCTAGACAACGATATCCACTTTGAATCATTTACAGCGATTACTTAATAGAAAACAGCATAAATTTAAAAAAATTAAAAAATTAAAAATTAAAATTAAAGATGACATTTTATTTAACTTGAAATACATTACTAAGTTGGCTCTAAACACGCCATGATTTAGAAAGAGCTTACAATTAACCCAATCCCCTTATAAATACCCTGAAATAAGCTAAAAATAATACAGAAAATAATGGACAAAAGCTGTTAAATTTAAATAAACTTTGATCTTTATAATTAGAAAATAAATAATGATTAAGGATAAAATGCGATATAAAGGTAAGAATAAAGTAGTAAAATAACACACGTAAAACTGAGAACTTTCGAGGGAAAGCGAAGCGTGGAAAGAAATGTAAGATAATGTGAAAGAAAACAGAGGAAAGAATGAAAGATACCGATAAAAACGAAAGATGTGCATGGAAATAAAACAAATTCGTGAATAGAACCTTTTTGTTTAAAAGAAATCCTATTTACCTAAGACAAGCAAGTACGAGAGGTCTTAAGAATGGAGCAATGAAAATAAAACTAACCCAGACAAGATCTTTTTGCGATCACTTTTAAAAATATATTTCATGCGTTGGAGCAATTAACTCCTAACGCTTAAAATTTTCTTGATAATGATAGGATCTTCTACGAGTTTTAAATCATTAATCAACTTGTTAAATTCAGAGACATTACAATAGAGTGTATTATAAACAGTAGAATTGCCCAGAAAAGTGTTATTAATTTTTTTACCTTGACAAATGAACAAGGTCGTCTTCATTTCCAAAACACTATCAAAATACGTAAATATTTAACTATTAACGTCCGGTATTCATCAAATAATAAATCTAATTTCTACAGTCCCAGATTTTAAGACCATTTAAAAAAATGATTTTTTTGTGTAGCTATTATGTATTGGATACATAATTTTCAGTCCAATTATCGAAAGATTTGCTCGATAAGACTACTCTGAAGGTTTGCTAAAGTTTTAGTGTCACCTTAACATCTGTACTGCATACAAAAAACATTTTTTCTAACCATAGACTAACAACAGCATATTGAAAGTTGTTTAAACAAAATTGGTTAAATGTATAATATAATTATATTGGTTAAATATATAATACGGTCGAAAGAATTATTCATTAATTGGTTTTAATTTTTGATTGTTTTATTTTTATTTTATTAACTTGTGATAAATATTCTATTATATTTCATTTGTTTTATACTCTTTCTGTTAACTTACCTAAGTCATTCTCAGTTTCGTTCCCATGAAATATGCTACCTACTAGTGGATCACCGACGTAACCAAGATCGCAGGAAATCGCTGTATGCTGGTCGTAAAAGACCGGCTACTGTGATCTTTGAGGTAGATCTATGATTTGCAATGGGCGTACATCAGCTGACATGTTGATGAAATGTGCAACAACATCTACAACTCCTAGGATTCTAAAATGTCGACGTAAAAGCATCTGATATAGATATTTTAAAGTAGACACATGTTTTATATTTTGACGAATATTTGAAACGGAGAATTGCCGTTAAACAACCGAAGCTTTTGAAACTTTCAAGACGTTAAATAAAAAAAGAGGAATATTTAGCCACTTCCGCACATGCAGTGGTAGTCGTGCAACAAAGTGCACCGCCGATAAATGCGTATGCGGCAAGCAATGCGAACTACACAACTGCCACCGTCAAATCACTCAACACGTGTTTCACCCCTCCGCGAGGCACCCTCAGGAGCCATGCCACACCGATTAGTGCCAAACACAGAGTGCTACTTAAAATGGACTTCCGCAAGGTAACGCCTAATTCCATTAAATTTTCAAGATGTTGTTACGCTGTTAGTCGAATACAAAATGATTTTCCGAGATTTTTGTATTCGAAGTTTCTTGTAATCAAAAGATATCTTAGTGATTTGAGCAAACTGTAATCTATTAAAAAAAACACGACACGATGTATCATTTTGTATATTTCAAATGTTAATTTTTTTTTGATAATACTGGCTTTTTATTACAAAAATATCTTACGCATATGTTACTATTTTAATAGTAAGTTTGAAAAAGAATAAAAATTTAATTGAAGTTATTACAGAAAAAAATTGCGGAACCCTAAATTTGTTAGATGGGAATGTCCACTCTATTGAAAGAAGACATGGGTTAAGTGCCGGTTACATGCCATGACATGTAGAATTATCTCTTGTGAAAAAAAAATTAAGTTTTGTAAGGTCAAAAAGAAATCTGTTTATGCAGTTCCTTTGGCAAACCAATGTAAGATAAGCTTAGGTATAATATGATACCGTGGAAAATATTAATAATTTCATCTATGACTGTAAAATTAAAAAAATCGTAAGAAATTTGCTAACAGTTTACCTGCTCTTTCTATCACATTCTCCGTCTTATAATATATAGGGCGATTGATTATTGGTGTAAAAGCTTTAAAGGAATGTTGACCTCATTTGTCGGCGAAAAGTTTTTACCAATTAAATCATCCTGTAGAATATACAAAGGAGAATGTGACATATAATACGGGTAAACTATTAATGATTTTTTTACTAGCATTTTACTGATCACTCAGAAATATGTCATAATAATTTATTTTTTGTAATAAAATACGACAGACCAATAACCTCCGATAATAAAAAGTGTGCAGGGACAGATTATAATTAATTTTAATAAATAATAATTCGAATTAAAGAGGTTTTTTTATTATTGTTTTATCATTAGATTTTTTTCTAAAACAATTTATTTTAAGATTGATTATACAATTAATTGACAGAAATGTATCTATACATTTACACTTTTAAAACTTTGATTTAAAAGCAATCGCCATAATATATAAAAGAAATATAAATAAATGAATAAACGCGGAAACGACTTATAATTACATCACTAACTGTATTGAAGAATGATCTGAAATTTTACTGATGTTACACAAACCATTAGAACATAACAATTCTATTCTTTTACCGAATAACTGTGAACATAAAGCCATAAATTCAAACTTAAATTTTTCGATCTAAAATGGAATCACAAGACAATAGTTTAAAAGGATAAAAGAAGATGAGTTTGGGCAGGGATTTTCTTATGATTTAGCGAAGTGAAGCCAATGTTCAGATAAACTGGAATTGATCCCACATACGGGATTTGAAAATTGAGTTTGTAAGGTTATGGTACATGACCCTGTCGTCTGTGTAATTCACCTTTTCTCTGTAATTGCTTGTACAAACGCTTTCATACCTATACCATGAAGTGGCAAAGATTTTTATACATAATATAATAAATTTATCAGGTTGCTTCCTTTTTCTTTACTTATTCTTCTGCTTATTTTCCTAGACCGACCGGCTCTTAAGTTAGTTTATTATTTTACATTTTATATATATTCTTTTCCTTCTCTGCTTTCCACTGTATTATGGACAGCTACATTGTTTTTATATCTACTTTATCTAATATACTAACTTAATCTATCTTTATGAAGCATAACTCAATTATTCTATAATTATTATTTTATTCTACTATGTCTGTGTGCCATCTATTTTTAAAATAGATGGCACACAGATCTTCTACTATGGTACTTAAGCTTTAAATTATTTTTTTTTGATTAATGTATCTGACAGCCATATGCTATAAAGATTTTTGAATTATTACAAAAGACCTATAGTATTCCAATTTAAAGAAAAAGTAACCACAAGTCACATAATTGCAAAGCAAAATTCAATGAAAGTGATAAAAATAGAAATAAGTTATGGGAAACAAAAATTGTAAATATTAATTTCCAATATTGTGGCGAAAGAAGAGAGGCGATAAGTAAAAAGAGAATATAAGTTAATAGTTAAGACGCGAGATGAGTGTCAATAAAATATATGTTAAGAGAGGTATGAATGAGAGGTCCCAAAAACGGTGGTTACATAAAAAATCTATTTACAATAGTTACGGGATATCACAACGTAGTCAAGCCCACAAATATATATATATATAAATGATTATAAAATAAAAACACTGGTAAAAAAAAAGTATGAAACTTTTAAACACAATTACAACTGTAGTAACTTCTATTCATATATAAGCCTTTCAACCCAGTAAATCCAGGTTACAGTGGGAGATTATTACGGTTTGAATTCCAGGTTAACTGTACACGTTAACACGATCACAGCCTATGATTAAGATTTAAGCCGGGTAAGTTCTAACACAACCCGGCTCAGCTATCACGTTTTCCGATCGAACGTATAACCTACTGTTTTAATTAACATCGTTCTTACTTACTTCATTTTATATTTTATTTGTTTTATTTATTTTATTAATGCTTTATTTCCGAAACATTATCTATATTTAACTATAAAAAATAAAAGCTCCATCGGAACCCATCTCTCAACACTCGCAGGCAAACTCAACTCGTCTTTTCAATTAAAAAAGTAAGACAATTAACGGAATTTAATACGACTCTACTTTTTACTTTAGTTATTTTCAAAGTTTTTTTCTTACAGTATTTTATTATATAAATAAGGAAAGTGCAGCATTAATGAAGTCTATATATAATTTAACATAAAAGCTGTAGATTCTCTGAAAGATTTATATATATTTAATAATATTATTTATGCGTCCAATATTGAAATGTTAATTTAAAGATATTGCCTCACATGATAAATACAAGAAATAAAAATAAACTAGTAATGTATAAATTTCGACACCAATAAGGAAACAAATCCTTCATGGGTTCTACAGTTGTAAAGTTCTACAATATTACTTGGATCTTCATTATAATAGTTTCAAATATAAAATTAAAAGTTTATTATTATACATATTTTATTATATCATCCAAGAGTTTTTAGTTAAATGAAATATGTGGAAATTTGTTTGTTGAATCTCTTACATGATTGATATAATTATCATTTAAATATAGTTAAATTTAATTTAAAAAGAGAAACTTGTGAGATTCTCACCGACTTTTTTCGGCAGATCAGCATTACGAACCGGTGGTAACTTACTACTTATAATGTTAAAATAATTGAAGATCAAAATTACATGTTAACACCTATTTTAATACAGATATTACTAATTTGAATTTGGAAGCCCGGCGACAACCACCACCCATTATCGATGTCTTATAGTGATCATCAGTCTGTCAGCTAGACTTATAACAATGGAGTTCTTATTCATAAAAACTCTTAAAGCATTATATCTTACAATTTTAAAATTATGCTAGAATAACAAAATACTGCAAGTTTCAATTAACGATATTTAGTATTCGATTGTTCGTTCTATATGAGAACTGTGTTTTTGTTCCCGAAGTTGATACCTGGTCTTATACATTTTTTATCATTATACATAGGATGCTTCTTTGTAATCTTACATTTAAAAGTATAAAAATCATTATATAAAATATTACACACATTATATTACAAACATTATATAATATAAGTATTTACTACGTCTTTATATCTACGTAAAATTGAAACACGGTGAAAGAAGAAAAATATGGAATATTAAAAATGTAGTCAAAACAGGCAATAAAAATAAGAAAATATTGCAACTTTTATAAATAAATTCCGAATTTAAATTAATACTATTACATGAGTTATTGGTTGGACTTTCACATTTTAATAGAAAAAACAAAATTATGTAATATATTTTAGAAACTGTCTACAAACAAACAATGCAATCGACAAAATTGTACAGAAAATAAAAAAAAATTAAGGTGATAGTCTTCTTTTCAGCCGATGGATGCCCACTCTATGCCAGGTTTGTGCCATCGGTCCTCCTAGTGGGAAATCAACCCACTCTTCGTCAATTAGTATGCGTTTAAAATCTTATAGCATAAGTTTAAATTATTAAAATAGAGAAACTAAATTTGATTTTAGTTTCTATAGGCTCTTTTAATATTCATCGCTTAACAGGCACAAGTGATCCCTAAAGGATTAAACTGGAAAATAATGTGAATATAATAATAAATTCAGTTTACATAAAATCAGAAATAAAATAAAACTTACTGATTAACAAATAGAATGAATTAGGCTGCAATAAAATTTACTATTTTATCAGTAACTTAGATAGCAATGTTAGATAATTATCATAAATTTATCCATAGAAAGTCCTCAACTGGACATAGGGATCTCTATAAAATTTTCAATACGATCGATTAAAAGTTGCCTGTATTTATCTTCTTCCAACGGCCCTTAAAAGGTCTTCTATCCACCTTGTGAATGGACGTCCTTCGCTGCGCTTGCCGGTTCATGGTCTCCACACGTGACAGCACCAAAATAATATTAGGTAAGATAAGAATAAAGCAATCGACAAAAAAATGCTTTCAAATAAATTAGAAATATTTTAAGACTCACCGAACTTAGTGATCCGCAAACTTTAAACCAAATTAAAGAATAGTAAATAAATAACATGAAAAATTCATCCTGTATAATAAAACCGGAGAACGTACGAGTTCAGTAAAGTAAACAATAACATACTGTTCGCTTTTCACATATGAAATTCCTTATAGTCACTTCTGCAGTGAGGTCGGGTGTCGCCTCCGGAATTTTTCCGTTGAATTAAATATATTCATGCTGTTCGTTCGCCTTGATATACCGGCTCGCCGGTCCTTCTCCCTGGCGATGGATTCCTGGTACAACATAGTCTTTGTTTAATAACATTTTCATATGAATTTCACGTGTAAAAATGACCACAACTTTTGTAATTTATTTTTATTAATTTATTACAGGATAGACTAATTACGACAAGATGCAAATAGTTAATTTGTATAATGTTATACAAACGTTATGTGAACTTATATAATATTTTACTGTATGAATATTTATTTAAAATAATAAAATCACATGTTTTTATCAAACCAGTACGTATTTATTTACTACTTCTAATTTTTAACACTTAACCAAGGGTGCTGTATTGATAAAAATCAGTGGCGTATGTGAAAGTGATAAAACAATAATTAAATACATATATTACTGCACGTTTAGTAGAAATACTGTAGTTATTATCTAATAATTAATATTCACATACTTAAATAAGGTGGCATGAATTATACAAATAGCGCACAAATTAGGAATGGTTGTGCATTTAAAGTAAAGGTTTTTTTTCATGGCTCCTACTATTAGGGGCGTCTCGCTCTTCTCTATCGTAAGGGACAAGACATTACAATCTTATTTATAATACAAAGTATTGTTATTAATACACAATTAAACAGTTTTTGCTTATTTATATAACTTTCTGTTATATTTATTTAACATTAGTGGTCTCCTTTTTCTCCTGTTCCTTTAATTTCTTATACGACCTGTACTATTTTCACGTTTATTCCTATCGCTTTGCAGCATTTAAGAAATGCAGGCCTGTCTTCGTCACTGTTTATCAGCGATGCTGTCCTCTGTTATCTTCTTTCCTGTAAAGAGTTCGGAATCGTATCGGAGTCCTCCTAATGATGCTCACTGCTTGGCATGCGACTCCCCAAAAATAGCCACGGTGGACCTGTCATGTGCTGCCAGCATCCAGAGACTTCCCCAGATCTTAACAATATCACCTGTCCACCTAGTGGACAGCAGAGAATCTTTCTACGCCAACGGCTGAAGGTTGTACGAGTCATGTGACCCGCACATTATGCTCCTAAAATAAGTCAAATATAAAAAAAAATAAAGACGAAGTCAGATTGAAGTCAATAAGGTTTGAATGAGTTTAAATTATATTAAAACTAATATTTGTTCTGTTAACGAATCTAGTTACTGAGTCTACATTGACATTAGAAAATGGAATTCGTTAGACGTCAATGTTTAATAGAACGATCCGGTGTACAGAAACTTTTTAAATGAATCATATTACAGAATTAATTAAAAATAAATTGACACCATTAAAGTTACGGTACGTAATAATTATATTATGTAAGAAAGAAAAGGAAAAATATTTAGTGCCAAAGGTTGTAGAAGTAATACATAACGTAATGATGACATAGTAATAACAAGCTTTTACAAAGTAAGAAAAGGACCAATATTTAGCCACTTACACACATGCAGTGGTAGTCGTGCAACAAAGTGCACCGCCCGCTGATAAATACAGAAAACAAAGACTCTGTGTTTGGCACTAATCGGTGTAACATAACTTCTGAAGATGCCCCGTGGAGGGGTGAAACACGTGTTGAGTGATATGGCGGTGGCGGTTGTGTGATTCAGATTGTTTGCCGCATACGCATTTATCGGCGGGCTGGCGGGCGGTGCATTTGTTGCACGACTACCACTGCATGTGCGGAAGTGGCTTAATATTGGTCCTTTTCTTACTTAGGATGGACTTCCGCAAGGTAACGCCTGATTCCATTAAATAATTAGATTATATCATAGTGTAATTTTTTTGTGGCTAAGGTAGGAGCAAGAGGTACGTCAGTAAAATTTCTATAACTGGCTAAAGATTTTAAGCTAGTCAAGAGACACCATCATCTTATTTCAGCAACAGGCTTCCAAAGTAACATAGGGTCATTTAAAATTTGATTAGGAAAGAATAGGACCAATATTTAGCCACTTCCGCACATGCAGTGTTAGTCGTGCAACAAAGTGCACCGTCCGCCAGCCCGCTGATAAATGCGCATGCGGCAAACAATGCGAATGGGTATTTATCCACTGAAAGATATGGGCCTCTACCAGAGATATCTACGGGGGATATGCCATAATCGCCAATCTTGCAGGCGAGTTCGCGATCACAGTGTGGTATTAGGATACGCAGAGGTGTGAATTATATAAGATTGTATCACGAAATGTAATCCGCGATCTATGATCGCAAGACTCAGTGCTCTACCACTAGACTATAACCGCTTTAAATAAATAAATATATATAGTTATACACTTAAATTCGTTACTTTAGTAGCAACATTAAAGTGGATGCCCAAGAGAGGTTCCCTTGAAAGTTATTTCACCTAAGGCATTGTTCTTACGAATCCATCCTTCAGACGGGAGTTGAAATTGAACTTTATAAGCCTCCTGTTATCCGTAAATCCAATTGGTTATAAGAAAGATTCCTTACGGAGGAAGTTCTAACCGCTACAGTGAACTTGAACTTAACTTTACTTGCAATAAATTCAGTTAATTATGCAAACACGCAACTTTAAATAATTAGACAGTGAAATATTAAAATAAAATAATTAGGTAAAAAGGAAATCATTTAAAATAATGTTTATTGTTTTTTTACACACTTCACATATAATGGCTTATGGTCATTCTATACAAGCCACGAAGAGTGTACGTAGCGATAACCCATAGGCAAGTATCCATATATATATATATATATATATATATATATATATATATATATATTAATAAGTATTTATTATTGATTTTGTTGTGTGGTTTTTAGGTAAATGTTTCATAACGCAAATAAAATAATTATACATAGTTGATATAGTTAAATAATAAATTAATCAGTGATAGCCTAGCAGTATGGACTAAATTGAACCCTCGTAGGTCGCAAGTTCAATTTTCAGGATACAATCTTATATAATTCATATTATTTGCATTATGTATATAGGAATGCCACTGCTCACTAACAAGTTTCCAGAGGATAGGTTGCAGTTTTCTTTGCGTACCATGATATCACACTGTAATCGTCAACCTGCCAGCCAAGGGTGTCTAATTTTGTAGTAGGCCTATATCTTGCAGAGAGCGTCTTTGGGCCAAAGCGATGACGAATCCAAAGGAAAAACACAGACCATTAGCAGTTTATTAAAAATATCCAAGCATCGTACTAAGTTCTATTACGTTTCTATGTTTTGTTTAATTAAGTATCAAGTTATTAACTTGAAAAGTTTTCAAGTATTCATAACAATCAATTATTGCGTATTCCACAAAATTTATTGTTCATCAAAATTATTCAAAACTTTTAGTATTTTAATTGGTTCACTTCAAAATGGTCGAACTTAAATATTTGCAGCCGAACAGTGCGGTAACACTTGAACAAGGGTAAATGTTGATTTAGTAATTACAAGAAAACAAACAACTAGATTTAATGAAGCCCTTAAGTTTAATTATTTTGCGCGAACGCTTTGAAAATGGGAAACATTTTGTGCGAGAGAGAAATCCCTTGAAACTTATAATTACGTTTACGCATCTCTAAATATTTGGTTGTACGCTGTTTGCGGTCGTTGTTGTGTGAAATGATATCTGTTTATTTATTAAAACTAATTTTTATACCCTTATTTACATACTATACTAGGAGAATAGATCACCTTGTTAATAGATACAGGTCGCTACCAATCTTATTCCATGGTCTGTGGTCTCCACTCTAGAACCTTTAGGCGCCAGTGGCCATCTGTCTTACGCACTATGTGGCCTTCTCACTGAAACTTCAACTGACCAATCCGTCATTTATTTATTTGAAATACTTTTTACATATTTTACGTATAACGGCGAGCTAAATGCCGATGGCATTCTCTATCACTTAACCGTTAGGCAGTGCAGAGATAAATTAATAAATGTAGTTGAAGCAAGTAATATTACGTAAAAAAAGTAAAATGAAATTGAGAGGGAAAATAATCACATGTAAAAACACCTTATAAAATATTATATATATATATATATATATATATATATATATATTTAATTACCTACATATGATATTCGGATAAATATAATAAATATAAAAATCTAATCATCGTGATGTTTCCGTCAGCTGGTCAAGCAACAGCTTTCGAACCTCCGCTTTAAAGACTCAATATCGAGGGAGAGTGTAGTTAGCGCACTCAAAGAACGGCGCTGTCGAATAAGCAGCCATATAAGCTGAAAACGGTAGGAAGGTATTTTGTCGAATTAGCGGAGATTGCAAAATAAATCGGACGCAGTTATTTAGTAGGCGATCTAGTTTGTTGAGTAGATCTGCGTTCAGAATAAAATAGCATATACCACCGTAGTTAATTCTATTTATCAGTCGTTCTTCGTCGTAAATTCTTTGCTAATTGAAATACTGCCAGCTCACTGATAGGATACAGAGAGATACATCGTTTTAACGCGTTTTATACTCTACCATGTAATGAAATTTTTGAGTAACATATTTAAGACATAAAGTCTTGAAATATTTTGAACATATTTTATGAATGAACAATCGTATATACCAGATACGTAAAAGATTTATTATTTAAATATATAAAGTAGAGGTTATAAATGTAACGTAGGATTTGGAGAGAAGCATATAAATCTTCATTTTCTTCAATGCCAAGCAGATAGAACATCAATCAAGCTATTTACAAACTGAAATGTCAGTATTCAGAGATATAATCAACATATATGTTGCTTTTTTTAAAATATCAATGTTATTTAAAAAATGAAAATGCTATGTCATATTCCTGGAATCGAAATAAACTAGTGGTGAAGGATTGTGATTTATTTCTTAGATCGCATAATCGATCCCGCATAGATGAAATAAAATCATTTAAATCCGTTACATTCTAAAGATTAAAAATTCGAAGTCATTTAATAACTTGACTGAATTGATAGACGATTCTTATAATGTCTTTAGAGATGGGCGTGTCTGTAGACAAAAATAAAATTAAATAATTTAAAATAAGTTGAAGCATATCCCTATCAGAGGATCTAAAATAAAGACATTACATAATATTTAATCCATTCCGAATAAGAATTATGAAATATTTTATGGAAAAATCATACATAGTTTTATAAAATAATATGACTTTATACACCACGACATCGCCTTCGTAGCTTAGATATAAAGCGAATGTAATAAGCAATAAATAAAATCGTGGAATACAGCTAACTAAAAACAATCTTTCATATTGTTTTATAAAACATTGTTTGTAAGTCCCCGTCCAATGTTACGGAAAGTTTCGAACGGTAACTGTTAAAAACAATAAGAACTCGAAGCAAACTCGCTACAAACTCGATCCGGAAGGTGCAGGTTGTGCGCTGCACTCTAGAAACTGTCGGACAGACGAGACAAGGTGAAAGCGACTCATCTCACAAAATTTATAACAAAGACTTTGTTATGATATTTATAATATATTATTGTCACAAAGCAAAAGGTGGTAAGTTCAAATATAATTTAGAATATATGAGTCATTTTACGTTGCAGGTTCAAGTCTATATTTATATATGTATATAATATATAGTTTAAAGTAAATATCCATGTACAGGATGATTATTTATCGGTGTAGTGGTAGTAGCAGTTGCCATCAATCAATGTATGGTACCTTCATAAATTATTAGTTTCTGGAATAGCAATGATTTAGAAAAAAAAGCGTTTTCAAAATTTTAATTTGTTCATATTAAAATAATTATAATTTAGTATTTGTTCACGCAGATTTATATATATAAACAGAATAAATAAATTACTGTAACATATTTCAGAACGGTTACTTTATACGCTGTAATATAAAAATAAAAATCGAAGTAAAGATAAAAACATTTTTAAAATGGTGTAAAAAAATTGAAGAGAGAATTAATGAGCAACTTTACATATAAATTAAAATTAAAAGCTTTTTCACCTATGACCTACCACTCTGTATATATACATATACACAAATATAAATGCTAGTAGGCAAGCCATAAAGTTCGTAAAACAGATGAAGGCTGGAACCTTAACGTTATGGAGATGGTTCATAGACCGGCAAACGCAGCGTAGGGCGGGCGGACTTCGTTGTGTACAGACTACTTACGCTGTCAGTTAAAGCCGTTAAAAGATAGTGAATGCAAGCCGCTACTAATGCAATGTCCAACTGCGAACGTTATTCGCCTGAAATGGCAACGTGATACAAAGTAATACGCAGTAAGAAAAGGATCAATATTTAGCCACTTCCGCACATGCTGTGATAGTCGTGCAACAAAGTGCACCGCCCGCCAGCCTGCTGATAAATGCGTATGCGGCAAACGATGTGAATTACACAACTGCCACCGTCAAATCACTCAACACTCTATGTTTACTTAAGATGGACTTCCGCAAGGTAACGCCTGATTCCATTAAAATCATACGCATCACAGATTTTTTTATGAATATCATTTGTCTAACCATCCTTCTTATGATTGGTTTAAATTTCAGAAAAATAAATAAATTATTTATTACGAAATTTAAATTACGAACACCTGACTTATTTTTGTTTCTGTATTCAAAATAATGCTAACATGTCAGCCGTTATAGAAGAATTATGAAGCCATACACTCTGTTATAATGATTTCATTTTTATCTTACTTATGCATAAGCTAGATGTGTTACTTGAGTCACTATCTAAAATATTCATGTGGTAGAGTTCGGAATTATACTGTATTAAGCACGTTTCCTAACAGTGGAGATATGACAAAGCTAATAATGTCTCTTTTGATACGGCATAAAAACTATGATGCAAGTATTTAAAAAAAGGATAAAAATTTATTTATTATCTAATATTGACAACTTATGTAACTTTATAATTACTTTGAAAATTAGAATTTTGTTTGCAATTAATCATTATGGCATCTGAGGTTATTAAATCGATAAATCTACGGTTTTATTTTATGTTACAGAATATTATGAACTAATTAATCTACAAAATAAAATTTCATCTGTTATGATATTGGGCTTAAAAATATTATTATACTTTGAATATATTTCATCATACGGTATAATGTATAAAACATGTACAAGTAAATAATTTTAATGTTAAATTTGATGTTGTGGTTAGGTTAATTAAGACGTAAGGGAAGAAAAAGTTTCCTAAAAGACCGAATAGAGGAAGCGGGGAAAGAAGGGAAAATAATTGTTGAAGAGATAGTATAAAAGAGGACTTATTTTGGTAATTCTGATAATTGTTAAAAATTTTTTAGACTATAGTGTTAGTGGCAATTGTATTGTGAGGATAAAACTGAATTGTAAATACTTAGATATACATAAAACTTAATATCTAAAAATCATGGCATTGCAATAATACCGTCTAAACAACATACATGAATACAAGTGAAACTTCAGTGAAAAATCCTTTTCCTACATACTCGGAAATAAAAACTTGAAAACGGGATATGAAACTTTTCCAATAAATGTACCAGAAAGCTTTTAAGCCTTAATCGAAAGCTCCAAGCGCTGCGTCCTTTACGAAGTTAAATAAAAAATTACGAACATGCGCCCGAACATGTTTGTTTTGTGAGATTTAAAAATGAAAATTCGTTAATTAGTATAACTCGTGACGTAGTAGGTAATGTTTTTAAAAAGCATGACTCGTCAATAACGACGTCGCTTCCTTCAATAAAGGACTGATTTCGTCATATATATATATCTCATACATTCGACTAACTGCGTGACTATGTTTTATGACGTCCGAACGCTCTAGTGTTTCGAGTGACAACTGTACTCTTGTTAGTTCATTCTTTATTTTAATTGCTTTCTTTATCTTTCTTTCTCTTCCTCACATCCTTCACAAAATCTTTCATTATTCACGTTCTGTTCTTCTTTCATACTTGGCCTTTCTTTCCTCGTACAGCGGTAGTATTCCTAATACAGTGGTTCTTATTTCGCACCATATATTTATTTCTTATCTTTATATACTTCTTACTATCTTGCTTACCTTTTATTTATTAAATGATACGGATAATTTACTTTACTATTTTTATATATATTACGATTTACGTTTTGTTTCCTTGTAGTCGGATTTTACTATATATATATATATATATATATATATATATATATATATATATATATATATATATATATTACAATCAATATGTATTGTAAAACAGTTACTCTTATTATTATCAATAGCAATCGTAATAATATAAAACACAGATCGATTAGACATAGTTGTACAAGATTTAAAGGGACTAATGTGCGGGCACCACACATTAAAGCAATTTACTCCGCAATACGTATACGGACGAAAATGGCCACCATACTGCTATAGCATAGGTAAGCATCTTGGATAGGTACTTGTGTGAACTTTTAGTGCCTTTTATCTCACGTCCCAGAAGATACTCTGGACATCTTCACGAAGCAATTCGCTGCCTTCCGGTCGATATAGTCCACATTCTTAGCGACTGGATCCCGTAAATTTTATCAAATAATATATGCTATACATTATCCAAAAATCAACGGTATCTGAAATAAAAAATAAAATAATGAAATTTTAAGGAAAAGCGTTTTAAAAATCGAATTACAACATGTTAAATTATTTTATTATTATTAATTAATATTTATTTTCTGTCTCTACAGATTTTTTACTTCCAGAAGACATTAGACATTCGCATTTAAATGTAGAAAATAAATTTAAGTGATATATTTCAGAGTGATCAATTTATTTAGGGCGATTGTCAATAAGACCTCACACAATTAAAGATTTTAAACATGTAACCAATCTCCCTGTATAACACTCTCTTATAATATGTGTGTGGAAATTAAAATACATTTAATAAATATAATGTTGAATAAATATTTATTGCAAACATTATTCAATGACACGCCGGGATAGCATCAATCATGTCTTAATGCCGCGAATATTTCAAGAAGGCTTTGTTAGAAAGAGAGAGATGAAGACGCCATATATCGAATCAATATGCGCGAAATACCTTTTACAATAACCGTATATTATAGCGTTTCTAACGATAACACAATTGTCTAAAATACAAAGAAAATCCAATCTAAAGTTCAGTTTATATCTATTGTTATTTTCATTATCCTATGTATTTACTAAGGTACATACGTCTTTTTGAACTAAAATGAAATAGTTTAACTGAACTCTCTATTGAAACTTATGATTCTAGAGTGCAGACCACAGACTGGGAAGCGTAGAATCCGTCCACCTTGTTGGTGGACATTATTAAGGCCCTATAACAAACCTGTTGGGTCCCCATATAGTTAAATGAATGTAAGGTAAAAGTGATCTGTCAAAAATTTCATCTGACTTTGTTGTGGGCTCTCCTCAGATAAGGGCTTTAAAAAACCTTATAGTTTTAAGTTTTAATTAAAAAAATTGTAATTTTAGAATCTAGAGAAAGGTATAAAAAAACTTATCCTCATTTCCAGTACGTTAGTACGTAGATATGTACTTTTATTATTCTGTCTGTAATTTCATAATTATTTCTTTACAAAACTTTTTCTCAGACCTCCTATTTTCTACGCGAATTTTTAAGTATAAGGATGCCAGTATAAGTGAGTAAAATTTGATTCCAGTTTCTATTAAAGTAAGCTTTTTTTTATGGCCCCCGCTATTGGGGGCCTCTCGTACCCCTATCTTTGGTGGGATAGGGACTTTATTGGCAATTTAATTTTTTCACATAATTTTTTATTTTCTCTCTCTTCTTTCATACTTTACTTTCTCTTTCGGTCTATTATCTATCTTTCATGTTACATTTCTGCTTTCTTTCCCTTTTGCTCTGTTCATCTATCATTCTTTCCCTTTTTCTTTTTACATTTTTATTTTACATTTTTATTTACTTATATCCTATAATTATTTTCTATCACAATTTTATGTATCATTTTGGTTCTATTTTGTCTTTTTTTATCTATTTATATATTTATTTACTGTGTTTGCTTTTTGTTTATTTCTATCGCACTTTTTGCGATTTTTTTGCAAAGGGATACGAATGACTGTTTATCTTTTCCGCCTATCATGGAGGCTATTGACTCCTAAAGTAAGCTTGTGGCGTACCCTATAAAACAAGGTTCATTGATGCCAAGTTTAGTTTCTTCAAGTGACCCAGGACGCAATGGAGTCGCGCGCGTTTGCAGGCGATGACGTCATTCTAAGCCTTAGCTTGCTACATAGCGCATGCAACTTTAATACATTTTGAATTTTTATGTGAAGTCTTACTATTATTACCATCAACACCCTCAAGCTCTTTTAGAATTCTTCACTGCAGAGGGTCGCGCTTTTCCTTGGTCGTGGATAGGACAAGTTGCTTCCACTGGTCTCTATGACTTACTTTAAATGATCTTACTTAGATACTTATAAAAATAAATAAAAAAAATTATTATAGAATTTTAAAATTGTATTTTTCGACTAAATGTAATTATTTATATGTAATGTACCGTTTATAATGTTTCTTTTTCTCCGTAGAATATCTACAAAGTAACACAAAGTGAATTGTGAGGTCTAATACAGAACGTAATGTGACGTGCGACATATTATCACACTCAGTGATACTAATCTCGAACGGTAGACAGTTGCGTACATTCGGCGGCGTTATGCTTTAAGGTTCTCCTTATACGTTTATTGCTCCATTGTTAGAAAACGTGAGTGATAGCCATAATGTCTCATCTAAATGGAAGCCGTTACTTTTGTTTACTAACACACATCTGTAGGAACGCTGTGTGCGAATTGAAATATTTCATTTGTCTTTACAGTGATGTCACCCTAATGTATTTCCGTATAATTAAATTTTAATGTAATAATTTTACCAAATAGTTACTTTAAATTAGGAAGCTTGGAATACATACTGCTGTCTATAATGTTACTATAATAATAAGTAATAAACTTTACAATTACTCTGCCAACAGGTCACGCGAAGAAGGAAAGTAGTTTTTTGTTTTAATTTATACATGTAAACATTTTTGTAACTAATAAATTATTGAAATGTCAATATTTACTAGATGTTATTTTCCACAAGTAATTACTCTTTTTTTATTTATTTACTCTATTGGAGATAGACAGTAACAAAAGGCAGTAAGAAAGTACAAACTTAGAAGCTTAGAAATATAAAATTAGTTACAATTGTTACCTTATAACTATCTCACTGAGAACAAATATTTATTTCAAATTATGTTTGCTTTGCAATAACGAAACAGAGTTCTATCTCATATCTTTGTCGAACATCATAAATCCCATCCATGTTTCTTTTATCGTTCGAAGTGGAGACTAAGTGTGTTTTAACAATGCTTTGCAAATGGAGAGGAAAAACGGCGTTATGTAGTGGTTTATTATTTACTCGTATAATCTTTTCTATTTATTATTTGTACATTCGATTAATTCTATTGTTGTTTCTGGAACGCGACGAAACCGCCGATCCGAATCGGTAAATACCTTATAATATCGTTTCTTCATTTCTGAACGTATTTTATATTAATTCTCATTTGTATCGAATGTAATGTTCTGTTTAAAATGTGTTTTTTTTTTTCGATTAATGAGCGCAGGCAGTTGCCGCTATTTGATACGGATCTTTCTTCTCCCAGCTGCGAGTCATGACAGCGTTTCATTATATACAATTTTATTATGGGTAAATACAGTAAATGTGTATATATATAAACACACACAAACACACACACGCGCACATTTGTGTGTGTATATATAAATATATATATATCAGCTCAAAAAATGTATGATTTTTACTAAATTATACACATTTCTGAATATCATATCCGTCTTGAGATAAGTTGATAAGGCGGAATGAATGAAAAGCTATTTCTATATTATCCTTTGCTTTGCACTGGGTTGCAGTAATAAGCATTGCACCTATTGATTTGACTTGACCATATCATTAATAAAATAATATTGAACCGCTTTATGACGGTATCATTTAACTTAAAATAAGCACATTCAAATCGCACCGAGATATAAGAAGAGATTATAGCAAACTCATGAAGTTTTTTTTTAAACTTTTACAATTTTCTATTTCAATAAATTAAAGTGACACCCTTAATATTCAAATAACCGCTTATACATAGAAATGATAATACATGCGGTATATATAATAAAATTATATTTTCTTAATTTTTATCTGTCTGTACATATCTTTGCTCCGGTTAAACTAAAAAATGACTGGACCGGACCGATTTTGACAGGCCTTCGCAGGTAACTTAGGCTATTTTTTTTTAGAAAAATACGTAAATAAAAAAAAAGGTTTTTTTTGGTAAAATTCCACGCGATAGAAGTCGCGAGCACAGCTAGTCTATATTATAGTAGGTAGAGAAATTCATTTCGATGCTTTATTACCACTTAGAATTTATTTTGTACAATAAAAGCATTTATGAAAGAATTTTAATTAAAACTTATTTTATTACAATCACCATAACATTATCCACAAAGTTGTTTAATCTGAGTTGTATAATAAATTTAATATAAACTTTGATGAATATCTGATTAAATAAGTTAATTGCTAACTCGTGTTTATTATTTCAAGTCACATGAATCCACAATTAGGAAATACTTTAATTGATGGAAAACGAATTTCGTGGTGTTTCGTTTACTCGATATAATTAAAATATTATATTTATTTATAATATTGTTATTGCAATATCTTTTGTATACTGTTATATTCAGTCCGAAACTTCGAACATGTTTGTGGCAATGCGCCAAAGATTTAAACCAACGTATGGGGTACATTAATTTTCTTAAAACAATGTTTCTGTTTTTGATTTTTAAATTTTTTTTAATAAAGTCATCATAGACTACGATTTGAAACGAATACGTTGTCTTGAGAATATATGACATGACTAATTTTATTGCTATAAAGTACCGCGAATGGGTTCAAAATGTAAAACCTACGATGTAGAAATATGTGTCTATTTGGAGGGAGGTGTGTGTGTGAGAAAGAGAGAGAGTAAGAGAAATAGTGGAGATGCATAGAATATTATTATATTAAGTCCTCTGTTCACTTTAAAGAAATGCACATTTCATAAATTTGATTGTGACCAACATATACTTACAGTACTCTTTATGAAAAAGTGACAGTAAGAGTACTAGAAGTAGGGAGAAAGAGATAGAGAGATAATGAAAAAAATGTATTACATTATATTTTTAGTTCAACAGAATGGATGTGCCTGTTGATCTTGTGTGATCGGCCTTCTAGAGTGAAACAGAGTAAGAAAGAGATCCAGCAGAAAAGTTTTTACTATATAATGTCTATCTTTAAAGATACGAAATGGAGGAGAGTGAGTGAGTGCGAGAGGTACTTTGAAAGAGATTGTTGTATATCGTGTATACAGTAGAAAATTTTAACCGTTGTAATTTTAATCGTGTGACTGGCTAATGAGAATGAGACAGAGTAAGAGGGGAAGATGAACCGGAAGAGATTATAATATTTTGTGTTCAATTCAAAGGAGGGATATCATTTATTTACGTTAGTACGCCGTTTAGATAACGCGAACTGAAACTTTTTTACAAACGATGCAAATAAAACTTATTATGCGAAGTTACGTTCCTTTTCCTAAAGATAAATGACTTGGAAAGAAGAAAGATCATGACGTCCTCTTTTGTATTCAGTGTTGCTTAGCATTGCTTGTTTGGGATTTTTAGACGGAGATTTATTTTTGTTGGCAGTTTTCCGCCTACGCGTTTGTATGATTGAATTCCTATGTTTATTCTTTATATGTTACCACTGATAACTGAGTTCCGCTTTTTCTAAAACAATGTATTTTTTACTTTTACTTTTTTATTCAATGATTGATGGGCAATTTATGTTTGGAACACTAGTAGAGTTAGAGTTAGAGATGTAAGACTTGCGATCTTAGGTCGCGGCTTCGAATTCCGCGATAAAATTTTACGTAATTCATACTTTGTCTGTTAGTTATATAGGATTGCTACCGCTTACAAATAAGTTTCTAGAAGATGGATAGCAGCGTCATCTGTGTACTCTTATACCATACGATCGCCAATCTGCCTGCCAAACATGGTAAGAATAGTATATTCGCTCCTAGATATCTTTGAGGGAGGCCTATCCTTTCAAGTGGGTATCTAAGAGCTGAAACGATTATCTCCATAATAGCGTGAAAGTATTCTATAGGGTCTTCACTCTACAGCCACGAAAATTACATTAAAAATCACAAGCTTTTGAACAAATATGGTTTTCAAATAAGATAAAGCCATGTAATTAATTTGTATTTAATAGTAATTTATGTTTTATTATTATAATGTATGTATTGTTCAGTGTTATGAGTATATTAAATAAAACAGATAAAGTAACGCCGTTTTATTTTTAGTACAGTAAAATAAAATCACTATTATTGTAAAATAAAAGTAAATTTACTGTCAATCTGTTTATAAATTCATCAATAACAGATTTTTATTTTAAAGAACAAAGGCTCATTGTTGTTACTTTGATAAAAGAAAATCACAAGTGTTTTAAAAAAATTGTTTTTAACTTTTAAAATTTGACCTTACTATTTGTCTGTATTTCATTGTTATTCTATTATAAATATGCATAAATAAATAAATTTATCGTTTTGTTATTTTAGCGGACGAAGCAATATCGTTTTCTTTTGTTTTAATAATAACGCAAGCGTTGTAAAAAACATGTTTATCTTTTTAAATTAAACTTTATAGCTACTTTGCATTTAATTGTTATAGTCTGAGTAATGCAAGTAAATTATGTCTGCTTAAATGTTCCAGCAAAGTATTAATTTTGTTACACGTTTAGTTGTTTCGTATTAATTTGTCTTAACACTGGGAAAGACGCAAATGAAGATTTTAGCCAAGACTTAAAATTCGGTTTTCGCTTTCAGATTTATAAACGGTTTATGTTTAATAATCCCAACGTCTGTTCCGTTCCTGATAACCGGCTTTACAAAATTAATAACCTTTTCATTACATTTTTTCTATTATATAGGACATGTATTGTTATTGAAAATGTCAGTAGATTCTAATAATTTTTTTTATTAGAGACAAAGGAACGGCAGCGTACAACGTCCAACACAAAGTACATATTTTTTTTGGGACCGGACTATCATTGCTGCCCAAATGGCATTTGCATATTTCACACAGGTTCAAGCTGACAAGGCGCAGAGGACGCAAACGTATTATATGAAAATTTTTAAATCAGTATATCGTCGTCGTTTCAGCTTATAGTCGCCCACTGCAAGGCATAGGCCTTTCCTCAAACGTATCTATATGGAGATATACCGTTTTCGCTACGCCTGGCAGACAGGAAGGCAGTTGCGGTGAAAGAAAATTTCGTGATGACACCAACTTTTAAATAAATGATTAAACATAATCACAGATTATTTATCTTTTACTTACATGTTTATTATGTTACAACATATTAGGTTTACCTAAATGAATGCATACTTTTTACAAGTGATCCGAGGAAAAATCCCGTTTGTGAGATACTTTGGAACCCTTATCATTGTTTCTGCAAGGCACAATCTGTCCCTTGAATTTTCTAAAGGTTCATATATCACAATCGCTACACTTGGTAAGCGGGTAAGTAGTAAGTAGTGCAGTGTGATATCAAAATACACAGAAGACGCTGCTGTCCATCATCTGGATATTAGTTTGAAAGCAGCTGCAATCCTTTACAATTAAATCACTAAGTATTGGTTATATTTCTTTTCTCATATATAGGCGAAGCATTTCACTTCTGTCTAGTCTGATCTTATGCGATGACGAGGTCTACGACAATACGTGCTTGCCTAGAAGAAACCTATTCATTCTAGTCTTGAAGACTCCTAAGATATGATTTTCTAGAAACAATGAATCCGATAGATTGTTCCACTCCTTGGCTGTTCGCATTATGAAAGTACTAGAAAAACTATTAGGTTTGTATAAGACCCGGGAAACGAACACGCGACCTAGGGTCGCAAGCCTCGGACCTCTACCGTTGGACTACCTCTGCGCTAAGTAATATATTTACAAGAACAGTATTTACTTCTTTTAATATTAGTAACTATTTGCATCTATTTTTAGTAAATCCTCTTACTTGACCAACTAAGATCAATCTATCCAATAGTATTTTGAAATTAATCGCTCTTTGGACAAAACCACATTTTTTTTTAATTTTATGCCTTATTTCCAATTTCATCATATTTCGCTCTACATGTTCTGTTATTGTACTATTAATATAAATAATATAGTAAAGATTAAATTAATATATAAATTTTAATTATATTTTCATAAATAAAAATTGCCTTGAATTTAAAACTTAATTTTTAAAGCATAGCGATTAGTGTATATCACCCTAATAGATATCTTTTAGAGAGGCCTTCCTTGCAGCGAGCGTATATGTTCTGAAACGACGACTACGAAATAAACTATAAAATTGAAATATAATACACATATATCTAGTAATAAGTAGAAATATATATTTTTTGTTGACATTGTAATATACACTATACTTTAGTGACAAGTTTCATGTATTATTGTTGTTGAATTATTTATTAATTATTAAACTCAGGAACCCCAAGGTTCTGTATTTAAGATACGCACCAATAAACGCAGCATAGGATGTTCACCCATAAGCTGGACAAAAGTCATTGTTAAAGTGGTCGCTTCCGGATATATGTGAAGTCTATGGGGTAGGAGTATATTCAGCAGTGGACAACATACCGGTGAAATAATGATGATGAATGAAGTAATAGATAATTGTTTACATGTTTATGAGAATAATTTCTTTAATATATTTATTGACTTATAATTGCATAAGTGATGTCGCTTCTGGTAAATTTAAGGAAAGTTAAAGCTGGACTAAATGGATGAAACAGTAAATTATTGTATTTTTTAAGAAACGTAATATATCTAATATATAAAATTCTCGTGTCACGGTGTTCGAACTTGAACTCCTCCGAAACGGCATGACCGATTTTTACCAAAATTTACATGCGTATTCAGTATGTCTGAGAATCGGCTACTATCTATTTTCCATACCCCTAAGTGATAAGGGTGGTCCACCCCTAAATTTTATTTTTAATTTTTTAGACAATCTTTTTGGTTTTTATTTTATTTTATTATGATACAGCATACAAAAATACATACAAACCTAAATTTTCACCCCTCTACGATCAACCCTTAACTTACATTTTTTAATTAAAAACTTTAATTTTTTTTGCAAAACAACGTTTGCGGGATCAGCTAGTAGCAATAAATAAATAAATGATAAAATGTACTCTTTTGAACACATTAATAATGTGAACAATTTGTACATAAATCTTGTCTTTAAATGTTATTTCAAAAATAAAATTTAACCTTTAGCACTGACACCTGAATCTCAAAGAACATAACATATCATCCTACTTAACCAAATTACACAAACTTGTATGACGTCACAGTGAGCGTGTTTAACTTAGACAAACAGGTGGAGTACTGGTATGCGGGCGACGCGTACATTCCCACACAATTCCAGACAATAACGCCGTCGTTATACAGCACTATAAATAAATATAAACTTGCTGTACCTTTTTCTTTGCTCAATAAAATTATAACTCTATAAGATTGGGGGCCTCTCGTACCCCTATCTTGTGGTGGGAGAGGGTCTTTTTTGGGCAATTTTTTTTCACTTAGTTTTTTTTTATTTCCGTTCTCTGCTTCTATTCTTCACATGATCTTTCATTCCATTCTTTTATACCACATTTCTTCTTTCTTACCCTTTTGCTCTGTTTGTCTATCATTCTTCCCTTTTTCTTTTTACATTTTTCGATTTGTATTTTTATTTTACATTGTTTCTTATTCTATAATTATTTTCTATCACAGTTTTGTTTCTATTTACATTTTTAATCTATTTACCTTTTTATACTCTGTTTGCTTTATTTCTTTCTATCGCCCTTTTGGCGATCTCTTTACAAAGGGGTATGAATGCCTGTTTGTCATCTCCGCCTATCAGGGAGGGTATTGTCTCTTCCCTGATTTCAACGCCAGCTTTACGACTACTACTTTCTACTGTATTTTAATAAATATTTAATGTTTATAAATTAACTTGTAATAAATTTACTTAGTTCATTAAAAATGGGAAAATATATTATAACAGTAAAAGGATTGTGATGTACGCGACTAACCAGTTTAACTATAACTATTGAATTAAATGAAGTTTGGTAGATTTTGCGTAACCTTTTCTTCTTAATACTACTTTCCTGTGTAGAAACGGACTCCAAGCTAATGTTGTCGCCACAGCCCTTGTCAGTTGGAGCTGATAGCTTGAAATCATAGTTGTGAATATTCTGGACACCACCCGCCTTCTTGTTGTCACTTTTCCAGAATATAATCCACACAACCAGTAATCGTATTAAGTCCAAGTCGTATGCATTCTGGGCAACTTTATGCAGCGAACTGCTTACCGGCGAACCAATTAGCAGGTTATGTTAGCGCAGATGAGTATTGCGTCATCACGGCGCTTCTCCACCAAACAAGTTTTTATAAATAATGAGGCACATTGTTAATGCAAGTGAGTAGTAATGAGTGGTGACTATTTTTTTTTAATGGTCACCGCTATTGGGGACCTCTCGTTCCCCTATCTCGTGTGGGACAGAGACTTTTTATTTCTAATAATTTATTCATAATTTTTTTTATTATTATCATTCTCCTCTTTCATGTATATAATATGATACATGAAAGAGGAGTATGATAATAAGACCTGTCGTACTGTTTCTTTCGTTCTACAATTTTCCCAGTCTTTCCCTTTCATTCCATTAGAAATACATCCATCCTCAACCATTATATCACATTTTACATTTTTTTTGCAACATCATATTTATTGTTCATATATTTAACACATATTTTCTTTATAATTATCATATTATATTATACTGTTTATTGCACTGTTCTTGGTTACAACTTTATTTATTTTCTTTTTTTATTTTAGTGTTTTAGTGGTGACTATTAGTCGGTAGACATGGTGTAGGCAGGCCTCCTTCTGGGTGAATCGAAGACGTAGTTAAGGCTGCAGGAAGTCTTGGATACCATCACCACAGGACCGGTCATAGTGCGATCTTTGGATGAGGCATATATCTTGCATTAGACCTCTATCGATTGACATGATAATAATAATAAAAGCTTGGTATAACTAGCTCTACTACTCTATTAAAGATTTTGTAACATAATTACCCCAAAAAAAAAAACGTTCTGCCAATGTGCTTTTGTAACACGTAGATTTAAGTTGAAGAATTCATTTAAAAGGTCGTTCAATCTGATTGTAGTTTCAATCAAATAGAGTTCTACTCGTATTCTTCCCAAGACAACAAGTGATTATTGTAAATGACCAGTAGATAATAATATAAATATATTAATAAATTTTATAATAATATAAAACCCTTTTACAATGAAGTAATAAAAAATAATTCCTTTTTAAAAATGAAGCATTCATTATTATCGTCTAACATAGCACTTGTTCAAACTTTCCTAGTGTTTTTCGAAAGGTAACTATTTTAATACTTAATAAGAAAACACTGACATATATGACATTGTATTATCAAGAGGGCGATCAAAAACCCGATGGTGGACTCTGTGCAGTTGGTGTCTGGCATGAGAGTGACGGAAGCGCTCACACAGGCAGGTCATAGAGACCGATGGAGACAACTTGTCGAAAGGCGCAAGCTTCAGAGAGATCTTCAAGAGATACACATGTTCTATATTTATTTTAAGCATACAATGATCAAACGACTGATAAATGTGTATTCACAAGCTGTATATGTATGTATGTAAATACATTTAAAGGTCGGTAAATAGTTTTCAGACCTGTATTTTACAATGAAAGTAGTTCCATAAAATAATTTTCGTGTGCTACGAGTTGCTACGTTGGCCTACGACATGTAGCATTGTACTACGACATTTCATAATATCTCGTATATTCGCGAAGTAATATTAAATAATATGAATATAAATTTTCTGCCAACGAAGTATTTATTTAAATGTTATAAATCTCACGAAATTCACTTCCCTACGTAGCAAGAGGCCGCTCGACTAGTTTTCATAACAATGAAGCCCGTGCGAAATATGAAATAAAATATTCGTCATCTACGGAAAAGGTTTTTCAATTCGTCTACCCTTTCTTGGGTTCTGTAAATACGGTAAGGTATTTGTGAGATTGTAGAATAATTTTATTTAATTTGTAATCTGTACATTGTTTTAAATCAAATCAAATAATAACAGTGTTTCAGTAATTCATAATTTTATGCTACAAAATTAATTTAGTATTGAGGAGTTTTGTAGACGAAAAAAAATTAAACACAGTCCAACGGTTTGGCACGCCAAATAGATGGTTGCTGGGACCTTTGGGTTCAGTGGAGATATCTGTGAGGAAAGTGTAACGTTAGATGTCCACTGATAAGATTGATAGACGACCTGATTAATGCCGTCAGAAGATACTGAATGCTAAATGCTTTCAATAGGTTCAGCTGAAAAATCTATGGAAGAAGCCAATGTCCCGTAGTGGATCTCCTACGGTCGATAGGTATACTGTACTAAAAAAATTAAATAGGGCTAACAATAAATGTAAATTGTGATTATATATCTTAACTTGTTACCTTCAGGCAAAATGTGGCACGAGTCATTCATCCTGTAATTTATTTTGCGTTCATCTTTACAAGCGAAGGTAAGAGGAAATTTAGGAAAGTAACAGCAACGTGGGAAGCTTTTCGAATGTGGGCGAAAGCTTATTTAAGGCGTTACTTAAAACCTTAATAAAAGACATTGTTTCAGAGCAAGTACTCTTTTTCAAAATAATTAAATTGTCATTGTACTTGTAAAATCGCTGGGTTGTGTCAGTAATTTTTTTTTACAATGATAATACTGAAGGAATATAACACAAAACTCTGGGAGCATGAAAAAATAAAACATTTCGGACAACGAAATTCGACTAGTTTAAATTAGTTTGAGTTTTGGGTGAAATCCATGTTTAACTTTGCCTTAATTATTTGCCAGAGGTCGACTCCCGTCCCTTACCTGGCCTTTCAGTAAACCGTCCATACTACTTTTAAGGATAATATAACACTGAAACAACGTTCGCCAACTTTGTTGAAATATAAATTTAATCTCATGTTATTTGAATACTTGCGATTGTTTACAAAAGTAATAAATTTCATTGAATTATAAAAATTGTTCAAAAAATTAATTCATGTCTGGTTGTAGTAAATAGAATGATAAAAAATCTATATATTTGTATTCAAGTGTTTCAATTGATCGAAACGTATGAGAGTTAGTTTGTTGACTCATTTATATGGTTGATAAAAAAAATGTTTAAATCATTTGTTCAGTTTAAAATCAATCAACCGTTTAGTTTATAATCAGCTTTTCTCAACAGATCAGCGATCCAAGCCGGTGGTACTGCTTATGTTGTTAAAGTAATCGACGTTTTAAAAGCACATGTAAATGTCTACTTTAATAATGGTAGTTTTTGGTGCCTCTCATTCAACTCTTATCATGGGTGAACAAGGTCTTTATTTACATAATATTATTTTCTTTTTCTTTTGTTTTCTTTTAATTTTCTTTCACAATATCTTTCATTCCTTTCCATACATTGTCTTATTTCCTCAGCATACCTTTCGAAATTCTACAATTTTAACTTTATTTCTTTTTAATATTTGTAGATATTAGGAACCTATTATAAATAATATTTCATGTGTACAAGAATTCAATAAATTACCCAAACGGTATAAAAGTTCTGTGCTAAGCGACATATTACAAGTTGAAGATTTATTTAAATAGTTTTTTAATTGTCAATAAAATATTAATTTTAATCTATGCAATTAGAGCGCAGCACCTAAAACAAATTTTATTTCTCACACATAGTCTAATATCAATGTTTATTTACGCTATAATAATAAAAAAGTGGTAGTCCAGCGGTAGAGGACTAAATATTGCAGTCGTAGGTCGCGGCTTCGATTTACGGGATACAACCTTCTATTATTGTCCTATGTAGGATTTCCCCCCTCTGTCTAGAAACTGTAAACAGAAATATATAGGCTCTGACTATATTAGACGAAATTTTGTTGAAAAAAAAAACCTTCTATTATACACACTTTTTGCTCAAATAATAAATGACACTGCCACTGCCACTGCTCACTAACACGCTTCCAGAGTAAGTGCAACAACGTCTGCGTTCCATAATAAAACACTGTGATCGGCAACCCGCCTGCTCACCTGTGCGATTATTGTATATTCCCACATAGATATCTTTGGGTGAGACCAAGGCTGAGTAGTGGTCGTGTGTGGGCTGAAATAACAAGGTATAAAAACATTGTACGTTTTTTTTATCGAAATCGAGCTATTTTAAAATCACCTCCTATTGCCTTTGAAACTTCTACCGCCTACATAAAAAGCACCACCGCTCTCTAGGGATCAGTTTTACCTATATTGAGAACATGCGATCTAACACTACCCCGTTTTCAGCAGTTTTTATTTAGTTTAAAGGCATAAGTCTTTTACTCGAACATTAAGCTTTCTTGCAGTGAAAACGATATCGTGGCTTCAACTATATACGGTGCTTTTGCCTTAAGCTTTCTCTATTCATGTTTTTACTTCTCATACGATATTTTCCAGTTTAAATAGGAACCATATGTAACACGTTTGTAGGCGAAACGATAAATATAAAATTTTGATCACGCATTTTATTTATTTATTTAAATATACCAGCGGTTGATACAAATATATTAAAATTAATCATAATATAGTATCGCATAAAATAAAAGCGTTATTAGTACCATCATTATTTGTAGACACAGCTTTACTTATAATAATATAAATCGTTGAAAAAACGTGAAAAAAATTAAATCTAAAATATAAATGTCATTAAGATTTTTTTCATTTATATGTTTTTATGTGCATAAATCGCTATAAATATATACGATGTACATAATTTAAGCGACAGATATAAACACAAGCCTGTTTTGCATTTGCCTGAGCATCATAAAATTAGTAACTCTCTCTTAATGACTCTGAAACAACATTTAATGACTCGGAAATCTTTTATTTAAGTGATAGTGGGTAGATCACATAGCATATAGAAAGAATGGTTCCCCTCCAACCAATTACTGACCATAAAATTCTGGAGTGGTTACCACGGTCGACAAGCGTAGCACCTCCACCTTTAAGGTCGGTGGACAGACAACCTTGTTAAGGTCGTCAGAAAAACTAAAATGTAGGCTGCTTTCAACCGGTTCCATTAAACCTTTTTTGGAAAGGTGTATATCTCTCAGTGAACTTCCTAAACCTAAAATGATGATGTTGTCATCAAAAATATAAAAATAGCGTTGTAAAACTCGAAAGCTGAATTTCGATCAAATAGGTGTAAGTAAGTTAAACATTTCATTCAATTATTTTGCTATTGTACAGAAGTTTTATGATACATCAAAGTTGCAGTGGTTATATAAAAAAAAAAAAAAATTTGAAAACACCTAGTTACTTTGGAAAGAGTAGATTTAATTAAACACTTCATTAGATTTTCAAGTACATCTAATGAACCGTTATAAATTCCCCTTTTTTACAGCGAGAAGATTTCTTTCTCGAATGATTTTCTTTTAGAGAAAATTATTTCACTTTACTCCTTGAATATAAATATCTGTTGGTAATTAAGTTCGTTTTGAATTAAGAAAGTAGTAAACGACATTGATTATAAATTTAAAAGTAGTTTTTACGGCACCGGAAGTAGGTCCATTTTCCAGTAAGCAATCTAAACAATTTACGTATATAACTACTGGAAAATAGTGAAGTAGTTTTAAAGCACACTAAGCAGCTCGAATATCCTGATAATTGCAACCGATAGGTCGTAGTTGAGTCCTCTTCGGTGTCCTTGAAATGAAATAATAAAGGTGTATTAATTGACAACCAAAGTCGATTGCCGATGTCTCAAAACGAAGGCTTTTGCACTTATTCATTCTATAGAGCTTCTGTCTGAGTGACTTAAAAGCTCAACGGCCTTGTGATTTCGAGAAATAGAATATATAACTCATACCTCATTATTTAGTTCGTAGAAGTACAGAAATTTATACATGTAGTGGATGTTATAGACTGCCTCCGTTCAAATATTTCAATACTAAAATAACTAAAATAAAGAAACTTAGAGTTTATCTACTGCATTAATGTAATCTGTGACACATCGACCCCATTGCTCTTAAGTATGAAAATATTCGGAATCGCTTGAGAGTGACTGGAAAATAAAAAGAGAAGGGGTAAGAGGAGACCAAAAACCTAAAACATGGAGAAGCCAAATCACCTGGTTGATGAAGTCATAAGTTGGCACGATACTGAGTAAGGAAAATGATCAGATATAGTAACCGCCCGCAATTGAAAAGTCAACACTGTCATTTGATAAAGAGCATTATTTACGTAATGTGGAACTTTACTCAATGTGTAAAATATTCTATTCTACATGTTTCCTAAGGTATTTTTTTAAAAATTGTAAATTTAAATAAGATTTTTTTTTCTTTTAATATTAGGCTTACTTAAATAATGTTTAAAGTGCAGTTTGTAGAGGTAGTTCTCTTTAATATATTATTAAAAAAATAAATTTTCTGATATAAATTACGTAAACGTTTAATTATTTTAAACATTTACATTAAAAGAATAAACAAACGCAAGTCGTACATAGTTTTATTTTATTTTATTTTAACTTAATTTCAAACATTACGCTTAATGAAAATATTGGTGGTGATTTTCGTGAGAATTTTCCTTTAATAACTTTCTAATATAGGAAACAATTTTTTTATAAATAATGTTTATATTGCAATTTGAACATTTTCATACAGTGGTAATTATGTATGTGTGACGATGCACTGTACAATTAATTCATATATATTATTTACTATTACAATACCACCTTATCATAGGAAATGAGCAGTGGTAGCCCCCCGGTAGACGACTTAGACTTGCGATCATAGATCGCAGGTTCGATCCCGGGGATACAATCTGTTATAATTTACACCTTGTGCAATATTTATATAAAAATGCCACTGTTTTCAAACAAGCTTCCAGAGGATAGGCATTCGTGTCTTATGGGCACCATAATAGCACACAGCGATCGACAACCGATATCCTTTGGGAAGGCCTATGCTTCGCATTGAGTTGAAGGGTTGAAATGACAACTTACTTGGGAAAACATTGCATGGAAATAGATAGTTAAAACAATGATTTTCATTAATTGTATCATATTTTTCAAATATTCAAAATCATTTCAAATTTAAAATAATGAATATTCATATAATTCAAAATTTCAAAATAGAATAAGTCTCTATGTAGTTTTATTGTTTGTGTTATTTTTTAAATTATTAAAAATATGTCACGTTAAGAAGTATGTAAATACACTTATACATATATGGTCATAGAAAAATAACAACTATACATAGCTCACTGCTGATTTATTTTATTAAATAAATCAACAGTGAGCTATGTATTGTGTATGCAGTTATAAAAGGCTTATTTAATAAATTCAGACTGTATAACAATGTATACAAAAAAAATGTTTTTCCTAAATTTACGTTTACCCGAAGAAATTTCATAGTAAAATTATTAATTCCTTTTTATATTTCTTGTATATTTTGATTTATACATATTCATGTAGATATTATATATAAATGACTATCTAGTCAGTCTATGCTCGATCGATTCAAAAACCAAACATCCAATCGCCGTGAAAATTTAGTCAATTATTAAATAGATATTTTGATCAGTACATGTTTGAGATGTCAAAATTGCCTTTTTATTCGAATTTTTAATTACATGTGTAACACAGTAACGTGTAAACGGGTACACAAAGTATTTTATAAATATTAATTTATACATGAAATACTAAATTTACATAAAAATATACAATTTTTAACATTATGCCTACTAAAATAAATTCCGCAGTGAAATCAACAGCGACTTTGCACAGTGCTTCCTATGTCCTTTTTAATTTGTTCAAATTAAAAAATAAAAATACGGACAGCGGTCCAAAGAAAGCTTGCAATGTTATTACCTTACTTCTGTTTAATTATTCACGGGGAAGTCGGGAGTAATTGGCCGAGTCCAAGGCACCGTCAGGCAATCAAGATAAAAGCTCCGCAACAACGGCAACGTGTGTGGCCCGCGGGAGCTTTGTCCTCCGAGCGGACCGGATTAAGAGTCACTTAAACGATTTATATTATACCGTTTACATTATTAAAATGTATAAAATTTCTCTTTTATTAATAAAACAAATTTTTACGAAGTAAATTAAATACTATTACTTTACCTTTACAGGCTATATAGTTTTTTGTCCCAAATTAATGGCAATAGCAACAATAAGATCCCAGATATTATTAAGAAAGCTCCTAAACTTCAGCTATTACTAAAATACATATTAAAAAACGTTTATGCGCTAAACTTTAATATACTGTTTTTACACATGAAGTTAATTAATTACGAATAATAAACATTTATAGGTGAAATCGTTTTTTGTACCAATTAATGGCAATAGTAACAATAAGATACCAGAAATTATTCCCTAGACCCTAAACTTAAGTAATAATCAAAATAAATATCAAAAAACGTTTTACCTCTTGACTTTGATATTCTGTTTTTACACGTGAAGTAAATTAATAACGATTACTATACCTTTACAGATGAAATAGTTTTTGTATCAATTAATGGCAGTCACAATAATTGGGTGCCAGAAACTATTCAGAACGCCCCTGAACTTCAGCTATAATTAAAATGTCAAAAAATGTTATATAATTATAAAAAAATTTGATATGCTGTTTTTACGCATGAAGTTAATTAATTACGAATACATATAATATCAAAAACCGTCTTGACGCTAAACTTTGATTAGTATTTTAAAAATGTATTTTTTGTTTTATTAATTTGAAAAAGTTTTTATTTACTAAATCAAATTATTATTCATGCGTACATCTCGAGAAGAATGCCAAGTTAATTTAATTCAAAAACTAGAATCAAATTTCCTAAATCATTCAAGCTTAACAACAAAAAATAATATCTCGGGGTATTTGATTGGTAGGATCAGTCTTTTGACGAAATCATTTCACACTTATCTGTAAATAGTTTTAAAATACGCAAAATGAAAAGTTCATCTTCCATTTTGCGTATTTAAAAAATGTAAAAACTAGTTTATATTATTAAAATAAATAAAACTACATTGTCTATCTAAACAATTTATGTCTTTTGTTCTTTTGATTGCCAAGTCAACATAAATTAACACACAGCATAACATTACAGCACTCTGTGTTTGGCACTAATCGGTATAACAAACTCCTGAAGATGCCCCGTGGAGGGATGAAACACGTGTTGAGCGATTTAACGGTGGCAGTTGTGTAATTCGCATTGTTTGCCGCATACGCATTTGTCAGCGCGCTGGCGGGCGGTTGCACGACTGCCACTGCATGTACGGAAGTGGCTAAATATTGGTCCTTTTCTTACGCCTACCTGTATATAACGCCTATAACGCCTGATTCCATTAAATACGAATTTATATATTTATGATACCGACATTTCAACTTCATGTTGTTTCTATTTGTAAACACGTTTAGTAATTAAATAAAAGTAAATATTAGTAGTAAAAAATCTTTTTACGTTTCATTTTTTATTCTTCGCATTTATTTTAGGCCCTAAAAGTTACATTTAAAAACGAGTACACTCGCAACGGGATTTAACCCTTTGAGGCACGGAATTTTAGAAAATAAAAATACCCATGTTGCACATAAATTTTATTTCGTTCAAAATTTAACAAAACTGGTGTGTTATTATTAATAAGGATATACAATGACATAAAAAAATAAGAATTTAATTCTGTTATTAACTACTCAAAATTTTCGGTTTCAACACTTGATAAACCTGTCATATGATGATAAACCTTGCCAGCGCAATCGAGTATATTTTTAACAATTGCTAATGGTGTTGCCAATTACTTTAAATATTTAAGTTCAGAAAAAAATATATGAGTGCGCAACTATTCCAACATTTCCAGGTGGATCGAGAAATGTCCCATCATGCGTTATTACGAATCAAAAAGGTGGAACATTTTTAATACCAGCGTGCACCAAAGGGTTAAAACAAGCAACTGCTAGGTACGCGGTAATGAATTCGAAGATATTTGATTATGAATGTGATGTATAGGTAAGTGGGTCAGTAGTAAGAGGATTAAATACGGTAACGGAGTCACGTTTGTAAACGATTCTCGTTTAGGTCAAGAGCAGCTTACAGCTACGTGGAAAAAAAAATCATTCGTATACATGTTTTACTGAGTTAGATTTTTTAAATTTTTCTACACATCTAGCTTTGATTTATTCGCAATATAAATCAGAAATAATCTATCAATCTATACAATCCTCTGTATTATTAAATCGTGAAAATAATTAATTAAATGAATTTTAGATATAACATTGCAGTCAGTTTAAAAGCCACTTCAAAAGGAAAGTATGCGGAAAGTTGCCTACTAATATCTACTGCAAATAATTGAAATAGTTTCCTCATATCAGTTTTTTCACTCACACATTGTTACACTTGAAACTAATTAACACATAAAATTGTATGTCTTAAATAAAAATATATATTTATTTCGCATATTTATCTGTTTTAAACAATATGCGGATTTTGTAATTAATCACAAATGAATTCTATATTAGCAAAATAACGAAGTCCTCATTATATATATAAAATATGTTGGCATATTCATAGTTCACTATATTGCAAATTGAATTTATTTCATCAAATCCCATCCACAATACACGTAGCCTTTCAAGAGAGTGTAGAAGTTTCAGGTGATACAAGGCTGTTTGTTCTAAGTGATCTGAAGAATGTTCTTGTAGTAAAGTAACAAAAACAGTTGCTTTGGCAACAATATAAATAAATTTGTAGTAATTCATATTTTTATTACTCTTAAATAGTTCTTAACGAATAATATTGCTTCATACCTTAAAATTAATTTAAAAATAGAATGAAAACAATCAGTATTACCATGTTAACAAGAAGAGAATTCGAACATCAGTACTACATCGCTTGAAAACAAACCTATTCATCATTTTAATGAATATCGCAATGACACGCTTTGTGAACGCCCCGGATAATGTAAGCTCGAACTAACAATGAACGAGTCGATGTTTTTTCTCGATTTTAACATGAAACCCATATTATGAATTTATGTTTTGTAATCATGGGTCATACTTAAACTTTTCTGTTCGGCACTCTAGCATTTAATTTAAAAAAAAAATTGAAAATAGCTTCAGATGCTGTTTGTATTTATGTCATGTTACTAAAAAGGTAAATAATTTACAGTATACTCTCCTCTCTTAATCGAGAAATTCAGAAGGCCAGTCTGTACTAGTAGATGTTGAAGATATATATTTATATATGTATGTATATTTGATAGAAGAACATGCTGAATATACTAGATGAGGAATAAAAAATGGAAAATAAGATTGCAGTAGAATAGAAAATAGAAGTAAAATGTATGTAAAAGAACAAAAAAGAAAGTTAAGGATACAGTAAGGACGTTAGAGAGATTATAACAGGACAGAATAAGGAGCAAAAATCATCTACATCAAGTAAATCTCTGAATGTCTTCTGCTAAACATGGGCCTTCCTGATGGTTTCCAATAAAAACGGTTGAAAACAGTTTTCAACCTCTCCCGGCGATTTTAACAAAGACAACTGTCCATATAATGAGTGAAAGTCCTATACTGCGCTTGCCGGTCAATGGATTCTACTTCAGAATGTCTAGGCCCTAACAAATATTTATTTTGCACACCATACAAGCAACCCAATACCAGCGAGAAGTGAAAATTTTAAATAAAAGGTATATAAGATGTCTTAAGTAAACCACAAATACAAAATCTTTTAAGTTCTATAGTACAAGTAAAGGCAAGAGAATATGGTATAGCGGTATAAGTTAGATTTAATAATGTAAAATGAATGGAATGGTGATAAAAATAAATTAATTAAATAGACAAAGTTTAGTCACGAAATTGACATAAATAATAAAGAAATTGAAGAATAAAATCCATCTACCAATAGCTTTGGTATTCGCATATAGGAATATTTTCCTAATGTTGAAAATGATTTTTATTGCTGTCTTATAACGTTATTTAATATATCTTAAAAGTAGTTTCAGCCCATAGACTAAGATATCTATGGGGAGATATACTATAATCGCCAGCCTTTATATGCGGATTGACGATCACAGAGTAGTATTATGGTATGCAGAGATCGTTGTTGCCCACTTCTTGAAACTTGTTCATTTAGTATATAATAATATTTAATTATCAACAATATCGCTCTGAAATGTGAAACATATAGCTAACCATAGTGTAAAAGGGCTCTCTAACTAATAAGTATAGTATCCCTTATATTATAAAAGCCTCCATAAGTATGTTATGCTCAAGAACAAAGAGGGGTTTTAGTCGGTGTGAGTTTTACATAATCCGTCCATAATGCCTCAATGACGGGAAATGTAAGCATTCCCCTACATAAAAACCATTGTATATTTATCACGGATATGCTTACGTAGCCATAAAAACATAATCGATATTACAGGGAAGTGTGACATATACAACATGAAAGAGAAAAATAAATAAGTACATCAAAGTTTCGACTATATCGAGTTCAGTAAATCTATTCATTTTGTAATAGTTTCATCTGGGTTGATTAAAAGTTTCCAAACTCCTGCTTAATTTAAAAAATATATCAAAGAACGTTTGTCCGTTAAGTTTCGATACACTGTTTTTATTTCATAGGAGTACGGTTTCCTGCCCATTCTTCTTCTTGAAGTGCCTCTCCAACTAGTGGAGGTTGGCTATCAGCTTCCTGCTCTCTTCCTTATTTTTGGTTCTGCGTAATAGCTCAGCAGCGCTGGCGATTCCGGTCCACTCTCTAATGTTACGAAGCCACGACTTCTTTCTCCTACCAACCTTCCTTTTACCAGCGACCTTTCCCATCATGATAAGTTGAAGGAGATTGTATCGTTGGTGTCGAAGAACGTGTCCCAAGTAAGCGATTTTCCTTTGTTTTACTGTGAGCATTAGTGTGTTCCTGGCCATGGTTCATATCATTTCTCATATTTAGGCGATTACAATTAAATATTCTTCTCCTTTTTCAGTCACTAGACACATACTGTAAGGCATAAGTCTTCTTACCTATATAGTCACGGTAACCGATGTTGTATCCAGCGACTTTCTACAACCTTGTCATCCACCTAAAGGGAGCTTACCTATTCTTCGTCACGGTTGCTACTCAATAATCTTTCCGCCCCAACGTCTACTGGTCGCTGTTGCTGCACTGCCACTACAGACTGTAATTCATCTAGCTATGTTCGTTACCTTGATGTTTCTGCGGTTCTTCTCATTTCTTATTCGGTCTCGCAGCGAAACTCTGTTACTTTTTGGTTGACCATGAGCTTTCTTATAAAGCCAACCGTAGGCGACCACGTCTGGGATCCATATATCATCACTGGCAACACACATTGGTCTAAGACTTTCATCTGCAGGAACTATAATTATTCAATATTTATTAAATTTCAACGAAATATATATTTATATAACTTATCTTATATTCTTTAATTCGCCCGTTGTTCTCAAGTCTGAATGAAGCATTTATTATACAAACAGGTGTAGACGACTCATTTTGACATACGTAATGTAGAGATTTTTTTAATTTGTATTATATATCGTAAATAGCTTTATTGCAAAGATATTAATTACGTTTTATGCAGTACCTGTCACATATCTCTTTCACACGTTCAACTTACGCGTCAACCCGTCTCTCTTACACATTACTCTTGTACCTCTTTCATCCATTCAAGTTAAACTATCTGTACCTCGCTTTTATATTTCGCTTTCATACACCAATAACTTACTATGCGTGTCTTCTTTTAAATCGTATTACTTTGGAAGAGTGTGTGTAAATTAATTTAAAGCCTTTTAATGTTCTGTGACATGCTTATCTACAAGTTGAATGTGCATGAGATGTCTGTTCATCATCATCACTCTTCCATAAGACGTCCACAGCTGGACAAAGGCTTCACCCATATATTTACAAGAGACTATAACAATGTTATCCCTCCACTTTGTTGGTGGAAGTCATACGCTATACTTGTGGATCCGTGGTGTCCTGTGAGTTACATAGCCTTTCTATTGCCCCTTCAACTTGTAGTTTACTATCATCTGCCATAGTATTAATAAAAATGTTATAACTTGTATAAATTTAAATGAAATGCACGTTCCATTTGTTATAGAGACAAAAGCAAGCAGAATAATTAAATTACCCTTTTTATATCACGAACAATGGCCGCTAAGATGTTGCGAAAAATAACTTCATTTATTCTTACACTGCTGGTAGTAAAAAAAAATTCGGGACAGAATGAAACGTAAAAAGCGGAAAATGGACCCTCAAGAGTTTCCGCTGTGATTATCTTGGACAAACGTAATTAATTTCACGTGCCCTTCCTGGCGTCTTTAATTACAGGCCCGTTCAAACAAAGCCGTCTTGCACAAAATTTTCCGTGACTATCCTGGTTCATAAGTCTTGTGTTGTAACTCAAATTATATTTTATAACTTATTAAAACATTAACTATATAAAGGGTAGCTTTGTGGTAAGTATTGTAACGACCAGTAAGCGCAGCATAGGATGTTCAGAAGGACAGACTACCTTGTTAGCAGCATTTATAATCTCAAAATAATATTTACGAGATTGTGTCAGGGATAATATTTGTAGCTGACTAGGCGTAGTAGTTTGGATGTTGAATTGGCAGTAGTCATACCAACACAATATACAAGCACAATAGATGACCACTAGAGTCTTAAGATTTCAAACGGAGGGTGCGGATTAGCACGCGTAGAGTAGGGTGACCACCAACTGGGTGGACAGTCGAGATTATATTGTATGAAATTTATAAAGAAATTGTATTAGCTATTAGAAGATCCACAGAGAAACAAAAGTATCAACTTATTCTATTGGTTAGCAAATTTGAAATTTCGGTGGTCAGACCACATTGCACGCAGAACAGATAACCTCAAAATTTCGAAGCGAGACTACGGATTGCCATGCATAGAGTACGGCATCCACCTGCAAGGAAGACAGGATACCTTATCTTTTTTATGAAATTTATAACGAGTTCGAATTAGAAATTACGAGATTCATAGAGGAACTTAAGTTACCAAGTTATTCTATCGGATTGTCAATTTAAACTGGCAGTAGTCAGACTACATTGCAAGCAAAACTGATGACCTCAATTTTTGGGGTGGGGACCACGATTGGGCAGAGAAGGGTGCCCACTCACATGGTAGATAGTCCATTTTGCTTATTGTATGAAATTTATAAAGACTGAATTAGCATTGACGAGATACATATATGAACAAAAGTAACCAAGTTATTCTATAAGGTTGCTAAGTTAAAGTAACAGAGGGCAGGTGACATACCGCGCAGAACAGATGGTCGCTGGCGACGTGAGGTTCTGGAGTGAAGATCACGGTTCGGCTACGGTAGCGTACAACGTCTACCTATAACATCGATATACGAAGTAATTAAGAAATTAAGATCGTCCGAATACCCCTTTTGACGTTTCTTTTTGGAATTCTAAAATGATCGTCATATGTATTTTTTAATATTGTTAGTACAATTTTGTTTTTTTTTTGTGAAATATTTCAGCTGTGTGTATTCAAATCTGTCGTAGAGAAGATATAAACCTTAGTTTATTTAGAGATTTTTTTACAGTTATATCTATACACATTTTATTTAATGAATTCTCAGATATTTACTGTCTTATATTTTGTCTCAATTGTTATAATTTAATCATTACATTGAAATAAAATGAATAGTGATTGCAATGCAATGTTGAAGGAAATCAGTCGTTTCGGTGGAAGCGTGAATTCAATTTCTGAACACGAGATTTTGTAACTTCGAAAATATTTGCTATTTATTTAAGCGAAAATTCTATTTCGATGAATCTTGCCATTTGTCATGCGATAACTAGATGTACTACGTACAGGGTGTTTGGCTCATTTATCAGCAAAACACTTAGAATAGTATAAAGCGTTCACTTTGAAATATGTTCCACATATTTATTTTCTCTATTATAATGCGAATTACTCTTTGCAGTACAAAGTTCGCACGAAGCGACTAAACATTTATTTTAGAGTTTTTTTAACAATAATTTTAGTATATAGTGATCCGAATTTGGTAAACGCTTTTCTATTATCATTACGTTATTTATTAAATTGGGCACCATTGAGATATAGGATGTATCATAAATTAATTGACATCAAATGAGCTATACATTCACTCATTTAAAGCTTTAAAACCTAAAAACAATCACCCTGTGTATTGGTCATAGGTTTAAGATCCGTGATTGGGGATACTGGTTTTGTCTGGACAATCTTGGTTTTCAGAGAGCCAATACACAGGAAGGGCTCATTAGCTACGCTGGTTCACACAGACTACTACGTTTATTCAATGATTATTTATTTATTTATTTATATATCATTATTATATATCATTTGCACACAGAAAAATATAACATTACATGCAAACATACAAACGAACGTGCACATACACGAATACCATTCCTCTAGAAACAATTAATAAATGTTTTCACATGTTTGTCTATTTATTATTAGCTCGATTTTTTTTTTGGTTTTTGGTTTGGTTTTGTGTTTTCACAAGTTAAATTACTGAAGTTATTGTGAGAGATATACGTATATTATTATCATTATTTATTAGCCGTTTGTATATACAATAAAGAGTATAATATAGTGGTAATGTAATATTATACTTATAATATTTAATTTTAAATGATTTTTATTTGTACCACTACACACTAAGTCTTAGACGACAATAAAATAAAGAGAAATTGGAATTCGATCTAAGCTTTACAGCTTTAAAGTGCTAAATGTATTTGCTGAACGTGTTGCAGATTTTATTTTGTGGTTTCACTATAAAATGGAATGACGTTACAATGTTTCTGTAACACTCGTTTGTATGATTTATGTTTGGAAAATTGTTACTTTTACATTTACACATTTTTATTGCGTGAAAATTATGATGATGGGATGATGGAAATAATTATAATTAGGTGTATTAAATAAATAAGAAAAGGACCAATATTTAGCTACTTCCGCACATGCAGTGGTAGTCGCTGATAAATGCCAAACACAGAATAATCTACTCGGTAGTAACTAATCGGTGTAACATAACTCCTGAAGATGCCCTGTGAAGTGGTGAAACACGTGTTCAGTGATTTAACGGTGGTAGATGTGTGACTCGCATTATTTGCCGCATGCGAAATTATCAGCCGCACATGCAGTGGTAGTCGTGCAACAAAGTTTACTGCCCGCCAGCCCGCTGGTAAATGCGGCTAAATGTTAATAATGGCTAAATATTGGTCCTTTTCTTTCTTAAGATGGACTTACGCAAGGTAACGCCTGAATCTATTAAATATATATTATGCGACATTATTATGATCACCGGACGATGCCTCTTCGGAATCAAAGGGGAGAAAAAGTATATATATATATAGTTGTTTTTATTAAATATCTTTTGTTCGTTTCGCCGCTTTCATATCTCAGGAGGTGACTGGCATTTCAGACTGATAATGTTGTTATAAATAAAATTAAAACCTACTTTAACAAAAGTGTAATTTAAATAGGTTCGGGAATATCAATAGACAAGGAACTTTTGTCAATGTAATAAGACGGAACATATGTAATAAAAAAGGTTTATTGAAACATTGAGAATTTATTTTATTCTAGAAAACAACGTGTATAATTTTAAAGATAAATATTTTGTTTTGTATGTTCAGCTCAGGTTACGTTCCACTTTAGAAGTATATTAACTGGCTTGAGTCGGTTGTAATGTAAATACAGGAGCTTCTCTGAGAGCAAGCTTTGTGTTTGTGAGCTCTCGTCACGGAGGAGCGAAAATGAATGTTCTGTTGTGAATATTCTAGAATATTCTATCTTGATACAATTGCAGCATTACATACAGTGTACTCTTGCGAAATTAGTTGATTATGTTGTCATACCTAGTATGAATAACACAGATTATGTACAACTGTGTTATAGCAGTGTGGACATCTTGTTATATATTTGCAAATAGAAGATATAATCACTCTTCAATGTTCATTTTACGGGATCATATTCGAGAAAATGTATACTGTACAAAAGATAGGGTAGCAGAATTGACACTTGACATTCCATTTTATTAAAATACAAGAAAGAATATAATTACATATACAAATGCCTTAAGGTAGAATCGAGGGGGAGGGGGGGGGTAGAGATGTACAGTCAACGCCAAATTACCTCATTTTATATATTTATAAACTCTTTATTTTACATCAATACAGAATATATAAATAAATATGTTTATTTTTTTCAGAAAATGGTTAAGAACTATTTACTAGACCTATAAATGTTTATCTGTTAATTCATTTCTTTTTCTTCTCGTGTTTCTTTATTCTTTCTGAAGCAAGTGCGATTCAAATCAGTTTGATGTTTTTATTGTTTATTGTATTATATTAAGAGGACCGGAATGTAATGTCGCTTTCTTAAATTAATTTCACACGACTACATTTTTGACAAATTTTTATTTCTAATCAACAATATATTAACCTTCGTATCAACAACCTTTTGCCATCTAGTATACAAATTTTTAACGCCGGAGCATTAAAAATTAGACAGACGACATTACTTTCCAGTCCCTCTAATATTTATAATATATATTATACCTTATTTATTAAAAGTGTATACATGTATATTTACTGGTATGTTTATTGGTAAACATGTATTTTTTACACGGTAACTACCTATTATTTATACTTCTGTATGAGAAGACCGCTCATTGTAATTTTTGTTTATAATTATAAAACTTTTTAAATGTATCCTAGCGTGTACAATACAGAATATAAAAAATTTAAAAATTAAATAGGCAATTTATAAAGTATATACAGCTTGGTCATTTTATCTACCTATGAGCAGTGGTAGATTGAGTTTAAGTTTTTGATCAATGATAGAAAAAGAATAACGACTTCGCCATTTTTACATTTTTCGTTGCGGCTATAGGAAAATACATATGATGACAAAGACGGAAAAATTGTGAAAAAAAGTATTTAGTTGTTGTAAAACTTAAGTTAAATTGAAATAAAAAAGCCTGTTAGTTACACAAAAAACGGAATACAATGAAGCTTCACGTCGTCTTTATGCCTGTGTTTTTAATTATTTACAAAGACTTTTATTTTCTATTAACTATCCAACGTTCTATCAGTTACAGGAATCGTAATAGCTCTCGACTGTATAATTGAGCCCCGGGCCTTGGTTCAGAGGGGACGATAATTGGCTAGCTAATGCCAGCAACGGGTGTTTCTGATGCTGTTATAAAAATGAATACTGGAAAATATTCCTCATAACGTGTTATTTTTTCAAATTATTCCAGTAGCTTATGGCGACAGTTTAAAATAATGTTTTTTTTTATTCTTTTATATTTCATTTCTGTTTTTTTTTTTCAAGTAACACTTTGCCTTTAAAAACGTTATATGCAACTTTAGAAATTTTAATTAAAACGCTGGGAAATCTTTCAGGAGTTCCGCGAAAGATCCATCAAGGAAGTTATATATAGAAGGTAAATTAATAGAGTTTCAGTAGTTGACGTACAGATGAAATTATGATGGTGATGATAATGATGATGTTTTAATACGATTAGTTTACTTACTTTACTTCTTGGGTATAGCTAATAATTTCAATAGGGATAATGATAGATAACAGCTCTTTACTATTTTTAAATCATTTGTGCCGCGTGTTTTTATACCATACATTTAATATGAGAAAGTAACATATTTTTTATTCTGTTTGAATCTGCTACCAATATCAGGATAATATGTTAAGTGCTTTGTGACGAGATGAACATGTACTCCTCTGACACATCTGTTCACAAACTGTATATTCGTTAATACTTACCATCCAGTTTCAGGATTCTGTCTATCAGGGGCAGTTTAACCTATTATGACAGCTAAGAGCATCGTCTTGGACCATCATGGTACAGCAATGATATGACAGAAGCGGCCAGCCAGCGCGGTGGCGGCAGTTATCAAACGCGAGCGCCCTATGGGCGGCTTCTTTATCGAGCATTTTGTTTCAACTCCAAATAAACCTTATTTCACGTATTTAAAGTTTAAAGGCGGCCAGACAGCGTGGAGCAATGAGTGTTATTCTGCAATCGTAAAAAGAAAGGCCGTAACTAATACAATACTGTAAGCTATACCTACTTATAAAATAGCTTGTTGGAATATGAAAAAACTTTCTTGTTACGTCGGCAAAGTTAATAGTTATAGCCGCGTTCAGGCCTAGAGACCGCCAGGGTTTCATTGCACACGAGCTAGAGCTGTCCCTGCTGTTTACTTAGTCTTTGAAGACTAGGAGATTCCCTTAACCAGCTCCGTGGTTCCTCAGCCTCGAGCACTGTACATCCCTAAGGTAAAACCATGTAATGCTAAGAAGTTATACTTCTATATTGCAAATAAACCTAGCTTAAACGTGATGATGCACAGTATTTTGTATTAGAAAACTCTGAATCCAAATTGTGATAGGCTGGTTGTGTCATTTCACTGGATGATGTCTCTATGGTAATTGTATCTTTTGAAGCGTTTGTTGCCTATAATAGAGAATTTCGAATTACTTCACGGGAATTGAATATGGAAGCGATTGTGTATCACGAACAATGGGGCGCAACGAGGCCCCACGTCACAATCTACTGCAGTCAGAGCGACAGTCGAATGCAAATGTGAAGGCTTTGATCGGCGTTGGCACGACGCTTGCTCTATGAGCGTATTGTGGGAATGTTCATACATCGTTGTCTGGTAAATAGAAGACCATTTTTAATACTCATTATTTGTTCATTACAAACTAATTACCATAGTGTCACGGGTTTTTTTTGAAAGATACATATAAAATTCAGAAACGAATTGTACTGACACATATATTTTTTGGTGGCCTCTTTTGGGAACCTCCCCTTCCCTCTATCTTGTCTCAGGTAGGGACGTTACAACTGGGGTAAAGTAATTTTTTAAGTTAACTGGGACAGATATAAAATAATAATATGTTTCTTTATATGTAATATTTTTTTTAAAATAGTAAGCCGAATTTTAAAAAGCTATATTATGTCTTTATTTTCTCATTACATTATTTATTATTTTGGAAATCGTTAGCGAGTGTATACTGTACATTTTTTTAACGGCCTTACAATTTAGGTAAACTGTTTTTTCATTTCGTTCTTTTATTTTAATTTCTCTTTTCTTCCTTTACTACCTCTAATATTACAATATCTTTCTGACCTTGACATTCAAATCGTGTCCCGTGCATCGACTTCCTTCTTACATCATCGTTTCTAGACCACCAGTTTGCTACAGTTTTGACTCAATACTTCGATATCTTTTCATTTTATTACTTATAGTAATTTTTAACTCTAGTTTTATTTATATACTGCTATCTTATTATCTTTTCTTATTTACTAAACCTATATTGCTTTAGTCATGACTAGCTTGAGATCTTACTCGACCATTTTTGACTTACTTCCGAGTCTTATCCTTTTATATTGCAAATTATACTACTTTTTTGGCGAGTACTAGGAATATAGGGCTACATTTGTCTTCGCCCATAAGGGAGGCGATGCTGTCTTCTTCGATTCTCTTTCCCATCTCGACCACAGAATTAGAATAGACAAATGTATTAAAAACATTAAAAATTATCATAAAAGAAAGCAGTCAGGAACAATCAGGAAACGTTTAGAACTCTCCTAGACCTCTTTTTATGTTTTGTTTAAGGATATCATTATAAAGGAGCTCATTCTGATTTAGTTATCATACAAATTAGTATTCCACCAGAAATCTCTGATAAATGTATTTGTCATTCAAAATGGTCATGAAAAGACACGACTCTTGTAGGCTTTTATTAAATCACAAGTTTGGAGTTATTATAGGCTTTTTTAAGTTGAAATACGACATAATAACTACAATAGTAATAATAAATAAAAAATTGACTGTGCCAAAGATTCGACTGCAAAAAGTCTCTTATTTATTTGTAATAAACGGAATCGCATTTTTAACAAAATTCCGTAAAACATTATTGGACTACCATTTATAAAATTCAAAGCGTGTTTTAAAAGGAAATTGACGGGAAAAGCTTAATATTTAATAAACTAATATTTAAATGACAAGAATCCTCGGCAATAATGTCGCTTGATTATTTTATTTACATTTAGATTATTTCTAATAAAATGCTGCTGTGGACTTTCTTCCTGCTTATTTTTCAGAATTATAACACCTTTCAAAGCAGAGTAGAGTCAAAAATAAAATAGATTCAAAAATAAGTTAACCATAAAAAGAGTTCCGTTAGAAGTTCTAAAGCAAATAAATTAATTTTATCTTTCTCTTTTTTAGCTTTAGGGGGTTCAGTTTGGTTCTATTGCCGTTACAATTGGGTACCTACCGGAAAATATTATTAGTACACTGACAGTGATTTTTAAGTAATTACAAAAAATACCTGAGCTTTTATAGACTCTTATTAAGTATAATATCTTAAGTTATAGGATGTTCTAGAGGAGCTTTATTTAAATAAATTATCTTTCAACGTTATCCAATCGTACGTTATTGTTTTTTTGTATAGAAGTAATCATAAAAATTATGTGTTTATAATATGAAAAAATTATAAGTAATCTATAGGATGATTGGTTATAGATAAAAAAAGCTTAATTGGGGAAAAATGTTACACATTTTTCTTATTGGACAGTAAAAAGCTTTATAGCTTTTAAAACTGTTTCCAATTGTGTGTAATTATTTTTTCTTTATATAGTAATGCGATAGGTCAATAACTTCTTGGTGTGCAAAATCTGTATGAACAGATAGTTAACAACGACTAATTTCAATATATGGTTATCCAAATTTCGTAAGTAATATATTAGAGAGACCGAAAAGTAATGTTGCTTTCTAAAGTTAAATTCACACGACTACATTTTTAACAAGTTTTTATTTCTAATCAACAATATATACACCTTCGTTATCAACCACCAACCTTTTGACATATAGTACACAAATTGTCAATGCCGGAGCGGCAAAAATCAATCGATTTTTCTGTAAAATGTGTCGACAGAAACAAAATTACTTTCCGGTTCCCCTAGTACATTAATTGACAACAAATGAGCTTTAAATTTCTCCAATTAAAAGCTTTACACTAAGGGTCTTATATAGGTGACTGGTAACTCACCTATATAAGACCCCTCACTTGATTATTCCTGGAACTCTTCCAAACCTGAAGGGCATGCGTCTTAAGTTATTCACTCTACTCTGGCCCAGAAGTTTCTGATTGAAGAGTGAGGGTTTAGCGGTAGGTTATGTGTGATCTTGAACTCATAGAGAGCAGAGATATTAGAACCTCAAACAAGAGATAGTGAAGAAATATCAATGACGTTTATGGTCAAAGTTATTCTGCAAACAAACGACAAGAAATTAGAAGGAGTTTATGAATTTATTTAAATTAAATTGGTACAATTATAACTAAAAAACACAACATGTGTTTATTAGTTATAATTGTACACAAAAATATTTACCTTTCAGAGAAATGTACTCGCTGGAAATGTTACGGGGAATATTCCTAGAATTAACTCAGCTACTTCCTAAAGGAAATTATCTCCCGTAGCTTCATTTCTATAATAAATGTTTGCACTGCTCTTTTGTGATATAGTTTTTAATGAAAATAAACGAAGAATTAAATTCTCAAATAATTTTAATATAATTTGTTACGTTAATTTTATTTGCCTTGTATATATCATGTATCAAACAATAGCATATGTTCATGAATCGTAATATAATATTCAAACTTTTGTTTATAATTATAATCTAAGACTGCGTTTAAATATCAGGTGTAGATAAAAAAGTCTTACGTAGAAAGTAACTCAAAATCTTTCTTATCGCTTATACATATCGGAAACGAAAACAAAAAAAATGCTTCTTTCTTACTTTTTCTTTTCTCCCTTATTATAAACTTCTGCCAATTTACAGTTTCAGTTAAAACAAATATTGTGAAAATAAGACAGCTATCTCATATGAAACCAACTCGGTAACCTAACAAGACACTTATTTAATGATGACATATGTATATACAAATCAAAACCCGAAATAAATGGTCGGTCAAACCTGCATTTTTTATTGTAAACAAAATTAGATCTACATTTTATTAAAATATGTTCCGCACAAAAAAGACCGCGAAAAACAGATTTGTAGGTTTATTAAAAAAATTACGTTATGGTATTTGTTCACACTAAATATTTCGATTAAATATCATAAACAACTCTTTATTTAAATACTTAATAAAGTACGTATATTACTTCTGCGTAATATTCATATTTAAATATAAATTATTAAGCTTGTTGATTTAATAAAGAAGAGCTTTCAAGTAAATGGCTCGGAGAAATTCTGTGATCTTGGAGCACTCTTACTGCGCTCCTTAATATGAATTAAAAATATTTAGCTGTCTTTAATGCAGAGTAAGAAAATTTACTCAGATAATGTCGGTAGTATGTTAAAATATACGAGGTTATATGAATATTATGATTTTAAATCGTTCATCATGTTAAGCTAGATACTCTTAATATGTCACAGAAGAACGTAAGAATGTCCTCATGTATTTTCCCGAAAACACAAGGCAAATTTGAAAGTTGTAGTTGTAATGTGCAGGCCATAGCCTGCAGAATAGATGGCCGCTGGGACTATGAGGTCCACAGATCAGACAGACCACAGATCGAGAAGCGCAGCATATGACGTCAAGCCATAAAGTAGATTACGCTGGTTGCAAGTCGATTCGAATCGAATTTATTGTATATCTATGGGGGAGGAAAATATAAAGCAATTGGCGATCTACGTCTGAAAATTATTTCAGCCGTAGATTGACCATCATCATTAGATCATGATGATGTAATAGCTAACGTATTATTCACCAATTTGTTAACTTAATTAATAATAATTGTCTTTGAAAATAAAATACATATGTATATCTAACGTTTTCGGACTAACCGTAAACAAATATATAAAGTCACTGAATAGAATTTCTGAAAGCCTTTCTTGTTACAAAAGGAACATGTACTCTCTCGTTACACAGTGGATCGGATATAATCGTAAATATCAGTCGCCGAAGCACTTGACTTGCAAGTGTCCCATGGGTCTCATAGATGGATCCCCTGTCGCGATTTAATGAGAGACCGAAACGAAACGAATTTGAGAATATAGTATCACATTGCATTCAAAATAATTTTGTAAATGTTTCATTTAAAGTTGATATTGCGTTGATACACGAATAACCTACATATTTAAATATTTAAAAAGTTTTTTCAAAGACAGTATTTATGATACTATATATTGATAATTCATTTTAAAATATTTCCATGTATATAAACTATTTTATTACTTTTCGAACGCATAGTTGACATAAAATGGGCCCCGAAAAACATTTATTTATAAAATTGAACCTAGAAACACGACAACAGCCCTTGCGATTTATTTATCTACGTCACGTATCGAAACTACCGCGCATTACTATCCTCTTTATCTAATTTGTGTATATCAGTATTTCCCGATGAGGCCTCGCCCCACAGGGGAGCAATTTGATTGTTAAAGGCAATTCGAAAGTAGACTCGACACGAATTTATCCCTTTCGCTTTAATAAAAAAAATACATCTTATTTAAAAGGGCGTAAGAATTTTGGAAAGGTTAAGGTGGAGCATAGCATATAAAAGGTTAAACAATACTATTATATATTATAAAAATATTATCAAACTGCACGCGGAATTACGTAGAATATTATTTTTATGTATTAGAAATTATTCTGCCAGCCGGCTTTGTGCAGCTTCTTTTGATTTTGATTGAGCCCGTGGAAACAGAGGTCCAAGGACTAAACATTTTTACGATGGCGATCGTACCTCAGTTACGACGAAGACGTCCACGCGTGGAGAACTTTACCCGTGTAGGTGTATAGTGTAGTGAGTGGGGTGTAGTGTATGAAGCACGATGCGAAGACTACTCGGAGGTCGGGAGAAACACGGGCCTTTCCGGACCGCCCTTGCTTGTACGCGCGTTAGGCGGACGCGGCCGCCGTGTCATGGGTAAGTGAGTAGTGCATGACTTGTGCATCGAGGCCGCTGGGGCTTGATGTGAGGCGTGTATCTTGGCGTTGAGAAAGGGTATACAGAGAAAGCGCTCCGAGGGATCGGAGGCTTTGCGGAGTTTTGCGGCAAGGATACAGACCTAATTGAGGTCTGCTTTGGCTAGATATTGTGCAAGGGCTTTAAGGCAGGCAAATGATGATGCCGATGGGGAGGTAGGGAGGGTGGCGGGCATGCCTCTCGGGTAGAGTGGCTTCGCCCGGGCTGAAGTGGCTAGGGGGGGAGGGGGAGAAGGGGTTTCGAAGTGGGCTTTGAAACTTTCTCCGCGTGCGCTGAGAAGGTCAGGCGGGAGGTCAACGGGCGGCCGGCCTAACTTGATTCTTCTGCGAATCTTCTCTTTTCTGATTCGACCTCGCAGCGAAGATCTCAGCATAGTCCTGTTCATTCATGTTTTAGGCATCCTTAATACTTTTTTTAAGGCCTTTCGTAAACAACAGATCCATAAGTCGTCACCTGCAACACACACTAGTAGAAAACCTTGGTCTTAAGAATCTTCGGCAGAAAAAAATTATATTTGTTATTAATTATTGAAAGCATTTTTATCATTGTTACTGAGCAAACAAATTGTATATATTGTGTCCGGGAATCCATTACGAACAATAACCGTTTTCTGGACAGTAGCGATTTTTCAACGCGATAAAGAATATTGCAGTTTCTAGTTGAGCTTCCGATCAGGATAGTTGTTATTAAAAATGATTTCATGCCAAAAAATGCAAATAAATAAGTTACTTTATATTCTGACAGTTTCATTTTATATATGACCACTTATGGTCTTACACTTTGAGCGTGTTTGACTCACAATAGTTCAGCGAATCAAAGACGGTTATACTAGGGATTTTTTAAAGGGATTGAGTAAGAAATTAAGAGATACGTAGAAGAACGAAGGTACCAAACATAGCCCGGCGGATCACTAATAAACACTCAAAACATATAGTCCCAGTGCAGAATAATAAATTATTTATGTACAATGTAAAAACTATAAAAAAATAATTTATTTCCTATTAAATATTATATTATTGCAATAGCACTAATATAATGTTAGTGGTTAGAAATTACTTATTTAATTCGTAGACATAGCATTCGATTTTCGAATTTATTATTTTGAGTATAACATCGTCGTCGTTGTTTCAGTCAATAGTAGCCTACTACAGGGCATAGACTTTCTTTAAAGATATCTAGGAAGGATTGGCAAGCGGGCTGGCGATCGCAGTGTAATATTATGGTACGCAGAGGAAACTTCTTTGTGAGCAGTAGCAATCCTATATAATTAATGCACAAAGTGTGAATTATATGAGACAGTGTCACAGGAATCGAACTACAGTAGCAATTCTAAGCCCTCTACATACCCTCAACATCTTCTGAGGATGCCCCGTGGTGGGGTGAAACTCGTGTACATTAACGGTAGTAGTTGTGTTTCGCATTGTTTGCCGCACGCGCATATATCAGCGGGCTGGCGGGCGGTACATCATTGCACTACTTCTGCATAGCGGAAGTAGCTAAATATAGGCTATATATCCTTTTCTCAATAAAAAATAAGATACGGAACCGAGAAAGTTGCGATATAAATAAAAAAAACATGATTAGTTATTAAATCGTTAGATTAATGTGTTATATGTACGTAAGAGAATCTTAATGATAAGTTTGCATGTACCGTGTCGTGTAGGCGTGGAACCTCGTTTCTCATCACTTAAGTTTAAGACGCGTCACATGCATCCGTTGGAATCGTCTCGCACCGTCGCATTCGACCGGGCATTGAATGATGGATACATCACGTGATTTTAATGACATCTACGTGACAAATCGTTTACAAATACCACGTATTTACGTGACAGTTGAACGACGTTCTGCGCTGTGGAGATAAACCTATGTTATTTTCTCTTTTATGACCTAAATCAAATACCATCCGTATCATAAGACTTCCACTACAGGATATTGGCGTCTCCAAAATATTTCCAAAGAGATCAGTTTTGAAGCGGCCTTCATCTAGCGCAGAGTTCCCCAAACTTTTTTGTGTCGTAGACCCCTTGCCATGTTTTTTCGTATTGGGTAGACCCCCTACTTACCTGATATTGATTTCCTGTAAATTTCTAACTGCAGTGAAGTTTAGTGTTAAAAACTTAAAGTAAAAACACATGTTAATTTATACATTTATTAATTGAATTTAAATTAAAACTACTCAAAATAAAATTTTGTATCTGTTATAGAAAATATATGTAACATATTAATATTTTTTTACTTCATAGGTACTTTTATAAATAATGTAAATGTTTTGATATGGACCCCCAAGTTTTTTTTTCGTTGACGTAGACCCTTTGCAGGTTGTCATAGACCCCTAGGGGTCGATATAGACCACTTTAGGAATCACTGGTCTAGCGTCTTATATCGACCTTATCTAGATCGTCAGGCCACCTTGTAAGTGAAGGTTCCACTGTCCATATCAAGGTATGAATATTGCATGTATTATGCTTAATTACTATTTGTCTTCGTATACCATAAGTACGCGTTTGAAGAAGGTGATTAAAATAATCGTGTCTAAGTAATCTTTTTTCAACCCTCATCACTTACAATCACACTCTGTTTATATGGTCACAATACGAGATAATAAGAATAAAGAAACATCCTGATCTTTTATTTATAAACGATCAAGCAAACACATATTTAATTAATGTGTCAGTTTTAAGATTTACTATAAATGTTTTTATATGTATTAACATTGTTGATGCCTGTTGGTGCCTTAAAATAAAAAAAATAGAGTATAGCTATAAATTTAAATTCGATTTTCAAATTTAATAAAAAATAAGTTTTGGTGATAAATATATTGAATCAATATGAAGTAGATTTTGCCCGCATGATAAAATATTCAACGAGACGCCGGTAGCAATTTTAAACATACGGTTCAACATTTATAACTCAAGAATTAAATCGAGTTAGCTCTACATATATATATATATATATATATATATATATATATATATATATGTAGAGCTAATATATATAGATATATATATATATATATATATATATATATATATCTGAAAAAGTTCTTAAGGATGTTGCTGTGACTTTTCTAGATAGGAGATTATTGTCAAGAATATTAAAATATATAGTAATAGTAAATATGTATACGGAATGAGAGGAATAACAACGAAATCACTCTATAACCTAATGAAGGAATAAGGTCTGTCAAGAACTAACATCAGGATCAGCAACGGCATTAGAAGGTTCTGGAAAACATGAATAGGTAGGGCGAAGTACCTCTTCGAGAAGTTTAACGCCAATGTATCACAAGGAGGCTTACTTGAAAAAGGGTAATCAAAGTATGAATATATCATGTGACGATTTTGACAGATTGGTTTTTCTATTTAATTATTTTGATCGAATAAGTCATTTAAATTGATATTTTACTTTGGTCCTTCCTATCTATTTTATAACGGCTAACAATTGGTCACTGTAAACCTGACATTCTAATTAGAAACGATTTGGTTTTGGTAACAGAACGATATAAGGTCGTTTAATGGTGATTCGGAGTATTCTTAAATGCAAATGAATTGTGAATATTATTAAATGAAAAATATTACTAAGTTAAAATATGTTAAAAATAGGTTAGTTAATACTTTACAAAGAAGTTAGTAATATTTTAGAGTGATTTAACTCTTAAATGCTTCTTTAGATATTTAATCCTTTCAATGTAAACATGACTGAGTGGATAATCTTGAAGCTACTGAAGAGTCTATAGAAATAAACGAAGAGATCCTGTTACCCGCCTCATTACGCGCAAACCATCGCAATGGCCCCGTAATGAACGATCTGTATTTTTATTGAGCTATATAAACACGGCCACGATGCCTTTTTCTCGAACTTTATGAACAGACCTGAAAATAAAAATGTTCTCGTGGTTTCTTTTCATGATTTCTATATAATTGGTTATAAATTTTATAAGGATTTCATTAAAGATAATTTAAAATTTTATTGTTTATAGATGTAACAGCTTTACACGAGTGGAAGTAGTCGTTTGATATCGATAGATATATAGTACACCCTACCCGTGAATTACACAGGTATTAGAAGTAATAAATAAATAAAAAAAAAATCAATATTCTGATGTTGACTACATATTAAAATTAATTACATGTCTTTGCAGACTATATACTGCCAGAAGTTATAGGCATGTCGCATTTAAATAGAAAAAAATGTGTGTAATATATTTCAGAGGGATCATTCTATAGAAAGTTATGGGAAAATGATGGAAAACTTTAACGCTTTTTGTTGAAAAATGACTCACAGAATTGAACTCCAGTATATAAAGTACTTACGGGTGATTATTTCTTTCCCGGAAACAGTTGGGTAATACGAAAGTAAGTCGTACACTATTTCCTCAAAATTTCCCCCAAATTTCGAAATTGGCAACGAACTTGGCGCTAACGAACCTCTTTGTTACACCTGCCGAGTTCGACTTTTTTTCGCTGGCCATTATTTTAAGCTTCGCTGACCATTCGTATTCATTTTCAAAATAGTTTGGAAAAACTGTAGCAAACTTGTTTCGGGGAAAAAAAGCCTTGTTTAAAATTCGATAAAAGGTTGAATCGTATAAGACTCTTATTCTTTTATTTTTCTAAAATTACAAAACATTCGTTAAATTATTTGTTAGAGAGAGACAATATCTCAGTATTCCTTTGACTCACCATGTGTCGGGTCCATCACGTTATAGGAAGTGTTAGTGGCGCGCGAAGTACAGCCAACGGTGGCGATGGGTACGAGAGGAGAGCCTGATCCGTCGAGGTGTACATTATGTTTAAGAAATAGTCAGTACTAATATACGAGCCTACAAGTCCACGCTTCTTTTCATTGTAATTGCTTTAATTTGTACCCACCTTTTGTGATATAAAAATTCTAAAAAAATATCTCAGAGTTACTTTTTCTATTCCTACTGCGAGGCCTGGGTAGTCTACATAGAGAGTGGTCAGTGCTCGGTGCTCGGTGCTGACGAATCTCGTAACAGGCTTAAGGAATCCTTTGCACTGACGTTCACCTTCACCAACCAGTTACCTCTAGTTATCTAATCTAATCTTAAATGATCCTACTAATGCCGCTTTAAAAGCTGTTTTCAAAAATAAATCAATGTTTTTCCTTTCAGACCTAAATCTATAAGAGAGACTTCACAGTTATACCTTTTGCTCAGTCATTTATTTGATTTGGAAATAAATGTACATCATATTTATGTGGTACTTAAATGCATTAGTTTATCATTGAACATTACGTTCTATTATTGCTACACTTTGACAATAGGTATAAGTCCGTTCCAAAAGATTTCTCGCCATATCCTTTGGGATTTTTATAGTGTCTCTTTAAAAATATTTTTGTAATCATTTACATGTGTTTTAGAATAGCCAATTATTTTAACATTATAAACAATAAGTTACAACCGGCTCAGAACGCGGATACGCTGAGAAGAGCCGGCTAGAAATATTTTTTTATTTGCAAAGTGTAATATCAATCATGTAAATATGTCAACTGACAAAGTTCCACGCACTTCGATAAACAAAATACTCTTGAATACCATACTAAAATTTTATAATAGTATACTTTTGAATCACTTTTAATAACTTTGGATTTTTAGTAACTCAATTATATATACGTATCATGAAGGATTTCTTAACTTCTTGAAGTCGAAATTTAAGCCTTACGGGTGTATTTGTATATACTTTATCTATCATCTGTGTGGTAAAATTTTTATAAGTGATTTTAAATTGTGGATAATAACTGCTTCCAATACAGAAAAAGGCTTTATTGTATTTTTATTTACTTGTTGTATCTATTCTAATCTAATTTTTATTGTCAGCTCTAATCTAATTTTTACTTGTTGTATCCTAGTAGTAAAAGCATTTAAGTAGTGAATGTATAACTGGTTCACAGTTTTTTTATTAAATAACTACCATACCAGCCTCTCGAAAAAGTAATAGTTTTAGAAATAATAAAAAATGTAAGTACACATCAGTCGATAGACGCGCATTGCAAGACAAAAACTTCAAATTACCACGATATCTGGTCTTGCACAAACTTGTATTAAAATTATTATTGTTTTCGTGTTCCTACAGACTTCTCATTGCCAAAAGTTCCAAGCCTGTTGAATTCCAGTAAAAAAATTATTTATTTCAGAGTAAGCACTTTATCTATAGTAAACTGTGATAATAAAATAATAAGCTGTGATACCTTGGGAGTGGTGATGAGGGTTTCATCCCTATGTTTGGATATTGTAAGGAAAGACAGAAAAATAATAAAGGAGCTTAAGATGTATGTCTAGGAAAGTAAAATAGAAAGAAATGAAAAAATTATCAATCAAATAATGTTCCACATGAAGGGGAACGGTAGGTATCCAATAACGGAGGCCTCCAAAAAAGTACTTTATTCAAGTTGATTGAAAATAGATGCGATTTATAGCATTTTACCTGATAAATAAACTACAAATTCACATTTTCAAAAATGTTACACCTATAACCAATTACCCAATACGTTAGCTGTTTAAAAGAATCGAGATCGCATACTACTTCTTTATCCATGCGTTATTGATAGGCGAAGTGTAACAATAGGAATGTATGCGCATACATTTTGCACATTCGTGCTCGATTGAAACGCGTTTTGTTCCGATTCATAACCGCGTTTAGTCGCATTGAGTCCGCGTCGAAATGAGACTTTTAAGTATACCTATTTCATAAAATGACTAAATTTATTGTTCATCTGATGGTGAACGATACGCCGTGTGTTGTGATAAAAAATATTTTGATACAACTATTTTGTATTCATACTTATCTGATAAAGGAACGTGTGTTATTAGTTTTTATTTTATATATTAAATATAGGCCTAGGAAGTCTGTCCACAAGCTGGATGAACGACCTTGATGAGGTCGCCTGTGCTATTTATTAATTAGCTTTTATTTATGTTTTTTATTCCTTAAACTATATGAGATTTTGCAAACAGATAGTGGAGCAGATGTAAAGCCTGACTACCGGGTCAAATAAAAATTACTGATTATTGAAATAAACATTAGTAACAATATGAAATGAGAATTGCAAATTAAACTATTATTCAAAGATAACAAAATAAAGGAAGCTGTAGTAAAGGAGAAAAGAAAAATTAATGTAGTTAAAGGGAAAAAGGTGATGTGAAATAAGATAAGAAAGGAATTAATAAAAGAAAATGTGAAGCATGCAAGGAAAAACCAAAGGAAATTGTGGATAAATAGAGGTGAAAGGTTAAAAAAACTATACAAAATTTATAAAATTATTTTAACCCGAAAATGGAACGTTCCCTGACCCACACAAAGCAGGGGGAATGTGAGGCCTTTAAAAACGAAGGCCTTAACGAAATCTATACCTAGTTAAATTTTAAATGCGTCTATGCAATATTAGCTATTTGTAAAAAATATATTTTTTAAATCAATGTTGCTCAGACCTGTTTTTATAAATGAAATCACTTAATACAAATTAATTTCTAATGCATCTATAGAACCTTAATAAGTATCCAAAATTACTTTAATGCTTTTATCCCTTAAGAAAATTCCGCATTTCAGAATTCCGTAACCGACTTCCGTGGAAGACGAATTCCAATTAGGTCTAATGAAAATTCTTTGATACCCTCCTCGAGTTATCCGCAAAATCTAACTTCTATTCCGGGTCTTCGTAATTTTCGGATAACTTTATTTCCAATCATAATGAAAAGAGTTCCGATTATTGGGTTTGAAATTTTAAATAGTTAAATTGAACTTTATGTAATGGAAAAACACCTTTAAATGATGTTTAGATTATACAGGTTGATTCGCGTGCAAATTCCGCATCATAATAATGATTAATTTTCTTCTTTTACCTCTCTCGTCATACTGGCATTACGTCACGTGAATATTCATCTAGAATGTTGTTCTTATTCCTTTAATTCCTACATATCTCTAGCGGACAGTGCCAGTTCGCCGTCGCCCAGTGGTTAAATTGCAGCGTTATCTAATTTGTTTGATGTTCGCATATGGTTGATTTGCGTGGTGTGAGCGTTGGTTTGAGTACGGTTAGTAATTGGCTGGTACAGTCACTAATAAAATGTTAGTGCAATATAAACGGATTTTTTTTGTTATCAATTTAATTAATTACGAAAAACTTTTAAAATCATCGAGGTAATTAAAATTTTTGGGTGAATTTTATAATCAATGAAAAATAAGGTGCGTGTTTTCGTGAGTTTAACATTTGTGCAAAGTTTTTATAGAAGATTAATAATAAGGCTAGGGATTACTAATATTCACATTTGCTTATAAAATACCTTTTGAAATTCATTGTTACAGAATTGATATACCTTGCCAAACGTTTGCATAACGAGTCGCTCAATGCTGAGAGGAAATACAGTATTTACGCCAAAGGCGTGAAGAGAGACATATATTTGAGTAGTGGTTTCTGTGAGGGTTGTGCTGAATGTAAAAGTCATGCTGCAGTAAGCTGATCTCCAGTCCCGTTCAGGTCGCATTCTAGGAACATAACGTATTTAACATTAACGTCATGTTTAGTGCACACTTCTTTGTGCATATTCTAAAAACGGTGTCACAATATACGAGTATTTACACAATTTATTTAAACTAAATGATTAAATATTCAATAATCGCAATTAAAACGTATTGACTAATATGTTATCAAATGTGCAATAACTTATACCGAAGCAATGTCGTATAAAGTAATCAAAAGTATTACTTGAAAACAAATTTGTCTAAGCTTCATGAATAAGAAAAGAAATTTCACTTAATATGCTTTCATGAAGTTGACGATAGTAAAGTCGATTATGCAGTCTAGACAACATAACATTAAAAATGAAGTACACATAATGAAACCTGAAATATGAAAGAACTTGTTTATAATAAAGATTTAAATTTAATAAAACATTTTATTACGTAATATAATAATTTGAGAAATAAATAATTAAAAAGGCTCGTGCTAATAATTATGACCAATTTCCTGAGTAGTTTAAAGACTAAAAGAAGAAGATGAGATGACAAGATGAATAATATAGAAAACGGTTGAAGTGGCAGATAGATCGTTACAGTACATAGCGGGGGACTACCTCAATACACAACATCGCTTCGGCAGACTTAGAGACCTCTTAGAGAGAATTTTGCTTCTTCAGAGCCCCAGAACGCTTTTACTTAGATATCACTTAGAAATGGCTGGCAGCACAATGGGTGAAGTGAGGGGGGGAAGTGTAACCCTGGTATTGCATTCCGACTTGAATTGACACTCGACTCCCGTTTAGCAATCCGATTAAAGAGTTCCGGGAGAACTGAAACATACAACCTGCTCGTTTAATTGATATTATATTTACTTTGCCAATTATCTATAATTATTATAAAGTAATTTTTGATATGATTGATGTTACGTTACGCAGTATGCAAGCGGCTTTCAAAGCGTCTTATTGGAATCTTATTTGGGAGACTGTCCAATAGTGTATGTCTAAGGGCTGTAATGAACGAATGAAGACCATCTTGCCTGCCCTTTATTTTAGTTTGCGTTACAGAAGTTTTTTTAATCTATGTAATCAGAAAATAATGTATATGAAAGCGCAGGAGGGCCTTCATCAGAATGCATGACAGGTGGGCGTTGTCGGGAGAGGTTATGAAAATTTGAAAATTAACCTTGCGTATGATTTAAAATTATTGTTGTTTTTACTTAATGATCACTTTCTTTACATAATCAGATAATAATAAAGTAGAAAATCAGGATGATTGATAGGATGTTGAGCGATTCGATCAAAAAATGTCTCTATCGAAGTTGGCCGCCCCGCTACCATAGACACGACGCTTCGCTAGTGACTGACAAGTCATTTTTGACGTTGATTTTGACAGCACGATGACGCGACTGCGCCGTCATACAAAAAGAGTCAAGTTTGTTGTTGTAAAAATATTTAAGTTTATTAAAATTATCAGATCGGTATATTTTATCGCTTTTAATCGTAATTTGATAAAATTAACAACAATATTTTCTGGTTTTTTAAATCTTTGTTAAATTTGATGCTTCATTTTAAGACGAAAATATTACATATTTGTTTTTATAAAACTGGGATGAAGTTATTTGACTAAAATCTCTTAGGTCTAACATTATTTTTTGAACATATGCCCTATGTTGCATACATAGCAGACCAATTTATACAAAGTTTTAGTTATGTATATTTACATTTTTCATTGAACATAAATAAAAACTTATAGACAAGTTCATTATCATGTTTCAACAACAGATTTTTATCTGATTGTCTTTTCACGAACTATTTTATATATTATATAAACAAGACCAGTTTCATCATGGAAAAGTTATTTAATTATTACTCTATATATCTTTGTTGTACATTAATACAGAAAAAAAAATTACATGATATAAGCAAAAGTTGGTAATTTCTATAAGACAACCATTTTTTTCGCTACTTCATTTACTCTACCGTGAAATGGCAAAGACTTTTTAAGTTTAGTGTAATCATTTCTTCAATTTACTTTTGTATTTACATTTATAAACTTAATTCTATTTCTTTCTTTTCCAGACAACAATTGAATGGTCTTCATTACAAAGAAAAATGAACTGGCCAACTATCACATAATATAATTAATAATAACAGAAATGAGAAAAGAGGCTTTTTGATAGCAGCGCTTTGGTAAGCTCTGAGCTTCAAAACTTGGAGCATCGGCGAAGAGTTGTTAGTTTATGTTCTATAGACTGCGTTTTGGAGAGTGTGCGTCGGTGTTACATCAACTAACTCTCCCTATCTAGAAGAAAGGATTTCTTCTATCGACACACGGATTCTCGACATCCGTACACGGTTGAAAAACTTTCAACCCGTACTAAATATTTTGCAACTACCTTTGCAGTGCGAACATCCAAGGAATGGAACAACCTGCCGGCTTTGCTTCCAAATAACTAAAAACTTGGCATCTTCAAGTCAAGTAAATATGTATCTTCTAGGCAAACATGTACAATCTTGGACCTTGACATTGTTTGACATAAGACAAGACAGACATCAAACGCTTTGCCTATAACAAATAAAAAAGGTCGAAAATACGATGTATACATATTTTAAAACACATTGTATTTATATCGCAATGTCACTCATAAAAATGCCAATATTTGAAAAATAAAAAAAATAAAAATAAAATAATCATAAATAAAAATCACAGTCATTGTCATCATTTCAGGCATAAAACGTCCACTGCTGGAGATGGGCCTGGTCCAGAGACTTCGATTTGGACCGGTTGAAATCGGTCTTCATCCAGGGTCTTCCGACGAACTTAACAAGGTTGTCTTCTTAAGTAAGAAAAGGACCAATATTTACACCAATTGGAGCTTAACACAGAGTGACTCTGTGTTTGGCATAAATCGGTGTAACATAACTCCTGAAGATGCCCCGTGGTGGGGTGAAATACGTGTTGAGTAGTTTGGCGGTGGCGGTTGTGTGATTCGCATTGTTTGCCGCATACGCATTTATCAGCGGACTGGCGGGCGGTGCACTTTGTTGCACGACTACCTCTGTATGTGCGGAAGTGGCTAAATATTGGTCCTTTTCTTACTTTAGATGGACTTCCACAAGGTAACGCCTGATTCCATTAAATATTTAAGGATGTCTTCCATCTTGTAGGTGGACATCCTATGCTGCAGGTCCTGGGTCTCTATTCAAGAACACTTAAGGTTAAAATTACACATAATAATATATACATAAATCCTATGATGAGTAGAAGTACAAGAAAACAACGACAAGTAACGAAACTTTAGTTTTAAAACTAGCAGAGATTTAGGTTTTAATATCGACACAGAAAATTAGTTCTATAGACTTAAAGCTTGCACAGTAGATAATTTGTCAAGCGAACTAATTGCATGCTTGAGAATTTCAATTTCCAGATCCTCAGACGATCGTATGTAACGAACTATTTTTTGTTTAATTTTACGCTAATCACACTAGGTTCCTATTTCTACTATAGCGAGTCAAATGACCAGACTTTGTTTCCTGCTCGAATGTACGAAATATAGGTGTTATGAAGGAAATAAAAATTAAATTTACTATATTTAAACAGAATAGTATACTGGCCATTTTCATCACAAATGCTATTAATAATAATTTTTGATCCATTGCTCACCGCATTTTTTACATTTTCAATGCCAAGGTTATATTAAGTTAATGTTGCCAGTCCCAAGGCTGTAAACTAAAAAAACTAAAGCATTCGTGTTTCAGAGCCTACATATGATACCTCCGACGGAGGTGGAAGCGGTGAAGGCGAGGCTTATCTGATCGTTTCATTGTTAATAAAGAAATAAATTGTTTTTATTTCAAGAAGCTTTCCATATTTATGATCCATATTATTACTTAAAATATTACCTAATTTATAATTATTATTAAAATTAAAAAGGTCTAGATCTAATTAAAACTAATGCTACATCATTGAATAAATAAATATCATAAATAGTCGTGGTTATTTGCCATTCACACTCATGTGTAGGTGTATCCAGTGGTGATAGAAAGCACTTTCGTACACATCTCGCGCGACCGCAGTTAAAATGATATTACTACTGTTACATAGTGTAATCAGTGTAGTAAGTGAATTGGAGGTCAGCGTGGACCACTCGGCAATCTAAGGAAGAAAGTTCCTACATAAATTCAAAATGGGTCATTTGATCTATTATGGTATATCTTTTGTTAAGAATATTTAATTAATTAACTGTGAGAATGTTTAATGAATTTTCGTATTACGTTTTGTGAAATTTAGAAACGTTTCCGTTATACTATCGCTTATCATAATCATAATTTTAGCCCTAAGATGTCCAATTTTGGGTATTTTAATTTCTTTAATGGAATCAGGCATTACCTTGCAGAAATCCATCCTAAGTAAGAAAAGGACCAATATTTAGCCACTTCCACGTGTTTCACCCCTACGCAGGGCATCTTCAGGAGTTGTGTTACACCGATTAGTGCCAAACACAGAGTCAACTTATTCAACAAGTAGACTCTGTGTTTGGCGGTGGCAGTTGTGTGATTCGCATTGTTTGCCGCATACACATTTATCAGCGGACTGGCGGGCGGTGCACTTTGTTGCACGACTACTACTGCATGTGCGGAAGTGGCTAAATATTGGTCCTTTTATTACTAATTTTTATTTCTATTAATACCTGTTAGAATTCGGTTACATTCCGAAGTTTCCGATAGTCTTAAGGTGATCTCTCAATTTTGTTGGCACAAGTACTTCGATAAAATCGCTAAATTTTCCTTACAAATCCTTCACAAACATGTTTTTTTTTCACGAGTCTCGCTTATTAAAAGTTTTTTTTTGTTTAACATCATCATTACCTCTTTGTATTTCCTTTGCTATTAAATACACAACATCCATACCACGTCGACACAATTCTCTAACAATAACGTAACCGATTCCTTTGTTTGCGGCAGTCGCTGCAGTTACTTTACCAGACATGTCCCCGTTACTGTTTGCGGTTGCACTGTATCATTCAATATTCTCGGTGTTTAAATATGGAACAACATAAATAAGGTAAGCGAATGTACTAATTAATGTGTCATCATAACATAACCTGTATATCATTTGTATTTATTTATAGGCCAACAAATTTGTATCGGAGGCACTTGTTTATTTTAATTTCTTTATTTAAAAGTATTGAGCGATGTCTTATTTTTTTTAAATATCGAAAACTTCAGAAATACACAAGTTTAAGTTATTTTTTATATGCGGTTAACAAGAATAGTCTATATTTAAATGCATATCATACAAGGTTATTCTAGATTACTTTTCAATATCTACATAAACAGTCACTGTCCTAAAGATATCAATATGGTATATACCATAATCACCACGGCAAGCAAGTGGGTTGATGATCACAGTAAGGTACGCAGAGGATGCTGCTGTCCATCCTATGGGAACTTGTTTCTGATCTATGGCAATCCTATATAATTAAAACATAAAGTGACTTATATATGACTGTATCCCGGGAATTGAATCCGCGACTTACGATCGTAAGTCTCAGTTCTCTACCGCTAGGCCATTACTGCTTAATACTCAAGGTAACATATGTAGTTAAGTCATCAATTAAAAAATTCAAGAATTTATATTTCAGGTATGGCATTTATTCAATTATTTTACAAGCCAGTTATTATCTATGCTCGTTTTGATTATAGGAATTGGGCTTTTAAGAATTTATAATTGTATATAAGGACGCGTAGGAGTTCTAAATTTAAATCGACGTATAATTTTATTTTTAAAATGTTTCCAATTGAAATGCGTGGGATGTTCGACCTTTTAGCTGGAATATTTTTTGTTTATATAATACTGAATGTTTTTAAAGACAATATACTTGTTTGTATAGTTTTAATATGGGCTTATAAATACCACGTATAAATTTGACAACGCCTTTGTTTATTTCCGATAAAAAAAAAAAAAAAAAACTTATAAAACCAAGTTCATTGTATGTGACATGGGCTCTTCTTAGATCTGGATCTGGATGATACTCCATATACTTTTTTTTAAAGTGATGAAAAAAGTGAGTACATTGCAGGTTCTTCACAGATCATAATGCGTTTAATACACTCGGAGCTTCATTTAAATTTAAGGGACATATTTAAATAGCGCACGAATTGCTTAACTAGAACCGGAGGCATTTTTCTCATGTTCACAAGTGGTCAATAAATAACCTAAAGCGGAAAATAATATATAAAGCGTTAACAATTTGTGTCGTTGGTCACTATGACCTCAATACTTTTGTATTAAATCATTTTCAAGAGTCGATTTAAAATTCGAACACCGATTTGACTTCGTCATTTATTTTCTGTAAATTTGACTTTTTTATTTATGAAATGTATACTAAAATATATAATCCTTTGTCAGATACCTACGAGACCAAATTAGAATATATAATCTATAGAAAAATTGTATGTTTTATACAATAAAGAATTATCATGGTAATTTAGACAACCTGTGTATAAATTCGAGCTATTTATTTATTAATTATCATGTATACTGTTCAGTTTCCAATATATTGTTTAAAATCATACGTCTAGAAATCTAAAGGGTTAAAAGCACTATCTGTGGCTCTGAAATATAAATCAATATTGTCGATTAATGCTTGATTTTTCGCATTATTTAAATAATGATGATTAAACATAACTTATTATAACATTCAAAAATTTTTCGGTAAATGAAATATATAGAACTCGGTTTATACTCTCATTTGCAGGGTTGATATTTTAATTTATACATCAAACATGGTTAAGTTTCATTTAAAAATAGCAACTGTCGAGTTTCTGTAGTGTCTGGTTTCTCTTCTCTTTAGATCATCTCAGATTTATTAAAAGCACCTATAAATGTGTTATGAATTTGATTTTGAAATGTGATCAAGTCACTTTTCAGCTTTGATGAAGTGATTAAGGCCTGTCTACAAAGATAAAGCTTTATTGTAAGTCCGACGTTGGAGCCGAAAGATTCCCGAGTGGCGGCCACTTGCTCCAGATGTGGCGTTTGGTAGTCCCCACAAGTTAGACCGACGACAAGTTGAGGTCGTAGGAAGTAGGTGGATACGGGCAGTCTAAGACATGTTATCGTGGCGACCTTTGGCTGAGACTTTTGCCATGTGTGTCTATTTGCTGACATAATAATGATGATGTGAGTCCGATTTTTTTGATTAACTTTATAGAATTAATATTAATATTTATAAAAATAAAAAATGAATGCGATGTGGGCTGCTACGTGATTTGTGTAGAGTCAAACATAAACCATTTGTTCTACACAGGATAACAAAACACTCCATGGAGTCTGTGGCCAAAGTAAGTCAAAGGTTCGAAATTTATGAAAAGAAAGAGAACTTTTTCATTCTTAATTGACTTGTACGAGAGCGGTGGCCTAAAAATCTTATTAACGTTATAATCCTCTTAGCGTAACTTGTTTGATTTTTCCTTCCCACGGAACTCAAGTGAATTGGCCCGCGCATCATAAAGAATTCGCATTGCGACTTAAGCTACCGCCATTATTTCGTAAAATCCGATTTGTGTACAAAAATGTTAACGAGCAAAAGAATTATATTTTCGCAAAAGACGTAGCCCTAACGATTGATATTTAAGAAAAATATTTTTATATTGAATTCCGTATTCAAAATAAGTTAAAACCATTATTAGTATTATATATTAAAGAACATCAACACAAGATATATGAAGTTTCTCTATTCAGTACAAGATGGCGCTAGTTGAATTTTACATCGCGCTATCATGTTTACGCTGACATTTAAATAAGGACATACACATACATTAAAGAATTTGCACAATTATCTAGTCCATGGACCCTTCCGCTCCGTGAACTCAGTACCGATGAAGCTATAAAAGCCTTATGGCTAACAGCATTAACATTTTCAGAAAGAATACAATACAATTGCACAATTATTAAAATGTATTTAGTACTCAGTACTTCATTCATACGGACACCTCTGCAATTCCCATTCAACCAAACAGAAAGGACCTAATACTGGCTTTTTTATTTAACAACAGATTTTGTTTTATTATTTTTAATAGAATTTTGTACCTTAGTATAGGCTGCTAGATGCCGCAATATGTATTGAGCTATAAATAAAAGAAATTGCTCGAAAATTTGTTAACATTTAAATCACACACCACCCGAGAAAACACAAGTTCTGGGCACCGATGCAACTGGAACTTGTTCCAACAAGATGGAGCCACTTTGTGGTCAAAGAAATGTTTCGGAAAAAATGATTTTTATATGAGGTGACTTACCATTGCCGCCCACGAGCCCAGATCTGTCCTTAACAGACTTATATTTTAGCAATTATTTGAGATACCATATCATGATCCATAAATCATACATCCCCACGGCCACGTCCACGGAAAAAAATCAGCAAAGAAATGTGAACAAACTCGCGATCTCTTTGCCTGGCATATATCTACACTATACGGGTTAGGATTATTTAAAAATATCACGGAAAGGAAATTGATTTAATTGTTAATACATACTATTAATATTAAATAAACAGCGCTTCTAGTAACTCTGTTAATTTCAGATCTCCTCACACCATACCTCGCTTGCAGTTATTTATAATAAAAAATAACTTCCATGTTAAATATGTATCTAAACCTCGATATCCACGTAAGACGGATAGAAACCTTGTGGATTTCAGATCCGTGATCCGTAAGTCTTGACATGTAGACGCCACAACGTTTTACTATAGATATTCTAATAATAGTATGTACTCAAATTTAAATCTTATTTTTCAGAAAATATGGTTCATATTCAATAACTTAACATAAAAACGACATAGAAGTCTATTAATGTTCTGATTTTTTAGGGCACCCTTGATTGTGTAAAAAGACAGATGTCTTTGTTTGTACCTTAAGATTAAACAAATTCATATTTAATAATTACTATATGATTTACAATCTGTAATATACAATTCATAAATAGAATATATTGTCAGATTATTTCGAATTAACTGTTACTATCGACATAATAAAAAGTCATCTACTTATATATATTAAAAATTCCTGTTTCTTTTGGTCAGACCATAACTTGAGAACAACTTTATCGATAGCATTATCTCTGCAAATTTATACCATTGTTTAAAAGTGTGTTTAAAAGTGTATGTGGTTAAAACTGCGTGGATCAGTATTTATCGGGCACTTAATTAATTATTGTATTTTACATCGAATCAATAAAAAAGTGATTACTCTAAATTATGTAAATGATTATATACGAAACGATACGAATAGTTTTTATCGAATTAAGAAGAATAATAGGCAGAAAGAACTCTTTGCTTTTTTACGAAAAAAAAAAATCAAAAACTGTTATTTTTACGAACATGGTACTTGTAAAAAATATTGTGGGAATATTTTTTATAAAGAATACTTGACGTAGGATAGGAAGTTAGCGACTATGTTATAAGAGGATTAAATACGATAATAGGTTTCGCACGCCGCCACACTTGGCGAGGTCAAGTGAGGCTCAGGAATAAGTGTATTGCTCCTTCGACGGCGTTTCGTATAATATATATTATCTTTACTTTGATCTTTAGGAAAATATGAGCATAAAAACCAAATGCTTTAGGAATTTTCAAAATCGAGACACATCTGGTAACTTTTTTTAAAAACTTTATCACTGGACTTTTCTGATCATTCTTCATCATCATGCCAACAAATGGACGCCCACTGCAAGGCATAGGATCACACTATCACCATTGCATCTCAGGATTTTGACTACATCATCGGTCCACCAAACGAATGTACTACATGACCACAGATATAACAATAGCACCAGCACATCGCTCTGCCATTTCTGACTAGCAATTCTTCGAAATACGTCTATGTCTTCTTTTGTAGATCTCCCTCTTTCTTTTAAAAAATGTCTGTAATACTAACATTTACTATTATTGATAATAATTATTATATTTCAACACTAACCCTTCTATACATCTTCGCATTTTTAAACAAATTTTAAATTGAAATCAATAAGTCTTATATAAGAGCATTCGGTATCTAGTTTAAAAATATTATAAAAACATTAATGCATATTTTTTGTTAACAGCACTGTACAGAATGACAGAGATCTAAATCTTATATCATCGGTAACTACATTTTGATCCTTAGTTAGAAAAAGAGCAATATTTAGCCACTTCCACACATGCAGTGGTAGTCGTACAATAAAGTGCACCGCCCGCCAGCCCGCTGATAAATGGGTATGCGGCAAACAATGCGAATTACACAACTGCCACCGTCAAATCACTCAACACGTGTTTCACCCCTCCACGGGGCATCTTCAGGAGTTATGTTACACCGATTAGTGCCAAGCACAGAGTCCGCTACGCGGTTACTAGCTATATTCTAATGTTGATGCGTGCTGTTAGCCGTTTTGGTTTTTACAGCTTCATCGGACTCAGGGCTTGCGGATACGAAATCCGCGAGCAAATAAACTAAAAAAAAAAATCTACGTCAGATCCTTCACCTGACGTATTGTATTAGCTAATTGTTACCTAGTCGGTTTTCGGAGAAAGGTGTGATCCCTTCCTCCGAAGACATTTCATCTGAATAGATATCGGAGCTAGGAGAGGACTGGTTGGAGTCGCCGGTGCGCCGGCGCATTGTTTGCCGCATACACATTTATCAGCGAGCTGGCGGGCGGTGCGCTTTGTTGCACGACTACCACTGCATGTGCGGAAGTGGCTTAATATTGGTCTTTTTCTTACTTAGGATGGACTTCCGCAAGGTAACGCCTGATTCCATTAAATGTTTTGATCCTTATATTAAAGTCTGTTTAGTTTTAGATTTGAATGCCTCAGGTAACATTTATTGAAACATTGTTTCTAGATGTTTGTTTGAACAATATATTGAACAAAACAATACCGTATGATTAATATGAGATTGATTTGTATTGCAATAGCTTGTAGTTATACACAAGTCATTTATATTACGAAGGTAATTCTTTATTGGATATATATAAAAAATATTTTTTTATTCATTTATGTTTTTCCACTTTTTACTAGTAAATATTGGTTGAAGGATCGTGTGTCTCTTTCTCTTTAATATTTTGTTTATTAAAAATATCTCTCCATTATTTCAATAATTTCGTTAAAAATTAATTGAAAATTCAAATTGAAAAATTTAATATTGGTTTGTTTATTTATTTTACTGTCCATGCTCCGTTTAAATTGTGTTCTCATGTACGTGACGACAAAAATATCAGAAGGTCGGATTTAAAAAAAAATACGATCTAGTTGACTTCTTGATACAAGATTAGCAGAAGGAGGTGAACTACCATTCTTGCGTGTATTTGTTCCCCAAAATAGCAAAAAAATCAAAGACAGTGGTACCTTCATTGTTTCAGCCCACAGATGGCGATAGTATCGTGGTATTATAGCATGCAAAAGACGTTGATGTCCATCCTCTGAAAACTTGTTTGCGAACAATGGCATTCCGATATAATTATTGCACAGAGTGTCAATTATATAAGACTCTATTACGGAAATTGATCCCGCGAACACTTACAAGTCTCCTCGACAACCGCTCGGCGGCTACTGCCCCTGCCCTGCCGCCTAAATGGCATTTGCAGATCCAACGGGTTTGAGGTAGCAAGGCCCAGAGTGTGCCTAGCCTAAAATCTCTTTTAAAATAGCAAAGCTCGAAGGTTTATTAGCCACTAGGGCCGCTATTTACTAATTACCGCATTTGAAGGACGTCGTGCTCTTAGATCGCTTAGAACACTCCATGGAGTAACTAAGTTAAAAAGCCTCTACGAGGGAATCTCGGCACGGACAGTTACTGGCTGAACCTCGGCTGAACCGGTTGCTATTGCCTGACTAGAATCGTGTGTGTAAAAAAACAACCACTATGGACAAGCCATAGCACAGGAAAGAAGAAGTGGCGGATGAAACTCTATCTAGTATGATCGGAAGTTGATGTACAGCTTCGTCAAATTCAGGTTTAAGCTGATAAAACGATGTCTGTGGCATTGAATTCTCATATGTATTTTTTGTATGTAAAGAGTCGATGAATAAGTTCATAAATAATGTACGGTTTACAAAGGTTATGTTTGATGCTTAACAATATCTTGACGTTGTTTAATATTGTACTCCTTAAAAAAGGTAACAAAAGCATTCTTTTATCATACCGAATGTACTTTATGAATATATATTGACGACAAATATTGCCTACATTATTACAATGGTTGAAGAATACTTGGCCAGAAACACGAATAGTTCGTATTGAAACATAATAGAAATTTGAAATAACAAATAATGTTATATAATTTTTTTTACCTATTACATAAAACTTATTAAGTAAGAAAAAAAAAGAAAAAAAAAGGGAGTCTCTGTGTTTGGCACTAATCGGTGTAACATAACTCCTGAAGATGCCCCGTGGAGGGGTGAAACACGTGTTGAGTGATTTGGTGGTGGCGGTTGTGTGATTCGCGTTGTTTGCCGCGTACGCATTTATCGGCGGGCTGGCGGGCGGTGCATTTCATTGCACGACTACCACTGCATGTGCGGAAGTGGCTAAATATTGGTCTTTTTCTTACTTAGGATGGACTTCCGCGAAGTAACGCCTGATTCCATTAAATAAAACTTATTACTTATAAAACAAATTTAATATATGAAGATGTTTTAAAATAATCACTATTGGGTGTATAGCCCTTTAAAGTTGTGGTTAGATAGACGATAGAGCTACACGCTCTCTTTATAAGAAATCTTTCACTGATATATGTATTTATTTATAATTTTTCCTCTTTTTTGTCGTGTATTTTGTCAGAGTGACTGTGGTCGTGCTCCGGTCGGTTCTGGTGCCCCTGCTTCTCTTGCTATGCGTCATCATGTAGCTCGAGGTTCATCAGAGTGAGAGCATACAATTATTAAGTTTTTATTATCAGTTTTAATGATATCTTTCCATCTTACACTTTGCATAAAACTTGAGGCACAGTGAAAGAGTTCTCTAAGGATAGAAACGCTGATTTGGTGCACCGTCTACTCGACTCCGAAAGTCCCGGTATCACATTTCTAAAGTGTCCAAACTTCAGTACCATTTTTAAATATCGAACATACCAGATTCCAAGCATTAAACATAGTGTAATGACGTATTTAATGCCTTATGAACATTATTTACCAGTCTATCCAAAGTGATGCAGTTTAAGTATACAGATATGTATATGTCATAAATAAATTATATAATGTATGCTACATATACAATAAATTATAAACACATACTTAACTAGAGTAGATATGAATGTTATAAATTTTTCCCGAGACTAAAAATTCTTATTACGTTTATAGCAAGCCAAGCACTTTCAAATATAAAGTATTGCTTTTTTATTTCGCTATCGTATTTATGGCCAGATTAAATATACATTCAATAAATACTGCCATTAAGTTACTATGAAAATTCTAGTACATATCAGGCTAATGCAAATATAAATTTATAAACGCCAAAGTAAATTACACTCCACTCTCTAAACAGTGTTCTATTTTAAAATATATCGTTTTCAGTGTAAAAGTTTTAATATCAAAAGTTATCGAGTGGGGCTGGGTGTGTTGAAGTTACTTTATTATTACTAAACATAAATTGTTTTTCAATTATACTAGTCAATTACTGTTTAGTACTTTGTTAATTATATCAAATTATTATTTACTATGAGCTTTATTTAAATGAAAAAAAGGATCGAATTAAGTTCTCCTATCTATGCATTCTTTAACTTAATGTTAAGAGTGTTCGAAATAAGTTATATCTAAAAAGAGCACACAATAAAGACAATTGTAGGTAAAATAAGATTAATATAAATTTATCCTAATTTACATTTTATAGCATGCCGACTGCATCTTCCGTATAACTTTTATTTCGGTCAAAATGGTGTATGTTTCTTTCTAGATGGCCAGATGACACCAGAACAGTGTCAGACAGTAGACGCAGTTAGCAGAAGATATAGTAGTACCACCTAGTGTGGCTAAATAATTGAGAAATAATGAAATAACATATTGTAGGAAGCATGGTGTTTTAAAATTTTATAGAAGTGGGTTTATATTCTTTAAACACAGATGTTGATGTCATTAGGTACGTAGAGAAAGCCATCCTGTACCAGGCTGTACTCAATTGCTAGTCCGATATAGCCTCGCGTATCGCGAAAGTTAGCAAACTTTTAATAGCACCACAGTAGTATAACATACACATTATTGTGGTTCAAAATGAATCACAATATACACGAAATAACTTAGATTATTATTCGTGTAGATTTATTTGCTAAGATCATCGTGTGGAATATTACAACTAGCGCCCAACCTGGAATTATATCGTACTGGCAACCGAATGCAAGTACGAAGCAGTCCTTCCGTACGTTCCTAGTGACATCTACATCTGTTCCCCAGAAAATAGAGTCTCTATATTTCCCATATTTGGCTATCACGAAAATAGTCCGAGTAGTCGAATTTTATTTTGTGATTAGTTTTCAACTATCCTTAAAGCGGCATTTGAGTTATTAGGCTGCAAGTTGTGTCATCTACTAAAAATATTTATATTGTAAAAGGATCATTAACTTTTTATTCTTCATCCGAATTTAAAATGATGTTCAGTGCTTCATGCAAGTTCAAAGCATGACTATTTTTTTTTTTTAATTTGAAAAATGAGGTGACATTATTTTTTCGTCTATTATTAATTTAACTGACTTGACCCTTTTTAAAAGATTCGAAATTGTATTCAGATAACAAATAGATGTGTAAATAAATTTTGTGATAAAACCTATACTTAACACTTGCACGGACCTTTGCAAAAGAAGTTACCCTCACTAATAGAACAAATATAACTATTTTAATCATTTGCATCGTAGAATGGTCACATCTGGACTTAGGTTTCTCCCAAAGGTTTCTTTCTTTCGACTAACTTAACAATAACATTTGTCCACTTAGGGGAGGGTGTCTTACACTGTGATTGCAGGTCCATGGTATCTGCTTCAGAACCGAAAGTTTTCAGCAGTTATTAGCTCTGCGTGTCATTTGGCATGGTAAACTATGTTGACTTAATATATCTAAGCCCAATGGGTTATACATGTAATGTAGCGGACCGCGCTGAATCTTCTTAAAGAAACCTAATCCGAATATTTAATGGAATCAGGCGTTTCCTTGCGGAAGTCCATCCTAAATAAGAAAAGGACCAATATTTAGCCACTTCCGCACATGCAGTGGTAGTCGTGCGACAAAGTGCAAGCGTGCAAGTATGTTTTAGTAGTGTAACAGCTTTTGTTCCCTACAAATCTCTCAAGTTCAGTTATTAGAAAGAGGCTTGGGTTAAGCAACTTCGGTGCTCTAGCATCTCAAAAAAGTAAATCCTCTTTACTTATTGGTTTGAGATATAAACAGCGTATATACATATACATATACATTGTCTATTCTGGAATATATCCATAGCAGTATCTTAGTGACCACATTATATATAGGAGTTATTTGCTGGTTAAATATGACAAATTAAAACTTAATGTTACTAACATCGATTTAAAAAAAATGTCTATTAACTTGATCTTATGCTATAAACCTTCTGAAAGTCCATTACGCTTGTCCTATGACCGACGATTTCAATCCGTTTCCTAGACTGATATATAGTAAGAAGGGGAAGCAAAGACAAATTTATTTGAAAGCCACCTTACTCTGGAATAGGAAAGGTATTTATTTAACTTTTGAATATTTTTAATGCATATTTATTAATCTTAGTGACTTCCTTGTAATGTGTATTAATCACATTAAATAGGCTTTTATTGTTTGCAAGGCACAGAACTCCTGAAAAATAATGTAAACTATAATCGCTTGACAGGCAGGTTGGCGATTGCAGTGTGGTATTATGGTACGCAGAGGACGCTGCTGCCCATCTTCTGGAAACTTGTCTTTGAGCAGTGGTAATCAAAAACAGAAAGTATAAATTATATAAGAATGTATTCCGGGAATCTATCCCGCGATCTACGATCCCAAGTCTCTGTCTACTACTAAAAAGATGAAAGAGAAAAGTTAAGGTTTATATCCAGCTAATAAATAAATATAAGCTGCTGATGGCTAAACACGAGGATGATGATGATAAAAACGACAATAATTGTTGCAGTGAACTTAATAATAACATTGGTGGTGATGTCAGTGGTGGTGGTGGTGATGTTGATAGTGTTAACAACAGTGATAGAAATGAAAGCCGTGATAATAAAGTGGATGACAGTAATAATGTTTGTGATGAATGTGATAACAAAGGCGATGATGATGATGATGCTCACATCATAGATAGTAGTGATGATGATAAATACTGATGGTTATTATAAGGATGTTGATTATGGTAAAAATAATAACGCAGGTGGCGATCTTTAAAGGAGGCCTATGACTTACAACGGGCGTCTTTAGATAGTCATGGATGAAAAGTGACGATGGTGACAGTCATGATGATGATTGTAAACACAATTACAATGATAGTGATAATTATGATGATAAAAAAGTGTCTTCTCTTTGTGCACCAGTTAAAAACGTGTTAAAAGACATTGAGGTTTAAACTCGTGCCACTATAACTTTAAATTGGAACTGTAATTGCATCTTGTTTATTTGCTAGTTACTGGGATTATTGCTCCATCTCGCGTTAACGGTATGTGCACCTGGATAACTATTCTTCTTCCCCTTGTGCAGTAAAACTTTATCGTTTTTACGTGTTCCGGCGGTGAGTTGTTGCCACTTTGAGAATCAGAGCTTACGCGGATATAACACTAAAAGTATTTCTCTGCGCAATGTTGCTTTTATGTTATTATATGTCATAAATTGAAGAGAGTAGCTGGTATTCATTGTTAGTCTTGTACAATGTGAATACTGGCCAGTCAATATCAACATTGTAGTATAGATGAGGAGTAATTTGATATCTCCTGAACAACTGATTGCATCCGTCGTCTTTCAACCTTAACGAAGACATATGTTCACCTTCTTCTAAAGTGCTCTTGTTGATTTAGTTCACTAATTTACAACATTATTTCGAATGGAACTGTAAGGTGAGATTTAATATTTCAAAATGTTATCAAGGACTAAAGCCAAACTTTGAAATACTATTTTAAAATTGTACATATTTTAAATGCTCGACACACTAACAGTTCAGTCCGTAAAAACGCGTATAAAAACGAATTCGTAAAGTTAATCTTCCCTTTGGCCCATCTGTTTCTTCAGATACACATCAGTTGACGCAGATAAGTAACAAAATGAATTATCCTTATCGTACGTGAATATACTTAAGCGAGTTCTCTCAGTTCTTAGCATGTCGTTAAATCATATCCATAGTGAAGAATGCCAGAGCGTTTAAAATGGAAATATTGTGAGCCGGGTACAGCGATCACGCTCCGCCAAAAATTGATTCCGTGCCTCGTAACGAGTGAATTTAAATCCTCGGTCACGTTCAGTTTTATTGTGGGGCAAAAGTTACAATGGCTCGGGAATTGTAAATAGTCAACCCGTGACGTAACCTAACATCTGCAATGATCCCTACTGGCGCTACATTTGTTAGGAATCAGAGTTTGCAATGTTATAAATCTTTTTAATTTATTTTCAAATAAAACAAACCAATACAACAAATGTAACACTGCTTGTGAGATAGCTGAACAATTTACACTTTTATTTACTATTATTTTCGGAAAGTTTACAGATTAAATAATAATAAAAATAAACAAGTTTAAAAATAGAATACATATTTATGCAGATATCTACGTATCTTTTAAAAATCAAATCAACGTTAACTTACTAATTATTAGAGTTATGTGATAAAATTAAAATAAACTTAATGTATAACTTAAAAGTATATCTCAAAATATTTGTTTCATGTCATAATTTTGAAACCAGCGTCTGTAGCTTTATGAGATATTTTTTTATAATCTAATTTTTGAGAACAAGCACCAAGGTCGATGAAGCTCGAAAATTTATTCGACGTCGCACATCTCTCGTGAAACCAACAGCCGTTGAGAACCATAGGTTTTCTAGTGGCGACCACGAGGTAAAAGTGGTGGGGGCAGGCCTTTACTAGGTCTACCAACAACTTAGTTATAGTCTCGTGAAGTCTCTAGAAGCAGGCATGGAAACCTATCACCGTGGCGATCTTTGATGGAGGCCTAAGTGTGCGTCCATAGTGCGAGCCTAGCGCGGTTGCGACGACGGGCGCGAAGTATCAAACATATGAAACGCGCCTTTGCGTCCATATTGTAGTGACTAAGGCGGAAGCCTAGTGCGACGGGACTGGGCGAGACAGCGCGCCTAAGTTTCAAACCCTTCTGTCCGCGCGTTTTGGCCCCACTACGGGCCTAGTCAGCGAGCGACCCAAAGCGCGGGTGGCGGGGGTAACAAACCATTTCAGTCTTGTCGCTCGGCGTATGCGCGTCTGTTTGTTTTGTTTGTCGTCAAATGGCGATAGATACTGAATCTTTTTTATGTGCAATTCAATCTAAACCACCGATTTGGCAAAGCAAACATCCATATTTTACTTAGTATGTAGTCAAAAGTTGACACGGGCATTCGAGTATACTGAAAGAATTTTGTAGGGTATAATCTCAATTCTTCATATAAGTTAACAAATTCACTATTTATTGCTCTTTTTTTATTTATTTCAGTGTTCAATACCTCCCATCTCAGAATCGGACTGTCTAGTAAAAATAGCAAATCCTCGTCCATAATAGTTTACAACACCTGATGTACGTCAAACCGCTACAAGAGCTCGCGCCTTTACTGTGGCCACCGCACGCCCAAGCTCGCCGCGCCCGCCTAGGCTCCAGTCACCGCGCTTTCAGTGTGGACGCACACTATGTCTTGCAGTGGGTATCTATAGGCTTTTATGTTCATGATGATTGAATTACTTATTTTGTTTATGAAAGTGTAGTTGATTATACTTAATACCTATTAATATGCAGCTGTATGTATATTTTTGTATGTATTTTCATTAATGCTTGTATAAATGTACGTTTTGTGTACGTTAACTACAAATTATTACTTCTAATGTTTTCATACTATGGTTTTCTGTAAGACATTGCCTCGTGTGATAAGACTGCCCATTGTACTTTGTTTATTATTATGAAACTATTTAAATATATCCAAGCATGTACAATGAAGAATGTTAATTAAAAATATCGTGTGCTAATACTGTTGTAAAGTATGTACTAATGTTATAATGCAACTTTTTTTAACAGGAAGGTTGGTATTGATAAATGCAATAGGTAAAAATAAATAATTTTGCAAAATAAAATAGTAAGGAAACCTAGAATGTAGTGGTTGAGGATGAATGTATGGCTAATGGAATGAAATGAAATGGGAAAATTGTAGAATGAAAGAAACAGTACGACAGATAAGATGATATATGAAAGAGAAGAATGATGATAATAATAAAAAAAGAAATGAATAAATTACTAGAATTAAAAAGTCCCTGTCCCACACGAGATAGGGGAACGAGAGGTCACCAACAGCGGGGACCATAAGAAAAAAAAAACCTTTTTTTAACAATTTTCTTTATGTACAAATGTAAAAATTTTCCTTATACTAAAGGAAAACTTAAAGTTGTAACCATTAATGCTCCAACTGTTGCCAAAGTTAAAGTTGTGTGAGGGCAAGGCGCAGTGAAAGTTCGATATTGAAATCTATACCTCAAAGAAATGAAAAGTCAAACTGCCACAGCGCGACTCTACCTTCCACCTCCAATGATGCGGAGAAGTAACGCTAACTTTCCCAAAGTGATTTATTTTTCAGAAGGAAATATTTTCTACGAGTCTCATTTCAAACTCGATATTAACTTTTATTCTTGGAAACGTTTTGGAGTACTTGATTGGTCTCCGCTGTAATAACTTGCTCGCGTAAAGATATTGCTTTTAAATTATTTATTGAAATACGTACTGTTCATAAAAGTTTATTGTTTTTGATAATAATGATGTAAACATACTGGGATTTTTTTTGGCGCTGTTTACTAGAAGGACTGACAACATATATGTATAGTTAAAGTTGCTGGATACGACATGTTATCGTGGAGATTTTTGGGGAAAGCGTATGCCTTGTAACGAACGTCTATCAGCTGATATGAATTGATGACAATGCTGACTGAGTTATTTAAAAAATAATTTCTTACATTTTCTCTATTAATTTTTGAAAAGACGAAAAAAAGGTTCAATAATCGCCATTTATGTTATTTTTTTCACAATAAGTTTAATATTTCGACAATAAAAATAGAAAGGAAGACACATTTTATTTCAGAACCGAACAAGTTATGCATGAAAACTCTATCTAGCGGTTTAGGCCCATGGAGAACAAATTTCATGAATAATTTCTTCTTTGAAAACAAATTGAGGGCATCCTAACAACCTTAAGATGGAAATACAGACAAATGAGGACAAAAATAATTCAAGCTTTGTGTATTAAACAGAAATACACTTTGAAAAAAAACAAACATGATGTTTTAATTTTTATTCGTTTTATCAGTGTTTTTTTTTTCAAACACCGTCACCCTGGTGATTTCATAAATTTTAGCAGTAGACTCAATGTAAAATATCGAAATATTTAAAAGGTCATTTGAATAATAACAGACAACTGATTCGCTGAAATAATATTTATGAATATTCTATATTATGTATATTAATTTTAAAAAAAGGAAGTTCGAGACGAGAAATCCTGCATGCAGCTCAATATCATTTGGAAGCTTTGGACTCAGTGGACCGAAGAATCCGTAGGTAAATTAGCAACGAAAAGCTCTCAAATAGCAGACTACACACCCTTGAGCATCGTCGTCGAGTTGCCAGCTTATCGGTTTTTTATAGGATGCACTTTGAAGAGTGCTCGAAGGCTCTTATCGAACTGATTGAGCCATCTCCATTCCTTTATCGGACTACTATGAAGGCAAAACTTTTATCCATACGTTGTTGGCATACTCAAAAATCGAACTAAATGGTTTGACAGCTCGTTTTTGATAAGAGTCGCCAAGATTTGTAACGACCTGCCTGGCTGTATTTTTCCTGATAGGTTGAACTCCGGAGCCTTCAAGTGAACAGGTTTCTTTGGGATGGTCGTGTACCACCTTCGTCTTCATCTACTCTCTCCATCAGGTGAGATGGAGGACAAACGCCTATTCCATTACAACTATATATAAAAGGAGAAGAGTTGAGAAGTTCGTTTCGTAGAAAAATTGGCTATATTGTTTACGTATTTTTGGGCCACTCTGTATATATATTAACATGCAGATACAAACATACGTATATGTACTTAGTCTTACTATAAATATTGTTACAAAAACAAGCGACATTTTCACATTCCAAATTTGAAAGTAATGTTTTGTTTATTTTTAATGATAAATATATTTATGACCAGACTAAGTATATATATGTTTGTATAGCTCCCGGTTGCTTAACGAACTATGGAGAGGACTATGCTAGAGAATTTAGTACGATATCAAATTAGAATTAAAAATTGACAAGTTGAAGTGACAGGAGGCAGGTTACTGATAATCAATAAAGAGCTATGTATATCAAGAGAAACGGATAGTTACATACTTTATTATCATGGTTTCAACCGTAGGTTAGGTAGTGAACCGGTTGAAAGCAGTCTGGCTCTAATATCATCTGACAACCTTAACAAGTATCTTTCAGATGGACGTCTTACGCTTCGCTGTGCTTCGTTATCTCAACTCCACAACCTTATGACCGGTGTGGGCCGGGAAATGTGAAAGAAGGAAGAAAGAACGAATTTGACAAAAATGAAATAGAGTGTGTGAAAATAAAAATATTAAATAAAATATTTATTGATAATAATAGCCCTGTCCTTAAAATAAGATAGAGGAAGATGAGATCCCCAATAGCGGGGGCCATAAAACTTGCAAATACAATAAGCTATGTTGGTTAACCATTCGGTGCTGAACTAAACTTAGTTTGCTTACAATTCTCTCTTAAGTAAGAAAAGGACCAATATAAAAAAGTGCCAAACACAAAGTCAACTAATTGGTGTAACATAAATTCTAAATAGGCCACGTGAAAGACTGAAACGCGCGTTGAGTGAGTTAACGATGGTAGTTGTGTAATTCGCACTGTTTGCCGCATATGCAATTATCAGCGGGCTGGCGGGCAGTGCACTTTGTTGCACGACTACCACTGCATGTGCGGAAGTGGCTAAATATTGGTCATTTTCTTACTTAGGATGAAATACCGCAAAATAACGCCTGATTCCATTAAAAATTCTCTCTTGTTTCGATCTCGTATAAAAACTACGAACTTAACTCTGTTCATAGAGCATTGAGCACCTGTGAGATTTTCAATGGTGCCTGAAGTAAGAGACCACCATCTCGCTTCTATGTCCTGAGTCATCTCTGGTAAATTGGTTGTAGACTTTCATATTTAGGCAAGAGTGACATTGGATAAGGTGTTTCGTAATTTACCGAGAACGCTGGGCAGCAAAGACAGATTCGACGATTGCCTTTCTAGTTTGATTTAATTTTTCAATCTTAGGTATTTAAATATGAATATGCTTATTCAATATATTCTTGAATGTTTAAGAAATTGTTTAATATAAAAAATTAGGTCAAAAAAGTACGAACGAACAAATGTAAGCTCTTTTCTTAACACAGTGTTTTCTTATATGTGTGAAAAAGTTGTTGGCGCGAAATATCACAAAAACTACTCATGTTGATGATCCAGGAGAAGGCTTATCTCGCGTTGACAAATGGCTTTAACCTCGCGTATGCGCACGGCACAAACGACACTCAAGTCTGAGAGCACCTTTATTTTTTCGAGAGAATTAGCGCAAAGGCAAGTAGCACTGTTTCACGTCGTTACTGGAAAAGTTTGTTTTCTCTCTTAGATTTTTATCAAAAGATCAACGCGCCTTAACATTTTTAACGAAAAATCTTTTTGTTCATTTATATTTCTTATTTCATTTTGAATTTTCACCAGTGTATTATAAAAACGAGTTGTTTTATGTTACTGTTATTTTTTAGATCGTTATAAATTGAAATGGTTTCAAAAAATATTTTTTACTTTGATATTTCTAAGGATTCCACAAAAACAACTAAAATTGTTTTTGAAATGTATTTAGTGATTCGTAGAATTATTTATTGTAAAATACAATGACTTCGCGGTCGCAGGACACGACCGGTCGATGAGGCGATCTTTAGGGAATGCCTATAGTGCCCTACAGTGGGCGTCTTTTAGCTGACAAGAATAAATAAGTGAAGTGACTTTTAAAATAGCTTAATGCTGTATTATTGACAGATACTTTTTTAATTTATATTTATTTTTTATGTTTTACTTAAATCGATTCATTTATCTTATATTCCACAAAGTTTTTATGTTAACTCTATGTATATATGTAATGACATACGAAATTATAATTTCTTATGACATATCTTTTTAAATAACTTTTTAACAATTTTATTATAACCATTTGAAATTTTAAGTTTTGTAAAGTTTAATTATGTATTAAAATAACCAAAAAATAATACTAATGTAGATAGAGACTATGAGAAAATTTAATTTGTTTATTTTACTATCTACTTACGGTCGTTTAAAGCTATCATCAGATTAGCGGGTCGTGAAATAATCCTTCTTATCTATACCCACACACACACACACACACACACACACACATATATATTATTTCGGTCAATATGGTGTGGTGATTTAACGGTGGTAGCTATGTGATTCGCATGGCAAACAATGCTGCATGCGCATTTATCAGCGGGCTGACGGGCGGTGCACTTTATTGCATGACTACTGCTGCATGGTGGAAGTAGCTATATATTGGTCCTTTTCTTACTTAAAATGGTGTATGGTTCTTTCTAGATGGATTGATTTCAACAGAAGGGATGCAGTCGTATTATGCATTAACTATATGGGATTGCCACTGTTCAAAAAAAGTTTGGAATAGCACAGAGAAAAGGCAGCAGCGTGCTTTACGCACTATAATACCAAAATGTAATCCCCCCCTGCCAGTTGTATATATATATATAAACATATAAATGACTGAAAATATAAAGATATTTTTTCCATGGAAAAATATAAGAAAAAAAATTCTCACAAAAACCGACTTTCTTTCATACAACTAAATACTTCAAGTACTAGGCCTCTGCGTCAGCTTATAGGGGATCAAGTATCCAATGACAGGGAAGAGTCAATTATACGCAAGGCCGGCTAACAAGAAGGAGATCAATTTAGCTTTATTACGTCCATTAGACACGGTACGGAGGACGAAATGAAAACGTCCATTATTAATAATATATCCTTATATTCGGTAAAGAAAAACTGCGGTCAAATTATTGGACGTATCTATATAAGTATATATTTATATACAGTTATTCTATATTTATACAAAACAAGGATTTGTTGTTCATCATCTTACTTGCTTATGTGCCAGAAAATGTATTTATGATGGGTAAACAACTTGCTAAAACCCTTCAATTATCTTGATAACCTTTTATATAATTAGTACATATTTTTAGATTTATCTATATAAAAATAAAAAAGGAAATGTAACAAAACAATATAGTTAATAACTTGAAATAGAAACTATTAAGTACAATAGGCTGTCTTATCGCTCGTGGCGATCTTTACCAGACAACCTATGGATGGAGATGAGAGACTTGAAGTAACGCGCAGTTTAGGGTATACATAGTGAAATAATGATAACATAACATAACATAACACACATACACACACACACATATATATATATATATATATATATATATATATATATATATATCACATTTTATAATACAATGTGTAGTTAATAATCTAGCTTACTATTTTTGCTCCAATGTTTTTTATTGTTATTTATATTAACAAAACTCATATAGGAAGGAAAAAATTCAATAAATTTTTTTTTCACAATTTCTTTCACCGTCTACATATTTTTTTTTATTTATTTATTTTATTGGAGATAAACAGTACATAAGGAAGTAAGAAAGTACAAACTTAGAAGCTTAGAAATATAAAATTAGTTACAATTGTTACCTTATAACTATCTCACTGAGACCATTATGTAACCAACCCAACTTAATGCGAATAACTTGCATATTATTATTATTATTATTTTCTTCTACAGTCCTCAAATCAATTAAAATTATTATATAAATACCAAAGTAAGCTTATTCAATTCTATTGTTTTTTCATTCATAATGGGGCTATCGTTACATTTGTACCTGGTATATACTGCTGCCCTAGTAGCATTTCCAGATTCCGCGAGAATAAGGTAGCGAAGCACTAGGCTCTCTTAGGAGCATTGGCACAAATAACTACATACTAAAATTTAATTTTCAATGAAAAAATATTTTTTCGTAACGCGTTTTTTTTAAGTGAAGCATTCTATTAAAAAGTGTTTAGAACCGTTGAAGTTAACTTGACATCTCTTCAAATAGTGTTTTTTTTGGTTTTGGCTCGGTCTCAGGTGCTTCTCTTTCAACCCCTAGCTTGGTTGGACATGGTCTTAATTTAAAAAGGAATATTTATGGAAGCAGGCGTTACCTTGCGGAAGTCCATCCTAAGTAAGAAAAGGAACAATATTAAGCCACTTCCGCACATGCAGTGGTAGTGACGCTGATAAATGCGTATGCGGTAAACAATGCGAATTACACCCCTCCACGGGGCAACTTCAGGAATTATGTTACACCGATCAGTGTCACTGTGACAGTGATCACTCTGTGTTTGGTACTAATCGGTGTAACATACTCATTTTTCATTCATAATATCTTTCATTCTTTTCTATACTTTCCTTCCAAACATCGCCACACTTCCTTCGCTTTCCCTTCAGGGTTCTACGATTTTATATTTATTGATTTTATTTATTCTAATTAATTTTGATTATTGGGGATCTCTTGTTCCCTTATCCTATTTTTGGGACAGGGATATATTTTGTAAAATTTTTTCATTTGCTTTTTTTACTATCACCTTCTCTCTCTTATCACTTATATCCAACAATTTCTTAATTTTTTCCTATTTTGTTATTCACATTATTTTTAGGGCTACGGCTTATAAGGCTTTTATGTTTCATCTTTTATCCTTCGCTGCATTTTCCGCAATTTCACATTTTACATTTTTAACTTTTCGTTTAAATAATTTTCTTTATTTAAATTTCCATTGCCTAAAAAGTTTTTAATACAATATAAACTAATATATAGTTCTAAACTTTTTCCCTATTATACTTAGCAGTTATTTTCGCCTGTGTTTTTCTATCCGACCTCTGTTTTGTTCAGTTTTGTTATATCTTCTACTACTTTTTTGCGCAACCACATGAGTAACTAACAGTTGCTATCGTCTCCCACGAGAGATGCCATACTGCTGCTGGTGACCTTTTCTTCTTTACATTCAGCTCTCTTATTCCTTCGTATACGGGGCAGCTTGTTATTGCATGCACCACGGTCTGGTCCACAGTTGAATCACAAGTATACGAGGGATTCTCCCTGATCTTAAACCTAGATAGGTACTTAGCAAATCCCAGGGCCCTGTCAACATTTGTGCCGGTACCGTTCCCAACTTTATTGTAAGTCTTACAAGGATGTTAACTTAGCCCGAAGGCTCCTTTGGTAACCGCGCATGGGGCATTTACAGCAACAGATATTATTAGATTGGAAGGCTACCGAACTCTTAAATCATTTAAGCGGACACTGCCTTGAGTGATCTGGAGCATGCCCTGAGATCCCTATTGACTCCTGACTGCTTGGGCTGTCAATATGTACGCCTTTAGCTTTCTGACTCAAAGCATTCCGCTGGGGCCTTATATCTGTACTAACAGTATATCATTATTTATGCCACCAGAAGAACATAGAAATGTGTGTATTCCTTCTACGAGTTTTTTTTTTAAATATGTTTTACGTTCAACAGTTAATTTAACAATTTGTATATTTTATGCACAAGTAAGTACTTTTACGTTTTTCTAAGCCGCATTGTAAAGGTAAAAGATATTACGCGTATTTCATATACCTCATATAACAAGTATGAACACTTACACCTTACACTGCGGGAATTTACCGCGCTCTTATTGTATCGTGAAATTTATAGAGATTCGTACGGTTCGTAATCAATTCCACGTATCGCACGCTGTATATATATTTCATTTAAAACCTCTTTTAGGGAGTAAAATTAAAAACTAATCATTAATCTGATTAGCGTATTACATGTGAATGCTTGTACGAAACATTTGCAAACAAGGTGAATTCGACTTTGTGAAACAGGTTGATTGACGAAGCCAACGCGGGTATAAACGATGAAATGTCTTCTCGTTTATCTATCTCTGCCTTGAGACGTAGGTCTACAACCAATGTGTGTTAATGATGACTTGTGGTGCTGAAACCTGATTTCTAACTTAAGACCTTATTAGTAAGCTCAAAGTCTTTGGTTCTCAAAGCTCAAAATCCAGGTACCAAGAGGGCTATGATCGAGATTTCTAAATTATGAGACGTATTTGGCTAGCTGAAAAAAGAGGCAGGCCACATATAGCAGAACACATGGCCGTTGGGCACTATAAGGCTCTTTTAGGCACTGTAAGGTTCTTAAGGTTCGTACTATTAAGGTTTAAGGAGTAAAGGCTGTAGACGGGCAAGCAACGCAAAGGACTTATGAACACTCTACAAAGTGAACAGGTGACGTTATTAGAGACTTCGGAAGATGCTATAAATCGAGGCTGCTTTCAATTGGTCGTATTGATAAGTGAAATGAAAATAATAGTTTATATGAACTTCTAGGTATTGCATTATGAATGTACCAGTTAATTGTCCTTATGGCTTTAAAGTAATTCATCCATCGTTTCATTACTCATTCTACCCTGGACAACTTCTTTGGTAAGTTTTTTTTTTTTAAATGAGTAGAATTGTTTGCTGAGAGACATTCCTTGATCTTAAACTCGAAGAAACATGTCATCTTAATTGTATTGAGTAATAAAATATCATGTAACAAGACGTCGGTCATAAAAAAAATGGATGATGGTGACATCATTGTAGTCTTACTATACACTTCTGTCCATTTACAGATTCCGCGAGAAGGTAGGAGGCGAAAGGTGTTTATCCTGAAACCTCTTTTAAGGTTGTGAAACTCGTGGTCTCCCTGAGGAACCTCGGCGTAGGCCGACTATAATTTCTCAGGATTGGATACACAAAAATTTGACTTGAACACTTGACTTGAAAAATTTGAATTTGATTGATTTAGATAATTTTTAGTAAAAATATACAAAACTATTTATTCAATATATACTATATATTCAAAACACGTCAGTGTATATATGTGCATTAGTGTAGGTGTAAATCAAATCCGTTCACAAATCCTTGCTAACATAAATTTAGTTTGAGTGGCGATCTAATACACTCGTTACTAGCCTGTAATAGAATTAAGCTTACACAATATCGTGCGACGCATATTGCAGTGGAGCACTTAAAACGTCCATCTAAATAAATGTTTCCTGCATGCAATATATTAAGCCGACGAACGTGAATTGTGTCTGATGTATATCAAATATTAAATGCAATGAAAAAAATAATTAGTTTAATGATGCAATATAGTATTTGTCAATTATGAAAGTTCTTTAATTACACTCTCCGAGTATTTGAAGTTGTTTTTTAATGTATTTATTTATTTATTTATGACCACAGATAATATAAAATACACATATATTTATGTAAGTACTCGATTAAACGATAAGACTCAATTAGACGAATAAATAAATAAATATTACAAACAGATGCAGAATGACTAAACACAACTACCATCATTCATTTATTTATTATTAAATTATACTTAAATTATATTCATTTATTTTTATACTCAGTTTTCTTTTATCCTTTGTAGGAGATGCATTTGTCCTCTGTTTAGCCTGATGTTAGGCGATTATAAGGTGGTATGGTAAATGTTTGCCCACAAAAAAAAACCTATTCACTCTTGTCTTGAAGACTCCTCAGCTATAAGTGGTTGGAAAAAATGACGACTCTAGGTTGACCCACTATTTGGCTGTTCGTACATTAAAAGTATTAACAAAACACTTAGTGCCAGTGGAAAGAATTTCACTCGTGTACGGATTTCGTGAATCCGTAGTACGTCTTGCTGTTCGATGAAAAAAATGAGATGGGATTATTTGGTGTTATTCTGCTGCACACTAACCAAAATGTTGTGCGTAGAACACGGATAAAATGGCATCTTTTCGACGATGCTCCAAACTTTGAAGTTTAGCGCTCAGAAGAATACACTTCGTTAGTATATTTCAGTGTTTATCTAATTTTCTTACTTGTTTCACCTACCTTTAGTACATCTAATTAATCTCGGCACCGCCTAAATGATCTAATAAATTGTACTTTGTGTAAGAAGATTCTGATAAGATACAGTTGTCTCTGCTGTTGTAACACATGTTATAACGTCTCATACTTTCTGCTCATAGACGCCCACTGTAAGGCATAAGTCTCCTCATAAAAATATCTATCAGGTCATATACCATAATCGCCACGATAGGCAGGCAGGTAAGCGTACACATAGGATGTTGCTGCCCATCTTCTGAAATATGTTTCTGAGCAGCAGCTATGCCATATAATTAATTAACAAAGTGTGGATTTAATTTGGAATTATCTAAGATTGTATCCGAGGAGACGAACCCTCTGTATTGCCTTCATAGTTTTAGTAATGACAAGTTTCTTCTTGATTCATGCGTGATCATCGGTAATCGAATCTTCAACCTTCAGTGGTAAATTCAAGATTTAATCTATATTTTTAGTTAAAAGATACCGCTTGCTCATAACTCTGTTACCCACGTTTTTGATATTCAAAATCCTTATCATAATCAAGTCTATCAAGATATATGAAGTCTTTATCTGTGTGCATGAGATGTGGACATTTCACGCGTATTCCTTTGGAAAAAACCTGACCAATTATTTTAACACACAAAAACTATGCGCCAAACATTTAAAGGATAAAAGAATACATGTTAACTTTTTGTGAAAGCCTATTGAATAGACGCAATGGTAAAGGGTTACACGATCATTGTCTATTGATAAATAGGTCAGAGACCGACCACGTGTTCAATGAAATGTCGGATATAAAAAATATTCTTTTATACAAAATTGATGGATTTGGGTTGGCACCTCATTGTTACATGGGCGTAAACAATACCACAGCGAATACAACGTTTATAAAAGTTACTGTCGAATTTGAGCATCAGTTTTTTATTTAAAGTAAACAAACTATTATGTTATTGTACTTTTTCCAGAATTTATTTTAATTTAGAAAATTTATTAAAATTCAGTTATAAGTTTAGTTTCATTTACGGTTGTGTTGATCAATTCAACATTGCGTTTGAGATTCCATTTCCTCACCTTCGTAGCAAACATTCTCAAACGTGTGACAATATTATTTAATGGCCTCTCTTTTTGGGGCCTTTCGTTCCCTCCTGCGATGTGGAGCAGGTACGTAAAACTCGGTTAAATAATTTTTTAATTTTATTTTATCCTTTCACACTTCACAATCTCTATTTTCTTTTCACATTCAACTCGTCTCCAATGTATCTCCTTCCTTCCCTTGTTTTCGTTCCTAGACTACAGTTTTCTACATTATCACAGTTTTCTTCTCTGCACCTTCGAACCAGGTGGTATTAATGTGAGCTTCCGATGATATTTAGGGAACAAAAAAGAGGTTTTTCACTTGAAGCCATATTCGCGAGCTTGCAGTCATGGAGAGGGCCATGTTCAGGATTTTTCTATGGGAATACAAAATCAGGAGATCCGTAGACGAATGATATTAACCGAAAGTTTCAAGGGGACTAGTAAGTTTATATCCTAGTGAGTGGGTCACATAGCACACAAAGTAGATAAAGGCTGAAACATTGATATCACAGACCGGATAGCACAGCATAGAACACTCGCTCCGAAGGTATATATGACCTTGAAAAAGTCTTCTTTGCACCTTGTGAGAGGGCCATTCAGAATCTTTAGGGATAAGGTCCCTGAGAGAAGATGTAGACCTATTCCTAATGGTCCTTTTGTAAATCTATGAGAAAGGGTTATGTCCAGCAGTGAACGTGTGTGTTGAAATGATGATGATAATTAAAAAGTGTATTGTAATAGCGTACATATTTGCCCACAAAAGTTTACTAATTATATGAAGCTCGGAGAAGGGTACAAGCTTAATGTTATTTCTAGTACTAAACTTATGTACAACGCAATATTTTTAAGCAAATGCATCAGATTTAATCACCTTTGCTGGTAGTAAAAATTACTTATTTAAAATTTAATATTGATCATGAACGTATAATTATAGAAATTAATTTAAAACGTTATTAACCAATAGAATATGTTTAAAGTGTTTCAAATACTTTATAAATGAAATTGTCAAGAATTGTAAAGTAAAATAAACTGTCAAAAATAAATGAGGTCAAATAGACCTCACACCTGCTTTCGGTAATGTGAATGTCGTTGGGGAAAATATGAGAATGGTTTCAGAAGCACGGAAAATGTTTGTTCGTAGCATCTACATTTGTGAAAATTTGTTAAATATTTCGTCTAGCTTTCGCGAGTTTTAATTTTAGATCTTATTAAAAAGTATGATAGTCATGAGTTATATAAAACGCTACTTCATTTTTATTCTGACCATTCATCTTATGTGTATTATCATTAAATCGATTATAATTATTTTTTTGCTTGCTGACAATAAAATTAAAAGTTTATAAAAGTTTAATTGTGCATAGAATTATAACTATCACTATCTCTATCATACTGGGCTCTTTTATTTTCATTAAAAAAAAAACAGTTAATAGCAACATCATAACGTATTCAGTTTTCTTTCTTACAGTTTTAAGGCTGTCATATCACACTAGACGCATGCAGCTTATTATATGTAACTCGTCTTATTATAAATCTATGGAAAATACTTGTGTCCACCGGTGTGTATTCATTAAGTAAGCTTGTGTTCAATTAGCTTCTATATTTAAATACTACAAGTTCCATTACGAAGTGTAATTATTTGGATGACCTGCCTTGTACATATTAATATCGCCCATTTATATGTTAAATTTACACTTATTATCGCTAATGTCTATTTTTAACGACTGTAGACAAAGCTTCTGACTTCCGTCTCCCCTGATATTAAGTGATAATGAGTTCTATTATATTACATGCTTGCCTAGAAACCTTTTTACTCTTGAATTGAAGATTACAAATTTCTGGAAACAATGACGCCGGTAAGTTGTTTTATACCTTAGCTATTTGCAATATAAAAATAGTATCACAACACTTAGTGATCCCTGACGCTGTCTCAGTCTATCGCTTGCTTTGCCAGGTTGGTATGGTTACAATTCTGTTCCAGATGTTCACGGGCGATTCGCTGAGTACCATAGGTTTAAGTTCAAGGAGAGTGCCACATTCATCTGTGGCTCGAAAGCGTACTAGGGCGACGGTGATTAAGTTTATATGATATAAATAAGAAAGTTATTAATAATATAACTGTAATAAATAAGAAATTAGTAGATAAGGTAGAAATAAATAGGAAATTAATTCTTAAAATTTAAATAGCTGAAACAATTAGCTATTCCACCATGCTAAATGCTATCTATTATACTAAAAGATAACACGCATGAATAATAATAATGTTAATAAAATTAATATTAAAAAAGTGTAAAGAAAACTGTAAGGTTTATATGGTCTCTACCGTCTAAGGATAGATGTGTATGTTGATAATAAAAAAGCCTTAAAGGATTGAATCTAAAGCGCCTTTATAGTCGATTAATAAATCGTACACTATATCCATTCACATTCATATCACATTCAATGGTTTCCGAAATAATGAATAATTTAAATATAACACTATAAGTAAGTGTTTTAAAAATTCATATAACTGACAAATTAAAAATTAAATATTTGTCTTTATTAAGCCGGTGTATACGTAGGTTTATTTTTAAAGACGTTCACTAAAACCTTAACCTTTTTATTTTGACCTTTCTTAAATGTCAGGGATGTTTAAAAATTTAACGGAAACTTCGGACATGGTGTATTGAACACCGTTACTTTCATTTTGTATACATCTTTTATAATGGCGTACGAAGCCATCGATTGATAGTAAACTATAGGAATAATATCAATGCAGTTCTACATATATATTTACTTTGGTGCTTCAAGCAGTGTTTTTTTTTATTAAAATTATATTAGAAACTTTAGCGTTACTAAAATCATTACGTTGATTATAAGAAACTTCCAATACAAGAGTTTCAACATCTTCGTTTGAGCTCTTAACAGAGCTCTCTTGACAGAGCGGTTTAAAGAAGTCAATATTCTTACAGCGGCCTCACCATATATTTATGTAGAACGAATAAATGACATTAAGATGTAAAAATATGAGAATGTAAATAATAGAATTTTGTGAAAAAATCATTATTGTTATGTACCTGTGTACCCAAGACAAGGGAAGTATGAGAGACACCCAATGTAGTCAATTAAAGAAATATTTATGTTTACAATAATTATAATAAATCAAAAAAAAATAGGGGATGTTCGTAATGTATTTACAAGGAACCATAAAAAACAGGCTGTACCAAAGTTTCTACTGCAAAGAGTCTATAATTAATTTGTAATAAACGGAATCAGATTTTTTAATATAATTCCGCGAAACGTTATTGAACTAGTATTTAAAAATTCAAAACAATTTTTTTTAATTTTTTAGCATATATCTGATACAGTGTATATGTATAAATCTGTATTGTTATAGTTTATTGTAAGATATGTAGTTGTCGAGTTTCGTCCTGCTTTTTCTCCACAGCTATCACACCTTGTGAAGCAGAGTCAAAAATAAAATAGATTAAAAAATAAGTAAACGATCAATAAGGGTTCTATTAAAAGTTCCAATGTTAAATAAATGAACTTTATTTTTTATCTTAATAGCATAACGTCTTGAGAGATTCAAGCGGTCATACGACAAATGTGTGCTACCTGTATATGGTTATAAACAGGGTGATTCGTTGTGGATGTAACAACTTTAATAGGATGAATGCCTAGTTCATTTGCTGTCAGTTAATGTACAGTATCTACAATGCAAAGTCATTGGGTTTTAGAAGTAATAAGTAATATAATAATAATATAGCAATAAAAAGCGAAATCATTTTTAAAAAATAAAATAAAATAAAAATTCAATTAGATTAATGGGGCAAATTTATAGCTCATTTGTCAGCAAATACCTTTAAAGCTTTTACACTTATTTCCAATAATTGAATATAAATTTATCACTCATGAAATATGCGAAATAATTTTTATTTTAGTAGACTGCAGCAGGTTAATAGCATGGTAGTATAAACTCCCCATGAACATAAAGTAAACAATAATTAGTCTTAATGCGAATATATTTAAATTTCGAAAAATCTTTTTGTGAATTACGCTATTTATTATTTCTGAAACAATTGATTTTTATCTGTTTGTGATTTTCATCACTATGTATAACATAAAGTTAGTAGATCTTTGTTTATTTTTAAACAATGATTTATATACAAGAGATTCTCTCCTTCTTTCATTGATATGCTATTGAGCTTTTAGATCGCGGAGGAATATGCTCCATTGAGTGACGGGGCGACCTTGAAAAAGCCTCCTATTAGACTGAAATAATCATCGAAATGTTGGACTGAAAATAAAATTAGAATCCCAACGTCATTAGTGAGCCTTATTATTAACAGCCATTATGTTTCGTCAAATTTTAGTATAATAAAAAAAGTGATACTGGCTAATAAAAAAAGTAAACGTAACGAAGTCACATACAACAGTTTGCGCCGGACCGAGTTCATAAGCGCTTAATGCCTGTCCGGCTTACCGTTATACCGTTGTAAAAGTTTCAGGATACGGCGCCGATTGTCCACCGCCACGTAGAATTTTATAGTCACATTATCCTGATTTTAAATCCTAGAGAAATATCTACTGTCACGTGGACTTACAACATACTATCACTGTATTACTTTATTCCCTGCTTAAACAACATACTCTAAGTTTAATACGAACTGTAACGTATGACTGGTTTGCAAGCTTTTAGCAAAAAGCTCTAGCAAAAACTTTTTGATTTAGTGTAATCTTTATATCAGCGTGTAGACGTCTATTTCGAGGCGTAAGTCTCCCTGAAAGTTCGTCTCGATGATCGAAATCCGCACTTGCGAGTGGCCACAGATGACGTTATAAAGTATTTTTTTACCCAGTGGATAATTAACGGATAATGGCTGGTTCTAGACAAATCAAGAGGCAGTCTACACAGAATAAATTTCATTCTAATTCAATAAAATTCTATCAAAAAATTCGTATTCATATCATTATCAGTCGATAGATCCCCTCTAAAAAAGCCTATCCCAAATCTCTGCGATGACAGGTCTTTGGCTATCCGTATCCAGTGTGTTCCCGCAATCTTGAAAATTGAACCACCCAATGAAGAGCCTGCCCATGCCGCATCTAACAACTTGTCGATACTGGAGAATTTTTCAGCAACTTTGACTACATCATCGGCTACCTACCCGTGGTTGTCACTTTTGACTCCACTCCCATTTCAGACGAGCTTATTCTTTGAACTACGTCGGAAACTTTGATTCTTCTTATTCCATGGTATGATGCGCGCATGAACATGAATAGTAATAATGAAGATTTCGTAACGATACCGGCCTTCCTTTAGAGTGAGTTAGAAGGTTCAGCTGCCTAAGTACGCTATCGAATTTGAAAAGCCTTATTTAAAAGGTGATATTTCAAATTAGTTTTCTTTCTATATATGTTTGTAATGTCATTTGCAACCATTTAATTTAAAAAGTTTTAATTTTAAAAATATAGCAAAATAAAAACAATCAAACAAATAGGAAGAGATTCGCAGAAGAAACAAGTTCACTTCCGTTATGTAGACCGATGAAGTAATTAGAGTCGCGGGGAATCGCTGTATAAAAGCAAGACCGTTCATCATAGCGATCTTCGAGGGAGGTATATGCCTATAAACGTCAGGCAAGTATCAAGAGGCATCTATACCTTGAAGTAAAGTTTGCAATTTTATCTAATGTGCATTAGAATCACGTGATTTTTTGGATATTACCACGTATATATCATTCTTCCATCTATGGGTAGAGAACTTTATTCTTGTGCTCATAAAAATAAAACACAAAATATACTTTTAAAAAAATAGTTCATCGAAACTATACACAATATTTATTGTACTTTCATTTCATTTTTACGTTATAGAAACGATTTCGTATACCCTTACGAGCGAGAACGGTTTATGTTAAACTTACTAAGTCCACCCGCTTCGGTACAACCATATAGGTTCCAACCAGCCAGGTTGTATCTGACCAGCCTTCAGCTACAGAGTCCTCTATCATTAGAAGCAATGGAGAGAGCTTCTTAACGATATTAAAGCAGATGTAAGAATTTACTTAGACTTAGCTAGTTTAAGTTACAGTAGACAAAACCACGTTGATCGAAGAACAGATAGCCGCATGGGCTTTAAGATTCAAGGTCAATAAGTATGTGGTGAAGGATGGGAGGCAATGCGTAAATGTAATGTAAATGAATGCTGTGAAAATGACAAAAAATATAAAGGACGAAAGAGGGAAGAAGGAAAAATTGTGAGTAATAAGAGAGAGAGGGTGAAAATAGAAATATCATTGTAAAATGTACCGCTGTTCCAAAAATAAAATAGAAGAAAGAGAGACTCACAAAAACGAGAGCCGTTAAAAAAGGCCTAGTAGTTCACCCATGAGCTCCATCCTGAGTAACCAGGACTACCTTCCCCCTACAATGATAAAGCGGGAACCAGTTCAGAGGTATTATTTAGTCTTATCTTAAACTTAACATAAGATGATATTTGATAATATTTTTGATATTTCATATATTAACAAATTATACATTTAACTTCTTGAATTATACATTTGCATAATACTATTATATCATGGGATTTAAGAATGAAGAACTTCCTTTATATTTATTAAAATATGTTAAGATTGTTAATTACAGTGTGTAGAAAGAAAATATGTCCCTTACAATAATCAATTATCAATAATTACAGAAGTTATTTTGAGACTTGAATTGTCAAGTTATAATAAATTAAATTTTAACTTACCGCTATTAAATATAAAAAACCCAGTGTTGTCAACGCACGTTGCTTCCCAACGCCCTATACCTGCGTTTTTACGTTCGATAATTGAAATAAAAAATTACAGTGATTATTTTTAAGGCTGTGAATTTGGAAGTCGAAAAGACCACTGTAATGTTTTATTATATATGTCGTCGATACAAAACTATCAGAAAACCACCAATTCACAGCACAACAACCCAAAATCAAAAAAATATTTTTTGAATAACTATTAATTTAGTCTTTGTTTTCGTATTTTTGACTGCCCGCTTAAATACGTATTTTGTAAAGCCATCTACAATTGTTAAAATGTGGGTGTTACCATTCTTGCTCCTAACGAAAGGAAGGATGAATGAAGGCCCCTTTTCTATAGGAAACAAATGACAGCTTTTCTGTCGAGATGCACTGTCTTTGTTATGTGCACAGTCAATGCAGGGGACCACATATTTCTTTACAAATTGCCAAAGCTTGAGGAACCAGGACTGACTTTGGACTTTTTCTAAAGTCTTAGTATAGCCATAAGATGATCGATGTCATCATGACTAGCTTTATATATTTACCATCTAGAATTCTGTGGAACAACTTCACGTATTCCATAATGAAGTTTCCTTTACACGGTACCATTTTTCACTTCATAATTACTACTTATTTATTTACATACTTTGTTTATCTCTGGTTTTAGAATTTTAAAAATTCGAACAATATCAGAATCTGCTTGTTGTAGAGTAAGAAGCCAGTTTTCTTGTTCTATTTTATAAATATCAACACATGGATTATCATCTGTTGTAACGGATTGTGTGGTGTTTCTACTGAGTGTGTTGACACGTGAAATTTGGACGCCAGAACGATATTCTATGTCAAAAGTAAATTCAGAGATTTGTAACCACCACCTTGCTGGTTCTAAGAGCCACGCAATCTGTAAAAATTTTAAAGTGTGGTATACTGGTATACATACATCAAGTATACTGTAAATTTCTTCAAGGAGCACACGACAGCCAGTGTTTCGAGCTCATAGGAATGAAGATGCTTTTCTTCAAGTGTGATATGCCTGCTAAAATAGGCAACTGGTTTTAATACTCGCGTTCCTTTTTGCCACTGCATTAAGATACCTCCTATGCCAAGAGCACTGGCGTCAGTGTGCGATTCGGTCTCCAATTTAGGATTATAAAGAGCTAGAACAGGCCTGTCTACAAGTTTTTTTTGAGCAGCGAAAACGTATTTTATTGTTCCTTGGACCATAACCAGGTAGAATCTTTTATTCAACAGATAAGTTAATGATCAGGCCATCAATCAATCAAAAGAGGGAGAAAGAGAGATGTCTGCAATTTTTTTACGGAATTGGCAAGTTGAAATAGGAGTGGATATACCAAATAGCACATTAAACAGGTGGCTGTTGGGATCTTATGGTTCTGAAGTAGACACTACGAACCAGCGAACGTAGTGTATAAGATGGCTAGACGATCTTTTCAAAGCCCGGGAGAGACGCTGAAAGCAGGTGGCTTCCATCCGGTTCTACAGCAAATGTATTGAGACCTATTTCCCAGTTGAGGACTTCCAATAGTTTAATATATTGATAATGACAAAGCGAATATTTTCAGAAGTATTCCGAATAAAAATGAAAAGAAACATGTCGGTTTAGCTGAAATGAATCTGCGATAAAAAAACATATAAATTAATGTTCTTTAATATCAAGTTATAACTTTATAAAGATAATATTTATCTTTGAAAATATTAACAAAATTTGGTACAAGAATAAGTAATGTCGTCAAAAAAGTTATTCCCTTTCGTATTAAGCCCGAACCAACTTCGGCAGCAAGGGACGAGAGGCTTATAATTTCCGGCGGAACTGGCCCCGATGGCGAACTTAAAGTGGAAAGGAAAAAGCTTATACTAATTTCGAAATTGATTTCGGCGCGAGGGTATGAAATATTATTTGAGTATATTAATACGTTCCCTTTGTATCTTTGCACTGTGTTTGCAGGAAATCCGAAACATAAATTCTACGAAACGCTCTTTTGGATCATAACGCTGATTGATTATAATTGTAAAAGCTTCAAAGTGGTTAATTCATAGATTATTTCTCACCAAAAAGCTTTTACATCTATTTACAATAGCTCTGTATAATGATCCTTATGACAGAATGCGACAGGCCAATAAGTAGCGGCACAAGGTCTGCCCGAACACCTATTAGAATAAAATAAAGAATCAACTAAACTTAGTGCTTAGATTCCCCAGTAGGCAGACCGACAAAGTTATGGTCGCCGGAAGAGATATTTTTTATTGACAGCTGTATCAATTACCATTGAATTATCGGATTAAGGGATATCATTCTTCTTGTATACTTCTTCTACTTTCTGTGGCGCTACAACCCTTTCTGGGTCTTGGCCTGCTCTACGATCCTCTTCCATCTCGCTTTAACCTTCGCTGTTGGCCAAGATGTCTTCCTTCCATTACTCCGGAGATCTTCCTCCATATATTCTAGCTACCGCTTCCTGGATCTTCGTTTGGGTCTTTTTATTGCGAGGTCTACTTGGAAATGATATTGACAGCTTGTTAGTCTGTCTTGTATATTTATTGTCATTTATTATTTATTTTAATAAATTTTATTAATATTAGACAAAGGTTCACAATAGAAAAAAAATATTAATGTAACAAGTTTCATAGTGATTACATTGACTAAATGTAATATAAATTAATCAATTTTGTAATCGTTTAATAATAACTTATGCGACTGTAAACTGTAATCGGAATTTGCATTGTCAAATTTTATTGTACTGTTGAACTGTCTTGTACAGTTAAAATAGTTAAACATAAACATAAATAATATGTATAAATATGTTTAAGTTCCTTCATTTTTTTATATCTACAATCTTCTATGCATTATTAGGAAACTTGTGAAAAAGGTGAATATTTTCGTAAGTCATTGTCAAAAAAGAGGAAAGAGGGATTTATTTTACGATACAAGTATAATAGTCAAAAAGGTTCACAAGAATAAGAAAGAAATTAATTATCTTACGACAGTCCTGTACAATTCAGAGATACGTAAACACAATTTCATAATAAAAAAAAACCCTTGAAAATATATTACAAACATGCTTTATTTAATAAAGTAATACATTGCGTGTTTTCATTTATATTTTTTTGTATCAACACAGGCATAGCTTCCAATAAAGCCGCAAATAAATCTATTTTTCCTGGCTCCGAACTTTCAACATGGGATGGCATAGAAATCTATTACGTAAATGTATATTTCAAAACGTTCTACCCGTAGGCGTTTCAAATAAATTAGGTTTCGATAGTAATATAATAATATTTTAACAGGTGTTAGAATTTTTTATTTATGGCAGTATTTATTTATGTTTTGTTATACACTTTGAAATGGGGCTATATTTATAATTCTTCATGCTGCCTGAAAGAGGTTACTTGTATGACATTATAAAACAAATTCAGTCGCTTAACGAGCTATGAAGATTCCTATCTTATGAATTTCCTTACGAGGTCTACTCCGAAATGAGTTCGTTAACAAATGAAAGTCACTGAGATTGCCTAGCGAATGCCTACTAGGGCCTGACGGTTCTGAGGTGGAGACCCCAAACCGACAAGGACAGCGCAGAACATCCACCATCAAGGTGGAAAGACGATCTAGAAATGTAGTTGATGGAAGGAAGGAAATGCAAGAAAGAAGATCTGCAAGCGAAGAATGACGGATAATTTAAAGCATTAAAGGAATAAAAAATTAGAAAGAAGGAGAATGAAGAAAAAAAAGAGTGACTACATTTCACTCAAATTTTAAGTTGAGTTGAGTTCTGCTCTACATAAAGCAGGGGGAAGGAGAGATCTCCACAACGTGTCATTTAAAAAAAAGGTAGATAGACGATCTTTCAACGTCGTCAGAAAATGCTGGAAGCAGACCCCTTCTAGCTAGTCTTCGCGGAAATCTGTAGCGAAAGCCTATGTTCTGAGTTACATTGGTTAATTTTTTTTCCGTTGGTATGCTTTAATTCTACAGCCTCTGGCAGTACAAAATCTGTAATGGCAGATAGTGTACATTAAATTTATATATATATATATATATATATATATATATATATTGCTAAAATAAACAAGTTTTGATACAGACGTAAATGAATTTTACACAACAGTGATAAAGTACAATATTCAATGAACCACTTACCTGAGCAAGATTGCCAGAAGTCATCAATATTTATTTGTTATTTACTGCCAGTTATTCCTTATTACAATTTAAATATCGAACATTGCATTTTTAAAATATACAAATTTTATACTGTAGTCACATATACGGCATCTGTTCATATAACAGCGGTTACCACTTCGTGGATTTCGTTCCTGAAACTTAAGGCCCAATGGCCCATCTTTAACTCGAACCTCTTTTGAAGTTAGAAATACACTGTGGTGATCTTCTTGACAAAGATATTTCTTAGATATTTCAGCATCAAATTTGGAACTATCACCAGTTTATTTTAGGATCTATTAAAACAAGGTTTACGTTCAGAAACAAAAATCAAATATTTTACGAGAAAAATAAAATAAACGAACGTGTTGATCCACGTGGGATATTGGAAAAATATTTACCATCCCCGTCCTATAATCTTTGATTTTGGACCGTTGCCCGGAACCATACGTACTCCATTTATGAAGCCAAGCTGCGGCCGCGGCTATTACATGCCGCCTCACGATTGAGTACACTAAGAAGTGGATTTGCAGGAAATTGGTCTATAATGTTTAACTTGCGATATAACTTTGATGAAGTACTGAAATAAAAGTATAGATTTCCAAGAGATGCTTTAACGGATTTTAGCTTGTTAAAATATTTTCGCATAGCTATAAATAAAACAATTATAAATAACATTCTATTAAATTTCACAGAAAAGCTATTTTATTAACAAAATATTGTTTTATACATGTAAATAATTATGTTTGACAAAGTAAGTATAATTTATTTTGTTTACCTTCACAGCTTTACTGGGTTTAAAGTGGTCAACCAAGAGAATCTGTTCATAGTAAGGAAATACTTAAAAAATATTTTGTATTATACGTAAAGATGTATCCAAAATTTAATATATATTAACTTCGACTACTCGCTACTTGTAGGGCTTACAATACCACTGGGATTCGGAGATACCGAATACCGGAATCCCGGACGATTTTAGTCCGGCATTAAAAACCGGTATTCATGCAAAAATACCGATATTTTGGTATTACAATAGTTGATTGAATTTATGCACAATATAAATCTAATTTAATTTGTATGAAAATTCGGTTCTCGCTTGATGATGAAACGATTTATTGTTTATGTTTTTAAGAGCATGCTTTAATATACAAAACACAAGATATTAATATTATTTCATAAATACTCTCAATTTAACTATATTGTTTGCTTTTGTAATTATATAATGCTATACGAGCCTGTTACATATAAAATGTAACATACAATTTAATATGTACTTAGTTTTTGCTTCCACGTTTTTTGTACCTATCTACTCCTACTCTTTATGTAATAGAATAAATAATATCTACTCTTTTCGAAACAATATTTATTGGATTTCATATATTATTTGTTAACAAGTCAATATAACAACTGAGATAAATAAAACATATTAAGTATTTTTTTTATCAATAATACCGGTATCCCGATATTTCAAATATCATATACTGATATTCAGATATTAGTTCGGTATTGTAAGCCCTAGCTACTTGTTGGTACCTCTATGGTTGTTTGTAAGAAAATTCATCGAGCGATTAAACCGCATTATAATTTTTTCATGTTATAACTTTTTCATTTCGATTTTACGTATAACAATAAGACATTTAATAAATTGATTTTTTTTTATAATAAATGTTTGTTAATCCAAGTTGCTGCAGCAAATAAAAAAAAGAACGCGAATTCATTTTAAGTTTAAATGCACCGTCCAAAATACTCTGTCTTTTGTTCGCTTGAACTTATTTCAAAAGTAATTCTACGAAGAAACTGTTCTTCTAGTTTGCAATAGCGGAGGCGGTGCTGCAAAAGCAATTTCAACTGTTTCCTGGTTGCGGTGCAAAGAAGAAACAATAGAGGGAACAATCTGGCAACAAGATTTGTTCAGAACATTATTACTTAACTGATGATTACATTGTAACTGCGAATTTCGTGAATGTGGTAGATTGAAAAGGATTGGATGTGGATGGTAGACAACATTTATCTACACAGCTATCTACACAGCTACATTAACATAGTTTTGTACTCTTTTTTACGATTTTATTTACATTTTACGTTACGTATTTGTTATTATTTTTATTCATAGTTTCATTTCTATACAATTATAGCCATCTTATTATCTTTTATTATTTATTAAACCTATATTTCTTTATTCATGACTAGCTTGGAACCTCGTTTGACTATTTTTAATTTACTTCTGAGTTTTATTCTTTTCTATTGTATACTGTAATACTTTTTTTTTTGGAGAAATCTAGAAATACGGGGCAATATTTATCGTCCATGATGTTGACGATGCTGTCTACTTCTATCATCTTATACATTTCATTCTAGGAATCAGAGTGGTGTCCTCCTCAAACACAGGAGAGCAGACAATAATGTGCACCACTGATTACAGATGCACATGGGATCCTTCTTTATCTTGGCCTTATACAGGTGACTGTGAACATCTGGAACAGACACGTGTCCAGGTGGAAGTACTCTTCATTAACTGACAGCTAATTAGCTCTTTGTTCATCCCTTTAAATCTTTTACAACTATAAAAAAATCCTGCATTTTATATACATATATATATTTATTCGCCTTTAATATTAATGAGAAAAACCACACGTTTACAATAAAAATAATAAACATTTAGAGATTTTTATGATAACTATTTTCCTGTATTTGTGATGCTTTCGAAATGTATTTTTAATTGTAAATCCTGAGCCAATTAGCGAGCGAACGCCCGCAACGATAACAGGTGTGGCTGTCAATTTGAACCACAAATCGGGTGCAGTCGTTGCAACTAAACGCTTAATTGGCGGTTACCGCTTCGATAATAAGATATAAGATTAAATATAGATATTCGGTAAATTTTTTAAATAAGCAAATAGGCTAATTACATTTGTTATTTATATAAGCAGAAACAAAAAATTATAATTAAATATCACATAATAGAATACAATTACAAGATTACTTTGTGGAGATTCCAAATTATCACTTCAGACTAACGAGATGAAATTATAATGAAAATGATTACAAATCACATAAATGAATTAGTAAAATTTTCTCGTTTTAGTAAAATTTCCTAAAAATTACATATTATGTTTTATTTGTATTTTAACTGTTTTAAAACGGTTTACATAAATAACTTCCAGGTGTTATGATATTTACCTAGTAGTATTCAACGACTAGCGTTTCTTTTTCTTTAATATAGCATTTGAGGATGCCGTATGAAATGAAAAACGAGGTTTCCCATAATATAACCCTTTATCTATGAAAACCTTTGGTTTTTGCATAGTGTGTACTATAGATCAATTGAAAAATTGGCCATGCATTCACTTTTTTAAACCTTTCATATTTACAACTAATCACTCAGTATAATATTTGCAGTTCCGCTACTAACTGAAGATAAATTTAAGTTACTTCGAAAATGTTTTTTAATAGTCCCTTCCTCGTCCAATAGAGTTGTATAGAATTGGTTCAGCCGTTTTTATGACCAAAAGGAATAAAATAGAGAACGTGTACAATGAAAAGATTCGATCGACTTAAATGCTACAACCTGAGCAATCCCTTTACTAGGAAATAAATAGTATATGTGGGTATATAAGGAATTAGAATTTATAACTTAAATAAGATATAATTAAGATATGTAGTACTTAATGTGTTTTACCATTCATACCAACAACAAGTTTCGCAGCCTGCTTTTTGAGGCATTGAATTAAAAATGGAAGTCCCAAAAAAAAACATTTATAAAATGCTTCCTTTTAAATAATATCTAGATTTTTAATATTCTGTACAGAGGTTTTAGTTCGTATTTATAAATTCAAAATGTCATTTTTATACAGAAGTATAAAAGCCCCATGGCCAAAGATAAAAAAGACGTTCATGTTTCGTTATAAAAGAAAAAAAAACATAGTAAAACCACTAAAATATGAAATATATTATTTCAGTGCAAGCCGTGAAGAAAAAAAGAAAATTTTGTCAGCTTTTAAGAGCGACTCTCCGCACCGTATTTTCATTTCTAATATATTTTTTTTATTATTTCATAGTTTTCATTTTTGTTCATACATTTTTTTTTCGGAGCGACGAAAACGTTTATTTTGAAATTAAGTAGGAATAGCACAAAAAGGTTCAGTTTAATAAAAAATTATATAAAAAGTAGAATCAAATTACAGGGTAATAGCAATTATTAAATCTGTGATCTAGAAATGTAAGTGAAGGACGGAGATGTGAGAAAGAAGATCTACAAGCGAAGAATTACAGATCATGTTCAGCGTAATAGGAATGAAATGAAATTAGAATGTGTAATAAAAATTTAAATCTCATTTTATCCGAATTTTTAACGTCGCTTCAGGAAAGAAATACTAATTATCATACTAAAATACATTCTTACGACGATCAGTAAGGCACCAGACAAATTCGGAATAGTCTTTTATTCTGACATCATTTACAAATATTAATAATACAGTAGATAAAGTTCATAGCCGAGCTGCATTATCACTAAAATAATTATTACAACGTAAAAAGAATTTTTACTACTTTGAATAAACTTTTTCAATTACATAATCATTATTATTTAAGTCGCAATACGTCCTCTTACGCCTTCTCCTATAATTCAGGTCAGACGGGTTGAGATCAGCTTGCATACAACTTCTTTTGACGATCTGAACGAGGTCATCTGTCCACTTTGTGTTTGGACTTCTACTCTCTCTCGATTCTACGCAACGCAGGCCAGCTGTCACTTGTCAATTTAAAATCTATTGTAAAATCATTCTGATGAATTATAAAGAACTATATTGTAAAAGAGTATGATAGAATTAATCACTTTATTTTTTTAATATAGTAATGGTAAAGTTATTTGTTTAGTCATCAATTAATTTATTCATTTAGAAACATTTACAGTGACCGCATGAGATTTACGTCAAAGTAGTAAAATTAATCGAAACCAAAAGTAAATTGTTCTCCACTATAAAGACATCTTTCAAATTAAAGCTACAAGGGTTCTTAACGCACTGCAGATCTACAATAGAGGCAGACGGATACTTTTATAGACACTTTCACAATATCTTTAAAGAAGACGCTTGATGCGGGTACCTGCATCAAGTCCTTTTGAAAATCTATGGTGGAGGCTTTTGTCCAGTTGTGGACTTTCTGACTTTCTACAGATTTCATAATGATGAAGATATATATGAATTAGCTAATCGCATTTAAATTATATTTTTTGACAGGACAGTCCTGAATATAAATTTTGTCATTGTCACCCTGTTGAGTTTTACAAACTATACGTTTGACGGAACTCAGTAGAGCGTGAATAACGATGTGAAACTTTAGCGACACTACTGTGGCTACACTTCAAACGTCTGGGAAAGATTAGAACGGTATATAAACAACTGAATAGTCGGGTGTTGGATTTCAAAGGAGCGTGCAAGATGGTGCGATAGTTATAAAATATTACTTAAAACATATTTTGCGGATGGTAGTTACAAAATTGACTTCGCACAAATTATATAATGTTGTTTTTTTATCACTGTAACTAAAGTATACAGTCTTATGTATTATTGATTTGATATTGATTGTTCGCATCTTTTTAATACATTTACGTAGGTTTATATGAAAGCAATGAGAAAAAAAGTACAATGCACGCATATTTAACTTCAACAATAATTTTGAGGGCTGTGTTGTATGTTCCTCTCGATTTCTTTCAATGTTAAAACTTCCTCCTTTTACCGATAAAGTTAAAAGCAGAATAACGACCACATAAATATTAATGAAGAGGTAATGTACATGCTCTCACCCGGCTCTCAGATCAAAGTGATGGTAGGAACAGTCTGATGTCAAAGAAATAGAAAGGTGCAACTGGCTAAAGAAAATTTGTTCGGACATACAAAAGGTGGAGAGATGATATTTCAGAAATCGCAGGAAGGGAGTGAAGGAACAAGGTAAAAGACAAGCATGCATGGAAAACGTTAAAAGCCTACTCAAAGAAAATTACGAACAATACTATAAAGTAAATTTAAGGAAATACTAAACATTACTAACATTATAGTAAATCAGAGTTCCCTAAACTTTTTTGTGTCGTAGACCCCTTGCCATCTTTTTCCGTGTTGGGTAGACCCCCTACTTACCTGATATTGATTTCCTGTAAATTTCTAACTGTAGTGAAGTTTAGTGTTATAAACTTAAAGTAAAAACACATGTTAATTTATACATATATTAATTGAATTTAAAATAAACTACTCAAAATAAAATTTTGTATCTGTTATGTAAAATATACATAACATTAAATAAACATAAAATAAACTATAAATAAAATAACATAAGCAATATTTTTTTTACTTCATAGGTACTTTTATAAATAATATAAATGTTTTGATATTATAAGTTAGTATGATGTAAGTAAATAGGTACATCAGTGTATGTGTTGTGATCCACTATCGTGGACCCCCATTCTCATTTCATGGACCCCCATATTTTTTTTCGCTGACGTAGACCCTTTGCAGGTTGTCATAGACCTCTAGGGGTCGATATAGACCACTTTGGGAATCACTGCAGTAAATGATATTTTTTTAAATTATAAAATAAATTCATTCATTCATATAATACCTGTATAAAATGTACTCGTATATTGTTTTTCTTGCAGCGTATTTATTTAACAGTAAACGCGCCTATTCTATTTCAAGTTTTTCTATTGTCTCATTTTATTTTAAGACCCGAAATATACTACTACTAGCTAGTACGTGTGTTGTTATGTAATCTATTCTATCACAATATTACATTGCTACTCAGGATTTTTAAATTCAAAATGTTGTACTCGAAAAGGCAGGGAACTTTTCGTTCAACGTAACAAAACGGTTCTTCTCATTAGTTCACTAATGTCATTAGCTATATCGCCTTTTTAATAGGACCTCTTTAGGCGTCGATTTGTTGGTCTGAAACTTAGCAATACATTTATCGTTGTTTTTATTTATAAATTATTTGATTGATACATAAATATAAAAAAAAACTTTCCGAAAAAATTACCTACGTATTTCATTTGAAAATAGGTTACATATTTTTTTTAATTTATTTACATTTAACAATGGCTTTGGTCATCATGTAGGTAATGACTAATTGTGCCAAAATAAAGCCGCAGCTGAAAAAACTTCACAGAATTGTTTTTTTTTAAATGTAGCCTTAACATGTTATTATCATAACCAGTCATGAACAAATATATACATATTTACAGTGTAGCCAAAAATATTTTAAGTATTTTTAATTACTTTGCCTAATATAATTGATTCAGATTTATTTAAAGTTATTGTAAGGTTTTATTTGTATAAAATACAACTATTTCACTGCGCTTCTAAAAATACGTTTACTCGAGTTTTTCTCGGAAAAGCGAGGTATTCCAAAGTTGTACATTATGCAATACTCCAACTAGGTTGTACCGATCAGTAGGCCATTAGTGAAGATTGACTTCCCTTGCCCCGAATTTTATTCCTTTCCCGGCTGCCGGTGCTAGCTCCAACTGCAGAACATAAATCTACTTGCCGTACAAGCAAGCTTTTAGAAAAGTATTAACTTTAGTTAGCGCAAGTTTCTTTTGGCGGCTCCCTCGGCGCAAACTTATTGAAACTGTTCACATGTTGCGGTGGCGGATTGAAGAAATTATAGCACTCAGTGTACCGCAGCTTATTAGCAACATTTCCTGTTGCATATGTTACTATATATAATATATGGGGTACAACGTGCAACGCACTGGCCCCTTCCAAAGATATTAATGGGGAAATATATAATAATCACTACGCTTGGCAGGCAGGTAGGCTATCCTGGTGCATTACTATGGTACGCAGAGGGCACTGCTGCCCATCATTGTGAGCATCCAACATAATTAATGCACAGTGTGTGAATTATATAACGTTGTATCCGGGGAATCGAACTCGCTACCTACAATTGCAAACTGTCTCTCGTTACCCTTACCACGTTGAATCATTCACAGGGTTAATACCCGGAGCAACTATTGACTTTTTGGCTGGCTATTTTCGGCAGATCAACATTCCGAGCCGATGGGAGCTTACATGCGAACTGCCACTCCGGATCTTTTACTTATTTCAATAATAAATGACGATTCAAAATTACGTGTTAATGCCGACTTGAATAAAGATATATTAAATATAAATATATATTTTAAATTTTCTGTTACAATTCAAAAACATTTAATTAAAGATTAAGATAGTTTAGTTGCTTGGATTTGGACTTACAATAAGTAGTGGGTTCGAACCGGTGATATAAGTTTTAGGTTTTTACTTAAAACTAGATAATTTTTATTTTATACTAGCTGCGGTCTTCTCTCTTCGCGAACCCAATGAACGTTCCCTGAAACTACTTACGAGTACTTTTCTGTTAATCCGTTCACTCAGAAAAAATTAAGATAGTTTAGCTAGGAGATTATAATACATAGCCCTGACCTATTTCGGTATCAGTGATTTTTTTTAAAAAGTCAGATTAACATGAAAACATTGCAAAAACTTTAAGTCACGTTTTTTGATCAGAAGTCGCAAAATTTCTACAGAAACGACATCAGGCGTGTAACTATAAAATGACTAAAAGTTAACTAACAAAATAGCACTTGTATATTACAATATAAGTAAGTATATTTAATTTAGTTTTAGTTAAAGGTTATCGAATGGCGACCACGAGTCGGTAAACGCGACGTAGGTACTCTTTATTAAATGGACCAACAACGTACAAATATAGTTAACTCTGTGTTTGGCACTAATCGGTATAACATAACTCCTGAAGATGCCCCGTGGAGAGGTGAAACACGTGTTGAGTAATTTGGCGGTGGCGGTTGTGTGATTCGCATTGTTTGCCGCATACGCATTTATCAGCGGGCTGGCGGGCGGTGCACTTTGTTGCACGACTACCACTGTATGTGCGGAAGTGGCTAAATATTGCTCCTTTTCTTACTTAGTTAATGCGGGTTACGAAGGACGAGTCATCGTAGCGATCTTTGAGAATGACTTATACCTTGCAGTGGGCGTCCATCAGTTGAAAAGAAGATACTATAGTTAAATATAAATAAGTTTTTAAAAGTTTCCAATATTTTTTATCCACGGCCTAGATTAATCAAAATCAAAGTATCCACCCATACTATCCACGTAGCACTGTTAGCACAGTGTTTATTTTCATTGCCATTTTTGAAATCAGGAATACGAGAAGCGACAATCTGGTCAAAATCGTAAGAAACATATCTCCTCTCAATATTCCGTTACACAGGAGCGATTTCGATAGAATTCCATCACCTAATCCGTTCATCAGAAAACTGGACGACCTCTGAATTTAGAACCATTCATTCTACCTTCAACAACGAGTTATACCATAACGTTTTTCTTTCGCATAACTTAGACAAATAATTTCAAAATAAAATAAAGAGAGATTTAATGATTGCCTAGAGACGTAATTTAATCTTAACGTCCTGAAGAGAGGGGAATACCGAGTCCATAGTATAACTGATAATGAATAGGCACACTATTTCCAAGGTATCAATGTGTTTTCTATCTATCATTTGTAATTCAGTTCTCTGAGCCGTGAAACAACATTAGAAACATTACGAATCTTACTGGACAAATATAAGCTTGGAAGCCTTGTCACCTGTGTAATAGATTAAGTATAACACTTATTTCAGCGTGATAACTTTGATTCTTACCTTATTTATTATAAATATATATGTTATATACATTAGTATATTAATGTTCGTTTGTTTGTAAATATATATGTTTTTTATACACGTAAACTACCCATTATTAATACTTCTACGTTTTTCATACTATGGTTGACAATCCAATATTAGTACTTCTACCTTTTCTGGTTGTCTGTAAGAGATTGCCTTGTGTGATAATACCGCCCATTGCACTTTTTTGTATATCATTGTGAAACTTATCAAATGTATCCTTACGTGTACAATAAAGAATTTTTAATAAATTAAATTAAATAATTCATTGAATTAAATTAATTAAACAGTTTTATATTATAAGACTATTATTTTTTATTGGCCCCCGCTATTGGAGGCCTCTCGTACCCCTTATTAGTTGGGATCAGGGTCTTTGTTTACACTTAAGTTTTTCAGATTTTTCATCTTTGTTATTTACTCACTGTCATTCTTCTCAATTTATTTTATTCTTACCTTATTTCCATCACAATATCTTTCATTTTGTTCTTTCATTCCTTCTTGTTTTCATCGCCTTTCTTCCATCATCTTATTACTCTTAGGTGGTTAGGTACATTAATTTAGGTACATTAATAATTAGACTTTAGACGCCTACAGCAAGGCATAGGTCTTACCTAAAGATATCTATAAGGAGATATACCATAATGGCCACGCTTGACTGAGTTGGCGATAGCAATATGATATTATGGTACGTTGAGGACGGTGCTGTTCATCATCACAAAACTTGTTTGTGAGCAGTGGCAAACATTTATAATAAATGCACAAAGTGTGAATTATACAAGATTGTAACACTACTTCTATCACTACTCAATAATCTATAAAATATATTTTATTAAAATACATCATAACACTATTTTATAATTTTATTAATGTTTAATATTTTGCCGCTAAATAATACTGCTTTTACAATTATTACTGTAATTTTATCTTTTAATTAAAAATTTTCCCGTGCATTAATAAATAAAAATACGAATAAAATAATTAGCTTAATTGGTATTGAAGTTTTAATGCTTCGCGCGTTACTGCCTATTAAGTGAAATATTTTATACATATAGATAAATAATTCAACGTGAATAAACATACAGAACAATACACAACAGCAATCAATCAAAGCGCAAAATGTTGATAATAAATTACCAGGCGATGCTCCATCATTCAATTCCGCCGCACATTTGTTACTAAATAATGCTCTATGAATGTTATGTGTTAATTCTGAACCAGCGAGGCGCTTGGCCGATACGTTGCCATTAATCTTCCCAGATGTTTTCGAGGGGCCTTATTTTAGACGGAGCTGTGATAAATCATTTGAATACGTTCCTTTTCTGATTTATTTGATAATAGCTAATTTATACACCATTCTATATAAAACAATTACATTTTTAGTTACACAAACAAACGATTCGAACAAATAGAAATAGATATAGAAACTTTTTTAATTTTTATTATAATAAACATGTAAATTACTTCAAACAAACCACAAAGTAAAAACACTTTTACTTTACCTACGCTGTTATTTTTTTATTATTTGTATTAAATTATATATGAAACTATTTTACAAGTATTATTACGTAGTTATAAAAATAAATACGCGTAAGTTAATAGTGAAATGAGTTGGAGATAAGAGGGAGAGGTGTAAACTTAAAATCACTACGTAATCTGCATAAGTGTTTAGGCCCGTCAAGTGAGAACATCAGGTCATTTCTGTAACGGGCTTCCAAAGTAAAGTTGTTAATTTCATAGTTGGTTAAAAAGTCTAATCGGAGAAGATATTTTTAAGGCTCTCTTATCCGCGTTTAATCACCGGCTCACCTTTCATCGAATTCCCTTCACCATTTCATCGAAGATGCACGCAGAATCAGTAGGTAGGTACCTATTCTTTCTTTTTAAATAGCCCCTGTTTTTTGGGACCTCTTGTAGCTCTGTCATTATAGTTACTTACTGTGACATAAGTAAGCCGGCACATTGTTGTTGTTGTTGACTCAAAAATTGAACAAGAATTGTAAGAACGCCTTCTTAATCCAGCTTCATACCTGGCCCTCTTCGTACAACGCGATATTTCTAGCTCCCGTATAGTCAATCTATAGTATACTGACAAGTTACGTCTCTCGTTACTCGTCATTTTAATGTTACCCGCGACTTATTTTATGACAAGGATAATGCTTGCCCCGTGGCATTTACAGCTTAGAAAAGTTAACCTAGTTTAAAGTTATAGCGCTTAAGACGCTTTCTGTGAATAAGACTTTGCTATCATCCCTAATAATAATTTAGGTGATATTTACTGTCTGCGATAAATCGCGCTTTATAATAAAAGCTCCCTTTGTACCTAATTTTTTGCCTATAATGTCATATATTTTTATGATCTGTCAATAAACAATAAAACAAAATATAACAATTGCAGAGCAATACTGTTTCATAGGATAGTCTGATGTATAACTAACACCATATCAACGTCTTCGCTGATCGTCAATTGTCAACAATTCACTCTGTGGTATCGAGGTTTCGTTATTTATACAAGAAAGTTTAAACCGCCGATACGCTTATACGCTATGAAAAACTATTTTAATATCATAAACTGAATATGTCATTAATGTTCATTTTATAGTAAGATATATATGTAGTTATAAATATTGGACTAGACAAACATACACACATACACATACATACACACAAACACACACACACACACACACACACACATATATATATATAAAATGCTTCAGGTGCTGGCACTATGGTCATGTTGCAAACAAATGCAGCAACAAACATGACAGATCGAAGAGCTGCATCAAATGTGGGGAAATAGGCCACAAAGCCAAAGAGTGCGGTAAGGAAGCCCGATGTGTCCTCTGTGTTGACATTGGGAATTCCGAAGACTGTGCTCACATTGCAGGATGTGGTCATTGCCCTGTATTTAAAAAAGCACTTCAGATGTTAAGACAGCCTCAAAAATGATCAAGGTACTACAAATTAATCTTAATCATTGTGAGGTTGCCCAAGACCTACTCATGCAGACCGTACGGGAGCTAAAATTAGACATAGTACTAATTTCGGAACCCTATAAGCACATCAGTGGCCTAAACTGGATCACCGATAAGGAAGGAAAAGCTGTCATCTGGGCATGTGGCACTAAACCTCTCCAGGGTAATCAAAATAATTGTTCTGGATTTGTAAGAGCCAAATTTAATGGAGTACATTTCTACAGTTGCTATGCACCACCTAGCCTAACACACGATGAGTTCGTCCGGTTCCTGGCCAAATTAGTGGAGGATGCCCGAATGTACTCCCCGGTAGCTATAGCTAGAGATTTTAACGCTTGGGCAGTGGACTGGGGTAGTAAAGCTACTAACACTAGAGGTTGCCAGCTTCTGGAAGCGATGTCACTGTTGGACGTCGCCTTACTTAATACAGGCGATAAACCCACGTTCACAAGGGGCGAGGCGAGCTCAATTGTGGATCTCACTTTCGTCAGCAGTACACTGGCAAGAGGAAATAGCAGTTGGGAGATCTCGGATACTTACACCGCTAGCGACCACTGTGCCATATACTGGGAGGTATCATGTAAGCCAAATACAAATAGAGTACCACACACAAGAACTGGCTCAGTGGGTTGGAGGACTAGCATGTATGATCCCGGCCTGTTCAAGATAGCACTCGAGGATCGACCACTGCTTTCCAAAAGTGCCAGTGAAAAGGCGGCTGAAATCATAAGGAGGCTGACCGAGGCCTGCGATGCAACAATGCCAAGGCGACGCAACAACAACCGAACCCCACCGGTGTACTGGTGGAATGATAACATTGCTGAGCTGAGGAAAATATGTGTTAAGGCGCGTAGAACCTCCCAACGGGCTCGGAAAACACCACAATTCGAGCAGCTCTACGACAAATATAAGGAAGCGCGATTAAAATTAAATAAATCCATTAAAGAGAGCAAGAGAAACGCGTGGAAAATATTGTTGGAAGAGGTTGAAAAGAATCCATGGGGCAAGCCGTACCAGGTTGTAGTTAAACAACTGAGACATGAGAATACAACGCCCACTTGTCCTATTCTACTAGGAAGAATTGTCAGAGCTCTGTTCCCCACGCAACCAAAATCCTCCTTTCAACTAGGGATTGTGGATCCGAATGAAATCCCCCCTATTACCGAGAAGGAGCTAATGGTAGCATGCGGTAGGGTTGGAAACAACAAAGCTCCGGGACCGGATGGGATCCCCAACGTAGCTCTTAAGCAAGCTGTTGTAGCAATACCAGGAATCTTCTTGGAGACCTACAATAGCTGCTTACTGGAAGGGACCTTTCCTACCGCGTGGAAACGACAGAGACTGGTACTTCTCCCTAAAGGTAAGAAGCCACCAGACGAGCCATCGTCATACCGGCCCCTCTGTATGCTGGATACTGCGGAGAAAATACTAGAACGTATTATCCACAGCAGGATCGAAGCAGCAGTTGAACCCCACCTAGCTAACTCACAGTATGGGTTCAGAAAAGGCCGGTCTACGCTAGATGCTATAGAGCAAGTAGTCAATATAGCAAAACTAGCAGTGTCTGGGAAAAGATGGAAGAGAGGCTCGATAAAATACTGCCTGGTTGCCACCTTGGACATTAAAAACGCCTTTAACTCAGCAAAATGGGAGGTTATCATGGGGGCACTTAGCTCACTGAATGTACCTCTATACCTACGTAAAATAGTCGCTAGTTACTTCTCTGATAGAGTCCTCATGTACACTACGGAAACCGGGACGGAGGAGTACAAAGTCACTGGAGGCGTCCCACAGGGGTCAGTACTAGGGCCACTTTTGTGGAACGCTATGTACGATGGACTCCTAAAGAAACATCTACCCAGCGAAACTAAACTCGTCGCATTCGCTGATGATCTAGCAGTCGTTATAGTAGCGAAACACTTGGAGGAAGTGAAGTGGGCATTTGAAAGATCCTTCCAAATAATCACTCTGTGGATGAGGTCAGTCGGACTAGAACTGGCTGAGCAGAAGACGGAAGCAGTGCTCATTACTGGCAGGAGAGTTGCGGAGACCATCACACTCAATGTCGGCAGCTGTGAAATCGCAACTCAACCAGCTATACGGTACCTTGGAGTAATGATCGACCATAGGCTAAACTTTAAAGATCAGGCTGAGAGAGCAGCAGCGAAGGCGTCTCTGGTGACAGCTAAACTCTGCCGACTCATGCCTAATGTCGGAGGTCCCAAGCAAAATAGAAGGAAGTTATTAGCGTCGGTGACTACGTCAGTGCTTATGTACGGAGTACCCATATGGTCCGACGCACTGAGCAAACAGGAGTCCCGACGGAAAATCGCCTCTGTTTATAGAGTCAGCACTCTACGGGTAGCTAGCGCCTTTCGTACAGTATCGGAGGATGCAGCATGCGTGATAGCAGGTATGGTTCCTGTTGCGCTTCTTGCAGACGAAAGAACTGATCTGTACCGTAGCAAAAAAAGCAAATCAGACCCAACTTCAGCTGAACTTAGAATTCGGGGAAGACTGAAAAGCTTGCAACAGTGGCAATCGTCCTGGGATAAGTCGACGAAAGGAAAATGGACGCGTAAGCTTATACCAAACCTAGAGTCATGGGTGAACCGAGATCATGGAGAGTTGAACTACTACCTGACTCAGATGATATCCGGCCATGGCTGTTACCGAGCGTATCTCCATAGGTTCAAATACGAAGATTCCCCTGACTGTCCTAATTGTGTCGGAATGATTGAAGATGCAGAGCATGTCTTTTTCGTCTGCCCCCGATTTAACGAAGCCAGGAGGTCTTGGGAAGAAGGTGTAGGATGCAAAATCTATCCTGAAACTCTGATAGCTACAATGCTATCCTCGCCTTCGGCCTGGGAACTTACGAGCGCGTACTGTACGACGGTGCTAAAGGAGTTGCGTAAAATAGAGCAAGAGCGGAGGAAGTTGGCCTGAACAGCCACTCTATCAGAGAAAGCTGCGGCTAAATCCCCCCCGCGAAGTAATGCCTAACGGCCATGCCGTGGGGACCAGGGATACCGAAGAGAGAGGATTGTTTTTAGTCGGTATTGATCTAGATCGAGTCCGACATACGGGGCACCAACATCAGGCCCTATGATACGTAAAGGTATTTTTAAACCTCTATAAAAAAAAAAAAAAAACATATATATATATATATATTTATATATATATATATATATGTGTGTGTGTGTGTGTGTGTGTGTGTGTGTAGTATATGTATATATATAAAAGAAGAAAAAAATACGGAATTATCATAACATTATTATGTAATGTAATATCTAAGGTGATTAATGTTTGTAATAATAAATATCCTTATGATATCGTAGTAAGAAAAAGTGTTTTTATTATACGAATTGGAACATTTTAAAAGGAATTATTGTTTACTGCAGACTTCGTATTTGGAAGTTATTGGTTTGTCGCATTGATTTAAAAAAAATGGTTCATATTTCGGAAAGAACTATTTACACAGGATGATTGGAAATAGATATAAAAGCTATAAACCTTTTAGCTGTAAATTGAGCTATACATTCTTTCCTTTAAAGCTTTTACACCTATTCCTAATCATTCTGTACATGCATATGTGTAATTAATCTACATATAGTATGTTATATGTTAGTAAATAGATAATAAGTGAAATATAAAATGAAAGCTTTATTTCCTTCAAGGCTTTAAGTCCATAATTGCACAAGATAGAAAAGTGTGAGCTAAATAAATAAAGGTATATATCAAAATAATGAAACTTCAACAGACATTGTCACAGTTTATTTGTTTCAAACAGTCTTATAATCGAGCGACAGTTCGAAAAATTCTTTAAATATCCTTCAATTTGGCGATCCTAAGCGAGATTTAGAATACATGAGCTTACATCTGTATATAACGTAACATAAAATCGTTGTACACGCGACATGTGATTTATTAACAATCGTATTTACAGAAACTTTTCATTTGTAATTGTATTACATAAGTTCGAAGCAAAGATGCGTTTTAATTTATATTTACATTTAATTTTCATTAGTTATAACATCTACATAAACATTTTGGATAGTATTATGCAGCAAAGAGCCAACGCCAATGTCCTATCTGACGGTAGTTGAAGTTTAGATGTCCCTTTGGCAGCTTCAGTCAAACCTGTGTGATGGAAAATTTTGATATAATTTAGTAACTAAAAAATAATGTAATTATAATATAGTGTATACTCAAAAGAATATATTTATATAAATAGTTGAAGAAAAAATATTAATGACCACTTTTAATGGGTAAACTCAAAAGGCGGGTCACCCTTATTTAGATATTTACGACAAACCATATTTACAAAGGTGTCTATGACACCAGAGAACCATATGACAAATAAAATGTAACTTTTTAAAATTCTTTTCAATGTCAATCATAAATCATAGGGTATAATATATCTAATTCGTCAAGTTTTTTTTTTATTTTTAAATTATTTTTTAAAAAATCTATTTATCAGTCTTTATATGTAAGAATTATTTAATTTTCAAAATTATATAATTAATAAAAATTATGATTTAATAATCAAATTACCTATTTATTGTTACATTTACAAATATTTACATTAAGAACATGAATTAATTTTTCTAATAAAATATTGATATGTATTAAAAAGTTAAATCCTTTTAAGTAAAAAAAAAGTTAATTTTCTTCTACATACATTTTTATATTAATAGTGCAATTCAATAGTGTAATATATAAAAAAATTGTTAAAAAATTAAAATTTTATAAAATATGTCTCACCTCCGGCAACGCTAATTTGATTGTTGAAGTCTTCAGCTTGGGAATTGAGTTTTATTTCTAGAAATAATTAAAATATACATTTATTAATGGCTTCATATTGTACACCTAGCTACAATGTTATATAATGGAATGTTACGCAATGATAATCATCATATAAGCAGTAGAACGACCACAGACTTCCAGGAATATATGGCACAGACATTTTTCATTGCAAAAGTTTGAAACGGCCTGTGTCAAGCATCTACTGATGATTTTAAAAAGCCCGTCTATCCACTTTGTGAACATCCTTTTTGATTGTTAATACCAGGGGCAGCTTAACCAGGGGTGCAGGGTGTGCAATGCACACGGGTACCGCGGCGCTACCTGAGACAGCTAAGAGCATCGTCTTGAACTATCATGGTACAACAATGATATGACAGAAGCGGCCAGCCAGCGCGATGGCGGCAGTTATCAAACGCGAACGCCGTATGGGCGCCTTTTTTTTCGAAAATTTTGTTTAACTCGATATAAACCTTATTTCACGTGTTTTAAGTGTAATACTGTAAGCTATACCTACTTATAAAATAGCTTGTTAAAATATGATCAAACTACCTTATTATGACGGCAAACTTAATAGTAATAGCCACGGGGGGGGGGGGATCAGGTCTAGGGGGCGCCAGGGTTTCATCGCACACGGGCGCTACACGAGTTAGAGCCGCCCCTGGTTGGTTCTGCCAAGATATAAAACAATCTAACGTCATCGCTGTTTTCAGCTAAAAAGTTAATAGATTTATTTTAGACAAGCATATAGCATTGTTGACCTCATGTCTTAACATCAGGAGGGAAAGAGGTCAAATGCTATCAAATGCCTGAAGTCGATAAAAAATCCTTTGCTCCACTTGGCACTCCATGTTCTTCAGAACCTTTATAACTATAACTTATAACCAGGGAACTTAATCGGACATTTAAAAAAGAAAAAGGAAGATATTAATAAATATGAACCAATCATCATACAACGTATCGGCTCGATTTATTAACTAAGTAAAAATTCGGCATAACCCCTTTGGTTATAAATAGGGCTATGCTCTAGATTTCTCGACGAGATGAGAATAGCCATAAACGAACGAAAGAAACCGACATATCCCTGTGTATTGGAAAATGAAGTCGTAGTTGGCAGAATATATAGTATGTAGAACAGGCCACTGGGGCCTTAATATTCAGGGGTGGAGATCACCGATCAGTGAAAAGACTGCTTGGTTTCACTGGTTCTATTGTAAATATATGGATAAGCCTATGAACTCAGTAAGAAAAGGAAAAATATATAGCTACTTCCGCTATGTAGCAGTAGTTGTGCAATAAAGTGCACCGCCCGCCAGCCCGCTGATAAATGCGCATGCGGCAAACAATGCGCATCACACAACTACCACCGTTAAATCACTCAACACATGTGTTTTAACGGTGGTAGTTGTGTAATTCGTATTGTTTCCTTTTCTTACTTAGAATGGATTTCCGCAAAGTAAAGCCTGAATCTATTAGAAGTCTTTAGACAGTGGATGTGCTACGGTCGAAATGACACTGATTATGTACTAATATCTTTATCTGTCAATGAACAAATCATCTCATCATATTAAATCAAGAATAATAAATAAGCCAAATAAAACATTGAAATGAACGTAACTTACCATACAAGCGAAGGGTTCCTTCACTCTTTCCTAATGAATTCGTGCTGATGCAGTTATATGTACCGATGTCGCTTTTGGAGAATTGTTTTATAGTTAACCACATTGATACTTTATATGATGTCTTCTCTTCTCTTATCGTATATTTTGGACTGAAAATTTATTATAAAACTCAAATAATATGCCATACATTCATTACAAGCTCTTACTTCTAAACATCTTAAATTAATTGCGTGTAAGATATCATGATATATATAGCTGTTTTAAACTGTTACAATAAAGAATGAACAAAAACAATTTACCCATCTAATAGCATTTCTCCTCTATTTTTAATCCAGTAGTTAATAGTGTTCGGATAAGCTTCGACGTAGCATTTGAGTTTCACGTTGGTTCCCAAGGGAGCGCCCAGTAATTGGTTCGGTACTTTTACAGTTGGGGCAACTGTTAAACAAGTATATAAATGATACGTAAATAAATTATATGTAAGAACAGTAACATAAACGTACTAAATTCTACTATGAAAGCTTCAATTATGAACACTAAGTATGTTGAGTTAACATTTTTTTTATATGTATTGTATAATATTTACAGAATATAAAAGTATTAAAATATGTCGTAGTATGGTGTCAAAAGACTTAAATTTGCATTAAAAAGTATATTAATAATAAAACATACGTGTGCCATATTCACGATGATGTATGGAATATTTAAAGCAAGTTTCAGAGTCTGTAAACATATCTAGACTTTTTTTAGATTGTTGGAGTTTGACACTTTATATGTTGAATTTTTTTGAGGAAAATTATATTTACATATTTATATATACACACACACACACACATATATATATATATATATATATATATATTTAAAGGTATAACATAAATACGAATAAGCTTTCTAGGCTCTATAAATTTACTAATTATTTTGTAACAATGCACATAATATTTTAATAAATAAAAAAATGTTAATTAAAAAAAAATTAAGTGTTAATAAAGCTTGCATGTACTACACTATTATTACAGATATATATATTTATGAAACTGACGAACAAGACCGACATTTTCATTTGGGTCGCTATGTATTTTGAGTTACAGGATGTTACTATAGCACAGCTCAATTTAATTATATTAGAGGGGCTGGAAAGTAATGCCGTTTCTGTTGACATATTTTACACAAAAATCGATTGATTTTTACCGCTCCGGGATTGAAAATCTGTAATCTAGATGACAAAAGGTTGTCGATCACGAAGGTGAATATATTTTTGATTCAAAATAATAACTTGTTAAAAATGTAGTCGTGTGAATTTAACTTTAGAAATCAACATTACTTTCTGGTCCCCCTAACAGTTTCTATTGAACTATGTTGTTCTGGTAATTTTGTAAAACTAAATTAAATTAATAATTTAATTTTTTAATCAACCACACAGTGATACATATTATACGTATTATAATAATTATGATAAATTTTAGTACCACAGTAAGCAACGATCTGTGGTATTTGCAGGTTTTACTAGAATGAAAAGAGACACACTCGCATTATACTATTTTACGTTGCCATATTTGAAATGTTGCTCATTGCCAATAACATGCGATTAGTGATACAAATTTAAAATACGATTTTAATTATTTTTTCTAACGATAATAGTACCTATGTCTCAATAACAACGTAATAGTTTTATTTATAAATAATATATCATTTTTAAATATTTTCCATTTAATGTTTATACAGGTGTATATTGTTTAGTTAGCATTGCTTTATTTGCTACAACAGTATAATCCTATCGAACATCAACGATGTCACGTATTGAATTCAATATATAAATTTATCATTTCTCTCTTGTTATTTTAAGCCAATTTCTAGGAACTATTTATTTGATTTATCTCTACATCTTTTCAATGGAAAATTTATTTCCATAAATCACTCATTTGTATGTTATATCGAATTTTAAAATATATATTATTGAGATTATTAGTGCATATACGATATTACGGGGTTAAATAAATAATTAAAAATATGTCTAATTTAATGACCAATAATAATAAGCTAAAGAAGCGTTTACAAGGCGTTAAAATTTCAAACGACTTTCTTGAATCTATTATGAGGACCGATAAGTAATGTCGTTTCTGTTGTTTTCTGTTTACCGCACCCCGCATTGAAAATTTGTAAACTAGATGGCAAAAGGTTGGTGATAATGTAGGTGAATATATTGTTGATTAGAATTAAAAAATTATTATAAATGTAGTCGTGTGAATTCAACTTAAGAAAGTGAAGTTACTTTCCGGTCCCCCTGATATATAAGAAATAGAGCGGTGTAAATAAATAAAAATAAAGTAATAGTTACGAAACCTTTGGTTTATAAAAGTTAAAGTAAATAATTATTTATTTCTGAACATTCAAACAATAATAATCCAATAATAAAGAAAATCTAGAAAATTCTAATTTAAGAGTTTCGAGCTCATAATTCATTGTAGTGTTACAAATGTTGTATAATATTGTTACTAAGTTCGTACTTACAATTAACTAAAAGCGTTATTCGCTTGCTGACAGCCGGAGGGACGTCGTTTGACGCGATACAAAGAAATGTGCCCATTTGTCTTCTGTCAACCCGCAACAGGGGTAGAGAGCTACCAACGAAACTCTCCACTGTAACAAGATTAAAAAACAATATTACTTGAACCAAATACGTCATACACACATGTACTATATAAAATCAAGAGGGACAAGAGCTTTACGCTTTATCCCTTAACTCTAATCATACCAACACTTATTAAGTACTTTATTCCTACCATAATAGGTCAATGACCCGACTTTGTTTCCTGTTTTAATGTATGAAATAAGTTTCTTAGGAAGGCAATAAAAATTAAATTTAATAAGTGCAATAGCTGTAGAATGATTAGTAATAAGTCATGATGTCAAAATTTTCAAAATCAATAGGATGAACCCAAATGGGTCATATTGACCCATAACGGTATACTTAGTGTTAAATGCATGGTTTTTTATTGCGGCCAGGAAAAAATATTTCCTGGTAGGTATTTAATAATTACAAATATCTATTTAAAAAAAATAAATTTGCCGCCGAAACTTGCATAATTTCTTTTTTGGCACTCAATATATTTATTATTTATGGTCGTCAAAGTGCGTTCGGAAACACATACCACACGACTTTAATAAAATAACGTGAAACGTGGTATGTATACATTTAGCAACAAGATGCATTTAAAGGTTATAATATACCTTTGGATGTAAATGAGAGACATATACACATATATTAACACCGAAATATTGTTATAATACCGAAATATTTTATGTGGACGAATATAAATATTTATAAATTATGACCCAGAAAAAAAGAGTTTAGCCGTCGCTTGAATTAGAGCGCTCAGATCTTATAAGACTTTGTTACGCCGAAGTCGAATATTAGAAGATTCTTTTAAACTGTATTGAAAGTGTGTTATAAACACCAAATTATGATAGGTTTGCCTACAAACCTGGCATCGAATTATTTTAAAAATTCTACCGACATCACTGGAGAAATCTCCGACTTCTATATACTTATTTTGATTATAAAAACGGTTATAATTAAAAATAAGCAAAATATCAATTTTGAATTTGGAGTCTGTCATTTTTTATATAGTTGTTCATCGTGTTTTGTGTTTTTCATGTTCATTTTAAAATACAATGTGGTGATAAAGAGAATTGCTGTGATTTCATTACAGAGGTAAGTATGTTGCCAAATACAATTTTTAAAATCCACTACGTGTTTAGTACTTTTTATATCTACTTTATGACAGAAAAGATGAAGCCGTTAACTTGTGTTCATACGAAAAAGACAATCAAAGCAGTAAGAGAAATAATTCTAAGAAATCCTGTCCGAAAGCAAAAGATTTTATCTCCGGAGATGAAGATAGCGCTTAGAATCATGCCGCGTATTTAAAAAGATGGCTCAGGACTTGGTGTATTTAAGAGACGTACTGGTCATTGCTTAACAGATTATTTAAAAAAAAGATCATTTAAGCGATACGCCAAGATAGGTCACAGAAATTTTTGTTTATGGATAAGATATTTTTTTTCAAATAAGTAATATTTTAACAAACAAAAATGGCGTATTTATGCTGAAATCTCTAAAGAAGCTTTCCAAATAGAGATGTTATAGCTTGGGTATTTTCCGACTAATACCAAGTATACAACGTTTATATTTAAGATAATATTTAAAATATTTCGACAGTTTTTAATTCTATGATTTTTGTTATAATTATCCATATATATAAATAACCAAAATGTATCTAAATAGATGCATTAAAAATAAAATATGCAAAGTACTAAACACTTATATTTAACTACGACGATAGTTACGTCGCGTGTTAAGAATAGAAAAGCTGGGGGGGGATTCCGGGCAGACTTCCCCGGGAGCAATTTGCTGGCACACCTGCGACACACGGCGCTCTACATACGCGGCGACGACGGCCCGGGGAACATTTTGCGAGAATACATCCGCATAAACAGATACGTCAAATGTGACACATATTTTCACTCGTGTATATTCTACGTAAAACTATACAGCATGAACATTTTAACCTATAATATTATTTTTTTGAAGAGGAAAAACAATGCAAACGTGTGTTGTATTTTACGCCCATTACTCTAAACCCTTCAATTTTTTTCGAGCACTGGTAGTCCAGTGGTAAAGGTCTCAGACTTGCAATCAAACGACGCAGATACGATTCCCGGGATATAATCTTATTTATTTCACACGTTATATATTAATTACATAGGACTGCTTACAATAAAGTTTAGGATAGATACCAGAATCCTGTGCTTATCATAACACCACACTACGATCACCAACCTACCTCCCAAGAGTGGCTATAATAGTATGTCACCAGTAGATATCTTTGTTTGTTAATCCTGTCTATCAGTGGGCGTCGAAGAGCTAAAATGTCGACTTTCACCACTCCCGATATAATCTCGTACACACGTATACGCACACACATACTCTTAAACACAGACATATTCTAAGTAAGAAAAGGACCAATATTTAGCCACTTCCGCACATGTATTAGCAGTCGTGCAACAAAGTGCACCGCCCGCCAGCCCGAAACAGATTAGTGTATGCCCGCTGATAAATGCGTATGCGACAAATAATGCGAATCACACAACTGCCACCGCCAAATCACTTAACGCGTGTTTCACCCCTCTAGGAGCCATGTTACACCGATTAGTGCCAAACAAAGAGTAACTCTGTGTTTGTTCTCACCGCATTTATCAGCGGGCTGGCGGGCGGTGCACTTTGTTGCACGACTACTACTGCATGTGCGGAAGTGGCTAAATATTGGTCCTTTTCTTACTTAGGATAGACTTCCGCAAGGTAACGCCTGATTCCATTAAATACAGATATGCTCTTTGGCAAATGATGTATTTAATAACATGTATTCAAAATAAATGCTGTTATAATCACTATTGTCTTTACGATACAGGACTTTAGAGCAAAAGGTCTACATTAATAATATATTTTAATAAATTATTTTCATAGATAATTACTCGTAGCTCGATAACAAATTATGAAAATATACTGAGATAATCGCTGCAATAGCTTATATAATAAATAAGTGAATGCATAGTATGGCTCATTAGTCGTCAATTATTGTATGGTCTATCCTATCCAACAATCAGTATTTTTAGAAATTATAGATAATGTAATTTTAATATACTAAAAAAGCGTTTTCAGAATTCGTATTAATACATATTAAAATTAATATCAAATAACATATCAAACTTTTTACTGCCAGAAGTTATTAGCTTGTAGCATTCCAATAAAAAAAAACTTATTTAAGTGATCGCTATAAAAAGGATGATTAGAATAGGTGTAAAAGTTTTAAAGCGATAAATGTATAACGATATTAAATAAATAAATATCTTATCTAAAATGCAAAGACGTTTAGTCCATCCTTTATGATGATTTACAAGTTACCATAAGTATAAGTGACCTTTTGTTGTCTTTAAGTCTCTAAATGAGGTCACTTAGATCCTATTGAAAGTCTATGACGAAAGACCATGTTCAGCAATGGACTTTCTTGTAGAAATAATAATCACTTGGGTTGTCATTGTTCAGTGTTTGGGTAAAAATATGTTTACAGTATTTTTGCTAAATGATAAAGCAAAGGCGATAATTTTAGGCGAACTATTGCGGGTATTTCTTATTATATCAGATGAATTAAAATGGCTCATATGTTATTAATAGGCCTTGTATATTGAACTAGTGCCGTTTTTTAGTAAAACCGGAATAAAAATATGCTGAACAGCTTTTATAATATCACTGATGATTTTATATACAAACGGTCACATACTCGCCTTTATTAGGTTTCATAATAATCCAGTATTATTAATAATAAATTTAAACTAATAATTAACGAACAAGATAATTATTTTTCTTTTATTAAGAACACTACACTTGCAAATGCCATATGAATTGAGAAAAAGGTTTTCAGGCATTCAGTAAACAAAAGCGTTCATTGACGTTTCACTGATAGCTATTGAATTGAAATGTCGAGCTCTTTGTTTATTTTTTTTTTAAACAATCTCGGAACGTACTCTTGGTGAATTGAAATTTGAGAATTGTTGATAAATCTATAAATAAAAGGAGAGGAAATTCATTATAATAATTAGTAACAGTAACAGTTATTCTGATAGTTATAGTTTTAGTGATAGTTTTACTTTGACTATCAATATCATTATCACTATTAAGTGATACTGACAGTGACAGAGATAAAGCTACTGATAATGTTAGTATTAGTGATAGTGTTACTCTTACTATCAATATCATTATTACTATTAAGTAATATTGACAGTGATAGTAAGACTGATAATGTTAGTGAGAGTGTTATTCTCACTATCAATATCATTATCACTATCAAGAGATACTGACAGTGACGTTAATAGTGATGCTGATAGTGATAGTGATACTGTTGCTATCAATATCCTTTTCACTATCCAGTGATTCTGACAGTGACAGTGATAATAATACTGATAGTAACAGTAATGATGATATTGATGGTGATAGTGATATTGATGGTGATAGTGATATTGATAGCAATAATAAAAGTAGAATCAGAGATAAAATAGTGACTTTCCTTCAACAAATAATCATTATATAACGACGTAACAACTTTGATTTCAACATTAATCCAAAATGTTCTAGCTTACCTTTTTCAAATTCTCTGGACTGTGGTTTTTTGAGCAGAATTGGTTCGTGGTCTTCTCTTCTCCAGGTTATTTTGGGCGGCGGATGTCCAGTAGCTTTGCAGGATAATGTTGCATTCTCCAGCTCTTGTACAGAAACATCCGAAGAAGTGTCATCGCTTATTATGTCTGGTGGCACTAAATGAAAAGAAAAAAATCAATTTTAATTACTTCACATAGTTATACCTCGAACTTTAAATACAGATTGCGAATATTTTGTATTATTTTAAATTACATTTGAAAAGTAATATAATTAAATATAACGAAGACAATTTCTAAGAATATATATCAATATTTGTTTCTTTTTTTTTTTGACGTCGTATTAACAGAATCAATACATTAAGCTGCTGTGTTTAATGATTTCCCGATACCATTTTAAAATCGATTTAAAGTTGTTTGTATTGTAGTAATGAACAGGCTTTTAAAACGACTATAGAGGTAAAACTCTTATAAAAATGCAGCGCAGAAAAAAATTGACATAGTAACCTCTTTTGTTATTCACAGAGCTAAAAGCAATGAACCGTGCCTTAAGTTCTGTCGTAAACTGAAGTCACTAAATGAAGCGATCCGGGTTCAGAGATTGAGGTATTCTGTGTAAGGAGGTATATAGCAATTTCATGGCTGTTGTCAGATCGAATTCGCTAGACCGAAATCCGGTCTATACGCAAATAAATTGTAAACGTAAAATGGAAGATTTTGATGGCTTACCTTCATAGTATGTTAGGGATTAATATACACAAATATAAGTGATGCAACAGAGAACAAATTTTAGTTTTTTTTTTTTTAATTTTATCATGCCAATTAAAAAAAAATAATTTGATTTTGTCTTTTAATAAAAGATAACATAATGGAATTATACATAATTAAAATAGATTAGATACTTAGATAAATATTGAAGAACAGTCTTTTCTCATAACACTCGTAATTAATGATGTGCCTTTTTTATTAAAATGTGATTAAACAAGAAATAATTAGAGGGATCGGAAAGTAATGTCGCTTTCTTAAGTTAAATTCAAACGACAACATTTTTAATAAGATTTTATATCTAATCAACAATATACTCGTATTCACCTTCGTTATCAACAACCTTTGGCTATCTTACAATAAAACAATAATACAATAAAAATACAAATTTTTAATGCCGGAGTTGTAAAAATCCATTGGATGTTCTGTAAAATATCACGACAGAAACGACATTACTTTCCGGTCCCCTGAATAATTACGATGCTTTATAGGATTCTATAAGCTGTAGATTGATTTGTATAAGTTTGTCTTGTATTATAAATAAATAAATAAATATACAAAGACGGTAGTGCCTAGGAATAAATATGTCCTCCGTTTCTATTAAAAACTTACCCTATCTTAGTTCATTTGTTTTATCTACATACGTTTTTTTTGTATTATAATATTTTGTGTTACAAGTTTTACTATGCAATTGTTAAAATACCAGCCGTCCGCATAATGCAAAAACGATTATTTTGCAAGGAAATACTGTCTGTATTGTTTTATTTACTATTAGGATCTATATTCTACAGACATTAGCGTTTCATGCCTTTGTTTTTACAATTAGTTTCAATTTTTTCGAATCACTTTATTTGCTCACATTTTTACATACTACAGTGATTAAATCTCTCTTTAACTAGGTTAAATTTTATGCTATTTAAAACTAAGTTGAAGTCAACTAATTTATATAATTTTTTAAAAATAATTGTTGTATAAACTAGTTATTATTAACGACGCCATAACATTGTCCAGTTTTTAATAATACGGTTTGTGCGATTACTTCCTCGTCTCTACTCGATATTGCTAACCTCAGGTTGTATGCTAGTATATGTGCGGTGATTGCCGTATTCGACACATCGATGAATCTTGCGATCGTATTTTGAGTCTAGTCCGTATAATATACACGAGTTCGTGTGAGATGATATTACTACCACCGCATGATGGTCACTGTTATACAGCCTTATGGTATCTGTTGTTCGAACAACGATGACCGCCTCGATCTTTAGCCTCTGGGCCTCGGTGATGGTGAATGTCTTTCAAACTGCCACTTCACCGTAGCCTTGGCTAATGATAACTAATTTATTGGCAAACTATTGTAAGGGATAAGGATATTAAAGTTTTTCCACTAGCCTTGTGGAAAATATTAGTCCCACCGGAATTAGTCAAGCTATACCATTGTGTGCGTAGTAATGTTTGACGGAAAATATTGACTCAGTAACTTTCTTGCAAAAGAGATGTAAATACAGGCTTATGAGTAATGAGTGCGAATCTTTATATTACAAAGTTAAAGTATAAATAGTTAGAAAAAAACCTTACCAATAATTAAACAATAACTAACAATTTCCAACTGAATAATTTATGTTAAAATTATAGACAGAAAATAAACTAAGCAAGGTTACATAGTAAATCAGTTGCCGCATATAATTAGGCTAGATGTTAATTAAAAATTGAAATAAAATATCAAACACGATTATTTATAAAGCGCCATTAACAAAGCTCGTCGTTGCTTCCTACTAATTAGTCGGCGCTCGCTCGGTAAAGAACATCAATTAAAACAAAGCCTATTTAATTTAAATAGAGACACAAATTAAACCGTAAAAGCTGTAAAAACAATTTGTTTTGTTTTCGCACAATTTATTTGTTGTTCATAGCTTTATTAAATTATTAATTTAAGAAAATCTTACTTTAGTTCAGCATTATTAGCAAATGCTGAAATTGAAAAACATTTCTAGATTTTTTTTCTCAAGTAAGAAAAAGACCAATATTTAGCTACTTCCGCACATGCAGTGGTAGTCGTGCAACAAAGTGCAGTCTTTGTTATAACTCTGTGTTTGGCACTAATCGGTGTAACATAACTCCTGAAGATGCTGCATGGAGGGGTGAAACACATGTTGAGTGATTTCACGGTAGCAGTTGTGTAATTCGCATTGCTTGCCGCATATGCATTTATCAGCGGGCTGGCGGGCGGTGCACTTTGTTGCACGACTAGCACTGCATGTGCGGAAGTGGCTAAATATTGGCCTTTTTGTTACTCAGGATAGACTTCCGCAAGGTAACGCCTGATTCCATTAAATATTTTTTTCTCAAGTTTGAGAGACTAAACCAGTATAGTACCAGTATAGTAACCCCTTAAATATATCGATAATTAATTGTATCGTCGTTTAAGCTATAGACCTCTTTCAAAGATATATAGAGTGGTATATACCATAATCGCCACGCTGTGGATAGGCGATGGAAATATGGTATTATGATGCGCATAGACCGCGCTGGAATCATTCTCTGAAAACTTTTTTGTGAGCAGAGGCAATCCTGTATAATTAATGCGCAAAGTGTTGTTTGAACTCGCAACCTACGATCGCATATCTCAGTCCACTACTGCTGTCCTATCACATCGACTATCTATATGGAACGAATCCATGTAACATTATATTTATATGCGCGTTTTCTCTCTCAATTGAATTATATATACGAAACCACATAAGATGTCTTTTTGAAATTATTCAGTGATTTTTATCACCATTCATTTACAATGAACTATAAATATATCGATCGGATGCGGTATACACGGGACTTCTTCGCCGGGTTTACATAGACACACCGAAGTAACTGTCTTTAAATTTTTACTTTCTGGATAAAAATTATAATTCCCACGATCATTATTATATCATATGTTCTCAATACTTTATTATTGTATTTCAATATGCGTATGAATATATAGTATGACGTAAGTGTATAGCAAAAGGCATCTTTTATTTTAAAAAATTTATTTCAGGTTATTAATTCGATTTCATTGTTTATTAACGGTCTGAAAAAATAATACGTATTTCGAAAGCGATTTATTCTTTTTTCTAGTGACATGTTTAACGTCGCGCTTATTTTTTTTTCTAATCCATGCGTAACACATATTTAGAAGTAAGCAACATAATACTAGATTATATATATACACACACACACACACGCACGCACACACATATATACGTGTGTGTGTGTGTGTGTGTGCGCGCGCGTGTGCGTGTGCGTGCGTGTGTGTATATACGTATGCACGTGTATATACGTACACCCAAAACTACCTTCTTCTTCGTGTCTATCATCTCCATCCAAAGGTTACCTGGTAGATATCGCCTCGAGCGATAAGACCATCTCTTGCACCATATGAATTGTTTCTCTTTTTCCTCTATTTATTGTATATGATATTAAAATAATATTATTAAAAAAATAAAAAATGTAGATTAAAGTCGCTAAAAATTGCCGGAGTGGGAAACACAAAACAAATGATTGTGGTTTTGCAGTGGACTTCTATCATCTGATATGAATGAATTAAGAAACACTTTAATATGATTAACATTAAAGTATGTTACATTTACATTTAAATAGCCAAATAAAAGATGAGTTAATAATAGAAAAGAACTTGGAAGAAGACGAAAGCAAGACAGTTGGACGTAACTGGCTGATAATAAACTTGCGGATGTCGGTAATAATAAAATAACGAAAGCTAAGTGAGCCGATCGAGAAGTCGCCGCAGTGGTGCGCCGTTTGAATAAGGAACAAGTTTTGAAATTGGAAAAGGAACCTCGACATTTTCTTTTGCCTCATGCAAATCTTGAATACAAATAAAAGTAAATTGCTAAACTTATGTCGTTTTGCGGTAGAAAATCGAAAAAAGTCAGGTTGCGTATTTGCTAGTATTACGTATTACTTTTTGATTCATTTATTGTCAAATTACTATGCATTGTTGATAGCAACTCTTGACACTCTCTTTTAACACGTGTTGATACCTTTTCGTCTATATTCTATTGTTTATTTATGAACCTTCTTCTATAAACTGGATATACCGGTTTCTATACAAAGTTTTCATTTACCGTTTCCGTATAAAGTTTAAAATCCACACTATGCCTTACAATATCTCATCATAATACTACGCAACCTTATTATGTACATTTTTTTCTTAGGTTCTTATCACTTATATTGTTATCGCATGACATTATCCAGAATGCAATAGTCAAAATTTTCCGCCACACTATCGTATTATAGTCATCTTCAAAAAGGTTATTTCTGATTCTTGTGTGAATAAATTTAATATGGTTACAATTATAGTATTTAGCTGGATGTTCTGGATAAAAGCTTCATCCATAGTTTGAAATTCAATAGGACTGGATGGGAAAGGACGACATCCGTTGTCTTTGGACGAACTCAACAATGTCGTTAAAATATAGTCCGTAATCTTGAGTATAGAGTAAGTAAACGACCAATGTATACTATTATACCAAAATTTACGACAATATATACCACTTTCGCCATGCAGCAGTAGTCGCAGGATTGTTTGCAGCATGCGCATTTATCAGCGGGCTAGCGGGCGGTGAACTTCATTGCACGACTACTGCTGCATGGCGGAAGTAGATATATTGGTCCTTTTCTTACTTAGGATGGCCTTCCGCAAAGTAACGCTTGAATCCATTAGATACTTAAGTACAGAACCTTAAGGTCCGCTGTAGATTAGGTAAATAGATTGGCGAGGACTGTATTGCCTCGTTAATAAATGATGATGGAGACAGGGCTAAGCCCCTGGAGTATTGCAGTAAATATGGAGAAAAATAAAATTTAAGAATTTTGATCAAGGTCGGTAAGCAAACAAAAACTAGGCGGTAATATAAAATAAAAAATAAAAGGAAAAACAGTTGAATTAAAATAATAAATAAGAGTAAAACATACTATGATAAAATGTGATCAACTGGAAAAGATCTAAAATAAGTTAGTAATAGAATAAAGTTAAAGTATCTGTATTGAGGAGCGAGGTGAAAAAAGAATGACAACGAACGAAAAGGAAAATTGATATGAAATAGAAAGTTAGAGAAGTTTGTTGTAAGAAGAGGGAAAGAAAGATCTGATTAAAGAAAAGAAAGAGGAATGATAGAAGAGCGCAAAAATAAATATTATGTGAAAAATTGTATAAAGAGAGCGAAAGACCCTGCTCCTAAAGCCATTGAAATAACCTTAAAGTCCAGTGGTCATTTATTTTGCCGGCTATGTAGCCTGCTCGCTGCTACTTCAATTTGCCAAACCGCTGGGATCAGTCTATTACTTCGTTCATCTACGGATCTCGTCATTTACGTTTCCACCTCGTAGAGAAATTCCTTACATATTAATATAAGCGATGCCAATACACCTTAGAAACGGTGGTCATGGTGCCCTTTTAAAAAAAACAAAATGCTTAACATACTCGTAAATTGTTACTATTAAATATAGAGAAAAGAAAAAAAATGTCACTCGCCATGAGCTTCGCAGTATGCTCTTTAAGCACCGCATTATAACACGTTATTAAACCTTTATTCAATTCAGTTTAACCAAAGTATAATTTTAGAAAAAACATAATTTTAAAACATGCTGTTAAAATGAGTAAAGCAAATGAATTAAATATAATAAAAAAATAATACTGATACTGCTCATTAAACGGTTTATTTTCTTTCTTATTACACAATCGTTAAATAAAACTTAATTTAGCCAAATATTTTGCAAAATTATAAATTTCTACTTGTTGTACATCAACCAACAAAACCGAATAGAAAATTTCCTGACAAGGATTGTGTAATGTAAAATAAAAAAACATTTTGATGTTTTCATTAATGTTTTCGATCCAAGTAACAAAACAGGCTGCTAGGTTACCGCAATTAAACACTGAGATGTTGTGTGATGCAAATTGCAATTCAAAGTCAAAACAGTTTTATTATATAAGATAATTACAATCACCTACAATCGTCAACTTAAAATTAAGTTTATGACAGTTCGCAACGCGCCACCGACAGGGAAGAACTAACAAGAAACTTCGTGGGGCTTGAAAATTTTTTGAACATTGAATAAACAAACAAAATTTCTTTGTTGTTAGAACAGTTCATTTCCAAATATATATATCCCGAACATAGTCCGAAATATAACAATATGTTTTTTGGCCGAATCTGAGCTTAACTAGTTTCTTGAACTTACTAAAAGATAGTAGCGGAGATAGTCCAGCGGTAGAGAACTAGTACTTGCGATCGTAGGTCGCGGGTTTAATTCCAAAACACAGCCGGGAACAATCTAACATAAGTCACATTTTTTACATTAATTATATAGGATCGTCACTGATTACAAACAAGCTCCCAAAGTATAGGCAACAACGTCTTTTGTGTAACATAACACCATTCTGCGATCGCCATCCCGCCTTCCAAACCTGGCGATTATGGTTTTCGTACTACATTAAATAACAAAACCTGATAGGTAGGTTTCAATAAAATATCAATTATTAATAATGTTCAATTTAACATTTACAAACTTTAAATCTCTTTCTAAAACAATCTCTATAATTTTCTAATAAGTATTTTCTAACAAAATATAATTATAAACAACAAAATATAGATATGTGCCTTTTACTAGCAACATTGCATATCAAGTTTGAACTTATGTTGTATATGTATTTATTTTTTAATTCGTCTTCAGAAAAATGTCATTCAATTCCGACTCTCCCTGAGACACGTTGTTTTAGTACAATAAGAGTTGAAAAATAGATAATATTTAATATACATTTTGTTGTTTTCTTTTATAAAACAAATTACAAAACAGGCCGGTGGATTTTTTTATGAGAGTTGTGTAATATCAAATATTTATTTTCATTTATATTTTAAGACTGTAATGACCCAGTAAGAAACAATTTGTGAAATTGTGCCTCTTATAAAATATTAAGTTTAAATTTTAATTTTTATAATTTTTAAATTCCATCAAATAACAAAAAGACAAGGTACTTTTTTAAATAGACCGGTGGTTCAGACCTTTGCGATATCATGAAAGCATGAAAAACAGGATATGTATTTTGATTGATATCCACCTAAACAACTATAGAAAACAGATTAACCAGGTGTCGTAAAAAAATATGTGGAATCGTAATTCCTTTTATAGGAATATTTTGTTTTAATAAGAAACCTGTCGAAAGTTTCAGGGAAGTCCCCGATGCCCGTCTCGTGACGCTCTGTCGCAATAAAGCGACGAACAAGTTGGAAATTGAAAAAGAAATCTCTCCGCTTCGCCGCCGCATGCAAATAGCGTCTACTATATTACTAAACTCTTTCCCACCACATGTCAAAAGTGCCTCGGGTTAAAAATAAATCGTTTATTATTAAATGTTCAGTTTCACTTTGATTTTAGTTTTTTGTAAGGAACCTTTTTAAATCGGAGTCATAATACTCAACGACAACTTCTCACGAATTATTTTTTCTACTCAATCGTCCCTTTATTTCCACAGGTCGTGACTCCAGAAACGACTTGACAAAATCTATGACACGCTCTTTCCGCGCTATCCTATCGTTTGCTTTCCTCAGAGCAGAAGTTATGTATAATCCTTGTTATGTATAATTGACTTGTATAGGACAGCGAGAAGGTGATCGTTCATGTGGTCTTTTACCATTTACTTTCCCTACACTCAGCGGTTTTTTAAAGTTATCTATTTGTTTGGGAGCGAGATCTATAGACCATTTAATTATAAAAATAATCATTAATCTAAAATAACTGCAGTCGAGTAATAAAAGAGGTAACAAATAAATATAAAAGAAGTTACAAAGTGTGGAGTTAGACTGGAAAAATAATAATTTTAAAATGTAAATAGTACACGAAAGAACTAGAAACTAATAAAAAAAACATAAAAAATGTAAAAGTAAATAAAAATAACAAATAATATCAACAAATTAAAAAGGTTCTAAGATATGAGTAGACTAGAGGTCCCCAATAACAAGGGTCACAATAAAAAAAAAATCTCAGTAAACGATAAATAAATATTTAGACCAGTAGTGAAAACATATTAGAAACAGTGCAGGATTATTTAAAATATGACGATGACGTCTTCCCTAATTTGAAAACATTGAAATGTGTGATATTTATAAAACTTACTTTCACCAGGGAATCTAATATACCTAACGCCTTTACAATTAAAGCGTACAAGTACATGGTTAACGGAGTAACCGTGAATATAATCCTAGTGAATTTATATTTTATTGAGCAATGATAGTCCAGTGGTAAAGGACTGAGATCGTGGTTTAATTTCTGGGATACAATCATATATAATTCACACTTTCTGCATTATTTGTATAGGATTGTCACTGCACAAAAATAAGTTTCAAGAGGACAGACAGCAGCACCATCTGCGTACCATAATACCATACCGCGATAACCAACATGCCTGCCATCCATCATAACATCCCCCATAGATAACTCATGGGAAGGCCTATATCTTACAGTGAGCAATACGAGCTGAAACAACAAGTGAAAACAAAATACATTGTTAACAGTTCATTCACCTCATGTATGATATTTTAAATTATTTTTAATCATATCAAAAGATCAAAATTAATGCATTCTCTGGTTCTCTGTCCCTTTCTAAAATTTATAATGAATCAGTTTTTTAATAACGCACTCTGTACATATGTCTCAAGAATAGTTAAGATTTTAACAAAAATTAGGTTAAGTTATTAAATTAGGTTAAGAAGAAGAAGAAGAAGAATATAGTTAAGATAAGTTTATATATCGAGATGTGGACCAAAAATACAAAAACTAAAAATAATGTATTTATACCTGGCAGTTAATAATATATCGTAGTATTATGGTATGGAAAATTTTACCTTAGATGTAATTGGTATATTTAATTTATAAAGTACTTTTCGACGAATGCAATATCGACTAAAAATGCACAGATTGACTAATTGACCTACATAATTGATTGGTTTATTCTCATCCCTTATTACACGCTCCAGTGTCCACATCTGGAAAACATACCCTAGTAATATGTCTATGTAAGTGACTACCAAACTAAACAAACTAAATTTGATTGAACATTACTGACAATTTTTAGTCTCTCTTTGCAAAATGTTTTTCCGTTATATAATAAAGCGTTCTTGTTACTAAAATTTGTAACTATGCAGGATTTGGAGTCACAAACACACGCCCATTACGAAGTTACTGGTAAAAATATTGTAGAAAAGTTTTTGATTTTGTTTGAATAAAAAATCGCAGTAAAAACTTTTTTTACAAACGAAACATTCAACAGTACAATCAAGTATATATCTGGCGATATAATTCCATGTAACGTTTTGTACAAATTGTGTTTAACTTATTAGAATAGGTAGTTTAAATCAAATATAATGAAAAAACAAAGTTGTGTACGATTGCATAAAAGGCCTGAGATTGTTGTGGGTTCCTGTTAGATCAGATCGTGTTTATCTTGTGACTCCAAGTGAAAGGACGCTATTATAGTGGAGCTCAACCTGATTCTTGTTTCAGGCTTATGGAATATTCTAGTATTCTTCCCGTGACGTCACAAGTGTTCAAGTGTAAATTATTCTAAAAATATATATGTGTGTGTGTGTGCCATCGGGGGATTCTTTTATTACTTTCTTTTCTTTTTTCCATACAAGGAGCCTAACATCGCTTATTAGTATATAAATTTATTATAAATATATTATTATAATTAAAGCACCATTTTATAGAGGCTTGCTGTACATTTGCCTGCGAGAATTTTCACAAAAAAGTATTCACCTACGTACTTTTTTTGTTTAAATTAGATGAACCCGACATAAATTTCACAATTTAAATAAATTCATATGTCACCCACAACTTGAAACGTCATCATTCGTACGCTGTTTTCATTTTAATTTCGGCATTAACTGTTACGGCAATATATGAAAATCATTGGTATAACTGACACCATCTATCAAAAATATGTCAACAACAACTTTGCAAAAGATCATCACTTAATCAAATGTATAGTTTACGATACCATACAGGACATCTAGACAAACATTCATTTTTTATTATATGCAATCGGTTTAGCACTAAAAAAGAGTCAGTATTTGTTTTGTAAATAAAAAGCCGTTGAAGTAAAGTCGATAAATCTAAATATAAAATGACGCGATTTAAAAACCGCGGAAACGGATATCAAACAGTTTAAAGTTGAACCGTTCCGCCGGTCGGGTCGATCGATCAGCCTTGTCTCACCTGGCCTAGAAGCTGACTGCCGACTGCTATGGAAATAGGTGCGCCGATTGTATTGGAAATATATGAGAGTGCAGCGCAAAGATACGCGCCTTTTTCAATCCATTTTCAGGGAGCGGAATTTCGACCGTTCCCCTTTTCATTTCGTTTCTATAGATACTAAGATAACTGTTCTTTTTTTAAATCAATAATCAAACATTTGGTTTATTTCATCTTCCGTGTGTGAACTACAAAATTTTCTTTTTTCTATTTTCAAAATTAAATGTCATACGACAAGTGTTAATTTTACGACATATAGTTTTTGAAATATATGATACAACACTATTAAACTAAGCATGAACTTATAAACTACTTATGCTTATTTTTTTAATAGTACTTAACACATCCTCAGCAAACATGGAGAGGGCTATGCTGGAGATTTATCTAAACGACATAGACCGTGGATTCGCAAGCTTAAATAGCAGTAGGTAGGCGACATAACGCACAGAACAAATACCCGCTGCGGTCTTGTAGTAGAATCTTATTAAAATAGTAGGAAGAAGCTGGATACAGATCGTTACCAACCGGTCTTATTGTAAGTCTACGGGAAAAGCCCTATGTTCAGCTATCATGAGGACTATGTTTGTTCACAAGACAGTCCTAAAATACATTTTAGTATTGTCACCCTACTGAGTTTTAAGAACAATACATTTGACAGAACTACCAAGAACGTGAATAACGATGTGAAATTTTAACGACACTACTGTGGCTACGCTCCAAGACGTCTGGGGAAGGTTAGAAAGGCATATAAATAAATGAGTGTCAAAATCAAGTATTGACTTTCAAAGAAGCGACCAAGATATTGAGGTAATTTTTTTTTTTGCAGCTGGTCTTATTGGAAATACAATAGAGGCCTTGTACAGCTAAGGACGTTCTACGGTTGAAATAATGGCGTTGAACCTTCTTTTGTTTTGTATTCGTTTTTTTTTTTACTCCTATTTTTACTGAACCACGTTGTACATATACAGTTATTATTTAAAAATTGAACTAACTCACTACTAAGTAAGAAACTTAGTTAAGTAAGAAGTAAGTAAATCAATGCCAGTCAGTGTGTTCTTGTTCTTACGCTCGATGTGTTGCTGATAACAATGGCGATATATATATTTAATACATCAAGTCATAAATGATAATTCCTTCTTTTTTGAGCCGACGGACGCCCACTGCAAGACATGGACCTTCTCCAAAAATTGCCACGATGATTTCACGTGATCTTAACTATATCGTCATTCCACTAAGTGGTAGGACAACCCCCGCCATTTGCTTACTTGAATAATATTATAGTTGTTTATTTATTTATTTAGGATAAATTAGATGAATTTTCAAAGTTGATTTATTTTTGATTTAATATGTGTTCTATATTTAAATGTGGTGGATTATCTCTAATCCGCCGCAAAGACTACGTCATGTTGTGTTTATTTCGTGAAATAAATAATTAAATATTCATTATATAACACGTTCACTGTAAGACATAGAAAATTGCCACAATGAATGAACTTGTCGTCTCTACACCCAACGGGTCGGTCCACTTAGTGGACTTGAGAACCTTCCAGGCCCAATGACCAGGCACGAGTGTTGTGCTATAACATTCGTAATTTAATACGTAAAACAAAAAAGGCAATCAACATTTTTTTAGGTTCTGAGTGATGGATCATGGTTATTGTAAGAGTCTTTACACAAATAGCTGCTGAGATTTGAGCCTTTTAAAGTTTTCAACCTCTGTGAGGTCAGATTGCTAAGGTATATAATGTTTTTTTTACCAGCTCGGATCTAAATATGACCGATCGAATTAAATGTAAGATGAAAATGCTGTACAAAAAAATTTTTACACTTTGTCTCAATCCACTCAGAAAAATTTGTAGGCTTTTGGCTAACGAGTAAATTAGTAGTTTAAATATAAAATTAAATATAATAAAAATTACCGAAAACATCTATACATCCAATCTGCCAGATCATCGTCGGCTGTGTGTTTATCTGGCACATATAGCAGCCGCGGTCTTCAGCTCGGAGCGGTCGAATACGCAGCTGCCAGGTCTGCGGCGCGTCCAGATTGACAGTGTACCTCGGACCCAGAACTGCTCGGTCATGCATCGTCAGCACGGTCTGGTCCTCTGCACGAAGCCATCCCACCTGTGAAAAACATATCAAGCTATAATTTATATAAGACGTTCTTTGCTGAACACAGGTTATATTTATAGATTTTCAGTAGAAACGGTTAAAGGTGGCCGCCATACAGCGTCAAAAAGTTTAATTATAAAATTATTATTATTAATTACTATTGTTAATCATAGCTACGGCACATTCTTGAGCTAACATTGAACAGTTAAATCGTAATAGTTTTTGACACAGATTTTATTATACGCTTTCTCATTATTTTTCCTACTCAATGTCATTTATTCATTCACCGTTTATTCTTCACAAATTCATTCATTCCTTTCACATTTTCCTAATCCTTTCATTCAGCACCTCACTTTCGTCACCTTTCCACTAGAATAATACAGGTTTATATTTTGCTCTGTTTTGCTATATTTTTATTTGTTTATTTATTCTTACATTTAAGTTGGTTTAAAATTTTATGTTGACTTTATTATTTACTTAACATTTATCACAGATTTAAGTATTTATCTTAACTAGTTTTCTATTCGTTCCTTTTAATGATCTCTTCTATAACCCTTCCGCAGTACTCTAAGAGGTACCGCGACTCTCCTCGTTGTCTATAGTTCCTAGTAGTTAAAATTGGTATTTTTTTAAAAAAAAAGAATATATTGTGATAGTGTTCATTAGTTCATTTTAACGAATAAACGCCCAATGCAAGACTTACATCTTCCGTAAAGACCGTTACTATGATCAATTTTATACTATGCGCATCCAGCAACTTCTAGCGACTTTTATTATGTCATCGAATCACCTAGTAGTACCGTGGAGTCTGCCCCCGCATATACCGAATCGTGGTATATTTATATAATTATATATTGTATAATAGATGTTAAATCATGTTGCAACAACTTACGTGTTTCGTTTCCCCCTCACCGTTTATAACTGCTTGAAATAATCTTATTTAATAGCATAAATATACCAACCAAACACCCGTTGGGTACTTATGGCTCCCAACAGTGCGGACGAAGGCTATTTTTCCTCATTACAGGCTATCAAAATAGATAGACATCGTGCGGGTATTAAATACGACATTAATAACAACAAAGTAAGTAGGTAATTAGATGAACGCCGTTAATATTCTGATTATATATATTTTAATGATTTTGTATTTTATTTAAACATATAATTTGTATATGATGCAAGTGGAAACGATTTCCGTTAATTCGCATTGTTTGCCACATGCGCATTTATCAACGGGCTGGCGGTTGGTGCACTTTGTTGCACGATTACCACTGCATGTGCGGAAGTGGCTAAATATTGGTCCTTTTCTTACTTAGGATGGACTTTCGCAAAATAAAGCCTGATTCCATTAAAGGTTTTGTGAAGAAAGAGAAAGAATTTTTGAGGAAAAAGGAACCAAAAATAAAAAACAAAATAAAAAACAAAATAAAATCTGATAAAATAGTTTACACCCAAAAGAGAGACCTCAAAAAAACACTCGCACGTAATATTTAGTTAATTTTGTGAAGTTGTTTTTGTTCAGATGCTCACGTTTAAAACGACTTTGGTCGTTTTTAATAAAACAATACGATTTGTATGAAGTAACATTTCAAGTATCAAGATGACAAATTATAATAGTTAGTCAACTTCAAGTTACAAGGCAGTTTTCATTGTTAAAAAGTTGCAATAAGTTCTATGGATGGTTAGAATATTCTCTTTAATATTGTCACAAAGATAAAGTGTAGATATACAGCTATGTTACATCTTACCAAATTTCACAATCACTTTTATGATCAAAGATTTACGTCATAAAATATCAAATTATGTATTGATTCTATTGAGTGGTACGCAATTTCAAGTTTAATAATTTTTTCGTCAAATTTTTCTTTTTGCTTGTACTAGAATAAATGAAAAATAGATCGAATAAACCAAGTTATATTTAGAGGGATATAAGTATATTTACAGAAATAAGGGTGCTATTAATGCAGTTGTGTATTCCGCAGGTAATTACTTAAAATGTAGCAGTTAATCTGCGCGCCGGTGTAAGGTAGGCTCGCACATTTCACCGTTGTTCTGTCCCCTTTTGTTTTTCTTTTACGCTATGATTTCTTTTGTTCACCTTTTTCGATTAGTAACCATTGTTCATACTAGTTTCTTGTTCTTATTCATAAATGTTGAACTAAAAATGTTATCAGTCCTTCGCGGTTTTTTATCTTAACACGACTTTACTTCGTAGTGGCGTATATTTGTTGAATTGTTGTCGAGACATTATTTAACTATGAAAAATTCTATTAAAATTTAACTTAGTTATATTTTCTTAATATATATATATATATATATATATATATATTAAGAAAATATAACTAAGTTAAATATATATAGGAATTAATATGTGGAGAGTAATTAAAAAAGAAGTATTTAGAAAACAGAGAGGCAGTTTGTAATTTAAAATTAAGAATACTTCACCGAAATGCGAGTACCAAGCGTGACAATTATGGTTTATCTTCTACAGATATTTTAGGGGTAGGCATATGTCTAGTAAGGGCCGTTTATCAGCTGAAGCGAAGGCGACTACTACATTGAATTGAGACATACCATTCTTTATATCTGAAAATAAAAGTTTTAGTATCTATTCAGGAGGTTACGTGCTTAAGTTAATAAGAGTAAGCAGAACCTTGTAATCAGCGAACTTGTGACCTTGAAATTGTAAGATATTAGGGAAAGTTCTAGAAAAATCTTATTTATTTATTCATTCCTTTTACTATTTTTGTTTGTAAAGGCGGGAATTTAATGCCTTTAGGCATTCTCTACCAGTCAACCTAATATGGTGCATATATAATAAATGGGATGTGGTCCAAATATTTTATGAATATACAACATATATATGTGTATGTATATATAGAGAGTGTGAGAAAGTGTATAGAGAGAGAGAGAGAGACTGGTATGTATGTTTTGTTATTGAATAGTTATGTCGATAAATTCGCCAATAGGTCTTAAACCTTTTTTTAAATATATACCGGTTTGCTGACTCTGTAATGCAGTGGGGAAGTTATACTATAGCAGAACGCTTTGCAGAAGAGAAGAAAAAAAAAGAAAGTCATAATATTAATGGGGAGGTTTAAACATAATTTGTTTCAAGTTAGATTTGCTTCTCTGTCCACGATATGAATTTTAAAACGCCCTATAATTCAATTTTCAAGACTGAGCTAAGTAAGTTAGTTAAATAACATTAAATATATTTAAATTAAGATGGTCGTAACTGGTCTTATTGGAAATCTACCGGGGAGGTCTTTATCAAACAGAAAACCTGTTAAGGCTACTAGGCGATGTTGATGGTAAATGTTATGAACAAAATAAATTAGTAATTAAAAAGTAAATTATTTGTGTAAACAATGATATTTTCAATTTGAATTGGGAATACTACGGTACAAGTTATTAATAAAATAAAAAAGCAATGGTTTTAAATAAGCAGATAAACTATTATATGAATAGTTGTACAAAGAGGAAATATAAAAAAGGTTTAATTACGTAATTATATTTTTAATATTATTTATTACAGATTTGCCGGCTCTGTTTATTAATTGATATTTTAACTGTTGACATTAAGTTGTTTTCAATTAAAATTATTTAAATCGTCTATGAATCCAATTATGGTTATTGCATTATTTAAATGAACCTATGAGATCAATGTAGATTTTGCCTCTGATTGTAATTTTAGTAACATACTGTACTTTCCAACACAAACATGTATTGTTCGATCTTACGCCATCTATTGAAATATTTGGGCACTATACACAAAATTTATTTAAGTCACTATTTGAAATTTGGGATTCTGCGGAATACCGGCGCAATTATTCTCTTGCAGCGAACTGCATTTTATTAAGCAGCTGGCTTTCGACTGTGTATGTTCCTTTAATGTCTTTATGAAATTTCCTTGTTGTTGAATTTTTTTTCCTTGAGAAAATGTAATAATTTTTTATAACATAAAAAAGTACAGTCAAGAGCACCAAATAAATAAATAGATAGATAAGTGTTATAAAGTTACATATTACATATATCAAATTTCATTCGAAACAACATGAAATAAGTGAAGGAAATATATATTTTTTTGTCCTGGCTAACATTGCTGCCCAAGAGATATTTACAGGTTTCGCAGGTTCGAGGAGGCAAGCTGCAGCTTAGCCTGGCAGTGCAAGTTTTGCTTATAACCACTGTTAAAGTAGTGAAGCTCGAGGCCTCCCTAGAGAGCCTCGGATAGGGCAAGTACATACTACAGTTTTTAGGAACTTTATTTGAATCGGCGGACGCTAAGAATAATTAGGCTGAAAGGTTCACTCACCTAAGTTTGAGCTGTGACTCGTCGATATTACCTGTTTGTCATTCCAACTCATGGACGCTGGATAGAGCTTAGTCTAAACTTAGTCGGTTATTGGTTAACTTAACTGTTAACGCTGCAAGATGTGGCCAAAGTGATTTTAGCGACGCTTCTATATAAAGTTACCAGGTGTAGTAGACAAGGCCGGTTGGTTCTTAAACGGTTGTGGAATGAGGCTACGTGCAGGTTCATTATGCGAATATCATGGGTACGTCGCTCTGTGTATGAACCTGTTTTGTATGACATGCAGACTGTGAATGCCACACGGGTTTGCATGCGAAGCACGGTCTTACGTTTGCGGGGATAGTTTTGCTTACAGCTTTATAGAGGAAACCGTCACTGGGAGTTTGGCCGCGTGATCGAATAAGAAATGAGAAGATCTGCAAATATACTAAGATAGCTCGAAGAATTGCTCGTCTGAAATGTGGTGGGGCATATCGCTCGTACAACTGATGGCCGTTGGGGCTGAAAGGTTCTCGAATGGTGACCACGAGCCGGTAGAAACAGCTTGGTTACCCCCCACAAGGTAGACCGAGGATATAGTAAAGATCACGGGAAGTGGTTGAGTCGATCATCTTTGGGGGAGGCGGGAGATCTTGTAGTGGGCGTCCATAAGCTAAAAAGAAGATGAAGAATGCCAGTTTATTTGACATTGACATTATACTCCGACTGTTTAGTTACAAATAGAGGCTGCCAGAACTAGAGGGATGATTTTGGGTCTCAATTAATATTATAAACATTAGATAGTAAGTCTTCTGTGGGATTTTGAAACTTATAATTTTGGGAATAGATATCACAATCGTATAACACTAATAAAATAAGGTCATCCGTTAAATTGAACATCGGTAAAAGAATCGATACACCATCACAGCTTTTATTGATATGCATTCGTGAGAAATGACATTTGTTGCACTCCTATAAATGTGTTTTGCAATTTTAACATAATACGACCTCAGTGGACGATTTATTTTCCAAATTGAGTTTTGTTTTCGACTTTTATTTATTCTGATGTAAAGGATAAATGGCGATGATATATGGAAAAAGATGATGGTATGGGGGACCTGTTGTCCAAGAAAGAGTTATTGCCTAAGATCAATCAAGAATGATAGGTATTGCGTTTTGTTTTTTTTATATATATATATATATATATATATATATATATATATACACATACATACATGTGTATGTGTTGTTGACAGTTATACTACCGCCGTTAGTTTTTCACAAAACTTCTGTACCTCACCTAAGGAAAGTTCAGCAAAGTTGATGCCAAGGAAAACAGAGCATAAGCGCCGTCGCCGTGACTGTTATGGTATACTAATGGAACGGAGTAGCTGAATATATATTTAACTATATGGTATTAGTTGTGCCCATTATTTTGAATGTAATTTAACAAAGTTATGGTTTATTTAGTTTTTTTAGTGTAACAATTTTTTAAAAAGTAACCCAAGTTACTCCTTATTACATCAGTTATCTGCAGTATAAGTATAATTCTCGTCGAAATCCGTTTGAGACATTAGCCGAAACAAACAGACACACAAAAATTAAAAAAAAATGTTTGTTTATGTATCGTATAATATATTCGTAAATATGTAGTAAAACGGTTATTTTAATATCACAAACTACATTTGCGATAAAAATATTGTTTATTATAATAATATTTAAAATAATTATTATTATTGTAATATTCATAATTTAATGCGTACGGATGTGTTGTGTGAAGTTGCTTAGTGTTTGTGTTTGATTTTATTCAATATCATTAACATTATTGTTGTTTACTAAAAGGTTAGTGGGAAACGCTAATCGAATAATTTGTAACAAGGGCATGCAATTTTTTTTCCTGTGTTTTATATAACGCGTAGATTGAATGGTTCAAAATCTATAACATGAAGAATTTACGCCTGTTAAGAGCAAACATTAGTCTAACTCTAGAACCGGCTTCTTAAGAAACATCGGTAAAGTTGTTTAAAATTTCTCTAAATAGGGAGAAGAATTCCAAAGCGTTACAAGGCCTTTTTATACGTACTTCGCGGATCCGCAGCCCCTAGTACCTGGTTACTCTTCCTACAACGCGATGGACCTGGCACCCCTAATATGAATTTATAAAAGGTTGAGAAGTTACATCTCGAAGTATGCATCATGGTCAATACATTCGTAAGATGTATACTGCTGTACATAAACTATAAGACCGGACAGTAGAAAGCTTTTGATTTGAAAGCCTACGCAACGCTTTCCGGTCCGTGATATCCAATATAAAACCTTAGGGTCCCAGTAGATATATGTTCTTCGCGATATGTCAATATACCACTCGGTTGGCAAGTCATGGATCTGCTTATTCCTAATAAGATTTTGAAAATAAATAATCAGTATAGCTCTCTACATGGCTAGTAGAGCTATTGTTAGTTTGCTAGTGAGGAAGGCAAGTGAGATCCTGTACCGTAGGTTAAGTGTTATTTTAAGTTTTAATTAAGTATATTCATATGACAATTAATCTGCGAAGAAATTAATAGGCGTCTGTGTAAATGTAGGTGTAATGCAAATTTCTAAATGCGGGTAAACAAGAGGCTTCCTTTACTTATAATGGTGGTAATATAGTTAATGAACCTCTATTAATTCTGTGTTAATACCCTCTGGACAAAGTTTGGGACGTCACGGCAACTTCGCCGGGCTGTTGATCAAGTTGAGTACTAAAGTTTCAAGGTCCATCGTTCACTGACCATAATGTTTAAGCCGAGATAAATTTGTCAAATTTTGCAACGTTACAATGATGTTAGTAAGTCCACTATATCATTTTTCGCATTTATATATAACATAATATAAATTTATAACAAACACACTAATATTATTTATTTTTATTATGTTATAGTTTAGACGTAATGCTTACATTTTAAAATATCCTCTAACGGATAGGGCACTTGAAAAAACAGCTAAAAATACAGAGGTCTCAAATGAAAATAAATAAATAAACATATATATTCCACAGAGGAATCCTAAGGCACTCTCTGTTCCTAATGGTCGTACTAACTATTAAAATAACTAATTTTTATTGCGTGATCCACGTAGGTTGAATGAATTAGTCGAAGACTTAGAATTTTAACGATTTTTTCATTATATATATTTATGTGTGTATATATAAATAAATATATATATATATATATATATATATATATATATATATATACGTAATATATATAAATTATATTTACATATATAAAATATATATCAACAAGCTTTCTATCTTACATATATATATATATATATATATATAAGATAGAAAGATTGTTGAATAACTTTCTTCGGTAAAGGATTTTGTTCTTTTTATAAGTCCACACAATCTAAATCGTGCTAAATACGGAAACTTGTCATGACCACTTGTTATAAAAGTCGCGTTATATAATGTAACTAGTTTTTAAGTTTCCTCAATAAACAAAAATAAATAACATAAAATAAAAAAAATTATAGACAATGAGAGGGTCCGTAGATGAATGAAAGCAACAGATTAAAACCATGGAAGCTGGTAGGTTGAAGTAGCAGAGCTCAGGCCTTGGAGTTTTGGAGTAAAGATCACAGACCCGTAAGCGAAACGCAGAACGTCCGCCTATAAGTTGGGCAGATGATCTAGTTTAGGTCGCGGAAGGCTTTAGATGTAAGATTTTAACAACATTATAAGCCTCTAGGAGAAAACTGTGTTCGGCCACTGCCACACAGGTTTCTCCTAGTCAGTGTAACTTCTCAACCTTTTATAAATATGAAAGGTTGAGAAGTTACATCTCGAAGTATGCATCATGGTCAATTCAGTCGTAAGATGTATACTGCTGTACATAGACTATAAGACCGGATAGTAGACAGCTTTTGAGTTGAAAGCCTACGCTACGCTTTTCGGTCAGTGGTAAATACAGGAGATGTTGTGTTAACGTCATCATTTCAACTGTAAGTTGTTTACTAACAATTTACAGTTGAAATGATGACAAAAATACGAGTACTGATGTAAGATAATCATGTATATATTGCTTTAATTTATTCTTTCCTGTGCTGGTATATACATTCGATAAATTTTATTTAATGCCCTACCAAATTTATAATATAATCTGTATTATACAGATATCGATTAGATTCGTATTCGATTCGTAAACGTTAAACGATTTATATGACATACAAATCACTGTTCACTAAATGCGTTGTCCAAGAAATTGATGTTTACATTGAACAGAATAATTAGTTTGTTATACTTAATAGCTAAAGCTTCCATTTAAGCTATTAACCCATAGTTTATACGAGTTACGGCGTAATAGCACGGTAATAGAAATTACTATCGTGCGCGTAACATGTTGGTAAACGTATTTCTACAATTATGAGGCGTAGAAAGAGATATATTATATTTGAGTGCTTTCCTTGTTCGGTTCCATTTACTAAATAAAACATTAGAATAACAATGCAAAGGAATTGTGTATAATGTAGCAGTTTTACAAAAAATACCACAAATAATGTGATGCGTGGTATTTAAAATTAAGTAATGTTTGCGGTACGCGAGGTTTAGTTAGACTGGCTATTTAGCACAGTCCGGTACAAAGCTGCCTTTCTTAACGACCCCTAAATAACAATTGATAACTTCCCTACATTTCTGGACATCTGTTAGCTTAAACAATAGCATATCTCCTATATCTTTTAATATCGCCATCATTATTATAATTTCAAGGCTTCCACTATGTATAACTTGGCCAGGCTTATGGTTCTAAACTTCAAGACATTCAAGTGGCTGTAGTGCCTGGGCAGCGACTTCAAATAAAATAATTTATCAATTTATGTATAATTGAGTTAAACTTCTAAATTGTACTGTTTATATGTATAAATTTATATATATATATATATATATATATATATATATATATATATATATATGTATATATATATATAAAATATATATATATACAGAAAAAAACATTTGATTTTTACCGCTCCAGTATTGAACATTTGTGTATTAAATGGCAAAAGGTTGTTAATAACGAAGATGAATATGTTTCTGATTACAAATAAATACTTATGAAAGTGATATTACTTTCCGGTCCCCCTATATCAGTTAGTTACAACATAATATTTACCTCTAAGGTCGCAATGACTTAAAATAGAACCATAAAACTGTGCTAACATAAATTAACGTTTTTTTTCATTTGCGTAAGTTTGAAACGAGCTTAAGTATTTGCGAAGGCCTTATCCTCAATAAAAAATGCAGTTACGCAAAGCCTTTAGATTTTTAAATGACATACAGTTCATATGTTAACATATTATTGGTAATATATTCCGCAATCCGATATCCGGAAACATCTTGTCTAAAATGTTAAATCAAATTCAGTTGCGATAGACGAATCCGAATTTTAAAGCCATCGGTGATCAATAATGCATGAGCAGAAAATTCGTACATACTTGATGTATTTGTGGCTTTAAAGTACAAATTCAGCATTTCATTCAAAATGTACCTTTCTTATTGAGTCGATAAGAGCCATATTGAGCCATCTCCATTCCTTTATCGGACTACTAGGTGCAGGCAAAAGTTTCATTCATACATTGTTGAAATACCCAAACGTCGAAATAAACGGCTTGAAAGCTCGTTTTTGGTAAGAGTCACAAAAATTTGGAGCGATCTGCCTAGGTCTATTATTCTTGATGAGACAAACTCTGGAACATTTTAGAGTAGAGTTGGGGTTACTTTTGGATGGGCGTGTACCGCCTTCGTCTTCATCTTCACACTTTCCATCAGCTGAGATGAAGGACATGCCTATTCCATTACAACTATATATAAAAAAAATTAAAGTTTTATTTATTAAAGGAGTCAGAAGCTTCATATCAGGTTCCGTGGATCCATAATCCACAAGTATACTTCCACAAGTGTACACTAGTCTAGTCTAGAATCGTCGAAACCATTCCTCCGCGGTTCGAGTGATAGAGTACCATCCCCCAAAACACCATTAATCCCACGGAACGTTTCTCTAGCGGATTTGCCTTTAACGAAGGAAAACTTTAAAATAGCGCGAATTTCGGCGTTAGTGAACTCCATGTTTACACGTCTATAACTGTTGAACGCAATATCCAAACTAATCATGCATAGCGTCGTTTTGTAGGTTATGTCAAGACCTTTCAAATTATGTATAGTATTGCCAGATACGAGCTCTGTAGCGCTTTGTACATAGCCGCGAAATCCAAAAGACAAAAAGGCGGAAGGGAGATATTTGACAACCTTTTATATTGTTATTTGAGATTATCTAAAAGAACTTTTTTGGCCCCCTTTCGAGGATCTCCTGTTCTCCTTTAACATGGCAAAACAGGGAATATTCATACAATTAATAATCTTTTCTCATCCTTTTTAATATCTTCCATGCATATCTCTTTTTTCCCTTCAAAATGTCTTTCATTTATTGTCTTACCTTTTCTTTCGTATAGCGCCTTATATCCAATGCCTTCTCTGCAGGATCCCACCTTTACATTTACTTTTATTTTTGTTTTTTATTTTACATTTATTTGTATTACTATAATATTCATATTATTATTATATATGTCAGAGTTAATTTTAAACGAATTCTAAAATTATTACAGTTTATGATCACTTTTTTTTTGTTTACTAAAATTACTTCAAGTATATCCTTTATTTCATGGTTCTTGTCGAAGTGCTTCACGGATGTTTCAATAGGTTTGACAACTTTCCTCATTGCTCACTAGTGAGACGATCTTCAATAGATTACACAAAGTTATTAATATCCCAAAATGAGAATATGTTATCATAAAATAACATACAAGGATGAGTCTTGCGATAGTGATATGGCAATATTAATGAGAGGATACACAAAGAATTTTGAAACAAAACACGGTTGAACAAGTCTTTGGTCCACACTTTGTGACATGAGATATATTATTAACTCAAAAGTTTCACTTTGTGGTATGCCTTGCTAGCCGGTGATACAGGATTAATGTAATATTTACATAATATATGCAAACAACTACAACCACGCTGCTTAAATTTAAACACTGTTACTAATTTGAAAACAGAAACGACATTTAATATCAAGAGACCATTTATTTACCGACAATATGATTTTTTATTGTGGATTCTTACACTTTAGTTACATATAGTTATTTAACACATATTTAATAAGACCTTACCTTGAGACTTACTTTGCATGTCATCATCACGTACTTCTAAAATGATGATTGTGATGATAAGATTTTTATTATCGACCTTACATCTTTTTCGGAAAACTTGTAATAAAATAAATTGATATAGATTTCACGCTGGTCGAAAATTCTTTGCAATATTGTTTAGGATTTTTCACGTGTTCGGTAAATTACTATGCAAATTAAAATGGCAAAAGTTTCTGCAAATCACAAAAGTTCAGATGGGCAGACCTATTGAAAAGAATAATCAACACCCGAGCTATTAATACTATCTCCAAATTGACCCCTCAACAAAAAAGTCCCCGAAGAAAACCCAGAAAGAAATGGTAGGAATGTGTAGAGGAAGATATCAAGAGTGTCAAAAGGAAGAGATATTGGCAAAGAACGGCGAAGAATAGAGCGAGATGAAAGAGGATCGTAGAGGAAGTCAATAAAGAGTTGTACCGCCACAAGAAGAAAGAGAAGAAGATGAATAATGTTATGATCAACTTTGTGGAACATTTATATACTGGACATCATTAGCAACGAAAGATTATCACAGTCATATGATTTTCAATATTAATCGATTGTCTCTCACATAATATAACGTGGTCAATAAAACGTGACATTGCAATGGTAAGCTCACAGCGGATCAATGAGCCATAGTAAGGTTTATGCTCGGAATTTATTTATGAGATGGAATCGGAAATGGGGAGATATGTAGACGAATGATGGTAACCGATAAATTCAAGCGGATTGGTAAGTTTAAATAGCAGTGAGCAGACTATATAGCGCAGAACAGAGGGCCGCCGAGGCCTTAAGGTTTTTGGATTGGAGGCTACGCACCGATGAGTGCAATGAAGGACATCTATAGCGCAAACCGGATATACAACCTTGTTATAGTTATCGGACATTTCATGCATCAAAACTGTTATATTGAAAATCTATCGGGGACCTAAGTGGACGTCAGCTAAAATGATGAAAATGTGTAATAAATGAAAATAAAAATCTCACTTTGTGTTTCCCCAGATTGGAGACAGCGCATCCAATCACCGCTTCTCGTCCGAGAAAGAATGTGTGATTGCCGATGGGTCTTTCAAACTCGGGTTCTTCTGCAATTTTCTTCGTCGTCGTTTGTGAATCTGAAAACAATGTCTTAGTTAAATTAAATTCAAATGAGTTATATTATCTGTTACATACAATTACAGATTAATTATTAAATAGGCCCTATTTATTCATGAACAATTTTTTTATTTTGAAATAACTATATATACCTTTTTTTGGATTAGGTATAATGTAATGTTTTATTTTTGACATTATTATCATCTATATTAGTTTAATCGTCTGTAATTAGAACACTGTACACCAGTAAAAATGTTTTATTGTAATTATGATGTTATGTGAATAAAACAACGTAGAAGTGGCAAATGGCAGGCTATATAGAGCGCAGAAATAGTGACCGACGGGGCCTTAACGTTCTAAGCGCAGCCCGGGACGTCTGTCCACAAAGGACGTTTAACTGCTGAAACAATGGCAATGATATATTACAAATAAAATGACAAAAATTCACGCGTAATAGTATCATGAATAGGATTTATATAGAATATTTAGTACCTTATTACATATATAATTAAAATAATATAAAAAATATAAGTATATATATATATATATATATATATATATATATATATATATGTGTGTGTGTGTGTGTGTGTGTGTGTGTGTGTGTGCGCGCGTGCGTGTGTGTGCATGTGTGCGTGCGTGTGCGCGCGCGCGTGTGTGTGTGTGTGAAATCTTTACCCAGAAAATTCAGATCAAAAATGTTTTATTTAAAAAGTATTATTACTATATTATAAGTATTGTAAATAGATTTACAAATGTTGTTTTTTATAATCTTAATGTATAACAATTCGATAAGTACGTAACAAGAATTACGATGTACAATTCACACACAACCATTACAGTATTCTAGAAGTAGTAATAAAGGAATATAAAACCTTACAGTGTAAGGTGGTGTAAGAGCGATGGAGGCAGTTCGCACCTGTCACCGAATGGTAATGTAGAATATTTATACCACGTTAAAAGGTCTGCATTTGAGTTGAAATTTATTTTGCAATTTTCCACGTGGCGAATGAAAAATACGGATTTTTACGAGGATTTACCAAATACTTTTAAATTTCAGGTAAATTTTTGGTGTATTTTATAACACTCATTAAGGTTTATATGTGTGATATGCGTATACGGTAACATGATTTAAATCAAGCATGAATTTTTGATTTTTAAAATTAATGTACTACATTTGAATGTATCATATAAATATTTGAGTGGAAGAACCTGCCAGCAACATATAGGAATTAAGATTTTTAGAACTGGGCGTTTCAAAAATAGATGTACAGATAGATATTTTACATGAAAATAAATAATTTTAAATTCGAAAATAGAACGCTATTAATCCTCTTATTTATAATATATTACATCATTTGGTCATTAATTTTTACAAATTATCGTTACGAGATTTTTATGATTTTTGAAACGGTTTTAATAATGAAGTCACAACAAACTTGTCAGCTTGTACTGATGAGTCTCCACCTGGAGCTTATGTATAATACATACATAAATATATATATATATATATATGTATATATATATATATATATATATATATATATACAACTGGTTTAATTGTTCAAATGTAGTCGTACTAATTTCAGCGATGATCTCCAAGGCGAAAGACTTTTGATAACAAATACTGAAACCAACATCGAACAGACAGACAGACAGAGCCTGATAGAGAGCTTCTTTTTGTATTGGTATCGGAGTTCTCAGGGGTAAGGACAAAATTATGTGGACACACTGATACCGACACGGTGGTCGTCTTTGGTCCTTGTGGAGGTGTCGCTGAATCTACCGAACAGGGAACTGCCTCTCATTACCGAGCTATGACACATCCTGGTAGCAAGCTATGCATCCTTCAGCATCCTCGCTGTACCACAGCAATACGAAACCACTTGGCGTTGCTGCTCTTCTCGGATTCGCAAAGAGTGGACGATTAAGGCTCTGTACTCTAAACGCCCGTGAACCCCGTGCCATTTAAGTCACCTGCTACGATAGGTAGGGAGTACCTTAGCCCTATTTTAGTGAACCCGGACTAAACGGTCGGAGAGAAGAAGCGCCCGGTACCCAAAACCTTGTCACGACCGTCTGCGAGCAGGATTGGTCTACTTCCAGCTTCGTTTTTCGGCGCCATGACGCCCTTTTAGAATGCAACCAGCAATTAAAGAGCTACCTACAAGCTAATTTCGTTATTCTTAGTCTGAGCAAAGCGTCAGTGCTCCCAGACAAATGACCTGAATTGTCAGGTTTATTTTGAGAGTATCAACCTTGGATCAAATGAGTTTTATTCCTAAAAATTAAAGAAAAACATTGTATGATTCGTTTTTAAAATACCAAAGAAACTGAGGCTGTTGGAAGGTGACTGTTTTGAAAACCAATGAACTATTTTTAACTTAATATTTATATCGTTGATATTTTAAAGCTTTCAATATCACCTGTGTGTATAAATAATAGAGAGGTATCAGTCGCATGACCAATTTATGAATGTAGGTGTGGCGGTGACCTTGTCGTCAAATATTTCCTTCAAAGTTTCCACAAGCGGCGTTTGTAAAGCTCGCAGTGAATTTAGAGACAAAATTCATACACAGGATGGTTGGTTATAGATGTAAAGGTAAAGTTTATAGAGGTATATATATATATATATATATATATATATATATATATATATATATATGTATAGCTCATTTGCTGTCAATTAATGTATGGTACAACCTATCCAAAAAAATTCGTGAATTATAAAAAAAAAAAATATTAATAAAGTAAGAAAAAGCGTTTACAAAAAGCGGATTACTACATATTTAAATTTAGTATTGTTATCTGTTCCTGTAAACTTTGTATTGTCGGAAGTTATAGGCATGTCGCATTCCAAAATAAAAAAATTATACTAGTAACATATTTTTAGAGTGACTAGTTTATAGCTTGTATTAGGATTCGGATTAGGACGCATTAATATGATTTATTTTTTTAATATCTGTAGATTTTGTGCAGTCAGAAGTTGAAGGGCTGTCGTATTCCAAAATAAAAAAAAATTTCTTGTTTCTGATTGATCGTAGCAGAATTATTGTAAGTAATTGTAAGCTGTTAAAGGTTTTTTTCTGAAAATAGGAAATACATTCACGTATTTCAAGCTTGCACACCAATCATTCTATGGTACTTCTTTTCGGCACGATTGATATTATTCGAATTCTGGAGTTATTAACTATAGTATTGCTTCTACTATTTTTAACTAAATTATTTATTGTAGAACCGTAGATATTTTATGAAAACTACATAAAAGATGATATATCTAATGCCTTAATAAAAATATGTATGAAAATTTAACAAGATAAAATATGTAAATAGAACTTGTCCTTAGAGCTTACTATACTCGTTGCTTGTAACTTTACGATTTTACCTGAAATCTAAGTTGATAAAAATCTTCTAGATTCGGTTGAAAATATTTAATTTTATCAAAATAATTTTGAACTTTTTTTTATCTGCGTAACATAATTGTAATATCAGTTAATGATTAATAATATTTTTTTAAAGTTGTTGTGCGTATGCCAAATTATAAAATGGCCAAACTTACACATTTATCGCACAAAAATAACGAGTGAAAAGGTAGAAAATTCTTCGAAATTATGTTTTGTGACCACATCACCAAAACATCTTTAAACTCATATCTTTATCGCGACAAATATCTTTGCTCCTAAATATATGTTACATTTTTGAATTTTTTAACGGTTATAAAGCATGTCCTGTAAAAACCAAGTCAGAAAAATTAATAAGATTGACATTCCATAATGTGAATACGAGAATATACATATATAGAATACTAAATGCCGGAAAGCATTCTCTGCTATACAAAATTTATAAATGTGTAACTGATTGAATAAGATATATACATACTCTTTTAAAAATTTTTATATTTCCATTATAGCTAAGGCATTTCTATGTAATTAATGCACAAAGCGTAAATTATACGTTAGAATTTATACCGGAAGTCGAACCTGCAATCCACGATATAAAGTGTCAGTCCCTTACCGCTCGGCTACCACTGTTTTTGAACAGCTTTGACTATCTTGTATGTTATGCGGTGTTAAATTAATAAATATATATATTTTTAATTTACACCAATAAGCTGCTGTCCCGTGCTGGCTGTCCCGTGTATGGAAGGCAGAGGTATGAGTGTGAGATGGAACTGTGTGCGAACATAAATAGGGAAACCATCTCCTCTCTAATAAGCTGCGACCAATCACGAGAAATTTTATTAAAGTAAAGTAAGTTTTGTTAATATGTAATAAATAAAACAGTGAGTAGTAATAAGACCTAGCCTACCTCTAGTATAAAATAAATTAAGTGGTAGTATAAGTCAAATATTATTATATAGCAGTAACTAGTTTAAGAAAATAGAATAATAGTATAATTGTAAAAATAAATAAAAGATTGAAATAACCAAAAAATAAATAAATTAGGATAGCTGTAATATTAAAAACTGAGGTAAAAAATAAGAGAAGATGAAAGAACGGAATGAAATAAATGATAAAGAGTGGCAGATATTGTGATGTGTGGCAGTAAAGAGAATGAATAATCATGCGAAGTATGACAGACGAAATAAATTAAGTATGTGAAAAACTTATTGTAAATAAAAATCCTTATCGTTACACACGTTAGGGGAGTACGAGAGGCCTTCAATAAAGGAGGTCAAAAAACCCCTATGTCTTCAATACCGAATTTAATCTTATTCTCGCGAACTGTACAACTTGTAGTATTAATAGAATTTTATATTACCTGGGAAACAAATATACCTAATGATATAAATAACTAAAGTGAACTAGTAAAACGACCAAGCGAATGAAATAGCTAGAATTTAATTTTTATTGAATTTGTATTTGACGGCATTAACACGAGAGAAGTCTGGTAATCGTAGCGAAGTTTCGGGAAAGCCTGTGTGCCTTGCAGTGACGGTTCATCGGCAGGCATGACGCTTTTGAAGTAGAGGTATGAAAGAGAGGTAAAACACAAAAATTGCTCTATAAACTTTTCAAAAAAAAAATTGATCTGTCAAGTGTAATAAAATCAGTGCAGGTTAATTACAGTTTTGGTTTAGTTTGGTCTGTGAAGGTGAATTCCACTGCTACGTGTAGTCAGCCCCAAGCACCGTACCCAACCTTCACCCTACTATGCAATAGACTCGGCACTCTCACGGTAAATACAAGGAATGCGTGAAATTACATTTCTAATGTTAGTCGATCGGAATTCAGTTTATGATGTAGTCTTCTATCTATCGAACTGTCAGTTGTATATCTCTATGTCAGTAGCGTATCATAAATATCGTTAGTAAAAACCTTAGTAGAAATTGACCTAAAACTTATCACGTAAATTTGATAGTATAATGTCTTATATTTCTAACATAATAATACAAATTCACTTCCGAAGATTTATAAATTTAAAAATGAAATGAATTTTTTGTAACAGAACCAGGAAAATTTTATGCATTATTTATATTTGAAAACATTTATGACATGTTAATAAAGTTAATTACTCCTATGTACCACATACAAGACTACATTATTTATTACTCACATAACAATAACACTAGTGTTGATGACAGAAAAGCTGTCTAGTTTAATTTTTTTATAGACAGATTAAATCAACATATGCATAGATTTTTTTATAAGGGAACCTGAAATCCTCTGCCGCCAAATGACAGATACCTTTGTAAAGGGTAAATAATTTTTTAATATAGCTTTTATTTTTCAAAACCAACGCAAGCTTGCACATTGATTCCTGCTTCATTTTTTCCGACGTAACTTATTATTTATTTCTATTTATACAGTGCTAATTATCTATTCATTCCGATCTTTTCGTTATATACATTTTATTTTTGGTATTTTCTGTCCAACGTTTTATACCTAAGCTTATTAACTGATTTCTATCTATAATATTATTTAAAATTCATGTACATGCCCTTTATAACTCAAATTTATGGCATTGAAGCATACTGATGAACACACGGGGACATTGTCTTAGGTACAAATATAGGTTTAATCTTATATAGAAAGCTTACCTTTTAAAGCCATACTAGGAAGGAAGGCCAGAGCTTGCAGCATTGTCCAAAAACAAGATTTCCCGGTCCTCATTCCGATTACACTAGTATTTACATTCGGTCACTCAAAACACATCATTGTTTCATCATCAATCAGTTTACCGTTTCACTAACAACATGACGACGAAGGGCTTTACAACTACATAAACACATATTATAATACGTCACCGTATATTTAAGAAAATTTCGCGTTATTATATGAATAAATCATTTATTACATCCATTGCCTTATTGCTAAATATCAACAGACATTTTATTCTTATTAACTCAACAATTTATTCAAATATAAACTTTGTACATCATATTAATAAAAAGTTTAATTGTCAATTTTTTATCCTATAACAAAAGTTAAAACTAATTCTTTATCATTTATGTGATTAAATAATGAAGTTTCTCCGAATTAACTAAAATTCAGAGAAATGATTACAAAAAAAAATATAATTGGTTGATATTTCATATTCAATTTTTAATACAGTTTTGAAAAATTACGTACCTCAGATTAGTTAAATAGAAAATATATACAGACGTTACATGCTTTTCTTGCACTATCAACGTCAATTTACTTTACGAAGGATAGTAATTTCAGATTAAATTATTTTAAATTACTCTAAAATATGAGATATAACTTCTTAGTATAATAAATCGAAGATTAAGCCCGACCACAGAATAGGATAATATTTAAAATGGTTTCATTCACCGTCTTGACACGACTCACGATTGGTGGCTTCGCGCGACACGATACGCGAGACCGTTTCGTAGCGCTTCTCGTAGCACACTGACTGCTCGTAGCGATGTAGCACACAGAGACGTTGCAGACAGCGTCTACATAACTCGTCGCATGAAAAGGTTACCGCTCAAACGTTTAAACCTTGCGCCTATTGCATGAATACGAATGTGTTTTGTTTCCCTCCAACTGTGTTCTATTTTTGAAAACAAAGAGTGTTTAGACTTCTTTACAAAGGAGCAGTATGTAACGTTCTTGTGTCTTTTAAAAAACGGACAGTTTCGCTCTGGGTTAGATTGTTTCCTTGCTATGTCAAGTTCTTTAAATTCCGTAGAACAACATCGTGTATCTTCTTTCTTTTAATCCATCACGAGATAATAGAAAAGAAACATGGATAACAAAGCTCCGGACACATACTACATAATTTCTTTTTCATCAAATGGTATTTGTATTGTTATTATTTTACATTTGTTATATTATATAAATCAGTTACGTTCAATCAACGACTTTTTAAACAAACATTCATTAATTTTATTTCTCACTTAGGAACAATTGCAGTGATCACCCGTTTTCGTCATCAGAAGAATGACACAAGAATACAATAGCAATTAGAACAAGACTGAGTTCTTATACAGGTCTGTCATAATCACAACGGTTTTAACCTTTTTTTTTATTCTTGTGGGGAAATCCTGCATGGGATATCTCTCCTAGGGGGAGGAGGGATACGAAAGGTTATGCCGGACTCCAAACGGCTATAACCCAACGGTCTTCTTGAATGCCTTTTGTTAAAACTACGAGAACGCTTTCGCATACTACCGTAGTTTCAACAGCGGTGGCCTAGTGCCTCAACTCCTTACTTGCAGCGGATCATCCCGAATTCGTCGCCAAGGCCTTGTTAAGGGGATTGGAGAAAGGCGAAATATAACACCTTCCGACGTCCAAGTCTCCGACTGCGGATGATGAGCTCAGTTGTTCTTTCTCTCTCTCTCTCCGCAGCCTCCTTCATCACTTTTTCGCAAAAAGTCGTTCTGTACCATTGCTTTAACGAAACCTGGTAACGATAGGTCATTCCCAACAGTGCTGGTGAGTTCTCGGCGCAGCTTACCCCAAGCTCACTCAACTCCTCAAACGTGTGCTGAGCCGTATCCTCTTTGTTATCGACGGTTTTTAACCTTACCCTAATCTAAAGACAACCCGCAACGAACTGAGTTTTTTTATTATTTATACTATGACAGTTTCATATTTTCAATGGACGCGTTTAGTTAGGATGATCTTGTATACAAAAATTCTGCTACAATGACTTTTAAAACATCTAATACTATAGCTGATAATACTTTGGCTAACACGATAGCATTGAAAATTAAACAATTTTGCGCCGATGGTAGCAAACTTGAAGTTCTTATGGAAGATGTATCATCGTATCACTGTGTTGGAAATTTCTTCGCTTAGAAGGTGTTGTTTGCCCATTTGACATCGTTTATAGTCATGATTGTAATTTATTATCGTCCTTTATACAGCGTGTCCGGTAATGAATGGATAACCTTGAAATGTCTTATAGTACAACTTATGTCCGTTTTGAAAAAAATACGAATCATAATATATCACAAGTAGTACCTTTGATATATTTTTTTTACTGTCTTGAACACTGACCAAAAATGAATGATTTCTATTGGTTTTTTGTTATTTTATTATTATACACTGACTGTGCTAATAGATAAAAAGTAAACAGTATGAATAGCTTTTGCAGTTTTTATTTAAAAAAATTCGCAAATTATAAATTTATTTCTGAAAAATATGCAAAAAATATTATTTATATAACTATGAGATTGAGATATTTTACAATGAAATCCTATATCGTCTTTGAAAAATTAAATAATCCGAGCAAAATAGTACAATTACGACATTGTGTAATTTAATTATTAAAAAAATATGAAAATAATATAACATTAATTATATTAAAAACAAACACAACGAATGATATTTAAATCAAAGGTATTCCTTACAAAAACCAAGTAATCGCTCAAGATTACAAATTATCTTTGAAGTATCGAAGTAAAGGGCTTAAGGTTCGTGTTCATAATACAGTATAGGGATTGACCGAAATTTGTATGCTCTCTTGTAAGCAGTTTGATTAATGAAAGTGGCCTTAAAATCTTCTATGTAGTGTAAAGTACAAACATTGGATTTATCCTGAAATAGTAATAAAGTAGTATATATAATAAATATTTGTGTGTGTGTGCGTGTGTGTGTCCGTGCGTGTGCGTGCGTGTGCGCGTGTGTGTGCATGCGTGTGTGTATAAACATTTTCTATGTATAATCTGGATTTTTTTTGATTCTTATGATATAATATAAGCCGGAATCATCTATGCAAATAAATAAAATTTCAGCGTCTGTTTATGCTATCAAAATAACCGATTTTTACTTAATGCATTCGTACATGTTTCTGTCTGTGTATTTGTTTGTTCCAGATAACCTCTGAAATGGCTGGACCAATTTTGACCGAACTTATACTGTAATAAATTCAGGTGTTACTTTGCGGAAGTCCATCCAAAGTAAAAAAAGGATTAATATATAGCTACTTCCCCTATGTAGCAGTAGTCGTGCAATGAAGTGCACCGACCGCCAGCTCGCTGATAAATGTTCATACGGCAAATAATCCCTTTCTTACTTTTTTCTTTATCTTTTATTATTCTGTTTAATGGAATCAGGCGTTACCTTGCGGAAGTCCATCCTAAGTAAGAAAAGGACCAATATTTAGCCACTTCCGCACATGCAGTGGTAGTCGTGCAAAAAAATGCACCGCCCGCCAGCCCGCTGATAAATGCGTATGCGGCAGACAATGCGAATCACACAACCGCCACCGCCAAATTACTCAACACGTGTTTCACCCCTCCACGGGGCATCTTAAGGAGTTATGTTACACCGACTAGTGCCAAACACAGAGTCAGATTTTATTATTCTTTTTACATATTTAGTACTATTTATTTTACCTCATTTGTTATTTTACTATTGATATTGATTATTTACATTTCAAATTTTATTTCTATTTATTACTTTTGCCGCAATTTTTCTGCAAAATTAGTGTTGGTCTCTTCTCTTCATCATTTATTAGCCAGAATATAGTATCCTCGCAGATCTTCGTACCTATGTAAGCTTAGACGTATAGGCTCTAACCAGATTGCAGTATACTTGTATTTAAAATATATTGTAGCAGGTGAGCACAAGGGTCTAAGAGGTTATACCTAATATTATTATTATAACTGAAATCTATTATTGATCTATTCAAGAAAGGTGACAGTGAATTTTAAATTAATTTTAATCAAGTACTATATTAGAGAATGAACCTTATTTTCTTGAAATAAATCTTATTTTTCTGTATGGTGTCCTATCCAACATTATATCCTATGGCCCGCGGAAAAGATTGTTAATTATTTATTAAGAATAGTTTTTTCATTTTTCATTACGGTTTATGTAGTTACATCTTTTTTATTTATTTTATACTTTACCATTAACTACTTTGTTAGTATATTTATGTAAGTTTATTTTATGAATACTTTTTCTAATTATCATACTTTCAAATTGACTTAACAAAATTTTGTACGAATTAGTGTCGAAATATGACTACAGATGGCGCTGTTCAAAGATTATCTTAAGTATGAATCGTGTTGTTAAAAGTTTTAGGAAAACGTCTTTCTGAACAACCTAGTTTCAAATCAACTCCTCGTTCTTGGATGTTGATTACATATAGTCTGTTATTCCTAAATTATTCTATTCTTCATTTAAATTATAAATATATTTTATCTTTCATCATAGTCGTCGTTTCAACCCATAGACGCGCAATGCACGACTCTCCCTAAGATATCTGTGGGGAGATACACCATACTCGCCACGTTTGGCATGAAGTGTAAATTAAATAAATAATGAAATTTATGAGCATAAGTCACATTAGCCTAGCCAAAATTTTAAGTTACATAAAACACAAAGTGAGACCTCCATTAAAGCCTCCAAGTATCAGAACTATGATCGGCTTGATGCTATTAGAAAACGTAGTTTAAATTTGATACGTTTCGCACCAAGTTCTATGATGCAAGTGACTTTATTATCATACAAATGTTTTGCATTTTAAGTCAATTTGTTTGACAGTCGATGTGGTTAAATATGAAATAGATAATTCGAGTTAATTAATGCATAGTACACATTATTCATGTAATTAAACTAGTTTGTGACGGATTATTTCATGTAGCCGATGCTTTGAGTTGAGTGTTAGAAATTCATATGTCATGACAGCAGCTTAAAGTGGAAAATATATTTATATATTAGATATGGGATAGAATTACTTCTGTTGAAGCTGAGCGGAATCGGCAGAGAACAGATTCCGCTCAGAGACGACACCCTCAGCGCAGGAACCTACGTCATGATGACAGCTCCGGAGAATGGTGTTCTCCTAACAGAAGCAAAGCCTTCGGACTTACGGATGTCTAGGTTGGGAGCCCCAAACTACGCCCGTTTCTCAAACACAGCAGGAACATGGTTGAAGTTGTAATCAAAAGAAACAAGCAAGAATTTAAAACAAAATATTCTATATTATAAGTAGATAACGATCATAAGGAAATAAACAGTATATTAAAAAAGTGGAACCTTGTCCAAAACCTGATTAGGGCGTTTGAGAAAAAAAAATTCCCACTAGCTTCAACGACTCCGAGGCAGACAATTGGTCTATGAAGTCTTAAACCATCGTAATGACACTATGAGGGTTTCGGGATAAAGAACACATTCCCCGGGAAAATTAAAATTTGGAAATATTAAAAAAGTTCCAATGGTGATAACACGCCCGCCACAAAGCGCAAAGGGCGACCACCGGGGTGTTTTAACGGGTAGGATCCCACATAACCGTGTCCACCCCCAAAAGGCAGGGTATCCACAATAGAATCACAAATGTTATTGACGTCAAATTAAGTGCAAGTGGATTGGAAAATATTTGCGAAAGCAAGGGGAATAAATTTAGGAACCATATATTTTTTTAAGTATATAAAATTATATTTTAAATAAAAAAGCTTGGTGGTAAATATACTATTCCCAAGGCGTAGTATACACTATGAAACCATTTATAGTAAATTAATCATTAGTATATAAAATTCTTAAAATATTTCATTAACATTAAAAATCCTAGACACCTTATTCACATGTTGTGCAAAGCTGGCGTATACCTCGAAACACACACACAAATACATTTTTTTTAAATATTGCATTTAAAATTTTCTAAACTTTACCTGTGATATTATTGTAAAGGAGTATATATACATTCACATATATAATGATACATACAATATAAGATATTGTGCCAAAAAATAGACGACGAAAGAAATAAATTGTTAAGAATATAAGGAGACAAATAGAAATGAAAATAAATGTGTGAATTTTTTTAATAGAATAAAAAGATCATGTTTCTCCAAAGATAAGGATGAACGAGTGGTCCCCATTAGTTGGAACTATAACAAAGGCATACACTTTGGCTATAGAAAGGATTAATATAAAGGTAGTGCTGAAGTCAAACTTGCCTGTGACAATATGTGATGCAATTATTGTATTTTATATAACTAAGGATTGCTCGTCTAAAATGGCAGTGAGCGGAGCATATCGTTCTTGTAACCGACAGTCGTTAAGGCCGCAACGTTCTCAAGTGGCAGCCAAAAGTTGATCAGACGTGGGTAGACCACTAGGTACTGGATGGACCGAGTGGTCATTGTGAAAGATCTTTGGAGCCCAAAGTCTTTTTTAATGGCCCCCACTATTGGGGACCTCTCCTTCCATCTCCTATTTAATTGGGAACAGGGTTTTGTATTTCTTAATATTTTTTTTTACTAAAATTTTTATTTTCGTTTTCGTCTTCCATAGTAGCCCTAAGCCTTGCAGAGGGCGTCTATTAACTAACGTGGTGACGATGTAACTAAGTAATATAAAACACATATAAAAGAAGTGTTTATAAAAAGGTTACATTAGTTATACGAGCATCATTTGCCATAAGTAATGCTACAGTGATTTCGCTTGTACAAAGTTGTAAACAACTAAAACTTTAGTCATTAAGGCTAACTATCATTAATGCCGTATATCCTTATTTATATCAAGGGTTAATAGATACAATTTGCAATGTTAGTTAGTTTATTTATTATATTTCATGACGTCATCAACAGAAATTTTTTTTTCGTTTTTAAAACGAATACGAACCAGTGTACATTGTCATTAATTCAGTTGCGTCCAGTGCTGGACATATGCGTATATTTGCGGGAATCTAAAAAAAGATACTTTATACATCATCACTTTCCGTACCATTATACTATCACCGTGATATAAGTAAAATTTCTGTTTCAAGTATCAACACGTTCTACACGTATTATAATCATGTATAATAACAATGTAAAGAAGGTTTTTTTACTATAAATAAGTTATTATTTTAAGATACATCCCAAATTATGTATACATGTGCGAAATAATCACAGCTGTCAAAATGCTTTCGCCTATCTGTCATTCCATTGGTCTACGCATGCGCAAAATGTAAGGACGCGCGACGATGATTTGTAGGCGGTTGTCAAAACCGCGTCTCACGTCGAAAAATATTATGAAATATAATAATTGCGAACTGCGTCAAGTGACCTATGTGTTGTTGTTTGTGAATTTGTAATAAATCTTTAGTGCTTGATGGAATATTAAATTAGACTATCTTATATCAATTTTGAATCAATGTTACAAATGAGTGGTGAAAGTTTTGTATGAAAATTATTTCATTCGTATGACAAATAATTTATTACGGCGTTGATGTATCGTTGTAACTCGTTAGGTGTTGTTTCTAACACTGCCTATCTAACCTGTTAAACTCCACCACACACGGAATGTTACCTGTCAGCCGACAGATGCATGATATCGAGGCGTAGACTCCCCCATCGCCCAAGTGACCGCTCTTATGGTGCCCGCATCTAGTGACTTACCGTTCCCTTGATTATATCGTCCGTCCATCTATTCTGACCGTATCTATCGGCCCTTGGAACTTGAGAACTTTTCGGCCTAACGGCTGTCAGCGGTACGAGCGAGGAAGTGGAAGTAAGTGGGGATGTGCCCCAGAAGAAAAATTATTCTTCTAGAAGAATAAAGGATTAAAATTTAAGTATTTTTTTAAAATAACCAAAGAAATAGTGGTGGCTAAGCGGTAGATAGCTGTTTCTTGCGATCATACATCGCGTGTTCGATTCCTTTGATACTTATATAATTCACAGTTTGTGCATTGATTATATAGGATAGCAACTGCCCAAAATCAACTTTCCAGAGGTTGGGCATAATATCACTACTACTACTCCGCTAGCTCAGTGACCCAAAGTGGGTCTTGGCCTCCGAAGCGAGAGACTTCCACTTTCCTAATATAGATGTATTATTTTTATTATTTTTTTATTTATTAGCATAATATCACACTGATAGCAAAATTTCCACCCCAGTATGACGATTCTAGTATATTCCCACATGTTATATCTTTGGAGAAGCTATGCTAAACTAAAGAAATATATATATATGTATATTCATATATATACATGTGTGTGTGTGTGGTGGTTTCCACTTAATGGCTCCTGCAGCCATGTGTTATACAGTCGGCATCGTCACTTCTGTCTTGTGTCCATTCTGTCCATCAATCCGCAGGTCTGTGTAAATTATTTTTGTTCATCTGTGTTCCGCCTTCTACTTTATCCTATACATATAGATATGCCTTCGTAATATGATAACTTAACACTTGCTTACATTTGTCCCGAATTTTCCAAAATTCAAAACATCCTTATTCTAATAGTCATTTACATGCGCTTTTGATTTATCGATTATTCTAACACTATACTAGTAAGTTACCACTGACTCGGAACGTTGATTTGTTGATAAGATACAGCTAGACGAAATCAAATTTGACATTTTTTTTTTCTAATGTACATTATAGCTCCACACGTTTCGATCAACTAAATAGTCTTGGATACTATAGTAACATTAATTTAATAATATACTTATGATTTTAGATTTAACTCTAAGGAACGGAAGGTCAAAGACATCTCGTGGTGCTTTATTATAATTGCGTATATACCCATGAAGGTTCTGTTAATTTTTTTAAGCCAAATATAGGTTTGTCTAAACCATATAAAATTTTTAAATAATAACTATTAAAAAGATCAATCAGCTAAACAATGTTTTACCGCCTCGCTTGTTAATATCCATTATCGGTAATATGTTTTAATATTATCTTTATTTATAAATTAAGATATCCTTAGCGGTATAAAACCTAAGTACATATTTATGTAAAACATATTTTATCGATACTTTGTGCTCTCCCGTTTACTACATTAAAAACGTTTTGTTTGTAATGTAAAATTAATGTACGCGGCAAATTGATACGCTACGTAGAATACATCGAAAGAACACGTGTCCTATTCCTTTGTTCTAAAGTATATATATATATATATATATATATATATATATATATATATATATATAAACCTTTTTAAGGAAAAAATTAAAAAAATATTTAGATTATTATTTATTTACATAAATGCACTTATTTCACTTACATTTTATTACGAAATTTATTTATTTCGTTACGATCCCAAATTTTTACACTAAAAGTCGTATGATTTTTATGTATTAGAGATACATGTATTAAAACTGTAATGTATTAAAATACATAATTGGTGAAATAATGGTAGTGTCTAAAACCACATTTTATGGTTTATATTAACATAGCATCAAATACATATTTAACTTTGCTGAAATTTCACTTGTATTCTGGAAAATTACACTTTCAGATGAAAGAGACATTAAAGTCTGTTGAAATTTAAAACGGTTACTCTATAAGTATACAATGGATGGATTTAAAATTTCTTTACTTTCCCTGAATTTTTATCAATAGGTTTATTTTCTTCTTCAGGATTGATGTTACTACTATCATCTACTTCACCGGGCTTGTCTCCTGTGCTACCATTACTTTCCGTGGAATTTTTATTGTCTTCTACAGGTGGAGGTACTTGATCGCCACCGCCCTGTTCACCGTCACCGCCCTGTTCACCGTCACCGCCCTGTCCACCGCCATTCTCTGTATCTGTTCCATTTCCACCTGTCTCAGGTGCAAGGGTCGTGGACGTTGTAGTGGTTTTCAAATTATCTAATTCATTACTCAATCTGTTTCTTTGTCCAGCGAGCGCCAAGGTTGACACGAACAGGCAGAACGACAACAGTCCAAGGAAAACTATCAATTTGTTGTTAAACATCCACCCAACACATCTTTCGAAATAATATTTCACAGACATATTGAACAATTGAATATTTTGTGTCACTTTCAACCGGTTCACTTCACTTTTGTGATATTAATAAAGTACGTTTATTTATCGAACATTACCACCTTATCTATTGATTATATTTAGTCACTATCTTTTGATACACGGACAAAGTGCTGATAACTTTTTTGATATATTGAAGATATAATAGTACCAACATTTTATCAGTAACATAATTCAGATAAATGCAGTTTCACAATAAATGAACTTTGAAATTTTTGTTAAGTCAATTACTAAAATCGTTTTAGTTCGTCATCATTTTAGTTGTAACATGTCCACAGCTATAGGCTTCCCCCATAGATTTTTTGTGATGATGGCCGGAAGCAGTCAGCATCCAGCGTCTTCCGATCTTTACGAGGTACGGATCACCTTCCAGAACCATAAATCCCCAGCGGACATTGGTTTTGCTCGTAATTGCAAATTGTTCTTGCCAATTCTTCTTTTCTGTTCGTCTATAGATCTGTTCTTGCCAATTCTTCTTTTCTGTTCGTATGTAAATCGCTTCATTCGTGATTTGATTTATTATTATAATATTTATAATATCTGAAGTTTATTCCAAAGTTTTCTGCTTGGAATAAAATTCCTTTCCGAATTAGAGAGTCATTGAAACGTTATATTCGTTATATTCGTCACTAGTTGCGGGCAGCGCACGATCTATCATAGTGGCAATATTTGATGGAGGCCTATGCCTTGTAGAAGGCTTCGATAGGATGAAAAGAAGGAGAAAAACCGTTACATATTCAAAAAGAAAATTCGAGATCTATTTGAAGATGCGTCATAACTCTTTCAATTATAACTAATTACGTATATAATATATCTATATGTAATTTATAAGTATCTATATTTTGAATTTATATTCATGTATATCATATGTTCATACTATTGATTATCTTTGTATTTCATTTAGACAATTGTCTATTAATTATCTCTGCACTACTTTAGGTTGTTTGGTACCTAAAAGCATAACACAAATTGTAAAATATATAGTTGTCATAGTTTCAATACATATTTTATAATACACAAAAAATGTTTTTTCCCCTGGATTCTAAAAACATAAATTATACTTTGAAGTCTCTTAAGGTTATTTTTTATCGTTTATAGGCGAAGTATTTCACCTCTGCCTCGCCTGATTCTAAGCGATGACAATTGTACATGCTTGCCTAGAAGAAACCGATTCACTCTTGTTTTAAAGGTTTAAATTATAATTGGATGGAAACAAAGACGTTTGTAAGTTGTTCCACTCTTTAGATGTTCACATTATAACAGTATTAATAAGACGCTTAGTGCTGGTGGAAGGAATTTTAAAAAAGGAATATGTAACCAATCTCCTTGTACAGTTAAGATACAAAAGATATTTCCAATCCGATGAAATAGTGTGACAAGCAGGGTGGACGCTTCTCTGGATATCCACGAGTTTATTTTCTATTAAGAGGTCTAGGCTAATAGTTCTGAGGGTTCTGGTAACGCAAACCCATTCAAATTATCATAATTGTAGGGTAAAAAACGTATATATTTGACAATAAAAAAAACATTAAAAAATATTTAAAGTAAGCATCTTCCGAAAATAATCAGAGATATGTAGACTCAGTAGATTCCCTTAAATCCTTGTCATCATAGTAAATGTTGCACCTTTCTGCCTTCGATTTCCTGAGAGAGAACAGTGACGTGCTTACGGGAAATATTTAATTTCATCACGTATCATTAATACTAAGACACACTTTATTGCGTTTTTATTTGTCACCTTTTACAGGATGATTGGTTATAGATGTAAAAACTATAAAAATAAACTTTTCGTACCGTCGCCCGATTTATTGTTTGAAACAAACTGTTTGCACTATGACTATGTCTGTTGAAATTGTACCTTTTCAAATTTTCTTTTATTAAATACGTAATTAACACGTTCACTGCGTATTTAACACGTTCACTGCGGCTTGAGGTCGATTCAGCCTCATGGTAAACTTTACACTGGTGCGGCGCGTAAAACTCGTGTTTTCTCTCTAGTGCGGCGGCTGTTTACACTCAACCGTATGAGGTATGACAAAGACAAATATAGCTTTCTTTATGTCTGCGAAGCATTGACTCAATATTGTAAAAAAATATTGATGAACATGAGGCAGAAAAGGCCTCAACGGCACTACTAGGAAGTTCAGCTTGAGGCTGATTCGACCTCAGCCGCACCAGCTGAAAGTTCTTCAAAATTGGGCCCGCAGTGAACGTGTTAATGCTTTTTAGGTAAAAAGTTTTCATTTTATATTTACCCTATTATACCTATATAATTGCAATAGTGTAATAATAATGTGTAATTTATATACATATCCTATATACATAAATTACTCATTAATATATACAGGGTGATTGCATATAGATGTAAAAGCTTTGTTAATAGTTCTCGCATTGTTAAAAGTGTTCACTCTGTAATATGTGTCATGAATTTGTATTATCTATTTGAATGCGACAAGCTAATAAGTTCTGGCAGCACAAAGCCTGCAAGGAGTATTCCGAAAATGCTGTTTTTTTACTATGTTACTTAGGATACAAAGGAAACCCGTAGATCATTATTATAAAAGATAAGAATATGCACTAAGGAGCAATAGAGGACTGAAACATGTGATCGTAGGTCGCGGGTTCGATTATATAATTATATTAGATTATATAGAATTGAAGACATGAAGAAGATAAACTAATTACAAATATAATGCTAACGCCAGATAACATAAACTCTACAAAGTATCATAAAAAATTAAAATACTAATAATAGATAGATTTTACGACGGTAAAAATTAAAAAGGCCCTGTGAAAAATAAAATATTGCGGAGGAAAGTAAGGAAGAAATTGTGAATGAAGTAAGAGGAATCAGAAATAAATTTATTACCGGATATAACCTTCCTGTCCCAACCGTGAACGAGAAACCCCCAAAAAATACCATAAAATCCACTAGGCTATATCGATGACTTTCGTTCGGCTGTGGATTCCAACCCAAAATAAACGTAGTGCCACTTGCCTGCAGGGACAAGACAAGACAAGGATGATGATAATGGAGGTGATGATGATAAAAAAACTGAATATAAAACAACAAATAATCTAACATACATACAATAATAACAGTGTACGATATTTTTAATGTTAAAAGGAATTCCTAAAAGATTTTGTATTGGACTGTTTTGCATTTTAATCGCCTAATTTACATAGATATTGCTATTAAATCGGTATTTTCAGTAACCCCAACAAATAAACGCACGGTTATCGCTTAAGAATAATTAATGAGCGCCAGCAATGTTTTGGACATGGATTTAATAATATATAAGCATAAATGAATTGAAAAAAAATTCTGGCACATATATCCTCTGTTTAATTTAGATGTATCATCATTATTTAATCCTGAAGACGTAAAGTGCTGGGTTCTAATGAAAATCTAGGAGTGATCTCTCCTAGATTTTCAATAGAACCGGTTGAAAGCGGTGTGCATTCAGCTTCTTCCAATGACCGTAATAAGGTCGTCTATCCAACTTTTGGGTGAATGTCCAAAGCTATGCTTCCCAGCCCTTTCTCTTGCAAGGCTGCAGAAGCTATTTTTTTGTGTGCTATTGTTATTGTCATTACACTGAGCTATATAATAAATAAGCAAACAAAAAATGTAAATAAATATATAATCGTTAACTGTTAAAGGTGGTAGTCAAAAATTAGAAATTTAATTAAAACCAAAACTGAGTCATAAACTGTGAGCTAGGAATGATGTGGTAGGGAAGGCGACGCATAGAAGAGAATGTGTACAAGAAGCAAGTGGAGAATAAAAAAAGTATAGACGGAATCGTGAACGAAGTGAAATAAAATTAATTTATGCAAATTTTCTGTCCCAACCGTGATGGGGAAACAGGAGGTCACAAGAACAGAAGCCTTTTAAAAAAATCACTGGACTATGTCTGTATGTCCACGGGTCTCCTCATATTATATGCACAGATACCTACTACGTAATTTTTAAATTGAATTCGTCTAACTTAAAAAAAAACTTTTTAAATTTCGAAATTATATTTTTAAAACTTTTTTTCGGTTTGTTTTGTTTTTGTACTGCTATAAAAGAAACACGGAAAAATATTTTGTTTATCTGTTTTTGCTGTGTATTTTCGATAAGCATTAATGTGTTCTGGTTTAAAACGCATCTTAAGTAGTTAAATATAATTACAATGAGTCGAATAAAGACGTCTGATGTAACATTTTAAAACCCTTTGTACGAAGTTTTTACAAGTTACACAATACAGGATTCTGTATCTTCAGAGCACACAGATAGATGGCGCTGGCAGTCGTTAGTTTTACACGATTTACTGGTGGATACACCGTTCAGACTTGGCCATTAAAAAAAAGAAGAATAAACGAAGGTTTGCAATTGCTTTTAAAGTTATTCGAAAATTAAATAAAAACATGACCTAAAAGATTATAAACATGAACACAAGATATCATAAATAAATATATACGACTTTAAAAAGGTAACATTCTTGTGATGACGTCTCAGTGTAACATAAATGGAAAATGGAGCCAAGAATTTTTGCGTTTTATTTAAACTCTACGCTGTACATCTTTATCTGTCAACAGATATTAGTTTTGCTTTTCGCTACAAAATAAATAGGTTTATTTTGAACACTCGTTTAATATATCCTTCAGGCCTTTATACATTTCGTAATAACAAATATTACTTGTATGGTAAGGAAATAATACTTGATGAAGTTTTATCCGTTCTTTATTCCTCAATTTTGAACGTCGTATCGCTGAAATGATAATGATGAAAGAGTTTCATTAAATTCTATTTTCTATGTAACCAATTCACTTTGTACCAAATTAATATCACGTACAAAAAGGTCAACAAACGTGAATAATATTCTTTAACACTATTCTATTATTTTGATCAAGTTTAACTTAACTTGAAAAGTCGGGCAGGATTATATTTATACCATAACCTGCTTAATCGATTTATGAAGAGACCGACTTTCAATATTTAAACTTCTAAAATACTATACGATATTTCAAGGCTTGAAAACTTTCTTCTGTAAAAAGAGTTAATATTGAATACTCGTATTTTATCGATCTTTAAAATCTAGATAAGCGGTATATGAATCATTGTTACCATTAAAACAATTGTTGGATGAAGTCTATTGAATCGAAAATACCTAAACAATAAAAATTCAAGACTTTTTTGATTATTTAATGGAATCAGGCGTTACCTTGCGGAAGTCCATCCTAAGTAAGAAAAGGACCAATATTTAGCCACTTCCGCACATGCAGTAGTAGTCGTGCAACAAAGTGCACCACCCGCCAGCCGCTGATAAATGCGTATGCGGAAAACAATGCGAATCACACAACTGCTACCGCAGATAGACAGAGTGCTCTGTGTTTGGCACTAATCGATGTGACATAACTCCTGAAGATGCCCCTTGGAGGGGTTGAGTGATTTGGCGGTGGCAGTTGTGTGATTCCGATTCATTTGGGCTGGCGGCGGTGCACTTTGTTGCACGGCTACTACTGCATGTGCGGAAGTGGCTAAATATTGGTCCCTTTCTTATTTTCTGATTAATTACCACTTTTTGTATGAAGCTAGTGTACATCGAAGTCACCGACGTTGCTCGAAGAATTGCATGTCTAATTGCAGTTTAAGGTCGTCGAGTGGCGACCACGAGTCAGTTGACGCGGCATAGGTTGGCCCTCCTTAGACGCACGCACGATATCAAGAAAGTCACTGTTGAAGTTGAGTTGAGTCACAAAGGTTGAATAATTTTTCGGTCTGTTTTTTTTACTATTGTTTTTCTTATTTTATTATTATCTTAACCTATTCAGTCTATTCTTATAACTTTTTAAGTATTTATGTCAACCTATATTTATTTTTAAATCATTTTTCTCTTTGCCTGCTTTCCACACTATTGTAATAAGCCCTAAGCTTTTATATTTAATTTACCTTTTACTAAATCTATATTTATACAATACTATTTGTTTATTCTATTATTATTTTATTTGTATTATGTGTGCGTACCTGATATACCCAATATAGATGGCATTTGGCACAATGTTATACACATTTTAGTTGACTTTTTTTACACGTTTTTTTTAATTTCTATTCATTCCGCGACTCTTTGAACCTGGTCACAGCCGGATGGGTATTTTAGAGCCGGTGGGCTATATTCGAATGGTGCTAAACGCTGTTAGCCGTTCTGGCTTTTACAACTTTTTCGGACTCAGGGCGCGCGAATCCGAAATCTGCAAGCTAATAAAAGAACCTGTATACGCGGTGTGGTTAAGGGGGCCTACTGCACTAGACGGACCGCCGACATTCTTATATATATACAGAATAGATAGCAGGAAGTTGCTAGATGCGGGCGGAGCAAGACCGGGTTTTATTGAAATATTTGGGAATAGCCTATGGTCTTGTATACACACACAAAGTTTATTTTAAACCAGCATTTTCCACCCTTATATGTGCCATGCCCCACCTTCGCCTTTCTAAAATCCTTACGACTCCCTATGTAGCATATATATTTTTTTATTAAACCGGAAGAGTTAAATTCGTGTCAAGCTAACTTTGGAATTGCGCCCCTGTAAAAGATGTATTAATTACAGATTTTATTAATTATTTCCATTTCCAATTCTTATGTCAAAAGCTTTGATACTTAAATGTTGCAATTTACATTTTTTTTTTCAATATACAATAGGATATAGTAAACATAAAATACAATTAAAGATATTATAGATATGAAATACAATACAATATTCGCTAATATTTGCTTTAGTTTAGAACAATATTGTAGATATTAACAATCGCACTAGTTAAAAGGCATTAGTTTTGTTTGCATTTGTAAAAGTTAAAATTACCTAGCGGAACTCATATGAAATAAAAAAAGTAATGCTCTGGAACAAAAAGAATTACCTTCATAATGCTAGTAGAAAATATCTAATTCCAATAGATCTATCTGGGAATATGTTATAAAGTTTTGAAAGTTTGTTTGCAAACGAAAAACACACTTTGAAGAAGGCGATAAAATGTTCAGATATGGTTTAAAAGAAAGAATCTTTAGGTAAACTGTTGAGAGTAAGAAATCAGCTTCGATATGCTCTTCGAGTAAGCATGAGGGATCAGTCTGAATCACCATAGCTCAAAAGCTTTCTCCATGAGCTCTCGGCAAACAGATGTACTTAAATTGAACCATACTTTTTTATATGGTAATCGAAGTGTAATATTATAGTACGCAGACCAGGCTACCAACCTATATAAACTTGTTTATGAGCAGTAGCAATTCTATATAATTAATGCACACAGTGTGAATTATATAAATTTATATTTTGGAATCGAACATACGACCTACGATATCAAGACTCAGTCCTCTACCGCTGAGCCACCACTGTTCAATTACTACTACTCTTATTTGTGTGTTGGTACCATAAAACCAACGCTACACTTTTTTCAAAATTATTCTATTTTTACACATCATTTTTGGAAATATTATTATTGGGTATACATGTTGATTAATTGAAACAATTTATGTCAGACTATATAACCTCAAACCTACAAAATAGATGATCCCTGGGGCTTTAATTTTTCTAAATAGATTAGACCACGAATTGGCAAACACAGAATGTATACTTACAAAGTTGACAGATGACCTTGTGTTTTACGTTAAGATTGATGGAAGACGCAGATTGGACGCCAGTCCTGTTGGAAATATTAAAGCAGCCTATGTCCAGCTTTGGACGTCCCACGTCTGAAATACTGATGATGTTGATGTAAATTTTGTTTTGTGTAAGCTTCAGAATAACTGTAATGTCGTGGTAAAATAGTTTTGTAGAACAAATTCATCGTCTAAGACAGTTTTGAATAACTCAGTTATCTCACCAAACTTAAATCCAATTAAGAGACATGTATGTTCTCTTTAAAACAAAGTTAATGTATAACTTGTTAAAGTAAGCGTGGAATTTTAATGAAGACATAGTTCCTTCTGCAAGTTTTAAAACAAGATGCCGCCAGAGCCAAGGTTTTAATGAGACCATTGCATGCGTCGCAGTCCTTTTGCGGCCGATTGAGTTAATTGTTTTGCATATTACAATATTACTATTCACATAGTTTACAGGATTGTTAAAACTCATTATTGCAATTAAATTTAAAAGCAGTCTTTACAAAGGTAATATATCTCAATTACCTGATTCATAAATGATAATGTTATAAATAGTAACTAGCTACAGCCATTTCGACGAAAGACGTTTGACCGACAGATGTCAGATATTTGACCGACATGCATTTTGGCGACACGCATTTGGACGTCAAACGATTGAAAGATAGAGATTTGGATATCAAATGTTTGGACGAGACGCGTTTGAAGTCAGATTATTGGATGACAAACTTAGGGTTTTTCCACTAATGCCGAACGACAGATTCAGTGGAGATAGACCAAAATATCTTTCTCTATTGAACAGGAGATTCTTAGTATTGCTTTGGCAACGCATGGTCTTCAATAGAAACAATAAAAGCCCAGTAAAGCCTCCATAATATGACGGTGAAGATTATTCTCTTCCGAATTTCGTGGTGTTGAACCACATTACATTCTCCAGGAGCTCTATGAATATGCGACTAAAATGTAAACGATTTCTTATAAGAAGCAATACATCGTACTAATCTATAGTTAATGCAGTATTCAGGAAAAACTCCTGGCTGCCTATTATTATTTTCAGCAGTGCTTTCGACTTTATTATTAAGTTTAAGTATGATTCAGATAGAAAACTATATCTTTTGTGCTTAATTCACCAAGGTTAGAAAGCTGTTGCTTGACAAGCTGACGTGATCAACATGATAATTGGATTTTATTATTTATTATATTTGTATGAATAGTATATGTAAATGTTTAAATATGTGTTTATTATAGTCTAGTATTAGAGTAGTGTAATAATTTTATAAAAGGTAGTTTTATTTTACTTAAATGGCAACACTACTCGACCCGGTCACTCTTTTGCGACAACTTCCAGTAAAAGGATTGAGAGTAGTGGGGTTGAAACAGCGTTTTGATTATTGAGTCGGGAGCTCGGTCACTCGTTCGATAACCATCAAAGTGATAAGTTGTATAGTGGAAACTATGCTAGTTGGCATATAAGAGTATTAAAAGTGGAATAAAAGTATTTACTGTGCCGTGAATTGGAGTTTTTCCGATAGTAGTATATTGGTTTTTAAGTTTTTATTTACTTATAACTTCATAAACGTACCTTATTTGTCACTATTGTATTCTCTATGTTTAACAATCAAGTCAATATAATGTCACGAGAAATATAATGTGAAAAGATTTTTACGTTGCTATGAATAAAATTAAGACTTGTGTTCGGAAGAGCAGCCATTATTTGTTTGACTTTTCATATATATGTATGTTATATTATTTATATAATTTTATTAGTAGTCATTAGTATATTAAATGAGGAGATTTTTATCTTCGTTGCTATTTTTCTTTTCATTTATATTTTTTGTCTTTATATTTTATGATATTTACTTATTTCACCTACCCACCTAAAAGATTAACAGGTAGAAAATGCCTTCAGCATTAAGTTTGCTATTAAACATATATTGTTTGAGAAGTGTTTACATAAATAAATATAATAGTGCCGATAAATGGTAATTAATGATTTTTTGTTGATTTTAAGATCCAAAATATCAAATCATTGACTGTTACGTGGAAAGAAGTGCGCCGATTCAGCTGATATTAAATAAAATTTACATTAATTAAACTTATGAAAATCCAGTCGACAGTTATTGCGTAATTACTTTGGTAATATAATGTAATTTGAGTTTTTATGGTAATCGCAGTAAATCCTATTAAAATCAAATTGATCTCTTTTGTAATATTTGTGAGCGAAGTCCCTATAGTAGAGTCGGTAATTAGATCAAGTTTCAGGCAAAAGTATTATTAGTCAGTTGCCTTTTGTAATTCCAAACTTGAAATTCAAATTTTCATATTCGAAAAGCCTTTTAAGGGAATTAATAAACATCTTAAGAAGTTACTTCAGAACGGAGATTAACTTCTTTACTTAGGCATTAATGAGTTGGAAGATTTTATTAATTTTAAAAATTATCGAGTTTTTAAACGGAAACCTTACCTTTATATCTTAAGTATAATTGTCATCGCTACCATTTGAGTCGCAAGACGCTCACAGTCGAACATAAGCCCATAGATTTTTAATAATTCTTCTTGGCAGTAGCATACATCTAACATGGTTGGACACATTCGCATATAAAACATGCAGTAAAGATAAACAGTTATAAACAGAAATAATGACCAAAATCTGCAAGACATTTCTTTCACATTTTGATCATAACTTACCAATCATTTCTGGGCTTTTGTTGTTCTTATTTCAAATTTAAAGAACTAAGTATATTTAAACTTACAAAAGAATGTACAAGCCGTTAATTTAAAAGGCCGATAATAAAATCGTGATGGATCAGATCTTATATGTGACACACTCCAAAACGTATACTGCGATTAGAGACACTGTTTACCGCCATAAAATTAATAACACGCTTCTTTTAAATTGAAATTTTATTGTTAATAACATGATAATTTTTACCCAGAGTACCGAATAAATGTGTTTATATATAAATGAAAGTGCGTCTATCTGCGTCTATAAATAATCTTTCGAAGATATAAAACCATAACTTTGATCGCTGTGAATATTTTGTATATTATTAGGAAAATCCCCGGGAAGGTATATAATTTTTTTTACTTGTGTGGTATCAAAACTTCCTACAAGACCGATACTATCCTACACCTAACATGTATCATGAAAAAAGGCTGTAAAATATTCTCACGTTTGTTCATGGTTTGTCTGTTTCTGGAGAGAAGTTTAGGTTAATTTTTTTGTAAAAAGGCAGTACATAAACAGTTAATAAAGCTTTGAAATGAATTGAACTACCATAATATAAAGGATGTTGTTAAAGTGTCATAAATACAAAAAAATCCGACATTGTAGTGCAAGGCAGAGGTCCCCGAAACTGCCCGCATTCGGCAACGCATTCAACGACACGGCAGGTTCTTTATGCTGTATACCGAGCCCACATAGTGTATAGTATAAAGAATGTAATATGTAGTACAAAGTATACAGAATGAACTTAACGAATACTTCACATAGCGAAGTCTATGTTAAGCTAAGCTTGGAGGTGGGCATATTGTATGGCCTTCGAATACTCTCTCCGAATCTTCCTTCTCAGCCTTCTTCAGCTAAGTTCACAGCTTAACTCCTCTACATCTTTTAAATTGCATAAATAACTGACACTTATATATACATGCATGTATTTCTCTCTAGAGCACTAAATTAAAAACACAGTGTCTCTGTTTTCCTAGTACAAATTATTTGAAATCTTCAAAAAGGTATTACGGTTTATACAAGAACCGTATTTCTCAACGCAAACTTGGTTGTTCCATCATGTCTCCCCTGAGACTTACTACATCATAAGCAAAATCTTTTAGTATTGTTTGCAAAGTCCCCTTTGTATAATGAGAATTTAAAATTTGCATGGAGATGACCGTTATTCTACATAAACGGACGAGATGGGGTGAGTTAAACTTTTCGTCACCCTCCTGTCTCCCTTTTCATTATGAAATTCATATTAATTTTGTTTGCAACGAAAGCCCTTTTAAATAGTTTACAGTTTTAACTTATGTGTTCACTGATCAGTCTTTAGTTTGCCACATTCGTCGTTTCAGCCCGTAAACGCCTACTGGAAGGCTTAAGCCTCCAAAAGATATTTTAGCGAAATCACGTACAGTTTATAAGATGTAGATTATGTGGCTGCAATATCTATGTAAAGAAAAATAGCTTTGATACAAAATAATTGATAAAAAATCGTAATAGAAAAAAAGATTTAAAAATAGAATAAAATTACAACTACACAACAACTATACAAACTGTAAAAAAGTAGTTCAGGAGGTAATGGTGATACATGAATGGTAAAGGAATGATAGATTATATTAAGGAATAAAGCGGATCGGGTGAGAGAAATCGAGACGAACAAAATAAAAGCGAGGAAGTAATAAGAAAAGAAAGTGAAGAAATTATTTAGTCGAAAATTGTCCCTGTAAACATTGGATGCACAGACCGCGGTCCGCGGGTCGGATGCCGCCTGCCGGTCAAATACTGGTGGCCCGCCAATAGTAAAAATAATACTCTCGTAAATTCGAAAAATATTGAATTCTATTCCTGAAAACAAAAATAATTACCTATACTTCTGGCGGCCGACCTGCCATCAGTTCATGATTTGCCCGAGTGGCCCCTAGTCTTAATAAGTTTGTGCAACCATGCTGTAAACCTAAGACAGGGGTTGTTCAAGCGTTCCCAATAGCAAGGGCTATAAAAATATCTATGGACAGATACAGCATAGTCGTGGTATGTCACGCACGAAATGTGGTAACTTGTTTGTCAGCAGTGGCAATCATATGTAATTAAATTTTTAAGTGTTAATTATATAAAGTTGCATCTCGGGAATTAAACCCGCGTACTACTTTCGCAAGACTCAATTGTCTTTTACGGGCTATCACTGCTCACACATGCCATTTATGGCCACATTACCATAGAAATATGAAAAAATCCTCAAAATATAGAAAGCTCATGTGAAATATGTATATATGTGTATATATATAAGCACATCGGATCGTCGTTATTTTTAATTACTCACATGAAGCGATAGTGCGAGGCAATCGACTACTAGCGCCATCTATCGACACCAACCCAAGCTCCAGCCTTAACATATATTTACATATATTTGTAAATATATCAGCAATAACTTATATAATCGTAATAAAATACAACATACATAGTAATTTATCACGCTAAATATTATAATAAGAGATCACTAAAACTTGCCAAAATATCATGAATATAATAAATGAAATCAAATATTCAAAATGTAAATAGTGAATTGATTAAACAAAAAAAAAGTATTGATTAATGTCTATGTTAACTGTAGGAAGTGATGGATTATTGCACAAATTAGCTCGAAGTTTTAAACTTTTACTAAATATTTGTCATAATAAAAGTTGTCATAAAAAAAAAAAATCTCTAATTTCAGTAAAGTTCACCAAATCTATATAACGCTATTACTAAACAAGCGATAAAATATTTTATTGCGCCTATATCGTTACATTTTATTAGCTGCTAAATTTGAGATTTAGTTCAGATAACAACGTCACGGTGTTTTATTATGGCAATTGTACTTGTATAGAGTGTTATGATATTTGCAGATCATTTTAAGCAATATGAATTTACTACAAGATAAATTACGGGAACAAAAATAGTTACCACGCTATTAAAAATAGTTACGTTTAAACAATGTGGTGTTGTTAAAGATTTTGTGTTTCAAAATCCGATGTAAATATACAGAGTAAAAACAATTTTCCAATATGCCATGATTTTAACGTAGTCGTGTTAAAAAATTATCGCCGAAATATAAAGTATATAAATGCACGTGTGACATTATTGATTTTTTTCATTAAAATATAGCTACTCACGCAATCTAGGAAGATTATCTAAGGTTTTCAAAAGATACTGGCTAAACGCAGTCCAATCGGAAAAAGAAATAAGTAAAACGTATTTCACAGTGACCATTTTATTTAAGGAGACATGTAACCGCGGTTAATCATTGCCATATAAAGTTTGAAATAATTTTTATTTTTATTTTTAAATAAGTTTAAACGTAAGCGTATATTTATTATATATTTCCATCAATCGAAACAAATCTTAAAAACAAACAGGGTTTATGTATATAATATTATTTACTATCATTTTGCCAACAATAGAATATCCTGAAATAGAAGCGAAATCTTAACTAAGTACCCGCCTAGTTCTCAAGTGTTTTATTTAGTTTGTTACCTAAGTATTTGCGATTCTTATCAATAAGCAATAGTTATTTTATATTTGAAGAGGGATAATAAATTAGATACTGTCATGTTATTGTAGCATAGGCACCATCGGAAATATTTTTACGCTTACGAAGGGTCACATAAGGTGGCTCAAGGTGAACCAGAGAGTAATGGAGAGGGCTATGTTCAGAGCTTCGCTGTGAAATCGAATCAGATATGAGTTGATGCACGTAAGAACCAAGGTCAAGGACGTACCTCGAAGAATTGACAACGCGGCATAGATAGGCCACAACTAGATGGAGCAACGATATAGTTAAAGTCGTGGAAAGTCTCTGGATGTTGCAGCGCAAGGTCACTGTTGCGATATTTGGTAGATAAGTTAGAAAAGGACCAATATCTAGCCACTTCGGCACATGCAGTGGTAGTCGCAGTGGTAATAACTCTCTGTGTTTGGCACTAATCGGTGTAACATAACTCCTGAAGATGCCCCGTGGAGGGGTGAAACACGTGTTGAGTAATTTGGCGGTGGCGGTTGTGTGATTCGCATTGTTTGCCGCATACGCATTTGTCAGCGGGCTGGCGGGCGGTGCACTTTCTTGCACGACTACCACTGCATGTGCGGAAGTGTCTAGATATTGGTCCTTTTCTTACTTAGGGTGGACTTCCGCAAGGTAACGCCTGATTCCATTAAAATTTGGGAGAAGTTCATGCCTTGCAGTGATCATCTATCGGCTGGTGTGGTGGTGATAAATAATTTTAAAATATTCATCTCAAAGTTATTTGTTGAATGAATCCCGTAGAACATGCCTGGACAACCTGCAATGTTCATGATTTAAAACTCACATTGGTGGTAGAATGAGACAATTTGACTCAAGAATTAAAGCAGTAATAATGGCTCGCGAGGGCAATACTCGATATTGATTTAATTTTTATATGTTCATTTTAAAATTAAACTAATAATAACTGTTTTTTTCATAATTTAAGCATAAATTTTCAACAATAAATATTTTGCAGCTTTATTAATTATTATTATTGGTAATTTGAGCAGAGGTATTATTTCGTTTAAAATAAATCGGAAAAAAATATCTTCTTGTTTGTGTTCCTCTGCTTGTGCCGGTGTGTGTAGTCAAAGGCAAAAAACACGTTTTTTTTTTTCAAAAAAATTGAAATTCTCGAAGATCATCTGACCTATTAAAATTTGCTGAACATGCGTGGGAGTGAAATGGATAGGTATTGAGGTCGCTCAGCCACGTTAGAACTTGTGATAAAATTTGTATTCAATAAAAGATCTTTCCTATTATTGAGTTGCATTCAAAATGAACTTGAAAGGATCTTTTATGTACTATTTCCTAGACATACGTGGTCAATTTACGGATTGTATTAGATGCGTTTGTGAATATTTTTTGTCTACTTTTCATTTAAACATATCTTATATAGTTATCTTGATTCAACATAAAATAATTTAAGTTAACTAGTTCTCGATGTAATTGGCTGGTATAGTTGAAGATGACTCTTGGTTACAATGACTGCCTCTATTCTTCTATATTTTGAACTCAATTGTTTACATTTTACTATTAATTTTTTATACGTCACAATTATTACTTCTATCCTAGGACGTCTTTTACTAGATATAGGCCTTCTCATATATCTTCAATAAAACCGGTTATTAGGAGTCTCCACGTCTTCTGATAACCTTGACAAAATCTACCTGTTTACCTTGACCGGATGTATTGCGCTTTTGTCCGTAGTCTTAACCAGAATTTAAAGGCCACAGCGGCGACCTGTTTCATGGGTCCCTTATCCTTTCACAGAAACTACTAATAGAATATATATAATATAACGTCTAAAATATATATGAAATTCAAAATGAATATTCAGTTATTAACATACTTGAATTTTAATGATCTATTAGCGACTGCCAGACACAATAAAATTATTCACAGACTCCACCACTAATGATATTTATGCACAAAAACTACAATTAAGCCCGACATTCGTACAACTAATTGCTTTTAATTAACCACGTGATTTTATAAGTTTTTAACGCTTTCGTTAATTGAAATATTATTTCAATTCGTTCTGTAATCTGTAAAAAATCCCTTCAACAGATTTAATCATTTCAAAAATGTTTTTTTGAGCAATGAATACTAATTGGGTGATCTAAGTCTGAATTGTGTTCCTTAATTTTTATTTTACTTTTTAAACGACTTTATTTTTCTTTATTTAGTTCGACCCGTACGGAATTTATTTGTTTATTTATTTGGGTCAATATTAGAAATTGAAATTTAAACACCTTCCCGTTGTCAGATTGATCTGATGAATACAATATAATAAAATCAATAACATAATAAATCTATGATGGCCGCCGATACAAAATGGCGGATTACGTATTTTTCCTTAACCCCCTCAATATGGGTATCAATTGAAAGGGCTACACTAGTAAAACACGATGATTATGTCAAAATTTAAAATTCAAGATGGGCACCGTTCCAATATGGCGGACTAGGTACATATTTTTCCACAACCACCACAATATGGGTATCAAAAAACCGTTTAACTTATAAAAAAACTTAAAAAGTATTTATTTTTAAATAAAGATGATCATATTTGGAATATGCAAATAACAATGACTACTAGATAATTACAAGAATAACTATGGTAATTCGTAGAGAATTTGCTGTGGTTGTACTGGCGCATAGAATAGTTCCAACCCCCTCAAATGGCAGCCGTAAGAGCCTGCTTATGGAAAAATATCCATGGACAAAAGGCAACATCTTTCGAACACTTAAAAAAGCTGCGCACGTGAACCAGCATACCAAGCATGGCTAGAATCAGTAAATTACTCCTTTGTTCCTTTTGGAAATCTTATGGACTGGGTTTCTGCACAGGAGTGATATCCTAGATCTATTGTAATGATGAAAAAAATTATATTAAAGTCGACAGTGTAATTTAGAACGTAACAAATATTATCTATACAGATATTTTGCACTTCTATCTTGTTTCGCTGTAAGTATGTATGTAAGTATGACAATATCTAAGATCCATTATTTACAAATTGTTGACCGCGCGCATAATTATAGAGGTTAATTGAAAATAGTTAGTAAAGAAGATTTAAAGTTTATTTCATACTTATAGCAGTACGGACTTTACAAAGACACACAGTAAATAATAGTTAATATGAATATGAGATAATTTGAATTTTAAAAACGATTTTTCCAACTGTATTAACATTATATTATTATTATTACTAAAAGCATGAATTGATAATTTTTCGATAGGGTGTACCATACATTAAATAATAGCAAATGAATCATATATTCAAGATTTTAAGGATTTTATACTTATTTCCAATCTGTATATAAAATAGGCATTTAATGTTTACATTCGAAAAGATTTTTACAACACTATGTGATGAGAATCGATATCGATGTACATTATTACGTAAGGGTGTGAGGCGTTGGACGTCATATGCCATAGTATTCAAGATACCTTTAAACTTCTTTAATAATAGTTGATCTGATTCAAGCTGAATAAGTTTATGATGTCAGCATTTTTTCTTACAAGATCTCAAGATGCTACCGTGCGTAATTTATCACTAATATTAATGGATGTTCAGTACTGAAAATCCTCGTCCTCCATAGAATTCATAATGTCTTTAACAAGTTCATCTGTAAGTAAGAAAAGACCAATATTTAGCCACTTCCGCACATGCAGTGGTAGTGGTGCAACAAACGCACCGCCCGCCAGCCCGCTGATAAATGCCACGGGGCATCTTCAGGAGTTATGTTACACCGATTAGTGCCAAACACAGAGTCTCTGTGAGTCGTGGAGGGGTGAAACACGTGTTGAGTAATTTGGCGGTGGCGGTTGTGTGATTCGCATTGTTTGCCGCGTTTGTTGCACGACTACCACTGCATGTGCGGAAGTGGCTGAATTTTGTTACTTTCTTACTCTAAGATGGACTTCCGCAAGGTAACGCCTGATTCCATTAAATATTTAAGTTCCTCTGTAACCTTGAGGGCGGAAATTCTTCGCTGCGCCAGCCGGTCCATCTCCGCTCCATAAGCTTAAGGCCCAGGCTGCCATTCTGACCGCTGTATGGTCTGCCTACTGCCACTTTAACCTACCAATCGTTTGTCTACGGACCTTCTCATTTCTGATCTTTTCTACACGAGAATAACCCTCTCCATAGACCTTATGCTTACTAATAAAGCTCACAGTTAGATACCAGATCACTTTGCTTTAATGTATACATAAATATAAGTAGTTAATAAGGATACCGGTTGTAAATTTCGTTTTCTGGCTATTTATATTACCCGCTGTTAATTTTACACCCATAAATAATTTTAAAACGTTACACGGAACCGTAAAATTAACGTTCTTTTGAACGGTAACGTTTCGAAACTTTTTATCTGTCTTTGTTTTTAACGTAATACTTAGTTCCAGTTGCCAACTTCCACTACCACCTGCTTTTTTCTCACTTAATTACCATTTTAATGCTCTTTTTAAGTAGTTTTTTCTTCGTCGTTAAAACTTTTATACCGAATGGATCTTAATTGTACTCGGTGTGTTCTATGCGAAAAATAAATTTATAAAAGAGAGTTGCAAGATAACGTTTACTCGTATTTGAAACAAATGGTATCATACAGGCATTTAAACGTGAACTTCACTTATATAATGATTAAAATATTTTGTAAAAGTTTTCGACGAAATATTGGATTCAATTATCGATTTTCTTATAGTACTCGTAGGTTCATCTACAGTGAATTTTCATTATGTACTATTCGCGACTATGCAAGATCACTGTCCCCTTTTAATTAGAGTACAGCACAGAATCAGTTTATTGTTAGATTAGTCTTATTATTTGGTTGGTTACTAATGTATTTTCCTGACCTCAACTATGAAATACACTGCTGGATATAGGACTATCCCATAGGTTTCCAATAGGACCCTTTGAAATCAATTTCATTTACATTTTAAGGACTTACGAGACAGAAATTAACACTTCTACTAGACCAATGGAGCATGTAATCCCATATCGAATTTCAAGTTTTTTACAGAAAAATCTTAGTGAAAATTATATGTTTATTACCAATTGGCACAAATAATTACATTCACACGCCTGAAGTAAGAATTAAATGTAATTTCAATTTTAGTCCTGACACAATATTGTACTGCAGTATCGAAAGGGTTAAACTAAATACATGCGTAAGAAAGCTCAAGCTCACCAAGAGATAAATGGAGAGTAAGTTCGAAGTCTCGCTGCGAGTTCGAATCAGGAATGATAAGATCTGCAGAAGAAGAATTGCTCATCTGAGATAGTAGGCGGAGCACATCGTTCTTGCAACCGATGACTCTAGGGACCGAGAGGTTCTCGAGTGACGACCACAAGTGACGACATAATTAAGGTCGCGAAAAGTCGCTGAATGTGGGTAGCACAGGCATCATCGTGACAATCTTTGGGGGAGGCGTATGACATACATTGGGCGTCCATCGGCTGAAAAGAAGAAAATGTTCCCGGAGTCTTCCAATGACTTCAACAATATCGTCTGTTCATCTTTTGAGTAGTAAAACACCAACGGCTTCATATTATGCTCTGTATGCGGCATGCCCATATTTATGTAAGAAATTTATATTTTTTTATTCAATTAAATTATACGTTCACAATGCAAAGGCTTAAATCTCAGTGTGACGTAATAGGAAAATTAAAAAAAAAGTAACGCAAAAGTTATTATTCAAATGAAATAATTGAAGAGTAACGATCGAATCGCATTCTGTTAAACAAAGGCCCACGGCGCTAGTCGGCGGCGACGTGAAATTTAATATCACGGATGAAATATTTCCGTTGTAATTCATAAAACAGTTTCAACGCCTGAGAATAATACGGGCTTTATATTCGCAGTACAAAAAGTCCGCGCTTTTATATGTTTCATATAAATATCGATTGGTCGACGCCTTTGTTAGAAATATAGACGACAATTCTGTAATGAATATACGGAAAGAGTATTTTATAAAAATGTTTCAACGTCATAGTCATTTTAACTGTAATTCACTACTGGACATGCTCTTCCGAAAGATTTTTAAAATACATATTGAAATGAAACATCGATAGATTAAATATCTTATTATTTACAAAGATAAAAACAAAAATTTTAAAAAATGTTTCTATTATAATAAAGTAATGTACTATTATGTTTATATAAATGTAATAAATAATAAAATCCAATAATCGTCATAATTCATTTTATCAAGCAACGGCTTTTGAACGCTTTGAATCCGTAACAATTATTGACCATCTTAATTTAAAGGGGGAGCACGTTCCATAGAAGAATTGGCATTTATTCAAAATGGCCAAACAATAACTTTTGAAATAGTTTACCATCTTCATTAATATATTAATACTAGCTGACTCCGCAAACGTTGCTTTGTTTTTAATTAACTATTAAAAAATAAGGGTTGATCGTAGAGGGGTGAAAATATAGGGTTGTATGCGTTTTTGCATGCTATATCATAAAAAATAAAAACAAAAAATTTTTTTAAAAAATAAAACAAAAATTTAGGGGTGGACCACCCTTATCACTTAGGGGCATGGAAAATAGGTAGTAGCCGATTCTCAGATCTACTGAATACGCATATAAAATTTGATAAAAATCGGTCAAGCCGTTTCGGAGGAGTACGGTAACAAACATCGTGACATGAAAATTTTAAATGTTAGAAATTTCTTAATTGTTTCTAGAAGGTTCTCATAGAATAAAAAATTAATATTATGATTATATAACTTGGCGATAGGACATTATTAACGTGACAATATAAAAATAGTCTGAGTTTGTTGTTGGCTTATTTCAGGTCGGGACGCATCTGAAAACCTTGTGACTTTAAGTTGAAGAATGCCGGTATAGGGGAACTCATTGTGACTTTGTTTTAAGTGATCTTCAATAAATGATCCTAAGTGGATAGCATTATTTATTTTACCTTATTTGCTGCCGCAGATAATATACAGATAATAAACAACGACAAACGCCACAGATAATAAAGTGTTTCATAAAATACATTTTCATTTTATAATCACACATATTTTGTAAATGACCTCACAACGCCACAGATTAAAAAAGGCAAAGAAAAACACCGCGGATAAAATGGCACATCCTTGGAAGAAAAATCTGAAAAATACGCCATACAACTTAAAAGAGTTTTGCGTCTCAACAGCGTAAGGCTAATACATTACACATTGATATTTGTTACACAATAACAGCCTTAAAAGGAACATTGTGAAATATTAAATAAAGTACAGAGAAGACTTTTGAAAGACACATTCACATCAATCATTTTAAGGTCAGAGCGAGAAATGTGATAGATAGACATAAAGGAAATTACAATATTAAGAATGAAAAAAGACATACGAAGATTATATAACATTACATTATATACAGGTTGATTAATTATAAAGGCTTTAAACGGATGAATCTTTAGCTAATTTTTTATCAATTATTGTGTGGTACATCCTTTTTCAACCTATGTTACACTACCCTGTCATGATAATCTAGCAAAAAAATCGTTTAAAAATTCGGATGATTACATATAAAAATTAAATATTGTTTACTATCTATTGCAGGGACAGACGAAATTCTATTAGAAGTTATTGGCCTGTTGATCACTTTATTCAGGTTGATTAGAAATAGATTTTTAAACTTTAAAGGTTTTCGCTAACAATGACATATATATTCACACTTTTAAAACTTTTAGAACTATAAACGATCAGAAAATAAAAATGAATCGTCGATTGTGTTACTAAGAGTATAAATCGGGAAAAACTCGACTAATTTGGCAATTTATTTTTAAATTTTTTCGTTGTGTCTGTAGGTTTGGCAGTGGAAGTCTTACTAAAATTCCTACTAAAGATAATGATTAGAAAGAATGTCTTCATAATTATATAATAACAAATATATATAAAAGTGGAAATTGAAAAAACATTACTAATCTTTTCATATACAAACCACAAACTAATATGTCACCACAAAGCAAAATAAAATACCTATCTGTAGCCGTCAAACTTAAATAGGCGTGCTAATATGTAACAAAAAAACACTGTATAAAACATTAAACATGAACTCTGGAAACTACATTACATGTAATTATATTTTCCTAAAATCTTTCAGTGTTAAGTTTCATAAGTTTTTTTAAGTTATCGTTGTTTACTATGAAATAAATACTAAGTCTCAAAATACTAAGTCTCTAAATAAAATGATCACTTTGAAATATGTTTCATTTATTTATTTATTTTTCTCTGCGATAGGCAAGTAACATAGTATACTGTTTGTCATGCCAGGTAATAATATTTTCATGTGTACACAGGCGTTCGTGTATGAGGTTTGAACCTGCTACCCACACTAAGACGATTAAGTAACGTTGAAAAGTAAAGGCACCTGCAAAGCAAAACGCCTTTACATCAACGCCACTTAAATGCAATTATTTGATGCTTGCTTAAAAGGCACCCAACTTTTCTTTTGTGCTTTTAATTAATTAAACTTTTTGCTTGGCTTTTTGTATTCGAAATGAGCTTGTGTAGTTACGAAAGAGCGGCCATTTATAGAAACCATAAAAGAGAATATTAATTATCGCGTAAAATTGAGGTCTGAAAATAGTGAGTCGAAATTAATTTGAAATAATATATATGCTTTGAGAAATAGTTGAACCTGTGATAAGGTTTAAAATCATTTATCAAAATCTGATCAATTTATTACTAATACTATACTATTTGACACGATTATAGGCATTGCAGAGGGCATCAATAGGCTAATATTAAAGAATGACTTAAATAAAAACGTTTACTGTACATAATATACTACCACGTAATTAGGTTAAGATAGTGTTGTTATATATCCCTCGCCGAACTGGATTCAATCATGTCGTAGCGGATGTATTAGTAGATATGGAACAAGACCTTACGTAGCCAGCCCGAGGTATGAGGTTCCTGGCTGAAATGCTGCTCTGAGTAAACTCATTGTAGGAGTGCTTGAGAGTAGAGATTGGAGCGTTGGACTCTACTTTCGCAGCGAAGGCAAAGTAGTAGTGAAAGAGAAATTAATATGAATGGCTTTTTCCTCTGCGACTAAGTAAGATCATACCACGGATGCGACGGCTTTAGAGCGATGAGAAAACATTCTCCATTCGAATAATAGTTGACGGTGGAGCCACATAGCACATCCGGCAAGGAATGAAGGCCACAAAATAATCACAAAATAAATTTATTTATTTCATATTTAGTCAACAAATGAAATACTCACTCTGTAATTTGTAATATAAATTATTTTTTTCCTATTACAGTGCATTAACACGCCATTAACTGCTGAAATAAAGATGCTTAAATTTAAGATATTTGACGAAGAATTTGCATCGGAGTGTAAAATTTAATTTAATATACTTTATTGTACACTTTAGAAAACATCTAATAAGTTTCATAATAATAAACAAAAAGAGTACAATGGGCGGTCTTATCATACGAGGCAATCTCTTTCAGACAACCACAGTAACAACAGTAGAAGTATAAATAATAAGTAGTTAAGGTATATAAAACATTGACACATAAATACACACACAATAACACACACTAATATACAAATATATATATCTATATGTGTGTGTGTGTGTGTGTGTGTTTTTTTTTTTTTTATAGAGGTTTAAAAATACGTTTACGTATCATAGGGCCTGATGTTGGTGCCCCGTATGTCGGACTCGATCTAGATCAATACCGACTAAAAACAATCCTCTCTCTTCGGTATCCCTGGTCCCCACGGCATGGCCGTTAGGCATTACTTCGCGGGGGGGATTTAGCCGCAGCTTTCTCTGATAGAGTGGCTGTTCAGGCCAACTTCCTCCGCTCTTGCTCTATTTTACGCAACTCCTTCAGCACCGTCGTACAGTACGCGCTCGTAAGTTCCCAGGCCGAAGGCGAGGATAGCATTGTAGCTATCAGAGTTTCAGGATAGATTTTGCATCCCACACCTTCTTCCCAAGACCTCCTGGCTTCGTTAAATCGGGGGCAGACGAAAAAGACATGCTCTGCATCTTCAATCATTCCGACACAATTAGGACAGTCAGGGGAATCTTCGTATTTGAACCTATGGAGATACGCTCGATAACAGCCGTGGCCGGATATCATCTGAGTCAGGTAGTAGTTCAACTCTCCATGATCTCGGTTCACCCATGGCTCTAGGTTTGGTATAAGCTTACGCGTCCATTTTCCTTTCGTCGACTTATCCCAGGACGATTGCCACTGTTGCAAGCTTTTCAGTCTTCCCCGAATTCTAAGTTCAGCTGAAGTTGGGTCTGATTTGCTTTTTTTGCTACGGTACAGATCAGTTCTTTCGTCTGCAAGAAGCGCAACAGGAACCATACCTGCTATCACGCATGCTGCATCCTCCGATACTGTACGAAAGGCGCTAGCTACCCGTAGAGTGCTGACTCTATAAACAGAGGCGATTTTCCGTCGGGACTCCTGTTTGCTCAGTGCGTCGGACCATATGGGTACTCCGTACATAAGCACTGACGTAGTCACCGACGCTAATAACTTCCTTCTGTTTTGCTTGGGACCTCCGACATTAGGCATGAGTCGGCAGAGTTTCGCTGTCACCAGAGACGCTTTCGCTGCTGCTCTCTCAGCCTGATCTTTAAAGTTTAGCCTATGGTCGATCATTACTCCTAGGTACCGTATAGCTGGTTGAGTTGCGATTTCACAGCTGCCGACATTGAGTGTGATGGTCTCCGCAACTCTCCTGCCAGTAATGAGCACTGCTTCCGTCTTCTGCTCAGCCAGTTCTAGTCCGACTGACCTCATCCACAGGGTGATTACTCGGAAGGATCTTTCAAATGCCCACTTCACTTCCTCCACGTGTTTCGCTACTATAACGACTGCTAGATCATCAGCGAATGCGACGAGTTTAGTTTCGCTGGGTAGATGTTTCTTTAGGAGTCCATCGTACATAGCGTTCCACAAAAGTGGCCCTAGTACTGACCCCTGTGGGACGCCTCCGGTGACTTTGTACTCCTCCGTCCCGATTTCCGTAGTGTATATGAGGACCCTATCAGAGAAGTAACTAGCGACTATTTTACGTAGGTATAGAGGTACATTCAGTGAGCTAAGTGCCCCCATGATGACCTCCCATTTTGCTGAGTTAAAGGCGTTTTTAATGTCCAAGGTGGCAACCAGGCAGTATTTTATCGAGCCTCTCTTCCATCTTTTCCCAGACACTGCTAGTTTTGCTATATTGACTACTTGCTCTATAGCGTCCAGCGTAGACCGGCCTTTTCTGAACCCATACTGTGAGTTAGCTAGGTGGGGTTCAACTGCTGCTTCGATCCTGCTGTGGATAATACGTTCTAGTATTTTCCCCGCAGTATCCAGCATACAGAGGGGCCGGTATGACGATGGCTCGTCTGGTGGCTTCTTACCTTTAGGGAGAAGTACCAGTCTCTGTCGTTTCCACGCGGTAGGAAAGGTGCCTTCCAGTAAGCAGCTATTGTAGGCCTCCAAGAAGACTCCTGGTGGTGCTACAATAGCTTGCTTAAGAGCTACGTTGGGGATCCCATCCGGTCCCGGAGCTTTGTTGTTTCCAACCCTACCGCATGCTACCATTAGCTCCTTCTCGGTAATAGGGGGGATTTCATTCGGATCCACAATCCCTAGTTGAAAGGAGGATTTTGGTTGCGTGGGGAACAGAGCTCTGACAATTCTTCCTAGTAGAATAGGACAAGTGGGCGTTGTATTCTCATGTCTCAGTTGTTTAACTACAACCTGGTACGGCTTGCCCCATGGATTCTTTTCAACCTCTTCCAACAATATTTTCCACGCGTTTCTCTTGCTCTCTTTAATGGATTTATTTAATTTTAATCGCGCTTCCTTATATTTGTCGTAGAGCTGCTCGAATTGTGGTGTTTTCCGAGCCCGTTGGGAGGTTCTACGCGCCTTAACACATATTTTCCTAAGCTCAGCAATGTTATCATTCCACCAGTACACCGGTGGGGTTCGGTTGTTGTTGCGTCGCCTTGGCATTGTTGCATCGCAGGCCTCGGTCAGCCTCCTTATGATTTCAGCCGCCTTTTCACTGGCACTTTTGGAAAGCAGTGGTCGATCCTCGAGTGCTATCTTGAACAGGCCGGGATCATACATGCTAGTCCTCCAACCCACTGAGCCAGTTCTTGTGTGTGGTACCCTATTTGTATTTGGCTTACATGATACCTCCCAGTATATGGCACAGTGGTCGCTAGCGGTGTAAGTATCCGAGATCTCCCAACTGTTATTTCCTCTTGCCAGTGTACTGCTGACGAAAGTCAGATCCACAATTGAGCTCGCCTCGCCTCTTGTGAACGTGGGTTTATCACCTGTATTAAGTAAGGCGACGTCCAACAGTGACATCGCTTCCAGAAGCTGGCAACCTCTAGTGTTAGTAGCTTTACTACCCCAGTCCACTGCCCAAGCGTTAAAATCTCCAGCTATAGCTACCGGGGAGTACATTCGGGCATCCTCCACTAATTTGGCCAGGAACCGGACGAACTCATCGTGTGTTAGGCTAGGTGGTGCATAGCAACTGTAGAAATGTACTCCATTAAATTTGGCTCTTACAAATCCAGAACAATTATTTTGATTACCCTGGAGAGGTTTAGTGCCACATGCCCAGATGACAGCTTTTCCTTCCTTATCGGTGATCCAGTTTAGGCCACTGATGTGCTTATAGGGTTCCGAAATTAGTACTATGTCTAATTTTAGCTCCCGTACAGTCTGCATGAGTAGGTCTTGGGCAACCTCACAATGATTAAGATTAATTTGTAGTACCTTGATCATTTTTGAGGCTGTCTTAACATCTGAAGTGCTTTTTTAAATACAGGGCAATGACCACATCCTGCAATGTGAGCACAGTCTTCGGAATTCCCAATGTCAACACAGAGGACACATCGGGCTTCCTTACCGCACTCTTTGGCTTTGTGGCCTATTTCCCCACATTTGATGCAGCTCTTCGATCTGTCATGTTTGTTGCTGCATTTGTTTGCAACGTGACCATAGTGCCAGCACCTGAAGCATTTTATAGGCCTTTGAGTAGCTCTTATTCTACAATTGACCCAACCTATCTTGATGTTTTGCCGCTCTGTTAAGGTTCTTGCCAGTTCTGCTGCTACTCTAACAGAAGCCGTAAGTGTTCCTCCGTATGCTTTGCGAAGGGACTTGACACAGTGTTCAGAAATTTGGCTTCCTCCGCCAGTTATTTTCTGTAGGGCTTCTACGATTTCAGGCACCGTCGTGGTTTCGTCTAGGTCCTTAATCTCTAATTCCTGTTCAGGTACTTTGCATACTACCGTAGCATCTTTTCCAAGAACTGTGGAAATGGTGTTTCTTATCTCCTGCGTTTTATCTTTTTGATTTTTCGCTAGGATAAGAAGCATATCGCCCGTAGCCGTCCTTCTAATTTTATCAACACATTTGCCTATATGATCCGCGGAAGCATCTTTTTTGACCCGCTTAAGGATCTCGGCGTACTGATCCTTCTGGCTTGGGCGAATGATAAGAGCACTCGGACGCGTTGCTACTTTCTTCTTGGGTTGCTTTTTCTTTTTTACCTCTTTCCACTCCGAGTGATCGTGTGGAAGTGGCGGCTTTGGCTTCAGCTCTGGCCTTACCGTAACTGCTAAGTCCGTTGTATTAGCTTTTCGCAGTTTCGGTGCCTGGCTGATCTCCAAGGGTGAAGAGCGTTCCGTCCTTTTGACTTTTTGTGTGTGTGTGTGTGTGTTTGTGCGTGTGTGTGTGTATATTTATATAGTTAAAATCTATAATGCTTAAAATAAAATGCTTTTTCTACCCAAAAATTAAAACCCTCATGCACCTAACAATAACTTTTGATAAGTATCGTTGTTAACTATAAATAATATGTATAAGATACTACCACTGTATTTAAATTAACTTTATAGTTGTAGAGTACTTGCTATTAATGTTGTGATGCTATTTCGGAGAGCTGTAGAAAGTAAACATTATTGGTGCAGTCTGTAAGCGCGGTAGCAACTACCTGAGCTATGTTACTAGGATAACAAGATGCATCATGTTATTATTTATAACACGTAAACATCTTGAGCTATAAGCTTTTATTCTTGTGTAAGATTGCTTAATCATATTTTTGTAGCTTGTCATAAATCGGTGTCGACATAATTATAATGACACTACATGATAAATAATTAATAATTAATTTTACTTTTATTTTATATTATTATATATATTATTATGTAACACGCTTAGAAACTTATTCTATATATATATATATTGCGTAGTATATATTATAAAAAAATGTTAATTTTAGTCTAAGCCGCATTTGCAAACAGTCGTACAAAGGCCTCTTTCATAGGCAGCGCTTGGAACTTCACTAAGAAATCGAAGGTGTGTAATCTGTAGAAGTATAGTGCACAAAACAGATGACTACTGGAGTCTTAGGGTTCTGGAGAGGAGACCACAGACCTGTAAGTCCAGCGTACGAAGTCCACACATAAAATGGATAGGCGACCTAGTTAAGGTCATCGTAAAAAGCTGGATACAGGTCGCTTCCAAATGCTGATGATGATATAGCTGAAATAATTCACAAATTTGAAAACTTCAAAAATAGTTTGTATTGTGTTTATTATTTTTTGAGAAGTATGTTAGCTGATGTTTATACAAAATTTCAAGTAGTGAAGATAAAAGATTACTGAGCCAAAAAAGAAATTTTATCAACTACCTGTCCTTCGCCCAATGGGCGAACCTAATGAGCCCATCAAAACTTTGGTTATGAAATTTAGTAGAATCCTTATCTAACCTTTACCTGACGATAAGAACATACCTGAAAAGTTTCTCAGTCTCATGGTTCCAGAAACATAGCGACGAGTCATGATGCATTGGTGGAAATCTATATATAAATATACTCAACTACTACTCTACTACAATATATATCAATATATTGGTTATACATGTAAAAGCTTTAAAAAAAACCGCATTTTCCTAATGTATTTGCTGTCAGCTAATATATGGTACACTCTATCCAAAACTTAAAAGTTTCAGAAACACAGAACGTAATAATAATATAGCGAAAGTACTTTTCGAAAATTCGGCATAATATATATTGTATTGAAATAATTATTTTTACTATTATCTCACTATTTACAGTCAGAAGTCATATTTGTTGCAATTATATATGTACCAATTGAAAAAAATATTTCGAAGAAAAGATAATGCAATGTATTTCGGATTGACCAATTTATACAGGTCGATTTGAAAGAGCTGTAAAAATCTTAAAGAATTTTGCTGACAAATGAACTATACATTCACTCATATAAATCTTTTACATCTATAACTAATCGTCGTAATTTTAAAGATAGATAAAGGGAAGATGCCCACTACACGGCATTGGTCTACCTCAAAGATATCTTTGGCGCGATTTACCATAATCATCACTCTTGGCAAGTGGGTTTGGCAAACACAGTGTGGAACTATAATAGGCAGAGAACGCTGCTATCCATCTTTTGGTTTGTTGTTGTAATCATATATTATTAATGCAAAAAGAACTGTAATTGTATATTAAGTCGGGAGGAGGGGAAGGAGTAGAACCTACGACCAACGATCGCTTCTCAATCCTCATTTGCAATTATCCTGTATGTAATAATATTATTATTATTATAATTTGTACTTTGTTAATAAATATTTCATAAAAAAAAATTTTGAATACTTAAAAGATAACTCAAATAAGGTTTTATTATTTGTGATTATAGGATTTCAAATAAAAAAAAAAATAAAAACTGTTTGATTCGTAAATAGAACTAAAAGTCGCTGAAATAACAAATACATTTCAATAGTAGGATATGTGATAATTTAAAATAAACACTAGAGATGTATATAAAGCGAAACTATTTCCTTTGTTGAATAAAAATATTTAAGGCGACGTAAGTGGCAGGAATTGCTGCGACGAATGGTCGACAAAAGCATCGCTTACTTGCGGTGAGATTGATTTATGGTTAGCGCTAAACCCTGCTAAGTTTACCCCGGTGTGCGGTCACCTTATTTGACGCAGAAAATCATATAAATTCGTGCTATTTTTTCTACATTAATACAAAATGATTTATTTGAAATTATATCCCTCAATTGTGAATTTAGAAATTTTGTTTTATATGAACAAATACATTATGCTTTTTCTTACAAATTTGACGTATATTAAAAATATTTAGGCTCTAAATAGGTTATGGATATAAAATCTTTAAAGAGATGAATGTGTTACGCAATTTATAACAGTGTATATACATTTATTTCCATTCAATCTGTATAAAGCGATCACTATGAAATGTTACGTTAATTTATATTTTCAATTAGAATGTGACTGGCCAATTAGTTATGTCAATAAAGCAGGGACAGATAGCAATAATTAATTTTAAAATGTCGTTATTCCAATTTTAAAAAACTTTTACTACACATTACGTTATTGAATACTCCTAAAACCATAAGTTTTTGAATATGGCGTTCCATAAATCAATTGGCAGTAAATTAACTATTCATTCGATCCCTTTAAAACATCCATAACTAAACACCCTGTATAAAATTGTTTTAATATTTTTCAAATTATCACATAAGATCAGAATTTATAATGGTTTTCAATTATGTTAGTTATGATATATATTATAACACTACGTTTAAAGTTCATAAGAATAGCGACCAAGTCCAGATATAATATTGATGTATTAAAATTGAAGGCACGTCAATAGGGTATAATTATTTACTTCTTTTTTTATTACTTTTTTTGTCATATTCGCAATATACCTGTAAAGTAATAATAAAATTTATTCCCAATATCACTTTAAATATTGAACACTTTAATGTTGTATTCCAAGTTTTCAAAATATTAAAAAAAATTCAAAATCTTTATTCGAGTAGGCATTTATTAGAGAGACCGGAAAATAAAGTCGCTTTTTAGCTAAGTTCACACGACTACATTTTTAACAAGTTTTTATTTCTAATCAACAATATCACCCTCTTTATCAACAACCAATTTGCAATATAGTATACAAATTTTCAATGCCGGAGCGATAAAAAACAATCGGTTTTTCTGTATGTGATGTTGATAGAAAAGACATTACTTTCCGGTCCCCCTAATAAACGCACGTTTTAGTTGTCGAATATTTTAAGATTAAAAGTATTAAGCTATTATCGGCTCAGAACTCTGATCTGTCGAGAAGATCCAGCCATAAACTCAACAGTTGCTCTTTTAAACGAAATTTATAAACTTATTTTATACATACATTATAATACCAATCATGTAAATGAGTTAACAAATGAACACACATTTCGATCAAATAAAAACTTTTGTATGCTATAATAAGGTTTACTTAATAATATTATGCAAATTGTATATTTGAAACTAAAAACTAGATGGTCTAAGATATCTCGTGGAACGTTTATTATATACGCGTGCACCCATGCCCACGAAGGATTTGTTAAGTATATAAAGACATGATTAGATTTCATAATTTATTACGTTAAAATTCAGAGGGAGTCGTAAGAATGAGCGATTGTTGTTATAAATGTGATAAAGTTTTACCAAATTATATCCGATTATGATATGTCGATCCCCAAACAATATTTTCCTTTATCGATTATTAATAATGGCCATGTTTGAGAAAATACGTGTTCGTCACAATCCTACTATGCTACTTAGACCTGGTGCAAAAAAAGTAAAAGAAACAATTTACTTTTAAATTGCGATCCCTTAGATAAAACAAACATAAGATTATTCCTGCAATAACCCTCATACGATCATCCTAAACAGTCACGACACACCTGGAGTTAATTGGATTTCATTAATAAATTTCCTCTGTCTTGACACGCCTGAAGCTACGAGCGACGGGCGTGATTTGACCATTCCTGGAAAGGCTCCAACCACTAATAACTTCATAATTGAAGTACACACTTCCAGACTAATAAAAGCACAGTTTGAATTTCGAATGTGTTCTGTAACTGACAAATATGCGATACAAAAAATTTTTAGACGTTACTCGATAACTTTAAAGCTATGGATTACGTAGTGTTGAAATTCCTTCTGAATTTATTTCTTACATAATCCACACAAGTTTTTGCAATTAAATAAATGTTAAACAAAATAAATGCCACCACGAAAAAAAACAGGAACTATTCTAAGATATCACTGCCTAAAGAATTGATAAAATCTAAAAATTACATTTTGACAATGCTTTTCCTTATTCCTTTAAACTTTGAGAAGTAACCGTATACATTGTATATAATGTAACTATTTTCATAAAATTAAAATAAATTAGTACAACCTTCTTAATAGATAATCATTTTTTCTCGGAAAGTATTCATCTTTAATTCTATTTCACAACATTTAGAGCGATAAAGAAATTATTTTAAATAATAGTAAGTTGTAAAAAAATTAGAAGTATCTTCAATGTGTTTCACGTTGAAGATTATTTTTTTTTAAATGTTAGAAAATTTATCACAATTTTTTAAACCATAATCGTAAAGATATTTATGGGGAGATATACCATAATCGCCTCGTTTAGCAGTCGGGTCGACAATCGTGTTCTGCCTATCTTCTGGAAACTTATTTGGAAGTAATGGCAATCCTATAGTTAATGCGCAAAGTGTTAATTATATAAGACTATCTCTCGGGAGCCAAACACGTGACTTACGATTCCTAGTCTTAGTTTTCTAAGGCTGGGCTACCACTGTTCAATACAGATACATCTATCAATTCACTTGTATTTTTGATTAAATCATTTAGTGCAATAATCATTAAAAATTACGTATATAATAATATTATTTTTAATTACTTGAAGAAGGTTTTTTTGTTAAGAAAAGGACCAATCTTTAGCCACTTCCGCACATGCAGTGGTAGTCGTGCAATAAAATGCACCGCCCGCCTGCCCGCTGATAAATGCGTATACGGCAAACAATGCGAATCACACAACCGTCACCGCCAAACTACTCAACACGTGTTTCACCCCTCCACGAGGCATCATCAGGAGTTATGTTACACCGATTATTGCCAAACACCGAGTCTATACTCTTCCTCCTTTTCTTACTTAGGATGGACTTCCACGAGGTAACGCCTGATTCCATTAAATGAAGGTTTTTTGGTTAAGATTAACACATAACTATAGAAAATGGCAATGAAAATGTATGTTTACAGAAGCTAGACTAACCATTGCATCTTTATTATTTACACTTTAGGAGATATTATGTGATAAATAGGAATATTCAATCTTTTATTTAAGTATAATTATATATGTCTCAACATATTTTAAATTATTAAAAATACCTCTCAATAGTTGAAACTATTATTTGCAATCGATGTGTGTTACCAGACAAAACCAAAACGAGGTCACACACATATTAGCAAGCTGGAAATCGCTATACAAGCTATAAAAAAGGCTATGATCAGTACTTCCTTACGAGATCGAAACGGGAATAAGGTAACCCTCGGATTGGCAAGTTGAAGAAACCGTGGCCAAGTCACAAAGTACTCTAGATAGCTGCTGTGCCTTTCAGTTCAGGGATGTAGACCAAAAGGTACATAGCTGGAGTTATAGAAGGACGCTGAATAAAGGTAGTTTCTAACCAGTTCTATAAGAAATCTACGAGGAGACCTAGATCCACTAGTGGACGACCTTCGACTAAAATGATGATGAACGCTATCAATTTTTTTCCAACATTTTTATTTTCTCGCTTCATCTTGTTATTTAAGACGGAAATTTTCGTACAGTTTTGTTTTTCTTATTTTCTTTCGTATAAAAATATTTTATTGTATATTACGTATAGTTATTAATGCGACAGGTAACCCATCGTTATTTCTATAAATTAATGCATAGGCTTAATAACGCTTCGTTATTCTTACAAGAATAATATAAGCATCTGACGTTCTTGAAGCTTATATCTTTGGATAACACAGACGATGATAATATCGATTGAAGGCAATGGCAGTCATTATTACGACTAATAGAATCGCTTTTCAAATAAAAAGTACAAAAATAGGTTCTCGAAGTATCGCATCTCATTTTAGTTAAGTCATATTTTCATTTTCCTAATCATCATTTCAGATATACGACATCTTAAACTGGATATAGGCTCCCCCAAATATTGTTACGACTACCGGTCCTACACTGTCTGCATTCACCGACTTCCCACAACCTTGATCATGTAGTTAGTTCTCCTAGTGGAAGGCGTACCCACGCTGCGTTTATCAAGTCTTGAACTTTCTCTGCCACTTGAGACGAGGAATTCTTCAAGCTACGTCGGTGACCATTGTTCTTATGTAGATCTCGTTATTTCTGATTCGATCTCGAAGTGAAACATCGAGTATAGTCCAGTCCATTGATCTATGAATGACCTTGAGCCATACCTTACCCACCTTAAGCGATCACGTCTAGGATCTATCTATAGGTAAGTTATCACTGGCAACATACACTGGTCAAACACCTTCGTCTTCAAGCATTGCAGTATTTTGGACAGGAAGATGTTTCGGAACTTCAGAGGTAGTTAAAGCACTGCCCATACAAGTTAGATTTGTCGAGTGATCTCTTTCACAAAGTTGGACATACCAAACTGCATGGTTTGTCCCAGGTGTATAATCGCCTACAGCTCCAAGAGTAGTACCTCCGGCAACTACTTAAGAAGGCACGGCGTGAACATTAGATATCAACTTCGTATCGGTTATATTTATTTAAAGGCTCACTTGACCGAGTTGATCTAATGTTTAATAACAATAGTAAGATTAGTACTGTATTACGCTTTGTTATAATTCTAAAACTCTATTTGATTGTGGGTATAATACTACAAAGATTAATAATATTGCCAAATAAATTCAGGCGTTACTTTGCGGAAGTTCATCCTAAGTAAGAAAAGGACTAATATATAGCTACTTCCGCTATGTAGCAGAAGTCGTGCAGAATCACACAATTACCACCGTTAAATCACTCAACACGTGTTTCACCCTTCCACGGGGCATCCTCAGGAGTAATGTTACATCGATTAGTGCCAAACATTCAGTGTTTATATATTAATAATATTGCATTTCAATTATTATTACACCATACTCTCAATAAGGTAAGTCTTTATATTTACACTAGCTGTTTACGCGACTTTATCAGCGATGAATTTAACTAAAAATATTTAATTTATGTAGTTTTTATTTCGCTTAAGTTTTTTTTTCTGAAATAAAAGTAGCTTGAGCTACTCCTTATTACATCAGCTACCTGCCAGTATAATTTCCGTTAAAATCAGTCTATCTATTTCAGAGATAAGCCGAAATAAACAGACAAAAATAAAATTAATTTGATATTGGTATACATACCATTATATATGTATTCATATAGTAAATGGCCGTAATTTTTATATTACAAACAGATTTTCTAATTTTATTTATTTGTGAATAAATGATACGTATTCAGCAAATAAAAGATTTTATTTTATTACATTAAGATAGGCCCGACGACGTAATTCAGGTCGCGGAAAATCGCTGCCTGATCGTGTTAATCTTTGGAGGCATATGCCTTGCAATGGGTGTTCATCGACTGAAAAGAAGAAAAGGTGTCCAACACCAAAAAATATACTGTGAACAATATATGAAAATACGTAGAAATAATACAAAAACAAAAACCTCTTGATAAACCGATGACATATTTTTCCAATTAAAAAAACACATTAAAAACGCAAGAGCCACTCTTAGCGAGTCAATTCAAAACTTTAATAAAAGTTATCAACGTTATCATTGCTAAGTTCCTATGGAACTTTAAGATAATATCCAGTCCTTTCATAATCTTTGGGCAGAGATACTCGTTACCCCTACCATTTGCATAAATTATCATGATTTATTCCTGACTTTCTGTAATATTATACTATTTGCTGTGAAATAGGTTGGTGAAAGTTTTATTATAATATTTCTTTTATTTTAACAACACAATAGTAATGAGTCTTGTAATAATTTTAGCTATATGTAACAGAGTAACAAAGTAAACTATCTAGATATCTAGATATGCGACTTGTATATTCTGCCGAGCGTTAAACAAAACGCTGCGACAGCGCTGTTCTTCCAACAGGACCACAGTACATACAATTTAAAGTATTTTGTTATTTTGTCCTTTTCCTTCTGTAATTTACGAAATATAAAATATATAGCTTGCTGCATACATAGTGATTAATATGCGTTTATTAACAAATATTATTCTGATGCGAGAGTGAATGTGATTGAAGTGAGTTGAATTGTTGAACAACCAAATTTATTCTTATATTTATATATATATATATATATGTATATATATATACATATATATATATATAAGAATATATATATATATATATATATAAATATATATATATTATCTTATCTTCTTGGCATGGCCTTCCTCTAACGTTTTATCTCACATAACCCTTTTTCAGTAAAGACCAATTGTCATTTAAAATTCGTCTCTCCATCAGATAAACTGTTATCCGAGATTTCGATTTCTACTTTTTTAATGTTGGAGTTTTAATACTCCCTAAAATACGTTAACAATTTAGGAAATAGATTTTTGTTTAATCTTAAATTGAAAGTTAGAATGTATAGGTGACAAATTTCAAGTCAAAACTAAGCCTTTGGTTTGAAAATTAGAAATTTTCAAATTCAGATATATGTAACATTTATACAGATAATCCACCTAGTTAAATTATTTCCAAGTGAAGCATTCCGTCTTTAAGATAAGGGCAACGAAGTAAGATGAGTCTTATTAAAAAGGAGAACCGTGGTTCTACGCAAAATTTTGTAATTAAAAACTCCTTCTCAATATTCTATTATAATAAGTTAAGTGTGTATAATGTAAATATGATATTTTTTTATTACAAACAATTCAATATACACGCTGTGTCTCGTTGCGGATCACATTAGAAGGCTGACAGTTACTCAAAGAGCCTTAGTCAGTATACGGCCATAAGTTCTGTAAAAAAATGGCCGCTGTAACCTAAAATTCTAGAGTGGAGACCACGGATGGCACGTGCAGCCTCCTCCCATAAAGTAGACTTCTTCTTGGTGTATCTCAATCGCTAAAGATCGCGCCCTTCTTAACAAGATGAACAGGCGACAGAATAAAAGTAGCCGGAAGTCTCTGGCCGCTTCCAACCGGGTAAATAAATAAAAAAAAAACATGTGTAAACAGAACACTACGGTGAAATTGAAACAAATCACAGTTGTGCAGTATATATCCTTAGGCTACTTAAACTTTTGCATTACAATATTCTATCTTTGGCACACTATTTCCTAACGTTGGGCCCATGCCACGATCTATAGGAGGGAAATTTGATTGTTAAGGGCAATTCGGAAGTAGACTAGACACGAGTTTAACCCTTTCGCTTTAATATAAATATTATGTGTATTAGAAAGGGGGGGTGGGTAAGAGTGTATAAAATTAAATTTAGTTTTTATTTATAAAAAAATACGACTATTACAAATGTAACAAATGGTAGGGGACGTTATGAATTTGAACAACTTCATTCATGCAAATGAGACTACCGTACAAAGGACTGCCAAAACAGACTGCTAAACTTTAGTAAGTCCTTATATTCATTGAATCAGGCGATACCTTTATAATACGCAACTACCTGAAGCAGTTCTGATTACGACATAATCAGCTTTAAAACGACGGCTCATTTGAATTACACAGAGGCCACTTATGCGAACAGTGTGTTAGATCAGACACGTTTGGTTTTAAACGTTAATTTTATAACATTAAATCTTTTATTCTATAGAGGATTATTTATTTATACTTTAAAGAGTAATATGACCATAATTTTCCGATACTATACGAGTTCATGTTTTTGTAATAAATAAATACTCTCCATTCATTAGCACCAGCTCTCATAAAATAAAAATGATTTTTAATCATCAATTTAGTCGTGGTACATCCACCGCTAAATGCAGATCTCTCACATAGATTTACAATAGAACGAGTAGGAAACAGCCTACAACCTGCGTCTTCTGTCGTCTGTCATCCTATGCTACGGTTTCTCGTACCTGATCTCCATTCAAGATATTAGGAATATAGCTGACATCTATACTTCGTGCCTGCTCACTGTCAACTTTCAAACCCGCTGGATGTAGATTGCTTAAATTTGGTCTTAATTTTAGTCTATTTAAAGGCCTTAGATTTCCAATAAGACCGGTATTAGATGCCCAATAGTCTAACATCATCAAACAACATCTCACAGCTAAAAATTTAAAAGTAAAATTATGAGATGAAAACACTGCGCTAATAAGTATGTTTTCTAACAATAAAAAACTGTACTGTGATATATCAAAAGAGTGTGGCGAAAGAAGAGAGGAGAGGTGTGAATGGAATATAAACAAATGGCAAGAGAAAATGAAAGAAAATTTGAAGAATGATAGAATAGTGCTAGAGACAATAAAGAAAGGAAGAATATAGTGATAATAAGATATAAAATGGAAAAAAAAATTTAAATTGAAAAAGTCCATGTCCTCAATATAGTAGGTGGTGTGAGAGGTCTCAAAAATGGAGTCGTTAAAAGCCTAGTGTCGTATATCATAACTTCAATAACATTTATTAACTCGACGTTTTTTTTTCTAACTAAAGTGATAACTTTAAGTTATAAAGTAAAAAGTATGTAAGAATTAAACTCGATAAGCAAAGTTCTCGTATTTCACAACTTCGTACCGAGGTACAAAGGAAATCGGGCGGAATGTTTGATGGATCGAAGGTCAATTACGAAAGTTTTCAATGTAAATGAATATCGAATTATGCTAGTAGCGATAAACATTTTTCTTCATTACTTGTAATATGATATTCCGTTATAAATGTGGATGTATAGTTGAACAATTTAAATAGGTCATTCGTATTAGTTAGTTCTTTTACTGTTGATTTTTGTTAAACATGATTAATTGGATATGTGTACATAGCAAAATCCTATTTTTTTTTTGTATCGGCGATACATATAATTTTGAAAAAACTAGGTAACAGTAAAATAAACCGTAACAATAGACTGACAGAACAAACGAACAAACAAAACTGCGTCATGACACAAACTGTCAAATATAAAAACTCAAAAAAAGAACAAGAAACAACAGAAAAATATAAAGAGGTTTTAAGTGTCCCAGTCAGTCACTAACACTTTGTTTACGTAAACCTTGAGAATCACTTTACACGTTTCATTCACATATTTTTTATTTTTTCGTTAAAAAGTTATATTGTAAAAGTTTGTTATGAAAACAAAAAATAAAAAACAAGGTAAAAGCTTGCACTTTTTCGAATATTGACTAACAGTTCACGCAGTACTAATTTGCACAGTCTTTTATCAGCTGTCTCAGTGTTTACATAACACAAATTAATTTATCTCTTTCACATTTAATCAATAAATAAAGTGATCACACTCAAATAATACGGTGTTCCAAAAGTAAGCTGAATTTGTTTATAGAATGTATTTTTTAATTTATTATTCCAAATAAATTTCATCCCAAAGTAGTCCCCGTCCGAAAAAACGCACTTTTGTTAACAATTCTTCAGAATAGTCGAAAAAATCTTTAGCCACTTCCGCAATTCCACAATCGGTGTAACATAACTCCTGAAGATGCCCCGTGGAGGGGTGAAACACGTGTTGAGTTATTTAACGGTGCCAGTTGTGTAGTTTGCATTGTTTGCCGCATGCGCATTTATCAGCGGCCTGCCAGCGGTGCACTTTGTTGCACGACTACCACTGCATGTGCGGAAGTGGCTAAATATTGGTCCTTTTCTCACTTAGGATGGACTTCCGCAAAATAACGCCTGATTCCATTAAATAGAAAAAATCTTTGCCTGGCATTGCCTTAGATTCGGTTTTAATCTCCTCAATTGTGTCAAAAAGGCATCCCTGCATTGGCTTTTTGAGTTTGATGAATAGCCAGATATCGCACGGAGCCAAATCAGACGATTATGGTGCTTGCCGAGTGATATGGTTAAAGTTTTATAACTTTTTTTTTAATTCTCTGATTTTGGCACCAAACGAGACTTGACGCGTTTGACACAGAAAACATCTTTCAAAATGGTTTGTGCTAAGCCGAATGATATTCCAACTTTTGATAAACAGACGCTTGTCAAATGTTATGCACTAAAAACCTATGAAAAAATATAAAAATACCTTCCTTCCTAATATCCGATAGTATTAAATGACTATTTCGCCTTACCCTTTGGTAACATAGTATGTTATATTGATTCATTTTTTCTATTGGAATTGGCAAGCCAATAACTTCTAACAGTTTAAAGTCTGTCCGGACAGCTGATTGATAATTTTTTTTTGATATATGACTTTATTGAAAATGTAATAAATAGTTTGATTGAATTTTAATCAAACAGAAAATTGCTATAAATTTTTAAATCATTTGTTATAACATTATGGCTTTATGGAGTTAATGTTGTTTTGCGAACGATGTTTTGTCTAGACGTCATTCCGATCGACAAATTTTGGTTGCAAAGGGTGAAATGTTAAGCTAAAAAGTATGGAGGTTTTCTTAAAACGGGGTCGTCAATCCCGATCACCATACCCGCCTCTTCCTACGAGACTGATTGGGTACCGCATGAATCTATGAAATGCTGATATTTTACATTTATTTACATGTAAAGGTGTCCACAAACTGCAGCGACCACTGAAAAAACAAGCATTATAGGAAAACAATTATGTATGTTACAAAGTGAATTGAAGACGTCTACCGCTTTTCCACAAGTGAAATAGAAATACACATACAAATTTGTAGGGATCTTGATGGTCTAAAGCGAGCGTTTTGTAAGTTTTAATGAGATGTTCCATAAACTTGGCGCTTTAAGGGGCGCAGAGAGTTCATGGCAACATTCGCTTTGATTTAAGTGTAATACTGCGTTGAATTAATTGTAACGGTTTACTTTAATTGTTCTATGCGATCTTGAAAGCATATATTGTAAGTTCGATTTTAACAGATGATTACTGTATGAATTACGTAACATCGTTGTCTAAGTTTAAATAATATATACACAATGACATAGCCAAGTTTGCAGGAAGTCGCAGGATACAGCAAAAGACACGTTTAGGGGAGGTTTATGCCTTACAGTTGATAACGTAGGTTAAGGGCAACTTGACGAAGATAAAGCCTAAGTCTAACACTAGACGCTCTTCGGTTGAAATCATGGTTATGATTATAAAGTGACAAAATAGTAATTGTCAAATTGGTGATAAGCTAGAGAAGGCCTAAACTAAGTGCAGGGTTTCAATGACAAAAAGACACAAAGTGTTTTGAAAAATTAATAATTAATGTTACTCTTCGAGTATTTAAGCAAAACATTGAACATAAAAATATCAATTTTAATCACATTACAGTTTTAATGCATCAAATATTCTCGGAACGATGATTAAATGTTACAAAATGGATTATATTTTTATAGCTCAGGTATAAGGGACATTAAAGTAAAATATAAATTTAAAGCGTCCCCAATCGTCCGCTGATTTTTGAGGCAAATAAAATTATACCTTATAACTTGATGGTCATGCGAGTCGCTGAACAGTAATTTCCCTGAAGACCGTCGATAAAATAAACAGAAAATTTTTAAAGTCATTTCAATTTCTATTCGACGAATGCGGTCTTTTTAAACTTTGATTGCTTCTTTGTTATTCAATCGTCTTTATTAACAGTGAGCAAATATCCTAATGTACACATTACACAAATAATGACACATCTGAAGGTATAGGAAGACTACTATACAAGGTGAATTGTTTCAGGTATAGAAATTTAAAAGTATGTGTATGTTTCTCTGGCGTTCACTTGCGCCGACAAGTCTCGTCTCTATCAAATATTTATAATTTTAGGTTTCCCAAGAAATAATTCAAAATATAATCACTAAAATTTTAATGAAGTTTCTGTAATTTCTCGCTTAAATAATTTTATGTATCGGTAGAGTAAGAGACTTATTAAATTGTTTCGATTTCTTTTAATACAAAATTCAGGTTTTCATGTCACGCCTTTCCACTTTCAGTGTACCAATGGACTAAATCAAACTAGAAATTTTCAGTTTCAGTGTGTGTGGTGAATAATAATAAGGACACGTTCGCTACTCCGCAGGACCGCAGCCTGGCAACAGCAAAGTTGCTATAAATGTAAATAGCGTGGGAAACAACTTAAGTATATGCGACTTAAAATGAAAACTTCGAATTTATAAAAGAATTTACATCTGGCAAATCAATTTTAGAGCGAAAACTGTTTGATGTGGAGTTAAGTTCTAGCTGTTTGCTTATAAATGGTTTCTACAGTAAGTGAAAAAATTTCATCGTATCAAAATGTCATACTTGCAAATTTATACGTAGCGAAGATGCTGTTTATTTGACAGGATCAGGTCGATGTTATTTATAAAGAGTTTTCGAACCTGAGACTTTAATTAATGCGACTGAGCCAAACACTGTGCATAAAATTGATACAAAACGTAAAAGTGATTCGACTGTCTGGTGGCATATTTATATTTACAAGCTTATATAAAAATATTACATTTGATTGATGTAATGAAAGCGTTGAATGATATGGAACATCGCCAAAGCTACTGATCAGTTTTTAGGAGAAAGCTTTTATAAAAAAGCTTCTATATTGATTTTAATAGTTTGCAAAACTACTTTTACTTTAATTATTAATAGATCATTCCAGAAACAATTAATGCTTCTGTTTTTAAACTTTTTCATTTTTTATTTTTCGTTTTTAGTTTGCTATGCTATTAATGCAATCCTTAATGAAAGAATTTCAGAGCTAAATGACAAAGCATCTATAGCAAATGTCGTTATGCAAATCTATCGTTAAGGGCCAATTGAAATTCAGCCAAATTTGCCGCTATGATGGCATGCACGGCATTCGATTTGTCATACGTAATGTTATTAGCCTTACATTCCCATTGTACGTAAAACTTTTTTAAAAGATAGCAGGTTGCAATTGATTATATGAATCCATTTTTTATTTTAAAACACGTCTGTGTTAAAATACTTGTATGTGATTTATTTTCTATTTTAATTCGATTGATAGAGACCACAGTAGTAACTAAATATCTACCAGACAACTGTTAACCTACCAGCACAGAATGGCGGCGTATTGGAGCGAAGTCGGCTCCCTTGCAACAATTGGAGCGTCATGTTCGACATGCGACTCGCGTTGAACAACGCTGGGGCAAAGAATGACTTGCTTCGAGGATCGTCGCAACCGACAACGCGCTTTGACAAATGCCGTCACAATGGACGGCGTGGCTTGCCTTTTGATTCGGAGCGCGACTCTTGGTACCCTTTGTAATATTTTACCCGCGATTTTTTCAAGTCATGAAATTTTATATATATATATATATATACTAGCTGATCCCGCAAACGTTGTTTTGCAAAAAAAAATTTTAATTTTCAATTTAAAAATAAGGGTTGATCGTAGAGGGGTGAAAATTTAGGGTTGTATGTATTTTTGTATGTTGTATCATAAAAAAAATAAAAAAAGCATATTGTCAAAAAAAAATTAAGGGTGAAAAACCCTTATCACTTAGGGGTATGAAAATAGATAGTAGCCGATTCTCAGACCTACTAAATACGCAATTTGGTAAAAATCGGTCAAGCCGTTTCAGAGGAGTTTAAGTTCGAACACCGTGACACGAGAATTTTATTTATTAGATATATATATATATGCATGCGCTTTACTTCATACAGTGTTTAAATCCAACAAGGATAAATAATATCTAACTTCTCGTGAAATAAGCACAAAAACAAGCCGCAGAGAAAATAGTCCATTAGACCAGTGGTCGGCAACCTTTTTGTCCGCGGATCATCGCCAAACAAAATATGAACATTAAAGAGACGTTCGGGTCACATGTTTTTAAATATAATGCATTATTTTTTTCCTAAAGTGGGTCACTTATAATAATAAAAAGGGTCGTTTGGTAAAAGGTTGCTGACTCTTGCTTTAAAATGTTCATCTAAAACATGCATAGAAAACAAACTGACCTTCAATCGTATATCTTATTGGTGTATGAAGAATTAAATAAATCTTAGAAATGTACTATGCTAACAACTATAAAAAAGTCTGTCATTGAACTAAAGTTGGTGATGAAGGTTAGGTGGCTATGATATATAAAAGAAGACAAGGACTTGGTTATGTACAGTATAACTAATTAATGCATATAAAAACCCTCAGAAACTTTTCTAAATACAGTTTTTATACTAGTAGATAGATCAATGGCAAGTAATAATTTTTTTCGATTCGCGGAATCAAAAATAAAAATATTTCTTTCCAAATTCAAATTTTGATAATGTCTCGGAAGTAATATATCATAGAATAATTAATATACAACAGAGAGAACTGAAGAATAGATTTTAACAAAGATTTTCCAAAAGTCTTTTACTGGAAATGTGTTTTAATTTCCAAAATAATACTAGTGATGTCGGAGTCGCAGAAAAGCGTTATGCCTTCCTAAAAAATCTACAGCATCTATTTCACCAATATGTGATCGTATCAGTCGATAGGCATACATTTTTTTAATGGCTTCCGTTTTTGGGGTTCTCTCGTACCGCCTATCTAGTTTTAGAACAGAGACTAAATTTTGCAGTGACTTTTTTATTATAATTTTTTATTTGCGTTCTTCTCTTTTCATCACATTTTCTTTTGTTCTCTTCTTTTCATCATCATTTCTTACATGAATTATCTCTCTTGCTTCGCTACATTCTTTGGTATCACAGTAAGTTTCAATTTTAAATTCCTATCCTTATTTCTATTATATTTTTTATATCTCGTTGTAGATTTTTTTCATTTTTCTGACCCTATATCTTTATTTAATTTTTATTTATTACCTACTTTATAATTCTTTTAAAATATTTCGTCGTTTCGTAAGCATCCATTGCAAGGCAAAGGCCTTACGTAAATATCGTCACAATGACTGACCACATCCAGGTACCTCCTCCGCCCTTGGCTTAGTCGTCGGTCCAGCTATTGGTAGGCCTACTGGTCGTCCCTCTAAAACCTTTTTGCCCCAACAGCCGCCGGTTGCATGAACTATATGTCTCACCTATGACCGCTTCTGGCTGATCTTCGGTTCTCCCCATTTCTGATCCAGCGAAGCTCCGAACATTGCCCTCTCTATTGCTCCCTATTTGATCTTAAGTCTTCTTACAAAGTTCATTGTAAGCAACCACGCTTCTGATACATAAGTCATCTTTGGCAGCACACATTGGTCAAAGATCGTTATCCTTAAGTGTTGCGGTATTTTTAATGTAAAAATTTTTCTGAGCTTCCTAAATGCAACATTTATACAGGTATATTTAAATTAAAAAAAAAGCCTTTACAACACCTTTACAACATTTTTTTTAATTTTGTCAACTTTTCTTTTGTTATGACAAAACTGTATATCTGGAACTTATATTTTACATAGTAATATATTTTCATTAAAATGATGGTCAACAATGTGAGCTGTGTGACGTATGAAACCTATAACAAGACGTTCCTCAGGGGCTTAGGGGCTAACGATTCTTGCTTGCATAACTAAAGGCTCGCTTGCGATCTAGTTAATGTCGGCTATTGAATTAGTACGTCGGGAATTCCCCGGTGTGTCTATTACGTAATAGAATTCTGACTATCCCAAGTGTCATAATGTACTAGACACCATGTTCATTTGCTTCACAATTTTTTAACAAACAATATTATAACAACGAAAATAAAAAAATTAAACTGAATATATAATTATGTTTTTATATATTTAATTACTTTTACCCAGAAAAAATTAGTCAGTGTAATTTTACAACGGTGTGAAAAATGACTTAGTCATCGTCTCCGGCGATCTTTACCAGACATATATCGGATGCAGATTATAGAAACAACGAAAACGGGCAGGTTAGGGAATACATAACTTACATAGAAACGCTCGCACAGTATTTTTTTATAATGGCCCCGTTATTTTTGACCTCTTGTACTTGCTATCTTGTTGCAGAATCGGTTTTGTATAATTTAATGATTTTTTCACTTTATCTTCTTTTTATTTCTGTACTCTTCTATCATTCTTCGTATGATCTGTCTTACCTCTTCTTCCGTTCTAAAATTTTTATATCGTTCTTTTTCAAACTTATATCTGATCATTTATCACCTAACTTATATTATAAAGCATAGAAAATACTACTCATGTATATACTTAAATACACTATTATAACAAAAATATACTTATAAGACACCACGTAAGTCAAGATATAATTTTTCCATAAAAAAGTGTTAAAAGTAACATTGGTAGCCCTAAGCTACTATAACAATCGAGTTTGTTTATCACATCTTATATTATACTGTCAAAGGTGTTCGGACCTGATCGAACCACCATATTCCGTTCACGTGCTCTTTAGTCTCCTACTTTGCAAGTACAGTTTCTCAAGATCGGTAGATCTCTTGGTAATGTGTCAAAAACACGAAAGCACTCGTACGAGGCAGATGTTAAAGAGCGTTGAGGTGATTTTGAGTTGCTTGGTTATAGAGATTTTAGTTCTTCACGCTGCATATCACCTTTCTATAATTCTATACCTGGAAAACGTCGAAGTAATTGGTAGACATGAATTACTTAAACCAGGGGTGAGCAACCTTTTTTGGTCAGAGGGCCGCAGTTTCAAATACAGTGGGCCATGAAAAAAAAAGTATGTATACAAGGTTCAAACCATGTTCTAAACGTAATTTATGTTAGTAATCAACCGATTTACAACTAATTAGACACTTTTATTATCTTTAAAGCCTTGATTGTAGCATTTTTTTTTTAAATACAAAATAAATTAAAATTTACTTGCCTCGAGGGCCGCATGCGGCCCGCGGGCCGCAGGTTGCTCATCCCTGACTTAAACTATTTATAAAATTAGAATGAAAATTGTCCATGCTATATATACTTCAATGAATTTGTTTTAGTGTTACCTTATTAGCAGCATATACTAATTCCATGTGAACAAATTGATTAAACGAAAACATTGAATTAAACTTTAATTCAATTTTTTATTCTCCACTTACGATTATTTACAGTACTAATGTACGTTAGCCTTGAAAGCTAGAAGAGCGCAATTCAATAGAAACATGAATAATACTGACATCTCCTATTTTGTTACTCAACAGTTAAAGCTATAAGAGTTCCAAGCTCGTTCTGATCTAAGAAAAGCCCTCCAGAAACTTAGACAAGTTTTGTTAGTAGATCAGTAATAGAGCAGTTATTTCCCAAGCTTTATTATCAGGTTGAAAATCCTACACACTGCAGCAGAAGTTTTTACAAGTTTTATTACAAACATCTATGAAATCCTCAATAAAGTACCAGAGCAGTTAATTCAAATGTATTACAATAATACGTAATGAAAAAAGATTTCAGCGAAGTGAAATCTCACATTCGTCGACCGTCAAATTTAACTGTAACCGGAGTTAACATTGATTTCCCCCGCGACCGCTGTGACATGTCGACGTGAAAATATTCGATCCATCATAATGGTTAAGAGATTAAAAAACATTTTTTTAAGTACATCCTTGGCGAAGTCTATTTTCAAATCGATTTATTGGATTCACTGCTTAAAGGCTGTTAAATAGCGTTGACTAGTCATCTATAACAGCACGATGAAGATTATGACTTTGTTATTTCAGTCGAAGGATATAGACACACATAGGCTTTCAAAAAGGCTCGTTAAGCATCCATCGTCTATCGACGAGGTTCACAAGATCATCAGTCCACCTTCCGACTGAATGTCCTTGTTTAAATAGTACACGATTGTAAATAGGTTGTATATATGTAATATACACCACAGAGATCATCCATAGTTTTAATTTTTCTCGCCAACAACAAGAAAATGCTGTTTCCTTCCAAGGTTCCACAATCAAATACGTAAATATTTAGTTATTTATATACTTATACATGCTTAGCGGTAGAGGATTGATACATACGATCGCTGGTCGCGGATTCAATTATCGAGATTCAATATTGTATTATTCACACTTTGAAGGTTAATTATATATAATTACGACTACTCATAAATAAGTTTTAAGATGGGGAGCAGGATCCATTCGTACTGGTACTGTACAGTACATATCGCAATGCGATCGGCGACTCGCCTACCAAGCGTGGTGATTAAGATATATTGCATATGTCTTCGGGGGAGGTATATTCCTTTCTTTTACTGAGAACTGGAACCCTTCCATAACTCGGAAGGAACCCTTAAAAACTATTAAATTTTTTACAACACTAAATTTAATACTTCTTAAAATTTATATAAGCCTACAATTGTGTCCAAAAAAACTAAAATCACAATTACATCAACTTAAGATTACTTGTCTAGATCTAGTGCAGTTTGTGCGCTTGTATACAGTTATATATATAATTAGTAGCGTTAATGATATTGACTAAGTTGGTTTAGGTGATAATTATTAAGTACTATTGTATTGACTGCCTCTGAGTTGTAATTTTTGTTATCCCTTCCGTAGCATTAACAATTGTATTACATGTCTTTTTTCCTTTTTCTTTTTTTTTCTTTTTCCTTACACTGCAGTAAACTATTTATTATTTATAAGACTTACGCGGTTCCTACTGCGTCACCGAGGCTTTTCTACTATTATATCCTTGTAGGTATTTGCTACTATTATATCTTTGTTCCCAATTAAATAGCGGTGAAAGGAAAGGTTTTCAAAACAGGGGCCACTAAAAAAAAAACTGTTTATGTAATATTGTATTTACTGTCGGGTGGTGCAGTTCGCAAAACGATGTGCAAGGGTTGCAAGGGCGTTTGGCAGCTGTATTTGAAGGCCTTGTAGTACAGACACTCCTACCACACTTTGTACTCTTCTTGAGAAGAATATCGGCCAGAACTTTGCAGTGAACGTCTATGGGCTGAAAGAACGACAACTGTGATACTTATACTAAGTACAACGACGAACTTAACTTAATGAAGGTAGGTGAACAATTAATATATTAAGTGTATAATTTAATTTCTAATTTAAAAATGACTATTAGATCAAAGTCCACATATGGAAAACGCTTTCCGAAGTCAGTAAACATTGAAAGTCAAATACATAAGTACATGCATCACTTACCTTGAGTTACTGTGAGTTCACGGGCCAAAGTAAATGCCTCTCTAAAAGCTTACAAGTTTCCGACGGTGTAATTTATGTGGCGCAGTGAAACGAAGTCGCTCACCGTGACCGAAACGAACCTAAAGTCGACTATAGAAGGCATTATGGGTGTGTGGAATTCTTATAATGTTACTATCAAACTTATTTCTTGTAAGATAAATTTAATGTGTATATCGCCATAAACTTTTTTATTGTTATCTGAAAAGGAAGTTTGTGTTCTTTTGATCTATTAAAAAGTATCAAAAACTAAAATTTATGTAACTAAAATACAAATTTAGGAACATAATGTAAATAACTTACTATTTTGTGGTAAACAAATGTACTAAAATACCTCTCTTAAGATGAACAGGTAATATGACCTAGTAAACGAAATAAGCAGGTATAAATTCATACTTTGTCTCCTTCATAGGTCACATAGCGCGCAAAATAGATGACTGCTCGAGTCTTAAGATTCTGAAAGAGACACCACGGGCTGTCAATATCAGCGCATGATATCCACCTGCAAGGTGGACAGATGTTAAGGTCGCCAGAAGCTGGATAGAGGCCACTTCAAACCGGTCTCTTTGGATATCAATGAGAGATGTAGAAGTAAACCTGTGAACATACTACGTTTGAAATGATATGATGATGAAATATATAGATGATTTGTATATATAAGAGTGAGGCGTATCACAGCGAAATCTCTCTGTAACCAACCGTCAAATTTAGGCCTGTCAAAAGATATCACATCATTTTTAAAGGGCTTCCAAAGTAGCATAGGCAGAATCATTAAAAAAAAAAATACAGACTTGACCAACCAGATGGTGAAGGTGAATATTAATACATTGCATTGCTACATGATGGGTTCATAGATGCTCGGAGAAACTATGGAATGCTGAGAAATTACTTATTTCATCTACGCTAAGGAGAAATATAATATTCTATTCATCGCAGAAGATGGATTACATTAAGACTATTTAATTAAATTTAATGGGGCAAAAGTTTGCTGATTAATTTAACCCTCTAGGAGCCTGAATTCACGCCCGAGCATAAGAATTGTTACGGCCCGCGGACGTGAATTCAAGCCCAAGTGTCTTGTCATTTTCTTTTTTTTTTTTAAATATCATAAAGGGTTTATTTCTTACTATAACGACAATTCAAGTACTTGTACTTACAATAAAAATGTTCTTAAATCTTACTTATAAGTTAAATTTTTCAGTTATCTTTAATAGGTTTCAAGCATAAGTTTTCGATGCCAAGTGCCGCGCACGCGTGACGTAGTAGCCGCAAGGATTAGGCGATAACAGCCTTATTACCCAAGGGCCAAGGAGGTTTAAATAGAAAGTTTAGTAACTATATGTTAATTGTGACATCATTTGATTCTTGGTCGTCTCTTTACAGAGAAAAATATTGTTTTCTTCAATGTCTTTCAAGTGACATTTTTCATAAAAAATCTTAATTTTTCTTTATGCTAGGGGAATCTCAGTATTAGTTTGTTAGTATAGATATTAATAATTTAAACCAATACAGTGTGAAGATTAAATATATCTTTTTAAAATATCACTTTCCCAGAAAAAAAAATTAGTAACATTGCAAAGATGTATTGGAAGTGTGTATTGTGGCTTTGTCCCCTGAAACCATGTTCTTTACTTCTTGCTAAGAAAGTTTTACAGTTCAGGCACCGGAAGTTGTCAAGAACAAATATAAACTTTGTTTGGAGACATCTTGTATTACTTTGTACAGGTTTGAATGGATTTCAAAGAATATTTTTCAAAGATAGATTGAAAAAATAAGATTAATATCAATTTACCTTAAATTATGTTTAAATACATATTTAAGTTTTTGCCAAAGGGCGAGCGCATCTTTAGTAATTGCAACATAATATATAAATAATGTTTTTGATGCGCGCATGAAACAATGAGGTATATGGTGGCTTCTAGATGGACTGATACAACAGAACCAGGTCAAGAAATGGACGCAATGAGCAGAAATATTACTTAGTTGGGCTAAATTTTTGTACAATAATATATAGTTTACCTATTTTTTATGTATAGACCCCGTTATTGGGAAACTCTGGTACATTTCTCTGTCTCAGGCAACTTATTTTCCAAAAAAAATTTACTGCCTTTTTTTTCTTCATGTTTTATCCTCTTCATATCTTTTGTTCGACACATTCTTTTCCATACTTTATTCTTAGGTCGCCTTCATTACTTCGTCTTTACCTCCAGACTACTTTCACATTTTTTTTGTTTCAATTTTATTCATCTACATTTGTTAATTAAAATATTTTACATTCAAGTCTACATATTGTAGGACGCGTGTTGTTTTAAAACTTAACAGATCTAACTTTATTCTTTAAGGGACAGAGGTGAGTTTAGTTGAGGGCATAGGCCATCCTGTGCTTGTCAGCACTCGAATGCCAGTACGTCTTGGCCCTATTTACCGCGAATATTACAAAAGTATAAACGCAACATAGTCTTTTATGTGTACATATATATTGTTAGAAACGTATCACAAAAATACCTTAAAGCTGCGAAGTTTATTTCATTAAATTGCATCATGTGAGAGCATTATAATATTTAATTAGTATTGAAATATCATCATTCCCTATGTGTGCTTCTTCTAAGAGGTCGTTTACAACATATTAATCCTTAGCACACAAACTTTCTTTAATCTTGCTCTAGAAGCTTTGAGACCATTACCTTGGATGCTATTAGACAACCATATACATTGTTCATAGAAAGATTTACTAGCTCGATGAAGTCTTAAGTACATATTTTTTAAGTTCTGATATTTACGATGTATCTATATAATACATTTTGAGAAAATCGGAAATGTTTTTATGAACATACAATACACTTTTATTCGTATAGTAGCAACAGTTAATATTTTGATTTCTTTAAAATTTTCGACTCAAATATTTTACGATTCAAATTAAGATTAGTTCGAATTTCTGCAGTTCAAAATTCGTGTTTATTTTAGTAGTAATATTCAATAACATAAAATTAAAAAGTAGCCTATAGGATTAACTATTCCAAGTAGATGTAATACCAGCACCTTGCACTAGGTCGTCTTGTCCAATTCGTCCCAATTGTGGGAATATGCCAACAACATACATAGATACAAAGGCACATCGTGTAACAAAGAGTGATGTTAGAGCAAAGTATGTTACGTATCTCTTATCGACTAAGTTTGGTCGTAAGATTATACCGAAGGAAAACTTCTAACTCGCATATTCAAGTTGTAACGCCAACTTCGGCAAAGTTATAACCTAACATACGTGGAGAGCTTCTGTTACGTGTTATCATTTACATTTATTTTTAAATATTGTATTTGTAATTGCTTCTTTTTTATATAATAAGCTTTAACTAATATATAAAACAACATGAAACAATTATAGACGGAAGTGTACACGACATTAAATCGGTTGAAAACAAATAATGTTCGAAATTTAAAAGTTTTGCTTGACATTCATAATTAATAAAATAATCAAATAGGTTATAACGTTTTTCTTAAAGAGTTCCCTATTTAAATCTCAAATTAATTAACTATTATAGTCTCTCGTGGCTGAATTAATTGAACAAATAGACTATATACAGTAGAATGTATAGTTAGGTGGTGGTTTTACAATATTCAATAATGAAATCGGACTGTGATGTGAGGTAGCTTTAATTCACGTCAATCTCGTTACGCGGTCGGAACTGGACTAACGGCGAACCGACATTGGCGTGACTTTTCATTATATATTAGAGAAGCTGTCACTCCGCAATCTATTCCAAGCATAATAGCATGTATGGTATTTCTGTTTACCACGATCGCTAGGACAATGGTTTGTTTACTATCAGATGTAAAATTGCTGAGACACAGTTTCAACAGTAGATATATTACACGAATAACGAAACAATGAGTTTTACTGCAAACTTATTTTCTCCATCGTTAAATTTCTTAAAATATATGTGTGTTATATATACAGAGTAAAATTAATAGCAGAATAAAAATCAAAATCGATGAATTTAATCTATATTCGTATTCGTTTTGATTCGTATCAACATAATAATATCTTTTATAATATTCATGTTTCACGGACATTACTCTTTTCAAAGCAATAAAATTTTGAATTATTATTATAATAGTCCTTTATTATATTTCGAATTTAAAATCAAAGTTCTTGTTGAAAAATATCTCATATTTAGTATTAGATGCGTTTTTCTTAGATAATGTCTAGGTTATTTAACCGCTTATGTTATCTCAGGTATCAACACGATGTCTTGTTAAGTTTGAAATATAACTTTACTCGTTGAATCATTCAATAGACCAGAAAAAGAAGAATAGACTAACTATTCTTCTTTTTCAGGATTCAACGAGTTATCTCCACAGGTTTCTATGGCCTGTTCTACCAACTCTGCCCATCGAGTTGGTCTAACGGTGTTGTAAATAGTTTTATATTGGACTTAGAAGATATTTTGTATTGGAAACACCGTATTGTATGAAAAGTTATCTTTCTTCTAAACTTACACACAATAAAACTATACAATATACAGGTTGATATGTTTAAAAGTTTTAAAGGTTTTGATTAATGTTCAATTTAATAAGTATATGTTACATCCTTACCAAAAAAATAAGCAGTTTTAAAAATAATAAAGAACATAGTATTTAAAATAGTTTTCGAAATACAAATTACTACATGTTAAAATTAGAACTTGCTTATTAACTGTATCTGCAGATTTTGTACTACCTGGGTGTATCACATTTCGATAATTGCAGAACTAAACAAACTTTTGAAAGTCAAATTGTTAAATTTCATTTAGAAAGAGCGACTATTGAGTTTCTGATCGTTTCTTATCAGCAGATCGCATTACGAGCCGGTTGTAGATTACTACTTGTATTGTTAAAATAATTGACAATACAAAAGTATATCTATATGTCTAATTTAATAAAAATATTTTGAATTTTAATCACTTTATACAGAATGATTCGAAATAAATGTAAAATCTTTTAATCATCTTTGCTAACAAATGTGCTGTATATTTACCCTTTTATAGCATTTACACCTAGAAGTTATCACTATGAATACATGCTTTCGTAACATTAGTTCGAAGTATTTCCATAACAAGAAGGCACCACGTTAATTGGAAGGCAGGGATACACTGCGACCGCTTTGTCATCATCAATCTTGTTGGTCGGGAAATGCACAAATAAAATCATCCTACATTTTTTTCAATTACGCCATTATACGTTACTTGAAGTTGACACTAATGTGTGTCGCATATAATCTGTTATAATAATATAATATTCTTGAAATGATAATAATTTTTCGAAAATTTTAGAGATTTTTAGTGATTCATAATATATATTTTAAACGCAAAATAACGAACCCATATAATACCATTTTATCAATAGATTTCTATATCACAGAAGATAATGTCCATTTCAAAAGGCTTTTATCGAATTAATGACATCCTATTTCAATACCACCCTATCTTCTACTTTAGCATAGTAATTATAAAGAGTTCATTTATTGCCGTGATCAGACCAGTGGTAGATAGGTGCACATTCACATCAGTGATAACACACATAGGTGCCCGGTGAGTCATTTTAGATAGCACATTATTTATAGGAGATACAACACAATCCATGTCGTAAATGACGTGTTCGTCTCCCTGATACTTCGATGTTTAATAAACAAGTAATTTTAAATTCTTCACAAGTCTGAGACATGTATCATATAATGGGGGGAAGACAAACTTGACGATAATACGAGATACAATCTGTTACATTTATGTTGAATAAAGATTATTTGAAATTTAATTAGTAATATATTGTCGAGAACTTTGATCTTGAGTTGGTCGAGGATGGTCTAGTTGGTACGCCTTGCTTTTCATATTAAAAGGTGGAAGGGATCTTTGTACATGTTAAAGGTATAAAAAATGTGTAAATTAAAATTTCTTTACACCTGAATCCGAAGACCGTCACAGAGTGCGCCATGGCAATTAAAAAAAGAATGCCTAAAATGAGGTAAACAATATCCCCTTACAATACTTTTCCTGTGTAATACATTTATATTATCTCGTAATGAAATAAAGATAAATCAATTAAATAATTACTTGAATAATAAAATAAATAAATAAGAAAAGGACTATTATATAGCTACTTCCGCCATGTAGCAGTAGTCGTGCAATATAGTGCACCACCCGCCAGCCCGCTGATAAATGTGCATGCGGCAAATAATGCGAAATACACAACTACCGCCGTTAATTCACTTAATACGTGTTTGACTGCAGACTACTGCTATATGGCGGAAGTAGCTATATATTAGTCCTTTTCTTACTAATGATGGACTTCCGCAAAGTAACGCCTGAATCCATTAGATATTTAAGTAAATAAACAATCAACTATCTAATTAAATATAAATGAAATTATTAATATACATTTATAAGTTGTTCACGATACTTATGTCTCAGTAATTAACCGGCCATCTCGTATATTCTTGCATAATATGATTGTTATACTTTTGTTTTTAAGTATGTTAGATATAAGCCACACGCGGCTCGCCAAGCATTTCTGAAATTGAATTTATTATATCGGCTTTCCCTTATCAATATATTGTTATATAATTAATTATAATAAAATAATGGCAAATCGAAACAACTATCTAGTAATGACCACCGATCAAAACTACACGATTAGAAAGCTGCGTACGTGTTATATATAAGCTTGTATCTAAAAAAAAATTTGCCAAATTTTTTAACATATTAGTTTTACCGTTGTCTTGTTTATTTTTATTTTGCATAAAATTTTTGTATATTTTCTAATTATTATTTTTATTAAAAATAACTTTTTTGTAAGTTTATGTGCGGCCTATTTAAATTCTTAATTGTACTGTTCTATACCATTTTATAGAAAACCTTTCCTGAAACACTTGAAAGTATAAATGTTTTTACTCCATTATTTTCTATTGCAACAATCCTTTATAAAGCCAATATCATTTACCTTATGCATTATTCTAGGAAATGAAAGCCGTAGATTCCAGTAACGAGTCCCATATTTTTCCACAAATCGAGAGATTAATCTTGCTCTAATGGAATGTATGAGCAGAAATATTTTTTTATTGAGGAAAAATGCAAGCAGTTCAACTGTCTTGAAATCTCTTTATATTTGTTAATCCACTATTACATTAGTCATGTCACGTTATCACTGACGACCATTATCCTATTTATTTACTTATTTATTTATTTGCATGTAGTACAACACATTACAAATAAAACATATTATTATTATATTTGTAAATCCGATCGCACGGGACATCGAAATAAATAATTGTAATTGTAATATTTATAACGTAAGAAAGGCCCAATTTGATTGAAACTAAAACCAAAATTGTTCTTCGCGCCCTGATTTGAAAAGACCTCACAGCTAACTTAGTTAAGTTCCGTCAGTCGTCGTCGTTGCAGCCCATAGACGCCAACTACAAAGCATAAATGTCTCAAAAAACATCTATTGAGGGATATACAAAAATTTCCACGCATGGCAGACAGGTTGGCGATCGCAGTGTGATATTTTGGTACGTGGAAAATGCTGCTCCATATCCTTTGAAAACTTTTTAGTGAACAGAGTCAGTTCTATATAATTGAAGCACAAAATCTAAATCATTTGATTATTACCCTGTGAAACGAACCCGCGACATGCAATCGTAAGTTTCAGACATCTATCGCTGGGTTGACACTATTCAGATAGGTTTATATAAATAAATTCCCAATATTTATTATCAATTAAGATCTTTACACATTAACATGGTTTTTTTCTAGTTTTTAATAACCTTTTTAAATGTTTTCTCATCATTATTCAGAGACATAAGGAAACGTATTGTAAAACCGTATCTAGTCGCCCAAGAAAGAGTGCCTAGTTCTCAAAACCTAGAGAAAAATATAACAAGCTTATCGTTATTTCTATTGAATTTATATATAAATATTTAAAAAAAAATATTGATTAAACGTTAAAAAAATTCTAACAGCTCTTTTCTATAGCCTTATAATTGTATCAATATTATCAGAATTATAAAGTAATCCGTAGTACATAATGCTATGTAAACATCTGTAAATTAATGATTGTATAAAACATCACAGTGTAATTTATTTACTTGTTCAATATTTAAAGGCGTCCAATTAGAGAGAGACGGTTTCCGAACGAAGCCAATCTGCGGAGGCTACCAAAGTCGTCCGATACGATGATACGTCAGTCTGATTTAGCATAAATGACGTTTTCGATTATCGTCCTCCTCTGAAGTGGGTTCACGTGCACCTCGTCCAAAGTGGACGTCATTCATGCGAGGCACTGAAAGCCTTTGTGGCCTGTGACTTTAGATTGTCCAATTATGTAAAGGAAAATAAAATTTCCATAGAAATATTTTGATTATGTATTATTTATATTTTATCTTATAAATAAAATTACAAAACACAAAAGTTATTTACAAAAGCGAAATATTATTAATATCTTCTAGAATAATTTAGGTTGGAGAGAATATTCTATATAAGAAAATTTGTTGGAAATAAAATAAGTAGAGAAGATTAACCACATATTAACAAAGTAGACGGTTAATTCTGTGAGGTCGTTTTAAGACGCTTAATACAGTCTGTTTATCCGTCCTAGTGGAAATCTATGGAGAAGACTTCTATTCAAAAATAATTATGAAGATTATACAACGCCTTTTTAAATCACGAAAAGATATATAAGAGCAGATAATTAATAATGTATAAATAGTAATTGATAATATTCAATCTAGGAAAAAAATAAAAAAGCGGGCATAAGTGTACAAGCTCGCGTTGGTTGATCGAACAGATAAAGAAAAAGAGAGTATTACATACAGACATAAATTGTAAAATAAAAGCAAAAAGAATTTACTTTATAAAAAAATCTTTGCTATTTGGCAGCAGAGGTCTGTAACAATAATAACACTGTAGCGGTTTATATGTCACTTGGACCTCCGTGACTCATAGAATGTGCACACGTCGTCTGAGTAATAGTTTAAAAAATCACATATTTATTGGTGCAACAACAATACTTATAGACTAAAAGGTCGTTTAATCATTGTGTACAATAACCATATTGTTACTAATCAAAAGTCAAAATTTTGTAAATAGAATGAGGTGTTTGATAATTAAATATATTTATATATACTATCAGAGAGGTCCTCTGTAAATTTATCAAGAAATATTTTTAATTTTTAATACAACACTATGTATTAATTCTGTAATATTAAAGTCACGTATGTACTCCGTTGAAGAATGATTCAAAGCAAAGTTATTTTAAAGTTTACTTTTCCTTGGATTCGCTTTTTATTATGAAACCGTCTAATGATGACGAGATTTTTTTATAAAGTAAATAATTCGTGACCCATTATTCTCGAGCATTCCGGAACATTCTATTTGCTATAAAAGCGAAATGTCGTGAGTATATGGAGGCAGTACGATAGGTAAACTGACAGCGAAGTGAACTCTCTATGGAGACACTTTGAATTGTATAGCAAAAGTCAAGTCATCTCTGTACCGTTATTTGAAAGAAATAATGCCAACAAATGTTTGTCTAATGCCTTGTAAAAATTTTTCAAAGCGTACTTACTTTGAAAAATATTTGTAGCGAAATAATCACAGTTGTCAAAATGCTTTCGCTTATCTGACAATCCATCGGTCTACGCATGCGCAAAATGTAAGGACGCGCGGCGTATGATTTGTAGGCGGTTTTCAAGTTGCGTCTCACACCGAAAAATATTATGAAATATAATAATTGCGAACGGCGTGGGTAACGTATGTGTTGTTGTTTGTGAATCTGTATTAAATCTTTAGTGCTTGATGAAATACTGAATTAAAGACTATCTTATATTAATTTTGAATCAATGTTTAATATGTAAAAATGAGTGGTGAAAGTTTTATGTAAAAATTATTTTATTCGCATGACAAATAATTTATTACGGCGTTGATGTGTCCGATGTTGTAGGCGGATGACTTTTAAAATAAACTATCTATCTTTCATCCAAGCGTCTTAATTTTTGTACCCCCAACTCGTCAGGTATTGTCTCGAATATGCCTATCGAACCTGTTAAACTTCACCACAGATTTACCACCTCTTGTTTAAATATCACAAGTTAACTGTTTTAGCAAAGTGAGCCATTAGATGCAAGATTTATTCATACATTTTTTTATTGATGTACTAATAAACAAATTTAACCCTTCAATGGGGCACTTTTTATTTCGAAGTATCTTCTACATATTGGTCATATTCAAATAAACTAACTTTCGAATGTTATTTAGTTTTTAAGAATTGTAAAAAAAATGAAAGGCTCGGGTCATCAATGACCACTGTGGCGTAATGGGCCTAACCGCTGCGGCTAATATATCACCAACATGGCAGTCAAAGTGTAAAGTAAAACAAAGTAAGTCTCTTAACCTATCTTAGCGACGTCCTAACAATGTTTAAATGGTAACTTTAAATTAAAATATATATTTATTTAGTATTCTTTATTTCACGCGTTAAGATACATTTAATAAGTTTTACAATAATATACAAAAAAGTACAATGGGCGGTCTTATCACACAAGGCAATCTCTTACAGACGACCCTAGTATGAAAAGGGCAAAAGTACCAATAATGCGTAGTTTACGTGTACAAAAAATACATATTTACAAACAAACGAACATAAACATACATAGACATACATACTTAAACATACATACATATGTATATAACATATATACTTATAATAAATAACGTTTAGTACATATTATAAATATAATACAATAATAAATAAAAACATCTGACTTCGATCAGTATTGGTTCGATCGCACTTGTCTCAGAAAGAAACAGAAGAAGAAAAAGAAATTAAATATATGGTTTAGTATATGGTTAGTAATATACATAAATAAATTAATAAATATAGTCTAAATCTTTCGCGATGTTGAAGTCTATATTTACTCGTATCAAACACGTGATGATGTCTAATGTTCACTTTTCTTTTGACAACATTCGCGTTATGTCCGACACTAACACAGGCTACGGTAAGTTATTTCAGCAGCCCCATGCATTATAGATGACGTGAGCATAACGTCCGAATGCAGCGAATCGCCAAAAAAAAAATATTGCAACCGCAAATGTCATATCATTGAAGCAAATAAAACAAAATATCATTTCAAAGTATCAGTATCATTAGGCGAGAGAAAATAGTGTATCTAATCTGTTTATATCTGGCTGGTCAAGATATTAATATGTAAATGACATCTTGAAAACCTAAAAATCTATCCAAAATATGATTAGAGTGTCTGTTTGTAATATTAAAATAACTGCTTTTGTACTATATGCATATGAATATGCATACGGTACATATACCAAAATTACATGTTTTTTTATTATTTTCCCTCTGTATATATATATATATATATATATATATATATATATATATATATATATTTAAAAGTATTTACAAATTTTTGGCAACCGTTTACGGTCTTAAAAAACCATGTGTGTAGGGGATTTTTATGGTAATTAACTTTGTTGATTCATCGTTTAATTATTCATTACTCTACTACAATATTAAGGATAATGTGAAAATTATCTAATATAAAAAAAACCGTCTGAGTTTGTTCACGGGCTCTTCTCCCTCGTAAATGTAATTTAAAGCATTCCATTAAAGTGAAAGCAATGTTATATATATATATATATATATATATATATATATATATATATATATATATATATATATATATTGATATAGGATGAACAGCAGCGTCTTTTGCGTACCATAATAACACACTGCGATTGCAAACCCACCCACTAGGCGAATAGATATCTTTGGAAAGACCTATGCCTTGCAGTGGACGTCTATGGGCTGAATCGACGAAGCCACTTCAATGTAGTTTATTTCAAATTAGCTCTTCTGGAATTCTTCTCATGACAACTATTGTTAATTTTTAATTACTATTAAATTATTTACAATTCATTTATATAAATGTTTCATTGTTCATGTTTTGTTCGCTTATAACATAATTTAAATTAAAATAAAGCAATTTAAAAAAAATTCAATTGTTTTTTTAAAGTTTTTCTTATATCACTGTCACAAGTATCCTTAATATATTAGGTAGACAAATTTATTTCCATAGTGTATTACAGCTTAAAAGCAGTTAACACAGTACCTGTATTTTAATTAGTTTTTGTTTGATATTTTTATGCATTGATAACTTTGAAGAAATTAAAGGATTATGTCGTAAAAGCGTACAATGCACATAACTATATCTACAAAGGTGTTACTAATTCGCATACAAACTCATCTCACTAGTTGGAGTGTTCAAAAATCAGATTTTTAATTTTTAACTTAAACACTTAAGATGTTTATTGTTTTTAGTACACATTGTATCATTATATCTATTTACAAAGAAAACATTTATATAACGGGTAACAGTTACTTGGGAAAGCACGAAATATACATTGTATATATCTTGAAAGTTAAAAAACATACCCTGTCTTTGCGCACAAAGTGATATCAAACAAACGAAAGTAACCCCATGTCTCCTTTGTCGTCACATAACAGACACTTCGCATTTGTCAACGGAGACATCAAATAAGGGAGTGCTTTTCAAGCGCAAGTTATGACAACTCTTACAAGTTACGTCATATAACTTATGCCAGCTTAAAGCTCTTTCACTTTAAGACATCTATTTTTGTAAAGTACACAACAAACTTTAAAATCACGTAATCTATGTCATGTTTCATTAAAACATTATTATTAAAACCTATCATACATTGTAAGGTAATGGATGTGAAAACTTTAAAGTGTATATACCGCTCATTTGTCAGCAAAAAGTTTTTAAGCTTTGTCATATATTTTTAAAAACCCTATATAAAGGATGCAACTGACCAATTTTTTCTAATGGTACCAAGTCAACAAGGAGAGATAGTAAACAATAATGAATTTATTTTGAAAACGCTTTTTCGTACAAGCGTTTTTATTATCTCTGAAGACATATTTTTTTATCCAGGGTGTACCACATAATTAAGAGCAAATGAGCTATCCATTCACTCCTTCAAAGCTTATACACCTATAATAATTATTATGTATGTTTGAAATGATTAAAGGTTATGTTATTTCAGATATACTGTAAAAAGGAAGCACCTGACTCGGTTCATTCAAAAATAAAGGTGTAGACCACTTTAATTATCGAATTAATGTTTTAATGATGAACCAAGACTAAGTTAGACAAGTAATAATATGATTAAAAGGTAATTTTATTTTGTACATTAAAGAACTTTGTTTATTGTTGTACTACATCCTACTACGACATTTACCCTATAATTTCAATATTAAATAAAAGTTGAGATTTCACTATCTTACTAGCAATTTCTTTATATTCTTTCTCTAGAAAATAATAACCAAAATAGTCCGACAATTGGAATTATTTATTTTAAATTACGATAAGTATTTCTGGTATCCTGACGACAGCTGTTCCAAAAGTATTAGCACATTGTGTAGAAACTATTAGCTAAAATAGTTACTGCTGTTAGCGTACTTTTCCTCAAAAATGTAAATAAATAAAAGATATATTAAAACGTTCTACATAAACAAAAGAAGTTATTAACTGAGGTTAAAAATTATATACATATTTTAGCCCATATCTACTGCATTGGCCAACCCTAAAGATATCTATGGGAGGATACATCATTATCACCATGTTTGGCAGGCGGGTTGGCAATCGCAGTATGGTATTATGGTACGCAAAGGACACTGCTGCCCATCCTCTGAAAACTTGCAATGTGTGAATTATATAACATTGTATTTCTGGTATCAACAATCGCAAGTCTCAGTTCTATACCACTGCTAAGACTAAAAATTATGTTTTATATAGGAATAGTTAAATTTGTAAAAAATAGGTTTTATTTTCAAAAGTGTTTGTGTTTCGTTGTTATCGTGCTATATGAATGCAATAGGAAGAATTGTCTTTTGCAGTGTCACATTTACTAAATGAAACAGACGCCACGAATAAATTGTTGTGCAAACATTTATACCGGTTAGGAATCTGAAGTATATCGTAACCAGATACAAGTATTGTATTTGATACTGTTGTATCACAAGCAAAATAAACCTATATGGGTCAGTTTCGAATAACTATGAAAAACTTAAAGCACCGTATCGCGTGTTGTAATAGACAGATAAATATTTTATCGTATGCTTTTAATTTATTTTTAATTCCTCCCTGGACGATTCAGTTCTCTAGAAACATTGAAAATAGTTTTCATCCATTATGAGTTTAATTTAAACATCTAAATCAAATTGAAACTTTTTATAGAGATACCTTGGATATGAGGTAGGAGAGCACTGAGGGCACCTAGCCTAAGGCTGCTTTTAAGGTAGCGGAACTACATACACTCTACACATTCGCGGGCTCGCGAGGCCCTCGCGGACTACATACTACTGTTTTACAGACCTATGAGGTCGTTGACCCCATAATTGCTTTAGCGGACGCTCCATGAAGTGACTAGGATCAAGGGCTCCCATAAGGGGACCTCGGCTAGTCACACGACGATTATAGATTAGAACGTAAAACGTATAGTCAAAGTTACATGAAGTTGTTGGATTCAAGCAGATCTTAGAGGGAGGTATACGCATTGCAGTGGGCGTCTGTCGGGTGATATGTTATAAAGATGATAATAATTAAAAAGTAGAATATGGAATCGACGATGTCCACTAACTTAGATCACTTTCTTACAGCATAGAGAAATTTATGCCCAGCACTGTGCAGTGGCGTGGTACCTAACCTGAAAATCTGAAGAATGGCAAGCTAGCTGAGACGCAGGGCTTCTTTATCTCTACTACTTTATTCCTCTCTCAATGGGTATCATCTTTTTCAGTCTTTTTCAGAGAAAATCTAGTGATATGCTAGGTTGAAACAGAGGCTTTAAGCGGGTCTATTCTCCGACAGTCTATTTCAGAAGCTTGCTGGTGAACTGCGTCTCTTCGTTTCTTTTTTTTTGTATAGATATTTATACGGCTAAAAATAAATTTATTGTAATAAACATTATCTGTGATCCACAACAGTGAGCAAGGTATTTTGTCACATGGCTGCTTATTTTAATATAAATCTTATTATAAATAAAGAGAATAGAGGAGACCAATGCAACATAGTGAACCAGTTACCTCTGCAAACTAAATATCACCTCTAAGTCGTCTTGTAAGGGTCATTATACAAAAAAACACTTAGATTCCTTAACAAAGTGAATATTCAAGAATATGGAGAAGAATCTTTTATAAAATACAATTGGCTGCAATAATACACTACGTAGTCAAAACGCTGATGCAATTTCAAATTCAAGACATGCAAGATTTCCGTCGCATACATTTCCAAATGTAAATTCGACAGAAAAATTCTACGCGGTTTTCTTGATTTTACATAAATTTCGAACAGTGAATTTTGTATAATAATATGAAGTGATGAGTCTATTTGGCCAGAGGCTTATTTACCTAGGTATATTTTGGTCATTGGTATAAATTACACAAACAAATTATTGTGCGCACATTTTACTGTGTTTTGGAGTATAAGTCAACATAATAAGCTGAATACATAAATAAAAAGTTGAAAAGAACATACTATGCCATGTAACGTACTTAATTATGTTTATATATAACTTAATATTTATTTATACATATATGAACATAGAACAGTAAAATAAATATTACTATTGAAATCCTTACATTATTTGTTAAGCAAAAACAATTGAAACGAAGTTACAAACTAATTTAAAATACATAACAAATCTATTGGAAAATCATTTCATATAAACTTATACAGAAAACTAATATACAATTTATATCTACGTATGTGAAAATAGGTATAAATAAACTTTATTAATTTGTCCATTTACTTATAAAAATACATCAAAAGCAGATGTATTGTAATGGTACAATTGAGATTTGTATCCTATAAATATTCTGAAGTATCTGCTCATTAAAAGTGTGTAAAACACTCATAATATTTACGAACTGCAACAGAATATAAATAAGAATAAGTAAAAATGAGTAGCAAAGATTAAAAATTAAATCATGTGAAATATGCAACAGAAGGAGTGCTAGTTCAATAGGAGAAGACTGAGACTTACGATCGCAGGTCGCGAGTACAATAATCTTTTAAGTAAGAAAAGGACCAATATATAGCTACTTCCGCCAATGCAGCAGTAGTCGTGCAATAAAGTGCACCGCCCGCCAGCCCGCTGATAAATGCGCATGCGGCAAACAATGCGAATTACACAACTACCACCGTTAATTCACTCTGGAGTGGAGTTGGAGCCTTTCCTTACTTAGGATGGACTTCCGCAAGTAAGGCCTGAATCTATTAAATACCTAAAATTATATTTTAATACATATTTAAGTTTTAGCCAAAGGGCGACCGCATCTTTTGTTTATGCAACATAATAAATAAAGAATATTTTTGATGCGCGCATGAATCAAAGAGGTATATGGTGGCTATTGTGGCATATGGTGCCAAACACAGAGTAGTGTTCACTCTGTGTTTGGCACTAATTGATGTAACATTACTCCTGAGGATGCCCCGTGGAGGGGTAAAACATGTGTTGAGTGATTTAACGGTGGTAGTTGTGTAATTCGCATTGTTTGCTGCATGCGCATTTATCAGCAGGCTGTCGGGCGGTGCACTTTATTGCATGACTACTGCTGCATGGCGGAAGTAGCTATATATTGGTCCTTTTCTTACTTAGGATGGACATCCGCAAAATAACGCCTGAATCCATTAGATAATCTTTTAAGTAACTTACACTTCGTACGTTAATTACATTGGATTGTCACAGCTCAATAACAAGTTGCAAGGGAATAAGCAGCAGCGTCCTATGCGTACCATAATACCACACTGCGATTGTCAACCTACCTGCCAAACGAGTCAATTATGATATATCCCCCCATATGCTTAGGAGACTTATGTCTTGCAATAGGTATCTATGAGTTGAAACGACGAGGCATGATCAGCGGTCTTATCAGCTACTAAATATATCCATTCCTTTATATTTTCGGCAAAGATTAAAAGCTTAATATTTCTTTTGACAATTTAAATGTAATTTATTTTCATTTTGTTATAATTTGGAATATATCGTTTTCCGTTTTCCCGTAGTTATCGAAACATTTCATTACGAATGTGACAGTGTATAAACCACTTTTATCTTCTCGTATATTTTACGAATGCTGTTTATTGGTCAATTATATTAATGAAGTGTTTATTTTGTCGACGAGCAATTTTTAATTTTCCTGGTATCATATATATACAGGTTCTTGTAGAATCAAAGGTTTTGTTATCTTGGACATTCACCGAGTGAAATTTCAATGGAGCCTGAACATAAATCCATCTTATTGGCTTAGCTTCCCGTAATACTTACACATATTAGCGAGCAATCTTGTGTTTGTTACCACGTGGTAATTTATACAAGAGAAAACAGTACTTCTAGGAACCTAACCAATCCTTTTTGTACATTTGATTTTTAATGTTATGAATGTAAAGGTTTTGAAAAAGTTAATGTATATCATTTGCTGACATTTACTATTTGAATATACCTTATTCAAAAATTTATTGTTCCAGAAATAATGAATATTTTATTCATAAAAGCATTTTCAAAATTCAAAATACTATATTTAAATGAATTATTGTTAACTATCTTTTCCTGCGGAATTTGTATCGACTAATATCATTGGCTTGTTGAATACCTGGAAAAAAATATAACATGAATAATCACTTTTACGTATATTGACTTTAAATGGAAATAGGTGTAAAAATTTAAAAGCCTTTTGCTGATAAATGAGCTATACATTCGCCCATTTAAATCTTTTATACTCATCTCCAGTCAATTTGCATATTAATATTAATAAGATATTTTAAAATTGATAATTTTCTGAAATGCTTGCCATTAACAACCATTCATACAATTATAAATATTAAACAAAGATATAATTATTATATACATTCAAGAAGCGAAACAGAATCGATAGAATTTATAGCTAAAAATTTTCAACCAAGATTTTATGTCCAAACAGTGTTTGAAATATTGTTAAAAAGTTTTTTTTTCGTTTATTTCGTATCGATCACACAAATTATGAATTAAATAAATTGTATGTACATTAGGCGCGGAATCATATGTTCGGATTTTTAAAAGAATATAGAATATTAAAAGAAAAACCAAAATACACTGATTATTTGAAAAATGAACATTTTGCATGAAGTTAATTATTCCGAGCTTCTTAATTTGAGGTAAAGGGTTGGAACCCCGCCAAATGAAAACTTCTGAATTAAATTTAAGAAAACTTCTACCACTATTGATATAAGAATTAAAATAAATGACCACTCCAGAACCATAAGGCCCTAACCGCCATGTGTTGTACGCCTTATGTCGACTGCCCACTAACAATTCAACCTACAAATTCTGGTCTATTTTTCCTTTGTTCAGGGTCGAACGTACTGCGGCTGTAAGATGGTGATTATGACAATGAGATATTATTTTATTTTATGTAAAATTTGATTAAGCAGTGGTAAAGTATGAAAAGAACTTTGAAATATTTATATTCGTATATTTATAAAATCGATTTATTTTAATATAATGCTTGTGTGTATCAACATCGGCTCTGCTTATAAAGAGAGAAAAAGAGAGAGAGAGAGAGATCAAAGTAAAGGTTTTTTTTTCTAAAGCAGCAATAGGCAGGACACATCGCTCGTGCAATCGATGGCAGTTAGGTTCTTCGTTCTTTCAGGACGAGTAATTAGGAAACTAAGAAAGAAAAAAAATTGTGAATAAGTAATAAGTACTCTATCGTTTTTAGGTACAGGTCAATTGCGACTAAAAATAAAAAAAATCGTTATTTTCAATTTTGTATCAACCGATTACCTCTCGTATTACTCTTACTCATTCGTTAAAATTTTAATTTCCAAATTGATATCAATTTTAATTAGTTCTTTACGGTATAAAATAGAATTGGAATCATGTTGAACTAAATTATTCATAAACGTTGATTTGAAAGTAATTAGATTTAATTTGAGTATTTTTTATTATTAATTGATTTAAACGTGGAGGGCTATTATAGCATATATACAGATTTATATTGGTAATATCTTTCACGAAGTGTTTCGTGAATTTATTTAATTAATTGCGTTGTAGAAAATAGACTATTCTATATTTGATTATTTATTATTAGTTTCAATTTTCATATATTTTGAATAAAGTCAAAAAAAGTAAACAGGATGATAGGTATTATATGTAAAAGATTTAAAGGGACGTATGTATAGGTTCAGAATTAATAACTAATCTAATAATAATATTGTAAAAAATGCTTTTCGAAAAATCATATTTCTATACATCAAATTATTTTTTTTTATACAATCTGTTCCTTCAGACTATGCACTGGCAGAAGTTATTGGTCTGATGCGTTTCAATAGTTTTTTTTTTTTAATTTAGTATATTTTAGACAGATCATATTATTCAAGGTGGTTGGAAATGAGTGTAAAAAGTATTAAGGTTTTTACTAACAAATAAGTTATACGATCACCCCTTTAAAGGTTTTACACCTAGAAGCAATCATCCAATAGAATTTAAGTAAGTAAATTATAACTATAAACAAAATAGTGTAAAAAGGCTTAATACAAGTATATTAAAATTTACGAAACGAAAAAGTGTCTTGTTAAAATTCATCATGTTTAAAAAAGGAACTCATAAAAGATACCTTCCCACTCAGTTGATCGCCAACTGAATCAATAATTACAAAGCAATAAGGTAAATTTAATGCCGTTATATAAATAGAACAAAGTGTCGGATCTAATTACTTAAACACGTTCTGGTTTTTTGTCGTCCGAAATTCTAACTGGTTTCTGAACTTCGATTCGTTAGTAGAATATATAGCCTATAAGTAAAGTTCATTTCGTCATTGTTTCACATCATACACGCTCGCTGAGAGGTATAAGCCTGCATACCAGAATCGCCAGGGGGTTGGGAATCCCAATTTTGGTATTATACGCAGAAGATACTGCTACCCATCCCCAGGAAACTTATATGTTGGTAGTGGCAATTCTTTATAATCGATGCACAAAGTGTGAATTATATAAAACTGTATCCCGAGATTCGAACACGCGACCTACGATCGCAAGTGTCAGTCCTCTACCGCTGAGCTTCCATTGCTCTTAAATAAATTAAATACATATGTAGTTAAAGTTATTATTTTGTATTTCGGTTTAATACACACCTAGTTCAAAATAAATACATTTAAAAAACTTTTAAGTTAAACGGTTTTTTGATACTCAAATTTTGGTGGTTGTGGAAAAATATGTACCTATTCCGCCATATTGGAACGGCGTCCATCTTGAATTTTAAATTTTGACATAATCATCGTGTTTTACTAGTTTAGCCCTTTCATTTGATACCCATATTGGAGGGGTTAAGGAAAAATATGTAATCCGCCATTTTGTATCGGCGGCCATCTTACATTTATAATGTTATTGATTTTATTATGATGTATTGTCATCTAAATTAAATGTGTGTACCAAATTTCAGATCAATCTGACAACGGGAAGGTGCTTAAATTTCAATTTCTAATTTTGACCCAAACAAATAAATTTCGTACGGGTCGAATTAAAGAAAACCGTTTTAAAATTAGGTCCTCCAGTACGTTTAATATTTGCTTGATGTTTCAGTTTATGAATATTTCAAAAAATTTACGTTCTTAACTACTAAGTCGCTAAAAATACCATCACAAAAGAAGCATTAAATTGGTCCTATTTCATCATCAACGTCATATCAGCTGATAGACGCCCACTTCGAGGCCTAAGCCTTCCGAAAATATCGCCACGAAGACTGGTTTTGCGCGGCCAACATCTAGCGACTTTCCACGATCTTAATTAAGCCGTCCATTCACCTAACAGTGACATACCCATATTGCTGTTCTGTGAAAAACTTGAAATAACTTTAATATCGTAGCCTTTTCAATTTTCTTTTTCTTTTTTCGTAACATTCAATACTGTCACGTCGATCCAAAAGGATATTTAAAATGCAATTCATTTAAAATAACACTTTAAACTGTCATAGTGGTTTATTGTATCAATAATAAAAATATCTTTTTCTTTTACACGAAGTAATTAAAAATATATTCGGCTATCACAGCCGCATTGTTTTACACAATAAGTTTTACCGTTAAGAACAATCTTATTATGGGTAACTGATAAATGTTTGTAGGGCGAACATTTCCTATTAAACGATGAAAACCTTAAATAAATAGTTTACAGCGATAAATTAATAATGATCCTAATATTTATCGATGCGTATCGTAATATAATTGTAAAACATTCTGTACAAACATAACTGTTCATAAACTATTCCCTACTAATCCTATAAACTGCAGTTGCTTTTGTACAAATTAGCGAACAATAAAACATATCCAAAAATTTTAAATTGTAAACAGTTTTCTTGTTCATTATTGCACCGATACAAAGCACAAATAATTAAAGGTTAAATAGTTCTTGGTACAAGAAGCGATATTTCCCAGAGGACGAGCATCGCAGAAATTTTCTTGTTAGGATAATATAATTTGAAAGTCAAATATGTTTTGTTGCGTTAGGTTGTACTTGAGATTGTTGGTGAATGTATTGTAATATATTTTATTTTTATTAAACAATATAATAAACATTTCACATGTTCTTCTATCTTTTAATTAAGACGCAATCAGAGCTCAACTATTTTAAAAATTTTCTCGTTTTTTTTAATGTATTCTCAGTGCTAACCAAATGGCATCTGCAGGTCCTGTTGGTAGGAGGTGCAGAGTGCGCCTAGCCTAAAACCTCTTTTTAAAGTAGCGAAGCTTGATGGCACCTGGAGGCGACTCAGGTCAGGCTTCTGCTTATTTATATTTTACCAGATTGGGAGGCTGCCGAACTCTTAAATTGCTTCAGTCAACGCTCCATGAAGTGACTAAGTTCAAACGCCCTCACAAGGGGACCACGGCTAAGATTGCTCGTGGTAATCCATAGCTTGAGGAAATCGACTACAGAAGTCATCTTTCGGCGCTGTCCGAAATTACAGCGACACGAGCGCCATCTTTAAAACTATGCGACAATTTTTTTAGTAATAATCCTTTATTTAACTTTTAACTAATTCTTTATTTAAATAATACGCTGAAAATTTACGAAATAACGTTAAATCAAGAAGTTTATCAAGTGTTACTCAGTCATTATAAATCAGACGAATGAAATCGCAAATCAAGTTACATTTACATGTTATGACTTCACGGCGCCCGTCATTTAAATATACGAATTATATAACGGTAACTTGCCGAAATCTGAGGTCCCGGGAATACATAATTAATTTTCTTAACTAAATAATGAAATTATAAAGTTAAGTTTTTATTAAATGTATTTAGCTAACGTATAAAGCGTGTGTGTTTCTTAAATTTCGTTACAATATGGTTCTGTCACGTTGAGCTGTAGTGTTTTTTATTCATTTAATACTCATTCCCCCAATCAATTATTGGGACAGGGATATAAACTTTCCTATTTTCACCCTCTCCCTCTCATCCTTCACTCATTTCTCTCTTTTTTCTTTTCTTCATCCTTGTCGTTGTAGTGGTTTAAGACTATTACAGGGTAAATTTTATTATTGTGAAATGCACACTATCTGAAGTATCTCACATACACAAACGACTAAGAAAAACATACTAGGGTCATTGATATATAAAAGGCTACCATTGGCATCTTTCTACAATGTTCATTAAAAATATCGTTCGATTTAGTCGATCAACTGGGTAAATAGATTAGTTTCGTATTATTGTATGTTCATTAAAAATTGATAGTAAATATATATTTATTAACATTTAACAACTTACTTTACAGTTTATTAATAGAGCTCAAAGCTTAACGCCTGTAGCTTTGGCCCTTATATTTTGTCTATCAAAAGAAATATCTATAGATCACTGTTAACATTTGTTAAGATGTTATACAAAATTACACCAAAAAAAAAATAATAGAAGATAATCAAATGTGTTTTGGAGTGGAGATCACGGAACAGCAAGCACAGCGTATAGCATCCGCAGACAAGGTTACCACATAACTTGAGTCATCATAACCATATAACCGGTCCTATACATAATCTACGGTGGTGGCCTATGTCCAGCTGTGGAAGTCCAATGGCTGGTATGATGATGATAAATTATTTAAATTCTCTAAATATTAAATAAATAATATTTGTAAGAATTATTACCAAAAAGTCTAATGAGTTGCATGTTCTTCTCAAATTTTAATTTTAGTAAAATTAATTTTATTACGTATCAAAGTTGAATCTTCTGGAATTTTCTCGACGTACAAAAATGGTCACTGTAATTGATCTAGAAAAATATGGATAAATGAATATACTTCAAACAAAGCGTATGATAAGTTCTGTGGGAAAAACGTCAAATCAATGTATTTTAGTTACAAACTTTAAAAATTTTTCAGGAAGGGATTTGAGATACACAGACTAGATCAAGTGAATATTAAAACAAACATAAATCGCTACATTGCTTGTCATTTATTTAAGAACGCTTTAAACTGTCGGCAGTTGAAGAGTTGAACTTTTCCAAAAACATATTAGCATTAAGGTCAAGCTGACTAAGATAAATTACCATCGCTTAGCTACTTAACTAAACTTTCTAAAATATGGTAAAGGTCTTCTGAAACTACTGAAGTGGCCCAAGCGTTTGTCTGTTGCAAATGAAAACCATTCCTCACTTCCGACTGGTACGGGTCGGGTTTGTTTCGGACTGAACTGTGTTATGCAATAAGTATATATGAACATATAATTGTTATAATAATTGCTGTGATTTATTTTAAATCACCATATGTATTTCTGGTATGCTGACGACATTTGTTATGAAACTGTTAGCTAAAGTTGTTACTGCTGTCAGCATACTTCTTTTTAAAAAATTGAATAAATTAAAGGTTTATTGAATTATACTACGAAAACAAAAGAAATTTTAACTAAAGTTAAAAATTACACGGTGTGAATTAAATAATTATATAATAATTACATTCGCAAGTCTCAGTCCTCTACCGCCATGGTTTTTATCTAAGGTTATTCTAAAGTATGTCTAATGTATTCTAAGGTAAATTTTAAGGAATCTAAGAATAATACAACCTTCTCTGGAACGCGCGTCCCCTCGAAAAGTGAAGGTTCGATATCTGTTGCTTGACATGCTGACGTGATCATCACGATAATTGTTTTTTATTGTTTATTATATTTATTATTTACTAAATGTTAATGTTATGGAGTATATGTATATGTAAAAATTTAATTAAATGTATTACATTATATTTACATATAATTGTAGCTTCTAGTAGCCATTAGTTAATTTATGTGATTTCGTTTTCAACCTTCAATATTATTTTACTCTTTTCATTTTGATTTCCTTTATTTATCTTTTGTGATATTTAGCTATTTCACGTATCTTCATTTATTTCTTAGTGCATCAAATGGTTGACCACTAGAAAATGCCTTTCGCATTAAATTCGTCATTATATAAACATTGTATTAGTGTTTAAATAAATTAATGAAGGCTTTCATGTCATAGTATATTTTTTACTCATTTATTAATTGAACTGTTCAAGGTGTGGTAATACGGAATTTAAAGCCACGTTCAGAAAAGAAGAGTGAGAACTTGTTACAAATAAAGCTTAAAGCTTGCAAGGAAAGTGTTTTCAATTTTGGAACGAGAGTCTAACTAGTCGTGAAGAGAGGGCTCAACTCTAGTACGGAACGCTTTGCACCGAAGTCTTTTCGATTATATTTTAAAGTAACCCGCACATATAGTATTTTTATCAACTAGTGTTAAGGGAAATTGGATAGTCTTTGAAATGCTACAGATGTTCGAGTATTGGTCTATCAGAAACAAAGCAGCATACCCGTATACTACAAATTTAATTTAACGGCGACATACTACAGATTTTATTTATTTATTCATGTAACCATGCACTTTAAAACATGTATATCAAAGAGCTGATTGAATAAAAACTAAAATCATATTCTTTACTCGTTTGTATGCGAATCGAGTCAACTCTACAAATTGGATAAATGGTAAATTATATTTTTAAATAATAAAAAAATAACAGGTATTTATACACACTTACGTTCATACCACAGTATTTTTAAAAAAGACGATTGGATCAAAAGTGATAAGTGTTAATTCGAAGTTAAATTAATAGGATTTTATAAAAAAAATTCATATTATGTACCTTCATTTAAATTTTTAAAATAAAAAATGTGTATTACGTCTACTTTATTTATGTGAGTCAATTCGGTTGCTCGCGGGTGTACAATAATATTCTTTGATGTAGCCGTTTGACTGCTACACGGTGAAAACCGCTAAGCGGCGCTTTTGCGCTGTAAATTTCAGTGTGCTTTTCTTACTTTTAGATTTGCGCCACCCAGTCCCAATGCTACACAAATAACATATTTAAATTTATTTTTAACAACATCAATGCTTAAAACCACCGTAAGGCAAAATTGTACGAAAAGAATTATTAAGATTTATTTATAGTAGTCTAAATGAGAATGTTTTATTTGACAACATCTAATCACAATATGTTCCATAGTTTTCACGCGTTGTTGCAAGCATTGCTTAGCGGTGATATGGTTAATATACATAGCTATGAGAATTCTAAGCGAGTTATTATATGTTAAGAGTCCATTACATAGTATGGTATTGTTGCTGTGATAAATTTCTCAAATATTCATTGTATAATGAAATTCATTTACAAGCTTTCATGTTATTTCAAGAGTAATTTAAGTGTCGGTCGACGCGCAGCGCGTATCTATTGGTCGGATCAACGACATTGTCAAGGTTTCGAGAATTCGCTGGAAGATGTTCGCATGCAGTGTAAGATTGGTCATCGCGGCGATGTTTGGGGAAAGCCTGTGCTTTGCAGTGACTCGACTGATATGATAACAATGATGAAAAAATTGTCATTTTCATGCCTTATAAACTTTATATCAAACTCAACAACACAGAGCAGAATCTATAAATGCCAACAAGTCAACTGTGACTGTCATTAAAAGAAAACATGTCCGAATTAACAAAAGAAGAGCGATAACCCGCGATTTATATAGTCCTGTACATAATGTTACAAGAATTTACAAATGAATACAATTACTTACTCTTAAACACAATTCAAGTATAAGGTGATAAAAGAATTGAGGTTAGAATTAGGAATTCCGTAAAAGTAGAATGAATGTAGCCGACATAGTCCAACGGAATAGCAAGCTAAAGAAGCAGTGGTCGATTTAGGGTTTTTGAGTAAATACAATCACCCACAAGGTGGAGAGGCGGCCTTGTTAAGGTTGTTGTAAGATATAAGATACAAGAAGTTTTCAAATAGTCCTTTTATAAATCTATGGAAAAGGCCTTTGTCCCAGTAGACGTTCTGCAACTTAAATGATGATTATGAAAGAAATTGTATAAAAGAACTTTAGCTTACAACGTAAGAAATTTTTTGCAAAAATTAAGTAAATATTTTTGTGTTGAAATAATTTACAAAATTTTCTATACAATTGATTTTCCACTTCATCTCTGTCTCTCTTTTTAAACGTCTATTTTAGCCGACGCTTAGAGAATCCGCTTTTGAATCAACTCCGAGCTCTTAGTAATTGAAAAATAACTGAACGTCTTTGTGATTTGAATTTTAAAGATAACCCACTAAGCGTTTGAAATTCAAACGAAGTATCCAGTCCGGATTACAATTCAATTGTAATTTTACTGATATTATATTCTTTAATATTTAAAATATAAACGCTAATTAAGTACCATAAAAACCTATATAATGCCATTCGATTATCCCCCTGAATCATTTGAGACCAAAAAAAAATTTACGTCAAACATGGATCTAATACACTGTTGGTCTTTGAAGAACCTTTGTAATACTGGAAAAAATTACTAATTTTTTCGTATTTTTATTCTCTTAAGATTATTAACAGTATGCCAAGATGAATGTAAGTAAGACAAGGATAGAAATTAGAATCAAATTGTGCTATCCTGTGGTGGAACCTCCTACTAAAAGCCACGTGGGTTCCTAGCGCCATGTTCTAATTTGGTAAATAGGATCGTCTTTTTTGATCGTCTTTTTTTTGGACTTTTTTGAACTTTGAAGTCCTTTACACTGTAACATAGTATTTTTCAACCGTTTTTGTCTTGCCGCACCTTATCCTTTCTAAAATTATTACACCTGACATATATAGATTTTATTTTAAATGATTAAACTCGTATCGAGTCCACTATCAAATTGCCCCCCTTAACAATCAAATTGCCCTTCTTTGAGAGCTTAACGCGCCACGTTGGGAAACACTGCTATAACAGGACTGTGTTTCAAGTTTTTCTTCCAGACACAGGAGTGTATTGTATAATTGTACAAAATAGCCCACAAGTGATCTACTAATTTAATTAATATTAAAACTAATTTAAATTAATTATAATTTTGATTAAAAGTAATTTTTTTTTTTCTGTTTGATCTTTCAACCCAATGAAACTTATGAATCTATTTTAGTTGGAAACACATTTAATTTTTTAATTACAAAATTCAGAATGTACACATTGTAAACATTTTGGCAAAATTGATGGGGTATTAAACAAACAGACGCTTCTGTTTTACATGGAAATACAAGGCGAAACCACGAACCATTGTTTGCATCATTATTTAGCATAAGGATGTAAACATTGGTTCATATACGGTGTCGTGGACGCAGTAAATTTAGTGTTTGTCAGTTACTAGGTTCGTAATTTAGGATCCTTCCATACGCGAGTGAATTACGTTAAACAAAAATTCTTGCAATTTAAAATACGTACATTATTTTAATGAAATATATTTACAGCAAGATCCGCAGCAAAAACCCATAACAAATAAATATAAAAGAAAATTCGACATTACGAACTAAAGTACTGATTTAAACAAGTAATTACCAAATTTAAAACTTCAGTATTAATTAAATATGATTTATATAGTGTACAATAAGTATTATTTAACTAATCGAAGTAAAAAAACAGACTAATAATAAATACGCCCGATTTAAAAAAAAAACATTTCCGTCTGAAAGTACTAGAAGTAATGAAAGAAATATAAAAAATTGTGCTAATGGTAGAAAAATAGCTAGGCCCCAAAAAAACCCTATAGCTCGGGTTCACGAGACCCAAAGTATCCCCTGTCTGTCGTAAGAGGCGACTAAAAGGGGATTGGGTTCGCGGATGGTGGGTAATCAACGTCCACTCAATACAAACCCAAAAAGGGCAACAAGGCGAAGTGGTCTGGTGTTATTATGAAACAGCGAAGATGGCGAGAGAGACACAGCTTCCTCCCAGGATGTGTCTAGACATAGTACTGCGGGGCAATTGCGAGTTTCGCAGGAGTTCCCGGGGTCAATCCAAAGATACCGAAGACCTCGTCCGAGGTGGTTTTATTGGGTAGGAGCCTACATAACCTTGTCTTTGTCCTTGAAGGGTATCTTGTGTCCATCCAGATTTCCCATCCCAATACCAAATAAAAGAGGTTTCAAAAAAACTACAACAAAAAGAAAAAAAAACTATTATACACCGAATCCACGCTTTATTTAACATTTAGTCTTATATGTGATACGTTAGAACACCTAATAACACCAAAAATTTAAAAATCTCATATTAATTCGAGTAAATATTTACAATTTGCTTTTTGTTTCATACGTACACAAAATTAATTAAACTTAAGATAAATACTATTTTTAATATAATATATATGTATATTTTTTTAATTAAAAAAAATATTTAACAATCATGCTAGTGTTAAAACTTTAGTAAGAGACAAAACAGAATGCAAATGATTGCTAAAGAACCTGACGGTGTTTGTAAAAATTATCACAAAAATTAAGCTCTCAATGATGGATGCGAGTGCCGACATTGTGAATCCATAGAATTCTTAGAAGTTACGACTTAGTTTATGAATTTAATTAAAGGGGAAATGTATTTGACACGAGTTTCTATTCAATTAGGCTAATTGACTAGCTTTGTGTAATTAGAAGCCTTGTTAAATATGCCTTGAATTACTAATATTTTTAATTAGCATCGCATATAATATATGCATATTTCTATATATGTAAAAATAAGTATTTTTGTATTACACTATGTATAAAATATTTTTTTAAATACTTCTATATTTTTAAATAATTCAATCTATACTTAAACATATTTGATGACCACCAGAAATCACTGCTACTAATAAGAAGTCTTTGTATTTCTTCTTTTACATATTCTATAGGATTTATTTACTTTACTCTTTATCTTAATGTACAACAGTTTAAATAAAACTCCGGTAGTGTTATATAAATGATATAAGGTCTCAAAATTCACAGTTTCTAGTAAAGTAATGAAGATAAAAATATCCAGTTTAAATAGTTAAAATATCCACTTTGGAATTTAATTTCAGAGTAAAGGTGTCTACCTATTTGGGCAAAGCTTTAAGCTTCGCAAACTAATGACTCATTAATTTGCCACCACAAGCGGGTCGCTAGCGCCGCAATAGCTTCTGAAAGTCCGGGACAAACTAACCTAACTTTTTAACCCTACTTTCATTAAATTTAATTCTACTTAATATTATAAAGGTTCGGTCGTAATAAAGTTCAGACTCAAAATGAATTAAAACAATACAAGTTTGCAAGCGTTTGCACAAGCGTACAAAAAAGTTGTCTAAAAAGATACATACGACATATGATATATGGTAAATTTGGTAACATGTTTAAAAACCTTTAAAACATCGTGTAAATAGCAAAACTCTAAAAAACTTTACAAACGAAGTCATAAGAAAATCCGTGTTGTATAATTATTTATACAAACCAAAACAATTAGTTTTTGTAACAAAAAGTAAAAATAAGTATACGGCGAAAATACAATCTAAAAATAACAAAAAAATTTGCGACCATTCTAAAAAGTGTATTTATTCACAGGTGAAACGCGTAAACTTAAAATCTTGCAAAAAAGGCTGTGTAAAAATTATACTCTCAAGAGGTCCTCAAGACGTTCGGGAACATTCTTTCAAACGACATTTCAGTTATAAAAAACCTTCCACATTGTTTGGAAGGCTTGCAAATTCGAACTATAAGAACCATAGCTATTTCTTCTCGAATGATTTGTTTTGATTCAGCTAACGGTTTCGAAGACTTTGTTTTTGCTATATACCAATAAAAAATAACAAGGCGACAAATCTGAACTTCATGATGGTCATAAGTTCACCCCTATTTTCTATGGATTTTCATGACAATTTTTCTCGTAAGACCTCATGCTTGAATTCGTAACAAGTGGCCTTGTTTGGAACATATATATGGATTTCTATTCGTTGAGTTGATGAAGCTTACAAGTGAAGATTACAAGTTATTTAAATTACAAAAAATTACTTTATGGTAGCCTATTACTATTATTTACTTTAATATTGTTTTCACTTTGGCCAAAGGAAACGTCGTAATTAAGCACATATTTTCGTGGAAGACAGATGGTACATATAAGGGATGGAAAAATGTGAAAAAAATAAAGAAAGCCTTTGGGTGATCAATGGATTTCTTTATTTTCTTATCGGAAGAAAGTTTGGTAGCTGATTAAAAAAATCTCAAAAATCTTTATTATATAAGTAGATAAATTGATTTTAATTTTTATTAATTTATTATTTATAACTTCATGAACGTATCGCATTTAATTTTGTTATCTTGACGTTAAACCGTCAAGTCGATGTAATGCCACGAGAAATATATAGAGTGTAAAGATTGTTATGCTGCTAATAATAAAATAAAGAATTGTGTCGGGTATTTGCTTGACTTGACTCACTTTAAAATTCAGATCATTCATTATTATTTTACCCCACCCTTAGATTTTATAACCTAAAAATATGTTATTGGTTCCATTTTTAGTTTACACTTATAAAGTCTATGACAAAAGCAAGCTTTACTTTGTATTCATATGACTACGTTAAAATATGTCATGTGCTAATTTTACATCCAGACGTATAACTAAAAAAGATAGATATATATTTGACTATAACAAAAACAGGTGTATTTTTCAAAATTAATATTATATTAAAGTATCCGTAACATTGAAAAATTGTGTTCCCGTGATAAAGGACTGTCTTGCGATCCTAGGTCGCGGCTTCGATACAACCTTATACTATTCGCATTAATTATATAGAAGAAGAATAATTATAGATATATATAATTTTAAAGTATTAATTAAAATAAATAAAAAATATGTTTTGTTCTTTTTATATTCCGTCGTCGTTCACAACACTTCCTGCTTCTATAACTTATATACCCTGACTACACAAGCTCATAATAAGATAGTTATTATCATAATTACCCAAGAAATAATTTATATGGCAAAACGTTTGTTGTGAAAGTAATATATTTATATATATTATTACTTAATAATTCTATAATTTTCTTTATCATTTCTCATAGAATAGTTCGTTCGACATTTTTTTCATAATGATATTTTTAATAAAATTAACAATAATATTAATCCTCAGTATTTGACATAAATCCAAACGCTACTTAAAATCAAGTAAATGGAGAGAAAAAAAACTTATTAAAAATTATTTTTCAATCATACACGCGTCAATAATGTAATTCGAAACGTGAAGAGTAATACATCCATTAGATTAACAATGTAATAAGATACACGCGCTTAAATATTGTCGTGGGAGGTGGTGCTATCAAATATATTATGTGTCGCGGAAATTGGCGAACATTTTTATAGAGAGATATGAAAATTGACGTGTAAATAAAGACGAAGCAGCTGAACTTCGTTTCATCGATTGCTATTATCAATTGTCGACATTGGGATTCGAACCTACGGCCTGATGCCTTAAACAAACACCTCACATCGCTCGGTAATGCTACCTGATTGTGGTAGACAAGCCTTTTCAGGTTGTAGTTAAATGAATGCCCTACTTACTTCTTTATTGTAGTAACTTCAGCCTTAAGACATCTACAGCTCTAAAATAGGTCTGGGTTGTCTATCTAACTTGTGTTCTGACGGCCTATGCTGCGCTTACAGGTTTATAGTCTTCACTTTACAACTTAACTCCCTTATAGATGTTTGTTTTGCCTGCTCTAAGTTGCCCACTCCCACTACAACATGCCAATCCACTGGACTATAGTGGTTACTTTCGTTCGACTATTGATCTCCTCGTTCGACCTCCCAGAAAAATCCCAAGCATAGACCACTTTCTATGCCTGTCGAATTTGAATTTTCCAATAAGTGCTTGGGTAAGAGGTTAGACAACCTCTTAACAATAAATGCCGTAGGCAGGTTTAAGTGCCGTTGGTAATCACTGCCACCACACATAAGTCATAAATATTCTTCTTAAGGTAGTAAGGGATATTGTAGGGAAAGACATTTTATAGTTTCCCAAATGAACGGATGTTGCTTTTCGTACTTTTATAAAACAATCGATTTTTGTCTCTATTATATTTTTATCTCCGGAAAAGGCCGATGTTTTAACCGACATCCCGTATCACTTTTAAACGTTTATTTTTATTTATACACCGTGCAAAGGCTTCGAGCGGAGATTGGGCGATAAAATTACATGAAAATATCGGTTCTCTTGGGCGCAGGAACATGCTCGTAAAACGAACGCTATAATAAAAACACCGAAGCGATAGCGCGGATCCGATTGCAGTGAACGGCGATAAAAGGACGAAGCTGTAAATATTGAGTTTAATTTATAGATTTTTAGCCTTTCGCGGAGAACAATACTTTGATTTTAATCGCTTTGATACCCTATAGTTGGCGTCTGGTCGGTACCTTGTGGATGGTATCTAAACCGTACTGACGGTCTTCTCTTCTTCTTCTTCCTTCCATTTTCCCTTTATTTGGGGTCGGGTCTCCTTAGCAATTTGCGCAAAGCCACTCTATCCTGGGTTGTCTCTGCATCAAGTTGAAGGGTTTGCAGTTCCTTTCTGATATGAGACCACCACGTAGCTTTTGGACGCCCTCTCCCTTTCTGGAATTCTGGGAGACTTAAGGTAGTTTTAACTAAACCGTACTGACGGTAGCAAGGGAAAAAAAAATTTGACCTTTGTTAATATTTTTCCTACCAACAGTATTACAAATTTCAATGCCACCTCTTTTTCTGTAAAATGAAAAGAATTTATTAAGATATATGAGTTTAAGCTCAATGTTTATTAGTAAATTTCGTAATTTGTATATAAATATACTACTGGAAATTATACTCTGTGATCAAAAAATTACGTGAAATTGACATTTAAAACTCGTGTGCATTTACACAGGGAAGATAAATATCTTTCTTAGGTTGGTAGGACATTCAATAACCAGCTATTCTATTGCCCGTCGCCTTTTTGTCAAAACATCATTTGGCTTAGCGCAAATCATTTTGCCAAGTCGCGTCAAGTCGCGATTGTTGCCGAAATTGCTTAATTTCTTAGACTAACGTCGTTGTGCAACCACCGTATTCACCTGATTTGGCTCCAAACAACTTCAGGATATTCAGTAAAATCAAAGGTCAATGCGATGACTCTATTTTTACACGATTGAGGAGATAGACCAAGTCTTGAAGGCTACACCCGAAAAGACTATTTCACCTGTTTAGGGAATGTAAAAATCGTTAGAAAAAGTGCGTTTTATGGGATGAAATTGATTTGGAAAAAATAATAAAGTATTTACATTTTATTAATAAATTCACCTTAGTTTTTGACCATAGTATTATTTATTGATACTTCCAGAAATTTATCTTCTTGCTGAATTTTCGGAATAATCTACACTAGGCTATATTCGATTGTTGCTAGATGCTGTTAGCCGTTTTGGCTTTCACAGCTTCATCGGACTCAGGGCTCGTCCGAAATCTTCGAGGTAATAAATTAAAAAAAAATAGAAAATCTATCTCAGAAAAATTTACAACCGCTACCAATGATAAGCGGTATTTAAAGTTGTCCGGAGAGGTAGTGACGTATTGTTCTTCAGACGTGCTTCGGAGAATGTTATTAAGCTAATATTTGTAATAAGTTCCACAAGATATCTAAGACGTTCATTTCATAACGCTGAAATAATAACTTGAAACTTTATTCTTAAATAACAAACCTAAGGATCAGTGGCGTAGCTAGGGGGTGGCAAGAGGGGCGGTCGCCCTAGGGCACCACGGGCAAGGGGGGCACCCAAATTATAAAAAATGTTAAAAGAAAAATGAAAACCACGATTTTAACTAGCGATGTCAGAGTTCAGATCTCCAGTGGGGCCTTTTTTTTGCCAAAAATGACATATTCTACAGACTAGTGGGGCCCTAAGAACATTTACAAATTTAATATATGCCGAAACTGGTTCGGTTCGTTAGTCAGACATTTTTATTATTTAATTTTTTTTGGGAGTTGGTATCATTTGAGGCCCCAAACTTAAAAATCAAGAATTTAATGAAATAGGCCAAGAATTTATTAAAATAGGAAACTAACTGCATATTTTTATTGAAAACGAAACGGTTTGCAGCTATTTCAATAGTCCTAAATCATTTGTTTTAACGCAAACAGTCTTGAAGACTTTCCATAAACATTCGATATTTTGTGTATGAATTATTAAATCGTTAGGGTCAACAAAGTGTAGACTGTGGTGACTGTTTCGCGACGTAAACGTTTGAACTTAACTGGTTGTATCACCTCTAATAATAAGTCACTATTTGGATACCGAATGAACATGTACTTTAACAAAATATACACAATCTACAGTACGATGTCTATGTGTTACTTTCAGAGCACTATTCTCAGTGTATATGCAAACTGCCCAAATTATCCATATTTTCTGGTTTTGTAAAATTCGTTTATGTTCATTTATTTTTTGTATGTAGGGGTTGGTCCACCTTCACAATCGTATCAAACGGCCCAAATTTATCGAAATAACTATTAAAAAAAGAATAATCGAATTTATTAAAAAATATATAGATTATACCAAGGCTTCTAAAACTGAGTTTCGGACCCTCTAGCGTGTCTCCTGAAAATTTTAGGGGGTCGCGAGATTTCGAAAATAAGAATTTCTATAAGACTTTTTCCTTTTTTACTTTTTTGTAGGGGGTCGCTAAGGAATCTTTTATCGAATGTGGTCGCGAAAAACTTATAAACCGAAAGGGTATCGCGAGTTGAAAAAATTTGAGAAGCCATGAATTATACCATAAATCGCAGACCTGCTAACATCTGTTTCATCCGAAATATACTTCATTTTCACGCCTAAACAATGTATATATAAAATGCGCATAGTGGCCGAAATCGCCATATGTTAATTTTCGAAATTGTGTTATAAAATAGAGAAGTCTTTTTCTACATGTTTACTGTGAACACCTCATTCGTCCGTCAATAGCGTGGCGAATCTTCCCTTTTCAATATGCGTGGGTCAGCCGCATTCACAATATTTTACAGAAACATTTACTAGTCGGAGTTGGTCATTAGGTTCAAATGCATCCTGTTCGGTGTATGTTATTATATTTTTAAAATTTCGGCTAATTTCTTTTTACAAGGTAATTTTTTCGTTTTATTTTTGGGACCCTCTCCCCAAAGCTACCTACGCCCGTTTTTTTAAATCCTTTAAGATAACTAAATATGTGTTTGATAAAAGTTTTTCCTTCAAGATAGCACCTTATATTTTTTTGTAAATTTTGACCTTCAAGATAGCACCATATGGCGTTTTCAGAAAAAAAGATTCATTTGAGGAGAACACCATATGAAGTTTTAAAAAAACATCCCAAGAGAACACCATATGGTCTTATGTGCCAAAAGATAAGGCCATTGGTTTTTGAAATCTAAAAATTTTTAAACTCGGTAAAAAAATGTGGGGGGGGGGGGCACCTGATCACAATTTTGCCAGGGGCCCCAAATATTCTAGCTACGCCACTGCTAAGGATGCTTATTGTTGGCTTAGAATTATTACAACTATTTATCAAAAAAATAATATATTATATTTCCAAAATTATTAAAATTAAATCAAGCAAGATAATACAAAAATTGAACGTACCAACATAGTTCCCATCTTTTCCTCTGCTACGTATTGCAGTGCAGCTTAACCCGTACTATAGCGCTAGTTTTTAATAAGGTATCCAAGTATTTCATTATTTATTATTTATAAGTACAGTGGTTACTACTCGCAATCTTTAATAGGATATGGGGAGAGAAGAAAATGTAAATATACATGAAAAAATAAAATGATTAAAAGAAAATGTAACAAAATAAAATAAAATACAAAAACAGGAATACAAATGTAAATATACAATATACGCCACGTAAGTTCATGTTAAAAATAGATATATAATTGTTTCTGATATTTTAATGAAAAAAAAGGCTCCATTTGTTTTTACTTCGGCATAGTGGTAGTATATTGAAAGCTGTAGTCTTTTCAAGGTTACTTTTAAGTAAATAAATACCAAAGACGACGATGCATATCAACGTATTTTATAATTAACACAAACTGTACTGTGCTGTACCGGTACACCAGGCCAAATCTGACTGGTAACCAGGTGCAGGGACGAGACTGTCCTTCCTTACATCATTAGTAATGGTCACATTTGTTCCCCAGATAATAAGATCACTATATTTAATTCTGGTAGTCCCAAAAACATCTAGCGTTCTACAAAATCTTATTGCACTCAATAGTTTCTAGTTGATAGAAATGTGTGGAACTAATTAAGTATGTAATATATGTATTGAGCCATCCATTTTAAATGTTGATATTATAAAGTACATTTCCAAAAATTTTTAAATTTCATTTAAAAAACAACTGTTGAAGAGTCCAGCTCTCCTCAGCAGATCATCATTCCGAGCGGCTAGAAGAATAATGAATAAAATAGTTAATGATTCAAATGTGTGTTTAAATGCAAACTTAAATAAACATATGTTTAATTTGAATTTATTATTTAAAGTTATAACTAGAAAGATAAACATGTGCATAACAGCAACCGAAGGAAGCTATTTCAGAATTTTAAATAGCCAATGTAAATTTAGTTTACCAAACCGTTATTTACATTCAAATCACAAAACGCAATAGGTTTTAAACTAGTTTTATTGCTCGCTAGATGTTCACAATTTGCAAAATGCAATGGACAAATTTTGAACATAAAATTTTTAAGCGACAGCAATTCGACTGCGCCGTGCAGGCAGTGATTCATTTTGGTACGGATGTGCGTCACATCCGCTTTTGTTACGATTTAAAAAAAAATTGGGAATTTATTCACTTCCGAGACTAGTACGGAGAGGGTTCAATTATCGAGTACGAAGTTTCGAGACCTAGTTTTTTTTTTTAATTTGGTTTTCAACATTTTCCTTTATATTTCTAAATATATGTTTTAATTATACTTACACATCCACGGTATTAACGCAACAGTAGAAAAGTATGATCATCGTTGATGAAAATGTAACTTTTCAGATGTAATTGTTCTCATCAAATTTGTAAACATCTAAAGAGTTTTTTGAGCAGTGGTAGAGAACTAAAACTTTCAATCGTAGGTCGCGGGATCGATACCCGATTTTATGTAATTCTCACTTTGTGTATTAATTATATAGAATTTCCGCTCTTCCTAAACAAGTTTGAGAGGAATGGCCCTAATACAATGCAATCGCCAACCCTCCTGTCAAACGATTATGGCATTTCCACCCATTGATATCTTTGATAAAGGCTTGTGCCTTGCAGTAACCGTCTACGGGCTGAAACGACAAAAGAGTTTTTATACCACGAACGAGTTTATTAATTAACAATAAATTTAATAATAAACAAATATATATGCTATCTTTCTTCATTCCTTTTTTTCCTCTTCTTTTGGTTATTCCACTTTGGATCATTTATATCTTTTTTCTTTTGCAATTATAGTAAACAATGTAATACACAGGAACCCTTTTTTTGTATAAGACACAGGATATGCCTAGTTTAGATACTAGAATTAACATGATAAAATGATACACTCTATTGTTTTTAACAAAATAAATATGAAAGCTTTAATACTTGTTGACATTAATGGTACAATTAAATAACGTTGAATATGCCAAAAACGTTCGCCGTTTCAGTGTTCACACTCCAAGTAATATTTATTTGTATGATTCGTTCTGACGCCACGTTTTAATATTCATTTATAACATTGTATATTATTTTAAAATATTAAAATAATATATAATGATAATATTTCCTAATAAAATAATATTTCCTAATATTATTTTATGTACCCATAGCTTGTTGCATACAAAAATCAAAGTGCCAACCTGCTTGCCAAGTGTCACGATAATGATATATGCTTCATTGATATCTTTGAGGGAGGCTTTTACCTTGCAGTGGGCGTCTATGGTCTAAAACGCTTTTTCTGAAATGTTAAAAAATTTAACAGTAGTTTTTAATATTTTAAAGTAGTACATTAATCAATTAATTCCTATTCTACAAATAAAAATAATTAATATCATACTTCCTTTACCTGAAAATACCTGGAGAATTGCCTGAAGATGCACATCAACAGCTGTTTATAAGCCCTCTCTGACTTGTTATGCCTGTGTCTGCACAAGTGTCTTCTGACGACTTCATTACAGTCGAACCATTTCAGAACCTTAAAGTCTCAAGCCATGGACAGTTTTCTTGAGGTGTCTTTTGATTCAAGTGAATCATATTCGATATAAAAAATTGTTTCATTATTTATGTTTATAAATATTTCATTTGTTAGGTAAAATTTAAATATGATGTATATACTCTAATTGCAACATACTTATTATAATGGCAGCCGACATACGCCCACTGCGAGGCCTAGATCTATCCTAAAGATCGCTATGATGACCGGTCTTCTAGGACTTCCCGTAACCTTTATGGCGTCGGTTCACCTGGTGGAGGGTCTACTCTTGCCACGTCTATCAGCACGTGGTTACTCGAACCATAATAGTCGTAAAAATATATATATCATTTAGCTGATCCCGCAAACGTTGTTTTGCAAAAAAAAAATTAATTAACAAATAAAAAATAAGGGTTTATCGTACAGGGGTAAAAATTTAGGGTTGTGTGTATTTTTGTTTGCTGTATCGTAACGAAATAAAAACAAAAAAAAACGTCAAAAAATTAAAAAAAATTTAAGGGTGAACAACCTTTATCACTTAGGGGTATGGAAAATAGATAGTAGCCGATTCTCAGACCTACTGAATACGCATATAAAATTTGGTAAAAATCGGTCAAGCCGTTTCGGAGGTGTTCAAGTTAGATATTAATTATTGACATTTCTTTTTCATTGTCAAATCATAATCCCTATACATCCCAATTCTCGATTTCAAAATTAATAACGATTTAAAATAGTCACTGAAGTGACTTTGATCACTGACTTCTGAAATAATTACTCTCGAGATACTCTAGAGATACCTATCGTGAAAAATCAAATCGGGAAAGGAATATTGAAATTAAAAATTCTCCGTTCGTGATATGACATTTTTATTATTTCTTTGATAGCGTTTTACTCTCCATTACATATATTGTTTATTGATTTATTTACAACTTTTTATGTTCGTATAGCGGCTTTATGCCTTATCGGTAATCCTCTACTATTTTTTATTTGTTTTATTCAATAGTCTATTCCCACTAGCATAGTGGCTTATTGTCCTTTCATATATTTTATAATTAATCAAATTTGCAAACATTTTCTGCCCTGTCATTGACTTTCTTCCTATTAAATATTTAAAACTCCTGTCTATTATTTACTCTTGTGTTATTTTTAAAACTAGCTGTGTCTTCAACTTCATCCGTGTGGAATTTAACAAAAAAAAATATTTAGTTCTTTTAGGGTTCATTTCGTTTAGGAATTTTTCTAAAACAGTTACCTGCAAGTCCGGTCTAAATCGCTGCAGCCATTTCAGACATTAGCCCGTACAAACATGTTATTTCAACAATATTATTTTGGTATTTGGTACTGTATATATATTCAAAAGGATATAAAATTTAATATATGACTATTTTAATATTATAAACAAACACACAAATTTTATTTATTTGTATTGATGTTTTACTTATTTTTATTTACAAATGTATTTATAACTTTGATTTTGATCACTCCTTTACATTACTGTAACATATATTTAAGTAAGTTATATGATTCTGATACTTTTTACTATATTTATCTGCAATTTAAAAACAATAATTTATGAACACCTCACTACTTATCTGTGATGAGTTCCGCAAATACGTTAGTTTTAACCCTTCTTTCAATATTTATATAGAACATAAAGCGAGAACGTGCGCAACTGTTTTCACGTTTTCAGGGTCGCACAGATAGGTCAGCCAACACTTGAATTCTTTGCTAGTTAACCTCAAAAAATGGAGAAATAACAAGCAGGTGGTTTATAAAATTCGTGATTATAATATAATGCAAATGCATAGTAATCTGTAAATATAAAAATAAATGTGTGTCTGTGTATCGGTTTGTACTCTATAGAATCAAAAACTATATATCCAATCGCCGTGACAAATTTTGTAAATTATTGGGTATATCCCCGGGAATGTTTTTGAAACATTGTTTTTATCAGTTTATTTTTTGAGGTATGAAAATTGCCTTTCTATTTAGATTTGAAAATAGATACACAAAACAACAACGCATATATATATATATATATATATATATATACATATATATATATACATATATATATATATATATATATATATATATATATATATATATATATATATATATATATATATGATGATATGATATATATGATGCAAAGATATATTATATACATACAAAATCATACAAAAATACAGGATTATCGGTTACAGATGTAAAAATCCTTAGTCTCATTTATCAACAAAAAGCTTTAAAGCTTTTACAAGTACTTCATATTGTTAATAAGTTACAGCAATCAAAGTTTTCTGTTGGCTATAGGCCGATAACTTTTATTAGTACAGTCTCCTCGAAGAGATAGTAAACAAATTAATTTTGATACGTAGTCATTCGAATTTTGTAAATACTTTTACTTACTCTATTATCATTACCTTTTTATTATTCTTGTAACTATTTGATAATGAAGACGCTTAATGCAGGCTGCTGATAATCGTAACTCATTTATATTTAGCCATATGTTTTTGATGTAGTGGCAAAAAATTATAAGGGATGTTATGAATAAAAATGCAACATGGCTGGGTAAGAAAAAGGACAAGATTACAAATTGTTAAAAAGTATAAAGAGAATTTAAAAATAATACAACGAAAGTCTAAGAATCCTGAAATTTAACGAAAATTTAAAAACTCAAGATGTGACATGTGATAACATAAGAAATAAATAAAAATCTAAATTGAAACTGTATTGTGATATAACGAACGGTTGTGGCAACGGAAGAGAAGAAAGGTGTGAATAGAATGTAAATAAATTGTAAGAGAATGAAAGGAAATATGTAAAATGATAGAAGAAGAGAAATAGAGATTGTGTTGAAGTCATTCTACGAAATCTTTATTACTCTTTCTATCAAGAACAAAGAGTACGAAGAAAACACATACTGAAAAAATAATTTTTAATAACAAAGTCTCTGTTCTCTAAATGATAGGGAGAGAGGTACGAAAGGACCCAAAAACAGAGCCATATCATGAAAAAACGTGAAAATGTCCACCGACAGACATTCTATGGTAGAAATGGCGATGATGATCATGATTTTATTCGTGTATGTTTAACTATTATTTTAAAGTATTTTTTTATAAAAAATAAATTTCATTAGATTTTAGATTTCTTGACAAATTTCCAGTATTTTCTGGCCATTTCAACAAGATCGTATGTCCACTTTGTAGGTGGGCGTTCAACACTGCGCTTACCAATCTGTGGTCTTTACTTCAGTACCATAAGGTCTCAGCCGCTATCTGTTTTACGCTAGCAAGTATGATTTAAGTTGATGTGGTCTTTTATATATCATTGTTTCTGATTGTACATATTTTATTTGTAATCTCAAATTTCAAAGTTGTCAAACTTCAGCACACTTGTGCATATATATTTTAACATATTTTCAATAGAATAATTTATTATCAATACTCTAATTTTATACATGTAATTTCTTTGACAAATCTATATTCCTGTACGTCCCACTTCTCAATTTTAATATAAATAACCATTACAAATAATATCTGAAATTATTTATATTCACTGATCTTTGAAATAATGGATCCTTTCATTCAAAGAGAGGTACCGCGAAATATTACAACGGATGAAAGGAATATTGAAATTAAAAATTCTCCATCCGTGATATCACATTTTTAACATTTCACCGACAGCAATCTACGCTAGACTTTGTATCATAAATACAATTTTATATACACTTTATAAAAGCGGAACTATGTATAATAATAGAATAGCGGAATAATAGCGGAACTATATATAATAAGAATAGCATTTTATACTTACCTGTTAACCTAGAGTTGTGAGTAACAAGTAGGCAGGAGTGTAAGAGTGTAAAAAAATAATACAAGTTATCTAAAATTTTATATAACTGTATCATTGTTGTATCAGCCCACAGATTCCCACAGCAAGGCTTAAACCAACACTTAAGATATCTATAGGGTGATATACCATAATTGTCACACTTTGCAGGCGGATTGGACCACGCGCATCCTCTGAAAACATACATGTGAGCAGTGGCAATATTTTAATTATTTAATTATCTCTATTGTTATTATGCTAGTTTTATATGCAAAAGTGAATTTGCATATTTACTGTTATATTATAATTACTGTTGTCATATGCAGTATTTTAAGAGAGCTTAATTCGATTGTGATTTTTCGTTTGATACCGTATACTGTAGTTGGGTAGATTTTTTTACTATGTACACACCAATTTCCAGTGCACTATATGTTGTTTAAGCGTTTTTTTATTATATATCTAGCTTTGAATTGTGTGCCTACGCTCTGAAATAATAATGATTTTTTAATTTATTTTTTTCTGTTAAAATGTACACCAAGCTTAATGATGACTTTTGAAGTCAACTGCGGGATGATTTCAAACTTGTTCACCCTTACTGCCAGACTACCTCACTGCCAGAGAAGTATATGATATATATATATATACAGAAATATTTATACGATATTTAAAGGGATATATAAACGTCAAGTTCATGTTATATCGCAAGAAATAGAGAGTGAAAAGGTGGTTACGGTGCCAAAAATAAATTAAAGACATGTCTACGACACAGCTTTTATTGTTTGAAATCCCATGTGTCTACCTATATATATATATATATATATATGTATTTTTAAATCTTGTCTGACTCCTTCTCCACTATCGATATCTTGCGGCTTATAATAGTTCACGAATGTTCCAAGTTACGATATATTGTATCTCCGAAAATGAAGTTTACATATAAAAATAGCTTGTATATGTGTAGGATTTTTTGTTACAATAGAGCTCGGCAAAATTTCCTAAAAGCGACACGATTCTCAGTAGTGATGTAGCGTAAGAAAGACGTTAAGAGGGTTAAAAATCTGTAATAAATCATTATTTTAAAATTAATTGGAAACATTAATTAATAACAAAATTACTAAGATGTAGTTTTAAATGTTTTGCCCATGTTTTAATAAAGCCTAAAAGTTCCACGAGCCGCCGCGTCTTTGAGTGGTCTCGCCGTAAGCCTTAGGTCTCAGGCTGCGCGGCTGCTTTGCTAACCCCCCCTTGCACCTCTCCGCACCTCTCCCCTCCCCTCGTTGACTTTCAATAGAATTAGATCAAGAGACCATTGCATACTTCTCGTAGTGATTTCACTAAAGTCTTTTTCCTTGGACTGCAAATTTTAGCGACGCGACTGCAAAAGGTTTCCTTGCGAACATTTTGAACGAGTTTTAATTTGAAAACTTTATCATTCTTTACTTTTTCTTTACAAGTGAACTATTTCTATTCAATTTTTTTTTTAATTCAGAATTTTAACTTGGAGACGAAATGAAAAGACCGGTTTCGAAAATTACACTCGTGAAGTTTTTATACAAATTAAAAATCTACGATCATTGGGGTGCGAGTGTTTCGAGGAAACTCTGTCCAGTCTTTCTGCGATTTCCAAAATAACGACTCTCCGCCTTTTGTATTACCGGAAAACTTTTTTTCTTACTTGTTCTTTTCTTGTTTTTTTTTTCATAATGCGTGATAAGCCGAGCTCTTTTTATCTTTCAATATAGTATTTATAATAATATTTTTATACAATAAAAATATATTTATCTATATATAATAACTTCTAATTTTCAATTTACTAAGCTATAATATCGTGTACATTACATACAATAATATAATTTACAATTTTTTTCTACGTTATCACTGTAAGGAAGGTATAAAATCTTGTATATAATTAGTTTAACATAAAATAGGTTATTCCTCTCCTTTTTATTATTATTTAAAAAGCTGATTAACATTGTTTTTATGTTTTAATCATTTATTAAGGTGCATGCCTACAATAGGCGAACATATTTAAATTTGTACAATGTTATACGGAATTAATTTAAACTTATGTTATGTTTTGGCGTTGGTAGTCCTATGTAAAACAAATAAATAAATACTACACTTATGTAAATTTAAGGTACAGTGAAGAACCTTACAATAATTACATTAATTGTATAAGACGTTTTTGATAACAAGTAAATTCAAAAAAAAGTTGTTATTAGGTTTGAAAGAAAAGTAAAAAAATTAATCCAAATAATTTCAAAGTAAGGCAGGCTATGTTTAGTCTAAGTTCAACGCTTAGCGATAAGTTGTAGGTGGAGAAACTAGTCGATACTTCAGGTAACTTAGTCCTAATGACGAAAGTTTCTGAGGCTGGGTTTGTTTTAATGATACACATTGTTTTCGAGACTCATGTAACTTATTAAAATGAATTTGTTATTTACTTTCATATCATAAACTGTATTTAGTTTTATTTAGCACATATAGAACAAAATGTAATATATCTGTGGGCATAAGAAACGCAGGTAATTGTTTTGCTAAGTTGGTAGGACTGTCTATAACATTTGCCAACCGCATATTTTAATGCATTTGAGCATCAAGTCTAGATTTATGTAATAATCGCACAATTTTTTGGAAAAAAACGTCATAAATCCGACTAATATAGTTCCACGACTTTATTCGCCCGATTTGACTCCGTACCACTTCTGGGTATTCAACAAACTTAAAAAGCCAATACGGGGAAGCCGTTTTGACACGATAGGAGATAAAAACCGAATCCAAGAAGGCCTTGAAGGCTATAGACTATGAAGGCGGTGAAAATGATTTAGAAGAATAAATAAATAACCTTCATTTTACTAAAAAAAATTGTCATACTTTATGATCACAGATATTTCTTCTAAGTTTTATATAACAATGCAAAAATTTAAATATGTTTGTGTATAGACGTACTCAGCTGTAGTAGCATTTAATTAAATGTTAATAAATTATTACATACATATATATATATATATATATATATATACATACACATATATATACATATATATATATATATATATATGTATTTATGTATATAAATAAATGCTGTAAAAGTTGTACGCATCTTAAATAAGCAGCAGACTCATAAGAATTATTTTATTGTTTATGACATAATTGTAGTGTTTAATTTACATCATACTGTAGCGTACATTTTTGAAAGAAATAATAAAATGTAGCAAACTACACGACTTCCTAAGGAACCTCCTGCTACTCTCAAGCTTGTACTTCTTAAGTGTTATGTAAAAAACTTAAGTTCAATTTCGATTTAACGCCATAATTATTATTAAATCGGCCCATACTGTGAAGTATAGGCCTTCCCCACGATAACCGTTATTGCACTGCCCGCATCTAGTGACTTTCAGCCACTTTAAATATATCGCCTATCGGTGTAATCCTCCCGTGTATTTTAAACGAACTCAATAAAAACACCAATTTTAGTAAATTGTGATACAAAATTACAATACCACAATTTATATTTAATTTACCACAAATTTAGTACATAATAAATTTTGCTTCGTTCCAATTGCCTATTACTTTAAATTAAGGATAAATTTTAACGCTCCGAAGTGGCTATGAAAAGGCTATTGTTATAATTTACAGTTTGGACTCGACAGTCTATGAACCATTATTTTGCATCAAGGGCAATTAATTACCGACGTATTTGTATTGAATTAACAATTTATAAGCGCCCGAGAAACGTTAATGAACGATGTGTCGTGGTTAAGCTGTGCTGTACCCAAACAATATGCATACGAATACAGGGTTACTATAATGTAGCAAATATATAAATACTACTATAGATATTTATAAACGAAACTCGTAAGGACAATTTTTTATAACAAAGTAACGGGAGAATAGTTTTCACATGATTATAAAACAATCTACTACAATAATTAGTATTCGTGATTTTGAAATACAAAATCTAGTGTAGTGCAAAATACTTCCGGATCCAAAAATATTTCACGTTTTTTTTCTTTGATCTACTAAGGTAATAATACCTTATGAACATTTACAAATTTCGCGGGCTTAAGAGAGCAGATAAAAAGAAAAAACTAGAGAGTCTCAGATAAAAGTTTAGTGAAGAAAATGTTACGACGATAAAGAACAAACTGTAGTTACCTGGCATTTGATTTGGTACGTATACACAAAGGTTAATTAGCTATTGATGTAAAAGCCTTAAGCGAGTGAATGTAAAGGTTATTTGTTAGCAATAAGTTTAAAATTTTTATATCATCTTATCACCTGGATAAAGTTATCACTCGGTACCGTTTTATACCTTTATTTTTAATACATTTTCAATCAAGTTTAAAAACATTAATCCGCTTTCAGACACATTGTATAATATATACATGTACAATTAAATACATCGAACTCCTAATGAAACTTTCCGCTTTCCAAAATAGACGCTACTATTTGTTCTTTGAGAAAAAAAAGCGAGTGATAATAGAATTTTCAAATTTATTACTAAACAATTTACATCAGATTTTAGTATCAAATAAAATTTTGATTACTTACTAACCACGTATAGAAAAATTTAATCAGATTAGTTTCGTTTCAAAATAACTCGCTGTTTTTAATACCCGGGTAACTTTGTTCCAGGAAGTCTGAAATTTGTAGATAATGTTTCATAAGCGCTAAAAGACGTAACCTATTAACAAGAAAACGGTTTCTGAAATTATTAGGAACGTGCAATGTTTATATATTACAGAATTAAAGTGTGGCTAGCTTACTAAATTTACGAAGAAAAGTATTTACGTTGTATGAGATTGAATTAATTTTTCGACTCTCGATGTTTTTTTAGACCTCTCCTTCCACCCCCTATTTAATTGGGAACAAGGTTTTGTATTTCTCGATAATTTTTTTCTCACTAGAATTTTTATTTTCGTTCTTGTCTTCCATAGTACACAATATCTTTTTTCCTCCTATCATTCTACAAGTCCATCTTCCTTTTTCAATCATTCCATTCCTTTTGTACATCCTCAAACACTTCAGTTATCCATTTCTATTACAGTATCACAGTTTTAATTGGTTTAATTATTTTCTCGTGCACATCAATTTTATCACGGATTACTCTCGATGTTTACCAATGATTTGCAATACGATATTTTTTTGAGTCTAATCTGTATTCTAGAATTGAAAGAAATTTTCATAATTGCTTTGCGGGTAATAGTTGTAACTGGTTTGCATAGTGTTTAAGAATGATCAAAAGTTTTGTAACCGTTTTGCTAAACGGAATTATAGAAATTTCAATTACCGATTTGTTTAGAACTCAAAAAAATTTTCATTACTGATTTCCACGGTCTTCGAAATTCAAATCTGTCCGGTGCTCAGTAATTAATAAAAATGTTCCGTTACCGGTTTAGTTCGTGTTCAAGTATTAATAAAATCTCTCTTAGTTGAATATACATTGTCTAGAAATGTTCCAAGAATCTACAGTCACTATATTTGCCTAAAAATGAACCGTGGTCCAAAACAAGGAACAGTATCCAAGATTGAATTCCGCGATGTTCTATACGATTAAATAGGATTTTAAATAATAGCGTATGGCTAAAGCGAGTGCTACGCGGTAGAAGGACATCGTAAATAGCTTTCTAAATATCTATATTCACAAACATTTCAATCTTTAAATGTACTTCTGTATGTCCGTATGGTAAAAATAACGACTTCTAATTTCTAATTGAGATTTTTAGTAAAGTTATTACAGAAACTCTTACGTCATTATAATTAAATATGTAAAAAAAAACAATTTGTGTCCAAATTAATAATATTAAGTATTTAATTATAGAAAGTCAAAAAATTAACAAGCACGTGCTGGGTCGATTTTCAGTAAAATAGAACCAGTGTTTCACTCTTATGATATTAAAAATAGTTCAAAATCCCTGACAATCCTACAAAATTCAATACGCATATTAAAATTAAATTGAAATATAATATAATAAAATGAAAAATGACAGGGATTCTTAGCAGTGACCCCTGATTATTTTGATTTCATTTAGGCTTTCTCTAATAAAGTGTATGTGTATAAATCTGTATTGTGAACTTTATTAAAAGATGTGTTGTTGTGGAGTTTCTGCCTGCTTCTTCTTCACAAATATAACACCTTGCGTAGCAGAGTAGAGTCAAAAACAGTTTAAATAATGAATTGAGGATTAATAAGGGTTCTGTAAAGAGTTTCAATGTTGGATAAATTAATTTTATCTTTTTATTTTTTGAGCATATTATGGTAATGTCTTGAGCAGACTTACTGTTATTTACAAAAACATTGACACATGTTCTGTTAATAAAACTTCTGCCACCGGGGAAACAAAGACGAAAAAACTAAGGTGAACAAGTGCTACGACTGAGTAAACGAAATAACTTCAAATTGTATTTTGTATGCTGTTGCCTTTCGGATAACTTATTTATGAATCTACGAATTAGAAGAATTAGATATGAATTGAGAGCGAGCATCAGATTATTCCTAGGTAGAGATTCTTAACCATCATTTATTGGATAATTTAAAATTTAGTTTGGTTGATGGAAGATTCTGGTCAGTGAAGATGGAAACCAATGTAAGGGCGCCTATTAGAACCTATTAGAATTTTAAATTATTGCAGAGAAGTCAATGTACATTTCTTTAGTCATTATTGTTTTGCCTTGGTGTGACGATTCGTTAGAAATAAGAGGATATGACTTAAATCTTTTTAAATGTAGGCGTCATATTAAACATTATACTGAGTTTTACAACGTGACTGATAAGGGAGGTAATAGAGTAAAGGAGGGGAAAGGGACCGAGAGGGTGTGAGGGATCCGGGCTGCAAAAAACAAAAGAAATAAATTTTAAACAGCTCGTCATCCCCGACTTTCATTTGTTTGAATATATTTACATTACTTTACCACCGATATCTCGTTTGCGAGAGGAACTCTTTTTAATGCAAATATGTCATTAATTGCTTCAAACAAAAATGTTTCGATAGCGTCTGAAAACAATGTCATAATCATTAATGGTGATTTTTATGTTTGCCAGAAATTTAATTAAATGTACGTTAATCATCTTAATAATGAAATACACAAACCTACTGAATTAATTTTATGCTCAATGATGCTATGGTTTTTCTTAAAGGGTCCCCTTTTTTGGAGACCGTTACATTAAAATAGGGGTAAACAATCTTTTCATTTTATTTTATTTTTTTTACTTTCTCCATTCATCCTTTACAATCTCTTATATTACAATTTACTTCTGTCCTTCACAATCTCCATCTCCACAGTTAAATCGTCTCCCATACATGACCTTCCTTCCCTTATCTTCTTTCCTAGATACACAGTTTGCTACATCATCACAGTTTATTAAATTATAACAATCTTGACTCAATTTTTCGATTTTACTTAACTTACTATTTCTTGTCGCTTTCGTTTCTTAGTTTTATTTTTACACAATTATAGCTATTTTATTATCTTTTCTTATTTACTTAAACTTTTTTTTTTTACATGACCAGCTTGGGATCTTGTTCTACCCTTTTTGACTTCTTATTCTTGTCTATTGTATATTGTACTACTTTTTTGGAGAATTCTAGGAATATAGAAAGACATTTGTCGTCCTTATCTCAACCTCTGTACCAGCAGAATGATTTTCTGATTTTCATCGTAAGACATCTACCGCCTGTTATAGGGCTTGTTCAAATATAATAGGCCCGATTGAATGCATATTGGATCCTGCGTCATACGACTTCCATAACTATATTATCTGTGGGTGGACCTCCTTTTCCGCGCTCGCAAGTCCGTGGTCTTCACTTCAAAACCGTAAGGCCTTCAGTGTAAATCTTTACTGCTCTCTATTTAGCCTACCCTCTGCCAATTCTACTTTCCTATCTTCTAGGCTACGTCGGATATTATACGTTCGTCTATAGATCTCCTTATTTCCGATTTCATATCGTAGAAAAATTCCACGCATAGCATAAATATGAACACAACATTACACCGGTAATTTTCATTTTATCAAATTTTAATTCAATAAGTTTCGTTTATGATAATTATCCATTTCTTTTTATTTCAAAGTTCAATGAACTTATAAAGCATGTAAAAAGTTACATAACTTCGAAACGATCGTCAGAAGAGTCCATTAGAATCTTCGCGAGCGATCTTTATCTGCAGCGTCGTGTGCCAAATGTCTCGTGAGTTCATACTTAATTTCCTTTTCACAATCTTGTTGGCAGTACCTCGGTGAATATATACCTAATAAGAATCGATTAGACATTGATTCTATAGTACCCTTATAACAATTCCCTTATATGTTAGATAAATAATATTATTTCGAATGGATCATTTGTCGATAAATATACACCATATTTGGTGTACTAGTTGCTTACGTCATTGCGAAGGATCAAGGTTATCCTGTGTGCGTGAGCTGTAAATGTTAGATGCATAGCGCCCGCCAGGAGCCCGATGTGTGTTGTTCAACGTAGCGGGGACATCGTACAAACCGGTCTAATTAGAAGGTCTATGTCAAGCAGTGAACGATGAAAAAATTGTAATTATAGTCATCTTATTTAAGCTATTTTATTATTAAGAAGTTCATTACATAACATAATTCTAAATACGAATGAGAGAGAAAAGAAAGTAAATTAAATAATAATGATTGAAAATATATCCCTGTCCCTAAATTAAAATAAGAGAACGAGAGCCTCCACAACGAGGACTGTATAAAAAATGAAATTTCTAAATACATAAATCAATAAGGTTTTCGAAAGAAGAAAACTGTTATTACAGACAGTTACTGAATATAAATATTTATAAAATAACTTTTAAAAAATAGTAGATTTAAAATCTCAATGTAATTGCTACAAAGATATTAATTATTTATAAAAATAATACTAATTTAATTATATGAATAGATACTGAATAATTAAAGACAGTTAAATACAGTACAATCTTCTTTCTCTCGTTTTTTTAATGTAAAATACGTTTTTCTTTCAATATATTTTGTAATTATTAATTATAACTTAGAATCACGTAATATTTAACTACACACACTGGCGAAATATAAAACGAAAAAGTTTGTAACCACGTCAACTTATTACAGGTCAGTAAGAAAAAGTGATATTAAAAATATGTACGTTCCAAATTCAAATTTTTGACAGCAAACAAGTTTCAAAGAAAAACTGTTAGTGTAGAGAAACTTGGTACTAGTTCATGCGCGCGAATTTCCAAAAGATTACAAAATCCTAGTTAGGCATCATTAAGACAATTTGTTTTCATTATTTAATTTTATTCATTTTAAATATCTATGTATTGTTATTGTAGTGCTAAAGTCTCTAAATTTAAAATTCTGTAGTAGAAGCCAGCAAAATTGATGCACTTTTTGAGAAAAGTTCCAGCCAATCATTGATCGTCTTATGAATTTGACAGACTTTCGCTTGATATCAATAGTGAAAAATATAATAAAGTTTTTTATACAATAAATAATATCCCAACAGTAGACCAATCAGATTACTATCACATCATATTTAAAAATTTAATTATAAATCTTATTTAAACGTCTAACTCCAAAATCTTCAATTTGTGAGATGTAAGACACGAAGTTTTAAACATTTGTGTAAGCGTTCTTGTTTGCATATAAATAAGAAAATTTACTTCAAAAAATATCTCAAAAAGAAAGTATGATATAAAAGAGTACGTGTTTTTAACTTAAAACTATTTATAAAAGGGATAACGTAAGAAATCTCCGAGGCAGGTGTAAGAAGAGTAATGTGTAAGAAAAAAGGGTGAAATGTCTTTATATTTGGTTTGAGATCAAAGAAGACTCAAATAAAACAGGAAATTATCTTTAACTGTTATTATAATACAACATTCAGTAACATTCAATGTATGTATATTTATACAATAAAGTTCCACCATAGATATATATATATATATATATATATATATATATATATATATATATATATAAGATCTTCTCTTAGTTTTAAATATTGATTTTAAAGTATATTATTAAATTTAATTAAAAAAATCTTATTAAAGCAATCAATAGTGTTGTTGGTCATAATGTGTTGACCCAGTTTAGTTGGCTCATTTTATCTCTATAATAAAAATATTAATGTCTATAAAAATTCATAAAACATACTTAGTTAAATTTCATTTAAAAAAATAGTTACACGAGGCGGTGATAATTTATTTCACAAACTGACTACACTGACGCTTGTTTTAATATTAAAATAACTAACGATTTAAAAACGCTTACAAATGAATTTCAATGCCTATCTAAATAAAGTTATTTTTAATTTAAAATTCAAATATGTAATGTAAAAGTTGAAAATACTGGAAAAATCGAATGTAAACTCTAACAGGTCTCATCAAATGGTTGGCCAAATCTGTTCGATACTTGATTCCAGTCATTATTACCAAAAAATAGTAAAAAGTGGCAGCATAAAGAAGATAAGGTTTTTCACGTATTCAGGGGATCACGAACTTCAGCAATAAAGTTAAATTTAAGGTTAAGTTTAATTTAAGGTTAATTTAAAGTTAAGAATTTTACAAGAAGAATGGCAATCGATAATTCGCTTTAGTGTCGTTCTTTTTTTTTTTAATTTCAACTAGATGTGGCTAATATGACCGTAGAGAACTAGAAAACTACGACATAGTAATGGTTTGAGGGAAAGTAGACGGTACAGGACCTCGTAGACAGTCACCTACAGACTGGCATGATCAATTCAATATCTCGATTCCTTACTAATACTTCTATGAGAAAAACTTGGGATACGTGGACATAGAAACTCAGTCATCGATTCAGTAAAGACGTATTAAGATGGACATACCTCTGATAATAAATAAAATAATTGAAAAGAAAGAAGATATTATTCGGGGATGTTTTACAATTTTTATACCTAAATGTAATTTTATAGTTAAATGGAAATTCCATGCCAAAATTATATCCGTACTAGTGCCTATTCAATAAATTTCTAGCTTTAACTAAACTGTTAGTAAATAAAAATAAATTATTTAAAGTCATATTTAAATTCAACACTCCAAAATGGAAGAAACAAAGTCAATGTTGACTGATAAACTTATTCTGTTTTCATTATTCAAAAATTTAATCTCCTGAAAGACTTTATACAGAAAGTTGGAAAATATTTGCTTAACGTTTGTTGTCTGTTTATATTCATAACTAGATAAAATATTTATTTAAAAATCTTTAGATTTATTATGAATTATCTGCTTAAATATCTCATCAAGATATTTAAAATATAAAAACAATTTCTTCTTTTTTATTTCTTTATAGGCGAAGAATTTGACCTCTGTCTTGCTTGACGTTAAGGGATGTCGAGATCTAGGATAGTACATGCTTGCCTAGAAGATACCTATTGACTCTTGTCTTGACGAGTCCTAAGTTACAATTATCTTGAAACAATGACGCCGGTAGATTACTTCACTCCTTGTCAGTTCGTATTATAAAAGTATTAGCAAAACGCTTATTGTTTGGAAGGAATTTCTATCGTGTACGGAATCCATTGTGAATGTTGTTGTCCGATGGAAGAAAGGAGACGGGGGAATTATTTGGTATAATTCCGCTATACACTCAAAAATGCAGCCTTTTGTCGGCATTTTAACTTTGATTAAAACAATTTACTTTGCGTAGGGTATAAGAATTTAGAACTGTTTTAATGTAATATAAGAGAATCTAAAAAACACATGAAACGCTATATAAACAATACAGTTCATTTAATAGCAAATTTAAACACACATTTCAAAAAGTTTTGTTTTCACCAAATAAATTGTTATGTATTTTCAAGTAAAATAGTAAATTAGTTAAACTATAACTATTACGGTTTTGTTTAGATATAATCGATAGACGACTAAACGTCCGAGTTACTCAAAGCGTTGAAGGTATAGCCCTCCCCCGAGGTCTTCAAGATGACCAGTCTTACCTGAACCATGTGTAGTCGGTCCACCAGGCCTAACAACGCCGTCAACACAGTCTTAGCAACGCACAATTACCTCACAACAGCATGATGTTTTAATGTGTTTATTAATTTTATTTCTATTGGGATAATAAACAATCGTGCAGTATAAATGAAGTTATTAAAAATGTTAAATGTAAATGCAAAAATCAGCGTTATTAACTGCTAAATAATATTCAAAACAGAATAAAAAAAGTACAAACAGTTGGCTAAAAGTTATAGGAAATACAAAGATATTTCAAAAATATTAAAAGGCTAATGTTTTTTTATAATCTAAGGATAATTTATAGAAAACTATTATATATAAATATTAATACACTGTTTTTTATATTATTTATCATGGGAAAAGTTAAACCTAGAATAAATAAATGTAACAATGCCATTAAAAAAAGTCCCGGAGGAGTTCCAACGTGGTCGTTTACGGCCCAGAGCCTCTCATTCCGCTACCAATGGGTGAAGACAGATCTCTGGTAGCGGAGCGAACTAGCAGTTTACATAGAGTGTAATGGACGAGCCATGAGGAGTACCGACAACCAAAATAAGCAATGCCTACCATAAACTGCCGGCTCTCTGACACTCGGCTCATCCCGACTACGTTTGGTGGCAGAGACCTTAATCGGTCATGGTCTTTTTAACAAACATCTGTTTACTTTAGGCGTTACGCACAATCCTTTATGCAGAGCGTGTCTGGAGGAAGACGAGAATGCTGCTCACGTACTACTTCGGTATACGGAAGTAAATCTACAGGGCTACCCATCTCGGATCGTCGAGGTGTCTCTCCGAGATCGCCGGCAACATGAAAGGTCTGCTGGGATTTCTCGGGCAGTTGGGTTGGTTTGATTAAGACCAACCACGGCACAAAATAGGGGCATTGCCGCTTGATTGCGGAAACCAGTCGTCTGAGACAAGACAAGACAACGCTATTTAAAAGGTTTCACAATAATAAAAGAACTATACACAATTATACAGCCATATATTGACTTTTGATAATATGACGCCAAGGAATATGTTTCGGAGAGTCAATTCTCCGGCATTGATTCTGCATTGTTTAAGGTTAACTGTTTGTATTATGCTTGGCTTGTAGAGCAGTGATAGTCCAGCGATAGAGGTACGTAGATCCCAGGTCGCGGGTTCCGTTGCCGTGATACTATCGTATATAATTCACACTTTATTGTTTATTTATGAAAGATTACCATTAGTTACAAAACAAGTTACCGCCGATATTTTTACGGGAGGTCTATGCCTTGCAGTAGATGTCTATGGGATGATATGAAACAACGAACCGCAGAACTAAAGTAGAACCAAAGTAGGTCGAACGATTGGTCATTTGAAGTGACAAGGGGAGTGACAAGTCGCACGATCGACCCTTGTGTTCTGTTGTTCGTCGTGTCATGGTGTTGATCTTTAAGGAGGCCTTGTAGTGGAATTCCTGAGTGAATAAAAATCGCAAATTACCCAGAGCATCCGTTTCGTGAAAATAGACGATATTATAATGGAAATAATAAAATAGTATTTATTGTTTAGTTATTCAAACCACTCACATAAAATGGTCGTCGATTTTAGTCGATGATATATTTTAATTAAAATATTAGTTTCAACACCGAACAATTATAACGTTATGGCTCTCTCAATTTATTCACTATCACAATTATTGACAATGCAAGCCTATTATTTTCAATTAACCGCTAAAAAGGTTTATGTATCGATGCCGCTAACATTGCAACTTGTCGGTAATACTGTATTTTGTTATTCCAGTTTTCAGATAAATACACAAAATTCAACGTGTTTATTTATCTTGAACAATTTATAAACGATTGTTTTTGTATACGGTATTTTGATGGACAATATTCGTGGATATTTTAATGCATTCTTTTGTTTATGTTGGTTATATTATTTACATATGGAGCAGTAGTAGCACAGCGGTAGAGGACTTAGACTTGCGATCGCAGTTCACGGGTTCGATATCCGCTGTTTTATTTAAATAGGATTGCCACTATTCACAAAAAAGTTTCCAGAGGATGGTTCGCTTCGTACCATAATACCACACTGCGATCTCCAACCCGCCAAGTATGGCGATTATAGTATATCCTCTCATAGATATATTTGGTGAGAGCCTTATACCTCGCAGTGGGAGTGTTTGGGTTGAAATGACGACATTATTTATGTGTATTGTCTCTCATTCTGGGTCTTATTCAAAAGCTGTCAGTAGCTTAACAAGCCAGATAGAGTGCTAGGCTCAAGATACGAGTTCAAATAAAAAATGAAGAGGTTTGTAGAAGAATGAAAAAAAACGATATAGAACAGGGAATTCGCAAATTAAAGTGGCAATGGTCAAGCCGCATAGCGCGTGACAGACCACCACAGGGGCTTTAAGGTTCTGGATTGGAAACCACAGATCAGCAATTGCAACGCAGGACGTTCACCTAGAACATGGATGCACAGCACGCGGCCCGCGGGTCGCCGGCCGGTCGAATACTGGTGGCCCGCCGACAGCAAAAATAATACTCTCGTACATTCGAAAAATATTGAATTCAATTCCAGAATAAAACTAAAAAAAAAATAATTACCTATACTTCTGGCGGCTGGCCCGCCATCAGTTCATGATTTGCCCAAGTGGCCCCTAGTCTTAATAAGTCTGTGCAACCACGACCTAGAAGATGTCTTAGGAAGAAGCTAGATTCAGGACGATTGCAACCGGTCCTATTCTAAGCCAATGGGGGAAGCCTAGAAGCCTGAAATGATGATGATGATGATAATAATTTATGTGTGCGATATGGCAACTGATTGCGTATTCCTATACTGCTGAATAGCATTAAGTAAAAAAGTAATGCTAATAGAAGGAATTTTTACGCTTAAGTTTGAAAAGTTGCATTTCTTACATTACTTTAATTTATCACATCATAATTTTATCTAAATCTATATTTAGATTTCTTTATTAAAATGTATTATACGAAAACAGTTCAGGTTACGTTGCGGTTTCGACTGCGTTCCCGCGTAATTAGTTCTCTTGGTTAATAATCTTATTATAAAAATAATTAGTAAAACATATTAAACTTATTGTTTTAGATAATATTTTTTATTTATTTACAACTTTTTCCTTGATAAAGGATGTCTGAAAATACTAGCGTATCTAATTCCTTTTTTGAATCTAGAGATATTGTACAAAATAATAAATCCCTTTGAAAGATACACTTTTAAATTTCAACAGAACTCTTTAATTATAACAAATATATGTCTTAATAAGGATCATTACCTTATATAATTTTTGAGTTACAATTATTAAGGATCTTTTCTTTAAAATAAAATATCACAATTTATGATATTACATACGCACATGTATTTCGTGAGAACTCCTTTACTGCTAAATATTTAAAATTAAGCAATGATATTTACTTTTGCGTGGTAGTAAGACATAGAATTGGAGGTGAAGCAATGTTTTTACTCGCACTGTGTCAAGTCAATTAATTGAACTTTTGAGCTATTTCGTGGACTTGTTGTTATTTAACGTTTGGGTTCTCTTTCTGATTCGCACAGCCCGTGTATAGAGTAATCTGTCGGCTTCCTTATTTCCTGAGAAATATAACCCAGGTCTCTTCAGGGACAGAGCAATCAAGTGTTATCTGTGTCTACATACTTCAGCTTCGAACATAGCATCGCTTTCTAAAAGACGAGTAGGTGGACAAAGGCGGATTAGTAAATGATAAAAACATATTTGATGTTTTAATTATTAACTTTGTTATCATTCATTTTACGTGTCTTACGTTGTGTTTTTCACTTTTTTGAAGTAGCAATTCAAACAGTCTTATTATTCACAAAAAAAAACCGTAAGAAAATTTCTTTCCTTAAATGTAACCTTAATAACGTCATATAAACCTGCCAGATAAAAATACAGCCAAAGGGATTTTATTACAAATTTATATATACTATTTGCGAACTATTATTATTATGTATGTATTAATGTTATGAAGTAACTTTGCCATATATTAGAGTAACCGTTAATTACACGAATTACGATTTTGGAATGTAACCAACGTATATTAATGTTTTACGACTTCATAATTGTTAGTTGCATTACAACAACTCAGTTCATTTACTCGTTAACGTTTATACTTAAACAGCCTTTATGTTTAATTGTGAAATTATCATAAAACTATTGTTAAAATGAACCACATTTACGTTATCAAATCAACGTTTATTACCTGTAATTTTTGAACTATGTATTTATATGTTTGCGGATTGACAATTTGCAATTGCAGTGAGCCGGTTTTTGTTAAAATCGTCAAAAATTGCAGGATGCGGACCGCTTCCAACCTGTCCCATTGGAAAGTGTCACCTGTCGTCGAGGGCCTCTCGTACTCCCCATGTCTTGAGTACACAGGGACAATATTTACAATATATACATTTTCTTTTCATCATATTATTTTCGTTCATCCTTTTCCTTCTCAATGTCATTTATTCATTCATATTTTATTATTTAAAAATTCTTTTATACCTTACATTTTAAAAAATATGTTATGGACATTAGAAATATATAAAATTGAACAGGTGAATGTCTGTATTCAAAATCTTATAGTGATAATGAACATGGCGAATTGATAAGCCAAACGCTCCTCCAGAGATTCCCACAAAGCGCCAAATTGCGCTGCCAGCTTCTTCTAATTTGTAGTCGCCACATGAAAACCTTTAGAACCCATCGGCCAACGATTGCACAAACGATAAGCCACGCCCACTGCCATTTCAGACGAGCAGTTCTTTGAGCTACATTAGTGACCTTGGTTCTACTACGGGTGTCCCCATGTATGACTTGATCTCGCAGCAAAACTCCGACCGTAGCCCTCTTATCACTTACCACAACAAAAATAAAAATCTAAATTTATTAATGCTAATGTGCACGTATAAAATGTTTGGTTCAATTATCGATTGTCAAGAGTAAAAAATTATGGAAGTACTAATATTATTATTAGAAATAGGAGAAGGGTGAAAATTTAGAGTTGTATGTCTTGCAGCGAAGCTTCGAGCATATCCCTCTGTAAAGCTGGGCGACCCTGAATATTTTTATGAGGACCCGCATTAGTGACTACATTAAAAATTTTATTTATTTATTTATTTACTTTATTCGAGATAAACAGTAACAAATGGCAGTAAGAAAGTACAAACTTAGAAATATAAAATTAGTTACAATTGTTACTGAGTTGTTAATAACAAAACAAAGAAAAACATCACTAAACATGGATCAAAGATCCAGTGCATTCTGCAAAACAAACACTAATAATTACGAGTCACAGCAAACCGTCACTTTCCAATGAGGTTTAAATTGTATTGTGTATATTCAATAATATTGAATGAAATTTTCTTATAAAAGTTACGAGAGAGCTCGAGAACGTATCAATATCACTAATATATGAATTGTGGAGGTCACACATACTGTTAACTTAATTATACATTAATGTTTTACGACTATATCAATGTTAAATTTAATTTAAAAGTTAACTGGAAAATGGGGACGGAATACCGTCGGGATATTGTATAAATCTACACCCGCCGGCCAGTTCTCCGTTTAGGTAAATAAGTAAAGGCGTGCGAAATTAAACTACTGTTGGTCTAGCGTACGGTGTCGGTCTTGCATCTGGCATTCACATTCAGGTATAAACCTCCCTACTAAACTACCAACTGCTACCTACAATGACATATAAAAATATTTATAACGAAATTATCACATCTATTCTCTGGACGAACTGGCTGCCTAAAATCATCAACTCTATATATTTGTATTTAATTGAATCAGGCGTTACCTCGCGGAAGTCCATCCTAAATAAGAAAAGGACCAATATTTAGCCACTTCCGCTAGTCTAGTAGTAGCACTCTGTGTTTGGCACAAATCGGTGTAACATAACTCCTGAAGATGCCCCGTGGAGGGGTGAAATACGTGTTGAGTAATTTGGCGGCGGCGGTTGTGTGATTCGCATTGTTTGCCGCATACGCATTTATCGGCGGGCTGGCGGGCGGTGCATTTTATTGCACGACTACCACTGCATGTGCGAAAGTGGCTAAACATTGGCCCTTTTCTTAATCTATGTATTTGATAATTGGTTATAGGTGTAAAATCTTTAAAATAAATGAACACAAAGCACATTTGCTTTCGATCAATGTATGTTATACTTTATCCAAAAATTAGATTCTGAAATAATAAATAAACGAATGATATATGTACTTATTAAACTGGGTTCCATAATTCAGAATACTACATCTTAAAATTAATTATTCTGTGTGTTACCGCAGACTGTTCTGTTAGAATTTAGAGCCTTTCGTAATAGAAAATTTAAATTAATATTAACACATTTGAGAGTGATAACTTAAGATATTTTCACATATGTACTGACTCAACACGATATCTCTGGAACCGTGACGTTAGATATTTATAATTTCATATGAATATTTTTAAACGAGATATAAATTAACAATAAAGTTTTCATAATTCTACCTGTAAGGGGGTTGAGATATGTTTATTAAAATTTGTGAAGCGGGCAGGATGCGAGGACAAAATTAAATGACTTGACTGTATATTTTTACTTTAAAAAATTTTATAGTAATAATGGCAGTTTCGTTAGTATATGTATGTTATTCATTGTAAAAATATTTCGTTTCAAGGAAAAGGAGATTCTAGACACAATTTTATATATAAAAAGATTATAAAAGAATAAATAGTTAGTCAAGATTAGTAAAGTTTTTCAGTGTTCCTGACTAAACAAACACAAAAATTTGCTAAAAATATCCGACGTAATTGCAATTAGATGCCGCTTTGTAAAACGATATAGTTTCTAACACGTACTTAGAAGTTGTGGAAGGAATTTCAGTAAATATGTAACATAGTAAGCTCGATAAACATTTTGCCTTAAGATTAAAGATGGCGCTTCAATCCGATACATCCGGCGTTCTCTTTGATAGTCCCTCACAGGAAGTACTCCAGCCTTTTGATATTTTTCTTGAGAATGCTTTTCTTTGTGTCATCTCATGCCTCTTACTTTACCTTCTTGCAAGCTTGATATTTTCAACAACAATAAAAATTATTGTACATTTTTACGTACGAATAAAATTTAAATTTAAATTTCTCGACTAATCTTTTAAATATAAAATGTAAAGTTATTACCAGGATGGTTAAATATATGGATAAAAGCTTCAAAAAATTTAATGAATAGCTCATTTGTAAGTACAAAGCGTCTTTTTATTTCTTTAATATTAGAATATTGCGGTTGAAAGAAAGTTGAAAATAACTTTATTAAACATACATTGGTTCGATCTTGATTTAACTTAATTTTTATAGACCCTATAAAATTTATTTTTATTTTAAAGAATATTAACAGCCTAAACACATTAATATATAATAAAATAACGTTATAGTAAATCTATAAACTTGTGCATAAATATATGCATAATTATTTTAATGAGACCAAATTCCAGAAGACATTAAAATATTGTAAATATACATTAAATAAACAAAAGAAACATAAAATAGCAAGGACTCTTTTAGGAGTTTGTTATAGCTCTAAGTTTATTTTCTAACACTATTAACGCGCAATTACAGCTTCATTTGTTAGCACAAAGCGTAAAAATTTTTACACTATTTTTGTATCTATTAAAATGCAACTAGCCAATAACTTTTGGCAGTATAAATTCTGCAGGGACATTCAGTAAACTATAATTAATTTTAATGTAAACAAATTGTGAATACGGTATTTCTTACTATATTTCCCTTAAGTATTGTATAAAGTTTAAAAACTTTTTTTAAACAGTGTACTATACATTAATTGACAAGTAATGAGCTATAAACATTACATTTCATATGTAGTGATATACGATAAAACATATTATTAGCTCTTAAAAGGTTAAGTATAAATAGTACTAATACTTAAACCTGCTACACGCTACACTCGACCCTGTTTCCTACAACGCGAGAGGAACGGCATCCGCACAGTAAATTCACAAAATACTGAGAAATTATGTCTTTTATTTGCAGACTATGGTTCATAGTATTACTGTTTAATTAAATAGTACTTATTTTAAAAAAGATGCCAGTCTAATTCCGCTCAGAAACAACCTCCTGTTGTAAAAGATTAACAGCTTATAAATACCGCTATACTTTTTATAACAATTTACATTTTCTGTGTAAAGTTTTGTAATGGACGTAAATTTTCTTAGCCCGTCTCCTTCGTTATTTATGTGACAATTACTGGTGCAAGGCACAAAGGATTTAACATTTAAATTAGGAACAAAAAGTTGAGTTTCAACCGGGCACGAACGTTCGCCTTTTTGCAATTAGTGAAATACAACCGAAAAAACTTGGGCCGAATTTAACAAAAGACGTTTCATTCGAAATTTGTTTTTGCGCCAACAAATTGAGTATTGAATTACCTAAAAGTAGGTATCAATAGCAGTTTTTTTTACTATTTTATTTTGATTAATTGAACTTCCATTTCATTAAATGATATTATTATAATGCTATTAAACTTCCACAAAATTCTCTACCTACTAACTCACGTGATTTTGAAAATTCGTAAGTCCGCCAAAACATGAATTCCACATTAAATTTTAACAGAATTCACCCATAGTATTTACATTACAGTACACATGTCTGTGTATTTTATTTAATTAGTACGCGTTGCTACATACTAAATTATGTATGTGTCCGAGCCGAGGCTCTCCAGAGTTCTCTAGCTAGTTTAAAAGAGGTCTTAGACAAGGCCCTCTCTCCGCCTTGCTACTTCAAACTCGCTGAATCTGCAAATTTCATTTGGGCAGCTGTGATAGTCCAGTCCAAAAAAAATGCATGTCAATATAAATTACACTATTTTGTTAGACATTTAAAATGTTCATTTCCAATTTTTCGAGTATAAAATATAGTACGTAAATCTATGTTACAAATATTATGTGTATAAAACTGACTATTAAGTTTTTTTATTAATTCTTCTCTCTTCTGTTCTTTTCAGTTCTGTTTGATTCCTCATAGTTGCGTTTCGTTTTGATCTTTTCTGTTCTGCAATTCGTATATTATAACTAGTTCAATTTTAAAATGGAAAAGAAAAATAACTTTATAAGTATAGGTTATTTCAATTAAAATGTTTTATTATATTTGAACAAATATTCAAGTTCGTAACTATTGTAGGGAATGCATTTTTTAATATATGGCTCTAAGAAAATATTCCAAATATGAAATACTAAATAAAAGGGCTTTTATTATCATTACGTAATACTGACCATTTGTAACTCATTTTATAGCGAAGAATTTTACTCTACAATAAGGTATATAAAAGTAGAAATTTCTTTTTCTCTGAAGGCTAATTGATTGAAATAGAGATGAAATAGTTTTTCCGTACGTTTTAAAATGCAGGGGTAATGTTCACCCGATACGAAATTGCAGATCTCCCGCAGAAGCTATCTACAGAGTAAACCTCATCTACAATTCTGGTTGAACGATCTCACGGCTGCGTTTCCCTAGGAAAGCACATCACAGTTGCATGTTTTATTCCGTTGAATTTAACTGCTGTTTCAGCTACAACTGTTACATCTCTCGTATTAACATAACATAATTATTTGTCTTTCTGATTCTTCATAATATTAATTATAATAATTATGTCCACAAGTATATCAAAAATTATTAAAAAGAAAATAATACCATAGAACATGATATTCAATACAATGTTATTCTATTCATGTTTATCATTATCAAACTTTTATTTTCTGCGTAACTATTTTGCCTGTCGCATTAAATGCTTGAATATTATTTTTCTATTATTTTTGTTGGTAACTTAAATTATAATGAACATCATCGGAAATACATCAACTGATTGTAAGCGACATCGCTAATGTATAAGACAAGGTAGGATTTTATATCCCACCCCAATCAATACTCTAATCAAATGAAATAGTAGTAACTAACAGTCGGAGCCGAGGCTTCCGCGGGGGCCTTCAAACTTCGCTACCTTAAAAGGGGTCGTAGGTTAGGCGCCCTGTGCGCCCTGGCTTTTTAAACCCGCGGAATCTGCAAATGTTATTTGGGCAGCAATGAGAGTACGGACTGCAAAAAAATTCCCAGTCTATCGATGCTTCCTTTCCAGCACAGCCGTTCTCTTATTCTACCTTTCGCATTTAATCTATACTTACAATATTTTTGGCTAACTACGGCGGATACATGAATGTAATAACAATTTCGATAATACTATCAACATATTGTTAGGCGTCATAATAAATAGAAAAAAAACTGTAAATGACTTATTTTTCCTCCCCTCTTTGATCTAGAGGTTAGATCTCTTTCGCTATATTATTGTAGTGTAAAATCTTCAAAAATTATTTTCATGAACCAATATCACTATATGGAAAAACTACTAACTTTACAGTGCAATCAATATATAAGCATATAAAAATATAATAAAATATTATATTTATTCATCGAAATTCTTTTTTAACCGGAACGTAGAGTGGTAATATCTCAAAAGATTTATGTCATTCTTAATAGAGACATCGTCATCGTTACCATCAATTCTGGCACAGGACGTCCACTGATGAGAGTAATATTCCCAATAGGAAGTGGCCATGTTGAATGCTTCCTGCTTTTTCCAGTGATCTTAACAATGTCATCTGTCCAGCTTGTTGGTCCTTCGCCGTGCTTGTTAGTTCATGGCCTCTACTCCAAACCTCTGAGGCATCAACCATCTGCCCCTTGGAATTTAAAGTGTTAATCCGAACATCTATGTTGGTCACCTTCGGTCGTCTTCAGATCTCATTCTTTAATCGTCCCCTGAAGGAATCCGAAGCATAGCCTTTCCTCTTTTTTCGCTGAGCAGGTGAATGAGAGACAACGTTTCTGTGTTCGGTAAATCTTCACTCGTAATACTAGAGATAAATTATAGATTAAATAATATTATAAACATTAGAAGATTACAGAAATGAGATATGTATATGAATGAAATGTACCAAATTAGGTCATATGATTGGCAATTGAAGGGTGGTTGGTAGGCCGCTGCGACCTTAAGATTCTGATTAAGAGACCACAGATAGACAAGCGCATCGTAAAACGTTTAACCAGTAGAAGGAGGAGGACCTTATTTACGACGTCGAACAACGCATGTTCTAGGTCGCTTCCAACAGGTCTTATTGTAAATCTATGGGAGAGGCCTATGTCCTGCAGTAGAAATCTTATGACTTAAATCATGATAAAAAGACTATGTACTTTGTGTCACCTAATGATAATATTTGAAGTGTTGTGTAGTGTAGTATTCTCATTGTGGGGAGAGAAAGAAATTATTGCTACAAAATGAACGAAATATTTCTCAATAATCAGTTTTACCGTACATTTTCAATTACAGATTTTGCTTTAAAAAATCGTATAAATTTTTGAACATATCTACGGTACATTACACATTAGTTTTTTACATATTTTTTAGTGTAACCAGCAATTTGCGTTCGCATAAATCTGCTCAGTGAATTGATGGTCCATAAAACGAAAACGCAGCTGCCTCCATTTCACATACATCTCGCGAACTAAACGCTCTCTGTACTGGTTCATCCGCTGTATTGTTTAAGCTATAAATTATTTTGTACAACACTAAATAACCGTTCTTGTAATTTAGTTCCATTTCTTGTCCAAACACCCGAATCTGTACAACTCGCTGTGACGATACAAGCGCACAATTATGTCAGACGTCGGGAACATTAATTAAACCGAAATTGATTACATTGGGATTAGATATTTATGTTTGTATTGGCTAGTCATGTAACTTAATTAAATCTCTTAGGGAAAATTGATTAATTTCCATTTCCTCAACTTTTTCATAGTTTCATCATGATCTAAGGTCGTGGTCAATCATTACTTATTTCGGTTGAAGTTGATGCTGTTAGTCCGGAGGTTTTTATAGCTGAGCTCACGGAGCGGGAGAGTCCGTGAACTTAAAAACTTTAAAATAAATAAAGCTGGTTGGGCGCGTACCAGTTGCAAATCGTTCGCACGTAGCAAAGCCCTATATTCGAGCAAAAAATAAGCCCAAATGGCGGTCTTATCGGTGAATGTGATTTCTTCCAGACAACCTTTAGATGAACTTGGTTAATAAGGATTAATAGAGAAGGCGGTTGCTAAGAGATAGGTGTTATAAATGCATAAACATACATGCTTTATATATAATAGATTACTCATAATACCTACATCATAAACACAAATATTTACTATAATAAAACGACAGAACAATGGTAACCCAGGAGTAGAGGACTAAGACTTGCGAACATAGATTGCGAGTTTGATTCCCGAAATACAATGTTATAATTTACACTTTATGCATTAATTATATAGGATTGCAACTGCTCACAAACAAGCTTCCAGAAGAATGGCTGCAGTGTTCTCTGTGAATACCACAACGCGATCGCCAACACTGCCGGGCAGGAGTGGTGGTTATGGTATATCACTCCATAGATGTGTTTTTGGGAGGCCTATGACTTGTAGAGGATGTCTGTGGACTGAAAAAACGACTATTGTAACACATAAACTACTTGGTTAAAATACAATATATACTTCAGATATCTATCTAGAGATACGTAAGCTTATACTTTTACGAGATGTTATCATCTCCACTTGTAATTGCATTGGTTTTTTTTTAAAGGTTCACGCCTATAAGTTGGCAACTTACTTTTATTTGACAACTTATGTATAACAGCTAATTTTACCTCTTTTGATTTGGTTTGGTTTAACACTTCATTTTAGAAAGACTTGAATGAGAGCAATGTTTGCAGAATTTCCAAATTTTATTTAAAAATTATGGTTCCGTTTAAAAATATACAAATTAATAAATACGCATATATGGTGCAAAAGAACTAAAGCTGTTGTTTTTGATTTCTTAATACGTTTTTATGCTATTGGTCAAATATAAGAAAATTCTCCGAAACTGTGTTGTATTCCGTGTTGTAATTAAAAAAATTATATTTGTAATGTTGGCAAAGCTGACACTGAAATTTAAAAAAAAAATACTTTATCAAGCCTGTTTCTCCAACATACATTATCTGTAAAACCGTCCTGGCTGGACAAAATAAAAAACTTCCTCTTGATTTATTTTGAACATTGATAAAAAAGGGTTCCGATGTTTTTAACGGGCGATTTCTTTTTTATTATATGAGCACAGACAGTGATTCCTGATAGATAAATAAAATTTATTGCGGCCTACGGTATTAATTCGGAATACAGTATACGCGTCTCGTTACTGACGATTTCCCAACGGCGACGTTTTTAAATGTAATTTAAAACATATCTTACGAACTGTGACATACAATTCGAAAAACGGAATATTCGAATCATTTCAAATTTCGAATTATATTTTACTACCAACTTAATGAATATGACAGGAACATATACATAATTAAAAATTAATGCGTATTTTCCTTAACTTGGAACAACTTCACTGATTTAATTCAACTTTGTTCATGTTTTTTTTTTTGTTCTAAAACTTTGCAGAAGGTTTTCGTAAAGAAAAAAAAATGGCGCAGAAATTTAAAATTAATAACTGCTGAAACGACTTCCCATGTTGGCTAGTTCGTCTTATACTTCACACATATGACAGTTTACCCGCTGCAAATTGATTTTCTCTTTTAAAGATTGCTACGGACAGTATATAATACTCACAAAGTTTATTTATTCTGTCTTATTTAATTAAGAAATAGGGATTACTTTATGTTTAAATTTACCAGTAATAATAAAACAGTCCAATGACGGAAATCTCATTTGAACTGTACGCTTATATTAAAACTTTAGATATGAAATAACCCATAAATAATCATTTAAGATCGCATTTTTATTTATTATTTCTTAATAATTGAAGGGCATTAACAAGTGCATCAGTCTTCGCTACAAGTATTTTTAGGCTTTTCTGTTTATTAAAAAGTTATTTTGATTCCAGTACGGTCGTGCTATATTCTTTTGTAACTGCCTCGGTCAAGCCAGTAGGTGATTGTCCTATAGCCCATTTACCTTCCAAATTACCGACAATTATAAGCTTCTCATATTCTATTTAAATGATTTTATGAAATCTCATTACTATTATAAAGGAAATGTAAGAATAAAATAAAGATTAGAAATATTATAAAATTGTGTGGCCGCCTAAGAGTAAAAAAGATGAGGAAAGGAAGGCGATGAAAGCAAGAAGGAATGAAAGAACAAAAAAAAATGCAAGATTGTGAAGGATAAAAGAATAAAAGAAATTGTGAAGAATGAAAGTGAGTGTAGAATAAAGATAAAACCCTGAAAAAAATTATTTGTAAATAAAGTCCCTTCCCCAATCAAAACAGGGGTACGAGAGGCTCCCAATAGCGGGGGCCAATAAAAAAAAAACTATTATAAAGGATAGGTGTGCGTTAAAATTTGCTTTTTCATCAACGTACAGATTAAAATGGAATCGAAACCAAAACACTAGCGGTCCGTAGGCCGACGTGGACACGTCCCGGAGTAAGTCGACAGACACAGGGGATTAACCTGATATCCGGGTGCAGTGATTGATACGCAGAAAATGTTGCCGGCATTTACCGTATGCGGTATTACTTTTATGCCAATACTGCGTACATATATAGTACCATAAAAACTTCAATTCACAGTAAATACTTTTATTCCACTTTTAATATTTTACTTGACAGCAAGTGAGCTATACATTTTCACCTTTAAAACTTTTATACGTATAAGCAATCTCCCTGTATTGACTTAAATTTTATCACTCGAAACACATTTAATCACGTTACATGTCTATGGTATTATATATATTGGTCGAGAAATAAATGATACTATATATTATCAGAAAAACTCCAATTCACAGCACAGTAAATACTTTTATTCCACTCTTAATACTCTTATAGGCCAACTAGCATAGTTTCTACTAGACAACTTATCACTTCGATGGTTATAGAACGGGTGACCGAGCTCCCGACTCAATAATCAAAACGATGTTTTACCCCACCACTCTTAATTTTTTTACAGGAAATTGTGACAAAAGAGTGACAGGGTGGAGTAGTGTTACCATTTAAAAAAATAAAACTACAATAGAATTTGCTTGTAGTATAGAAGTGTAAATTACGCTTACATTGTCATACAAGGTTTCATTTAACTCTATATATTGTAAACAAAATATGATGATAAACTATATATATGATATATATATATATATATGTGTTTTTTTTTTTTTATAGAGGTTTAAAAATACGTTTACGTATCATAGGGCATGATGTTGGTGCCCCGTATGTCGGACTCGATCTAGATCAATACCGACTAAAAACAATCCTCTCTCTTCGGTATCCCTGGTCCCCACGGCATGGCCGTTAGGCATTACTTCGCGGGGGGGATTTAGCCGCAGCTTTCTCTGATAGAGTGGCTGTTCAGGCCAACTTCCTCCGCTCTTGCTCTATTTTACGCAACTCCTTTAGCACCGTCGTACAGTACGCGCTCGTAAGTTCCCAGGCCGAAGGCGAGGATAGCATTGTAGCTATCAGAGTTTCAGGATAGATTTTGCATCCTACACCTTCTTCCCAAGACCTCCTGGCTTCGTTAAATCGGGGGCAGACGAAAAAGACATGCTCTGCATCTTCAATCATTCCGACACAATTAGGACAGTCAGGGGAATCTTCGTATTTGAACCTATGGAGATACGCTCGATAACAGCCGTGGCCGGATATCATCTGAGTCAGGTAGTAGTTCAACTCTCCATGATCTCGGTTCACCCATGACTCTAGGTTTGGTATAAGCTTACGCGTCCATTTTCCTTTCGTCGACTTATCCCAGGACGATTGCCACTGTTGCAAGCTTTTCAGTCTTCCCCGAATTCTAAGTTCAGCTGAAGTTGGGTCTGATTTGCTCTTTTTGCTTCGGTACAGATCAGTTCTTTCGTCTGCAAGAAGCGCAACAGGAACCATACCTGCTATCACGCATGCCGCATCCTCCGATACTGTACGAAAGGCGCTAGCTACCCGTAGAGTGCTGACTCTATAAACAGAGGCGATTTTCCGTCGGGACCCCTGTTTGCTCAGTGCGTCGGACCATATGGGTACTCCGTACATAAGCACTGACGTAGTCACCGACGCTAATAACTTCCTTCTGTTTTGCTTGGGACCTCCGACATTAGGCATGAGTCGGCAGAGTTTAGCTGTCACCAGAGACGCTTTCGCTGCTGCTCTCTCAGCCTGATCTTTAAAGTTTAGCCTACGGTCGATCATTACTCCAAGGTACCGTATAGCTGGTTGAGTTGCGATTTCACAGCTGCCGACATTGAGTGTGATGGTCTCCGCAACTCTCCTGCCAGTAATGAGCACTGCTTCCGTCTTCTGCTCAGCCAGTTCTAGTCCGACTGACCTCATCCACAGGGTGATTACTTGGAAGGATCTTTCAAATGCCCACTTCACTTCCTCCACGTGTTTCGCTACTATAACGACTGCTAGATCATCAGCGAATGCGACGAGTTTAGTTTCGCTGGGTAGATGTTTCTTTAGGAGTCCATCGTACATAGCGTTCCACAAAAGTGGCCCTAGTACTGACCCCTGTGGGACGCCTCCAGTGACTTTGTACTCCTCCGTCCCGATTTCCGTAGTATATATGAGGACCCTATCAGAGAAGTAACTAGCGACTATTTTACGTAGGTATAGAGGTACATTCAGTGAGCTAAGTGCCCCCATGATGACCTCCCATTTTGCTGAGTTAAAGGCGTTTTTAATGTCCAAGGTGGCAACCAGGCAGTATTTTATCGAGCCTCTCTTCCATCTTTTCCCAGACACTGCTAGTTTTGCTATATTGACTACTTGCTCTATAGCGTCCAGCGTAGACCGGCCTTTTCTGAACCCATACTGTGAGTTAGCTAGGTGGGGTTCAACTGCTGCTTCGATCCTGCTGTGGATAATACGTTCTAGTATTTTCCCCGCAGTATCCAGCATACAGAGGGGCCGGTATGACGATGGCTCGTCTGGTGGCTTCTTACCTTTAGGGAGAAGTACCAGTCTCTGTCGTTTCCACGCGGTAGGAAAGGTGCCTTCCAGTAAGCAGCTATTGTAGGCCTCCAAAAAGACTCCTGGTGTTGCTACAATAGCTTGCTTAAGAGCTACGTTGGGGATCCCATCCGGTCCCGGAGCTTTGTTGTTTCCAACCCTACCGCATGCTACCATTAGCTCCTTTTCGGTAATAGGGGGGATTTCATTCGGATCCACAATCCCTAGTTGAAAGGAGGATTTTGGTTGCGTGGGGAACAGAGCTCTGACAATTCTTCCTAGTAGAATAGGACAAGTGGGCGTTGTATTCTCATGTCTCAGTTGTTTAACTACAACCTGGTACGGCTTGCCCCATGGATTCTTTTCAACCTCTTCCAACAATATTTTCCACGCGTTTCTCTTGCTCTCTTTAATGGATTTATTTAATTTTAATCGCGCTTCCTTATATTTGTCGTAGAGCTGCTCGAATTGTGGTGTTTTCCGAGCCCGTTGGGAGGTTCTACGCGCCTTAACACATATTTTCCTAAGCTCAGCAATGTTATCATTCCACCAGTACACCGGTGGGGTTCGGTTGTTGTTGCGTCGTATATATATGTGTGTGTGTGTGTATGTGTGTGTATATATATATATATATATATATATATATATATATATATATATATATATATATATATACATATATATATAGTTTTTCGTTAAGACTAATATGTGGTTAAATAATAAACAGAATTGCTTAACCGTTGATTATTCTATCTAATCACTACTTCTTCGTACAATTCACTACGAATCCAATAGATTTGATCCAATGCTGCTTGTATCTAGAATAACAGAATACGTTCCACGTCTCGGCTATTCATCTGGCAAACCATACACTGTGCTTATACATGTAAATTAATAGCTATTATATCGGAGTGCAGGTTTCTGAACGTAATATCTGCGCAATGAATAGTTAATGAACGCACGGTTTACAGTCTAGTGCTCTCTGTAATATTTTCTTTTGTCTCTCCTAACATTATCTTTGATGCTTATTTGTAATTAATTCAGATGACAAACAGTATACGTGAAATCTCCAAACGCCGCGTAATATTCGATGAAATTCATCAGTTGGTGAAAAACTGGCGTGGTAATTATTACCAGAATTATTAGACGCAAATTAACAGGTTCATTATGAAAAAATAAACCAAAAGAGATCTCTCTTGAATAATTAAAACTCTCGTAATAGTCAACAGAGCGATGAAAATAAATCCTAAAGAGTCTTTATACAACAAAATGTCTTTGTATTTAATTAAATTAGTTATGTCCTTAGATAATTTAAATACGTTGCTTTTTACTCATTTCTAAATAAATATTTGAATTGTATTTATCTTTGGAATATATGACTAAATGGGTACATAAAATCCTCCATGGTTTCGTTATGTATGTATTAACTTTGATATTTCTTTTGACATAAACCTCGTTCTGGAATACATATGGGCTAAGTGCAAGTGAGTGTAATAAATCTTTAGGAATAATCACCACACCCATAGAATAGATACTTTAGTAAATATTAACAAAATTCAAATAGTTGATATGTTAAGGTGTATTAAACATTTTATTTTGTAATTATTGCGCCATTTTATACTCTTCAGTAGAGCATTTCTTTGATTTATTTCTCTGAAACAGTCAATGGCCCATTTTTCGTGCAATCTTTTCTTTGATGATCGAATATAAAACAAACTGGTCAGACTGGCTATTAAATCTAGCTTAATGGCAATTATGAAAAGAATAAAATATATATAAAATAAAAATAATAACGAAATACTTAAACGACGTTCGAAATACGAAATATATGCGCAACAGACAATAACTCTTAAATCGTCATGTAGGACGTATAGTCGGCGAAATATAAAATCGGTTGTCGACCTAAATTCTCCGCTATTCTATCGTACCAATTAATCTTGTACCATATTCTACATTCTTTTTCTTAAATATATTTGGTTTTTGAAAATTTTTATTGTTTTAATATAAGATGATTGTACATGTAATCACTAGTAGTCACGTATTTACAAACGCAAGAACAGACTAAGAGCTAAACTTAGGAAGAAGGTTGGAGAGTTGCAACATCGTCTCCCTAATAAGTGACAAAGAGCGTCACCACGTTTTAAGGTGTTGCCGAAAAAGTACAAAAGTGATATGTAAAAATTCAATACAGAATAGGTTAAAATAAGGACAAGATAATAGATGGTTAATAAATATAAAGAAAATATATAAACAAAAATACAAAAGTAAAAATGTCAAGAAATAAAAATCAAAATTGAAACTGTACTGTGATACACCAAAAGGTCGTGGCGAAGGAAGAGTGAGTAGGTGTAAATGGAATGTAAAATGGTAAGAAGAGAATGGAAGTAGAAGACACCTTTTTTCACGTAAATATGTTTAGATTTTTATTTGTATATATGTATTCATAAGTATTTTTGTATCTATATATGTGTGTATGTATTAATATGTATGTATACCTCTAATTGCCTTAACCTTCATGTCTCTCATATCCATCCAAAGGTTGTCTGGTAAAGCCTCGAGCGATAAGACCGCACTTTGTTAGTCTTTATAAATTGTTTCTTTTCTTTTAGTTATTAATTATATTATATTTTTAATTTGGCATATTGCATTTCAATAAAAATTATTGATGTATCATTTTCAAATCACTCTAACTTTTTACAGGGTGATTGGAAATAGGTTTAAAAGCTTCTAAACCTATAATAAATCCACCTGTATGTCAACTTTTACATTTTGATTTTTTTCAAAATTTCTTAAATAACTTTTCCTATGAAGTATAGTGTAAGCCGATTTCGCACGATGTTTTTATTCTGAAAATCATAGTTGACTACCGGGAACTGAATCCACGGCTTATGATCCTCAGGTGAAACCTTCATCACTAGCCTACCAAAACTCGATTTTAAAGCGTTTTTTTTTTTCTATCTTGTAGCAACAGCGAAAAAAGTCGTAAACATGATTTACGAATATTACGTTTATATTCTTCGTACTAATTTTGTATTCATGTCATTTCCGTCCTAAATAATAACATTGCGCTGCACGATAAAGCATGGAATTTCCGATGTGAGAAATATGTACTGTGTATTAGAAGTATACTGGCAACTATGTATATCTAGCTAGTATTCTTAAATACTTTTTTTTGCTAGTTCAATTTAAAAATCGAAGACAGATTTAAATATGGACGCCGACAGTTCGGAAGGCGCTGTCAATTTTGTTGGGGTCTACAAGACATACATCACAACTAAAGACGAGAGGAGAAGAAGACCTCTCGTCTTTGACTAATGCGTGTTGACAGTGATGACATACGGATCCAAGACGTGGTAGCTTACGATGGGCCTTATAAGAAGACTCGTCCAGAGAGTAATGGAGAGAGCTATGTTCGGAGTTTCGCTGTGTGATCGAATCAGAAATGAGGAGAAGAAGAACCAAGATCACTGATGCGGCTGGAAGAATTACTCGTCTGAAGAAGAAGTTGGGGGCCACAACGCTCGTGCAACGAATGGCCGTTGGGGCCGAAAGGTTCTTTAGTAGCGAGACGGTAGACGTGATGTGGGTAAGCCCTCCACTAGGTGGCATAGTCAAGGTAGCGGGAAATCGCTGGATGTGGGTAGCGCATTATGCTTTTCAGTGACCAAGATCAAAACTAACTTTTATTTTTCTTTACAAAGAGGGAACAAATACGTGCAATGGCGGATTCTCTTTGCCACAAAGCAAAACCTCTGGACGTGGTTCAAGCACCAGGGTTGTTAGGACCGGGTTAGCCAATGATGATTATAATTAATATTTCGTACTGATTACACCGCTGCCTTATATATTACTTTGTTTACATTTATTTATTTGTCATATATTACTTTATTTTATTATCACTTATAACTTTATAAACGAACGTAATTTATTTAAACTTCAAGTCGATGTAGTGTGGCAAAAAATAAAGAGTGATAAGATGATTATGTTGCTAAGGGACCGCCTTTATTGTTTGAAATCCCATACACACACCCCACACACACGAATTTATATAATATATATATATATATATATATATATATTTACCTCACATGTAAGAAAAAGAAGTAATCATTGTAAAAGCTATCCTTTTGTCCTGTGAAAAACGAATCTATGCTGGAATATTGAAGGTACTGTTTTACGTGATGTTTCCTTTAATATTTTTTGGTAAATTAAAATAAAAGTAAAGTAAAGTTCAAAATTTATAAAAATGTCTGTGACGATCGAAAACAAAAATATGACAACATAGTCAAAAATCCAATCGTATTTTAAAAATTTCCCTCGAAATTGCTTCGCGTGCTCAATAGATACGTACATGAGCGTAATGGCAAAGTGCAAAAGTACTTCATGCACACAGCGCGTCGACTTGATGAATGTGTGCGCTTTATGACACGTAAAAATGTTGGAAAATTTTTGGCTGCATTTTCTTTGACCGTATTCGATAAATCACATGACTAATGGTTTGTTTTAAAGTAAAATGCTTCGCGAGGCTGCCTAGATGAAAGCGAATTACGTTAGCTGAAACATTGATCGATTGCTAGTGGAACACAAGCGGTGGCTTTAAGAATATTTTCGTTACTTTACAAACGCAATTGATCCTAAAACCCTTTGAAATTACATACCCAGACTATCAGCAGAAATCTGCTTCTGTTTAGATTCCTTTGACCTCTGCATAACAAAGAACATGGTCAAGTAAATTTTAACATTCTATAGCATCTAAATCCTTAAGTTTCCAAAAAACTTTTTTACTTTTTTATTGTTCCTTATAAAGTTAATCCTGTTAGCCCTAAGGCATTTTACAGCTTCGTATGAAACATATTCACGAAAAAGAAGGGTCTGTGAACTATACTAAGTCCTACATAGTTCAGATTTCATGATGAAGCTTGCGCAAAGGTGAAAGGAAAACTTACTTCGTCGTGCCGGTGTGATATTCTTTTATCTTTTTGTATGTTTAATCGACAAGGCTACATTTAATTGAAAAGGTCTGATTAGAAATAAAAAATTTAGTAGGAGTATAAAACTAAGATTTCTCTCCTCGGCCTGAAGGTGGGTAGAGCCAAATTCTCTACTCGTCACTTGGGTAATACCTGTCCGGCGCGTCCACGTCGCGGGGGTGGGCACCACTCACTCCAGTAGGCCGGAGTGAAATTGGTGGCCGAGTTCGGATAGGGACCTAGTGCCGCGGGGTATAGCGCGGCCCCTTGCCCAAGGTTACGGGTGAAGACCTTAACGGCTGCAAAGGCGGAGATGGAGTCCATTGGTACGGTAAAGCAGGCGGAAGAGGCAAATATCCCAGTCGCAAGCTGCCCTCACATATTGGGGTCACAGGTTGCTCTGGAGCTACGCTGCCAGGTGGGGTGGTGTAGTAGGGTTGGTGATGAAGACCGCGGTCGGCAGAAGCACCCATAGCTCTCCAAGAGAGTTACTACCTTAGCGTCAGGCGGCAGCCGGCTGTAAAAACCCAATTGCCAAAACAAATTCTCCTTATCATGAAAGTTACAAGAAATAATAGACGAGATCATACTAGGGCATACCCCACAAGCGACGCATATACTTTAGAGGCGAATAAAAGGGCGACAAAAGAAGACAACACTAGGGCGTCCCCCGCAAGCGACGTAATTGACACTCTGAGATTCGCTACGTGGAACTAAGGTTCCCTTACCGGTCGCACCAGCGAACTAAGTGAAGTCCTCAAACGAAGATACATTGATGCGTGTTGCTTACAGGAAACCAAGTGGAAGGGTTCCAAGTCTCGTGATATTGGACTAGGATTTAAACTCATATATAATGGAACATTAACACACCGAAATGGTGTGGCCATAGCTCTAAACTCTTGTCTAAAAGATAGAATCATTAGCATAAATAGGAAGTCTGACCGGCTCCTAGCCATAAAACTAGCGCTTGACAATCAGCCACCACTAAATATCATATCAGCATACGCTCCTCAAATTGGATGCTCTAAGGAGGAAAAACAAGATTTCTGGGAGGACTTTGATGATGTGATAGCCTCTATAGGAGTTAATGAAATAAAACTAATCGGCGGTGACCTTAATGGGCACGTTGGCCATAAAACTCCAAATGGCAGTGAACACCATGGCGGTTTTGGCTATGGCAAGCTAAATCAAGAAGGACATAGTATTTTAGATTTTTCAAGTAGACACAATTTAATGATCATTAACACATGCTTTGAGAAAAAGGAAGAGCACCTTATAACTTACAAAAGTGGAGGTAAGAAGACGCAGGTTGATTACATACTGGGAGAAAAAAGCTTAATATCTAGATTCAAGGACTGTAAGGTTATCCCAGGGGAAGCATTAACAAGTCAACATCGAATACTTGTTACGAAGTTCAAATTGCGGAAACCACTGAGAAATGTCAAAGATAAAACACCAAAAATCAAATGGGCTAAACTGAACGGACCAGAAGGAAACCGCTTGTTAGAATGTATTACAAACTATTTAAAATCTGACTTGGACAACAAGTACCAAAACGTAAATGAAATGTGGTCCAAATTCGAAGATAACGGTCCCGGCAGCAAAAACTATACTAGGAGAGTCAAAAGGCATAATTCCAAATAAAGACCCTAGTTGGTGGAACGATACCGTGAAAGCAGCAGTGCGGAACAAAAAAGAGCATTTCAAGGCTTGGCAAGATTCGGAAAATGACGAGAACCTAAAGGCATATAAAATAACCAAAGCCCACACCAAAAATATCGTTGCCCAAGAAAGACAGAAAGCTAGAGATAATTTCTATAGACAGTTAGAGGAAAACACAGACGATTATGATATATACAAAATTGCTAAGCAGCGCCAGCGCAGTACATTGGACATAAACATAAATAAATATATCAGAGATGTTAATGGTAAACTCTTGACCTCAAATAATGACATCAACAAAAGATGGAAAGATTACTACGTCGAATTATCCAACGAAGAATTTCCAAGCTAAAAACTCCCCTTCATACGTGTGACCTCAGGGCCCATCGAAGCCATAACAGAAACCGAAGTTAAAGTAGCGATACTAAAGATGAAGAACAAGAAAGCTACAGGGCCAGATCAGATACCTGCGGAGATATGGAAGCGTGGAGGAATGGTAGCTATAAGGTGGCTTACGAAACTCCTAAATCTTGTCCTCACGTCCGGTACAATGCCAGACTCCTGGCGGAAGAGCTACTTAATACCATTTTACAAGCATAAAGGAGACGTTTCACTTTGTGGAAATTACAGGGGGATAAAATTAACATCACACACTTTTAAACTCTTCGAAAGAATTATTAATAATAGACTGCGGCTGCTAACAACGGTCACGGAAAACCAATTCGGCTTCACTGCTGGTAAATCAACGTCGGACGCAATTCAAGCCATGAGAATTATTATGGAGAAACATAGATGCAATAAAGAAGATTTACATATTGTCTTCATTGACCTGGAAAAAGCTTTCGATAGAGTGCCAAGACAACTTGTATGGCAAGCTCTCAGGTCTCAAGGCCTCCCCGAAAAGTATGTCTCCATAGTAAAAGACATGTACTACAACTGCGCGACCCAGGTGAGAAGCCCGGCAGGACTCAGTGACCCGTTCGAAGTAACAGTTGGCATTCATCAGGGATCCGCACTTAGCCCATTATTATTTAACTGCGTCATGCATTGCCTCACAAAGGATATACAGAATGCCTTACCATGGTGCCTTCTATATGCAGATGATATTGTTCTTGCAAACAAATCAGCGGATGATTTGCAGAGAGACCTGAACCTATGGATTAGAGAACTAGAATCCAACGGCCTCCGCATAAGTAGATCCAAAACGGAACACATGCACTGTGCATTTGCACCAACACCAACACAAGGCCATAGCAATCTGAACATCAGTGGCATTCCAATACCATCCGTCACTAAGTTCAGGTACCTAGGGTCGACCTTAAGTATCGATGCAGACTCAACCGCTGATGTCAAGAACAGGGTACAAACTGCATGGATGAAGTGGAGGGAAGTGTCAGGCGTTCTATGTGATAACCGTATGCCCATTAAGACCAAGGGTAAAGTCTACAAAGCAGTTGTCAGACCAGCTATGCTCTACGGCTCGGAATGCTGGACTGTAAGTCAGAGACACGAGCAAACACTTCATGTCAATGAGATGAAGATGCTTAGATGGTCGGGTGGCGTCACTAGAATGGACAAAATACGGAACGAATATATGAGAGGTTCGTTTAAGGTAGCTCCGATCCCCAGCAAATTACAGGAAAAAAGATTACGATGGTATGGCCACATTCAACGGAAACCAGATAACCACGTAGTAAAAACTGCCTTAAGCCTCCCAGAATTCCCAAGAGGGAGAGGGCGTCCAAAAGCTACGTGGTGGTCTAATATCAGAAAGGAACTGGAAACCCTTCAACTTGATGCAGGGACAACCCAGGATAGAGTGGCCTGGCGCAAATTGATAAGGAGACCCGACCCCAAATAAAGGATAAAGGGAAAGAAGAAGAAGAAGATAAAACTAAGATTTCTCCGGTTTCTGATCGGTGTTTTTCGAGTTCGATCTACATACGTGTCTATGTTCCAAATTGATATTATTGTTTTCAAAAGTGTGCCCGGCGTAATGGTCAGCATTTCGATAGTATAATGTTTTAGAAATAATCTCCTAAGATTTGCAATATTATTATTTTTAATTTTTAATGTAATAAAAATTTGATTGTATATTTTTTTTAAATCTAAATTAAAAATCCTAACCAGACACTCAATACGTATCTATCTATTTAAGCAGTACATTTGTTTTTTTTGTATCATTTATATTTTTTTCCCAATTTTTTTGCTGTTATGCGTTCGACTATTATATTATTATACAAATGTACAACCTACATGCCTTTCTTCTGTTTCTATACTAAGTTGTCTCTGAGCTTTCCAGAGTGATAAAGTTAATACACAATTTTTAATATTATCAAAACTTTCCGATTTTCTTTCTGTAAGGTATCATTATTTCAGCCTATAGAAGCCCACTGCAAGGTATAGACCTTCCCAAAAGATATTTGTGAAGTATATATATAAGTACGATCGCGGTGTGGTATTGTGGCCTATCCTCTGGTAACTTATTTGTGAGCAGTAACAAACCTTTATCATAATTGCACTGAGTGTAAGTTTTATAAATTTTTACCTCGAGATTCAAACCCGCGACGTGCTATCGCAAATCTCAGACCTCTACCGCTACCACTGCTCTATTACATGTACAATAAAATAATTAAATTAAATTTGCTGGATTTTACTTGTAAGGCGAATCACACAATTCACGAAAAGATGACAAGAAAACAATTTTTAATTGCAGATTTTATATTTCATCTCTGTTAAGTTACATATGCCAAATATAAATCGAATAGAAATGGAAAACAAATTTAAAATATAATTATTACAATTTTAATAAAGAAACCTTGTTATTCGTCGCGTATTTTCGGTAAATTCGTTAATCAATTATTTAAGCGTAGATGTAAATTTCATAGCGCAGATCCTTTCCCCTGTCGCTCTTCATACGGAGGTTGACAAAGTTGAAACCAAGTCCACCAGCAGTCACATTTACAGAGGCACCTGATTTAGTTAAGTCGTATGCCAGGATACCCTGAAATTTGTAAACAAAAAAAATTGTTACGAACCTCTTTTTACAGTAATAATATTTCATATTGCCCTAGAGGTAATCAGAACTGGCTTCAGAAATTTACTCATAAATCTGTACACCATCGCATATTAAGTAATTAAATTGAAATATTTCTATTTTTTTTTAAAAAAAATTACACTGAACAAAAAGCGTTTTTGAATGTATTAACCTAGACACAAAAGGTTTTAATAACAAAATTATTCATTTGAAATTTATTTAGTTAAGATCGACTTAGTAGATTCTTGTTACTGTGTTTATTAGTTTGTTATATCTCATTTATTACCAGACCAAATAATAGCAGAACAATCACTCTTGACACCTTAATTTTGCCACAGCGACTTAGAAACATTTACGTTGATATTCATTTAAACATTATTCACTTAGAACTGTTCATGGTAAAAACATACGCCGAACGAAGGAAAGCTAGAAGAGCCTATATTTAACAGGAGCTAGAATCAAATTGAGATTTGTTGTGATAAAATCCTTCAACTTAAAGCTAGACCACAGAGAACTCATTTACGTGTTCGCTTTGATTGATAAAATATAAGTTTAATCAACTTCAAAGTATCAATTAAAAGCCCCTTTTAATATACTTCTACAAATACATTCTTTCTATCACATCTTCACCTCCACCTTGGAATCAGGTTCAAAAAACTAAACCACATACCTGAATATAGCGACGGTACTGATTGTACGGTATGGTCACATTTAAAGTTTCAACTCTCTTCTGGAAAATTCTGGAACCGTACTTGACCGTTTTCTTATAAACCAACTCCCTTTGTACACTCATTCCCATAAAAGTATGAGAACATTCTACGATAGCAACTGCCGCGATAAGAACCCCAATAAGTAAGAATTTCATTTTTTATTTTTACCAATACTTTACAAGCAATGAAAAAATTAATTTGTTACAAAATATTCAGCTTATATATACTTATTTCAATTAGGGTGTTTCGATAAGCCTATTTAATATTTTTGATAATGTTAATTAATATTATCGTATGTGTTAATTAATATTTCGACGAATATTCTTTTTGGTTGATTTGTTCATTTAATTAAATGTTTCATTCTCAAGTTCCGGATTCGAATGTGAAAGAATAATGTATTATATATATTATTCTCATATTTACATAACCAATAACTACATCTTAAGATCGTAAAGTCGGAAAATCAGCGAGACATTAGACTAGGTTCGATTTTGTGTTTTCTTTGTTTATCACAATTATAGCCAACGCTATTTAAAATAGAGCTTAAGAAAAAAAAAGAAAAAACAGAAGAAAAAGAAGCTTAAGTCTTACTTTGTGCAAATGTGTCAAATCAAGTGCCAGAGCAGTATACCAGTATATCATAAGCCTAATAATAAAACTAAGATGACCTCAAGTGGGAATAGTTTTTACTCAAATGTCTGGAATATTATTACTCGTATATATAACTTTTGTAAAAGTTTGAAGATCTCTTGTTAAAAATACAACTAATTTTTTCGTGAGCTTGTCTCGGACCTAAACACCTTCTAAACCTTCGTTTTATTTTAAAGTTAAACAATGCCGTTAAAGGAGAATTCTTTTTGGTTATAGCTCAATCAAGTATAAACCTTCCGTTATTCTTTTCAATATTGTTTCCGGGTTGCTTTAACTTGGGAGTCTTTAAGTCAAGAAGAGTTAAAAAGGTATCTTCTAGGCAAGCATGTACCATCGCAGACCTCATTGTTTAGCATCAAGCGAGACAGAGGTCAATAACTTTGCCTGTAATCAATTAAAAAGAACATAAACGAGCTATCATTACATATGATCCTATGTGGATAGTAATAACAATGATTAAACGAATGTATTATTAATAATGTCCATACAATTGTTACGTTAATGATTTATCTAATAATTGTATTTGCAACCATTACCATTACAGTTGACGCGTTTGTTGACTAATTAAATGTGCGCCTGAGGTATTTGCGGCTGAGTATTAGGTTTCAGTGAAGTCGATTGCAATAATTAATTGTTACATCACTACAGTTATGTTATTAAGTTTCCTGTATAATCGATGTATGATATGTTCATATAGTGATCAATGTTAAATTTGATTTATTACTATTTATTGTACAAATTTTTAGGTTTATACTGTTTCTCGCAAAAGAACCAATATCACCAACGTAGCTTGAACAATTGCCTGTCTGAATTGGCAGTGGACGTAGCATTGCTCGTGTAACTGTGTAATTGGTCATCGTGACGATGCTTGGGGAGGCTTTTGCCTTGCCGTGGGTATTGTAACGTTGTAAGTTAATTTTACACTTAAAATTACCTACTATTTGAGGAAGAATATCCCCACCAACAGGGGAGTACCGAGCTGCGGTGCAAAATTAGACCAGGCCTTCTGCCTACTACCCTAATTAATTAAATATATATGTATTTTTTTTCTTGTGCCTTTTTGTTGTTGTTGCCAACAACCACAACCCCTTTAATTATATGGAAATTATTTTCCCATAACGGCACAGTATCCATCAGCTGAAAAGAAAAATAAAGAAGTACAAGTAACAAAAGAATTAATATAACTAAAAAACTAGCACTAAAGGCTAATTTCTAAAAGGCAATTATAGAATGTAAGAAGCGGAAGGAGCGAATAGTCGACGCGTACTTACATATACATATATTTATGTATATACACTAAAAATAAATACGTTAAAATATGTAACTTTGAATAAAAATATCAAACTAACTTTAATAAGTTCGCACAAGTCTGAGGAAACCAAATTGAAAATTGAAAAAAAATCCATAACCATTAAGTATTGGTAGTCCAGTGATCGCGTATCCGATACCCGGATTACAATCTTATGTAATTTATATTTTGTGCATTAATTATAAATAGACAGATTATATATCTAATTGATTCAGGCGTTATTTTGCGGAAGTCCATACTAAGTAAGAAAAGGACTAATATATAGCTACTTCCACTATGTAGCAGTAGTCGTGCAATAAAGTGCACCGCCCGCCAGCCCGCTGATAAAGAAATTGTAAAGGACGAGACCAGAAAAATCTGACAAAAAATTAAAAATGAAAAAAAAATATTGTACAGAAAGTCCATGTTAAAATTATGATATGGAAAATAGGAGACATAAAAACTACCTTTGGAAGTCATCGTGCAACCGAAACTGCGTACCGCGCCTTAGTAAAATGAGGGGAGATGGGACGGAGGAAAAACATTAAGAGAACATTAGCGTTGTCATATTGACGACGGTCTTACCGAACGGAGCGGTCGACACTTCTCCCCGTCCCCCGCACATACTTAAGGCGCGGTACACCAATTATAGTACCACTGACTACACCATGCCCACGGTTTTATTACTCTATTCGTGCGTAAAAACCGTCTGTATCTCTTATATAATATTAACAACAGTTATTCTATTAACCCAATAAAGAATTAAACTAACCGAACATCTGCTGCGGTCTGCTCTTACGTCCCTTATGATAATTAAATTATTTTAACTCGAAACACGCACGGACTATACCGTCCGAATATACTTACTGATGTACAAAGAAAAATATTATTTCTGTAATATGATGTGAGTAAGTTTTTATGCTTACTTCTTACGTGATGAATATAACATGTTTTAACAAATTAATTTTCTCAACGTTTTTATACAGGATGATGGATTATAAATGTAAAAGCTTAATGGAAGTTAATGTATAGCTAATTTGATGTCAATCGATGTACGGTACACTCTATGCGAAAATCAACAATTTTGAAAATAATATACGTAATTATAAAATAGTAAAAAAAGCATTTTCAAAAATCGTATTAATATTAAAATTTACATTTTTCTATCTGTCCCCGCAAACTATATACTTAAAAAAATATGTGCCGGACACATTACGATGTGATCAATATATACAAGGTAATTGGATATAGAAGTAAAAGCAGACTGGGTCTACTGGAGACGTCACAGCAACTGGTCAGCATACAACAATTCAAAATGCTGTAAAACAAGCGCAATTATACTACACGGCAGTTTAGTGGCTAAAGCGATATAATTTTTCTGATAAATCATATCAATTTTATACTTTCATATAAACTTTTTTAAGTAATCGATCTCTCTTTTTATTAATTTATAAGAAAATGGCGGCCAGTTCAAACTATAACATTACTTTTGCACCACCTATTATTTAAGGCAATATAAATAGACTACTGCGAGGTTCGTAATGTTGATTGTACCGAGAAGAATCTGACAAGAAACTTAATAATACTTTTAATGCAAATTTTATACCTTTTTGCTAATGTAAATCGTTTATTTGTCACGTAATAATCAGCATGGTACCCGGGCATGTAAATCGTATCTAATCTTATATTGATACTAGCTGACCCCGCAAACGTTGTTATGCAAAAAAAAAATTGATATTTTAATTTACAAATAAAAAATAAGGGTTGATCGTAGAGGGGTGAAAATTTATGGTTGTATGTATTCTTGTATGCTGTATCATAAAAAAATAAAAACAAAAAATTTTGTTAAAAAAAAATTAATAAATTTTTAAGTGTGAACAACCTTTATCACTTAGGGGTATAGAAAATAGATAGTAGCCGATTCTCAGACCAACTGAGTACGCATATTAAATTTGGTAAAAATCAGTCAAGCCGTTTCAGAGGAGTTCAAGTTCGAACACCGTGACACGAGAATTTTATATATTAGATATTCTTTAAATATCAATCTAGCCTTATCATAAACTTTGAGTTTAAATTAATGTAATTCAGATCAAACCGTTGACTCTATGAGTGATACGCTATAGCCGTAAAGAACGCGCTCCACAGACATAAGTGCACTTGCTCGAAGAGTGGTTTCAGCAAAGTTAACGGAAGTTGTTTTAGGTCGAAATCATCTTGACTCACGTGCCGCGTTTTCCGGTTTCCGGCTTAGAAAATTGTCGAAAGGAAAACTCTTTAAAATTTGTTCGATTACAATTCCTACCATATAACGTACGTTGAAATGTTACTACACTTTTTAAATTGCTTTTGAAACAAATTGATTTTACTATGCCCTTTTTATTTAAATATAAAAATATTGAGAATATATTTTTATTTTAAAAATATTAATTTTTTAAATAAAAATATATTGTCAACCAGAGTAAATGCAAATGTTACACATGCGCAGTAAATTGTATACATATTATAGATATACTATTAAACATATACTTAAATAGGAAGATGTTATATTTACGTATAGACATAAATGACATACACATATAATTATATAAGTAAATTAAAGATATTTTAACCGCTTTACTGTCAAATTATATGTACCACTTATTTGTCAGAAAAAAGGTTTAAATATATTACAGCTATTTCCATTCACCTTATATTAAGTGATGAACCGGAAATTCGTAATTAAAAGCGCCTATTGCGAGGCATATTCCATTATGACCAGTCTTGCACTGCCTGTATTCACAGACTTAGGGAGACAGTGTTTACCGTCTTGTGGTCGCCACTAGAGCACATTTCGCCCCCGACCTCCGACGGCTACATGACTGATGTGCCTAGTTAACTGCCACTTCAGACGAGCAATTGCTCGTTCGGAAGAATTCTTCCAGCTAAGTCGGAGACATTCGTTTTCTGGTCACCTTATTAAAGATGAACAATATCTCTTTATGATTTCGAAAACCATTTATTTTTGGTTTGGATGTACCGTACATTAATAACAGTAAATGTGCTCTATATATAGAAAAATATTTATTTATAATACGGACTTTCTTTCTACTTCTTCTCGATACAATGAGCGGCCTTATGACCAATTGTTAAGTTTCACCGAGTTTCACTCTTCTCAGCAGAACTGCCTTCCAAGCCGGTGGTAGCTTCCAGAAGAAATAACAATGCCAACATTTTAAGTTAAATGACGATTTGAAAGTACTTGTAACAACCTATTTGAAATAAGTAATATTTTTGTTTTCATTTATCACACGAGGCTATTTTTCCAGACAAACATAGTATTGAAATTAATTAATCAATGGTCTAGTATTAAAAATACTAATAATAGTAATAAAAATGATCTATAATTGCTTATGGAAATGAGGAGAGTCAAAAATGAAATAGATTTAAAAAAAAGTTGACGATCAATAACAGTCCGGTTAAAAGTTCCAGTGTTGAATAAATTAATTTTATCTTTTGTTTTAGCCCTTTATCTTTTATAGATTTTATCTTTTAAGACTTTAACACAAGTAACCAATCACCCTGTATAGAGGATAATCGTGTAGTAGTTATTTTTTAGGATCCTAGAAATTAAGCTAGGACAAGTGAAAATCTTAGGTATCGCTAGAAAGGATTATAGCTCATTTGGAATAAATGTACAAGGTCTTTGGTACGATATGTTCCTTAAATAAGTAGTTGTTGGTTTACATATTAGGTATCTTATTTATATCGCTAGAAGCCATAAATTAGTTAGGCATTTTATTTTATTTCAGTATAGTTTCAAAGAAATTGTCAAGAACGAAGAAATATAATCAAATAAACCCTCAGTGACACTTAGTTCAACTTTAAACTTAATATAAAAAGATCTGGTTACGTGAAAGTCGTGTCTGTTTTAATTTCAGCTTCCTAGTTTCAAGTAGCTAATTGCATTATCTTATTTTAGAACAATACAGGCTTATCATAAAGGAAATCTCTGAGAGGATAACACTCGGAAAGTCTGACGAGTTTAAAAACATTTTGGCACGTCTCCAACTGGAGGCTAATGAAGTTTTTAAAATTTATGAAAAGTTATTTTTTAAATCAAATAGTAAAATGTAAATTATAGGTAGTTGTTTTATATCATGGTAATCTAGTACGTAAGTAAAAGTAGTTAAACTGGCGAAATCTAAAATTTCAAGATCAAATTTTTTTCTAAGAGAATTCATGTTATTTGTTTATTTTATTTAGACATAAGCCTTTCCTAAAGATTTACAATAGGATTGGTTGAAAACGACCTTCATGCAACGTCTTCCGACGACGTTTTCAAGGTGGATTTGACTGGATATACCTTGTGGATAAATATTTCATATTTAGTGTGATATGTAAGGCAGTAACAGCTCCGTGTAGATATCAATTAGTCAGTACAATACGCAATGCGACGCATCTGACTTAGATTTTTTTTTAATTAATTAGCTCGAGGATTTCGAATCCACAAGCCGCGATTCAGAAAAATCTGTAAATGGTTGAAAGCGAGCTTCATGAAAAGTCTTCCGAAGACGTTATCAAGGTGGACTTGACTGGATATACCTTGTGAGTAAATATTTCATATTTAGTGTAATATGTAAGGCAGTAACAGCTCCGTGTAGATATCAATTAGTCAATACAATACGCAATGCGACGCATCTGACTTAAATTTTTTTTAATTAATTAGCTCGAGGATTTCGGATCCACAAGCCGTGATTCAGAAAAATCTGTAAATAGTTGAAAGCGAACTTCATGAAAAGTCTTCCGAAGACGTTATCAAGGTGCACTTGAGTGGATATACCTTGTGGGTAAATATTTTATATTTAGTGAAAAATGTAAGGCAGTAACAGCTCCGTGTAGATATCAATTAGTCAATACAATACGTCAAGCGACACATCTGGCTTAATTTTTTTTTAATTAATTAGCTCGAGGATTTCGGTTCCACGAGCCGTGATTCAGAAAAAGCTGTAAAAATCAGAAAGGCTAACGACATTTAGCGTCTATCGAATATAGCTATTCTGCGAGCTTTACAACCTGCCAACTGCCATTTCAACGTGCCAATCCGCGGATCTCCTCATCCCTACCCTTCTACATATATTAAGAGTTCACCAATGACATAATTTATAATTGTTAACAAATAAAAGTCTTAATATCTTTTTTAAATCAATTCATATACATTTTCATCATCAGTCACAGGACTTCCACTGCTGGGTATAGGCCTCCCCCACAGATTTCTAAAGGAATCGTTGGAAAATTTTAATTTAAATAAAATATAAATTTTCATATTAATTATATATGACTCGAAATAGTATTGATAATTAAAACCAATGGAATTAAGCTATGCGTTTATCTTATAATTAGAAGACGATAAATAAGCAAAAATGGTTTCGAATAAAATACAATTTATTCTATCACAAGAACAAAGCGGTGCGGTTATCGCGACTGAGATTAATTAGTTTTAATTAAATTGGATTGTATTACTACAACCAGTGCGTTTTGTACCAATTTCATTTATTTGGATGGAATCTAAAATCCAAATCCTATTTTATTTATTCGTATTACAAGGCAAATGTTGGTGTTATAAAATACCTCATTTTAATAAAAAAAAATATCAAGCCTTCTATAATATGCCTTGTATATAAAATATGATAAATTAAATATTAAGTGTTTACGGCTATTTTGAGGAGAGAAGATATTTTTTTTATAAATGAGGCGATGGTTCATAAAAGGTTAGAAACTTATGTTTGTATTTAATAGATATAGTAAATGTAACACAAAGGACACACATCAGTGGAAAATTCATATGTATATATATATATGCTAGTAGTTGTCTTGCGCCTCGAAAACGGCTTAACCGATTTTTATAACATTTCATTTATGTATTTAGTAGGTGTGAAAAATATATACAAATTACATTTCAAACTCTTAAGTGATAGGGTTGACCCCACTTGAGAGTTTAAATATATATTGAAAATTATTTTAAATTTTCTAACTTTTAGCCTTACGCGTACAAGTACAAAGAATTTGTTTTACAATACATTACATAAAAATGTATTGTAAAACAAATTAAGGAGTTGAATATACACAAGATTTATTAAAATTTACTTTTCTTGGTCTTAAATCTTGATTGAAAAATATATTATTCTAATTCTCGTACAAATCCGTGCAATGTTGACAGTGTAGTCGTAGTCATATCCCAGTCGGCTCTGGTGCCCCCCTGGCTCTGGCTAAGCGTCGCCGTTTAACTAAAAATACGTTATTAAATAAGTCACTTCCTTAGAGTAATCAAGAGTTTTCAGATTTTGAAAATGTGTGGAACTTGGTTTGTTAAACTTGATTTGTTGTCCTTTCCATTTATAAAAAAAACAACTATTTCGTTTTTATCTCTTCTGGCCAGATCAACATTCTTAGCTAGTGGTACCCTGGACACATACATAAATTGTTTTAAAAATTATTGACGATTTTAAAGTGCTTATTAATGCCGATATATAGATTTTTAATTGCCGTAGCCTTTTCAGCAGTACTGCTTTACTGAACTTTAAAACCCTGGGTAAAGTAACCCTGGCCAAACGTTCTTCTCGACCCTTCATTATAGTGTACCATAAAAAAGCAATACACTTTTACAACAACATGGTATTAATTAAATTAAAAGTAAAAACTAAAACGATAATCGTAAACTTCTGTCACAAGTGTTTCGTTACGTTCAATTTAGTTTTCATTCTCTCTTTTATTGTTTTACAGATCACTATAAACCTTATAGTATCCAATTCGTCCAATACTTGGTGCTTAAAGACAAAGGTCTTTGCTCAAGTTGTGTTACCAGTGATGATTTACAGCACTTAAACATGATTTTTCACTGCGGACTTCAATGGCAAACAAAGTGATTCTACGAGTATGTATGTATATGTTTGACACCGAATCAGGATGAGGATATCCTCCGACTAACAAAATTAATCGACTTATTTGTCATTAAAATGCATTGAAAGCTTTTACATCTATTACAAATCACTTTGTATAAAGTGATCACTCTGAAATCTATTGGAATGCGACAGGGCAATAAATTTTGGTAGCACAAAGTCTGCAGGGTTCGATCACATGTACATATATATATACAAATATATATACATACATATATATATATATATATATGTGTGTGTGTGTGTGTGTGTGCGTGTGTGTGCTAGCTTTTAAATTCATTAACTTATCAATAATAACGTTAGCTGTAATTAGATTGTAGTGTGTAGAATGAGCAATATCAAAACATAAAGTTTTAATGCGTCAGTTGTGAAAAAATACAAATATTAAAAAAATTATATTCTTATTTCAAAAAGTTTTAACTTTTCTACGAACTGTAATATTCAAGTGATTTGAAAATAGCTTATAAGTAAGTTTTCGAGAGTCTTCAATAACTTAGTTCTTAATTGACAATGGATTTAGTAAGGGTCAAGTGGATGGATAATGGATGATTTTACTAAGTATAAACTTAATCCTTTTGTGGTCCCGGAGGAATGTACCGTCTGTCACAAGTTCAATTTACATATATATTATTTATATCTCACTTAATTGTTAATAACTTAGTTTATTTTTTATTGACCTCCCATTTTTGGGACCTCTCATTTCCCTTGTCATAACGTAACGTCTAAGACTCTGTGTTTGGTACTAATCGGTGTAACATTACTCCCGAAGATGCCCCGTGGAGGAGTGAAGCACGTGTTGAGTGATTTACGGGGGTAGTTGTATAATTCGCATTGTTTGCCGCATGCGCATTTATCAGCGGGCTGGCGGGCGGTGCACTTTGTTGCACGACTACCACTGCATGTGCGGAAGTGGCTAAATATTGATCCTTTTCTTATTAAGGATGGACTTCCGCAAAATAACGCCTGATTGCATTAAATATTTAAATTACTCATTTCGTGTTTTACTTTCGTCTTTTACAATATCTATCGTTCAATCACTTTTCTGTCATCTGCCTATCATCGCCTACCTTCTCTCATCTTCGCTCTTAGACCACAGTTTGAATCACAGGTAAATTTTGGTATCACAGTATTAACGACTCATTTTTATGTAATCTTTTTACATTAATTTCATTTCATTACTACATTTTTATCTAGCATAATTTTTCTAACAATATTTACTAGTTTATTTACTTAATTTATTTGCCTTAAGAATTTGCCCGTCCCCAATAATTTAATATTGTAGAGTGAACATATATTTTGTAAACATCCCATTGTTAAAAAAATATGGATAGTAGAAAAATTTTTGTAATTATCGTGGAGCCTGCATCAACCGTCTTTCGACAACCTTGCGGATGGTTGTACATTTTAGTGGGTCCCAGCCGCTATCTGTTCTACGCGCTATGGCTTGCCCACCACCACATCACCTCCCTCTCCGCTGAAATTAAAAAATTAAACTTTATCACCAAGTTTCACGGCGTTAATGCCTATCTTCTCCAGATTTGAGAGGGCAGAGCACTAGAGACACATAACCTAGACTTCTTTACGATAAGTGAACTAGATATTCTTTTTATATTCTTCTAGAAGAGTCTCGACTTAAGCCAACTTCACTTCTTCACCGTATCAGAAGTCCTCAAAGCAGTTGAGTCACTATATACACTATGTACATCTACTTGGGCTGTCTGAATCCTAGAACCTTCGTAATGCATTCTGATGTTTACTGAGCATTTTACTCAATGCAATGCTAGATCTAATGTTACTCTTTCTGTCAAATTTATTCAGTATTATAGTAGATTTTTTAGGAAGTGCTACCGTAACCGCTGTAACGCGCCTTTGTTATGCCTTGAGAGCTATTAGGGGAGGGTAACTCGCGGTATTCATGCTATTTTTTCCTCGACCCCTACTTCGGTACGCTTTCCCAAAACGTTAGACGTGATTATTTTATTTCATATAGAACACATATATAGGGACAGCTCTGGTGCTACATGCATTCATTGGTCTTCTTCTTATGAGCTATTTCAAAATAATCTTATATGCCTGCATTGTACTACAAGTAAACGTAGTTTTCAAATTTAAGAAAATAAATGTTCTATATTCAAACTACGAAGAAGACTATTAAAAATGATTATTATTTTACAGCACTCGTGCTCGGCAAAGATGTAATAAAAGGTGAATTTTCGTGTACCGTATTTAGAGTTAATATAATGCAATTAGAGCCGAGGTGGGATGGAGCCGACGTTGCAAACGCCGGCTGGGCTAATTTTAGAACGTCCCTTGCAAATAATATTATCGTCATACCAAAGTTCAATGACCTTTCAATCAAGTCGATGTTTGTATTTTCGTTCCCACAATTCCATTTTCAACATATGATAATTTAACGGAAAAATACATTAATAACAGATGTTTCTACTTTGCCAAATCATAGAATTTGTTATTCCTGCTTCATTCAAAAATAGAACGTTGAGATATCGTATAAAAAAGTTATTCTGTAACATTATAATTTATTTAATATACGTATTTATAACTGGCCACATTGCCTTCAAGAATTATTTATTTAAAGTTTGCACAAAAACATTTGGCAAGCGGACTTCATGCTTACTAGCATTCTCTAAGTCAACCTTATGAAAATTTAAAACTATACCTTTTGGTGGCAAAATAAAAATAAATATACAAGTACATAGGAGTAAATATATATTAATAGTAAACATGGGCAAATATATATTGATTAATACTACTCAAATACATATATAATTATATAAAGATAATAACAATACAATGATTCAAATAAATAGCTGACAAAATGTGACGTCGTCTAAAAGTAACATAACAAAGACGCCCGTCACAATGGACCCGGTAGTGACAGGCACCGCCGAACATTCAACATGGGTTCGTTTATTGTATTAAACAATGATTATTTGTATTTCCGACTATCTTTGCAACTTGTGCACAGCTGGCAAGAATATCTAATCACACAGAAAGTGAAGGTAGCTCATACACGCATGCATTGTTTTTAGTGACGGATTTATATAATATACAGATTTCTACATCTATAACAGAGTTCCCCAAACTTTTTTGTGTCGTAGACCCCTTGCTATCTTTTCCGTGTTGGGTAGACCCCCTAATTACCTGATATTGTTTCCTGTAAATTTCTAACTGTATTGAAGTTTAGTGTTAAAAACTTAAAGTAAAAACACATGTTAATTTATACATTTATTAGGTTTTTACAAGTTCTAAATGTATTGCGACCACAAAGCGAATATCAACATCCTACAACTTACACAATTTTATAAACATATCTAATATTTTTTTACTTCAAAGGTACTTTTATAAATGATGTAAATGTCTTGATATCATAAGATAGTATGAAGTATCGTGGACTCCCATTTTCATTTCATGGACCCCCAAATTTTTTTTCGCTGACGTAGACCCCTTACAGGTTGTTGTAGACCCCAAGGGGTCGATATAGACCACTGTGGAAATCACTGATCAATAATATGCTAGTTTTGTAATGATGTTTCTTTTTCGCATTTTTTAACTGTGGGATTAGTAGAAACTGTTTACTGCCTGGTTGCTAACTGTTCTAGTTAAAGTATATACTTTCTTATATCAGCAATAAAACTACTAAAGCTATAAGATGATTAATAATTAAATTGATTAATACAATTTCAAATGCAAAACTATTTATTATTATATATCTCGCTTCATTGCTGATTCTTAACTATTTAATTTAGACACCTTGTTTTGGACCAGACTGATGCTCGGTTGGCGTGTATCAATTCCGAGAATTCTGGTTTCACAAATAAGTAATGCTCTTATGCATCTAACCGATGTCAAGCGATTGCATGTGACTAGCGCGTCATCTATTCAAAGGCTCTATTCAAAGTAACACCTCTTGATACCTCTTGACAAATTCTTTTAAAATAATGTAATTTTGAAATAAAACTTTTAACTTAGCGTTTTGTTATAGTACAAACGTTTAAAATCTAGTTTTTTTTTTCTATGGAGCGTGCACTGAAATTTAAACGTAATACTAAGTCTTGTGTAATTGGATATTAAAGATTATAGGCATGTATAAAATACATAAATAAATTATAGTCAATTTGAAGAACTAAAAAAGGTCGCTAAAATTAGACGTCATAACGACAAAAAACCAACAGACGTTGTTAATAATGAACGAAATTCTTCAAATTCAATTGTGCTGGAGATATCTGATGTATCCATTGAAGTTGCATTTTTGTTGAAATCAACGTTCACACTTCTAATCACGCAGCGATGAAAAGTTACAAAATTAATTTTTATTCGTAATTTCAATTTGTATTATATTTTTATATCGTTTGCACATGTGTTTATTTTTTTATTATAAAAATTAATTGTTTTTTGTTTTATTAACAGTTATTTAATATGGATTCGTAGTTGTTTGATTCTTATGATGTAGTTTATTGATTCTTTTGCGCGATTTTTGGTAAAATATTAAGTTTCTTCATCTTAGACGATTTCTTTAAGTTGTTGAACATATCTTCAAATTAACCATGTTTAGTTTTATGAATTTATCTTTCGATTATTTTGGCATGATTTTCTAAATCACGTATCTACCGTGTAACAGAGTTGGTTGTAATAACCAATCATATAACTAAACAAAAAGCAATAATAATTTATTTAACAGATTTTTAAGCTTTATTTATAATGTTTTTGAATACGACTACGAAATTTACGTCGTTTAGCTGATTCTGAAACGGAAGACGCCCTCGTCTAAAAGTCAAGATGTTAATCTTCTTAAATCTGTTTATCTTAAAAATATTACGTCTCCCTGATAGCGTTGAAAGTTATATGGGGGACTGAGTGAAATATATTTTGGAGACGTTTCCGTTTCAATCCGACTTCATAGCATCTCTTCTTTCGTAATTGTATTAAATTCTTTTTGGAAGAGTGGAGTGTTATTTCAAAATTTGTTTTAGTACTGAATATACGACTTCACATGCCTTTTCACCTTTACCGTGGCAGATCAGATCTATTAAGTGACAGAGAGACAACACATTTTACAATGTAGAGTTAACAATTTTTCGGAATTATTTTCCTTTATATTGGTTTTTATTATATTTCTTTTTTTTTTCTGAGTGGTTTTTTGTTGTATTCTAGTTCCTTAACGTGATTATCTTAGTCCAATAGTAGTATAGTCTAGTCTAGTCTACTTTAATTTCTTATTGTTAAGTATTTATGTCAACCTATCTTTATTTTTACATAGTTTTTCTCTTTGCCTACTTTATACACTGTTATGAAAAGCCTTTCGGATTTTATGTCTACTTTACCTTATACTACTTCATCTATGTTTATACAATAAAAGTGGAAGTTCGACTACCAAGTTACCCATGCAATGGTGTAAAAATTTCAAAAAGGGTCACCATCCTAAGTAGTGAGGGAAAGGATGGAAGGAGAAAGTTAGTCCAGTGTCAAATAGGCTCAAGTCAATGCTACTCAAGTTTCTGTAATTCAAAAGCAAAGTTATTTTATTCCTGAGGCAATTAACTTATAATCATATGAAAGACGAACTTATATATGAAAGACAAAATAGACTCTACAATGTAGAAAAAAAGGAATAATCACTTACATTTGGAACTATCATGATATCTTTGGAACGATAAAACGTACAGAATTGAAATTTGATACAAATATATCCTTTCACCGTCTAGTCAACTAAGAATGGATTTTACGAAATTCCACGTGCAAGGAGGGTCGAAGGGACGTTCATTAAATTTGCGAAGCGGGCGAAGGTCAGCTAGATGTAAATAAACCTATAGATTAACGATAATAATTCCTCAAATTTACAATATATTTTTTTAAATAAACATATGATTGTTAATATGTTGATAGTCGTCGATTTGCTGCACTCACAGTCACTGGTGGAACTCCTCAAAATTATGTATTGAGTAAGAAAAGGACCAATATCTAGCCACTTCCGCACATGCAGTGGTAGTCGTGTAATGAAATGCACCGCCCGCCAGCCCGCTGATAAATGCGTATACGGCAAACAATGCGAATCACACAACCGCCACCACCAAATTACTCAACACGTGTTTCACCCCTCCAAGAGGCATCTTCAGGAGTTGTTGTTACAGCGATTAGTGCCAAACACAGAGTCAGACACAAATCGGATATAAATCAAATATTTACGTTTTTAGAGCTACCACAAAATAACATATTAACGTAGACCATTCATCCCACCCGTGATCATATGTACTGGGAAGCATTCGAGTACAAAAATTAAGATTAACCGCGAAAACTTGAAAATAAGATTTAAAATGTTTTTAAGTTAGTGACCCAAGTAGTGATTCATGGGAGATGGCTACATTAAGAATTTTTCTTCTACATCGAATCAGGAATGAGAAAATTCGTAGAGGAATGAAATTCACCGAGGTTTTGAAGCGGGTTGACAAAGTTGAGTGACAGCGGGCATGACAGCGCGTATAACCGATGTCCCTTAAAGCCTTAAGGTTGTGGACAGAGACCACGGACCGGCAAGAGCAGCGTACTACATCCTCGCGTAAGGTTAACAAACGAAATTCTGAAGGTCGTCGCAAAACGCAGGATGCAGGCTGCTTCAAACGATCCTATTGGAAATCTATCTGTAAGGGACTGAAATACAACAATAAACATTAAAACATTAAAAAAGAACCACTAAATAATAACTATAATAAAAATTTACAAGAAGTAATAAAACGAATTGAAAAAAAGAAAGTAATTTGAATAGTAACACATAATAAGAATAAAAAACTAAATATAAATTGACAGGCGGTTAGATTAAGAACTTGGAAAGAGATCGTAAGATTGGAAATATAAGTCATAGTGACTAAGTAAAACATATATTAAATTCATGTGCCTGAAAACTGCTAAAATAAAGTTACAAAAATTTTTTTTAAAAAGAACACGGACCCACAATGTCTGTACATGTTGTTTTAATTATGCAAAAAAAAGATCTATCAGGAACGCAGTGAACATCCTACGAATTAAATTATAAAGATGATGATGATAAAGAAATGAACTTATATGAAACAAGTTACGGTAAAAATTTAATGATATATAACATTAATTTATCACTTATTATCCATTTCAAAATAATAAAGAAACGTAGCAATGAAGTATACATAAAAGAATGAATATTTAAAAATACAATCTCAATTTCATTCTTGTTTTTACAACCGGAAAATTGACGTACGACAGCCGTTGTAAAAATGAAAACATTTTTCTGTAATAAATTCGTCGCTTTCGTGTGACATTGTTATTTGTGGAAGGTCAATGGTAGGTTTTAGGATGTTTAAAAGATGATTGAGCGAAGTTTTTCGTCACAGAAATTAATTTCACTTCATTATTTTAGCGATGATGGATGTCAGTTTGTGCAAATTAGAGACTACATAGGATCCTAAAAAGTAAACAAGTTGAAAGTTAATACTCATTAAGTTGTTAATGTAACATGATAAAACTTGATTATAGTGTTTATAAGTCTGTTAAGCTTTCAAACCAAAGAGGTTTTTTATCTAGCGCGGAACAATATATATAAGGTAATTGAAAATGGGTGTAAAAGATTTATTTTTCATATAGCATCTAGCATCTGACTGTCCACCTTAAGGCCTCAGTGGCCATCTTTTCTGATGTCTATATGGCTTGCCCACCGCCACATCAAATTGCTAATCCGAAAGCATATGTTCGATAGTTTCTTTAGTCTACGGATATCCTGAGAAAACCCGAGCATAGCCCTCTCCATGGCTCATTGAGCGTCTGTCTTGAAACTTGCAAATAAAGCCTGAAGTATGAACTATGATCGTAATAAACTACTATTTGTTTCACTGTAGCTTTCTACAATATTTACAGAACTCCAGACCTATGTAGCGTAGTACGGCTTCCTTAGATTTTAACTCAACGATAAATTTCCTGAGCACATGTTCCACTAAAGCACTAAGTCGTGTTAAGTAATGAAATATAAATTTGCTCCCACCTGAAATTACGCTCCATTATTCCTTCAATATAAAACAGTGATAAAATTAGTAGCGAGGTAGCTTTTAGAATTTCTAAAAGGCATCTTTTAATCACGAAATTTAATAAAACTTTCAAACATATTTATTTGTTAATATTACTGTCGACTTTTGATTGTTTATTGTGATTACATTTACGCAATAGATTAACTTAATAGATAAAACTACAGTCAAATTGAGATTCCCTGTAAAATGAAATAAATTAAGGTTTTTTTGTAGAGTGTTTTATATTATTAAAACCAAAATCGAAAAATATCTGTATCGAATTTTTTGTATATTTTAATCACAGAAAATTTAGGATTAAAAGTGTACGTATAACTGATTTTCAATTAATTAGTATAAAGTACTTCATATCAAAAATAGGTTTTAAGCATAATATAATAAGAAAAAGATTTTCAAAATTCGTATTACTACTAAATAAAATATATTATCGGTTATTATATATCCGAGAAAAATTTATGCTGCCAGAAGTTATTGACTGGTCGCATTTCAATTGTAAAATTAATGTAACATATTTCACAGTAAATATTTTACACAGGGTGATTGTAAATAAGAGTAATAGCTTTAAAACTTTTTGTTTGCTAATATACATTTGTCATACAATGAGTTGAGCCGTAGAGCCTAAAAGCTTCGTGTGTATAATTATAAACTTGGACCAGACAATAATACCGGACTCTCACTGCTGCCCATATATATCTGCTGATTCTGCATCTGATTCTGATGGTAGGCTATTTCATTGGGCCAGGATGTCAAGGTCATCTTTCAAACAACTACGGTTAATCAACATAACACAACAAAATTATTAATGTTTTTCTACGATGCTCATGACTGACCATAATAAATTATCTCGATTTTTAAAACTTATTCTTTCATCATGTCGGGACACGGTCATCAATATACGCGATTAGCGGGTGTAGGTGACCACTCGAGCAAGTCATGGTGTGTACTTCGACGGATATATCAAAAGTGAGATCAAGGCGGTTTATTTACATTTAATTCGAATTATTTACAATTATGACCTGCACACGATTAAAACGACCATATATTTAACGGCATCTGAATTTAAATCTGCGTTCGAATTTCAAATGGAACGCACAATAATTTAAACACAAAAGTATTGTGGATGTACTACATTACATTCTTTAAAACTCAACTATTTGCCTGATTTTGTCACCAATCTATAAATAACATATCTACATTTTTAACGAATTTCACTGAGCCTATATCGTCTTCTTTCGTCACGTGACATAATTTGCTTATACAACAACGGTTTTTGAAGCGGTACATCACTAGTTGCTGTAGTTACAACACTAGGTGCTAGACAGCGTGAGGCAACAAGCGGGAGACATACGTCCAACCAACCACAGCAATGAACTGCTGCCGATTTCTGTCGTGCATTCCATACACTTGATCCTAACTTTTTCAATCTCGTCTACCGCACTGTATTTCTTGTACAAAAATATGATATTTGACGTAGGATCTATACCTATTTACTTGTCATAATAATAGTGCTTGTTCATATTAATAAAACTATTCTCAAGTAAAATAATTGCATACATGATTATATAATTACTTCAACGAATGTATTTAGATGTTAAGTAATAACAAACAACAACTGTTCTTAGCATCTCTAATGTCGAGAGAAATTGAGTTCCAACAGTGAAAACGCTACAAAGCCGACAATCAACAAAACTTTTATAAGTAAAACGGAATTATAAAATCTTTGCGTAAATTATTAAATCGTTTACATTTATTTTATTTAAGATAAACAGCCGCTAGATTACCTGATTTAAATAAAATATTAGTAATATCACCACACCACACACATCATAAATATTACAATTGTATCAAATTTCGACAGAGAACTTTGTTAAGGCTGTCAGAAGACGACGAATGTAAGACGCTAATAACTGGTCTTTTTGGAAATCTGTTGGGAAAGCCTATATTCAATAATAGATATCCATCAAAATTTAATATTAAAATTTACGTGATACGAAGATGAGAAATAAAAACAGGTTTTAATATTGATATAACGAATACAAAAATAATAAATTTACTCGTAGAAAAATAAAGTTCTAAATCCTTTATTTAATGGAAATGTTTATTAAAACGGTCAAAAATTGTGGAGTTATATTAACGCTGCAAATATTTACATAGAAGAAGCTCCATGGCCGGCTATAGTCCGGACTGGGCGTAAGTTTCCAGCATCCATTGTAATTTCCGCTTCAACAATTATAGCGAGTAAAGTTTCAGGGATCTTTTAAATTGAAAAATAACTGAGCGTTCCTGCAATAAAATTGTGAGTGTAACTTTCGCTTGTGAACTATTTAAAAGCAATGCTCGAGTCATCTATTCTAAACTTCCTCCCCGAGTCACATTTATTGAAATCAATCTGTACAAAAAAAGACAAAGAGACACTCTTGTACCAACGCAAAATTATATTAAGAACCAAATGCTTTTTTTTCCTTCATCGATAGAAGATTAAGCCAAAGAGTTTCACTTTTTCATAATAAAGAAATGGACTTAAAACTCTACAGGTTTTTGAAGTGAATAAAAAAAAACGCCTGTATTTGTGTGTGTGTGTGTGTGATCTTTTAATATTAGATCTCATGTGAAATAATAGGAAGGCATATATTTCAAAGTATTTCATGACAGGTAATCTCAAATTTATTCTAAATAAATAATCGAAAGCGAATAAAAATCATAAACAAAGTAAAAAATGGTTACCTCATTTATTACCAGTTGACGGTTTTTTTTTTATTAAAACTTCCCAATTTCTACAGCATTACGATTATGTTGACAACAAGTCGTAGTATAAAACAAGAAAAATTTTTTTGAACTATGACATTCATATTACAAATACATATTAATAGATTTCTTTACAGCTTATAATGTACTTATTGTGATAATTATAAATTCTGGATCACTTTCAAAATCTAAATAAATGAACAAATGAAGGCACCATAATTTACATATTTTTTAAATTTGTCTCCCAATATCCTAAACAGTATTCTCATGCTATGATAATGATTATAACAGGTCGCGTAACAGTAATGTCATAATATGAATGTGCCTTAATTTTTTGAAATGGTGCCAAAGTTCAAAACACAGTTTGTAATATATATTTATGTATTTGATTAAAAATTGATCCTCTGTTGCACATAAAAGCATCCACAACCATGCATAGTAATTGTATATATCGTTTGTAATCTAGTATCCAGGCTAATGACTCGGCGAATTTGAATATTGTGCCTGGCACCGTGTCGTGAAGCTAACAAGTAAGTCGATTAAGACAAAGTAACTATATTTAAATTTCCTAAACCACATAGTACTAACGTCTGTTACTTAGTTAGAATCAATTAAGGATAAAGTGTCTCTAAGTTCATTAAACGAAGACTGCGTCAATGGTTTCACATGTTTTTGGGAGAACATTTATGATCAGATGCGTTTATATCACGTCTTTAATAATTTATGTATGGTTTTTGGTTATGAAATATTAGCTTTACTAGAAATAATAATTGTATGTAATCTTAACGAATATTGAGACTAGACTGCTCAAATCAATAATTATATCTGCTTTTTAAATTTATAAAAACACACACACGCACACGCACGCACACGCACACGCACATGCACACGCACACACACACGCACACACATGTGTTTATGTGTGTGCGTGTGTGTTTAATATAAATTGCTGATATTTTCTAACAATTTACACTCCTTTTCGGCATATGTGTATATGACTGTAAATAATACGAAACATATTTTTTTAACAGTGGTATTCCAGAGGTAAAGAACTGAGATTTGCGATCGTAGGTCACGGAATCGATTCAAGAGACACAATCTTATATCGTTTACACTTTGTACATTAATTATATAGGATAGCCACAGCTCTCAAACAAGTTTTCAGATACCACCAGCATCCTCTACTATATATATAATACCACACTGCGATCGCCAACGCGCCTGCCAAGCATGGGGATTATGATGCCATATGCCTGCCAGGCACAAAGATATCTTCCATAGATATCTTTGTGCCTGGCAGTGGGCATCTATAGGCTCAAACATCAACAACTATGTTTTGCAGTGGACATCTCTCCTGAAAAAGAGAAGGAGAATACCTTTAAATTTAGGAAATCTCATTAGATTATCTAGATGGCACGCCTATGTCCAGTGGCAACATCCGTCGGCTGAAATGGTGATGATAATAAATGCATATCGACCATCTTATAATAGACTATATTTGCCATAAGAATATTTCCTTTCATTTTTACTTTCTAGTTTCTTTAAATGACTTCTCTTTCATTAATAAGTCCTTATTAAACAATATCACTGTTCGCGCGCGTAGTGGCATGGGCACATAGTACGGAGAGATGCAGGAGTCGCGCCAGAGGCGGCTGATCAGCCGCTATTAACTTTCATCAACTAGATTTCCACTAAGCGACTAAGTGGGTGCAGTTGTACACATTTTGTAATCGATTATTCTTAAAAGTTTATAATATAAGGGTTATAAAAAAAAGAATAAACTAATCATTCAACCACCTGCCCGAGGAACCATCCCAAAGAAGACTAAACTGCAACAATCACTAAGAAAACACAAGACTAAGAACTTAGGAAAAATTTAAATCTAGAGAACTGAAGACTAATAAACTAAGTGTAATGTCATAAGTTAAAAGTTCCATTCATTCTAACAACTCGCCCTTTTTACTTAACTATATTTTAAACTTAAATAACATGAAGACTAGCTTATGATGTGTTTAAAATTAAGTTTTGGTAAATCTTTGATTATATTTCTTTTATTTCATTAATTTATTTTCCGATTTATACAATCGTATATATGAAATGGTCGTTCGTCGGAAAAAAGAAGATATGACGAAGTACCCTGGAAAGGTAGATTAACTGCGACTAAGAAAGGAATACGCTGCAAATTAGATAGCCTGTATTCCGCACCAATAAGTCATATAAATCAAAATCAAGCTTTCTGTCAGCACAGCGGAGTAAAGTTTTTTTGAATATTTTTGACGGTGAAAAGGTTTAACAATTGATGGTGATTGAAGAAATCTAGCGCAAACATCCGAGAGGTCGAAATATTATCAATTGATAAGATTAATCCGGTGAACACTTAACACCAATCTGCATGCTGTTCTCCACGATGCCAAAGCTAGAAACAGGTGGAGAATAATAAGGATGAAGATTGTTCCATGCTTAGAATCATCACGACCCTCAGCAATGAGGATATCCATGTAATTAAAATAAAGCTAAAAACAATTTCAAGCGCGAATTAATTCGAGAAAAACGCAGTGAAAGCTCTAATGCGTTTTTGTGACTCATTTCATAAATAAACAAAAAGATACGGCGTTTTAATATTGTAGCTTTTGTTTCAACATAAGTTTATTACTTAAAGTGACTGAAATGAAAATCTTTAAGTTATCGATTTTTTGTTAAAAACAGTTATTTAAAAATTATATTTTTACCTAAAGCAAGTATGATGTCTGAAAAATGTTTTCAACCATTAATACATTGTAAATTTTATACGCTCAACAAAAATATATATTTTATAGGGTAATTTATGTCGCGTCACTTAACGTCGCGCTGGAAACAGAGACACCTGGCTGAAATGGAAAATGGTTATTGCATAAAGTCAGTATAAAGGACACAGAATAAACTATTTGTAGACGTTACAATGTACGCTGAAAGAAGTTTTACAAAGAGATTGAGAGGTTGACGAGCATTTTTACATATTTAGACTAAGTCAGGTATTTTTCTTTCACGTCATGTTTTTATCCTACATAGACGAACCATTCTTGCTACGTATAATTAAAGTCTTAAATTATCTGTAACTAAAAAAAAAACAGTTTATTAAAAAGTTGTATTTTGCTTGTCCACATGTATAAAAAGCAAGCAGAGATAGCCAAGCGGCAACGACTGTCACTTGCACATAAGTCGCGGGTTTGATTCCCGATACACAATTTTGTATAACTCACGCTTTGTGAATTAAATATATGGGATTACCACTGCTCATAAATAAGTTCTCAGAGGTTGGGCGGCAGTGTCCTCTGCGTACCATAATACCACACTGCGATCGCTAACCCGCCTGCCAAACGTGGCGATTAAGGCTTATCCCCCCAATGATATCTTTGGGGAGGCCTACGCCTTGCAGTGGCCTATGGCCTTAGAAGATGTATGAAAATGTACTAATTGTCCACAAAACACAATAAAAATATTAAAAACAAAAACAAATTTTGTGTCTCGGCTTGGAACAATGCTTATATAATAGGATTCCTAATAATGTTCCTATTGCCAGATTTAAAAAAATCTATATTGTTTCTGAAGATGTTAATGCTGTTAGCCCTAAAGCATTTACAGCTTCATCGGTACTGAGTTCACGGAGTGGAAGGGTCCGAGAACTAGATAAAAAAAATTTTGCCAAAGAAAGTTTGTATAGCAAAAGTTACAATACAATAAATGACTTCAAAGAAGATAGAATGTGTTCGCCTTTAGGCCGTTTTAATATTAATTATATATAATTTTATATATCCTGTTCTGGTCATTAAAACAGATAGTAATATCTTGGCGTAAAAAAATGTAATTCGTCCTATGTATAAAAAAAGAAAAGTGAAAAGTGTCCTGTAATTTTTTTAAAAAGCGAACAAAATAAAAAAATACACCGGCATCGTTATTATATATGTATTAAGATTACATTTTTGTGTACACCATCTATCTCTGTCCAATAAATTGATCCTAAAGGCTTAATTTCTTTCATCGTATAGATAAATCCGGCATGATCGATTGACGTGTATTAACACTGATGGGCTATTCACGAAATATGTCAGTGAAATGTCACACGCTTCATCATATATCAAGAGGCTTGATTTAGCCGCGGCAAGCGGTCGATGCAACCAAAATATATTGAGAATTATATTAAATAACATGCGGCATTTTATAGCACATTTTTATTTTCATAGTACTTGCAATACCATTCCCTGGGTTATATAAAATTTGCAACTATTTTATGGGACACTATTTCAATATAATGTATTCAAATTGTTACAAATAAATTTAATATAAGAAAAATAGCGATATACATAAGATTAGGCCTGCAAGTAAAACTGAACTCGTGTAAAAGCCAGTGATGTGAATAATTCCATATTTATTTAACAAAAAATTTACACATTTACAGATAAACATCAACACCATTTAAGCTTTTATACCAATAACTAACCACCCTTTATAACTAAAGCAAAAATTTCGTTATCGTAATTGTAGAAAAAAATATTTTACCACATTTACCCCTTTTCAAGTGTAAACTTAATTAAGATCATTTTACGTAATTTTTTAAATAACGTATTTCTCAGAAAAACTTAATATTAAAAAGTTTTCCTTTAACTAATAATTGGTCTCATACAAGCTTTTCTAGGTACATCGTATGTGTGACCTTAAAAAATATATTGCATGTTTATTACTGTACTCCATACGAAACAAGGTAGCTTCATGAAACTAATAAGACCGAATCCTGTTTTCATTTTCGTTATAAATACTTTATTTATATATCCTTGCGGCAAGACATAATGTTTCAAAACGTTTTTATATTAATAATTATTAACTAGGTTACATAAAATACAATTACATCTATTACACTGCAGTACACTCTACTTAAAGTTAGCAGTGACACAAAAAATCAACATGATTATTACACGTATATTAAAAATCATACCTATGTGTAGATAGAGACATAAATAGACGTTAGACAAGCCGGGTCGGACTGACGGTCGGCCACGGCTGAAATAATGATGATGACGATATATTATAATTAATCAATATTTCTATTAGTCATATTATAAAAAAACTACTTTCATTCATCTATAAATATAGAAATTTTCTTAATGCTTTGTACAAGGTTCTTATAACAAAATAATTCAGAAAATTTAAAAAACTTTGGATCTATGCAATAGAGTTTGCTATGAACTTCGCTTTAACATTATTTGATTTTCGAACATTAGTCAGTTCATGCGCAGCAAATTTATATTAATCGCTGCATAGGTCGCTGTCTCGATCACAAAATATTAAATAAAGTCATCATTGTTTATATGCTTTATTAATTATTTTTTTATTCATATAAAGTCTTGTAGTACAGTCAGAAGGGGTTATATAGTTAGTAAGATTTATTTATTTTAACAAATTTTGTATTTAAAAAATCTGGTCCCTAAATTATTTTTCAGCAACTATTTCTCTATAAGGAAAATATGCCCGTCTTTAACTAAGATATCACTTTTTTCATTATGTATTAGAACCTTAAATATTTTTAAATTTTAACTTCCGATATTAGGGAGTTATAGAGAGGGCTATACTTATTTCTATACGAAGTCGAATGAGGACATCTTTGACAGAAGAACGACGTAGCTCAGAGGAATAAGTTCAAGAAGCAGCGCGCAGGTCACATGGCGTACAGAACGGATAGCCCTTAAGACTCAAGGTTGAGAAGGAGACGCACCGAGAAGGGGAGCGCAGAATGTTCACCCAAATAAGCTGGATGAAGGCCATTTCCAACTGGTTCTAAAACAAATCTACGAGAGAGGTTGAATATTATTTATGATAAACTTTTGTTGTTTTTATCGAGTTTCTTCTTGCTTCTTCTTCACAACTATAACACAATAAGAATCAGAGTAGAGTGTAAAATAAAATAGATTAAAAAATAGAATACATTAAGAATATAAAAATTTAAAAATGGAACACACTAAAAATATAATAAATTAAAAATGGAATAGTTAAAAAATAGAATATATTTAAATAATAGATAATAAATTTATAAATAATAGTTCTATTAAAATTTCCTAACAAATATCCTTCCAAGCAGTGATTTTTTTTTGGAATGTTATTATGCCATGATCATTTTGTTAAGTGTACGTTGGTGTACTTTTGTGTACATTATTATATCATAGTAGAAGTGCTTCTGTTTCTTTATACTTGCGTAAGATGATCCAATTTTCATAACACTTAAAACATTAATAATTTTTACCTTATTTATGCAGCTCTTCGATTATAGAATTTATGATTGAAGTGGCTGACGTTAATACTATAAATTGGTGCAGATGACGAGAACATCTATTAAATTATTAATAACGCGCGGTGCGTGGAGACCGCTGACGGAGCTCGAGTTAATTTATTTACCGCATTACTGCTTCATCCGCTTACATATATGTGCCGTACTCGTTATCAATATATTGCAATTTTTTATTTTTATTTATCCGTAATATTCTATTAAAGTAAAGAACAGTTAAATACTACAAACATCTAAAGACGAAGGTCACAGTCCAGTGTTTTGCTGGTATCATCATATATAGATCTGAGACACGGTTGTTTACGACTAGTCTTAGAAGAAAGCTTCGCTGCAAGATCAACAGAACCTCGTCTAAAGTGGCGTTAAGGCTGAAAGGTTCTCGAGTGGCAACCACGACCCCGTAGATGCAGCGTGGGCAAGCTCCTCAGTAGGTGGACCGACGTCATAATCAAGATTGTAGGAAGTCGCTAGAGGTGGTCATTTTCCGGTCTTGATGGAAATCTTTGAAAGATGCCTGAGTCCAGTAGTGGACATCCTATGTCTGGTAATTATGTTGATGATAATAGTTTAACCTATCTTCTGGATTCTGGATGGATTATATCTCTTCGTTGTCGTTTCAGCCCATAGACGCCCACTGCAAGGGATAGGCCTGTCCAAAGGTATTTATGGGTCGATATACCGTAATAGCCACGCTTGGCAGACCTTTCAGAGATCGCAGTGAGATATAATTGTACGCAAAGAGCACTGCTGCCCATCTTCTAAAAGCTTATTTCCGGGCAGTGGCAATCCAATATAATTTATGCAATATAAACACGTATGTATATAGCATATATACTCATAATTAATAATTAAATTTTATTGTCTTTATAACATGTATTATACCGTATTTATAAGTATATATGCTATATATGTGTATAAATGTATGTTTTGTACACGTTAACTACTCATTATTTATACTTCTCCTGTTTGAATAGTATGGTTATCTGGAAAAAATTGCCTCGTGAGATAAAACCGCTCATTGTACTTTTTTGTTTATTATTATGAAAGTATTTATTTGTTTTCTAGGGTGTACAATAAAGAATGGTAAATTAAATTAATAGCTGGATTATTTTTTTAGGCTTTGATCCATTTGGTTTTTATTTCTTTGCAGATAGTTTATTTCGAAGTTTTAGCCTCCATACAAAAAATTAGAGTATTCGGAGGTAAAATTTATTTAAGAAACTTTATCCCAAACTCAATAAAAATATAGGGTCTGCTGTCAAGGCTCATGGGAGAGAGCTAGTGGTTTTGGTTTTTTATTATGGGTTTAGGGTGCTCTGCCTACTCAACCTCGCGGAATCTGTCTGTTATAAGGCAAAATATTAGTATATGTAACAAAAAAAAATGTCGTTTTTAACAATGCAAAGGAAACATGTATATTACGTTAAATTTTTACGATTAACACAGATTATAGTAGCCTGATAATAGCAATTGACCAAGTCGACGTTCGGCTCTCTCAGGCGTCTTTGTGTCAAAATGCTAAACGAGTATTATTGACGAGTAACAGCTCAAACTGATATCCCTCCGTGCGGGCCTTGGACCTAGTCAACCAAGTCGAGTGTCTGTCGTAGCGTAGCATGTAGCGGCCCGTGCCGACGCTTCCCCAGGAGCCTTCAGGCTTCGATACATTAAAAGAAGTTTTAGAATATACCCTCTCGGAATCCTGCTCTCTCGAACCTGCGGAATCTGCAAATGCTGCCTAGACAACAGTGTATATCTGGTCAAACTTTACAAAAATTATATAATTAAAATTATACTGTGATAAGTGGCAATTAAAATTAGGTTAATGTTCTCGGAAAGTGAGGCCTAGTCGGGTTGGAAAACCACATAACCATCGTTACTTGACATCTGTTAGTTTAAACATTAACATATCCTATTAGAACAAAACGATTATGTCTGTTAAACTTTATCGAGAAGTTAAATGAAAACTATAATAGTTTGAAATCCTTGTAAGAAGAAAAATTACGTGCAAACAAATAGAATATATTTCAAGATGCGCGTATTTCCCGATAACGATCCAACGTGACAGCCGTAAAATGGAAAACACGAGAAAGACGTGCAGAGAGAGAGTTTTTTCTGAAACGAAATATTTAGTTTTACTTGGCACTCGTACTTTTAAGACAGTTTGTTTTCTATCTGCTTATTATTTAAACTTCCTTCCTAACACGCATTTTAATTAAATCTAAATACTTATTAATAGAGAAAATTACTAAATCATCTAAGTTCAAAATCGTATATTTAAAAAACATAATGATTAATTAAATTATTGTGTTTTAAGTTTTATTTTTTATATTATTTTATATAAAATATCGCTTGTTAAAATATCACAATGTTAACAGTAGATGAAAATACCAAATTCATCTGTGTTAAAAATATTCTGTAATATGAAATACCCGTTCTTCTAAAAATAATTTATTTTTAACCCATCATCTTTTTATTCGAATTAAAAAGTGTATTTAAAAATAATCGCTAAGTATATTGATAAAGAAAATTATACGTTCATTTCTATGTTAAAAATTAAGTTTTTAAGGACATTATATTTAATTAAAATATTTAAATGTACTTAACACTCGATCTTTCCAAAATAATTTGTTTTCTATCTCCATTTTATTCGAACTTAAAATTAAATCTAAAAGTTAGCCATTCCACTTTCCATGGTCTGCATCCTGCGTCTTTTTTTCTATAGATATTTATATCTATCTAATATTGTTCGTCCGCCTTGTAAACATGTTTCATAAAATATAGTAGCAATACGAATTCGATAAAGTGCAAGGGGATGTATTTTATTTATATTTAGTTACACGTAACCAATCCTCTTTCTCCTCCCTTCCAGATAATTCTAAATCGAATAAAAATGTAATACACAAAGAACTTCATTAAAATTTATGTTAAAAATGAGGTGTAGGTTGAGATTAATGTGCGGCAACTTTTACTTTTGTTTGTGGGGTGGGCACGGGAAACAATTTTCATGAATAAATTTCTCCTTTCTCGACAAATCGAGCGTGCTAAATTGAATTTGGGTCTTGACGAGGTATGCAATAAAGCTAAAGTCAGCCGAATTGCTTATGTTGTAATATTTGATTGTTGGACTTTTCGCTTCGCTAACGAAAAGAAAACATTTCGCACTTTGACTCGGAGAAATTAAACGGAAGTGACGGAGATAAATACGGGTTGTACTTTGTTTTATTTATTTGGTTTTGTCTACTTATCCGCAAGAAAATGAAAACATTACACGGATCGTTATTTGCTGCTAGAGGTCCACAGCTGGACATAGGCCTCGCCATAATAGATTTTCAGTAGGACGGGTCGGAATTGGCATCCATCCAGCGCTTGCTGACAACCATAGGTCGCCTGTTATTGCTCAGTGATCATCCAGCACTACAACTTGCCTATCCTCTGGGATACATCTGTAACTTTCTCTCCTCTTTTCTAGTCTGAACTCCTCACCCTTTACATAGCTCGTTGACTGAGAGCTTGTTAATAAAACTCCGCCTAAGAAACCACGTTTTAATTTCGTAAGTAATCATCACGAATTCAATTCAAGAAATCAATATATGTACTAGCCGACTCGTTAGATAAATTCCTGTCTAAACTAATAATAAACAATAAGAATCTATAAAAATTATATTTTTTTAATTATCAGAATCGATGTTCCAGAGATATTAGCGTCCGTGCCTTTGCCATTCACGTTCATTATTTCCGAAAATTTTTTGCTCACTTATATGCATATCAGAATGTTTAAGTAAATAAAAATTCTTAACCTATACTAACGACGCCCAAGCAACCTTTTGTTTTTAAACGGTTTTATTTTAGTTCGACCCGTACGGAATTTATTTGGATCAAAATTAGAAATTGAAATTTAAGCACCTTCCCGTTGTCAGAAAATTGGTATACACATTTAATTTAGATGACAATACAATATAATAAAATCAATAACATTATAAATCTAAGATGGCCGCCGATACAAAATGGCGGATTACGTATTTTTCCTTAACCCCCTCAATATGGGTATCAAATGAAAGGGCTACACTAGTAAAACACGATGATTTTGTCAAAATTTAAAATTCAAGATGGACGCCGTTCCAATATGGCGGACTAGGTACATATTTTTCCACAACCACCACAATATGGGTATCAAAAAACCGTTTAATATAAAAGTTTTTTAAATGTATTTATTAAGATTACGTTTCATGTGACCACATCTTCGTGCAAGCTCTGGTTTGTACGCCAGTATTTGTGTGTCAGTTGCCGTACGCCATATCGATGAACCTTGAGATCGTATCTTAAGTTTGGTCCGTGTAATACACGCGAGAGTTCGTGTGATATGATATCGCTACCACCGCTATATGATGAAAATTGTTTCACAGCCAGAATGTGTCTGGTGCTCGACGCACAACGATGTAGTTATGTCGAAAGTTAAGTCAAAAAGTTATGTTCAAATCGTACTGTTTATTATAACAATTTAAACACATATCATACTAATTTCTATAGTTTGGTACGTAAATAAAAAATACGGAACATAAAGATAAAGATACGGAGATAAATATAAAATTTCTAGATTGATTTTTGTTATTATAATACCACCGGACAATTACTACACAATGTCTTTACTGCCAAACTTTATGCAGTGACATTTAATATAGTAATTTTGACCTCGTGTTTTCTTATTAAATTCTCATTGCGTTATATTTTATTTCTGAAACCATTGATTACAGTATATACATTCAATGAATTGTTGGCAAGTTATAAAACTAATAAGTTTACTATATACATTCACAATTTTATAGCTTTTACACTAGTAACGTAATATCTACAGGTACAGTATTTAGTTAAGCTCAAAGGACTTAGAGTAAATGATTATTGTAAAAATGGAATAAGGTGTTGACATTAGGTAAATAAATAATAAGAAAATCCGTTTATTATATAACATACAGAAATTAAACCAAATTATTAAAAAATAAACAGATATTAATAGTAATGTAATACACGTTATTAATATTTTTGATTTTCAAATAAGTTAATGAACATTTTATACGTAATTAAACATTACACTTTCTTATTTCATTAAATAAATTTTTCATTTTCTTCCTTTGTAGCTCTAATGCTTTTAACCAAAAAGGTTTTAATACTCTTTTGAATGTTGGCTAGCGAAGTAAATATTAATTCTCTCACACAGGAGACAGAAGGGTGTCCCAAAGTTTAAAATCGTTCTTGTCTCGTCCTTTTATGCAGAATTAAGGTCATTTGAATGCAAATTTTAGACTCTCATTATACGAAGAGAACTTTGCAAACAATACTAAAAGATTTTGCTTATGATGCACTAGGCTCTTGATAGATGGCGGTACAGTACATGGGCAATATACAGACGGTCGTTTGACCGATGTGTACAAGGTACAAGTGACATTTTGACAAAATTTTATAAATGATAAAAGATCTTTTGTACTACTAAATACTAATACTACTAATAAATTTACATATTATATTCATTATGAGTATATTAGATCCAAGATCACTGAAGTATTTCAAAGAAATGCTGTGCGTCTGAAGTGGGAGTTGGCGGGGCACACGAGCAGGTAGACGCGACCAGGGCAGGCTCCTCACTAGGTAGATCGACAAAATTAGGCAAGCTTAGTATGAACTTTCACCCTGAAAGGAGGTCAGAAGACCTTGTTAACTTCATCAAAAGACTGAATGCCTCTTCCAAATGGCCCTGTTAGAAATCTAATGGGGACGACGTATGTTCAGCTATGGACTTTCTAAAGCTTAAAATATATATTTATATATATATACATTTAAAGACATTGTAAAAGATACGAGAAGTAGCTGGACGCGGGCAGCACAGAACCGGTCATCGTGGCAATCTTTGAGGTAGACCTGTACCTTGAAGTGGTGTACATCAACTGAAAAAGAATATTCAGTATGAGGAGTAGTAGCCCATTGATAGAGGACTAAGACTTGCGACCGTAAGTCGCGAGTTCGATTCCCAGGATATTTATAATCTTACCTTCTTTATTTATATAAGATTGCCACTGCACACAAACTAGCTTTCAGAGGCAATAGAGTATAAGCATACCATCTTCAGCAACCATACCATATTAGCGATCGCCAACCCCATATCTTTTCAGAATTTGCTTATGCCTTGCAATGGGCGTCTATGGTTCGAAACCGATTCAATATCAATTATAATAAAAACGTAACTTAATAACATATGTGTATACACACAAAAGTTATACAAAATACTTGAAAGTTAACAAAAACTAAAAATCTAAGTGCGAATAAATTTCAATTGTTATAATGATCAATTAAGAGATTTAACCACAAAGGGCAGAAAATTAGGAGTTATGGCAAAGATTAATTCGCAGTGATGAAAGTGCTTCGACAGCTTGTTATTGCCATAGATATTGTGTAGACATGTGTATATATATATATATGTTTCCAAATGTACTATATTCTGAAATGTGTACTATATTAAGCTGCCGTCTTCTTCACGTCTCTCATCTCCAAATCTGGTAGAGATTGCCTCGAGGGATAAGAGCTTATATAAATTGTTCCTTCTTTTATCTATTCTTCTTCTTTCATCTATGTTATTTTGTTACAATAATTTTTCGTTTTTCATATAGAGTTTTGTTCAATAATAAAGTACAAATAAATAAATAGACAAAGTTTACAAAACCAAATAACTTGTTTTTATACACGTTGTTCTTAATCAAATGCCAAGTACACTACCTTCAGTTCAGCACATCGTCTTCAGATATAATAGAACTAATTAGCGAGTAATTTCACAAGCTTCGGTATTTTGGCGGCAAAGGAAGGTTTTGCAGAAGTACCGAGATTGCTAGCACAAGTCATCTAATATAGTAGGAAAATTAGTTGACTACATGAAAATGTAAATATTTTATATATTTTACCTTTATAATATCATTAATAATCTCTTTGCACGAAACGTAAATATCAGGTAAGTATTGGAATACACGAACATAACTTAATATAATCATGCGAAATAATCAACTTTAAATATTTCCGTATATATTATATTCTATATTTATTTATAAAAGCAATTATTTTTTTTATTAAATAAACATCTATTCTCAGAAAGCTCAGATAATTGTGTATTTTAATAGTTTACTGTTATCGTTTCCTTAATATTTCGATTTCAGATAATATGCCATTTGGGAAAAACATAACCTATATTAACTTCTACACAAGCTTCCATTGCCACACAAGCCTCACTTTGTTGAGGCCAAATTCCTGTTCATTCATTTATTTTTGTTTATTTTATATGGACTATCAACATAATACACTTCCAAAATATAAATGATAACACTTTTATAAGTTCATCAAGATTGCGACCAATGCATTTAAGGTAGTCCGGGAGGCTATTAGAGGATTGCCTTTCTGGAGCGCTTCGAAGAATGTTTTAAACGTAGTGATTATATGTGAAAGAATTATTATTAGCAAGATTGAAATTATTAATCAAAGTGACATTAATGGTCGTGCATTATTATTCCTTGCCCATCAACCCAATCATTATTTGTGCAAAGGGGAATAGACAAAGCTAAGAACAGTATAAATAACAGAAGAAATTAGGCCGTGAAGACCTGGCATACAGAATCATAATCAAATAAAACAAATAGTTATTATTATATCTAAATATCATTTTAATCACATATGTCTACAGATTGGGAATGATTTCATCTCTTTTTTAATTAAAGGAAATTAATGAAACAAATAATATAAACAGATATATGTAAAAATGTAAACAATATAATACATTTATGATTTATTGGGCATTGGTAAATAGTTTGTGATCAGATATCTGAAGAGATTAGATGCTATTATAAGCCACAAAATATTTTGCTTTTTAGGTCCATATATGTAACTTACGGGATTCGAACTCGAGATCAACGTTTATAATTTATATTCCTTAACCACAAAGGTATATGGACGTGAAATGTCATATGATTTTTTTATTGAATAAGAGACCACAGATCGGCAAGTGCAGCGCATAATATTCACCCATAAAGTGAACAGCTGACCTTCTTAAAGTCAAAAGACGCTGGATAGGAAGGTCTATATCCAACAGTAGACGTCCAGCTGAAATGGTGATGGTGATAACGAAGTGCCAAGAGCCAAGCTTAATTCTAACCCATGTAGCGTCATTTAACTCCTCTCTTGTAAATTCATAGTGTTCCAGTGAATTTAAATTCTACGAAAAGTTTCTTAAACTGCCGTTTGCACAGCTTTCTATGCAAAATTTACATTTAAATTACTTTAACAGACCGTAAGGTCAGGTGCTTTCACTTTCACGTATTTCAATTTAAATCTTCTTGAATATACTTACTGGTAAATTGTTAAACTGCAAAATTTTAAAATAAAGACACATGTAAACTGTGACATAAAAAAAAAATATTACAGCGCATAAATATACATCGAATGTAATAACCTTTTTTTCTTAATATAATATTTTACGACAAAATTGCGGAACTTTTGAAAAGATATAAAAGAACTACGTCAGGATAGTTATGCTACACTACTACTATCAGAATTTCAATATAATTCAAAGACAGAAATGTGTTTTTACAATGCCCAAAAGAGTTACTAATTTTATGAAGCTTAAAGAAAGGAATATGAAGCACTTATTTCTAGTGCTATGGACATATAGATATATTTCCTATATATATTAGGCATAGTCCTTCGCCATAGAGTGCTGTGACGAACGGCCCTGTGCTGCTCAGGGCTGCCTGACTCAGGGCTCGCTAACCTGAGATCCGCGAACTAAATATAAAAAAATCTACGTCAGATATGTCGCCTGATGTTGATTGATGATATTGGCTAATTGTTATCTACTCGGTTTTCAGAGGAAGGTGTGATCCTTTCCTCTGAAGTCATTTAAGCTGCTTAGATATCGGAGCTGGGAGAGGGTAGGTTGAAGTCGCCGGAGCGTGTGGCACTGCGTAGCGCACGGACACGAGGACGGCGTGTTTTTGTGCACCACTCAAAAATCTTTCGACTCCAACAGCCATCGGTTATACGAGCGATTTTTCCCCCACTGCCACTTCAGATGGAGAATTTTCCGAGCTACATCGGTGATATTGGTGCTTCCGCAGATCTACACATTTTAATTCGATCTCGCAACGAAACTTCGAGCATAGCTCTCTCTATTACTCTCATTGTGAATGTGGTCACGTCTCGGATCCCTATGTTATTAACAGCAACACACGTTGGTCAAAGGTCTTCGTCTTTAGACATTGCGGTATTTTGGACGAGGAGAGCTTTCAGAGATATTCACGTAACCTTCGTCTAAAAGAGTATTTAGTGCTCATATTATATATTGCAAGAAAAGCTCTCTTATGAAGCCCTTACAAGTAACCCGAAGAACGAAAAGCTGTAAAACTAGCTTAAATAGACTAAAATAACTGTGTAAAGCACCTGTCAATTGAATTTTTTACATAGTATATATTGCAAATATTTCTATTTTTATTTCCATTGGTAACTAAAACCAATTTTGCTTACTACGGTAATAGATTATTTTATTTTACTTAGATTTGAATAAATGAAATAAACGCTCTACTCTCCATAGTTGTAGTAATCTAAAGTGATTTTAATATTACATTGTATATTCTTGCGCAGAAGTAAATTCCATAACATTGCTTATGACCCGATGGACCTAAATGTTATAACATAGTTGTGAATGTAAACGGAGACGAAATTAGCATAATACGTGAGAAGTTAACAGTGTTGTGTGAGAAGTTAACAGTTAACAATGAAATTGGTAGAATTCATCTCACATATGGTAAAACAGGTATAATGGAAAACCTTGAAAACTATTTTAATTATTTGTGAGCCAAATGACAATTTTTAATCATGTAACAGTTTTAATAATAATACAATTATTAGTTTACACATTTGAAAGCGCAAACGAAGGTGCTAAAACTGTTGCTTGACGGGCTGTCGGAATCATGACGATAATTGCATTTTATTACATATAAATATCTTGATTTGATTTTACTTTTTTACTTTATTTCTTGTGTTTTATGATATTAACCAGTTTCACCTATCTTTATCAATTTGTTTGCACCGCCCAAATACTTAACTAGCATAGAATGCCTTCGGCATTGTGTTCTCCGTTCTACGAAAATGCATACAAAGTTTTTAATAAATAAATATGGGCAGCACCATTGTAGCGTTTTGTTACAAACTTGTTAATTTATCGTCAGTTTTAATTTCGAAGAAAACATATCTAAGAATATATGTATATAAAAATCATAAACATATATTAATACCTCAATGAATAAATTACTAAAAGTGTAGAAATATTGAGAGATCAACACATGAAACTATTGCATTAGTAAGTAAGAAGAAAGAAAGTGACATAACCTTGCATATTTTTTTATATTTTCCACGTACCGCGTTTGAGACAGGAACTTTTGCAATATGGGGTAAATTTTTTTTTTCCAATATTTTAATTTTATTCAACATTCTCCTTTCATTCTTCCTAATTTCTTATACACTTTCCTTCTATCATTCACAACTCCCTCACTTCCCTCTTTCATATCTTCTTTTACATATCGCCTTTCTTACCTCGCTCACATTATCATTCCTGGATCACAGATTATAACAATTTTACAGTTTAATTGACTCTTGTATAACTTTTACTTATATTTAATTTCTAATAATAATTTTCTTTCCTATAAAACACTTATCCAATCTTATTAACGATATTTATATACTTGTTTTTGCTTTCAGGCATAATTTACCGTGAATCATACTCGATCCTTTTAACCCAGTGGATTGGCGAGGTGATGGGGCCATGGATTCTCCGTATAGCGCACAGAACACATGGTCATTGGGCATAAACATTCCGGAATGTACCTGATCCGGAATAAACCTGGATCCATAAGGTCGACACACAGCTCAATTAAGGACTGTCACTGTACGAAGGATACTTCAGAATTTATGGGAGAAGCCCACGTCAAGCAGTAGACGTCTAGCTGGAATGATGGTGATGGTGATGGTGAATGGAGAAAAGCTGTAATAGGCTACTGGAATCTTTTTTTAATTTTTGTTGTTTTAATATTTTTGTAGATAATCTACCACGATTCGATGAAAAAGTATGTCATACACTTGACTATAAAACGAATGTCTTATAGAGAATCTATTAGAAATATATAATGATTTAATTACAGTTCTATTTATACAGTAGAGCATGGCTTGGAGTGAGGCTAATCTCTGTTGATAGATACGGATTGTGCGGGTTTTCTTTAAACAAAAGGAGCGCGCAAAAATTCTTTCCTTTGTTTTCCGTTTAACAAATGTCGCGCTCGACCGTTATCACAAGAAACTCGCCTCCTCGGAATCGTTTTCAATTTGTTTTCACGTTTTTTCCCCCCATTCATCTGTTCCTTGAAAATGTTGTTTTTTTTTCTCCTCTTCTCAATGAAATTTCGTTATTTTAATGGGAAGATTCATCTAAACATTTAGGTTAGGTCTTACCGTTAAACTTTAAGTAATGTTAAACAAAGTTCGAAATACAAGAGTGTCTATCAAATTATATATTATGAGATACATATTGTATGTCAAGGTAATGATCTACGTAGAGACAAGTGTGCAATTTTATATATAGACTCAATAATTCTGAAAAAACGTTCGAGACCTCAGACTTTCCCGCAATGGTTATCTGAAAATATCTCCACTTGCGATAATACTGCTTTTCATATTTTTTTGTGTAACAGTAGCCCTACAGTGGAGGACTGAGGCTTACGATTGTAGGTCGCGGGTTCAATTTCCGGGATAGTCTTATATTTAAATTAACACTTTTTGCATTAACTATATAGGATTTTGACTGCTCTCAAACAAGATTCTAGAGAATGAGCAGCAGCATTCTCAGCGTACTCCACTGCGATCGCCAATACTCCTACCAAGGCGTGAGTGTCGATTATGGTATATCCTCCTTAGATATCTTTGAATTACTCTTGCAGTTGGCGTCTAGGGGCTGAAACGATGTTTCTTTTTCACTTATTTCATCACAATCGTACAATAAAACTTTGTGTTTCGCACTGGTCGGTGTAACATCTCCTGAGGATGTCGTTGAGGGGTGAAACACGTGTAGAGTGAATTAACGGTGGTATTTGTGTTTCGCATTGTTTCCCGCATGCGCATTTAACAGCGGGCTGGCGGGCGGTGCACTTCATTGCACGACTACCGCTGCATAGCGGAAGTAGCTATATATTAGTCCCTTTCTTTATACAATAAAAAGGTAAAAATTAATGGGTAAATCTTTTTGAATAAGGCCCACATAGCGGGCACATAGTGATATCCCCTGTGGCGTTGAGATTCTGACCACAGACCGTTAAAAACAGAGTAGAACGTCCACCCACAAGGCAAACCACCTTGTAAAGGTCGTTGGAAGATGCTTGATGTAGCCTACAGGTCTTATTAAAAATCTGTAAGGAAGGCCTATGCCCAACACTCTACAGCATTGGAATTATATCACTGCATACAAAATTGTATATATTATAGTAAAAAAAGTCTGATAAATTAAATTGATTGAAAGATGTTTTGAATAATCATTTATTTTAAGTAACACATGTACTCGTGAAAAGGGACTTTGTTGAAGTATCTTTTAAATAAATTAAAAATATATAAACTATGTTGAAAGGAATAATAATAAAATAGAAACGTTCCCGCTAAAGATAAGTTAAAGACAAAGTTCCCACATGACGTCGTGAGGCGACCTCGAATAGATACATCACGACAGTTTGTATTCCGAACTCAATGCTTCACTTCAATTTACTGCCGAGTGTAAGTAATGCGAGGGCTGACCGGATAGGCCCCCGGCGTTATTACGTTCTGCGAATACTTGCCTTTGTTAGTCAGAGATTTGTATTCTAACGCTCCGCCGACTATTTAAATAAGTTTTCTGACACGGTGCTTTTTTACGAGATGATTAGAGAGGTACCTATTTTGAAAGCATGTCAGTAATCTCTGCTATTTTTCACGGGAAACAGGGGATTCTCTATAGGTTCTAGCTCAAGGGTAATCTGTAACCCGGAAGTGGACCTTGGTGCACATTATCGCCTGTTGTCCTATGTTTGCTAAGTATATAAGGATGAATAGTAACGATGAAAGGAATATTTACTCGATAAGGTAAAACCCCTGACACAAACACGATGGGAAAGTATATAAAAAACTCTGCTATTTTAATGTGTAGCAATTTTTTGTTCATACTTTCATGTCCGTCCGTATCCGTATACTATTTCAAATATTAGCTGGAACAAAGGGACAAAATTTTTAAAAAGTTTAATTTCGTTATATGTACTATCTATATATGCAATGCAGATATTAATATTACAAACAGACACTTCAATTTTATTTATTTAAATAGATGGATATATTATGATAAGGACCACTAGTACTGAAAAGCTGCAATGTCATCGTTTTAGGAATTATAGAGTAACGTTGTAAACAGCATTTCCCATTAATTAACGTCAAGCCGAAATGCTCCTGAAAATTATTAAAAAAATTAACGAATCACTTTTAGTCCTTTGTCCGACAAAAATACTATTTTCTGTTTCCACAATTGGTATATACATATTTCTTCACCATTTTGCAAAAGTTCGCCCATAGTATCATGAACATAAATAAATAAATAGTATTTTTTGTAGCCATAATAATATAAAAAAACATCACAGAATCCATTAAAACCCTATATTTTTAATTGTAATAATTATAAAAAGATATTTTCTGACCTTAGCTACTAATTGACCCACAGCGTGTCGGTTATTAAAGGCACACTGAAAATTATGTTAAAACGGTACCATACGAGAAAGTAATAATAGCTTAGTAGTAATAAAAGAAAAAACCTGTTTGAATTATAAATGTTAATTAAAAATAACAATACAAAATGAACAATGCGTCTATACATATTGCAACCGTGTTTTCTCAGGTAGACGGGAAAGTCCAGTTTACAGGTATTAAGTAAGTTATTTTATTAACTAACCTTAATTTATTTATTTTCTATTATTATATAAACAGTGGTAGCTCAGCGGTATAGGAGAAAGACTTTTGATCGTGAGTCGTGGGTTTGAATCTCGGAATACTGTCTTGTATATAATTCACACTTTAGATGAATTATATAGGTTATCTACTGCTCATAAACAACTTTCCAGAGGATAGGCATGACATTGACATTTGATGTGCTGCTAGCCGGTCTAGGCTTTGTACAGCTTCATCGAAATTAAGCCCGTGGAAACAGAGGTCCACGGACTAAAAGAATAGGCAACTATGGGCTGGCTATATTCGAATGTTGATGGGCGCTGTTAGTCGTTTTTCGCTTTTGCAGCTTCATCGAAATTGAGCCCGTGGAAATAGAGATCCACGGATTAAAAGGATAGGCAACAGCGCTTTCTACTTATAATAATATCACACTGGGACCACCAACCTTTCTGCCAAGCGTGGTGATTATGGTATACACTCCCCCTCCCCCCATTAATATCTTTAGACGAGGCCCATTCCTTACAGTGGACGTATATGCTGTCGACAATTTTACGAATAATAATAAAAATATGAAATACTGAAAACGAAGGAGTCATTAATAGTTCTTAGTTAAAAATTTAGTTTAGATATTTTTTAACAAGCAGAGTTATTATTTTCTTTTCACTTAAATAAATAAAAAATAGCTATTTAATGGAATCAGGCGTTTCCTCGCGGAAGTCCATCCTAAGTAAGAAAAGGATCAATATTTAACCACTTCCGCACATGCAGTGGTAGTCGTGCAATGAAATGCACCGCACAGAGAGACTGTGTTTGGCACTAATTGGTGTAACATAACTCCTGAAGATGCCCCGTGGAGGGGTGAAACACGGTTTGGTGGTGGCGGTTGTGTGATTCGCATTGTTGGCCGCATACGGATTTATCAGCGGGCTGGCGGGCGGTGCATTTCAATGCACGACTACCACTGCATGTGAGGAAGTGGCTAAATATTGGTCCTTTCCTTACTTAAAAAATAGCTGTCCGAATGTATAATACGTAAAAACTGAGTTAATTGTTACAGTTTTTTATAAATTTGAAGCCAATAGTAATATAACACAGCTGTTTATAGTCACAAATCACGAGTATTACATGACTATTTGACAATATTTTGACAGTCGGCAAAGTTCAGTCGATTTGAAAGGATAAAGACAGAAGTCCCGTATTTTCAGCGAGAATTTTCGTTCACATTCATAAAGCATGGTGAACCTACACTGACGGGTAACGTAACAGCACTAAGCGTCGTTTTATTGTTCAAATAGTCCACAGCCAGTGACTGTATCTGACTGGGCCGTTTTCATAGCAAAATAGTCTGTTTGTATTGAAACTTTTTTCACGAAAGCTCTGTTTTATGGCTTGCATTTTCATGCTTATTTATGTTAAAAATCATGTTAAAGTGTTATAAACATCTCAGCATTGGATAATTTAATAATTTATAATTTGTATTTGTTATAAGTATATATGAATAAATGTATGCTATATGTATGTATAAATGTATGTATTGTCTATACGTACACGTTTATACTATGGTTGTCTGAAAGAAATTTCTTCGTGTGATAAGAACGACCATTGTACGTTTTTGTTTAATATTATGCAACTATTTATATAGGTATTTTTCAGGGTGAACAATAAAGAGTATTAAATAAATAAATAATTGATGTCGTGAACTATTTTTGTATTCTCTGAATGTTTTCACATGTAACAAAATTGACTTAATTTTTGCAAAATTCAAATCTCGAACTTTGTATATTATTAACGTTCTAAATTGACAGACTCTGTAAATCTTTATAAAGAACATTTGATAATATAATGTGGCAAAATTAAAAAGCATGATCATGTAGCAAAGAATCCCAGTCGGCAATTTGTTTTTAAATTCTGTCGATTAACCAAATGCAATGACTCTACGACTTATTGTATGTTGCGCTTATATTGTTTTTTTTACGATGATCGCTATGTAGAGTTATGTTATCTGTATGATTCTTTACGTAGATGTTGTTAAGCTTGTCAATTTTTATTTAAAAACAAATTGTCCTCGTCCTGTCTTCCTATGTAAAAGCTTATATTATCTATGCCTTCTTATGTTTTTTTTATATGTGTACCAACTTATAACTTCGAGTCACAACAAATATTGGTAAAATTACCTGTTTGGTTCTGTACCTAAATTACCTCTTTCTTGATAGACCGTCAATCACTACGTTCCAGGACCTCTTGACTTAAATATTAGATGGTTTTTCCACGATGTTTAAGATCAATCTAGTGTGAACAAATCGGAGATCGAACCTGGAAGATAAAATTGATTCGATTAATATATTTAGAGGGTGTGATGTTCTGGTTAAGGTCGTTGGAAAGATGTTGGATTCCAGTCTCCAAACCGGTCCTTTTTTAAATAACTAAGGGACGTCTATATTAAGCAATGAATGAAATGGTGTTGGTGATGATGTTATGTCCACGGTCTGTGTTCTTAAGAATTTACGTCTTAGATTTAGATTTTTCCGCGATACATAGATTATAGCGATATATATCTTTTGTGAACACGGCTTTCATGTGCTGTAGAATTATTGATCAGATTACCGGCTCCTATACAAAGTCGTAGACGTTTTTGAACCAATCGTTTTGATAGAAAAATTAATTATATGTTTGCTGAGAATCAAACCTGTGAGCTAACATTATATCATTCATAATTGCTACAAACTTTCACAAGCCATACCGGAAGGTATAAAGCCGTAGCAAGTATGCTCGACAGTTTGTTGATCATATTGGATGTGATAATAACTAATTTTCCGTCAAACTTTACTCGATACGATCCCCAAAATGATTAATGTCCGATGCTTACCAAAAGAGATTATAGTTCGATATTAAGTTTACGTAACAGTTGTTTGTTTATACTTACTGTTAAAGTCAAAATAACTTTAATGCATAAGATCATTTCAATCATAAGTTTAAAATTAAGTTTACTTTAGTTCGTAACGCTCCACCTGTTAAGAATAAATAACAAGAAATTCAGTGGGGTATGTAATTATTTATTTTTTTGTTTGTTTTTGAGAAAATTCATTTTCAAACATTTTCATCGTGTACATATTCTGAAATAGAGTATTATGTCTTTATATGCTATTAAAAATCATAAAAAAATCCTTTAACCTAAAATGACATTTTTTGACTAATACTTTACAACCTGTTGTTTTTTTTTAAATGCACAACGCATTAGTATTATAGTAATTACCAGGACAATGTGGAAATATTTGAAAGACACGTCTATATCAAATTAGAACTTTAAGAGATGCAATCTCTTAATTTCGCGTCTTTAATAGAAATCCCTTTCATTCTTTTTTTTGGCCTCCTTTTATTGGAGGCCTGTCGTGTTCCCCTAACATGGGTAAGGTTAAGTTTTTCAATATTTACAATAAGTTATTCACACTCTTAATTTATTTCTTCTATCATACGTCACATTATCATTCATTCTCTCTACTGCCACACATCACAATGTCTTCCACTCTTTATTATTTATTACATTCCTTTCTTCCGTTTTCTCTCATCCTTCACCTCAGTTCTTAATATTACAGCTATGTTAATTTACTTTTTGGTTATGTTTATGTCTTTTCTTTATTTTTACAATTGTACTCTTACATTATTTTCTTAATCTAGTTCAATGCCGCTTTATAATAATATTTGATTAATACTACTCGCTTAAATTATCTTGTATTATTGTATGAGATAATCCCTTTCATTCATATTTTACCGGTATAAGTATCTATGCATATATTTGTTTTTAAGTTATTTATTTACACCTTCACCCATATTGGGAAATGGCGGACGTAGTGTCTAGGCCTATCATATCTACCCAGAGCGGTATACTGATAGCCAATAGGCAGATGTGTAAATATTGAGAAAGAAAAGGCAGGTATATAAAACATAACTAATGTCTAATTACTAATAAACTTATATTTAAATAGATCATGATATACTTATATATAAATTACATAAATATGAATAGTAATAAAGGTAAAAAAGGTTAAAAATGTCACTATGAAACTAGATTAAATGCGACAGGCCCATCACTTCTGGCAGTACAAAGCTTTCAAGGACAAAGAGTAAGCAATATTTAATGTCCAAGGGTACTAATTTTGTGAACGCAGTAGTAGTATATTATAACAACGTTATTTGTTTCCAAATCCATTTATTAGATTGAAAAGGAGATACGATACATTAATTAACAGCAAATAGTTATACATTCACAACTTTAAAGGTTATATATCTTCAATCATTCTGTATTATTTTGATGTTATTCGTTTAAATTCAACTCGATTCGAAATCTGTACAAAAGGTAGTAGTTAAATTTTCTTTAAAAGAAATATTTCTTCTTTCGCTTCAACCTGAGCCGTCGCCGTTAGCAACAGTCTATAAAATTTACAATCCCCTCCGAGGCCGGAAGGTGTCGCAGCTGCAGAATTCGCTTCTTGAATTAAAAATAAACAAACGTCAGTTGTATACTTTTTTTTAAAAAACATTTTGCAATGCTTTTTTATCTTTCTCGTTTATAAGTGACAAGACAAGGAAATAAAAGTCTTGGCTCGTTTTTTATTTAAACTGTTTGGAATTGAAACTTTTACTCATTAATGAACTTACCAAACATTAACTAAACTAATAATGCAACATATCACCTCTCCAATAATATATTACAAAATTCTATGTTATTTTAGTTGTAGACAAACAATAATACTTATAAGTTACTTTGCCTTGCAGCGGTAGTATAACAACTGGCATTATAATAATGATTATTTATTTATTTATTACTTTATGTCATCGTCGTCGTTTCAACCCATAAACGTCCACAGGCATATATTCATGTATATAACGTGAATATTTCTAGTTATTATACATCAATGTATTTCCTTTTCCGACGTGCAAAATAAAGAGCAATAAATGAATAAATGTTTGACTCATTTGTCTGCACGAAGTTTTACAACGTTTTACACCTGTTTTTAATCAACCTACGAAAAACGGTCATTATGAAATATGTGACAACATTTTTTTCCATACGAATACGACAGGCCAATATTTTCGGGCAGTATAAAATCTGCAGCGACAAAATTCAATATCAGAAAAAAAATTAGAATTACAACATATTAATTTACGCAACATGACTACAGTGCGGCTTGTTTGCGGAAACTAGCCCGTAAAGATTAGACAAGAGAACAAGAGAACAGACAGAACAGTGAAGACAAGAGACGACCACATATTAAAAATTATATGTATTTCTATCTATGTTAATATTATTTTATATCATTGTATTACGTTCATCAAAGCCTTAATTATTTCAGCTAAAAGGTAACACGACATTCATTGACTGTTAGGCGGTACGAAGTTCGCCGGGTCAGCTAGTCTTATATAGTCATCGCCATCGCTTCAGCCCGTAGACGACCGCTACAAGAGTTAGAGCTCTCCCAACGACATCTACGGGAGGTTATACTATAATTGTCACGCTTGACAGGCTGGTTGGCGATCGCAGTGTGATTATTGTACGCAAAGGACACTCCTGCGCATTCTATGGATACGAATTTGTGAGCACTAGCAATCGCATGTAATTAATGCAAGTGTGCATTATATAAGATTCTAATCGTAATGGAACCCGCGACCTATGAGAGCAAGACTCAATCCTCTACCGCTGTGATACCACTGCTCACTGATCTAATCTTTGATTCGTATTATTATCTTCTATATAATGTTCGCGCAATTCAACTGACTGAAACGATATCACTTAAGATATACTTTTAAGATTTTTTTTACGTTTACGTCTATGAAAAGTGCAATATAGAAGACTCCGTGTTTGGCACTAATCGGTGTAACTCCTGAAGATGCCCCGTGGAGGGGTGAAACACGTGTTGAGTGATTTGACGGTGGCAGTTGTGTGATTCGCATTGTTTGCAGCATACGCATTTATCAGTGGGCTGGCGGGCGGTGCACTTTGTTGCACGACTACCACTGCATGTGCGGAAGTGGCTAAATATTGGTCCTTTTCTTACTTAGGATGGACTTCCGCAAGGTAACGCCTGATTCCATTAAATATAGAAGACGATACGAGTAGAAATTAGCCGTATATATATGAGAATACAGAAAAAAATAACTACAAATTTTTGAAATAGTGAATTTGCAACAACCTATATATATAGTTGAACAAGATTAGTAGATAGATATACGCCGTTATAGTCTATTGACCCAAAAGTGTGCTCCGGTTTTGTCGCATTCAGTTTTACGAGTACAATTTAAAATATGCACAAAGTAAAATATGCACTTCATATAAAAGTCGGAATACAAATGTGAATGAAAAAATTCGATAAGTGAAAATTTGCTGCAATCTGTACACATAGAGCTACGAAATGAGTAGAGACCAGTTATCTGGACTTATTATAATCGTAGAATTAACGAATTGCTCTGAATTTACGTAAAAAAGTTTAAGTTTGCACTTTTTTCTTTTTTCTTCACTGTGACATTAAAAAGTATTGTATTCTTGAAATGCTATCAGGTCTTATCTGTCTTATCTTATTAGAGTGTTGACTATTTGGATCATTTTTCCCGTTTGTAACATTATCCGCACGTTCGAAATTTCAATTATTAAGCTAATTTGTCCTTTTATCATTGACGAGGTCGTCGTGGAGTAAGCAATCCGGTACTCTTTGTTTTAGACTTCTAGACCAAGTTTTTTTTTTACTATGACGAGTATTTAGGTAATCGATGAGCCTTCTTCATTTATCCGACAGTGTCACAATATATAATATATAATTACGTGTATATGAATATAGCATTACATATGTAATATTTTTAAATATTTTGTATAAACATATTAATTCTAAATTGTGGTTTGTTAGAAATTGTTTAGAAATAAGACTGTTGTACTCTTTTATGTAGCTCTGTTCTGTTCTGTATGTTCTATAATAAATAAAATATGTAAAACCTCCGTACTTAACATTTGATGTAGATTACATTAAATTGTCTTGTACAATTAAAGCCTTAGTACATTCTGAAGCTAATGCAACATGTAAAATAAAAGATAGAATAAGGCAGATCATCATTGTAATTTTTGGGGAAGACTGATATAATGATAATGAAAATTTACTTTAATTAATTTATCATTTTATTTATGTTCAAAGTTATGTTCAAAAATACGATTTGATTAAAAATTTGTGTCAAAAATGCAAATACAAAATAAAGTTTCAAGTGAATAAATTTCTGAAAATGAAAATTTACAACAGCCTGTACATAGTCCGTCACGTCCGCACCGCACGCATGAAATATTTCACGATTTACTGCACGCCCGCGGAAAGCGCGGCGGCTGCGACCGCAGAGATCCGTTTCATTAAATGTAGCGGAAAACGGAGATGTGAAAAGTTCAGCGCAAAAGATACATACTGTTTAAATTTTAAACGTTATTTCGCGATGTTCGTTAATGCGTATTTCTCGTAAAATCTCCGCTCTTTACCGACAAAACTTTAGCTTACAATTGTATAGAATAACGATGTATGTTTTCGACAATTTTTTTTCGCAAAAGTGAAACATATATATTTTCCATCATAAAACCATTAACACAACACCTTCAGCGTCTCTAGTGCCTTACCATTTCCTAAAGGCCCGCAGTCAGCTCTGTACACTATTTTAATATAATTGTTAAAAAAGGGGTAAATTTTTTGGAACCTGTTTTCTTTGTTATCTTGTTTTTTTTTTCAATACTGTCAAAATTAAATAAAAAGCTTATTTTTTCTTTTTTAAAAGCCACCTGTTATCCTCTGCCATCAATCGGCTAAAACCTTTTATATCGTTTTAATACTTAGTTTATTTATTTTTTGTCTATACGATACCTAATATACATTTCAATAATTTTTGTAGAATGCTTATTACTAAATAATCTGTTTATATTATTTTTCTACTTACTGCCTTACTTATTTATACTATTCGTTTTATCTTCTATGTTTGTCTTAAATTATCTATTAGTTCCCTTACCTACATGAACAACGTGTGCATGCTTTTCTTTTCAAGAAATAGATAGCATTTTGGTACAATATTTATCGCTAATTATCATTTACTATCGTATTTTTTAAAAATGTAACGCTTGAGAAAGAGGCTAATCATAGATCTGATCTCTCACTGACTGATGACTGACTCAGGACTGATACACACAGAATCGTATAAAGGAATCCGTAGTAAAACTAAAGTAACCGAAATATCCTAGCGGATTAGATAGTTTTTATTTTTATCATGCGTTACCTCATTTCTTCTTTTTTAATTTCCCATTTGATTTTTTTACGTGGATCTTATTTTTAATGTTATGATCATGGATATGTATTACCTATTAATCTAATAAATCTAATACATGGCATTTAGCATGATGGTATAGCTCGCTTTTTTCTTTTTCTTTTTTTTTTGTTTTACTTTTCCATATCTAACTAAAATGTTTGTCATTGATTTAACTCCTATATTATATGTATGTAACATTAACTTTATACATTAAACAATAATTATTTATTTATGTTATAAAAACGTCAACGGCCGGCGCCTTTGTTCCGCCAGGAAACCCTGAGGTACCGTTCCTGGCCAGTACATCCTTCGGATTGGCAAGTTAAAGTAGTAGTGGGAGGCGATAGCGACCAACTGTTCTACGTGCTATATATTTTGGAGTGGGGATTTCTGACCTACAAGCTCAGCATAGGACGTTTACCCAAAAGATTGTTTATGACGAAATAGTTCGACCGCATTTCGGATCCCTGACCATTCTCTTATATTCTCTTTCTCTTCAACAACTCTTCACATCTTATTGACGTGGAGAAACTCGTATCTGTTAACTCTGCTTGACTGTGGATGGTCTTGTAGAGTACTAAAAAGAATAAAAATCCAAGATCGCCACGGCAATATATTGATAGTTAATAGAAACAATGTTCTGACAAAAAAAAATTCTAGCTTTGTAAGCAAGTGTATTTTACTTTATGTAATTGTTTCGTATACGATTTGTTTTTTGTCATCATCAGCAAAAACATTTAAGGTGCTCCTTAAATGTTCTTGCTGATCTGATCTCGCAATAAAAAAATTACATCAGTTCTAATAAAATATGCGCCACATTTAAAACCGGTCCAAAGTAGAAACGACTGTAACGTTTTAAAATATGAAATCTCTAAAAAGACAGTCGCCGAGAGAGTGTTCTCTCTAATGACACGGAAGGAGGGAACAAATGCAGACTCGCTTCCGTTCAGGCAGCGCGGCAGCGAGTCGGATGCGTGAGTATAAAACTAATGCTTTTTCTACACGACGGTACTTTGAAATCAAGAGAATAAACTTTGTGAAAAGTGTACTAAGAAAGGTTTCTTTTAAAACTCACAAATATTTTACTTTTCAGGTAGTTTTTTTAAGTATTCGCTTTAGTTTCAAAATATATTACGTCTTCTTTAAGTCGGTTCTAAGGCTAAAAGTGAAGTCATCATTCTCAAAAATCAGAACCAATTCGATATAATCTAAGAATAATAGCTCACAGTAACTACGTCTCTTCATCTTTCTCGACTGCGCAAAGACCTGTGTCCCAAATGGAATATCAATACGATACGAATCGTTCAATCTAGCGATCTATCGACTGATCTGCGATCAATAGGCCTTTCTCAAAGATATCTTTGGGAGGATATACCATAGTCGTCACACTTGGGGGGCGGATTGGCAATCGCATTGTGTTATTATGGTACGTATATGAAGCTGCTGCCCATACTCTAGAAACAAATAAACAAACCAAAATTGGCCATGGACGGCCCGGAAGAGCAAAAGACGATTGGAATATGAGAGGTGCCACATTTCATTCGTCAAGCAACAATTATGGTTAAAGTCGGTCGACGAATAGAATAGGACTTATTTTTTTATGGCCTCCGCTATTAGGGGCCTTCCGTTCCCCTATCTTATTTATGGGACGGGAACGTTTTTATCTTTTAATGATTCACTTTCTTTTTTTTTCATTTCCATGCTCTTCTGTCATAGAATAGGAGGTATGTGGAAGGAATGATGTCTTCGGTAACGCGAATATTTTTCCCAAGCGCCACGCGGACCTATCTTGCACTTTGCCAAGTTCAGCTAGACACGGTACGGGTAAAGATGTTTACGTGGCACGGGATATTCCCAGAGTACCTTTATCGGTTTAAACTCAAAGAGAGTGCCTCGTTATTTTTAACCCGGAGTTGGAACAGACTGGTGCATCTGGTTACCAACTGTCCTCCATTGAAAACACTAAGGAACATATAAATATAGAGATCAGCAACATCGCCTTTCTAATGAGCGACGTCGTTCGTCACCCCGCATTTTTCAGATATCGCAGAGAAATAATCACGGAGGTTATAAAGAGAAATATACAAGGCTTAGGTAAGAACTAAATATCTAGTCAAATGAATATTTATAATTAAATTCAAAAATATAGTCTCTGTGCCTCTCAAGATACCTCTATCTTGTTGTTGTCTCTATCAGTACAATGAATATGGCTGGCTACAACCTCTTGTAGCCAGCCATATTCATTGTACTAAATCATAACCCTCCATTTCGTGATATCGGCTCTGTCGGATAAATAAGGAGTTGCTATTCGCGCGTTCTCTCGACGCAGTATAAGCCGCTGCCGTCTAACGGTATCGCCTTCAGGCACGCTCGGTTTTAGAGCTGAAGCTAGTCCAAAACGCATCACGACGTCGTAAGGCCGCGCGCACGCTCTAAACGGATTTCTGTTTATTTCTTCGTTCTCTCTGTACTGTTCTACTTCTACTCTTTCGTAATCTTCTGTTATACTTCTGTGTCGTATATCTGAACTATAATAAACTTTATAGATTTATAAATGTAGTATTTCTTTAATTCGCAACGTATTAAAGAATGAACCAGAGGTCCCCAACCCAAGGACGATAGAAATAAAATGATATGTTATTGGTTCCAGGATTTTAATGGATCTACTATGGCACTGCACTACAAATATGTTTTTCATGAAATAATGCCTGAAGAGCCTTATTTGATAGAAACTAGATTAAGCTCCCCTGTAGTGGTATATATTAAAGCTACGGTTGTTCTTAAAGCGCCCCGATCGCAGAAGATTCCTTAAAAAACTTAGACAATTTTTCTATATAAATTTTCACGATATTCTTAACACAGTTCCAGATCAGTTCATTCGTAATGATTATTGTCTTTTAAAACATCATTTTAACTTAGAAAATATTTTTTACAAGTTTCTTTTCAATATTACCTGGTGTATTATAAAACCGTACGTTGCATACACACACAAGAGTACCTTTATTTTTAATGCTAACCGTACATCGATATTTTTCTTATACTTATGCTCATGCACATATACAAGATTATCATATATCGACTATATATTGTCATAATTTTATCATTGAGAAATGTTACTTATACGTAAGAGAGTCATTAGATATAACATTGTACAGCATTTGCTGTCAATTAGTATGTGTACACTCTGTTTAAAAATTAACGATATAAAAGTAATAAATAACATAATGGTAATATATTAATATGTCCCCCACACTAAGCGTTTTACTAATACTTTTATAATGCGAACAGCGAAGGAGTAGAACAACCTACTGACCTCATTATTTCTAGCGAAATATAACTTAGTCTTCAATACAAGAATGAATAGGTTTCTTCTAGACTAGCAGGCGAGACAGAGGTCAAATGTTTACCTGTAAAGGGCAAAGAAGAAATTTCTAAATTCGAATTACTACATTTTTTATGGCCCCCCCTATTGGGGGCCTCTCGTACCCCCTAGCTTTTGTGGGACAGGGACTTTTTGAGCAAATTTATTTAATTTTTCACAGAATTTTTTATTATTTCCTTTCTCTTCTTTCATACTTCACATTGTCTTTCGGTCTATTCTTTCATTCCACAATTCTACTCATTCCCCTTTGCTCTGTATCACCTTTCATTCATTCCTCATTTTTTTTACATTTTCTTAAATTACATTGTTATTTTATATCACATTTTTATTACTTAGATTCTATAATTATTTTATATCACAGTATTATATATTATTTTGCTTTTATTTTGTCTTTATTATCTATTTATTTGCAATGTTTACTTTTTATTTCTTTCTATAGCTATATATTATTTATAATTTTTTTACAGAGGGTGATGAATGAATTTTTGGTCTCTTTTTCGTTTATCAGGGAGGCTATTGACTCCTCTCTGATTTTTACGCCAAATTACTACATATTAAAATTAATTATTGTTAGCTATATATTCATTTTCTTACTGCCCCGGCAGACTTTTACTTTAAAGTACCAATAATTAATGACATGTCGCATTCTAACAGGAAAATAAATTAGAGTTTACATATTTCCAAGTTATTATAAAGAGCTATTGGAAATAGGTTTAAAATATTTAAAGCTTTTACCTGTCAAATTAGCTATTAAATCCCTTAGAAGTGTTTACACTTACATTCAATCACCCTTTAGATTGCCCGAACAGCTATATTGTTTAGCTCTTGTCAAAACTAAAAAGTCAATGTTTTGTGGCAGTCGTATATACACTGATGTGATGTCTGAATGAATAATAGGTGTAAGATTTTGTGGGCGAGCGGAGCCGACGGGCGAACTTAGTGTGCCGAATTAGTGCAGCGGGCACATGCACGCACCGGTGACGCGGGCGCAGACCTTTTGTTTCTTTTGCGCCTTTGTTCTATTGCCCGCTTTCACTCGGTCGCGGAGCACAGTGCGCCCCACAGTCCCACGACGAATGCACGTCCTTTTTTTGCTCGCCCTCAAGCGCTAATAAAAATTTGTTCGTGTGTTAAATAAATTGATAAAGTGTTACAAACATCTTTTATTAAGACGCTAACTCTTTAGTTTCATCTCATTCATATTACAGGCTCTAGCCTGCATAAACAAATGACTATCGCAATAGCACCGCTCTCACCATATTCAGTAACAAAGAATTTAATTTGAATTAATTAAATTTATCGCATGCAGAGTACGATAACCGGCCCACTTTGTCTTTGTGATTAAAACAAATTGAAATTCGCGAGGCGCATGTCGGGGCAACTAATTAGTAGTGTTCCAGTTACGCGTACAGTCTAGCACGTAATGCTTGCACAGCGTCTGTTACTAATTCGATCTGTACAATTTTATCATTGTATAAAAAAAAATTGTTACAGAACAATAAACCCTATTGTTTTCAAAGAATACCGAAAACTCGGAAAATACTAGGTATCATCTCACCCAAAATTTCTCAGTGTCTAAGACGTTAGTGAAACGTGTACTTGGAATTCGAACTCAATGAAAAACTCAGTCGATCAATTAGCTAAACATACCTCTCTCATAGGAAAAGACTCAAGGGCGAAGCGGCCTGAATCCAACGTCGTCTGTTCACTTTGCAGGTAGAAATCCTACGCCGTGCTTGATGGTTCGTGGACTCCACTATAACTCCATAAAGCGCATAGCAATATTGGCACTTATCTAAGTTACGAAAGTAGGGGCAGAATCCCCCTCTTCTGATCCTTAAACCAGCTTTTCTCTTAACTAGACCAACCTTGACCCGATTATATAGATTCTCTACTGTCTCGGCTACTTAGGTCTTACAACATGAAAAAGCGGTATGCAGTTCTAGCTGGTGCCATTCCAACCTGTATTTAGATGATGACAAAAGCATTATATGAAAATTTGTAGTTTAAAGCTTATAATTAACCAATAATGAAAGTTTATTTATGTCATCTTCATATCTTTATAAGTCTATTTGTTGAAAAGTGAAATGCATAATATCGTTTGTTAGACGTCATTTAAATAGATTCACAGCGTATTTATCAATAGTCAAACAATAGTACATAGACATTACACAAAACCAGTTACAAGATACTGAAGCTAGTGTCATTACTAGAGGAATCTTAAAATCTTAGAGAATTTTCAGTCTCAAAGCAATAAGCAAAAGATTAATTGCAAAGTTATTTGTACCTTTATTCAGATTATTTTCCACCGAGTATCATTTAAGGTAATTACATAAGTTCGTTATTTAAATGTCTGAACTGCCATATTTAATTTTAAAAAAAATCATTTTGAGCTCTCTGATATTTTATATATCATTTATTTGTACGAGTAAAAAGCACATCAGAAGAATATTTACTAACATAACTACAGTAATAGGTTACGATTATTTACAAATATAAAACAATAAAAGTAAGAATAAGTATTTTATGATATATGACAGCAATATATCATAAAATGAATTAAAAGTAAGTATTCTTTGAGAGTTCCTAATGAGACCTGATCTGCAAAGAGAAAACAAAATCCATCGGGTTTATCTTGTACCATCGTTATGTCAAATTCTAAAATTAAAAATATAAGATGTATGTACGAAAGTAGCTTTATATTGGTCCTTTTCTTACTTAGGATAGACTTTCGCAAAATACCACATGATTCCTTAAAATATATAAGATAGTCGTTCAAAATAAACTATAGTGCAACAAAATGATCAGAAGTGGAAATACATTCGAACGAATACATTCAAGTAAGACAAGTGCACTTCCTAGAAGAGATCGTTCCCGACTGTCGGATGCGATCCGACGCCGGATACTTGCCGACTTTGAATAATATATTAAGTTAATTTTCTACGTACTATTACTTTAGCTTCGCTGCCGAGTCATACTCGTATTTTATCACATTAAGATGAAATTACCATCCCCTTTTGAAAAGATGACATAATTAACATCTTTTATAACCCGCTTGGACTGATTCCCTCCTCATCTGAGACCAATCTTTGTAACTGTGGCCAGGTAAAACTAAAAGAAACCTTCATAGGTCTGAATCCACGTAGTTGCTCTATGTTGAAACAATGAGCACACGAAAGAGACAAGTAGATGCAAAAACGGGTGCATTTGCCTCTACTTCTGAAGTTTGGTGGAGTCGCAGAGAAAGAGAGGGGAGTAACGGTATACTGATACGCTACTCTACCTTCGCAGGGAGAGCTATGTGAAGTCCCACCACAGATGCTACAGAGGTTATTCTGTGGAGGACAATGGTCATACGTGGTCAAATAGTTGTTGGATGTGGACCTAAAGACCAGAGCCAATATAAAGAGTCCTGATAGACTCGAACTTGTGAATACTCTCTCTCTCTCTTAGTCTCTGTGTAACGGAGTCGAGAAATTCTTTGCCACTGTGATGTAAAGAGACCAGGTACGGTGCACTAGGTTTAGGGCATCTTTCCTCGAGAGGAGATGGAGAATTTTAGCCATAAGATGGCCACTGCCAGACACAAGCGCCTCCCATAGAACTTCCAATTAGATTGGTTGGATTCAGCTTGCATTCAGTTTCTTCCGAATACATAACTAAGACACCTTTTGAGCAGACACCATGTGCTTACTTCCATCTGTTCTGCGCTATGTGGTGTGTTCACTGCCACTTCACCTTACCAAGTAGCTGAGCTGTGACTTGCATAATATTACATAATCTTAAATTTGTGGTTCTTTCAATAGGTTCATAAATATCTTAACTGTTTAACAATATTAATTCCGAGATTTTATACAGAATCACTTTATCACACTAGCCCCGACTATCCATAATGTGGTGGGAACGAGAAGTAAGGCACATATATCATATCATCTCTATCTATTGCAACAGAAAATTCGGGTGAATACGTCCAGGCGGATAAAAATACTTGTTCTTTTTCGAACACAGCGTCAAAAATGAAGGCGGCGAATTCGTAGTTTGCGATATGTCATGATCGCAGGTGTCACCGTGTCCGAGAGAGGCTAGAGGGTGGAGGGCGGGAGGGAAGTGCGATACCTCTCATTTTTCCCTCACGTCGGTTGACGTCGCTTATTTCACAATTTTAAAAGGCTTGCCTATATATACCCATCTTTTATATGTTTTTTATGTTCAACTTTTAAACTGGACATTTTTTCATTTTTTTCATTTCATTTAGTGTTTTTTCATTTGTTTGCAATATTCTTTATACCGTACCGACATATATAAGCTGTATTCATGTCTGTAAGATTTGTGTTACTGAAAGTATTGTTTTTTTAATGTAATCAGGCGTTATTTTGCGGAAGTATATCCTAAGTAAGAAAAGGACCAATATATAGCTACTTCTGCACATGCAATCGTAGTTGTGCAATAAAGTGCACCGCCCGCCAGCCCGCTGATAAATGCGCATGCGGCAAACAATGCGAATTATACAACTACCACACACACCTACCTACACAACTAACACAGAGTCTGTGTTTGGCACTAATCGGTGTAACATTACTCCTGAAGATGCCCCGTGGAGGGGTGAAACACGTGTTGAGTGATGAGCCGTGGTAGTTGTGTAATTCGACTTGTTTAATCATTAGTTATCATCATCATCATTTTTTAAGCAATAGGATGTTCACTGCTGGACATAGACTTTACCCATAAGTTGATAAAGGAACATTTGGAAACGGCCTGCCTTAATTATACAACAACATTATTTACAGTCGTATAGTTATATCACACTCCTATCATAAAAATATTGGTAATGCGTATAAAATTGTACATTCTATTTGATTTTGGTGACATTAATTCATGTTGTTACAAAAAAAGTGCGTCTGGCTTTGGTTTTTTGGTTTTTATTTGGAGATTATGTCCAGCAGCCAGAGAGAAAAATCATAATCGGGGCGGGGACAGTCTGCAGTCCCGTGATCCCCTAGGCACTTGACGCACCGGGGGCGGGAGAAGCAATTGCGGGCTGCGTGGCTGTACAGCTGGCATCTGTGGCACTGGCCGACGATGTCTCTGCGGAGAGGGGCCTCGAATGAGACCCCTGAAAGAGAGCTGACCTGTTTGAAGGCAAAGATTTTCTTTTCCTCGGAGGAAAGCTCTAGTTGCCATAGTGAGTGCTTTTTATATGGTGATTATGTCCAGCAGCCAGAGAGAAAAATCATCATCGACGACATTACTAGCTTCTGTTTGTCGTGTGATACTAAAGACAAACAGGCAGCTTTATTTCATTATCGAGAAAAATATATCAGTACAAACATGCAGTTGTACATAAGCCCTGATTACCCTGCTTGTAAACTTTATTTTTTCTTTCCAGTTCACCATTGACCATCAACTCTCCTGTTAGAAAGCGACGATGTGGTCAATGAAACACGTAGATTCAGTAAATGCCTGTTTACTTTGACCTTGAAGAGACCTGGGATTTCTCAGGAAATAAGGAAGCCGGCATATTGTTCCATTACTGAGCTGTGCGGACCAGAAACACGTTACTAAGAATGGTAGCGCAGTGAATTATTTCGCCAAATGAATGAACTTCATAATTTATGTTGATATTATTAGGTACTCTAGAAGCAAATAATTCCATAATATAAAAATAATTTATACGTGTTATTAAAAAAAGTTAGTTTGAAGATTTCATAATTTGTTTATTTACTTAGAAAATCGCATCAAAAGTAGAAAAGACTTAAATGACGCATCAAAAGACTTTATTGAAAGAAAATTTATTGAATAAAGAACAAGTCGACACTAGAGTAAATAAAAGTTAAAACTTAAGCCACCTTCTACGATATTTGTTACAGTAAGTCGTTTCATATTTCGCATTTAAGTGATAAAATATGTAAAATCATGTGAGAAAGTTAGCAGTCGGAGAAAGTTACGGCGCGCTGGACACAGCTGCACCTGGAAACCTCGCTACCGTTGGACTTTCTGTTCTATATTTGCAAATGTTTATACAGTACTTGAACGATATGCGAATTTTAAAAGACTAGAATCAATACCGATATTATGGTGGACATTTTAGAAACTTACTTAATATATCCCCAAAATAATTTCATTTGCGAGTTTTAAAATAACTTTTCCACCTTTTTTACAAACAAGAGATATCAACACAAAACACACACTGCGATCGCCAAACCGCCTTACAAGCGTGGCGATTATGGCTTTGCAGTGAACGTCTATGGACCGTAACAAATAATTCGATTTTCGAAAACGTTTATTCTTATTATATTATCATAATGTTAATTATTGACATTTGGTTAGTTTGTAACATACATTTATTGACAGCTAATAAGCTTAACATTTACCTTTAAAGGTTTTACACCAAATCACTATGTAAATAACAAAATATTTTCGAAGCTACCATCATTTAACATCGGTATCATAAATTTTCCCAGCTTTCGTGTGACAACATAACATGGTGAAATATGTCGTTACAGACAGGACAAGGTAATTTTAGAACGTAATTGACATAAAACAAGGTGGCGGAACGAAGTCAAATTACCATTATTCTTGCAACGAACTTAATTCTGTGAGGATTTCACGGAGAATTCCCACCGGTGCTAAACTTGTTATGAATGTTATGACGCAGTGTTTTGTGATATGAAATATAGAGATTTTCTTCGAAGTTTAGTGAGATCTATATTGAGTGATCATCGGTGCTAGCTCTTACAGCTTTTCAACGCCAGATTCAGAGGTAAAATTAGAATATTTTCTTAAATAAAGATATGGAAATACAAGGTAACCACAAATTTGTAAAAAAAAATTAAATATTAATATCTTCTAACAGAAAAAAATATTTAAAACCGCAAAAAACATTACCACTAGTGTTCTCTGTGCGTTTCTTCTTTTTAAACTTTTTTTTACAATGTAAATAAAAAGATACAACTTTTCATTATAAATAACATAAGAATCCACCTATGTTTTAATATATTTCACTTTAAATAAGAAACCAATGTTTAAATATATCCTTTATAGGTCTAGATGTATGCATAGATAATAAAGTTTCACAAGATATGTTAGACCTTACGTTTCTTAGTTTTAAATCTAAAATTAAAAGTACATTATTCAATAAATCTTATTATAGCATTCAAGAGTTTTAAGTTGATGAAATTGTGTGGAATTTAGTTTGTTAGGTTATTTATATGATTGAAATTACTATTAGCATCTGTTGAGTTTCTCGCCGGTTCATCTTAACAGATCAGGGTTCCGAGTCTGTGGTAATAATCCTTAGTGTTAAAATAATCCACGATGTAAAAGCGCATGTAATGTAATGTTATGTAAACATTGCCATCATCTTCACATCAGCCGATAGACGCCCACTGTTAAGCATACCTCAAAGATCTCCGTGATGACCGGTCTTGCTCTGCCTGCATCCAGCGACTTTTTGCGACCTTGACCATATCGTCGATCCACATAGTAAAGGGACCTAGTACACCTAAATTTTTTATTATTATTTTTTTATTCAAAGACTACATTGTTACCTCAAATATAAACACAAGTGGTTTCTTGTGATTTAAATAATTGTAACTGTTATTTATAATGATTAATAAATAAAAAATGAAATAAAAAATTCTTGCCTATTTTGTACTAAGACGAGTTTAAACTCACCATGGCTACATCAAGAAAGAAAACACTGAAATACGGCAAGGGAGTCACCCCGATGCGGGGAATACTCGGAAATATTTTTCGTGAGTGCTCTTTATATAAATTTCAGCGCTATCAAGAAGCCGTAATATTTCCAGATAATCACATTTAAAAGACAAACACGGCGACGGCTGGGCGCCCGGCGGGACTTCCCCTTCGCTAATGAAAACACAATACAGGGAAGTTCGGAATACTTTTAAAAATGTAAATATTTTGGTATAGTTACAGCCTTAATTTTAGTCGATTTATCTTGGGATGAATTTTTAACATCAGAGTCATTGGTGAATATTGTAATTCGAAGTTATGTTTAATCTGTATTATCTATTCATAATGGATCGATTAAACTATTCATGCAACAGAGCATTTAAGCAGTAATACAAGACGCCCAAGTCAATACCGCCTTCCGGCTGTCGTTATTAGATCCGTATAAAAACCTTAAATATTAACTAAATATAAAAAAGATAAAATGTAAATTTAAAACCTGTAAAAGATTTAAATCCCTTTTTTCAATTAGAGACAAGGACATTTAAAATTGTAAATTAACATTTCGTCGTCAAAATTAAAGGCTTATTTAAAACTAAACATATATAAGGAATTAGTAAATAATGACATAAATTGAACCTTAGTTAAACGCATTGTTGAATCTCGTGACCTTTTGGTATTTTGATCTATACATGTGAGGAACGCTACTGATCATTTTAAATTCTAGAGTTTTTTCAGCCACTCCTCTCGGCGCTTCACAAAGCGGTTATAAAATGTTAGCCCGGCATACCAAGTCAAGTTTCAGTCCTTTAAAACATAAACGGGTATGACAATCCAAAGCGCGGTTTCTTTTGTGGAACTCTTGCTCCAGGTCAGGCTATGAAGCATCCATCCACGGGATCTAAAATCTCGACGACCTCCTCGGTAATATAGTATGTAACATAATAAATAGTCTCTTTGCAGGCTTATATCTGTTAGTTTGTAATAAAATACATTTTCAATTTTATTTTGATTAATTGGAGGAGAGGGCCATTTATTTGCATTTTAGTTTTATAATATCACTAATGGTGTGAGAAAAAATTAAGATAAGCACACCCTTTTATGAACATACACATTTTACATACACAACTTAGCGATCGCAGAACTCCACATTTATACGACAACTAGAATCAATAGTATGATATTCATAATTAAGTTAACATTAAGTTATGACATACATACGTTAAGATATTATATGTGAAAAACGTTCTCCTTGTTCACGTCTTTCCCTATGAAAGCTTCATACGAGATAGCTTCATTCTTATGCCCTATAATGCCCGCAACAATACGAATCACTCGTCATTTTCTGGACGAAGTTGATATTAAGACCATTGACTGGCCGCCACTTAGCCCTGATCTCAATCCTATTGTACACATATGAGACGAGCTGAAACGCAGGGTCCGGACCAGAAATCTACCACCTGCAGACATTGTAGAGCTAAAGACAGCGCTCGAGGAAGAATGGTAAGTGGTAGTAAGAGTGATCAGGTCAATGAGGAACCGACTTATAGCTGTTATTATGACCAGGGGAGATAACACCAATTATTAGTTTAATAAATTTTTAATAACATTTTGTTTTCATTTAATTTTAATTAGCCTTTGCTTTTTTCAGTAATTAAATTTTTGATACCTTGTGATTTGAATACGATTAAATTCAAAAAATTGCTCAGATTTTTGAGATAATGGTATCAATTTAAAGCTTTCGAAATAAGCTTTCAATATTATTAATATATATATATATATATATATATATATATATATATATATATATATATATATATATATATATTCTATAAAATATAATATAATTATTTATCCATTTAGTAGAGGTGAGTCGATTCGAATGCACGCGAGTGTAGTTAAATACGTCATCATCGAGACTTAAAGAAATAGAAAGAGATAACAAGACTGACTAAAATCTACTCTGTTAATATTTATAACAAACGTTATAAGCATGTGCAATGTTTTTAGATACAAAGAAAGTATGCAGCCACATTATGGTATTTCACTGTAAGAGTCCATACGTCAAGTCGGCTTGCTTCTCTAGTGCGATACCTCACAATTCACCGCCGAGTGCGAATTATGTGAAATGTTAGAGGTACCCGAGATTCGGATTTGTTTACGTGCAGACAAAGAAATGTGCGTGAAGTTAAATTATTTATATGATATACCTAGGGGTACGGAAATTTCGTATTTACGAAATAGATGCGAATAAATGCGAAAATTTCTTATAAATGCGAATAAATGCGAAATGTATGCAATTTTTCTGTTTTTCAAGATCATTTTTAAATGAGTTAATTGATGAATATACACACTTTCATAGGTAAATTCAGTGATGTCAACCCCGTATCATAGACCCCTAAGGCTTACGGGATATAATTCTTGGCTTACTTATCAGTTAAGAAGCTGTTTTGTGTAAAAGACCTCTGGTCAGTTGAAAATCCCTAATTTTTAGAAAAACGCCTTATCTTTTTTTCGAACTCTGCCATCAATGGGCTAATCCATGAACTCATTAATAAAAATATAAAACATAATATGCATGACAATTTGTTGGCTGTCAAATGCAACTTTTCGTCCTTTGATGGAGCAGAATCTAATACAGAGTATTTGACATCCAAATTTATATAGTGGACGCTTAACTCATCTTTAAAATATACAATGTCGTCGTAACAAACTAAAAAAGAACGCTTAAGGTTGCGAATATTAATTTTTTTACGATTTTTTTAATTAACTAAACTTGTCAAATGTTAAGGCATGCACCTTTAATTTTGAAAAATTTTTGTCGAAAAATGCCTATTACCCCAAATTTAACAAGTTTTAAAGTATAAATGCGAAATTAATGCGAAATTTGCAATGTTTGAAAAATTTAAATGCAAAATTGGTGATTTTTTTTGCGAAAATTCCGTACCTCTAGATATACCGTACACATTTTTATTTATTACGTAATATTTCAAGAAAATTTCAACGTTGTACTGTATAAAAAGTTTCTCTGCCCTTAGGAGCTAATTATAAATAATAATAATAAATATTTAATAATTTATTTATTAAAATATCGCTAGGTACTAGTCTCAATAAATCACAGTAATAAAGTGCTTTTTTATTAGAGCGTACAAATATAACAGTCAATTGAACATTCAATCGAATGTAAACAAATTAATAACATATTTAAAACAGTAAAATAAAAACAACGTAAATATAACAAAAATGAAGCTGAAATGTAATGTTACATGTCAGTTGTAGTTAGTTAAATAACGTCAGTTAATTGAATTTAATTTAAGGGTAACTGGCTGGTTCATTCATTTTCAGTTCAAATCATTATAGTTTAATTATTCTGTAAAAAATTCTGTATTACTGTAATGTGCTTTTTAGCAAATTTGTTAAGATGTCTTTTAAAGATATTTATTAACGGTAGGAGAGTACAATTAGATGCAGATCACATAGGTTTGATAAACACTTACCTGAAAATCCTTGATTCAACTTATGAGAGAAATCTACAGTTGTCAAATATTCCTTTACCACTACTTCTCACAAATCTTCGTTTTTCTTTTTCTGTTCTAAACGTTTTTCCATTGTGTTTAATAAATATGTTTGCAGAAAAATCATCGTAAATCAAATCTTTAATTGCGAATTATATCGTCCCCGTTTCAACCCATAGAATAATCCTTAAGATATCTATGGAGGATATACCATAGTTTCCACGCTTGGCAGACTGAGTACGCTACTTCCCATGCTCTGTATACTTGTTTGTGAGCAATAACAATCCTGTATAATTTATGAACAAAGTGTTAAACATATAAAGGTTGTATCCCGGGGATTGAACCCGCGACCCACAATCGCAAATCTTAGTCCTCCACCGCTGAGCTACCACAGCTCAAATGTCGTTACTTCACGATAATTTTCTTTTGACACAACTAATAATTGTTTAACATTTGCATTGTTTAAATTAGTGTTATACAAATTGTTTCAATGTAAACATTTAGTGATATTCACTATTGATACGTAGTATCTATGTACATACACCCAATTCTTTTTTTACACGGTAGCTACGTTCTGTAGAAAAGCGTCCAAAAATTTGTTTGAAAAATACATGCGTTATGGTAAAATTGACATATCTCATGTTCATAGATTTGAACTCAACTCAAAACTCGTACATGGGTAAAAATTCTTAATATTTGCATCAAAAACGTAAATAAGAAATAATAATTGAATCCATATTCCATCAAAAGTATTTATAAAACAAAAACGGTAATCGCCCAATTGTATTTTATTGCTATGTGGATACTTTTCTGCAATATACTGTCAAAATTGGAATTAAAAGACATTTACGTAAAGGAACAAAACATTCATGTAACTTGTATATATTTTAAAAAAAGTGTAAAAAGAGAGTTGGGTGTAATAATAAATCTCTTAATATTTTACTATTTACATATTTTTTTATTTATTTAATATTCTTCATTGTACACGCCAGAATACTTTTAAATAGTTTCATAATAATATACAAAAGAGTACAATGGGCGGTCTTATCATACAAGACAATCTCTTACTAATAAAATTAAATAAAAAAATAAATAAATTATAATATTCTTAACAAGTAAAAAAATTTTAAAAAATTTTACAAAATGTGGAAATACAAAACGTAGTAAATTATATTTATGAATAGTTTCAAAGCTTATAGCTTCGTTAAACCCGTTGAAAAACGCATACGGGAAAATGCAGGCTTGTTATTAATAAATAGATAAAAAGTACACCAACCTCAGCCGCTTTGGCTGCCAATCGGTACTAACGAAATAACCTTATAAATATTTTTACAAAAAGGAAAACCAGCCGGCCCCTGTGCGAGTAAAATTCGCTGGCACTGAGATAGCGGTATTAATGAAGCGACGCGCTTTAAGCCAACTCGAAACTTTTGCCTTTATAAGCCATTCGAATTTCCAGGTAAGTTCACTTAATATTTCCGTGCTTCATTAAATATAACTATAATACGATGCAAATTATATTACTTTAATTTTTTTTGTAATTAAAATTTTTCTTTTAAATATTATATTTACATGATCAACAATATCGTGTCTGTTTTAGCTAAGTTCTTTCGCGTTATATAAGAAAAGAGTGACATCATTTTAAATGTTCATTTACATTTAACTACTTTAACTATAGCATAGCATATAGGTGCCATTTTGTTCGACAACTTTTTGTCTTGTAGACAGCGTTGAAAAAACAATAATTATTTTTTCCAAATAACTTTGATACTAACCTTACTCATACTACATGGCAGATGCTTTATTACTTCCTAGCCAAACTCTTACTATTTGTAGATTTTTTTTAATGCCCTTCGCCTTTGTAGACTTCTCTACTTCTCCTATCCTGGGTACACAAGGGCGATTTTTACAAAAACATATTTTCTTTTCATCATATTAAATGCATTCTCATCATTTTTAGCAAGGTTTTTAATTCTTTCATCTTTTATTCTTTACAAATTCTTTCATTCCTTTCATTTTTGCCTAATCATTTCATTCATCACCTCGCTTGTCGCCTTTCCACCAGAATGCTACAGGTTTACAATTTGTTCTGTTTTTCTTTATTAAAATTTTTTATGCTATTTTCTTGCGTTTATACTCCTTCATAATTTAATTCTTACTTTCCGATTTTCCACCACATTTATCACAGATTTAAGTATTTATTTTGACTAGTCTTTTACAATTATTATATTTTTTTGCCTATTTAGTTTTTTTAATAGTTTCTCCTGTGACCTTCCTGCATTACTCTAGAAATGTCCTGCGACTCCCCTCGTTGTTCATAAATAATGCAATATTCCTTTATCCGACCCTCTGCTGCAACTGACAATCCGTTCTTCGCCAAATACCTATTTTGTGGCACATTGGTTCTACCTTTCACATACTTTTTATTTACTTACATTTTATTCGTCCATTTGGTATAACTTTCCTCTTCTTTCATTCTTTAACTCTTACAGTACTTATGTTGTAAGAATATAACAAAAGCTAATTAGATAGTCGAAGTGGCACTGGGCAATAACTTGAAAACCATTTTTCCATAGATGTTGTTATTTTTTTATATTTAGAACAGTACGTACTCTTTAAGATAAGACGTGACCATACTATGTTAGAATAAACTTGAGCATATGGCAAAACAAAGTGTTCTAATGGCACTGAAGAACAATATAAATTTACACCCGCAGGGGACGCGTCAACGAACACACCGGATGTGAAAATTCAGGAACACATTCTCGTGTAAAAGTAAACTCTAAGAAAACTAACTGTAACAACAAAGCGTGTAGATGTTGTACAGTATGATTGGGAGGAGGTGGAAATGCTTAAGGCGTGAATGTATAGTTTATTTACTGTCAATTAATGTATGGTATGCTCTTTTTGAAAAGGATTGTTTCAGAAATAATAAATGATTCTATTATAATATAGGATAAGTGAAGAAGTGTTTTCAAAATTCATATGACTACATTAGAGTTCCCCAAATTTTTTTGTGTCGTAGACCCCTTGTCATGTTTTTCTGTGTTGGGTAAACCCCCTACTTACCTGATATTGATTTCCTATAAATTTCTAACTGTAGTGAAATTTAGTGTTAAAAACTTAAAGTAAAAACACATGTTAATTTATACATTTATTATTTGAATTTAAATTAAATTAAATTAAATTAAATTAATAAAAATTCAAAAATAATTAAGGAAACGAATTAACATATTTGTCCCACATTCGTATTTATAGAGTGACGAATTGAACAAGTCAGTACAAGGTAGCGAAGCTCTGAGACTGCAACTCTCAGATTTTTACAAGTTCAAAATGTATTGCGACCACAAAGCGAATACCAACATCCTACAACTTACACAGTTTTAAAAAATATCTAATAATTATTTTTAGTTCATAGGTACTTTTATAAATAATTTAAATGTTTTGATATTATAAGATAGTATGATGTAAGTAAATAGGTACTATCAGTGTATGTGTTGAGATCCACAATCGTGGACCCCCGTTTTCATTTCATGGACCCCCAAATTTATTTTCGCTGACGTAGACCCCTTGCAAGTTGTCATTGTTGGGAATCACTGGACTACATACACAAATTGATAATTTATTACTATCTCTCCCAACAGATTTTGTAAGGTTTTCGATCAGGCATTTTGAGGAAGTACGTTACAGAATTCAAAATTTTCAAATTTAAATGAGACAAGTGAAATTTTGAATATTTTTCAAAAATTACCTGTACTGCATTGCTATTTTTTCTCGAAACTGATTTTCATACGTATCATCGTTATTGCAGATATGGCACGTACACTGCTAGTCGTTGGAGCCTTCCATAGATTTACAATAAAATCGATCGAATGCGGCCCGCGTGCGGCGTTTTTTTAAAGACATTAGCTCGATCATCTATCTACCTTGTGGGTGAACATCCTATGCTGTACTTGTCGGTCTGTTGTCTCCTCTCCAGATCTAAGATCTAAGATTTAAGACTCTTGCTGCCGTCTATTCGGTCACCTAAACTTGATAATTTGTCCACTACAAGGCAAAGGATCCAAAATATATTTATGATAGAAAGAAGACAAATTCAAAAATTATGATTGTAAGTAAATGTTTTAAATAAAATCAAAAGATATTTATAAAAGAAAATGTTAAGACAGAAAAAATAAAATGATGAGATGTAAAAAAATGTGGCGATGGAAGGTATGTAAATAAAAGCAATAACAATGAAAGAAACGATGAAGGAAGAAAAAAGATAGAATGCTAAAAATTGTGACGGACGAAAAATAAATAAATAAGGGTGTACTGAAAAACTTAATCAAAGTTTCAATTCTAAAAAAATATAGGAAAACGAGTATAAAAAAAAAGAACTTTCCCAACTGCTTCATAGCTGACTCTCCGCAGTGGCTAAATACCCCTTAAAAATGTATCTATAGGAGGATATACCATAATAACCAAGCGTGGCAGGTTATTTGGCAATTAACTGTATTATGGTACTTCGGGACGATGCTGTCTATCCCCTGGAAACTTGTTATAGAGTAGCTGCAATCATATATAATTATTGCACAAAAATCATACATAAGATTTATCCCGGCAATCGAATTGGTTACCTAAACGCAGTCATCTACCGCTGATCCACCACTGCTCATTTCTTAATGGATAACAGACATGTTTACATTCGTACCGAATAAATGTGTGACTAAAATGTTTTCAATATGCGTCAATATATATAGTAATTCAATAGGCGATAATGTGAATTAATACCAGGTAATTTATTTATAAACATGACTTATCGCTTATCTATATAGTGCCCTCAGCTATGGCGAAAGTAATGCAGCACACGACACGGATATTGTACAAAAAAGACATCTATTAAGTCGATTGCTAATTCAAAACGCAATGAAGAAGTCATTACTTGAATTAGTCATTTAAAAGTAATTATCATCAAGTAAATAAAAGATAAGTGTAATATAAATTTAGTTCAGTTCAGACAGTGCGTTAGTCGAATACACGTTATAAACTGAAATAAACAATAGAAAATTAAAAATGAAATTTTTAATTTTTGGATTTTTGATCGCGACTGTCCTCGTGGTGGAATGTTCGCACATGTTTATGGGCACGAGTGTACTAAAAAAAATTGTGTTTCAACAAACGGTCAAGTACAGCTCTAAAATGTTCCAGAAAAGGGTAGAGACATTCAACGTCACACTGCCATATAACAGATTACCAGGCAATTTTATTCAGGTTAGTAAAGGCGAGGTAAAAGTGAACCGCGCTCTTGTCGCGATTGTTAAATTTTTCTTTTCGGTTTCTCATATAGTAAATATTATTATTTTCTATTTCCACATTATTAAAATTACAGCCTACTGCTTAATATAATATTCTACACTAGGTGCAGCGTGACTCGTAGAGTGATTTAGGTTAAAAGAACATTTAATATTAGTGTACAGATTCTGTCTAATAAGACAACGCTAAAAAAATAGACGAAGATCTTAGTACAGATAAAATTAATGTAAACATAGATAATTGTAGAGCCTAAATAAATTAATAAAACTAATGAAAAGACTACGATTTTATGGATTCTTCAGGCAGACCATAGCCTACTAATAGGTTGACAGAAGATCTTGTTAAGGTAGTCGAAAGAAGCTGGATGCAAGCCGCTTGTAACCGGATCTATTGGAAATCTCTGGGAGTGGCCTGTGTCCAATCGTAGATGTTTTATGACTGAAATGATTGTCATGAACTAAGACAAATATACCAGGAATTTTTTTATCAATATTTAGTTTTCTTCGTTTACTTTTCTGATAGGAGAGTTATTAAAAATATTATACAACGTAAGTGTTGTAAGTGCTAAAAGGACCAATATTTAGCCACTTCCGCACATGCAGTAGTAGTCGTGCAATGAAATGCACCGCCCGCCAGCCGCTGATAAATGCGTATGCGGCAAAAAATGCGAATCACACAACCGCCACCGCCAAATCACTCAACACGTGTTTCACCCCTCCACGGGCCATCCTCAGAAATTATGTTACACCGATTAGTGCCAAACACAGAGTCTGTGTGACACATTTATCAGCGACTACCACTGCATGTGCGAAAATGGCTAAATATTGGTCCTTTTCTTACTTAGGATGGACTTTGGCGAGGTAACGCCTGATTCCATTAAATAAATGTTGTAAGTGCAGCTAAAGGTTACCTCTTAATTCAAATATGGAACATAAATACATCGTAAAATTTTCTTAAAAGTAAATCTGTTATTTCAGGGTATTTTGGCTTACGATTTGACGAATACGGGGGCTTCAGCCAACGTAACTGCGGGCGGACTTGGCTTTTCATTCGTTCATATTCGAATGAAGAGCGATAAAGGGAAAGAGCTTCACTATGATATTTACATTTATGCATAGTTTTAAATAAATATTATAGTAAATTATAATAAATATTTTTTTCTTTAAAGCTAAATTTTTTTTAAACTTCCCTATTAGGTAGTGAATGAATTTTTAAATGATAATAAAGTTTGGAAATGAATTAATTTCTTCCTGTATGAAGGATATTATGAAAGTAATAAAAAAATCTGTCTTAACTTGCTGTGGACTGTTTCTCGTATCTTATGAACTAGCGTAAATGGACTATAACATAAATAAAAAAATTAACGAATTACGTGTTATTCACCTTGTATTTTCTTTTAGTTAGGGCGTAATTTATATTAAAATATAATTATATTTGTTTCTTACGACTGCGATGCATATACCTACAAAGTTGGCATTTAGAATAACAATATCCTCATATTGCTAATCGAACTAAACTTCAAAATACCAACTCAATAACGTCGAAGGACCCGTAGAAGTATCTAACTCTAACTATAACTCTAAATGCACCCATTTAAAGTCAATTGATAACTCGAGCTACAGCTATTACGCGAAGGTGAACTGATAGTTGAAATGTTTCACATTGTTCTACTTGAGTCATCAAAATAAATAATTGTAGATTGGATGGAAGGTTTCGAATAATTTGATTAAAATTGATCCGTCTACCTCATAGATCTTCGAAGAGAGCGAAACCGCAACTTAACGTGGTAAGTAAATAGTAATAAATTGGATGGTAGGTTTTGAGTAAAGAACAGCCTAGAGGAACCATGTGTCACCATTACCAAGGAGTATACAGCTTGTGATGAGCTGCCCCGAAACTCACCGATATTATAGGGAATGGTCTCTTATTGAAAGGCTTCATTAGGGCGATGTTACAAAACGAGAGATCATGGAACACCGGTATTACCTTCTACGAAAAATAATGTTGCACAAGAAGACTGCGGAGAGAGACAGAGAGATAACATCTGAACTCCTCATCCGCAGTCGGAAATCTGGACGTCGGTGTATACCGCGCCCTTCTCCAACCCCCGCACTGTGGCCTTGACGATGGATTCAAGGTGATCTAACGCTCATATATCTTAGCGCTGCGGTGACACGAGACCTAAATCTCGTGTGTCTATGACAACCATCGGGGCCTGCATCTCAATCCTAAAGAGTTGAGGTACTAGGTCACCATTGAGGCAGTGGTAGTATGCGAAGGCGTTCCCGTAGTTTTAAAAAGGGCGTTGAAAAACACCGTAGGGTTTTAACCGGTAGGAGTCCAGTATAAGCCTTTCGTTGCCACAATAATAGAATGGTATCACATGCAGGATTTTCCCACGGAAGAAAAAAAAGGTTATAGGTTGCTAAGAAGGCGGTACCGCTCTATAACAGATGCTGAAAGTAAATTAGACTGAAGATTTTGAGCAAGAGAGTACACAGTCTTGTATACAGGTTCCCATAGAACACGGTACCGCCATCTTATGAATGTTAGAAGTAAACAATGATAATAATAATGGAAAATTTTAAGTAAGGTTAAAGGTTCCCAATTAGGCTAAAACCGGCAGTGAACTCAAGAGGTTTTAATAGGGGAGGTAAGGGTCCAAAAATATGTTATGAAATATCTACGTATTTAAAACTTTTAAACAAGCGATTTTAAATATTGATTTTATTATTATAAATAAGCGTAAATAAACATTAAATAAACACAAATACATAAATAAATAGGGTTCATCTAGTTATCCTGTAATGTTTTTTTTTAAATTAAAGTTAATTGGTATTCCATAAAAGGTTAGACACGTACTGGCTACGTGAATAGCACTTTCATAATTGATTCTAAATTTAAAAGAAATTATAAGTCATCATTATCACCATGGCAGCCGCAGAACGTACGCAGTTAGATATGGAACTCTAACGCAGGTTTACAATAGGATGTGTGAATTATATAAGATTGTTCAATGAAAATCAAACCAGCTATCACAAGTAATGTCCGCAATCCACAACATAGAGAAGTTATTGTTATAATGCCGCAAATATCCAAAGGTACTCTTTGAAATTATTATAGCATAACAATGTAGATAGAAGTAATGTCTCTCATCATGCATTTATTTATTTTAAGTAAGTAGTAATTTTACAAAATTACAATTACCAATTAAAATACTTACACACTGTAGGCGTGGCCATCGTGCACACGAAGCTCATATCTAAACATTGATAATTGAATAAAACAAAAAAAACAATATTAAATGGCTCTTTAACTAATAATAAAACAAGACACGAGCAATCTATTTAGGCTGTTAAATTAAATATAATTTTATACTTTATAGCAGTGATGTTATAGAAAGAAAAATATAGTTTACAAAAAGTTTTTTTTTATGAATAATTTATATTTTTTCTCCTTTAGTTGTTATCCAACAATTTTGTATACACTTAACATAATAGATATAAAATACGATAAAGGTGTAAAAAAAATGTTAACCGAAGTCATACTTACAATATTTAGATTGTTATTATCTTCGTTAAATTCATTAATCTGAAATTTGAACTATTCAATTGAAATATGAATTGTAGAAAATGGAACACAAACATTAAAACTGAAAAAAAGTATTGACAGCGGTGGGATTCGAACCCACGCCCTTTCGGACTGGTGCCTAAAACCAGCGCCTTAGACCGCTCGGCCACGCTGCCTACATACCCGATGATTGAATTTACATGAGATATGAAAGATACTTTTAATTATTCATCAAAATTTGTATATTTGAAAAAATATAAAATAAGCAATACGACAGAATAATGAAATTTTATTTTAAATACGTTTTATCTGTCTGTAAGTAAAAAATAATTCCGATTGATTTAATTGAAATATGTAAACAAACATGCTTACATTTAAAATAACTATATTACAATTATCATTACATAGGGTGACAAATGAGCTATATATTTTTTACTTGAACACTGTCATGCAAAAACGTTAGCGAAAAAAACATTGAACGTTAATGTAAACATAAATGCACGAACGCTAATGTCTGTGGAACATAGATATTAACAATAAAAAAGAGCTGTATATTCACGCTTTTAAAACTCTAAGGAGATTTCTAATTAAACTGTATCAAGTCTCCCTGAAATATTTAACATTATTTTTATATTGGAAGGCGACAGGCAATACAAAGCTTGGAACAGATAACAAACTATAATTAATTTTAACATGTAGTAATTAGAAGTAAAACTACGCGCTTTTTACTATAGTATCACATATATTGATTATTTTTAAACCTTTCATTTTCTGGTGTAGCAATTACGTATTATAAACGATATTCATCCATTAAAACCTTTGTATTTATAACCAATCACCCTGTATATATGCATAGCTATAAAAATACACGAGCGTTTGATTTAAGAATTTGCAGGAAGAAGTTGCAGGAGTAAGCACACCATTAATGCACACTGGAGTAAAACAAAGGTCGATTCGTTAGCGAACTTCGGGCGGTCGTTTGGAATTTTAATTGGGATGCACATTATTTTGGCGTGGTTTATAACAAGTGAACTTTGCAATAAGACGATCTGTGCCAAGTTTTCAAACCCAGATGCGTAAAAACGCTTACATAAAGACCAAATATGGTCATAGTAAAAATCAGCTAATAGCATCCATGGAACGGAATACTGAACACACATCGCTGATGCAGCGTATGATGTCTGCCAACAATGTGGACAGACAATCCTGTTAAGGCTGTCGGAAGATCCTGGATGCAAGCCGCTTTCAACCGGTATTTTTATAAATCTATGACAGGAGCTGAGGTAAATATAATCGATTGATATTCCAAGCCGCGATCCTTTGTCATAATGCAAAATCACTCTCCAATATTGTTTATATGTATAAATGATAAGAGTCTGTCGTGATTCGCAGCTGGGAGTAGAAAGATCCATATCAAATAGCCGAAATTCCTTTCCCAACTGTCTGCGCTAAAAAAATCGAAAAAAATTTTAACAAAACACTAGCGATACAAATTATAATAAAACAAGAATATCCGAATAAATAACCTGAGAGCTTATTTATCATCTAATCCAGTATAATAACTAAAGTAATAGCTAGAGTGGTTCCATATGGTTTCGAATGTAACTGCAAAGAGTTACATTCGAAGTTTAAGTAAGCGCCTTCACCCCTTTGACATCACAAACCCCATCAAGCTGTAAGACATAGCAGTCATACAATGTTGTTCATGACAGAGTATATATATGTGATGTTAACGTCATTCTGCTAGTCGACTTAGGCTTTGTGCAGCTTCATCGATATTGAGATCGTAGAAACAGGAGGTCCGCGAGGTGAAAAATTTACCCTGAGTGATAGCATCCAAGTTAAAACGATGACGTTTTCTTGAAGAGGGACTATACCTGTGTAAGTGTAAAGTGTTGTGAATGTAGTGTAATGTAGGTTGTGCAAATTAGTTGTTCTCTACTTAGCGGGAGCGACACGTACCTCTGGTGACCACTCTCGCATGAACGCGAGTTTGACGAACGGTGTCATAGATATTTGTGTGATGCAGTGCATCGCCTCTGATGGGATTCGATATGTGGTGACTGTCCTGATGTTATGATGTCATATATAAATATAAATAAGAGGTTTACTGCAATGTCTTACTCGTTACGATATCTGGAAACAAAAGACTATTTAATTAGCAAAGTTTCAGGTTAAGAGAACGTTCAATAAAAATACATTTTTGAAAACAAGTTTTATAGATATAAAAGAAAAGATTTTTTATGTTAAACATTATCAAGAAATGACTTTATGAAATTAATCACTACTGTCTCTGTCTGATCTATTATACCAACAATAGTACAGACATATTTAGTCTGGCCATTAAATACAGTTATAATTAAAAAAATATATTTCTTTTGAATTCGGAATACGTCATTTTTATGAATTTATGAATGTAAACATATTTTGTGATATTAAAATGGAGCGGATTGTAAACATAAACTCAAAAAAGAGCCCGAGTTCAAAACAAACAATGACTCGTACACTTTAACTGCCTAGTTAGATTTAACTGCTGAAAATTGTATTTGTTAAAAGGTTTAAAATAATATTTAAATAGCTTAAAACTTTTTACACCTATTTCCAACTAACCTGTATAAAGTGATCACTTTCAATTATGTTACATTAAAATATTTTGCTTGCTGCTGTCTATCTTCTGGAAATTTATTTGAGAGCAGTTGCAATTCCATATAGTTAATTTACGAAATGTAAATTATATATAAAGCTGTATCTCGGAAATCGAACCCACGACTTACTATACCCCTGGACTACGACTGCTAAACAAAGGTGTTTACCTATTTTACGATATTTTTTACGAGTCTTGATATTTTAAAAAACAAAATAAAGTACATTTTAATTATTTATTCTTAGTGTATTAATATAAAATAACATGATAAATACAAAACAGGTGTTATTTTTCATTTTTGTTTTAGCTGTTTATATATAATTAGAGATGCATCCTAGACTCATCGCTTCTTCCTTTCAGCGAATAGACGTTCACTGCAAGGCATAGACCAAATATCGCTACAATGAATGGTCTTACGATACCCGCATACAGCGACTTCTCGTAGCGTTAACTATGTCATCAGTCCAACTAGTGGGGGACCTAGCAATGCCAGCCCGTGGTCGCCCATCGACAACAAAGCGTAGGCCACGCCACGCTATGCCGAACGAGGACACACCGACCCCGAAAGGCATCAAAAGACGCCCCCCAAAAAGACCAAGAGTGCCCCCATCAAGAAAGTCACGCACAAGGTGACAAGACACGCCCAAACAAGAGGCCGTACCGAATAGCAACTAACAGGAGGTAGTTGCAAGAAGAATATAATCATCAAGAAGAACACTGACGCCGACGCGGACTTCAACACCACCATCGAAGGACAAAAGCAGCAGCAGCAACGCGCGCCGAAGAGCCGGGAGGCGGCGACTAGTATAAAACAGTAGGCAAGAAATTTTTTATTAGCTAGAGTCCTGAGATCGACGAAGTTGTAAGAGCCCCACAAGGCTAACAACAAGAAAACCGGAATACAGCCGGAATACAGCGTGGTCGCCGCTTGATAGCCCTTTGGCGCCAACGGCCGTTATCATTTACTTATTTTAAACTATTTGATAATGTACTTTGTCTATTTAGAGTAGTTTATAAATAAATAATTACAATTACAAGATTCTTATCCGTACTTAATCAAATTTGAAATGGCTCTACCGATGCAACTTTAAAAGTACTTTCTAAGAATGTACTCGTTCGCTCTCGTAATGCTTCGCAATCCTACCTCAATTGCATATGAAGACAAATTTTAATCGATTTTGCCTGAGATGTAAATTTTAGAATCATTAAGTATCTCTACCATATATTCCTCTTCTTGTTGTTGTCCTTTTCAGCAGATAGACACCCCGTACATAGGCCTCCACCAAAGATTGCTACAATGATTGGTCTTCTGCATATTATTCCAACAGAAATCCAACATATTCACGCATCGAATGAAAATAATTTTAAATTTTTTTTTTTGATAAAAACCATTAGCTTTTATTAATCACTTATTTAAATTTGTCTTTTTTAAAATATCTTATTAAAACACACACCAGAGCTCCGCAAAACGATGCTTAAAACGTTTATATACTTTGGTTATTCAGCTCGTGCAATATTAAATTCAGCAAAATACTTATCAGTTAATGGGAGTTGACATTTAATTTGTTGTTATTATCCATTCAGACTAAGTTCAGGACCGCCTCGATTTCACTCCGGAGGCCTGTGAATTTGAGATAATACGCGTCGTGCTGTTACGTCGAAAACTTCGTAACTGACGCTCCATTAGCAAAATGGAACTATTCAGCCAAGAATATAATCAAATTCTAACAACATGTTCATTTAATATATTTTTTTTTTGAAATCATGTTTTATTATTGCAAAAAAAATTCTTTGACTTTAAAGATAATATTGAAATTCAAAATATTATTTGTTTCAATATTTTTTTATGACCCCCGCTATTGGGGGCCTCTCGTACCCCTTTTTGTTGTGGGATAGGGACTTTTTTAGCATTTATTTATTCACATTGTCTTTTATTTTCTCTCTCTTCTTTCGTTCTTCACATTCTTTTTCAGTCTATTATCTCTCTTTCATGCTACAGTTCTTCCATCTTTCTCTTTTGCTCTGTTCAACTTTCATTCTTTCCTCTTTTCTTATTACAATTTCCGTATTGTTTGTTTCAATATTGGTCACATTATGTTTTTTGTCAAATCTTTCTTCGCGGTATTACATTGTTATATTATTTAAAGATGTGCTCCACAACCGGTGTCCGTAGTTCGAATACAAGTGTGGCGCGGTAATAATAAATTTAAATTAATTGTAATTATACATTGTTTTCATTATACATATTTTGTATTTAAAACATTATGGCACATCATGTTAACGTTTCTCAAATTAAGGAAATTCTAGGAAAGGTTTTATTGTGCCGTAGATGCGAAAAGGTTGTGGAGCGCTGAATTAAAGCGCATCATTTATTAAGTTGGCTCTTACTCTCTCTCTCTCTAGTCTCTCTCTACAGTGAATCTGGTGATATTTCCTCTGTGACTGCGGCTTCTTTCACTCTATCCTTCCATTTTACAATTTTTTACAAAATTATTGTATCTGTCACACAATACATATAACCAATCATTCTAGCAACAAAAAGAGGACAAAGAAAAACGTAAAAGAAAAAGGTAACAAAATGTAATAAAGAAAATGTGAGATGATTCTTTTATATAGACATAAGTTAAAACAATTAAAATAAGAATACAACAAAATGCCAAATAAGTAAATAAATACCTAAATTCTAAACAAAAAATACGCAATCTTACGATGTCGAGCAGCTAGTGCGTGGAACAGGCTACGTAACAGTAGTAATGACATTTTAACTGTGGTCGCGCGAGATATGTACGAAAGTGTTTTCTTTCATCAATGGATACACCTACACAGGTGTGAATGACAAGTAACCATAACTATTTAAGTCATTTATTTATTTAATGATGTACCATTATCTTGTATTTAGTTTAACTAGACCCATTATTTTTTAATTATAATTATGATTCTGGTATAATAATTTAGATAATAAAATAATATAGATCGTAGTTGTATCACAAATATGAAAAGCTTCCTGAATCCGGAAGGCACGGTAAAGGTTAAGATGCAAGGAATGAAAGGTAACGAAATGGATAAGCGTGGAAATTTTGTGCCAGATAAAAGAAGAATTAGTAAGAGATGCTAAGAAGGATATAAGAAGAGTGAAATAAAAAATGAATGTGAAGAAGTGAAAATTGTCCCTGTGAACTCAAGACAGAGGTTGTACGTGCAGTCCCTAATAGCGAAGGCCATGTAAAGAAAAAACAATCACCTATATATGTGAGCATTTATGTTTGCGTTAAAAAGGTGCCATAATATTGAAATATTTAAATAATGGAATAGATTCATTTTACACAAGGGCAATTATGAAATTGTTTCTACACATAAATTTTAAAAGGGATATGTTGCTATGTGAAAAGAGGATCATTTTCCATTTTTAGCACTAGTGGGGAGAAAAATGACAGACTTTATACCTCAACTGTTTCTTGGAAAAAAAAATCCCACGAAGATTAAGAGTACTACCGCTATTAAAAATAGCGATAGTAGTATCAATCTTAGTGCATATGCATTAGTCTATTGATACTATAAAAATAACTCTATTATTGCAATATAAAATATAATGAACACGATTTTATCCATTAAAACAAATAAGTTTAATGAAATAATGGTTAAGGTTTCACTATTTATCACTTCTTCTACGAATGTAGTCCATAGAAATTTCCAGACAGTTTCATTATTATTAAAATATTCACCCCGCGGCCCATTTCGCGTCTCGTTTGGCGGCTCTTGTGATCCCACTTCGAAAGTGAATGTAAAAAAATTGTATTTTTCTTTCCTTTAAATAACAAAACCGAAAAAAAATGAAAAACTTGGACTTCCGGGTAGTAGATACGATTTCCCATTTATTTTATAATAAGACTAAAAAATTTAATAGTATATAATGAATATAAACAATGATTTAATCTATAAATCCGTCTCAATTATAGCCCCCATTAATTAATGAACTTCTTTAAAAGGTCCTCTAGTTCATAATTTCCAATTCGCAAATGGTTTTCGTTACTTTATTCTCCTCAATAAGTTCTCTTCATCCTGCGCACCAAACACTTCAGGCTTCTCTTCTAAAGTTCGCAGTAATAGTTTCAATAATCGTTTAACGATCCCAGTTCTGCTTTATTTTAATTACTAAATATAAAATTAATTTATTTATCAATTAAAAGATAAATGTTAAAACATTAAATTAATTATATTCATTTATAAACATAACATTTGAATTTGCTCATTTACTAAAGTCATTTTGCCTCCTATCGTATGGTTAGGTTGTTATATCCGAAATCTTTTGTATTGACGTCGATGAATTTCTTTACAAATGCTATGATCTAGCTGAGAGAATTTTACGAGGTGTTTTGTCTCCTTTGCTTTTCTCTATTCATATTGTAATAATAAATTTAAATTATCTAATTATTACGTTTATAATCGACTAGCAGATGTAACTTTATTCCGTATTAGATTAGGTTTTGGTAGCATACTGTTTTATATTATATTTCAAATTCTTATGTCAATAAACTTTCTTGTGTAATCTTTGATACTATCTATTTAAAACGTACGAGTAAAAACTTAAATACACGTGAATAAAGACAAGCTATTAGAATGCGAATATTACAATTTAAGTAAGAAAACTTACATGTTATAAATGTATTTTTTTTATCTTTCTTTCGTGACAATTTTGTCTCATCGCTGCGATACTGACCGCACATCGGACTTTCGTCGGGCGCGATGCACCAAACACGCATTACACAAATACGATACTGGCGGCCGCGTGCAAGCGAAAGCGGTCAGGGTCGGCCCGGGTCGCACCCGCCGAGTAGTCCTTGCTCAGTCACACTTACACCACACTACAGTCGCAACACTATACACCTACACCAGTACAGTCCCTCTTCGTACAGACATCATCGTTGTAGCTGGAATATAAACGGCTAGCGTATAATTATTAGATCGCGGACGTCTTGTTTCAAACAAAACAAGACGAGACGTGACGAGACGTGACGAGACGTGACGAGACGTGACGAGACGTGACGAGACGTGACGAGACGAGACGTGATGAGATAAGACGAGATGAGTCGAGACGAGACAAAACCAGCTGTCAATGCAACTTCACTGGAATACACGCATTTGTATGTTTTTTTTTTAATTATACATTTCATATGCCTACTAAATTTAAGAAGGAACGCATGCATTGAGAAAATTTTGTCATTCCTATATTTGTACATTACAACTCTAAACCCTTATACAATTACTACGTAAAACTTGACCAGTCTTATGTAAGACTTTTTTTTTTATTAAGTCTAATTTGTATCGCTGGTGTTTTTTTTTTTTACAGTATTTATCTTTCGCTTTAACTAAACGCAGACAGTTGGGAGAGGGTTGCCGCTATTTGATACGGATCTTTCTTCTCCCAGCTGCGAGGCACGACAGCGTTTTATATTGATGTGGAATAACAGAATGTGCAACACGATTACACCAAATAATTCCTCAATCTCCTTTCTTCCATGGAACAACAAGACTTACGGATTCACGACATATGTACACGGTTGAAATACCTTCCAACACTAAGCGTTTTGCTAATACTTTTATAGTGCGAATAGCCAAGTAGCGGAACATTCTACCGGCGTCATTGTTTCCAGACAATAACTTAGGAGTCTTCAAGACAAGAAAGAATAGGTTTCTTCTAGGCAAACATGGTAGACCTCGGCATCACTTGAAATCAGGCGAAGCAGAGTTCAAATGTTTCGCCTATTAAAAACAAAAGAAGTGGCATGTTGCATGTAAATGCACTAATTCAAGTAACAGATTTAGTATCTATAACCTTCTGTCTCATCTTAAATCAAGCTTCTTTCCCAAAATTGAGATTATAATACATAATCTAACTGTATCTATAAAAATGACTCTTATTTTATCAAATCAAATTTATATTTAATTCAATCTGAGCAAAAAGACGAAGCAATCTCCCCTGTTGTCACATGAGAGTGGCTTATGAGAAATAATTGTCAACCAAAGCGAAATTCTCAAGTTGTAGAAAACTTCGTACACATTGGCAAAGTTGCGATGAGTTGAGAAGTACGTTTCACAAATTTTAGACTGTTGAAAAATTCTTACATGACAATTATGAGTGATTCGCTAAAGTAAAATTTAATTAATTTAAGCTAACTTGGATTTATCAAGTTTCTATCTGTTGACATGATTCAAACGTAAAAGCCTTTTTTAAATAAAATTATTGATATTGTTGATTAACGGAAACAACTATATGGAAACAATAGCGATATACATGATGATGGGTTATGAGTATAAAAGCTTTTAAGATTGAAATGTGTAGGTCATTTGTTAGCAAAAAAGCTTTTCCAACTCTTTCCACATCAACCTATATAATGTGATAGCTCTAAAATATGTTAAATCAATTCATTTTTTTCTATTGAACTACAATAGGATCTCTGGCAGTACAAAGTCTGTAGGGACATATAGTAAATAATTAATTTCAATCTACATATTACAAATTTTGAGATTGCTATTTATTATTATCATTCCGTACTATTACATATTTAAGACCATTGATTTTTGAGTAGCGAGTAGGTACCATTAAAAAATTCACAGCAAATAAACTAGACATTCACGCCTTTAAAATATCTAGCCTAAATGTTTTATCTTTTATCTTTGTGGTCTCTACTCTATAATCAGACTACGGCCACCTGTTCTGTGTGCTGTGTGATATTCCCAATGCCACTTTAACCTTTCGCCGGGCTATTAGTTACTTTTGTGTCTTCACCGTGAGTCGTTGAAGGACTGTGAGATTTATAATAAAGCCTAGATGAAAAGATAGGTTTTCATTAAAGCTTCGTATTTTTGTTAAATGATATATGATAATAAATATTTTATAAAAAAAACAAATTTACGTTTATCTCTAAAGCTGAATTTGCTTCATTACTATCCATATAATTCTTATACATAAATAAATTTAATGTTGATGACAAAAGAATTTGTGAGCACACGTTGATATTTTTTTACCGAAATTAGGTTAGAATGTGTCCAAGACGACATTTTAATATTCCTTATGCTTTTCTGTTGGACCTTTTCAATGGCGACCCTTTCTTGTTTAGAAAGCGATGACAAGATTTCACGTGAAAAGGATAACAAAGAAATAACTGTTTAAGATGCACACAACAAAGTTAAGCAAGTAATAATATGATTTATAAAATCCCTGAAATCAGGAAACTTTTGTGTAACTCAACATTTATTTCACCTTGTAAGGGTTTTGGGTAACAAGTTCGAATTTCTTTTGCGATTTTCACTCTAAGTTACCTACATAAGAGATAGAATTTTTTTTTTCTTTTACATGTAAAGGCACCATTACCAATAAAAATGAGAAACACATTCTCTCAGTTACATAAGCAAAGGATAAGCTTCCTCCAGAGATATTTAAGGCGGACATTACGTAATTAGTTTATTACGTTATCATTACGAAATTAGTGCCAAACACAGTCTCTGGGTTTAGCACTAATCGGTGTAACATAACTCCTGAAGATGCCCCGTGGAGGGGTGAAACACGTGTTGAGTAATTTAGCGGTGGCGGTTGTGTGATTCGTATTGTTTGCCGCATACGCATTTATCAGCGGGCGGGCGGGCGGTGCACTTTGTTGCACGACTACCACTGCATGTGTAGAAGTGGCTAAATATTGGTCCTTTTCTTACTTAGGATGGACTTTCGCAAGGTAACGCCTGATTCCATTAAAAAAGGGATATACCACAATCACCTCGCTTGGCAGGCGGGTTGGCGATCGCAGTGTGGTATCATGGTCCGCAGAGAACGCTGCTGCCAATCCTCTGAAAACTGTGAGTAGAATGAATGCACTAAATGTGAATTATAAAGGATTGTATCTTGAGAATCGAACCCATGACTTACGATCGCAAGTATCAGTCTTATACCGCTGGGCTGTCACTACTTGACATATACTGGTTGCGTACTACCAATAACTTAAATAGTTTTCCTGTTGACTATTAATGTTTATTTATTTCAAATAGGCTTTCTATCAGGTTATAATATCTTTACATTAATTTTATTTAACAAAGTACAAAATTAATTTGTTTGCATATAAGAAAATGATTTACGAAAAGTATTTTTAGGCATAAAATTTCTAAAAACATCTCCAGGTTCCCATAAATTTCGCAAGTCACATATTTCCGCCTTAGATTGATTGATATGTAAGTGTTTCTGCTAGTCGTCATTTGCGCCCATAGACGCCCACAGCATGGCAAAAGCTTCCACCAAAAATTTCTGAGGGAGATATACAATAATTACCAATACTTTCCATGCTTGGCAGACGTGTCGGCGATCGCAGTATGGAGTTATGATACGCAGAAAACGCTGCTACCCATCCTCACGAAATTTGTGAGCAGTGGCAATCCTGTATAATTAATGAATAAAGTGAGCATCATACAAAATTGTATCCCGAGATTCGAACCCGTGACTTACGATCGCCTTAGTCCTCTACCGCAGGGCTTCCACTGTTTAGCTGGACTGTTTCTGTTAGTACGGAACCCGGATTCGCAAACCAAAAGGTTATCGTATGAAAAAATACATTACTTGATTTCTTGGACGAAATGAATTTCTGAACGCATTGAAAGCATCGCCTATATTTAGTTCCTAAAGCAAATGAAAATTATTCTATGAAACGGCTATTCTAAATTTAAATTGCTCTTTTAAAAAAATATTGGCAGTCGACACTGCTAAAGCAAAAAATAAAGTGCATATTAAGAAATGTTATTTGCCTTAGATAAGGTAGTAAATCATTGAAACGTTTACAGAGGAGTCCATTAGAATCTACGCGAGCGATCTTTATCTGCGGCGTCGTGTGCCAAATGTCTCGTGAGTTCATACTTAATTTCCTTTTCACAATCTTGTTGGCAGTACCTCGCTGAAGATACGTACCGAGTCAAACAGGAACGACTTTGGACTCTTATCTGCTGCAGAGAATACACATTTCACTTGTTTATTTTATATTTCATATGAAATGAATGAATTGAAATAACTTTACTTGGTTTATAAATGTCTCTTCATTTACCCGCCTTCGCTAAGCGCTGTCCGGTTAACTGTTAGTCAAGCGATTCCATTTTTAAAAATATACACATCCAAGTAATGTCGTTTCTGTCATATATGTACATAAATATTTTACAGAAAAATCGGTTGTTTTTACCACTCCGGTATTAAAAATTTGTATATTAAATAACAAAAGGTTATTGATAACGAAGGTGAATATATTGTTGATTAGATATAAAAACTTGTTAAAAATTGCCGTATAAATTTAATTTAAGAAAGCGAAATTAATTTCCAGTCCCATTAACATTAAATCGGAGATTAAGTCTTTGTATACCTGTATCTGTAGCGTACCTATATAATACTGTTCTATTTGTATCTGGCTCGTTTTGACGACATTAAAAAGATTATATTTTTAAAGAAGAAATCATTAAAATTTTGTTACGAGTTACTTTTCATTTGTTTTTTCTTTCTGCAAAAATGATAAAACATAGTAATGAAATTAAATATACTTTAATGTTTAACTTCTAAAAAGGAAAAATTAAAAGCAGACTGTGAAAAAAAATTGTGAAGTCTCTATAGACATAATGCAGGGTCAGTACAAAAGAGTTTTTAATACGAAATTTTGTTCAATGCAGACTTTATTCCAATCTATTATATAATGGAAACTCAATCTTAAAGTCTTTTCAGAGTAATTAAATGTTGCCTATAAAAATAATTATGAACTTGATTTTTGCCACATAATGTCCACTGGTGAACATATAGATAATATACATTCAGCATATATATAACAATACAGATTTGCAATGGAAGGTTACGTTGGAAGCAACCTGCATCTGACGACCATTCTTTTACTTTTTATCAATTATTTTAAGGGCCCACTTCTCGTATTTCCTGTCTCTTTCTGTTCTAGGTACAGAGATACCAGTTACAATTATAATTTTTTTACTTATATTTCTTGTTTCTATACTCTTCTTCCTTCCATTTAAATGCCCTCCGACCATTCCTCTTTTGCTTGTCATAAGTTCTCCGACGAACTTAACAAGGTGCTTCATGTTGCGGGTGGACATTCTACCTTACGCTTAGTCTACACTTCAAAACCTTAGGGCCGCAACGATTATACTGCCTCCTCAACTTGCCAATCCGCTGGACTAAATCCTAGATATAAAAATAATTCATTCCAAAAGTTTTACATTCAAAAAAAATATCATAGTGTATTGCGAGTTTTTCAAATGTTTAAAACTAAATTAAAACACAATAATAATATATGTAACTTTACTGAAAAGCCTACCGCAAATGTAAAAAGAAATCTTCAGTCGCATAACACAAAAAGGGTTGTGACAAATGCTTAACACGCTTTGAAATGACGTGAAAAATGTTCGCTTTCGATAAGAAAATGTAGGGTTTGGTGATACGGAAACCACTGCGTTTTAGGTTACAGTTTTTTTTTTTTAATTATATAGATCTGTGTATTGTAAGGCCAGTTAACTTTGCATTCGATAAAATTCAAGATTTTAAATTGAAAATTGTATAAACCAGTTTAATTAGCGGCTTTTCGAAATTAAGAATGAAAATATCTCCTTCTCTATTCTCTCATTTATCCAATGCAGTATTTTCTATTCCCTTCTGCTATTTAAATTTTCTTCTTTTAAATGAATTCATGCAACACGGGAGAATTTCCGCTTAATATGCAAATCACGGCACCGAGTGGTGCATTCGTCGTATTTGTGTGCATTTGTAATATTTTTTTGCATAACTCATTCTGCTTGCTTAATGTTTAGAAATTTGAAAAAGATTTCTCTCTGATATTATTTGCTTTATTCGTGTAATTCCTATACATAAAAATTAAAGTGATTTTGACATTTTCTAACAGCGCTTTATAACTTTTAGGTCTATATATTTAAGTACTTTGATATCATTAGATTGTTTTCTTCGTTATGTTATCTAAATATCGATTTATTGATTTCATTTCTGTTTTAATTTAGGTTGAAATAATCTATATATGTATATAAAACATATGATTTATAATTCATGAACGACTGGAACATTTTTGTAACTAATAAATTAAGATATTCATCAATTAATAAAATAAACATTTAAAAAGAATTCCTCAATACGTCGGTGTACTAAGGGGAAAAAATCAACTAAGTTTTGTGTAAATATGAAAATTCAAAATCTGCCGAGTCATAGAACTGTTAGATGGAATGTTTGCCGGGTCAGCTGGTCATAGATCGATATCGTAGGATGCATGGTGTTTTAAAACTTTACAGATGAGAGACTCTATTGTTTAAGGGACAGATGAGGGCGTACCATAAATATTACCAAATTTAACTACATCACAATTTTATTTAAATTGTAAAGTTCATCACACAAGCGATTCTATTTGTTTTTGTCGAATCATCGTTTGGAAGCATTACAATTATTTATTTTATTTTTAATTTATATGATCTTTTTTAATCATAGTTCGATTCATTTATTATTTTTAGACATTGTATAATTATTGTTATAAATTTTATTTGAATTGTGTTTGTGTTTGAAATTCTGATTTACTTTATATTTTTTTAATTAACAGTGTTAAATTATAATTTTTATGGCAAGTTATTTTACAGCTGTATCCACTTATATTCATTATACCCATATACCTTGATTCTAAGTCATATGATTAAAATAAGTGGCCATTTTTAGTGGATCTAAATAAATAAATTAAATTCTTTTCAGACAAAAAAGACTAGTTTTTCGTTGTATCCAAGGCTTTATTAATGCTCCAGATTATCTTTTCCTCTGATACAGGAAGAAATTTCCTGAAACACCACAATCATAGATTTTTCCCTGGAAATTATTCTTTTAAAATTATTACAGCATGCTCGTATGGCTTAAAATCTGAAAATACGGGACATCCATCTATTCACACTGGACTTATTTAGAAGATTACGTCAATACCTAAGACGAATGTTGTGCTACCTATCACATCTAAAGATAATATGGATCTCTTTTATATATTGCGTCAGCTAAAGGCTTGATAAAAGAATAGCCAATATATCACATGTAAAAATAAACAAAAAAATTAATTGAGCTATGGAACGGGCTACTCTCAGGATATCTCTACGAAATTGAATCAAAAATGAGGAAATCCGTGAATAAATGAAACTAGCTGAATGTCCAAAATTCAGTAACGAACAAAACCTTTAATTGCGAACCGAATTCATGTAATGATGTATGAACGCCTAATGTAATTTGCAATAACAGATTCCATATTTACGTAAATATTCCACTCGATAAACAAATACAATAGTGACGTTCCGCAAATCATGCGTTACCTTACGTTCCGTTAGGCACAATTCAGTCGCTTTGTTGGATTATATTCACTTATTGCTGATTCCGATTAAACTTTAATGATTGTAATTCGAATTGTGAATGACTTTCCCTGTTTTAAGTGAAATAGTTTGTACCTTCGTTTTTATTGTTAGTATGTTGCGTGTTTAATATGAATATTTATATATTTCTAACACTATCATTTCTTTTCTTTATAATATTAACATATTTTAGATGTCCTACGATAGCTTCACGAGGCCTAAAATAGAGAGTGAAATATAAAATTTTCGTTTTTTCTCGCCTACTTATTTGTGACGAATGGATTTTATGAAATTAATTCACCAAGATAAGCATTTATATATACGTGTAAGAGGTACAGATTACAAATATTTAGATTTGTTTTTAATTGTTGTAAATCAAAACAGAACAGTGCAAGCTTTTTTTGCAAGAGCTCGGGATTATTTGAGTAAAGTTTTTAAAAAAACTGATTTTCAAGCATCACAATATATTTAAAATTATATTATAATTGTCTGTTCCGAAACAGTGATAGACACAGTATTAATTCATGCTATAAAAATAACCTCATTACTCCTACTTTTCTTCTTAAAATATATGTAAAAAATTATTTATGGCAAAAAGAATACGTGGGTACAATAAAATTGCTAAAAATATTTCAAATCTGCCACTGGAGAAAACAATATTTAAAACATATTTAAAAAATATATCGTTCTATCCAAAAATACTAGTGATATTCTTGTGTATAATTAAATGTTATTGATGCTCACTCAAGAAAGTAATTATAGCCAAATAAATATTACAAAAAACTAATTTTTTTTTTACTTTATTTAAAAAAGGCTTTTTTATTAACGCTATCGCAACCTTAAAGCAATGTTATAAACTCTGTATAATATTTAAAAGAGCTTGAAATTTGGTGGGAGTGTTTTCCTTTCGCCGAGTAGAAGTCATCTAAGAAAGGATTTTACGAAATTCCACCTGCGAGGAGGGATGGGTTGAGGAGCGTTCATTAAAAAAAAAACATATTCTCAAACTAAATCGTATGGACATAAAATTTTACCAAAATATTCTTTAACACAGTTAAAATAACCAAGGCGATTTTTTGTAATAAACTAACAAAAGCCACGCTAAGCATACAGGGGACTGTTCATGTATTAATAAATATGGAATGTCCCAAGAAAATAATTCGTTAATTATGGACTTTGTGTGGTTTGCTGTTGTTACAGTGTGAATATTACAAGTTTTTATTATCGACTTTTTGCAAATCATTTGACCTTAATCTCTCCTGATGTTAAGCGATTACTTGGTTTACGATGCTACATGCCTAGAAAAAACCTCCTGACTCTTGACTTAAAGATTTTCCAGTTTATAGTTAACTGGAAACAATGACGATAGGATGTTCCATAGCTTCAAGAGAAAAGCACAACTTCCGAGAGTGTGCCTTGGCCTAGTACTGAGAGGCAATTACGAGTTCCATAGGAGTTCAGGTGGCCCTTCCAAAGGTACCGAAGGCGACCACCGAGGATGTTTTAATTGTTAGGAAGCACACATAATCCTGGCCTTTTCCTGGAGGAGAGGGTATCTTGTGTCTTATGGATGGACGAAGATTTAGCCCCCGATAGTGACGGTGATTAAAACAGACATGTTGAACGCGTCTGCACCCTAACAGATGTTTGACTTTATTATGTACTATATGGGTATCGTTATCGGTATGAAGAAAACCAACCCAGTATATACATTCAATTGTCAGTTAGTTATAGCCCCACATACCGCGGGCATTGTCTTATTTTAACGGCATCCTATTACAGTACAGTTTATATTATTTGTAATATATTTATCAATATAAACGTTTATTGACATTTTTTATTATTGCTTCTGTTATCGAACCTCTCGTACTCCGTAATTTATTATTTAAATGATTTTTTCACTTTCTTTTCCTTTTATATCTGTACTGTTCTATCATGCTTCGTAAGATTTATCTTTTGTCTTCTTACATCATTTATGGATATTATCGTCTTGATTACATTTTTACACAAATATATAACCGAGTGAGATGAATACAGACATTAGTATTTGAATTATAGATAGCACGCACACAAATTGTCAATAATAGAGTAGTAAATAGATGATATATAGTCTTAACGAAAAAATTATTTACCCTTTACCAAGGTCTCTGCCATTTGGCGACAGACCATTTCGGGTGACTTAATAAAAAAACACTATATCGATAAATAATTCTAATAATTACTTTTAGACTGATAATAATTAGGTAAGCTTAAATTAAAACATTGTGTAACAATTACACAAAATCTGCAACTCGTTGACAAATTTTCCGTTTTGGAATAAGTTACTTATTGGTCTTCTTAGTTTGCGGATTCAGGATCGCCAACTACAAAAGCCACAGAAGCTATCAACTTTCTCAAAAACAAAGTTAGTAGATATGATATGTCATATTGCTTTAATTCTGTGGCATTATAAAATCTATATTAATTTGACAAACTCATATTCATATTTTACCGATATTACATGCTTACGTGACGAATGAATTTCATATATTCTGTCCCAAAAGCCCCCAGAGCTTTTTACAGGGCTAAGTTACTAAATCAAGTGTTATCTAAAGGATGATTGGTTAAAAGTTTAAAAGCTTTTAAGAGTTGAATATGTAATTCATTTGATGTCAATTAATTATGGTACATATAACTCAAAAATCAATGAATTTAAATATAATAAATAGCGTAATGATATAAAAAGCATTTTTAAAAATAAAGTTACCTTTATTTAATTCTAATTATGTCCCAGAATTTTTACTGTCAGAAATTAATGCCATGTTGAATTCTAATGGAAAAAAAATAACAACATATTTCAGAGTGATAATTTTATATATTGAATTGGAAATAGTTGTCAAAACTTTTAGGATTTTTTTAAAGCTGTACATTCACACTCTCAATGCTTTTAGACTTAAAACAACCCTGTATATTGGGCCTTACGTTTGTAAGGTAGTATCCAAAATAACTGGGGTCGTTTAAACGGCGTCAGTTCATTCGGTCGAGCCCGGGGAACGCAACGTGCTCGCCCACTGACTCCCGGGATATCGTTCAACTAAAGCGAACTAAGTTACCAACTTAAATTGTCTCACGTCTCTCTTGCGACATCGCTGTTCTAAGAATCACTTTGGTCCGTTACCATTAGGTACATTTTCTCAGTAAATGTAATATACCTTAAAACGCCCACGTTTAAAATATTAAATTTTATTACAAGACAGAATAAGAGTTTTAAGTAATCAACTGTTTAAAGTGGTATAATCCGAAAGGCATTTTTCTTTCACGTAAAGAGCGAAAACACTCGTACAACGATACCAAATAGGTTACAAAAGTCACGCCAGATGACAAACATTAAATTCAAATTTAATTTTTTTTATTCAACAGACAATGAATTGAATGTCTTGTTGACGACACATTTAGTCTATCACTTGCTTAGATGAAATTCTTTAAACATGAGAACAAACACAAAAATTCAGCGAGACTATGTATTTTCATTTAATCTTAAATAATTACATATTATAATAAATATTACACAAACAAATGAAACAGTCGAGGTGAACACATCATTTCTAAACAATGCTATTCTCTATGAATTCTTTTAAAGTATATTCTGTCTTATCGTACAAAGGTTCTTCGACAATTTTTTTAAGTCTAGCAATGGAAGCTTACGAAACATTTTCTGTAATTTTATTTTACAAACATAAACATTGTCCAAGAGAAAGGTTATAACCTGAAACAATCAAGACTTAGGTACTAGTAATTTGTTTTTACTTCTCGTATTATGTATTTGTCTCTGGAGAAATTGGTAATGTTTTTGCGAACAAACAAACAGCAGTAATCACAAGGATATTTACCGTATCATTTTCAATTGCTATTCATTATCAGAAATAAAAAACATATAAAAAATTTAGATTTAATTTTTAATGATAATTGATTTTTGTCTTCCACTACTGTACAAATAACATTTTCAGTGTTCGCGGGTTTTCCGCAGATAGCGCTTAGCCTTAATCTCTTTTTTAGGAAGCAAAGTTCAAATGCTTCCGGGGGAGCTTTGACTCGGGCCAGTACATCGTGATATATTACCGGATTCGATGTAAGTTTCTTCCTGTCTTCTATTTTGAATTTGAAGTGAATTTATTTAAGCTGATTTAGGAACTCGTTCCAAAATGAGATGATGTTCGCTCTTGACAGGCTCAAGTCCTTCGGCAGGTTTAAAGTGATTTTGAAGTTATACCTATTTAATAAGACAAACCTCGCAACTGGAAGATACTGGATACTGGATACTGGATACAGACTGATTTTTATGACTCCTATCGGAAATGTACGGAAAAACTAATTCCCAGCAGTGAACGGCGTCTGGCTGAAATAATGGTGATGATGTCCTTTCACTACCTCTCGTCGTCGTTCCAGCCCACAGATGCCCACTACAAAGCATGAACAAACCTCTTGCAATAATATCTATAGGTAAATTTACTATAATCGCCACGCTTGGCAGGCGGGTTGGCGATCGCAGTGTGGTATTATGGTACCTAGAAGACAATGCTTCTTATCCTCTATAAGCTTGTTCATGAGCAGAAGAATGTTATTGATTAGAATTTTATTTTATTTAATTTTATGTAATTAATGCACAGTGTGAATTACATAGGAATATATACCAGGAATCGAACAAGCAACCTAGGGCCGTAAATCTCAGTCCCCTATCGCTAGGCTACCACTGCTCACAACACACATACTCCTCTACCGCAAATAAATTCAATAAGAATTCATTTCTCTTTCTTTATTTGACTAGATTGTAGTACTTATTCAATTTACATTTTTATCCTCAGTGATTCATGTTATTTTTTCTCGTAATAAATTCATAAAAATAAATTTTCAACCAAATTTTTGATAAAATATTCATCTTTTTATTATATTCATCAAATTATTTTTAATTACATATGATTTTTTATATTTATAATCCTGGGGTGTCTAACGTTTTACTTAAGATAAAAGTTCTTGAATAAAACATCTTGTTACTATATAGCCTAGACTATTTGGACAGCAAAATTGTTAAAAATAATTCATGACTCAATACCGCTACGTAATATTTTCACCCAAACAATTGTTCATCCAAAAAAAATATATATTTTGATTCTCAATTCATTTGCAAAAAACAAACGTTTACTGTAACATCGTGTAATCATATAATAAACAATTTCGTTGATTACTTTAATGAGTTTTGTTTTACAAAGCACAGTTAAAAAAGATGCCTTAATATTAATTCTGGAAAGAGAATAATGAGAGCGAAGAGGTGAAAACAACAAAAATCGGAAAGGGAACACGACGCAACGCTGCGGGGGTGAATAAATTAATTATAATTCGGAAACCGTAGCCGACGATGATTTCTTTAGCGCAGATAATGAAATATATTGATAACGAAAAATAACTCAATTTGTTCTATTAAGGAAATTTTCAAAATAGATTCCGCCTTTTAATATACAAAGTTTGATAATAGAATTCTCTAGACTCAGTTTACACAATTTAATATTCTTTATAAGAATTATAAACTTAAGAAATTAATTCGGTTTAGTAATATCATTGTCAGTCAATCACAGTCTTAGTATTGGACACGACGTCAAGTTAGATCAGCTTCACTTGATGATTGAGCTTTATTTGATGAAAAGAAACAAACGAACGAAACGAACTGAAATGAAAAGAAACTGTAAAATAAAAAGAGAACTGAAAAAAATTATTGCCCCAACAAAACCCTATTCTCAACAAACTAGAGAGTGGAACGAGAGATTCGCAATTGCGAGGACCATTAAGAAACAAAAAATCTTAAGAAATAAAATGAATTATAAATATAAAAAACACTTTAAAGCAATACTATTACTATTAGCTTCAAAATCGGTTTAAAAATTAATCCTAAACTTAACCAAACTAGTTGGTTTTAGTTTTAAAATTCGTATATTGTAAGAAACAAATACCGTTTGGTACTTTCAAACGCCACGCCATCCAGATACTAACACACATAACTGATTCTCTGTATGACGTGTCGGTAGATTAGATAAGCTACGTATAAAATAATACGCAGTCATTCTAAAACCAATTAGCCTTCGTCAACGAGGTCAGCTTGTATATACAGGAGACGATTATGTTAAAACGAAACGTTACTGAAGTTACATCCGCCTGATATCTCAGCGCTAACGCGGTAGTAATGTTACCGAAAGTATTATTAATATATATTAGCCAGGTAACAGCTATCGAACAAGTCGAAGTCCTGACCTCCTGGATGCCCTTGTCTTTGAAAACTCAAGGTTTATCCTTCGACAACTTAAAGTCGGTATGCTGTTGGGAATCAAATGACAGTCCAAACTGATATCTGCCCTTAGGGGTCATTACGCCAGGTTACTTCGTGGAGCATCGACTACATTTAAGAACTCGAAGTCCTTCCGAACCGGTAATAAAGTAGATGGTCTTGAACATGAGTAGAATGACCATTCATAATGTGTTATTCAGTTGTAAATTGCACTCGTAATTGTAATATCATTGTCAGTTGTATGATTTATTTAGGGATTTAACCTGACTAAGAATACCGATCGTTTTAGTCACTGACTTAATGTTGTCCCGTTGGCATATATAGCTTTAGCACAGAAGGTAAGCTGTTTGAAGTTACGTTTTCAGGTCATACTAAACTCTAAAATTATGTCAGGCAGTAGACTCTTACGCTAGAAATGATGATAATGGTTATTACTCTTAAGATATTTGGGCGGTGGCTCAATAGAATTACCGAGCGTAAGAGTCAAAAAGAGTGAGGGAACTTTGGCTCGGAATGCCACTTGCAACAAAATTAGTTGGTTACATGACATTATTCAGCCGTTCCATTTTGATTGATATGTCACATATTCAAAGAAAAGGTTTAGCTGCATAATACATATTACATACATTAAATAGTTAAAATTATATAAACCAGTTAAAGATCCTCTTGACCTTCAAGATAAGAGTTAGAAGGCTATAAAAGCTTTAAGAAAGCCACTGAAGTGCAGGAATCAAATGCAATCTCAAGAAAACTTTACGGCAAAATAGATCTATGAAAACAGCTTGTTGAAGCAGAAAGATCCACGTGTTTAGGATGCGAAAGAAAGAGACAGAGACGTGCTAACAAAATAAAAAATGTAAAAGTCGATTTGATTATGGCACTTGATTATGTAAATAATAATATAGTGTAGTTTGTTTCAGTGTATAATTTAAAGAAAGATGCAAATTTTACAATAATGAGAAAGTCCGTTTAGTATCACAACTTTGCTTAAAATTCGCTGATCAATTTAAATGCTCTACAAAAAATGGAGGTTATTATGAAGCATTTATTCTTGGCTTCATAACGACTTAAACTTGTAATACTTAAAGCACATTTTCTTTACGCATATTACGTTCACAAGTTGCAAACGTTTACAGTAATTCACTTGTTATCATAAATTTGCAAAGTTCGCGGTTTGGCAAGCCAAAGTCCTCGAGTTGTTACGAGTAATGAAGAGTAAACTTGACTTGACAAATAACAAAACGAATTTCGCAAAGTATGTTTCTATAACAGACCAAACTTTAGTTGCGGTGTAAGTAACTTAAAAAGTTTCCATTGTTCGAATGAAAAGATGTTACAGATTACTTTATAAAGAAAAATATAATAGATACAGATTCTCGGAATGGCGTTAAATATTTATAATATTAAAAAACGATTTTCACTTTTTACAAATTTACTTTTTATAAATTTTATTTATTTAAACAACAAACAGATACACGAAACAATTATAAAAAAGAAAAAAATTAAAAAAAGAATTATATTAGGGGTAAAGTAAAGTAATGTCGTTTCTGTGGACACATTTTACAGAAAAACCCATTGATTTTAACCGCTCCGGCATTGAACATTTGTATACTAGATGGCACTAACTTGTTGATGACGAAGGTGAGCATATTGTTGATCAGAAATAAAAACTTATTAAAAATGTTGTCGTAATTTAACTTATGAAAGCGACATTACTTTCCGGTCCCTCTAATTAACAATATACACTAATTATACGTAAGTAAAATACATAAAAACGCTAACAAAGCGGTAAGAAAAAGTAACAATAAATTTAAAAAAAAAGGTTAATAGAACAAGCTTGTCGATTGTCCACAAAGTATGGTAATCATTACTAATTACAAGTTGGAAGTCATAATTAATACTAATCTACACGGTATGATCAAAAATACGTTGATTAACTTTACTGTTAGAAAACCAATTTAAACTGTTTTTTTATGGACCCCGCTATTGGGGACTCTCGTACAACCCCAGTCTTGGGTTCACAGGGACAGTTTTTTCATTTCCTCACCATTCTTTATACACATATAATCTCGATTTGACTTTATTTTTTCACTTTATTTCTCGTGTTTTTATGATATTAACCAGTTTCACCTACCTGTATCAATTTGTCTTTGCGCCACCCAAATGTTTGATTAGCATAGAATGCCAATGTATGTGTGTATATATATGAATGTTTTTATTTTCTTTTATTCTAAGATTTCTATATCACAATTTTTATCACTTATTTTGTATCACAGCTATTTTTCTTTACCATACAACAGATTGTTAAGTTTTGTTTTCTTACCTATTACCTTTCTGCAATATTCCAGGAAATTGTGACGACTTTCCTCTGGTTCCATTAATGAAGCAACGTATCCCTCTATTTTTCTCCTGCAGAAAGAATAAAAACGAAAGAATATGTGAAAAGTAATAGTAGAAAGAATAGATGGAAGATAGACGAGGATGTAAATAATAAAATTCGAGCGCCAAAAAAAAATTCTCCTGCAACCGAAACTGGCAGTCCAAATCAGTTATTAGCTATCATAATCATTATTTCAGCCGTCTACAACTGCTATACATAGACCTCACCCAAAGATATCTATAGGGGAACCCCGTAGTTGCCACGCTTGACATTCAGGTTGGTAATCGCAGATATTATCGTACGCAGAGAAGGTTGCTGTGCCCATCCTCTGAAACTAGTTTATGAACTTTGTGGCTATCCTTTATAATTATTGCATAAAGTGTGAATTATATGATATTAAATCGCGGAATTGAACCCGCGACCTAAGTTTGCAAGTATCAGTCCTCTACATCAGGGCTACCACGGCTCCAATATATACTTTATGTATATTTTCTAAAATATTATCGTTTAGAATTAATTCGCTGCGAAATTCTGGTAGTGATATTCATAGAAGTAATAAATATAAAATAGTTTTGCATGTACACGTAGATAAAACCATTTGATTTATCCGCCCCGGGAAATGTGTGGACGAAGTTGGGTCCGGGTGAACTTTTGTCATTAGCGCTAAGCCACCAAGAGGACGAACACCGTCGCCCAAATATGTTACGTTGCGAAATTCAACTTGAAATTTTAACTTTGACGTATTGATTAGCTTGATTTTTTAAAAATAGTTTGAGAATCTGTGGCAACATAATCGCATCTACAAAATACGTCACTCCCCCACAGACATTCTGACATTTTTCGTTCATACGTCATTTACACATTGATTGACATTTCACATCACCTTTTCTCTGTTAGCACAACGTTCGCTTACATTCTGTATTTTATATATTACTAGCTGATCCCGCAAACGTTGTTTTGCAAAAAAAAAAATAAAGGTTTTAATTAACAAATGTAAGATAAGGGTTGATCGTAGAGGGGTGAAAATTTAGGTTTTTTTAAAACCAAAAAAATTGTCTAAAAAATTAGGGGTGGACCACCCTTATCACTTAGGGGTATGGAAAATAGATAGTAGCCGATTCTCAGACATACTGAATACGCATGTAAAATTTGGTATAAATCGGTCAAGCCGTTTCGGAGGAGTTCAAGTTCGAACACCGTGACACGAGAATTTTATATATTAGTTTAACAAGACAATCCTTCCGTCTGATAATAATAATTCAATAGTGGTATTTTGACTTCTTTATTAAACATTGGAGTCAGAGTAAACGCGAGGTTTCTATCCATATCACCTCCCAAAGACTCATAAGGATCTACTGAGCAGTGGTAGCCAAGCGGACTGAGATCTGACTGGGTTCGTTTCCCGGTATACAAAGTCATATTATTCACACGTTGTGCATTAATTACATAGAATTGCCAAAGCTCACAAACAAGTTTCCAAAGCATTCTATTGCCAACTCGCAAACCGCAACAAAACATGTAATATACTAACGTAGTAAATTAAAAAATCTAATGTCTTAGATATGACTTTATCCTTAATAAATTATGGAAATATTAGAAAAAAATATGATTGTAGTTGGCACGGTTAAAACAAATAATTCAAATATGACAAAATTAAGGTATGTATCGAGTTCGCATATTTTACAATAGATATAAACAATCTGTGATACATAGCTATTTGAGTAGTTAAATTTTATTAAATGATTAATCAGCAAAGTTTTAGTTTTCCATCATGATTGAGGACCACGACATTGTTGCCAGATAAATATGACTCGGGAGTCTCCAAGACAAGAATGATTAGGTTTCTTCTAAGCAGGTATTTAGCGTCGTAGATTTCGTCATCGATGAACATCATCGATAAAAAAAACATCTTATTGTGATATAGTATCAAGAAGGCAAGCTTCCATCATGTTATTTAACAACTTTAGAAATAATCATAATTTTATTTCAAATATTTTAATTTGAAATAAATTTAATAAGTATTTATAAAACCGCTCATTAATTTCACCCTATAGAAAGAACTCAAATGATTTTTTTATAGAAATATTTTTTTTATATTACCACGGCTGGCTGTTTATATATAACCTTTTACAAAAACTGCAAAAGAATATATAATATGACAAAAGCCTTTTGAATATTACTGTGAAAGACAGCGGGGTGACACAACTCAAGTTATATCAAGACCACTAGATGGCACTCATAAGATTTAGGGCCTCATAAAAATGATTTACACGCTTTGTCGTTCGAACTAATTTAAACAAATTCCTCCTTATTATATTAACAATAAAACCTCCATAGTTCGACACATTCACCTCCGTAGAGTTCCATAAGCACTGATTGAAAGCGGCCTGAATCCAGCTCCTTCCGATAACCTTAACAAAGTTTTTGTCTACCTTTCCTATCTGTGGTCTCCAGATGTTAACGACCCCAGCGGGAGATCTATATCCAAGTGGCCTGTCCCACTAAGTTATGTCACTTTTATTTGATTGGATGTCGTAGGGAAGTCGTAGAAATCGTATAAAGCAACACTGAGATAATGCTACGATATTTCCATCACAGCTACATTTTTTTAAATAACGTATCAAAGAAAAATAGAACGTTGCGATATGAAAATCTTATTATAAGGCTGACGTCATTTAACGATCTCTATTTAAGGAAAAATTCACGCTGACTCCAAATAATAGGTGAACAAGGGACGATCGCAGAATAAAAAACAACGAGGAGCGGACTGAAAAATAAAATCTACAATCGTATTTGCTCACAGAAGCCGGATCTGCTTTCCAGAGGTTTCTATTTCATTAAAACTTTCACAACTACGCACACTTTTAATCTATTTATTTAGAATATGAACTCAATTCTCTGATTCTGTTAATGATCCGTTTTACTTGTTAATCTTTGGAATTTTGAAAAATTGATATCATTCATTTAAAATTCGAATATATATATCTGCATACGCCTGTAACATTTTACGTCAATTAAATTTTTTGTAATAATATTTGAAGAGTATATGCTTACATCTATATGCATATTAAAGAAGGTTCATATTAGTAAATACACAGTAATTTACATATATGTTGATATAATAAATGGAAGTGATATCGATTTTGTAATATAAATAAAATTTACATTCTTCTTGTGTGTAGAAACAGATTTGTACAATACAATACCATGAAACCATATTTCCTTCTTTTTTCAAATGAACTATATCTGAAATACACTCTCATTTAATTTGAAAGGAGGTTTTATGTACAGTATGTTTGAGTAACGATTTCTCTACCATGAGAGGAGTTTGTCTACATGCGGCATCGTGCGATGCTCTGTTCGTCGATGTCGTAAATGTGTTATGGGTTTTACAAACTATTTATTAATATTATATTATAAGTTTTATATTTTCGACGTACTAAATCAAATGCCGGTTACTATAATGATAAACATGTGCAGTAGATTACGTAATTGTTGGACCACAATATCTTCGTAGCATAGTATGTTGCCAATTATAAAAATTGACGCAGCCAAATGCAAAAACACAAACGATTGTTTCACGCGCCGTTTAACAAAGATATTTCATCAAAGTCGGTGAAATGATAAAATTTAATATCACGGATGGAGAATTTTTAATTTGTTCGAGCTCTCTACGTGTCGGGAAATGATATTTCGCTCAAGTCACGCGACCGGAAGTATCTCTGTAGTATTTTAAAAATGTTTCACCTGAACGAAACGTATCTTTCCTCAGCGATATTTATAAGTGGTAAACAAACTGTTCGAATTTAATATATATAATAACCAACACTGTTGCTCTTGCCTCTGACTAAAATACATCTATTTATATACACGATACATTGTTTTCAAATTTTTAAATTTTTTTTGACATTATCTTTTTATTTAGTTCCTAAAGTTCTTACATCTATATAGCACAATCTAACACAGTATTCAACGGCTAGAAAAAACAATACCTAAACCCTATATAAATCTTATTAATGAATATTTATCATAAATTTTTCTTTCTCCGGTTTTTTATTTTTTCTGAGGCAAGTGCGATCTAAGTCAGTTTGATGTTTTTATTTACAATTGCATTTATAAAATATATTATGCCGTAATTATTATAAGTATATATGCTACGTACATATTTATGTACATGTGTGTTGTGATGTTTATGTATATGTATGTATTGTATACGTTAATTACCCGTTATTTATTCTTCCACTGTTTCCATATTATGGTTGTCTGGAAGAAATTGCCACGTGTGATAAGACCGCCCATTGTTCTTTTTTCTTTACTAAATATTATGCAACTATGTACATATTTCCTGGCGTGTATAATATTACATTAAATGTTCCAAAATTTTTAATTCAATTAATTTCAACAATTGTAATACTTCGTTGCGAATTGAAACACTACACCGCTGACGAAATTACAACTTTAGTTTGTTTATTTAGTAGCTAAAACATTATCCCACACAAATTGAACTTTAATAGAAATGTAGTATTTTTGCATAACAGTCGCAGTTCTGTGCTCTAAATATTAGTTAAAATACTGATAAGAATCTTTTAAGTATTTCATGGCATCAAGAAGTGCATATTACAAAAACTATTTCTAAAATTAAATTACTTTGTTTTAAATTAACTAAAATGTAAATATTGTAAGACTGAATAATCGAAGATAGATTAAAAAAGAAAAAAAAAATTAATTGATTTTATTACTTTTTTACTATTCGTTTAATATATTCTATTTCTATCATTCTTTTTATTTATATATTTAGAACAAAAAATTCACCAACAGGCATTACAATATAAAATGAAATTAGTTTACATGTGGTTACATTTTTATCACAAATAACAAATGGACTCAACATTATTAATATATATTGATAACAGCAGTTAAGATGTAAAAATAAGATTTAAAATCTAACAAATTTTTACTGTCGAAAATTAAATGTCGCTAATTTTAGAAATAATAGGAAATAGCATATACTGTTGCTAATTAATATTGTACTTACAGTAAGCAGTTGTAACTGAGCGGTGACTGCACAACGGCACACTGAGACTTGCGTTAGCTTTCGGATTCGATTCCCGGGATACAATCTTATATAATTCACACTTCGTGTCTTAATATATGCTGTTCACAAACAAGTTTCTAGAGAATGGGCAACAGCATTTTCTGCATGCTACAATATCACACTGCGATCGCCAACCCGCCTGCCAAGCTTTACAATTATGATGTATTCCCCCATTAAATGTATTTGGGGGGAGGCCTAAACATTGCAGTGGCTGTCAGTTGCCTTAACGACCATGTGGTAGTTTATTTTATGGATTTTATTTCTTTCAATATTATGTTATTACTAACGATTTTTTGTTGAACTTTTTTATTAACTCTAGATTTCTGCTTTTTTTACATAATTCCTATTGTTTATTGACTACGCTTTATCATTATTTATTGTACCGTCTTTATGGTTAATATTAGTTTAAAAGTTTCAAGAATAGGGAAGTAACAAGATTATTGTTGAATTCGAAAATAGAAATTACTAATCTTGTGTCACACCGGTAGACGCGGCTTGAGTACGACCGCACTAGTGGACCGATGTACGGGTGATTGCTTTTTTTGGCCCCCGCTATTGGGAGCCTCTCGTACCCCTATTTTGTTTGGGACAAGGACTTTACAAATAATTTTTTGAGGGTATTATCTTTATTCTACATTCACTTTCATTCTTCTCAATTTCTTTTATTCTTTCCTTTTGTCCTTCATAATATCTTGCAATTTTTTTTTGTTCTTTCATTCCTTTTTCCTTTATCGCCTTCCTTTCCTCATCTTTTTTACTCCCAGGTGGCTAGGTACAATTTTATTTCTAATCTTTATTTTATTTTTACATTTTCTATCCTATCATTTAATATCACAGGTTTGTTTAGATTAGATTTTTTGATTTTGTTATTTTTTATTGCATTGGTTACCACCCTGCAAGCAAACGACAGAAATGATGGGCGAAGGTTACGGGTGATTGCTGGAAGTCACTGGTTTTGACCAGCGCAGGACGGATCATCGTGGCGTGATCTTTGGAGGTTTCCAATGCCTTGAAGTGAGCGTCCATGGACAGAAAAGAAGAAAAAGGAAAAGCTTGTCACGTATATTTTAATATATGTCACAATATTTGAAAGAGTTTTGTCATTTCTTCTCCGAACATATGTTTTTGTCTAATCTTGAATTTGACAGAAAATCCGACTATCAAAAATGTTCTAGAATTACATGATTCTTTAAAAAGGAAACGATAAAAGTTAAAAAGAGCACGCTCGTTGAATTTTCCTTTTAAGTCTTACGCCGGTGCACTCAGCTCGCCTGTGGTGGCAATTAATGGCTCATTACTTTCCGAGACTTAATGTTGGGGCGAAATAGGTAAACACTATCTCCAATTAAATGGCCAAGCAGATATTTTTACTAGTTAAGCTGTTTTATTTTTTATTTATTTAATGGTGTTTATAAATTATGACTATTTAGATTTACGTGAGAATACATTTACTTTTCGCTTCAATATATTTATGTTACAAAAAATTCGAAAACTACATTTAGAGGTGTATGTGTCTGAAAGATCTATGCTCGGGATTCCTCTATAGGATCGAATCAAAAATGAGATGATCCGTAAACAAAAGTAACAAAGATAACCAGCGGAATGGCAAATTGAATTAGCAGTGGGCAGAACAAAACGCGGAACAGATTGCCGCTGGGGACTGAAGCTTCTGGAATAAAAACCATAAACAGACTAGCGCAGCGAAGGGCTTCCAATAGCAATGTCCAAAATGAAGTCCACACAAGGCAGAAGACGCTTTATCTAGACCATTTCCAACTGCTCCGATTGAAAATTTCTGATGTTTGCCTTTGTTTGCTGCTGGCACACTATTTCCTATGGCTAAAATGATGATGAGACATTTCCAACTCTTTATGATCAGAGATTTAAACTAGCTTTGCTTAATAAGAAATATATCCAAGTTGAGAACTTTCTAAAAAAAACTTTACATATATTCTTTTGTTGAGTTTTACCCCTTACATTACGTAAGATCTAATCAAAAGAATAAAGACATCTTCATTTGGACAAAAGCAATCAAAATAGCCCGGCAGTTTGGAAAATTGAGGTTGCAGTGGGCAGGCCTCATAGTGCACAGAACGGCTGGCCGCTGAGGACTAAAACTTCGCTTAACGAGCCATGTAGAAAGCTATGTACTTCTTAGGGTACTACAACAAGAGATTTCGAGAGATTCGAATTACAAATGAGGAGATCTGTATGTTACGTAAGTAAACAAAGCGGCCCGGCTAATTGGAAAGTTGAAGTAGCAGTTGCAGGCCACAGCGAAGACACGGCCGCTCTGAACTTAAGGAAACATTTGCTACGGCGTGGGTAGGTTGATTTTTAAATAAAAAGTTAGTTTCTTCGCGTCGGTCTCACTGTCGGAGTAGGGCAGTATATGAATGAAGTACCTTGGCAACCCTCGACTGTTTCTGGGGCTTCGTAAAGCCTCCGGGGCTGCGGTGGCGGTCCGGATCGAGCACTCGTAGCGGTCAGATGGCAGGGCGCGAAATGTAGTCTAACGCCTTCCACTGCGATGTGGCGAACAATTAGGCCTCCTTTGGCTGCAGGCAGGTTCGGACGATGTCCGATTCTGCCGACCAAGCCAGCTGATCCGCTTGCACTGCCATCACAGCTGACATCAGCGTCGGCGACCTCAGCCCAGAACAGGTTGGCTGATGTTGCCAGCGAAACCAGGAGGTTGGCAAGGCCTACTCCACGTCCCTCGGTGTCGATGCTCTTCGCCAAAGACGTGCCGACAGCGGAGCGCTCATCTTGAAAACCAGCGGTGAGGAGTGCGGTCGAAGATGTCGCAGCGCCGATGAGCAAGGTTCTTCGCGACCTGGAAGAAAAGAAAATTAAAATTATTGTCTTTATAAAAAAATTTTAATAGCTAACAAAAACACGCCGCGTTGCCGGTAAGTATAAGGTGGGAATGTTACCTTCAAGAGATCCGCAGTGCTGTTTGCAAAATACATTTGCTTTGACGTGGGTAGGTTTGTTTTCTAAATTACAAATTATGGTTTCTTCGCGTCAGTTGTTACAAGTCGGGGTGGGGCAGTACATGAATGAAGTACCACGGCAACACTCAGGACTGTCACCGGGACTTCGTAAACAACGTCTGTAATAATGATTACAAACGGGCAACCTTTGCGTGATGGCCTTTTGTTGACGACCCTTACAAAATAAAATACAAATAAAAATCAATCTTTATAGCATTCATAGATCATTTATATATTAAAACCGTAAAAAAACTTTAATGAAGTAATAAATGCAAATAAGCCTCAACACGCACAGTTCTCTTACAAGTAAGCTAAAGTAAACATGACGTAAATTTAAAACCCGTTACGGTATCCCATGTGGAACGGCGCCCGTTTGCGCAAGGAGAGAAGCTAAATTACGAGGCCAGTTAGTTACCGACAAGCACTAAATTTATCGCCCACACGACACCGACTATGAACCAATGTTTACATCGTTATTTAGCCTCCTATGTATTACCATGTAAACGGAAACCACTATCGGCTATGAGACCATAAATTTACTAGAATCATCTATGTACATACACAACTAAAAGTCCTAATGTAAATAATTTTAGAGGATAACATAGATTGAAAATGAATTTCCCTAACTAATGAATTAAAGACACTTACAAAAGTGAAGAAATAAATCATCTGAAAACATTGTGACCTCTTATCAGTTCAGGATACATTTAAAATCCTCTTAGCCTTGAATTTTAAGTTAAAAAGGTGATATTATAAGAAATTTTATTAAAAACATTATAATATCAATTATGTAAATGAGTCAACAAACTAAGTTGCATACATTCGATCAACTAAAAACTCTTGAAAACTTTAATAAGATTTTTTTAATAATATGCTTTAGTATATATTTAAAATTAATAAAATAAAGGTTTCCTATATTTTGTGGAACTTTATTAAATATGCTTTCACTCATGATAGGGAAGCCTAATCTAATTTTAGTTTGAACAAATTGAATTCTAGTTTGTTCAAATTCAGCACTTCTGAAATTCTTCTCGTGACATTAAATAATAACTGTAAATGATCCAATGTAGAAAATTTTTGCGCTAAACGATGTTAAATCAATTTTAATTAAAAATCTATTAAAAATCGTCACGTAACGCCAATATTTAAGGTAATGCTTGGCTAATATTTAATTACTAGTGACACTGGGTTATCTTATCATTATTTATTCTTTCAATTTGATAACAATATGGTTACCATATCACAGATGTGCAAATTACATTTCGTAAGTTCGTGTCCTTAGCGAAAGAAGCGAAAACTACAGTCATTGTTTATCTTACCACGTCTTATTTATTGTACATTATAAATATTACTATGTACTGTTAGTTCTTTCGATTTTACAAAAGAATTTAACGTAAACTAAAAACTGAAAAAGTGAAGATACAATACGAATAACAATAATAAATCGAGCGTAAAAATTGCTGTTGATATGTGAAAATGAGTGCAACTATACAATGATTGAGAAACTTACAAATTTCTAACCTGCTTCACCATACATGACAAAACTTATGATTAAAGGGTTTAATAACGTTGTAGAAGAAGGATACGGAGAAAGAGTTAGAAAGAACATATGATCTACAACAGGAGACTTCGAGGTTATACCATGAACTCCTCCATCTAATAATGTCCTGGCTTAGTAGTGATGCGTTAGTTAATTCTACTCACGCTTTTATAATACCAATTGAAGTTACAACAAACTGAGACGTCGACGCACTAAGCCACAGCCGTTGAAAAAATTGCCTCAATTTTCTAATACGAGACTACAATGTCATAAAAAGTATAGTTTATGTTTGTGTGGTATTAATAATAACAATAATAAAGCTTTATTTCATTCCATACCAATGACTTAAAATTCGTAATTTTAAATAAAAGCTTTGGTAATTTTTATACTAAGTCTGTATGGTCCCCTCAGCGTAAAAGCCTCCTCCAAAGCTTTCTATTCTTCTCTATCTTTGGCAACTTGGAGCCACCCGTGACCTGCTGTAGCTACGATCTCGTCAGCCTATCTGGCATTAGGTCTGCCTCTCGTTCTAGTACCTCGTGGTCCCGTCCAATTTTATAACCCTTTGTATCTACCTGTTATCAGAAAACCTCGCCACGTGACCTGCCCAGTGTGGTATTAGTATCAGGCTAATGTATACATGATAAATAGAAATAATACGATTGAATGAGTAATTAACGAGGTTCTTGTCAATTTTTTCTAGCTACCATCAACATTTCGAATTTGGCAGTAGCATATTTAGAAAATAAATGTTTGAAGCTTCGAAAACGCTTAACTATAGCCTATTAATGTAAATATTTTTTGATTCGTTGTTTCATTGTTGTATATAGGTAAGTATGTGTATGTATAAAGAAACAAACTAAAAATAATAAAGGTTAATTTCGAAGAAAATATAAAATAGAACAGGCATAAATGTATCCGATAAAATAAAAGTAGTTTAAATGTCAAGTCGCCAGTAACTTTGAGATAAGAAGTACAAATGCAATGAAGCACAGTCTAATAAACTCGTTGCGCTAATAAGCGAATTATCCACTTCATCTTTGTCTCCATTTACAAAGTTTTTAACGTTTATTATAGGCGACGCTAAAGAACTCGCTTTTGAATCAACTCTGAGCTCTTCGTAATTGGAAAATAACTGAACGTTGTGATTTGAATTTTAAAGCTTGCCTTCTAAGCGTTTTAAATTCCTACGAGAAATTGTTCTCTTCACTTGTAAAATTCACTAAAACGTAATATCTGTTATATTTGCTAGCGAAATGTTACATCATCTAAGTTTTTAGTAAAACTGTCGCTTGTCGAAACTCAGAATTGAAACAAAGTAATCAAATCAAGTAACATTACATAGCATGACCCAGCCAAGATCATTTAAATATACAAATTTCATTTGAGTTGGCAAAATTTTGGGTCACGGGAATACATAATTAATTTTCTTTCGGGAATAACAGGAAATTAAACGAAAGAAGTAAAAGAAGTCATTGAAAAATTTAATTCCAGTGAAGGAATGGGAATTGGAAAATTAAATGTAAATTGACGATCCATTAAAAAGAGGTTTAATTGCTTTATGTTGATAATAAATTAATGCCCGAGACCCTGTGAGGTAATGGTCAGTCGTACACTCATCTAGCGGTAAACTGATTTATTTTTCGATAATAATTTCACAGAAGTTTTCTTCATTATACTGTGCTTAACAAAAGTAAATAGATCTTTGCTTCATGTAGAATTTAAAGGTTACGTAATTCATTGTTTTAGTTGTAGGGCGTCCACAATAAAATTGATTAAAAGCAACCTGTATCCAACATTTTCCGAATACCTTAAAGAAATCTGTCTGCCTTATGGGTGGACGTACTACGCTACGCAACCTTGTCCGTGGTCCACTCCGGAACCTAAAATCCCCAGCGGCCACCTGTTCTACGCGTTGCCACTGTCCACTCTCCACTGCCACACCAAATTGCTATTCTACTAGACTATATCGATTACTTTCGTAAGTATACCGATCTCCTCATTCTTAATTCTACCTCGTAGAAAAATCTAGAACATAGCCCACTCCATTGTTCGTTGAGTGGCTGTGAGTTTGGCAATGAGGCCAGAAGAAGAGAGATCAAGTTTCTATGCGTCTTATGTATAAATGTTTATTTCCAGTACAGCTTGTAATGTCGATGAAATAAATCACAAGAGCAGTCGTTAAGAGTTTGTGTTGTATATATGTTGTAAACGCATTAACTCTATTTTTAGATATGTTTTTTAAAAAACCGTTACTTTACTAAGATCCGCATTAATTATTCATACCTCAGACAGGAAAGCTTCGAGCAGTAAAAAATAAAAATTTAATTATGTGTAATTTCGTGTAACCCATAAATGTTTATTTCAAAAGTTTTGGAACATTTAAAAATCGAAAAATGTTTCACTTTTAGTTTGTATCACATAGTTGAGTAATAGTGGTCCAGTGGTAGAGGACTGACTCTTGCGGCCGTTAATCCTGGATTCGATTTCCGGAATCCAGTGTTATAAATAATTCTCACTTTGTACATTCACATAGGATAGTCAATGCTCACAAACAAATCAGGGCGTCCAGCGCATGGGGCAGCAGCGTCCTCTGCGCACCACAATACCACACTCCGAACGCCAACCCATCCACAATGCGTAATGATTATGGTATATTTCCCCATAGATATCTTTAGCTATGCCAACAGTGTTACAAATAATTTACACTTCGTGCGTTAATTATATGGGATTGCCACTGGCTGCACATCTGGCTTTGTAGTTCGTTTCTACCTAAAGAGCAGCACAGCAGTTTCAATAGCGCTATAGTTTCTATTACTTGAGCTCTATCAGCAAAAATTAGTGGCATTGTCAAACCTACACTGCAAAATTAAAAAAAAAAGCAGTAAAGCGATTTTTTTCTATGGGAAACATCGCTGGAATAAAATTAGAATAATTAATTTTGAATTTTAAATTTTAATGAAGAAGGCACGAACGTAGCTCGAAGAATAGCTTGTCTAAAGTGGCAATGGGCGGAGCACATCGTTCGTGCAAGCGATGGCCGTTGGAGTCGAAGGTTCTAGAAGCGAACCAGGAAACGATGAGATGAGTAGGTCCCTCATAAGGTTGACTGACAACATTGTTAAAGTCGCAGAAAATCGCTGATTGCGGGCAGCGCAGGACCAGTCATTGTGGTGATCTTAGAAAGAGGCCCGTGCCTTCAAGGGCGCCCCCCTTCAATATGTGCGAAAGAAAAAGGGGAAACAATCTTTACTAACAAATCATTAATGTTACGGAAATTTTTCTCGTTAATTAAATGACGTTTTAATATAATTCACATTGATCACGTAATCCGATCAAATGTCAACGTGAAAATTAATTCTCTGGGAAAAATGCAGCTGTTTCAGAACAAAACTGTATCGGGGAATACGTTATCTGATAATTCCTTTAACCCGTGTTTGCGTACTTTGTTCAGCATTAGATTAATGATACGCTGATATAACATAATCACATTTAAGTACAATTTCGTACGTATATTCATATCGAATTCTTATTTGAAAGAGAAAAGAAAATCATTGACCTAACAGTGTGTTATTTATTATATTTTGTATTCCTATCGAAATTTGATTCGTTCCCGGCTGCAACGACTCCGCGCAATTGCTTGGAGTATCATTACCCGGTGACCAAGACCCAAACAACCTTCAAGGAATCCAGAAATCATTGAACTGGTTGAAACCAGTTTATGTAAAAATCCAGGAATTCCTAGAAATCAGCTCAATTGAACCAATCTTACGGTGTATGTACAATGTATGCAACAATACCCGAGGCTGACGACGTTCGTAGCAGGCTTTAGGCCTTCTAATAAGGCATTGGCTAAAATCTTAAACGATTCTACTAGCATTGCTTCGAAAGCAAAAGTGAGGTGATGTTGCACTTGACATGCCTAAATCCGTCAGCAAATTTAAAGGGAGATAACACTTAACAGCGCTACCTCCACCGCATAATCGCCAACGCCAACGCCAACGCCGACGCCTCAACGCCCGGCTCAAGAGGGGCGGTCGGCGGAGTCGGACGCGGTCCGGTTCTTCTGGCAGCCAACGGCGGCCTTATTGAAATAAAGAAATATATAGATATACTAGCAGATCCCGCAAACGTTGTTTTGCAAAAAAAAATAAAGTTTTTAATTAACAAATGTAAGATAAGGGTTGATCGTAGAGGGGTGAAAATTAAGGTTTGTATGTATTTTTGTATGCTGTATCATAATAAAATAAAAACCAAAAAAATTGTCTAAAAAATTAAAAATAAAATTTAGGGGTGGACCACCCTTATCACTTAGGGGTATGGAAAATAGATAGTAGCCGATTCTCAGACATACTGAATACGCATGTAAAATTTGGTAAAAATCGGTCAAGTCGTTTCGGAGGAGTTCAAGTTCGAACACCGTGACACGAGAATTTTATATATTAGATGTACGATTATATTTCTTTAAAGTCAAACAGAACTGGACTCTTTAGTGGAGATATTGTATAAATTCGCTCCCTATTTGTGATAGTTAGATCTCAACAAAAGAGAATTAAATTTGTAGGCTAATTGGTAAAGTTTCTCCTCAGCGTCCGGTGGGCAGATTCCTAAACTTGCATTGGATGATGCAACGTTATGCTAACAATGACCAATTTGATTTAATTTGTAACAACTTTTTAATTATTTGAAAAATAAAGACAATGTCATTTTTATTCTTCAGTTTAAAATTAAATTTAAGTTAGTTTATAACACGCCTCCTATTTAAACATAACAAGAAGTTTCTTGTTATGTTTAAATAGGAGTTTCAAAGATTCACATACTCCACGGACTCCGTGGAAAGGAAATCTTTTATGTGATTGTTTAAACAATATTTTTCCCCAAAAATTAGCTGGTTGGCGTTGGCGTCCCGTGTAGAGTTGCCACACCTTCCATCGGGCACGTGCCCCGGTTGGCGGATGGTATCGGACATGTTCCGGCGTGGACCAAAACTTCTAGGGTTGGGGGCGTAACATCAGTTCTTTGGAGAACTAAGAAACGGTCAAGGACCGTACAGTCCCGGAGACGAGCCGCTCAGGCTTGAGGTGGCAGGCGACTCCACCGTCGAGAGGTTGGAGCAAGAGAACTCGGAATTGCGTTCTCAGCTTTCCCGCCTTTGTATAGCCATGTACAGTATTATCGTTATGTTATTTATTATCATTCCTCTAACCATTAGTTTTTGGATGGAGTTTACCATTAATTAATTGACAACAAATGAGCTACACATATCCTTTTAAGCCTTAACAACTACAACCAATCAACCTGTATGTTATATCTCGTGTATTAAGTTATATTTTTTTCATTAAAAATACCTGTCATTTATAAACCAAAAACACTTAAGTTTTTAATATAATATGTAATTTGCCTCTTTAGATATACTTGAAAAATCTTTAATAAATATGTTGGTGTATTATCTCTTTCGACACTTCATCGAGTGATGAACGACTTTCATTATGGACCGTACTGTAGTCTATTCTAAATGGTTGTCATCTTTTTATGTGAGATTCGATGTTAACGAGCAAGTTCTTACGTGGTTACAGTGACTGAATCTTTCCTAGTGTCGGGTTTTTAACTATTTCGTCTATCGCAGTAGATATGCTCAGGTAATGACATATTTAACTGTTTTCAAAAGCAGTGCAGACTCAATACTGTTTTGGACTCTTTGCATTATCTTCATATATTAAAATAAAAGAATTATACAGTATTTGTATAAATGTATGCGAATGTGTCTGCCTATTCAAGTTTGTATTTTTATTCTTAAGTATTAATTTGTCACGTATATATGAGGCTTAAAATCTAAATTATGCTTAAGTTTTTATTTACTTATTCTTCATAACTTCATGAAAATACCTGATTTGTCACTTTTGTCTCCTTGACGTTTAACTGTCAAGTCGATGTATGGCCACGAGAAGTATGAAGTGAAAAGAATAAAATTAAGAATTTTATTCGGGACCGTCGCCTTTATTGTTTGACAATCCGACATATCTAATAAAATTAAATTAATAAACGTTTCATCTATGACATTTATACACCTGTCTACTATTTATCTCTGCACCACCTTGTGCCTATTACGTATTAAATTCGCCATTGAATAAATCGTTAAATTGTTAAGGAATATATACATTAAAGATAGTTTTTCTGTCTAAAATATAATAAACAAACAAATAATATATGTCAGGTGCTCATAAAACAATTGACTTATTCATCAAAAAGATAAATAGATTTATAGTTCTCAGATAAAGTATTCAACTTGTGAAAGCAAAATAATTTCGTTTGTCATATAAATGGCAATGGAATTACCGCCCAAACGTTTGCGAATATCTGTCATAATAGCATCCAATAACACGCCCTTATGATTTACTACTGAACATTTCGAAGTTAGGGATCTTTAGACGATTTGTAAGAAATATATATGTTACTAGCTGATCCCGCAAACGTTGTTTTGCAAAAAAAATTGATATTTTAATTTACAAATAAAAAATAAGGGTTGATCGTAGAGGGGTGAAAATTTATGGTTGTATGTATTCTTGTATGCTGTATCATAAAAAAATAAAAACAAAAAATTTCGTTAAAAAAAAAAAGAAATTTTAAGTGTGAACAACCTTTATCACTTAGGGGTATAGAAAATAGATAGTAGCCGATTTTCAGACCTACTGAATACGCATATTAAATTTGGTAAAAATCAGTCAAGCCGTTTCAGAGGAGTTCAAGTTCGAACACCGTGACACGAGAATTTTATATATTAGATAAACCGAAATATAATCATAGCAACTCCGATTCAATAAATAGGGAAGAAATAAATGAACGTAATATTATTTAGTCGTTGTAGTCGCAGTCGTATCATCCCATAGATATCTATGGAGAGATATACCATAATCGCCACGCTTAGTTGGACGATCGCAATGTGGTACGGTACACTTACACTGCTATCCATCATTTGGAAACTTGTTTGTAAGCAGTGGCAATCCCATATAATTAACGCACAAAGTGTAAATTATTTGTAGCACTGTTGGCATAGCTAAAGATATCCATGGGGAAATATATCATAATCATTACGCATAGCGGATGGATTGGCGATCCATTGCCACTTGAGACAAGCCATTCTTCGAGCTACGTTCGTACCTTCTTCATCTTCTCATTTCAAAATTGATTATTCTTATTTAATTCCAGCGATGTTTCCCATAGAAAGAAATCGCTTTACTGCTTTTTTTTTTAGCGTTTTTTTTTTTAAATCTTGCAGTGTAGGTTTGATAATGTCACTATTTTTTTGCTGATAGAGCTCAAGTAATAGAAACTATGGCGTTATTTAAACTGCTGTGCTGCTCTTTAGGTAGAAACCAACTTCAAAGCCAGATGTGCAGCCAGTGGCAATCCCATATAATTAACGCACAGAGTGTAAATTATTTGTAACACTGTTGGCATAGCTAAAGATATCTATGGGGAAATATACCATAGTCATTACGCATAGCGGATGGGTTGGCGTTCGGAGTGCCGCGCTGGACGCCATGATTCGTTTGTGAGCATTGACTATCCTATATGAAGGTACAAAGTGAGAATTATTTATAACACTGGATTCCGGAAATCGAATCCAGTATCGACGGCCGCAAGTTTCAGTCCTCTACCACTGGACCACCGTTGCTCAACTATGTGATACAAACTAAAAGTGAAACAAGTTTCGAATTTTTTCTTAAAAAATGTTCTGAAACTTTTAAAATAATCACTTGAGGGTTGTTCGAAATTACACATAATTAAATTTTAATGTTTTGTTGCTCGAAGCTTTCCTATCTGAGGTATGAATAATTAATGTGGATCTTAGTAAAGTAACGGTTTTTTTTAAAAAACATAACTAAAAATAAAGTTAATGCGTTTACAACATATATTAATATGGCGACATATATTCATCATATGAAAAACATGGACTTACGATACCACAAACTCTTAACGAATGCTCTTGTGATTTATTTCATCTACATTGCAAGCCGTACTGGAAATGAATATTTATACATAAGATGCACAAAAACTATATCTCTTCTTCTGGCCTCATTGGCAAACTCACAGCCACTCAACGAACAATGGAGTGGGTTATGTTCTAGATTTTTCTACGAGGTAGAATTAAGAATGAGGAGATCGGTGTACTTACGAAAGTAATCGATATAGTCCAGTAGAATAGCAATTCGATGTGGCAGTGGAGAGTGGACAGTGGCAACGCGTAGAACAGGTGGTCGCTGGGGATTTAAGGTTCCGAAGTGGATCACGGACAAGATTGCGTAGCGTAGTGCGTCCACCCATAAGGCAGACAGATTTCTTTAAGGATGCCCTACAACTAAAACAATGAATTACATAACATTTAAATTCTGCATGAAGCAAAGATCTATTTATTTTTGTTAAGCACAGTATAATGAAGAAATCGTCTGTGAAATTATTATCGAAAAATAAATTAGTTTACCGCTAGATGAGTGTACGGCTGACCATTACCTGACAGGGTCTCGGGCCTTAATTTATTATCAACATAAAGCAATTAAACCTCTTTTTAATGGATCGCCAATTTACATTTAATTTGCCAATTCCCATTCCTTCACTGGAATTAAATTTATCAATGACTTCTTTTACTTCTTACGTTAAATTTCCTGTTATTCCCGAAAGAAAATTAATTATGTATTCCCGTGACCCAAAATTTTGCCAACTCAAATGAAATTTGTATATTTAAATGATCTTGGCTGGGTCATGCTATCTAATGTTACTTGATTTGATTACTTTGCTTCAATTCTGAGTGTCGACAAGCGACAGTTTTACCAAAAACTTAGATGATGTAACATTTCGCTAGCAAATATAACAGATATTAAGTTTTAGTGAATTTTACAAGCGAAGAGAACAATTTCTCGTAGGAATATAAAACGCTTAGAAGGCAAGCTTTAAAATTCAAATCACAACGTTCAGTTATTTTCCAATTACGAAGAGCTCAGAGTTGATTCAAAAGCGAGTTCTTTAGCGTCGCCTATAATAAACGTTAAAAACTTTGTAAATGGAGACAAAGATGAAGTGGATAATTCGCTTATTAGCGCAACGAGTTTATTAGACTGTGCTTCATTGCATTTGTACTTCTTGTCTCAAAGTTACTGGCGATTTGACATTTAAACTACTTTCATTTTATCGGATACATTTATGCCTGTTCAATTTTATATCTTCTTCAAAATTATCCTTTATTATTTTTAGTTTGCTTTTTTATACTCACATATACAACAGTGAAACAACGAATCAAAAATTATTTACATTAATAGGCTATTGTTAAGCGTTTTCGAAGCTTCTAACATGTATTTTCTAAATGTGCTACTGCCAAATTCGAAATGTTGATGGTAGCTAGAAAAAATTGACAAGAACTTCGTTAATTACTCATTTAAACGTATTATTTCTATTTATTATGTATACATTAGCATGATACTAATACCACACTGCGCAGGTCACCTGGCGAGGTTCGCTGATAACAGGTAGACACAAAGGGTTATAAAATTAGACGGGACCACGAGATACCAGAGCGAGAGGCAGACCTAATGCCAGATAGGCTGACGAGATCGTGGCTACGGCAGGTCACGGGTGGCTCCAAGTTGCCAAAGATAGAGAAGAATAAAAAGCTTTGGAGGAGGTTTTCCCCTGAGGGGGTCCATACAAACTTTGTATAAAAATTATCAAAACTTTTATTTAAAATTACGAATTTGAAGTCATTTGTATGGAATGAAATAAAGCTTTATTAAAGAAATATTTAGTTATTGGTAAAAAGTAAAAAATAAATTATATTTACAATTAACTTTTGTATGTATATTTCATATATCAACAATATTAGCATTCTTAGTGGTGGTTTTAAATCCATAACGACGATTATACGATTAATTTTATTTAGATTATACATTATTTTAATTTTTATTATTGTATAGCTTTAATTTTTTAGCTTAAGCTTTTTAGTAATAAGGCAAAAAATTCTTGCCCCTTTACCATATTTATTTTTGACAGTTTTTACAACTCATGGCGCCTTTACAACTATTACATCTATAATCCAATCACCTTCTAAATATAAATATTAAAAGTTCCACTGTTTGTTATGTTATAACGAGATATAAGTATTTGAAGACAGTATATTTCGTTAATTATAATAATAGTTTATAATGTAGAAAAACCATTAAAGTAAAAATGTTATCTAATTACGAAGATGTACGAAGAATAAAAGGTTAAAGAGGTGTAACTTTTGTATTTCTTTCCCTAGATCGTTGCGTCGACCCTAAAAGTATCGCAAGGAAAATTAAAAACGTTATTTTGCTTCACGTTCATTCGTTCGATTTTAATTTAAACTGAAAGTCCTCGACGTGGTTAAACCATTAAAAAATTTGCAATATTTTACACAGGTCAGTATTTTAAATTTACTGCAGCTCTATATATTACTGTTACAAATTCTATAGATGTTTTTATATAAGTGAAGTCATTGGTTACTCGGAGGTGGCTGTGGTTTACGCTTGTATGTGGCTGTGATATACACTTTACAAATAGAGATGAAATATATCGTAAACATATAAGTGCATAAAAGTACTCCGTTACAAATAGAATTATTTTAATGTCATAATTTCTTTTTTTTTCCCCCTTTTATTGGAGGCCTCTCGTGTTCCCCTAACATGGGTAAGGTTAAGTTTTTTAATATTTACAATAAGTTATTCACACTCTTAATTAATTTCTTCTATTATACGTCACATTATCATTCATTTTCTCTATTGCCACACATCACAATGTCTTCCACTCTTTATCATTTATTACATTCCTTTCTTCCGTCTTCCCTCATTCTTCACCTCAGTTCTTAATATTACAGCTATGCTAATTTACATTTTGGTTACGTTTATATGTTTTCTTTATTTTTACAATTGTACTCTTACACTATTTTCTTAAACTAGTTCAATGCCGCTATATAATAATATTTGACTAATACTCGCTTAAATTATCTTAAATTCAATTAAAAAATGTCATAACTTCAGCCGCAGAACGTCTAATGCTACACAGGCCTCCGCCATAGATTTCAACGTTTTTCGACGACCTGAACCAGTTCATATGTGTACTAATATATATGTTGCAACTACATACATAGTAGCATATAACATATGTCTACTAATAATATGTATGTTATCGACCTAAAGGATGGACGTTTTACAATGTGCTTGCCGATTTTTGGTCTCCATTCCAGAAACATAAGGCCTCAGCGATCATTAATTTTGCGTGCTATGTGACTTGCCCACTATCAATTTAACTTGCCTATACTTTAGGCTATGTGGGTATACTTTAGTTTACCTATGGATCTCCCCATACCTTATTCGATCTCGTTGAGAAATCTCGAGCAAAGATATGACTCGACAATTACCAATACCATTATTGTAATTTTATAGATGCGACTGACCATACAAAGCAGTGTAAGGATAAACCTTAATATAATTTAATTGTAGTCTCCATTACGTCACTCGAATTTGTCCGACAATTTTTCCCTAAAGATAAGGTCTAAACATAAAAATTGAAGATGCGTTGACTGGATTCATGGTGTATTATGTGAGAGCACATATAACAAAAAATATATATATTAAAGTTGGCGGTGTCGTTTTAAATAAAATACTTCCCTTGTACGTGTACATTCCAAAATAATTTTCTTTTTATTTTGAGAACAATATTTCTAGGCATGGCTACAATATATTTCCCAAAGGACCTGTTGGAGACGACCCTTTAACGTGGTCCAATGCTGGGATTGCCGCTCCGTGGTTTCCACATCAGAATCTAAATCAATCACTGATTATTTAAATTAAAAAGAAATGTTTTATACATACATTTTTCATTGAATGATAACAGAAAATATTTATTTATTTTCTTATCGCAACACGATTATTGATTAGGAGTATAATAATATATAATATAAATATCTTTATCATATTTTATATAATTTAAAAAAAATTTGAACACAATAAATAACATTTTCATGTAATATCTTTTTTCTTTTATATCTTTTTACGAATTTCCGTAATGATATATTCGTAATACGTAAAGCAATATGAAATCCGGTGACATTTATATCGAAATTTTACCTGGAACGAAAATGTCGCGGTGTGCCTGTGACGTCTCCGGGGAAATCAGGACGTGAGGTGGTGTGAGGGTTAAATAGGCGTTTAATATTTTATTTCCTTTATTTATATATACATTTATTAATATATATGTCAAAATTAAAATGATATCAGTGATAATTAAATGTAACAAATTATTGAAATTACGATAATAAGGATTGATCTATTTATTATAAAATGATGAATAAAAATCTTATTTAATATTGTATATGTTGCAGTAGGTAGACCGAGAACATAGTCTAGGTGATGGTAAATCGCTGGATGTGATGGGGAACCCCCCAAAAGCAGTGATTTTTGAGGGATGGCTATAACTTGCTGTGATGATGCTAAAATACGTTTTACGTAATCACAACTAATTTATAAACTAAAAACTTCCATAAGATCTGTTAGATTTTCAGATAAAATTTGTTTGCACTATGAGTTTTTAAATATGCTTACATAGGATAGCAACAGCGTCCTTTGCGTACCATAGTAGTTTCGCTATTGCCATCCCGCGGCTGGACGGTATATCCACCCAAAGGTATCTCTAAGGAAGGCTTATGTTGCGGCCGTTCACAGGCTTAAAATATGATGACGACAACGTCGAGCTATAGTTCAAATTAGCACTAAAGAAATTTGTTATTTAAAACAAGTTATATTTTTAAAGATGATTATAGAAAAGATCTAGATTACGGACACCTAACCATTCTCAATGCAACAGTGGCCGAAGCTATACACGCTGTCGAATAGCGAAACAGACGGCGTGATGTAATTCGCCACAAACTTTTCAAGGAGCGTCACGATACTAAGTAGAGAGGAACACGACGCAGTGACAGGAGGATATGGGGCATGTATCTAGTTAAATATAAAAATGACACTAAGAAACATTGTTTAGACATTATTTAACGTACGATAAAAAAACTATTAAGCATCATTCAAATCTTCTTATTTTAGGGTTTTTTTTTATTTTTATTTAAATTAGGTTATAGTTTGACGTGCTTTATTATCAAGGTACGATTAATATGTAATTAAATAACCTTAGTGGAAACAGCTTTAATAGACTCACTTGTCTAGTAAGCTCTAGTATTAATAATTTTAGTTTAAACACGTTTAGAAAAACTTAAATTCTATCTAGAGGAAACGCGTTCATACAAAAAACTGGGTTTAACTATTGTCATAATTATTATAGTAAAAAAAAACGTGGAAGCAAATAATAAGTACATATTTAATTATATGTTAAATTCTACATGTTACAGGCTGGTATGGCATTATATAATTTAAGAAGCAAAAAATATAATTAAATTGAAAGTATTTATGCAAAAATATTAATATCTTGCGTTTTGTTCATTAAAGTATGCTCTTAAAAAACATAAACAATCAATCGTTTCATCATCAAGCGTGGACCGAATTTTCGTACAAATTCAATTAGATTTAAATCGTTCTTAATTCAATTTTTATCATCTAATGAAATACCAAAATACCGGTATTTTTAAACGAATACCGGTTTTTAATAACGGACAAAAATCGTCCGATTCCGATATTCGAGATCTAACCTTGTGTAACATACATAAATGTATCCTAGCGTATACAATAAAGAATGTTAAATAAATTAATGAATGAATAAGTAAATATGCATCAATAGTTGTGACTCTCTCGCCCATTTCACGATCCCAAACACAAAACAAAACTAGACGTCACTCCTTCACGCGCACTACTTAATACGACTCGCCTTAGAAATATCGAGCTGTCCGATTTTATTTTGAATTTCGGTAACATTATAAAAGTCAACATTTGCTATCCTAGTATCATTACAGCAAAGCCGAAAAAGATATCCCATACAGTATTAAAAATTTATATTTTTATTTATTACGTAATAATAAATTGATTAGTGTAACAGTAAGTATCACAAGTAAAATGCCGTGATGTGATATAAACGTTTTAAATGTTTGATAGAAAGTTGATGTTATTATCTATACATATCAACATCGAGTTTCTGGCCTATTCTTCCTAACAGATCACCATTCCAAAGCGGCGGTAGCTTATTCACAGACTAATTTTATAATGTTAAAAATAATTAACGCTTAAAAACGAGTTTAAATACCTATTTGAATAAAGTTAACAATACTTAAAATCATAATTAGAATTAAATTAAGAGGTTTGATTCTAGAAAAGCGAATACTTGAATATACCGAAAGATTAATAAGTAATGTGTGGCTTAAAATTCAAAATTAAAATAACCCTGATTATTATCATTCAACTCTGGACTTCACGATTGTTTAAAATCCGTATTTTCCCTTTAGAATAAGACCAGCATTCCTTCTGAGGAAATAGTAAATTGACAATAACAACCAGTTTATTGTATTACTAGCTGTCCCGACAGATTTTGTACCGGCGGAAGTTATTGGCGTATCGCATTCGAAAAGAAATAATAAAGTAACAACTTATTTCAAAGTAATCTATTTATGCATACACATAACTATTACAATTATAATCAACCATGTATGTAGATATGTAGGAGATTTCCAAGCGAATGCAGGTGTTAAATTAATTAATATATTATTACCTAATTATTATTAAGTCTTTATATTTAATACTGTTTATTTACTCTTATATATGTTTTTTTATCCCCTATCTAGTTTGGGACAGAGACTTTATTTACACATCATTTTTTCAGAGTTTTATCTTTATTCGACACTCACTTTCATACTTCTCAATTTCTTTTATTCTTTCCTTTTATCCGTCACAATATCTTGCAATTTTTGTTCTTTCATTATTTCTTGCTTTCATCGCCTTCCATTCCTCATTCTCGTTTATATATGTTACAACAGTTGGACCGACAACAAGATATTATGCACCGTTAGACTTATGGCCTTTGGACCTGAAAGGTTTTTCGGCGTGGGCAGGCCTCCCACAAGGTGGAGAGACAACATGATCAAGCTCGAGGAAGTCGTCTAGGCGATCTTCGGGGAAGCCAATGCCTTGCAGTGTGCGTTTATCTGCTGACATGATAATGACGATAATGATTTTAAAGTAATCACTTTATTTATTGTTAAAAGTAAAAAAAGATAAATTTATTCACTTGTCTAACGACAAACATAGGCCAGTACATCTGTTAAACTTCATTATAAATTTAACAGACAAAAGCGTAAATTTCAAAGCAACTGTTACTTTTAAAGTAAACTGTCAATTGCATATAGTTAAATAATCATTATATTTGTAATCAAAGTTTTTGCGTGTTAGTCTAATTTTGAGATTGTATTTTTTTTTATTAAAAATAATAATGTTTCTTTTTTTTTAGGAAACTTTTAAGAAGTCATTGGGTTCGGTAAAGGCGTATTCAAGTAATGGCATATAGATTAAAAAAAGGAATAGTTAGTTAATTGTTAGTTTTTTTATATATTACTAACTGTGTTAGCGACTTCGTAAGAGTGGAATTTAACAAAAAAAAATCTAGTTTATTACGTTTTATTTCGTTTATAAGAAAAGGATTTAGCCACATCCGCACACGCAGTGGTAGTCGTGCAACAAAGTGCACCGCCCACCAGCCCGCTGATAAATGTGTATGCCGCAAACAATGCGAATTACACAAATAATGTGACGGTGGCAGTCCTTTTCTTACTTAAGATGGACTTCCGCAAAGTAACGCCTGATACTATTAAATATTTTTTCGTTAAACAAAATGTCTAAAATAAAAGTATCTTATGTTATTTCTTATTACATCAGCTACTTGCCAGAATAAGCCCCGTCAAAATCGGTCCAACCAATTCAGAGATTGGCCGGAACAAAGAGACGAAACTTAAAAAAAAATTGGTATAAAAATATGTATCGTATATATCTTCATAAAAATTTAATATAAGGCGGTTATTTTAATATTACAAGCAAACATTCTAATTTAATATATTTATACAGGTATGTAGATAAAGGAAATTAATTCACATTTAAGATTTACATGCTTTACGAAACAGAAATTTTTAAAAAATCACCAAATTTAAAAACACAATCGTAATATTTTTCACAAAACGTATCATTGTCCATTATTAAGGAAAAGGCTTTTGTTTAACGAAGTGTTCAAAAGCATTAGCCGCGCTTCCTCGAGCAGAATTTATGAGATTAGATTAAATGTACAAATTCTTTGCTAAAATGAAACATGACAAGTCATCGGAGTATTACTATTTTTATATAATAAAATAATATTTAACAATAGATATCTAATTCATCATCATTATTTTAGATATAACACTTCCATAGCTGGGCATAGGCCTCCGCCATAGAGGTCTTCCGACTACCTTATCAGGGTCATCTGTTCACCTTGTGGACGTAAATTCTGCGCTGCGTTTGCTGGTCCGTGGTCTCCTGAACCTTAAGGCTCCAGCGGCCATATTTTTAACGCGCTATGTTACCTGCCAACTGCCACTTTAAATTGCCAATCCTATGCTATGTCGGCTTCTGACGTTAGCCTTCGGATCTCCTTATATCTAATTAAATCTCGAAGACAACTTTCTGTATAAACCTTTTGTGTCAATACATCTATAGCCACCATAACAAGAATAATAATATATTCATCTATCTTGAATAATTACTTTTTAACAATCTGGTCTTCACAAAATACGTCTCTATTCTATAATAATCAATATTCTACAATTACTCGATTTTACAATGCGGTCAACTCGTTATATACGCATACGTATACATATGCATATTCGTTTGTATGTAATTATGTGCACTGTGTTTAATCATTATGTATTATTTATGATTAAGAGAGCGTGTGTATATCTGTATTCCGATCGTAAACTAAAATATTATACAAAGACCTTATTCCTCTAGAAGAATAGAAACATAACACTTTTAAAATTTAATATTTCTCTACTCCTGTTAGCGCGTCTATATTGCAAGGGCGTAACATGCACCATCTGGTAAACGTTTTAAAATATCTCTCCCAGAAATATGTACTGCGCTGCATATCCTGTTTGTTCTACTTTTCAAACTGGTTATAACTGGATAAAACCGGTATATTCTAGATACGATGACGCCTTTATTACAGCTAGATATATATCGGATGATTCGTTATAGATATAAAACTTTTACATCCATTTCCATACCTCATGTATAAAGAAATCACTCTGAAAAAGATACATTAATATTTTTTTTGTACTGAAACGTAACAGGCCAATTAGTTCTAGCAGTACAATATCTACAGCATGGATGCACAGATCGCGGCCCGCCGGTCGAATACTGGTGACCCGCCGAAAGCAAAAATAATACTCTTGTACATTCGAAAAATATTGAATTCTAATTATTATCAATTCTTTATTATCTTTAATTACCTATACTTCTAGCGGCCTGCCATCAGTTCATGATTTGCTCGAGTGGCCCCTAGTCTTAATAAGTCTGTGCAACCATAATCTACAGCAGTGATTCCCAAAGTGGTCTATATCGACCCCTAGGGTTCTATGACAACCTGCAAGGGGTCTACGACAGCGAAAAAAAAAATTTGGGGGTCCATGAAATGTAAATGGGAGTCCACGATAATGGATCTCAACACATACACTGATAGTACCTATTTACTTACATCATACTATCTTATAATATCAAAACATTTACATTATTTATAAAAGTACCTATGCTGTAAAAAAAATATTATATATGTTTATAAAATTGTGTAAGTTGTAGGATCTTGGTATTCGCTTTATGGTCGCAATACATTTTAAACTTGTAAAAACCTGAGAGTCGCAGTCTCGTGTTTATTTAATGTTATGTATAATTTACATAACAGATACAAAATTTTATATTGATTGGTTTTAATTTAAATTCAATTAATAAATGTATAAATAAACATGTGTTTTTACTTTAAGTTTTTAACACTAAACTTCCCTACAGTTACAAATTTACAGGAAATCAATATCAAGTAAGTAGGGGGTCTACCTAACACGAAAAAACATGGCAAGGGGTATACGACACAAAAATGTTCGGGAAACTCTGGTCTACAGGGACAGATAGTAAATCAAAATTAATTTTTAATGGGGTTTAGGATCGTTAATTAACAGCAAATAAGCTATATTTTAAACCGTTTAAAGTTTTTACACCTATAACTTATATATTATTTAGTTTATTCAAAATATTTAAATAACGAAACTTATAATCTACTTTATAACAGCCTATGTTCTACGATGCGATTAGATATAGACATTAACGAAACACTCCGTGAAGGCTAACGATTTGCAAAAGTTATTTGATATATAACGACCTTTACAAATAACCTTGTGTCAAAAAATGAAGTAATCATTTTCCTTATAGACTTTAAATATATAGAAGCGTGTATGTAATATAATAAATTACACGCACAGTACCTTGTAGTTAGAAATGAAACCTGCGTATGGCTACGGGTTCAATATCTTAATAATGAGTAAATTATGTTAAATAGCACATCACTACTCATAGGTGATGAATAAAAAATTACTTCGTGACATATTCTTTCCGTGATCACACATTTAAGCTGTTCCCTTGCGAACTCATAAATTAGTCAACCCTTGAACATCAAGGATTATATCCATCACCAAACAAAATGAAGTGATTAATTGAGATAATTTCGTAGCCTCTTTTATGTGCTGTCGTCTTAAGAATCATAATAAAAAAGTTAATATAATAAATACATTCATTCAGATAATTTTTATTACATACTTTAGTCCAGAGTTCCCCAAACTTTTTTGTGTCGTAAACCCCTGGCCATGTTTTTTCCGTGTTGGGTAGACCCCCTACTTACCTGATATTGATTTCCTGTAAATTTCTAACTGTAGTGAAGTTTAGTGTTAAAAACTTAAAGTAAAAACACATGTTAATTTATATATTTATAAATGGAATTTAAATTAAAAATACTCATAGTATATATAAAAGATAGTGTGTTGTAAGTAAATAGGTACTATCAGTGTATGTGTTGAGATCCATTATCGTCGACCCCCATTTTCATTTCATGGACCCCCAAATTTTTTTTCGCTGACGTAGACCGCCTGCAGGTTGTCATAGACCGCTGAGGGTCGATATAGACCACTTTGGGAATCACTGCTTTAGTCGATTAATTCATTTGTAATTTAAATTATTCAATTGAAATTCTTTCTCTAAGATGCGATAGACTCGGCACCCGCAGAACGATTCCATGGTATGTTGAAATGTTGAGTCTTAATTTAAATAAAAATTAACTTAGTTGTATGCCTACTACAAGCTTCTATGTTTAGGATATAGTAACATTGTCTCTAATAATAATTTTTCATTCGATTTGTTATGTTTGCTTTTAAACGCGGTCTATCACTGTGTGATTGGCTCAGTGTGATATACCGTGATATAACAGACATAACCTTTCGAATTTTTACTTATTTTCAAACAGTTTACTTTACTTTTTTGTAAAACATAGATAATAACTAAAAAAAGATGCGATTTATATAAAGCTACAAGAGGCAGTCTTATCGCTTGAAGCGATCTCTACCAGACAACTTTTTCAAGCAGAAGAAGCAGAAGGCAGGTCACATAAGCGCAGGGCCGTTAGAGCCTTCAGGTTTAGTAGTGTAGATCTTTGACCTTCAAGGGCAGGGTAAGACGTTCATCCTTTATATTAATAGATAACTTGTCAAAGTCTAAGGTGGAGGCTTCTACCCGGACTTATCAGAACTTTAAAAGGAGAGGTCTATGCTTGCACTGAGAGTCCTACGGCAGAAATCATCATATTGAATAATAATTATAATTGTAACGTAGTACTTTTATACCTGCAAATATAATCCAATAATGCATGAATGCACCTTATATTGCATATGGTGGTTTTTTAACTATGTTTATTTACTAAATTTGTAAACCATGGCGACTGGACTCAACTTTTAAAGATCGTAAAAGCGCAGGATATATTTCTCAATGTGCACATATAACTCAGTTATGATTATCGAAAGACAATGAATGCAGGTCGCTCCCAACTGGATTTTATGGAAATCTAAGAACGAGGCCCATGTTCAGTAGTACTTTACTTACATTTAATTATAATTATAGGGCTCGCTAATAGTGTAAATCATTATTCTTCCTTTTAGCCGAACGACGCCTAATTAAAGGCCTCCCTTTTATTGGGATAAAAATCATATAAAAGGCAGTTTTGCTTTTTATATGTTTCCTGAATAGGCAAAATAATGATATTTTTACAGTATGGTTTTTATTTCTCATCGTTAAATTAAAAATAATATGAGTCATTAAAATCTGTGACATGTAATGTAAATTGTGATCAAGGAATACATGAGGATGGTAGATGAGGGAAAAAGGCGATGTTTGGCAGAAGGTTTACAAATGAGGAAAGACATATATAACTGGCAAAAGGGACTTACTACTTATAAAAGATATTCTAAAGGAAAAAGAAGAAAAAAGATTAATAAGCCTATAAAAACTCATTTATTCGAAATGTAACGTCTCTACCCCACACATAGAGGAACGAGAGGTCCAAACACTGCGGCCAAAAAAAGGCTTACCTCAAAGATCACAACGATGGCCGGTCTCGTGCCGCCCGTCCAGAAACTTTCCGCGACTATAAACATAAAAATATAAATAAAAGTAGTATTCGTATTATATATGTAATACTTTACTATATAAATTATACATAAATTACTATAGTCTAAAATGTATTAATTAGAAATTCTAGTAGCTTAGTTAATATAGAATAAATTGTAAATTATTTTTTAAAGTAATCGACCAAGTCTAAACGTTTGTAATACTAACTCATGAAAACCTTACACGCCATCCTTTCACATAATGAACCTCATTTCTTACATCAAAGTGGGAGATTAATCTTGTTGTCGACTGTTCGATGTTATTCGGGGCACTCATCGCCGCGTATAAACGCTGTCTACCGGTGAACAGGTCCAATTTACGATTTAATTGTATTATGATGAGTTTGTGAGGGCTTCACGATATTTAATATCATACCAATAACAGATATTGGATTGACGTAACTTGATATTAACCTTATAGTACTAAATAATATTTAAATATAATACTATACTATATAAGTGTTTATCATCACCATCATCATCATTATCACCGCCATATTCTATTATCATCATTGTCGTTGTAGTCGTTGTCGTCATCATTGTGTCAGCCAAAAGAGGCCGATTAAAGGCATAATAATATTAGTTATTAATATTAATAGTATTATTTATTTGAAAATAAATCTAAGCATTGTAAAAATAAAATAATTAAAAAATATGCATATCATAGACCTCTTTTGTGTTAAGAAAAACTAGTCTTAAAGTAGTCAATAATCAGGCCATTTAATAGATTCAGGCGTTACATTGCGGAAGTTTATCCAAGGATTGACTTTAAAAAATCCCGCCGTTTTTGTTGTGGATTCTTTTGCAGAAAAGGTCTTACTTGGAAAATGTTCGCTATTTCAGCCTACACACCCTCTGCAAGGCTCCGCTATATCTACAGGCTGTATAAACATACATATATATACATTTATGTATGTATAAATATATATTTATATAGGCGTTTAGACCTCAAATATATCTACGAGTATAAGAAGATAGACCGTAATTGCCAACCCTAACAAGCGGGTTGGCGATTGCAGTGTGGTATTGTGGTACTCGGAAGACGCTGCTGTCTATACTCCGGAAACTTGTTTGAGAGCAATGACAATCCTTTATAATTAAAAGCAAGCCTCATTCATCTACCTCTGTGCTATCGCTACTCAAATAACGCAAACAACTCCGTATTTATTCAAAAATGATAATTACAATGTATGAACTCTACCTCGATATTAAACTCAAAATAGCAACCTGCATCCTACATTTTCCAAAAACTTTAACAAGGTCTTCTGTTTACCTTGTGTAAGAGGTCTGTATCCAGTGTATATCTGTATAGCTGAAATGATGATTTCAATCTCTATTTCTATTCTTCTTCTCCTTCAACTAATAGACGCCCACTGCAAACATTAGGTCTTCTTCACCGATCATCACTATGATCGGTTTTGCGCTACCTGCATTAAGACATTCCCAGATATTAACTATTAAAATTCTTCTAGCTAAGTCGATGAAATTGGTACTTCCCCATTTCTAATTCGATCTCGCAGCGAAACTACGGGTAAAGTCCTCTCTTTTATGTTAAGTTTTTGGTTTTAACTATGTTAAGACATGTCAAACCCATTGTGATGATCATTAATGTTTACCATCACACCATTCAACTCAAAACGGACGCAAGACGCCAATCTGCAAAATAATGTGACCGTTTCTAACATTAATTTCGGTAAAATAAATTGCATGGTACCAAAATATAGACCAAATTTAATTTTCCACGACACTAACACTCTTTTAACCCTTAGTAGCCTGATTTACGAAAGTGATTTTTTTTAATATTACTGTGTTTGCTTGAGGGTCTAAATAAAAAAAAAAAAAAAAGATTTTTTTTTTAATTTCGTTGGAAAGAATATTACACAAATGTAAAATACGTACAGCCAACCTATAAAAAAAACTAATAGTATTGTGAACATTCGGTTTAAAAGATTGGTATCAAAATTGAAACTATAGGTTATTAAGGGTTAATTCGATTCATGACATATTCCATCAATATATGGTGTACATTCTCCTCAATACTCCACAAAATACAATAAGGAAAGTCCGATTATTTTATCAAATACGAAAGGTTTTGATGGTATGTGTTAAAATCTCAGACTTAAAATAAGTTTTACTAAGTATATATTGTCGCCTTTAAAATCAGCAAATCACAAAGAGACCGTGAAGGTAATGTCTAATTTAAAAATCCATATAACTTTCATATCTCATTGAATATCAGATGGAATAATAAAGATCGTGGTGATTGTTTTAAATAATTTACAAATAATAAATCTTAACAACAACTTAAAGTTACCTCACAAAGCAACAAAGCAAATGTTTCCTTTTTAAATAAACCAATTATGAACTTAGTTTTGGTTGTAAATACAGCGTACTGAAATCCGCACAGCGCCTTCTCTAGTCGTCCCTCGGTTCCGTGTCCGTCACGGTAAGCGAGTTCGTTTCACTGCGCCACATAAATTACACCGACGGAAACTTGTAAGCTTTTAGGGTGTTCTCACACTGCGGCGGGCGCTTAAGAGCGGCATTACGTAACGGCTTTTCAAGTAAAGTAGGTCTGCCGTGTACATCGTCCAAGTGTGCCTTAACATACGATCCGAGAAACAATTTTTCAATGCAGTGTACTTGTTTTAATTAAAAAAAAAAACGAATTAAAACTTCCTATTTAACCCTCAAATGCGAAATGATGAAAAACTGCAACATATCACTTAAACTTAAAATATGTACAACACTTAAAAATTCATAATGCATTCATAATGCATCAATGCATAATGTTTTATATCTGTAACATACCTTATGTTTTTTAATAAATAAGTGTAAAAAAACAATTTTTTTTCTATTTTCCCTGCATTTTAGTGTACTTATCTGCAAGATATATTTTTTTAAAAGTGTAAATAAAAGTCATGCATTTAAGGGTTAAGTTTTTCGAAAAAATTTAAAAAAAATTAGAAGTCGTTAATGCGAAATAAATAATTGTACTTACACGCGTCAATGATTTATTTCAAAATTTAGTTTTATTAACAAATTTTAAATCGATATCATCGTTTTAACCTGTAGATGCCCACCGACATTTACGGGATGATATACCATAATCGCCACGCTCGGCAGGCAGGTTGGCGATGTGGTATTATGGCAGTGTGGTATTATGATATGCAGAGGATGATGCTGCCCATCCTCTAGAATATTGTTAGTCAGCAGTGGCAACCCTATATATTTCATGTTCAAAATGTGAATTAAATAAGATTGTATCGCCGAAATCGAACCCGCATTCTGCGATCACAAGCCTCAGTTCTCAACCACTGGGCTGCCACTGTTTTGCTTTAAATAATAAATATTAATTTAAAATAAAAAAATATATTAAATTAACAATCAGCAACGTTGCAGCCAAGATTCAAATGAATTTAAGAATTAATGCTACTCCAAATTTAAATATAACATTTCAAACTGTACCAGCTTTTAGTGGCTCCGTTCTATTATTAATTCGTCCATTAATACGACAACAGTTTTTTTTTTTATGACTTTAGTTTCATATGCGCGAACAATGTACAGGATATATTACATGAGGTGATTTAATCTTATTTGGCAAACTACTACCAAACCATTAACTTTTCAGCGGCGTAGTGTAGATTTTCTTAATTAAACTTACACACAATCAAACAATAATGAGCAGTGGGGCCATTACACACTAGAGGACAGAGACTTGTGCAATCACAGATTTGAACTTAGTTCGATATTTTTAACTTCTTATATAATTCACACTTAATGCATTAATTATATAGGATTGCCACTATTCAGTTCCATGTTTCTAGAGGATGGACAGCAGCATCCTCTGCATTTTTTCTGACTCGCCTGTCAAGAGTGGCGACTATCATCCTTCGACACTGAGGTTTAAAGGTTCTGGAGTCAAGAACATAGCTCGGCAAGTGCAGCATAGGATGCCCACCTACATATTGGACAGACGACCTTGTTAAAGTCGTCCGTTGATGTTGGATTCAGGTCGCTTATTGGATTTTTATTATTTAAAATATACAAGGAAAACTATGTCCAGCTGTGGATCTAGTTACATAAGTATAGAGCAATCCCCCAAACTTTTTTGTGTCGTCGACCCCTTCCCATGTTTTTCCGTGTTGGGTAGACCCCCTACTTACCTGATATTGATTTCCTGTAAATTTCTAACTGTAGTGAAGTTTAGTGTTAAAAACTTAAAGTGAAAAACACATGTTAATTTATACATTTATTAATTGAATTTAAATTAAAACTACTCAAAATAAAATTTTGTATCTGTTATGTAAAATATACGTAATATTAAATAAACAATTTTTTTTACAAATAATGTAAATGCTTTGATATTATAAGATAGTATGATGTAAGTAAATAGGACTATCAGTGTATGTGTTGACATCCACAATCGTGGACCCCCATTTTCATTTCATGGACCCCCAAATTTTTTTTCGCTGCCGTAGACCCCTTGCAGATTGTCATAGACCCCTAGGGGTCAATATAGACCACTTTGGAATCGCTGTTATAGGGTATGGAATGTACTACTGTGAGCAAAAAGTACGGTGAAATATTCATTAAAAATTGACGAGGGCGGATGAAGGATCGACAATTAGAGACCTCGCTGACAGTGTTGGAATATCATTTGGCTATTCAGCAAACTCAAAAGGCGAATACCGGGAGGCTGTTTTGACACGACTGACGAGATAAAAATCGTATCAAAGAAGATCTTGAAAGCTATATCGGAACAAAACCATTTCGAGTGTTTCAAGGTCTGTAAAAAGCGTTGGAAAACTTGTTTTATCGGACTAGGATTACTTAGAAATTGATTTGGAAGAATAAATAAAATATTTACTTGTTATAAACAAATCACTTCACATTTTGTTGACAGTATCACATCAGTATACTTTTTATAATAAAAATGAAACTATTAAATCCTTCCTAACACTTCGACAACCAGAATAGAATAGTTAAACAAAAGATATAAACGTTTACCAGAATTTCGGAAACGGAAGATTTAGTAAAAGAAATTCATACTAACAAAAGATCAAAGCATAGCCGATTTATTTTTCAATAACGATGAAATCGAACACAAAAGTGAGCACTTGAGAGGCGATTGTTACCCGGGCAAAACATTTGTTAAACGTTGACACAGGCTCTTTATCTCAAATTTTTACTCCCTTTGTCCACAAAATGAAACATCTCCGCTAAACAAATTGCTTTAAATCTAAAACATATGTTATAAACCTTTATGTATATATAAATATACATATACACTTCCGAGTATTAATGGAAAAGGCCATAACAACCTTATATTTCTTACAAGCACAAAAACAGTATTACAAAGGCTTTTATAAGAACCCCTGTATTCCGCAATGAGCTTATTCAGAACCAATTAACAACTTCGGCAGCTTCTTATCCTCCTAAAACAACTAATGTTACAGCTGAAACCGAGGATCCCGTTGCAGTCCACAAGTTTAGTAACCTTGACTTCTGTAACAAAGGTCTACATGGTATTCGCACGGCGCGACTAGGAGGAACGTTGGCCCCTCCGTTCCACTTATGCTCTTTTTCCTATACCTCCCCCTCGCCGCACTTTCCTAAGGAGCGGTACAGCGGTTTCTTTAGCAATGTAGCACAAAAACAAGATAATTAAACATTTTTTTAAATGTATAAAAATCGGTTATATTTAGTAATATATAATGGTTAAAGAAATCAATATAAACAAAGTGTGAAATATTTTTTTAAATAAAAATAAACAAGATATTGCAAATAAAACATAAACGTGCAAATAATAGATAATATCATTAAATATAACATGTAAAAGTTGAAGTAAGGAAGTTATAGGGCCAGAAAAAATAGATAACTAAGAAAGAAAAGAAAAAGGAACATGGTCTCCATGACAGTGTTAATAAATTTAACAATAAAATAAATGACTTAATACAAGTATCAGTTTGAACATAATGTACTAATAGAAAATCATTTAAATTCGTAGAAGTCTATGTTAAGCTCATTACATTTGTCTATAATAATTATCAATAAACGGATAAATAGCTTTTGTCAATAATAATACGCCACATGCGTGCATTAATTTAATACTTTCCTTTATACTTAACACACAAGAACTCAGAGCTCAGGGCTCTGGACTTTTTGTAAGTAGCGGCAGCATCGCTACTAACTCGTGTTAATCACATTTACAACGCACTACTGAACTGCGTTTCTATCGCGACAGAAGCGCGATATTATCGCGTTTGCTTCACGACTGAGTCGTTAGCGAACCTAGTGATCGCTTAGCGACTTTATCGATGCGGACACGCGACTGGTTCACTATAAAATCGCAACGTAAAAAGCACATACAGACATACATACCCTAACACAAATATTAATAGTTGACACTCAATAACATACGCCAAATTATGTATTATTAATATAACGTTATCCCAGCAGTAGAGGGATGTGACTTGCGATAGTAGGTCGCTGTTTCGATTCCTAGGCTACAAACTTTTATGATTCACACTTTGTGCATGAGTTGGGGTTGCCAATGCTTACAAATAAGTTTCTAGAGGATGGGCAGCACCGTCATCTGCGTACCACATTGCGATTGTCAAACCGTCTGCCAAGCGTGGCGTCTATGATATATCTCTCCATAAATATCTTTGCGAGATGCATATGTCATACAGTGGGCGTATATGGGCTGAAATGGCGATGTAATCGTTTCCTAAGACACAGACGTTGCTTAATTAGGAAATATCTTGTATTTTTACACTTGTAACACTCTTTAATTAAAATATATATATATTTTTGGATTTAAACTTTACCTAGAGCTGCATTGTAATATATTAAGTAAGAGTCTATCATAGTATGTATGTAGTTGCATGATGTAACGTTTATCTACAAGCTTATATAGTTAAAAAGAATTTAAATATATTATTCCTTAGCACCGAACGGATGCCCCCGTACCACTAAACTTGGAAATTCCACAAAGAAATAAAGCATTAATTCCGTTACTATAATAAAGTACGGCGCACCGCGACTAAATTTAAACGTACCAAGCGACATTAGTGCCAGGAAACTTTAAAGCAAATTTATATATAGAGGAGCTTTTATGGCTTCCTTATTTCATTCGATTATTTTTTTTAACATAAATTTTATGTTTCTTTGATCATTCGAATACTTTACTCGAGTAGCCCTTTACATTTACTTTTGAAACGTCGATTACTTTGATATTATTTCTAATATGCTACCACTCGCTCATAATGTTGATCTGATGAAAAGACCCGGCAAGAAATTCAAATAATGATTTTCTTCTTACAGATTTTCAATAAAACCAGTTTAAGATAGCCTGCAACTAGCACCTTTAAAAGACCAACAAGGTTGTCTAACCTTCTTGTGGTAGTATGTCCTACTCAACATTTGTCGACCCTTGGTCTCGGACTACGAAACCATAATACCGCAACACTTTAAATTTTTTTTGGAGTTAAATTTAAAAAATTCTGTCAAATAAAAGATCTACGTATGTGTTTCCATAAGTATGTCATGAAAACATTAGCCTTGTTAGGCCGCGTTACAAAATTCAAAATATCTTTATTCAAGTAGGCATTTACAGTGTGTTTTTCAAATAAGTCAAGAAACCAAATTCCAAGCGACCAAAAATTTTCAAATGCTATAATAATATTTGTTTAATAATACTATATATTTTAGATTAAAAACTGTTAAAAGGAAGTATTATGATAGCAAGGGGAGCTTTATATAACTACTATATATGTACATACATACAGACCCATGATGGATTTATAAACTTTTTTTAACGCGAAATTTGTGCGTTACGTGTTTATTGTTATTTTTTGTATTCATCATGATTTCCATCAGAGTTTTGCGAGGATGTGGTTCATCATCATCATTTCAGCCGTAGGACGTCCACAGCTGGACATGGGCCTCCCCCATAAATTTCCGGTGAGATCAGTTGGAAAAAGCCTATGCCTTGTATGTGAGTACATATAGTAGTAGAGTGTATATTACGGAATCCATTGTCCTACTTCATGATAAGAAAGAAATAAATAGAAAGTATATTTTGTACAGAACTCTGTGTTTGGCACTAATCGGTGTAACATATCTCCTGAAGATGCCCCGTGGAGGGGTGAAACACGTGTTGAGTAATTTGGCGGTGGCGGTTGTGTGATTCGCATTGTTTGCCGCATACGCATTTGTCAGCGGGCCGGCGGGCGGTGCATTTCATTGTACGACTACCACTGCATGTGTCAATATTGGTCCTTTTCTTACGGTTATACAACTTAAAGTTATTCAAAATACCCTGTATTTGGAAGAAGAACAGGGTTTTTTTTATTCATACTGTCTAAAACCCTTCGATGGTTCTCTGTGATGTGTGAAGGACACCTGTATCTCCAAATTAGAGATCACCCAAAGTCCCTGGGCTGTGCGATTCCGGACAGCCTATTCCAAGTTGTGCGTTATTCATACTATCCCTCGAGCCCTGGTGATGATTAGATAGATAGGCAAAAACCACCTTTTCAGTTACCTCAGCGTTTTACTACCGTATTACATCTAAGAATACTTCTCAGTGAAAAATATTTTTTTCACAGTTCAAAGGGGACGCCGAATGACTTTCATATTTAGCTCAACTGTCCCTGTGAGATTGACTAATGATACCACTTGAAAAAAATCATCCTTGTCATTGTTAGATTTATTATTACAGAATGGATAGAATTTTTGATAAATGAAATGAAACGGAAAAACAAGTCTGTTGGCGAGAGTGGGGACTGCATAAAACGAATTAAATAAATTAAAATGATGGTGGTAATTTAATTATAATATTACTAAATTAGGTAACAGTAAAATAATACGTAACAATAGACTGACAGAACAAACGAACAACAATACTGCGTCACGACACAAACTGTCAATATAAAAAGTAAAAAAACAATTAAAAATATATATAAAAAGGTTTTATATGACTCAGCTATTCACCAATAAATTCATTGAATTAAATTTTCCTATTCTATTTATACTTGTATTTGTTAGTATATGTATTTCCGAAGCAAGTACAATTTATACAAGTTCTCTACGGAAAACATTCATCAGTTGACAGTATATTAGAATCAGCATAACTTAAAGTAAACTGGAATGATTATTTCCGGCGATGAGAAAAACTTATTTTTAATAATTTTGGTATTATTTCGATTATAAGCATTTATGTTGATTTATTACTATATATAGGCTCTACGCAGCCTAATTTACTGTTATTAGCATCTGTCTGTTCCCATGCGAACAAATAATGCATAGGTTAAAGAGCGAGGAACAATTGTGCATTTCGCTTAATATTACATTCAATTATTAATTGCAATTTAACTTATAATAATTATTTCACAAATAATCATTACGTTTTCACTGTTCTTCTAAGCGCGCCAGGAGAGCATTGTTAAATGTTCCTTGTCATTAGCCGCCATCTTGAATTTCTGACAGTGTTGACATATATCTTCGGGAAGTGCGTATATGTATATAAATAATGCAAATAACCTTATTATTAAAAAAAACACCTAGAATGATACAGATTATGATTGGCTACAGGTATTAAATCTCTAAAGTGGTGAATGTGCAGCTTATTTATTGTTAATTGATAATCGTATATGCTATATATGTACACAAAAAAACTATAAAAATGTGATTGTTACTATTGTTTTATGTTTCAACCACAGCGTTAATGTTATAAAAATGACCTTCTTTAGTCCACTACTTTTACTATTCACCTATTATATTGTATATTCATCTGACGAACGATGTTCAAGCTTATTCACTAATTACAATCGTAAGTCGCCCTCTCGATACCGTTAAAAATTATTGTTCGTTCATTCCGATGATATTAATAACAAAGCAAATGAAACTGTTTGGGGACCGAATTCATTACGCTTTGTTACCATAAAAATTGATTTACGTCGTGACGTGGAAAAGGGATGGCATTTATTGCAGCAGTTATTTATAATACATACATATACGAAATACAATAACATTATAAATGTTGTAAGGTAAACATTATGATTTATATTTACATGTATATTACGATTTTAGTCCATCGTTAGGTGTTTTTTAAAAAAAATACGTAGTCAATGTGATAGCTTTATTTAACTTACAATATATCTTTAGATAATTGTCTGATGAGTGCATTTGAAGTCTCGTGTGCAACATATCTTTTCACGACAAATCATTCCTATATCCATGAGATATTGTCTTCTGCTTTAATCTTTATAGGACATTGTCTAATGCTTTCCTCTGTAGTGAAACCAGTACAGTTATTATTGACTTCTATAATGGTGTACGTAGCGTAATAGCGCGAGTGACGTACGTCAGTGAGGTTCAATTCTTCGTTCGGGAGTATAGAAGAATATTAAATTAAAATTTAATAAAAAAACGACTAATACGAATGATATGGCGACTTTCTCGCCCACTTAATATACTACTTTCTTAATCGTTTGTGTCACATGTTGTTAGAAATTTAGGTATCGGTAGCATGCTTGGTGTTGTAAATAGTTTTACAGGAAAGTAAAAGATGGAATGCGAGATTAAAAAATAAATGACTGAAAATACATATCAGTTTACATTACTGTCGCTTCCTACGAGAAAGGTGTGTACACACACTTGAACTTCAAACCGATTTCTTTATTAAAGATCTCGAAAACCTACAACTTTTGGTGAGGAATTCACGATAGCGCGATTTAAACGACTAGTGGCGCCATCTATTATTTTCGTAGGGCACTATTCTAATAACAACAACTTTCTTGTATTGTAAAAAATTAAATATGCTTGTCTATTATAATCGTACAAAGCCCTTGCCACAATTGTGCAAACTTATATCTAAACTTAAATAAAATAAAAATGATAAACGTTCTTTAATTCTTCATTTCAAACGGATATTTCAATGAAGTAAACCACGAACAATATGTTAAATTAACTGTAGCCATGAATTTTTAATTTTGTTACAGTAATGTTACAGGAAAAAAGCACCTCCGTAGTCTAAAAAAAATTCAACTCGATTAATTATACATTAAATCGATGGTAATGACTGTAATTTTTTCTTATTATTATCTTCTGAAGATTATTCACAGTTGTCACTTGCGTACGTCATGAGAAGAATGCCAGAAGAGACCAATTTAACAGAAACTAGAATCGATCGAGCTGAGATTTCAAACGCGACCCAATCTTATAAAAGCCCACAACAAACGCAGGGGGCTTTTTTGTGATCACTTTGGCAATATTCCCTGTACAGCAATAGAGCAATTCATTTCTAAGGTTTATTATCAACAATTTTTCACGCTGTTTTTTCAATGAACCTCTTTTCACGCACCTCTCGTTCCCCCTGCCATGTGAAGGGAAGGCACATTAAAACTCGGAATTATTATTTTTTTTGATTATACTGGCATATTTTTTTCTGCTCTTCACATTGTTAAAGGATTTTTTACGATTTTCTTGTTTAATATACCTTACAACTTAGATGAGACTTTATACGTCATTACTTTTTACAATTGGTAAAAAAAATATCCTTTAAAAGGGTAAATAATAGAATAAAAATTTTAAAAATATAGATATAGATGTTATATTTATATTTTAAAAATATAAATATAACATCTAGACTAACTGTGACTTACGTTTCCATTACGCTTACATGTTTTATGGGGTAATTCAGTAATTATTTTATTGATTTATTTATAAGCCTATGCTATAGAGTAGGCTTCTATCGGACGATATAATAACTTCAAAAATATTAACACGAATAATTACATAAATTAAAATAATAACTGTATGTCGTTATTAATTCCCGGCTAATTTTTTTAAACCCGATTTGTGAGTTGAATCCACAAAAAATGAGAATCTCTTTTATAGACAGCAAAGCTCGAGAGATCCCACAGAAGCCTCGGCTCGGGCCTATACTGTATTACCGGATTGAGACGCCTCCGATTTCTTATACGGACGTCATATGGAGTAACCTCTAGGCTAGGGTTGTCACTCCGTTGAAATTCGATTAGTAATTTTACTCAAAGTATTAGCGCTAGGAGTTGTAGCATTGCGAATATGGTGATAAAAAGGAAGGCAAATTTTTTTTGTTAAATTTTCTGGGGATTGCAATTACTATCAATGTCGATTTCAACTTGATATTGGCTAATGAGACGCACATAAATAAGCTCACATCGGTGATCATTTTATCTTGTACAAAGAGTTATTAATATATTAACAGATCAAAATCGAGAAGTATATTTAAATTGCAATAAACGTGTGCAGATATTCGACGCGGAATATACCCTTTTTGCCAAAAACGATATTTAACCGTAACAAATTAAGTTTACAAAACATAATAATAATTTCGAACAACGCCCGTGAATTTATTCCATGTAATCCTTTCTTTTACGATAAAGCCAGTATCAAAATCCTGGTTATGAAAACAAAAACAATGTTGATATGTTGTTCAAAAAATATTTTCTGTTAAAATATTGACGAAATGTCTGTTAAAAAGGAAGCTATATTTATCGAACATAATCACACGATTAGCTGAAGTCACGTCCGCGAGGAGCCTTTCCATTCATTCCTAAGATCTATAGGACCGGTTGGAAGCGGCCTGTGTCTAGCTTCTTCCGATAGCCTGGGGTCCCGACTGTCTCGAGGTAAGTCAGTTTGGCCACGCTGACCTAAATTGACTATCTATGTCAATACTGAGAAAAATTACATCTTCATTAATAGAGGCATCGAACCATCATTTCTTAAAGTATCATAGTTCATGGTAAATCAATTAACTTGATATAAAATAAGTTATTTTGAATGATCTCTTGAAGAGAGAGGCCATAACTATAATGTGTAATTCAAGTGGTGTTAAATAAAACTGAATAAATTATTCAATGAACTAAAGTCTACAGTAAACAAAACATTTCTGCTTCATTAAAAATATTGCCTATAATATCCATAACTCCTTGTTTGATGCCACGATATATTTACAACAGCGACACAATGCCTTTATTACTGGGGGCCCCGCAATAATAACGTCCAATAACACACCCTTATGATTAACCATTTATTCTTGTGAACGCAACAAATACAATTGTTTACGGGCTATTTTTCTCGTTTCTGTGATATTACCGCGAAATGTTTCTAATAAAATCGCATTGTGCTTCATATTGCTATTATGAGGCGCTTATAAATTTATACTTTTACATTTAAAATATATCTTTATTGACTATTCGTGAATTTATTCCTATAGTCTGTCATTTCACCAAAACATGTTAACAAATGATACTTAACAAACATTTATTTGACGGAAATTCACTGTTCTCTTACGGGCATGGTATAGAGAAGTATTTTCCAACCTTTTTTTAAGTTTACAGACCCTTCCACTCCATGAACTCAGCTCTGATGAAGCTATAAAAGCCCTCTAGCAACTACATCAACAGAAAATAAATAAGTCCAAGATTTTACGTACAATGCTTTAACTAAGCCTTTCTAAAATTTTTACGCCCCCCTTTTTTTAACATATACATATTTTTATATTAAAGCGAAATGGTTAAACTCGTTTCGAGTCCGCTATCGGCTTGCCCACTAATAGTGAAATTGTTCCCCCAAAGACGCGTGAGCTCTACTTTGGAAAACACTGGACACGTCTTCTTCTTCTAAGTTATTTCCTCATGCCTACAAGTCGTGGCCGATCATGCCAGTATCCGTTACTTTTTTTCCAAGTTTTTCTGAATAAATATATATATTCAGCATAAAATTCTACAGAAACAATGCTGCCACCATCGCAATCATGTACTATTGCAACTGTCACATTCATTAAATTGCGAGGCGATAGTGTTGCCAACTTAAAACAATTATAATACCAAATAATCTAAAAAGTATTTTACATTACCAGAGAGACTATTGCTCGAAAAACTTCTCGGCATTCTATAAATCCAACGTTGACAACTCGCGTAGCAGATTTAGGGTGGCTTCTTGTTAGCGTTCACCTTCACCGACTAGACGCCTCTCCCTTATCTAATTAAATATTAAACGATCATACCACTGCATCTTTGAAAGCTAGTTTCTTTAAAATCAGCTAATGTTCGACTTTGACATACTCCTACACTCGCACTGTCACTATGAATGCAGTCCTATTTATATTGATAATCAGGTAGTGGTTTGATCAATCTTTACTTCTATAATAGGAAACGACTTCTTACTGCTACTCTTTTTAGTCATTAAGGCTTTGAAAAAAAAGAAAACAATAGAGCCTCAAATTCAGCCGGAAACCGGGATACATTTACTTTCTGTGGGTAAATCTTGCATAGGATACCCCACGCTGCAGGCTGGGGGTAGCGAAAAAGTTTTGCCGGACTTTTACCGGCTAAAACCACACGGTCTTCCGCGCTTTTTATTAAGGAAGTACGTATTAACTATTTCTTTGTCCTTTTGATAAGGGCTTGATTTTATTACGAGCAAATGGTATTATATACTAACGCAACTAAACAGTAATTACTGTTTGCTTCTTTTATTATCATGTATAGTCAAAAAATAATATTACTTTTTTCATTTTAAAAAACCACGACGATGTTTACATTGATTGTAATTTTATTATAATTAATAACAGTTTTAATATAAGTATATATTTTGCCATCAAATGTTTTAAAAAATCAGCCCTATATTCACTAATATACAAAAATGTTTCCAATTTTTTTTTACGTCTATGAGTTTTGTTTGGACGCTCTCTTACGTCTGGCGTGCATATGTATATTTTGATAAAACCGGTTACAATAGAAGAAAGGCGCTGTCCAAATGAATTGAAAATTCCCCACCCCAGTTTGATACAGTCTCCACGGAGCAGAACTGCTCGAGTAATAAAACGACACGATGTTTTTGCTGGATCCAGAGCACGTAGGGTTGTCATGCGGTAAACAATTTATTATTTTTTTATTAATGACATATTATTCTTCATTTCATAATTTCCGGAACAAGATTATTTTTCTCTTATTATGTACTGATTCAGTCTAAGTATGATCATATATTTTCACGGACCCGTTGAAAGCAACCAGATTTTAGCGTCTTCTAATGATCTTAAGGTCGTCTGTGCACCATGTGGAAGGACCTCCTACGTTGGCCTTGTGGGTCCGCTGTCATCTCAAGAACCTTGAGGTCCTGGCTATAAATTTGGTTTTAGGTTATAATTAAAACTACGTGATATAAACATAGAAGATGCAAATTCTTTATGCAAGATAATAAATATAAAATGAAATGATACTTAAAGTAATAAAGATATTTATGTTATAAACTTTAGACACCAAACTCTGAGAAACTGAACTTGAAAAGAATTTTCTGAACCCATATTTTTTACCTAACCATGCGAGATTGTGAAAGCAAATAGAAGCTAAAATAATATGATATTCCCGGTACTTAATAAAATCACTAATGAACTGACGAGTAGAACTTTAGCCCAATTGAACTGACCCCAATCAAATAAGGTTTCTTCAATTTGACGAAATTGTACAAAATGCTGTAATATGGATTATTGTACAAAATCAAACATTTTGATACAAAAATTTAATAAAGAAACCGTAAAAAATTCATCATCATCAGAACACCAGCCGATAGACGTGGTAAAAATAGAAAAAAACCTATAAAAAATTACAAAAATGAATATATTTATAATTACAGACACATAAACCTAAATTCAGTATTTTCTGAAGATAAAGGTCTATCATCAGTTTGTGTTGCCCGTCATATACGGATTCGAAACGTGGTCGCTTTCGACGGTCTTTATGGGAAGGATCAAGGTCAGAGAGAGCCACGGGGAGGATACTGATATGCTCGGAGCCTCTCTGCGAGATTGAATCAGAGTGAGAATATCCACAGAAAAACCAAAGCCACCGACATAGCTCGATGAATTACTTGTCGCAAGTAGTAAAGGGCGGGGCATCGTCTCTTATTTTTGGTACAAAGGCTAGGCCAGCTTCCTCCTATTTCCAGCAAGGTGGATCACAGGAAGGGAAATATGTGATTTCTATTCTAATTATTTCCTCATGACTGAGTGTAGCGGCTAATCGCCTCCGCCTCCGCGAGGTGTTCAGAGAAATAAATTTTCAGGTAGCTTATCAAAAACCCAATATGAGCATGCATAATTAAAAATATATATATATTCGCCGAAGCCTTTTTTATCTATATGACTAAAACTCTTTAAATTTTGTTTACTACTAAACTGTAATATAAAAATAATAACTTTTAATAATATGATGATAGGTTAGTATGTTAAAAACTTTAAAGGGTATAAGCTCACCTATGGTCCATTAATTTATGACTCACACTATAAAAAATTAATGGTTTCAGAAAAAATAAATAACGTAATGATATGATAATATTGTGAGAAAACGAATTCTATAATTAATTATTGTTTACTTTCTATCTATATACACTTGGTACTGTTAGAAGTTATTTGCCAGTCGCATTACAATAGAAAAAAATAATAATAAAAGGTTGTCAAATATCTCCCTTCCGCCTTTTTGTCTTTTGAATTTCGCGGCGAAATTTGAAAGGTCTTGACATAACCTACAAAACGACGCTATGCATGATTAGTTTGGATATTGCGTTCAACAGTTATAGACGTGTAAACATGGAGTTCACTAACGCCGAAATTCGCGCTATTTTAAAGTTTTCCTTCGTTAAAGGCAAGTCCGCTAGAGAAACGTTCCGTGAGATTAATGGTGTTTTGGGGGATGGTACTCTATCACTTCGAACCGCGGAGGAATGGTTTCGACGATTCAGAGCCAGCGAAAACGACACCATGGATAAGCCAGCCGGCGGAAGACCTGTGACGACAAATACCGATCAAATCATGGACTACATCGAGTTAGACCGGCATGTGGCATCTCGTGACATCGCCCAGGAGATGGGAGTTAGTCACCAAACCATTTTAAACCATCTGCAGAAGGCTGGATACACAAAAAAAAAGCTTGATGTTTGGGTGCCGCATGATTTGACGCAAAAAAAGCTTCTGGACCGAATCAACGCCTGCGATATGCTGCTGAAACGGAACGAACTCGACCCATTCTTGAAGCGGATGGTGACTGGCGACGAAAAATGGATCACATACGACAATATCAAGCGAAAACGGTCGTGGTCGAAGGCCGGTGAATCGTCCCAAACAGTGGCCAAGCCGGGATTGACGACCAGGAAGGTTTTGCTGTGTGTTTGGTGGGATTGGAAGGGAATCATCCACTATGAGCTGCTCCCATATGGCCAGACGCTTAATTCTACCATCTACTGCGAACAACTGGACCGCTTGAAGCAGGCAATCAACCAGAAGCGTCCAGAATTGGCCAACAGGAAGGGTGTAGTGTTCCACCAGGACAACGCCAGACCACACACTTCGTTGATGACTCGTCAGAAGCTACGGGAGCTCGGATGGGAGGTTTTATCACATCCACCATATAGCCCGGACATAGCGCCAAGTGATTACCACCTGTTCCTGTCGCAACGCCCTTGGTGGTGTAAAGTTGAACTCAAAAGAGGTTTGTGAAAAGTGGTTGTCCGAGTTCTTCGCAGATAAGGAGGGGGGCTTCTACGAGGGAGGTATTATGAAGTTGCCGTCTAGATGGAATCAGATCATCGAACAAAACGGCGCATATTCGAACTAAATCCGATCACTGTAACACTTTTTATAAAGCATTGAATAAAGAGCAAAAAAGCGGAAGGGAGATATTTGACAACCTGTTATAACATATTTCAGAGAGGTCACTTTACATAGAATGATTGGAAATAATTGAAAAGGTTTTAATCTTTTTGCTGATAAATGAACTATAACCTTCATTACATTCTTCACCAATGTAACGTTTATGCACCTTAAACCGATCAACCTCTCCATAATAATTATAGACAGATTTTTCTAAAGATAATTTTGGAAAAAAAAAACAAATAATTGTTATTTCAATTTGGCACAGCCCTAAGTTTGAACGCTACAGAGCGCATAGCTGCAGAGGACACGCCGACAACACACACGCTTGCATCGTCTATCTACAGAGTCATTGCGGACCAAATTAAGCTATTTCAGGATATAAAAAATGCACCCCGCCGTTTTTGGGTGCATTTTGTATCAGCGTGTTTCCATAGACTTAAATAATACTTTGCTTTTTTTAATTACGATTTTTTAGTATGCAACAAAAATATTTTTTTCTTTTATATTGCTTTTAATATTATAATACATTTGTTTTTCGCTGTAGTTCATCTACCTGTAAGCCGAAAGATGGCCTTGTTTAGAACGTCGGAACAAGCTGAATACAGGTCAGTTCCAAACAGTCCAGTTGAATATTTTTAAGGCAGGTTTATGGCCAACAGTGGACATCCTGTAGCTGAAATGATGATGACTATGATTGTAATATACAATCTGATTTACTAAAAACTTATTGCTTAATTAAACACTACAGTAGACAAAGCCTTTCTCGAAGAGTAAATAAAATTGAAATAACATTTTGGACTTGTATGGAGTGTTAGATAATAATTTATTTATTTATTTATTTTATTTAAGATATGAAAAACTTTCAGTAATATTTAACCTGATTCACTCTATGAGACAAACTCTGTCTGGTGTAGTACGTTTTATTTGGTATTAAAAATTTTATTTTAAATCTGATTGTAGGGGAATGCAAATAAATATTAATACTACAAACAACTGTCACCGCTCCCAGTTCGCTTAGAATTTTTTATTATAAGTATTCTCTATAACAAAATTGCTTGTCATCATTTTGGACTAGAGTGCTGTGATAGATAGTATTGAAGAAAATTAGATAAAGATCGAAGTCAATGGCCTTACCATCCCAAAAAAATTAGACCCCTTTCTTTTTTGGTATGAATCCAGGATCGGATAAATTAAGACAAATGTAGGACAGGCTATTAATATCCTAAGTAGAAATATAATATAAACTTCCACACCCCTTCCTACTTTCACCTTCCCTCTCACATCCTTCACAATTTTTCTCTTTGTTCCCTCTTTCATCATTCACATTTCCTATCATTCAGCATACATTCAACATACAGCATTTAAACTAAAAAAAACACAGCATTCACCCACAATACATTTAGGCATCACCTTCCATTCCTCGCCACACTTCCTGTTACACGGTTTTGTTATGCCTAATTACGTCTACCACCACCCTCCAATAAAACCGCAAGAAAGTGCGGCGTCCTCTTCCAGAAGGGAAGCGATGTTGCCACAATCAATGCTAGGAGCATTTCCATTTCACAAGCCACTCTATGCCCTCCATGTACGAAAAGCAAGTAGTGGCGTGCCCCACAGTCTGTATTTAATCGAATCAGGCGTTGTTTTGCGGAAATCCATCCTAAGTATGAAAAGGACCAATATTTATATATTGGTCCTTTTCTTACCCTGGTCTGGTCCACCGCTGGGTCATAGATGCACAAGGGACTCCCTTTGAGCTTAAACCTTTACAGGTACTCTGAGAATCCCCGAGAAAGCTATATTCGAAATTTCTTTACGAGATCGATAGACGAATAAAAGTAACCAACATTAGCCAGCGGTTTAGCAAGTTTCAAGATTCTGGAGTCCACCCACTAAATGGACAGAGACCTTGTTATGGTCATCGGAAGACGAAAGATGGATATCCAATGGATTCAGGCGTTACTTTGCGGAAGTCCATCCTAAGTAAGAAAAGGACTAATATGTAGCCAACTTACAACAATTAGGACTCGGTATTTGGCACTAATCGGTGTAACATTACTCCTGAGGATGCCCCGTGGAGAGGTGAAACACGCGTTGAGTGATTTAACGGTGGTAGTTGTGTAATTCACATTGTTTGCCGCATGCGCGTTTATCAGCGGGCTAGTGGGCGGTGCTCTTTATTGCACAACTACTGCTATATATTAGTTCTTTTCTTACAAAGGATGGAGATAACTTCCAACCAGTCCCATTGGAAAACTATGAGGTAAATCTTGTCCGGCAGTGAACAGCCGAAATAATGCATTACCGCGTACCTTAACTTTAAATAAAGCCTTCCAAACGCTCCCAAGCCTAAGAAGGGCCAATAACTTAATCGGATTTGTTTTGCTATCACTAGTGAAACAAGTGTGAAATGCATTTTTAGTGACAGGACTAAAATAAAAAAAAACTTCGAGAATACTTTTAAATACATTTATTTTTATTATAAATCTGTCGTGTTCCCCTGATAGTCAAAAGCCTTCGTTATATTTCCTCCATTTCCATACATTATACAATAAATATATTCTTTAATTTATTATACTTTTTAACATTTTTATATATTTACACTTATTATCTTATATATATAGTACCCGGCTTTTTTAACCCTGTCGAAAATATCTTACAATACACACCCCAATATTTGTGTATTGTATATACATACACTGTAATTAAAACCGATTGTGTTAATTAAAGATAATTTCTGTTGAAAAATATCTCCGACGTGCTAAATAAAATGCCGAGTACTTTTGTCAATTGAATACAAACATGTGTACTGTCATTATTGTTTTGTAAAAAAAAATGTCAATATTTATATGTGCTCGGTTTGAAACGTTTTGAATAAATAATCAGATCGTCCCCTCCGCGTTTAATTGTGAAGACTGGCTTTGTGGTTTCAACTGAAAAATTTTAATTCTATATTTAATCACGTACAAATAACAAGTAAACAACTTTAATACAATTTATAGAATGTCACAGATAAGTTCTTTCCATACGTGGCATAAGACACGTGATAATTTTAATTTGGGTACTTCTGGGGTCTTTTATACATATGCATTAAATATCTTGCAACGAAACGTATAATTTTCTATACCAGTGGCTCCAGTACGAACTGTATTCGCTGGACGCTTCATAGTATATAGTATAAAGCCTTATTTACTATATCTACAAAGCATAGGCCTCTTGGCCGGCGGATTCTGGTATCATGGTACACAGAGGACGCTGCTGCTCGTTTTCTGAAAACTTGTTTGTGAACAGTGGCAATCCTGGATAATTAATGCACAAAGTATAAATTTTAAAATATCGAATCCCAGGAATCGAACCCGAGACCTATGATCACAAGTTAGTCTTTTGTCACTGTGCTACCACTGCTAAACTTATTTATATATCCAAACTAATAAAACTAAATTTAAAATTGAAAGGAATGAAATAACTATATTATCGTAGATTTTTTTCCTTTGATATTTACGGCTTTTTTAACCGTGTTACTTTCTATTAGTTTTATTCGTCTATACCTAGATCGTTAAATTTATATAATTTTCTTTTAATATTTTATTAGGGGCATCGGAAAGTAAAGTCGCTTTCTTAAATTAAATTCACACGACTACATTTTTAACAAGTTTTTATTTCTTATCAATAATATATTCACTTTCGTTATCAACGACCTTATGCCATCTAGTATACAAATTTTCAATGCCGGAGCTGTAACAAATCAAGGGGTTTTTGTATAAAATATGTCGATAGAAACGACATTACTTTCCAGTCCCTTTAATATAATAGTGTAAACCAGCCAAAGCTATTACTTCAATGTAATTCATTCTACTCTTACAAGGCAGAGCTGGTGTTGTGCTTTGTTAAACAGTAAGTTTAATCGTAATTATAATGTTGTTAAATGTAAAATTATTAATTTTAATTATTTGCAAACGACTTGCGAATTTAATGAAACCTCCTTTCGGATCAAATTTCGTAAAATCCGTCCTAAACCATAATCTCGCAACTACTTATATAAGTAAATAAACAATTTTAAATCCTCACCAACTATTTCTCCTGTTGGCAAAAAATCTTTCTTCCTTTTATATAATCGTTTCCTGTTTCTTCCGCAATATTTCAACAATCTTTTCGAACCTAACATCAACGCCGTTTCAAACACATTCAACCTTCTTCTCAATGTTTTATTTGATATTATAATTCTTCGCCACGTTGGGTCAACTTTTACAGCAATTCGAAGAGATACATCGTCTAGATACCTAAAAATAATTATCTAATGACATATTTAATTTCGGTTAAGCTAATATAAAAATAATATGAAAATTGGAGGTTAAACCGTTATTTATTTCCATAAAAGAAAAAACAAACAAGTTTCATAAATAAACGCACTATACAGGCCGCATTACTTATAACCATAGATAGAAAAAAAGAAGTAACCTCAAAAAAAATCAAAAATTAAATAGTGCACTTAAGAGAACATGAGTTGTGTGAGTGTATATCGTATGTGTATATCGTGTACAAGGGTAGGTGTATGCGAGGAATATAATTATAATTAAAATGCCATGGGATTTTGGTCATTATTTCGTCTTCTCATAATGTAGATTAACGAGAGAGGTTAAAAATTTAACCGGCAAATTTCTTCAGACAGGATAAATATTACTGTTTATTTTTGTATAAAGATAGCTAGGCAGTAATGATCTTTAAAATGTAGAATGTCAGAGGAAAATCTACCTTTTATATATTAATACACTGTATATTTCAATCGAGAAACAATAGTACTATTTATTCGCCGAATAATTCTAAACTTAATGATTAAAGATAATTTTTGATATTATCGATATGACAAGAAATTAAGGTTACATTAATTATTCTATTCGAAACTACAGTATACAAAACTCTAATAAGACCACTTTATTTCTTTTATTAAAAATTGTAAAAACTTCGAAAAAAAGAATAAATATTAAAAAAAAATTAAAACACGATTCACTTATCTACATCGTCAACACTTAAACATAAGTGCCATTAATGAACATAACCTACGTCGTCGTAGAGTTTGAATAAAAATAAATAAATAATCCCACATACATTTAGTTTTATGTTCATCTGCATAATCGGTATAAATAGGATTTTTAAACTTTTTATTTGTTGCACTATTTCGAAAAATTGCGTGTTCTTAAAAACTTACAAAAATATTTTCCAAGACATTTCCAATGGGAGGGAAGATATCGCGTCATGTTTCCTCTCTTCATAAATTTTAGAACCAAAGATAAAAATTCCTGAACTGTTCATTTCAAATCGTATGTACTGAACACAACCATATCTACCGACACGGTCAAGAATCATTTAAACATATATACACTAAAAGTAATATATATCATTATTTTGTTAAAACCAATATATACATTTAAGGCAAAAACATAAAACACAAACAAACAACCTTTGCTTTTGTACGGCTTCCAAAATCGAATAATACCACTTAAACCATTAATTCGCTTTAACCTATCATATATTTTTAAAAAATACACAAGCGATTGAAATGCTTCATCCGATTTTAAAAATATAAATGTCTGCACCATAACTTTTCATCAGGTAAAATATTTTACATTTATCGGACTCTAAGATGGGTTTTGCACATAAAAATAGTTCTATTAACAACCTTCATATTTATTAAAGTGATTAAATATGGTTTTTTTTACCAAATCCGCTCTAAATATTAGAGCGGATAACAGATAAAAGTAATATCAAATATAACTACAACAAGACGCCTCATGTTCAATATTTTTATGGTGCTCTGGGATCGTTAATAAATATTACGTTCCCAGAGTACCCATAAAACATTTTTTTTTAAATAATGCTATAAATTCGTAATGTGCCTTGTTATGCGGTGCGTCATACAATCAGAAAAATACTTTTCTTTAAATTGACAAAGTACTCAAAACCAATTAGTTAAATCTTAACTAACAATCGTAAATTACCTTGAAGTACAGGAACACAAATTTAAATGTCCTTACGGTGGCGTGACAGTCGCGATCGATAGCTAAATGAATTAGTGTTTAACTGGTCACACGGTAGTTTACTTGTCATCTTGTTCCGGTGATAGTAAACACGTAAAACGTAATAAATTCAAAACATTAACAACCCTTTTAGTGAAATTAAAAGTGAATTGCTGCGTATGATTCCTGCTCACGGCTTTATATGAAATATACAGTATCCTTTACACCGTATTCAGATCGTCCTTTAATAGAGTACTATTATCTACACCGGATCAATAAAAGTGAATATGACCGACAGCTGTCGTATTTTCACATAAATGTACGCAATTTCTTTTCGGAATAAAAAACATATTAGTCATAATCCTTTGATTTTCTTATACAATTGACCCTGAATGTTTGTACATATGTTTAAGGAAGTGATGAAAAATAATTTTATTTAGGCACATTATTATTTTCTATTTATAAATATATTTTTTGTGTAACCATTTAGATGTGTGAAATGCTAACATAATTATAAACGATTTAGGACAGCAAGTAGCAATGCTTTAATGAGGTTTTGAAATTGTTTCGACCTTTTGATAAAAAATAACCTTTTAGTCAGTATGATTTACAAATATTTTTTTAAACAATATGGCATGTGAAAATAAATTTTAAATTTCCTTATGTAAAATACGAACGAATATATTGTTATATTTATTTAATTATCAGGAAGTAAATGAAAATATGTAAATAAATAAATTTGAGAACTAATGATAAAAATGTAAAAAGGAACGTTTTGTTTCCATTTCATTATCACCTTTTAATGACGACGTAAAGGCGACAAGAGGAACGCAGTTTGCTGCTATTAAATAGAAAAATGCATCTTATAATATTTTGAGTATTTCACTGTTAGTTTAATAATAAACAAAAAAAAATTAATGTATGTAATAATGTGATTTTTGTTTTATTGGGATGAATTATGATCTTTTAGGTATAAGGTTTTACTTGATAGCAATATAATTTCCTCGTAAAAATGATTATTCAACAAAATTGTTGTATTTTACAGCTTACTAAAATTATAACAACTATGGGAAAATCACACTTGTTATATCTTCAAAATTTTCTATTTTAACATTCCTACTTGTAGGACACAAGCTACATATTTTTTGTACGGCTATCGAAAATTGTTCTTATATTTATAACTGACGCAACAAAGGTATCATTTCATTAAAAATGAAATATCGTTTTCACATACCATTTACACTTATAAAGGAAACCAACAGTTTTGTGTTTTATATTTTTCACTGGTAACAATAGCCAAATCAACAAGCGGCTGTGTTGAGGTCGATTTTTTTCCAAATATTGCTTTTAATAATTTTAACAAAGTTTTTTGCGATCGTAATTACTACTTTAGTTGGAAAAAGGTTTTAAAATCCTTCTCCAACAATTTTTGATTCGTAAATCATATAGAAATGTGTTGAGTTACGTCGTGTTCTGAGTGACAGATGTTTCAGTGATAAATCGCGCCAGTTTTTGATCAAAATTCTATAAATTGTCTAATAATGGAAGAATCTACTGCCCACGATGTATCTGAGGTTGAATCGACAAGTCGAGCGCCAGGTAGTGTTCTAACTACATTATTATTTTACTAAAAGAAACGCAATTGACATTAACCGACCGAATAAAATGTGCGTCGTTAGCAAAAGCAACGAACGATTGGATTCAATGTCAAAATTAAACTGTAAATGGTTTATCTATTTTAAAATGCAAGTGATAACTTATTTCGTCGGGAATTAACTCGTCTTTACTATAAATCTTGTATCTCATAAACATAAACAAAATTGATTAGTGACATGTCCGTGTTACATTGACAGCAATACATGGTAGTATTATACGAACCAAACATTAAAATAAATCTAATAACATCGCATTGTTAATAAATATTATATGTTATTTATTGTTATATACTACAAATTCATATAAGATGAGTTTGTTGTTGTACAATAGAGTTAGTAGATGTTGACTATTTATTCAGTCAACTATATTATATTTATTTTTACTAATGAAGTTTTTTGAGGTAACCATAATTCTGTGTATTTGTATATATACTAGGTTTTACCTAGTTATAAAATGTAGCTTGTTGATAATAAGTTTTGATTCTATTAAAAATTTGCATTTTTATTATCATTATTTACAAAGTGTTAATATGATCTTTTCTTGTCTAAAGTGTAAGATATTGTTATATTTTTTATTCTTTTGTTGGTTTGAAGTTCCTTCATTAATACTCTTCATTTATATGGCAAAAATATTTAATGGTAAAAAAATTATTGCTTTGTATAAACACATTTAAAGACTTAATATAGAGTCTATATTACAAGGTTTAAAAAAGAAATTTGTAGTCACTTTTTGATTGGTGCATTTGCAGTTACAATAGTCAATAGTCATTGTTTACTGAGGTCTCTGGTGGGAGAACTCACAGATGTCATTCTCATGAGTCACATCCTTCTACTTGCATTGCTGAGAGTTGTGACTCTCTCCAAAGTTCACTTTCTTCTTAATGAATTTGCACCATCAGATTATTGGATATGTATAGAGTGCTGCTGATTTGACCTGTCCACTGCATTGGGCTTCTTGCCTATAGTCTATACCTTCAATCTTGTCTAAAAATAAGCTTCTCAAGGTCCCCTCTCTATTAACTGATAACATGACGAAAATGTTTAGAGACAATTTAAAGGTAAATCCATGAAAACATCACTGTCACTTTAAGTGCCTCGAGTTTGGAGACATTAGTTCTTTTCACTATCAATTGGATGAATAGCATTCTCTAGCGCAACATCTTTACAGAATTCACACATTCATAGTTGTATCAGTGTCTTGTTGTTGTCTTTGCCTCTTAGAGAAAAATAGAGAAAACTTAGGTCTTCGCAAGCTTCTACTTGGTTAGTTTCGAAATGTTTGTATCCTTCCATATCTTCTCGGACTAAATTTCAGTGTAACTGGAGCCTATTTGCAAAATGCTAAAAAGTTACATTCTGTGTGTGAATTACATATCATTGCAACTGTTCATAAATGATGAAAAAAAATTATAGTAAATAAAGTTAACCTGTTATTTTTTAAAGCTTCCAAGGTTGAAATTTGATTATTATAACTAAACAAATTTTCATATAGAATGTTATACATTTCACAACTTAATTTAGACACATTTTAAGATTGCTGTTCAAAGAATCAAAAATTGTTACTTCCAATATATATGTTACATTACCTCATATTAGTTTTAACTAAGGCCTGTTCAGAAACTGAAATTATAACACTACATTTATTAAAATTTTATAATGTAAATGGTGGAGATATAGTAATTGGCTGCATTGTGTGCAAACTGACCTAAAATTAATTTTAATTTTATATAAATTGCTTTAATAATGTTTATTATAAACAAAGATTATTATCCCATGTACATTAAGTAAAAATTTAATTTAAGTAACTATTTTCTCTACCTGTGCATATCCAGTTGTAATAAGCCAGCACTTCAACTTAATATGCATTTAAATATCTGATTATTTGTAATTACTGCATTGCAGTGTTATTAGGTAAAAATCAAAATCCCAAGTTCTTTTTGCAATCAATTTCAATTTGTTAATGTTCTGGCTAAAGATCAAGTTTAGTAAAGTAGAGAAAAGAGTCTGCTTGGGGATGGTGAATGCCAATATTTGCAAATAAAGATGCAATGCAAAGAGACCTCCGTAAAGCTGCTACATCACAATGCAGTACTGAGCAATGTTGAGAAGTTACATCTCTGAGTAACTTCAATATTTTAAATTATGCATTCAGTTGAGCTTTTGGCCATGGCTTTAAATATTAGAAAAAAATACTAATATCCTTTATACTAGTTTATTAATAATTTGAGACATTTTTACTTATAATGGGTCTTACAAGAAGGCTTAAGGTCACTCAGAAAGCCATGAAGAGGGCTATGTTCAAGGTATCACTCTGAAACATAAATGAGAAGAAACATAAACACTTATATGAAGAGGTGAGTGAACTTGTATTGACGGCCGTTGGGGCCAAAAGGTTCTCTAGAAAGGACCACAAGCTCATAGATTTGGTATGGGTAGCTTTCAACTAGATGGACCATCAATATAAGAAGTTGCTAGAAGCGAGCAGTGCAAGACTGGTCATTTTGCAATCTTTGAAGGTCTTTGATTTGCAGTAGACAATTAGCTGATATGATGATATATAATTGAATATGATATGTATAATTGAATATAATATGATATGACTATATAATTAAATAAAGTATAAATACAGTTACACCTACATCCATTTTTCTGTACAATTATAGATCCCGAGATTGAAAAGCAACTTGAATTGATGTCAAGTGATGTGAGCTCAACGGCAGCAATTAACACCTCTCAGTCTCTCTTTCCCGAGAGTCCAGTGTACGAGTTTGAAGAAGACATTATCAATTTGGAAAATGTACCTGAGGTAATTAATTATTGAATTTACTGTCAAAACATAGAGAAACCAATGCAAATATATATAATGAGCCAAGCTAGTTAACATTAAACCCCTCTATGCAAACGTCTGACTACTCCATTAGAGATGCTTAACTTAAAGTTTCTTCCTCTATCACACATATTTATTCATTTTAAACTTTCACTCTTTCTTTTTTCCATCTTGTTCGGCTTCACTGACTTCTTTCAATTCTGTTAATGCCTTGATAAAGAATATTTTTCGGCTACCATGTTACACAATACTTTAAAATTGGTCTCAAAATATGCAATCATGTAATTGTATATAAATAATATTTAGAGTTTTATTATTTAATCTCTATTCCAAAACATAGTCTACTTCTTCTAGATTCTGATAGATTATCTCATGTAATGCCATACCAGTCCTGGAAGCCCTGCAGCTTATTTATTGCAAAGAAATTTCAGCTATAAATAAATAAAAAAAACTTTTATTCCACTATTTCAATGATATATAGACATTGACTTCCAATTAGTTTCATAGACTATCTCTAAAACATAGACTTTTCCCTGCCCTTTTTACTCTTCTATCTCTACAAATTTTTCTCCAACAACAAGGTAAATCATCGTCCCGTCTTTTGAATTGCCTGACTTTGCTCTTTTCGCACTCTGTGATAACTGTTGTCTTCTTATCTTTGGATGGCATTATGTGTCCATACTATTGTTACAAATTACTTTATTTATGCTTATTATTTTTAGTCGACTATTTTATCTCTATGCTTAATACCTTGCATGTTTCTCTCCATTTTATGTGTGACACACTTGATTCTAAGACTAATATGTATAGACTTTTAAATTCCGTCTACTCAAATACGTCATAATTATTCAGACTCATATGGTAACCTTGAACAAAAAATAAGGACATAAATATAAAATAGTTTTCATATTTTTGTATGTGTTAGTTTATTTGTTTGTCTGTATTTGTAGGCACAAAATTAATACTAAATATAAAAAGTAAAGCATTGCCTTCTCATTACCAAAAAGCTTTTTATCATTGCTACAAATATGTCTTGAATTGATTAAAATTGTAATAACAGAATTTTTTATACTGTAGTGTAGAATTGTTATAAAAATTTACATTAAAATTATTTGTACGCATAAAATAATTAAAATGGGATTTGAAAGTTTTTTTAAGGGTTATCAAATATCTATTTATTGAATTGTATGCATTTTTCGTGTAAGTTAAATTATAATTATAAAAAATATTGCAACACTTATATATCTAAATATTACGCTCACTATAATGTTCAATAGAAAGAGCAATAATTTTGCTATTTAGTGTTCTACATTTAATGATTATTTTATTTATACACAGATGGAAACTGCTCAACTTGAAGCTGAATCTAAAGGTATAATTAATACAAGACAGAAATTTAAATTTGTTTAAAATTGGTTCAATAAATATTTATTTTGTTTATCAGGTGATCAACCTTCAATAGTTAAGCGAAAACTCTCAGATGATACTCCAGATAGCAATCCGAAAATTCAAAAGTTAACTATTATTGACATAACTTCTGAAAATACAGTGTCCACTCAATCATTAGATGAAGAGGTATCTGAAATCACAGCCGTGAAGCGTAAAATGGAAGACGATATACCAAGTACATCTAGACTGCGCACTCCGGTTCGATCTAGTCCAAGGAAAATCACTAAAAGAAGCAACAGTGTAGAAGTTAGCTCACCAAAAGCACCAAATACTCCTAAATTAAGATCTGTTAGTGTAGACCTTACTAAATCGGTCAAAACACCTCAACGAGTTAAAAAGAATTTAAAAGAGTTTCAAATCACAGATTCAATACAAATATTTAGTTCAGACTCATGTAATTCAAAACCGAGCGTTGAATTTGTCTCTGAAACACCACTTGTTAAAATACCGGAAGTGATTCTAGAGGAGAGCTCCGATATGAATGACTCCCAGGATTTTCATCTAGCAATGTCACCTTCATCTGATGCAGAGAATAATCAAGAGAAACCAGAAGAGGAGAATAAACCTACTCACAGCAGCGATCCTGTTCAAGTTATAGAAAGAAAAGATATCATAGATCCAGGGAAAATCGAACCAACTAGAAGTGAAAGTTATAAATATTCTGATTTAAGTAGTAATTTATCCCAGGGGATTCCAGGGGATTATAATAAAGGCAAAACGACAGATCAGGAGAGCACAGACAGTGTTGGTAATGTAAGCTTGGATAGTCCAGATCACGTGCCAAGTGTCGCTTCAAAATTGATATCAAAACTATCTAATGGAAACTCTTCAACCCCAACTGAGATAATAGATGCCAAACATAATACGGAAGATAGTGACGGAACTCCTGATTTAGTTAAACTGAATATTAGAAAAGTAAAGAAAGGTAAAAACGAGTCATTTAGAGTCAGTAACACTACTACACCATCAACAATATCTCCTTTACAAAATGGCCATTCGTTACCGCTAAATACGCCTCATGTACCGATATTTGATGTCCACGTCAGTCATAACGAAGATTGCGAATTCTTATCTTTATACGTCGTAAGAACTGATAATGATCTGGGAATAGACATGTGTAAGGAATACCAAAGAATTTCCAAAAGGTTTACAATTGATCCATACTTAGGCGATGTCTCGGTCAGTAACTCTCCGTCCAGTGTTACTAGTGCTGGGATGATAAATCTACCAAACAGAACTTCTTTCGCCTCTACCGTCAGTTCGACGTCGACCTCTAGTACCAGAACAAGCGACGGTGCATTCGTTGTTCCTCAACCTCCTCGTAAATCTGTATCAAATCCTACTACCTCTGTCAAAGGATATGATGCTTTAATGAAAAAGATACAAGATATATTTTCGCACATCCGAGAAGCATCCATCGATGAAAGTAATCGGACGCTCGAAGATAAAGTGTCAATTGGAGTGCAGACGTTATCAAGTGAAACTATTAGCAACGGGAACGCTAGCCCGGAGGAAGTCAATAAATGTGATAAAACTACGCCAAAGAGCTCGCTGAAGAAGACACGAGTGAGAGGCAGAAGACATATAGTCGGGAAAACAAAACGCGCAATACTTCCAACTCAAGTAGAGGAACTTGAGTACATGCACGGAATGAATTCGCCAGAAATGATACCAACTAACGGAGATGGAAAGACGTCACCAGATAAATATCCAAAGGATGAGAAACCCCTATCGTCTCTGGTCGGAACACCAAAGTCTATCGGCAAGCTAAAACAGAAACGACGTCCAAATTCACCAAGGCCAGCTACTCCAGTTGAAAAGACCGCAATAAAACCAGAATACCCTGGTTTTGCACCCGATACGGTTGTACTAGCTAAATGGGTGGATAAGCGCTACTACTCAGGGAAAGTTCTAGAAATCACAGAGCCCAATAAATATTTAATCAAGTTCGACGATGGACAGAGCAAAGTTCTATTGGACGATTTTATTATCTTTGGAGATACGAAGAAGTTGCCGTTGCAAGGACAGTCGGTTTACGCGCTGGTGGATGAAGAGCAGAATTACGAGCCCGGATTGGTACTGTCAGTTGAAGAGAATGAAAATGGCACTGTTACATACAAGTGCACTACTGATGGGTAAGTTATTTCATGTCTGTTTCTAGAAACGTTTTTGTTAAAAGTTCCATGTTTAAAAAAGCATGTTAATAAAATGAAGTGAGCTCTAAAAGAGCTCTTTTTTTAGTTCTTAGCAATTATGCGATCAACATTCCTAAAATACATGTAGAAAATAGAATTTCTAGTTTTTTTTCTTAGCAACAAGGTAAGATGAACTCAAAAGTTTAGTAATCTGTGTAATTTCTTTCTGCGTTATTTATCTTCAAGGTCATCTACAATAATCACTTGTGTATGTCACAACGTTCTGCAATTTAAAGTTCGATAGTTCCATTCGCGCAATAGTCTGAGAAAAGCGCACAACAACTCCAGACTGTAGTCTGTGTAGTCCAATAATGTTTTGCGGAATTTTATTATAATCTGATACAGTTTGTTGTAAATGAATTAAAGAATTTTTGCAGTCGAATCCAGTACACCTGGCGTTTCACGATGCCTTGTAAATACAATACGGACATACCCTATTATTTTAAATTATACCATAATTATTGCAAATCTACAAAATATTGTAAATATGTTGTTAGTTTTCTCAAGGAGATTCGTCGCTCTAAGCCGTAAATAGCTCGAATGTTCTCTTTTGCAAAACAAATATATTTTTAATAAAAGCACCTCTACCTAAAGCGTTAATCCATAGGATATTATGCAGTGGACATAATTAAAATATTATACGAGATTGAATAAGGAATGAAGAGATTTGTAGACATGTGAAAGTAATCAATGTATAAATTGACATGTTAAAGTGGCAGGGGCAGGCCACTATGCCTCAATAAATGGCCGCCGGGACCTTGTTAAGGTCGTCGAAAGACGCTGGATGCAAGGGAAGTCTATGTCCAACGGTGGATGTCCTCCGACTAAAATTTTGACTGCGAACAAGTTATTAGTAAATATCAGCAATAAAAAAATCTTAAAAATTGTGTTATTATGTAAATAATAGGGTTTCAATTTAAATTTGATGATGATGATGAAAAATGTGTTTGTAGCGATACGATAGTGATGGTGACGGCCAGTGAACTTTATCTAACTGAAGACCAGGCGCGTTCGCTGAAGGAAACGTCGCGCCCACGGTCGCCAACCGCCCCAGCGACCCCTCGGAGACGTCACAACAGAGAGCTAGACCTGGATAACATCATTCAGGTACATTAAATCTTAAACAAATATGCAACTATAATATTGTCTCACTTGTGTCTATATATATATATATATTTGGCGGTGGCGGTTGTGTGATTGGCATTGTTTGCCGCATACGCATTTATCAGCGGGCTGGCGGGCGGTGCATTTCATTGCACGACTACCACTGCGGAAGTGGCTAAATATTGGTCCTTTTCTTACATATATATAAATTTCCGGCTTAGAAAGAGAGTATCAAATCAAACCTCAGAAAAATCAAAGTTAAACTGATATTTCCCAGTAGATTGGCAATCGGCAATTAAGTTATAATTTCAAGTTTTCCACTGCTATCCAAATGACATTGGAAGATTCTGCGGGTTCGTAATAGCAGGACGCAGAGAGCGTTTAGTCAAACAACTCTTATAATCGAAACTCGACCTCGGGGTTTATGGTTCGCTTCGGCGAAGGTTCCATTGAGTGACAAGGCTCAAAGGCCTCCACGAGGCTATTCAAGCGCGCTGGAAAGGGCTGAACTACTACTTGGTTAGTTTCTGTTGCTTTGTTGCCTAAAGAAACAGCATCATCTGATTTCTGATATAGAATGCATTTAATCGTAAAGAATTTCTTTTCTGGTCCAGGGTCCACGCAGCGCTCGCAGTCGAGACAAAGGAAACTCCAGCGCTCGGAAACGTGTGACATCGCCAAAGAGTCCCAAGGCGTCTACATCAGGTTTGTTGCAGTCTCCAAGTTAACTGTTTCAACACGTATACTGCAAAGTTACCGAAACCGTGGTACCGCGCCTTAGGTATGCGCGCGGCGGGACGGGGGAGTATCAGCCGCTTCGTACCTTCAATCCGCCGTTAACGTTCACGGCTCACTTTTCTTGTATGCACAGTTCTAAAAATTTATCAAATTTTATTTATTATTGCAAAACTTTATCTTTCTGATAAATTATAAACTTAATATTTTGAAATACACCAATACCTTGCTTGGCGTGGTTTCGTTTTGCGTTTTATCGAAATTGCGTCGCTCCTTAATTATTACTAATTTTCACTGTGCGTAGGTCAGATCTGATATTTTTATTTTTTTATTTTATAAAGCTGCTACAGAACAAGGCGTTCAACTGACGTCACGTCGTAAGCTTTGTTTACATAAGATTTTTAAATTTAAGTAACATGTTCCCACAAAAAATAAACTAGTGTTATTAAATCGTATGATTACAGTGTGGATTTCTATCTGCAGTGCATATAGGATAACTTTAGGACAGGGCTTCTTAAACTATGGGTCGCGACCCCAAATGGGGTCGTGTAGCAAAATTCTGGGGTCGAGAGATTTTAATGTCAAATGTTTATATATACCATTTTATAACATCACTAGAATTGGTGGAATACAGTGGACATGCAGCGTCTAGACACGCGCATTTGTTAAAGGTTTTAAACTAATATAAATACAATTTTATAATTTTTTGTGCAATTTTTAATTTTAGAATTTTGTATGTTTCAAAACTTATTCTTTAACTATATATTTTCATATGTATATGTATATTGTTACCTAATAAATAAATCATAGAAATTTTTTTTTTTTATATTTGTATGGGGTCGTCAAGAAACTAGCAATCATAAATGGGGTCGTGAATGACAAAAGTTTAAGAAGCCTGCTATAGGATATAACATGTTAGATATGAACTGTAAACAACACTCTTGTGAATATGAGTTTATGAGGTATGCCAGACAATTTTTAATAGGTCACGTGATGAGAAAATATGAAAAAAACAAAAGAAACATGGGTTCGCCGCCGTGCCAGAGTTCTCACTAGGACGATCGATGTTCGTCGCCTGCGCACACGGCTCTGCGCTTTGCACCCGACCTGATTCACGGCAACTCCGCTAGATGACGCAAAGTAACACGGGTGCCATAGTGTATATTCACAGCGTTTATAAAATAGATATCCCAACCGGGATTTCTCACACTACCTTATGATCAACACTTGATTTTTTTTAAATAACAACCCCTGAAACCTTTCTATCATTTTTGATTTAATGACCAAAAATCAAACTTCATCAAAATTTTAAAGTCGCTACAGTTGCCCCCATCGTTCAGTTCCAACTTCGGACTACACAACATAATTTCCAGTATTTGCAACAACAAAAAATAATCTATGCAGAAATATCGTATGGATATTTTTAGAGACTCTAGAACAGTGTTTCCCAACCTTTCATGTGCCATGCCACACCTAAGCCTTTCTAAAAATCATTTTAATATTAAAGCGATAAGGTTAAACTATTATCGAGTACGTTGCCGAATTGTCCCGTTAACAATAAAATTGCTTCGCTGAGGGGCGTGGGCACCACGTAGGAAATCAGAGCTTTAATTTAATATTCTTTATTGTACACCCAGAATATATACATAGTTGCGTAATAGTAAAGAAAAAGTACAATAGGCGGTGTTATCACACGAGGCAATTTTTTCCAGACAACTATAGCCCTTTATTTTTCTTCACTTTCTAAATTATTTTCTTTTATGTAATATATCGCTATACTAAAATTATAATATAAATGTTTCGTCACCTCACATGATGTAGTCTATAATTAATTCATATACTAGCTGTGCACGCGACTTCGTCTGCATGGATTTTAGAAATATAGTTTACATAATTATTTTTTTTCCTTTAAGAATATTTTAAAAATAAAACTAGCCTATGTTACTATTTATTACATCAACTATCTAAGTCTCGTCGAAATCGGTCCAGACATTTCTGAGATTAGCTTGAACAATCAGAAAAACAAAAATTTAAACATGTAATTAAGATATTTTTATCTTATACGTAGAGGTTAATTTAAAATTATATACACTCCCAATTTTATTTATTTGTATAGATTAATGTTATAAACTAGAATATTTTTCGCTAGGTTTGTGTACGCCTAGAATAGGCAAAAACTTATTTTAAATTGCTATGTATATTATGTTTTATTGTTGACGTGTTTATTTAAAATAAATCATTGGAATCACCAGCAGTTTCTCTTGAAATTATATCGCAAGAAAACTTATATGAATTTACGTCTACGTTTGTTAGTTGAGTGATGAATCAGTTCATGTTATTCAGGTATTCTTTAAAGGTATTTTGCAGGCGATTTACATTTCAGGCGTAAAGACCAAAAGCACTCCAGTAGGGGGGAGGAAACGTCTAGCGAGTGAGAGCAGTGAAATGAGTGAAAGCAGCAACTCGGCACCGCCCACGCGTCTGGAGGAAGTCGCCGGCGTCGAGCCAGAAGTTCAGAGGACCCCGAGAAAAATTGACGGAGTTAAAGGTAAATCAATCAGAACATTTGTAGCGTAGCGGTATGACACTTGCGATCGAAAGTCGCAGGTTTGATTCACTGGATACGAAGTTAAACTTACAAATTATAGAACCGCCACTGCTCACCAAAAAGTTCCAGAAGATGGGCAGCATAGTCCTCTGCATAATAACAAATTGCGATCGCCTACCCGCTTGCCATGCGTGGCGATTATGGTATATCCCCCCATGAATACCTGTAGGGGCGGTCTACGCCTCGCAGTGGGCGCCTACGCACACATTTAATTTTCAACAAACTAGGGAAAACTGAAAAGTTGAAGTTGTAATAGGTAAGTCACATGTGGAGAACAGATGACCGCTCCAAGGTACCTACATAGTGATTGTGGTTTAATAGATTGTAGCAATTGAGAAGTATGTTCTTCCAGCTGGTCCGTTGCAACTGAAGGGCGCAGCGAAACAAAACATCGGCAAGAAGAACTCAAAACTCACCAAGTTTGAGAACGACGAAGACACTTGCACCACGCTGGGTCCCATTCCAAACGGCAGCAAACTGTTCGAGGGTCTGCATTTCCTGCTCACCTGCACGGAACCGCCACGACGCGAGCGGATGCAAAAGGTGGAAACTTATTTATATATCACAATGTTATATTTACACTCATACCCATTTTTCTGAGGTTCATAGGGACCTTATAAAAGAAAATGCTTAGCACATTCCATGCCATGTGGGGCGTATACGACCATCGCTGCACTTTCCGTTCAGGCCATTAGCATTTAGAGCCAGAATCTACTAGTAATAATCTTAAATTTATTTACGATTCAAAATAATTCAAATTGAATAGACTTGTGACTTTTACAGTCTCATCTGACACAAGCTATCAATGCCCACTCAACCGAGCTGTGTTCATTTTTATTGGCGTCAAACGACAGCGCGGGGCCATCGACTACTAGCGCCATCTATAGACGACGCTCGAATTGATGGCGTTCTAACGTACAATGCGATTAAAATAAGAATAGGACCGGCCTAGCGCCATGTTGTGACGTCACAACGGGAACTTGGTATAGTGTGCAAAAAAAGCAATGTTAAAAAATAATACCAGTGGCTAAAGTCACTCGCTCGGTTACCTTCGAAGCAGTTTCCAAATGCTTAATGAAACTTCCAAATACATCACGCGATATATGAATATTGCCATCTGGCCCTGGTACAATTCTTGCTTGTTTTAACTGGTCCAACAACATAATGGCACGTTTTTTCTCTTCCTCGAAGTACTTATCAACATTGCTGATAATCTCTCGAGCTCGCCGATGTAAAACACTACCTCTTTTGCTCATTGTAGAACAAATTAAACAATCAACAAGAACAATTATTTTTTATTTTATATATTTAATGCTGACCGTACGAGTGACCGTATGAGTGAAGTTAGCCGAGAGCCCGTCCTATTCTTATTTTAATCGCATTGTATATATGTTTGTTGTTTGTAAATTATATGTTTATGTATAACTTACACTTTAGTATCCTTTTTTAAATTATATATTACTGTACCGGTAGACACCTGTCTGTTCGCTCTATAAATTGAAAATGTTTCATTTATTATATTGTATAGATTTGCTTCAAAATCCTTTTTAACTATTTTTTTATTACGCTATGCAATAAAATATCAATAAAAATATAAAATAAGTAAATTGAGTAATTGGATGCATTTATTTCTAATCTAAATTCATGCTTAGTGTACATTAGTGTTGTAGTATTAGTGTACCATTGTTAAGAATCCCGGCTATATTTATTTTTAATATCCTGTTATAATCAACAATAAGAATTAATCAGCTATTATTATATATGCGTAGTTCCAGGAGAGTCGACATTATTCATCAGAGGAGGACAGCGAAGCAACTTCAGCACTGACAGGTACCGATACTGAGGACCTCGTGTTCTGCGAGAGGCCTTTCAATAAGGAACGTCTCAAAGAGCAACTGGAAGCCGGCGGGGGAATAGTTCACAGGTAACATTTGATTCTTAACACCTTAATCACCATTATATCTGGAGACATGAAGCTACTGCATGGTATAAGTCTCTCCCAAAGATAGCTTTGATGATCTATCTACCTTGCTGCTATGACTATGTCCGCTATCTACCTATAAAGAAAAAATTATATTTATTCAACATTGGAACATTTAATAGAACTCTTACCGATTGTCAAGTCATTATTTATTTATATTTTTAATTTAAATTTTGGAGAAGAAACAGGAAGAAACGGTAACAACACATCTTTTAATAAAGTTTAACATTACAGTTTTATACATATACACTCAATCAAATATAGCCCACATGAAATTAAAATAATCAAGCGACATCACTGCCAAGGGTTATTGTTATTTAAATATTTGTTTATTGAAAAAAAGCCTTTTCTGTCAATTTACTTTTAATATGTGTTTACGATTCTATAAATGACAGTCCAACAATGTTTTGTGTAATTTATTAAAAAAATCTCATTTAATTTAGTACAAATGAATTACAGACTTTTGCAGTTGAAACTTTAGTACAGTTATTTTTCACGGTGCCTTGTTTGTCCCCTATTATTTTAATTTATAATGATTACTGTAAACATACAATATATTATCATATGAGGTTTCTGTAAGAATATGAATTGATTAGTGGTCCAAACGGCCGCTAGTTGCATGAACCATATGATCACTGCTACTTCAGACAATCACTTATTCAGGTTAAGATTAGTTTTTAAAAAACATTTCTTTGTCCCATCCCAGGGATTAACAAAAAGAAAATTAATCCTTTACATTCTACTTGAAAAAAATTGATTTTATGGGTCGACCTCTCAGAGAAAGAATTTAAGAAAAAAAAGACCATGACTCTATGATACAGATAAGGTTAACGCTAGAAATAAACGTAAGCCTATTATACCTTTAGGCTTCATGACATTGGTAACTCTTTTGTAGGCAACTATTTATAGTATTAATATACATTCCCATGAAGTGAATCTGAATTATCATGTAATCTATATAAGAAATTTATTAAACAAAATGTAAGTATTAAAGATAGTTGTGAAAGTGATGAAAAAATCCCATCCTAGATTCTTGTGAGCTCTTCGTAGATCATGATGCGTTTGGAAACCTCGTAGCTTAGTTGAAAGATGCTATAGCAAAGGATGCTTAAGTTGGTAGATTCTATAAAATTGGGCTAATTGATATTATAGGAATTATAAATTATTCATCATTGTACTGCAGGATGTCTTTGCTAGATATAGAAATGGCCTGCGTCCAGCGCCTTATTGCACAGCAAGGTCCTATATTCGACTTTGTGGGCGGACGCCTTACTTTGCTCTTGCTGTTCCATGGTCTCCACTCCAGAACATTATAATAAAAATTTTTGAAGTCTCTAAATATAAAATTAATAAATGACTATTTCTTACAGCCATTTCGACGATGTGCCAAAGAATAAATATTCGGTGTGCAAGCTGATTGCCCCGCGGCCGTGTCTGACTGCCAAGTACATTCAGTGTCTGGCAGCGGACGTGCGAGCTATATCCCACGGCTGGGTCATCATGAGCTGCATTAACAATGCCCTGCTTGACACCGACGCCTTCGCATTGCCCGCCGGCTGGTCTATACTTAAAGACGGCTTCATCAACTGGGTAAGGATATTTTGATATATTTAAAGCAGCATGATGTCCCATTCACAAAATGGACAGACAATCTTGGTAACGAAGATGTTGGTCTCGGGTCGTTTCACACCAATCCCAATAAAAACCATGTCAATTGGTCAACAATTTTCCTACAGCTGAAATCATGTCCGGTCTCGGTCTGCTTGCATTCAGCGACATACTGTGCCCTTGACTGCAGCTCTTGGTTACAGTTCGAGATCCTTTCGACCCCAACTTCGAGCTACGTCGGTAACTTTGAATCTTCTGAGAATCACATTTTTTATTCGATTTAGCAGCTACAAATTGAACATGAACATAGCTCTCTCCTTTGCTCTCTGCTTGTTAAATCTTGCTTGTTAAAATCAGCAACATCACTGCAAGACTGAACTGAAGCTATATACATTTTCAAAGCTTTGATACCATATAACCGTGATCTCATCCATTGGTAATTATGGGTCAAGATTTTTAAGAGTATTGTAATTAAAATTGATATAATTCATATAAATGTGCACGAACTTATGTATTTAATAAATATATTATATGTGAATTTAAAATAAGTGATGTGCAAAATATAGATGTCATTAATGTAAGTGAAAAGTATGGATAAAAGTGATCTGGCTAACCAAAGGTATATCAAGGGTGGCCATACTGCAGCTGAGTATTTTTGGTTCCAATTGATTGTCAAATTATTTCAATATTCAAATTTATATTATCTATATCAGCTCCGGGGAAATCGAAATAAATTACTGGTGTGAATGATAATTATTATTATTCCGCCATAAAATTAGCGAACTCCAAACACCGATCATAATTAATTAACCGGCATTTTAAGTATTATTAGGAGTGCTGTCATTACGTGTGGCATTATATCTAATATCAGTATACATATTTTGTATTTTTGTCATATAATTTCAATAAATATAATTTTGGTAAAAAAATATTCGTTTGCGTGATTTAAATGTGTATTAAATTGCGGCTCGCGAAAAATTTAATTTTCAATCATTGTCTCGACATATCAAGGAGCTAGACCACCCCTGGTATATATTATATCACACTTATAAAAAAATATTATCTAATATATAAAATTCTCGTGTCACGGTGTTCGAACTTGAACTCCTCTGAAACGGCTTGACCGACTTTTACTAAATTTTATATGCGTATTCAATAGATCTGAAAATCGGCTACTATCTATTTTTCATACCCCTAAGTGATAAGGATGGTCCACCCCTAAATTATTTATTTTATTTTTTAGACAACTTTTTTGGTTTTTATTTTATTATGATACAGCATCCAAAAATACATACAACCTTAAATTTTCACCCCTCTACGATCAACCCTTATTTTTTTGTTAATTAAAACCCTATTTTTTTTTGCAAAACAACGTTTGCGGGAACAGCTAGTATAGATATAGAATTTTAGAAGGAATTTATTGAATAAACTTAATGTACTATAATTTGCAGATTCCATCATCAGGTAAACGCAATTCAACGTTCTTTAAGGATAAAATAATTCTTTTATGCGGCGAACAAGACACGTTCGTCAAATTCTGGGAAAGAGTCGCTACTTTAGCCGGTGCAACCACTCGTGTTGTTAACGAAGAAGACCTAAACATGTCCGGGGCATTGGCTCTGGTCACCGACTGGGACTGTCCACACGAGGTCCAAAATAAAGCTAACCAGGATAACATTCCTCTTGTATCTACAACTTGGGTGGTCCAATGTCTCATAGAGTCAAAGGCTCTCGCACCCACTAGCCACGATAAGTTCTCATTCATGTATACGGAGCCAGAATGATCCTGGGACTTTAGAAAGATCCTCATAATACGTGAATATTGACACTAAGAGGCGTCTTTGCGATAGTGACGTTTTGTGATTTTGTGCTGTTATAAGTGTAGTGGAGGTGTTTATGAAACTGCTGTTACTGAATCTAATTCAAGCGTTGGACTTGTGAAAATGTATGTGGCATTGGTATGTAAGACTCCAGTTTGTGCATTTACTACTCTCATTATTCTTTTTAACCTAATATTACTAATATGCCTCCATATCTGTCTGTCTGTATAAAAATCAAAACATTTAACTATACAAACAAATATTAACATAATATTATGATTTGAATTATCGATGTGGCTCTGTTTCATAAAATTAAAATTTTACTAATACAGAAATTTTAATTAGTGTATCTTTTGTCAAAGATTGGCTATCAGCTAAACATTAAATTTGATGAATTAAAGTAAATTTATATAAAGGGGTAATCAAGTGCATGATAGTAGGGAAATATTATATTACTAAATACATCACTGATATAAAAAGTATCACTTAAAATCATTCATATATTGGTGTTAAAAAAATCATGTAATTTTAACTGAAATATAAATTAAATGTCCCAAAATTGTATTTTACTCAAACAAACTAATTGGAGGTTGTATTTATAATAATTCGGTGTAATTTGTAAATTTGTTAAAAATTAAAACTGGCTACATTGAAACCTTAATTAAAAAGATTAAGTATTGTAAGTTAATGATTAAAATATTTATGTCAATAACAATTTGCTTAAGAATCATATGGTTATTATGACCATGTATTTTACGATCCTAAGTAATATTGATGTTTAAATAATATAATTCAATATCTAGTAGAAAATAACTACAATACCTCATGTTTAGGTAAAAATCATTTAAATCGGTGTAATAATAATTAAAACCTTCATTAATTAGGATTACATTATCTATTCAAATTAAATACTGTGTTTAATCTGTTCTATTTAAATTTTCTATATCTTTTGTTACCTGGTTTCCATTTTACAGGGTACATTGTTTCGGAGCCAGGTATACCTAACTCTGCTATTCCTAATTTTCTGTTTGTATCTGTCAAAATAATAATTCATTCAGTGTAAATATTCAATGTATCTGTTATAATATAAACTGACTACTTAACAGGGCTCTAATGTTAAATGATATAAATATAATAAAAAAATGATCTTTTGAATTATGTGAATAGAATCATTAATTATTGATAATGATGTAATTTATAATTCATTAATATTACTATTTAAAGCTTTGCGCAAAACAAAAATGATTCCTAAAACCAAGCGTCAATGGCAAATTAACTTCAATAGCTGTTGTAATAAAGACGAAAATCCACTGTAACTACATTCCGATTAAATTGAAACAACATTGAAGATTTAAACATTTAATATTGTATAGTATAGTATACAATGATGAGACATTTGAATGCATGTTTACCTTGAGAATTGTCCTAGCTAATTATGGAGGCGGCTTTTATGAATACAATATGGAACTGGCTTCAATGTGAGAAAATAAAGTATTTTAGGTTACCTGTGCACAAGCAGGCATAAACTCAGTTTCTTTAGCCTTTTCGCATCACGTGATTTTTTGATTTAGAACTGTATTCCATATTAAGCCAACTGTTCATACTACCTCTGCAAAAGCAGATGTAACTTTTAGTATCACTGAATCATTCGCACTCAGTGACTTTATTGGTACAAAAGTTCTTTCCATAATAAGCTAACTATTCAATTTAGGTAAAAATATATTCAAATATTTAAACTCGAATATTGAAAATAATTCTGTGTTTAGTGTAAGCATCGAAGCAGTTATACTTGTGTGTTTAACAAAACTAATATGATATAAATGTCGACTTTAATAAGATGATGTTTGAAAATATGACCTTAAGTTTTTTATTAGTAGAAATTAATTCTGTTTAAAAACTTATAAGCATTTCACAGTATTTCTATTTACTTATTTATTTTAAAAACCTTATTTACTTATGTCATGTATAGTGTGTTAGTTTTTTGATGCTTTTCAGTGTTCTCAAAATAATTGTACACTTGATGTTAAAATGTTTAAGGTACATTGTCCTAAAAATCATGGTAAACTATTGCATAGATCAATGTTAATAATATAAATGTAAGCTGTGACAAATGGTATAGAATAAGGTTACTGTGACAGACAGATTGTATGAATTTAATTGTTAGTTTTCATCTCAATGTTTAGACAAAACATTTTTTTAAATTATAACATCCTGATTCTATTCCATGTTCTTTGACATCCATTCTTTCACTGTTTAAAACATTCAAATTGTTATTACTGTGGGACACTGGGTATTTTTGTCCTGTTCCTGAAACTTCACTGTGACAATACAAGTTATATTAGACCTTGTAACGTTTTAAAAACTAAATTCTTCTTTGGCATCATTTTAATAAAAACATATATGATTTGTTATGTGCATTAGGAAACATGGACACATTTTGACTCAAATTTGGCAAAATATGTTAATAGCACACATAAATGTTAAAAAAAAATTATAAATATAATACCATGTGTGCCTCCTTATATCATCATGAAGTCATCTGGTGGACATTCTTTAAGTAGGTAATCTTTTATAAAAATGAACATAAAATTTTACTCTAATTTTTTTTCTGTCTCAACAGAACATCTTGAATAGCCAATGTCCAGCAGTGGGAAATCTGCAGCAAGAATGATGATGATGATGATGTTTACTGTTACAGAATATTATATATTATGTTCCTTAAATCAAAGTCAGGCATATATTTTATTCTGCATTCGAAAAATGGATAAGGTTTTTAATTTTTTTTTTTCAAAACGCTCGCAAAAACGTAATAAAACTACACTCTGCATAATAATAACTTTGAGCACATGGATTGATAAAGAGAACGTTTCTTTTTTCAAAATCCCTTCATTACTATTTTAATTGGTTCTTTATAAAACAATTATGCATGGTAACTTTGAAGTAAAAATTAATTTAAAATGTAAGGATTTTTATAAATAGTAATAAAATTAATATATTTTTGAGTGGTAACATTTCTAAAAAACGTAATTTTGTTTTGGTTTCATGTTGATTTACAGGACCTGTATACAAAAGATGGCAATTTAAATTATTTTTATATTTCTTCACTTTAGCTGACTACCTATAAAAATGACTACCTTGAATAAGGTTATGAGAAGAATTTTAAATGAGCTTTTAAACTTTCAGATTCGATGGCTTTAGTTAATCATTAGTCGAAAAAAAAACCCAAAAGGTTTTTTTGTGTATATGTGTCATTAAACTACATGTATGCGATTGAGTATAGGCCAGATTAAACAATTCAATGTTTTATTTTGTTTTTATGAATCAGGATGTTCTAGTATTATTAATGTTAACTATTATTTTTAGAACTAATGATTGTTTTCTCAATTTAAATTTTGTTTTATAATTTTTTTGACAGTTATTAAAATTATTATATTATAATGAGAATTGTATAATTGAATTTATTTAAATAGAGTTAATATAATTTTAACAATTTTTGGCGTAAATTGAAAATAATAAGTTGACTGAGGTTTCTATTTGTTACGTGATAAAAAGAGATTGGATAATTGGATGCATATTTACATTTCTTATGTGCTAGCAAGCTATGGAGGCGGACTTAATCTGTGGATTCGAAAAAATTATTTACAACCTTACATATATTGACAAGGTAGGCAGAAAAGTCCATATTTTTCTGGCTACCTTGTGAATATTTTATATTATATTAATAGCATATTGAAGCCGTCTCCATAGACGGCTTTAATATCCTATTAATAGATAACAGAAACTGTTTTTCGGGTCTTTATCTAAAGGATATGTAGTTTTCCGTCTCACACGCACACAGTGATAGAAACTAGCTCTTTCACAAAATATATTTTGTGAATGCTTTCCATATTAAGCGAGCGCACAGGTAAATATGTTTCTGAATATCCTATTTCAGGTGATAATTAATAATGATTGTCGTACCTTAGGATAAATTATATCAAATAAGTATTTGTGTTGTACCGTCATCTGTTATATGCAACTGTATTTGTTTATTCTAATATATTGCTCCTATAAAATATGATTGATACACAGAGTTGTGTTTATAAAAAATAAATGTCTTGCTATCTATAATTACCTACCATCTTTGTATGTCTCTGTGTAAAATAATCGATGTTTGTGTAAACATTCAAATTGTTGTATCCTATGTTAGTATGTTTAGTAAATGACTGCTTATATTGCATTTTATTGAATAATTTTGAAACTGTTTACCATGGATAATGTATATTTATAATTGAATCAAGTAGTGAAAGTAATGTGAAAAGTATAAATAAGTGTATAAAATTTGTTTTATTTTCATTTTCCTGTTTAGGTTTACCCAGTTTCTTTGGTTGTCCTCACAACGAGCAATGGAGAGAGAATTTCCATTGAGGAAAGAAAATAACTTACATAGCCTGTGGAATGGTAAGAGACTAGATTGACCAGTGCATCAAGACTTTCCCATCATGTTATGGTCATCACAAGATGGCAACACAAGGCTGTGTGCATACAGCAGTGGAAGTCTAGCTTAAATGATAATGATAAATCTAGTTACTTATTTTTCACAATTGGCATACATTATGTCGGATATATGTTTAAATTAATATTCTACACAAAAAAATTTAAGTGTGTGTTAGGTAAATTAAACGTGTGAATGGAAATAGGTTAAAACAAAGATTCAAAAATTAATAAAAAACGAAGTGTATGTGTATGTATGTATAATGTGTGTGTATTTTTATTATTATTGATGTCTTGAATAAAAAAATAATAGTATATTGTCCGTCATAGTATATTACGGAAGTTTTTATAAAGATTATTTGTAATCAGCGCCGCCTGTTGCGGAAATTAAAAACAAATTGGAAATATAATTCAAAATTCTGAGTAGGTTTAATGACAAGATAGATTCGATCAAAATTAAACTAGATGTCGCTAACTATTAGTGTGACAATGCACTTATGTGAAGTTGCCAACACACTTAACCAATAAAATGATAATGAATTCGACATTGACTCTAACTGATGAACTTTGAAGACGTATTCAAAATATGTGATAATGGCTATTATATAATTACGAATATCGCAATTAAAAAGTTTCGTATTTCTTGGAACGTTCAGCGCTGAATTAATACTAACGGGGTGATTGGTTATGGATATAAAAGCTTTAAAGAAGTTAATCTATATCTCATTCTTTCTTAACTAATGTACCGTACCCTATGTAAAACTCAATAGTTTCAGAAATAATAAACAACTTAAGGAAAAAAACTAAGGAAAAGCGTTTTCAAAATTCGTATTGCATTTTAAAATCGATTATTGTTTACTCTCTGCCCCTGCAGGCTTTGCAGTGCTAAATTGGTCTGTTGTACTATAATAGAAAAGCTAATTAATATTTAACATTAATCACATACAGGTTTACTAGTAAATTGGTGTAAAAACTTATTGCCCACAAATATGCTCATTCAACACATTTAAAGCATTTTTCCGATCCAATGAGTTTATGATTAAACAATAATTCTGCCAACTTTAAATGTCGGAATTTCAATACCTAATTGGACAGCGTTCTTGAAAAGGAAGATTTTCCTCCAGGAAAGAGATTTGATTATTACGCTTCTCTTACCGATAAACGGATCTCGTGTATGCACTCATACTGGCCTTCACTTGAATGGTTTCATGGTGAACATTTATGATGATCAGAATGGGGTTGAAATGTCTTAATAAGGATAAAATCCTAAACTAAATGTAAAGATTTAAAAATCACACTCATATTTCATCACTATTATATGTGCAAAGGCATCACATATGAGCAAAGGAATCGCTCGGAGACAAAATATTTTGACAATCAGTGTTCTGAACACACGTCAATTTTTTTGGGACTTTATTATGTAGCATTTGTTCAACATAGTCATCATTACAGGCCAAGAAAGTCCATTTCTGGACTTAGGCTTTATCCGTATAACTCCAATAGCTCGGTTTCGGACGCCATTTCAGCCTACCGCGTGCTCCGAAGTGTCGAGATGGATACGGTCTTGGCCCAGCTCTTCACGGGTCACGAGGGGTTCTCTGAGTACCTTCACAGGTTCAAGCTCAAGGAGGACCCCTCGTGCTTCTGTGAACCGGGCGTGGGCCAGACCGTGGTCCACCTTGTGGCCCACTGTCCGGCGTTCGGAAGACTGCGCGCAAACTCCGAATGCCGGATGCGCAAAAAGATAGAGGAAAGGAATATCTCGGCCATCATGCAAGACGAAGGGGAGAGAGAATGCTTCCTCAGCTACTGCAGGAAGGTGGTAATAAATGCCAAATGGTAAAAATAAAACGAACACTAAAATATAGAAATAAAAGGAATATAGTAGTAGCAAAAATAGTGTAATAAATAGTATAATATAAGATGATAATTACAAAGAAAATACGTGTTAAATATTTGAACAATTAATAATGTTGCAAAATAAAATAGTAAGGAAACCTAGAATGTAGTGGTTGAGGATGGATGTATGGCTAATGGAATGAAAGATAAAGACTGGGAAAATTGTAGAATGAAAGAAACAGTACGATAGAGAAGATGATATATGAAAGAGAAGAATGATAATAATAAATAATATGAATAAATTACTAGAATTAAAAAGTCCCTGTCCCACACGAGATAGGGGAACAAGAGATCCCCAACAGCGAGGACCATAAAAAAAAATAGCTCGGTTTGGTATCGGGCCTGCTTCTAGTGTCTTCCAACGATCTTAACAAGTTTGTGTATTCAACTAGTAGGTGGTTGTACTACGCTGTTCTTACCGATGTTCACATAAATACACACGAAACACATTACATATCTAAACACTGGTATATACATTTATAATTTTTTTCTTTAAATTACGTACAATAACGACAGTTTATCTTAAAAAGAAGAAAACATGAAAACAAAAATAAAAGCGAAAATTGCAATAAATTTAAAAGAGATATCACAGAGCTTGAATATTTTTGAATCACGTTTTAAGAAACGTGCGGTTGAAAGACGTGGTAAGTTTTATTTCTCCACCGAAAACATTTCGCGGTTTATAAAGTTCAGTTACAAGTTTGCAACTGAACTAGTTCTCTATCGTCTTATTAACTACAAATCTACAACTGCTTTATGAGTAACAGCAGAATCGAATTCAAAAAGTCTTCATGCATACGTTGGACTTTTGAATGAAATGCCACAGACTTGAGAAGAGTCTCCTACTCTTAAGAAACTTATTTTAAAGAAACTTATTTTCTTCTTTTTTTCAACCGATAAATGCCCACTGCAAGGTGCAGGTCTTCTCTGAAGATTGCTCCAATGACCGGTTTTGCGCTGCTCCTGTCCTATCCGTTCCCAAATTGCTATTGAATTTTTTATCATCATCCGAAAAAAAACTTCGAGAATAGGCCGGCATGCTTGACTTTTCTCGGTCTGCATTTGCATGCTATGGTAGATTAAGGTCCTTATAGGTATATGGCCTAGGTATAGGGTGAAGGTATAGGTATTTAGCCTACTGCAACGTTTAATCGCCCCTCATCTATCGCTACAATCACCGCTCTTGCGCTGTCAGTATCCAGCGACCTCCGTCGACTTTAACTATGTCACGTCTATTAGCCAAATGGCGAACATGTTATTTCCCAGATGTTTCTCTCTTATGGAGCCATTTACAGTGTAGTAATCGTTACCAAACAAAGGCTCTTTGATAATTTGTAATATGGAAGCTTTCCGAATATTTTCTGGGATTCTATTATAAAAGTGTGTATACTAACTCGTCGAATTCGAGTCTTAGATACATATGATTTGTTTGTGCATTCAGTGTTTATTTTACATTGCAATACCGACAGCTACTATAATTATAGTAGAAAGCCAGCAGGTTAATTTAAATCAGGTTGTTGAGCAATTAAATATTCTTACGCGTCGAATGTTGACGGAATACCTCGTTAGCATACAATACACGATAAAACCACCTAAGCTTATCGTGGAACTGCGGACAACACACCCGCTGTACTCTGACCCGAGGGTGACACGATATGAAATGCTCCACAAAAGTGTATCGTTTTAACCCTAGGCCAACGGCATAGGGCCGAGCTTAAAGGTTATTTATATAAAAGCAATCACTAATTTCATGTGCTCCCAGTCACATCCCGACGGGGTGAAACAGTGGCCAAGGATGCAGTGTATCTATAAATCGGTGAATGTAATTTAGAAAGTGCTAGAAGAATCGAATTTGAATTGTTTTCGTGACATGATACGTGTTGCGTCGTAGTGTTTAACGTGCGTCTATTTCTAGGTCACATTTCAATATTGTAGTGCGACTAATCATAACATGCGACTATAGTACTGGCCATTTCAATTGGCACGTTAGAATTAATAATGTATGTTTATATATACAAATTGATTGATTATAGGTATAAAAATTTAAAGATGTGAATGTATTGCATATGTGTCAGAAGTTTTAAAGCTTTTATATCATCTAATCACCTGTATAAAGTGATCACTCTGAATTATTTTAAGTTATTTTTTTCTATTGAAATGCAAAAGGCTAATAACTTCGGGCAATACAAAGTCTACAGGAACAGATAGAGTGGAGTACATTAATTGACAGGATATAAGCTCTCAAATTTAAAGCTTATATATCTTTAACTGATCACCCTGTGTAATAGATTTCTGCCTATCTATTGATTCATCACTATATCTCTGAAATTGTAAGGCTTAGAAACCTGAAATTTGGTTGGCATATTCCCTCCGCCGAGTAGAGATTCGCTAAGAATTTAACAAAATTCTATTAACATGGTAGTTGAGCGATTGTTCATTAAAAATGGATGTTTTCATACTAACATATATATGTATATAACATCAAAGGTGGTACTATACAAAGCGGGTTCCGGGATAGATATACTAGATAAAGATATTAGATCTTAAAAAAAACTAAATTAGTTTTAAGTCTTTAGACATATCGTGTTAAATCTAATGTACTGTGTTTATGAAAAGATTATTATAATTGGACTATTAAAGGAGTTATTATCGACGAATGAAAAAATTCTCTTCTTAATCATTCTATTTTAGCGAAAATTTATTAATCATTCCTGTAGTAAAAACTACGCTAATATTGGTTCATTTCTATACAATCTTCGTTATTTAATTTGTGAAATGTTTAATTTTTCCTAAAATTAGGACCAGAGATATAGGACACGACAATTTATTTAGTAAGGTAAAAATATACATTTATACTATTAATTATATTAATATAAATAATTCAAAGAGGCCTATAGTGCCTCTGTTTACTAAAACTTTAACCACGCTTTAATTTGTTTTTAATTTAAAAAAGCAATTGACAGACTTTTTGCCTAAATGTTATCAAATTTACTTCAAAATATATTAACATCACTGAGAAATTTATTGTAAAAATTAGATGGTTGGATGAAAAGTGATTACGTGTCATAATATGTTCGATAAAATTTAACATGGAATGTAACTTTTTAATGCCTTATTGAAGATAATCTTTTGGAAGAATTTGTTTAGGCATTTCAGGTGAGTAAATGTTTCTTGAATTGTTTTAATTCAAATTGCGCTACCTTAATATCAACGAACTCTATAAAACTCTTTACTTCTTCAGCGAAATCTGCTATAAAAGAATTAGTCTTAGAAAAAAACCTTTGCTCCTAAAAAGTTCAAATTAAGATTCTCAAATAAATTTTAGTTGTATTGGAACTGTTCGGTGCATTTATTGCTAAACATTTAATGATTAGATATAATGAATACTCAGGTATAAATGATTTGCTGCAATTGTAAAATAATGTAAAATGAAGGAAAAAAATATGTACTATAGAGCCGATTCAAAATGTAAATTTAGTTTTAAATTGGTTCGACTGCAATTTTAATTTAAGGAATAAAAATATTTATAATCATATTTTTGATGACAATTTAAAAAATCAATAAGATGTTATAATAATGATTTACTTAGAAAGATTTAGTTTAAAGTTGTAAGTGTACGTAACAAATTATAATTCTGATGAAATATCCGATACGCATGAGCAATTATTTTGTTTTGAGTTGTAAAAATCAGACTACATTAATTATTTGCCTCAAAACATGACTTTTTAAATTTAAAACATAAATAACATAAGGTATAATTCAAATATATCAGAAACGGATAAGACATGTTTTTTTTCTTCACTTAAAAATCAAAGTCTCATTAAAAATTAAAAATATAAGTATCATTATTTAAAATTCGAACGCAGTATCCAATACAGATAATAAAACAAATTTAAAAAATTATCGGTTGAGAATTTTATACGACCGTGTTGTTTTTTTTTTTCCTGCAACAAAAGAATTGATTGTCGCCTTCGAAACGCCGATATCTCGAGAGTTGTAAACCAGTGAAATTCCCCAACATTAACAAATAGTAAAAGATAAATGTAACTTATAAAGGCGGATAGAGCACGCCTCTCCGTCGACGCTAAGTGTCATCATTATTAACCGAAAACGCGTTATCGACGGAACGCAATTGGCTCTGATATTTTAAGGCAATAGTCAAAGTTTATCGGCGAGTTGTTTAATTAACATAAACATCGCATCGCTATCGCGCCGCTCGAGATGAAATATCGTCCACATAAATTAACGAATCACGTATGGGACGTTTTGGTTTTTATTTGAACGCGGTGTGCGTGCATGCTTCCAACTTCCTTATTTATAATTAGGAATATTGGAAATAACAAGCGCGAGTATAAATTAATTCTACATTTAATTTTTATAAACGATTTATGACACTTTTTTATGTAATGTCGATTTCCCCAATTCATATTTAATACGAATTTTAAAAACCATGTAAACAGTAGCAACATAAACAAAGACGATTATCCGTTTGAATTATATATTACTCATGGCTTTTGTACTCGAACGGAGCACGTGAAAAGAAAATTTAAAAAATATTGAACGAATTAAACAGACAAATTGAAAGAAACAAAACTGTTTCAAAATAAATATAAAAGAATTTTTAGTTAAGCAAAAACTTTTGTTATTCGTTTTTCATTATCTTTATATTATCCGATAGACACTTATTGCAACGTTTACAAAGAGCTGGCTATATTCGATTGGTGCTGGACGCTATTAGCGTTTCTGGCTTTTACAGCTTCTTCAGATTCAATGCTCGCGCATCCGAAATTCGAGTTAATAAATTAAAAAAAAAACTGACGTCAGTAAGATTATATTGATTAATTGATATCTACGTTGATCTATAAAAAAGGGTGACTGAAAAGAAAGTGTTGAAAAAGGAGTAAAAAAAATATTGACTTTAAACCTTCGACAAGCAACCACGACGATTTCAAGATTATAGTGTACTTACGTCATGAGACGTGTTATATTGACTGATTGATATCTACGTTGATTGATAAAAAAGGGTGACTGAAAAGAAAGTGTTGAAAAAGGAGTAAAAAAAATATTGACTTTAAACCTTCGACAAGCAACCACGACGATTTCAAGATTATAGTGTACTTACGTCATGAGACGTGTTATATTGACTGATTGATATCTACGTTGATTGATAAAAAAGGGTGATTGATAAGAAAGTGGTGAAAAAGGAGTACGAGAAAAAACTGACTTTAAACTTTCGACAACAAACCACGACGATTTCAAGATTATAGTGTACTTATGTCATGAGACGTGTTATATTGACTGATTGATATCTACGTTGATTGATAAAAAAGGGTGATTGATAAGAAAGTGGTGAAAAAGGAGTACGAGAAAAAACTGCCTTTAAACTTTCGACCACGACGATTTCAAGATTAACCTAGTGTATGCCTTTCTTGACATATTGAAATGGATTCAATAGTTATTTTTTAATATAGTTTTTAATTTTATTACATTTGTAATTGTTTTGACATGCCGTAGTTTATTTTGCTTTATCATTTTTTATTAATTTTGACTATATTGTTTTTTTTTTCCCTCTACAATTTATAAATTTCCTAATATTTTGTAGATGTATTATCGATAATGAATCAGCGCGTTTTGACTGGTTCCCGTGCTGCAAATCTATATTGTAATTCAACTACAGTATTTATAACAAACCGCAACAATATTACCATTTACGTATTTATGATTTCATGCCACATAAATATATACATTTAATATTTAATGTAAGTTAAGAAATATGTATTTTATCTAATGTTTCTATTTTTCTTTGGTATAAAGCTCTCAAAAATTTTCCCGTAGGAACATGCGGTCGTCAAATTCGCAACTAATCTGTCTTCAAAAGTGTGTTTTAGTTAAATTCAATTTACATAGAGTATTAGAAACATTTTATGTTATTTAAATGTATAAACAAATTAAATCCTTTGTTAGTTTTCGGTAACATTAATATTTTTTTTTAAATATTAACGTAATAAATAAAACAATTTTACTCTTCATATTCGTTTTATTTTAATATTATCGCATATTCTTATTATCCCTTATATCCGCTGGAGCCTAAAGAGGTCTGGAGTGACAGCCACGGACCGGCAAGCGAAGAACATCGACATACAAGGTGGACAGGCGATGATGTTAAGTTCGTCGGACAAGATGCTGTCAGTCGCCTTCTATTAAATCTATCAGGAAGGCAATAGCGGGCATCCTACTGCAGAAATGATAATACATACTGCGATCAAAAAGTAAGGTGAAATTATAATTTAAAACTCCCGGCTTCCGGCATTAGAAATGGTTGGTGAATTATTTTTCTTAGGTTGTTAGGACTATTTATAACATTTGCCAAGCGTCTGTAAATAGTTGGAATATCATTTAGCTCAACCCAAACCATTTTGAAGGATGTTTTGTTTCTCAAATGCCTCAAATCTGGATTGATGGTGCCATAAAACGCAATTTTTTTTTTGGAAAAAAGCGTCTCACATCGTTTAGCAACCACCGTATACGCCTAATTTGTCTCCGTGCGACTTTTGTCTATTCAGCAAACTCAAAAGGCCAATGCGAGGACGCCGTTTTGACACGATAAAGGAGATAAAAATCGAATAGAAGAAGGTTTTGAAAGCAAACCGGAAAAAGGACCATTGTTTCAAGAATTACATTTTCATCGTAGTATTATATATAAATCAGATTTAAATTTCTATCAATGTGATTTTAGGTTAAGGCCGGAAATCTCGAAATGATTCAAAGGTACATATCAAAACGCAAACAGCAGATAGACAGTAATCGGAGTATATTTATCGGAATTTCGATTTTCACCGCTGCTTTCTTTCACTATTTATGAGCAAACGCAAGCAATTTCATAATTATTCATACAAAGTGCATTCTGCTTTAATCGAACCCGTTACCTATAAACATAAGTCCTTATAACTTCCAGTCTACTGCGACTCACCGATATATATCTTCTTTGTCGTATGCTTCTAACTCCAACTGCTCCTTTGGTTCTATTCACGTCCCCATATTCCTATACTTCGCACGCACATTAGGGGGTGATTTCGTGAAGGCTTCATCTGATTCCCTCATCGATATTGTTGGCAAACCTTGGATCCATCTGCAACATGTAAAACGATTCTTTTTATAGCGTTTCGTTTTTCATACCTTGAACAATATTTTGAAATTTTAAGTATAAAACTGCCACATGTCGTTGTTTTATCTTGAGGTTCTGGACAATAGTGCCTCTATTCATGCGATGGTCTCGTGGATATCCTCAATATTCTTCTCCAGCACATTCAAAACCATAAATAGGCTTTGTTTTCTCATTTACCTTCCAACTTTCTACGGCGTAAATCAACACGTAATGTATACAGGGTGATTGGTTATAATCGTAAAATAACTGTTAAAGCTTTCACACCTATCAGCCTGTATAATATATTTCTATCAGCATGTATAAAGTGATCACTCTGGAAAGCTATTTGTAAACGACAGACCAATAACTTCTAGCAATACAAAGTCTAAACAAACAAATAGTAAACAATGACTAATTTTAATATTTAGTATTAGATAATTATAAAACGTTTTTTCTTACTATTAAGGTGACCGGAAAGTAATGTCGTTTCTGTCGACATATTTTACAGAAAAAACGTTTGATTTTTACCACTCCTGCATTGAAATTTGTATACTAGACGGCAAAAAGTTGTTGATAACGAAGGTGTATATATTGTTAATTAGAAATAAAAACTTGTTAAAAATGTAGCCGTGTGAATTTAACTTATGAAAGCGACGTTACTTTCCCGTCCCCCTAATATATTATCAGTATATTATTTATTATTTTTTTCACTATTCATTTTAGATGGAGTGCACTATGCACCAATTGACAGGAAATAAGCTATTTATTCACTCACTAAGCATTCATCCTGTATGTTTAATAATATATACGCAGTACATGTAACAGAACCGCTCCGATTCTCTATATAAGGGTATGATCTCACGCCGTATTTATCGCCCGAGATAACGGCTCGAAGTAAACAGCCGATCATTTATTTCATACGATCGTAAGGTACCTTATCTCTGTGACGGAGTCATCTTTAATATTGTCAAGAGAATTGCTCTCGTTTATAGATACAGGCGGTCCAATATCTACGACCAGATCCTCACTATTTAATTTTTTATTTTGCGTTCTATGTACTATTTTCAGTAAATCTGTGTTTGTTGCTGGTACTTTAGATGCGTTAAGAGTCCTTGTATCTTTGAATTGAAGGTATGACATTATAAGGGAAGTCATTTTGATTCTATTTTTTTTTAAATTGAGCTCTGACATTGTATCCAAGACGTATACAAGCAATCATTGTTAATGTTCCTAATTAGAAATTAATATAAACATATGTATAAATATTCTGACACTTTGTAACTATGTAGTAGTCGAGCAGAAAACCGCTAGAAGCTACCTAAGTTGATATTGAATGTAGTACTTATCCAACTTTGTTGTATATATCTGAATATTGTTTCAAAGAGAAACTTAATATATTTTTACAGATAAAAGCACAAAAAAATTATATACGTAAAGTGTTGTAATTATAGCTTTTTAAATCTCAATAAAAAAGGCGTGGAGCAGTGATAATTTTTAAACTAGAAAAATATTCATGCTACTCCAAAGATTTTTGTTCTTTACAAAAACAATCATTCACCCACTGACTCTACTGCAGAATAATTAAGATAAGATATTGAAACATATGCATCGCCACATCATAAACCTTAGTATAGCGCTGTATGTATTGCTGATACTAATTAATTTTATACTCATCTCAGTCAATAACACATCTTCGATAACAATAAAAGTTTTACACTTTATATTTAACTTGTTTACACTTTGGTGAACTGATGGTAGGAAAGAAAAATATTTGACAAAGACGTGGTTCATTATTTCGTTCATTTCAACCAATAGACGTCCAAGGGGAAGTATAGGCCTTCCTAAAACTTCCTTCGACAACCGGTGTTGCACTGGCGAATCCAGCGTCTTTCCTTGACATTAACTATATCATCGGTATTTTTAAGTGATATTTTAGTTTTAAATATTTGAAAACTTAAGGTCAACTCTGAGTAATGTGTTATTTTTGCATATTTTTTCATTTTATTTATTTACATTTTATTGTACACCATAGATAATAAATGAAAAAACAAGAAATAATTTATATACAGGTTAATGAAGCGGTCTTATCGCTCGAGCCTATTTTTACCAGGCCACCTTTGGATGGAGATGAGAGACAAGAAGGAGAGGGCACACATAAATATAATTATATACGTTTACACACATACATGTTTACAAACATACTTATATATACATGTTAATATTTATACATTTATATATATGTGTATATTACGTGGAAAAGGTATTACATAAATATGAATAAATAACAAATACCACACAATATTCTATTTTAGAGGCTAAGGAAGTGCTATGATATATAATGAATTACTATCTTTTAAAAAATAACTTGGACATAGTTCAGCGGATTGGCAACTTGAAGTTGCAGTCGGTTGCCTAAATAGAGCGTAAAACAGACAGCACGTAAAATGTGAACACGTGAGGTAGACAGATACATGCTTCCAACCTATTATTTGGGAAATCTATAGGAGAGACCTGTGACAACATACATAATGTGGTGTAAGTGAACCCTTTAATTTTCTTGCTTTTTTATTTATTTATTTATTAATTCGCTGTGATTACATTGCTTGGATATCATACAATATCAACAGTTCAAACAAAAACCATATCCGTAATACTAGGTAATTTTCTTAAAATAAAATGAATTGAGGTAAGTTGTACAAAAGGATGTCTGTTGCGTTTCGTCATATACAAAAAACCAACTAAAAATACATTTAAATTATTTCTACAGTGAGTATGTTAAATACAAAAATAGGTTGGAAACGATTTATAAATATAAATAAACTGAAAGAATCGCGTTCCTAGTTACTCCGCTTTAAGTATTAAGATGCGTTATAGATAACAGCTTTATTGCCAGCTCTAAATAATTTTCACGCGATAAGGCGGAGATAACTGTTAAATGTCTTTATAGGTTTCCACAAAACGCCGAAAAAACTCTCATAAAACGCAAGGGAATCTCTCCCGAGAGATGAATCCTCTCGTATTATCGTGTATAGTGCGCGGGCAGAGTTATTGTGGTTATGATAGCTGATAAGCCAGGGGTGCTCAACCCTCGGCACTTATATTGGACGTGGTCCCTCTAATTAATTTACGTGGCCCGCAAACAAATCTTGATTTCGATTTCATCATTAACATTTCACTTGTAATAACTAATCAAAGTAATTCTTCATTCGAACCTGTTGACAAGGGTTTATAAAAGCATATGCAGCTGTCTGGAAATAGGTGGTAAAAGCGTTAAATGGGTTAAAATTATATTTTCACCTTCAAATCTTTTTCATCTATTTTCAATCTGAAATATGAAATTTTATTTTCTTTTTTCTATTCGAATCCCATAGGACAATAACTTCTGGCAATAGAAAGTCAGGAACACTCATAACAATCATTAATTAAAATATTTAATATTAAAAATTTTGATAATACCTTTTCGTACGTAACATAATGTTACATATAATTTCTGAAACCATTGATTTATGGATAAAGTATATCATACATTAATTTACAGCAAATACATACATTTACCTTTTTAAGGCTTTTCATCTATAACCAAGCCTGTATTAGAATAAACAATTAAAAAAAATAAGTTATAATATAATTATTTGGCTAAGATATTTGTTCACTAAATGAAACAAGTAATTTACATTTTTAATACTAATGTAAAATCAAGCTGTAAAATTAGTTTTTTTCTAATTAAAACAAGGATATAAATAGTTGACCACCCCTGGAATAGATCCTTTATGGGTCACCGATAGGGACACTCGAAACTGTCTACGCTGATAAAATATGATTGCTTGCTCATTTTTATTTTGTTTTTACGTTGGTTGAAAGAGTAGTTAATGTCATGGGCTTTAAGCGCAACTCTACAATTATGTGTGTGTTTGTTTATAATAAGTGCGCCAAAAATAAATTTACATTAGGTTAAATTATAAGGATAATTTAATTTATTGTATATTTAAAAGCCATAAAAGCGGAATTATTATGATAATAACTTGTTTATACAGCCAATTTTCTATGATCTATGATATAGGTTAAATATTTCTAAACATTCTGTTCGTGCAATCAAAAATGTTGGATTAAAGGTGTAAAAGCTTGTAAAAAGCTGTAAAAACGATTGTAAAATATCTTTTGCCAGCAAAAGTCTTTAAACGGGTGATTAAAAAACCAAATTTCAATCCATCTGTCTAAAATGGTTACTCGGAAATATGACATTAATTTACCTTTTCTATTGGAATGCGAAAGGCCTATTGTTTATGACAGTACAAATACTGCAAGGACAGATGATAAACAAAAAATGTTTTTATTTGAATTTTGAAAACGCTTTTTGTTGCTACATTATTATAACGTTATTTATATATCTGAAACCATTGATTTTTGAGTAGGATGTACCATTTATTAATTACCGATTTATAAGGTAATCATTCACTCTTTTGAAGCTTTTAAAGCTATAAACAATCATACTGTATGTTTTTTATTTTTAAACAATAATTTCGTATGTACTGTAAAACTTTATACGAAATTATTGTTTAAAAGTTACAACTATTATATCTGATGTTATATAATTTTTGTTAATGACATAATGTTGTTAAGAACAAAGTTTGTACAGGTTACGTGTCGTATATTTTTTATTTATATATTCATATTGTTATCCTAAATTAAATATGTAGAATCAAATTAAGTTACTAAGGTTCCAAGCCCTTGATAACGAGCATGCAACTAAGACAAGTTTTTTTGTGAATAACATTCATAATAAACTATTAACTCTGTTGAGAAATTGTGTATGATTTCAAAATGCACTTCAATGTAATATCTTTAAGTTATCTTATAATAAACCTAAACAGTTTATTAAATAAAACTTTAAAAAAGCGCTTTACAGGGTTAAGAATTGTTTAAACGATAATGCAGCTTGGCAGTGCATTACTCTAACCATATTTAGATAAAGTAATTGTAAAAGTCACCGTAAAAAACGGTCTGAATAAGTTGTGGGTTTTTCTCAGTTCAGGGTGAATTAGAACTCTTATATACTTAATGAAGAATGCCGTTATAGTCATCATTACCACATAAGTGGTAGGCGACAAAACCTAATAGTAGTGTAAAGATCGCCATTTTCTTCCTTTCATTAACATTCCTCACACAAATCGTCATATCTCATCCTTCGTCACATTCTTTGATAACACGGTTAGTTTTACGATTCCAAATTCAAATTATTATTTTTTTTATATGATTTCAATAAAGCTTGGTTGGAAGCGGTCTGCATCCAGCATCTTCCAACGTCCTCAACAAAGTCGTCTGTCCTCTTTGTTTTTTATTCCAGAACCTTGAGGCAAACTAATAAATAATATAATTAATAATAAAGGAATTAAATTTGCTAAGTCTTTTTATGTCGATTAGTTTCATATGCTAATATGCCTTATTCGATCTTGAAGAGAAAACTCGTAAAGCAACACAAAACATTAAGTATCTTCAACGAGTGTCTTTGTTACTTTTGTAATGTTACAATCTTCTTTTCGTACTGCATTGTTTGCATTTGCTATCTCGAGATAGGACTACACGTGTAGTTAATTAATTTTCTAGTAGTAGTAGTAGCCGGATCATTGTGTCCTGTGCTTAGAGAACTCCGTTCTGATTCCAAAGCCGAGATGAGGAAGAGGATCGAAGAAGGCAGCATCACCTCCCTCATGGGCTACGAAAAATGTCGCCCTATGTTTACAGACTTCTCCATAAAGTAGTACAACGTACAACAGAAAAGAATAAGTTTCAGAAATAAGACAAAAAGGGTCGAACAAGTCCCTAAGCTGTTCATGCATAAGGTAATATAGGTTTAGTAAATAGGAAAACATTATGAAATAAATAGAATTGTGCAATAGGAATAAAAAATACAACCAAAAGTCAAATGTAAATAAAATCTATAACTTGAGTGAAAACTGTAATTTAACAAACTGCGGTTTAGGAACAAAGAGGAGAGGGGGAGAAAGAGATTGCTAAGGACAGAAGGAAAATGTAATACAAGAGTTTGTGAAGGATGAAAGGAGAAAGTGAAATTAAAGAATAAAATTAAAAACCAATATTTACTCGAATTTTAACATTTTTGCTCCACGCATAACAGAAGGAACGAGGAGTCCCTAAAAAGGCGGATCGTTAAATAAAAGAAACAAAACCAGATCATTGTAACCTCAACAGATCAGTGTCCTCGGTCTCCTCTCGATATATCTGTTGAGCTATGGACGCTCGTTTTATCTGATATCCGGGTGGAGATGGCAAAAACAACCTTCAATGATTAGTAGCATCTGGCAGGTGACATCAGATAGTGCAAACAGCGTACAAGACATCACCGATATAACCTATGCAATAAAGCAAACTTGGAAAGTTAACATCTAATAGATTCAGGCGTTACCTCGCGGAAGTCTATCCTAACTACGAAAGGGACTAATATATAGCTACTTCCGCTATGCAGCAGTAGTCGTGCAATGAAGTGCACCGCCCGCCAGCCCGCTGATATATACGCGTGCGGTAAACAATGCGAAATACAACAACCACCGTTTACCTACTTTACACGTGTTTCACCCCTCCACGGGGCATCTTCAGGAGATGTTAGACCGGTCTATCACAATTGTCAGCGGGCTGGCGGGCGGTGCACTTCATTGCACTACTACTGCTGCATAGCCGAAGTAGTTATATATTAGTCCCTTTCTTAGAAAGTTAAACCGTAGGTGTCACATGTTATATTTATTTGTATAAGTAGCACAATAAGAAAGTTTTCAGTGGGAGCAAAGGTTAATAGCGTATGGTGTGCTTCAACCAATCGCAGACCCGCGGGGTCGTGACCCCGTCCAATGAGATAGGGCGCCGCCCGCCCCTCGTCACTCCAGTGCTTCACTGAAAAATATAATAACGATCTACAAACAGTACCCGCAAAGCCTTATTGGTTCAACGGTGTAACCACGAAGAGTTTAACGACACCTCTTTTTTGTGAAGTCTCTATTCTACATATATGACAAGATGTCTGTGTGCATAAGAATATTAATAAATATAAACCAAAACTTGTAAAAAGATTACTACACTGTGCCATTTATGGAGTATGTTCATAACCAAATTGAACTAAAGATCGCTGTTCCAAAAGGAAGCTGTGTGATAATTAATATATAGGAAAAAAAACTTGTAGAATCTTTAGATACATTTATTCGAATGGCACCATAACTCATATAGATTAATTCTAGCAAGAAATCTAGCGAGCAACTAGAAAAAATAAATACAAACTGTTTTAAAATAAATAACCTGAATTAATTAAAATATATAACATAATTGAGCAGTGGTAGCCCAACGGTGGAGAACAGAGACTGGCGATCATAGGTCACGCGTTCGATTCCTGAGATACACCTCTTCTTTAATTCACACTTTGTGCATTATTTATATAGGATTGCCACTACTAAACAAGTTTCCATGGGATAGGCAGCAGCATCCTCTGCGCACCACAAAACCACATTGCGATCGCCAGATCGCTTGTCAAACATGGCGATTGTGGTAAATTCCACCTTAGATAACTGTGTGTAGTACATTGCTTTGCAATAGGGTTCTATATGCTAAAATGACAACGACTAAACAAAATAAATCAATATCGCAAGAATACTTGCCTTTATATATCCAGTTGGTTACAGAAGATTTAAAGAACGAAAAGATATATAACTAATATATATTGGTATCATATTTTTTAGTTCTAAAAGTTAAAGTATATAGTTCGGGTAATATGTGCGAAAAAAAGAAAAAAGTATTTAAGCATGTAATCACGAATACCGCAGTATTTCAGGAACCTTTAAAAAAACTTCAGAAAATAAGGTCAGTCACTGCCAACATAACATAAGTACACTAATCAATGTTCACGATGTGAATGTTTTAGTTCCTTTCCATTTCAACAACATAATTTATCTAAAATGAAATACTATATTACACCTTAAGGCGACTAATGACGTATTATTTATATACCCGAATTTATACAGTTAAATAAAAATAATGAAAATATTACATACACATAATAAATACAAGAAATTAAAATAAACTTGTAACGTCTAAATTTCGTGTTCTGTTCGGAAAGTTAACAAATCTTCTATGGCTCTAAGTGTACACTAATACATTAAAGTTTAACTATATGTTATAGAACTACCTTTTTTTGGTTTTAAATGTAAAATTAAAAATATATTTTTAACAAATCTTATAGTATTTAAGACTTTTGAGTTGATCGAAATGGAACTTGGTTTGTTGACACATTTACATGAGTAATGACATAACGACAAACATTGCTGAATAAATAACGATTCAAAATTGCGTGTAAATGGCTTACATAAAGTTATTCTGAATGTGAATTCTTTCTGAAACCGTTAATTTAAATGGCGTACAGTACCCGGCGACAAACATTGCACATCGACCTTTGGAAAGAGACAATCTCTCTGTCCTACACTACCTATGTAACGTTTTGTCAGTCGTGCGACAGAGATAACGTTCTACGTAGCCGAAATTAGTCGATTGTCTCTTTCTAAATGTCGGTGTGCAATATTTATCGCCGTGTACTGTACACAGCGAATAGGCAAGACATGCACACTTTAAAATATTTTACACGTATAACAAATCGCACTGGATATAATAATGTTGTAAAGCATTCATGTCATCGGAAGAGTTTTGGTTGAATGTTCACTTTATTTAATATTTAACGATAAAATAAATCTTTTCACTGATATATGAAAGATTAAACTTGTGTAATATATTAGCTTAATTTTGAAAGAAAACTCTGCAAAAATCTGTGTAAGTTAGTTGACCTAATACCGAAGGCTCAAGGTGAGGCAGTCCGGCGACGGGAGGGAGAGGAGAGGGGAGGCTGCCTGTGCCCGTGTATTGATTTTCAGGACGCGCAAGACAACAGGTTTCCGTTCCTTACTTTACGATCTCGCAAAGCGCTTATCTCTTAGTTAAGATTATTTTTTACGAACACTATTTAAATATTCTATTTCAAATATATATCTGGCTGCGTACATAACTACGGAGTTAAAAAGAAAAAAATATACATTTATTCATATGTTTCAGTCATGTGAAAATATCGATTTTAACACCGGTTTCGATATTTAAAAATTTGATAATGTCGTTTAGATTTATTTAATTATTTACATAGGTAAAGTCAAAGATAATTGCGCAAACAGGTTCTTGTCGTTTTCTTTAAATTAAAAGAAATCACACTTACAATTCTTCCTTCTTCGTCTTCTTCTTCTTTCAGCCGATATACTTTCATTGCAATGAACTCCACACATTTAGTGACTTGCCGTGACCATTACTATGTAGTCAGTCTACGTAATGGTGGGCTTACTAATTAGTGATATTTTGACACAAAATTAGATTTTCATACAACTAAAAGCTGATTACGGGCAGCATACGACCTTCAACTCGTAAGATGAACAGACAAACTTGTCAAATTTAAAAGAAGGCGTTAGATGGAGGATGCTTCCAACCGGCTCTATGGTAAATATATGGGGTAGGCCTATATACAGCAGTGGACGTGCTTAGGCTGATATAGTTAGGATGACGATAAAAAGTATATGACGTCATAAAAAGATCACTAACGGGTCAGACCGGCTTGTTTACTATATGTCTAAGCTTGGTTCATGATATTTTGTGTGTGTCGAAATCCACCAATAGTTACTGCTGAAGTCTTCTATTTACAAACAGCAGTGTTATCAAGAACTATACTCACATACGTATATATATATGTATATATATATATATATATATACGCATATGTGTGTGTGTGTGTGTTTTCTAATAAAATACATATACATAGCAATTATTGTTTTCACGGACATAGACGAAGATAGACAGGAAAATAAATGAATTTTCTTTGAAAGCTTAGTTTGAAAATGAATTAATTAAAAAAACTATTAAGAGTACTTGACTGAAACTTTTCCAACTTTTTGAACCATTTTTCCATGGAAGATATTTAATGTGACTCATTATTCTCTCTTATTTGGACTTTACTTAACATATTTGTATACTCTTATATAAACGTTGAAATACAATAATTAACTCGAGAAATAGTTAGCAATTATCAATAATATATATTATGAAAAACAAATGAAAACGAAATAGTATTAGTGCTGCCGGGAAAATTGAAACACTTCTGAAGCTATGTCTTTTTAAATTATTATTGAATAATTATTCGTAATTGCTAATGAATATTCTTTAAACATAAATAAAAACTTGAATGATTTTCAAATAAAATCGTTTTTGAATTTTCATTTGAAATATCCTGTATCATACGATTCTAAAAGAGTCCGCATAGCACCGGCACATATGTAAATACTTCAAACGGACCTCCCGACAACAAAACTAAGCAAAAATAAAGAGTAAACAGCACGGAGTGCAACCCTCATTAGCGGGGTGCACTGAAAGACCTCTGCGGTACTCCGCCTTTGATCTAACCGGCTCGACGGAATGGGAGGGTAGATTTAAAAATATACCCGGATACGTGCATACATAGTACGTTTATTCAGACGTTGTTTATAAGACTTACGCAGTAAATGACGCAGTTAACTTTTTAAGTAAAGCATATTTGTGTTTGAAATTAGAATACATAGTACACAGAGTATAACTCATAGAACTGAATGATGATTTTCAATCACTTCACGCCGAAAGATCGAGGCTATGATGGGTCTGTCGCTGTCCGCATCTGACTCTCCGCGACTTTGACTATATCGATAGTGACGGTGTAACATAACTCCTGAAGATGCCCCGTGGAGGGTTGAAACACGTGTTGAGTAATTTGACGGTGGCGGTTGTGTGATTCGCATTGTTTGCCGCATACGCATTTATCAGCAGGCTGGCGGGCGGTGCACTTTATTGCACGACTACCACTGCATGTGCGGAAGTGGCTAAATATTTGTCCTTTTCTTACTTATATCGATAGTCCTCTTAACAACTCTACCCACTACCACAACCGGTCGCAACTCGAGAACCTTCAGGGCCCAATGACTTTCGGCGGTCCAAATGATGCCTTGCTCACTGTCACTTTAGACGTGCAATAATACATTCTAATATTCGAGATACTATTGTGACTTTGGTTCTTCTGCGGATGTTCTCATTTTCCTCACAGCGAAGCTCCAAGCAGAGCTCTCTACATTGTTCTTTAGGTGACCTAGCGTCTTCTTATAAAGCCCACCGTCCGCGAACACGTTTTGGACCGCTGATTTGACACATCACTATTATTTCAAAGTAAGAAAATAACAAGCGGCGACGGACTGAGCTCACTCTGTGTTTGGCACTAATCGGTGTAACATAGCTCCTGAAGATGCCCCGTGGAGGGGTGAAACACGTTTTGAGTGATTTGGTAGTGGCGGTTGTGTGATTCGCATTGTTTGCCGCGTGCGCATTTATCAGCGGGCTGGCGGGCGGTGCATTTCGTTGCACGACTACCACTGCATGTGCGGAAGTGGCTGAGTATTGGTCCTTTTCTTACTTAGGATGGACTTCCGCGAAGTAACGCCTGATTCCATTAAATATTATTTCAAAGTTCTTAATAGAAGATTTGGGTGTCGTTAATGACACGGAAAGTGCGCAGAGCATAAGTATTTTAATATTTATTAAAATACCATAGAGTATATGACGTTTGAATAAGTACCTTAAAGATAAATGAATATGTAACGACTATAGAAATGTATTATATGACATAATAGTATACTATTCTTGTGTTATGTTATTAAAGCACGTGTGTAATAGGAATATAAAGCGTCGTACCATTGAAAAAGAACCTTGATTTTTAAATAAAAATTAAATCGAAGACTTACATGAAAGTATTTTTTTCATTCATTTATCAATTTTGTTAAACTTTTACTTAAAAAATATAGTTTATAGAGATAGTGTGGCAGAGAGAGTGTGAGCAGAGTATAGTTAAAAATAAAGTTAAAAAAGTTGACGATTAATAAGAGTTCTGCTTAAAATTCCAGTATTGCAAAATTGAATTTTAATGTTATCTCTGTTTTAAATTTTATTGTATTGGATAAAGGTTTTGGCAACTTTTTAAACCATATCGAATATATTTTTGTGAAGCCTTGTATACTATTTAAATAAACATTTATGTAAGTAAAATTACTGCTTAATTATCGCAACGGTTTAAAGTCTTATTGGCTTCTGTAATTTTATTACCTTAGTATATACTTCGTTTGATAAATCTATATATGTACGCATTAATGGTTCAAGGAATAGTAAATGAATAGAGAAAGAAAAATAAATTAGAGCAAAAATAAACCAAACCATTCCTGGGGAGACATTGGATGATGGCCGATTTCAACCAAATTTTAAATTTATACAGGAGGCCTATGTGATGTTGATTGCTGAAGTCTTTTTTTAAACCTTTCCCTTTCAAAATAAGTCACAGTGAGGATATCCAACTCTCAGCGCTATATCACCTGGTATCGACAACTTGCATGGTTATTCAGATTCCGAAATACTTTGTTGACACACTTTATGGTGCTGAAAAGAGGTATAATTATATTTTGTATTATTATTTTGTATACAATTATAAGCTCTTTACCTTTATTAATATTTATAACAGTAACTTATCAAAATTTTTTGATCTCGTCTTATAATATTGTTATGTTGTAACACGGTGTAGACCATGGATGTACAGACCGCGGCCCGCCGGTCGAATACTGGTGGCCCGCCGACAGCAAAAATAATAGTGTCGTACATCCGAAAAATATTGAATTCTAATTATTATCAATTTCTTATTGTCTTTCCATCCATCAGTGCATTTGCCCGAGTGGCCCCTAGTCTTAATAAGTCTGTGCAACCATGGTATATACAGACTAGGTGGACTGAAGTCATAGTCAAGTTACAAGGAGTCGTTGGACATTGGCAGCAAAAGACGAGTCATTATGACAATAGTAGAAGATCTACGTCCTGCATAGGGCGTCTATCGGCTTACACAATGATGATGGTAAATATTGAACATACCTTCAACAACCTATTACTGAAATTATTTTATTTGTGCTCTATACCTGCAGTCTATATCTATATTGACGATGCAATTAAACGTATAACCATAAACGTTTACAACATCGATGTTAATCAAACTGGAGCAGCACAAAAGCGCAGTTAATTATCGGGATTGAACCACAAACCCCACTGAATTAGAAGCCGACGTGTCGTTTCGACCGGCTCTGCAAACATTGACTCGCTATGCTTTCACGGCGTGCGCGAAAACTTCCGACTTGCAACAAATTTAATTTTAGAGTATAAATAAATGTCATTATTATTTACACAACCTTGTATAACCAAACAACCTTGTATAATATTTTATTGTATTTATTATTTTAAATATTATTATTCGGGTTACATTTATAGAGTGCTTCTTGTCGATACAATTTGATCTGAGAGTAAAGATCTGTCTTAAAGAATAGCTTCGTGAAAAATGGATTGTCACTACAAGTATTTTACATAGTCGAGAAATGTATTAATGAATATTAATAAATAAAAGAAACAGAATGATGTACGTAATGCTACACGATAAGTTTTCTATACTTTCCTCTAGACTTTTTAACATTTATAATTCATTTGTTGGAAGCTATGTACGGTTTCTCAATATGTCTCTGTCAAAGTCTATTAAATTATGAAGTAATGATATTATATATAATAATGAGAGCTATGCTAGAAGTTCCGCTGCGAGATTAAATCCGATATAAGGACATCCGCAGAAGAACTAAAGTCACGTAGCTCCAAGAATTGCTGGTGTGAAGTGACAGTGGACGAGGAAAGTCGCTCTTGTAATCGATGGCGACCAGAAGTTGGTACGAGCGTCGTGAGTAGCCGACTAGGTGAACAGTGGATATAGTTAAGGTCGCCGGAAGTTGCCGGATGTGGGAAACGCAAGACCGGTCATCCTGTTGATCTTTGAGGCAGACCCTAAGCCTTGCAGCGATTTTATCGGCTGTAAAGAAAAAGAAGACATATAATAAACATAAATTAAACAATAACTCGTAAAAACGTCTGTTATTGCGTAAAGGAATTTTCAATTAATTTTTCGTCATGACTATTGTCAGATAAAAATACAGTTACAAACAAGTCAATCTTATTCTTGTTTCTATCATATTGTATTCTTCTGGCACTTTTATCAAAGCACACACAAGTGATCACCAAGCTTTAAATTTACAAAAAGGGAATCTTTGACCCTGCGAAATATCGAAAAACATAACTGTTAACTATAAGGCTGTCACAGTTCTTTAAGTAACAAATTAGATGAAGTCCAAAGTCACAGTGGTAGCACGTCACATAGCAGTCCGGCTCCTAATTGAACGCGACATGTGCATACACGAGCTATATTAATTAGGACTGCGCAGCGCCGGGTTAGGCCGATTGATTGCGTCACTGAAACTATTGTTTGCGGAACTGTACACCGGTTTGTAGCAATTTAAAAGCCTAATATCGTTCCCCGTGATGACAGTCGTGTAAGAAATTTTACGTTCATTTTCAAGGACATGATTTACTACATCTATACTTACTTACTCCGCTGGCTCAGTGACCCAAAGTGGGTCTTGGCCTCTGAAGCGAGAGACTTCCACTTTCCTCTATCTCGCGCCATCGTCTGCCATTGGTTGACATTCAATTCGCGCAAGTCTGCCTCAACGCGATCGATCCAGCGATACCTGGGTCTACCCACTGGTCTTCGACCCCTCGGTTTTTCAAGGTACGCTACCTTCACGCTCCGATCCGATCCCATTCGCTCCAAATGACCAAGCCAGCGGATTTGTTGAGTTTTATATTCGTCAATGATATTTGGCTGTGCTACTAAAGTCTCAATACTACATCTATATATGGTCATATCTTATTAGTCTCTTCTGCTGCCGTTTTAAATTATTTTCATATTGCAGTAACGGATACATATCGCCTGCAGAAATCCAGATAACTTAGACAAACAACTGATTGTAGGAGGAGGTGAATGGTAAATGTTCACGGGAAAAATCACTTACTTATCCTCTGTTGATGTTGTTTATGTTAGCCCGGGGGCTTTTACAGCCTCATCGGTGCTGAGCTCACGGAGCGGAAGGGCCTGTGAACTTAAAAACTTAAAAATAAAAAAAGCAGGTTGGGCGCGTACCAGTTTCGTGAAGACGTTCACACGTAGCAAAGCGCTCTACCCGAGTAGAGTTGTTTGGTGTTTGTGTTGTGTGTATGCAACCTGGGATGGCAGCGTGGACCACAGCTGAGCCAAGGAGAGATCCAGATCCAACCTTAGTTCGCCTAGACTGTTCGCGGTTAGGGAACGGGCGGTCGCGCCCTAAAAACGGGTGTTGTGCTTAACAGCTATGAGAAAGATCAACTACCCGCTGGTTTGATCAGGTAAAATTAATGACTGGACTCGTCTACTACACAGTACTACTGCCCTGAGGAAAGCAGAGGGTAGGATTGTATGGAAAGAGCTTCGGCATTTCAAGACATACATTACCTTGTAAAATAAAGAAAAGACAGAAGAAGTCGTAATAAAACACAGTACTCGTGGCCTGTTAGTCAAAGAAGCTAAAGGATCTCCGATGATTACTCTGAGTTAACTCCGTGAGAATACATAGGGTAGCCATTGAATATAGCGTCAGGAAGAAAAGCTATTACCCCTGTTTGTCTAGCGATGGTGAAGTCACAGCGGTAGAGGAATCTCCTTCATCGCTTTCACAACAAAGCAACACTGATGAAGTAGCGATGTGTAAATTGCACTACTATTGTATTGAGGATGGAAGTAGATCTGGTCTTCAACATACTGAATTGATCTCGTTAACGATATCTTTAAAAGATCTATACACGAAAGGGTATTTAATACTTATGTAGTATAAGTATTAAATTTGGTACTTCTGAACGAGACATCGCTTCAACAAATCGCACTCAAACGGTTGTAAATCGGATATGGGAGCGAACGGAGTGTCGATAAGTGTCGGATGGAACCCTTCATTAACAACGACCAATATAACTAGATCCATTGAAGTACATACAAATTCACTGACTCTCTACAGCGAGTATACTAGGAAGGTAACGGGCGGAGGTCGTTGACAATGGTTTTAGATTACTATACGAATGGTGGACTCGTCAAGTGGCAGAAAATCGTATTACTGTATGAGTAACATTCCAGGGATATAATGTATAACATTTTTGTTGTGATTATTACAGTATAAGACTTTGAACAGTGCATAGGTATTTATCTAAACTAGATATAGCCAGTAAATAAAATACGGAATGGTTGAAAATGTTAGGAATAATTGTAGTTCAATGGGCGAATACATAGTTCACTTGCAGTCAATTATTTTATAGTATACTTTATTAAAAATCAACGGTATAAAAGATAATAAACAACGAAGTGAAAATTGACCAATAATATGCATTTATAAAATTCGTATTACTGCTTATGTAACATAATCAAAAAATTAATGGTTTTTTACTATCTATTCCTGCAGATTTTATGCTGCCAGAAGTTATTTGCCACTGGAGAGATTTATAACCAATATTAAAATTACTATACTATACAGTTGTTAATGCGTGGAATAAAATGTTGTTGATACTTACACAGGAAGTTAAATATAGTAAAGCACTCTTTATAAAACTATATATGTAAATCAACTTTTGAGTTTCTCGCCGGCTCCTCTCAGCAGAACTGCCTTTCGAGCTGACGGTAGCTTCCTGTAGGGAAAGTAATGACGGCATCTTATGTTAAATGACGATACGAAAGTGCTTGTAACAACCTATTCGAGTGAAGGATATTCTTTTTCTTTCGCATTATTTTACTAAAGAGTGATTATTGATTATTAGCTTTAAAACTCTTTACTGACAAATGTTTACCTTACTGTATCATGATGGCAATGTTAAAAACACACCATTAATCCTATCCGTGATATACTAGACCTAATGGCGTGTTTAACATGGATAGATAATTTTTTAATTAGTGTATGAAGCTATAGTCATTGGATTGGAGAGAGAACTTCTTTATAGTAAGTAATTTGACTTAGACAGACACTACATTGAGTGACAGGCCGCGGTCCTTCTGGGCTTTCCCCAGCAGTCCTATGCCCACGGCATAGACTGTCTTATATAACAAGATTTTATCATATAATATATTTTATAGTCATTATATACTCATTTATCTTAAGTCATGTATTTAAATTAGTAAAGAAATATTTACTAGACCTGCGATTTGTTTCTTTATTCTTTCTGAGGCAAGGGAGGCAAATCAGTGTAGATATTTTCATTTATTATTATTAATTATAATATATATGCTATATATATATGTATTTACACGTTAACTATCCGTGATTTATACTTGTTTCATACTATGGTTGTCTGGAAGAGATTGTCTCATTTGATAAGACCGCCCATTGTACTTTTTTAATATGATGAAAATTTGTATATATTTATCTAGTGTATACAATAAAGAATATTAAATTAAATTATATGTCATGTACTCTTTTTTATTGTAATAAGATTGTTATACACTTAAGTGCTCTGTAGTGCCCACTATCTGAATTTTTTGAAATAGCTGGCCGCTACGATCAAAACACTTTTGTGCTAAATAATTCTTGTTCGTTCAAATTAAAATTTGAACGCCGATTTGAATTTTGACGCCATTCATATAGTCGCTGCCATTGCGTTAAGATAGAAGTTGGTAATTGTAATATCTGTAACTCCCTTCCACCCGTATTTACGTATAGTGGTGACTTTGCCATCAAGAAGGAACAGAGACATACACAGGTAATAACTTACCTCCGCAAGCTAATGGCGTCTGTACCGTCATATATAGCCATGTTTATCGTTTATATATATTATATCTATTTGTTTAATTTACTCATAATTAATTTATCTGAAATTACGAATGTATTAACAAATATCTATTGCCTCGTGTAATTAACTATCGTCTTATTTGCCTATGCCATATGCCCTATGTCTATATTCCCAAATCGTGTATAAAGAAATCTGAAATAGAAATCTTAAATCAGGCACAATCAGAAGTTATTTCAAAAATCATGAATGCGGTTGGGTATAAAGATTGGTGAGGACTGTATGGCCTCTCTAATAAATGATGACGGGACCAGGCCAGCGCAGAACACGGTTTAATGCAGACGCAATAAATAGAAATAAAAGTAAAAATCTAATTCATTCTAGGTTAGGTAACAAAAACAAAAAAAATAAGATTAATTAAAAAGAAAACAAAATGGAATAATTGTAAATACTAAAACAGTAAAATATGCGTTTTAAAATAAATAAATAAATGAATAAACTGTAATAAAAGGTATAAACCGAAAATAGAACTAAAAAAATGTAATGATTAACGAAGGAGGTGAAGAAAGAACGGCATTGAACGAAAGGGAAAGGTAGAAGAATATAGAATGAAAGAAGAAGAGTGAAACATCATAAGAGGAATGACAGAAGAGCGCAAAAATAAAAAATTAAGTTAAGATATATTAAAAGAAAACAAGGACCCTGCCCCTAAAATCTTATCTAGGATACGATAAGAACCTAATATCGGGGGCCATTTTCTACGTAATAAATGCTAATGTAACTCAGTGCACGTTTTATTTATTCTTTTTATCGAATTATAGCGGTAATATATCACAGAAGGTGACTCAGAACGTAATTCATGTCATGGTTCAATTGCATCAATCATTTGTTTTAGTGGCAAGTAAAAATTAAAAAAAGTGTAATGCATGTTAAAAACAGTTCATTCTATTCTAGAATGTTCCACTAATCTAAAAATGGATCAAAACGTTTCATTCCATTCGACCTCTCTGATAGCGGTAAGTGGTTTTAATGTAATGCTCTCCCGAACGAGACATAAAAACGTAAGTTTAGGGCAACTGATCGCCCACAAACTACGCTGTAAAATCATGTAGATTAGACTCGTACACCGTTCAGTAATTAGTTCCGATTAATGCGTATGACAGATCTCGAAAAAAAGTAAAAAAGTCCAGGACTACTTTTTCAATTAATACGCGTTTTAATATTATTAAACAAAGTTTTAACCGTCATATAAACAAACAAACTTTACATATAGAACACAATAATATTTATAATTTAATTAGTAAAAACTAAACATCATCTTGAAATTGGCGCCATCTTGTTTTGCGTTAATTTTTGGTTGAATTTATTATTCAAGTTTTTCAGTTAAGACAGTGACTGTAAATTACAAAAGACTCTGAGAAGGACTTTTTATTTTATTAATAAAGACAGTTTCCACTTTCTTAAATCATCACATGTGTTAGTATATTAAGTATTACGTATAGTATTTAACTTAAATTACAAAGGTTATGCAATACGATAGATTAAGACATAAAGAGTCAAAGAAATATATAAAAACAAGATGGAAGAATACAGTAGAATGTAATATGAAAATTTTATAATAAAAATTCTCAAGATTTTATAGTTGGTGTTTGTAATAACTTGCTGTGTTATTTTTTATAGAACGCATTAAGGTTTTTTTTTTCATTTTATAAATTTGACATGTACTATATAATTATATAAAACAAACTAATGTGGATGTAGAACCCTAAAATACAGGTGTTGGAGTAACACGTCTTATCTTTAAAATATTACAAAAAGACTGCCTACTGAGCTTACTTCTGAAGCAAACGCAACGGCCATAAGTCAGCTAGCCTCTTGTACTTAAGATAAAGTAAGTAATTAAAAGGCTAAAAATAGTATAACAGTCCGAAGTCCCTTTCCGAACACTATTTAGATAAGATTAGGATTAATTTTCGTGTATTCGTAATTAAAAAGCAAGACCTCGGTTTGTTGCCCGCTAATCTTGTTGATTTAAATATCAAGGGACACCGTTCATTGGAGGCTGCAATGAAATTTCATTATATAAATATTTAAATTGTATTTTTTATTGGAATAGTTTTAATTGGAACATGGCGTGGTGGGTGGTCGACGCAGTCTATTTTAATTTGGTTTTGACGCAATCTGATAGTTGAGATATTTTTTTTTCAAAATTTTTGGTCTAAAAATTACTTTTTTTGTACACAAATATGTACATTACAATGGCGTCTTGTTCTTCCTATTTATAGTTAAAACGTTAATCTGAGTTTCATTCGTTTATCTAGCACTAATGTTTTTAAATATCGATTGTATTATTGCGCTCTTAGAGAAAATATACTTGCAGTAAACTTTACGTAAGTTATCTGAGTGTATAAAAATATGAATAAATCTAAAAGAATAGTGATGTACGGTTAGCATTAAAAATAAAGGTTAGCTTGTTATATATTTCAATAGACTTCATAAAATTAGAATTTATTTTGTGGGCATCTACGGTTTCCACTCTCAAGTGATGTTGGAGAGTTATGTATGATGTAAGAAATCTAAAAGTGTATTAAACAATAACTTAATGATTATTTTAAGTAACATGCTATTATTATTATTGTATAAAAATGATGCATTAATTACACTACCTTTGAAAATAAACTAACCAAAATTTATAGAAGAGAGTCCTTCGTATTGGAAATAAACACATCATTAGTAACCAGATGGTCTCACTGTCGGAACGCGAGCAAAAACCCCGGAATCTATAGGGGCGGAACCACCTGTGAATTCTGCATATCTCACTACAGTGACAAGTCATATACAGCATGTTTGAAAATCAGTCTTCGCCATTCACATAGAAAATAAGTATAATAAACAAGTTTTCCTTTCCACACCTGAACGTGAAAACATGGCTACGAACTACGTTTTGTCTTTTGCGATATGAATGGATAAAAATAAAATTAATATTTATTTACTTCGGGGAACAAAACCATAATAGCTGACTTGTAAGGAATTGAAAAAAAGTTTGTTCATTCTTCATACTACGGTTGTACCAGCCAACAAATTTCAATCCATGAGCCGGGTATGACGGGATATAAGTCACACTTTTGTTAACTTCTCCAGTTTTAATGTTATATTTGTGAAAAAAGGTGTATCCGGGCCTGTAAATAACGAAAATGATAAATCGGAAAACTGTCACTGAAATAGAAGTGTTTAATATTAAGTTTCGTTAGGTGTATATGACAGGATTGGATTTGAATGTGTTGTCCACAAGTTTTTACACATTTTCTAAATTCCTGGTACTATATCATCTTATTTATAACTTAATTTACGATATATTCAGGCCATATTGGGACCATTTGTAATTAGAGATGCAATAAACATGTAAATAAAAAATAATATAAAACAAACAATGAAATTAGGTTGTAAACCTTTTTAATAGTCCTAAATAAATAAAAATAAAATCCTAAAATATTTGTATTTGATTATATTTTAAATCATGCTTCATTATATTCTAATTTCAATTATCCAATATTAATAATTGATTGTTTTAACAATAAACAGTATTCCATTCATAATGACGATATTACATATTATTATTTTCTTTGGATAAAAAGGAACACGCTGTATAAACAATATAACATGACCCCGTGGGAGAACTAGATGCATCATATCTTCCAATACACCAAAATATAACCAGGAAATTGTAGTTTTTCTATCGCATTTGGTATAAAAGTTTTACGACATTACACGTGTATATCAGGCGTGTTTATGCGAACAAATATTAACTGCCTTTGGAGGTATATTTTCTTAGTGGGCTATTCGAAGTCGCCGTTAAGAGATATTTCTTAATTATAACTGAAAAGAATTTTTTTTCAGCCGATAGAAGCCATCTGCAAGGCATGTCTTTCTTAAAGATGTCTATGAAGAGAAATACCATAACCGTTAAGCTTGGCAGGTAGGTTGGTGGTCACAGTGTGGTATTATGGCACGTATATGACCCTGCTGCCCATGATATGGAAATTTATGAGCAGGGGCAATCCCATACGATTACTGCAAAAAGTGTGGATTATAAAAGATTGCAACCCGGGGAAAGAACCCAAGACTTCTTTCGCAAGTCTCAGTCCTTTACCACTGTGCTATCAATGCAAGAGAATTAATAAATTGATCATACAGACACATCGAAAATTTTATGTAATGCATTAATTAACTATTAATATATCGTTATATGTATTTATTACTTTTTATTATTTACTTTAGTTCTAATTGGCTATACCTTGTTGAATATTCAGTATTATTAGATCGGCTACTCCTGGACATAACCTCCTCCATAGGCTTCTAATAAGACCAGTTGGTAGCGGTCTGCATCTAACGTCTTCCGACGACTTTATACATATATATATATTTCGTCGCATATTGTATTGAGAAGCATTTTTAATTTCGGATTATAAGGTTCTGCTGCAATAGTAGTACTACACTAATAAGGATTCTAATAAGATGAATCTTTTGAATGTGAAACTTTATCTCATCCAGCGACTGACAACGACGTTAACTATGTCGACTGCCCACATACAGTCTACCCACTCAGCGTCTACCTGCTCATGGTAATATGTATATATATATATATATACATATCTTCTTTACAGAAATTATTATTGGTCCCTATTTTTATATACAACTGCTATAGTGTTCTAAACACCGGAACATATAGGTCAACAATAACAATTAGTATCAATCGGAATTGGTGAGAATTGATTGCGTGACGTTATCGGATAATTACCCCCGATGCATGGGAATGTGAGGACATTTTTTTTTCCCGGGTAGTCCCCGTTTCCTGGTTCGCGTGATTTGTCGCGGTCGGGCGCGGTCGGCTGCCAGACACCTGTGCCGCCGTTCCCACGCATTCGCAGCCGCGAATCACGTCACGAGACGCATGTGTCCATAGGAGGGTGGAAACATTCAAATTCTATTTCAATCTTACAACTTTCGATATCGATCACTATGCAATTATCACAGTATTAATTAAACTACATGGTTGGTTATAGGTGTAAAATTTGTCATCAAAAACTTTTACACCTATTTTCTATTAACATGTATAAAGCAGGTTTACACATAATAATTAGTTGACTTGAACTTAGTTTTAAATAGTTTACGATTTAAGTTAGGAAATAGTTTAAGAGACTTAAACACTAACAGGCAAAAACGAGAGCCAAAAAAATTTTTTTTTCGGAAATATTTAACGTAATTGTAAAAACAAACGCACGTATTCTAAAACATAGAATCTGATAAAATAAAAAAATTATCACAGCCGTATCGATTAAAAATCTAATATCACTTTCATGTTAGAAACTTATCTAAGTGGAAAAAATTGACAATTTATAATCAAAGTTATAAAACGCTAAACTTATTTTAAAAGATATTGAAGATTGATTATGGGTGGCAAATTTTGTATTTCAAATTCTGGGCAGCATGGCATTGTTATGAAAATGCCTTGAGACATTCTATTATTACGAAATATGCAACATATAGATAGGACAGTTGAGGTAGACCAAACTCAAGCCGTTTGTTCTAAATTGTCTCATGTGCGTCTTTGCATATTAAAGGTAAACTGACAGAAATGGCTTATTTTTTAAAAAACGAATATTTAAACTACAAGAATCTGAGGCAATAATGTCGCTTGATTATTTTGATTTAATTTAGGAATTATCTGATATAGTGAATAGGTATACATCTATACTGTTAAACTTTATTAAAAGATGTGTTGTTTTGGAGTTCTTTGCTTCTTCTTCACAACTTAGACATGAGATTAAAAAAAAAAATTAGTTGATGATCAATGAGAGTTCTGTTAAAAGTTCCAATGTTGAATAAATAATTTTTATCTTTATCATGATCTTGTCAATGTTACTTTTCTCTCACCGCTCGCAAACCTCAGGTCGATCTTGTACTTTCGTACACACTATAGCATCACTATGCCACACAGTAGGAATTGTCAAATGTTTTTTTATTAACAACTTGTCTTAGAAGCAAATGTTTAAGATATCAACACGAAATAATTATGGAGTATCAAAACAGCTTCGAGGAAACCCCCGTAGGCACCGAGTCAGCCGATAAGAAATGTCAGTAGCGCGTAATTTATCGCCTTAAGTTACAATTAATTTTCATATTCGCGGGACTCGTTGTCTTCGCCCCCACAGATTATAATGGATTGTTATTTTTTGATTAACTCACTCGACGCCGGCTGGTGCGAACGCTCCGTGTTTTGTGTATAAATTAAAAAAAAATCATGTCATTTTTTTACTTAATGATAATCATACTTTTTGCACATATTTCATGATATTACAAACTTAATTTTCACTGAAAATACATTAAAAATCGTACTGATGTATTGTAATCTGAAATTCTGTATATCGACTATACAAAACAAAACAAAAAGATTGATGGAATATCCAATTTAAAGTTATTGATATACAGTGTGATTTTGAAACAGGTTACATTGATTTATTTTTTCTATTGGAATGCTATAGACTAATCACTTCAACATTTTAACTATAAATTTAATATGTACTAATATTGACAACGCTTGTTAAATAAAATTATGATTTTGTTGTTTATTATTTTCTAAAACTATTGTTTTTGGTTAGGTTCACCATACATTAACTTAAACCAAATACATACATTTAACACCGCAAGGATTTTACACCTATAACCAAACAATAACTAATTATTAATTACTACTTACTAATTACTTCTAAAACCATCTCTTGGAATCTTAAAAATTCGAATAAACTAGTTTCTGACATCTTTGCAATTTATTCGAATAAGAAGTATTCCTATCAGAAACGAGATCGAATAAGGAATGAGGAGATCTGTAGATGAATGAAAGTAATTGATATAGTCCAGACGTTCGGCAGATTGAGATGGCAATATACAAGCCACATAGCATGCAGAACAGATGGCCGCTGGAGCCTTGTAGAACCTTAACGACGAGAGTGTACACTAGGGAACGACAATCGCTTCGCAGGATCACCCATGTGGTGGACAGGTGATCTTATTAAGGTTGCCTGAAGACGCTAGAAGCAGGCCGCTTTCATAGTCTTATTCCTATTCCTCCAACGTTCTTTTGGAAAGCCTATGTAATGCAGCAGATGTACCAAAATCAAATGATAATGACAACACGAAATGTGCTTAGTGAAGTGTTAAGCAGCAAATTTTATTGTAATTCCGGTGTTATGGAAATTAAATAGTAAATATTATTATTTTATTAGGTAAACAATAGTCTCAATTATTCTAAAACTAAATCAATTTGTTAAGGTGAACATTTTTCTATATGGATATTATTTCAATTAACGTTCGTGCTGTTTATCCTTAATAGGTTTAATATAGTTTTATCTAATTAAATTTTTGATTCCCATACACTGCATAATATTAACTAAATTTGTGAAGAAAATAACTTTAAAATGTAATGGTGATTAATTTTAAAGCAATCATCATCGTGATTACTTCGGCCATAGGAGGTTTACGTAGTAGGCCACCAAAATTGGTCACCAAACACGGTCTCGACACCCTTAGCAAGAGAATCGATTGAAAAAAAAATCACAGGCAAGAAGATGACGAAGAAAAAGAATCCTACAAGAAGAGCTTTTGCACAAGAAACGACGACCAACGGCGGAAGCGACGGCTTTGCATCATGGTCAGGAGGTGCAAAACGTTAAGATTATAAGTAGTAGGGAATATCATTGTGAGGTGTAATACCCATGCACGACTATCTGCTTGCGATCTTCGATTTTGAACCTTGACGCCTCGGCAGCCAACTGTTCTGCGCTCTATGTGACCTGATCACTGCGACCTCAACTTGCTAGTATATTGCATTACAAATTGAATAAATTTGAAAATAAAATAATTTGAAACGAAAATGTTTAAAAATATTTTTTACATTTGTTATAGTTTTAAAAGTTTAAATTCAAAGCAATATAATATCGATATTATTGATGATGAATATTAATAATAACTTTGAAGACTTTAGCGCTCTAAATCTAAATCTAAATTACTTCCGATGTGTAAAGACGTTATTAATGGTAACAAACTTGCTGTGAACTATTTTATGCTTTTCGGTCTCCCGCCCCCATGTCCAATGTCATAGAATTTTTTCCACGACAATTTGCTGCCCACTAAAAGGCCATAGAATTAATTGTTACTAATGTAACTTTCACAGCCGTGTCATCACTGGAATCGCCGTAAGCGTATAATGACTATTGTCACTTTGTACCCTTATAATGAAAAACAAAATTAATATTACTAATAATTAAAATTAATAATAGTTAAAATAGCTCTTATCACAATGCAGTAAAGTTCTTCATTTATTGTAAAAACCGCAAAAAAAGTGTAGTCGATATGATGACTCAATGAATGAATTGACAGCTGCGGTCGGCCATTTTGATTTTGCGTAACAGATTTATGGTCCACCCACGGCATGCGTCCAGTGTCACATTGGATGCGACATGATCATTACAAAGTCTTTATTGACGTTCTTTGTTCAATTATGCTGTATTTAACGCAATAAATGTCTTTTTTTTACTATAAGCAATAAAATAATTTGTTACTTTGACATCACCAATAAAGGGAACCTAACCGCACTTACAGATTTAATTATAAAAATAATATTATGTCCAAATATAGATTACATAATCAACACACAAAAGCAAAACATTTCACGATACTTAATGTAATTTAGTCATTATTTGTATATGATGAATTTAATTCTATATTTATTTTAGAAAGACGAACTGTGCGGGCATTTTATAATTTAAAAACAATGAGATTCTCTGTTAGATATTTTAAAAACAATTGGTATTCTGACGGATGCTTCTGAATAAAAATTTAATGACTTATTATTTAAGCGCAATTTGTTTTCTAAAAATAGTGATAGACACACACGGTAAATAGAAGTGATAAAAATAAACTCTTTTTGTCTAAAATTGTTTTCAAAACAACTAATCTTGCACGAGTTTGATTGTACGGATATATAATAAAGTTTCAATTAGTTTTAAATCTATCGTTATCAGAATATATATTAAATCTTATAACATTAAAGAGTTTTAGTTTTTAGAAATGATTGGAACTCAGTGGACTCCTTGCAGGTTAGATATAATAAATCATGCATCAAAAATGATATATTTAATTAAAAACAGCAACTTTTGAGTTTCCGGCCGACTCTTCTTAGGAAATCAGCATTCCGTGCCGGTGGTAGCTTACTTACCTTCAATTAAAAATCACGATTCAAAAGTTAAAAGCCTAATTGAATAAAGACAATGAATTTGTATAGAAATTGTTGGTTATTTTTCTCTTTTAGGAACATAAGTTTGAAGTTCAATCCGACAAACATTTATATTCGCAATTATTTTTAACTATATGTTATATTATTATGTTTATACGGTATGTTAACTTTCAAGGGTTTAAATAAATGAATACTGACACAGACGGAGAATGACACAATATGTCACTATTCTTTTGTCAGTTTTACCGTTAACCAGCTATTTTTACCTAAATTTCCTATATAAAGACACATAAAGTTATTAAAATTACACAAAAACTCACCTTCATACATGCGCCGTTGAGTCTAACTTCGACTAATGTTATAAGAATAATTCTAATGAACTTCAAACGAATTTGAGTTACATAGTTACGGAATAAAATTCAATTTTGTTCGTTTTCACCATACGCAAACCCCGTTTGAAATTAGTATGGTGAAGTTTTAAGTTAGAAGCGAAATTAATCAGCGAGCACGGACAGGTCTGATTTATTGCACCTGGCAACACTTCACGAGTGACAATTGGGCCCGGCATGGCGTCCGAGTGGGTGGTGTACATACTGTAACGGCTGAGACTGGAAATTATCCGATGTTAACTTAAAAAAAATACATTTCTTTTCTAAAGATTCTAAAACATTAATCTACATATAGGGTGATGGGTAATAGGTGTAAAAGCCTTCAAAGCCTTTACACCTATTTACTATAACATTGGATATAGTGATCGCACTGAAATATGTTATCTTTTTATCGGAATGCGACAAGCTAATAACTTCTGTCAAAACAAAGTCTGTACGGACAGACAGTATTATTTATTCGAATGTTATTTAATTAAAGTTATCATTAAGTTATTAATTTTCTGATAAGTAAATTGACAGCAAATTCGAATTCTTTTTTTTCACTTCATTTAATACCGTAAAGTACATACATTCATACCTTTAAAGATTTTATAACTATGTGCGATTATCCAGTCTTTATAAAAAAAAATTATTACAGATAAACAATTAAATATCTTTGTTGTCTAATGAAAAATAATAAAACATTTCATCATCATTATAATATCACACGTGTGCTACCACGGTCGGTCATATGGCTCGCAATAAATTTCGTATAAGTTTTATTGAACGCGGCCTGTATCCAGTGTTTTCCAATTACCGTAAAAAGATCGTCTGTGCTCCTTGTGAATGGATGGACGTCTTATCTTACCATGGTTGATCTTCGATATTTACCCCTGAACCGTAAGGCACCAGCGGAAATCTGATCTGGGCGCTTTAAAACGCTTTATTGTACATGTATATTATAAAAGTGTTTAGTTTAAATGTTAGTATGTATGTATATGTTTTATATATTGAAATAATCTTAAGTTGATTCAAATATATTTCTTGTGAATCCATATAAAAGCCGCAAAGGCGTGGTCGGATCGTTGAGCTATAATCGGTAAGAATTTCGTTTTCCGTCTTTTGTGTTTGACTTCCGTAAACTCGATGGCTTCGAAGCTAAGGATGACATGCTGTTGGCAGAGACTTATTTTAAAACTTCACTGTTTCTCATACAGGAAGATAATTATCATTTTTGTAGTGATATCTGTAAAACGAAATTATTGAACTGTAAGCGAGTTATGATTATAAAATACGAGCAGAAACATTTTGTTATGGGATGGCTCTCAAAACAAAATTTACGAGGAAATCCATTTATATACTTCAATATATCTATTTGTTAAAAGTCATTTTACCCTTTCAGACGACGAATATCCCCTATTGGACATGGGCGTCTCCTCTTATTTTTCAATAAGATAGCGACCAATCCAGCGTCTTTTGACAACCTTAAATTCAGATTTAAATTAAAAATATATATAAAATGTATTTATTCCAGTAGGTATTGACACACACACACATAGAACATCTCAACTATTTTAACATCATACATAAATAGTAAGCTACCACGGGCTCGAAATGCTGGTCTTCCGTTTTCTCTTTTTAAATTTAACAATGTTAGATTGATACATTATGATATCTTACCTACAAATGAGTAAACTGAGATCTATCCGTTTCGATCAACTAAAAACTCTTGCATGTTATGAGATTTATTAAATATTATACTTTTATTACTAGATTTAAAACGAAAAGTAGGAAGTTATAAGATATCTTGTGGTCTAGGATATCCATGTAAATGAGTCAATAAACTAAGTTCCAGATATTTCGATGAATTTAACAAATAAGGACCCTCAAAGTGCGAAGATGACCACAAGATGCATTTACGCTGGGCTTGGCTGTCTGTGGTCAAAACTCCAGAACCTTAAGGTTTGTCAGTTTTGCGCGCGATGTGGTTTACCTACTGTCACTTCAACTTTCTATTCTATTAAGCTATGTCAGCTAATTTTGCTAGTCGTTAAATAAAAAAAAAATTGCATATATTTATAGAATGCTTCATGGTCACCCTACACCGGAGTCCGCGCCGCAATAGCATTAAGGTGTAACGCAATCCGCTTACCGAGTCCGTCCCTCCCACCTGGGCTCCTTGCCTTCGCCACATCTTCGCCGCGTCCGCGTATGGTTTCCCGCAGGACTTGTCCGGAAATATATATTTCGGTTCAGTTTACTAGCACGTTAATAATATTTATTAAAATATTTTATTTTCTATACATCAATAGCAAGCCTGTCAAATTACACAAAGAGACTTGATTTGACTGAGAATGCCTACACAGTATTAAGTCCCCCATTACGCAATCTGTAAAATAATAAAAGATACGTTGAAGCCTTGTTGATATAAAGCCTTGTTGATATAAAGATTACCATTGTATACCAAGGTAATAACAATAATTCTGAATTTGGTACATATATATACACGAGGTATGATTAATTGTTATTAATAAAAATACAAAATTTTTAAAATGTAATTCATTCAAAAAAAATTCACTGACCAGATGTATATGCCTTATTTAAAAAAAAAAGAAAATAAACAGTGTCAGTATCATGAATACGTTCGTTTTTTAAATTTTGTACTAACATATTATAGATTACTAGCTGTTCCCGCAAACGTTGTTTTGCAAAAAAAATTAAAGTTTTTAATTAACATAACAAAAAAATAAAAACCAAAAATTTCGATAAAAAAAATAAAATTTTTTTTTTAAGTGTGAACAACCTTTATCACTTAGGGGTATAGAAAATAGATAGTAGCCGATTCTCAGACCTACTGAATACGCATATTAAATTTGATAGAAATCAGTCAAGCCGTTTCAGAGGAGTTCAAGTTCGAACACCGTGACACGAGAATTTTATATATTAGACTAGCTGATCCCGCAAACGTTGTTTTGCAAAAAAATTATTTTTAATTTTCAATTTAAAAATAAGGGTTGATCGTAGAGGGGTGAAAATTTAGGGTTGTATGTATTTTTGTATGTTGTATCATAAAAAAATAAAAACAAAAAATTTCGACAAAAAAATAAAAAAAAATTTTTAAGGGTGAACAACCCTTATCACTTAGGGGTATGAAAAATAGATAGTAGCCGTTTCTCAGACCTACTAAATACGCATATAAAATTTGGTAAAAATCGGTCAAGCCGTTTCAGAGGAGTTCAAGTTCACCGTGACACGAGAATTTTATATATTAGATATACCCTAGATATTTACAATAGACCTTGATAAATCTTTCTTTTTTGTATAGCAAAGACATAAGTAATAGATACAAACGTATACAAGATAGTTTCACTTAGTGATTTAAATCACTATTACACATTTATTAAAAAAAAATTCTTCTTCAACATTTATAATTTGTATTATTCATTCATTTATAATCTGTATCATTATCAACATTTATAATATATTGATTTTGGTAAAAAAGTATTATGTAGAAAATTTAAAATTAAAAAAAAACATCATAAAATGGCGGCAAAACGTTAGGGCGCGTTTTAAAAATTACAACATCGATGAAATGTGGCAGAACTTAATTAGGTAACTTAATACATCATTAAGTGTAAGCGGCTGTGACCTAGACCTCACTACTATTTCTCAAAAACCGCCATTACGCGTGAAATGCAAACAAACATAGTAACACCGGTGCTATGGCAGACTAATGGCGGGGATCACCTCGACCTTCCGTTTCCTGCGCCCGTTTTTTTTTTTTAATTAACCAAGGAAATTTCGATTTTATTCCATCGTCGTAAAGACTGATTTAGTAAGACAATAAAGGAAGTGCTTAGCATTGCCGACTTGAATATTTGTAGACTATAAATAAACGGAAGGTGTTTCAGTAAATTAGAAATGTTGCGCTGAGTGACGTTGTATGCAAAAAAAGTTTTTCTTTTTATGTGTCTATATCAAGCCATCTCTATTTATAAATCTATTATAAACAATATTAAAATATGTTGAACGAAATTTGAATTTCCTATTTGCTAGCACACGTGTAACAATTTTACTTTATAATATACTCGCATTACACTGTGGCATTAGTTAAATAAACTATGATCTAATTAAATGGGCTATCAAGTACTACAATAGGTATTTCAATTATATTGATTTATGTAAAGATAAAATGAACAGGTTATGATTATTACTTTAAAAAAAATAAGCTTGACGTGAGTAGATAAATACTAAACTTAGCACAGGTAGAATCTATTCAGAACAGGCTTGAGGAGTGTACAGCTTAGGATGAGCAGCGCCGAGAACTCACCGGCTTGGTGAGGAATGGTCTCTCGTCCTGTCTTCGTTAGGGTGTTGGTATAGAACGAGCTATCATAGATCGCTGGTATAACCTACGACAAAGTTTTTCTTTCGTTTTTTCTTTCTTTTAGTTCTACGACAAACGCTGCAAAGGGCTGCGCAGAGAAAGAGAGAGAGAAAGAACTTCTACTCTCCTCATCCGCAGCCGGAGGCTTGGAAGTCGAATGAGGTTACATAGCGTCCTTCTCTTACTCCTATAACAAAGCCGCTGAATGCGGGGTGATCCACCCCACATATCCTGGCTCAGCGCTGGGGTGCAAGCTTAATCTCGTGTGGTTATGATAACAGATGGTGGCCTGCAGTTCAATCCTAATAAGTTGAGACCCCTTCATCTAAAACTACAAAGAGACGCCGGATCTCTAGCCACTAAAAGACCGTGTGCTTTTAGTCGGTATGAATCCGACATTACCCTTTCGTTGCCCTATAGGGGAGGAGTATTCTACGAAGAATTTTTCACTACAAAAAAAGCGTTTTCTTGTTTTTATATTAAACAATGATAGGTGATTCATCTTCATTATTAAATATAAGAAATGGTTATCGATATAAAAAGCTGATGCTATAAAATAAATAAAAGCTGACGATATAAAACTGCTTTGGTAATCATGTTTGATAAATTTATGTACATATTTTTATATGTATGTCTGTTCCAGCACCTCTATAAAAATATTAAGTACTCGTTGTTCAAATAATTTTGTTTTTATATAATTTATCAAAAATCATAGATCATATCATTTTTTATTTCATTTGTCATATAAACATCAGAAAATGAATAAACATTGAAACTATTCGATAAGATTTTAGACTATATTATTACATTAATTGCAGAAGCAACTCAACACCCCACCGGTAAACACGTGCAACTTCCTGCGGACATCGGAGACCACTTCCAGCCACACTTACAACTTCATTAGGGATACTCAAGTATTATTGTCTATGGTACCTTTATCGTTGTTTTGGACGAAACTGACTTCTCTAAGTACAATATGTACAATATACAATTTTGGCAATATACCATATACTATTTATACATGATAAATATCACACTTATAATCTAATTACGTATTAAAACTATATATAACTATATAGTTATATATAGTTATATATACTATATATAACTATATATAACTATAACTATAAACATATTCCTAAAACATTATTATCATCATATCAGGTAATAGGGTCCCACTGCATGGCATAGACCTCCCCCAGTGTAACCATGATGAAAGAGCCTTCTCTGTATCCAGCGAATTACCGTTAACTCTCGACTTAACTATGGCATCAGTCCACATAATGCGGACTTACCCACGTCTTTGTTGTTCCACAGCCATCACTCCAGAACCTTTCGGCTCTAATACCTGACTGGTTGCACAAGCGGTGGGTACCATTCACTCCCACATAAGACGTATCTCCTCTATAATCCTATATAGGAAAATAAATACATAAATTACACATATATATACAGAATGATTGTTTACAGATGTAAAAGCTTTAAAGGGCTTAATTAATAGCTCATTTGCTGTCAATTAATTTATTTTTTTATTTTTCTGTATCCAAAAAATAAATATAATTATTGTTTACAATTTTTTCCTGTAAATTTTGTACTCCTGGAAATTATTACCTTTTGGCATTCTATTAGGAAATAGAAAATTATGTAACATATTTCAAAGAATCGTTTTGTACAGATTGATTGGAAATAGGTGTAATATAAAAAAAAAAACTTTTGACGGTTTTTTGCTGACAAATGATACATGAAGTACATTTATCCCTAAAAATCTTATAACCAATCACCTGTATACTACAAGTATACTTATGCTGAAATTTGGATAGCGTGTGTTCCGAAAAGAAATCAAATTTGCTTTATAATTTGTAGAAGATAACTTTGAATTTGTTTTATAATAAGTGTAGAGTAATACTCCAAAATCTCAAAACAGCGTCAATAATGCACAATTTACACGTATATTTTTGAAAAATGTATTTATTTTTAATTATTTTAAAAAGTCGATGACTGCTGTAGCCTTTAGGTTCTGAAATAAAAATCACAGACCGGCAAACACAACGTTAGATGTCCACAAGATGATCAGACGTTAGGTACAAACTTCTTTTAACCTGTCTTTTTGGTAGTAATGATTTAAAAAATTATTTAAATTTAACATAACAAGGTGAAATGAATCTCTCTGTGGTCACGATATAATAGTTATGTTTCTAGGTTGCATATATCAAGTCACGAATTCTTATGAATTAAGATAATAAACAAATCACATTATTCGTACAGTCCACATCGCAGACGACAGTGAAATGTTGGCGCCATGTTGGAATTCCATTTTAACTAATATATTGCTACCACCTCATTATGCTTTTAACATTAATCAGTTAAAGTGTTAAATTTTAAATTTTTTCCAATCTGTCATGCTTTGTATATATTAATATTGAACACATTTATACGTTAGAAACGAGTATAATAAAATGTTAGACATGTAAAATTATGTTTAGAAAAGTCGCTTCAGAATGTGAAGTTAAAAAATATGAAGATTTCTGTTTAGTAAAAGATTTAAATTTATAGGTTATAGTGCAACGATCTTTAAGAAATCAACACTATATGATTTCAGCCGAAAGATGCCCACTACTGGACATAGATGTCCCCTCTAGATTTGGAATAGGACCGATTGGAAGCAGTCTGTCTCTGGCGTCATTCACTTTCCACCACCAAGATCTTGTGCCTATCTTGTGGTAGGTCGTCGTAATCTACACTTGTCGGTCCGTGCTCTTCACTAGAGAATCTTAGGGCCCCAGAGAATATATGCCGCGTAATGTGTCCTGCTTGCTCTTTCATTCCTGATACGCTCTATGATCGCGATTTCTCTACGAGATTCTCCGCGGCTATGACGTCATCATATGCAACTTGGTAACATACATTTGTCGAAGACTTTAACAATTACGACATTTTTATTAAATTTATTATTACTGAAAAGTAAGTAAAGTTTGCGATGCAATAGATACATAGTTAAAAATCGCAAATGATGGCGCATGTTAGTCAAAGAGAAAGTGATCCGTGGAAGTGATCTCTTTTGAGAAGACAATGTGTACTTCGTGGAATGCTGAATGGAAAAACATTCGAATTTACTTTTAAAACTAATTAATATAACTGCTTCACAAGTACTCAATGCATCAACAACCGTCATCTGTCAAAATTTACCAAACGTCATAATTTTTTTTTAAATTGTTACTGCTGAAACTATACACTTCCATACGGCCTATACATTGAAATGGGCGTCCATCGCCTGAAAAGAAGAAGATATACATAAAACAAAGCCGTGCTTGTTACATCATTAATAAGTCAAGAACGGCCTTTTTTAGGTTTTTGGATTTGTCTTTGTCTGGAAGAGGATAATATGTATAAAAATATGGTCCTAATTAATTAAAAAATTTAAAGAAAATAGATAAACCATAAACAATAACACCAGAAGCCTCTGCCTTGCAGTAGGTGTTTACTGGCTGGCATGATGGTGATCGATTTTAAAGTCGAACGAAGCTCGCCGTGTCGTACAATAAATAAATATCCTATATTGTGTCGATTGGGTTCGTCGACATGATTGAAATTTTATTAAAATATGTAAAATATGAAAACAAAAACAAGGTTACTTTTTATATAATAATAAATCTAATAAAACCTTCCGTATTCCGTCCATTAAAATTCATAGGGTCTAAGCGCTTTTTTTTAAATGGATTCTTTTTTTAAACGAAACAATTCGTAAGCGAATTCCCGACATAATATTTCCATATATTCGGTCAACGGCATCGAAGTACTTCAATAAGGACACTGGGGAGGTTTTTGTTTGTTTTATTTCCAAACTACACCTTATTCTCAAACAGTTAAAGAAGTGAATTTTATTTATCATGTTTTCGTGTAATATAAAAGTTTGGTAATAGAAACCATTTTACATTTACGGCTGAAATCACAACGTACATGGCGAAATGATCTTTAAATCTTGTACATTTAAATCTATAATCGCCAGATAACTTCAAAATAGTTGCAAAAATAATATGGTATATTTGCAAAAGATTTCAAATAATCGCTAAGATATGGGGGAGTAGTTGAAATGTGCCAGTTTTATGAGCACATTATGAGGGCGTTGGTAGACCGCAGGGTTGTGTTTGAACCTTTTCTGTTATTCATGGTCAGCTATTTATCATAAGGTTGTTTAAAATTATTGGTATTACGAGGAATAAGAAAGTAGAATACGTATAGATAGTGGAAAAATAGCAATTAACATATCTACTGGATTTTAATTGCTCAACATTATTAAAAATATGTGATGTATTGAATATTATGTACTTTTTTTTCTTTGTCATGCTCAAGACAAGGATGTCAAGGATGTATTTTAGATTTTTCCTCTTCTCTTCAGCCGATGGATGACCACTGCAAGGCATAGGCCTTTCCCGAAGATCGCCAGAAGACAGAATGACATTGGACAGAAGAGTACAATTTACGTTACAGATATGTTGCGTTCGTTTTAGAAATAATAACTAACGTAATGATAATATAGTAAAAGAAAACGTTTTTATGATTTTGATAACTACATAATAAAATTAATTACAGAAATTAGAAGCCTGTCGCATTACTATAAAAATAAATTAATGTAACTTATTTCAGAATTATTGGAAATAGTTGTAACCAATGACACTATATACGAGTCATTTTTTTATTTACCCATGCTGAAAATTTTTTACCAATCCCAAAATTATGTTGAATTTCGTTATCAGAAATCTTTACACCGGGATGTCCGAGAACTAACTCAAATAAGAAGTTTGTATCAAAATGCTTCGGCATGTGATTTGGCATGTTGATTTGGAACTAGATATTCAGCTATGTTCGGCTTTGTATAGCGTTATCTTTATCTATCGCAATTATATGCTGATAAAGAAGTATAGTCAAAGTATAGTGCAAAAGAAACATCGCTCTTCAAAAGAACAAAAATTGTTTATTTATTGTATAATACATTTTCGTTATTAAAATTTATGAATTAAATATTTCATAAAACATAAACATATTTAAAAGAATATTTACAATTAAATAAAAAAAACCCTCATTATATGACTATTTTTTCTATTAGATGAAAAAACCGATTGTATTTGAATAAATACCTTACTAGATATACTCAGAGCAAAACAATAAAGAGCGTTAACAAAATTATTTACTTAAAAATTACGTACAAGATAAAATAAATTTTTGTATAATTTTTTAAGAATAAGTGATCAAAAATGCTCATTAAAAATCAGTAAAAATAAAAAAGATTAAATGTGTTTTTTAATCTGTGTACCCTATTGTCATGTTCCATCTACTTTCACGGTTCATATATTCACCAGCTATCAATGCCGCGTGGAACGATCGCAATAAGTACATTGTTTGAATAAATGTTACATTTATTGCTCAATGCATTCGCTGCCGCCATTTTTTCCCTAACCGTAACAGATCTTTTGAAATTTATTTTCCGTTACTATGGCTGTTTTTCGATTTAAAAACTGTTCTGACGTGTAACTAAATGTTGAAATATACGCCACGACAGTACCTATATTTGATTTATTTCTTTTTTAAATGCTGGACATCCTACTGAGTTTTTAATATTAAAAAAATAACGCCACAAGTAAATTTTTAGCTTTTAAAAAGTAACCATATTTAAAAAAAAATCTAATATTACATAACGTTCCATTTTTATAAATAATAAGTAATATTTCTTTTTCAATAATCAATTAGAAAAAAGTTTGATGTAACCATAAGTTGTTAAATTTGACAATGAAAAATATACAAGTAAATTTCAAACGAGTATAACATAATTTTTTTTTAAAAAGCAAGTAAATATTCTTTTATTTTAACAAAATTAAAATAAAGTATCACATAGTCGTAAGGTTTCTCAAAGTAAAGTGGTGTACAAGCGATTATTTTTGCTAATACAATATCATTTTCTTATAATTTGAACATTATGTACCGTTCTATTTTCGACAGAAAGAATTTGCGTTTCTTATATAATAATGAAATAAAGATACAATTTACGAGCTGTAATACATTTGATGTTAAATGTAAGTTTTCTCGTATGGTTAGGGAGAGATTACATTTGGCAATAAAATATTTGAATACATAAATTTCAGACCTAACACCTCATATTAAAATTTTGATATAAGAATTATACTTCTCTTTTTGTTTGCTAGACGAGATAAAATTTTTATCACATGAAATAAGTTTTAACTTTAATGTAAATTATTTTATATGGTCTGGAAAGAATTTTACCAACATTTGCCAATAAAGGAAACTAACATTTGAACCTGGAACGATATAATATAAAAGGTTGTCAAATATCTCCCTTCCGCCTTTTTGTCTTTTGAATTTCGCGGCTATGTACAAAGCGCTACAGAGCTCGTATCTGGCAATACTATTCATAATTTGAAAGGTCTTGACATAACCTACAAAACGACGCTATGCATGATTAGTTTGGATATTGCGTTCAACATTTATAGACGTGTAAACATGGAGTTCACTAACGCGGAAATTCGCGCTATTTTAAAGTTTTCCTTCGTTAAAGGCAAATCCGCTAGAGAAACGTTCCGTGAGATTAATGGTTTTTTGGGGGATGGTACTCTATCACTTCGAACCGCGGAGGAATGGTTTCGACGATTCAGAGCCGGCGAAAACGACACCATGGATAAGCCAGCCGGCGGAAGACCTGTGACGACAAATACCGATCAAATCATGGACTACATCGAGTTAGACCGGCATGTGGCATCTCGTGACATCGCCCAGGAGATGGGAGTTAGTCACCAAACCATTTTAAACCATCTGCAGAAGGCTGCATACCAAAAAAAAGCTTGATGTTTGAGTGCCGCATGATTTGACGCAAAAAAACCTTCTGGACCGAATCAACGCCTGCGATATGCTGCTGAAACGGAACAAACTCGACCCATTCTTGAAGCGGATGGTGACTGGCGACGAAAAATGGATCACATACGACAATATCAAGCGAAAACGGTCGTGGTCGAAGGCCGGTGAATCGTCCCAAACAGTGGCCAAGCCGGGATTGACGGCCAGGAAGGTTTTGCTGTGTGTTTGGTGGGATTGGAAGGGAATCATCCACTATGAGCTGCTCCCATATGGCCAGACGCTTAACTCTACCATCTACTGCGAACAACTGGACCGCTTGAAGCAGGCGATCGACCAGAAGCGTCCAGAATTGGCCAACAGGAAGGGTGTAGTGTTCCACCAGGACAACGCCAGACCACACACTTCGTTGATGACTCGTCAGAAGCTACGGGAGCTCGGATGGGAGGTTTTATCACATCCACCATATAGCCTGGACATAGCGCCAAGTGATTACCACCTGCTCCTGTCCATGGCGAACGCCCTTGGTGGTGTAAAGTTGAACTCAAAAGAGGTTTGTGAAAAGTGGCTGTCCGAGTTCTTCGCAAATAAGGAGGGGGGCTTCTACGAGGGAGGTATTATGAAGTTGCCGTCTAGATGGAAACAGATTATCGAACAAAACGGCGCATATTTGAACTAAATCCGATCACTGTAACACTTTTTATAAAGCATTGAATAAAGAGCAAAAAAGCGGAAGGGAGATATTTGACAACCTGTTATAATGTTCTTTTTTACATAAGAACATAGATTTTCTTTTTTAATAATTAGTTACAAAAAGTGTTATAATTTTAAACGAGTTTAATATTAAATATAAAATTTTTAATGGAATCAGGCGTTATTTTGCAGAAGTCCTAAGTAAGAAAAGGACCAATATTTAGCCACTTCAATTTCACTTTGCTCCTTTTCTTACTTAAATATAAAATTGGTAAAGTGGCTAGGTAGAAATAGCATTTGCTAGTAAAATAAGAAATAATTAAATTTGGAATATTTAATGATCTATTTTTGAATTAAGGAAATTATTTTTTTTCTAAGTTTAATTCTTACATGGCTGGAAAGAAATCACGTTTACCAAAAAAAAAAACTTAAATCGTGAACATTATATAACGTTCCATTTCTGAAATAAGAAAGTTATTTTTCGAATGCGAGCGGCGAGTGCGTAAGATAAGAGCGTCTCACATTAACGGCACTTCAGTGGCCACTATCTGAAAGCGAAGCGGATCTCTTTCAGTTTAATGGGTAATATTTTTTGTTCGTGGGTGGGGTTAAAGGTTAGTGCGGACCAATAGAGGCATCCCGGCTGCTGGCGTCGGATGACTGCGTCTTACTCTGATAAAGAAGTCGAGGAATTTTCAGAGTGAGATGAAAGATTCTATTCTTGGGTGAGCGGCTGTTCGATCTTGGGTACAGGCGTTCACACAACTATATGAATCAGTAATTAATACACTCGTAAAATACCAAACAAGTCTTCATTTTATATAACGTGTTATGTACAAGACATACAGGGTGATTTGTTATAGATATCAAAAATTTTAAAGGCTAGACTCGTAGCTTATTTGTCAGCAAAAAGCAATGAAGCGTTTACATCTGAATTTTTTCAATCATTCTGTATGAAGTGATTGCCTGGCTTCCCCTCTCAGGCAAGATATCTTAACCATCTAGAATATGTTCCTCCCTCCCTCCCTAAACCAAAAAATTTTTTTTGCAGATTGATGGATGAGACTCAACTATGTATATAACAAGACTATATAGGAAAATAAAAAAAGAAGTGAAATGAGATATTCTCGAGTTTTATGCATAGCAACACGTTTACTTATTTGGAAATATTTTTTCAATAGTAACATAATAACAAGCAGCGATATCGGTTTAATTTGGGTGCCTGTTCAGTGTAGTTCTTAGCAAAGTAAAACATTTACTTGACATTGAGGGTTTTAGTCCACAACTGGAATTATGGGATCGCCTCTATGGAGAATATCTTTGAACAGAAACAAAATAAATTATACTCAAGCTCGCATGAAGTCAAATGAAAATTAAACTCACTTAAAAAAAAAATTATGCACTTTCGAAATTTAATTGTTTATTTTTCATTGTCAAATTTAACTTTACACTTATGGATTCTTTAATTTGATAAGCTTTCCACCCTTTTATGTAAGTTGATTATCGTGACGATCTTTGGGGGCATTGGGCGGTTATCGACTGGCGATGATATGACAGTTATAAAAAACAAGTAATATAATCTTCATCAATGGAGAAACTAACAAAAGTATTGACTAGATTTAAAATTTGTGAATTCATTTATAACTTTGTTAAATTGATAATTAAATGAAAGGAGTTTTGTTAACGACTGTACTAGATAATTTTATTCCTGACTGCTGCATGTGTAATAAATCCACATTGGGATTGCAAGCGAGTTTAGGATTACACGGATTTCTTTACTTCTGCTGAAAACTTTCGTCGAAAAATAAACTTCCTTAGTATATGCTACCTATATATAACAATCTAAAAGCAGACCTTTCGTACGTCGTAGAAAAAAAATTCAACAACAAAACAGAGAGAAGAAAATCGAAGTCTGTACAAAACTTTTGAAATACAAAATTTTGTTCAGCATGTTAGTGGTCATTAAAGGCATAGACTCCCCCCCCCCCGCCCCCAAATCGTCACCATGACTGGTGACTCTGACTGTATCCAGTGACATTCCGTGACCTTGATTATATCGTCGGTCCAACTAGTAATAAGGTCTTGCTGTAGCATCGCTTTCCTTTTAAAAGAAGAGAGCCACCATACTTTCTTGCGGTTTTGTTATAAGGTAATATATGATATAATTAAGCGTAATAAAACCGTGTAAAGAAAAGACATTGTAATTGAGTTAAATAAAATATTGAGTAGAAATAGTTATATATAAAACGAGAAAGTTGTAATAGTATTGTTTCAAGAAATGTGGCGAAGAACAGGAGGCGATGCTTGCGTATAATGTAAATGAATGCTGTGAGAATGGTAGAAAATATTAAGGATGAAAGAAGAAAGAAAGAGATAAACGGTGAAGGATGGGAGAGAGAGGGTGAAAATAGGACAATTTGTACAAAAACACATTGTAAAATATATCCCTGTTACAAAGATAAGACAGATAACGAAAGGCTTCCAATAACGGGGTTATAAAGTGAAAAAAGTTTCGTCAGCCCAATATTTCACATATCACTTCTAATAACTGGTTTCCTCCTTGTCCACGAAAACATTACACAAAGTACAATCAGAAAGTGTAATTAATACACGTAATATTTACGAGACATAATTACGAATTATGTGTCGTCGAGTTAAAAAACCTTTCGACGTGCAATGTAATAATAGGATCCCAGATAATGTTCAAAAAGCTTCCATTGATTTAAAAATGATGTCAAAGAACTGTATGTAAAAAAATTAATACACTTTAAATAACTTTATAGAAGAAATCACACCTTGAAAATGACGTATTCGCCTCCAGACAAATATTATTATACTTCTGCTCAATAACTTTTAACCTGTTTTCAAACAAATACTAGACTTACATTATATTTATTAATAAGTAACTTCTCTTCTACCTTAAATTTTTTCATTGTAGCAATAGAATCTTTCTGAACATTATCTGACATTTTATAATTGTTAGGATTCGCACCCATAGTTCTCTTGATTGTTGGACGATGTACGGATGTCCGTTGACCGCTTTATGTCGTGTGACCTCGACCTATTGATATTTTTCTATTCATTAACACTAATTTTATATAAAGCTTAATTTGGTATTATCTAGAATCAAATTGAGCTTTTTCTATAATAGCATCATTTAACTTAAAATGATCACAAACGCGTCCAAATCCATTAGGTCTACAACAAGCTCGGTCTGTGTTTTTGTCATTACATCTACAAGTATTCTTTGCATTAGAGAAAGATTTATTTATGCTTAAAAGTAGCCAGTGATGTGTGGAGATAACTCATAGAAGAATACTCTGTGTTCAGACTGCATGAATCAATCAATACCTAAAAAAGCTATCATAATGACAGCCGACAGACGTCCACTACAAGGCGTAGTCCTCTTACAAGGATTGCTAAATTGACTTGAACGACATCTTCGATACACATAGTTGGCGGCCTATCCACGCTACTCAAGAACCTTTCGGTCAAAACAGCCGTCGGTTGCGACGAGCAATTCTTCGAGCTATAAAAAGGAGAGAATTATTTTTTAAAAAAGAACATTTGGCTGTTTTATTTTTTATCGCATTTCCAAACGGCCAGTATAACTCATTAAAGTGCTCCCCAGCGGGCAACAGTTGCTCGCATAGGTGTTTATGCGCTGCGTTTCATTTGGTGCTCGCCAACCGCACTCCACTAATATTTAACGTCGAACAAATCACTCGCCCACGAAAATAAACAGATTCCACACAAAAAACTCATTCCCCGCAATTAAAAAAAGCCGCTCGTTATTTAGATTTCCATAAATACTCGACGCGCCTCCGCCGTATTTGAGATATATCTTCCTGGTGACTTTTTTCTACGCCTTCAATGCATCATCGAAAAGTTTTCGAAACGTGAAGTGATTTTAAATGCACACTATTACTAATTTCTATTAACGCATCTTACATTTTTATTATAAAAAACAAAAAGAGTAAATTTTCTTTCGTTTTCTAGAATAAAAAAAGTTTTTATTCTAGAAAACGAAAGAAATGTCTCTTATATATATATAATTGTAATTAAATGCAAATAGTTCATGAACGTATCCGTAACGTAAATTTTTATATTTATTTTAACTGATAATTAAATTTTTAATTTATAATTTAATTTTTGCATAAAAAATAGATTGAGGGAAGATAACTAGACCTGAGTAGTTTAAAAAATATACATGATAAATGAAACGAAATTGCATCGTTTTAACTTGTTTTGTTGTGGCCAAAAGCTTGTATTTTATAAAAATAAATCGAACGTCAAATATTTAAAATACAAACTCAAAACAGAATGTTCTCGATTCGAAAACATTTCGAAGATGCGACGCGTCGACCCCGGTCGTGGTTTACAACGGCACATTGTATTTATTTGGTTTTCAAATCCACGCTAGAGTTTGTGTCGGCATAAATTGTCAGAGCCGTCGCTTCCGACAAATACGTTCTTTAGACTATACTAATGACATTTTGTTTTCGATATCGTCGACGCCCGGCAGACGTTACGGACGAGAACAGATTTAGTTATAAGCAATAAAGGCACGAGTATATTATGTTCTAGTCCAACGAATTTTTTATTTTTTTTTTAGATATTTTTAATTTGATTCGTTAAAAAATTGTGACTTCTTGTACAATGTTTCAAATCAAATAGCTACGAGTAAACAATTTAGAGATGTTCAAAGAAAAAGTAAAAAAGAAACCATAAAAAATTTATGATGAAAACTAAACATAAATTTAAATTTACATAATTTTTTACAATTATTTACTAATGATAACATTTGGTAATTAGAAACAACCAACAATTATTGTGATCAAAAACCTTTAAAAAGCGTATTTCACAAACAATAGACATGTCATCAATGTACATTATATGGTTAATCCCTAATGAAGGCAAATGAAGGCAAGTTATCATTTATTTATTTAATTAACTACTTATTTATTGTACAGCAAGACACAGGAAATGAATATTTATGATAGTAAACATACTGATTGCCTATAGGTGTGGCTTTAGAGGGATAAATATTTATTTTTCATTTGTCATTGGGCAACAAAAAACTTTAAAGCTATTACGTCTATTTAAAATTACTGTGTATAAAGTGATCACTCTGATTACATTATAAAGAGTAATAAATGACACATTAATGAGTTTTATTCTATTACAATGCGTCAGACTTATTAAGTCTGTCAGTAAAAAGTCTGCTAGGATAGATAGTGAACAATAATTTATTTTAATATGTAATAATCAGTATTTTGAAAACGCTGTTTTTACTATATTATCATTAAATTATTTATACTTCTGAGGCTATTGATTTTTGGATAGATTTCTCGTCACCATCTTCATCATCGTGGCAGCCAATATGCGCTCGTTAGAAGGTTTAGGCTTCCCCCAGAGATCGCAATAATGATTGGTTTAGAGCTGTCTGTATAAAGAAACTCCCCGCTATCTTAACTTTGTCGTCAGGCACCTAGAGGGAGGGGGAGCCTTCCCGCTAATAAATATACTTTCCTATCATCATCTCATCAGCCTATGGTATAGGCTTTCCTCAGGATCGCTACGATGATAGGTCTTGCGGTGACCGCATTTACCGACTTCCCGTGACCTGGACTATGTTTTCGCTCCCCCTAGTGGGCGCCCACTCACGCCGCGTCTTCCTACTCGTGGTCGCCACTCGAATACCTTTCGGCCCATATAATCGTCATTTGTCGTATAGGATGTAGACTGATAGTATATACCAACTTATTTTAATACAATCGGAATCTGATGTGATGGCTTGCTGTGGCTATTATTGCGGTGTGATATGCGGTATCGTTTAGTAATTGTTTTTATTTGTTTTGTCATTGTTTGACTTTAAATCATTAAATTTTCTTAGTGAGATAGTTTTAAGGTAACAATTGTAACTAATTTTATATTTCTAAGTTTCAAATTTTGTACTTTCTTTCTGCCTTTTTTTACTGTTTATCTTCAATAAAGTAAATAAATAAATAAATACGTAGTAATCATCACATTTTTATAACATTATCATACTTTCATTTATTACTTTCGTAACTATTATTTTTGGATAGGGTTTACCGTACATTAGTTGACACCGAACGAGCTATACCCCTTTAACTATCACCCCTTTAATGCTTTCACACCTATTACCAATCACCCTATATAATAAGTCTACAGGTATCTCATGTTTTTTTCCGATGAACTCTCGTCGCGTGCGTTCTGTTTGGCCATTATCATCTCAAAGAGATGAGATGACACAGGTTTTGTGAGTCAACCCGTCGCGTGGACTGTACGTGTTTATTTATAAACATAATTTATTCTTTACAAAATAAACACGGCGGCAATAAAAGGATTGATGCTGTCAAGTCTCAATGCGTTTACGATGTTTTTTATATTCATTTTTATTCCTAAACTCCGAAAACGACATGAATTTACTTGTTTTATTTTAAGGAAGACAGTTTAATGGATTTCTAATATTTTTAATTTACTTATTTTTATAATTTGTTTACAAGTCGCAAGTGTAAAAGCCTTAAAGCAGTGAATTTACAGTTCATTTACTTACAAAAATCAATGGTTTCAGAAAAAAAATTACAGTAATACCCCGCTTTACGCGAGGTTTACGTTCCAAAAAAATCGCGTTAACTGAAATTCGTGTATAACGAGGTTTATGATTAAACATAGTCAAAAATTATTACAAAAAAATACAAATCATTTTAATCAATCACTTTAATTCTAGGAACACTTTATGCAACACATACTCTTATTTTTTACGGAAAAATATATCTTTTGTCTTTTGGGTAACGTTTTGTTTACGTTCTTGTAAAATACGTTCATAACACCCAACACTGTTTTTAATTGTTTGACAGATGGTCAAGACACCATAGAGAAGTTGATGACTACATTATATTTATATGCACTCTTTCGCGTAATTCAAGGCATTTGAGCGCAAAATTTGCAATTCGCGTTATAGTGAAACCGCGTATAACGGGGTCGCGTAAAGCAGGGTATTACTGTATATAATCATAATATAGTGAGAAAAAACATTAATAACTCGTATTGATACATATTAAAATCATTCATTTTTAACTTGTCTATACCTTTTTTACTGTCATTAGTTATTGGTCTGAAGCATTAAAAAAAATGTAATTATGTAACATTTTCATACTGTTCACTTTGAAAGGTGTGAATGCATTGCTATTTTGTCAGCAAATGAGAAATACTTTTACCTCTTTAAAGATATTACTACCTACTTCCAATCAATATATACTAGTTAATAAAAAAAGAAGTGTTAATTTTTAATGTGTGGTTGAATGTTGACCTTTTCTTGCAAATTACAATCGTAATGATACGATCTCATTAGTGCCGGATGTAATAAACATATATAAATAAACAATAAAATGTATTTTAAACTAAGAGAAAGAAGTACCCTTTTAGTTTTAAATCTAAAATTTAAAGTGTAATATTAAATAATTCTTTATAAATATAACACACAGGTTTTTAGTTAATCTAAATATGTTGAATTCAATTAATTCAATCATTTGCATGGTTGATATTTAAAGTTTGACTATTGCTTTATTGTGTCTGACCTTATTACAGTTTATATGTTCCTTTTTTAAATTCAATGTCACATCCGAAATCAACATGTGTTGCGACTTCCTGGGAAATTTAACCTCTTTGGTGTAAAGTCATCGAAATTTAATTATTCATGTAAACATTGTTAAATTTATTTTAAATAAACAAATGAGTTTCTTGCCGGCTCTTTGGTTCAGCATTTCAAGCCTGTGGTTGTTCAATCACAACTACTAAATAATTGACGATTCTAAAGTAGTTTACACACACTTTAATTAATATTTAGAATTTTTAAGTTAAATTATTTATGAGAAAGTTTATAAAAAAAAAAAATTTAATATGCAATAAATGCCGACAAATTTAACCACGTTGTGAAATCGCACAGGTGTTGAAAATTGATCGACATATTTTCCAAATACCTGATTAAATTAAAATATAATTATTGAGAACCGTTGTCGTCATCGTTTCAGCTTATAAACGAATACAACAAGGCATAGGCATTGCCCAAAAATATTTATGGGAGGATATACCACAATCGCCAAACTTAGCAGGCGGGTTGGCGATAACAATTTGGTATTATTATGGCACGAGGAGGACATTGCTATTCATCCTCTGAAAAATTGTTTGTGAACAGAGGCAATCCTGTATAATGAATACACAATGTGTGAATTATATAAGATTGTGTGCTTGGAATCGAACCCGCGACTACGATTGAAGGTCACAGTTCATACCGCTAGTCTACAGATGCTCATTGTTGAGAGCGGACAAACACAAGTTAATTACTTGTTAGTGAATATACGTATAAGTTACGATTCACCAACAGCACAGGAGAGAGTAATCTCATTTATCTTTGAGGCCCATTACACTACTAGTCGAATATAAGATCAAAAGTTTTTTTTTCAACTTTATCTAATCATGTTTCGATGATGTTACACCAAAGAGGTCAGAATATTTCCCAGGAGATCACGACGAGTATGTTGATTTCCATTGTGACATTGAATTTGAAAAAAGAAACATACGAACTGCACTAAGGTCAAATATTTGACAATAGAGTAATCGTCAAACAAGTGTAATTCAAAATGAGTTCGGTTCTCAAGACCGTCCCTGTTTCAATCCAATTCTTTGATATTCAAGAATTTCTACTTTTCACAACTAGTCTGTCTATTGAATAGAGCTCATAAATCGTGGTAGAAATTCGCGGACTCCGTTATCCGCGAATTCTCACAATGCTAACATCAATTATAAATTCTGGACGCGGTCTTATGATCTATAGCTCATTGTCCGGTAAAGGTCACCGCTTGACCCGTGAGAACGGTGACCGTAGAAAAAAAAATTTAAAAATAATGATATTTGAAATCGCGCGACCCTAAAATTTGAATATCCCCTTCAAAACACGCATGGGTCCGTTAAGAAAACACCGCATTGTGTGCAACTGGACGGTACTCTTTGTGTCCAAATAATTTATTCTGTCGCATGTACGGCGCTGTGTCATCTTATTATTATTCAAATGCCGGGCAGGTGTTACGCGCCGGACACAAACAGAACTGACCTTCCTCGCTCCTGTCCACTGCGATTTTATTTTTAATTGCTACCGTTCTAAACGCCAAATATTTTTGTTACGACACTGTCCCTAAATTAAAACTGCGATGTTCTAAAAAGCATAATATCGAGACATTGAATATAATTCTCAAAATTGGTCTTTACTTTAAAATGAAATTTTTGTTTATCTGAATTATGAATCTAAATTGGTTGCAATGAACAAATCCGATGTTATATTAGGAAAACATAACAATTTATAATTTATTAGTCATCTTTACATATAAAATGTTTATTGTTTTTCGACAAGTATTACAAATACTCAGGTAATTAGCTAAATACAACACTATAGTAGAACTTTAAAATAGGCATTCTGTATAGTAAAAAATGGAAATTTCGTTGCTCGAAGCAGTTTTACAAAGTTTCTAAGTATATTGTGAGTATTTGTGATTCGCTATAAACTTCGCACGTTTGACACCTCTCTCTGGCGCTCTTGTTATGCTATGCTGGTATTATCGACGTTTGACAGTCTAAGCCATAGTTGCATAGACTTATTAAGACTAGGAGCCACTCGGGCAAATCATGAACTGATGGCAGGCCGGCATCCAGAAGTATAGGTAATTAATTTTTTTTGGTTTTATAGAAGAATAGAATTCAATATTTTTCGAATATATGAGAGTATTATTTTTGCTGTCGGCATGCCACCAGTATTCGACCGGCGGGCCGCAGTCTGTGCATCCATAGTCTAAGCCAAGGTCCCCTCTTATGGGAACCATTGAGCCACTCCATGAAGCGTCCACCGAAGCAATCTAAGAGCTGGGGGGCCTCGCAATCCGGTGAAATAGTACGAGACGAGGCTCCAGGAATCTTTGGGCTATATTACTTCAAAAAAGGTCCTAGGCTAGGCGCCCTCTGCGCTCTGCCATAAACTTGCGAAATCTACTAATATCTTTTGTACAGTAGTGACATTCCCGGCCAAAAAAATTCTCTGTTCACGCATTACATTGCCACACAGCTACATCGGTCATTATATGTATATCGATAACAAAAATAAATAAGTATATAAATTATTTCATATTTTAATAAGTAAATAAAGTGATCACTCTTTTATGAAAATATTTAAATTACTGTAACATCGTATTTGTTTCAAATCTCTATCTTATTTTGCATTTCAGTACTGTCTCGTGCTTTACGTAATTCACTCTAAGAGACCGGCTGTGCCTACTATAGACTGTTTTGTTAAACAGCGGGTTTCGTTGTAATTTAGAATGTTATGTAAATAAAAATTATTTTACTACCCTGCAATATGTTTAATTTCATTTTTTTTCTATTGGAACGCGGCAGGCCAATAGCTTCTAGCAATATAGTCTATTGGGAGAGCTACTATTGAGTAAACTATTCAAGTTTTTTAAGATCATGTTGCTTTAAATATAAGAATAAAAATTTTATTTTACATAAAACTACAAATATAGTGATAACAAAAGAAAACATTTATATGTTAAAATTTGAAATATTTTAAATGAAGAGCTATCTTTTGTAATAGCATAGTAAATCGTATAATGCTTAAAATTACAAAGCAGTTTTTTACTTGAAAATATAGCACGCTATTTGTCAATGCTAATTACAATTACATCTTGTAAATTATTATAATAAACTTGTTTATTTTAGGTTTGAATATATATTGAAGACTTCAAAGATAAATATTCAAGCCCCTCTGTTACTTTCCGATATGAGCGCATATTTTTCCCCAAAAAATGGGAAATTCGGTTTATCGTCTACAAAGAGCCGGTGATCAATCAACGGACAGGATTACGCGGCGTCCGACCGTCTACCGATATCCTCTATAATCACCGTGCCCTTGGGGTGGGACCGCGATTTTCAATAAAAGTCCGCAACTGGCCGAATAATTACAATGAATTATATAACGAATAAAAAAAACACTTCTTCGGGCTAACTGATATTCGTAAGCATTAAGAAGTGTTCTTTTTAATTTAATTTATTAAGATTTTTATCAAGATTTTTTAAAAATATAAAGTTAGTTTAAAAAAACTGAACTAATATTTTATTATTATTCTTTTTGGCACAGGCTTTTTTGGTCCTGTATCCAACGACATCCGGCGATCTTAACTATGTCATCAGTCCACCTAGTGGGGGAGTTCCCACGCGAGGACCTTTCGGCTCCAACGTCCATCCGTAACCCAGCTACTTTAGACGAGCAATTCTTCGAGCAACGACGGGCATCTTGGTTCCTCCGCAGATCTCCTCACTTCTATTTCGATTCATTACTCTTTGAATAAACATTTAATAAATAATTTTACAATAAAAACTTGTAATTAAATCATCATCGTCATCACCTCAACCGTAGGATGTCCACTGGACACCCCCCCTTCTCATAAATTTCCAATAGCACTGGTTAGTAGCGGCCTGAATCCAGTGTCCTCCTGCAATCTTGACTATATTATCGGACTATCGCTTATAATCGCCACATATTTAATATATTATATACAACTCTGTCTGGCGAGTACGATATGGAATATTTTTTTTATTCATTATTTTAAATTGCTAGCTTAAAACAGTTTACATTTATTGGAGTCTATAAGCGTAAATAGGTATAATAAGGGAAACAATCTATTGCAGGCTTCAGATCAAAATCAATAATCATCACCTTCATCATCAAATCAGCTAATAGGCATATGACTGCAATTTTAACTATAAAACTGATAATAGAACAATGTAGTTCATAATATATCATATTTGTTATATTAAAAAGGAAACGGCAAGCTAAAAAGAACATCGAAATCTAAATTATTTATCTGAAAACAGGTTCAAATTCTTTTTACATATTATAATACAATCTGTCTATATTGTATAACCTGACTACTTGTACAGTAGATACAAACTCACGGCAGCTTAGCATATAAGTAAGACCTCTTAACTTAGGGTAAGTCATCGAGATATAACAGATCGCATGATCTGAGTAAATCCTTTGATATAGTTTTAGATATCCGCGGACACTGGGAATACATTACGGGAGAAAAATTGCGTGATAAAACTTTACGAGATGCGGTTAGAGGGTGGAGGAAATCTGTCTGGCGCGTGGCTCCACTGTACCGACAATTTGAATGCGACATACAAACTATTTATTTATACAGGATGATCCGTTGTAAGTTTAAAATCTTTAATATGGTGAATGTATAGATTATTTGTGGTCAATTAGTGTATGGTACACCCTAGTCAGGTAACAGAGGTAACCTAGCGATAAAGACTGGGATTTGCGACCGTATATAGCGGGTTTAATTCCCGGGATTTCCTACACAATTTGCCACTGCTCACAAAGATTCTTACAGAATACATAATTGATATAAAAATCTTTAATAATTCGAAATACTCATAACTTCAAAACTTTTTGACCAGGCTAAGAATAGTAAAAAAATGCAAAATTTAAAATCGAACTGAATACACAGGTAAACGTTACCGTATCATTTCTGCGAAAGTGACATTCTTCAGTGATAAACTTTTAAGAAGAGATTTTTAATAAGAGAGACAGGGTATTTAAGAATAATTTGTCGCGTCTTCTTTTAGCGTCTTCTTAGTATTCTCCTCGTGGGTCAGGGTCATGGCCTGTCTCCAGTTCCATTTTTTTCTTGCTTTTCTATTTGAAGCCGTTCACAGTAAATACCGCACTTTCTGGCACAAATTTCCCGACGGCTTTTCTTATCAGAACTGCTTTTTCTGGTGGTTGATTGACGATTTGAAAGTGTTTTTAACAACCTATTTTGTGTTAGTTCGGCGAGTAGGTGACATTTCTCTAGCACTTCCTTGTCGACAATTAAACATTTCCAGAGTTTTATGACCTCCTCTGTGCAACTTGGTCGGAGTACTTGACGATTAGATGTAGGCAAACTATAGATTATCAGGTTCTTATTGAGGTTAGTTTGATTATATTTTTGACGTCATCGCGAGGGAATGGATATGCGTACGAAATCGGATGCGTAAAGGGTTAGTTATCCCTTTAAGCCGGCGTCCGTTGGTAAAATATGTCATATTCACGCCTTAGGATTTACGCTACCTACCCCTTTTATGGTATGAGGATTTTTTTTTGTTCTTTATTTACGGTCTTTAGCGTGAAGTGACTATTAAAAACGGAAGTATATTATTACATGTTTGTTTATTATTATAGTAAAAATAAGATAGCGCAACGAAAACAATTACTTTGCCTTATAATAAAACCAAAAATATTATAAATATATATATATATATATATATATATATATATATATATATATATATATATATATAAAAGACAGGTGATTTTTTTATGGGCAGTACAAAGTTCATCCTGTCAGCAAGTCACTAGCGCAAATAGGGCGATATAATCAATTATAATTTTCCCATATCCTTGACGGATCCTTGTGCGGTATATTTTGATTAATATGTTTAAATGATAACTTATGAAAAATAAACAGCTTTCGAAACCTAACCGTATAATCAGATGCCTTTTTATTTTATGATAATATAATTGTTAAAAAACGAAATCGAAAATCATTAACCGTACGTAGGGGAAATAAATAGAGATGATAGCATTGATCATAACTCACGATGGAAACACAATAAATTTATATAATGCGAGCCAGTGCAGGAAGTATTAGTGTTGAATCAGTACTATGCATCTATTTCGCGTGTCCCCAGGGTGCAGGCGGTGACCACAATCTAGCTGAAACTATCTGTCACATTAACATGGAGACAGACTTTGAATTAATATTTTTTCTATTTTCTTTAAAAAAAATTCCTACATTTATATGCGTTTTAAAAGTCGAAATGACGTTTTCTAATCAGTCAAAAATTTGTCGATGTTTTATGAAAATAAAATGTTTCTGAAAACATTTTTTTCTGTATTATTACAAGAGTAATATTATATTATTATAAAGGTTATAGAATACCGAACGTCATACTTGATGCCTCATTTTACACTCTCTGCCACATAAAAAAAATTAGACGGATTTACATCTTTTTATTATAGTGTTTTTAATGACACATTTTTCTTACATGTCTGTTCCACATAACCTGGTGGGTAGACCAAAGATGTAAAAAAGATAGATAGAAAAGGCTCCTACAGCCTTAAACAGAACAACTTTTTAATACATAGCTCATTTGTCAGCAAAAAACTTTATATATTTTACATCTATTTAACTTCATTATGTATCATGTGATCACTCTGAAGTATGTTACATTAATTTATTTTTTCTATAGTCATGCGTATAACTTCTGGCAATACAATATCTGCAGATACAGATAGTAACCAATAATTAAATTTAATATGTAATAATAAGTATTTTGTAAACGCTTTTTATTACTATATAATCACTAGCTGATTCCGCAAACGTTGTTTTGCAAAAAAAAATTTTTTGATTTTCAATTTAAAAATAAGGGTTGATGGTGAAAATTTAGGGTTGTATGTATTTTTGTATGTTGTATCATAAAAAAATAAAAACAAAAAATTTCGTCAAAAAAAATAAAAAAAATTTTTTAAGGGTGAACAACCCTTATCACTTAGGGGTATGAAATATAGATAGTAGCCGATTCTCAGACCTACTAAATACGCATATAAAATTTGGTAAAAATCGGTCAAGCCGTTTCAGAGGAGTTCAAGTTCAACACCGTGACACGAGAATTTTATATATTAGATTACGTTATTTATTACTTGAAAAACCATAATTTTTTAGACACGGTGTACCGTACATTAATTGACTGCAAATGAGCTATAATTTTATCCCATTAAAGCTTTTACACTTGTAAACCATGGCCATGTATGTATTATATATTTTTAGTGCAGGAATATTTGTGCTTCAGTACATTATAATATTATTGCGGGATCTAAACGCCGACTCCATGTTTAGTAAAAGTAAGAGTCGATAGCCACTGTCCAAGGAATTTTACAGTGCAATTTTATTTATAGCGAAATTATACGACGGTCGTGAGAAGCGCGTCGTCTTCCGTAGAGGGGACCCGCGTGGGGCGTTCAGGTACGGGTGAGTCCGCGGATTTGATGCGGATTGCGGATTTAAAAATCCGCAGTTATAATTTTGATTTTTCAATAGAATTTCCATAGGATGGACTACTAAACTTTTTTATACTCAATTTTTGAAAATTACCAATTGAAAAATTTAAAAAAATGTACGTTGTATTTTGATCAATATATACATATTTTTAATAAAACAAAAGAAAACAAAAATTATTTATTTTTTACGAACTATTATGATAATAATATGTATATTGAATCAGGACTTGTGATCATAGTCGCGGGGTCGTTTCCTGAAACACAACTTAAATTATTCAATTAATTAGGATTGTAATTACTCAAAAACACGTATCCGCAGGATGGGCAGTAGTGTTCCCTGAGTAACATAATATCACAATGCGATCGCCTGCCAAGCGTAATTATGGTATATCTCAATAGATTTTTTGAGGAAGGCCTATCCCTTGCAGTGGACGTCTATAGGATTAAACAGTAATGTCTATTGGACATAAAAATGTTTAATTTTTTTTTTGGGGGGCTAAGGTATTCTCTGTCTGTCGTAAGGGGTGACTAAAAAGTTGTTGAGTTCGCAACCGTTGACGGTGTGGATCTTCATCGTCCATTCCCGTGAATCTCTATCCCGTATCTCGTGTCGCTGCGGTACAGTGAGGATACGAGAGGAAACACAGCTTCCTCCCAGGATGTATCTTGGCACAGTACTGAAAGGCAGCTGCGAGTTCTTTAGAAGATCTGGACCTGTCCTTCCTCCAGAGGGCAAGGTATTTTGTGTCCATTCTAAGGATATCCCGATGCTAAAAAGAAGGCTTCAGCTAAAGATTCTCATTAGGTCTGGTTGGTGGTGGCCGTATCCAACGCGGAAGCAATAGATATATAAAATAAGTAAACGAAAATGTAATTAACAATCTGTGATACTTTGGGAATGGAGTAGAAGAATGAAAGGCGATGGTTGAAAGAATGATAAGAATGCTTAAGGAGTGAAAGATTTTATGATGAATAAACGTAAAAAATAAGCATGTAATGTATTGACAGAAGAAAGAAGACAAATGTAAATACAAATAAAAATATATCTGGAAAAAATATTACCCTTGTGACGTCCCTATCCCACACAAAGCAAGAGGAACGAGAGAGACCCCCAAAAACAAAGGCCTCTATAAAAAACCAATAGATAGAAGAACTTGTAAGGACTTTTGACCGCTATTTCTGGCTCTTACAGCTATATCGCACTGCGCTCTGCTGTGGAACAATTTGCCTTATGCGTGCGCGCGAGATTGCCGCTAGAGGTTTCGAGTTGGGTAAGATTTAGAATAGCTTTATACACCTTAACTATTCCACTGGGTAGATACAGACTCCCAGCGACCTTGTAAACCTTCGGAAGGTACGATTTTATGATCTCCGAAGCGCGACATGTAACTTGAACTTGCCCATTGTCACTTGGCTAATTCGCTGGATTATATCCGTTACTTTCGTTCGTCTACGTATCATCTCATACTTGATTAGACCTCATAAAGAAATATCGAGCTTAGTATTCTCTATGACCTGTTAAACGTCTAATATGACCAATTGATTAATAACGTTTAAACCTTTTGCGGTGGCCTTCTTTGGGGTTCCGTGTAAATATTAATCTCACAAATTTTTGTCAACATCCTAACCCTCTTCGCGGCCCTCTTTGATGGATAGGGGTAGGATATTGACGTAATATTTGCTCTAAAGTATCTCATACCACCGGATATAGTACTTTATAGTAAAAGGCACGGCTACATAACTGAACCCTCCGAAGAAAAGGAAATAAAGGTTACGTGTTTTGGTATATCAATAAATATTTGTTACCATACATTAAATTTACAAAATCAAAGATCTTGAATATTTGTCATGGCATTTATTAATATATTTGTATGTTAGACAGAATAAAAATGTGAAAGCTTAAAAAAAAGTGATAATATTAGTATCGATTAATAAAAAAAATAGGCAGAATAGTGTTAAGGACATAGAATCGTGCCACATGATGGCGGAGGCATTTGCCAGAAGTGGGTCTTCATAAATAATTTAATTTATTATTAATTTAATTAAATAAAAATTAAGATTAGAATCTAATTTTAAAAATTACAATGTAATTAATTAATATATTTTTTTAATAATATTCTAGTATTTGTGGAGTTATTTAAAGCTTTATAATTATTCTTATAAGGGTACCTTATTCTTTATATATCGAAAAATAAAAGGTATCGGATTTCTTGATTGAAATGTGACAGGCCAGTACCTGCTAACAGATAATGAACCATAACTAATTTTAATATGTAATAATACGAATTTTAAAAAAACGATTATTTTATTGTTACGTTATTTATTCCACTGAAACAATTTATTTTTGGATTAATTGCACAATACATTAATTTACAGCAAATGACCTATACATTCACCCCTTTTTACACCTATAATCAATGACCCTATGTAACGTGATATCTTTAATAATAAATAAATATTTGTTATAGTTTTTCGATTAAGTTTTTTTTAAAATAACGACATCAAAGCAAACGGTTGCACATAAAAAAAACTAAATAGTGTTCGTGAGGTGTGCATAAATATTTAATCTGTAAAAAAAATGCAACAGAGGAATGTTTTCTCAGCCACTCGCGACGAGTGTTGTACAAATTTACTGCTTTTTTTTTTTCTACAAAAAAGTAACGACTGACCACTAACAAGCTCTATTTTAAATAGGGAACGAAAAAAAAATCGTCTCACGCCATTCAAATAAACGGTTTGTTAAACAAGCTTCTTGCAAACTTGAATAAGGAACGGTATAGAAATTTTTTTATTTACAAAATATAAATTATTAAAACTGACCATTGAATTAAGGGTCTAATCGCTTTTTATAGTATTAGTTACAAAGGAGAAACGGTTGTTACATTATAACCTAAAAGTCCTATGATAGAATCATTTTCTACAATATTTTTATACAATAATGGGAACGAGAGTAGCTAGTCGTTATTTTGAGACAAAAGAAGGAAAATTGGTCATTAGTTTAAATTTCTACTGCGTCATTTGAATCGGAACTATGTGCGTGCTTATTACTGTGGTGCCTACAAAGTCTGTTGAAGTCTAAGACATGTAAAATTTAAGTGACGTCATCATCATTTTAGCCATCGGATACTCACTGCTGGACTACCCTTATTTCCAAAAGGATCGATTGCAGATCGGAAGCGGCATCTATGGTCTTCCAAAGATGGTCGGATGTCCAGAGCTGATGTTGTTGTCCGTGTTCTCTACTCTAAAACTAGGTCCATGCGGCCATTTAAATTTAGATAGAAACATGTAACTTTCTAGAATCTAGATCTCCTCTTCTATGAATGATAATAACAAAAAAAAATCGTAAAATCGGCAGCTGAATAGCCATCTACAAAATTGTGAAATCTTTCTTGTTAAGTGAAACTTTAAAATTATATAAAATTGTATAAGTTCGGGCATATTTGTCTGTGCCAATCTTTATCGGGATCGAAAACAAATTTCTTAAGCAAAATAAGCCCGCCGTGGACACACGACCGTCCGAAAGGTGCAGTAGTCTTTTGTAGTCCCGGCTGGAACTTCAAAGGGAATCTCGATAATAATTGCCTTTGCCCCTTCGGCCATTTTACTCGTGACTGGGGTGGTCAAGAAAAAAAAAAACTGTCGTATTGCAAACATATGTCATCTTCTGTATCGAAACTTCGCGTATCAAATCGAAATGTCGTCCATTGTGGACGCATTTCGTACGAAATCCCTTATTAGTTATACCGTGAACTTGATAACTGTTTCCCATGACGACTAAATTTATTTTTACATTTCTTTTATTTAACTTTTTTTTTTTAATCTGGACAAATTTCGTGCGATTTCTGGACGACATCGGCCATTGTTGTTATTAAAAGTTTTGTCGGAAGTGAAACGGATTAGTTCCGTCAACGTCGAATTAAGTTAAATAAGAATGATTTCACAATTTTAAATATATGTACGAGTCGCAATAGATTTAATACATTTTTTATCACCTTACTGGCATTGACAGCTTGTTAAGCCAAAACAGGGCAATAGCATAGCCGATGGCTCATTACATGTAATATTATTGGGAAGCCAGCGATCTCTTAGATCGTGTATGTAAGGCACGTCATAGTATGAACCGAAGCAAAGGTCCTTGAGGCAGGACTTCGGCTTTGACTGTCAATCAATACCCATGTAACCTTCCGAATGAAGAGCGCCCTAAGAGGGTTTATATGCAATTAAAATAAAATACTAACATGTGAAATATTTCTTATATCATTTACTATTACGCATTTCATTTCCTATCATTTTCATTACATGATTTTTACGGCTTCATAGGGCTTGCAGTGTTAAAAATAGTTTTAACATTTATACTTGACTACGCCATTAAAAATCTTGTCTTAACTTTAGAATATTTAGTTCATCAGATTGAAAGACTGTATCTTAGATCTATTAAACGGATGCTCTATGGAGTTACAAAAACAACAGGCGGGTTCTTTGTGCTTAACCAAGGAACAATTTTTTATCGTATCGCTACCTTTCCTTCGTTTAATCTATGTAAAAGTATGTCAAAACTCGAAAAAAATGTATGTTGTAAACAATCACTTGATTGTTGAAATGCCTTAGTGAGAGAGAAATGGTGGGAGACGGATAGACAAAGCAGTTCAACGAATTACTTTGTTATAGTTCGTCTAATTTTTCTGCCGATGAACGCCCACTGCTAACCACATGCCTTCCGCAAAGATCGTCACGATGACTGATCCTGCGCTTCCCGCATACAACGACTACCTGCAATCGCAACTATGTCGTCGGTCCTAGTAAGGAATCTACTGATGCAGCGTCTACTGCTTCGTGGTCGCTTCTCGAGAACTTTTCGGCCACTATGGCCATCAGTTGCACGAGCGATGTGTCGTGCCGACTGCCACTTTAGACAAACAATTCTTGGAGCTGATCCTGCTTCTCGAATTAGATTATTGATTTGCAAAGAATACATTAAAAACAAAACTTCAATGAACTCTAAAATCAAAACTTTGGCGCTCTATATAGCAAACATCAATGAATTGTGATGATGAACGCTAAAGCACCAGGCCCTATGGTTGTGGTAATAACAAAAGTCGATGGGGTGGACTCTGATTACAATCGCTAACAAATATCTAGATGTTCTGATAACCCGGTAGTGACAATGCACTGCGTTGCACCCCTAGGATGTCGCAGGGCTGCTATGTTTGTAAATAAGTAAAAAAATATTTCATTCAACATGTATACAGTATAATTGGTTATTAACGTAAAACCTTCAAGGATTTTACAACTTTTTCCAATCGTCCTGTGTATAGTAATCACTCTGAAATAGGTCACATTCATTTGATTTTTCAATTGAAATCCGATAAATAACTTTTGGCTATACAAATTCTGCAGAAACGCTTTTTCTTACTTTATTATCTATACGTTATTTATTATTTGTGGGACCATTGACTATTTTATTGGGTGTATTGTACATTATTTGACGACAAATGTGCTATACGTTTAGCATTTGATACAGTATTTGATTTCAGATTTCATAGCGTGGTTTGTATAGTACAATAAAGCTATGATAGCAAAACGATCGATTGCAACACACAGATTACAAAAACATCAATATACTAAAAATAAAAGAATTAGTTATCACCTAATAAATAGTATGGGGGCTGTTTTATAATTCTATATATTTTAAATAAAAATATTATTATATAAGTATTATATTCTTCAACATAATTAAAATATTTACCACTTTTTATTCCTTCCAGATATTGTTTTTATAAGGCTCTAAAAATTAATTTCGGTAATGACCTCTTCAATTAACCCAAATCTTCGTAGCTAAGTCATTTCTACAAATTTGAAAAAAGAATACAGTCTTGTTATATAGCTTATTACTATTTTGTGACAGCCCTGGGTTCACAATGGGTGATTGCAATGAAGCCCGCGCTCTAAGTGACATAATAACCACCGAACTGATCACAGATAAGCTATTAATTTGGCTCAAGTATCCTATTCCATGTCAAAATTATGCCCACAGATGCAAAATACAATTTGCATTCATATTTATTTATAGTAACCTTTATGTTAGAACATTAGGGTTGAAATTTGTTTAAATATTTGTGTTAGAGTTGATATTTAAATTTGCGATAGTGGCAAAGAAATTGATACGAAGCGGTATTGTCGAGAAGCACAATGGTAGCGTTTTCACGGCGTACTAACGGCTCTGTAATGAATATGTTTCCTTGATTAGAGACTCTTTAGTGCGCTCTGCCCCCGGGGACTGGGGGGTGATTGATTAGCATCTAAGCGTTCCTGACGTTGTTTGACTTCGCTTCGTTTGTTTAAAATTTTTAATTGGAACGTTCGAAAATATGATCGTTCTTAATATTATTTGCCGAAACATAATACAAATTTACTCACGATTTATTTATCTTACGTATTAATTAAGGTAATTGGATGTACAACTTTATTATTCATAAAGAATTACATACATAATTCACTTCTTTATCATCATGGCAGCCGACAGAAGTTCAATGCAAGGCATAAGCCTTTCGAAAGATCGCCACGATGGCCAGTCTTACATTGCATCAAATTCAAGCATATTCAAGTGCTTTTGATTCGTCAGCTCGGAACGCCGATATATTGATACAAGCCGGCCAGAAACTCAACAGTTGCTCTTTTTAATGAAATTAAACAATTTTTCGTGTGTACATATATCACGTAAAATTTTTTCGATCAATTAAAAACTCTTAAATGCTATACTAAGATTGATTTAATAACATACTTTTAACTTTCGATTTAAAACTAAGATACAGAAGGTATCATAAATATCTCGTGAAATTTTATTATGCGTACTCCAAGAGTCATGAATGGTTTCCGTTGATTTCCCGAGACTTAGACTATGTCGTAGGCCAACCCAGTGGAGGTACTACTCAGTTTTGGTTCGTGTTCACCACTCAAGAACGTTCTTTTTTTAGATGATTTTTGATGGATGGTTACTGTTACCCTGTAAGCATTTACAGATGACACTTAATGAAAACATCATTTTTAGGAGCAAAACTGTTGGGTTTATTAAATGACTTCGTCAGGAACCTCGACTCGAAGAACTACGTGCTTTACCGGATTAGGAGATACCATCGTGCTCTTCGCTTGAGGTGAACTCTCTATGTTCCTGGCTTGTGATTCCCGAGAGAGAACTTTAGCTTAGACTATCACTTTAAGCATTCAGGCTTAGAGGCACTTGAGGAAGTCAAGCCTGGATATAGTCCGTTAATAATTCCTGGTTTACATTATTCTTCGTCTTAGGAAAATGCTACCACTCGAAGAAGAAGTAACGGAAGAAACTGTACCGCGACTATTTGTAATAATAGGAGGTTAACGTTCCATGCATTTCACGTGCCGACTTCGTCGACATAGTTCTTTAGTGGAGACAACAGACAGATAAGTACAGCGCAGATGAACTTGTGACTTTTAGAGGTTATCAGAAGACATTGGATGCAGGATGCTCCATATCGATCTTATTGAAACTCCGATAGATGGTACAAGAGGCAACCAGTGGACACTCTAAAGCGAAAATCACAATTTATTGTTTAACTCTTTATTGTATATTACGACTCTAATAAAAATCACTTAAAGTACGCACAACCAAAAGTACAATCGGCGAGAAAATCAATTAATGAATTGGTTCCATCTATCTCTGTCACACACTTGTGTTGAACACGATTATAACGCATTAAATGTAGGCAATTATATGCAAAGTCGCAGTTTAATTGTATCAGTGAGGTCAACACTGATTGTAGCGGAGCATAGATATGTTATTTAGGTTCTCTGTGGGGTCGCGGGGCCAGTGTTTATGGCAATTAAGTTGGTTTAGAAATTATTTAGCTTTGCTCTACGAGAAGTGAATAATAAGGTGAAAATGGTAATTTAAATATAGATTAACATATTTGTATTGCGATAATTGTTCTGTACACTAAGATATTTGTGCAAATAAAACTTTTATATTCAACCCGATATTCTGACAGACTTTGTACTCTCAAAAGTTATTGACCATATGTATTCCTATAAAAAATAACTTCATGTTGCATATTTCAGAGTTATCACTTTATAAATTCATTGAATATAAAATAAATAAATTAATTTTGACACATATACCGACCCATTTATAACAATTGTTAAATGAAAAAATATATCTGCAACATAAGGTAAGTCAAATTAAAAAAAACCGTTTTCAATGTTAAAAAAACCGAATCAGTTGAATGAAAACGCTAAAGGCTTTTGCAAATTAAAATAAGACCACGGAAAGGAGAGACAGACCTTCACTGCAAAGTTATATGGCTTAATGCCAAGATTGCCACTCGGTGTTTGGCACTAATCGGTGTAACATTACTCCTGAGGATGCCACGTGGAGGGGTGAAACACGTGTTGAGTGAATTAACGGTGGCAGTTGTGTAATTCGCATTGTTTGCCGCATGCGCATTTATCAGCGGGCTGGCGGGCGGTACACTTTGTTGCACGACTACTGCTACATAGCGGAAGTAGCTATATATTAGTCCTTTTCTTACTTAGAATGGACTTCCGCAAAGTAACGCCTGAATCTATTAAATATTATTGCCATGATGTCCTTGACCTGAACTGTGTTGATGGTATAGTATAGTAGATAGTATATACTAGGGGGGATCCACCCACGCCGCGTCTACGGGCTTCTGGTGACCACTGAAAAACCTTCCGTCCTCAACGGCTGTCGATCGCACGAGCGATGTGCCGCGATTATGTAATATATTGATTAGATAGAATGTTTATATATAAATATATATATATATATATATATATATTATTCTTGTAATGTTTCTGTTCATTTTAGTTAATTATTATTATTTACGATAACATATTTATTATGTTGTCTGTAAACTTTACTTCAAAAATGCATGGTCATGTTTCATTTATTTATTATCTTCATCATTTTAACTCCAAGACGTCCAGTGATAGATATAGGTCTGTGTCATAAATTTTCTATAGGATCGGTCGAAAGCGACTTGCATGCGGCGTCTTCCGACAATCTCAACAGGAAGATTCATCAATAGTTTTTCTGACTATAATAAAAAGTAATTCTTGTAGTGTTTCAATTCATGTAGCTGTTCTTAGTGCAAAATTATACATTTTTATTAAATTTGAACTAACAACTGTAAGTAAGAAATGTATTAAAAATATATGTAAAATATTGTAACTAGTTAATTATGGTTATTTAAAATAAATTTATTAAATTACTAGACTATAAACTTTCCTTGTAATAAAATAATAAAAAGTACGTTACGGATTAAAGGAGTCAGTCATTTCAAAAAAGTTATTTGACAAATTTATATGAAAAAGTCACATGTTATTACGTAGTATGTAACTACTATTAATAATTTATATATAGCATGCTTAATTCACAAATTATGTGATTAAGGGTAGACGAATTATCAAATAAATATTCACTCAAATCGGCCGATGCCGTGGCACGATATACGATTATTGGAACTAATCTAACACGTTAACTAAAATAAAGTGTAGTTAAAAATCGACTTGAATACCATTGTATGTTAATATTCTTAATAATTTTTATGTGATCATATAAATTGATATATAACAAACATAAAAATGTATTAATTATTTTGTAACAGGCAGCAAATAAAATTTTGAGCATTTGAAACGCTTCTAAGGATACTTTCAATTGAAAGTTTTATGGCAAATTACATGTAATATAGGTATTTAGATTGAAATACGGTATATTTGAGAAGAAAATAAAGATTAAGTGATTAAAGAGATAGCGTAGCTTGGCTTTTATCTATTCCACGAAAGTCCACGGACCTCAAGAAAGAACCGCACGACAAGGCGGGGCCGGTTGACAAATTTACGACGGTTTTTGCGCTACTTTTTCTACCCATCACCGGTTTTTATGTTTCCAGTAAGTGTTGATCGGTTTTAGTTCGATTTTTTCATAACTTTCGTTCAGAAATCACGCACTTCACCGGCGTTTTTGACCTAACATCAACGCGTATATTTCTTTAGTCACATGACAAGAGATTAGTCAATTTGTGTTGTGTGTAAAAAAATCAGTATCTCTAACGTGCCATATGTGGTTTGTTTTACAACTGATTTATTGCGTTATTTATTTTTAATGATTTATAGCTATGCTAAACAAAGTTGAAAAGGTTTTAGTCGATTGATGCAAAAATATTAAAAAAATATATTACATTAGTCTTTTATTTATATCTGTAAGTACCGATTACCATTACGATACCTCTGGAGCCATAAGTCGCAGAGGTTTGAAACTTAGTAGGAATATGCCATACGAGATATCAAAAGTTTGAGAGATATTTTTCACAATGTATTCGTATTTAATTACAGTGTATGGATATCATTTTGATCGATGACTTTTTACCATCTTTTAGGTAGTAACATTATACCGTTTCGTATAAATTTTGGTATACGCATACGTGCTCCAAAAATTAAATAACTGTGTATGAATTTTTGTTTCCGTTTTCTTGGATTTTGAATAGCAGGCTACCATCTTCTGCAAAGTAGTCTTGGGAATCTTCTCTTGATTGCAACACGGCCTAAAGAATTATGAAGAATCAGAAACAGGTGAATATATGATTTTTCTTCTGTCTAATCTTCTGATGGTGGAAAGTCAGGTCTATGTGGCGGATGCATAATCACTCCCAGCCAAAATTTCATAATTATTGCTGACTGGCTAAAGATGTTCGTTATTATGATGAACGACCTCACTCACCACTCCTGTCATTCAAAAATCAAAAATCAAAATATTCTTTATGCGAATACGTTAATACAAATACCTTCAAGTGTTTAATTAAAAATACAAAGAAACGTAAAATATTAAGTAATATTTTTTTGTTTTTGTGTGAAAATGAATTTTCTTAACAACGATTCTTGCTGAGTATATATAACTAAAAAATATTAGTAAATAAAAAATAAAAATAGAATTTTGACTTCATTCAGTTATCGAATGAAAAAACGCACGATCATGTTTCACTCTTTTATCATCATCATCTTTTCAGCTGTAAGACTGCTGAAGCTAAATACCGATCGGAAGCGGCCTGCATCCACCGTCTTCCGACGAACTAAACAAAATGATTCATCTACGATTTTTCTGACTATATTTTAGAAAATTACTAACTCTCATAATGTTTCTGTTCATGACGCAAGTGTAGTAAAAATTAGTTAGTTATGGTTATTTTCGATAAATTTATTAGTATGTAAAGTTTCCTCATATGATTAAAAAATAAATTCAAATTATGTTTAAATAATGAAGTCAATCATTTCAATAAAATTCTCATGTCATTGCGTAGTACGGACTTATTATCCCACTATTAATAATTTCTACATAGCATGATTTAAGTCACAAAGTATGTGTTGAAGGGTAGATAGATTAACAAATAAATAAACATATTCTCTAAACCCGTCCGACGCCGTGGCACGTGCTCCGGCACAGCATCTTTAACCCAACCCTTGCGTTCTTCTCAAGTTAACCCGTAAACGCGTGCGCGGATCAAAACGACCCACCTCCGATCTGTACCTCCCCTATTATAGCAGCGAGTTTATCTCGGGCACAATCCCTTTTTATCCCTTTTACGTAAGGCTAAAGGGTACACGAATCGTGCGCAAGGATTCTGTACCATCGCGTGCCTTTTGTCGAGATGACATATAACCAACCCTTAATTCTTTTTATCCAAGATCTTTTGTATGTAGTTGACTTAAAGCAAAGCAGCTAGATAAACCCATTGATATGAAAATGTTATTTACACGACCAGTTCCTGCTCAATTCGTTTGACGTAAAATGTAGATAGAAATATCATCATTTTGTTATCCAGCTGCCTAATTATCTATCGCCTCTTTCGGAAGAAATTTTACCAAATCCGTTCTAAGCTAATCTCTACTAAGCAAAAGAAATATTTTCACAAAACACAAGTTCTCTAAGCTTTATGGTTTTAAAAATATCGTGATGAGTTTGAACTTAGGTGTAAATTTTGATTGTGTGTTTTTGTAAGATTCTTATCAAGTAACGATACCGGCGACACAGAATCGAGTTATGATAACCAACGTACACGCAATTCCCAGAAAGCGTTAACACGTGAGCCCAGACCGTGGGACCACACATGTGGTTTGAATTAAACAACAATATATAGGCAAATCCGAAAACCTGATTCCTTTCTTCATCAATATTCACAATATTAGACGAAGGCCCTTTTTTACATCGCCTTTTTTATATACAGGATCCTTAACGACTTTTTTCCTCCGCGTAAAAAGACGGCAGTGACCTACGACCTGTGTAGTCAGGGACCCCTCGAATATTCAACGGTTGAAATCTGGTTTCGAAAAAAGCGTGTCTTTTCTTACATCGATTGGTGAATGGCCAACGCTGAACCGGATTTTGAAGTTATTAATCTTTTCATTCACAGACGGTTATTTGTCTATAACTTTGCGTTTTATCTAGTATATATTTCAGTTACATCAGAAGTTTATCTGTCAAATAACTAATATACGTTTACTAGAAAATATCTTTTCTATATGATAGTATGGGTGGACCATATGAGTAATAAAATGAAAAGGATTAGCAGAAAAGGCAGACCTGACAGATATAACTGGCATTGGAAAAACTGGCTGGCTAAAAGTAGCTATAGATAAAGAAAAAGATAGAGGAAGCCTTCATCCAAAAAGGGAGTCGTATCTAAAATGAATATTCACTATTAGATACATACTGTACAAAAGTTTTATATCTAAAATTATCAACAAATTTTTGAATTTATAATGCTTAAATATATAATGGAACCAGGCGTTAATTTGCTGAAGTCCATTCTAAGTAAGAAAAGGACCAATATTTAGCCACTTCCGCACATGCAGTGGTAGTCGTGCAACAAAGTGCACCGCCCGCCCGCTGATAAATGCGTGTGCGGCAAACAATGCGAATTACACAACTGCCACCGTTAATTCACTCAACACGTGTTTCACCCCTCCACGGGGCATCTTCAGGAGTTATGTTACACCGATTAGTGCCAAACATACCCTACACATACACCATAGACTCTGTGTTAATAAGTCTGTGTTATAAGCTTAATCATTTTGAAATTTGGAAAAATGAATAAATCATCTCCATGATGATATATTGTCTTACGATGTGCCGATCGGTGGCCACACCTCCAGAACCTTAAAGCCCTATTCTACGTGCTAAGTGGCAGCTCACAGCCACTTCAACTTGCTTACTCACTGGACTATGTCTATGTATTCGTACACAAATCTTATTCCTAATTCGATCTAATAGAAATACCCTCTGCATAGCTCTCTCCTGAAAAATTAGTAGTAATTCATATTTTAAAAACACTTTTTTATACTAGATAATATTATTTATTATTTTTGAAACCGTTGATTTTAAGTAAGTGTGTTCTATTTATTAATTGACAACTTGTAAGCTATACATCCAACTCTTTAAACATTTTGCACTTATAATTAATAACCATGCATATGATACAACATGGATGATTATAGCTGATAAATGTACTGTATGTGCAAAGTTGTTTAATGGGGTAGTGTTGCAATAATGATAGGCGGTGATAATAATGATCATCATAACGAGAAACGCCTTGATAATGAATAATGTATTCATGAAGACACGACTTAAAAATATTTTAAAAAATTTACAAGAAACGCAATGAAAAAAAATGTAATAATTTAGCGCATGAATTGATTGAGACATTATCAATGAATTGATGATAGAACTTCATCATTAATAACGTAGAATTATCGATAATCCATCAATAACCGTTAATCTTTATTTGCGAAAACATCGAAAACGTCTTTATGGCACACGTGACGGACGGTGTTGCAAGGTTTCGATAAAAAAATCATGCAAAAAATCCCTCAAGACTTCGCACAAAAGACTCCCTTGCTCCCGTTAAGTAACCCAATTTTTACACCGTAAATAAAAGATACAAATATGCTTTAAAAGCTAACGGTCTTCCGTAGTTTTTTATACGTAAAGAGGGTAGGCAGACGTATGAATTAATTTTGTATTACGCCCCGATGCTTACATACACAGTGACTATTGAGATCGAAAATTAGCCCACATTCATTCCGTGTTTTTTACGTTCCATTTTCAAAATTCTTCCAATTTTTTTTTGTGATGTTTTGTGACAATATTGACAGATTCCCGCCTTTACTTTGGTGTCGAGGATTTGTAAATAATCTCATTGAAAATTTTGTATTTATTCTGAGAAACTTTTCGTGTTCGCCTGATTAGCTCTATTGTGGCGGGCTTTTTGACGTTATTGAACAAGAGCATCTTGATTTAATGAAACAAAACCGAAATACGTTTTTGCTGTGTTAAATTATTCATATAGTAAATTATTATGCTGTTTTCATTCGGATTTTATTTACACTGTCATTTAATTATTAGATATAAATTGATGATACTTGAATTGTAGAGGTCAAGCTAATTATTGGTGTTTGAACACGTGACATATTTTATTACAACTTACTTTACAATAATAAGTATTTTTACATTGTACATTGTAACTTATATACGAGTATAACTTGTTTTATATTGCACAATGTAAACATACTATGTAAATAGTAAATATTTATTTAAGGCTTTGGACAAAAAGTTATTATTCTCATCATCGTCATGTCAGCCGAAAGGTGTTCATTGCTAGGCATAGACTTCTTACAAAGTTTTTTTTTTATTTTATGGCCCCCGCTACTGGCGACCTCTCCTTCCATCCCCTATTTAATTGGGAACAGGGTTTTGTATTTCTTAATAATTTTTTTTTTCACTAGAATTTTTATTTTCGTTCTCGTCTTCCATAGTTCATTCCATACACAATATCTTTTTTCCTCCTTCTATCATTCTACAATTCCATCTTCCTTTCTCAATCATTCCATTCCTTTCGTACATTCTCAAATATTTCAGTTATCCATTTCTATTACAGTATCACAGTTTTAATTGGTTTAATTATTTTCTCGTGTACGTCAATTTCATTACAGATTTATTATACAATTGTTTTTTTTGTGTGTGAATCTATTTTAATAACTTTACAATGTTTTATCCACCTTTATTTTGTTCCTGTCTATTGCGTATTGTGCAACTTTTCTAAAGAATTTGAGGACGCACTCTCTTTCATCCTCCTTCATAGATTGTCACGACGATCGGTCTAGCACTGCCCGTACCCAGCGCCTTTCCGTGATCTTATTTATAACATAGGTCCACCTATAGCAGGGCATACCCATAATCATTGGTTAAAAATAAATCTACCTTTATATGTTTAAATAGAGACTTACTAAAAACATACTTATACTCATTTTGTTTACATAAATGAATACACGACCGCTCACCAAGCGTCAGTAATTTCACTATAAAATATTATTACAGAACAGATTGTGGTAACATCCGTTAGCATTTTAGGGTTAAATGCCGAAACTGTAAGCGTGACCCTAACCGCATGCCGGGAGATGAGGGTTAAATAGTAAATCACTTAAAATATAATGTGCTTGAGTTCAGTTAAAATCATTGTACTCTTAGAGATATGGGAGTGTACAATAGCATTTGGTAGGGTTGACAGGTTAAAAATTTATTCATTGGGATGTTCAATTCACATTGTTATCTACTTAACTGTTATAAACACTTGTGCATTACGAGCTTAATTTCAAAGAAATGTATAAAAATCCCAATTTAATAAACACTTAAATTGAGTTCAACTATAATGAAATACTTCAACTTAAAGTTACAAGGTTATAAACATATGACTTGTGAAATGCTAACTTAGATTCGTTTTTTTGTGACAATCCTTATCGTCGTCGTTGCATCGTTTTAGCACGTAGACGCCCACTGCAATGCATAGGCTTTCCCTAAAGATATCTATGGTGGGATACTACTATAATCGCCACGGTTGGCATGCGGGTTGGCGATCGCAGTGGGGTGTGCTTTGGAAACTTGATTTTGAGCAGTGTTGCTACTATATAATTAACGCACAAAGTGTGAATTGTTAAAAATTATTGTAGGTTAGGTACAATTATTGTATTTAGGTACAACTTGCTAGGAACTGTGTTTAAAACATTTTAAATTTACATGATAGTTAAAAAATATTTAATTATCTCACAGTTCATCATTATCATTTCAACCATAGGATGTCTACAACTGGACATGGACGTCGCCCATAGATTCCTGATGGGACCAATTTTAACTGACCATCCAGCATATTCCAATGACTTTAGCAAAGGTCGTCTGTTTACATCGTGGATCATAAGCTGCGCTTGCAGGTCTAAGGTCTCCATTTCAGAACCTTGAAGCCCCAGCAGTTATGACATTAATTTTTGATCATATTTTCGTATTACAAGTACCTTGTTGTTACGTTTAAATGTAATCTGTACAGTACCGGTCATCTGTTCTACACGGTAAAGCCACAGTACTGACCAACTAAGTCGTTCCCTGGTTGATGTTGCTCCCCCGGCAAATAGAGTTCAGTAAATTACGTATTGATTTCAGATTATACCGTTTGAACTTGGTTAAAACGGAACCATAATAATGTACAAATATTTATTTAATATTAATATTATTCCTCGACAATTTTATGAAATTATGATTCTTAATATACAGGGTGATAGTTTAGAATTACAGGTATAGGTGTAAAAGCTTCGAAGAAGTGAATTTAAAGTCCACTTGCTGTCAATTAGTAAACGGTGGACTCCGAAAATCAATTATATCAAATATAATAAATAACACTGTAGGTATAAATATAATATCGAAAGAAAAATCATTCACATCAATCACATTAGTATTACTATATATTTAAAAAATAATTATTGTATTTTTATTGGTCCCTGCAGACTTTTTGGTACCAGAAGTTATTGACCTGTTTTATTCCAATATAAAAAATAAGTTAATCTAACATATTTCAGAGTTATCCATTTATACACGACTAAGAAGCTATAAATAAAACGGTTTATCAAGCAGTACTAAGACATTACATTCAGGTTTCATCAATACCACCATTTCAGCACCTTTACAGTTGAATTTAGGTTCCTTCAATGAATTTCCAAAATCTATTTTTTGGAAGTGGCTTCCATCATCTTCTGATGCCCTTAATAAGGTATCTTGCTGGTATTATTTTAGTCTAGCATTCGCTGCGCTTCGGTTTAAGGACTCTACTGCAGAACCTTATGGCCCTAGCGGCCAGATGTTGCCTGTGGCCTGTCTACTAACACCTTAACTTGTCAATTTGCTGATCATCATGTCGGTAACTTTAGTTCGTCTACCAATATCTTCGTTGCTGATTAGGTCTCGTATAGATATCTCTGCCTTCTTCTTGAAGTGCCTCTCCAACTAGTGGAGGTTGGCTATCAGCTTCCTGCTCTCTTCCTTATTTTTGGTTCTGCGTAATAGCTCAGCAGCGCTGGCGATTCCGGTCCACTCTCTAATGTTACGAAGCCACGACTTCTTTCTCCTACCAACCTTCCTTTTACCAGCGACCTTTCCCATCATGATAAGTTGAAGGAGATTGTATCGGTAGTGTCGAAGAACGTGTCCCAAGTCCCAAGTCTCTGCCTAGAGTGAGAGATTACGTTTTAACGTCTTTAGTCGTGCCGTAATAAATTCAAATATATAAAAATATATCGTTGTTTTCAAGGATTTATCAAGTACTTACGCAGACAGACTCACTGTGCCGTGATAGGAATCAAACTACCGAAGCTGACGAGCTTCTATTCAGCAAATCCAATAACTCACGCCACTTTACACAGCCTAATGCACGCGAACGCGTCTTTTTGGGCTCACGCCGCCAACCTCCAGCTCCCTCAGTTAATCGTCCAGATTAAGTGGCATTAAACGCTCCCACGCAATCCTATCGCCAGCCAACAAATCTGATTTTCAGTGCACTTTAATCCGATATCATCGGCTCACCTTCACCATGCATCTTAACAGAACACCCCTACAACTTGCCATACATTGATCGTTTTACACAGCGGAGTTAAAAAATATTAGAGAGAAATCTTCAATGTATAATATGCAACTGAAATTAATCACATGTAGTAGGGTTGTAGCGGAAAGCTCTCGCTGTGTAGTCAATTAAGTGATCAGCCAGGGGTTCTGCACAATTGGTCGCCTCCGCACAATGCAGCGGTGGCGCCGCGGCGACATTGTGAATCACTGGGCGAGGTTTTATTAGACTGATTAGGGTGACGTTTTGTAGAGGGATTTGTAATTGAGAGGAACGAACTTGGTGTACGTATTTTCGGAGGGATTAAAGGTGCGAGTGAAACCTGGAAAAGTGAAGGTGTGACAATTTCCTTTTAATAATTTTAAATTAAAATTTAGTCCCGCGTAAAAAAAATATGGTCGATTCGTGCAATTTCCTCTTGCGGGTGGAGATTGAAAAAAATGTTAAGCATAACATGACCTCGGTCGTCTCAAAATTAAGACCAGACATTATACAATATGCTACCAAAGAGTTCTAAGTTATTTTGGCCTCATTTTCAGACGATTCGACGAGAACTTCGACAAAAAATTGGTCGAAGGAAAAATAGATGATGATAGGCCACGTAGACGATCACCTGATCTGAAGAAGTCAATAAATAGTCTCTACTATTACTACACTTAGGAAAGCAGAGAACAGGATGGTATGGAAAGAGCTTGCCACTGATTTTTATTTATTTAATTAATTTACATATTTGTTTTTTTTGCTCAAACAACATATGTATACAAAAATGAATGTGTGGTGTCTGTCTGTCCTCGATAAATTTAAAATCCATACCCCGTCAAATCGCTGTGATAATTTGATAATATATATTCCCGGAAAGGTTTTTAAAATAATTTTTATCACTTTTTATTTAAGGTAAAAACCGAACTCAAAACTGATTTTTTTAAGATTTTTAATCAGAAGCCGAACACAGAAATGCGTACGAACAACTTTGATAATATAAATAGTGAGATTATATATAATTAATAACATGTTAAATTTATTAAGCTTTTACATATATAAGCAATTACCCTGTATTAATCTTCACGGCTATGTTTAATTAACATGTTTACATAAGTGGACTTACTTTAAATGCCATATATAACTTACATTTAAAATACGAACTACATTAAAATTATAATCAGTTAGATAATATTAAATAATTACTGACATAGACATTATGTAGAATAGAATAATCTGTTATAATTTCTAACAAGCTAAAAGGTAGTTTTATTTACACAACTTAAAAGAGGAAATATGCCATAATTTCGCGTAGAATTTTCAACAGTTTTATCCGCCCATTTCTCCATGGAGAGGCATCAAAAACGCCGGCTCGTCGAGTGCAATCGTGCGTGAAATCGCATCGGCGCGTATTGGACCGCGACCGATGGTTGAGCGCCTCTGACCGATCACGGATTACTCGACATAAAAACATATTTTTAGATTCCTATCAAAATTTTTATATACATAAGTCTAATAACAATAAAGCCATGTTATCACGAGTTTTATAACCTGTGTTCTCTTGTTTTTGATTACATTGGTGCGTGAAGTACTAGGAGCACATCAAGTGGAAGGGCCCTCTGGCCTACAAATGTATGTATAATAAGTATACAAAATAATGTAGTGTTTATATATAAGTACGCAAAGCATCACTCGACAAAGATATCAAGACTGAATAATTACTATTTTTTTTAATGGAATCAGGCGTTACTTTGCGGAAGTCCATCCTAAGTAAGAAAAGGACCAATATTTAGCCACTTCCGCACATGCAGTGACAGTCGTGTAACAAAGTGCACCGCCCGCCAGCCCGCTGAGAAATGCGCATGCGGCAAACAACGCGAACTACACAACTGCCACCGTCAAATCACTCAACACGTGTTTAACCCCTCCACGGGGCATCTTCAGGAGTTATGTTACACCGATTAGTGCCAAACACAGAGTCCAGAGTGAATAATTACATTCGGCCAATCACTCTCGGACGTCCTTATATCGGAATGCTAAGCAATTATTATTGACGAGCATCAGCACAATTCAAGATCTTCTCGTGGGACTCTTGAAGTTAGTCACTCCATGAAGCGTTCACCGAAGTGACCCAAGGCTCCCCCGCGGAACTCTCTATCTTCGTTACATCAAAAGAGGTTTCAAGCTAAGCGCACTCTGCACCCTACCACCTGAAACCCGCGGATCTTTAAATGCCTTTGGGCAGCGAAGAAAGTCCGGTGAAGAAAACGTTCGATTTTTGTACTACAATGGTCATCAGTAGTGAAGCTAACATACCGCAAGTTCTCTAATAAAAATATTCTGTGATAAGATACCAGAATCGGATTGTGGAAAATAGAAAAGAAAAGAAAACAATTATAAATATCCGGACTGTTATAAATAATATAAAAAATAGTATTAATTAATGTTACATACTTCAGTGATCAGTTTAGTAATCACTTTGTCAATAAATACAGGCCGAAACTGCTATAAAACTACAAGTTTCCGTCAATTATTTGTAGTCATTATATTTCGTTATATTTTTCTTAGAACCTCTACAAAATATTTGGAAACTTATTCAAAATAGATTCTAATTATTTACCTTCATAAAGAAAAAATAATAAAATCGGAATTGACGTTGTCATGTTATGACCTGAACAAGAGAAGTATATATTATTTTTTTATTATTTCATTATATAAATTCTTAATTAACTTTGTTTTGAAACTAACAGCTCCGTGGCGTACGCTATCAGACGTTGAAGACATGATGACATCGGAAAGACATGTTAGATAACAGTCACGCACACACGGACACGGGTGCAGAGGTCCGATAACCTCTTACTCAGTTCCCTCCTCACAACAGTCCCCTGTTCGTTATCTCAAAGAAAAATAGGTTATAAATGAATACACTATGTAGATTTTATTGTCGATATTCAAAGCTGGTACTTCATCGAAGAGTTAAATATGTAAATAAATAAAACGGCTAAAATTAATTACCATCAGTAAGAAAAGAACCAATATTTGGCCACTTCCGCACATGCAGTAGTAGTAGTCGTGCAACAAAACTCAACACGTGTTTCACCCCTCCACGGGGCATCTTTAGGGGTTATGTTACACCGATTAGTGCCAAACACAGAGTGCTTTTTTTGCACTTTGTATTTGGCACGTGTTGAGTGATTTGGCGGTGGCGGTTGTGTGATTCGCATTATTTGCCGCATACGCATTTATCAGCGGGCTGCGGTGCACTTTGTTGCACGACTACTACTGCTTATGCGGAAGTGGCTAAATATTGGTCCTTTTCTTACTTAGGATGGACTTCCGCAAGGTAACGCCTGATTCCATTAAATAATTACCATCATACCACATCAGCCGATAGACCCTAACTCCAAAGCATATTTTCTTGCACTTATCCAGCGCCTACCTGCGATCTTGACTATACCGTAAATCCAGACAATGAGAGCTTACCCACGCCACGTCTATAGACTTAGTGAAGTATTTTCTTCATCAAATTGGCAAAATTCATGAGTACCTGATGATAGAATTCATGGTAGCGGATAAACTTCAGCATTTTCAGGTCTCTCTTTTCAAGCCTATTGGGAAAAATCTCAACTAGGTTTCACTCACGGAGCTTACTAATAGAACATAAAAAATATTAGTTTCTATCCATAACAGCATGTTGTCTATTGGACTTAGAATACGCCTTTTAAGCTAATTGTTATATTAGCTATGTTTTAACTTACGAATAACGTGAATGCAGGTTCTAAATTCAAAGACACTGTAATAATCGTGATGATACGAGACCAACGTTTAACGAAGCGATAAAAGCCTTAAAGGATAACATGAAATTATTGTTCTACGAAGCTGTAAAGACGGTAAATATTCTCGCAAACCCGTAGGTCGACAAAGCTGTTAAAGCCATAAAGGATAATATGAGATCATAGTTCAACGAAGCTATAAAAGCAATCAATATTCTTACAAACCCATAATACGACAAAGCTAAACCATAAAGGTTAACATTACAGAATTGTTCGACAAAGCTGTAAAAGTTCTAACAGTATCAAACGTCACAGTAAAACTTTCTCAGTAGTGGTTTTGATTTGTATCACCTATATGGTTTAGAGTAGAAACCTGCCTGAAAAATGTCTTATTAGAGATTGTATATACTTGTAGATTAGTTTGTATAACCGAAATGCTAATGCGCAATTAAGAGGCTAATTATAGAGACGTAATCACCTAGTCGATGCGATATTGATGCCCGAAACAAGAACAAGAAAGAACGCCAGACGTTCCTAAATTATCCGTCCGTACTGCCCACTGAACAAAGCGACGAAGTAACGGACAAACAAAAAGATACGTGTGATTTAGTATGGCAGCTCCACACACAGCGCGTTGCTCTTATTCGGCTATCGATCTTGTTTTAAATTGTGATCGCAACTGATTGATTTATGCCTCTCTTTACGCGTTTGCAGAACGACACGAGTCTAAAATCGTTCTTTAAGATGTCTTAATAAGTGCTAAGTGCAGACTCAATTGTCTCCGAGAAGACCGTTCGAATACCTTCTCTTTTAGTTTTTCAACTCGATTTATAATTGTTCGATTTATGTCTCGAGATATCTGCGTTTTAAAATTGGTTTATTTATGGCTTCCGAAATACACTACGAAGTCGACACTTTGTGAGTTAAAAATATTTTTTTTATTTAATTTAAAGAATGATAATGATAATGTTAAATGTAATGAATTACTGCAGTTTTATTAATAAAACTTGTATTTATGCAAGCAATTGGCGTAGTCGATATCACAATTCACAAAAAATCAGAGTCAGTCACAGAGGATTCTGTGTTTGGCACTAATCGGTGTAACATAACTCCTGAAGATGAAACGTGTTGAGTAATTTGGCGGTGGCGGTTGTGTGATTCGCATTGTTTGCCGCATACGCATTTATGGCGGGCGGTGCATTTTATTGCATGACTACCATTGCATGTGCGGAAGTGGCTAAATTTTGGTCCTTTTCTTACTTAGGATGGACTTCCGCGAAGTAACGCCTGATTCCATTAAATATTTAAGATGTCACAATTGTCACAGTCCAAACTGCAGATAAAAATTGGATGGACAGTAGTACTGACATTTGAAATGTAATAAATTAAGATTAGCCGTACCAAATAAAGAATGCTTTATTTTATTAATTACTAATTCTACGTTAATGTCGTTACGAACAAGTAACATACGATGCAACCTGTGTACTTCAATTAATATAAAAATATTGTTAAATAAAATGGCACATCTCGATTGTTCTATTACTGAACTAAAAAAATCGATGTTTAAACTAGGACACCACAATATTTAGGTAAGGATTAAAAAAAACGTGTAGAACTAAGAAAATAAAAGTGCCTATACAATTTCTAACTTTTGATATTTATGCAAGGTATATGTACAAAATGGTTAATGTATAATTCATTTGTTATCAATTAATTTTTGGTATAATGTAATGATAGTATAGCAAAATAAAACGTTTTTAATATTCAGATTACTACATATTACGATTAATTATTGTTTACTATCTGTTCATAATTTTTACTGCTGTGATTTTCGGTCCTTTACATTCCTATGAAAAAAAAATTAACATAGATTAATTATATAACAGTGATAGCCTAGAGGTCTAAGACTTGCGATCATGTGTCGCGGGTCTGATTCCGGACTTTTAATTCTGAAGAGGTCTATGGGGGTACAATCTTAAATAATTCACACTTAGTGCATTAATTATGTAGATTGCCACTGCTTAAAAACAAGTTTTCAGAAGTAGGGCAGCAACGTTCACGGCGTAACATAATACGCAATCGCCAACCCGCGGCGTGGTGTATCTGGTGTATAGATATCTGAAAGAAGCCTACGTCTTGCGGTGGACGTCTAAAGGCTGTAGCAAGAGTGATTAGAAATGGGTTTAAAACCTTTAAAAGTGTTTGCTAACAAATTAGCTAATCACAATTCACACTTTAGCTATTACACTTATAACTAATTACTCTGTATAACCCAACAAATTTAATTATTATTTATGTCTTATTTTTAATTGTAGTTGTTAATAAGTAATTTTAGAATCTTTTTTAGTGTTATTACTAACTATTATATTTTAAAAATCCACCGAACCATTTCTCCGAATAAAACATAGAAACGAAGAACAAAAAAACTTTTCGTCCCCATTGACTTCGCAGACTGAAAGGTTCCTTGAAAAACATCTACAAAGTACCTGCACCCAATTACTCAGTCAGGCTCGACCCAACTGTGGGGGGAGGACACGGGTGTGGGGTTTCGGGGGGCGAAAGGAGGGAGTGGGAGTAACGAGCCGGCGACATACAGACACCGTACTCCCGATCAATGGTAAGATGAAGTACTTTTATACAAGATTCGTAAACTATACCTTCAGGCACCACTCTACTGAATAAATACATTGGAAACCATATTACTTGATTATTGTAACTCAAATATTACGAAACTTTAATTTTAATTAAATAAGTTGTGCTTAATAATAATGATAAAAATAATATACAAGTTTTTCTCAGTTAAGGAGTCACGATAAACATACGGTAATTGGTTGTAAAAACTTAAAAGCTTGTTTAAAGTGGTAACTTTTAAATATGATATCAATTCATTTTTTATTGGAATGCGATAGGCCAATGACTTCTGGCAGTATAATTCTGTAGGGACAAATATCACACAACAATATGTAGTAATTTGAATTTTAAAAATGCTTTTTCTTACAGTTATATCATTACGTTATTTATTCCTAAAACATTGATTTTCGGAAAAAAAATATTTACACAGTAAATGCTCGCTCTTCTTTTACTTCTTTAAAGCTTTTACATCTATAACCTATCATCTGTATAATTCTAAATATAATATATAATAATGTTACCACAGGTGATACGAAAAGTTTTACCAAATATTTTATTAACTGAAGGTGAAAAAACTAAGTCATTCACTCGATGGCATTTTAAATAGCATGCAAATAACTGAATAATAAAAGATCACGCCTTTTTAAACAAAATTATAGCCAATATCACAATTCCAAGATCAGTAATTACTGTAGTTACAGAGCTCAATGTAAACACAGTAATGATTAAGAATTACTGTTTGATGACAGATATATACGTATTGGTACTAACTGGAGTATTTATATCGTGTGTGAAACATAGATACTACATAGACATAGATTACTATCAACAATACAATTTACTGTATGTAAAGTTATTGTATTGTAAAGACTTTCAATTCCAAATGAACTTTAAAAATTCTTTATTCAACATACGATGGACTATATATATATCTTTTTGATATCAAGTTGTGTCTACCACTCGTTAGGATGAAAAGCTTCAGACCTCAAAAGAATAAGGGTAAGAAACTTATTAGGACTCTGTTATATTAACACCGAAATAGCTTATATGCGAACACATCATTATCAATGTGTTTTCCATGAAATCATTAAGAATGAAGAAACCCTTATATATAATAAAATAATTGTTCTCTGATATATTTTCTAAATGTAGCAATGGAAACCTTCTGAACATTTCCTGGGATATTAATGTAAAAGTGTTTATAGATCGGCCGCGAAACATTTGCTAACTCGATGAAATCGATTTCCAGTTTAGTCGGGTCATTAAAAAAATGGACTTCTATTCTGACGAATCTAATACGAGTATCTCTGGAGGTTTGTGTCAAAAGAGAATCACTCTGACTCATTGGTGATTGTTACTGGACTGTAAAAAGAGCCGAAAACAGAGTGTACACATAGGCAAAAGACAACGACCGTGTATATATCGCACAGATATTAAATAATTTCATATTTACAGATTGAAGGTGCTTTTGTTTAGTTTTCTTACTTTAATAATTTAATGTGTAATTGTGTATAGTTTGTCCATCAAGACATAAATATGTATATGAAATTGACCAGTAATTCTCAAACATTACTGTGTTTACAAAATAGCGCTCTTCTGCTACAGTAATTACTGATCTTAGAAGATGATCATTAATTTATCATTATTTCATACAAATTTCTCCGGATTCCAATTTCAACAGATGAATGAATCTATTTCATACCTGAAATAAAAGGATCTATAGAATCAAGAATAGTTTTAAAATATTTTTCAGAGTTCTAGCAATGCTTCTCCGTTTAAAATACGTTGGCAGTCAGAACTCCGTATCGTATTTTGTATTTAGTATGTTGAAATAACCCTGTAAGGTATATTACAGTTCATATTAAAGTACCTTTTCGTTTACAGAAGGTTGAGAATTATAGCTGTTTCCTTTTTCTGTGTTCAGAATATTTAAATCATCCTAAAAAGCCTCTATTCTTATCTTGTAATGACTCTCTGTTTACTTGGAGTAAAAAAAAAATCTAACCTAATTTTCTTCGCATAGTGCTTCTTTGTTTACGGAAGATTGACAGTCATGTCTGCATTCTTTTTTCTGTCATTATAAAATTTAAATAGACTTAAAAATACTCTCTCCGGTCTTCCTTTTTTAATGTTTCTCTTTTCAGAATTAGTAGAGACCAAAATAAAAAATGTAAAAAACGCACCCTGGCCTACTAAGTGTACGAAAGATTATAGTTAGATCTACAATCTTTTTTCTTTTCTTTAGCTAGATGAAATACTACAAAGATATGTTTCGTTTTTTTCATTTCAAAAGTTCTTCATTACCGAGAATACTTTGTGAGTTCTGAATTAAAAATGTAACTCCAATCTTTTTCAAATATTGCCTCTTCATTTACCAAAGGTTGACGGTTATATCTACATTCTTCTTTCTGTATTTACAAAAATTAAAGTCTTAAGTATCATATGAAGACAGTGGTGATGTCATACTGAAGGTTAGCAGTAAGATCCGGATAAAAATATACCCTAGTATTGCTGGGAACCACCTGACGAGGTAGGAACCGTCTGAAAGGTTTTGAGACCTAATTTATTGATACAGTCGGACGTAGGTGGCGGTGTAGGCGGGGCGGGGCGGTGCGACCTCTGACCCGCCCTATCTCAACCCCCTTTCACCTCTTGCCGGCGCTTCGCCCCCGCACTTTCACCTCTCGGGGTGAGCGGGTGCTATGTCTCCGTCACGTAGCACCCAGTTATAATCGAAACATTAAAAGGAACATTAATTTAAAATTATTATTACAATTTATTTTTTGTTCTTTTTTTAAAAATAGAAGATCATTAGACAGTCTCTCTATAGATAATTAATACAATAGATTCTGCCTGGAAGTCCTATACAAGCAAAGAACTTTGAATATAGAAATAGGCCTTTTTTGATGCATAAACGATGTCTACTCTATCGTTGAAGTGATATATATAGGTATGGATCTTAAAAACTAAAATGTTCTTAATTTAAAATATAAGATTCTTCACAATCTCACTATAGATAATAAACACATTATTTTTTGTGAAGTCGTTTATAACAAACAGTGTTTATCTCACATGTATAATTTCAATTGTAATAAACAGGATGTTATTGAGAGGGAGTTAATTTAATAAGAATTATAATCAATAGTTATTATAAAATTAAATTTCAAAAATTTAATTCTGTTTTTAAAAATTAATATTTCTGTTCAATCTATGTATCTATCTATCCATTCACAGGTTTTTTGTTGTTATAATAAAAATCATATAATCATAAAGGTATATCATATATATGACAAGCTCCTATATTGTACACTATATTTATTAATTCAATATGAAAAAAATGTCGAAGTGTGTTAACAAAAAATAATTTGTATACATATCATAAGCCGATATATGATAAATATTAATAACCAAAAGAAAAAAATGAATGAATATCTTGTACAATATTTTAATTAAAAAAAATTTACGCCAAAAAAATTCTAATTATTTTTTTTCACTAAACTTTTATTTGTTATATTTTTTATTATTCTTCTATATCTATATTATGTGGTATTTTAGTAATGTATAGTATTTCTATATGCATTTTTTTAAATTTCAAATTCAATATTTTTATTCAATAAGTGGAGAGCTGTTGCCAACTCGGAATCTTCAGGGAAGAGTCGGCCAGAAATCCAATTATTGCTCTTTTTTAAGTGATATTTAACAATGTTTGATGTATCCATTATAAAATCTCGTAAATAAGTCAACCAAGAAAATACCACATATTCGCTCACTAAAAAAATTTTGAATTAAAACAATATATTTACTAAATAACATACTTTTAATTTTAGGTCAAGATATCTTGTTTAGCTTAAATGTATTTAAATAATTAAAAGTATTTTTTTCTGTTTACGTAAAAAAAAATTAATAATGCGCAAATATAAAAACACAAGAAGTGTCAAAACATTCCAATTGGACGTGAGCGTTGAGTCGACATTGACATGCGCAGGAGTGGATCGGTCGGCCACGCCTCTCGCACCGCCCCTTTGCGATCTAGATCCATCTAGATGTTCATTATCTTTGTTTTTCATTATCAAAGACGTAGTTACATTTTTTTTACAATTAAAAATAGTTCTCCTATTTTATTAAAAAATACTTTATTTAAAATTATTTCATCAAAAAGGATACAAAAATAATATAATTTCGAGTCTCAATTTACATATTTTTATTAAAACGCTATTTGGTATGTCTAAAACATTTAAATTAAGTACCAGTTTATTTTCATAATTTTACAAAAAATTAATAATTTTTTTTATTTAAAAAAGCACATAAGCAAATCGCTTACTTAAGGTAATAATGTAATTAAGTATTATAATAATAATAATTCTGTTTATTGAAGGTGTATGAAAATTTGACAATATTTATAAAGTATATACATAAATGGTAAAAAAACAGGTTAAGGTGTAATTAATATAATAAAATCTATGAAAAAAAATTATAAAAAACATTGTTCCCTTTTTATTTTACATATTTTTATTAAAACTATAATTGGTACGATTGAAATATTCAAATTAAGAATTTTTTTAAAGTATTTTTTTAAATTTTTCAAAGTATACACACTTTCGTATTTCATAAAAATAAAATTTTCTTATGAATCCTCAAATTATTTTTTAATAATACTTTTATTAAAACTAAAGGTTGTTAGTATTCTTAAAGTTGGCCTGTACTTTTCCATATTATAATTAAAAAGATCAAATAATAAATTGATCAACGACAAAATTCGAAATAAGAACCTTTTTAAAATATCATATTAATTTAAAAAAATATATTCATATTTTTTTAATTAATGGATGTATAATTTAGAAATAAAGGTATGTAATAATATGTTTTACATTATAAATTATATATATATTTTATAACAAAGGCTACTGAAAATAAATCAAATTGTAAATATTAACATAAGTTGTTGAGCTATGCGCAATATAGGATATTATTTGGTAAAAATGTTTTATACATATTTACTGTGAAGAAAATACGTTACGATGTTGATGGCTAAGTATAGCGAATAGCTGGCAGCTTGCAAAAGCATGGAGGCGGTGGAAACTTGATACGAAGGACTTTCAGGTAGCGTTGGCGCAAAAACCTCTTTTGTATGAATTTATTTTAACAGATACAAAATTTATTCGACATAGACTAAAAGTAACCTACCAGTGTTATAAATATATATATTATTATAAAACATTTTGTTGACTTACGTAGAATAAAGAATTGAGTAATCATTTACTATATGTAACAATAGGTGGAACAGCGGTAGAGAACAGGGCCCTGCGTTCAAAAGTCGCGGGTTCGATTCTGGGAATACAGTTTTATATAATTAACACTTTGTGCATTAATTATATAGGGTTGCCACTGCCCACAAATAAGTTGAATGGGCAGCAGCGTCCTCTGCGTAACATAATACCGCACTGCAATCGCCAACCAGCCTAATAAATGTGGCGATTATTATGATATATCCCTCATAGATCATTGCCGAACTGAAAATACGTCGACGACGTTGCAAATCTACAGTCATATAAATAGAAATTATTATTAGGTATATAATACTCTATCTTCTTTATTTAAACTCACATTATCTATAGTACATATAAAAAGTAAAATATCAGTTATCTTATTTCATAAAAATTCTGAATAATTGTTTACTTCAGTTAATAAAATTCAAACCGTATGTATATATGATAAGTATACGTATAAATGAACATAGTTCGCAAAGCTGTATTTACATCGCTCTATAACAATTTAAAATTAAAAGAGTACTGGGTAACAGAATCAGGCATATTAAATAGTACGTATTTATATTTTCGTTAAAATTTTTACTTCCCTAAAGGTGCTTAGCAACACCTTAATGAGAGAATAAATATTCGTTTCATTATCGCTACTTAACAATTTAAAATGAAATGTCTGCTAAAGAAGAATTTCCAAGATTTTGATTAATATACTAAACGTTGCATCTATGCCATTACAAAGGTGTTTGTATGCCTATTAGAGATAATAAATGTATTTTTTATTATTTCAAATGTCAAGAGTTATAAGTATATCCGCCCAACAGATTTTCTTACCGACGCTACGCGACTGAAAGATTTTCGCCCCCCGGCGGGGCGAGGTGGGCGGCGGGCGGAGGGGGGGGGGTGTCGCGGTCGAGGTGGCGGGGCCTTCGCTCCCTGCCCCCGGGCCACCGGGCCAATGGCGGTGCGGCGGGGCCTGGCCCGACCTGAGCTCAGTCGCGACTGAGCCGCGACCCTTGACACACAAGCGCGCCGCGCGTCTCTCGCCTCGCGCGCGAAACCGGCATCATCACGCACGGAGCGCTAGTCTACGGCGGGGTCGGCGGCCCGGGGCTCTGCCCTCCGAGAGGCCCCGACCTCCCGCCTCTTGAGCTCGGCTTCCGAGCGGGCTGGCGCGACGACGAGCTGCTGCCCTCCACGCCTGCGAGCCAAGCCGCCTCCACGCAGAGCGGCTCCTCCGCCACCGACAAGGGCCAAAACGTGGAGTGTGTGGTCTGCGGCGACAAATCATCGGGCAAGCACTACGGCCAGTTCACTTGCGAGGGTACGTACCGTGTGAAGTGAAAGTGCCGTGTCAAAGGTCGCGATCCTCCGGGGAAATGTAGGTTACTGGTGCCGCCGCCGGTCCACTGGATGTCATATGACCCTCTCTCTACACCAACTTCCTACAAATGTATACAATTAAATCGAAACTACTCAAGTCAAGATTAACTTAAAATTAGTGTCGTAAGAATTTTACACAACTATACATACGAGACAACGAATATAAAGCATTCAATAGTTGACTTATTAGTGTTCTGTTTAGTTAAAAAATTACAATATGTTTCACGATTATTCAAGTGCATTGTTCAGCATCGAGCCGGTGTTATAATATTAAAATATTTGACGAAATTTTAATGCCGCAAAACTTTTACACAAGTATATTTAAAAGTTAACGAAAAGAAAAGGTTCAATAAATAACTTATTAATTTCATATTTAATTTAGAATTTATAATGTGTTTTATATCACTGTTATTCAAGTGAAGTGTTCAGAACTTCGAACCAGTGGTAGCTTAATACTTATAATGTTAAAATTATTTACAATTAAAAAGTGCGTGTAAATATCTACTTGTATAAAGATATTTCGAATCTATAGTGGACATATTTGTTTTGATTTAGTTTCATTTTCGTAAAAAAAATTATAATTAAAAACATTTAAAATTGATTTAATTATTGTGATAGATTAACTCGGTTGATTTATTTTACGTAATAAATCAAGATAAGACAATGAAATGCAATTTAATCCCCTAAAGTCAAAAATAAAGAAAACAAATTCCTGCCCCGGAGTGTTCTAATAACACAGTAACAAGTTTTCATAAACCGCCTGCCCTTATAGATAAGGGGTGTTACTTTTATGCAAATTTTGTACATGCAGAAGTTCAGGTTCGGCGACGGAACTTTTAATTTTATTGCTACTTCATACAATGTACTTAATAATTTAATTGAAATAAAGCTTAAAAATTAACATACACATATACCGTGCAAGTAAAAGAACTTACCAAGTAACCAAGTAACTTGACAAATTTTAATGAACTTTGGTTTTATTTGAAGTAAATAATTAACAATACAACATTAATAGTTACTTCTGACATTTTTACTACATAAAGTAAATATAAAATAATTAAAGACACAACGTCTTAAATATACCTAAATAGGTATATTCCCACACATACAAGAGATTTTCATTAACATACAGACTCATCACGATATCTCTAGAACCGTAAGGTTTAGAGACTTTAAATTTAAGTACAATATTCCTTTTGATTATTAAAAATCAGCTTAGAAATTATATTACGTAATTCAACCTGTAAGGGATTGTCGAGGTGTTCATTTAATAAGTGCATAATTTCGAACCATAGCTGTATAGGTGAAATGAGAATATACAAGATGAGATAACTTATTAAAGTTCATTTATAAGTTAATTAGGCAGCAAATAACAGAATTTATAAATATCAAATTTTGTTTTCTAATATAATTTATGTTATACGAAGCGGGCAAAGACAGTTAGTTATACATCTTTGAATAATTGTAACGTCTTCGGATTTATTTGAAACGTCTTAGATGGTGTAAATATGTCTATGCCTTCAGCGAACCTAAAGCACAGTGAAGGCTTTATAAGTACTTATATACTTTTATAATTACTTAATATGTAATGATTGCTAACGAAAGAAAAGGTAAAAAAACAAAAAAAATAGAATGATCCATTTATTTAGTAATATTTTTAATGGGATATTTACTTGCTTTTCGTAAAAATATTTCATTAGATCTGTCATTGACCATCAGGTGAACGCCTATATTTAGTGACTTATATACAGGATGTTTGTTTATAGATGTACAACCGTTAAAACGGTGAATGTACAGCCTCATTATCTTTATAGCTTTTACAATTATCACCCTATATATTATAATCACTCGGAAATATGTTACAATATTTTTTTTTCTATTACAATGCGACAGGTAATTAATTTCTGACAGTACATTCTGCAAAGCCATATGATAAACAATAAAAAAATAATTTGTCGTAGTTCGAATTTTAAAAACACTCTTTTTTACTATATTATCATTATGTTATTTATTTCTGAAACCGTTTTTAGATAAATTGTACCATAAATAATATACAGCAAATGAACTATACATTCACCTCATTAAAACTTTTACACCTATAGCCAATTATCCTGAATATCTACAATGCCACGTTTTATTCCATCAAGCATTTACATTGAGTTTTATGAATATTGCTTAGTCATTTTTTGGTTCTCTAAATCCGATACTGATATAATTTTTATTTTTAATTATACATATTAGAATATCAGATTATTACCCGAGCGGTGGTTTTAAAATGTCGTGGGTTAAAAAGATCCGATAAAAAGGCGGTAAATTCGGAATTAATATTATATCAGTTTCACGTACTTTTAAAAATATTCTTTATAATTTAATTACTTAAAGTTTTAAATTGTCTTAAATTGATTTTTTATCTGTACCATATATATAGTTACTAGTGACAAAAATTTAACTTCAAATTTAAACTAAAATAAAAAATACAACCTCGTAATTTAAAAAAAATTAAATCAAACACGATATTTCTCGATAAAAATGTTAATTCACCACTTTCTGTAATGATAGTTAAATAAAACAAATATTATCTGTATTCTAAGTTATGTCTTTAAAATCGCTTTACTTTATTGCATTGTCGCCTTTTTTTAATTATTCAAAAACTTTATTGCGTAATATATATTTTGTTGTGGCAATTTCACACGTAAACACAGTTTCTTGTCTTGATATAATTACAAAATGGTGATCATAACATAATATTATTCCGCAGTAACTCTACGAAGAAGAATATAATTAATATCGAATAAAAAATACATAAAATTGTAAGCTTCCGAAATTGCATGTACAACTTCCGGAAGGCATAAAACGCCCACTGGAATATATGGAATATGCCTTGGCCGTCGATTTCTTATAGCGGTCATATTGGAAGTGACATTCAGCGTCTTCCGATGATTTTAACTTGTTTCTCTAGACATACCACCAGTAGATATCTTACTGATTTTAGCTAAGGTTACTGTCTATACAAAATGATTGGTTAGGTCTAAAAACTTTAAAGAGGTAAATGTGTATCTTAATTGTTAGCAAAAATCTTTAACGATTTTTACATCTATTTTCAATCAGCCTGCAAGGCATAAGACATTCCCAAAGACTATAGGAGACTTACAACATTTTATTGTCAGCAATTATGACTATACAAGAACAAGAAGAAAAAAGTGCCGCAGTATTGCAACAAAGCAAAGAGTTGTCGTTTCAGCTCATAGACGCCTACTGCAAGATATAGGCCTCCCCTGCAGATATCTATGGGAGGATATACCATAATCGCCACGTTAGGTAGATGGTTTAGCAATCGCAGTGTTGTATTATGGTACGCAGAGGACGCTGTTTGCCATCCTACGAAAACTTGAGAGCAGTGATAATGTTATATAATTAATGCACAGTGTGAATATTACATTCAATCCTAGAAATTGAACCCGCGACATGAGATCGCAAGACTGTCCTCTACCGCTGGACTGCCTTTGCGCAGCTATCAACACGTCCTGTATAATGTGTTCATTCTAAAATAAGTTATACATTATTATTTTTATACGAATGCATCAGACCAATTACTTCTGGCAATATAGAGTCTGCAGAAAGAGATATTAATTTTAACATATAGTTATTCGAATTTAGAAAATTATTTTTTTTATTCTACTATCATTACGTTATATTTAACACAATATTTGACAGCTAATCCGCTTTTTGTTTTTTGTCATCCTTCTCTAAATAAAAAAAATCTTAGTTTTTTTTGTTTGATTAATAAAACTACTCAATTAAATTCACAAAATATTAATTAGTTGGTTCAATTACCGATAGAATATTTAGTTCATTAAATCAATATATTTAAAATCAATTGCATCAGAATTTACGAAGAGATCGGTCAATGGTCTCTTAGGCCTTGACCCCAACCAGTAAGATGTCAGCTAAACTGACCTTACATCTTTTAACACCCATCTCACATTCTTAGGGTCATTATAAAGCATAAGAACAAAGTCGTGTTTAAATTCTTCATTGTTTGGAAGCTTGCTTGTAATTAAAGTACTATTTATGGAATCTGTACAAAAGGCTATATTATAAACTAAACGTAATTTACGTATTGATTTAAATAAGAGATATGATTTTATTTTTACTTTAAGATAGTTTTTTTTTTCAGTTACTATATCTTTCAACTTAGTACTAACCTAATTGGTTGATGGCTGATATAATATATGATGGCAGTTCCTTTCGTAATATAATACAGTGATCAAAAATAAGGAGAATTTGTTAATAAAATGTAAATTATTTATTTATCCAAATCAATTTTATTCCCTTTCAAATAATGTCAGTTGAAACAGTCGGGAAAGCCTTTTTTCGGTCATAGCCTTTAAGACCTTCTTCTATTTGGCTTTATTTCCTTAACAGTGTCAGTTTCTTCCTGCTTCTTCTCCAGTATAATACCTTGCAAAGCAGAGTAGAGTTAAAAATTAATCAGATTTAAAAATAGGTATTAAGTTGACAATCAACAAGAGATCTGTTAAGTTCCTGTGTTGAATAAACTTATTTTATCTTTATCTTTTATAATGGCGTACTTGCATTGGCCTTTAGAGTTAACTGAATAGCCAGAAGTTGCAAAGAGCCAAATCAGGCAAATAAGATGGTTGCGGAACAATATGAGTAAACTTTTCGACGCTTTTTTCTCCAAAAAATTTTGCGATTTTGACACCAATCTTGTTTTCATGCGTTTTAAACATCCTGCAATATCATTTGAGCTGAGCCAAGTAATATTCCAACTTTTAACAAACAGGCGTTTTGAAAATGTTGTAGACATTCTTACCTAGAAAAAAAATATCTGCGTTTATTTGATAACATTCTTTCTTCTCATACCATAACTATTACAATTTCTTTGCTTTTATTCCATATCGTGTATTATTTTACTTACTTATTTAATTAATTGCCTATTTTTACACATTTATTAACAATTTTTAATTTTTGGTCAACTTTTGTTTTTCTTTTTATCACGTTTTTCGCAATCGTTCGGCACATTTTTAGGAACGCATGTCTTGCTTCCTTGTCGTTGATTAGCAAAATCTGCACCCAAATGGTATTTGCGGATTTTGGGGTCGATTCGGGTTTTGCGGGTTTGGGCCAACAGGGCGCAGAGGGGGTTTAACCTAAAACGCTGCCTGGGGAAACTCGGCACGGGCCGCTACATAATACTGTTTCTTCATACTGGGTGCCCATGAAGTAACTATGCTCATGAACTCTAGAAAGCACTCGGGTTAGGTTGACAATATTCCGTTGAATATTCCGACTGAGAAGCGCCTGGGAGAGCCGTACCTTGGCAAGGCCGGTTGCAATTATATATGTTTTAACTTTTAAATATTATATTGTAATTATGCACTCTTTATGTATTTGTGTGTGTATTTATGGTAAATATGCATACATACATGCATTAGATTTCTAGTTAAAATATATATTGAATTAAATTTTATGGCATAAAATTGAGTCCGCTTTTCTTTGGATCATATCCCTCACTACTAAGGATCGTGTCAGTTTTTGTTAAGTTTATGGCGCACTTTTCTTATGTCAGTCTGTGCCGATCTTTGACGTCATGCCACTTCAGAAGCCCAAGCAATACTTTTAAGCTGATACAATATGTTCACATAAATAAATTCCCTAAATTTAAATTTTAATTTGTATTAAAATTGGTTCTCGGTTCGTTCACCGTAAACAATTTCCTGTGACGTTTATATTCAGGAAACAATGTCGGCAAATGTCAGACCAAATCGGCGGACAAAATTAAAATGATTAAATTAAAATTCAATGTTAATTCCGACAATTCGTTAACAGGCTTATCAATGGGTAAGAATAATGGGTAGTGGCGCCAATAAGGTCGTGACCCATCTATCTTTTGTAAAATATTTTTGGAACATACAGTCTTTTGCTTGATATTCATATTGGTTATGAAGCAATTATGAACAAAGTGTATAATTCAGTAACAATTTCTTTGTTCCCATACTAGATAGTGTAGTGTTTTTGTTATTGTATTTTACTATTAAATTTATGCGTTTATTTTCATAAATATGTATATTTATAAAGCGAGTGGCATTGAAGTGGTGGTATAAGACGATGATCCTGGCTGAAAAACTTACGCCGCCCGTTTATTAAGATTGCCCAAATAGTACGACTTTCGTAAAAAGATGGCGCTTTAAAAAGAAGAAGATAGAGCAAGTACATATATATGATTTTTTTTCGTGCAAATTTTTTGCAATTCTTCTTCCGTAGATTGGAATTTCCTATGGGAAAGGACCAGATAAAATAGTATACATAGAGCTACTTCCGATATCCTTAACAAGGACGTCTCTCCACCTTGTGAGCGATGATGGCATTCTACGCTACGCTTGGCTGCCCTTGATCTCCACTCCAAAATATTAAGATCCCAGCTGCCATTTATTCGGCGCCTACTGCCAATTCCCTGGACTTTGTTCGGTTACATTCTTCAACAGATCTCCTCATTGTTGATTGGATCTCGTAGAGAAATCTCAAGCAAAGTAATAAATAGAAAACGATGCGCTATTGTGGTACATAAACGACCTTTACTGTAATAAATATGTAGGTAATCAAAAAATTCGACTAGTTGATGCAATATCGAAGCGACGTTTGAACGAAAGACAATACCTGTAGTAATATTTCATATTTTTCTAACATTTATGTAACTTCAAATCTCATCTAGTCATTCTTGATACTAACTCATACAGATAATTTATTATATGGTAGAAATAGAGTTTCTAATGAAAGTGTTTTATATGGAGTAATGATAAATTGTAAAATGGATCAATAAGCGTCGTAAAAATTGTGACGCGTTTTATATTTCGATCGGCGCCCGTGGATCGACACGTCGATACGGTTACTCGCTATCGATGTCTCATTAAAGAAATTAACGGATTTTATCTGTCGATATTAATAGATGTCGATGGCCGATAATCGATACGTTCGATACATTTGTATGATAATATGAAAACGGGTACAGTTACAGATAGATGGTTGTATCTATACTTTGATACTGTTGGTCCGGTGTTCTTTTTTTAAATATTTTGTCGTCTTAACTATCGGTTTTTACACCGATTTATAGCTGTTTTGCATAGAAAAATACTGCGATAACAGCTAGTAATATTCTTGTATTAATGTTGTTAACAAATGAGAAAGTTTTATATTTTAGACACTTGTATAAGAAATTAACCATGGGTAATCTAAGTTAGTACTAGACTAAAATCAATGAACCATTTTTTTAACAGACAACACTATGTCAGTGCGGCTGACATCTCTCGTTGAACGGTGTCTCTACGACACTAACGCCCTCTTTTATAAACGTTGTCCCCACAGCTATTTTTTGCGAGATTACCATACATTTCTAAAAAAACAGACATTGTTTTTCTTTAATATTTAACTCTATTAATGTGTAAAACGTACAACAGGTTAGTCAGTAGAAGTAATCTATGTAATAAATTGAAGCATTTTATCATTTTTCATTTAAATCCTATCACAAAAAGTGGATAGAGATTAGCCGCGCTTGTGTCGTGAACGTAAACTGTTATTTTGATGTCGACAAATACACTTTATTAACAGAGGGACCTCCCGCTGACCGGAGTGCAACCTTGTCGCGTTATTGACTCCCTTCTGACTCGAGTGACTCACGGTGAAACCTTTATGGGTGTTAAAACGACAAGGTTCCACGATGAAATGCTTTTGACTTAAATGCTCGCGTTTGTAAGCGACAATAAGGATCGAGTTTGACACCTGTGTGTAGTGATGTGACTGATTTTTATCGATACCCGTTTAATTATATCGATGTATTTATAGATTAAATAAAAAATATTATAATATATATTATATATTATAAGTTTTCTCGAAATTTCAGAGTTATGTACATACACCGTTATGATATGGGCAATGCTGAAGGAATTTCTCTACAATGCATGCGATTCTGCGTAATAAATTAATAAACATGTTTTGTACAACATTGTTCCATAAAACTAATATAACTTCTACTGTTAAATGAAAATCTTGATTCAATCTTTATAAAGAGAACGGCACAATATTAGTTTTATTAAAATTTATCGTACATTCGTGTAGTGTATCTATTATATAGTATATATCGTCATTGTTGTGCCATGTGCAATAAGTATACTTTTAAACTTATTCACAAGTACACACAAATAACATATAACTTATATCTCTAAGTGAAACATATGTAACTATAAGACAAGACACGTATGTAGATATAATATATTAACAGTCAAATCTAGCAATTCCTAAGAAGTGAACAAAGCAGATAAATGATTTACAAAGACTTTCATTGTCATTATCGTTACAGATTTACTTAGGACCTTCTATCTCAGACTTAGTTCTCCTGCATAGATTTCTAGTTTGACCAATTGGAAGCAGTCTACATCCAGTGTCTTCCGACGAAATTAACTAGTTTGTCTCTCCACATTGCGGGTGTTCTTATATCATCTTCACTAATCGGTGTAATATAACTCCTGAAGATGCCCCGTGGAGGGGTGAAACACGTGTTGAGTGAATTAACGGTGGCAGTTGTGTAATTGGCATTATTTGCCGCATAAGCATTTATTAGCGGGCTGGCGGGCGGTGCACTTTGTTGCACGACTACCACTGCATGTGCGGAAGTGACTAAATATTGGTTCTTTTCTTACTTACGATGAACTTCCGCAAGGTAACGCCTGATTCCATTAAATATTCTTATATCAACTCCAAAACAGTAAAGCCCCAGTGGCTATCTGCTCTATGCGCAATGTAGCTTGCCCTCTATCATTTCAGCTTCCCAACACACTGCGCTATGTCGGTCACTGTCGTTCTTTTACGGATCTTTTCATACTTGTAGTGAGTATTAAAAAAATTTCAACAATTCTACTGTTTTAAATCGTCACTTTGCAAGCAATCGTAATATTAACAGCTATTCGACACAGGCAATGCATTCAATAACGGTTGTTCGACAGATGCGTTCCAATCATTAGTACAGGTATGAATGTAAGGCTTTGATAATATATAAATCGCGTCCGTATTAATTTCGGTTATCGTGAAAAGTCGACACCGCACTATCGCCGCCCCAACCGTTCAGCTTATGTTTTGTCCGGCTATACAGTCGCAGTTAACCCTATCTTTACGACCGACTCTAAACATAAGTGTCTCTCGGAACTTATTTATTTTTATCTCATTCCACTTTTTAAATTGAATTCACGATCGGTGCGTGTGTGGCGCTCTCGTCCACCTCTAAAACTGTCAATAAAATGCAATCGCGCCTTGAGAGGCACTGGCCTTTAATGAAAATTAGATACCACTTAATATATTATTTATGAGAATTAAATAAGGGCCCAGCACTACGTTCAATAAGGTAAACATGTAACGGACAACATCACGGTCGAATTTAACGCCCAATAATTTGTAACAGCCCTATGATTGTCACGTCGTAAATTCAACATCTATGGGCGCTTTCATATTTTTTTTACAGTCCACGGCTTTCTACGTTGCCTGTATTGAAATGAGATTTATTGGCGTCAAAATTAAAATACTTACACGAAGTAATAAAATATAATCAATATATCTTTTTCTATTAAATGAAGTAGGACACTTTTTTCAGATTTTCTTTTATATTTATAGACGTTTTAATATGATTTTGCTGAATATTTTTTTTTAAATCAGAAATAGCTCATTCCTTAACGATATTTCTAAGATAGCATACACCTATCATTTCAACAATCATCGTTTCAATTGTAGAGCGACCACTATTTCACATATGCCTGCCTCTCCCGTAGATTTTACCAGCTGGAAGCGACCTGGGTTTTTAACGACTTTAAAAAGGTCATCTTTCTTCCTTGATATTTGATACCTTGCTGGGCGTGCTATGATGCGGTTGCCGATCCGTGACCTTTATTCCAGAACCTCAAGGCAAACATCTGTTGCTCTCCTTCCAGACCCGTTCTTGTGGAGAAATTGCACGCTCTGATCTCTCCGTGGTCGATTGTGAGCTCATTTAGTATGTAGAGTAGATTGTGGTCATAACTAATGATTAATAACTATAAAGCGCTTAAAACACTGGGTACTCTATGTCAGGAATTCTTAAAAATGCTAAAGTAATACGATTACAAGGTACAGTTATTACTTAAAGAAATATTAGGGGGACCGGAAAATAAAGTCACTTTCATAAGTTAAATTCACACTACTACATTTTTAACAAGTTTTTATTTCTATTCAACAATATATTCACCTTCGTTATCAACAACCTTTTGCCATCTAGTATACAAATTTTCAATGCCGTTAAAAATCAATCGGTTTTTCTGTAAAAGTTGTCGACAGAAACGACATTTCTTTCCGGTGCCCCTAATATATATGGATAGTTAAAATAAATAACAATACATAGTATTATTAACGTATTAAGAATGTATATACATGTGTGCGTAAACACAGGACCTAGGTCATTAAGGCCCGATCCGTTGGAGTCATTAAAGCGGGTAATTTGTCATTAGACTCCTTCTTTTGTACGGTCCTGTTTTAATGAAATGATTAAGGGAAGTTATTGATATTCAGGGCTGTCGCTGATGTGAATATTTGAATTTTAAATTATTTTTTATGTAACTTCAATTATTGCATCTAAATATACTAATTATTGTCAACCCTAAGGTACCTTTTAAAAACATATTAAATTGGACTTTAATTCCTCAACGGTATAAAAAATATATGAGATATTGAATATTATGTACTGTTTTTCCTTCGTCATGATCAAGTCAAGGATGTCAAGGATGTATTTTAGATTTTTCTTCTTTCTTTGAAGCCACTTGACGCCCACTGCAAGGCATAAGCCTGCCCCCTCCCCCCCCCCCCAAAAAAACGAACGCCACGATGACCGATCTTGTGCTGCCTCTGTGAAGTGGGGTCGACACACGCCGCTATTTATTATTTTCACTTATTATTTATTATTTCTGGCCTATTTTAGATTCATCGCACATTTATTGTAAAAAGCAACCAGTAGCTATATCCTGTTGTATCCTGGTGTATCACAGTACATCTGTATTGAATGTTAAATGAAGACTACGTTAAAACACGCGGTTTAGCATTAACCTTACATTTCTTTTGATCACATGAGCTCTAACCTTTAACGAAATGCTTTTGTTTAAATTTGTACCATTAGCATCTGTAGTATCGGTGTTCCATAGACTGCATTTTGGAGAGTGTGCATCGGAATTACATAAATTCGTTTCCACATCTCCTTTCTTCCATTGGACATCAAGACGTACGGATTCCCAAAATCTATACACGGTTGAAAAAGTGTTTTGCTACTACTTTTATAGTGCGAATAGCTACAATTTGGGAGTCTTCAAGTCAAGGGTAAATAGGTTTATTATAGGCAAGCATGTACTATCGTAGATCTCGTCATCGCTTAAAATGAAGCGAGACTGAGGTTAAATGGTTTGCCTATAGAGAAGAATGACTGTGAAGAGATCTTTCTTCCAAGAAAAGCAGCCGTGATCATAGGAATTAATGGTCTCCCACCATTTCTCCTATCGAAGCATTCCACACTCTGATTTTCTGGCTTTCGCTTCATCCGTCCATCGTACAATACGATGACCACAAAATCTTCAGTATTTGTAACTTTTTACTATGTCTCTTAATCTTACGTGTGCAACTTCCCTACGTCCGTCTTTTAGATACAGATGTTAAGATAATTAGTATTTAGTAGTACATTAAGATAACAGTTAGTTAGCTATGAATGGTCAGTCCTTTTTAGTAGCACACTATAATTTATTGAGTATCGCCTTTGATCGAGTCATCACAATATTGACAGTTCTCTTTCTTTGCATCATCTCTTTTACAGAATAACTACCCATGTGCACCTGCTAACGCATTAACCTATTCCAACCCTTAGGGCTACTTATTCTCGTTTAACATATTGAACCATGACCTAGTCCACTTGACAAAACTTAAACTGGTTTTTAAGAATTGTGACAACCCTATTACAATATTCGTTTAGGGCTGTCACGGAACAATTTAAAATATTATCGCTAGTACAAGCTCATTTGTTATATTATAATACCATTGATTATTGAATGACAATTGGATAAAGATTTTGTAATATAAAAGCCAATTTTTGTTATATATATAAGGGAATAAACGGCCTTAGATCTAAGACGAGTAATCTCAGGTATTTTTTTTTTCGGTATAATTCTTGGTTTAAATATAACTTAAGTGTTGTTAAATACAGTAAATATTGTAATACAAAATTCGAAACATATTTAAAAAGATTTTAAAGCTCCCTTGCTGGTGATGGAAAGGGATTTTAAGTCGCTCAAAAATAAATCACTTTACACAGGGTTATTGAAAGTAGGTGTAAGTTTAATTTAGATATAAGAATATATAGATAAGATACGTGTAACTATTTAAGGTTTAATTATAAGCCGGGAACTAAGTTCAAAGTCCTCGGGGACCTAAGGCGAGATGCTAATGATTTCAGCTCACAAACCCCAACCGGTGATTGATTATGAGATCGTTAATGACGCCGGCCGCGATCGATTCGTCTCTAATTCAATTTCAAAACTAATTTCTTACGGTTTTAATTCGCCTCGTGCGCTGATGATTGTGGCGCTCAAAATTTAGAAATAATTTCTTCTTGACCTCACTAATAGAACTTTCTTCATCGTTAATATCTAGCATAATTGATATCGGATTTAAAATGACGAGACGATGATTTCATTTCTCTTCTCTCAATCTCTCAGCGTTTTTTTAGTACCGGACTGTATCTTTTTCTTCTTTGTTGATGTTGTTGCTGGTAACCCCAGGGCTTTTACAGCTTCATCGTTAAGTTCACGGAGCGGAAGGGTCTATGAACTTAAAAATAAAAAAAAGCTGGTCGCGTGCGTACCACTTGCAAGAAGACGTTCGCACGTAGTAAAATACTCTACCCGAGTAGAGCTGTGTGTTGTTTGTATTGGTATTGTATATGCGGCTTGGTGCGGCAGCGTGGACCACAGGCGAGCCGAGGAGGGACCCAGATCTAACCTCGGTTTGCCCACGCTGCTCGCGGTTAGGGAGTGGGCGACTCCCTCAAAACGGGTGTTGTGGTATGATGAGTAGCGTTTGGCTTTGTTGTGTATAACCTAGTGACCTGTGAGGAGTGTCGCAGGTGCAGTGGGACTGTTTCTGCTACTGGATCTGCTATGTTTACTTCTACATTCATATATGTTTAGTTCTAAAGTACCGAAGAGCAGGAGTAAATAGGAGAGCCTCGGCTCAAGCTTCATACTACTATTTCACCTGATTGCCATCTGTATATGTATTTGACCAGAATGTGTTGCCAGTGATTATTAATGGCAGTGAAACATTGGCAAGCTTACAGACGGTAACGAGCCAAGGAGAAGGCTATGCTAAGAAATTCTCTACGAGAAACTACCCTCTACTATAACTTCTTAGAAAAATATCCTAGTGGAATGGAAACATAGGGCGGTTAGGAACACAGAACATGGGGCCGCTGCAACAAACAGATTGAGTATCTGAAAGTACGTCTGTACGGTACGTCCGTACCAAGAGATTGAGTCTGTTATTTTCAGTGTTGATTCAGTATGAAAAAAGTTCACGAAAAAATAATAGGAAAATTAACAACTCTTTTTTTAGGTTGCATCATGAGACTATTAAAATATATCTTAATGTTGATTATCCAAAAAATAAATAATAACATTTTGAAAAAGAATCATAATATCGTATTTCCATTTATAACGTAAATACCTTTTTTTAATTCATGTACTTTACCTTTGAATATGATGTAATTGATTAAAATCTAATTTTAATCAATTACAATGTACGGTTCCTAAAACGTTACTGTACCGCGCGTTAGGTATACGCGATTTCTTAACTGACGGTACAGCGATTATGGTCGGCCTACAGTTGATGTAAAATATGCTAAATTTTTTACTTAAAAAAACCTTATAAACAAGATTCACAATTTCGCCAATGCACCGTCAAACTATGATATAGTCTCAGATACCCCATTATATTTATTAAGTTACATATAAAATAAAATTACATTTAAAACTACTGTATAAATAATAACTCTGTAATGTATTATTTTATTGGTGATGTAACACTGCAGAAAAATCAAACCAAATCAATTATAACAAATATTAAAAAAAAAAGGATTGAAGAGAAAAGTGATCGCACGTAAAAGGAAACACTTCGCATAGGACTCAAGACACCAAAATAGGTCTTATTTTGAAAATATTTTCTCCGGTGCGTAATTTTTTTCAAGGCTGTTTGCTTAAAATAATCAATAATATTTAAAAATTTGTTATGGATACAGTGAATTATTAAGATGGTTTCTAGAGACTCTATAAGAGCTGCGAAAAATATCGATGGCAGGCATTTGTTCGAATATTCTGTTATAGGAACTGCGCCGTCATCACCATGTCGGCTTATAGATGCCCACTACAAGGCATAGCCCACCCCCATAGGTGGCCATATTATGAGTCTTGCACTACTCGCATCCTGCGACTCCCCGCAACATTGATTATGTTGTTAGTTCACCTAACCTGTGGCCTGATCATACCGCGTCTAAGTCCTGGTCACAACTCGAGTTCCTCTTAGTCCCAAAGGCCATTTTTGCACGAACAATTGGCCCCGCCCACTGCCACTTGAGACTGACAATTATTTGAGTTACATCGGTGACCTTGGTTCTTCTGTTTCGATCTCACAGCGAAGTCCCGTACATTGCTCTCTTCATTACTCTATGGGAGACGTGCCCAATGCTAGACATATTTATACCATCTAACAACTATGTTCGATTATTTATAAATTGCTACAAGCATCACTACAGTTACGAAATGAGCCATAAAATAATTGCAGAGCTGCGAGCAACTCGTTGTACGTGACCCCTATTGTTTATTGCTTTATTAGTTAAAATTAAACGGTAAATGGTGCGATTAACTTTAACCGCTTGTATTAATGAGCTGTTGGAACTAATAGCTAAATGTTAAATTTAAGGACTATCTCAATTTATTCTTAAATTTTATTCTTTATTCGCCTGATAGAACTAAAATGACGTAATAAATAAATATGCATTGACGTAGCAGATCAGAAAAACTATATGTTTTTAAATAAAAAAAGAAAGTTCTCGAACATTCTCGAGCGTTCTACCTCGCATAGTCTTTTCTTCTCTTAGATGTTCTTTTTTTTTCAATTGCCCTCGCTATTGGGAGCCCTTCGTACCCTCTATCTAGTTTAGGACAGGGACTTTATTTACACATAATTTTTTTAGAGTTTTGTCCTTATTCGACACTCACTTTCATACTTCTCAACTCTTTTATTCCTTCCGTTTATCCTTCACAATATCTTGCAAGTTTTGTTCTTTTATTCCTTCTTGCTTTCATCGCCTTTCTTTCCTCGTCTTTTTTACTCTTAGGTGGCTAGATACAATGTTTATTTTCCAATCTATATCTTTATTTTTTGATATCACAGATTTGTCTCTTGGATGTTCACTGTTGTCCTATTGGTATTGCCACAGATTATTTAGGATTCCTTTAGTAAGAAGGTTCCACAGGCGTCCACAAGAACCTTGGCACAGGTTATATGACTACGATATTTGCCGCATAGAACTGTCATTGCATGTATACAAACTTTACGCATACAGCTCCATATATCAAGACACCCTACCCACAAATAGCACACTCAGATGATGATATCTATAGTTAGTTGTACACCAAGGGCTGATCTTTCTCATTTACTTACTGAACCTCGACTACATAATCCAGGCATAATCATAGCTCTGCACCTATTTTGGCGACGAATTGTAAAATCACTAAATAAATCGCTACTTTTGCTTCATATAATTTTTTTTAAATCTATTTTATGACATTTCAGATAAATTTTACGGCAGTTTATTATAAAATTGTAAACAGTTGATTACATAATCACTAATCTTATAAAGCATAGAGAAAGGTATAATAAGGTTATCTTTAATTCTAGTGTTAACCTTATATACACCTATAATTTTTCTTATATTTATTATTATTAATAAACACACACGCTTATTTCTCATGTATCTAATAATTGACCCATTTTTTAGTAATTAAAGATATTCACCTACGATCTAACTCATCACGATATTTCTAGAACTACACTTATTAAAGATTTCAAATTTGGGAGAAATATTTATTATACCAAGTAGAGTTCAGCTAAGAAAGTATTTTTGCGAAACTTCACCCGAAAAAGTGTTGAGGAGGCTTTCATTAAGTTTGCGAGTTGAACAAGTGAACGACAAGTATTGAATAAATAAATGCAGATTATGTCGTATATAGGTATTAAGCGTTGTCCTGCCAAGGAAAAAAAAGTACAGTTAAGTGTGCCGGCAATTATTACGGCTCCGAGCGTAATCAAGTTAGTTTTGCAGGTGTCGCCGGTCCAAGCGGCCTCGATGCAAATTGCCGTGCATTATCAACCAGACCAATAGTCCATGTTTAACTAATCAGCTTCACTATGCACATCATGCTGGCAACCTTTATTTTTTTCGTTGACCATAATCCCTAGGCATTTACAACTTCAGTAAGAAAAGGACCAATATTTAGCCACTTCCGCACATGCAGTGGTAGTCGTGCAACGAAATGCACCAAACACAGAGTCTGGTACTAATCGGTGTAACATGGCTCCTGGGGGTGCCCCGTGGAGGGGTGAAACACGTGTTGAGTAATTTGGTGGTGGCGGTTGTGTGATTCGCATTGTTTGCCGCATACGCATTTATCAGCGGGCTAGCGGGCGGTGCATTTCGTTGCACGACTACCACTGCATGTGCGGAAGTGGCTAAATATTGGTCCTTTTCTTACTTAGGATGGACTTCCGCGAGGTAACGCCTGATTCCATTAAATATTTACAACTTCTTCCAGCCCGACTTGATCTTTTATATAGTCACTAAATTGGAGAGCTATCTCTAAAACCTCGGCTCGGGTTTTAACATACATAATTTTATGAGATTACGAAATTACCGAATTATAGTAGAGTATGGAGGGATATAAGGAATTTCTTCTTGCTTCTTCTCGTTCTTATGACGCGAAGCAGAGTAGAGTCAAAAATAAAATTTTTTAAAATAAGTCAATCAATAAGAGTTCTGTTAAAAGTTCGAATGTAGAATAAATTAATTTTATCTCATCTTTTGTAATATCTGAATCGGTTGTCTGGAAAAAATCGTATTTAAAAACCGTATTTTTTTCCTATTACATTTGATTATATTGATATATAATGTAGTGTATGAATATTTAGATAATGTATCTTAAACAGACGCTTCATGTAGTAACCGGGAGCTAGCCAAGAGAGAATCTTCACTTAGACTGTTAATTGAAATGGCTTTCTTTCATTGTAAATTCAATGTGTAAAACCTCCCATTTTTGGCTCTCTTGAGACTAGACAATGCGGGCTTAAACATAGAAGTTTCATGAGATGTGAAGGCTTTTGTAATCCATGGTTATTTGGGGGGACGCTATGGCTAAATGCAAAAAGTCTTAAGAGTTGACACAGACTTGAACTGTCATTTAATACGAGCTTAATATCTCTATTTAAAATTGCCTAAACAAAACGAACCTCTGCTTTTAGCTTTTTCGGTTGCAATTGTCACACTATCGAAATTACTGTGTACAAGTTGAATTAGTTCAGTTTTAGCTTTGTTTGAATCATAAATAAAGTTAATGTTGTACACACTTTAAATAATCGGAAACCATTTTAATATATATGATTCTGATGTGGTTTTATTAATAATCAAATAAATCTTTATATTATGATCAATTACGCATCTAAATTATTTTAGGACAACACTTCTATGGATTATTTAGACGATTGATTTAAAATATGCATATGCTATTTTTACATGTATATCAAAGAATATTTTATGATATATTTATATTCGTAATTTATTTATATGAATGTTTGTATAAATGTAATTGCATTGAGTTGTCTGTAGACCGTACATATAAACATTAAACTGCGCAAAACGTTCCCTCAGCGTTCGTTCCTGCATCTCGCGAAGCTGAGCGTATCTCTACAATGTTCATGTGTATTTAGAAAGTCCCCGGCGTTCGCGGTTCCGACATAATCTTTTTAATCCCCTACCATTGTTCCGTGTTTCGAGTCAAATCTCGAAGGCGATGTCAATGCACCCGTTATCATCTCGCGCGGAATACAATTTGCAAGAGTTGATATTCCCAACGATAGTGGTAATTGGGAGGCAGCGTGCTTTCGCTAGAACACGCACAGGGGTAGCGGACGCGGCGTTTTTTATGATGGATTTATTAAATATATTCGTGATCTTACCCTTTTATTTTTCTTTTCATTATTTCACACGAATAATCGTTTATTAATATTTATTTTACATGATTAAGTCACCAATTTCGATAACGGTTTCCGAAAAATAGATAAAAAAATGACCGTAAGTATAGAAAGGAAAAAAATAAAGCAGAAAACTAGAGAATTAAAAATTAAAAATTATTTTATTTCAAATAATACTATACACTTTTACGTTTTAATCTGTGCTAAACATTAAAAAAAAAACAATTAAATATCTTTCAACATATTTTTAACATAAGCAAATATAATAAATATGAAGTATTAGAATAATTAATAATTAAATTACATAATAAATTAATTATTATAATTTAATTTCATCATCATATCAGTTAAGCTTCCCACGCCGTATCTAATGGTTTATGGTGAATTTATTATAATTCAAAAGCTGTCAATTGTTATACTTAATGCTGGTAAGGTTTAATTAACTATGCAAAAAAATGCTGAAGCTAAAAATCGTGGCGTCTAAAAAAACGCGCGGCTAAAAAACCTCCGAGAAACCGCTAGTTGTGTCCGCGGCCTAATCTTATCTCCGACGACGCGCACGGAGCTTCTGCTAACGGTATCGTGAGATGCACCGCAGTGGGGAAATATGCCGGCATTGTTGGCGGGAATCCGCGCCGAGGCATTTTCAGTTTCGTGCCTGTTTAACTGAATGCGGATATCTGTACGGAGCCGATTTATACATAAATGGTGTTAGAGGTGCATCGCTAATAATTTTACGCTACGATACCGTAGTATTGTGTGGCGAAGTTAAAGTTCGTTTGCATTGCAAAATAATATAAAATGTGCAAACAAAATTAAAAAGTAATGGTTAGCGATAATCGTAAAATTTCTATTATAATTATGTATATTAAAGCCTATTTATACTTATAACCTCGCTTCTGAAACCGTCGCTTTAAAATCATAATATGTTTTTAATATAGAAGTACGGCTGAATGATCTTCAATATGCGGACTTATAGTGTGCGCGCAACTGATTCACCTTCTCAGGATTGTAAACTACTGGAAGGATAGATACATCTGTTCTTAAATATCTCGTGCGCGTCTTGTCAACCTCGTTCTTCACTGCCTATATATAAGTGGCAGTCGGCAGGCTATATAGTAAGCCGAATAGGTGGCTAAGGACTTAAGTTTCCTGAGCGAAAGCCACAAGGATCTTGTTAACATCTTCGGAAGACGCTGGATGTAGACCACTTCCGACATCCTATGCATGAAATGATGATTATGTATTAAATATATATATATATATTAGTTATATAGGTTATTTGTTATGTATATATAGTATTTTATATGTTTTATATTATATTTCCAGTACATTAACGCATTTGCCTACTGATTATCCCTGAACGACTGTTTTGTGATAGACTGGTAGAGAATTTCTGTAAGACGTTAAGACCGCCTTGAGATAAATTGTAATAGAAGCAAAATAATAAATATCGTCTACTTCACCGTATATGTGAAGTACCAACACGAGTCGAGATTATCACACAATCCTAGACTCAGAGTAAAAACATTAGAATTGTCTACTTAACATAAAAACCTCGACATTCTGCGATAAATAAAAACATTTTTATTCTATTATTTACGAACGGTCCACTAGAATGAGTGGTCATAGCTCTTACTTTGTCGGCATTATAAACAAGTTTATAACAACAATAAAATTACTCGTAAAATTTTGAGGTTATGTCGGACATTTTTGTTCTATCATAAAATTAAATATTAACACGAATAAAACAAGACATAAAGGAAACGCATGTAAAGCACGTTCATCATAATTACTTTAAATAAAACGAGCCATTCGATATATCATATTATGAGATTTATTCTTAACCAAGTCATTACAATGTGTATTAAGACAACAAACTAATGGCGTAAGAACACGCAAGTGTGAACACGCCACTTTAAATATACCATCTAAGCGCTTTCTAATAAATATTTGAATATTATAATCATAATCCTTATATATGAACAGTCGTCGTTTGTACCACCAATCAAATGTTAAGACGATATATATATTTTTATTCATAATTGTCCCTAATAAATTATGTAAATATAAATATAGGAAAAGCATTCTATAATAAATAACGAAAAATCTGTTAAAACTAACACTAATAATTCGCATTGACACTCTATTTACACGAAAATGACTACCGACATTTTTTACCGCCAAAACGTATTCTCCCGCCATTATTTCTAACCTAACCAGATTTATATTTTAAACCTTATTTACACATTACTTGATAGATATTCGTAAAAAATACAACGACACAACGCCCAAAATCTGTGTTAATTCAAATTGTTTCTTATTCTAATATTTACGTATAAGATATTCATGAGATAACATAACCATTTTTAAAATCGATAAGGTGTATTTTAAATGTTTTATAGAATCGATTCGTTATGATTTTTCCATACAAATCGTCTAATTAAGTATAGAGCGATCAATGATATATTGGATTATGGTAATATAATTAAATATATAGTAATATACTAATAACAACCTTAGTTGACATGGCGTGTAAGTCTAACGCCATTATTGTCGGACATTTTGAATTACAAGTTTAATATACACAATAATGTTTAAAAAAATTTAACCACGTTACATACTTTCAATTATTGAATGACTTTAATCATTTCGTTTCAAAATTCAATTTGAATTTTTATTCAGTTATTAACTTTAGTGATTTTCTGTACTTTCTTCATATCAAAAATTGTCGTTTCAACACGATTCAAAGATCGATATTTATTTACAGGTTGCAAATCGTTTTTCAAGAGATCAGTGAGAAGAAACCTGACATACTCCTGTCGTGGTAATAGAAACTGCCCGATTGATCAGCATCATAGAAATCAATGCCAGTACTGCAGATTAAGAAAATGTCTCAAAATGGGCATGAGGAGAGAAGGTGAGTTGATTGAAATGTTTAAATTCGATTTTTGAATATCGAAACCATTACAAAGAAAATTTTACTAACCACAGAATAAAAATGTATTTATTATAACTACTGTCTTAGACTAACTGTCATGCCTATATTGAGACATTTGAATGTTATGTTATTAAAGTTTTCTTTTTGTTCGCCGGTACTAAACTTGACTCTGTAAGTACTATGTAAGCTAAGTTTTATTTTATGACACTTATACACTTCTGCGCGGTATTTACTTAAAAATCAAGTTACTTTTAATTTTATTTCTCGCTAAGCCTAACACTTTGAATGTTTAATCATATCTTTACTTAATACAATCACACTTTGTATGTATAAGACTCGATTTCATCGAAATAGTATTGTAAATGAGCGAGGGTAGCTCATCTTTAAAAGACTTGCATCATAGAACGCGGGTTCGATTCCTGCTGATACAATCTTATTTGTAATTCGCAATTTGTGCATTGATTATATGCCCTCAAACGTATTTTCAGAGATAGAGCTAATTAAATACTTTACTATTGTACTAAGGATATTGTGTTGGTTATCGCAAAATAGACGTCTGTATTTATTGAAGGTTCTACTAAAATCAGCTTAATTTGATTCTATTTTATATCAAATTGGGCCTTTTCTAGAGTTTAGTACTCGTACATACATTACTACGTCGTACATTACTTCAAACTATCCTAAGTGGATACTAACATGGGAATTAAAGAACGGTATTAACTTTACGCATTTTGAAGATGTGTTGATTTGTTAATATTAATTGATTCTTTATGATTGTGTAGCATCTATTACATCTATTTTAGACATAACATTACGCTACGGATACGAAGGGTATACCTCTTTACTTACTAAGCTCTGGGAATTGGCATAATTCGTATTCAATCCGATTAAATTGTAATGATTGATTTTTTATGGACGTTGTTAGATAAAGGCTTATAGCGTGTGTTCTGTCTTGCAGTGGAAGGCCTCCTTAAATTTAAATTCGATAAAATTAATTGGATGCGTTAAACCATGTCTTCAGTTATCCATAACAAGTACCTCTGGACTTATAAATCTGCGATTCTCGATCCGCGTGTCGCCGGTATCCTTGTAATCTCAATTACGCATTAAACTTGCGGCATTCGGCACAAAAACCGTTTTCAAGCCGCCAGTTGTCGCGTACGTAATTAGTGAATTCATTAATCTTGCCGAGTCATTAGTTGGACACCCGCCCAAGGCCATACTCTAAATAACTGTTTGACGATCGGTTATGTGCCGTAATAGGTTATTATTACCGAGGAATTAATATGGACGGTTATTGTTTTAAAGACAGATTTGATTAATGATATTGATGGCCGCTCGTATTAGCCGGCGTGCTTAAGCGAGCCGTGGTTAGCAGTCAACTAGCTGAGTTCGAGATTCGAATCGAAATGAAACAAATTGACGGTGAAACTGTAAATTATTCCTGCCAGTTACACTTAATATACAAGAAGTAATTTGTTGTCAATGTTTTGTGCTCCATTTTTTAATTATTTATTAGGTACACAGATCTTCTACGAGGAGAGCAAAGACAAAAGATAGAAGTAATGAAGATGACAATAAGGAGTAGGGATGAGGAAGTGGTCGTACGAACCTTATATTAAAAACAAATAACACACAAATGATTTAAAAAAATAATAATGATAATTAATTGACTTCAACGTAGTTTTAAATAGTTTACGATTTAAGTTAGTAAATAGATTAAGAGACAAACACTGTAACAAGCAATAAAGTGAGCAAAAAAAATATAGGAAATATTAAACTTTAATGTAGATACTAATAATAAAAAAATTATTGAGGTACATAGACACATATCGTGTACTCTAATATTAATCTTATACTGTAATTAAGAACAATTTATTTTCCCTTAAAAATCTACACAACTGAATTATTACATTACATCCAGAATGTTCCCGACGCAAAATGAGCGCAATATTGCTTTGAAGAAACCATCTTTGTCACTAGAAAAGACGTCGAGTATGTAACTAAAATATAATTTTTAAACACAATTGCTTATGTGTAAAATATAAAAAAGAATACATAACATAATTTACTTGACATCTGTTTTTTTATATTAAGAAAGAGAACATGAAAATAATTGTTTCAGATGTTAGTATGAAAATCGTTTCTGTTTTCTCCACTATAGGTAATAGTTCAGTTTACCTGTCTCTACTTCAGTAAATGGCCTTCACGAGTTCAAATTTTTAGTTTCGACAACCATCAATTGATGATCAAAGGCGGGTAACTTACGATTTAACTTACCCAAATGCGTCCCAATAGAACGATGCCAAGGTTCCGACTTTAAGTAATCGCTGTCTTTGTGCCTCTCGAATAACTTCATAGAATGTCAACTTAATGCCTACACGTTTATTAGCTATAGCGTTTAATAGCGCGATATAAAACTGGCAAGTTGCTCTGTTAGTTTTTATCTATGGTTTTACAATCATCCTCTATAAAATGCAAAGTTTGTATGTAACATTTATATAGGAATCTTGTAGATATATTTAGAATGATTATAATAAAAATATTTTAACATGGCAACATTAGAATCAGTGTTTATAGTCTAAACTTTTAAGATAAATGCACAGATAATATTAGATGTATCAATTTTTTAATTAAAATTGTTAACGTATTTTACATTTACACAAATATACACTTTGAGCAACAGTTATATATATATATATATATATATATATATATACATACGTATATACACTTCAATTGATCAGCTCAAATTGCCGCTAGGTTCTGTAGTGGAGACCATGATCCGGAAAATGCATCGTAGACTGCTCCCAACCGGTCCTGTTATCTGGAGGAGGGCTGTGACCACCAATATACGGTTTACGACAGACATGGTGATGTTGATCAGACAGCGCATAGATGATCGCCCTCTTGGTCTTTTGTCGTCTACTTTCCCTACAACCAGTACTTTGTCAAACTTATCTGGTTGTGGGTGTGTGTAATTGTATAAATCTAAACATATTACGAGTTATCAAAGATAAAAACCTAATGCGTAATTCAAAATTGCATTATGAAAAATCAAGTTAAAACTCGCATTCAAAACAGGGTGCAAAATTATTAAGATAACCGACATCGTAAAGCCCTCGCGCCATTAAGGATATGGTCTTGCGGGGTAAAGGTTGAAAAGTTCATAACATATTTGACGCGCGGTGTGAGTCGCGATTATCTCTGACTTTGTACACCTGTCAAGAAATTTTATCTGAATGAAGTTTCACTTTAATATATTATGAAAACACATATATAATAAACAGGGCGATTGGCGATTGTGCGATTCCGTATACGTATCAAATCAACGATTTCGAAAATAATAATTACTGTTATCACTATAGTAATCAAAAGCATTTTCAAAATTCGAATTACAACATTACAAAATAAATTAATGTTTACTATCTGTTCCTGCAAAAACTTGTATTAAGTAATCGCTTTGGAATATGTTACATTAATTAATTTTTTCTAAAGGAATGCAACAAGCCAATCTTGCTGTACAATGTAAGAACAAATAATAAACAAAAATAATTAACTTTAATATGTTGTAATGCAAATTTTGAAAATGCATTTTCTAACTATATTAACATTATGTTGTTTATTATTTCTGACACCGATAAATGTTGGATAGCGTATTAAATTATCTATGCAACCCTTTTCAGCTTTTACAAATGTAGCTTAACAGCCTGTATAATATATAACCTAAATAAATGAGTACGTAATATATTGGCTATATAGATATATAATCGTATCTATTGAATGTTTAATAAAGATAATAAAATTTTTACTTCGTTCATTATTTTTTAGACTATTTTGGTAAATCGAATGAATGTCTTCCTCATTTTTTTCCATTTATCTCTACTTTCGGCAGTGAAGGTATATAGCATATACAAGTCTGACAAAGACGATTTCTTAAACCAGAAATTGTATAGTAGTACCTTATGTGGTAATACTTTAAATGTACGAAAATGTCTAGACATATCTATTTAAAGATAATTTTAATGTAACTACCGAATCAAAACAAAAGATCTTGCGGCTGTCGACTGACCGGTGTACCGGAACTATGACAATGACCCAAGCATAGATAAAGCGGTCGAAACCGCCGGAAAGGACCCGTTGCTCTCGTTTCAACCCTTGAACACCCCATTACACCTCGACCCCGCGATCCTAACATCTACAACAAACGATTTGTTTGCTGTCAACAAACAAAAGAAAGGTGCAAACGTATCAAACTCCCAACACCTTCCGAGATTAACAGTTAATAGAAAAAGTTATAAAAAAAAATATTAAATCTCCTTTGTCGTTAATCGTCTTAACGCGCGGTGACGAGATCGGGACCTTTTTTATCTGTGCTCTTATTGTTTAGAGGTTATGTGTTCTGTTAAATGTTTTAAGGGTTCCGTATTGATGTTGCCTGCAACTGATACGTGCATTTTTTATTTCACTTTTACTGGTAACAATTATAGTGGTCAGTTTTAAAACCCTTTAATGGTCAACGGGATTATAAGTGATATATGTTTTGTACACTACCGTAATAGACGATTTATAATATCTATTGTTAATGATCTTGCGTAATATTTTAGTGCGAAATAAAATTACTGTAGAGTGGTACCGTTTCAATTTATTACTTGAATAAAATTTTAAAACTTGTTTGTGATTTCGCAATGAAATCCAATTAGGAATGAGAAGATCAGTAAACGAATGTAACCGACACAGCTCAGCGAAAAGGCAAGTTGAAGAGGCAATGAGCAGGCCACCCAACGCGCATGGTTGGGGCTTAAAGTTTCTGAGGTAGTGACTACAGATCAGCAAAAGCAGAAGAGGACCTCCTCCCACAAGGGCAGATAACTTTGATAAGATTGTTGGAAAACATTGGATGCATGCTACTTTCAACCAGTGTTATTGAAAGCTTTGGGGGAAGCCTATATCTAGCAGTGGACGGCTTACGGCTAGAATGATAATGATGATGAAATTTAGAAACACCATTTGTTAGACTTCGCGCTACATACCTTGTTCACTAGTAAACTTTACTCTTTTACTGGAACTATCGAAATTTGCCGTGAAAATATGTGAAAACAAATAAAATCAACGCACCGGTCAAATGTTTAACTGATTGTTGTCGGTTGTCAGTAGCTGCTTTAGAGATTAAGTTATACTATATACTTTGTATAGGGTGTGTATTAATAATTAAATGAAATTATTAATGTAAATAACAACTGAATATACGAAAGATCCGGACAGACAACCTCGTCAAGGTCTTTGAAAGACACTGAACGGAGAATATTTCCTATATTATTGAAAATCTACAGGAGTTCTAGCTCCAATAGTGGACTTCATCATTTCATAAAGCCTAATCCTAAATGATAAAGAGCAAACAGCATTTTCCAATGACCAACAAAATCGCAAAGAATAGCAATGTACGTCGTAATATACAAACTTATTGTTATTCCGTATTATAAAATTTACTAGCAAATTTGAACTTTATCACAGTAATTCCAATGTGTAAATTAAGTTAACGATATTAATGTGCCCGTTATCCATTGAGTTTAAAGTGCTAAAAAAATCTTTCACGTAATCGCATAACAAGCAATGGGTAAGGATTGATTAATTTAACACTATTCGTAACCAGTTTATTGAATAGACGAATAAAAATATGCGCAGTGTATTTGATAGTCACCGTGAACAATGGCCGCTATCGGCTTTGTTCTGCGAACATCAATCAGGACTCTTTGTTTGCTATATCTTAATAACCTCGTACCGGACTGGTCAATTATGAAGATTCCTTGTTTATTATCACAGCTAGCAGTTAATTTGCACGGAATATATATTTTATGCGGCTAAAAAAGCTTTCATTTCTTTTATGTAATTTAGTAAACATGACTAGCTGTTACATATTTATAACTAGCTATCCCCCGCCCTCTTTGCAACGCCCCTTCAACCTCTTTATAGCGTTGTGTGCTGCTGTGAATTTTTTCAAGTAAAATCAGAACGATTTCCATGCTTCATGAGACACCTGTGCAGGAGCAGTAATAAAACAGCACTTCAATGAGAAGCCAAAAAGCTTTAAGGAAGAATCCACTCTGCTCTCAGCTACAAACAAAACTCCTCTCCTAAATCTTTATGAGTGGAATTTGTATAAAATACGATCTTAGCTGATCTTTACTTAACATAAGGAATATTTTTATCAAAATTTCAAGTCTCTAAAGTTTATGGTCCCAGAGAGATCGTGATGAGTCGGTACTTCGGAAATCTCTACCATATAAGTATTTTAAGGTATCTGGTTAAATTATGCATTTATTATTTTTAAATTAAATGGTTACGTCATTATTATCGGAATTGAATTTCGAATTTGAGAATAAATCGATATGATGTCGTACCCTTTAATATTCCTTAGTTTGTCTGTGAATAGGAATTTTCTAATAGCGTAAACCATGCATAAGCATATCCCATGTAAATCCCGCAAGAGCTGTCATAAGCGTCATCCGCTTTGAATGGTTCCCAAGGGCGCAAATTACGGCAATGTTTGCTTCGCTTATTATTTCCGACAATGCCAATGCCCATCGCACGCCTATGTCGGACAATGGGCCCGTCAAAGGAATCGGCGTTGCGTTTTCGAGAAGGGTGTCAATTTGCGTCTTGAGCCAGGTGGAGGCATTGTTGACCGACTGACCGTACGCCTTGGGGTGTATTTGGTCGGCGGCGTCCAGTTGTCTAACATTGTAACACCGTGAGAAATGCAACGTAAAATTGCATGCAATCGCAAACGTTGCCTGTGGTCAGCAACACTACGATCTTAAGCACAAACAAGTTGACGAGAATTTATATTCAAATTTCCTTGCCAACTTATTATTGTTCAGAATCAAAATACTATATAAATAAATTGTAAATGCACATATATACACATTAATAGGAAATAATCTTTGTTTCTCTCGATCACATAACTTGAGAACTTGTCGATTTCATCAATATTTTATTTCACAAATTTTCTAATACTTTGTGTAATATTTGTCGGTAAGATTATGGTCGTATATCTAGATCGCCTTCCGCAAAAGCCGCCACAAAAACCGGTCTTGAGTTGCCCGTATATAAAATAAAAACTGTTCTGTGTGTTTACTTAAAGATAATTATTTTTTAGCAAATCAAGCTATTTTACAATGCGGTCACAATATATAGATTTGTAAGTTTATATGTATAGTTGGAAATTTAAAGAGAAGCTGACTCTGAGGGCGAGGTCAACGAACTCCAGATAATTCGGGTACTAATCCGGCGTCATAATCAAGTCGACAATCGGCGGTGAACACAGTCGAGAATATCTCCGTGTACGGCTGCCCACTTTGTCTTCACGGGCCGTGATATTATCGTTTCTAGTGATCATAATAACTGTGACATGTCTACAGGCCTCCGAGCTTAATGGTGCATATTCGAGGAAAACCGACCCGTTTGCGTCCATCGTAAAGATACCATCGCTTGTCTCGCGTTCCCACGATACGTGCAGCGAAAAAGGTTTACCCACTCACCCCTCGGACGTTGGTCAAACTTCGCCAAATAGTGAAAACATTAATTAAAAAATAGACAACAAGACGACCGGTTGACCAAGTTCCGACAAAACGCTCCGTGCTAATTATATTTCCGCACGTTTTGTCCGTCACATTTGCATGAGAATTGGGGGGAAGAGTACAAAAGTCTAAAGGTGCGTAGAGTGCAGGTAATGTACAAATATGGACGGGTCAATAGCTGTTAGAAACTTGATAGTTTTACTCTAGAACCATTAGCAGCGATACAAAGGGATGTATTAGATTTCTTTGATATCGGCTATGCGGTTCTAATGTTTAATATAAATACTTTAATTAAATATGTAACCTATGACATATTTTGTGCATAGAAAAAAATACATTTTTATAACGCCATCAGTTGCCCTGGCAAATTCGATCCGTGAAAATTTATTGGCCAGTTGCAAGCCAAATAAAAAGAACAAAAACAAAACATATTTACTTCCAAATTTAAGTTTACCCTTTTGTACACTACAAGAATACAGTCACAATTTTTAATGAAAAACAGTACTAAAACATCATCTTTATTTTATGACGTCAAATGTTTGACATCAATGAATAGGTGTTTTAACTTATTCTGTGTTTAATGAAATGGAAAGTGAAGTTTTAAATTTTAATTTTTTTTCTTCTTCACGAGAACCATTTTAGCGCCCTGTCGAAAACATGAATTATTATTAATTTTCAAATTGTTCGAACCTTTCACAAGTTTTTTTTTCAAATGCAACAGCATTACCACTTCCTCGTATTGCATTAATACATATATTATAATTAATTATTATTTGCTGTATGTTTCTGCAGACTTTATGCTGCCAGAAGTTACTGGCTTACCGTATTCAAGTAAAAAAGAAATATTTCACAATGATTACTTTATACATATTGTTTGGAAATAAGAGTTATACCTTTAAAGATTTTTGCCAACAAATGTGCTATACATTCACTGCTTTTACTGCTATAACCATATCACTATGTAGATAAAATTAAATATTTTTTATCACAGATAATATATAAATATCACAAACAATGATACAAAGATCTTAACACATTAAGCATAGAGAAGCGTCACAAAACGAACCAAAGTGTAAAAATCATATCGGATTAAAAAAAAAGGAAGTGGCGAACGACCGTGAGATATCCAGCGCTATCAATCAACCAGTGATTTATATTCTGTGGAATGATGTATCGTGTTGGACCCGGGCCCAACGGCCGTCTCAAAAAAATATCCCTTAATTAACTTTTTGAATTTTGACAGACACCTTCATCCCGCGGACGGGATTAACGAAAACATTAACTACTGAATCAACAAATTACGTTAATTAATTATTGCGACACATACTTCTAAATTATTTAAGATTTTATGTAATTTTATTTATATTTCCAATTAAATCTCTACTCTAATATTAGTCAATGATATTTAAAAAAAAAATAAACAGTGTTCAATAATAATAAACGTATCAGCGAAATTACGCAGTTTCATCTACGTCAAACGATTCATTGATATTTTATTCGTAATTTTAAATAAATTTCCAATTAACCATAAAGTTAAAGTAAAGAAAAAAAAATAAAAAAAATGTATGTTCAATTATAATAAAGACACCTGTGAAATTACCCAGTTGCATCTATACCAAAGGATTAATTAAAAATTTTTATGCTATTTTATACAAATTCTCAATTGGATAGCATAACATTTATTACACAACAATGTCAAACACATAATTACATATACAAAACAATCTAAAAACAAACACCAACACTAAAAAGAGAATATTACAAAAAAAACATTCGTTGTTAATAATAAAATATATATTTTATATTTAGTAAATTAAAATTCATTTCAAATAAAAAAACGAATGTAGATATTGATCAAATAAATTATAATTATTCTTATGTGAATAGAAACTTTTTTTAAATATATCTCGTTGCATTTTTAGCACTGGCAGAAAATAAATATCGATAATTTACTTTAAAAAAAAAGTTTATATATACAAATGCAAAACCCGCCAAAAACCCATTAAACCAATTGGTTGAGAATTTCACACTTCGGCATGCGGAATTCCGTCTATAAATAACTATCATATAAAATCGAAGATATCATTTCATCTGTTTATTAAATTAAAGTGTTAGCATATTATTTGTCTAAATTAGCATAAATAACAGCAGCCGGCATAGCTTTTAACGATCCGCGATATATTGACTCATAACTAAATAAAAAAAAATAACTTTTTAACTGATTTAATGCAAGATTGCATAAATCGTTATAACTTTTTATGTAATATTTATAAGGAGAATAATATTACAAGCATTTCATTAAAATTAATTTTAAATAATTTATTTATAGCTTAAAAATAATATTTGGTGTGAAAGTTTCCATTTAAGAAATAATCAATTGAAAAAATTATAATTAATGAATAATATTTTTATAATTAAATTTAACCAAAAATTTTACTGTTAATTATTATATTTAAAAATGAAATACAGTGAACTGTACTTCCTAGAATTGTATATTTAGAAATATTAAATACTTTTGGATTTTCTTTTTAATATGTTTTTTTGTTTTGTTTAAATTAGTTTATGTGCACTATTATGTATTTCATCATACAATACATTTATTATTTAATATTTTACATTAGTAGTTACTATTACAGGTAAATAAATATATTTTACGTATTATATTTCTTTTTTAATATTATTCTACATCCTTAAATTAGATCCTATTTCTCATAGGCTGTCTGTAAGACATCATGGAATGCCATAAAAACATTATTTATAATCTATGGTATTATTACATAAATGGTAATAAATACATAACATACTATTTTTATGCAGCATTTGAATTTAGAACTGCGCTTACAATTGAATAAAGCTTGAGAGAAAGCAGCGAATCTGTACAATCAAGGTGAGCGAAGATAAATTCCGATGGATCCATCATTCAAACACGGCGTAGTATATAGCACGTCAAAATATCCACCTACAGGGGGTTAGTTGGATCGGCGTTCCACTTGGCGAGGCGGGAATCGAAGCCGGTACCCCGCGGTGCTCTCAGCGCGCCTAACGAACTATGGCCGTGATTTATCGGCGCGGACCGCATTACCTCACCGGTTCTAATTCGTTTACGACGTGTGATGCTGTTCCGAGAAATATTGCTGTATTAAATACCATCTCCAGCGTTCATTCGCGCTAGCACCGGCTTGCTTATATCTATATTGATCTAGAAAATTATTCTATTTAAACGTAAACTTAATACGTCTACCTTTAAAACTAGTTAAGCTCGGGAATTCGCTGACCGGTCATCGGTGAGATCTTCGGAGGTGGCCAATAGTGATGATGATGACTAATTTAACCAGGCTATTAGTAATACGTTTATTCATCACCATATTGTGACTTTTGTTACCTTTCATTTTTCATTAAACGCGAATTCGCCATAAACCATGTATTTCTTCCTTCTCCGTTGGTGATAAAATAGAAGCCAGTGATCAACATATTTAGTATTACAAAGGCTATTTACAATAACGATTAACTCGACAACTATAGTAACGACTCTCTCACTGTTAGTTTCCGAATTCAAATCCGTCTTCCATTTTCAATTCGACCAATCAATTATAAATTGAAATAAAACGTATTGAAGACTAAAGTGGCCTTAATACCTGTACTAGGGAATAATTTCACTCAAGCTCAGAGTACCCAGGCTGAAGTTTTGGGAGCCTTTTCGTCCATTCCATGGAACCTCTACCTAAGTGATCTAAGAGCCCAATAGATAAGCCTATTGGGCTCTTAGATCACTTAGATCACTAGGAGTTAAATATGTATTAACTAGCCCAAAAAAAGGCTCTTCGTGGAGCTTTTGAATTTAATTATTATAAATAGGTTACAGCTAAATGCCAAGAGGTAAATAAACTTTAAGGTTCTGGAGTGTAGACCATGCCGTGACAGGAGCATAGGATATCCACCTACCAAGAGGAATACTATGTTCAGTTCGTCGAAATGGCTCTGCAGAACACTTCCAACCGGCCAATGTCTAGCTATAAACGTCTAATGGCTATAGATCGATCATAAAACTGCATTATTGGCTTACTGCAGCATAAACAGTTGCTATAGCTCAAAGATTATTCAGAAAAGTCCTACCAATAAACCTGCCTTATGGTCACAATATAACAGATATAGTGATTACTTAGATTTACTCGAATACTAGTCTGAACTGGCAGTGGGCGGGGAATATCACTCATGGTGCTATATCAGCCGATGGTCGTTGAAGCCGAAAGGCTCTGGAGTGGTGACCACGAGCCGGTAGATAGGCGTGGGTTAAACCCCCAATAGATGGACGGAAGACACAGTAAAGTTCATGGAAAGTCGTTGCATGCCGGCAGCGCAGGATCGGTCATCGGAGCGATATTTGTGGAAGGCCATAGGCCTTGCCGAGGCACAAAAGAAAAAGAAAAAGAAGGCATCAAAGAAACACTATTACGTTGCATTTCTTTCGTTATTATACTGTTATGTGTTATTGAAATAAAAATAATATTTTTAACGCATTACATTGCGATTGATTTGTGATGTTCTAGAAATTTTAAGTGCTTTTCAGAATAAATGGTAATGGTTAGGACAGTCCTGGTAGACCACGAAATTAACAGTTAAAAATATGTTTTACTTCTATGGAAGATATACTAGCAGTATGTGAAATAATCCATGAATACTTAAAGCATTAGAATAATAAAAATGCAACATAAATTAACGCCGAAATAATGCTCGTAACGTCTCAATTTCACCGTTCATTTCTAAGTTGATCAGCGATTCACAAATTTATCTTGTTATTTAATACGTCGTTTATAAAACTAATTTACGAAAGCACTAAATGGAATTAAAATTATGTTATAATTAATGTAAATTAATGTGACATCGATGATTTTTTTTCTTTCGGATTCTAATTGGTTCGCTAAATTCGTTTAAGTTTTATGAAGATTACCATTTGAGTGCAGCTCTAAATTATGTCTTCGTTAGAATCGTATAAATATTGGTAATTATATGCCCGCTGTTGACTTTATATTTGATTATTCAAATCGCTTTAGCTTCCTACGAGTATTTTAAGACTTCCATTACGCAAGAAACGCAAGCCTTAACACAGATGATAGCATTAGTTGATGACGTCACATTTATTTTAAAGTTTCTTCAAACCTACCTTTGTATCACAGGATATTTTGTGTCAGTGATTAAGACAGCTGTTTAAAGTCACATTACTTGTACTATCTGAGTTCGAATCCATAACCCGCAATCAAGTGATCCTTAACCATTAAACTATCTCTAAACATTTATTTCATCCTTGTTCACTTGTATTTATTTACACTTCCAAATCAAAGCTAGAAAGTCTACTTGAATGAGAATTTTTTATCAAAATTATTTATAAAATGGACAAGGACAGTACCCCAGCGGTAGAGCACTGAGACTTGCGATTGTAAGGTTGCGGATTCGATTCCCGGGTTACAGTGTTAAACAATTAACACTTTGTATGTTAATTATGTAGGATCGCCACTACTCACAAAAAAGTTTCGAAAGGATGGATGGGCAGCAGTGTCCTCTACGTTGCACAGTGGCGATTATGGTATATTCCTCCATAAAAATATTAGGAGAAGGCTTGCAGTGGGCGTCTATGGGCTGAAACGACGAAATTAAAGGGACTTTATAATTTTCTTGTTTGCAAATGCTTACTGTTTTGGCGAACTTAAGATACTGGTTTTTAATAGTTGTACAGGGTTTTGTAATACAAAATTCTGCATTATACTAAGCAGTCACTACGAAACAAAATGTAATTTCTCATTAATACAGTAATTTCATTAGCTATTTCTGTTCTTAATCCAGACCATGTAATGGTTAAATATCTACAATTATGTCGCCATTTTGCAAAATACTTCTGCTCTCGGTAAATTCCCAAACCAGAATAGATTAATGAACGCTGTGGTCATAATGTCCGTAAATACTAAAAGAAGATAAAAAAAACCGAAGTAAAACTAAACAAGTGAATTTATTTCTAAAATGAGATCCAATTAAATTTACAATTGCGCTATTTAATAATAATTTTAATTCTCGCATAAATCTTAAAAGTCACATTTAGTTTATGAATTAATCTATTTATAATAGATCTAACATGATCGAATAAAAAGGAGAATATATAATAAATCCTACTCTACATTTGAAATGTTTTCTATTTTTAAATATCTATAATAGTTGAAATATATAAATTCTATTTATGTAGAATGTGGTATATTTGTCGGAATTTCTAACAAGTGAAATTTTCTCACAGGCCGGCGTAAGCTCGCATAGCCGGCAGAGTAATGCACGCTTATGCATGTTGGTTACTACGTTAGTAGTCCTACCAAACCTGTTGGGTCGGTCCTGCACTCTGTCCCGCGCCTTCCTATAACATTGTATCCGCGGCCGCATGTAGTTTCACCTCGGCTACCCACGATTAAGCTTTAACGGGTATTTCAAAAATTTACAACGCGTTTAGCGAGAACGCCTTCTTGAATGTCCATTAAACACATTTCTGGATCGAAAACCGATCGAAAATCGCGTTAAAACTAATAAACATCGAAATTTATTAACGCATAATGAGACAAAAAACGATTCCGACGGAACACCCAGCTACGAACGTTAATTTACTGTTCGAAGCTGTTGACGGTCCATTGAAACGTTCATTAGAAGTCGTTTTAGATGATGTTTTAGTAATTTTCATAGAAATCGTTGTGTTTTTATACCTATATCGATTTTTAAGGAGCTATATTTTATTAGCAACGGAATTGTTCACCTGTTACATCTACGCCACTCACGAAGACCCGCCTTACTATTTTTAACTGTAGCATAGCTTTTTATTACTAGAAAGTATCGGATGTTATTTAACGATAGAAAAATGAGACTTTTTATCACCTCAGTGACAGCATTAATTATATTTCCTTCAATTCGGAATATAGCATTTTTAATCTTGTTTGAAATGACATATCTATTTACACTAAGTTCTAGTTGGTAGTTTACACCGTATTGGGAATGAGAAAGCTTTTATGTTTAAAGGTCACACAAGTAGACGCTCCATAAAGATACAGATTGCTAGAGTCTATGTCATCGTTTCAGTCCGAAGAAACCCACTGCGAGATATAGGCTTTCCCCAAAGATATCTACGGGAGGATCCCAGTGTCATATTATGATACGCAGAGGACGCTGCTGCTCACGGAAAACTTATTTGTAATCGGTGGTAATCCTTTATAATTATTACACGAAGTGTGAATTATATAAGATTGTATCCCAGGAACCGAACCCGCGATCTACGATTGCAAATTCTTAACCACTGGGCTACTATTGGTTATACAAGTCTCAGTCCATATAAACTGATCAGTATTAAGACAGACGTTTAGAATTCCGATTCTAGGATAGTTAAGCCTTCAATTGTCAGCTTTAGGGCGTCTATTGTTGAAAATAGGACTCCTTAATAGATTTCCGATAAGACTGGTAAGAAACTTCCAGGTGTTCGGACATGGTGGTGTAAGATCATCGGTCTATCTTGGGTGAATCGTGCGCTGGGCAGGTTGGTCTATGGCCTCCTCTCCAGAACCTCAAGGCTTGATCATTTACCGTTATTATATTATTTATCCGCTGATATAAACATCTACAGGCTTTATAGTAAAATACTTTAACTTATAGAAATAATTTAATTATAAACAAAGTATCTTAGGTATTTTGACTATTTTACAGTTGTTTTTGACCAAAATATTTGTTTCATATATTTAATTAAGTAATTAACGTGTTAAAAATATTTTCTTCGTTTACATGATGTTATCTAATATAGTAATGATCTATTTAATGTCTCGATTGAAGGTTTTCGGACAGTGTCCGTATCTCTTTAAGTGTATCAGTTATGTTTGTAGACGAAACATTATCGGGACGCGTTTCGAATTCATCTAGCATTCACATCTCCGTGTATCAGTCAGTAACGTCCGTCAAGTGAATCATCCGAGCTATCGTGCCAGTAGAATTTCGTGAGGTCACAGTTTAGTATAGCGGTTCAGTCGACCTGCAGTCGTTTGTTAGACAGGGACGGGTGTACTGGCTTGTTTTGAAGTGTGAGTGGCGTAGAGCATCCTCTCGGTCTAACACCGACCGTTCTGTGACCCCGTGGTTAATCACATATCTGCAAGCGTATTATGATTATCGCAAGCCTTCGTTGCTCGCACGCCGTGGTCACTGACTCGTTGCATATTCTTCACTACCAACCTATTTAGTATATGTTTAAACTATCCATTTACGGGATGATTGGTTTTGTCTAAAAGCTGTTTAGCCCTTAGTAGCCTGATTTACGAAAGTGTTTTTTTTTTAATGTTACTGTGTTTGCTTGAGGGTCTAAATGAAGGGAAATTTTTTTTTTATTTCGTTGGATAGAATATTTATACAACAGTAAAATACGTACAGCCAACTAACAAAAAAAACTAATAGTAATATGAACATTCGGTTTAAAAGGTTGGTATCAAAATTGAAACTCTAGGTTATTAAGGGTTAGGGGTGAATGTACAGCTAGCTTATTGCACGACTGAAAGTTTTTAATTTTGAAAGCTAACACTTATTTCAAATAATCATGTATAACGTGATCGCTCTGAAACATGTCACCTTAATTTATTTTTTCTGTTCAAATGCTACCAGCCAATAACTTTTGACAATACAAATCTGCAGGGAGCGGAAGTTAATAATTATAAACTTCAATTCGAATTATAAAAAAACTTTTTCTAACAATATTATCATTAATTATTTAATATTTCTGGAACAATCAATTTTGGCAAGAACCAGTAATTAATTGACTGCAAATGAGCTAAATTTTATACCCATTTAAAATTTATACCGCTATAACCAATCATCCTGTATATTATTTGAAAAATTATGTATTTCGTACTCTACATTACCTTAGCTAAGACTAGGCTAAGCATCCTTCGTGCTTTATTCCCTCAGAACACATCGCGGAATTTATGAATTGCAATTGAAAGCAGAGATTTTAAAATAAAAGAAATAAGTAGGAAAAAACATTTATTATGTTTCGAAATCGTCTTAAATTCCCGGCACGCGCCAGCCAATGGCTTTATTATACAATATATTTTCTACGAATTCCAAACATTCGAATTTAATTATGAGGTAATTTTACATCCGCGTCCGGTTGGATCGGTTTAAGACGGTTTAGATAGCGACGCGGTGGGCGGTTCTCCGTTACTGTTGACACCTACTTTCTATAATCTACGATTCGTCTATTAGCATGGCTGTTTCGCGTTGTCTGCACTCCGGCATTGGTGCGCATGCGCACGACATTAATCAAAAGTAAACGAGGATTCGAATCCGACTCCCCATCAGTCTTCTCCTTTTCTTTAAATTTCGAAACGTCCTCACAAACAAATCTCTAATCTCAAGTATTAGTAACGATATTTCTCGCTGTCGTAAAACTCGAGAAATTCCTAATGATATCAAAACACACCGTTAGAGCAACAAAAGGTGGATGGTACACCATTTGTCGACGGGACGCGGTTGGGCGACAGTCAGTCGCGTGCTGGGCCGTTTGAAAAATGGCCGACATAAATAACGGATTATCAAGTTGTATCGGGACATAACGAGATAGCGGCTAACAACTAAAATAAATAGGCGAACGGTAAATGAAGTTGTGTAGCGTACATACATTTGAAACGACGGTGTCGGCGGCAGACGTTCGTCGGTTGGCGTCACTATCAGCGATTACATATAAGTGTATTAACAAACTCAAATGTTGCAAAATATTCGTCATAACTCTCTGTGCAGCTAGGTTTATTTTTTAATACGGTTCTGCGAAAAAGAATCATGTCACCGACCTAGCTCGAAGAATGACTAGTAAGAACTGATGGTGGGCAGGCTCGAATCGGCAAGCACAGTATAGAACGTCTACCCGCAAAGCAAACAGATGAAGTAGTTAATCTCCGGAAGAAACAGGCTACAAACCGCTACCAATAGTACGCATTGGAATTATTTATAGGGAGTATGATAATACTATCTGTAATTGTTACAAATATGGACACGTGTTAATATAAATATACCATTCGTTCAAAGCAGTCACAGTGTCATTTGTAACCAAAATACAACAAAGACTTAAATAAAAGCTTAAGGAAAATTTAATAAATATATTAATATTTTATGAATTTGAGAAACCAAAAATTAAAAAATGAAATTGGCATCGATCACCAATTTCAACCATAAAGAACTTAACAAAATCATGCCATTTAGTGCAACTGGTTGTTGGGGTGTATATATATATATATATATATATATATATATATATATATATATATATATATATTTATATATATATATATCAGATAAAATTTAGAAGAGATACTAATAAGAAATTTTAATTATTCTTGATCATTAGGTATTGATATTAATAAATGGATAATGGCAGATAAATTAAAAAATATATTAATAGTAAAATATACCTGAAATCGCTGTCGCTTATGCTTAACGCTAACACTCTGACCGCACGTTTTTGAGATATATGAGTACACACAACCGAATGTATCTTACGAATCTCGTAAGAGAAGTAACGTCTTTGATAGCGCGAGCCCCGAGGACTTGGCTCTAATGGACGTATTAATCCCTTTAACGTTTTTTAACGTTGCTTCAAAACCAAGACTAACATAAAGCCTCACCCGAAGGTGTACCACTTGTAATATTACACTGTAATTAACAAGTACATTATGTTCGTTTTAATTGCTTTATAACTACATTAATCGAACTCTAATAAAACTAGTTTCCTTGACACATTTGTTCGAAAGAAACAAATTAAAATAGTTTTTTTTTTCTGTCACGTAAACTTTAGCTGGTACTATCATTGCATAAGATATATAAAAAAAGTGATTTTATTAACCTTTAATACGTAAAAAATATTTTCTGCATTGCCAATTTTTAATAATATGCAGATAACAAAACATAATTCGTAAAAGTTAGAAATCATTTCAGACCATATTCCGTGCCGTATTTTTATCACTTTAATTCCGATGAATTATATAATAAAGCCTTAAAAACAGCACTTAAACATTACTTGTATATTATTTTAAGTTATTATCAATTTTTAAGAATTTTTGTTGTAAAACTATATTGTTGATATATTGTTAATTATTATTTTCGCCATAAGGCATCCACTGCTGGAAATAGGATAACAAGCCTCTCACGATATGGATAAACTATAGGCCCCTAAAAACGGGGGGCAATTTTTTAAAAAAGGTGGGTGGAATTCTAGTGCCAAAGTAAATAAACCACAAGTTAAATTAAAAAAAAGCTGTCTAATGTGGATGAATATAGTGTTAACGATTTTTAAAGTAACATAATTACTATGTAAAAAGGTTGTGTATTTTAATTAAAAATAGCACCATTAACAGAAAATAAACGTATACATTATTAGTTTTAAATTTATTTAAAAATTTAAATCGTATCATATTTTAAATATGGAATACTTTGTAAATCCAAATTTGAATTTCGGAATAGCTATTGGACAATTTTAATCTGTGGATATTTTTTACCATAGTATATCTCTTAGCGTACGGTACGTACGAAGTAAAATGCATACAAGCAGTATCACTTAACTTTATCTCAAGTTTCAAGCATCTATCTTTAACAGTTCTACGTATGTTTATAGTCTCGTTGCAAATGTACGAACTCAATAAATAATTAACAACATTTGCTAATGAGCCTTCAAAATGTCATGTCATTATATATTTAATGTTCTTTACTATTTTAAATACAAGAACGGTATTCTGTGATTTTACGGATGGTTTTTCTATTGAATACTTGTCTTGTGATATCTGCAATTTTCGATCACACGACATTACTGATATTAAAAATTAATAAAACATCTTTCTATCGAATATGCAGTGGAAGTAATGTAAAAGACTATTCATTAAAAAATCTCATTATGTACTATATTTTTTAGTAACAAATTGACTCGATTTGTAATATAAAAATGTTGAAAAACTTATATTGGATAGTAAAAGAGTTTTGCTATAATAATATCAATATGCGGAATTATACTAACCAAGGTACTATTGTTAAAATACAAAAGTATAAGCACATTTATATGTATATCTATTCATGTTTATTTTTTTTTATGAGCATGTGTATAACTATTAAAACAAAGTTGCAGAATCATTTGTATTAAACAACACGTATTTTTATTTGCAAATTAAAAGATACAAGTAATAAAATAATTTGCAATGTAAGTACAATTAAAGACCAGTAAGTAAATGCAGCATTGATCAGGGGTAGCTAAGCGGTGGATTGAAATTGGCGATGGTAGGTCGCGGGTTCAATTCCTGATATACAATTTTTTATAATTCACACTTTGTGTTTTAAACAAATAGGATTGCCACTGCTCATTAGTTGCCAGAGGTTGTGTAGTCCTCTGCGTAACATAATTTTGCGATCGACAACCAGCCTGCTGAGCTTGGTGATTAGATATTAATATACTTAAATTTGAACATTGGTAAAATTACAAATCAAACGGTAAATAGTGTTAAATATTATGAATAAAGCAAACACATTAACGATGTCCAATATCCTAACAAATAAGAACACGGTTATTACAGGCAAAGCAAGTCAATTGCATTGCGGAATGCTTTTATTGCCTCAACCTGTTTCTTATCTTATAGTCCTTCTCAATAATTACTCATGCATTCATAATCATTGTAAATATCTTAACGTACACTTATACAATGGAATAAAAATAAATGTATTTAATGGGCGTGTATAAATCATTTTTTATTAATAAACTACATGACTCGGTGAACTTCGTATCACTTGCAAATTATCACTATTATATTTTTTTCATTTGTGAAACATTACTATTTTATATTTCAACAAGACGAACCAGAGATTGGACCTCATATAGCTATGAAACAATTTTTTTTTTAAAAATGAGAGCAATGACATGACAATGACATTACAGCCAAGAACATTTTTTGTTTGAAAATAATATAGACGTTTTTATTAAATTTTCTGTTGAAACAAAACTTTTCATTTAAACCTTCTTTGTACTTCTCCAAATATTTGTAAATCAAAATTAGCAAATACCGTCTAGTGATTCTCGTGTTTTAGAGAGACAAATTAACAGCAATTTATTTATATTTATGTAGATATTTGTTACACTGTGGGTTGATATTAATAAATTGCAAGTATTGTAATAAATGCCTCGCCATTAGTTAATGCGTCGAATCTTTTTGGTTTTATTCCGTCACGGAATGATTGCCTGTATTGTGCATATGTTCTAGTAATAATGGTTTATTCAATATCTGTTCGTTTCTCTTTTATTTATTGTTACGGATGCTTGCCTTGGACTTCACTTGCGTCTTTGCATTTACACTTTGACCGTATTTATTATATAATACTAGCTGATCCCGAAAACGTTGTTTTGCAAAAAAAAAATCGATATTTTAATTTACAAATAAAAAATAAGGGTTGATCGTAGAGGGGTGAAAATTTATGGTTGTATGTATTCTTGTATGCTGTATCATAATAAAATAAAAACAAAAAATTTCGTTAAAAAAATAAAAAAAAATTTTAAGCGTGAACAACCTTTATCACTTAGGGGTATAGAAAATAGATAGTAGCCGATTCTCAGACCTACTGAATACGCATATTAAATTAAGTAAAAATCAGTCAAGCCGTTTCAGAGGAGTTCAAGTTCGAACACCGTGACACGAGAATTTTATATATTAGATTAATTTAATTAGGTAGTGAAAGAGAGTAATCATAACACTTTCATTAAACTAACTATCCCTCTTCCACTTCGCATTGTCCGCATTGCATTTTGTGGGCGTAATTACATAAAATTAATTCTTGGTAACTTTCGACATGCCTGAATAAAATTTAGCCAAGTTTAATAAAAAGTTTTTTTTTTAATGTAGCCATCCCCAACTTCCTTTGCGGTTTAAATATAGAATAATTTTTTTTCTCTCGTGTCAAGCCATTTATTTATAATTCAACTAACGAAATGTGAACCACAGTTTTCGTCGTACAGTGGAATTTGATGTATGGACCATCTCAGAACACATCACAAATCGTTTCCTCCGCGCAATCTATGTCAAGAGCAAAATTATGAACCTGACAAGCTACAACTTTATACAAATTAACCTTATTTTCCATTAATAAGGTTCACTTTTCTTTAAAGCGCCGAGAAAAATAAATAATACTCGATTGTACACGTGATATGAATTAAACCAATTTGAGGCATAAGCTGGTAGTTTAGTGACTTGTCCACGTAAAGGGGTCAAGCGTGATTTGCTTTCGGAAATTATTTCATATTTTTTCTTTCTTTAAATTCATACACGAGTTACAGTTACATGAAAGGTGAGGTTAAAACTAAAGCATACAATTCGCATAATTTATTGTCCTGTAATCTTACAGGACAATAAAATATGCAAATTGCATATAATATAAACAAGTTGATACTTAGACATGTTCTCGTTCATTTATTTATTTAACATTTACAAAACTCTATAAAGTAAGCAGGCGACATATACATTTGTATAAACTTTGCAATCTCTCATACGCTAGTCCCGATATTCGTCAACATTACAAATATGCAAAATTAATCATAATATAATAGCTTTTATATTTTAAAAATAACAAATGAGAAATTAAATTATGTTTATTATCTGAAAATAGCAGTTATCACAGTCTTACAGTTCCAATATTGTTTTATTTTTTATTGAAGCTTATTCCCGTCATTAATAAAATTTGCATTATCATAAAGCAAGCCCACTAGAGAATACTGCAATCTTGATATAATCGAATTAAAAAATACTGCCATGACGAAAAACGTTGCAATTTTGTTCGTCATATTTTTCCGAACGTAGATATATACGATTGGTTACATGTGTTAAAGATTTAAATGTGTGAATATATCGCACCCTATCCAAAAACCAATTATTTCAGAAATAATAAAAAATTTAATGGCAACGTAAAATGAAAATACATATAAAAATTAATTAGTATTTTTTTGTCATCGCAGACTGTACCGACAGAAGTTATTGGCTGGTAGCATTCTAATAGAAAAAAATAATTACAATGTAACTATTTTTTTATATAGAATAATTGTTACTAAAAATCAATGTTAAAATTATCTCTTCACAGCTTTTAAACTTACATGGAATGAAACATTTCGAAATAGATATATACTTTTGTTTAAGGAAGATCGAAGTAAATTAATTTATTAGGTGAACATTTTCTTACCATAATCTAACGTATTACGGATTGGGTTAATACTAATCCCTGTATTTTGATTTTGAATGTGACTTAAATACTTACGTCCTATCTCACTACGGATCGTGAACCTTTAGTTTCTTGGTCTTGGTCGGTGTGTATTGCTTCGGATACTCCGGTGTCTGCGGGCACATGTCAACGTTCATCCACCTTTCTAGTGATCAAATCTTTCCTTAGCTATGTTGCCGAAAAACTCAAAAATCCGCTTCGTAAATTTAGTAGAGAGGTTAGAGGACATTCGGATTTTCCAAAGTATCGACGCATTGGTTGTAAAAACATAATAAACTGTCGTTGATCTAAACTTCACTGAATGAATACAGTTGTGACATCGAACATCAGATGAACTGAACCCTGTGTCGAACCATCTGACAGGCCGCATTATGAGCTTTCAAGAGCGTTTAAAATTAAAATCATAATTAGTTTCTAAACGATATTAAACAATCGCTTTGTCCGAGCTCGCGGTCATCGATTGTAGATAGTGATGTTCCGATGTCGAGACGTGGTAGATGTATCGACAGATAGCGTAATGACGGCGCTATTAGCCGAAGTGTCGACGCGGCGTGGGAGACTGCGCGGCCTACATTCGTCGAGCCAGACCGTAGTGACGTGCGTCGTATCATTAAACCAAATATTAATCTGTGCTCTTTCTTGTTTCTTATCAAATATAATATTTTAACTAAAAGTTATCGTTAATACAAAGTGCTATAAATTATATCCTAACCGCCAGTTTACAACAGTACACAGTAAGTTAAACAGTACAACAGTACAACAGTACAATTCTTTACAACAGTTTATTTCTTTACAACAGTAATAAATAGTTTTATTTACAACAAAATACCAGGTATTATTCGAAATATATGTGGGTGTGGTGGAAGTAATGACGGTTAAAAAATCTGCCTTACGTAAAAGCATAACTTTTTACAATATAAATTATAATTACTAGAACCTACAAAAATAACTGCGATACTATACTAGACGAGGCCTGTATTTTAGATAATCAAAATTAGCGTTCTGTAGCTTTCCAGACATTTTTTTTTTTAATAACCTATTCAAAAATTTTCTACATTTAAGAACAGATTAAAAATGTTTTCTCTCTGCGATATCGTCAAAGAAATAATATATAGCACTAATAGCATTTAACTTAAAAGGCTTTTTAGATTTAATACAAAGTTAGCTAAATTATACATAAAGTACACGATGTTTTTGTCTTAATCTAATATTTGACCATATATTGATTGGTATAGATCAACAACAACAACTTGTACGACATTTAAAACTGTTTTAATTGTTCTATAATTTATTAGCACTTATAGCGTTTAGTTATCTTTAAAAGCTAATTCGTTTTTAACAAAGTATATTGTTGTTGCTATTAACTATTACTTTACGGTACCTTCGTGCTATTTTTGGTTTAGACCGGCAATGTACATCACTATTGACTAATCACAAGCGCAATTACTCTAATTCAAACGGAATTATCTTGTAGCAACGTAACACTTTAATTGAATTGTTGATGTAAGATGAAGCTGTAATTCGTAACGCAGATGATCTAATGGCCGCTTCCCAATACACTCAAATTTTGTTGACAAGGCAATTTGTTCCGTGAAGGTTTTGACGAAAAGATCGTATATAATAAAAAACTGTTATAATTTTTGTACTGCCATTGAGAACACTTTTGATAATATAAATAAAGATTTTTTTTTAATTTTACTTATTAATTTTTAAAGAGTAGATTAAGTAACAAAAATAACTGACAAAGCCAAGAAAATTAGCAAGTTTAAGTGATCAGAGGTCAGGTCACATAGCGTGCAGAACATATTGCTAGGGTCTTAAATTTCTGGAGTGGAGAACACGTACTTGCAAACAAAGATCGAGTCCAGTACGCCCACGAGGTAGATAGACGACCTTGTTATGGTAACTGAAAGACGCTAACCCGTTCCCAACCGATAAAAAATCTGAAGCGGACGCTTAAGATTTTTTGTCCAATAGTGGACATCCTATGGCTAACATGATGAGTATTCATTCACCTCCTTGTACAAAATTAAATTTTTGTTTTACTTATACTATAGCAGTAGCAGAAATATGGTAGTCTGAGCAGTGGTAGTGTAGCGGTAGACATCTGAGACTTGAGACCGCGGGTTGGATTCCCGGGTTACAACCTTACATATCTACTGTACTGCTCACAAAGTAGTTTCTAGAGGATGGACAGCAGCGTCCTCTATGTACCGTAATATAACACTGCGTAATATCCCCTCATAGATATATCTTTAGGCCTATGCCTTGAAGTAGGCGTCTATAGGTTGAAAGAACTACTAGTCATATTAGTTTTTGTAATATCAAATATTGATAGATGTGAAGACTTTTAATTGACACCTTGTTTAATAACACTATTATTTTGTACATATATTAAACCTATAGCTGTAAGTCTTCCATACAAATAAATATGTGAATATAAAGTAATACAGAGTTGTACAATTAACAATCGTAAGAGATATTTCTTATTCGAATTTTATAAATAACTGGAAGACAACTGCTTCACGCGTTGAATTTTTTATCGACACAAAAAACATTCGAAGCGCGTGCCTAAGCATTCGGCTCGGCTTGCACTGACATTCGTTCCCGCCAAAAAACGTGTACTCTCGAAATACCAAGCGCGTCGGGCATATTTGATGCGTACCTTATCCTTTATACAGGGTGATTAATTTTAGATGTAAAAGCTTTAAAGTTTTTACACTTGTAACTGTATATGATGTACTATTAACGTATAAATTTTACCACATAATTCATCGATAAATTTAAATTACAATCACAAAATAATAATTCAATTCGTCTATCAATTGTTTACATACATTTCAAACTTATAATTTTCACAAACTAGATGTTGTATTGACAAAGACTTTTTGCTAAACGCGCAATATTGTTATATATTTCAATTTAGAACAACAAAAAAAGTAGTTAACATCTTCGATAATCAAATAGGAATATTGGCCGTGTATAATTCTCTGGCGTAATTTTAAAAAAAAACACGGATAAGAAAATCGGTCGGAAAGACGCGAAGCGGAATTATAAAAGCTCTTGATTTTACAAGTCTTTAACAAATTTCTTAAATTTATTACATAGACAGGCATTACGTGGAAGTAAATTTTAATACTGGATAAAGTTGCCGACAGAAGAGCTACCAGTTTTATGAAGCCCAGAGAAAGGTTCTCGTTAAAATTAGACGATACTGTAACTAAACGAAAATTCGATACAATTAATAATTGATGTTTAATGCTATCACGATCGAAATGGAATTCAACAAATTTAAAGTATTTCTTTGTACTTTAAATCGGAGACAAGTAGGTCAACATTTATACAGTCTACCGTAACACATTAGTTTTAGCTTCTAAAAAAAAAAAAAAAATTACACGTCATCATATTGACTTTAAAGGACAATAGACGGTACGTAACGGAATATTTTATTTGAGTTGTAACATCGATTCTCAAACAAAAGTATTCAATCGACACAAATCTGTGTCCATTTTTACAGTAAATAGCCACGACATTTGATTACTTTGATTATCGAACATTATAAAGCCGTATTCACATTGACCACTAAAGTAAACTCTTCAGGAAGTGTACATGCGACTTTGGTCTATTTTAACACCGAATATATCATTCACGAGTCAACAGCCTTTGCCCACGAGGGGGTTTACAGGCCTTGTTACTCCATGAAGCGTTCTTCTAAGCGATTTAAAAGTTCGGCAATCTGCCAATCCAGTAAAATTGTTGTATGTAGCAGCCTTAACTGAGGCTCCGGTGGAATTATCAAGTTTCACTACCTTAAAAGAGCTTTCAGGATAAGCGCCACCCGCTCCCTGCCCCCTAGTACCTGCTTCTGCAAATACCATAATATTATATTCACAGTAGTGTTACAAATGCAATGATTAACCATTTATTTATAAATATTTAAACTGGTAACATCAATAATAGAATTACCCACTACACCTGTTCAACGACTAAGTCGTGACATAAAAAAGGAATCGATTCAATACGACTTCACTTGATCTCAACGACACGATGCGGCGATGTCACGGCATTTTAGTATAAAAAACAAACCGTAGATAAAATGAAAAGAATTTGCTGTTCAAATGATTTAACAACTGTACAATTTCAGTTTACGTTGCAAAATTGTTAGTAATACAAGAAGTATTATCGTGATAGTAGTTGTTATGTAATAAATAATTTAAAATTTTTTGGAAATACATATACAGAGTGGTTTGTTATGGATATGAACATTTAAAAACTGAATGTGTCACATTTAAAAGTAAAAAGGTTTAATATTTTTACTTCGATTTTTAATCAATCTGTATACAGTTATCACTGCCAATACAAAGCCTGCAGGAGCTGATAGTAAACAACAATCAAAACGCGTTTTCTTACTACGTTACCTCTATTTTATTTATTACTTCTGAAACCATTAATATCTGTAATAACAGTCCACGTAAAATCAATGTACCTACCATCGTTTCATGAAATTAAATGTAAAAGTTTTATACTAAACGAAAATTAAAACACTAAGAAAATCAATAACTAACATAAAGAACATTTTAAAAATACTTCTCGTAATTAAAACTATGCAAACAAAATACAAAAACTACGAAACAATTGTTAAACACACGCATAAGTAATTAACCCGCCAAAAATTCGAATGACAATTAGTGTATGTTTTTTTTTTTTATTCGTGCAAAGACAATAGTGCAAAGTAAAATGTGTACCAAATTAAAAAAAAAACGCCCGACACTGCGTGGCGACTGTATAGCGGTGTATGGAGGTCAGATTCAAGCCGGTCACCAATTTAAATCGCATTAATAGAAATAACACTCGACCGAACTATGTTAAATCATTGCGTCAACGGAACACGGAGAAACCATAATCCGAATCGTTAAACCAGCGACATTATGAGCTTTGTTCGAGCGAAATTTAATAAAAATGTAAACCATAATAATAATAAATAAAATAAAAATAGAAAAGTAGCATTAAATTTTATTATCTGCGTTTTTTTTTCTTTCCACTGACCAGGGCACGACCGCCACCACTCAGAAGAGTGCACGACAAAGAAAAAGAATATGAATCATTTGTAGTGAACACCGGTGTACGTCTAAGTACGAATGCCGGAAGTATTCAATCTTAAAAAAAAACTATACACTGAACTGCCTTATGTCGGTATCCTTCATCTTAAAACTAAGAGAATTCCAAACGCACCCTGATATCATAAAAACCCTTAACAAACGTTGACAGATTTTAATGTGATCACTTTAAACATCCGTATCAGTTGATCAATAAATCCTTAACGCTGTAATAGACATATTTTACATATTTCTGTTTTAAATTCTTAAATACATTACTATAATAATTTATATACATGACATGGGAATGTATTGTATTACATCTTACTAATGTAACTTACCAAATTAGATTATAAATAATATTTTTTTATAACGCTTCCTTTCGTTGTCCGATATATATTAAACATTTGAGAGAGGGGTATATTTGTAGTTCATTCGCAGTCAATTAATGTATGTTACACTTTATTCAGAAATTATAAATAATTAACGCATGTAATAAAATCGTTTTTAAAGTTCGCATTACTACATAATAAAATTAGTTATTGTCTACTATCTGTTCTTGCAACCTTTCTTCTATATTTAATGGAATCAGGCGTTACCTCGCGAAGTCCATCCTAAGCAAGAAAAGGACCAATATTTAGCCACTTCCGCACATGCAGTGGTAGTCATGCAATAAAATGCACCGCCCGCCAGCCCGCTGATAAATGCGTATGCGGCAAACAATGCGAATCACACAACCGCCACCGATTAGTGCCAATCACAGAGTCTGAGCATGACTACCACTGCATGTGCGGAAGTGGCTAAATATTGGTCCTTTTCTTGCTTAAACTTTCTTCTGTCAGAAATTATTGACCTGTCGCATTTCAATGGAAAATAAACGTTACATATTTCTGAGTGATCACTTTAGGATGATTTGAAATAGATGTAAAAGCTAAAAAGCTTTTTTATTGACAAATGAGCTATACGTTATAAAGCTTTTACTTCCATAACGGTCCACTCTATGTAAACACTCGCGTTCAATATGTCCCGGAAGATTAACTTACGAGATGCGTAATTGAATATTTTATAGTTACGTTTACCGATTCATTATGAATAATTGAATATATGCTGTCATCAGTATAAAATGGACTGCCATTTGTGAAATCTAAATCAAATTTAAAAGTAATTTAACGGGGAACTTTTATTATTCAATAAACGATCAGAATCGTAGACAGTGATATCGCTTGTTTATTTTGATTTCATTTAGGCTATAACTTATAAAGTTTATGTGCATAAAACAGTATTGTTAAATCATTAAAACAATTGTTGTTGTGGATTTTCATCCTGCTTCTTCTTCGCAACTATAACACCTTGTGAAGCAGTGTCAAAAATAAAATAGATAAAAAAAGTTGACAGTCAATAAGAATTTGGTTTAAAAGTTCCAATTTTGAATAAGTGAATTTTATCTTCATCTTCTAGTACACATATTTAGATATCTTTACTTAGTTAAAAATATAACTTGATATTTTTTCTAATTTCATGTCACAATAATTTCGATTAGATTTTGTTAAATTTTTTTACAGTAAGAGTGTATCGGTGTGGGTAATAATAAGATATATATATTATAGAATTGAAACATATATGTAGAACCATATCGAGAGAACCGACCAATCAAAACGCTACTTGTTATCATTCCTTGACGGCGTACATAATGATAAGGGTTCAATACACATTAAAACGCATCTACACAATTCATAAGCGAAAACATATTTGTATTTTAAAAAAATATTACGTAAAAGCGTGATTTGTTACATAAAAGATGTAAAGGGGTGAATGTACAGCTAATTTGACAGCTTAAAGCTTGAAACCTATTTCCAATCACGTTGTATAAAGTGATCACTGAGAAACATGTGACATAAATTATTTTTTTCTATTCGAATGCGATAAGTCAATAACTTCTGACAGTACAAAATCTCGAGAGATAAAATTGAGCAATAAATAATTTAAATATGTAGTAATTTGAATTTAGAAAATGCTTCTTTTACTATGTTATTATTACATAATTTATATCGATTTTTAGATAGAGTGTACCATATGTTAATTCACAATATATTTGCTGTAGTTTCAACCCTTTAAAGATTTTACACACTTATAAAACATGTTGATGTGTATTATAATTAATACAATATGTCTTACTCCATTCATTTGCATACTTTAAAAGCAATTCCCCAATACATAAAATAATTATAAACACAAAAGTTTCTCAAGACGTCACAATGGGAAGCCATATTAATTTACGTGTTTCCCGCCATTCGTCTGACAGTTGTTAGAAGGCCATAAACTGCGCCATTACGCGCGTGCCATAATGATGTACTCACACGTTAATTGCCAACTACTGCTTTAAATACTACGATGTATACGGAACTTGTACCCTTGAATTATAGTAATATTTTGTGACATTATTGTAGATTATATGAAATGTGAAACCAAGAAACCGTATTGTCTAATTATAAATAAATTTAATTATGGTTTCTGATTATTGGAGCCGAAAGGCTGGTTGACCGATGAAAAATAGTCAAAGTCGCGAAATCTCGCAGGATCGGTCATATTGGCGATCTTTGAGGAGGTCTAAGCCTTGCAGTGACGTCAATCGGCTGATATATTGATGCTATTGACTATTTACACGAATATAATTAAACTCACGACTATTTTTTTTTTGTTTCAGCTGTACAAAGAGGTCGGGTGCCACCGACACAGCCAGCCGGTCTGTCATTACCTGGCCAATTCGCCCTCACGAATGGCGACCCAGCCAGTGGTCTCAACAGTCACCCGTATCTCTCCTCGTACATATCGCTTCTCCTCCGAGCCGAACCTTACCCGACTTCGCGATATGGACAATGCGTCCAACCCACAAATGTTATGGGCATCGACAACATCTGCGAGTTGGCTGCGAGATTACTATTCTCGGCAGTGGAATGGGCGAGAAACATTCCCTTCTTCCCTGACCTACAAGTAACCGACCAGGTCGCGTTGTTACGGCTCGTCTGGTCGGAGCTGTTCGTCCTGAACGCATCCCAATGCTCAATGCCCCTTCATGTAGCCCCGTTGCTGGCCGCTGCGGGTTTGCACGCCTCTCCCATGGCTGCGGACCGCGTGGTGGCCTTCATGGACCACATACGAATCTTCCAAGAACAGGTGGAGAAGCTGAAAGCGCTCCACGTGGACTCAGCGGAGTACTCCTGTCTGAAGGCGATCGTCCTCTTCACGACAGGTAAAATTTTGGACAGTCTTTTCGGGGAAGCGCGGCTTTTGCTTTACAGGGTTGCCGGCGCTTGTGGTTCTGTCACCAATTATGGCGAATTAGTGGTGTTGGTGAGAACGCATCTAGATGCTTACGCGGAAGCCACTCGGGTGCAACAACCACAAGCGCCGCCACCTCCATCTGCCGCTTCATCCGGGTACTATTCAACGCTGGACACGTCTTTGGGCGTCAACTCTTCTTTATCTTACGGAAGCTTTCTTTCAACACCTCCCCGTCTACCGCCAAACTACACAAGTAGTCCACGAATGCCGGAACCGGGTACATCATTTAAACTTTGGGACGGTGGCAGTAAGTCGAAGTTAGATCAAGGAGGTTGACGCTTTTACGTGAAGGGTTTTTGACCAATTTTTGGGTTATTGGATGTTTGCGTTTGCCGTTTGGCATTTGGTCGGTTTACGGAATTAGGGAGAGTTTAGGCTTTTCGTTGTATGCGGGGATAATAACTCACACTCCTTGGAATACAGTTAAACTGACAATTTGGGGAGTCAGCGACTTATTGACCTCGATAAGGAGTCAGAAATTTGTGATAGATATTAGATTTAAAAAAAAATTGTAACTTGTAAATATTATTCACGCGTATTAATTTCATGTAAATACTTTTCTAATTTATTGATTCTTTAATACATCACATTAATTTATTGAAAAAAAAATTGTTTTATTTTTATGAACTTTCATTTCTTCCTTTTTATTTAATCTGTACACTTATTAAATGTGTTAACAAATAAAACACACATTTTAATACATAGTGTACATGACAAAATTGTGAGTCTTAATAGACTGTTTAGTAAAAATATTATGTCATACGCAAGCATCATATTTAATTAAGAATTATAAAGAAAACATACTAAAATGGAGGCGTAAATATGTAGTTAAAAGATTACTATTTAAAATCGATATAAACGTATCGTCACTAGATGATAATCGATATAACTTACATCACTATCGACGCGAGTATTCATAATCATTTCGTTACTATAAGTTCTCGAAGTTATAATAGCGTTCATAAATAATCAATGTATGATAATCTAGAATGTACATTTAGTTGTCTAGTGTGACGGTAGAGTTGGACCATCACCGGAGAAAGTTACTAGCGCGGATAAAACTACATTTATTGGCATTGCATATTCATGGTACCCCCGGGCGCAAGTCACCTGGCCAGTGTATCTGAGCACCTCATTCTATGCCGTCACTATCCGTACACGCGGAACGTGAGGGGTCAACTTACATTAGTCGGTGGCTTAGTAGTGAATGTATTAGTAACTCCTTTTATGAGTTGGGTATCCAGTGTACAATGCTTTGAACTACCGTTTTTAAATATTTCCTGTTGTTTTTTTTTTTTTTTGTTATGCCTCTATATTTGTGTTCTACTCCAGTTTGTTTTAAAACTATAGAAACGACTGGGATAGAAATATTATTGCGACTAAGTTATTCGTTGAATTTGAACGAATTTCACTGTATTATATTATATATGTAACTTGTATTTTATTCTTTGTATTAACATCCTTTTGATACAAAAAAAAATAGTAACACCTAGTTTTAGTTTACATAAAGCAATTTTAAATTAATACATAAAAAAATTAAAGCACATATTAAGGCAAGATCGAAACATTATTGTATTAAAAATTATATCGAGCATTGATAACTCAGTGGTAGACGACTGAAACTTATAATCGTAGGTCGCGGATTAGATTCACGATACAATCTTATGTAATACAAATTTTATGTATTCATTATATAGGATTGCCACTGCTCACAAACATATTTCCAGAAGATGGGTAATAGTACTCTGCTTAAAAAGCATGGCGATTATGGTTCATCACCTTATAGATATTTTTGGGGGCGGCTTTTGACTTGTATTGGGCATCTATAGGCAGAAATAACGACGACGAAAGATTATATAGGAGATGAAACTGCCAAAAAGACTGAAGAAAAAATTTTTTATAAGAAAAAAAAAAGTAAAATTGGTGTTAAAAGAATAACTGTCGAATTTCTTGTCAGATTCGTCTAGATAAAATCAAAATTTCAAACCTAACAGTAGCCTTATATATAGACTATATATTTATATACATTTCTAACTGTTTTAACTTTTTAATAGTGCTTATCAAAGCCTATTTGAAAGAATGAATATATATTTAATTATCAAAGAACTATGCGAAAAAAAATCATTTTCTTTACCATTTTTTTACTGGCTTTTCATGTAAAGCCTTTTATGTATTGATAAAATCTCAAGGTAAGCGTAGGCTAGTGAGACGACAAATTACACCCACTAATAACTTATAAACATTTAACAATCGCCATTAGTTTTTTTTATTAAAATAAATATAATACAGATTAATATCTAAAAGATAAATATTTAAACCAAAAATAAATAATCTATTTCCACTATCGCAATTAAAATATATGCACAAAGATTAATATATGTCTTAAAATCATTACGTTAAAATCTCTTAAGACCATACTCGACTTTTTAACATATATATCCGTGATGGTTATCAAGTTGTCTGCTATGTGGCCTGAGTAACTTGGGAATAACTTAATCTTAAGCTGGAAGTGTGGACTTATTAGTGTGTCTTGCTGTGCGGTATGGTTAACAATTGTCTCCCAACATCACATTTCAAAAGACTTAATTTAAGCGAAACAATCGTAATTTGGTAAGAGTAAATTTTAATTAGAAATTTTCTCTAATGTTTTTCAAGTTTCATTTAAACCTGCGCGAATTAAAAAAGAGAATTTATTAAAAATAAATTGAGTCATCTTCATTTAATTCAATTTTATTCCTTTTTATACTTATGCGTCTATGTATAGGGTAGTATAAGAATGTGTGGCGAAAGTGCCCGTCGGAAACATCGGGCGTCGTCTGTTTGCGCTAGATTATCGCAACCTGACGAGTTTTATGTGAGAACCGATGGTACGGGCGAAAGTTTACGATGGGAGCGCTAGGCAAGACTTATAATTCGTAATTCATATTACACAATATCGCAATTCAATCGCATTAATAGTTAAATCGAAAGCGACTTAAACGATTTAAATTTGTGATTTTACCACAATTCCCAAGCTGTGATTTACCTAATTCTAATTTCGTAATTTTAATTATCGATTCGACTATATTATACCTACTGCAATATTCTCAGACATACCCTTGAAATCACTGGCTAGATCTCGATTTTCATCGCTTAACATCTGTTTATATTTTCATCTTCTCAACGGATGCTCTTCCTTCACCTGTCTTTCTATAAAAACCAGGTGTTAATTTTTATTTAAAATATTTACGTCTTCGTCTTTTCAGACCGTAGAAGACATTATCACCGCAGCGTTTCTATACATGTTCGATATACATTTTTTTCAAAGTGACGAGGGCATGTTTGATATAATACAGACTTTCGAATAACAAAACCCTGTGCAGCTATTACAAACCAGTATTTTAAGTTCGCCATAACAGTAAGCATTTTCTAAGAAAAAAATTATAAAGTCCCTTTATCGACGTCGTTTCAGCCTATAGACACCAACTGCAAGGCATAGACCTCGAATCGCTACGGTAGGCTGGAATGTTGGCGATCGCAGTGTCATGTTATCGTATGCAGAGGACGCTACTGCTCGGACAATGTGACAATTTTTAAATCTATTTATTTAAAATTACAATATGTAATTTTAATAACTGCTAAATATCGTAAAAATTGACCTACAATAAATTTATTTTTTCATAATGGTACCATAATATCAAAAATACGTGATATCCATATTTATAATAAAGGATCTAGTTTATAAACCATATATGTTAGTGTATTTATTTATGGTAAAGGTTGTAATTAATAGGTATAGGAGTTTGAAAATCATTATTTATATTTTAAATTATTATCTGTACCCGTTCATAGTGTCAAGAGAGGCAGAGACAAATGCGCCTTCTTTCGCGCCATAACGCCGCGGTTGGAACAAACGAGATAATTTGTTCCATTGTGTAGCTTTCGTAACATAAGCATTACTGTCACTTTGTAAATTGAGTTATTCTTCTATTTAAAAATAGAATACCATTTTGCATTTTTTTTTTAATTAATTAATATTACACTTCATAATTTTACAACTTTTAATTATATTTCAGAATAACATGTATATGACACTATATTATAATATTTAAAATTAAGAATATAATATTATATAAATCTTGTTATAGCATTCAATTTTTAGTCGATCGAAATATTTAGTTGACGCTGACAGAATGTGACAAACCAAAGTTTGACGTATAAACTTTGGTTAATTTTGAGTTTCTGGCCATCTATTTTACTAAAATTTTAATATTATTGACAATAATAAGTGTATATATAGTGCCTATTTGAATAAAGTTATTTTGAAATCGCAATTGTAGTTACGTAATGCCAATTTATGTGAACTCATTGGTGATATCGATATAAAATATTTAAAATCTGTTACGCCATTCCGTTAAGAGCACGCTAGGCGGTTATTGTACATCGGACATGTAAAATATTCAAGCGCAACCTATGTTATGCTTAGTCACGGCTCACAGAGATTTTAGGAATCCTATTACATCACTATATAGTCATTACACACTAATTTAGCAATCATGATACCCGGTTTACTATTTAAGGGGCCATTCCACTAACAAAACATGTTGCTTAACGTTATAATGGTATTTTTGTAAACTATATTTTTATTTATATTATTACCGATATGTCAAAAATTTTTAAAAATTGTTATGCAATCACTGAAATAGGATGCACAAAATGAAATATAACTGAACATTAGTGTCAATTTGAATTTTGATTATTTAAATTAATTAATTTTTAGAGAAAAGTCGATAAGCCACACTAAGTTGTGTACGGTTAACTGTGATTAATTATTTAGATAGAATATAAATTTTACGTAAAGTTTTCGATCAGTATCTCAAAGATAAATTTACATATAGCAGATATTTGACAGCGACGATATGCAGGTTAAAAATGAAATTTTAGTTACTAAAAAAATCCTAGGCACAGAGTAAAAATGCGTCGAGAATAAAAAGTAATGGTCCTACGGACTTATCCTTCAGGCCGCGATCGGTCCCGCGAAAGTGCACCTGTCTCTGTCGTGCGTACCTAGTGGCGTATAGGTGGGAGAGGGAGGGGCGCGGTCCGCGTAACGGTACCTAGTCGTGACGGCGAGACTCCATAGCGAGTCACGATTTTGAAAAAGTGTCCGACGCCTGGCCCGCGATCCGAGACCAGGGTGTTTGGTGCAAACTTACACATCTATTTTAATATAATTATTATTTTATGAACGCTAATAAACTATCAAAAAAAAAAACCAAGTGATTTGTACCTAAGACTCGAATAGATTTAGCAAATCTTTCAATCAACAATGTAACCTTTTTTTACAATAGAACCTTACATAATGTTCAGAAAGCTTCCATTACAAAATTTAAAAAAAAAAGATAAACAACGTTGGAACCACAGATACTATATTAAACTTATTAAATCTTATCGTCTTATAAAAAAAATATTTAAAGTTCACATCAATTGAGCAATGGTAGCTCAACGATAGAGGACTGATATTTGTGATCGTAAGTCGCAGGTTCAATTCCCAAAATACAATCTTATGTAATCCACACTTTGTGCATTAATTATTAAGGATTGCCACTACTAATTAACAAGTTTCCAGACGATGGACAGGAACGTCGTCTGCGTGCTATACCACGACAACGAAAGTTCACTACAACGTAAACTTAGTTAAGTTAAAAAGTTAATAACAGCAAATACTTTAAACAGAGACAGAAAAAAGTGAAGTTCTTTTACAGAAAATGTTTACATATTTTAGGATAAGTTAGTTTGTACTGTGTTGCCGTATTAAGAATATTGCGAAAGAGACCCAAAAAAAGCGCGTACGGAATTGTTATAGACTATTCTTAAATCAGAGTGCATTTATAATATCGTTTCTTAAATTCCAGGATGACCCTAAGTAAGAAAAGGACCAATATTTAGCCACTTCCGCACATGCCTGTGCATTTGCATGTGTGAAAGTGGCTAAATATTGATCCTTTTCTTACTTAGGATGGACTTCCGCAAGGTAGCGCCTGATTGCATTAAATATTCTAAGATGACTTTACTTAAAAAAGATCAATATACCAGTCCGTCGGATGAAATGAAAAATATTGCCAGTTTCTCTTGTTCCTCAATCCTTAACGACCATCGTCAAACGACAAAACGGGGAACTTTCCTATCGGCATATCCACCGACCGGGCGACCAGGTCTCTTTATAGCAAGCACAGTTTTAAGTAAATAGTTTTTTTTTTTTACTTTTTTAATAACTGTCCTGTCAAACTTTGTACTGCTATAAGTATGTATACTCCATTGTCTCATTCCAGTGTAAAAAGTGTAACATATTTCAGAATAATCACTATATTTGTTTATTAAACGTGAAATAATTATTTTAATTATTTATAAACAACAATGTAAATTTATAGTCTGTGAACTGTCAAGCGATTGCAAAGTTCAAACGTGACGCGTACTGTCAAATACGCTATTTTAAAAGTCATTATATTTTCGGAAATTTTTCAAGTAACAAAGGATTTTTTTTTACATAAAATGAATGAAATTGATTAAGATATTTTCCAGTTATTATGTGTCCATTGAAAAAAATTTTTTTTTTAAAAAAGAATGTTTTGGCTGTGTGTTGCAAATATTTTTGCTATCGTTCTTTTTTCAATATATACTCAATAAAAATCATTGTAAATTTTTTTCGACCAGTCTTTTATACAATCTATGGGGTGGTCTATGTCAAGTTGTGGACATCCTACGCCTTTATTTTTATTTATTTGTTTACTTTAAATAGGCAGGCCAATAGCAATATATAACAGAAGTTTAAATTAGAGTCATATAACATATTTTAAATTTTAATATCTTTGCTTTTTGGATACGTAAGGTGCTATTTAGCCTTAGCAAAATTGCACATTAAATAATAAATACGATGATATTGTATTTAATATGATATAAAAATATCGCTGATTGTTATAACTTGCACCTGTTGCTTGCATAATGCATACACTATATCAATGTATTACACGGTATGTTTTATTTCACGTCGCTCTTTCTCAGCAACAGAGATGTTAAACATTTTCTGTTGTTTGTTCTTTAATACTACCCCAAATACTCAGTAATCAAATTCGATTTAAAATGTAAATATATGTTGCCACTTAAAATAAATCTAAAGTAATAATAGTTTCTCATCATTAACAACCACGGTAAAATTTCTGATTATTAAAAATATTTGTAAATAATTTCTCTAAATACTAAAACATTGCATTAAAAATTCCTCAATAAATTTGTAGAAGTTTGTATACAGTAATAACTGGTGACTTAGATCTAAGTCTAGAAGCTAGTTTAAGTTATGTTCAGGGGTATGACAGGGGTACTCAACATTTTACGAAAAATTCCCGAAAATCCAATTATTAATATTTACTCACGAATTACATATACGACATTTTTATCAATGACTTGCTTAAATAGCAAATTGGTTTAGTAGATAAAATATCATTATTCCCATCATGGGCTTTCAACATAGTTTTCCAATAAGACCCGTTGTAAGTATCCTGCATGCAGCTTCTATTGACGACCCTGACAAGATCTTATGACTCACGTCATTCGTTGCGTTTGCCGATTCCTGGTCTTCACTCACTCTATCGAACCTTCATCGGCCATCTTTCCTGCATGCTATATGCCTTGCCCTCTACCATTACAACTTGTAACGATCTCCTCCTTTCTAACTTGATCTCGTAGAGAAATCTTGAGCATAGCCCATTCCATGGCTCGTTCAGCGACTGTCATTTTCAATGAGACCCAAAATGAGTGTCCGCTTTTATAACATATACATTGTTTTTTTTTTCTAATTGAATTTATTCTTTTATTTTCAATGCTTATAGTATGTATCTGTTTCCATATATAGTATATTTTATTCTTTTATTATATATATAATCTTCATTCTTTTTTGTTTCTAATTGGTTGACGTATAGCTACAGTTTCATTTAGAGATTTTATATTAAAAGTAGTCAATGTCATACAATAGTCAGAGAAATGTGATATTTTATTGTAATAAATTGATAATGCAAATCATCGTCATGGACATTCGACCTTAATTCTCCGCATTGTCACACCGTTTGAAATTAAAATCATTCGCAGACTTTATTCGTCTTTGCAGAAAATCAGCTTCCAATTGTGTCTGGATTACTTGCGAATTTTATTAGAGCAACGACGTTAGACTTTTTTCTCGCATTGTATACAATCCATTGACGCGCGAAAGTGGTTTATTACTTAACAATTTTAGAGCGGTCTGAACATGACATGCGATGTGCGGCTAACGGTCAAGATGTATGGTTGAGCTATGACTATGTGTTTATTTGGTAAATGACGCAAATGTTCAAAGCGGCTATTTTCGAGGATCTCTGCTCTTTTTTTTAATTTTACAACCGACATTTGCATTTCCGGACAATACTTACTAAAAAAAATATTTTAATTCAGACACATTTTAATAATACCTAATTTTTATTTACAATCATTCTACAATTTTCATTGCAAACATTTTGATAAAATAGTTCTAAACTTTATTGTAGATTTACAAACTCTTTCTATAAATTATTACAAAATGTAATTATAAATAAGAGAGAATGCATTCAGGCTTGAATTCCAATAATTTGACCAGTCGTTGTAGTGGTATTGGGCTGACCACATAGCGCGCAGAACAGATGACCGCTGATTGAGTGAGTACCATCATCCGGAGCCCACGCAGTATAGAATGTACGCCTACAAGGTGAACATTTTGTAAATGCTTTCCAAACGATCCTATCAGAAATCTATGGGGGGGCCTATTACCAGCAATGGAGTTCCTATAGCTGAAATATCATGATAATTTGGATAAACAACAATCGTTATGATATTACAAAAGTTCACAGTTTTTCGTACATTATTAGGTGACCAATAAAAAAAAAACTTAAATATAGTTAAACACTATTTGTTCATTGTGTTGGTCTAAAGCGTATTTGCCTAAATATATTCGTATTTGTAAAGCAAACGTTGTTTCGCTCTATGAAAAGCGAACAAGACGATAAACAATATTGACGAACAGAAGGGACAAGACCTCAAAAACATCAATAAACAGATCACAGATGCGTACCGAATCACCCGCGCGCCTTCGGCCTTGTGTTAATAAAAAAAAAAGCAACAAATATGGCGAAAATTGAAATTCCGCCGATTGGAAACGGCGGGAACCCTCGTCATAACCGCGCGTGTCAAATGAACAAATTTGAAAACATCTTGCGAAAATTGCCATAAAGAAAACGAAATTTATTATTCGTCGTCAATGACTCCATTTTGTTTTGCTTATTTTTTATATTAATTAACTAATGCAGAAGATATTTAAAAATTAACTTAAAAAACTTTAAACAAACCTGTCTGACTATCCTTTAATTTATACAATCATTATTATTCCATATATAAGTAGTTTTACTGTTGATTATATAGTATATGATTCGTAGTTTTACTATTAATATACTATTCTACAAACATTCTTTATATAATTTTATTGCTAGATTTTTAATAAATTTTATTACGTCTTAAATACTGTTATGTTAAAGTCGGAATTGATGACATATACTTTTTTATTAAATAAAAATTAACTATATTTAAAGTGAATAAAAATAAATATAATAAATTTAAATAGAAGCTATATTTTAAGATTTTTATAAAGTTTTATCTATAAACCCGGTGATCAAAGAATTTTCTAAGCTCATAAAGTTTCCAGTACCACAGAGTATATTAATTAGCAGATGCTAATCGGTACGCATTACAGCCGTTTTGTACCCTGTGCACCGCTATTTAACTTAGCTCGAAATACACCGTTACTTAGATACTTACACTGTCATAAGAAAACTTACTTTATTTACTTGTGTAAAGAAACATTTCTCTGTAAACGCTATCACTGTTACAGCTTAAATAATATCGTAATATCCTTGTTTAAATGAGCAATATAGCTTATAAATAGCATACGTTAAAGATGATTTGTTTTAAGCTTTATAATTATAGCTTTATTATGCTATATAGCTGAAATCTGTTATATATACATTAATCTCAGTGTGTGTATTTTAAAAAGTAAGTTAAATCTTTAAAGTTGATTGCATAGGCCATTCGCTAGCAAAAAGCTTTCAATATTTTACACATATTTCTAATTTTTTTTATAATGTCACTCTAAAATAAATTAGATCAATGATTTTTTTTTTTGGAATGCGACTGGCAATAACTTCTGGCATTATAAAGTCTGTATTAACAGATGGTGACCAATAATAGTTTTTGATTAAATTATTAATCCGAAATTTAAAACGCTTTTTCTTATTATATAACCGTTATTTATTATTTCTAAAACCATAGAAATTTGTATAGGGTGTACCAGATATCAATTGACAGCAAATCAATTACACATTTACACTCTTAAAGCTTTTATATCTATTGCAATCAGCCTGTATGCTATGCAGCAAAAGTTCAGCATTCTCCGAACAATATAAAATAATTCCAATAATTTGTATTTTATTACACACTTGACTGATATTATGATTTATTTTTTGTTATGAACAATATATAAAATGAATTCAATTCGACACGGTAATGCGTGCGTTAAGTTGAATGTATCGAATGTTTTATTGAGCATTGTTCTGCAACGTAACATTAATAAGGATATAAAATTTTAATACTACTGTATTCGCACTACTTTGAACATTATCTGTTATTATTAAAATCTTCATACGAATTCCCTAAAAGAAGTTAAAGAACGTTTACTAAAACCTGTTTTGACAGCGCTCTTCCCGCCAAAAAAACACTGATACAGATAAAAAATAATTTTATTGACCATATGACTGCAGACTATAAATAATTCTATTCAAATCTAAACATAGAAATGTGGCTGTAGGAGAACGTTACAAAAGTAAACAGATAATGATTGATTCGCTTTCAGATCGACATTGACAAGTAGTTCTGATACCATCTCGTTCACATTAGAATAACAGTTCAGACATTTTTTTTATTAACTTCGATCATTCACAGATACTAAGTGTTATATTCCCTTTTTATTTTTTTATATATGATATGTTTAAAGTCACTGAAAAAACAGCCAGTAAGAGTTAAAATAAAAGAAGTTAAATGTTATAATTCTTTTTTTTTATACTTGTTACCCTGATGTGAGGAGAACTAGGTTACAGAAACTAGCTAGTTTGTTACGTCTAATGTTTAATAAGTAAAAACCACTTTGATTATTCTAAGCATGTAACATATATGTTGGCCAAATGCTTACAAGATCTTATAAATCATTTTATACTCTATTGCTAATCACTTTGTGTATGTTTGTTTTATATTTTTTTATATTTCTATTTCTAGATTATTTCGTATTCTACTGTGTATAGTCTGTCTACACAGATGACAGTTGGTTATTATATGTACTATATTTTGTTATAACAGACTAACAAAACACTTACATTACTGTCCTGTTTAAATTAAGCAAAAAGCCTAGAGTCCGAAGAGACAATGGCGTCGGGTTGCGGTCACAGATGTTGTTTATCGGCGTGCCACCTCGCTTTCTAATCTTTAACCCTCACCCTATCTAACTGCGCAGTTTAATAAATTCGCATCTGAATTTTTGTCAGATTTTATTTTACCGCTAAAGTTTAACCTGTAACCTAACTTATGTATACAAGTTAAATAAAGAATTTATGATTCCCTAAAGACGGCGAAAGCGCCTTCATAAGTTGTTTAATATTGTCAGATACTATTTTGTAAAATAAATAATACGATAATAAAAATTGGTAAAGAAATAGTACGGCAACAATGCTTTTATGAATTTTAAATATTAAAATAGACGTATCAGTTAGAGTATAACATGAAATAATTGTATTTCAAAAATAATATTTTGTTTAACTTTGATTAAAGAATTTAAGAATAACTTTCCATTTATGTTACTGACCAAAAATCTAAGCGAGAATCAAATCAAATTCTTTCTTTACCTTTATTGCCATTCATCATAATCATTTCAGCCGTCATAGAACGTCCGGTGATGGACAAAGACATCCATAGATTTCCAATAGGACTGGATAGTGTCATCTGTCTTTTCACGTAGTAGGCGATTGTTATGGATTCTCCTTTTAAGCCGATAGATGCTTGCTGCAATGCCTAGGCCTGCCCCAAAGATCGCCTTGCGACCGATCTTGCTTATGTTGTTATTTTAAAAAGAACAGAGCGTTCTGCAATGAGTATAGTTAAAAAGGAAGTCAAGTGTAATTTTAATTAAAAAAAATATCTCCCGATGATATTCTTTACGTGATCACACTTGCGTCCTTCTTCACGCGGACCGTGGCCACTCGGCGAGAGATATGCAAATAGCCGGCACACGAGTGCAGTGATAAATTTTTGGACGATGCTGAGATCATTTCGCCACTGGGGACTTGGGACTGGGGATGGGTTAATTCAATTACGTGTCGCTACCAATTACGCGGTACCATCGTGTTGTAGCTCCCTTTTATTATGTCATGATATTTAACTATTAAAAAGAAAGTCTTACAAATTAAATAAATAGAAAAACATTGGTCAAATTCAAATTCAAAATACCTTTATTTATATAGAAATTTACACGGACTTTTGAATTCATCGATTATTTTAAAAATACAAGTAGTAAAGTACCATCGACTCACAAAAAACAGTTGAACAATGAAATTTAACAATGTTTGACGTATTATACACTAAACTATCAATCATGTAAATGAAAAAAATAAACTAGATTCCACACATTTCGATCAAATAAACACTATTAAATGATATAATAATATTTATTTGACAATATACTTAAAATTTTTGATTTTAATCTTGGAACCAATTGAAAATTATAATATGTTAAATTTTAGCCTTTTCAAAAACATTACAACCGTTATCAGATTTAGAGTAAAACACTGTGATTTGAAGACTTTAAGTAATAATTTTTGCTACGTTCACGGATCCTTCCGTTCCGTGAACTCAGTTCCGATGAACCTGTAAAAGCCTCCGGACTAACAGCAAGAACACCTTCAGGAATAATAGATTATGTATTATTAATACTAATTAGTTCTTCTTATTATCAACGTGATATGAAGTAGGGTTCTGATAGGTTCTGTTTGATTAATATTAGGTTCGAAAATATACATTTTTGAAACCTATATAGAAATAATAACGCTAATTTTTTAAAATATCAGATGAAAGGTTATAAATAAAAATTAAACAGGCTAAATGTATAGCATATTTGCTGTCAATTCATTAATGGTATACCTTATCCTAATCTAATGGTTTAAATGATAAATCAGTTAAAAATAATTAATCAGCCAATAGAATAAAATAGATCAAAGTAATATATATTTCAGAGTGATCACTTTATATACATTCATTGGAAATCAGTGTAAAAAGATTTAAAGATTTTTAATGACAAATAAGCTATATATTTACCTCTGTAAATCTTTTATACCTAAATCCACACTATTCTTAAATTAAAAAAAAAAGTTTTTTTTATAACTTCGAATAACACAGGTAATGATTTCAATCAGGCTTCCGTAACTACGTCTGAAACACAAATCGATATAAAGGTTGATAAAGGAGTGCTATTCAATCCACGGCTGTCCGACGCGTGGCTTTCAAATCCCCTCGCACAAACTTGGGACCTATCCATTGTCCCCCTGTCTCCTTATCTGCCCGCAACTTTGCCTACAAGAGAATGGCAAGACATGGGGCAATGTCTGACAACCTCTGTGTGGTCTCTAATGCAGTTCATATAAGAGTAAAATACTTCTAATTCACACTAAACAGTTATCATTAGTCGCTATTTTGCCTCGCAAATTGCATAAAATTTTTTTTTGAATCAAAAACTTTTCAGAATCCTTTTGAATATAACAGTAACGTCTTCTAGACTGGATTTATTGCTCACCTCAGAAACTTTAAATGTTTAGTGCTATTTTAACGAAATGTTCCCCGTGATGCAAATATATTTAAATCCCTCACAATGGTACGACTCAGTCAATAAAATAACTAGGAATAAATTGAAACAGTGGAGGTGGGAGCGAGAGGTATGATAATGAAATCTCTCTATAACCTATTAAATAATTTAGGCCTGTTCAAAACGAACATCAGCGTCAGAGTAACAGGCGACGAAAGCCTTAATTTATTAAAAATAATACAATACAATGTATTTGATAATATCGCTACTTAACATTTGGACAAACAATTCTTTATTATATCTTTTCACTCGCAGCTATAGTTTAGCATAAGTTTTATTTTTTTGTATTGTTTTGTTATAAATTATTAATTTGTTAGTACAAATAACAACCTGATTTTTTATAATAGTAAATAGATGAAAAAAAAGAAGTGGTTTGGTGTTGAGTACATCTAAATCGAATGATACAACCGCTGCGTTTAGCTGTCATGCAAAATCTATTTCGTAAATATTTTTTTTGTTATTTGAGAAATATTTTTGAATAGCTGGAAAGTTCACCACGATCAAATTAAATCGATCGATTAACTCGAAAAAATGTTTAGCTTAAAGAACGTATATATAATCAAAATCGATATCTCCGTTCCATAAACAACATAACATTTGTAAAGTAACAAGTAACGTCATTTTATTTACCTTAAATCAATGTGTATTAAACGTCTGTATTGTGCGGATAACATAAGTGCTGACGGCGCCCCGGAGCGACTTACATTAACATCGATATTATTATCAGTTGTAAACATTTAATGACCACTAACAAGACCCCAGATTAACCGGCGGTTTACCCTTAGTAAAACAAAATTATTAACCAAACTCTGTACGATAGAGGTCATGTTAAAATGGTGAAATTAGTGTTGTCCGTCGTTTCTATTTCACTATATTATATTATATTACATAATGAAATGGAAACGACGACATGAGATTAATACCGTTTATTTTTTTTAAATAAGAGTAGGGATGAGAAAGTAGTCGTATGAACAGTATTTTTAAAAACTGGTCATTCTAAGGGCGTCATTAAAAACAAACAAGCACCAAAAACTTGAAAAAAATATAATCAAAATAATAAGTTGTCTTCAACTTAGTTTTAAATAGTTTACGATATAAGTTACTAAATAGTTTAAGACTTAAAACTCTAACAAGCAAAAACGCAAGTAAAAAAAATATTCGGAAACATTAAACGTTATTGTAAAAACAAAGGCACGGAGGCTAATGTCTACCTGAATATAGATTCTAATAAAGTATAGTACAGAGTATTTCTAATTTGCTTAGTGACTCATTATTATCATCATAATCATTTCAAGATGCCCACAGCTGAACACAGGCCTCTCCTCTTTTGGAGACCAAAGATAAGCGAGAGCAACTCCCATAATGTGGACAGATGACCTTTTTGGGGTCGTCAAAAACGCGCAGCGCAGACCACTTCTATCTGGTTCTATTGGAAGTCTCAGGGAGAGGTCTATGACCATCAGTGAACGTCTTATGGATGATGGTGACGATGTCGTTAAAGTCAACAAGTATTTTAAGAATTTAAATCGAACTGATATTTATGGTTAAAAATAGTGTCAGTTGGTTGAATGGAATCGATTTAAATTAATTATTTATCGATTTAAATAAACCAAACCGGTGCAGCCCTATTGTTTGTCGATTGTTGCACAACTCAGCGCTATTGTTTACCGCTGTTCTGTTAGCACAGGTCGAGGATCCCTATTTAGCTGACCCTTAGATTCGTGCCTCCGTACACCTCGGCCAACTATTACTTTATGATAATTAAATAACTATCAACATTAAAGATTGGTAAACAGTAATTAGATGGTAAATTATTGTGTTTATTCCAGTTTCGTTATATCCTTGAAGATGCTGTTTTATTATATTTTTCATTTTTAAAAACACTAATTAATGTGTCTGGCCACTTGCATAATTTTAACATAATTATTCTATTGCGAATAAGACGCAAATTGCTTTTTAAAGATCTTTATCTATTATTACTAATATTACTTAGTTTTGTTTATGATAAGTTGTTTAGTTTTTTTTATTTTGAATTAACTTAAACACGTCAACGATTTTTCATCTGGAATGTTCTTTATCTAAAAAGCTTGTTGCTGTGAGTTGATAACTGGTTGGCTTAAAACATACTTTATCTGTGCTTTTTAAAAAAGTTCCGTTATGTATTGATAGATATTACTTTTATTGACGGCCAATATTTACAGTATAGTAATAGAATTGCTTGTGAAATAGAAATAACATCAGCTCAAAACCAATGCTTGAGATGACTTAAGAAGATATGTAATATTAGCCAAGCAATTTGATTATCTATAGCGTCCTTCACACCAAGTCACGAAGAACCGACTTCGAGGGATAGAAATTGCCAGAACGGTTCAAAGTTAGATAGTCCTCTGCAACAGAGATTTGACAGAATTAAAATTGAATACAGAAAGTTATTAAATTTATGTCAATTTTGCCAAAAAGAACATTAAAAATACAAGATTGTTTTATTTTACTATTAGTGGATTACGTAAAAGTTTACATAGCGGTTCGGTTCTCTCATGGATTAAAATAAAAGCCTATCGTGTGACATCCTCCTAAGACCGCTCTCGGGGCTCTAGCGTTCAGTTACTCCACATAAACAACCTTAACTTTATCTTAGTAATCCCATGATATAAGTAATACAATGGTCCGAATCGAGGTTCCGGAAGCTCTCAAGGCTAAGTTCTCCCGTAAATGCTAGTCACCTCTATTAGCTTCTGTAAACAAGTCTAGGCTAATTATCTACAGCGCACTATTTTATGCTACCCGGTGAAGTTAGGCAAACACACAAACAAGATAGTACCTTTGGTACCTTAAAGTATAGATAGTAACTATAGTACCTTAAAGGTCAAGTCAAAACAGTACAATTTCCTATGAAGTGGTTCTACATCTCCTTTTCCGGCGATATACATCTAGTGCAAGAGATAGGTCTCTCCCAAAGATTGTCACGACCGGTCACAAGCTACCCGCAACCAATGACTTCCCGCGACTTTAATAATGTCTTCTGTCAACCCAAAGGGGGGCATATCCACGCTGCGTCTACCGGTGCGTGGTCGCCGCTCGAAACCCTTTCAGCCCCGACGGCTATTGATTGCACGAGCGATGTGCCCCGCCCACTGCCACTTCAGACGAGCAATTCTTTAAGCTCATTGGTGATCTTAATTCTTCTGCGGAATTCCTCATTTCTTATAGATCGCCTCTAACAAAGTAGAAATGTCTAGTATTTTATATTACGTCATATTCACCATTATACTATGGATTTTTCTACGAGGAAGAAGTAAATCTATAGACAAACTTAAGTAACTGACATTGTCCAGCGGTTTGGCAAGTGGCAATGAGCAAGCCAGAACTGATGCTCGCTGGGACCTGTGAGTTCTGGAATGAAGAACACGACAAGGTAGTCAAACATACTTGTTAAGGTCGATAAAAGACGTAGTCATAGTAAATCTATTGGAGAGGATATGTATGATTTCATAATCGACGATTAACAACAAGATGGGCTCGGTTATTACAACATGAGGAAACACGTAAACAAGGAAACACACAAATCAGGCGAGATATTCAATCTCGGTGGTAAGGGCCACAATAACATTAGAATATCGCATCTGATACGCCGCAAACTAAAGGGCTTAGTGACATTACGGCCTTGAAAATTTATAGATTAACACATACTGGATGCGTCAACTGTATTTAAGTTAAAATTATGATTTTTATTTTGCATCCACTATTATTTATGCGCAATTATTTTCACGTACACGTTTTTATCACGATGAACTTAAATTAGAAAATAGCGTGTGATATAGCTTAAATATATTACACCTTCGATGTAGCTCGTGTCATTGCCAGTCTGAATTGGCAGTAGGCGGAGATCACCGCACGTGAAGAGAAGGAAGATTGAAAGAAGTCGCTGGATGCGAACAATGCCTAGACCGATTTCTTGGCAATTTTTCTCCCCCAAAGATTGCCAAGAAACCGATCTTGCTTATGACTTGCAGTAGACTTCTATTAGCTGATATGGTGATGATGATTGATCTTTCCAACAATCGGCGTAAAAAAAACATAAAAAATAAAAAAAATTTGGTCAGTGAAATATTTAAAAAAAAATTATTGATCAATTGATCAATTACATCGCAGTGGTAATAAAATAACATTTTATTTATTTAAATATATCTATATACAAGTTGTTTATTACATGTCATTGAGTTTTATCTGTATACAATAAAGTGTTTTAAATATGCGGACTTGACTTAGCTTTCCATAACAATTAATATATAAAATGGTGTGGAAAAAAAAACAAATATATGGTATACTAAAACAAACAATGTTATTTCTAACTCGAAAGCCACATCTAGTGTCGTTAATTCAACGTTTAACGATTTGTAAAGGGATACGGAAGGGATAGGTGAAGGGCCTGGTGAACAAATTAAGGGATCCTAATGGTTATCGGCGGGATCTCGGCGTTAGGCGATGTTTAAGCCGGCCCTTAGTGACGTCGGGATGAATTTTAATGTCCCCACTCGTGCTGCCGTATACATACTGCATCAATTTGTAGATACATCTTAAGATTGCCGCGTCGAGTGTCGGGAATTGCCACTTCCAACCCATTCAATGTTTGCTCGTTACATTAATCTTTAAAATAGTGCATTCGCTTTAAACTAGGGACAGCTGTTATATATACTTACTTAAACTGGTTAATGTATACACGGCTTTCTTATTTCATCATCATTACCTCAGCCGTAGGATGTTCACCACTAGATACAAAGACTCGGATCGAGACCAGTTTGAAGCGGCCATTGAGTGTTTTCGAACAATTATAACAGAGTCGTCTGTCCACATTTTGGTTTCCACTCTACACCTTTAAGACATGATGCACACTGCTACTTAAACTTGCCGATCTCCGGAGCTATGTTGGATCTTTTTTCGAAATAATCATAGTGAAAACAGAGCTGTTGATATTAAATTTTTTTTAATTGTACTAAGGTATATTTTTAGTAATACAGGAGAAGAACTAAAGTATTACATTGTCTAAGACGAAAATATATTAGAGATTAGTCCAATAGAATCTAAAAAAAATATTACTGTTGTTATCCACATAGATCATTTAAATTGACCACTTTAAATACATTATAAGAAGAATGCCAGAAAATTCCAATTGATAGAAATAAGAGAAGAACTAAGAGTCCTATCATAAATAAACCTATCCACAAAAATCTGCAAATGTCATTCGGCCAGAGTGGAAGTCCTGTCATAAAAAAGAGAAGAGATAAGAAGGTTCCCAAAGCACCCTCATCTACAATTAACTCAATGAATTTCTTTTCAATGGTGACTTTAAAATATCCTTAATACTGTCATAAAAATCCTAAGCTTTATTATTACTTAAAATATTAGATTCTTTTACAAATTTTTGTCTTATGAACCTCTTTAATTTATTACGAGATAATTCAAGAACATTCCAAGAGAGAAATAGTAGCCTTGCGGTAGAGGACTTGAGAGTTGCAATCGTAGGTCGCGGATTCCTTTTTCGAGATACAATCTAATATAATCCACACTTTCTGCATTAATTACATAGGATTGTCACTGGTCAAAAACAAGTTTTCAGAGGATGGGCAGCAGCGTCCTCTGCGTACCATTATACCACACTGCGATCGCCAAAGTACACTTGCCAAGAGTAGCGATTATGGTTTTAATTACGATGTCGACATGGAAGTGTATACAGTGTGGGAAATACTGTACATAGTTTAGTTGCACAAAAAAGATTCCAATTTTATAAAAACCAGTTACTCTAGGTTTAACAAGGTTATCTTTATTTCTAGTACTCACCTTACGTGCATTGATGACTATTTTTCCTAAACCTATAATTATTCTTATGTACATAGACAATTAACAATGAATCTTTCTATCTACATCAATCTAAAAGGTATATTTTAAAATTATATGTTTTAAAAACGAAGTCGTTCCTACGAGCAAAGGGGGATCGGAACTCGTCCTTATTTCAGGCCCATTCATCTTTGAAACTCCGCATTTTGTAATTATTCAAATTAACTTCTTATCAATGCAGAACAGTTTCGCACGGTGAAGTATGTCTTATATTTAAGACTAACAAAGTTGAACAGCAAATGTTTTGGTGATTAATGGAAAACTGTTTAATATGTTCGTAATTTCCATGAAATTATTTTTGCCTTATTGGGTTTGATGTAAAAATGCGTTAACATAGAGGTCTCTCTTGAAAGCCTCGGCTCCAATTGTTACATTATTTATTTCACTGGGGGGCCTCAACCTCTAGGGTCAATTAGGCGACCCTATCGACAAACCGTAAGAGGACCTTAGTATAGATTTATTCGACCAGCGTTTAGCTCTTTGATTCGTAGCTCGGCTTAGTAGTCCATCATGGAAGATGTCACCATGCTAATTTCTATCTCAAAGCCGCTGGGACCTTAAGGTTCTGGCTATCTAACTGCAAAGGCGTAGGCTGCTTTATACCTTCCTTTTGTAAATCTGAGGGCAAGGTCTGTGTAAGGCTGTAGACGTTTTACAGATAAAATAGTGATGATTTTCTATCTCTCATCGGTAGCGGGTGATAAATATTATTTTTCAACTTGGTGTGAACTCGTATGTGTCCGCGGAAGTTCAAGGTTACAGTGAAGAAGCGAACGATAGGACGCACAGGAGATATTTCAGACAGATTTATATTCGTCTACCTCCCTCGTGAATTGAATGTGTGAATTGACTACCTCCCTTGTAAATGCAGTTGCAGGCATACGTAGCAAGTAAATTCTTAGTTCCAAGATAATGTTGTTATGAGTAGATGGCGTTACCTATGGCGGACAGACACCATGTTCGTCAAGCGAATATTTAGTTAGGTCTTTGGACCGAGAAAGCGTTTATTATATTTGTCTATTAAAATATAATTAACAATTAAAATGAAAACCGTAAATGAATAGATGTATTAATATTTTTTATTTATTTAATCTATTATTTTATTTATCATGACGTAATATACTTGCGATCTACTTAAATAATTCTATATTAGTACTATATACGCGCAATAAATAAAAAATCGATAGGCAGGCATATTCAATGATCACGATAAATACGAATCGGTCGATTAGATTGATATCTTTGTATCTCAGTAAAACATACACAGTGAAACGGATACAAGAAATCTATTGCCTTTACTAAGATATTTCAAATTTTATAATTTGCTTAAACCGTATATAACTACGAGTAAAGAGTCAAATGTTCAGATGTAGTTTCGATGTAATGTTAAGTTTTTAAATAATTTGATAATTTTTATTTTCAAACGTTTAACAGATAATACTATTGTAATAAAAATACCTTAATAATTATTATCTGTGAATATATGTAATATATTCTAAGGATAAATTCTACGAATTCTTTAAATATTAATGCAATGCAAATACGTAATTACAGTTAAAAGTTTAATAAAACAAATTGTAATAATAAAGCTTTTTTTATCTTGTTTCTTTATTTCTTAAGTCCACTTGACAAGGTGGGCTTAAGAAACCTGATGAAGGTCGTCAGAAGACGCTGGATGAGGGTCTCTTTAGCACAGCAATGGACTTTTTAGTACTGGAAATATGTTGATGCAAAATTTTGTAACAATAACTCATGTTTATTGGTCAAATAAGATTGGTATGCGTATTAATACTATATTAGTAGAAATGCTTCAAAGAGAGAGAAATATCGATACTGTATCACCGCAGATATAAAGGGCGGTTTAGATCTTTACCTTTGTTCGAAGATACCGACACGATAACAGTTATGCATTGTTTAAGTTCAAACGTTTCATGAACCGCTCGATTTGTGAAGCGGTAGGCTTTGTCTACTGCCTTTTTGGTTTGAGACGTATTTATATCAATATTATTGATCCTCTATAAGATTTTCTTTACTCTTATCTAAGCATTTATTATCTCTTATTTTTAGTTTTATACTATTTTTTAATTTAAGTTATTCTATAAACAAATATACGATTATAAGATACTAGCTGATCCCGCAAACGTTGTTTTGCAAAAAAATTTAAGTTTTTAATTAACAAATGTAAGATAAGGGTTGATCGTAGAGGGGTGAAAATTTAGGTTTGTATGTATTTTTGTATGCTGTATCATAATAAAATAAAAACCAAAAAAAATTGTCGAAAAAATTAAAAATAAAATTTAGGGGTGGACCACCCTTATCACTTAGTGGTATGGAAAATAGATAGTAGCCGATTCTCAGACATACTGAATACGCATGTAAAATTTGGTAAAAATCGGTCAAGCCGTTTCGGAAGAGTTCAAGTTCGAACACCGTGACACGAGAATTTTATATATTAGATTTACTCGGTGTGAGTTTCTTGAACGAATCTACTATACCAAGAAAAAACGTTACAGAAAAAATATCAATAATTTACTAGCAATGATAGATACATACATATCAGCTGATAGATGCCATTACAAGTCATAGGCCCCACCTATAGGTCGTGACAATGACTTGTCTTGCGCTGTCTTCATCCAGTGACTTACCGCAATCTTGACTATGTGGTCAGTCCAACTAGTGCGAGGCACATGCCCATGCAGCATCTACCGGCTGGTGGTCACTCGACAACCTTTCGGCCTAAACGGCCGTTAGTTCCACGAGCGATGTATCCCGCCCATAGCCAAGATGATAGATAAATCGTGTGATAGGGCAGGTGCTGATTGCAAATTCCATAAAATAATCAAACAAATATATGCAAATTATTTTAAAAAATTAATGCCGTTTAAAAGAGTAAGTCTCTTTTTTTTCGCCTCATTTTATTTAAAGCTCAGCCTTTAAAACAATTCCTACATCCTTAATCTGACTGTAAAAATATACTACTGTTTTTTTTTATTTTTTTTATGGAGTTATTAACCATCTGACCTGTTACCCGATTTATACTTGACTTTGATTTATGGGACACATATAACTGATCAAAAGAGTTATATCAAAAAGAAAAAAAAACTGAAAAGTACTGGCTACTTAGCGCCATTAAATATTTTAAGAAATATGTACATAAATCGAACAGAGATTAAAAATAGTAAAGTTATGTAGCTGTTATGTCAGGAATGGTTTTTAATCCAATAATAATGTAGGAAATTGGTTACACGTTGCAAGTCGGCCATTCAGGTATTTATTTAATGCGCTTGTAAACAGATCTAACTAATTGTATTTCAACTAATAGTTGACATAGTTCGATGAACTGGAATTACAATAATGTTCAACGTAAACATTTGTATATATTTAGCTCTGCCCATAATGGACGACCACTCTATGCGTAAGAATTGGTATGCGTGGAATATACGGAAGGGATCATTTGTAGAAAAAAAAAACTACAAAGCTTAGTAAAGAACATTTATTAATAGTTTATTATTATTGTAGGCACATGGGCATTTTTTAATATAAAAATAGAGGTCGCCAAGCCGCAGCAGATATTAAAATTGTGCAGTTGAGGAAAGAAATAATTCGTACGCTTTCCTTAACGTACGCTTATTCTATATTTGTAGAACTACGGTCTCTCTTTTGCGTTAATTACAAAACAAATCGAGCTTTTGTTCGGCTGACACGTTTGATAGTGTTACAAAACGTAAGATAACGTACACTTAATTACTCAAAACGTTTTTTATCTCATCTCGATCAGCATACGGTGCCAGTGTCTTGAGTTTTACTCTCACCGCTGGCGCAATTCATTAGCGGAAGCGAGTTTTAATTCATAATTTTAATATTTAAATTGTTACACCATCAATATTTTTTGGTATAACCATATGTTATAGACGAAGATATAAATTGAAAATTATTTTTGTGTTTTTTTTATTTTCGTAATTTATCTATTATTTTTAACTCTTCATTTTATAAACTCATTAGCTTTCATAAAATTTATACTTAATAATTCATTACGTAATTTAAATATGACAACTTTTATAATTAAATTCTGATTTATTATAGAATGAATCATTTGTGTGATAGTGATTAAAAAGGTACGTGCAAGCACCGATTTATTTACGAATGTATCGAAAGTGTGATACTTGCTCAAGCAAGATAATCGCGTGTTTAACTACCGTTAAATTTGTACTTCGTTCGCTCGATATAGCTGATAACGTTCGTCGATATCTTGAAACTTGTTCCTGCGTCCGTACCTCAGTCAGTGTTGACAGGTGTAGAGAGAGAGGAGTATCACGTATGCTCTGATGCAATATCTCGACTGATATCTGACTAAGCAATGTTCTTGTATATGTTCGCTTGCACTGTTATAGGACAAACTGACCTTTTTAGTTCTCACATTTAATAATATCTCTATTTGTAACTTAACTGTACTTTTGTGAATTATATTCTAAATTTAAATAGTATTTATTGTGATACATAGGTGATAAATCGGTGTAAAAAGGGACCTTTTTAAAAATAGAAAACTGGTTAAGACTGTAAAAGCTGTAAAGGAGTAAAGTTATAGCTCATTTGTAAACAAAAAGCATTTTATTTTTTCTATTACGACATGCTTATTACTTCCGGCAATACAGTCTATGAATAGTGTAAAATAATTAATTATTTACTTATGGTTATTCAGTTTTTGAAAACACTTTGTTACTACATTTTCATTGCGTTTTTAATATTTTTGGACAAGATATACTATACATTACTTGAAAGCAAATGAGCTATAAGTTCAAATCTTTAAGGCTTTTGTTCCTAAAATTGGTCATCTTGTACATAATCGTATATTTTGTATTATAAACAATAAATAAACTTATTACTCGATAATCAAATGGTTCATAAAGTTATTTTCGTCTGATACCAGTTATCAATTATTGAATTAAGTAAAAAACTCGTTTCATGTTAATGAAGATATTTAAAACAACAGCATAGATTTATATCTGTCTAGTAAAGTTCATAGATAATTAATTAAAAACAAGAAATGGCCATAAAACACGAGGCATGACCCAGTACGAACAACAGTAAATGAACGTTATAGAATTAGATGCCTCACGCCCTGTACCTTCACCACGACATCTCTTAACACCGCCAATTAAAAAAGTCATCAACAAAGAAAGCGCACGGTACACCTGACTCAACAGCTTAATATAGCAGGTTATTGTAGATTCACACGTGAACCCAGAGGTGAGAGCAATCCACCATCGGCAAGGCCGAGAAAACGCCTCAATTGAAAATAAAATCTAACACACTGTAATAAGGACAATATTCCCATACCAAGTGTTTAAAAGTACAATTAAGAAAGTATCTGATAAGCTTTAGAATGTGATACGGGAAAAAGGATTTTATTCCAAACAGTTAAAGGCGGGATTATTTCAAAACAGTAGATAGTAGACCGGTTGGTTCGGTCGCGAACTTTTACCTATAAATTTGTGTCGGCTAGCTAACATGGTGCGGCGTTTCATACTCACCTAATAGAGTATGAAACAATACGAATAAACGGCTATATTGCTTGCCTTACTAATACATTGCACGTTTCATATATAAATAATTTATTGCCACAAAAAGGCGAAATTTACATCTGAAGTCAATGGATACGAAAGTTTTTTTATAAACCATAAATAAACTTCGATTCATTTTAAATTTATTGACATATATGACGAACAATATTACAATGATTAGAAACATTAAAAACTTTTAATTTATTGTGTCAGGACATAAGGTTGAAAGGTTCATAGACTCGTCACTATATTTACGTTTTGGTGACGAATAACAAGTCTAATATCTTTTTTATCATAGCAAGTTGCTTGACTAGTGTAAAAACCTTGAAGGGGGAATATGTACCTCGTATATAGTAAAAGTCTGTACAATGTGATCACACGAGGATAGACAGCCTTGTTAATGTCGACAGAAGACACTAAATGTAGGGCGCTTCCGGCCGGTACTTTGGGAAATCTATAGACGTGTTCAATATCGACTAGTGGATGTTTTTTTATGGACCCTCGCTGTGGTAAGACGCAGATTGTGCGTAGTCTAAGACCACTTCTAAAGTAATGAATTTCGAGTGCTCGCGGGGAATCCTCTCCTCGGGCCGCTATATTTTAGATTGCGAGGCCGCCGAGCTCTTAGATCTCTTCGGTGAAGGTTCTATAGGGTGCCTAAGGTCAAGGGACCCTACGAGGGGACCTCGGCTCTGGCTGTTACGTGTCGATAATAACTCCTTAGCATTCCGACGCAAGGGCGCCTAAGGGCTGAACCTTGGGCGGTTGCTATTGCCTGACTAATATCACTAATACAACTTCCGAGAGTGTTAGCGCTGGGGTGAAGAAATGGTGGACGTTCGGCGACTGAAATGATGATTATCACATTCCCAATCGGTGATATAAAGGCCAGGTAGTATAAAATATTGCTTCGGCTAAAACAAGAAATACGACTCGCTAAATTGGATAAATGCTCGTAACGCAGATTTATAGTTTTGTATTAGTTATGGATGTTGTGTGAAAACGCACTCAAGAGCTTATTTCTTATTCACCCTTGACGCTTACCGCGAGTTCGTACGTGCGGTATCGCGGGCGTTTCACTTTGCTAGATTCTTGTTATTTATTGTGCTTCGGTGTGAGGGGCGGCCGCAACAACATTCTATAAAAAACGTAATAAATCGCCAGATTTAAAAAAAGAAATCCTTATGTAAATTCTAAAAGGTTAGATGTATTTTAAAAGACAATTGGATTTTAACTACGTCATTTTTATGTTATAACTAGCTGATCCCGCAAACGTTGTTTTGCAAAAAAAATTGATATATTAATTTACAAATAAAAAATAAGGGTTGTTCGTAGAGGGGTGAAAATTTATGGTTGTATGTATTCTTGTATGCTGTATTATAAAAAATTAAAAACAAAAAATTTCGTTAAAAAAATAAAAAATTTTTTTAAGTGCGAACAACCTTTATCACTTAGGGGTATAGAAAATAGATAGTAGCCGATTCTCAGACCTACTAAATACGCATATTAAATTTGGTAAAAATCAGTCAAGCCGTTTCAGAGGAGTTCAAGTTCGAACACCGTGACACGAGAATTTTATATATTAGATAACACATTCTAGTTAAAGCAATGGTAGCTCAGCTGTAGAGAACTGAAACTCGCGATTATAGGTCCCGGGTTCAATTCCGCGGATACAGTCTTATATAATTCACACTTTGTGCATTTATTTTATAAGATTGCACTGCTCACAAGTTTCGAGAGGATGGGCAGTGGCGTCCTCTGCGCACTATAATACCAAATTGCTATCGCCAACTCGACTAAAACGTGGCAATTATAGTATATCCGCCATAGATGTTTTTGGGAGAGGCCTACAAGTTATAGTGGGCGTATATCAGCTAACATGATTGCATGGACGAGTGTGATAAGACAATTTTTAACTTGAGTTTAATTTTTTAGGTTGTTTTTATGTAACTTTTTGGAGGAGAAGGACGATGACGGTGTAACTGCCAACGACTTACTAGAATTACATGTTGTAACTTTAAATATATAAGTAATGTATTATAATACTAAGTATCCCGATAAATATGACTAGAAAAATAAGTTTTCTATATCATACGCTTCAAAACTTTAGTTATAATGCTATTCATTGTAATGGTTTTGTTTGATTACATCCTAATATGTCTACCTAGAGATTGATATTCATGGAAAGGTCTTTTTTTTCTATTTTCGTATTTATTAATTTTTTTCTTCCCGTACGAATTGTTTACGTTCCGAATTATAAATATAAAATAACATTGAATTGATGAAGCCGTTTTTATGTTTTAAGCTTGGCAACAAATTAAGCAATGCATTTTTTTATGTATAGGATGATTGATAATAGATGTAAAATCTTTACAGATTTAAATATATAACTCATTCGCAATCAAATTTGTAGTTTCTTAAATATAAATGTTTCTGAAACTAAACTTACTTTGTACCGCTAGATGTCACTTGCCTATTTTATTTTAATAGAAAATAATCATTGTAACTTTTTCAGAATGATCAATTTATACAGAATGATTGGAAAAGTGGGTGTATAAGATTTTTTATGACTAATTAACTATTCATACACTTTATAGCTTTTAATTCACCAATCACGTTTAATTTTTTTGGTTCTGATTTATCTTTTACGTTACCATATTACTCTGTCTATAGATGAACGGGGATTTTTTTTTAAATTAAATACTTCATTATATCAATTGTTTATGTATTGTGATTGATTCTATCTTTCAGAAATTTTAAGGCTAATATTTTTCTTGTTTATTTTAGAAAAATGCTTCCACATTAACATTATTTAATGACATCTTTATAAAATGTGATTTATTCAACACGGTTAGTAGCAATTTAAATAAATATTAATATAACAGATTAAAATATAACATCAATATTTATCTGTTTAGCGTCTTGGTCCAATATAAATCAATAGAGATATGTATTTACATAAAAATGTGGTCCAATCAATTAATTTAAACCGTTAAATTATTCAATGAACAGTTGGAGATTATCATTAAGTTATTTTTCATAACTTATATATCGTTTTAAAGTCATTAAGTAATTTAACAACCAGTATGCAGTTATATACCATTATAAGCTGACCTCTCACTCAGATATATTTTGACTTTATTTAATTGATTTTTAGAGCTTTTGTTTTTACAGTCCATTTAACTATAAATTTGTGTATTATCAAGTTTTATAAAAAGTTATTTTATTTTATTTACATTACATAGTATTGTTGGTTACAAGAGTAAAAACTTAAATTTTAAGGTGTGAATATACAACTTATTTAGTATAATCAATGGTTTTAGCGATAATAAATAAGGTATCGATAATATAATAAGAAAATGCGTTTTCATAATTCAAATTAAAAGTTATTAAAATTAATTATTGTTTGAAACTAGATACTTATATTGAATTTAACTTGAATTAAACTTGCCGATGGTATAATTAACTTTAAACCTTGGAGGGTTCCAAACGCGCCCTGGTCTGGGAAGAGCCTAAAACAAACTTAGACGTGTTTTATTGTGGTAATTGTTACGGCAACTTTATTCTCGTTCCAAAGCCGCAGGTTGGCCCGCCTCTTATAGAGGATTTAATGTAATATTTTTATACATTTCGCTTAATTAGGTCATCGACTAGCTCTAAAAAAGTCTAGTCGAACGCTCTACCTGTAGAGTGACTGGACGCAACCCCTGAATTAACTCAGATAGGGCTTATCGTCGTTAATACGACAATAAGCAAATCATTTCTAATCTTTTTTGTCCCCTTAAAAATCCTTCACGCGATAATAGGATTTTGTTCAAGTTTTTGTTTAATTTAATTTAGAGACATTACTAATGTGTATATTTTAATACCGTACACGCATATATGTCATGTACACGCATGCCGACAAGAAATTGTATCTATGGTATATGGTATATATATATATATATATATATATATATATATATATATATTCACACAAATATCGACTGTATACCGTAGTCATAAGTCATAATACCTTCGTCGTTATTTTTTCTCCGAAAGAATTTACATCTGTAAGAAGTAAAGAGATCACATTAAAAGTATACTAGTATTCTGCTGTCACATCAATTCTTTATTTTATTCTGGATGTAAGGGTTCAAACGATGCTGAGTTATGCGTGTAATAATCTGAATACACAGTTTTGATGCCTCAAACAAACTAATAAAAAAAATTCACGGCTACACATTCATTTTTGTATATGTAATTATTACAGATTTTTCATTGCAAAGTTTAGATGAATATTTTTACGTATTGACCAGATCGATGTCTGAATTGTTACAGACATGCATCTGATTTATTTGGTCCAACCCCTGGCATGAATAAAGTACCACCGTTATAAACTGCCCATTTATCTTTGTTTTTTGGTAGGAGAAGTGGTAGATTCAGTATAGTTTTTTCTTTTATATTGCGTTTTTCTTTAAACATGTCACCTACACTGCCTGTATTAAATTTTTCACTAAATTCTACATTAGTTATGAACTAAGTCTGTTTCACTTTCTTAATAACACAAAATGTTTATGATAATTTAGATGAAATCAACAATGTTAAACACAAAACTTACAAAGCATGAAGAGGCGAAAAATAGTATAGTCTATAGTCAGAGAAGGACTGGGACATGCGATCGGAGGTCGCGGATTCGATTTACGGGATACAATCTCATATAATTCACGCTTTGTACATTAATAACTGGGGATTGATACTGCTGCTCATAAAAATGACTCCAGAAGATGGGCCGCAGCGTCCTGTGCGTACGATAATACAACACTGCGATCGCCATCCCACTTGCCAAGGGTGACAATTATTGTATATCCACCATAGATATCTTTGGGGGGGACCTATTTCTTGCAGTAGGCGTCTATAAGCTGAAACGATGAAAAGAATGGTCTTATCGTATTGGCACTATTAGAAGCCACGGTGGTCGTCTGTGTAGAACATATACAACCCAGTTGCTCATTTATTTCTCTAATAGTCTTTATTAGTCTCTTTCATTAATCTTATTCTAATTATATTTAGATGACACCACACTGAAGAGGGAATATTTTCTTCAAAGATGTCTAATTTTACGTAAAATGTAAATCGATCGATGCTATTCTGATTATATATATTATTTGTCCCGGCTGACTTAGTACTGAAAAGAGTTATTGGCCAGTCGCAATAGAAAAAAAAAGTTACATATTTCCACCTTTAAATATATTTGCTAAATGAGCTGTACATTCATTCTTTGAAAGCTTTGACACTCGTAACTAATCACCCTGTACAATTAAACATATTTTAGATCACATTTTTTCACTGTTTAATACTTCGCACTATCTGTAGATTAATTATGTCATGTCATCAGTGTCCTCTTTTCAGCCAAAGGTCGCCCACTGCTGGACATAGACCTCCTCATAGTTTTTCAATAGGACCTTTATCCTACGTCTTCCTCGTTGACGCCGTATCTTGTATTTTAAAAATAAATTTGTAATTAAAATATTTGATAATTAATTTTACATTAAAAATAAATTTTATGAAAGACTTACAATGTTAGTTCTACTGGCTAACATTGTTCTTTGTGTTTATGCGATAAAAAATCGCGAAGCAATTACAAATACATTACAGTTGTCGACTCCGATGATATATTGTAAACGAAATTCCTTAAAGCAAAAGATTAATAACTGAAAACATTACAGACCCTGCAGCAACCGCGGCCACCCCCGTAACTATTCCACCCTAAACAAGAGGAAACTATTTTGGTCGTACAAAAAAATGTTTCCTTCGGAAGATTTATCGAGTGCCTTCACTTACTGCGCGGGCCCTTTTCGTATAAAACGCGTGAAATGAAGTGTTGCCCTGTTCCCCATTCGTCGTCTCCTTACATCTCCCATTTAATGTATGGACTGATTTTTTATTGCCCAATTAATCTACTAGATTCGGTTGTTCACTTTTTACGTTAGCTTGAACGCTTGTGTGTATTATTTTATAAATTATAAGACTTCAAACTTTCTCCCGCCAAATAAAGTTCGAAATTTAAACATATACGTATACGTCATAGATTTAAACACAAAATTGTAGTAATTTTTATTTATTAACTTACCAGTCTGAAATCGATTATAGTGAATACTTTTTTAAAGTTGAATGGTTTTTTTTTTATATTTAAAATATGACACTGTAACTATGGCGTTAAAACACGAATTGTGAAAATAAGAATTAGTGACTCTACTTATTTATTCATATGTTCATTATATTGTCAGTTCAATACGCGAAGAGCATAATTGAAGAACAGCTCATTTTGATGGAACAAGAATCTAATAAAAGCAACAAACATTCCCAACGTAGTCCACAACAAACTTAGACTTTTTTATGAACGTTTTTTGAATATCATTATTTCTGTTAAATTATATCAAATTTTATTATCATTTAAAGAATCATTTTAAAAGGGATTTTACTAATAAAAAGACAAGATCATTAAAAGCCAAAGCCAATTATTTAATATAATTTTATTTAGAACATTTATATAATGCATTAATAATAATTTGAAATACATTGAATAAGTTAAAAAAGATTCTCTATTCTTTATTTAAGTACTCTTTCCTTGTCTTGTTGGATATATTTTGCCGCTAAACTGCGTCAAAATTATAATAAAACACTTTATGCTTCCTCCCACCTTGTAACGAGCATTGTTTTAAGAAAAGATTTTGAATTACAATTTTAGAATTTCACCTTAATGTTATATGTACTGTCCAATCAAATATACCGTATACATTGTTCATTCGTTTAATTCATTTACATTGAATACATTTTCTAGAAATCAAAGTACAACGTCCTCAGCTACCTCCGTGGGCACATAAATTCATGTATATTTACATACATTATGTATTTCATTCCATTTCAATTGTTTTTATATTACAATGAGTGATGCACGATGTATCGATACTTGCTATAATATAATCGGTACGAAGGGATGTGTATATAGTTATTATCGACTATATATGCATTACGAAACTTTCCGTCTAAAATTTTTCAGTATCTTAAGACGAAGCTCTGTGACTAATCTATGTTTGTGATGACTTATGATACTGAAATGTGGTGTCTCATCACAGGTTTCGATGGCAAGCTTACAGAAAATCAATTAAAAATTGTTAAGGCAATACTCAGGGATTTCTTTACTAGAGCGAAGTAGGTATAAGAAGATCTGAGGATGAATGTGTTTGGGAAATTGATGTGATAATGAATAGGCCATATAGCACGCAGAACAGATGGCTGTCGGGACTTTTAGGTTTTAGAGTGGAGGTTCTATTGACTAGCAAAGCTCAGCGTAGGATGTGCACCAAAAATCTGGACACATCTTGTTAAGATCGTCGACTGACTCTAGATATTCAGGAGGCCTATGTCCAACAATGGACGTCTTACAGCTGAAACAATAATGATGACGTAAGCATTTCGTTCATTTCCTGATACATATCAGGAAATGACGAAATGGACGAAAATTTAAAACTAGACGGTCTGCAAATAGGACGACCTTTAGAATTAACAAGTCAGGAATACAATTTTGATACATTTATCGATAAAGTTCTATATATAATATAAAATAAAATAATTTATCTCTTTCCCGTTGCACAGTTTTAAAAAAAATGAAAAATATCTTTCCTTATAAAGAATACTGAACTCTTTGCATATTTCTAAGCACTAAAATTTACGATGTTTGTTTTGGTTGAAGAAACTTTGAAAAGCTTTTATTATGATACGATTAAAAATTGAAATATTATATCTTGTATTATTTGATTACATAAACAAAAATATCTTCAATTTAGAACTGTTTCATTTTTTAACGTGATACATAAGTATTTATTTGTTGAAGTATCGATAATTGAATGGTCCCATGCCTACGTTTAGCCGCGGTCACTCAATAACAATACGGAGGTCCACCAATAGACATTCACGTCACGTTCGCCCCCGCATGTCGCCGCACCTATTGCTGAAATTGATATACATTAACTGTTTACAAACTTCTATAAACACACGCACATTTTTTATTACAACGCGATAAAGTTCATTTTATTCAACGACGACTGTATACGTTATTTGGCGTCGTAACTAACGTCCAGCTAACATCGACCTCCGGAATTACCGTCGAACATATTAAAGTACTGACGATTGAATATATGATATGTGCAAGAGAGGTCTTTTTATTTTGGAGTAATAGCTTTCAGCTTCTGGTCCGAAGCGTTTTATTTTCTGGCCTCTTGTCGCCTGGTTCCAATTGCTTGAGATATATTATTAGTGTGAAAGCGTGTGGGGGATGTCCAATTTTATGAAAGTAAAAAAAGGGAATAGAGGCACTCGAGTGATGAAACCTTTTGAGGAAACTAAAATGTTTGTGTGCATTTTGTTTGAGCGGTTTTAGCTTTGACTGATGACACTGCGAATGTGTGTAGAGGAATAGAATAAATAAGTTTATATTTATGTCGAAAGAGTTTGTATATAGTCAATATTATGTAATTTCATTGATAATATAATTTTTCTAGTACATTATAAGTTAACAATAACTTTTTTTTTATTTGTAACTTTTTAAATAGTGTGAGTGGACAGATCGCGGTACTAGCTCAACGTATCTCAGTAAGAAGTTGTTTCAAGACTACTTCAGTATTGGAAAAGATTTATTTGACATAGATAATTAACATTATTTAATTAATGTTGAATTTCACTAATATTATATATTGTTAAAACGTCTAATCTTCTTTTTTATAATTAATTTAATTTACACTAAATTTGTATGCGGTGCAGGTTTTCATATAACATTGTAATTTCACCATGACCCGATGAAGGAAATTAAAAGATTTCTCTCGTCTAAATAGATTTGTCACAAACGAATAGCAGCTCGTTTCTGGAACGTGATTTTAAAGCAGGATTGGTGAAATTATTTAAAATTTGGTTAGATAAGGAGAGGAATCTGATTAATACAGATAAACCCCAATGCATTACAAGAGAACCTTCCTAAACCTGCTGCAAACACCGCACTCGGTCCCACTTCAACAATGGACTTGACACCCGCATGGTGAATCCATGGATTGCTGTAGTTACGTTTTAAATAAATTTCACTACTTTTAAAACTACTTACTACTACTACTACTTCTAAAACATATAAATAAACAATGAGGTCATAAATGAAAACAGAGTTAAACACAAACATCTTGAAACATCTTCAATTATAATATAGTGCAGTAGTTCCAATCTCACACAACAAATTTTCTTTTAGGGAATTCTGAAATGACAACGTTTTGTCAAATCTTAAAAAAGTCTGCATAAATGGAAGCATAAGGAATTATTAGCCGTCATGTCATCTTGAAATATTTCGTAGCTGTTACGTTCCGATGGCCGCGTTTGTCGCACGCTAGATTATCGGTAGATAAATCGGCGAACACGGCGTAGGCGGCGCCGAGGGCGTAGCCGCGGATATACGACACGGGACCGATACCATCGAATTAATTACCTATTCTGTGATACCTTGATTTTTTTGACAAATTGATATCGAGTGGTCGACATATTTGCGCATGTTCTCCACATAACATTCCGAAATCGGTAGCAGTAGCTTATAAAAAATGGCCTGATAATATAAAATACTGTTTAAATGAACATTATATTAATATGTATGGATTATTCAAAGGCGTTTAGCAAAGTCTTTTCGACAGAATACACATTTGTTACATTGTGTTGTCAAATACACCCCGTATTTGAATACGGGGTGTATTTGAAAATAAAAAATAAAAAATGACTTTTGCGTGCGACTGTAATGCGTAAATTATCGATTGAGTTTATTTCGTTATAAATAAAATTCCTGTTTACATAGATATCAGATAATACATACAACGCTAGTAATTAATATAAAGAGATTAAGCGATATAACCGTCGTCATCATTTCAAACTAGACGTCCATATATTAACCCTTATTTTAAACCGAATGTTCACATTACTAGTTTTTTTATAGGTTGGCTGTACGTATTTTACTGTATAATATTCATTCCAACGAAATTTAAAAAAAATCTATTTTTCCCTTCATCTAGATCCTCAAGCAAACACAGTAATATTAAAAAAAACACTTTCGTAAATCAGGCTTCTAAGGGTTAACTAGATCAGAAACACGTACTTCAAAATCATTTACACTTAATTTAAATTAAAAAAGGCATTAAAAATTTGTAGCCCTCACTACGACGTCTTATTAAATATTATTTTTTGAAACCACTAAAAAGTTTCGAAATTTGATGTACATATATTTGTCTTTTACTAAAGTATACGTTTTTTTTATTTCAAAACCAATAACATAGGTAAAAAGATATCAATTTAGCAGTTTTCTCAGTTATGTGTTATATTAGTGCTTATTAAGGTTTTATTAATTGTCGTTTGTGTTTTTTGGTTCGTCAGTCGCTTGGCACGATTTTTTTTTTTCGGGTCAACAGGTTGAGGTCATTTGTAAGTTACAATGAATTATGCGAAACAATAAATTTATGTTAAATATTTAATTTTTCGAAAAAAAAATATTAATTTTATATATGTATATGTTATCTGTAAAATTAAGTACAATAATTTATTAAGGATAATTACGAGTACATTTATTGACGAATGTAATGTAATATATTCATCTATCAATTTTGGAGACCGTGTTCTTAAGCGTAAGGTTTTATTAAATTTTATATAAGGCCTTTAAAATAAGGACTAGTAGATTTATGAACTTAAATAAGTTATTGTATAGTATGTATGAAATGTTTAATTGTTATATCTTGATTATATTGTCCAAGCTTCGAGATCAGTCGGAAGGTTTGTATTTCAAAATTAATTCCCAATTAAGACTCAATTTTTCATCATTTTGTGTTTTCATTATTATTATTATTATGGTTATCGATTAATATTCTCAATATAAACCTACTTTTATTCCTACTAGACTAGCAGGCATATGTTCTCACATATTTCAAGCTGGAGAGGTGCCATTTTTGAATTTTTGTTAGACAAAAATCTAAACAGTACATCTGCAGTCCTTATTATACATGGGCCGTATTTATTTACCACAATTTAAAGAAAAAAAAGATTATGGATATTGAATAAATGAATATAGTTGTGAGCGCAAGTGCTAGTCACCTTCTTATGTAACTAACAAGACGCACACGAGATATTTAAGAACGGATATCTTGACGTTTGTCTTCTTCCCCATCTCGGTAGTTATATTCAGGCGCACATAGTCGCCTTGTTAAAGAGAAATTTATATTTTTAATCTTTATTATGTCTGCCTTTGCGTGTATATAAAGATTTAAAATTAAAATAATTTACATTTCACAATGTTAAAGTGTAAAGATAAACAAAAGATAGTGATAGTATGTCTCATGTGCGTCTTGTCAATCACACCCGCTCGTCTCATAGCCTCATCTCAAACGGTGACTAGCTCTTCCGTGCACACTTGTTTCCTAAATTATTTTCCAAATGCCAAGACAGAATACGTTCAGTCTTGACATCATTAATATTATTTTTGTTCTGTTGTTTTACAATACTGGCACACTACATTTATTGTTCTGATATGAAAAATCGAGGTTAACACTGTCAACTTTACATATGCAGAAAAAAAATATAAACACTTCATAATTATTGGTTTCTCCGTTCCATTACTTTCGATATCAATATTGAAGCTATTTTTTACTTTAAGTGCTGTATTTACGCATGCCTTTAAATATATATTGCATGATTTGTTATCTGTGCTTGCATGTTTTTTCTTGGGTCACGGTGGAGGTTACTATTGGTGTCACGATCTTTTTTCACATTACTAACCTTTCATTTCTTTTTCTGAGCAAATTTTCCTCCAAAGTAACGACCACTTAACCTCATTTTGTTGTCACTAATCATCGAGCAATGGCGTATGTCGACGGGGTCCACCCACCTGCTTCCAAAATGTAAGTATTTTATATTGTTTTCATTTATTTTCTCACGCATTTTTAACATTCACTTTCTTTTGCAATATATTAGTATTATTGTTAACATAATATCAATGCATGTGTCTTGACATTAACAGATTTTGATTTCCCGCCAAATGCTTTAAAATGGCGGGAATTAGAAATGACATATTTGAAATAGTAAATAAAAATTATGTTTGTTTGATTAAGTTTATTATATTCAGACTAAACATCAAAATAAGGAAAATATTTAATGAATGTAATATATATTCGTCTGTTGAAAGTTGTAAACAAATTTTATAACCTCACTACTAACCAAACGCGGGTCCTTTCGTCCCGAGGTTAGGGAAAAGGGGCTAATAAGTGAAACAGAGATTTATGAGAGCAGAGATATGCAAATAGAAATTTGCGGTCCCCGATAAAAAGACGTCACCCTCGAGGGGGCCTGTTTGTCCAACAGTCGAGGGATCACCGCTTATAATTATTTCGTATCGAGTTGCCTCGTGTGATGGCCACGGATTTGACGCGTATTAATTACTATTTTTGACACATGATATTCCTAATTTTTCTTTTTTATTAATCTTTTCTTGTCCATCTCTCAAAACAATTTACTCCCATTTTCATTTTAAATTTTGCAACCGATGTTATATTTCAAAACCACCAATCAAATTTTTTTTTTTTTTTTATTCATTTAAAATCCATTTTTACCCTTGAATATTCCAAAATATAATAAAATCTTTTTGTTTCTAATGTTTATTTTAAATATCGAATAAAAAAATAAGTTTGTCATTGTGCTCGGTAATAATAATAAAACATCATTTAATCTTTTTGTGATCATGTTGATTTAATGATACTTATCAAAACAAGACTCCATAATTTTATATTCCTTGATATCTCGGGGTAGAGAATAACTAATTAATTTCAACGGGATGAAGACGGTGGCGTCATAATTAAAAACATTACAATGTTTAATTCATTTGCTTTTAACGATATTATAAAGTTTGAATGAATCAATTTTATAACTCTGTAATAACATATAAGTTCAGAGTTACTCTTTTATCTCCGTAAAATATATTTTAAATAACATAAAAGTATGAAATGTAATTCTATACATTATTAACATGCTTTTTAAAAATACTCACGAGTAAAAATTGTTTACTACTTTGTTTTAATCTTGAGAGATGTTAAAGAATAATTGATGCTCAAAGCATATGGTTTCTAAAATTCTGAAATCTTTGACAATTCGGAGCTATTGAAACATAATAAATATTATTCTTAATTATGCATGAATTAACTTGAAAATTATAATTATTAATAGGTTGTAAATGTACTCTATGTAATATAAAATATCGATAATTCTATTATATCCGATGCATTACGATGAATTACAGTACTTAGAAAAATTATAAAAAGTTTACAAAGTGTGATGTGAGCAACGATGGCATTCTTAGCATTATTTTGGATACTACACACTTCCAATATAACATAGTGTTGGTGAATCGTCTCATATTATGTCCAAACAATATCCTAAACATCAATAAGGCAACTCATCTTTACGGTGATAGTATATATATAAAGGATTTATATCCACCAACTATGCAATGACGAATTTTACATATATTCTTCCTCGCTCAATTACACTTTAACAGTTAGATGTTTTCAAAATATTTCCGACAATTATAATTTTTTTCATTAATTATACAATTTTTAAAAACGTCATAATCATGATTTTAGTCATTGGACACCTGCTAGACGAAGATCTTCCCATAGATTTCCTACTGGTCTAGTTGCAAGTTGCCTACCTCTAGCGTCTTTCGACTACCTTAAAAGGATCTGTTCAGGAGACACACTTTCTAAATGAAGTAAAGGCCATATTCATATTATGACAAAAATTGCAATTATCAATAATAGTTTCCTATTTCACAAAGATTATAATTATGAACGTCTGTAAATGAAAAACTGTAACATATTTCAGATAATCTTTTTAATAACTATTGGATAATAGAGACATGGTACATATGTAGTAAATATCAAAGTGGAAGCCGAATGCATACAAGACGACAAAGCGGAACAGTTCCGTAGATCCTGTGTTTGAGCTTGCCTGTTTGCTCATTAGTGAGATACGAAGGGAGCAACATCGGGAGTATAAACCGTTTGTACTTATATATACGAACGCTAACACGTATATAAAGCCTTATAAAGAATTTCTTTTTAATAGTTTTAGCATATTAAAAAGCCTTCTTGTGTATTATTTTCTGTTATCGATGATATAAAGCTTTAAAATTTTTAACGAAATGAATGTTCTATACATTCGTTTCCTGTTGAAAAATCAATGGTTTCAAAAGTAATAATCATGTAAAGATATAATATACTCAGCAAACTATATATATAAGATACTGAGCAAAAACATTTTCAAAATTTAGATTACTATATATTAAAATAGATTATTATTCATCGATATTATTTCAGACTTATAGACTTTCAACAGGACTTTTAATAGGGTTGAAAGCAGCCTTCATACTGTGTCTTTTGACGATCCTTATTGTCGTGTCCCTTGTAGGTGCATAGTTAAGATGTACGTTCTATGAAATGCTACATTAAAAGAATGATATAGTCTATTTTAAACAATTTTATAATCTATCAAAACATGTAAGAAAATGTGTTTCAAAATTTGTATTTATCTATTAAAAGAATTTTGAATTGTATATTTAAATATTACCGAATCTCTGTTTGAACCCTCGCCGTCGACAGATTGTTAATACTGACCGGCGACGACCTAACGAGCTGTGACCAGATGAATATTCAACGTCCTGCGCTTCGATACAACGGATTCATTTTCGTTGACACTCGACACGTGATGCGCGTTCAACGTAACATTTCATAATCATTTATGTTTAAACTTTGTAACTATTTAAGGGTATTTAATCTATCTAATCAAAGTATCTCCTTTCTTTTTTATATAAAAATGTTACTTATATTGTTGGAACACTCTGGATACAGGCACCACCTGCCAGTCCTATAGTACGTCTACTGCTCAAGTCAAGATCTTAGATCAATTAATTATTTAAGATTGGCACTGCCCACAAATAAGTTTCCAGAGAATTGCCAAGCAAGGCGATTATTGAATATCCTCCCATAGTTATCTTTAGGGGCGGTCTACGCCTTGCAAGGCGTCTATGGGTGAAACAGCGACGACATCGTCCAGCTGTGGACGACTTGTGGTAGAAGTGATAATGATAATGCGATACTGTTAACATAATTGATTTTAGAGCGAAGGTTCATTAATATTATTGATCATAAATATTACTTAAGAAAAGACAAGATATAAAAATTTGTAAATAGATTACATTTAAGACAAAAATAAATATAGGTTCAATAGCTATAATGTATAATTATTATTTATAAAAAATAAAAATAGAAACAAAATCATTTTGAAACTCTTTACGACATTAAAAAATTTTACGCGTTATACAGTGTTTGGTCAAGTGTTAAAGCTATAAAGGGGCGAATATATAGCTGATTTATTATTTATTAATACACGATAATTTCTATCTAAAAGTCGATGGTTTCAGAAATTAATGATGTAATAATAATGTTTAGTAAGTAAAGGTGTTTTCTACTAGCTACTTGCTGTTCTAGACTTAGTACCACCGGAAATTATTAGTCTATCGCATTCCACTAGTTTTAAAGTGAACACTTTATACATATTTATTGGAAAATTGGTGTAAAGATTTAAATCTTTTTGCAGACACTTTACCAATCACGTTGTACTATTCAAACTTTGTAACAAGTATTTTGAAAGTATTTAGATTAAAATTAATATACCGCTAATCTTATAACTAAGACACTTTCTTGCTTTATCCATGATGTAGAATTTAATCATATTTACGTTAGTGTAAATTACCTATTTGTTCATGCATTCACCCTTTTAACACCTACAACCAGCCATCGTGTATGTAAAGTTAATAAAACAAATTACACATGAGAACAATATCATTAAATTTCATATGTTATAATTTAATACACGTAGTAATTTTGACGGTGGTAGGATATGTTTAGTGTCGGGTTACAGATAGCAGGTTTCGCGGTTTTTGTTATGGTTATAAGTTACCTTGGCCCCTAAATATACTGCAGCATGCAATTTTCATTTCAATAACTTGAAATGAGTGCGCTGACGTTTTTTGCGGGGTATTTATTAGTGGTCAGAAGCGGGGGTGTCAACTGAATGCGCTTGAAATGTGACGTGTGTGCTGATACGATTATCCCGGCCCTCGGCGATGCTGCGACTGACGCACATGACATACATTGTTCGGATAAATCTGACGATTCAATTTTATGTTAGTGTGCGATTGTCGACAATTGAAAGAAGTCTCGACAGAAAATCGTGTCAATTAGAAATGACAAAAAATATATGACGGCATGAAATTAGTAAAAAATATTTAATTACCATTTGTTTATTTTTTTTAATTAATAACTTTTTAGTTAGTGCCTGACTAGAGTATAAATCAAGCAACAGTCGTCAACACATACAAAGTGACAGACAACCTTGTTAAAGTTGCCGGAGGATGTTGGATGCAGGCCGCTTCAAGCTGGTCCAGCACTGGACATCCTATTACTAAGATAATGATAGTAAATACGTAGTCATAAGCATCTATATATTAAAGATAATGTTTATATTTTACTGAGACTAAGATTTAATTTTCTTAAATTTTCGGTAAAGTTTTCCCGTCTAATTTCAGTTTTTGGTCGTCATCGTTTCAACCCATAGACACCTCCCCCGAAAGTATCTATGGGGGTAAATAACATAATCGCCATGCTTGGCAGTCGGTATAGTGATCGCAGTGTGTTATTATGGTACGCAGAGGACGCTGCTGCTCATGCTCTTCAAACTTATTTACGAGCAGTGGCATTCCTGTATAATTAACACACAAAGTGTGATTAACAAGATTCCGCGAATCGAACCAGCGACGTATGATCACAAGTCACGTTCCTCTACCGTTTGGCTGCCACTGCTCGATTATTGAATTTTACTTTTTATTGCATGTGGTGTTTAGTTCTAGAAAGTCGTACATCTAGTTTGGTTATGTGCACTTTTTATTTGTAGTTAGTGTTATAAACTAATTAGGTATACCAAAATAATTAACACCGAAAAAATAACTTAAAATATGTTATAGCGCAATATTAATAATATTTGTTTACAGCGGAAGTCAAGAAACCTTTACTGCAGTTGAAACTAATTATGAATTTAAATACCGCATTCATTTATCTTCGGACTTATCTGTGGCAAGATAGCTCTTTTGTGCCCAATCAGAGCGGAGGGTTGCGTGAAGCCAAAAGTCGCGGTTGTTAGGAGATTGCGGTCCGGACCGGATTAGGGTAACCCCCGCGCCCTTCGCGTTTGTCACAGATTGCTTATCGGATTGCTTTGCTTAACTTAACCGATGACGGGTGCTCGTGAAATATTTAAACTTAGAAAAAACCCTTTTCTTCCATTTTAAAGTGCTACTTTTTTATATTAAAAGTGTTTCTGTTTTAATGTTTGTTAATAAACTTATTTTATTTTGGTGATATCTCATCTTTAACAACATTATCAGTAACCAAATTTTTGTATAAAAGTTTCTATGTAAGTTTAAACATTGACGGAGTAGCAATGTAAGCATTTAAACTAGATACATATAAAATATAAAGATCCTTAGACGACCGGAAGTAACTGGACATAGTCCAGCATATTGACAAATTATTGTGGCTGTGCACATAGCGCGCAGAACAGATAGTCACTAGGGTCTGAAGGTTCCGAAGTGATGACCACGGACTGGCAAAGCAGCACAGGATGTTCGTTCACAAGTTGGACAGACAACTTCGTTAAGGATCCTGGAAAAAACTGAAAGAGGCTTATGTGAATGTCGTACAGATGAAAAGGTGATAATGACGATTTTCTTTGCAAACGGCCACCCATTCTCTAACCGCGAACAGCGTGGGCAAACCGAGGTTGAATCCGGATCCCTCCTTGGCTCGCCTGTGATCAATGCTACCGTCTCAAGCCACTATATAACATAAACACTACATAGCTCTACTCGGATATAGCGGCTTATTTCCTGCGAACGTCATCGTACAATTGGAATACGTCCAGCTTCTGTTACATTTTGAAGTTCACGGACCCGTTCAATCCGTGAACGCGTTTGATGAAGCTGTAAAAGTCCCCGGGCTAAAACAAGCAAGCTATGATGATTATTATTTTTTTTTTTAATTTTACAAAATAAAGTTTTATTTAATGTACTTATTTGCTCATGGTACATACCTTTTGGATACTGTAATTATATATAAACTAGCTGATCCCGCAAACGTTGTTTTGCAAAAAAATATTTATAATTTTCAATTTAAAAATAAGGGTTGATCGTAGAGGGGTGAAAATTTAGGGTTGTATGTATTTTTGTATGTTGTATCATAGAAAATAAAAACAAGAAATTTCGTCAAAAAAATAAAAAAAGATTTTAAGGGTGAACAACCCTTATCACTTAGAGGTATGAAAAATAGATAGTAGCCGATTCTCAGACCTACTAAATACGCATATAAAATTTGGTTAAAAATCGGTCAAGCCGTTTCAGAGGAGTTCAAGTTCGAACACCGTGACACGAGAATTTTATATATTAGATGATTATAAAGTACACATATGTTTCAAAGTTGATAATAACTTTTATGCCTTTGTTGCATGTATTATTTTAAATGATAATTATAGAAACTAATAGAACAAGGAGTAGAAAACGCTTATGTTTTCAATTCGAGCATGGTATTGAGCTCATTAAAAAGTTGTGCGAATCCGTTAATTTGAGGCGGTCGTGATATCATGCGCACTCGACGCAAAGTTTTTCTTTTGTCCCTGTTTAATTGAGGTTCTGAACAGAGACTGAATTAACCAAATGAGCCCGGTCTCCGACTGTACTTGCCTACCTGCACATTCGGTACAGTCGTTAGCATATTACAATATATTTTATAAAATATTTTACGCCGTTCTCAATATAAAATATATAACGTACAGAGTTTTTTGACTAAATATTCTTCTTCTGTTTCATGCACCTCCACTTGGTCTGCTTTTGGTGGACCTTTTGGTCTCTTTTATTGCGGAGACCGTACACGTGATATGCATTTTTTAAATTAAAAAGACCGTGCTTATCAAAAGAAGCAATGTATTTAGCATTACTTCCTACTATTTTTTCTTATATATATTGAAAATAATTTAGACGAAGGTTTTTGAACAGTGTGTGTTGCCGGTGATAACTTCGAGATCCAAGACGTGGTCACTTACGACAGGCCCCATAAGAAAGCTCAAGGTCACCCAAAGAGCAATGGAAAAAGAGATCGAACCAAAAATGAGGAGATCAGCAAAAAACCTAGGTCACTGAGCTCGAAGAATTGCTCGTCTGAAGTGGAGTGGGTGTGGCAGATTGCCGTTGGAACTGATAAATTCTCATGTGGCGAACACAATCCAGTCGGACGCTACGTTGATAGGCTCTCGCTAGGAGTACCAACTTAGTAAAGGGAGTCTATCAGCTAATATGATGATGATGGTGAAATAATTTGATGAATACTGAGATAAATTATGCGTAAATTGAATCGATCTTTTCTTAAACTTTCGTTCTAATTATATTTAAACGGTGCCTCACAAATATATACATACATACAGTAAAAACTTCTCGAAAGTAAATAGACTATTCTAGTTTCCTTGTATTAATTTGACAACAACGCTAAGTAATTACGCACTCAAGTGTACAGTCGATCTGAAGTACATCGCGATCGGCGCGTACGCTCACGATGGCACCATTAGCGAGCCGCCGTGGGCGTAATTAAAACCTACAGGGCCCGCGAATTAAAAACAATTAACTCCGGGCCCGAATTGAGCACAATGGGCTGCCCGGGCACGACTTACACGCGCCCGGGATGGCGGACAACGCGCCGTGTCGGCGGATTGATGCGCCCAGATATACGAGCCGACTGTTTTGCCGGGAATAAATGCAAACAGTTAAGGATATATACAAATACACGAATTTATATTCAGCCTTATTAGGCACAAGCACACATACATACCTATACACGCCTACATGCAGTTATTTAAGACATAGATAACAACACACACGCATCTATATGCAGTTATTTTTTATAAATGTACATGTTAAAATAGATACAATTACCCCGTGTAGGAATCTACACATAGCTGTTTTTATACACTTTACTACATATAAACAAATGTATGGAATTACGAATCTTTTATATAATCAGCTTTAATAGATACAACTATATATATATATATATATATATATATATATATTGTATATATATGTATTGTATATATATGTATTGTATATATATATATATATATATATATGTATTGTAGTATAAATGGCGCGAAGGTATATGGTATAAACAGAATCTACTTTATACAGGTAACTGCAAACGTATCTATAAACAATGATAAATAATGCAGAAAAAAACATATGTGAATAGATTCATTTACGTGTGCTATACTTATAGTATTGGCATGTGTAAAAAGATATATATATATATATGTTATATATATATATATATATATATATATATATATATATGTTATATATATATATATATATATGTTATATATATATTATATATTATACTACAAGTCCGTATCTTGACATATATTTATTCTTTCTAGTTGACATTTTCGTTTTTGCAGCAATATCGAAAGTAAGCCGATTTATATGAGTATAGTGTACTGCGACTAAATCAATCAGGTGACGTGTTTTCGGAAACGAGCGTGTTAATCGGCCCGTCAAATTGGGTTTTCAGCGTTCGAGCTCGCTGCTAAAGCGCTGACTCGACGCCCCGGCAGCGAGGGTGAGACGCCATCTTCTTTTTTCACGGTGTCGCAATTCTATTACGCTTTTTAGTCCCGGAGCCCGCATGGCGGCCAATACAGCCATAACGCTTCGTTACGCCTGACGTTTTTATTAATTCCAATGATGATTATTAAAAATTAAATCCAGTTTCTTATTAATCTATGCTCTTTTTTGTTATATCAATCACGATTATTGAACACTTATGGTTTGATTTTCGAATTGTAGTTCTATGTTTAAAATTTATTTATTGTAGTACAATGTAAATAGCATATTGTTAATAGCTTTAAAATTACAAAGATTATTTTTATTGTTTCAAAAAAGAGCTAGATTTAATTAAAATAAACCTCAGTGAATAATAATATAAAATGTTTTTCTCGACTGTCAGAATTACAAAAAAATCCTAAACAAATGAGATTCTATAACATCAAATCGGGAATGAGAAAAACTGTAAACGAAGGAACGTCATATATGTAGTATATATACAGACATATATATGGCTACTATAGCTTTCAGGTTTTGGAGTAGAGATATGGACCAGACGCCAGCCCACGATGTAGCCAGACGACCTTATCGAGGTCATTAAAAGACGTGTTAACTGAATAGTTTTATGATTATCGTCTCAGCCCCAATCTCCACAGCTGGACGTAGACCTACTCCATCGATTCCCGATAGGACTGTTTGGAAGCAGCCTGTATCCAAAATGTTCTGAGGTCTTGTGTTATTTATAATTTTATAAATAAACTAGCTAATTCCGCAAACGTTGCTTTGCAAAAAATGTTTTTAATTAACAATTAAAAAATCAAGGTTGATCGTAGAGGGGTGAAAATTTATGGTTGTATGTATTCTTGTATGCTGTATCATAAAAAAAAATTTCGTTAAAAAAATAAAAAAATTTGAGTGAACAACCTTAATCACTTAGGGGTATAGAAAATAGATAGTAGCCGATTCTCAGACCTACTGAATACGCATATTAAATTTGGTAAAAATCAGTCAAGTCGTTTCAGAGGAGTTCAAGTTCGAACACCGTGACACGAGAATTTTATATATTAGATTATTTTATAGTAAATACATTAACTAAACGCATACAACCCTTAATGAGGGTGTCGTTACGGTGTCAGATTACGGCACGCGTCGAAAAAAAATTCGGTTTTTGAATCCCGCAGGCCGGGGCTTTGTTCGGACCCCCGTTTGAACAATCCATCGATTATCTATCATTACATCGCTTTATGAACGCCACCGTGATTGTTGGTTAGGATGAAACTTATAATCAGATATAAAGTATTATATTTTATTGAAATATGTGTGGTAATAGACATACATTTTAGATTTGCTAATATAACAAAAATAGTTTAATATTCTTCCTATATTTGAATATGTTACTTTATGATTAAAAATATTTTTATATTACATCAATCATGTCAAAATCTTTCACCATAAAGGCCGTTTAATTGTGGAATATGTTACCACTGAACATAACTTGTTAACTAGATCACTTACCTATTTTTAAGTAAATGTTTAAGAAATATTTACTAGACCATTGATTATTTATACTTTAATTTACCTTTTTCTCCCTCTCTGTTTCTTTATTGTTTCTGAGGCAAGTGTTGTCCATGTTAGTTTATTGTTTTATTTATAAGTACATACAAATAAATATGTACATCTGTACGGACGTGTATATATGCACGTTTTACCTATATGTACATGTTTACTACTCGTTATTTATCACTCTACTATTTCTATATTACAGTTGTCTGTAAGAAATTGCCTCCTGTGATAAGACCGACTATTGAACTTATATATTTACCATTTTGCAATTATATATATTTTTTCTAGCGTTTAGTTTTAAATAAGTAAATAAATACATATTTTTTTCACAACGACCTGATTTCCGCAACTTCTTTTATTAATATTATTATAAATGTTATTGTTATTAAATAAAAGGGTCAAGCTCATTGATAGGACGAGCTATTTTCCAATCGAGAGCATTTAAATACGGTTTAAATACGTAAGGTATTCAAAATAGTCAAAAAAATTACAGAAAAATATTTTAAATATTTATTGAAAAAATTATAAAAAGCGGTACAAAATAATCACACGTTTATTTAAATTTCATGCTTATACTTTAAAATTTATTGAATAATTGGTGACTGGAATTTTGTTTAATTCTTTCGAACGCTGGTTAGTGATTACTGGCCAGTTCTTGATTATCAGGATAAAACATTTTTTTAAAATAATGACACAAAAATAAAAAGGAAACTCGGGTAGATTTATCTAGAGCCACAAAAAATCCTTCACAGTCGCATGTTTAGTCGCGAGTCGCGGTTGGTTGGCAACCCCTGGCATATAACTCACTTAGCCAATGCCTTGCGCTGGCCGTCTATCAACTGGCATCATAATAATTACGATGATGATGATATAACTTATTAAAGAAGTATACTTTGAAACAGAAATGGGAAATGAATAAAAAAGTCAATTATTTAATGGAATCAGGCGTTACCTTGCGGAAGTCCATCCTAAGTAAGAAAAGGACCAATATTTAGCCACTTCCGCACATGCAGTGGTAGTCGTGCAACAATCTGCACCGCCCGCCAGCCCACTGATAAATGCGAATGCGGCAAACAATGCGAATTACATTGCGTTAAATCACTCAACACGTGTTTCACCCATCTTTAGGCATCTTCAGGAGTTATGTTACACCGATTAGTGCCAAACACAGAGTGATCACCAACCGCCAACACGAGTTGACCAAAAGTCAATTAATTACAAACCTCAAACAACACGATACAATCATATTTTATTTAATATAAACACAAAACACAAAAACGAATCAATAATTTACTTAATTTTGCTCGACAAAAGAACAATAACTTACCTTAAATAACTTTAAAATGCCACTATTTGAAAACACTTTTAATAAGAAAATCCTCCACTTTATCTAGTTTTATCTATATCTACGCATACAGAATAAATCATATACCGATATTCGAGCAGAACTAACTCAGCAGTAGAGAACTGTAACTTGCGATCGTAGGTCGTCGGGTGTTTCCCGGAATTTATATATATATACAAGTTTCTAGAAGATGGGCAGCAGTGTCTTCTGCCAACCATTATATTCCAATCGCCAACCTGCTTGCCGATCACGACGACTATAGTATATCCCCCATAAACTTACTCCTTTGGAGGAAGTTGCATTACAGTTTGCTTCTATGGGCTGAAACTACTATATTTTTCAACCAATATGCGTAATTTAATTCGATAATAAAGGTTAAATATTTTTTTATATTTTGCTATCTGATTTTAGCTTTATGTTCTGTGGCAAATGTCTCTAGTTCGACGGAGACAGTTTTTAGTCTGTGAAAAAAAATTCCCTCGTACATATATCACTGGCATACACGACAATGGCGACTTTTTGCCAGCGGCCGTAGCCGTGGCTTTTTGAACTGAAATGTTTTCAATCCAGTCGTCCATGACGTTCAGGCTCTATTTCCCTCTATTGCTGGATTAGGGATGAACACTTGATAACAATTTACTTCTTTATACACTGAATATTTTATATCGATTCACAATAGAAACTATATTTGTTCACAATAATAATTTCATAATTATAAAATTGAAATATAATTACTAAATCATTTAAAATATAACAATATTTAACTATCTATATAATTATGAATATGTTATATGTTGACAACCCTGAAGTTACAATTAATATTCAACTCTTTATAAGTCTCTTTCTAACTCCTTCTACTTTACTTTATAGGCTCAATTTATAAGAACATGTCACCAAACATTTCTGGTCTTTACTTAATTAATAAATAACGTTCTATATTTTACCATGTCTCATGACTTTAAGAGATTCTGCAGACTTGAGTGAACAGAGCGCAAACGGTAGCTAGCCTAAATTTTGTTTACATAACAAAGTTTCAGAGCTACTTCGGGAACCGCGACTCGGGCATTTTTTATATATCAATATTACCACTGGAAGCCTAGATCGCTTCAACAGACAGGCGTTCAATGATAGTTGAATTTATTCCTGTAATATTAGTTCGAAAGGTGTAAATCTCTGTTAAAACATTAATAAAAAAATGTAATTGTGATGAACAGGGAGAATCCAGAAGTAATTTAAACCAAATATGCGTGGTCATCATTATCACCTATCCGCTGACATGTTGATCATTGTCACCATCACCTGGTAGGGGGCTTACCCATGACCCGTAAAGTGTACAAAGAACTCTATTTTCGCCATCACTTATATTATATTTCATCAGATAATTAGTCTATTGATATCACGGTTGCTAAAGGTTTACAAAAGCCGACCAATGGGTAGAACGTCTATATAGTTAAGGTCGCTGGAAGTCTCTGGATGCGGGCAGAGGGAGGTTGGGCATGGTTGCGATCTTTGACCTTGCAGTGGACGATATCACGACAAAAAAAATTAAAAAAAAAAATAAAAGTCATAGTTCGAAATATATTACTTTACGTTAACTAAAGATCGCACAAAAGACCATCGATCCAATCAGCTCACACCCATTAACCCTAAAACTGTAAAAAAAGAGGCTTCAGCGCAGACAATGGCCGAGATCCGAGCGAAGTGACTCCGTGGAGAGGCATCGTCGATGTCAAGAGGCGCGATGCCGGCTGTAGTACGTGATTAAATCGCTAAATGTCAAAGTGCAAAGATCGGCCCTTTTGTTGTAGGACACTCCGCGCTCTTGTCTCTCCCATCGCTCAACGCTTCCCTCCGTGATGTGTTCATTCATCAAAAAACCGCTGCCGGCGCGTGTGGCGCGACGCGAAGCTTTCATATTAAAACTCGCGGGTGTGGACGAACGAATCTATATTGTTTTGTATGTTCCGTCACTGATTTTCTTTAACGGATATTTATCTACATATTGCATACGCTGTAGGCCCATAAGCTGACTATATATAATTATAAAACAATCTGCCTATACGTTTGCTATAAACTATACTTATAACTATATTATAGCTATAAGCTGGCTATATTCCAGCTATTAGTTAACAATATATTGAATATCAGCTGATGATAAGCTTTCATATAAGCTGATTACATTTAGGATAGCTATTAGCTAGCTATAAGCAGACTATATGTTAGCTATGAAGGTTAGTAACTAGCTAGCTGTTAAATGCTTGCTATCGGCTGGTTATATCTATGAGCTATCTATAAAGCGCGTTTACACTTTCCGTTTAGCTCTGCGTTTGTTGAGTTGTACTAATTAATCTCTAACATTTTCGGTGATATTTGACGCTTTTAGTATTTACGATTTTTATTCTAATAGATTATAGACACTTCGATTAAAAAAGACAAAAACAATAAATTGAAAAGGAATGTTTTAGAAATAGAACTTTACCAATGGCATGAGAAGTTAACACAACATGCACAATAAAAGTGAAATACGAAGCAAGTTACATTACAAATTATTTGAAACTCGCCAACCTTTGTAACGTCATCTAGCCACAAGGACAAAATACTTTATTAAGATCATCGGAAGACTCTTTATTCAGAATTACCAAGCGGTCTTATTGAAAATTTGTGAGCGAGATCAATGTTCCAGCTGTGAAATAATTGTATTGCAATTATCTTTCATAATCGCATTATTAAACGTCTATACATAATTTTAAATAATGTTTCAATATAAACATGAAATTCAATTTGCTTACACGAAATTGAAACTCGACGAATAGAAATGATTGAATGAAATCATTTAACACGATCCATTCACGATCGAACGCAACCCTTCACACGTCGCATGATAAAATTGTGAATTTAAAATCCAATCAGCTCTTTAAACACTTATCCTAAAGCTCATCTCCATTTTAGGCGTGCCTGGCCCCCCGTCCGGGAGTGTGTCAGTCTTTCCTTTTTCCGCTGCACGCATCGGTCAGCGCTCTTTTGTTATTCAAATGGGGACCTGCCCATCTGGCTACGGGAGGTGAATAATTAGCCGGTGGTTTTTAAAAAGCGCTTCATTGTTACCTTCGTTATTAAAATGGAAACAACTACGCCCGCATAACAAACATAGACATTTTACGCTGCTAACACGAAATGTATATATCTATTTTAAAATATATCAAAATACATTCATTTATTAATATTATTATCATGAGAAGAATGGCACGAGAACGCAATTTAATATAAACAATAATCAAATTGTGCTTCACTATAAAACTACCTGAATTCTTCATACAAGATAGAAGCGTTGCTAGAGTTTCTTCTGTCATTTCTTCTGCCATTTCTTCTACCAGCGCTAACCCTTTCGAAGTGGTATAGCAACCAGCCAAGTCGTCTCAGGCACCCTTATAGCAGAATGCTAAATGGCTATTATCGACGAGCGACAGCTCTAGCCGAGTTCCCCACGGGGGGGTGCTTCGCCTTAGTCACTTCATGGAGCGTTCACCGCAGCGATCTAAGAGCACAGCGGCCTCCTAATCCGATAAAATAGTAGTACAAAGCGACCCGTACTGAGTCTCCCCCGGGCGCCCTTGTACTTCAATACTTTAAAAGACGTCCAGTCATAAAAAACAAAATTCCCCGCCATTATCTTAGAAGAACGCACAATAAACTCAAAAGTTTTTTATTGTAATCACTTTCACAAATATCCATAACTAGAGTAATCACAAAAATTAATTACCAAGCATTATTATCACTTAATAAATCGCTTACGAGTTTTTGTTTAATATCTTTAAGACATGATGTGATATGATTCACTAAATGAAGCCAAGTATAAAATGTTTAAAATAGCCAATTGTAAACTACGAACTGTTTAACATATTAACACATAAAAATTTTAATTCCGTAAAGGTCATATTATTAAACACGATTATTAATTATAATTCTATAAGGATAATTAACGTAAAAATAAAGAGATATTATTTATTATGGATTTGTGAAATGCTAATAATGTCAGTGCAATCTATAAGTGATGATGCGACCATCGTCATCGTCATCATTTCAGCCGTAAAACGTCCACTGTTGGACATAGGCCTATCCCACAGACGCGACGCTTGTATGATGACAATCGAGAATGAATTTTCAAACATGTCGCGTCACAAATATAACTTTAAAAAGAAGAAAAAAACAAAACATCGCATTAATTTATGATTTTTACAACTAGAAATATTATTTATTTATATATTTATGTGTGCCATCTTAACCGGTCAGATATAAACAGTGGCAACAGTATTTTTTGTAATATACTGAAAACTTTTTTTTTCCGACCTAACATACGATAAATTTAAAGTATTTATGTGTGAAAATTTAAATTAAGAACATCCGGGAACAACAATTAAAAATGTCCCCTGATTGGAGAAACGAGTACAGCGTTTCCAGGTTATTGAAATCATTTTGATATAGGAGTACGCACTACAATCTCACCACACAGATAGAGCCTGGTACAGGTGATTTACTCCGTCGTTAGACTAAGTTAATTCTTCCGCGTTCTTCGCCTATCTATTCTCCTTCTCGCTCGCACCGACGGCTACTTTACGACGTCATTAATGTTATCACAAGGATGGCCCGTACGACCGTCGCAGTCCGCCACAGGGTTGAATAATGTTAATTTAATTAATTAATACCGATAAATACACATCGTTCTTTTTGTTAACGGACCGACGATGGTAATATTAAGTTGTCGGGACTGGATTTATTTGTGGAATTCGTTCCGACGATATAGAACATGCCAGTGATTAGCTCACGTTATTGATGGTTGTTTTACCCAATTATATTATATGGACACATTTATATTTTATAAATGTTAATTAGAGATTAATTTTTATTATATGCAATACTCGTTATAACTAGTTGATACATATTTTTTACATATTTTTTTTCATTTTGGACATTTTTATAATACAGTCATGATCATCATTTTATTAGTAGAATCGTCCTTATGGGAGGACGTCATAAGCTGCGCTTCCAGGTCCTTGGTCTCCACGCCAGAGCATAAGGCCCCAGTGGCCATCTGTTATGTATTTCTTTTGCTAATCCGCTAGCCTATACCTGTTATCTTTATTTAATTACTGATCTACTCATTATTGTTTCTCTCTGCTGGAGCAATTTCTAGCATCGTCCTCTCTATGACTCACCTTGACTGTTTATATGTAGTATGTTTTAATATGTTTTTTGTTAGATACATAGTCTTTGATTTTTATGCATACATTTAATAATGATGATGAAATTGTTAATTATATATCGATACATTTTTTCGCGTGTGACAACCCTGGAGGGTCGGAGCACGTATCGATGGTTTGCGAGTGAGTCGAGCCGGTGTTTATGCGATTTCGATAGTTCCGCACTTTATCGTCCGGTCGCTTGCATAGCGTTTGTTTGTGCTTCTATCGCGAGATATCGCCTTTTTAAATCTACTGTAATGTTACGCCTTACATGTTTACTAAGCTGAATTGAACTTCCCTAACTTTTAAGTTTTTTTTTTTTTTAATAGAACTGCAAATCAGGTTCGTCTCTCATGGTTAAACTCGATTATAAATTCGTAAAACGATTCGAGAAACAGCTCAGCCGAGGTTTTCCGCTCGTTCCTTATGCCTTGTGCTTTTATAGAGCGTTCATCTAAGCAAGCTAAGAGCTTTGTAATCCAGTGAAATGCATCCTAGCTTAGATACTAAATAAAAAGTTAATGCTAAGCTGTTTTAGCTCTGTGCCAAATCAAATCCGGTAAAACTGTAAAACTTTTGACTATAATAAATAGTTATTAAATTTTATATAATAAGCCTCATAAATAAATAAGTATTATTAAAAACTGTAAATCTTTTTTGTTATAATTTTCTAATTATTACGCTTTATTTTTAGACGGGGTGTATCATACTTTAATTTACAGAAAATAAGCTAGACATTCACCAGTAAAATATGGTTTAAAAAAAAGTAAATCAAAAGTTATAAACGGTTTAAAAAAATATATAATTGCCAGTACGTTCACGCGCCAGCCGCACGACAGATAAGACGTAACACCTGACAAGCCGTTATGCGGTGAACTTCACGTACCCCGGCACTATCTGCGACACTCTTGACACCACGCTCTTGTGTCGCGACACTCTGACCCAGTTCTGAAAGCTGCCTCGCATTGTTCTTTTGTCAAGTGAAATGGTTTGCTGTGGACATTGCGGGCGCCATTTTTAAAGCTATAATATGAACATATACCGTTTGACTTAACATAGTATGCAAAGTATAAGATTTAATGTACATTTTTTACATATTGGCGTACTATTTGCATTGTTTTAAACAGTTTTTACCTATCTTAATAAGTATGTAAGCTAAAATACAGCGTGGGCCATAAATATGAGGCAATCAGTTTTAAGTTACTTCTTGCTTATTCTCTCTAGAAGTACGTGATGTTAGCCCGAAGGCTTACAGTTTCATCTGGACTGAGTTCACGGAGTGGAAAGGTCCGTGAACTTAAAAGTTTTAAGTTACTTTTTCTTACAAGAAATGCATAATTTTAAAGTCTTTATACATCCAAAGAGTATTTAGCGGTTTTAGTGAAATGTTTACTAGAAAACTGATATCATGTCGACGGAACATTCCATCATAAACAGACAACAATTGCCGGTTTAAAAACAACATTCACTAAGAAATGTCCGCTATCCAACGAGCGATATGTCATAAGAATTTGCGATCCAGATTCGAGGTGTGTTCGTTTAGATGGCAGACACGTCTATGATGCAATTTTTAAAAAATAAAATTCTCGTGCGTTTTGTTCGCTTCAAACCCCCCCCCCCCCTCCCTCCCCCAAGACATCTATAGGGGTTATGCCATAATCGCCACACTTGACATATGCCTTGGCGTTAACGTTGCTGCCCATCTTCTGGAAACTTGTTAGTGAACAGTACCAATCCTATGTAATTAACGCATAAAGTGTGTATCTCGAGAATCGAAACCGCGACCTACGATCGCAAGTCTCATCCCTTACCGCTTGGCTACAACTGCTCGTATATTTGCTAAATTATAAATTTTCATTTCTAAGCCATGCAGTTTTTTTCTATGATTTCTAAAATCCGCGTAACTTAATGGCCTATACTGTACTTTTGTTACTTTATCGCGGTATATTAAATAAATAAATTATCTTAATTCCAAATCGTGTGTAAGCTTTCGCGTGTAAAAATTATCTCGACAGTAGCCGAGAAAATGTTTTTTGTAGTCGTAAACTAACGGGTTGTGTACACCATCGCCTCCCGTCGCGATATTTATGTCATACGATCGCATGATACCAGCCGATCGTATTGTGTGTACGCGCCTTTATAATTCAGCTTCGCGCCTTTTCGAGCCGACTTCCTTATCCGTATTTGTTTTTATAAATTACTTTAGAGCATTTTACACAACCAGTATTCCTATTATATTTCAAATTCAAGAACATTAACAACTTTTTTTATTGTTCTAAATTCAAATGTATAACAATATTGAGCATTTAGCAAGACATCGTTGTCAAAACAACATCTATTATACTAAGTGAGAAAATTATAGCTTGGAAATCTACGTGAATTAAAATTAATAGAGCTATTTAATTATCCTTTTGTGATGGTATATTTAAATTACGAATAGATTAGGTTGTAAAATTTATGAATTTCGTTAAATATGTTATGTTAACAATACAACATATACAGTGTGTTTGGTTAAATATGGAACACCCTATCAAAAATTTATATTTGTCAAATGTAATAAACAAAGTAAAACGTTAAAAGCGATTGCTGCATACTAAAATAAATTATTGTTTACTATCTGCCATTGCAGATTTTGTACTGCCGGAAGTTTTTGGTCTGTCGCATTCCTTTAAAATATATAATTGTTACATTTCAGCGTAATTGATTTATACAGGGTGATTGTTAATATGTGCAAACGCCTTAAATCTTTTCTGACAAGTGAGCTAAACATTCATGTTCTTTTAACACTTATTACCTATGACCAATCTGTATAAATAAGAATTTATATAGAACCTGGAATGTTGAACGAAGACTGTTCTAAATAGAGCCACTGATATGGAAAATGTACGTTTTGCTTAGGCGCTTGAATTTAGAAAAAGTCTTTCAAAGTGCCTTTTAAATGCCTGAAAACATATCTCAAATCCTTTCTAAAAACATCAATCACTTGTGCGGTGAACTTGTATCTTCCTAGATTGACCTTTACATATGCTCTCTGAATCTTATTATTATTATCCGAATTGGATAGAAAATATTGGTTTAACTAAATATTTTTTTACACTGTAACCGCTACGAAGTAGAAAAGAAATGTCGCCATAATGCCTTAAATTCTATAAATGCGGCCTGTTGTACAAAATCATTGTCGAAATATAATAAAACCTATTTACAAATAATCGCTCACCCGCCTACTCAAAAGGTGTTTATTTAAAATTCCGCTATACAATAACAGCGCCATCTTTTATTTCGCGCCATTTAATGCTATTTCAAATCATTAGAACGCATCGCATTCTTTTCAAATATCAATATGAGTATGTGTATTAAAATTTGTGGCTTAAACCAAAGCGATAAAGTTCATTTTTGATTCCTATAAAATTTTGTCACTCAATATTTTTCACTTATCATTTTGGGGTTCATTGTTAAAAATTTATTTTTCAAAATTTTTTATTACAATTTAACGAATTTTAAAACTACTCTGTTTACTATGGGCAACCACGAAAGAAAAATTTACAACGGTTTTGTATTTACTTATATATATGTAGCTCCCCCGAAAGCCTTCTCAATTCATTAACTAAAAAAAGGTTTTAGCTAAACGCCCTCTTTACTCTGCCCCCCTGAGCTCGCTGAATATTAAAATGCTATTTAGATAGCAGTGTGAGCCCAGTGAAAAAAAGCGCTAATATATTGAAAAAATTTTTCTATATTTAATAATTATGAAAAAAAAATTCTATTATTCAATACATTAATTAAAATAACTATTCGTATAAAATTATAACTTTTTTGACTGATTAAATATGTACTGAACCCAGACATCGAGTGAACAGCTTTGCCTTCGGCTTTTTGTTACAGTCCTTTCTTTTACAAACACGTGTTTATGGCGTCCAATTTGGGACTATTGACTCTTTGTTAGCATTCGGAATTTATTACTTTTCAATGTTATCGCATTTATATTCACGAACCTTTCAAGTTTTTATACAAACAGCACTATATAAAAGGTACCAAGTTGTAAAAATGTATGTGAGACAAAATATAACTGTACATTTCACTCGAAACGATAAATATATAATTTTAATATATTTACTAATTAAAGCGCCATACTGAATTTTATCCAAAGGAATACTGCGAACTACAGAAACATTGTATACATTTAAGTTATATATTTATGTGATTTTAAAAATAATTAATAAATATATCTGTAATTAGAATTTTAAAAATGCTTTTTCCTTGCTGTATTATCACTACGTAATTATTATAAAAAGATTTTGGATTAAGTGTTGTTCATTTGTTTTCAACTAGTACACCATAAATGAGCTTTACATTCACATCCCTAAAGCTTTTCCATTTTTAACGAAAAATTTCCTAAATATAGGCAATATAGTTATTTTTTTCACTTATAATTCACTACTGCTGTATGGAATGAGAAAGTCTGCTCGTGTATCGCTGACGTCGAGCAAGTTCGCGAACTTTAACATTGCGATCTTTATAACCTAGAATGTCCTAATGTATCTGGATAGAAAATAAATCGTTCAGAATTAGTCGTCGTTGTCGTTATCCTAATACAAATTTCAGTAGAGTACTGCTTCGCATAATTGACACAAACAAACATCTCTAGCGCCGATAAACGCGGGGGTCTTATTCTGAAGATTGGAATCTCAGTGACAAACATCGGGGAGCCATTGTGGGCGCTAAATTTGTTTCGCTATTTCCGATCTCCTTACGAGATTATTTTACGATTGTAAAGGCGCCATTGTCGCAGAAACAGATCGCTCTATACAACGTGCTACTGTTTGCCCTACTGTTTACTTTGATTAACACGCTATTAGCAGATTTAACTTATTTTGCATCTAAATAATTACATACATATACATTAAAAATTAAAAAAACATTTTGTACACATGAATTGTTACCTTTTTTTTATTCTTTCCAAAAGAATAAGTAGTAAAAGAAATTTATTAAAAGGTGTTGTTTAAAATTATACTTGTATGTATCTTAATTTAATGTTAAAACAAAATAAATGCATTAACTTTATACTCTATTACCAGATTTCGTAGAAATTTTGATTTTCTGTTATATTTCTAGAAAACTTGAATTTCAAATTTTATATTGCCTATTCAACCTAGAAATAAGGTACTGTACTGAAATTGAACGTCGAAGAAATGAGCTATAGATACAATTGAGAAAAAAAATTGATGGTAACAAAAAGTAATTCTGATGTTATATATTATCCTCATCCTAATTTTAGCCATAAGAAGTCCACAACTGAATATCGATTTACCCCATAAATTTCCAAAAGGGCCGGTTACAAGCGGCCTGTCTCCAGCTTCTTCCAACGACCGTAACAGGGTCTGTTCACTCTACAGGCTGTCTGTGGTCTCCACTACAGAACCTTAAGGCTCCACCGGCTATGAAATTTATAATTAAAGTCAATTTAATCTTGTCATGGTTACCTAGCCTAACTCAATCGAAGCTTTTGAAGTAGATCTCTATCTTGATATAATCTAGACGCCTTTTTCGACATGCCATCTTAATGAGTTGCTACTATATAAGCCGGCACTGGGAAGAATCCTATCTAGCTGCTTACCATCAGTTGACGATGCGAGTAGTGAAGCGAATATAAAAACGAATTCAATGAGTCAATGAGTCTGAAAAATGTGCAAGCGACATTCGGTGAAGACAAAAAAAAAACAAATCAAAAATGTCTTTCCCGATACTCGTGTTCGCGTCAGTTATAATAAGATTCGGACGAATAGAGCGCCATTATGTCCGTTCGTTCATTGTTCGCCTAGCGTTGATTCTTTGGCGCGTTGTGTAAACATCTGCTCCCCGCCCACGGTACGCGAGACGCCTCTCGCTCCGTGAGCCGGGCCTGTTTGTTATCTGTACCTCCGATTGAACGCTGATTTATAATCTGTGAATAATGCGGCCTAATCATAGCTTTAGACTATGATGAGACTTTAAAAACTATGCTTTAATAATTAACGACGTGGTAGATATAAAATGGAATTTTATTTCATAGAATTTCCATCGAGCTCCAACGGTCGTTGGGTTATCTGTGCATCTTTTATGTCGTTAATTTTAAAAAAAAAATTTTACCGTTTGCTAACAGAAATATTAAAACTTACCTTTTTAATTTTATGCAATATTTCATCATCTGTATAATTTCTTACGTATAGACTTTGCAATCTACGTGATGATTGGTATAAAAGGTATGAAAGCTTTATAGAGGTACATTTAAGTTCATTTGCTTTTTTTCGATAGTATACCTCATCCAAAAATCAATGGTTTTAAAGATAATACATAACTTAATATGCAAGTTAGAGATTAGATATTTTGTTCGCACATAGTCTCTATATATTCCAATCGAATTAAATATAAGCATGTCATATCTTTCGTTAGGCTTCATAAAATCAGTAACTCGTTGCGCAAGTATAAACGATCGATACTGCTTGTGGGTCTGTGACAGTTTCGTCTGTCATGAAATTACTCCCATGTTTTAATTACTATTGCTAAAATTAAAAAGTTATTTTTTTTTAATCTTATTGCAGTATGATAGATTTTAAAATAAAAAAATGCTAAAAGATAAATTACTCCAACTTCTATATTAAGGATATTGTAAAAGTTACCACAAAAAAATCCGTCTGAGTTTATTGAGAGCTCTTTTCGGGTAGCGTTGAAATCCTCGTATCATTAAGTTAGTTTGCCAGCATAGGTTAGTTGAATCTGATTCAATTCTCTATCAAAATAGGCTTTTCTCTATTCTTATGATGTACGCAACTCACTGTAAATAATCCTATGTGGATAGTAACACGAACAAAAGACAGACCTGGTGACTCGTTTTATAATCCAATATAGCATCACCATTATCATCATTATGTCGGCCGATATATGCCCACTTTAAGGCACAGGCTTCCCCCATAGATCGCCACATGTAGCATACCAAACACAAAACATAACATTCAGTTCACGTAAGGCTACAACATGATAATATACAACAAGGAAAAAACGAAAGCGTTTAAAACTCTCTGATATAAGTCTACCATACAGCACCCGCATTATAGCATTAATAAGTGGCAATTATTTTATTTTTATATAAGATAAATACAGACCGCGATAATGCGGGCCGCCATCACCCTTTACTGTGTTCAATAACTTGTAATCAAATACGTCATGCTCACTAAAATCTGCGGGAGAATCGATTTGTGTTCGATTAATCGAAATAAAATCGATATTATTTATCGTGAATATTTCGATTAGTAAACATCTTATAATATTAAACTCAACATTAAAAACTAAAAATATTATTAAGGAAAATTCATTTTAAATTTTTTTATTTTTTATTAAGAATTGTTTTTAATTTTTTCCTTTGCCAAAATTGTAAAAAAAAATTACATTACTTGATATAGAAATTCTACATCTTGATTTAATACAAAAAGATTGAAATGCATTCGTGCCCACAGACTACGTTTAATAAAAAAATATGTTGTTGATTAAATCTTAAAAACATTTAACTGGCCAGCGATAATGTATATAAAGTTCTTAGTGAATATAAAAAAAATGATTAGTTCATTTATCATATGAATGACGTTTCTGCCCATCGTTATTTTTATTAAAAATATATTTTTATTTTATTTAAATTTACTCCTTTTAAAACACATTCTACGAGCAATTTTTAACTTGTGTTTTATTTTCTTGTTGTTTAACGTTCTACACGTTTGAATGTTTATTGTTATATTCTTAAGTACACTGTCAGATGTAACACTATAACTAAAACAACTGCTAATGACGTCATCATTATCATGATGATCAGAAACCCAATGCAAGGCTTCCCCAAAAGATCATCATAATGACTAGGTCTGCACTGCCCGCGGAAAGCGCGATCACGCAACCTTGACTATGTAAGAAGTAACTTTTTTACGCACTGAAATAATATATCCTGAAATTTTAAACAAATAAATTACTGGCCAGTAATTAGGTAAGCAAAGGTCTTAACGAATTGTGATGTGAATAACTTTTTGGTTCCGTTTTGTATTGTTCGCCCAATTCGTTAGGGCCGTGAAGTCGGCGACCAGCACAGGCGCCAACGCGCCGGCATCGCATCATAAGCGTTCATTACAACTGATGGAACATTGATTTACCGGGTCAAATCTGTTGACATTACCATCAATACTATTTAAGCTACTAAACATTGTGCTTTATAGGTCCTGATTCGTCAAACCATTATTATATAACGCATTTACAATAAATACTTCAATTAATTATAATTGTAAACATAGTTTCGTAATCTATTGAATACAATATATGTATGTATATTCATTAAGAGTATACATAAACTTTACCAGGTACAACGGAACTAGAAAATATATATTACATATTGTTAACATTCGAACAAAATGTTTTAGAACGTATAGATAGCATTCTGATAATAATAAATAAAAAATATTAATAGATCGACGCAGGTCGCTGGTTCCATTCCCAGGATAGGTTCTTATATAATTAACACTTTGTGCATTAATTATATAACAGGCAGCAGCGTTCTTTGCTGACCATAATACATTGCACGCGTTTATGGAGGTGTTCGAACTTGAACTCCTCCGAAACGGCTTGACCGATTTTTACCAAATTTTACATGCGTATTCAGTATGTCTGAGAATCGGCTACTATCTATTTTCCATACCCCTAAGTGATAAGGGTGGTCCACCCCTAAATTTTATTTTTAATTTTTTAGACAAGTTTTTTTGGTTTTTATTTTATTATGATACAGCATACAAAAATACATAAAAACCTAAATTTTCACCCCTCTACGATAAACCCTTATCTTACATTTGTTAATTAAAAACTTTAATTTTTTTTTGCAAAACAACGTTTGCGGGATCAGCTAGTATCCCTATAAAGATATCTTTTGGCGAAGCATACGTCTTCCAATATGCGTCTACAGTCTGAAACTTCCACAACAAAAGTTATGTAAAGTTTAATAATTACCCATTAACTTTTGAAATAAGATTGAGTTACCTAGTTAGAGAGATTTATTGTTATCATTACATATTATAATTAACTATCGTTTACTCTCTGTCCCTACAGACTACTGCCAAGTGTTATTAACGTATCATATTCCGATAGAAAAATAAAACATGATCAATTTATTTTTATTAGGCAACTGGAAATATATGTAAAAACTATAAAGCGTTTAGCTCACAAATAAGCTATACTTTCACCCCGTTAAAGCTGTTGTAAAAGCTGTTATAACCAAGCTACCTATAAACAAGATCATTATAGTAAATCTTAAATGGATACATACGTTAATCATAGCATATCTTTGTTTAAATTAGGAACAACGAAATATTAGAAACGTAACAAAATATAAAACAAATAATAATAAAGTCACAAAAAGTTATAAATTACCTTAAATAAATATGAGTAGCTATGCAATATAATTCAATAAAAAAGTTTACATATTACGTATTTTTTTCTGTGGATCGTGTACGAAGATTTCCTTTGCCTAATTGTGTCAGTGTATTTCATTCAGTATTCTCGTCATTGACTGTCGCTGCAGTACGCTTGCGGGGCACCAACGGGTCGTTTCAATTAAACTATATTACATTGTTACAGCCGACCGAAGTACAGGGTTAATAACGTTGGACCGTCTACACTGATCTTTGGTCTCGAAAAATATTGTTGTACACCTTTCCATCTATTTGTCTGTGTTCCTACTGGCGTCATCTACATATATTAGAGATTTCCACCTATATACTGACTCATCACGATTTTTCTGGAACCATAAAGCTTAGGTTTTTAAAATTTGGCGAAAACATTTATATTACTAAGTAAAGATCAGTTAAGAATGGATTTTATAAAATTCTACCAAAAAAAGTGATTTAGGAGTGCTTTCGTTAAATTCGCGAAGCAGGCAGTGTTCTGTTAGTACCTTATAAAATGAGTATATTGTCAGTCGGCGCGTGCAAATTGAAAATCATTCTCTAACCAATAAACGACGCGCGCTATTTACGACGTAAATTTCTGACTTTCATTCAATATTTCATTTTATTTATTAAATTAAGTTTGAATGAAGTTCTTGCAATTTAAAACAAGAATATGGAATACTGATTTACTATAAGATCCACAACCAACTACGCGCTAAAATGATTTTAATCATTTTAAATTCTAGTAATGTTATCATTATCTAGAGCAGTGGTAGCCTTGAGATAGAAGACTAAGATATGGAATCGTAGGTTTCAGGTTCGATTTCCGGGACACAGTCTTATATAACAGGATTGCCTCTGATCACAAAAAATAAATTCCAGAAGATGAGCAGCATTGTCCTCTACGTAACATAAAACCACACTGCGATCGCCAACCCGTCTCCAAGCAGGGCGATTATGATATATCTCCCCATAGATATCTTTGGGAGGGGCATATACGTTGCAGTGGGGGTGTAGGGGCTGAAATGAAATAGCCTGCATTTAGTATCTTCCGACGATGTGGTCTGTCCACATTGTGGATGGATGTTCTATACGTTTGCTGGTCCGTGGTGTTCACGGCAAACCTTTGCCCCAGGACCCACCAAAATGACTTGCTCTGCGCGCTGTTTGCCCTTCTATTGCTAATGTCAATTAAACTTGCCAATCCGCTGGACTATTTTATGTGTATACTACTTGTAATATATTATAAAACAGATATATTAAAATAGTTATGTATAACATAATAATAATTTGATTAGCTTATTTCTAATTGCCTTTTTTACAAATGGTATGCGGTACGATCTCACGTCGAAACAAATTTCATATTCTCAAGACATATTTATGAAGATACTTTCAGTAATCGACAGCGTTTGATTTTGAACCATGTTAGAAAATTTCGCGAAATCAAAATCCATTTCACTTTTAAAAATTCTGGTTTTAAACTATAAATATATTACAATTTTAAATACTTTCTAAAGATCACATTTAAAATTTATAATTCTGTTTTCTAAAATATATAATTGTCTTTTATGAAACAATGTTAGAATCAATTTAATGTGTATATATGTGAATGTATATGTAAGATCTTATGACGTCGGGGCCCTAATCAAGGAAACACGAATCTAAAACCGATGACGTCATCAATTAAACGTAAAACATTGCAAGCGCTCAATGAGATACAAACAAAATCCGAATCGCAAGCAATGTTCCTTCATACGCAATAAGGTCGATTCCGCGTTCCCCGCACCAATTACATGTTTTATCAAAAGCAGCTGTCAGTTGTTAAGAGCGGCGGAGCAATTAATGCAAGTGAGCGCAATTACCATTGCGTCACCCGTTCCTCGGGGAAGGCGTGGTCCTTATATTAGAATTGATAGTCGCGTAAATGAAAACTTGGGTCGCTCTAGGCCAGGGGTGCTAAGATAATTGGCCATACTTCTCAAAGCAGTAGGGAAAGCACAAAAAATCTTAATATATAATAAGAAATAAAACTTATTATTTATATATGGAAATTAATACAAATATAAAAAATTAAAAAAAATACTCAACTTTGTATTATTGATTTAACAGTAATGAAAAATAAAACCGATCACGAATATAGATGCCATATCTTTTACCACCATTTTGACTCAAATTTTTACCAAACAACGGACCGTAAGCAATTGACTGAATATAATATCTTTAATAAATTCCATAAAAGTATTAATTTTAATACTGAAATTTTGAGGTTAATCACAAATAAAAATGTATTTTTTCGATGGTTATTTAACATGTTACACCATTTTATCAAAACGTGTTAGTATTTGACGATCCAAACCCCAGAATATACTTAAACAACTCTTGCTGCTAAGAAAGTTATTTAATATGTTCATTCGGCACGCTGAACTAGTGCCGAATAATCATAAAAAGGTTTTATAGACTTTTATCGTTCTTTCACAACGCCATCTATGTCAATTTTTTGACAGTAGCGTTCGTATTTAATAAATATCAATTTCAGGGTTAAAATTTTCCTCTCTCTTTACATTGTATCCTTTATTGCTGACGGCCACGACTCTCTTTTTAGATAAATTTTTGTACGATCCTAGGCTATGGGTTGCGGTTTCCAACATCATTTATGGTCTTTTAGTCTTCACACGCAATAGGCTTTCATCGTGGTCTTTTGACGAGGTTTTCTGTCTTTTTAACTTGACCAAAATACTCAAGGCCTTGTAGTAGATAAAAAGATGAGTTACTCCTTGAGATTCGAGATTCTCGTTGTTTTCACCGTCCGGAGGGTGATCAGCTTCACTTCCCCTCTAGTACTGATTATCCATCACATCTTTGGTCATTACATTTAAACATCATAAAGGTCTCGGTCTTCAGCTGTTTGATAATTCTATCCTGCCATAATCTCTTTTGCAAAATATCTTTATAAATCTAAAAATAATAAAAATATGTTTTTTTACTAAAGAACCATCGCAACTGGCGTGTTTCTATTATATGTAGTGCCGTGTTGGCTGGCCGAAGCGATGTTTACAGAGGCCCGATTGAAGCAATTTTAATTAGCTGTGAGGCCTTGAAGTTCACTTAGTTTGTCTCGAACACTCTTATATAATTATTTAACTTTGCAGTTTCAATTTAAAATACAGATTCTTTTTACTTTTATTCTTACTGAGTGATTCTTGTCACTGAATCATTATCTATTTCACACTACTGCGACACACATCAATTATTATATTTTTTCACATTCTGTTTAAATGTAACTATTTTTTTCAGTTCTTTTTTTGTAATCGTTATGTACATATGTGTGTTTGTGGTGTAAAATAAATATTTATATTTTTTAAAAACTTTTTATAAATTTACTCCATAACGCAGAACTTAAGTTACTGTTTAAATTTCTATTATTAATTGTATATGCTTTAAACAGTTCATAAAACAAAAATAGAATTTTAAAAGACACAGATGTACCGTGTTTTTTCAAAAGATATCAATTTTATTCTTTTCTTAATATTATATAGAAACATGCAAGATGTTTATATGATAGTTATGGTATATTTACTAATCTTACGAAATACAAAACCCATCAAAGCTTAGATCTCAATTTAAATGAAAAATTGTCGCCAGTATGTTATTACTGTTTCATCTTAAGATATTTTTACACTATTATTGTTAACCAGGCAATGGCAATCGATTAAGTCGGGATTCGGCCCTCTCGGGCGCTCTTAATTCTTAATATTAAATGTGTATTGAGTGACAGCCGAAGCTGAGGTCTCTTCTGGAGGTCCGTGTTTGGCAGCCTCATAGTCGAGGTTTAGGCTAAAGCATACAGAAAATATTCCGAACGACAAGGTCACGGCAAAGCGATACGGTCAGCGCAAGATAAATTATCGCGATGACCGTTGGGAGAAGCCTATACCTGGCTGTGGTCGTGTATCTGTGCCCTAATACTTAATTAATAATTAGTGCTAATACATACATCTCATTTCACAGAAATATAGAGCCATAACATGTTATTTGTTACGATCATAACAATAGTTTTCTCATAAGACAGAAGCCATCTTCGTGAGTACGTGACCCAAGCCGTGTTGTAGTAATTATGAGATATAACGCACTCCGCCAATGATCCGAGCGACATCTGCCCGGGAACCTAATGACCCTTTTGTTTACCGCGTCATTTCTTCCTTCTGTGTGACAATAAAAAATATTAATGTCACTTTGTGTACAGTGTCGGCGACTGTACCGAGGGGATGCTAATCGCATTAAGACGGTCTGCGGACGTTCACGGGCTATTATGTTTATACGTTTTTATTTCGGGTACTGGCGCGTTGGAAAGGATTACTGCGGCAGTCTTTCTTGGTTTCCGTTTATTCATTTATAGAGAAAAGGGTAACACGTCAAATTTTAATCTTTTGTATGGGTAGATATCTTTTGCTTTCTTTAAAACCGCCATATAGGATATTAATGCATTTGAAAAGCATAATAGGCGATAAAATATTAGGTTATAATCATAAATGTTTAAAAGAGATTTACAATCATTTTTATTTTTTAAGACTATATACATATTAATAATTTATACTGGTGGAAGGCAAGATTTGTCTGATTAAATCAAAAATTTTGAAGTCGTTGGAAGTTTCTGGATGCGGCCAGAAAAAGACAGGTCATCCTGGCGATCTTTGGAGGAACCCTGTGCCTTGCAGTGGACGTCTAAAGCCTGACACGGTGATGATTACTATTCATTACAATTATAATTAAATTTGGTATCACTGGTATATCATTTTCGTGATGAGAACATTTGCAGGAGAACCCAATTTGATAAAGTAAAGAACTAAAATCAAACTGAACTATTTATAATGACTTACTTTAATTTAAAACAGACAGCGACCAAGGTTCCTAACGCGCAATGATTTAAAAAGATTACGAGATAAAATAAGAAAAGAGTAACTTTGTTTTCAAAAAGAGCGAAGAGCGTTTGATACAGTTTTAAATGTTAACAAATTTATGTTAAGCATACAATACTGCGATAATATATTCATTGACGTGTTTATTACAAAAACGGAATATGTAGGCAATGGAATCGGAACATTAAATAATTATCACGTCTTCATAGCCTCGTTATATTATTTGTGTGCTAGCTTATATAGCAAACGTTTTGCATCAATTTGTATACACGGCTTAATAACATCATCAAATATACGTAAACAAAAGATATCAAAACGAAAAACAGTTTAAAGGAATTAAATGTAGCGAAAATATTTATTGCTCCACCGAATAATAAATATTGTTTTATTTTTTCTTTCCTAATGGGAAACGATACAAACCATTATCTTTCCTGAAATTTATTGTCAGATTTATCTATAAACGTGGTAAATGTTATAAGCTATTTTTTTCAAATGGAACTCTGTTCTATTAAGCGAAACGAAGTTTCTCGGGCTAAGCCGCGGAAGCCGCTCGGGATAAGCTATATACAAATAAACAGCTAGAGATATAGTTATATACCTACTAAAAACCTAACAAAATACAATTAAAATAAAGAACTTTTTTGTAGTTTTTTTTTTATTTAGAAAGGTATTTACAGACTCTTCTACCATTAAAGCATTGATTCCAATAGGACCGGTACGAATCGGCCTGCATCTAGCGTCTTGCTCAACAAGGACGTCTGTCAATCCGTGGTCGCCACTCCGACCAGTGTGTAACATTATAATCTAACGATATTCATTTTCTTTTTGCAGATGCCTGCGGCTTGTCAGACGTACCGCACATAGAAAGTTTACAAGAGAAATCGCAGTGCGCGCTGGAGGAATACTGCAGGAGCCAGTACCCTAACCAACCTACGAGGTTTGGGAAGCTACTGCTCCGGTTGCCTTCGCTGCGGACTGTTAGCTCGCAAGTGATCGAGCAGCTGTTCTTCGTGCGGCTGGTTGGCAAGACGCCCATCGAGACTCTAATAAGGGATATGTTACTATCGGGGAGCTCCTTCTCGTGGCCGTACATGGCGACCATGTGACATACGATGTGGAGACAGCTGGCAGCGGCGTGATCCGCGCCTTACGGCTTCCCGCCGTATCTGCCGAGCCAGCGGTTCGACCCCTTCCAGAGGTACCAGCGTGACGCTCCAGAGGACACTGTGACGTCACCCAGCGAGTTCCCCGAAGCGGAGCAGACCTCGGAGGAGTTCTACAGGAGCAGAGACGGCGAGAGAGCCGACCCGTGCACCTTCGACCCGATATCCGCGTTCTACGCGCCGAAGCCCAACGAGTCGGACGCGTTCGAGGCGTCCACGGACTCTAAAAGCCAGAAGACTTCGATGATGATTGACAGCCTGTTGAACCTCAGGAGTCAGGACTCCTGTTCCTTGCCGGACATTAAGTGAACCTAGTTCAGTGGGTCAGTAGTGTTTATTAGTTCATTTTGTTCCTCTGTAAAAAATAAATAGATTAGTTATAATATTTAATAATGTAAATAAAATGTTTTATTATTGTAAATTTACCTAAGTACCTAATGTATAATAATTGTGATAGGGCACAAGAGATGTTTCTATAAGAGGGCGAACGCTTGACTCTACAACACGTTCCCTTCTCCTGATTCGAGGTACAGTAAACGATGTTCCCGGCCTAGTTAGGTCGCGGTGATGTTTTTAGCTCGAAACAAATTTGTTATAACAATAATACACAACGGTCGTGCAATCTTGGTGTGCAGTTATGTATATTTTAGGTATAATGGTGATTTTCGAAGTTTTTAAAACCAATTTTTTTGTACGAAAAATTTAAGAAAACTGAATAGAAAATCTATGTTAATAATTAAAATACGTTTAGTGTGAATTAAGACAGGGTTAGAGACGAATTCTCGATATTCGTTTTTAATTTTAATATGACAACATTACGAAATTTGTTTCTAATTTTAAATGGTAAAAATGTTTTGACATTAAATTGCAAATGTATTTGTTTTAAATTCACACTGGATGTATTTTGCTTTTTTTATTACCATAGAATCCATCGCCAATTTTTGTTTGAAGGTGCTCTGTAAGTTTTTTAAAATTTAATATATTTTTTTGTTTATCATTGTTTTAGACTTATGTACAAATTTTATAATTCCGTGCAAGCATTTAGAATTTTTTTTTTTTCAATTCTTTAGATACTTTTATATTTTTATATTATTATAATACAACAAAAATAAAATGAATTTTAATTTTTAAAAGCTATTGTTTTAGGTGTGTCGTGTAAATTTAATTTTGCGAAATTATGTATTGTTTTAGATGAAATGTGGAGGTGATGTTTTTGATGGTTACTATTTATAACTACATTTGTCAATTTGATTATCAAAAATATCTAAATTATATCTAAACTGTGAAAGAAAATAAATAGCATTATGATTAACAAAATAAACATTTGTTAAATTTAAAAAATCTTGGTGAAATACAGTCTTAGTGTAATTTAAAAAAAATGCATTTTAAATGTCAATTTCAAAATACGAACATCGACTTTTTAATAAAAGCTACCCGGCACTAAGAATAGTAACCATCAGAAGTTTATATAAAACCTCCTTATCAATTTATTGTCACAAAATAAAACTTCTCCTGCCAAATCTATAGAAGCAATGTATTTATTTGCAATAATTGTACAGTGATGGGTGTAATTATAGAGTGGGTGTGTACGATAAGGGACTGCGCTGTTGTATGATGACGCGTAAACTTGAACAATAAAAAAGTCTCTTTGAATAAAATTATTTTTTTTTTTCATCCTTAAAATTAAACGTAAATGAAACTATATTTCCTCTGGAATTGGTGTAGCTGAATAAATAGCAGCCCTCTTGTCCAATGTATATTACGAAGGAGAGATGGTTTGACAATTCACATTGACAAATTTACATATTTAAACTTTAATAAGACGACAGATTTAAATTCGGACTAATGCAAAATTTTTATGCGAATTATATGATCACAACTAGATAAAGAAAAATATTGCTTGGAAATTTATATATAACATTAATCAGGCGTAGTTGTATTATCACAAAGCAATGTATTAACAGCAAAAATATTCATCATCATTATTTCTGATGTTCACTGTTGGACATAGGCTTCTCAATAGATTTCCTAAACCAATTGGAAACAGCCTGCATCTAGTGTCTTCAAATGTCATTAAAAAACTCGCCTGCTAACTTATGTTGCGCTTGCCGATTTATGGTCTTCACTTCAGCACCTGTTGAACCCAGTAGCCACATGAACCGATCGCCATGTGGTCTATCCATTGCTGATACGTTACAAAAAAATATATTACACTTGTAGTCAACACTTGACGATGTATTCAATCCAGATTTCGACTATCATTTACTTAGAACTATTAATGACAGTAACAATAATATTGCAATCAAACATTATAACTTGTCATGGTTTGTCTTGTCTCTGCTAGCTGATTTCTGCCAAGCGGCACTGCGCTAATTTTGCAATTTTAACATGTAACAAAACCAAATGATAATTCAATTATTGATATAACAATTGTTTTAATAAAGTCATGTCAAATTAGGCTCTATTTAACTTGTGAAAGCTAAAGTGGATGACTTTGCAAAAGGCGTATTAGGCCTTTACGATATCGCAAGCTCACAATCGATCAACAGTCCACACTGTACTTGGGATTTATCCAAGACATCAGAAGTGAAAAGATTCGTAGATAAGAAAAGTAAATGGCATAACCCAAAGAATTGGTAAATTAAAGTAAGAGCAGGCAGGCTACGTAGCACGTAGAACAGCTACCGAAGCCTTAACGTCCTAGAGTTGAGACCACATAGGAGCAAGTGTAACATGGAATGTTACCCACAATATCGACAGACAACCTTGTTGAAGATGATGGGTTTGATGATATGTATATAGTTTCTGATAGAAATGCTTCTCAAGATTACTTGATATTAAATAAACATGTGTTGACGCTATCGAAACGTGTAATTTGAACGCAAACCTGTTATTATACAGTGTTATAACTGGTGCATGTTGTGTTGTTCCCACGTGTTGTGAAGACGAATCTCAGTTCGCGTGTGAAGTGTTACTATCCGCACGCTATGTCGCCGCTCCCACGCGCCTCCGTGTGTCCCAAATTTTATTAGACTAACACTGATATAGAATATTATTACACTAGAACCTGTTTTTGTGCGGTTAATAGGTACAGCACAAAAATCGCAAAAGTCTTTTGTCGTCATCAGCCGATGGACTCACACTTCAAGGCACAGGTCTCCACCAAATATCGACATGATGACCGGTCTTACACTGCTCGCATTTAGTAACTTCCAGCGACTTTATCTAGGTATTCGTCCACCTAGTGGAGATCGTATACCGACTCGCAAAAGACAATGAATAGACTAAAGAAAATAGTTTCCTCAACACAGTTAAAAATTTTGAATACGGTGAGTAGGGACAGCACAAAAATGTCTCACAATAAAATAGAAAATAACTTATAACCTTACAAAATAACTAAGGATAGATCAAACTTATAACCGTTATCCTGCTTAATCTAACAATACGCAAACTTTCTTGTGACAATCTGGTTTAAAACGCTTTCGTCAATTGGTTCAGAGTTGACTTTTTATAGTTGACCAGTTTTTGCGACCACAGTTGTTTCATTAGACGCTTGTATATGTCCAGGAAGTATATGTAAGATCACATGTACTAACAAATTAATGTTATTGATAACTTTGTTAATTTTTTGCAATTTGTGATATGAAATTTTTATAAAACCGCAAAAAATAGCACAAATAAAAAAACAAATTTGAGTCATATTACTTTTAGGTGGTAAAATTGTGCAGTGTTTATGAAATGAATAGGCATAAGAGCTCCGGAAAGAGGATCTCGACTACGGCTGTCACTCGTATTGCGTTTACCGCTGTCTTTTAATTGTGGCTTGAATGATCTCTGTTATTACATTGGGAGAACTTCTATAAATTCCATTATACCAATCTGGAAATTGAAGTTTCATTCAACATTACAAAAATATTTCCTACAGATATTGTAACAATAAAAACACATCCCATCATTTTATGGAAATGTATAAAATTGGCTGAAGTTATGAAGCAACTTCATCGCTCTTTGGTATTTCATACTGTTGCTGTCTTCATTCCTATCATTATTACAAACATGAAACTAAAACATAAAGTATACGGGATGATTGGTTATTATTATCTTTAAAGTCGTGAAAATGTATCTCATTGGTCATCAAAAACTTTTAAAGCTTTTACAGCTTATTCAAATCATCTCTGAAATATGTTACATTAATTATTTTTTTGCTATGGGAATGCTTTTTCTTATTATGTTGTAATTACGATATTTTTAATTTCAGAGACCATCGATTTTTGTATAGGGTGTGAAATATAAATTGACAGCAAATGAGCTGCACATTCACAACAAATCTCTTACATTTATAACCATCCTGTATATAGACAAATACGCATACTATAAAGATCTGCATTGATAAAACCTCTAAATTGTTCCAATTATGAGTTTGTGAACACAAATGCTACTGTAATTGTCGACTTATAGGTTAAGTATCAAAAAAATTTAATTGAAACTATTTTTTCCGTAAAAACTGTAGTTTTGAAATATTACAAAATATGCAGCAAGTATTATCAAAAGATTTTCTTATGTATCATTATCACCATTATCAAAATTTTTATTTCATTAATCAATGCACTGTGCTAATTGCTAATAAAAATCCAATAGCTTTTCTAATGGACATAAAAATCAAGGTACTTAGTATGCAATTGTGAAATTAAACTGTCATTAAATACAGTATATTCATTGCGACACTTCATAAAACGCGGATAGGACCTTCATAAGTTACATCATTTGTACAAACTGCAGGATACAAATGGCGTAACACTTTAGTGTAGTATTTATACTTTGGACTTTTTGATTCTATACAGAATACAGAAGAACATGGCGATGGAAAATTTATAGTGTCAAATCTTTCTTCAATCTTTTAGATCCTTTGTCTAACGCCGTAGGATCATTGTTTCCGCAAATATGTCAATATATATTTTGACGTAGAAATTTAAGTTAGGTAAAGGGCGGTAGGCGTGGCAGAGGTCGCCCAATGAGGTCGGAGGTCGTGAACCCCGACCCCGCGGGCTGCTCACGTACAGAGGTGAGCTGGCTCCTCCGCAAACGACACCATTGATCCGCGCCTAAAGTTTACCGCCCCTGCCTTGCGCTGTTCGAAAACCAATGTTACACGCAACCATATAATTAACTGAATAACTAACAAAGAAAACATCGTTCATAATAAAACTGAAACATTCACAATTAACAATGTTCTTTGTAGCTTATCTTGAGTTTTATTTACAACCAGTATTTGTCGAGTTTGATCGTAGATATCTATTCAATAGAGGAACGAAAGTAACTATAACAGGTCATCGGATTGGCAAGTTGAAGTATCAGTGGGAAGGTCACGTAGCTCACAGAACATACGGTTCTGGACTTGTTTTTTTTTTAAAGTCGTCGGAAGACACAGGATAACAGCCATTAACCTCATGTCACGCAAACAAACGCCGAGTAATCTCCTCATTACACAAAATGTTTCAAAATAGGTGAACAGCAGTTAAAGAGGCTAGTAGAAATAGCACACCGCCACACTTTCTTGCAATATGCAAAAAAAAAACAAAGGAGATTATAAAAATAAATAAAAATTAGTAGCGTGCAAAGAGTTAAACAGGTATAAAAATAACTGTGATATTGAAGGAATAAAAATTCAAAAATTTGAATAGTTAATTGAATTGCTTTTAAAGGAAAATCAAGTGGGAATTGTAAAAGAAAATGCAAAGGATTTAAGAAACATGTAACGTAGTAAAAAATGTGGCAAAAGATGGAAGGCGACGGATAGAAGGTATGACAATAAAAGCAATGAGAATGAAAGAAAATGAAGTAAGAAAGAAGATAGATTGCCAGATATTGTGACGGACGAAAGAATAAAAAAAATATACTCAAAAACTTAGTCAAATCAAAGTCCCTGACCCAAAAAATGAAAGGAAAGAAAGGTCTCCAAGAAGGGTCATATACAAAAAAAGTGATCATTGTGCGCAAGGCCGATGGCCGCTGATGTCTTAAGGTTACGTATCAGCAAACACAGCGCAGGGCCTAAGTGGAGTTAATGAACAATCAATAAAAGTAAACAAAATACAATGAGAGTTTAATGTAATATTGTGAGATATGTGGCGAACGGCATGTAGATATAAGTCTGGAGTGAGAGATAATGTGAAGAATGAAAAAAAAAGCAGAAAATGTGAAGGAGAAAGAAGAGAATTAAAAAATTGCCATGCAGTGGGTGTCCATCGGCGAACACGGTGATGATGATTAAACGTAATCAGAACTGTGTCAACTCAAACCTGATGAAGCGGCAAATACGAATGTCCAAATATTACAATAATTGTAGCTATACGTCTACTTAAATCATGCAATAAGCTGGTGACAAGTAAGAGGTGGGAGATGCAATGGGCACTTTCTTTAATGGGAGTGCAAGCCGCGGCTGCATTAATGGCCACAATTTAAGGAACTTTTCCCGTGCGGCACGAGATCTGAGCGATAAAACGGACGCACAAACGGTATCTAGTAAACGACCATGCTCGTACCGTAGCAGAGCTCGTAGAACAGTGAAACGAATGGAGTCGATAGACATATTATTTTAATTTATATATTTGTACCTTCTGCAATTATAGTGAAATTATAAATCAATGCTGTCACTTAGACTAACCACACACTTTAACAAATAATTGATTAGTCTTTAAAATTGGCAAAATTATTTTCTTAGAGCTTTCTTCAACCGGTCAATATGAACGCGACTTTCTAATTTACAATGCTTATATTTATACTATGATCTTATTATTCAAACGTTATTGCTAACTTGACCAGTCACTTGTTTTAGTATTTTGTTAAAATTTGTTTAAATTTAAAGTTTGTTTGAATTTTATTTGATGAAAGTCATGTCTAACAGAAGATATACTTATTATGTAATCTATATAAATTGTTTTGTCAAAACCACCATTGAAGATGAAGTATCAATAAGGAGCAAGTAGCATGTCATGGAAAAAATTTAATTCACGATATTTGCATGACTTGTAAGTGTTAATTTAGTTTAAATTAATTATTGTATGAAATTATTATTATACCTTTTAATAATTAATTTTTAATTAACAATGATAACTCCATATATTTCTGTAGGCTGGAGCACCGACTAATCGCGCGGGTGGTCATGCTTGATTGTGATTGACAGTCGCACGTCAAAGCGCCACGTATATACCCGCCGAACTCTTTTATTCCTCCCAACACCTTATCCATTACTCTTTCATAAGGTCTTCAAATTCACCACTTTAATTATTATGCAGCAATGAACGTGCTGTGATAGGGATAGTCGTGGTTCACGGTGTTGTGGTGAATGGTTCGCTAACTAGAGTTGGGTGTCCCGAAGATTCCTCGTTGCGGCCTGGGCCTTCTTAGACGTGTCGGCGGTGATGGGGTAATGTATGGAGCGCTTGACAGCTACGAGTGAGAATAAATGTTGCGTTGTATGAAAAGATTTTGATGGCCCCTATCTGCTTTGATCATAATTCTCAACATTTTACTATTTGTTCATGTTTTTTTATTACATTTAAGGGCTAGTACACATGCTTGATATAACAATAAAAACTACGAGCGGTGACATTAAAAGTTTTTGGAATACTAAAATTTGAAATGAGTATCAATTTATAGATGATTTTCAAAATAGACTCCTAGACGATCTATACATCGTCCCTACAGGAACTCGAACTTTGTAAGAAGAACACAAACACTTTTTTGATATATTATTATAAGATTATTTAATAACCGTATCTTGCAGTGTTAATTAAGGAGTTGCAAGTATAGAGAGGGAGGAAGGAGAAGTGTTAGACATAAAAAGAAAACAGTGCAGTTAAAGCACGTAAATTTCTACTCACGCCAATGAGTAACTTAAGGTCTAATATAAAAAAATAAAACATAACATTAGATAAAAATATTAAAAGACGAGATAGTTGAATCAAAAACATAAAAACTAGAGACAACAAAACACGTAACAGGGCCGTACCAAAGTTCCATAGCAGCCGTTAAAAGCTGGTGGTGTTTCAGTCCGGCCCTGTTAACAGTGCCAATAGTTTTCCCGGCGAATAAAATAGATAAAAAAGCAAGTCCCTTGACAGGCTCGCTGGCGGTGGACAATTTATCTAAAAGTATCGCCCGCTCCGCACATTGTTTTAACGCCTGCCACTGAAATACCGACCCTAATGAAATTTATGACCTCCTGCTATACACGAGAGCTGTTGTTCAAGACAAATCCGAAGACAAATTCATAAAACAATATTTTGTTTTTCTACAAATATTTATCTAAGCTACTTACTACTTTTGATCTTGAATTATATAGAAAATAATGTAAACTTATATGGAAAATATTGAAAACTTTTTAATTTCATATTTAAAATAGATTCAGGCGTTGCTTTGCGGAAGTCCATCCTAAGTAAGAAAAGGACTATTATATATCTACTTCCGCTATGTAGCATGTATGTGTATGTAGCTATATATTAGTCCTTTTCTTAATTTTTAATTTCAGATTACTTAAACATTGGATTTTTGAATAAGTAATAATTAAGTTTGAAAATTTAAAAACTGCACAAATACTTGTAGTATATTATATTTTTATTCTGTACTAAATCATACAGGAATGAATGTGGTCAATAAAATATAAGACATTATAAACCATCATCATCGTCACTCCAATCGATGGACATCCACTTGTAAACAAAGATACACTCTCATATATTTGTAATTGGATTCATAAATAATAATCTTAAATTGTTAATAGATAATGTGAGGTTATAGAACAGAACTTTGACATAGTAATAGCGTGTGCGTCTTTCGACGTCAATACGACGTAAAAAAACCCAAGTGGCGGCCGATACTTCAGTTACCTATACATTTCACGGCAATGTCACCTCACCCACTTGTCTTGTCCACTAAGCACGTCATTTGACGCACTTTTGTCCTTCAAATTAAACTGAAACTATCACTATTTTGTTTCACTTTTGCCACAGACTATTTGTTTCAAATGATATAGAGCGCCGAATATCCTTAATAGGAATTTAAAAATCGAATAGTTTGTTTTTCTGTTATTTTAAATATAAATCCAAATCATAAGTTCCATCTCAACTATTAAAAATAATTTTACAAAAATGTTTTAATGTTTGCTTTAACCTAACACGCATAATTTTTTTTTTAATTTTTTTTCAAAGTGCACTATAGGAAATAAAGTACACTCTTCCATACATAGAAGACAACACAACACACATTTACAAACATAGAAAAAATAAACATTTCACATTTGTGAACGGCTTTCATTTCTATCAATTATGTTAATCATCAATTCAATTTTTGTGTTTAAAATTGAGTTTTTATAATAGACAATATATGAAGCAAATTACTTGATATTACGAGAATCTTACGATAGTTGAATACGGATAACTATAAATATCATTATTTCGAAGATATCTATTTTTATACTTTATTTGTGTTTAACCAGTGGTTGCAACGCAGATACATTAAAGTTTTAATTTCCATTTAAATCTGTAAGTATAAAAGAATATTATGCATTATACGTTTAATGATGGCACATAAATCTTTACACAGTAGTACAAAAATTAAATCAGACAATTATGCGCTTTATATACCATAGAACACTAAGTTAATATCCCAAAAATAACAATGAGTCAACTTAAAGCATCGAACTGTCAACCTAAGAAAAAATAAAAACGCTGTCACAAAACATCTGTCAAAAGTGCGTACTTTTCGTGAATTTCAAAATCTGAATGAAATTGCACCAATTTACATAGTCATAAATACATTTTGCTGCCTCCACGCCGGCGTCCGTGGGGTGAAAAGTCACCCCGGAGGGATTTTTTTATTCCCCCTTGAAGATAAGACATGTCCCGACTTGACAGATGTCACGAGGAAGTACCACGAGCGTAAGACAAGTGAACGCACCCGAACGCGACTCGTTTCTCTACACTTTTCTGTTGGACAATAAAAAAGTTCAAGGCTTATTGTGCTGTCAAAATATCAGAATGACGTCGACGAAAATTTTTAGAGTTATCTACATAATTATACACAGGCTTGTTTTAAATTATCACAGAAAAAACAACCCACTCATTTTTTTAAAAAAAGATTTCTTGGAAAATAATTAAATGTATCATTTTAAAACTATTCTACTTTAGAAATGTATATTAAACATTTATTGTATTAGCGTTAATTGAGTTATGTGATTTTGCGTACTTTTTTACTTCGAATATTAGCAAAAATTTGTTTTCTAGGTTTAAATTGCTGAAAGTGACATTGGAAGATTCGGATTCGAGTGTGTAAGGTACAGACGGTGCTAAGCCAAAAACATACCTAGGTACCGAAACTAGAGATCCGCTCGGGGACCCTCGGCTCGGCCCACTATGTACTACTATTTCATCAGCTTGGGAGGCCGCTGTAGTCTTAACTAGCTTCAGCAATCGCTCCATGGAGTAACTAGGCTCTAAAATCTCTTCAGGGAAACCTCTGCTTGTCATTGCCATCAACAACACCAGTTTAATATTAAGACTTAAGGACACCCAACACGCTAACATCACTACCACTTTAGAAAGCTTAAACGCTGGGAAAAAAGGTAACAAAGGATATTTCGAAAACGCTTATCTAGAGCTAATCGAGGGCTCGCAATCACTGCGATACTGGAACCGTCCCTAGTTCTAACGATGTCGATTGGTTTTCAAAAGGCTGCTGTAGCACAATTTACTTTCAACAGCCTAAAAACTGTTCATAATTTCAAAAAGTTGTGTTAAACATTCGTCAATTAGTTCCCTAAGTATTTCTTATTTCACCATAATAAGTTAAAATAAATAAAAAAATTCAAAGACGGTTAACTTTATATGTCAAATATTTTAAAATTTGATCAACCCGTAATTAGTATTATCATTAAAAATATAAACACCAATCTCCAAGACGAGCAACAAACGTATTCTATAAAATTTACTAAATGGATCATTTCACACATGGGGGAGTAAATTTCCTGTAACATCACAAGGATACACCAAACATGCCTACTCCTCATATCATTAATTAAACCAAAACCTTCACACACAAAGACGATCCCACAACCCGCTACCAGATCGGAATTCCCATATTTTTACAATCAAAAAACTTTTGACAGGCGAACGTCTTTTGGAGCGAATGATAAATGAATTGAGACGGCCGGATCGTCCTGTGTGCTAAGAAAACAAACAAAACCGTATCGCTAATGATATTTCTAATGGTGCAGAATAATTGTCGTCCACCATTAACGATGTATAATACCGTTAAACGGTCCCTTCTGCTTTAGAATGACCTGTTTGCGGAACCCTAAACGGCCAGTTGCACAAATAATCTGTCACTACATCATTAATTACATTCCGTATTCTATCCATTCTCACATGGCTTGCACACAATTTGATACTATGTCTTAAGTGTGAAACGTGATCTTTCAACCCTCATTGGTCAGTTCAGTCATTCAACAAGCCACGCAGAAATGCTTGGGATTTCTTTAGATGATCAAATTAAGAATAATAAGGTTGGCATGTTATCAAAGGAGGGACAATCGACCCTGTTAATGTCAAAAGTCGCTAAATGGAAGCCGCTTCTCATCTTTAAATTCTATGTGAAAAGCATGTATCACAAAGTTTCCAAACGTTAAATTAAAACATAGTCAAAGGGCAAATTATAGAAGCTAAAAACCGAAACCAATGACCTAAACTTCTCTCTAAGAAGAAGCTATTATTCTTTTATTTTTATTATTACCCACATAGAATCATCAACAGCGTACGTTGTAAGAATTAGGAAAAGCTCAATTCAATAGGAACTATAATTAGGTTGAATTTCCTTGTAACTAATTACTTCAGCTTAAATATACGAGGAGAACCCTGTTCTGGGAAGAACCTACAACAAACTCAAGCGAATTTTTTGTGGTAACTTTTACAACATTCTTTATACGCTAATAGAGCAAGTGACGCCCAAGCTTAATAATCATTTAAAAATACTTCACGCCGAAGTTTTTATGAAATAAACTTCTTAAATTCATTACACGGTAGCTCGGATATATTACATAGGAAGCTATTTACGGCTTATTGCCGCGAATATCATTGAGAAAATGGTTTAAGGGAGTCAATATTTTTAGACCTTCGATATATTTATGATAATATTTTGTACGTTTACAATAAATTTAAAAGGTAGCTGTGCCAAAGTTTCGACTGTAAAAAGTGTCTAATTCATTTGTAATAATCGAGATTACATTTTTTTTAATCAAATACCGCAAAATAATCTGCTTGAATTTTGTAAATGGTAAGAGCATATTAAAATTAATTAACAAAAAAAGTTTATTATTTAATAAAATAATAATGAAATTATTCAAGGGCAGGCATTGATGTCGCTTGATTATTTTGATTTCATTTAGGAAATATCTGATAAACTGTATATGTATAAATCTTTGTTGAACTTTATTAAAAGACGTGTTATTGTGGAGTTTCTTCCTGCTTCTTCTCCACAACTATATATATAATAAAATAGAATAAAAATAATAATAAGTTGACGATCATTAAGATTTCTGTAAAAAGTTCCAAAGCCGAATAAATGTATAAATTTCATTTTTATCTTCTTAATACACATTTTATTTTTTACGCTTGCATTCCAAAAATATTTTATAAGCAAATCTTATGTTTAAGAGTAAAGTAAAAATTGCAAACGCTGTCAGTGTTCCGAAACAAGTCACATATGTTAAAAGCCTTAAATTCTTACAAAGCTATTACTTCAAGCTGTTTAAGCAAATTTATTGCCGCATCGCATTCCACTGCCGGTTTCATTGTAACCATTTATAATAGAGGGAACCAAAACGGAAATGTACGCAGAGGTAACGGCGAGATTAAAGTGCAAAGGACCACGTGCAAGATATTCCTGTCGCTCATACTGAGGAGAGGAACGAAAGTTGTCATCAAATACGCATCGCCTGAGGGCGGGAATCAGTTTTAAAAGCCATTAGAGAGGGCCGCCGGGGCGGGAGGGTGGTGTAATTAGAGTGCGTTAATATTTAACAAGTGCGGTGGAGATTAACGTCGCCCTGGCCCATCTGCGCCCGGGCACCTCCTGTGACTCCACGACTTTAAAAAAGCCACTTTGCGGCGCATCGTCAAAAATTAATTACGTCATGTCCCTGGCTTTGCGAAAAAGTGATTTTCGGACCACTTAATGCCTTTGTAATAACGAAACTCTCTCGTTTTATGTAGACCGGTTTCTTTCACTTTTTATTTGTACACAAATCATATACAAATCAAAAATGTTCTGAAATACACATGTATTTGCCTATAGGTAGAAATTAGGAGATCAATAGACGAACGAAAGTGACTAACATAGTCCATTGATTGGCAATTGAAGTGGTATTGGTAGACCAAGTGGTCCGCACCAATCCTATTAGAAGTCTTATTTAGAGGCATTGGCCAGTTCAGCGGTGAACGTCTTTGAGCTCAGCTGTCTTACCACAAAAAGTAAATTCATCTAGACAGCAATTTGATGGACATATTTACTATAATGTGATATGACATATTTACTATGATGTGTGTGAAATACATGTTTTACTCTTGTAGTACTTTAAATGTTAATAAAAGCATAAATAAGTATGAGGACATAAGACAACCCTTCATAATTAATTTTCACATGAAACGAAGGTTCGGATGGAAGTGAAAACACGGGCGTGCGAATCTCTTGAGTAATCCTTTCGGAGCCATTCCGTGCAATTAGAATTAGCCGAAGACGAGGCGTCCGCATGGCTAATGGCGGATGCATTATTGAAGCACCGCGGGCAAGGGTTGGGACAGATTAACCCATTACACATTTATATGTAGAACACTTTTATATTTAAATAGCACAACTCATTTTTACTGAACTACACATACAGTAGTAGTACAGTAAACCTCATTTTTACTGAACTACTCATTTTTGAACTGTAAATCACATTTTTACTGAAACATGCAGTTTTGTTGTATTGTTTCTGAAGATGTTAATGCTGTTAGCCCTAAGGCTTTTACAGCTTCATCGGTACTGACTTCACGGAGCGGAAGGGTCCGTGAACTTGATTTAAAAATTAAAAGCTAGTGGGGCGCCTACCAGTTGCACGTTGTTAAGGCTCTTCGCGGTAGAACTTTGACGTGGACCAAAGGCAAGCCGAAGAGGGATCCGGATCCAACCACAGTCTGCCCACACTATTTGCGGTTAGGGAGCGGGCGGCCGCAAACTAAAAACGGGTGTTGTGGCGTGGTGGGTGTTTTTTTGTTCTGTTGTGTAAAACGCGACGACCTGTGTAGTATTGCATAGTTGTGTAGGTGCAGTGAATGTTGTTAGAGTTTTGTTGAACTATACATCTTTGCATCGCTAGATGCAAACAAAGCAAGAGCAGTCATCAAGGCGATCCTTGAGGTCCTATGCTTTTTAGTGAACCTTAATAGCTGATTTGGCGATGACGATGGTGAATAGCACATCTATGTGTTACTGAACTACACATTTTAAACTACAAAGTTGATTTTTATTTAACTACAGTTTTTTTATTTGTACTATAATAGTGGTACTCGGTTTTTTTGTTTTGATAATCAACACTGGTTTAAACTGCACAGGTCTTTTTTACTTAACTGCACAGTTTTGAACATCACATCTGCATTTTATTGAACTAGACGTCTCTCAACAGCTCAGCTTTGTATTTTCTACATTTCTTGTTTTGGATCTGCAAAGCTTTATTTTACTGAATTTTACACAAGCTTCGACTGCGAAAGTTATTTCTCTCTAAATACGATAAACCTTTGTAAAAATTTCAACTTTAATTACAATGCTTGACATTGTTTAACAACATTAAGTTACATTTTTTTCTGAAAATACACAAAGTCATATGAAATGAAAAATAACTCGAAACGAAAGAATTGTACAAAAAGATCATTCAAAAGATTAATTTATATAATAAAAGTGTTAAAATTAACTTATTCTCATAAATATTTATTAGTAAAGTTATAATGCAGAGTCATACGCTAAAGCTATCAATAATATTTTTAATAAATGTCCAGTTTTTAAAAGTAATCACCTCAAATATATATATAGTAGTTTTCTTACTGTTGAAACTAAAATTAATTAAAGATATGATTTTTTTTAAAAAATACCTTTAACAGAATAGCTTAAATAATAAAAGTAATGACATGAAATTTTGTTTATAAATATTAAAGGGAAGTTTAAAATAAGAGAAGTTATCCATGATCTCTCTCTTAATCATTTTTTTGTAAAACATTTTTCATCTTTTTATTTCTAATGTATTGTATTGTACGATAAAATAAATACAGTAATTAGAAATATGTTAGGTGTAGATATACTTTCAATCCTTCAAAGCTTTTACTCCTATAACAAATCATCATGTAGATGAAAACTTTTTAACTTGAAAATTGGAGTTATTAAAATCAAAATGTAATTAAATTTATTAAAGCGTGTTAAAAAATAGTTTAGTTTAATCTAGTTCAAAATAGTTGCACATGCAATACGTGAGCAATAATTTCTGTGAAATATGGATATTTTTATATATAATAAAAAAATCAAAACGAACAACATATGCTACCAACATCGAAGTTATTATCTGTTGCTAAAAAGTGCATATCACTTTAATAAAAAAAAACGGATTAGGTATATAATATTATGCAAATGCTTCTTCCCGTGTTCAGGCATCATTAGATGTCCATACTTCCCGCGGCGGTGCCATGAGAAACTTTTTCGAACTAATCAGTCACAGTCCGGGACTTCCGTGACACAGATTAGCATAGGCAAAAATCACAATGGCGGACTCAAGAAGTTAATCGGCGGTCCATGCATAATTTTAAAGCTCGCTAACAAAAGGGTTAAACAAAGGTGTTGCCCGTAAAAAGGTTTATTAATGTCATAGATGAATCATCCGCACAGTCCGTTAGACCGGTCCTGGCCAGTTGCGAGAGTCTATTAAATAGTTTTAGTTTTTATCCTACGATTCGATCCGCGGTGGCGCGAAAATGATTAATACCATCACGTTTATTGCAATCATTTTTAATTCGAAACACGTTAATTTCATTAAAAGATTGATCGGTACGATATTTCAAATCGTCGTTTTTCTTGTTAACGCGTCTCCGTAATATATTTCCAGTTAAGATTTTATCTCAACTCAAATACAAATGTCATTAATGTTTACATGCATTTTTCTTTTCACCTCTCGTATGACGTTTATTAATCTTGATCGACTATGTCAAAGTCTTTCTTATCTCAGCTTACAAGTATCAAAAATAAAAGTACAATGACTTTTGGTAACAAATTTTAAAGACCAGTTTTTTTTTTAAAATTACCTAAATTTTATCGCACTGTATATAACCTTTATTAGATTTACCCGAGCAAGTATCAAGTATCATTATAATAAGCAATTAAATCCGTGAAAACCAGTGTAAGAAGAGCTTTTATAACAATTATTTTCAACCGTGTACGCATGTTTTAAGGTAGCAAATTATATCGGTCGTCTTAAGTAGGGTGTAGGTTATAAAGAAGTGCTATTTGTTTTCTGCCGTCACCTCTCTGTAGTTAAACAAACAATGCATAAATATGGAAGACTTTTGTGCGCTTCCCATAGTTTCTATTGTCAGTATTGTCACCTTTGTGCCCCATTCGAAAGCTTTGTTCTTTTTTGTGCTGCCTTTTGTGCATGCGGGAGCTGAACTACATGTCCAGCTTTTTTTTTTAAATAACCTACTGGTTACTGTACGTAATGCATGTGTTTAAATTTAAATACTTTAATTATGATAATATCTACATATAATACAGAGATATTAAAACAATTTAACAATTGCGCAATATATTTGAAACAGTCATTTTACGTAATATTATTAATTTTTTTATAATAATTTATGAAGTATAGATTTAAAATTCTCCACCTCACCATGAGAGATATAATAAATTATATCCACCTAATTTAGACAGTGATGTGCCTAAAATAGATTTTATGGCCACAGAAAGTTGGTACGATTTTATACAGACAAACACTGTAAGTAATATAACGTGATAAGAGTAAATAAAAAGCTTAAAAAACATCGTATTAAAAACCGGAATTCAATTTGCACATTTAAAGTGTCATAGTAATGAGGATATTAAAAGAAATTATAGAAACATAACATGGCGTATATATTCTGCATGCTATGATCATTGCCTTCGTAATTATTTCAGCTGTAAGATGTTCATTGTTGGACATAGGTCGATCCAGTAGATTTTCAATAAGAACGGCAGGGAACGTTAAAATGGTCGCCATTTACTTTCTAGATGGGCATCCTATGCTTGTCGATCTGTGGTTACCTCAAGACATTAAGGCCCCAGCGGTCAATTGCTTTCAACTTTGCCAATTTGCTTGCCTAAAACTATGGCTACCTTCTTCTTCTCCTAAGACTCGCCCGGAAAAATCCTAAGAATAGCCCTCTTTATACCTCGTTGTGAGCTTGCCATAATTGACGTAAATATTTTGCATTAATAAATAAAACATAAAATGTCTTAAAATCTTTCAACTATATCGTAAAATCCATGATCCCGTAAAATTTGTCTCTCGCAGCGAGAGTCTAACAAATGTCAATCAAACAAACCACACAACTAGAAGCCAGAGGTCACCGATCATCTCCAAACACCACATCAACACAAGAATATTTAACATGAATAACAAAGAAAAAACAGCCATAATGACAAGGCGAAACGTGTTAAAAAATCTATGCGAGTCGCACGAAGAAGTTTGTCGTTGGAATCCGTTACATCTCCCTGTCTAGGGTTTTTTTTTTTTCTCTAAGCATTCATGTCATTCCAGCCAGTAAACAAGTAGATACAAAGGGGCCTAGTCACCATCCCTTTTTATTAACATCGGTGGTTGAATGGCAACAAAGGGTTTTGTACTCATTATGCTTAATCGTCGTCGTTCAGGTGTTATATCATACTGAGCCGGCAATAATGAGCTTACACCGGATAGTTTCCGACGAGCCGCACCAATTATTTGTTATTAAAATTTAATTTTAACTCCAAATTTCAATTTTACATCTATTAAAAAAGGATCTTCATTTTTATTAATTTTATTACGTATTGATTACGGAAGTAATATCTTCTAAACAAATTAAAAATGTTCGTCTAATGTATTGCTGAACGCAAAACTCGAAATCGGTACATTGCGTTCGGAATTTTTTTGTAATATTGTCGATAAGTCAAGTACAGTTAAATGAGGGAAATAGTATATACATAACATTTACACACCTAACTACTAGTTATAAGACCATCGCCTTGAGTTTACAAGTAGAGAATATATATTCTATATAAGGCATTAAATCTGCAATTACAAAAGTTCTAACAAGAGAGAATAAATAAATGAAAACTGTTCTTTTCTGACAGGTTCTTATTATGAAAAATACTTGTAAACGACACTATGAATTTAGAAATTTTTGACATGTTTCATTAAGGCATAAAAAATTCGGAGCTTTTTTGAAAATATTTTTTTTCTCTTTCCATACAAATCATAGAATATATTAATAGCTTAACCTATTACTAGCTATTAAACTTTTGGTATCAAAAACCGAACCAAAATTGGCATGGTTAAAGGTACAGCATAAAGTATCATAATGAAAATGTATTACTGGAAAGGATAATTATAATAAAATTAAAACAAAAAATAAAGTTTTCACAGACCAATAACTCTGATGACCAAAGTCTGTCGGAGTAGCTTGTTTTAAAGTAAAAATAACTTAGATGAATTATTATGAATTACTAATTAACAAAATGTTTCACTTATTACAACTTATTTGAATTCTGACAATCAACTTTCGAAGACATTAGTTCTCCAGGATAGGGACTACCGAATTTAGGATTTCAAAGCGATTCATAACTCTGGGATAGTAGTTTTCTATTAAAAACGCTTCGTATCACTGGCCACTACCGCCACAATTCTTTATTCAAAATAATTCTTGCGCATTTGAATTCAAATTCGAACGAAGATTTGAATTCAGACGTTGTCAGTAACGTTACCTTCGTCTTTGCATTTGGGCCAATTTAGAGAAGCAAATACGCGGGCTAGTGGTAGTAGGGTGGTAGTTTCCAACCAACTGCTTAATGCGTATAGGACTCGTGATTTTATTTTACGTTTAAAATTCATTTTAATTCTATTGATAATAATTCATCGATATCGATTTAAATAATAATAAATGTTTATTTAATTCCAGCTTTCTATTAACTTCTTTCACAGATTAAATACGGCGCTGCATACAAAATTTGACAAGTTTTGATAAATATACAATAAATTGATAGTGGCTGGTTCACGTTTTATACAAATAAAGGGATTACCATGAATTTCTTAAAATTCTTGTCGGGATATCGGAGCGACACAAAATGTAGATGTCACGAGTTTTATAAAATTAGTTTTGTCATCACCATTAGCATAGATATCGTCTAATAACTTCAGCTTCGTATCATATTCATACAGCGCCTATAAATATCGTGTAATTTACAAGCTGCAGGCGTTCGATTATTTATTTGGAAAGTAATCCAAACATTTACAACTGAGTCGATGTGAATAAATTACCCTTAACTTGGGCAATACTTCTCATAGAATGATTATTGAATAAAAATAAATTCGTTATAGCGAGATTAGGTAAGTGCATTTTACTATTGAATAGACAAGCATCAATGCGATGTCCAGGATTTTGTATTTCAAAACTTAATGGCACTGCAACAGGCGGTTGATATATCATATGTGGTTATATATACACATTTTATTTATTAAAATTCTACACTTACTAAGGTGTATAAAAAAGATTTAAAGGATGAATGTATAGCTCATTTGTCGGCAAAAACCTTTAAAGCTTTTATACTTATTTGCAATTACTATATAAATAATAACTATTAAAAATGTTACATCAATTTATTTTTTCGACAGGTCACAGACATCTTCTGTCAGAACTTCACAAATAATAAACAATAATTATAACAATCCGAATTTCGAAAAAGATTTTTATAGAAAGTTATCTTTAAGAATTGTTGTATTTTAAATACTTTTGTTCAATAGAAGGCTTTTGCTCGGCCATGCTCTCATCTCAAGGCTTGCATTTCCAGTCTCTGCTTGGAGAGTCCGGTCTTCTAATTCAACGGAACATCCACTGGTTTAAGACTCTTAAAGATCACGTAGTGTTAAGTAGTCCAGGCTTACACGCATTAAACTTTTTATCACTTTAAACCCGGTGTAAAATAAATACAGTTATATTAATTAAGAATAATATGAGATAATCCATTTAATATGCTTCTCAAGTAATTACATGGTCATTTACCTTATGTATTCCAACGTCATATACTCTTTGTTATTATAATAAGATACTTATGTACTTAGTTATGTAATGGCATAAAAATAAAAGCAAAATTGTGAAATAATAGTGATAAGTTGGCTTTAAATCAGTCAGACGTAAATTATAAGTTAAACCTTAACGTTACACACAAGTTGCATATTCTATTTTTAAATAGATTTGATGTGTAATTAGATATTATATTCTAAGTTTAAGTTAATAAATTCTCTTTTTAAAAAGTCGACTGATGCATTTGTTTTGTAATAATGTAAGCCAAAAATGTACTTAAAAACTTTACAAATGTGTATCTCTTTTTAAATTCAAGATGAATGAATAAGATTTTTTTTTAATTCATCCCTCGTCTTTATAAATGATTCAATATAAAATAAGCGCGTGTTGGACTCGTGGCTTATAAAGTTGTTAATACTGACCTCTGCCACCTCGAGGGAAGCTGCGCATGTATCTTGGTCAACAACGCAACAAATTGTGATGTAAATTTGACACAACACACGCGCCTATGAATTTCTTTATGTAAATATTTACAACAATGCGCTTGTATCGTGTTTTATCGGTGAGTTTATAAAGTAAAATCGTGATGTGTGTGTGTTTTTTAAAAGAAGTAATCTTTAGTTTATATGTTTATTTAAAGATTAATAGCACATATAGATTGATTGATAGAGAATGTTTTTGTATTTGACTAACAGCGTAACGTTTTGAGAGATCCGAAAATTCAAATAACCATTCTTAGTGCCGTCGCAGTCCTTTTAAGTGTATTTATATATACTATATTATACACAACGTATATTTTATTTTAGTACACCCTTAATAAAAATTTAAACAATCATGACTTATAAAATATGTGTTCAATAATCACACTATTTTAACTCTATACATATATACATATGTGTGTGTGTGTGTGTATATATTCATCATCATTATTGTGATTACAGCTGTAGATGGTCCACTGTTTGACATAAACCTCACCTATCAATTACTATTTACTTCAAAAAGGAAAAATATGTATTCACATACACACATTTTCATAAACCTAAAGATCGAAAAATGTTTCACGTATATATACGCGTAAAATTTGAAAAAATAAGACATTTTAAACCGACTAATCATCAGTGTAAAATATCGTTATTTTTTTATACCTCGGGGTCAAGTCAAAGGTAACGCAACAGGATTACCGAACAGAAGATTTTATGGGAACCCGAGAAGCTAATAATTCATAAGACTCGAACATCGCACCGCTGTCCGGTGCTCAAAATCAATATGAACGGAACCCGTTAGGGTAGAGTCCGCCATTAATTTGAACATGCACGGACAAAGGGCGTAGTGTTCGCCCTTTCGAGACTAGAAAGTCTACAAGTATAATACCCGATAGTCTTCAATCGTTTAAGAATGATAAATTACCTAAATGGAGTCGGTATGTCCATTCCCACAGATATTAAAACCCGGGGACAAAGGAGAGACCCCTAACTTGAACGGACTCACGCGGCGTTATTGAAAATATTGCAAAATACAAGGTCTCTTTGTTTGGACCGCATGCAAATCCTTTTGAGGGTTTTGGCGGGAAATTGGAAAAGTTCTGACTTTGATGTTTTTTTTTTTTTGTTTCTCGACGGCTAATCCGCTTTAATAGTGTAAGAACGTTGAGAATTAAATATCAACGCACTAATTAATAATTATGTTAAAAACTGTACATATCTAATTATTTTAATTTTTTTAAAAAATAAAACGCTGTTATGAAACATATATCATTGTATCGATTCTCGGTCTTTTGTCTAAAATCAAAGTATAGACAATAAAATACTTTTTCATATTTAGATCCTCTGTCAAAAATTAAAAAAAAAACATTAAAATTAAACGTACTTCAATGATATTATTAGTTTAATTAATGCATTATAATATAATGACTAAACGTATTTATACTCTTAGTAAGTTAATACGTTTATATACATACATAACATTATTACAGCGGATAAATATTGTGTACTTTTTATTTAATTTTGATATTTTTTACTACTTGCAACGATCACTTTTAAACAATGTTTGCTTGTGCAAGCTAAACTCCGATTTATATTATTTTATTTGATTTATTAAGTCATATTAATATAAAATAATTCAAGGATAGTTGTTTATATATTTACTAACCTACCAGTTTTTTTAAGCTGTCTTGCACTGCTGATTCGATGGCATTTACAAGTTCCGCGAGTGCGAGGGGTCAGGGCGCTAAGAGCACCTGGACTGAAATGCAGGATGAAGGGACCTGCTTCATCCTGCATTTCCACCAAACTGACCTCTACCAGTAGTTATTATATACGTGTCAACTCAGGCATATTCTATTTCCAATTAAAATTTATTTATTTTGGTACAACTCCCTTAATCTTAGTCGGGCAATCTGTGGCCTTTTCAGAATTAGTCAAATATATTCAATCAACTAAAGAGTATCAATGGCCGCCTATTCTGGGATGCAACAGTGACAAATGATGCCGTCGGCGCATCTTCCTCGCGATGTCTCCTAATGAAACTATTATACAAAATTTCTGCAGGTCGATTCTGTGAGTCTTTCAACATTTCATATTGGATATTAGTTAAAGATAGTTATTTAAAATTCATTTTAATTACTCTCAACTATTGTTTATAACCTTCGAAAATTCACATCAAATTACATACGAACATTCACTTATTTTTAATGAAATATTTATTTGTAAATAATAATTGGCTATAGATTTAAAAGATTTAAATGCCATTAAAGCTGTTACACCTATTTCTAATCAAACGATTTAAATTATTTAATAGTTGTGTTCGTTAAATTATTTTGATTATTTTTTAGGTCTTTGACCAAAGTGTGTTGCCAGTGATGACATACTGATTTGAGACGTAATGGCTACCCATGGGCTTCAAAAGCCCAAAGTCAGCCAAAGAACAGTGGAGAAGGTTACGCTCCGTGTTTCAAGATTCATTCAAGATCGAATCATATCTGAGGATATTTGCAAATGAACCAAGATTGCAGACGTAGATCGTGCAGCCGATTCCCATTGAGGACCAAAGGTGTTCGAGTGGCGACCACGAATCTGGAGACTCGGAAAGGCTAAACTCATCACTGGTGATCTGACGACAGAGGATGGCTATATCTGGCAGTAGGCATCTATCTGCTAAAAAGTAGAAGATGATTTTTTATCTATTAGAATGCGACATGCCATTAACTTCTGGTCTGCAGGGACAGACAGAAACCGATTATTAATTTCAATAGGCAGAAATCCGAATTTTGAAAACTTTATTTCTATATATCAATTCGACAAGTTTCAATTCTAAAACCATTTTTTTGCATAATATGTAATACATTATTTAAAAGCAAATGAGATATACATTCATCTCTTTGAAGCTTTTAAAACTTATTTCCGATCACACCGATACATTCAGATAGAAACTTAAATTACTAAAAACGTTCTTTAGGTCACATTTCGTTACTCCTCGATCGAGTGTAACCTTGCCAGTATGGTCCGGAGTAAGAGACCACAAAAATTGAAAATTCTTACATATGTTTTACAAAACGACATTTCAAATAATATAATTTTTTATTGTGCTTAAAATCGATTTTATTAATAACGGGTTTAATAAGGCAACAATAAGCAAATATTTAAATATAATTATTGTTTTTTTAACAGGTATAAAATATCGACTAAAAATATAGAATATAGGAGTATAACCAATAACCGATTGAAAGATTACAATAGCCCACCGTCTATCCATTGAATCAATATACGTGAAAGCCAAGAAAGGCTGGAGCAATATTGATTCAGCTCCCAACAAGATCAAAAATTTCATGCTGCCGACGTTAAAGCAAATCGCATTCTATCCGGGGATTATCTCAGGTTATCGACAATCTATCTGACTTCTACTACCATCTGCAACAAGTAACCATGTCGAACGTTATAGATAAATTTCATATTCATCGTCAGTCTCAAAGAGGAAAGGTTGCGTACGTGCAAACAAAAAGAGCAATAGTCACGGAAATATTAATAATAGTCGCTCGTAAACAGTTCGTGCAAGCGAGATACGATGAAAGGGAAGCGTGATCAAGATTGCACAAGCTGTTTATGCGGAATTTTAGTTATACTTAGTTACCGTGTCACTTTATCTAGCGTCGCATGTAGACTTCAACTTACGTCGAAATACGAAATATCCAATTGTCAATCAAATGAAATATATTTTATTTCACTGGACTACTACAATAAAATCACCGGCAACCGAAAGGTGGACTGTGATTACTAATATCATAGATAGCAAATTTAATTCCCAGCAGCATACGAATTATTATATTACATCACCTCTGTTCATAAACAACGATGAAAAACATTGTCAGGATTGCCTAAAACTTAAAATCCGTAATTATTTAAATAAATTAATAACATTTTAAATCAAGCCTTCTAACGCAATACAAATATTTATTTCATACTTATGTGATGTCATCATATCAAAAACTTTTTTTTTCTAATGTTTATTGCATTATTTTCACAAATTAAGAAGGTGAAAATAAAATAGTGGACCCAGCATGGTAAGGCATCATAGAAGAAATTTTGAAATCTTTGTTAGTCTAAAAAATAATTCAATAAATATCAATGTATAACAAGCGGTGTTGGTAAATGGGTTACTATTTCTTTTTCTTCTTTTCAAAGATCGCCTCGATGACCTCATCCAGCGACTTCCTGCAACCTTCAATATGTCATCGGTACACCTAGAGAGTCTACCAATGCCTGCAGGTTAGTGGTTGCCAATCTAGAATCTTTCGGAATAAACAGCCACCAGTTGCACAAGCAAAGTGCCCCGTCACATTAGACGAGCAACTCTTCGAGCTACATCATCAATCAATCATAATCTTGATTCTTCATCAGGTCTTCTTATTTTTAATTCGATCTCGGAGAACTCAGAGCATAGCCCTCTCCTTTACTCTCTGACATTGGGCCTTCTTATGTACGCCCATCGTAAGCAATTATGTGTCCAATCCGTATGTTACTGGCTACACATATTGGTCAAAGAGCGTCCTCTTCAGATATTTTAGAAGAAAATTTCGTTTCGGAACTTTCCGAACGCTGCCCATCTCAGTTGAATTCGGCGAGTGGTCTCTTTCTCATTGTTGGACTTACCCAGCTGGATGGTTTATCCTATATTATTTACCAATATAATCGTCTCCTAATTCGAGCGTTTTTTTTGACAACTCTTTGAGTAGGTACACCGTATCTATATTTATTTTAAGGTCTATTTGTCGAGAGACTCCAATAAAATCATCGATCATTGTACCCAAGTCCCCCGTGGTCTTACACGTGATTACTATTTCATGATCATAAATTTAGTGCAATTGTTTTTAATTTAAACATTAGATTATTCAGAATAACTTATAGTTATTATAACTTAAAAAAATTACGATGTAACGGGATTTATTAACAAGTTTCGAATAATAAGCTTCTGAAAATTATTACATGATTATACACAAAATAGTTTCTTAATTTACGTTATATATTATCATTTATTTTTATTGCTGTGACGTACATGTAATTTTATTTTCTATTATATTACATAAAAGAAGACATTAAAGATGGCATTTTACTAATGTTATACTACAGTTTCAATGGTAATTTTAAGTCAAAAAATGACAATATTTATTATTTATCACGCTACTGGAACTTGATTATTTATTTCTGATTCGCGTGTCAAAATCAAATTAACGTTATTAGAACCAACAGCGAGCGTACTTTGGTGGCTTAGCGGGCGAGTTTGTGAAATAAATATCGACTTGAAATTAATAATTTTAGCTTAGTTCAATAACTTACAATTCGCAGTACGATACGCCATTGTAATGTCCAGACGTATGTTTCGATAGACACGGAGGAATGTTTTCTTATATTATTATAGTACATTTTAAAAATAGGACCTGCTTTTCAGTAACTACACAATGTATATTAATAAATATAATACGCTATGTATATGATAAATACGAGAAATAAAAATAAGCTCATAACGCCCAAATTTCGTCTTCAAAAAGTTAATAAATTTTAATAAAGTTCCACAAGATATCTAAGATCTTCCTTTCACCTTCCTGTTTATTTTAAATCTGAAGTTAAAAGTATACTATGATATTAAATAAACCGTATTATAATGCTATAGCATTGACGAGATTTTGATTGATCGAAATGTTTGACTCTTGGTTTGTTAACTCACATACATGACTGATATTATATTATACTTTAAATTGTTTAAAATAGAAACTGTTGAATTTCCGGTCGGCTCATCTCAACAGATCAGCATTCGGAACCTATGATAGCTTACTATACTATATATACTATTATTATACTATACTATACCATATACTATATTTCTTCTTTTTTTTTCAGCCGATAGACGCCCACTGCAAGACATATGTCTCCCCCAAACATATTTATGGGGGAATTCATAATTGCCACACTTGGAAGGTAGGTTGGTGATCGTAGTATGGTATTTAGTACACAGATGACACTGCTACCCATAATCTGAAAACCTGATTGTGAGTAGTGGCAATCCTGTATAATTAATGCATAAAGTGTGAATTATATAAGATTGTATCCCGGAAAACCTCGCGACCTATGATCGCAAGTATCAGCTTACTTGGTTAAAATTTTAATATAATGTATTATTATTTTTTAATTTGAATAAGATAATATTTATTTGAAAAAAAAAATTAGGCAATGTCTCTTTTTATGATAATAATATGATAAATATAAAATAAAAATGCGGTCAGCGGGCATTGTAAATTCATGAATATTTTATTTCTAGTAGGCTATGAAGTAATGGAAACGACTTCAATTTATTAATAGATTAATTAACAATAACAACTAATTTAATGATTCATCTAACTCTTTAGTTTGCATCAAGCTAATTTTTCGATACAAAAGTGTTTTCCATAATAGTTTACTATGCAACTTTAGCTATATGTGTATACATTCATATATTCGGTCTAATATATGGTGACTAGAAATAAGCATTTTATTATTTTTAGGACGGATAGTCTCTGTTGCTCTTTTGGCATTTTCAGATTCCATAAGTTTGATAAGGCAGGATGGCAAATGGCATTTGAACCTAGACCCTCTTTTAGGTAGGCAAGCTCGAAGGCTCCATCAGAAACCCCAGCTCTGGCCGCTACATACTACTTTATTACTAGAGACCGCTGAGCTAGTATATCGCTTATATGGACTTTCCATTGAGTAATCTGGTCCATGCCTCTGTGAGACGACCTGGGCTTGGACCGTCAATCGACGATACTACGCATTAAATATCACGACTCAAAGGCGCCTGAGATGGCCGAATCTCACTTCGGTTGGTTGATTTGCCTGGCTAATATCGTTACTACCACTTTGGAAAGCATTAGCGCTATTTGAAGTGGCGGAGGAAACTCCAGCAACGCTTGTATAATAGTTTATACCCTTCACGCTACCGAGAGAGTACTCAAAGAACGATGTCTCGTTCAAGATTTAAAATTTTGTAACCTAAAAGAAAAACATAGACACTTCTATAAATATATTAGGTCAATTCGTAATGGTTAGATAACAGCTAAGTTTATATCATCAAGTAAAACACCTATTCTGTTAAATTTAAATCCAACCTAAACCAGGCGGCCATTAATCGTTATCGATTGAAAGCCGAGTGTCGTTTCACTCGACCACACTCGTAGCGACTCCGACGCGATAATTCATATATCCGACACCTTTACAAACCGATTTATTACACCGCCGCACTTACATTTCTGCTCACCAAAGATGCCAAGTCATGCGCTTCTGCTAAAAGCAGCGATGGTTGCGGTATAAATGGATGAGTTTTTTTTTTCATGTTGCGAGAAGTGACACGGTGTCGCCCGCGCTATTAATCGACGCACTTATTTATTCGCTCGTTTCAAAGTAACCACTTTACGAGTTAACGCCGGTTATGTTCTAATCTGTTTTATTATGCGTTTTAGTTTACTTCGCGTTTGCCTTCCATTGTCAAATTTTTATTTTTTGTTTTTAATAAACTGTCTGACAAAAACAATGTTTTTTGTCAAATGTTTTGATGTTAAAAAACCTTGCAAAAATTAATAATATCAAATAAAAAACAAAATTTCAACTTATATTTATTTGAAATATTTATGAAAGCTGTTGTAACTGAGAGACCGGAAAAGACAGATATAAGACCGATATATGAATGAAATACATTATGATGACATTGTACAAATAACTAGCTCACCTTACAGACTTTAATTTATGATTCTTAGCTAGGACAAAGCATTGTCCTAGCTAAGAATCATAAATTAAAACCTTAATAAATAAGAATAAGTTTTATCAAAAACCTATTGTTTCTTATAATAATATTAGAAATACTATGCAAGTTCTATTTTCAAGTCGTAAATAAATAAATGGTTTTCTAACACTGGAACTGGCGACATACAATTAAAAAACCATTAAAAACTTGTATATTGAAGATTGATTGATAATTAAAGTCCTTGCTTCAAATTATATACACTAAATCGATTTATAGAACATTTCATAATCTTAGATAACCTCGGCTGCCTTCATTTTACATTTAACGGTTGTCTATTTAAAAAATAAATATAATCTATTTTTTTCTAGTTGAAGATGACCCAATTCTTAATTCTTTTACTTTTATTTCTGGCCAGTATTAGAAATTTAAATTGAATAAGAACGCGAAAGAAGGTCCTGAGATATAAATGCTATCAAAACTATGTTTCCTTTCATTCTTCACAAGCTTGTCGTGCATTTGAGTCCATATTTAATGCATCTCCGTATACATATATTAAAATTTACAAAGTAATATAAGAATAATTTATCTTTGTCGATTAAAAGTGTAAACAAGTTACAATAGAATTCCTTTATTATAATATTATTGCATATTTTTTATTGCTTTATTGTAATATTGCATAAATTTAAATGTATTTACCTGTTGTAGGCGGACAGTATTGACAATAATTATGATAGTAAGTAGTAGTTTCCGATAGTTGAAATTCTTGTGCAATAAAAAAATCCAATGCGCTTGCATATATTGTAACACTATGTGCTTATTAATTTAACATTTCAATTTGATTTTTGCAGGGAGTCCGGTTGCTCCGGCGCAGCATACCCTCTCACCATTAATTGGGTTATGACCGCGAAGGGTTGTACCTCACGGGACCGAAGGGTTGTCCCTCCGGGAGTGCAGAATTGATTGAGATGGATGCTGTCGGCGGCCGTGGAGACAGTTTTTTGTGTTCTCACAGCGGATCCGCTTTATTTGCTATTGTCTCGTCATCAAAGTTTTTTTGAAACAAAAGGGTTGAGTTTAATCAGTCGTCTGGCAGGGCTAACTGTTTTTAACTTTATGAGAGCTTCTCGATTGTTCTTATTTGTTGTTTTATTTTAACTCGTTCTATTATTTTGTGATGATTACATTTTAAAATATTCTACTAGCTGTAACTTTTAAATGGTTCGTTTTTTAATTGTTATTTCTTTGTTATACTTTTTGTAAGTTTGAGGACAACTGTGTACGGCGTTACAATGTAATACAAGAGATAGAGATGCTCTCGGAGAAAGGTTAAGAAAATATTACTACAGTACATTATCGACATATATACATAAATGGGCAATGGTTTTAATATTATATATATTTATGACTATGTGATCTAAATGCACAGGAACATTAATATATTTAGAAAATTAGCTAGCACTAGAAATGAAGATAAGACTGTTAAACCTTACTTAGTTAATATCCTTTATTGTCTACGCTAGAAAAAACTGCAATGGGCGGTCTTATCACATGATGCAATTTTGTCCAGGCTTAATAAAATATAACCAACTCTTTTTGTGGGTCACTATGTACGGTATTACAATACAATCCCAATTAATATCTCTAAATTACTATGTGATAAATTTGTAAAGAATAACTATGTTAATAAGATTAGTACTATAAATAAAGATAAACTTGTTATACTTTTTTTACTTTTCATAAAATTATAACATTAAATAAAAAAATATGTATTTTCTACTATAGTGTTAAGGATTTTTTAATGATATCAAGGTTAGAAATGAATTACTCTACTATTAAGGATATTGTAAAAATGACTCCAAGATGCCGCCTAGGTTTAATATGAACTCATATTAGACCAGAGGGTTCCCTCGTAGTTTTAAGTTGTTGCCACTCCTAAAATCGCACAATCTGATTCTAATTTCTATTAAATTGGACTTCACCTTATGGCGTATACAAGTGGTCATTTTAACTGGTCTTATGCAAATAAATAAAGAATTAAAAACCAAAATTGATTTCATATATTTTGGTAATTTATTTATTTCTAAGTAAATAAATTAAAAATAGCATACAAGACGAGAAGACACAATTTTTTATATTTGGCATACAATTAAAATACATTAATAATTGTACATATACATACATACATAATATATATGTGTGTGTATATCTATCTATATATTTATATATATATATATATATAAAAGTATATAAGTTTTTACACCTATTTTCAAATCCCCCAGTATGAAATGATTACTCTAGAACTTTATTGAAATGCGATATCCCAATAACCTCTGGCAATTTAATATATGCAGTGATGCAAATTTTAAAAACTATTTTTCTTAACATATTATCACTACGTTATTATGGATAGAAATTATGGCATTCCTTCACCCATTTTAAGCTTTTATAACTATAACCTATCACCCTGTATAATCAAAGTACAGTCGTCCAACAATGTCCCAAGAGCTCGGCGCTTTTTAAAAAAACGCAGCGTCTCAATAGGAGTTTATTAGAGATGATTGAAACGCGGGTGGCGGGGGCGTTGACCCTTCCCCATTATTAATTATTCAAAATACGTCACCGGACGCGAGAGTTGGAAAAACTCGAGTTTTCGGCAAGCCGTCTTGTTAAGGATATTGTTTGCGATCATTTGTTGTTACTGATCCAGTTTTCGTGAATGGAATAAAACACGGACATTGCATGCAAATATCGGTCGCATTTAAATTATTTTGTACAGTGATGGTAATAAAAACAAATCAATTTACCATAATTATAAAAAGTTTACATAATAAGTTCATCATGTAACATGTACCTTCAGCATTTAAATATGTCGGAGAAATATTTATCGTGATTACATGTAGTAGTGTTTTTTAAAGTTTGTGTGCAATTACAATTTTGCCTCCATCAATAATGTAATATCGATAATTACAATTATAATTTAGTTTCTGAGAATTTTTTTACTGAATAATAAAGCATAATATTATTATAACGAACCTAGAATGAGGAAGCCTGTAAACGAACGAAAGAAATCGACTCAGCCCAGCGAATTGAAGAGTAAATGTGGCAGTTGGAAGCAACATAGCGCAAACAAATGTCCGCTATATCCTTAAGGCTCTGAATTGCACATCGCCTACCGGTAAAGGCAGTGCAGGTCGTCCACCCTCCTTTGGAAAATCTATGAGCAAGGCTCAAGTCCAGCTGTAATCGTCCTACTGCTAAAATGATGATGTGTTAAATCATTTTCTGTTATTTATTTCACTTACCTGAATTCATTTATTTCTACACCTACTAAAAGGTTCACTAACCGAAAATGTCCAGCCTACGGAACGTCACTGCTGTCTTACATTTGAAGACAGGAGTGACGTCTTTTACTACCACACTATCACTACCATTCACTATCACATTTTTAGAAGTTATATACAAAGTATAGTACTCAGAAAATTTTTATACATGGGTCGTGATCACATCGACCGGATCGTATAGTAATATTATTAGCCAGACTATTTATCTATAGCAACCGATCAAGCCAAGCTTCGGCCTCAAGCACCCTTGTATCGGAAAGCGAAGCGCGTATTACCAATGCATGATACGCTAGGCCGTGGTTCCCTCGAGTGCCAGTAGAGCGATATAAGAGTTAGGCGGTCACCCGATCCAGTAAAATAGTAGTATTTAGCGACCAGTGCCGAGGCTCCTCCGGAAGTCCCTGAACTTCGCTACTTTAAAAGAGCTGCCACCACAACTGCGAAATTTGCAAATGACATAAAGGTAACAGTGACAGTTAGTTCAAAAAAAAGATAGTTATAGTAGCAAAGAGCAATTGAACGCCTTGTGTGTATCGTAATTTATCCACTCTCCTTTCTACTTTGTGTACAAAACGGTTTTTGAAATTTCTATCACACAGACAACTTTTGATTACTGCAAAAATGATCTGATCAGGTCTAAACCATACTTAATACCAAAGTAGCCGAAGCAATATACATAGCCAAAGATGGAAACAGATGGCTGTGAAGAAAACTATGAAAAACTTTACAAGAACGATCACGGTCCTCAGTAGTGAGGGATACAGTGCGAGGAGAAGAAAAAATCAGCCGCGAACCACATGTAATAAAATATAATAATAATAAAGGCATAAAATAAATCGAAACTTGGAACTTCTATTAAATTTTGATAGTGTTTCTCAAAGCTTCTAAGTTGTCTAGACAACTAAGGCATAACATACATGCTAAACCAAAAGTACACTATCACTTCAAAGCGCTGAAAACTCAAAGAGAAAAAGACGGCCATATTAAAATTTCCTTGAGAATAATCCGAACACAACACAATATCAAAATTTAATATCATTTTAATCTTAATTCTCCTTATTAATGCTACCCAAGGAGGGTTGGCTGACATGAAAATATGTACCTAGATATTACTCTCGTCGCGCGAATCTCGATTTTATTCCGCTGTAATAAAGATCATATCTGGAGTACGATGTGAATGTTTTCGTATGGAAATATCAGAGGATCAACGCAAATCCTCTGAAAGCAAGCAAGTTCAAAGATAACGTTGCCTATTCCCGAACAAAGTATAATTAGGTCGAATTGAAGCTTTTGAAAACGTAAGGTAGGTTGATTAGTATTCTGCGCTTTTAAAATTATGTAGGCGGACGAATTGATTCAAATTTGGAACTCGAAGATATTTAAAACATTTTTAATGTCTAAACGGGCAGTACCTATAGATCTTAAGTCAAAAGGTTACCTTGTTGAAGTCGTCGGAATACGCTGAATGCATGTCACTTATCACCGGTCTTATGGGAAATCTACAGGCAAGGCCTTTGTCCAGTATTGGACGTCTTTCAAAGTGAAGTAGAGTGTGAGAAGATACTACTGTTGAAACTATTGAAACGTTTATTTTTCTTGTAATCAAAATCTAGTGCGAAATCACCTCGCTTTGATTGATTTCTGAACCGAAAAATAATCTAAACTGTTTTTGTAATCTGATTGTTTAACGAATCTTTCCTTTTATTAGTAATATTAATTTTTTAATAAATTATAAAAGCATTTATATTTAGTCCAGCCATAGGTGGCGAAGTGTTTTGGGACAAACAAAAGCCATTAATTACCGCCGGTTCGGACGTGATCCATCAGATGGCTTTTTCCGAGCATTAATTGAAAGCCTCTTTCCCCCTTCGGGTACCAGCACCAGCGTACCGCAGTACTACGTTTTCTGCGACCGGTAAATACGTGTATTATTATTTACACATATTCTATTATTTCTTCATAACTTCCGCTAAGAATCTATGTTAAATTAAAATACACAATTTGAGTGACCAAGGAAAAAACTTATCATTTTTTTATTAACAAATATCATTTCTGAAATTTACAGCTTAACCATGAAGTAATAGAGGTCTAAAGATGCTTTGCCTAAAACATCTTTACTCAACTTATACTTTTAGATCGAAAACTCTCTTCGGAGCCTCGACTCTGGATGATATATTAAATATCAACCAGATTGTAAGCGAGTTCTGATAAAAAAATTCTAAAATTATTAAAATGACATACCTAATTGGAAAAAAAAAATATCATCCACATTTAATAGTATATAATTAAGATAAGGCAACGTTATGTAAGTAGGAATAATATATTCACATATATTATACATTAATATGCATTTGCAGGTAATAAGGGCATTTATCATTTTTCTATAAAAAAATATTTAAAGGTACACATGAAGCATCTTTCTTCCTTCTCGCACCGGTAACGTTAACGTACTGGTTTCGCACTATCTTTTAGAACTCCTCGTTTTTTATCATATTCCCAGAGCATCCTCACCTTAAACTTGGAACTTTGGAAATTTTTTTGTGAGCAATGGCAATGCTATATAATTATTAATAAGTTAAAATAGCATTACCGGAATCAAACCCGCGACCCACGTTAGCAAGTCTCAATCCTCTACCGCTGGACTACCACTGCTGTACTGCAATGTACGTGTAGCTAACATCAATTCGCGTAACAGAAGGTACTTGCTATTAATACGGCGGACAATATTCATCGGCTGAGACGAGAAGAGGGACAAAACGCGCGTTATTAAAGAACCCATCACGGCACAATGCCTCGATGACAAAACTCTTACTTTGAACTCCTTCCTAATCGCGGGGAAAACTTTATTTTCCTCTCGAGTCACTTCCGTTAATGTCATCGCATTTGTCCGACGTCATTTTTATTATATTTCATACTCTAATTATCGAGCGTATAAATATATTCTAATCCAGCCAAATAGTAGTATGTAGAACCTTCGCTACTTTAAAAGATTCCTTAAGCTAGGCGCCCATTGGGCCCAGCTATCTTAAATCCACGAAATCTTTATATGCCATAAAAAGTATTATCATATAATGATTTTAATGACAATAATGACTTTTCAAATACTTCGTCTTTAAAAATCTTAAATCTATCTGCTCCGTTCTAAATGAAGCTGTAAAAGGTGTTAAGTTTAACAGTAACAGACAGATTTAGTAAATATATAAATTCGGACAACGTTCATGGTTTTTTTTCCTGGGCCCCCGCCTCGCTGCGGTTTTACAAGACGCAGTAAATTAGTTTCGGTAGAACTGGCACCACCGTCTATCGTAGAGCACAATATTTAAGTACAATCCTCTTTCACTATAAAAGTGACGTACGGAAAATAATTAATATATAAGTTAACACATATACATTTTAAAGTAATTACTAGGATATTAAAAGTTATGGTATGTTTCGGTACTCATCTCTCGATATAACAATAGCAGTGATTGTTATGCGTCATTTTATATCTCAAAATGAAGTTTAACTTACATCATAATAAATTGAAACGTTACTGATTAGAAAAATAAATTAAAGGTTTAATTGCGTCGTCAGTACCTCGAGTGCGTCCCACCGCAGGATGGTTAAGAGACAAAAGGCGCGTTGGTTTTGTTGCTTGAACAGGGGACGCGGAAGGGAAGGTAATGAAAAACACGAGCGCGTCACGCGATTGCCATCAATGACTCCTGCTCCCTCTTCACAAACGGCTCCCATTCACCTCGCTGAATTTTGATCTTATGTCTGAGTAATTACTCCCGTTCTGTTTGTACAAATGTAATGTCTTCTTGCTTTATAAAGTAAGTTACCACAGAAGAACACAGCCATATTGGTTCCCTGTTCTTTGCGATAATCCGATAATATTAATCGATCGAGCTTAGGTTCGACTTGACAGCATCAATTAGTGCTAAATGCTATCCGAGTGAGAGTCCACGATGAGTCCTTATGACTTGTTCCTGGATTCCTTGAGTATCCGCTTAATCGATCCACGAGCTCGATGGCCCACCAAACCGACAATAACTCTATGGAATGGTTCATGCCAAGACTTTCACGAAAGCTCTCGAGCTGATACTAAAAACTAAGTTTAGACAAAACACAATTTGCGCTCTGACGCCTCAAATTTCAAAATGCCAGTAAGGTAAGACAGAAGTAGCTTTTCTTGTTTCATGCGATGCTGGAAATAATATCAATTTTCGAAGCAGTCAGTGTCCTTGTAATACCGTGTTCCTCCACAATTATACATATATTCCTACATTAATTTCTTATTGCTTCTCATTACATTTTAAGTAATAAGTTGTTTATGTGACATAATTCAAAATCTTATATGAAAAGTGGTAACAGATACATGATAAATACAAGAAATGAAAATAAATTCGTTAAAGCCTAAAAAAAGGCTTCAACAAATCCTTCATGGGTCTGATTGTACACACATATATAGTTCCATGAGATATTTCAGACCTGAGGTGTAAATAAAAAATTAAAAAGTATATATTTAAGTAAGTCTTACTATAGCATTCAAGAGTTTTTAGTGGATCGCAATGTGTGGAACTTATTGGCTCATTTACATGATTGATATTATAATGTACACAAGAAAAATTGTTTAATTCATTTAAAAGATCAACTGTTGAGTTTCTGGCCGGCTTGCCAACAGATCAGCATTACGAGCCAGTGGTAGCTTACGGCTTATAATGTTAAAATAATCGACGATTCGAAAGCTCATGTAAATGCCGGCTTGAAAGAAGATATTCTGTATTTAAATTTACCATTCAGCCAATAGCCACCCAATTTTGCGCCGCACACATCTAGAGATTTCCCGTGACCTGGACTATGTCATCAGTTCACCTAGTGGGGGTCCACCCACGCCTCGTCTGCCTGCTCGTGATCTTCCCTCGAAAACCTTCTGGTCGTAACGGCCGTCAGTTGCACAAGGTATCAGTGCCACTCACTATCACTTCATTTTTGGAACTACACCGGTGGCCATAGTTCTTCTGCGGATCTCATTTCTGACTCATTTTCGCATTATTTTCGAATCAAAAAAAAATCACAAAAATCTATGAGAGAAAGGCGAAACGATACAATCATATCTGTAACCGGAACCTATAAGTGGTTTTACAGCAAATGCGAAATGAAAGAATGAGTTGAATAAGGAAAGTGAACTGTTCTATTTTCTCTTTTTATATCTTTCTTTCGTATAAAAATCCTTAACAATCGTACTTCACATTTTTGATAACAAGTATAAGCTTTAACAAGAACATTGCATCATTCTATGTATCAACAATACTACTCCATGATCAACTAAGAGACCGCCGTTACAGTCTTCACGAGCTCTTGCAGTGCCGCGCTCACAATAGCGGTCCGTCATGTTTACAGCGATATATCACAGCATCATCTGACTCAGTAAACAATGATTCGTCGAGTGTCCGCAGCCGGCGCCCGCGCAGTGTATGACGACTGCATGCTTTTGGTACTTGCATTTTATATATTAAATTATTCATCACTATAGATAGCAAAACACCGTTTGTTACAAAATAACTCGTTTCTATTAAATTGCTGCTATTTATTTTTTTTTTTTTATTTAACAGTTTATTGTACACAATAAAAACACTAAAGTAACAATACAAATATAACTGACACAACAGGCACTACTTATTTCTAACCAGAAATTTCTTCCAGTAGGCCTACGGAAGGAGATTCATAAAAAGTAAGGCAGACACAACGTGCACAATAATTAAATTGAAATATTTACAATAGATACGACTTTTGACCATAATTATATACTTAACATGAACATAAATGTATACTTACATATTATAAACTTACATAAATAAGCATAATAAATAATATATATACATAATATAAGCATAAATACATATATAACATATATAACTAAAAATATTATATATACTAGACAACTAGCGATAAATAGTGCTCTTTGACTCGCTTTTTAAATACAGGTAATGATGGACAATCACGTACTTCGTAGGGGAGAGCGTTCCATAATCTTGCAGCATGGACAGTGAAGGAATAGGAAAAGAAATCAGAGTGATGGGCGGGGATGGCCAGTGACGTCCTTACGTTCGTACGACAAGGTTTGTCCTGGGCCCGGGAGAAGTGGAAGAGGTTACGGAGATAAGAAGGAGCAGAGGGATTGTATAGGATGTTATAGAGAGTAGAAAGAACATGAGCGTTCCTGCGGTGACGAATTGGAAGCCACTTGAGTTGCGATCGGAACTGGGAAATATGATCGTACTTACGTAAACCGAAAATAAATCTAATACATACATTTTGGAGACGCTCTAGTTTGTTTAGAAGCTTCTCAGTGGCATCCAGGTAGCACGCGTCAGCGTAGTCAAGAATGGGGAAAAGGAGAGTCTGTACGAGGGAGATCTTGGTTTTCAGAGGTAAATTAATTTACTATTATTAATTTACCGTATTAATTATTTTATTATTGACTTTATTTTTTGTTATTCTTGTAGTTTTAATTGAGATAATATTACAATAGTCATTTACATATACACTGCAAATTGTAATATTTACTGTAATGTTTATGTAAGTCTTAAAAAATAAAATAACACAAAGATAATACGGGTAATGGAATTTCGAGTACGCCTACCAAGTTAATTGACGAGTTGCAGGTTACCAACATTTACAGACCATATATAATAAAAATAACCACAAACAAAACAGTTTAAATGCAATTGATCCGTTTATAAATGAACTTAAACTTACGAGATTAGTAAATAACTTAAGAGAAAATAATCACTAGAAACATAGTAACTATATCAATATTTAATAATTAATAGCAATTTGCTCTCCTTTTTCTTTTCAACCAATAGACGCCTACTGCAAGATAGGCCTCCACAATTGTCGTCGCGATGATCGGTCTAAGGCTGCCCGCAACCAGGGACTTCCCACGATCTTAATAATATCATCGGTTCACTTGTCGAAGGGCATACCCACGCCGTGTTTAGAACTCTTTCTGTCCCAGCCGCCGACGGCTGCACGAGCGATGGAGAGGGCTATGTTTCGAGTTTTGCTTTAAGATGGAAACCCAATATTAATAACTACAAACTATCTACGATACAAAAGAAAGAGATTCAATTATTATTATAATTTTATGCAATAATCAATATTCAAAAGATTGCATCAGGGTAAATCGTTGAAAGAAAATTATAAAATTACAGTAGAATTACAAACCTGGCTATCTGTTATCTCTGCACCACTCTAGCTTGACAGACGAATGCTTATAAAGCATTTAATCCACCATTGCACAATGTGTAATTTAGGTAACTTTCATTAGTAAATCAGTGACTAAACCATATTATTACTATATGATATTACTTTTAATCGATGTAGTTTGTAAGAGTCGTGATATGAGACAGTATTATCGTGTTGTTTCGTGTACTTTTAAAAATGTAATTAAACGTAAAAGATCAATAATATTTTTATGAAAATAATGATTGTAACTTTTTTTAAAGGATTATTTAATTATCTAAAGAGCTCAAGAAGTGTACAACGCTGTATGACATCAATAGCACTTTAAATACCGTGTTATAAAGTAACCGACAACCCCTGCGGTCAATTTAAACTTTTAAAAACGAACTAAACTGTTCTTACTTCCCCGTTCCCACGTTATTGTTGCGGAGACAATACGAAATGTACTAAAATATTGTCAAGATTTACATCACTTAAATATTGAAAACCTTTGCATTCCTCCCACGTAGATCTTACTGCGTTACAATACAGTCTATAATCCAATATCTTCGTTCACTTCAACGGTACAAAGATAACACAAAGGTCTTTTGTCGATTGTCTCGAAGGTCCAAACATAGTTTGCGGTATTATTTCAAATTTTGGGGTCAACCTTTTACCTCGCCGTACGGATTATAGAAAGCACGTGAATAGGATCAATATATGATGGATTTAATGTGCCTAACATCTTAGCCGTCAATATTACGTGGGAAAGATCGTAATTTCTGTTACAAATGTGTTTATTTTTAAGCTTGAAATCATACATAAACCATATGTTTTCAAATATAAATCCGTAATAAATGTGCAAAAAGTTTTACATTTATGTAAGAACGGCAGAAGGGGCTATATCATATAGAAACTGTAAAATGTGAAGGTATATCATAAAACTAAAAATAAAGCGATGATTCTATACACCGCCTGGTCTAAGAATAATTATCAACAAATTAGTCTTATTACGTTTGTACGTACTAAATACGTACGTAATAAATTCAGTGTTTTGATGGAGCGTTTTTAATTTTTTTTATTAAAAATTATGATGCCTAACTTAAAGGTAAGGTTATTCAAATTACGTGGTATGCTCCATGGCATCATATGTTAGAACAGTGGGAGTACAATGTGCGCTCTCCAATATAATGTATCAACATTTTGACCTACCCACTTGTAAAAGAAATCAAAAATACTGATTATACTATTATATATGTTTAAAGGAGGTTTACTCGGGTATATAGTATCTTTTTTGACATACGATGGTGACGTAGTTTTCTTGTAATCATTTTAGAAATAGAGAGTAACTATTCTCTATTCTTCAACATAAGTATCACCATAGATTCTCTTTTCTTACAGTGATTAAACTACTTTGTAAAATAATCCAAGCTGTTCCATTTGGAATGGTTGATTTGACAAATTTACAAAGATATTTATAGACTCTTAATAATATCATAGTGTTCAGATATGCGGCTTGTCGAATGGCATAATTTGTTGTAGCAGCGTTAGAGGATATCGTTCGAAGTCCGTCGTCGGTACGGCAGCGTTCCGGAAAATAAGTCGCATGTCAAAAAAGACAGTAGCTCAATAGTAATCGACTTTGCTTAAAAGTACTTCATTCGAATCCCACGGGTTGACAGTTGCAGACCTCTCGTTCAACCTTCATTATGGGTGGACAGGTTCTATATACACATTATAATTTTTTCAAATAATTTTAATTAATTTCCTTACTCATCTATCGTCCTTCTCAATGTCTTTCATTCTTTCCTCTAACTTTCTTCACAATATCATTCATTCTTTTACAAACATACATAGCCTCAATTCCTTAGCCTTCCGTCCAGAGTGCTATAATTTTACTTTTATTATTTTTATCATCTGTTTAACAATTTATTTATTCATAATTCCTGTTTATTTAAATACTATCTATACCACATCTAATTTACATTCCTAATATCACAGCTAATTTTTAAATTTGTTGATTAAATTTTAAATAAAAAAGAACAAAAATAAAGAAAACGATTAACGAAAGTGAAACGACGCCTAGCATTGTGGTAGCTACACCTTCTGAATATAGATAACAAAATTCTCCATCATTTCCTTAGCTGTATGACACCCACTGCTGGGCATAGACCACCCACATAGATTTTCAATATGACCGGTTGGAAGCAACGTGTATCCAGCATCTTCGGGTAACGTTAACAAGATCGTCTGTCCACTTTGCGTGTGGACATCCAACGTTGCGTTTACCGGTTTGTTACATCACTATTTCATAGACTGAAGTTTTCTTAATAACACTTCTCGTTAATGAAATTTACTGCAAAAAACTTTTTTTTTCTAAATATGAAACGGTTATATTAGAGGAACCGGAAAGTAATGTCGTTTCTATCGACATATTCTACAGACAAATCGATTGATATTTACCGCTAACGAAGGTTGAGTAGAAATAAAAACTTATTAAAATGTAGTCTTGTGATTTTAACTTAAGAAAGCGACTTTACCTCCCGGTTTCACAATATATATTAACAAAGTGCGCAAAAGAGACAGAATATTACGAAAAGCAATGGAAAAACAGGTAAATTACATCGCCGCTTGAATGTAAATTGGTACAAACTCCCTTTGACATCGACAATAGTCTAGTCAACGTACCGTTGTTTATACCCGTCGAGATTAGGCCGCTGCAAAAGATACTGAACGCCATTTGTACAAAGAAAATGATATATTGCCCGTCCGTGCGTGCGGCAACGCGTATGCAACTAAAGTAATTCAACATCTCACACTTTAAAAAACACAGATTATTCTTATCACAAGGCATAAAAACTCAATTTCGATTGACATAGTTTAGAATAACTGCAACTATATGGTTGTAGAACGCAATAGAATGCGTGGAAATCGAGGAAAAGAGAATAAAGACGACTGAAAGTGGACCCCGGACGCAATAAAATATCAATTTTTTTACTCCTCCAAACTAGTGAAAATGTTCCGATATCTTACATACATCGCTGCCGATATCGTACATTACTCGTTAAGTATGAAGTAATAAGCGAAGTCTGCGAAGATAAGAAGCCATGGAAAGGTGACATTGTGTATAAATTTGTTAAGGTAGTTTTCAAATGGTGAAACTAGTAAGAAAGAGGAACTCCCCTTCGCATAGTTTAAGTTTCGAATGCGTGGCTCATAGAATATGATTGCGGTATGTAGTTCCACGAGGGGAATGGTTGTGGATTGTCTTTTAAAAGCACAAGGCTTTTTATTATTCCACCGTTTATAGATTGCTTTATTTGTCGAAAACATTTATTATTTTAGTTTGATATTATTTTCGTTTACTCATAAGATCATATCGAGGTCTAATTTGAATTTTTTTATAACGCAAACTGATGTAATATTACCTAAGATTTTGAAATAGATATTTTTAAAACCTTTTTCAACGCTTGTTACTTTTAGCACATTTCATTATATACAGAAGTAACTAATTGAGACGTCAAAATAGCAGTGAACAAAGTATATAGCGCACAAAACAAAGGCTACTGGGGTCTTATAGTTCTGGAATAGAGGTCACAGACCGGTAAGGTAATGATAGGATGTTTACCCACATAGTGGAGTGATGACTGACGTCGTCGGAAGACGTTCTTGAAACCTATGTCTACCCTTTGGTAAAAATAATAACGATTCAACTCAGCTCTAATAAGGCATGCAATATCTAATTTTTATAATAAAAAATAATAAAAATGTGTATCGTCTGTTCTAAACATATATAACCTCTTTGACATTCTTATTTCCATTCAATATAAATTACATCAATAGGATTATGGGATTTTTTGAAAAAAGAACATTTTGGCTTTCTTATTACAGTCCTTCCCTGACGCTTGCGGGGTTTCAGCCGTCACCCGGACCTCGTAAATCAAGCGTCGTAAACGTATACTAATCTCGAGTTGCTTACAACAAATTTCACGGTCCACGGAGCTCGTTAATGCGACCGAAAACGACTCCCGCGCACTGCGGACTTTATTCTTATTGCACATCGCGACCCGGTCTTTCTAATCTGCAAAACTATAAACACAATCGCGAAAGGTGACGTGAGAGTTCATGTATCGCCTAATCGTTTTATTTTAATCTATTTATTTACAAAAGAAATTGATAATAATTACAAATTAAACCATTTTTTTTAACTTTTGGGGGCCACGTGTTCCCCCACCATGTTTAAAGGCGGGGCATTACAATTATCAGATAAAAAAGTTTTCGTCTATTTACATCTATATCTTCTTTCATACTTCATGATGTTTTATTCTCTCTTCTTTCATACGTCACAAATTCTATCATTCTTTTATTTTTATATTGTATCTATTTCTTAAATAAGTCTCCCGTTGTTTATCTCTAATCTTAGTATCCATATTATACTTATTATTACTATTTTTTTAATATATGCTATATATTTCTTGTACTAATAATTAATTAAACTATTTATACAAACTCGGTCTTATCGCTCGAGGCGATCTCTACCAGACAACCTTTGGATAGAGATGAGAGACATAAAATAGGGCATATTAGAGTGTGCATAGTAAAAAAATTAAAAACATACTACAAACTTGAAAGTATATATGTGTATGTGTGAAGAAGTTCAAGCTAGACATAGACCAGCCTTATATTTTCGACAGAACTAGTTGAAAACGGCCTATTCCGCGTCTCACGACAATATTAACAATAACAAAAGATTTTTTTTATTGAATTCGTCAATTCGATTAAACCTTATTTAAGAAAACGAATTCTTTCATGGTGTTAAATATCTAAATGAAAAATTTTCTTGTTGCTTATAGATATACTTTAAAAAGATTTGTATAACATCAAATATAATTATAACTTATAAACTGAATCTTACTAGAACTATACCCAATTGGAAGAGAAACGTAGCACTCGAAATTACAACCTATGCAATATCGTACAAGGATACATACGTACTACATTATTAACAAGGTGTGTCTTAATATATATAGAGATCTAGACAATTAAAGCCCAGATGTATTTTATTAAAACAAAATACATTGACTGTTCAAGTTCGACTACGCTGCATGGTTGCCGCTTCCAACCGGTCCTATAGGAAAACTATGAGGTAGCCTATATCTAATAGCAATGCATTCCCTAAAGCTGAAATATTGATTGTACTAGACAGAAAATACATTAAAGAAAATGAATAAATACATGAGCCATGAAGTAAAATTCATAATTAGAACGCAGAAATTCTTATTTCAAAATGCAAAACAACTGACAGGTAGATTCAGTACAAATTAAAATTATCTTTGTTGGCGTATCTATTCACAACGCACTATTGAATCGTCGATTATTCTAACATTACAAGTAGTAAGCTACTTGCTCTCGGAATGCTGATCTGCTGAGAAGAGTCAGCCAGAAACACAACAGTTGCTTTTTTTAAAAAATATTTTTGATATTGTACATTATAATATCAATCATGTAAATCAGTCAACAAACCAAGTTCCGTACATTTCGATCAACTAAAAACTCTTTAATGCTGAAGATGAGTATTAACAATACAAATGCACAAACAAATATTAAAAAAAAAGGAATTTTGGTATATGTACCATATATATACTTATATGTATATAGCAATAAGCGGTAATTTTAATATTACAAACAGACACTTCAGTTTTATTTATTTGTATAGAGATACTTTTAATTTTAAATTTAAAACTATGAAAAGGAACTCACAGCTCTTTTAGTCAAATAAATAACTTTAATGTTAACATTTATACTCCTAAAATTCTATTTAGCATTAGACATATTTAACTATGAATTAATTTTTAAATCGTGATCTACGAAGCTAAAGTGACCCATGGCAGACCATATAGTGCGAAGAACTAAAGGCTGCGAAGCACACCTTAGTTTGTAAACATAAAAGGTGTTAACATCGTCGGAATAGGCTTCTTATAACCGCTCCTCTCAAAAGTATATGGGGGAGGTGTTTGTCCAGTTGTGGACATTCTATGCCCAAAATGATGATGTGATTATCAAATATTAGTTGAAACTTCAATGGATTTCATGACACATTGTCAAGTTATATATCTGTGATTTTCTTTCTGTTTTGTACATTATTTTATCTACTAAGTTAATAAGTCAACCAAATAAGTTTCACAGATTTCGATCAACTCAAAACTTTCGCGTACACGCAGTTCTAAGAATGATTACGGAACAGAAAATTAATTAAAACAAGAAGTAAAATTCATAATTAGAATGCTGAAATTCTAATTACGAAATACGGAACAATTGGCGTGTAGATAGAACTGAATGAACTATAGATGGATTCATGTAAATAAATCTAGTGTTGGAGCGAAGCTACTATAAACATCTGAGTGTTGGCAACCTAAATAGATATCCCACAGCCTTCGGCAAAGTCGCCGCGGCGCGCTGCCGGTATATTCGGAAACCAGTACCTTAACATCTCACCCGAGAGCGTTCACCCTTGACCCCTAACTGCCGTTGGTCATCTAAACGCCGTCCCTTTCGCTCTCCTGTCGACCCCTATACAACCGTCTCATACCACTCGCGGTGCACGATCCGATCAGGCGTGTGGATCCGGGTATCCTCACAGAATTGCATTCGGCTACCCGGTACACAAATCGTGGACTGTGTAATAAATATTTTTTTACGTACTTAACTAATAATTTCTGAACACGACACTAATCACACGATTGAGATCTTTTAAGAATAGATGAAGGCCTTAAAAATGCAAAAATACAAAAAAGTTTCGAGGAATCGTCGTATCTTGGACTAACAGTGTACAAGACCAACGAGACAAATTTTCTCTTGTATAGTCAGTTGCAACAAAACACTTTCTTATATTTGTTAACACACAATAATTACTTTCTATTAATCAGGGGGGCAGTGTAGGAGGTCCAACTATAAGGTGGACAGGTGACCTTATTAAGGTAGTCGGAAAGCCCTGGATGCAGGTCGCTTCCTACTGTTCATATTATAAACCTATACTAGAGGCCTATTTCCAATAGTGGACATCCTATATATAAAATGATGATTATAAATCAGGTATTTCCTAAATATACTCTACAATAATAAATTTTCAATAATTATTGTTATAATATCTGTCACGCCGACAAATATATAATAACTTTTTTGGAGTACAATTTTGAAATTGTAGAGAAAAACATTTTTTACTTCATCGTCCAAAAATATTCAACCGTAAAACAATGTTTAAAATCTTCTATTAGGTATTACTTCGTATAAAATAGTACCAGCAGACATAATAATAGTTTATTAATAATGCACGAACATAATTTTAATAAATGCACATTGTAAGGGCGTCATTAAAATAGATTAAGATACTTAGTAAACACTGTAATATACAAAAATGTAAAAACAAAGACACGGACGCTAATGGCTCTGGAATATAGATCCTGATAATAATTAAAATAAAAAACATTAATTACAGAAATTTCAAATATTTTCAGTGTTTTCTGAAAATGTCCGAGTAGCAATGTAATTTAAAAAAATTAAATCGTATTTAGTTATTTCATTATGTAAGCTTAATCATCATGTACTATTACCATGTTTTGTAATGAAACTATACGGCTTAGAGACATGAAATTTGATAGAGGTTCTCCTTTTTACAAATGGAGAAGAATGGATTATACGAATTTTTTATACAAACGCAGTGGAGCCTTGTGGTGGCATTCATTAAATTGGCTTTACGGGCGGTTGACAACTAGTCCAGTATATTATCGATAATATATTACTATTTAACTAAATATCATTATTTTAATTTTCGTAATTATAACATATAAACATAAAAACTAACTAAATTTTTTTAAGAATAAAAAGGCAAGAATACCTCATACGGATTACAAAAATCTATAAACTTTTAAGTATATAAAAATCAAAAGCCTTAGAGTGGTAGCAGATTGTAATAAAATTTTAATATATTTAAGAATCCGTTAATTATTGAAACGTGCAGTAATCGAACCGGGGAAGATGTACGAATGTTGGCGCGATACCTGCTCGCTCGGCATAACACAGGCTCGCTTTCATTTACATATTACTATTTATGCATCTCTCTCACTTCCTATTCACCTATCCGGTTTTTTAGTAGAATACGGCTAATAAGAATATCACGTTCCCGTCCAAAGCACGCCATCACACCAAACTAAACTTGGAGAACTGTTTCTTCATCAAACAGTCCAAATCAGTCCCGAACAAAAGGTCTTTCCGCCTCCCTCCGTACATCGGAGCGTCGTACCCATTCTAAATGCTATTAGGCCAGTAAAACAATGTTAACTGTCTATGCTCTATAAGGGCGTGCACACACCGTCTGCTTTCTATTGCCTATTTTCTAATGCGCATTCCTGTATGAACCATTCAGATGTTAAAATCAATTTCAAATTCAAAATATTTTTGATTTTAATTCGAGTAAGCATATGCACATAATTTTGAAACGTCAATTGATCGAATTGTGTCAAATTTGGTTTATGGTCACATTTGCAGGATTGATGTACGTCAAACATAGTTAAATATCATGTCGATAATCTTACTACTTATAATCTTAAAATAATTGAAGATTCAAAAGTACGTGTAAATGTCTACTTGAAAAAAAATTGTTTGAAATTGACCTTTTCAGTGTCACAATCCCTTGTGGACTAAATAAATAATTCTTATCAAGGCGTTGTGCCGTTTTGTATTAAAAGTTGTACATTGATACATTTTCCTTTTTTTTAATACAACATAAAACATTAAAAGCGTGTAACCGCTAACAAGACAGTCCCTTCAGTCAATCACTACTGTCCGCAAATAATTATACATCACCGCTCCGACGTAATAAGGGGTTGAAACAACGGGGGAGGCGAACAAAAGGGTTTTATAATGATTTTTATGTGATTTTCACGCACCAGCGCCGCGGCGATGTTTGTGGCTTTGTATCCAGTTTAAAAGCCGCTTCTGTAAAAATATTATTATTTATAGTTATATATTTTAATCTTATACAAATCCTATTCATTTTATAATTTCTTAATATTATAATTCACATAGAATCTTTCATTTTCAGCGTATCATTTTTTTTATTGATCACTAGTGTGCGTCATAAAATACCAGAATATTCAGATTTAATAGAAAAGAAAGAACTAAAAACTAGTTGAACTTCTCTATAAAGCCTTCAAGGATTCCAAGCATCTCCTAATCTGAAGTAGTATATACGAGTTTAAGTACGGAGGAATTTACTTCCCAAGTCAATTTGAATCGTTTATAAACTAGAGCTAAGCTGTGGTAACCCAACGGTATAGTTGCGATCGTAGATCGTAATAGGGTTGATTACCTGCACACAGTGTTACACAGTCATACTTTGTTTAGTAATTATATAGAATTACAACTGCCCAGAAACAAGTATTTAATGGAATCAGGCGTTACCTTGCGGAAGTCCATCCTAAGTAAGAAAAGGACCAATTATTTAGCCACTTCCGCACATGCAATGGTAGTCGTGCAACAAAGTGCACAGATTGTGTCTCTGTTTTCTGTGTTCTCTGTGATCTGTGTTTGGCACTAATCGGTGTAGCATGGCTCCTGAAGATGCCCCGTGGAGGGGTGAAGCACGTGTTGAGTGGTTTGACGGTGGCAATTGTGTGATGCGCGTTTGCCGCATAGGCATTTGTCAGCGGGCTGGCGGGCGGTGCACTTTGTTGCACGACTACCACTGCTTGTGCGGAAGTGGCTAAATATTGGTTATTTTCTTACCCAGAAACAAGTTTTCAGAGGAGGTGCAGCCGCGTCTTCACACCCAACCGACCCGCCTGCCAAACGTAGCGGTTATGGTATACTACCCTATAGATATCTTTAGGGAAGGGCAATGCCTTGCAGGGGGTGTCTTTCGATAGACATGATGATGAACGGCTACCTGCCCAGGCTTTCATAGGAGCTTTATTAACCATAGTGCAACCGATACCGCTGTACCGCCCCGAAGAAATGATCAAAGACAATAAATACCAGAATCATAACAATTCTAAAATCAATTGCATTGTAATTATATGCCCGCTACACCGATCTACATATGCCTTTGCTGTAAAATTATAAAAAAATGTAACCTTAAAATAAATCATTTAAGGCTCAAAACTTTATTATTGAAATATACCGCGCCTTGCTGGATTTTGAAATTGTCACCAACTTGATGAGCCATTAAAATTTAGGTGTTCCTTATTTGATATTAACGTACAATGCCTACAGTTTTGTGTCAATTTTTTTTATTAAGGCTAGTAGCCGTTTTTATACTAATAATAAATTCATTAATTATCTTATAATATAAGCCATTTTGTTATAACTAAAACCTCTGACTCAATATATACTCGATAATCCTAGAAACAATGTTTTGTTTCCGAACATGCACACACATTTATACAACGTGAATATTTTACAGTTATTGCAATATCAATTAAAGCATTTATATCATTGCCTTAAAGTCGAATTTATAATGGCAACTAAATATAAATAAGTTTAACAGTGGCTGGGTGATAATATTTTCACTAGTTAATTAAAAGGGAGCAACTGGAAAAACAGACACATTGATAACACGTATTGGAATCGTAGTTTTAATAACGAACTTTAATTGAAAACAGCGACATCTATTTTCTCGCGGGCGAAACTAAATAAGCATAGCGATGTTCATATAAAACTAAGCCTTCTTGTAAAGAAAAAAGTAAATTATTTTTGAAATATCTTTTTATTTGTTTAGATATTATAATCAGATTGAATAAGCTCCAAGACTTTACATTATGAAATATTTTGTATAGACGTGAAAATAAGAATTAAATTTAGCCTTACTCTATACTCATAAGGTCATGTATTGATTTAGAAAATGTACCGAAACAAAAAAAAAAGAATTTTCTATCCTGTGTTAGATTTGTATTTAAACTTAAATTTCACCTCATTGTTTATCGGGGGTGTAACTCAGTGGTAGAGTGTCTGCTTCGCATGCTGAAAGTCCTGGGTTCAAATCCCAGCACCTCCACTTGCAAATATTTTTTTTAAACTTTACAAGATAACCAACGATTTTACTACAATAATGTAATAAAAAGTTATAATATGAGATCATATTTTTCCTATGAAACCTGCAGAGAACCTTGTGAAACAACAACGTAATTGAAACAAAGAATACTCTACTTGATAATATCAATAACTACTACTAATCATCCATAAGAAATATAACAAATGTACTTTCAGTATTTAATATATTTTGTAACTCGGATAGTCATTATTGATTTTCATTATTTATAATATGTGACGTTATAAAAGGTTTAATTATAACCTTTATAAGAATTTGCTATAAAAATATGTTTAAAATTTACATACGTCATGTGACTCATGATTTTAATAAATGCATTAAAGAAAACTTTAAACGAGAAAATAAAATTTGTAAATAATTTCCTTTATTATTATTGTAAGGATGTTTAAAAAATGACTTCAAACAAACTGTCTGAGTTTTTTTTTTCTATCTAGGCACATTTGGAATACTCACATCACAGCTTTAAAGGATTAGATTTAATCGCATTCAAGTTTCTATCAATTTGCTCTTCCGGCATTTTTCTCTCGCCACGTATTCCAAAGATCGCTGTAAATGATGTAAGTGGATAATAATATAAATAAAAAAATGACACAGAAATGCCTTAAGTATTGTGTCAGCAATTGTGATATCACTAACAAATTTTCGAGGATTAAAACACACTTATTAGAAGTGTGTGTGTTTTTAATATTCGGAGAATTTTATATTCGACTAATTTCTTAAAATATATATTTATTTGATCAACACAATACTTATGAGTCTAATCATTAAGGGGGCAGTAATGTCGCTTTCTTAAGTTAAATTCACACGACTGTATTTTTAACATGTTTTTGTTTCTTATCAACAATATATTCACCTTCGTTATCTAGTATTGCCATCTAATATACAAATTTTCAATGATATAGCCGTAAAAATTAATCGTTTTTTCTGTAATATATGTGGACAGAAACGATATTACTTTCCTGTCCCCCTAATACAGTGGTATATGGATACATGTAACATGGTTCTCTCTAACCAATTCCTAATTAGTAGTTTATATTGTCCCTAAACTCCTCAACCGTTACGTTATAACAATAGCTACAGTCTGCATAAAGGGACCTGGTTACGGTAGTTCTTGCCGTGCGTCTCTGATAGCAGTACTCTTTGAAGTGAGTGCCGTGTGCGCGTACGTGATGGTCAGCACAGGCACGCTCACTTACCCTATGTAACCAAGAACGCACTAACGATTCAAACCTCTACTGGAAAGCTGGCTCCCATGTTATCCAGATATGGTACCGGAGTTTGTTAGCATACTTCCTGATTCCAATCACAGGATATACCCAAAACTACACCCGGCTGTGGTGGTTACTATCTAACCGGCAATCTACCGCTGACTGCCGCTCTTAACCGCGCGATCACCCTTCTCTTTATTTCTAATAAAATCATCTTTCTTCAACAATTCCACAATTAACACTGTGGACACGTCGACATCTAGGTGGATTGATATTAAGTGTAAAAGCTAGTGACGGACCAATAACTTCCGGCAGTTTAGTCTGCAGGGACATATCACCATCATCATTCACAGGTCCTCCATTAACGGTCATAGGCCGCCCTCTTAATTTTTCAGCTGCACCAGTAAGAAGCATTGTGCATCCAGTGTCTTCCAAGGTTTATATATATATATATATATATATATATATATATATATATATATATATATGTATAAATATATATATATATATGTGTGTGTATATGTATAAATATATATATATATATATATATATGTGTGTATATATATATATATATATATATATATATAAACCTTTCCTTCCTATATTATGATTACAGGGAACATAGGGTATACTATACATCACTTGCCAACAAATAAGCTATACATTCATTTCTTTAAAGCGTTTACACTTATATCTAATAACCTTGTATATATAACGTATATTTTTCCTCTTGCAATGGAATGGTTTGTCTAATCAAATGAACTTATTTTGATTTTACGAAATAATTCCCTGACCGTAACCAGGTGTACGTCAATCAGTGTTCCAATTATTTAAAATATTTAAACGTTATATCCCGCCACGCTGCCCGGCACGCGCCGGTAGTCCGCTCTATTGACGCGGGAAATCATCGTCTTTGTTACTGGCAACACTGCAATGACAACTGTCGCATATTGCTGCAGATATTCATTTTTAATTAATGCAATTAACCTACTTTATTACCATTAAATATTGGTATCAGTAGTAAATATTGTAAATATTACATCTATCATTATCATATCAAACAATACTTGCCCACTTCAATTCGAATAGGTTATTGCAAGCACTTTAGAATTTCATCAATCAATGTGAAATATTGTCAGCCTCAGAAGAAGCTACCACCGGCTCAGAAGACAGTTGTGATGAAGAGCCGGCGATAAACTCAACAGTTGCTGTTCAAATACATTTCAACAAGGAGTCCACGATAATAATTAACTTCCGAGATGAGAAATGACAACATTTAATACCATATATTAACATCAGTGTAATATTCTTGGATAAAATAATATACTTTTTCCGATAATTTGTTTTTGATATTGGTTTTAAATTACTGAAATTTTCTAGTACATACGTATGCCCTTGTACCATAAATGGTTTATTTAATATTTTAATCACCAATTTATTTTCATTCCTTACAATAAAAATATGTCGTCTTTTTTTACCTAATTTTGAATTATTTTGCCTACAAAAAAGCATTACTTTAGATATATTGTTACGCACCGTTAAAATACAATAAATAGCCCGCACTGCTCTTTTTTGAGGAACTTGATGATTACAAATATTTCGCTATATCTGCAAAGTTGCTCCAGAGTAATATGCTATATATTTTAAAGGTAGCTAAAATAAATAAATCTATATTAGAGTCCGTAAGTTGTCTGAATTTTCAAACAAGAGAAGAGCGTCTATTTCGACGGTTCAACCACTACCGGCTTGTGGTCGTATCTCGAGAACTATATTTAGCACGAGCTATTGTTTCGCCTCACTGCCACTCCAGCCAAATATTTTGATGACTAATAAATGATCGTAATAAATAATAATAATCGTATGTTAGGTCTTCATATTTTATTTTTAATTTCCTTGTTTTTGTCATTAGCAAAAGGTAAAATTTAATTAAGTATTTATTCTAGATTTTAATAAAAACCATTGTACAATTGATGTTAAATGATGAGTTATTTCTAAAATACATTTTTACAAATGACTTTTTTATTTAACAATTTGAACTAAAGAATGTAAACATACAAAAGTTCAAACCAAAAATAGAAACAGAAATAACCTATGGACTTTAAGTTAATCTGTGGCCTCAATAAATTAGAGCCGCAATTTCGGGTCTTTGCTTATTTGTTATTCCATTTGTACTGACATTTCCGTCGAGATTAATCAAATATTTACTTCGTTCGATATAGGCATAGATTTTTGTATAGGCGCCTATTATGCTCTTTGTCAAGTTGAGCATTCAGAGTTTAGTTTAAAAAACTAACTATTTTATTATTATGTCAAAAAATAATGTTTTTAATTCATATTAAAACAACAGATTATATAATGACGATGTTTTGACAAAAAAATAGTTTTGATCATGCTTCTTCTCCATAATACTTCTAAATCTACACGTTGTTGTTGTTTCAGCACATGCATGCCCACTGCAAGACATAGGCCTTCTTTGCAGATATCGATATGCGGAGATATACAATAATCGCCACACTTGGAACAAAGGACCACAGTGGTTTTTAAATCTGTCTTGCAAAAGTGTTCAAGTGGAGTAGGTCTCTTTTGCACCGACGACCACTGTCGCGTAGTCACTGTCGCACTTGCATAGACGACAGCACGTCTTCGTCTTTTCTACCATAGATGCTCTCTGCACGACATATATCTCCCTAAAGAGATATATATATATATAGATTATACCATAATCCCAACGCTTGGCTGGAATATTAACGATCGCAGTATCTTATTGTGATACGTAGAATACGCTACTTCCCATACTCTGGAAATTTGTTCTGTGAAGAGTTGCAATCCTATATAATTAATGCACAAAGTGTAAATTACATAAGACTGTATCCTAGGAATCGAACCCGTGACCTACGACCGCAAATCTCAATCCTCTTCCGCTATACGTAAACATATTGTAGTGGCTACCACTGCTCACTAATCTAATATATGCACTATGACGAAAATACTATACCTTCTTGTGCACAGGTACTCCGAAGCTACGTTTTATGAAGTTATTTTTGGTGTCTCATTGAAGTCGCTTCCATTCTAACACCTGACTCCTCTCTTTCATCATCATATCAGCTGACAGACGCCCATCGCAAGGCATAGGCCTCCCCCAAAGACAGCCACGATGGCGATTAACGTTGGCGTTGGCGGTAATTACGTTGTCGGTCGCTCTGGTTATGGGCCTACTCACTCCATATCTAACCGTCTGGTGGTCTATTCTTCTATTTGCAAACACGTAAAACAGAATAAACTTAAGATTGACTATATTAAGATGTTGCATTATTAAATCCCTAAAATATTAACACATATGTATTTAATATACAGAACGCACAAAGATTCTTTGTAAAGATCCGACAGACGAGTGAAAACTTTTCGTCGCGTTCAGGAAATTACGCTTCGACTCAATTTCCAGCGCAGTAATCCGTCCGGAAATCTACTCCAAGCGTATCTGAATTCTGAACGCACCTTTTACCTCTTTATAGCAGTACTGCGAGAAATATATATTTTTTGGATTAGTAAAACTGATTTTAAAATAATTAATAGCCTTATTCACATTATTACTAATGTCTACTCGTATATCTGGCATTATTTATAACAAATATTAATTTATGCTACAAAACGGCGTGAAGGTTCTCTTGACATTGAATATAAAACAAAATTCTTTATGATCATATTTTGATCTCATTGAAAAGTATTTAAATTTGGAAAAGTCTTTGAGGGTGTAAAATTTTAATTACAATATTACGGCACAAAAATCTTAATCTTGTGGCGAAATTTAAAATTCGAATTTCTTTATGTACTTAGATATTCATCTTTCATCTATACATTCGATTGATACGAAGCTGGAAATATAAAAAAATTAAAAACCAAAGTGAAAACAAAACTCTCCGTAGTCCACACACTTAGTTTTCAAGCTGACATGCGTTCTGAAAAAAATTAGAAAATATCATTCAAATAACTAATAACTATTTAAATCGCGTGAAATAAGTATTGAACTAAAATATTAATAAATAAAATTAAAAATGAATCCTTTGCCTGTTGCAATTATTTACGTTTTCTAAACATGACTATTATTATATGAAAGAAATATCAGAAGAGAAATATCGCGCGTGTAATCCAGTACATTTTTATGAATACGCGGATATGAACGCAACGTTAAATCTGAGCGATATTTCGTATTTTCGCCATTAAGAGGGGGCGCCACCTATGCTGATGATTGACAGCTAATAACCGCAGATTTCCCAGGGGAGGGTGCAATTTGTCGCCGGCGCTGGGGATGTACACCGACAGGCAACTATCGATGCTGACAACTTGCGACGCCAGACATCAACTTCATATATCATTATATTTATTAACAAAAAAAATGTTAACACAAGGAAAGCTACGAAATTTTTTTGTCAATGTACGTGTGATTGGTTGTAAATTGGATATAAGGAGGTGATATTTCTTATATACGCATTTATCAGCGGGCTGGCGGGCGGTGCATTTTGTTACACGACTGCCACTGCATGTTCGGAAGTGGCTAAATGTTGGTCATTTTCTTACTTAGGATGGACTTCAGCGAGGTAACGCCTGATTCCATTAAATATTTCATATTTTACTCATTATATTTTTTATTATTTATAATATTATCACTTAAGAATATATAAACTTTAAAGTGGTGAAAACATAGCACATTTTTGTCAGTAAAAAGCTTTAATGGTTTTTCACCTTTTAGTAATCATTCTGTATAAAATGATCGCTGTGAAATACGTAACAATAATTTATTTTTTCTCTTGTAATGTGACTGGGCAAAAAATTGTGGCTGTACAAAATCTAAAAATACAAATAGTATACAATAATTAATTTCAATATGTTGTAATGCGAATTTAGAAAACGTTTTTTCTTATAAAATTATCATTACGTTATTTATCATATCTGAAACCATTTATTTTTGATAGGTGGTCCTACATACATACATTAATTGTCAGCAAATGAGATATACATTCAAGGCTTTTAAGCTTTTTCACCTATAAAGAATCATACTGTTTACCTGTTTTTTTAGACCTCGTACTATTAAAACTGAACGGCCTATTGCAAACGAATTGATCAAAGAAATCATGTTTCATAGTGATTACTTGTTATAAACAAATATATATTACAAAAATTATACTCTACTATTTCATACGCAGTAGTTTTGACTGATTTACTGAACTTGAAAAATGCGTTTTGTCTAGTTAGAAATAGTTGTATCTGACATTTAATTTGAGTATTACTCAATTCTGTAAATTCAAATTCACAACAGACGTTGCAAAATAAATTTTCTGTAAGCTCCAAATTTCGAAGGCGATGTTTCTTTAATCAGAAAAAATTAATGATTTGCACATTGATGAGGGTTTTAGGACATATATATTATATCTAGATTACCATGTAAACAAATGTACAAATAAGTAAACGATGCATTTTTTACGACTACACATTTATATATTTTATAGCATTTGATCTCTTTCTCGCCTGATGACGACTTGGTCTACGGTGCTAGATTCTTGTCTAGAAGAAACCTAGACTCCCAAGTTAAAGCTGGAACAACGAAGCCGTTAGGCTGTTCCATAGATGTTACTACTATAAAAGTAGTATTAAAAGGCTTAGTGCAGGTCAAAGGGATTTTAATCAAATACAGATGTCGTAAAACCGAGCGTCTTGTTGTCCAATGGGAGAAAGGAGATGATGTAATTAACTGATGTAACTAGACCCACACCCAAACCTATTATAAAGTACTATTAAGTGGCAATAAAGCTTGAGAATTGATTGCTCCATTATTAAGGATAAATATTGAGAAAGTATCACAAAAAACTCTACTGAATTTAAAGTATATTGTTGTTCAGAGCGTGTTAACTATTGTAGATTAAGAATAAAGAATACCTTTATGGGGGTGTTCTATTTGATTTTAATTTCTAGCCAAAAGTCACTGTAAATCAGGGAAGAATAACACGCGGGTCGCTTACGGCTCTTTAAACAAGTCTATGCGACCCACCTAGCATTTCAAAATTTTCATTTAGTTTATAGACTTTATCCTATCTCATATTAAAATGGTAGTACATACTAAACGGAAACAATTTTTTTTTGTGACGAGTTTCTCACGGCTACTTTTTCAAACATGTAATACCAACGCAATTTTTTTATATAGAATTTGTATGTAATTTTTTTTTCATTTTACCTATTTTTATTACGATGTTAATTATAAATATAGCTTTTCATCCTTTTAATAAGTAATACTTCGTCCCTACAAAATTGATAAAAACTTTGAAATAAAAATTGTCTAGTTAATTAAAAAGGTTCTTCAACCCTGTTGTAAATGATCACTAAACAACAAACAGTGTATGTTGTGAGTTCTTCTTAGATCAATGCATTTTTATAAAATATCGTAACCGTGTTTTAATTTCAAAGATGCCATAATATGTCCTCTTTTTATATATACAAAGTGGAAAATATAGTGAACTATTTCAGTTCATTCACACTCTACGTTAAAAATATTGGCATGCAATAAAAGTCTAATTCATATTATTTAAAACAAACGATATCTAATGAGAAAAATGTCGACAATTATTATACGGATATTGTAAAATTGGCCACAAAAAACATCCGTCTCATGTTCATGTCGTGTTTGAAACCTTTAAGTTTACGGATATTATTATACAGGAGTTAAATTGATTCTAGTTTCTATCAAATGGTTTTTGTCAATGTTTCTATGAGGTTAGTAATATGAATAATTGAAAAATAAACAAAGCAAGAAAATGATAATGATAATAAATACCAAACAATATCGATTGTTATCATTAATAATGAAACTGCGTACCGTTCGTTAAACTATCATTACAGCACACGTGAAACGTTTATTCAAATTCCACGTCACTTTAATGAAGGCTCCGAGCAATCAAAGCCGAATACACACGAGCATTATCCGCTTGATCCTTGATAACCCTTCACTGCCATAACATCCCTAATGACTTGTAACACGATATTCTTGTGGGGGCAGCCTTATTGTAACATTGCCGTGCGAATATTAATTAGTATACGACTTGTTTGTCACGTGTTATTAACGCTGTGACGTCACATCTCTAATTTGTTACACCATAGTAACACACATATTAAGTCATTGAATAGATTTTTTTAACTCCATTACTAGCAAAGTAAACATTTACAAAGTAAACATTTTTAATTATCATTTCTGTCGTAGAATATCTACTGCTGAACATAGGCCACCCCATCAGACCGGTTGGACGTGGCTGTATCCAGTGTTTTTAGGCGACCTTCACAAGGTCATACATAAATGTCCTAAACTCCTTTTAACGGTCTGTGCTCTTTAATTCTTTAGTCCTCAGCGGCCAATTGTCCTTCGCGTTATGTAGCCCGCCCACTGCTACAACTTGCCAATCCAGAAAGCTATGTCATATGGATACTAACTTACTAATATTCGATGTTGAAACTGAATCTGAATATAATTATTATTGGTAATTATAAGACATGAATAATATCGAAGTCATATATTAACGTACACAGCTTATAACAATACACAATGATTTAATTAGAGACAAGCAGTTGAACAACCCAACGGTCATCTGTCATCATAACACTGTGACAATTAACAGAAGCGCGCATAGCTCGTAGAGCGTGACGTCACGACACGCACATGGAGTTACTGGTCGACCGTGTGCGTTTGTCTCAACGCTCTTTCAATTAAAAAAAATTAGGCGGCACTTAACAATTCATTGTACAATTTAATAGACATTACACATTTCTTATGCCTACAAACTACCATGAGTAATTCAAAAAAAGTATTAATTTTCATTCTTCCAGTGTTTTTAAATACATAGGCACCAAAACAAATAAATTTAGACCAGGCGTGGACCAAACCGTGGTTCAACTGGTAGGTTAGCGAGGACTCTATGGCCTCGCTAATCAACGACGAGGAAGCAAGACCAACATATCTAAAAATGTGCAGAACGATTGCAAAAAACGTGATAAAAAGAAACAAGAATTGAACTAAAATTAAAAATTGTTAATATAGGCAATTTAATAAATAAGTAAATATAATAATACATATAAAAATAGAAATAGATCAAAAATGTGATAAAGAATAAAAACAAACAAATTGTAATAGTTAGGATATGAGGAGAAGAAAGAATGGTATCGGATAAAAGTAATAAAATGGATATGAAACGGAAATAAAGAATAATTGTGGAAAGAAAGAAAATAATGGAATGAAAGATCACAGGAGGAACGATAGAAGAGCGCGAAAATAAAAATATTTCATGAATTTATTTTTAAATAAAAACAAATTCCCTGTCGAAGAATTTTACGAGAGTCAACTATCATAATAACGCTCCAATTATGGGTTAACACCATTGTATTATTTTTTGTGAACCTATATTAAAAATAAGGAAGTAGAAATCAAAATAACCGCCAAAACATTCAAATTCTTTGTAGTCATTAAGGAAATTGACCAATTTTTTTAACACGTACATGCGTGTGCAGACGAATTGCCACTCCCCACTCTTTTCCTACAATAAAAAGTTTAACATTTTTCAAAATAAATTCTTTATTTGATTTTGATTTGAAAATTAGAAATGCTTTTCAACAATTTCTTATTGAAAAACTCTTCATTGCCTTCTAATTTTTTTAACAGAAGAAATTACAGTTTACTTTAGGTTAAATGCAATGACATTATTCTTACTATACCAAATACATTCACGACTTACGTACGATAGCCATCGTCACTACCAAGAAATTCATTCTAAATTCCATTTCTTAAACTGTGACATTAAATATAGTTAAAAATATGAAATTTTGGCCATTTCAAGTTGAACAATTTCCGTTCCTTATTTAAATCTTAAAGCTACGTGTATTACAGATTCCTGGAAGTTTCTAGAAACTAGTTTAATTAAAACAATTACCGACCTACACACCCCTTTTTGTTACGCGTGATTTATACACCGCCACCTGAGAGCGGGTGACGTACGGGCGGAGATCCCGACGACAAATGACACCTATGATTATCATCAGAGCACGGAATACTGAACGCATACGATTGTATGGATGCAGGCTTTGTTTTCGACTGGTGCTACGATTGATCAATTCTTATAATACCACTTGGTTTTTTACTGGCCACATTCTAGAAAAAACATTGTCTTAAAATATTGTTATTTACTGTTTGTTCAGAAAACCAAAATACACGTTATAAGTGTAAATTAAAATTGTAAAATAAAACAATACTAAAATAGTATTAAAGCTATAAACATCTAAATAAAAAAGTAACCTTATTGTACAAATAATTTCAAAGAAGGTTCATACATTTCACCTTTTACACAACTGTCAATCTATCAGAAAGAATTATGACACATAATCAATCATAGTTGACATTTTGAAGAGTTATATAGCTTGTTTTATAAGGGTTTATTTTATAATTCTGTTTACATGTACTCAAATGTATACGGATATGCTATTACACTGATTTTCATCTTTATATCCCAGGCGGTATGTTATTACCAGGTGTCACTTAATGTGGGAACAGTACTCTACTCACCCACGGACAAGGCAAAGCCTGGTTGGACCCGAGATGAGCTAGCTCTGTTACAGGCTAGACGGCATGCCCAGAATCTACTTCCACCCACAGACGTAAACGAACAAATCAACGAACAATATATAAAAAACTTACTCGATTATTTCAAGGCTATATATAAAACTGTGAAGAAAGAAAGTCCCGATGGTCAAGTCAGCGATATAATGACCACTGCAATATCTGACACTTTAGGGGGTTACTTAAAAGTATGGGTTTTGCCTATAACGAAATTTGCATTTTACAGTGGCACCGTATCTAAAGATAGTGCAGGAAGAATTTTCAATTTTTATGATGACATTAAAAAATATCTCAAAACCGACGGTAGGGGATGGCATGAACCCGATTTGAAAGTACTTAAATCAGTTGCTATCAATATTGCTCCTGCCCCAAAAATCTCGTATACTCTCAACACAAATTTCCCATGTGATAATTTGGTTTATTTTGAAAAAACCGATAATGGATTGAAAATACCGATACCTACTATCAACTGGGAAAACAACACAGGAACGATATTTCTGCCACTTAAAAATCAATCGCTGATCTCTTTGCACTCACCTGATTCTACTAACGCACTGTTTAAGTACTACGATGCAGCAAAACGATGCCTGAGCTATGCCCGAGTCTCAGATGAGGACGAATTCAACAAACGGTTTCAGTCTTGGCTCATCAACAACGTATTACCGCATCTAAACGATGAAAATCTGTACTTCGGCCTCGACAGTGTACTATGTTTAGTCAACAAAACAAAAGAGTTGAACGGTAAAGTATCAAATCTTCATAATAAAATTATCAAAACTACATCGCTTCATTCGGAATTTCCTCAAAATTATGTCTCGAAGAAAGTTATCATAGTGACAATTGTACTATTTCTAGAAATATGCTGGTGTATCCCAGCAATGGTTTACATAAAGTTTTCAAAAGATAAAAGGAAAAAGCGTCGCAGAAATAATAGCTTTACGGATGTATGCGTATCTTACAGGGAGAAACCTAGTATTACTGATAGCACAATGGACGATAACAGTACGCGGACAAAACCTTACGATGACAAAGGAATGAAACTTTATCAAAAACCACGACCGCGGTACCTTGATTTTGAAACAAAAACTGCATCTACGGGGTTGAATGACGAACTACGAATGAAATCTTCTTCAATTAAATTTCAATTCAATACAGACCCTAACACTAATATAACTAAAGTAGGACCTTATTGCTACGATTGTGCATCCAATACAAGTATTTTTACTTCACCTAGCGGTATCATACGTCCAGTAGCTGGCGAGGCAGCGAACAAGCTAACCGGTGCTAAAACTGTAACTTTATTTAAAAGTAATAAACAAAATAAAAAGAATTCTGATGAAGCGCAATTAGAGGATAAAGTTCCTACGTCTTCAAATAAAACTAAAAGTTCACGTCACCTTAAAAATGTCAGTTTAAAGGAAACACCGGTAGTGTTTAAGGAACCTTCCAAATATGCATCCATTATACGATATAAAAAATCAAAGAAAAAGGATAACATAGACAATAGCAAAACAGATAAAAACGAAAATTGGATTAAATATGCACCTACGTCTAACGACTCAAAAACTAATCAAATTGAGAAAGCACCTAAAAACAAAAGAATTATATTTTCTCACAAAGGCGCGAAAGGTAATGCTGGACAAAATATAGGAATTAAAATTGAGCGACCTGAAACAGAAACTGTTCATCTGAGCGACGGCAATGATAAAAGTAAAGTTGAAATAGCACCAAGACAAATGATTGTGAAGAATGTTTCTGAATTCTACATACCCAGTACAATCAAAGAGATAAAAGAGGCATCACAGAGCACTGCTGACTGTGAGAATGTTGCACAGAATTTGAAAAAGGAAATCACTAATGATAGATTCTTAGAAACTATAAAGTCTGAAGAGGACAGCGAACTAATAACAAAAATTTAGAGCTAAACTATATTATGTTAACATAATAAATGAAAATTTAAATAATACGAATATATACTTTTCTGTTATCATTTTATACAAACATATATTAAAATATAATAGTATATAAGAAGTAGAGAATAGTATGTAAAAATTCTAAAGTATTGTATTCGTAAGTTAGCTCATTCAAATTGATTTGGAAAAATCTCTGACATACTATAGATGTCAGAGTCAGAGAATCATTAATTGGAAATAACACTAATTTTAAATTTGGATTTACGTTAGAAAAATCAAGAATTTACTTTTTTTTTCTATTTTTTTAAGGAATAGTGTACAAACAAAGAAAATAAATGTTTTCCAAAAAAGAAATAACACATGGAACTGCGGTCAGGGTAAGACCGGTAAACGTAGTGTTTCTTGGTGGAGGCCTACACCTTGCAGAGAGCATCTATCAGCTGATATGATGATAATGAATAGAAAAACCTGATCTCGAGAGGATATATGTAGATGTGTCCACTAACAATCACAGGATTGTACTCGGTCTAAAATTTATCAACGGTTTACCTAATTTTTATCTCATCTTTAAATCATCGTCTACTTCAGCATTGGACATCTTAATTTTTATTATCTTTAAAATGCCATTAACTTTAATTTTAGCATGAAGTTTTTCAACATTCGTCAATTATGCCATCAACATTAGACTATATTTGATTAGAAGGTATTTATTTCCAAATTCTTAAATTACACTACACACAATTCTTGTAGACATAGAACCCGTATTAGAAACACAGTGGTTAGATTTTATTGTGAATTTAGGTAAAATTATACAAGTCAACCTATGACCTATGACGATATCTCCTATGACAATCCGTTTTCCGATTTCGTAAAGAGCAAATATTTTGGATCATTTTTTCTGGGCCATAAATCAAATCTAAGTGTTCTTACGTTGTTAATATTTCGTTAATAATTGATAGCAAATCGACTGGTCTATTTATAAAATATATAGAATTAATTGATAATCTAAATGTATATAAACTTTTACAGTAATTGTGTACCAAATACCGTAGAGAAGCGGTCTCCGCTCTGGCGAAGCGCTAGGCGGCCCGGACTAATCACCCTGACGAATTTATTGGCCGCGATCCGGGTGAATTACTGTAGCGGGGGCTCGCCTGAGTTATTGCATATTTTGCCCGGCCTGCTCAGGTGGCCGGGGAGTATCCCTAATCTGTCATTACCCCAGTCCATTCCCACTTAGTAAATTGAAACCTCGGACTCTATTGCTAGGTTGACTTTTAAAAACGAAATCACTTCAACAATCGAAATCTTTTCACTACAAGAAATAACCCTATATTAGACCTCTACTCGTAGTAGATAGACCTTAAAAAAGTAGGACATCTCTATGAGTACATATGGAGTTATAAGAGAAGCGGTACACAGTGAATCAAAAATTGGGAAGCACGAAAAATAAAAGAGTAGTAACCATAAAAATGTGCGTAAAAAACATACGTTCTAATTTTAACCTCCTACAAAAATTTTATTAATCAAGGTATTATTTAAAAATCCGAAAGAAAATCAGAATGTTGAAATGATTCGTGACCGTTAGTCACTATATGCCTTAATCACAATTTGTGGCAGTGCTAAGTACATTTAGTTTAAATCACTTTTTCCACATTTAATGTCGAGTGTTCTTTGTGATTAAAAAAGGATTTAACATCTTTAAAACTTGTATGTAGTCTTACCTCTGGTCACTGTGAACTAAACTTTTTAATCTGCAAATCGATTTGTTACGAGACATGGGTCAACCTGCGCATAGTTATAATTTACTGAATGTACGTATGTACATAGATTATGAAAGTGGATGCTTAAATTTGTAGTTTATATAAAAATGTGTGCAAAAACAAAACGATTGAAACATAATTCATTGTTTTGAAATGCAAGCAAATCATTAATTAATATTCTTTCATATGTTTCTAATAAGTGTATACATAATTTAAAATCTAGACCGTATCTATATATTACGACCACCGTTAAACAAATGATTACCTTCACAGGAGCTGAATTTATAGTTAAAATAAATCACCAGTCTCCATTACATAGGCCTTCTGTGTACCAAGGCGGAACCTAACCTACTTCCACCGCACAAACAATGCTCTGTAAACTATTTCGACTTAATTGGAGCTATGACTTATGCAATAACTATATAAATAAAAAAATCTTTTAGTCACACACTGATTTATAATATTAAAGTTCTATATTGGGTTTTTATTTATTCTACTATTTGTAAACTTTTTATTATCTTTTATTATGATTGAGAAGTTAATTTTAATAGAATTTATGATAAATAAATAGATAAGAGAATTTTATGCATATGATATCTATAGCATACATGTGTACGTTATTGTTTTCTTATATTTATGAAAATATTTAATTTCCTTCACATATTAACAATTTCTATTATTATGTATTCTATTTGTATGTTTTGCTGAAATAATACATAAATAAATAGTTACAATTAGCGAAAACAAAGGGAGTGTGTGAACACGGTTTTGCGCAGAATTTCGTGTTTTAAAGACACTGTATGAACGATTTTTTTAAGTTCAAACATCTTTTCCAAGTTTTTATCACCATCATCATCTTAATAGCCATAGAATGTCCATTACTGGACTTAAGCCAAACACACAAATTTTCAATAAGACAGATCAGAAACGCTGGTATTATGTCAAGGAAGTATAAAGGACTTTCAATAAGTTCATTTGCAATAAACTTTTCAAATTTATTATGTTTCAATTTAGATATGTAACACGGGAGTGTATTTTAATACCGTATACCGTTAAACAGAAGAAGACAGAGGCTTAACTTTACTTAATTTTATGTACAAACTTATCTTTATTTCTAGTTTAATCTACATAATAATTTTTCTCATAGTTATTATAACCCTTTCTGGCACTCTACTAGACAGACTCTGGCGAAGTAGAACGACTACCAAAATAACTACTAATAACTATATTTTTTTACACATCAACAATATTATTTTACATAAATATATCATCTTCGTATTACCTTCCCTCTCGTACCTCCATCCTTTTTTTTGGATAATGGTGATAGCTGTTCGACAAACCAGATATACTATTAGCGTACTAATAAATATCGAGCAAGGAATTTACTGTAGCAGATGTGTGCAATCTTCTCCACCGTGACCTACTGTGGCCATCAATTAGACAAAGGATCGGACGATTTGTCCCGAAATCTCGTGTCAATCGGGGATTATCCGGTACAATTGCTGGTAATCCCACAACATTACCGCCGCTCGGACAGCGCTATTTATTGCGAACCACTCACCCCACACAATTAGCCTTACATGTAGTACGTACATTAAGAAAACTACTTTCATACTTAATTAACTGTAGTATAGATCAATATTCAAACTTCGGATATTAAATTAGACATTTACACACGCTTTAAAATCGTCGGTTATTTTAACATTATAAGAAGTAAGCTACCACCGGCTTGGAACGCTTAATACCCGATTTTATTACAATCTCCCAAAATGAAAATATTTCTGCTTCGAAATCGAATCGGCACAAATAACTTCGAGTGATGAAAGTGAATTCGAACCCTCGATTCCAAAAAGAAAAATAAGAGTATTTTCTGGCAGTGATAAAGGATAATAAAACACCTTTGCTTTTATTTTTTGTTCTTCTGTTTAATGTATATTGCAATTAAATTTAAAAAAAAACAGTGTTTCCGTAATATATTAAATATTTAAACTTGTCAATGCATTTTATTTTAATTTCTGTGTACAAAAAAAAATATTGAAAAAAAAAACCCAAACGGTTAAATAGCAAAACTATGCATTTTCTGCAAGTTTTTTGATTTACACGGTTTTGACTTGAAAATTTTAAATTTTCGATTTACACGTTTTTCTCAGGAACGTATCTACCGCGTAAATCGGGGGATAGGTATATATTCATAACATCGGTAAAAGTAATATGTAGAATCATAGGAACAAAACCATTGTGTTTACTCCAACAAATAAATATATGTCGAAACAAACTCAATTACCCAGTAGAACTTCATTCCACAACGACCCAACGATTTGTCCGAAAATCCAGATGAACCAGTGAAATTAAATAAACATAAAGTATAAACGGGGCGGTCGGGGGTCAGCTCTGATTTATTTGCGGGTCCTAAAGACCCCTGATTACAACGTCTCTGTGAAATCCCCCTCAATAAAACACTTAAATCCATTTTGATTTTTGTGACATTACACGTCTGTAGATGTATTCAAAACTCTTAATCACATTATTGAAAATGTGCTGAAAAAATATCGATGTGTGCATAATTATGAAAAGAATAAGATACACGTATATATGAAATAAGAAGAAATATAAAAAGAAATATACAAGTAATAATAAATAAGAATTACGGCAATAGAAAAAAAGCGTCAAGAAATTAAATAAATTTCTATATAGAATAATTATTAAAGGTGTAAAACCGTTAAAGACAATGATCATTCGTTGTCACTTTAAAACAAATAAAAATTCTGAAAACATTGATAACGTAATGATAATAGTCAGAAAGTTATTTTCAAAATTCGGATCACTATATATAAAAAAATATATTGTTTAACATTTTTCACTGCAGTGCAGTGAAGAGCAGCTTACTTTAATGGTAGTAAACTAATAATTGCGGTCGTAAGTCGCGGATTCTATTCCCGTGTTAAAAATCTTATACAATATACATTTTTATTAATTATATATGATTTTCACAGCTCTCAAAACAAGTTTCCAGAAGAGAGGCAGTAGCTTATTATAACACCAAATTTATTCTAAAATTAAAAATGTACATAAAGTTTAGGCAATTTGTGGTAAATAATCACAAAATGGATGTTTCAAATGTGTTAAAAACGAATGTTTTCAAATGAAATCGTTTCTTATGAAGAACGTTTGTGTGTTTTAAACTTATTAGTATTTGTGGAGTATTAGTGACATTAATATTTTTTATTTATTATTAATTTTCACACAGAAAGATTTACTAAATTTTGTTATGTTACGAATATTACAAATTATTATTTAGTATGAAAATAATCTTTAAATATTGCAGTAATAAAATAAATAAAGCAATGTATGCAGACGAAACTTGTACTCAGAGAGCAATGGAGAAGGCTATGCTCGGAGTTTAGCTGCGAATATCAAAAACAAGATCAGCAGAAAAAGAATTGCTTGTCTAAAATGACAGCGGGCGAGACACATTGCTCTTGCAACCGGGACCGAATGGTTCTCCAGGCGGATAGGCTCCCAATTAGGTAGACCAGTAAAGATATAGTTAAGGTGTCAGAAATTCGCTTGATACAGGCAGCACAATACCAGTCATACAAGCAATTTGTGGGGATGACCTGCGCCTTCCAGTGGGTGTCTATAGATTGAAAAGAATAACACAGTAATATTCCAATCAACACAGTTTTTATTAATATATTTAGAGTACAGTATCAAATAAATATAAGTTATAAATAACTTATACTTGTTACACACAAACAGATTTTAATTAAAATTCTTTTTTTATATAGACACACGCTTTATCATATTTTTAAATCGAATACTTGAGGAATGTAGTATTTATTATTAATATATCATTGTTCATTCGAAATTTGCCGGTTGGAGTTAGTTGGATAGTCGTAGCCATTCTTAATGGATCTATCAATATTGTAAATACTCTATTATACACCCGTAAACTGTTATACATCTGTTATTTTTTTCGCCAAACAAAAAGAAAGACAGAGATACGGGCACGGCTGGTTTTCCACTGCCTCTGCAAAATACTTCTATTGATGACCCTTTTTTTGGTTACGGGGGGGAATTCATTCAGACGTTCAAGATGCCCCGCCTCTGGGAGGAGGACAGGGGTATGTAGGATTCCTTCCCACTAAAACCCCGGTGATCGCCCTCTGCGCTATACGGGAGACCGCGTCATCTCTCGGTCAGAGATCGCCACACGGTCTTCCCTCGCGCCGTGCCATTTTTGATAGCCCGTCCCGGGTTATGCGTGTATACGTTACCTCCAAAACCCTCGTGGTGCTATCACGATGGTTCGAGACCACGTCGAACCATCGTCCGCCTCAGAGTTTCCGAAGCTAGTGGGAGTTCAGGGCCCCCACCCTAAACTCCTGCGACTCCGAAGGCCCCGTTTATGGTACGGTGTGGAGCACCATTCTATTGATGACCCTGACCCAATGAGATCGTAAGGTGGTGACTCCGACGTGATCCAAGAGTTTCAATGTGACCGCTTCATACTGGCGACCCCAAAGTAATTCAAAATAGCGTATGAATTTGAAAAAAAAAACGTTTATAAAGAGATTATACTAACTAATAAAGATTAGCACTCTCTTAAAAGTTCATTTTGTTCAATCATTTTTGTATTATTAAATAGATTATATCTTTAAAGCCTTTACACCTATTTCCAATCCTTTATACTTTGTAATATGTAATCCAAATCTAAATCAAAATGTTATATGAGCCAAAAGCACTATCCCAACATTTTAAATTAACCCGTTGACAGTCGCCACCCGAAACCAACCGTAAAACATCGCACGAACAAATTAAACAGTATCTCCCCTATTTACAAAGAAACTCAAGAACCCCTGCCGTGTTACCTTGTCGCACTAACTCCCATCTCCCTTGCATTACAATGACAACGATTCCTGATGGAATCCAAAGCGACAAAGTTGTAAGTAAAGCGGAGCAAATAACTCTAGGAATCGAGGTAGATAGGTGTGTAATTAAACCACGGTAACAAGCTCTCCGGGGACTTCGTCTTGAGATATCACTACCGCAACTTGCCTTCGTTTCATAGCTATAGACGACACTAAATATATTATCGAAGTTTGTTTTAATTTGAAAAATTTTTTTATGCAAAGTCACCGAAGTAGCTCGAAGAATGCCTGGCGACCAAGATCCGTAAAATGCGATGTGGGTAGACTTCTCACTAGATGGAAAGACGACATAGTCAAGTAGCTGGGTGCAGACAGCGGACAATCGCAGATCTTTGGGTAACATCTTAGAACGAAGGTGCGTTTAGAACTCTGGGATCTTACTGTCTGAACTGTAAAGCTTATTTGGGTATTAGACCCAATAATTCAACCAAGGAGCATCAATTAAGCAAATTTTAAAAATTTGGACAATTTTTTTTCCATTTTTTAAAGTACATTTATGTTTCTATTAAATTAACCGTTGACCGTTTAATTCTTTCTAGAATTAAGTACAACCTGCATAAGAGTCTAATTAAAAAATATATCTTAAATGTATTATAACATAAAAGCCGTAAATAAATATAGAATACACACACATATTTAATTAATATAAAGGGTCACTCATTTCTCAGTTTCATTACCAAAAATTTCTTTTAAAAATTATCTAATTTAAGATTAAATATTTATGTGATTTACATTCAAAAATAAAAAGGATATTGCCTTCTGTCGTAAGATGTCTTATTATATTCAATATTGTCATCAGTTTGTAGTATTTTCTTGTAAGTTTATATAATTTTTTGCTCGCTAATTTATGCTACTTATCTTTAGCTATAATGTATGTGTAAAAATTTAAAAACAATATTGCCACACTTTTACGCCTTTTGACACAATAAATAGTTGAATGATTTTTAGTAAATACTTCTTTATTTTGAGAAATCACTTATACCCCCAAATTTATAAAGTTAATGAAAAAAAATAAATGAATAGTGACGCTTCATTAATTACAAACTAACCGAAATTGCGGGCACAGTGAACGCCGACGACATCCGTGCATCAGCGCCGCATTGTTTTCCGGGAAATTGGACACCGTGATTAATTTGCTTAACTCCCCCACCGTGTAATTTGCTAACGACAATTATAAAAAGCTCCCCCACCCTCGACAGTCAGATACAAATTTATTAAACGTTCTAGCCAAGTTACAGGTCTACATAAATTGGTCGTGTTAACTAAAATCTTTGTATTTGGTTAGTTGACATCGGTTGCCTTTGTAAACAGCATTCTACGTTTACAAGACGATGAATTTAGAAAATTTAATTGCGATGGACAAACGTGGTAACGTTTTTTATTTTCTAGATTTAAAAAAAAAACTTTTAATTTAAGTTTCTATGACACATACATGAGGGCTATGTCCGGGGCCACGCTATTGAGATCGAATCAGAAATATGGTGATCCACAGAAGAATCAAAGTCACTGACGTAACTCGAAGAATTGCTCGTCTAAAGTGGCAGTGACCAGGACCTCAGATGCCAAAGGGTCCTCGAAACCTACTCGAGGAGTGGCGACCATGAATGAGCAGATAGACGCTGTGTAGATGGATTACACATAGTCAAGAAGGCGGGAAGTAACTGGATGCGAGCAGCGCATAATCGGTCACTATGCCGATCTTTGGAAAATGCCTAAGACTTGCAATAGGCATCTATCGACTGACAAGATGTTGATGAAAGCCTAAAACTATGTTTAACATTGTTCAGTCTTAAACTTCAAAGTGTGTAATATCATTAAAACGTTCACTGCGGCTTGAGGTCGATTCAGCCTCATGGTAAACTTTGCACTGGTGCGGCGCGTAAAACTCGTGTTTTCTCTCTAGTGCGGCGGCTGTTTACACTCAACTGTATGAGGTATGACAAAGACAAATATAGCTTTCTTTATGTCTGCGAAGCATTGACTCAATATTGTAAAAAAATATTGATGAACATGAGGCAGAAAAGGCCTCAACCGCACTACTAGGAAGTTCAGCTTGAGGCTGATTCGACCTCAGCCGCACCAGCTGAAAGTTCTTCAAAATTGGGCCCGCAGTGAACGTGTTAATTGCGCTTGTATCATCAACAGTTGACCGTCCGTCGTCCTTCTGTATCACTATATTCATTGCTGAATCGTAACGCGTAATAAGACATCCTGTGCGTACAGACGCCGTCAACAAATATAACGGAGTCAACTGCTCGCATCCGGCAAGATGTCGCGCGTCGAAGCGTTATTAAATAAAGCAAACTACACATGTGATTAATTCGCATTTCCTTTTCTTGAAAAGACGGAACATACTTAACTGTTACACCAATTGAGGTATTGAATCAACATAGTAAATTGACACGACGCTTTTTTACAATCACTGTAATGTATTGACTTTAAGTATAGTGTACTGTTTTGTTAATTAGATCAAAGTAAAAAGCTATGTTCATATTAAACAGTTGAAGTAAGTTTTTCGGAAACCACGGACTAGTAATTTTTTTTAATTTCAAAAATAACTATTTAAAAAATTACTATTTGGAGAGATGGCCGTTAGGGCTATAAGATATCTGGAATATAGACCACGGAACGTAACGTAGAACTTGCAGTTACAATATAAACAAAAAACTTTGTGAAGGTAGTTGGAAGGCGTTGGGGGAATCCTATGTCCAGCCGTGGACGTCTTGCGGCTGAAATGATGAATGGTATTCCAGTGATAGAGTGGACTTACGATCATAGATATCTCCGTTTCCATTCCCAAATAATCTAATATTTTTCATAAATTGTATAATATAACAATTCCTTATAATCGGTGAAGAAAAACAGTGAGTATATCGACATATATATGAAATCCAAAAAAATTCTAGAAATTATCGGCGGTGAAGAAATACCGAATGCGTCCTATTGATTAAAACCCAGCCAGACTGTCCATCAATAAGCAAAATGTGATCATCTGTCATTAAAACTTACGTTCCATTTTTTAAATTCTTAGTAATAACGAAATCAATTCGATCAGTTATCACTGCCTATTATTTATTATTTCAATGTTAAATTCGTCATAATATCGCACCTGGCGGAACTTTGATTCACAATGCAATATTTAGAAACAAAAAGTAAAAAAATAAATGAAAGGTAACGAACCGGAAGTGGTTCCGCGCTAAATCCCCCGCATCCGGTCGACGCCGCTATTGGACGGCGTCACCTTTGACCCCACCCCACCTGCGTCACCGACGATATAGAACACCCTATGTAACGAACCATATATCTACTATATAGATCACCCCAACAAGAAACAGTTCGCACGAAAAATTTCCAACTGTCACTCATTGCCTTTTCTAATGTTTGATTACACAAACAATTAAACTAATATTTATTCTATCAAATACACTTCCCAAAAATCAATACTTTAATGTATCGTCATTTTAAAATATATTTGCACATGCACTACGACCAAGTTCGGACTATATTTTCTATCATTATTAAACAGGCAAGAAGTCCGAAAATAACTCTTTTATCGCAATATTTTCCTATATAAAACTAAAAATAATGTATAATATCCGAGATATTTTTAGATTCGTCAATATTTTACTTTTAGAATTCACGTATCATTACTAATAGAACGGGATGATAATGAAGTACAGAGGCCCATTGTCCACAAAATATACACGAGGAACATTACCCACGGAAAACTGCAAATAAAATCAATAAATTATCATAACGAAAACTGAACACTAACCTATATTATGCCCACCCAACTAAATAACATACGCGAGAAGTTTGAATTAAAAGAAAAATAACAGAAAATACAAAGCGAATGCAAACAATTTTTTTATTGATATGTGGATATTTATTTTTAAATATTTAAATAAAATGTAAATTGTAAATGTAATTTAACTTAACATTAAACTGTATTAATAAGTCTGCTCAATTTATTTATTTTATAATGTAAGTGAATGTGAGCATCAAAACAAACAAATAGTTTATATGGTGCAATATTTAAAAATATTTTTGTCTGAATTTCGCTGCGAGATCGAAACAAAAATGAAGAGATCCGCAGAAGAGCCTAGATTAAAACCAGCTTAGTAAGAAGAATTGCTCGTCTAAAGTTCCTAGTGCAACGGATGGTCGTTATGGCTGAAAGATTCTCGCGTCCACGAACCAGACCGACGACATACTTAACGTCGCGGGTAGTCACTGAATACGGGTAGGGCAGCACCCGAGATCGTGGCGATGTTTGAGGCAAGCCTTTTCCTTGGACGTTCATCGGCTGAAAAAGAAGAGATGATTGTAATGATTATACATAATAAAGTTATTGTGACCTCGGAATAGATAACATTTTAGAATATATAAACAATCCAAGTTCTCGCTGGGTAATATGTAACCCGGTGGTATGAATATACACACAATAACTTGACTGATATGGAAAGCCTCCATGAATGTGGAATTATCGGAAGAAACACTACATTCTTTAGTCATACTACCGAGGCTTCATTCCAGTAGGTTAAGGCTTCAGCGGCTATCTCTTCTATGTTCTATGTAGCCTGTCCACTGTTACTTCATTTTACCTTAAATTAAAACCAAATAAATCTAAAATTGTTCCCATATAGAAAACACTTTTAAAAAGCAATTTACGAATGGATAATTAAGGGTAACTACATATACTTATGCGAGTAAAATTAATTAAACCTGCATAAAAGCAGATGCAGTTTAATAAGTAAAGACCTCGTAAAAAGTTCCGGTTATTTATCTTTTAGTAACTCATCGAATTCTTCTCTATAAAAGCAAACCTTGAGTAAAAAAATAACTTTAAAACAACTGTGCATGTATTGGATCTCTGGTCATCGCTGTAATAAAAAACGTAACACGTGCGACTTAGGATATCTAAAGCAATTATTTGTGGAACACCCATATCATGTCTGTTTTGAATATATTTAGAATAACCACGCATTACATCAGATAGTTTAAAGTGTACCTTATCTAAAAACACTAATTCGTATGTCAAGGGCGAGAGTGAATTTATGACCACTTATAAACCATTGCTACTTTTAAAAATTGTTCCTAAAGATGTATTTAAGATTGCATAGTTAGTTGCACGTATACGTATATATTCAATTTTATTTCTGTTTATATAAATATGAACGTGACTTTGTATTAAATTATAGTTATTTAAATAAACAAAATTACTTTATTTATGACTAAGGAACGTTCTAGAATTTAGAAGCGTCATCTTTATATCACGTTAAGAAGTCCACTCGTAGCGTGATCTATTACTAGACATCTGGCATTGTTAAGTCCAAGGATTAATAGAAGTTCATGAGAAAACTGGCTCACTGTTTTACAAATGAACACATTGTAGAAATGTATATTGTTATAAGATACTTAACTATGTCCGAATCTTTGTTGTAAAATCTAATAAAATCGAATTAGAAATAAGCCCAACAGAAGATCAGAAGTCACCGTTGAGATGAAAAGTTTCTTGAACGGCGACCACGAGATCATCTACCGGAGATGCAGAGCAGATAGTCGCTAGCTGCGAGCAACGCAAGACTGATCGTCGTGGCGATCTTTGAGGTAGGCCTATACCTTGCAGAGGGTGTCTATCGATTGACATAATGATTATGAACGTACGCAATGTCTCGTCAAAATATCAATAACTTTTAGATCGCATTAAGCTCTGAACAACTGAAACGTAAATGTTTTTTTAAATGACGTAACTAACCCATTTACATCAGACGCTACTCTCCCATGGCGAGGTTTACTTCCACTTGTAACATTAGATAAAGACAGCTAGACTTGGATATTTTTATTACCGGACTACGTCAGATGGAATAAAACTTCTGGCTTTTAATGTTCAATTATTTTGCCTTTTGTATAATATTTTGGTTCGTTATTAATCAAAGAATATTCTCGAGAAATCGTATTAGAAGGTAATAGTGATATCTGTGTAAATGATAGCGACTTTTACAATCGACTTTTTGAATACAGCTACTAAAGCTATTTCTCAAATTATAAAACAAATTATCATCATTATTTCTGCCCTAGAATTTCCACAGCTGGACATACGTCTCCCTTATAGATTTTCGATAAAATCGATTGAAAGCATCCTACATTAAGAGTCTCAAATGAATGCTAAAATCAAATTCAATACTGCTACGCGTTAGTTGTAGTGGACTGTGCAAACTATTACTTACACAGGCCGGTGCATATTTCAAACAATTAAATGGTCCAATCGCGGCCAATTTGCGCCCCGACGTCTGCCGTCATGTGGCAGGCACTTTTTCATTTTAAATCATTAAACAAAGTGTCGGAAGAAATTTTTTTTACATACATACAGAGATTTTCCAAAGTTAAGTTTGGTTCATGAAAATGTTGCAGATGTAAGGAAGACGTAAGATTTCTTATTAAGGAAACACTCCAATACAAAACGCTGCAAACTGTGTATCCATAGTATTTTTATTAATAATTTCATCATGTTATTAGCTTACATTCAAATAAATTGTCTTTCTATATAAAACAGTATTTAATTCAATACTTAATACGCTTTAACTATGTGCTATGTTATTCTCAAAGACATTCTTTCCAATGTCAAAACAAGCCAGAATTGAATCTTCTCCGTAATTTTGATACTCAATGTGAAATGAATTCTGTAACTTATCTGTTATAACATATATACATAAAAACAATAATTTTATTGCGTATTAAATCTAGTTTTCACTTTTAAATATAGTATAAATATTTTGTTATTTTTTTGGCTCTCTGCATAGCAACAAATATGCAATATATAGATTGTATAACTTATTAAGGTCATCGGAAGACGTTCAATGCATGCCGCTTCCAACCAGTCCTGTTACAAATCCATGAGGCTTTGTCCAACAGTGGGCGTCTGACTTCTGGAATGATGTTCGTGATGATGATTCGTAAAAGACTACGCACACTAACCTCCATTCCCTGTTAAAATTGCGCTATGTAATAGTCATTTAATACAATGTCATATATTACAAAAATCTGGTATACATTGTTATATAAGTATCATTAATATATAATATAACCATTGAAAAAAAATCAACTGGGTAAAATGTATCCTTAATTGAAGTAAAACATTTTAACATTAAATTAATTTCATTCCTCCTCTAAAGAATCATGATGGTTTTTATGTGTCGGTATTACAAGGTTAACAGAATTAGACCTTTTTTCAAAATCCCGATTGTACACTTTAACAGCGGCCTCTATTACTCGCATAGAGTAGGTCCAGGCGGACTATAACTCAATGGACAATGGCAGCGGTATTCTAATCCGGGTCTGCCCCCGTCGGCGCTGGTGTAATGAAATTCCCGAGCCGTGCCCCCAGCTCGCCACCGATGACCGTCCGTACCAATTAATTACACTGCGGACGTTTCGTATACAATAATATTACCTTTTATAATCTAATCAAAATTATAAAAACTAAGAAACATATGGAAAGCTTATTTAAACTTATAAATATATAAACTTCGACACAAACATAAAGAAAAAAGGACATTTGATTGTTAATTTTTTTCTTCACGAATAAAAAAATAAAAATAAAACGAGCTGCTCTTAATATTAAGAACCGAAATACCAGAGTAAATTAAAGGAAAAACCTGTGCCTAAAAAAAGTTGTCTGACAGAGAAAAAGTTAAAAATTGATATTTTTTGTGTCCTCGCAAAAGTAGTGGAATTTACTGTTCCCAGAATTGAAGGTGGCAGATAACTAAGTGAATTTAGCATAAGTGTATCTCGAAAACCTTGGCTTAGGCCGTTATATGCGTTTATTTTTACGAATAAATTTGATTTTAAATAAAATACCTTTTTCATTATTATAACATAAAGATCAAAAAGTAAGATGAAGTTTTAATTAAAAACTCCTGGGTATTAGGAAGGTACTTATATTTTTTCTTGGTTGATAGGACTGTCTATAACAGTGATTCCCAAAGTGGTCTATATCGACCCCTAGGGGTCTATGACAACCTGCAAGGGGTCTACGTCAGCGAAAAAAAATTTGGGGGTCCATGAAATGAAAATGGGGGTCCACGATAGTGGATTTCAACACATACACTGATAGTATTTATTTATTTACTTACATCATACTATCTTATAATATCAAAACATTAACATTAATTATAAAAGTACCTATGAAGTAAAAAATTTTTAATATGTCACGTATATTTTACATAACAGATACAAAATTTTATTTTGAGTAGTTTTAATTTAAATTCAATTAATAAATGTATAAATTAACAGGTGTTTTTACTTTAATTTTTTAACACTAAACTTCACTACAGGTAAAAATTTACAGGAAATCAATATCAGGTAAGAAGGGGGTCTACCCATCACGGAAAAACATGGCTACGACACAAAAAAGTTTGAGGAACTCTGGTCTATAATATTTGCCAAGCGTCTGTTTATCAAAAGTTGAAATATCATATAGCTTTTCCCAAACATCACAACACAAACATTTGAAAGATGTTTTGTGTTTTAAACGCATAGTCTCTGTTGGTGCCGACGTCAAAAAATCGACTGACATTGTTCCGCAACCACCATGTTCGCCTGATTTGGCTCCGTGACTTCTGACTATTCAGCAAACTCTAAAGGTCAATGCGAAGACGTCGCTTTGGCCTTTTGAATTTACTGAACTGTTTCGATGACTGCAAAAACCGTTTGCAAAATACGTTTTATCGAACAGGAATTACTGTGAAGGGGATGAAATTGATTCGGTAGAGTAAATAAAGTATTTACATTTTATAAAAATATTCACCTTACATTTTATCGCAGTATTATATTTATTGTTTTTGTTGTACATATCTATTTTATTATATAAAAACTTAAACTTGAAAATAGCTATAGTTATAGTTCAGCAATTATAACAAAATGAAATAATTAACTTAAAGGGATCCTAGTGATTCGAAGTAAGTCAGTCCATCTAAGCTGATCTGAATTGGCTACAGGAGAGCATCATTTTGTTAAGTTAGTGTTTAGTTGAATAAGTTAAGTTAATTGAGACACGCCTTAACCAAGTGAAATGATAAGTAATTTGAAAGATGTTTTAGTTTGTAGCTAATAAATCTTTAGGATAACGTTAAAAACTGCTTATATAACCTACCTACATCGTATTATCCTTAAGTTCTTTTAACTTATGTGGATCTTAGACTTCGTAAGTATTGTTTCAGTCATATTAAATCTGTATGTTACAAAGTAATATGAAAGTTTGCTATTCATAAACAATAGTCCCGTCATCTTACTCGCTAAACATCCATACAAACACACGCATCCCATAAATTATGGTGACCGTCGCCTATAATAACTGTTTTGAAACTAATAATTACAATCTATCTTCATCTCCGTCACGCTTATGCGATGACTTATTAGTGTGAGGCAGAGAGGTGAATTCGCAATTCGCATGCGAAGCGATATCATTCGCGTTAGATTTATACAGTCATTTGTAAATAATGAAGGCGCCTAGCATTGTGATAGAACTTCTATTGTGGGCGACCTACCATTCCTTGGAATAAGGGCTGTCCATACGCAATCATATTATAACTAACAACTGAAAATAAACAGCAAAATATGAACATAAAATAGAAATACTGTTTTTACAACTCATATAGTTGCAATTGTAATTGAACAACTTAATGCCAATCGGAACATTTCGACATAGGTCTTTCAATTGATTTTCAACGACCATAGCAGGGTTATTTTTCCACCTTTTGGGTGGCTGTGGTTGATGGACATGTGCACTGCTCTTTCTGGTATATGGCGGCCAACTATACTGCCACTATGTTAATCACTATCGTTTCTATTTGCCAATTCGCTGCGCTATGTCGATACTTTCGTTCGTATATGAATCTTTTCAATACTTATTCCGTTTATAACATGATATATATATATATATGCAGAGTCCGTGCACAATGTATATTAAACCTCCAAAAAAATTTTAAAATTTTTTGTGTTTTCTTTTTTTTGTACATTAAAAACTAATCAATTAAATTAAAATATGCTTATCACTTAGTAGTAGTAGAGTTATCAGAAAAGAGGATATTCGTAATGAAAGGTTCTGTATATGGATAAGGGAATGAAAAAAAGGTTAAGAAGCCGTGCTCTAGAGCAATGCGGTATTATATATTCTTTTAATTCTCTGAATCAAAATATTGTAACTGAATATTCTCAGCCCTAAACTTAGGCCAATTACTTAAAGTCAGTATGGAGATTCACTGTGTCTCACGACTACGCGTGCTGTGTAGGGTTACCAAATTATTCTGAAAAAAATCCGGATAATGATATTGTTAGAACTACATACCCCATTAGTTACCAGCATATCTTAGATCAAAAATCCTAAAGTTATGTATCTTCTATTAATTCATACATGTTATCCGATGGTTTTTCGCTGGAACCTTGCTATGAGAATACGACAAAATTATTTAGTACGCAACTAAGTACTTGTTGTTTGTCAAATAATTTGTGCAGCATTATGAGTTGGTCGATTTTGACATAAAAAGTCATGAATTATACACTTCAGGTAGACTTAGACATGTGGTTAACAGCTCCTATACGTTATTGATTTTATAGTGGAGTCTAAATAAACATCTAACATGAACATACTATATATACCTATATTTACTCCTTAAAAGATTTTACACTTATCAACAATCACCATGTATAAATTGTAATTTGCAATTGTTTATAAACTAAGAGTTATGGCTATTGAGTCACAATCAAAATCGAATTCACGAACCGTAGTTATAGGTGTTGATAGCTGAAGGGTACCCTTGCAAACACGTGTAAAGGCTTGAGTCTTTACTCCTGAAGACTCATTTCTGATCTTTAGTGTCATACACGAATACGTATTCATTTAGATCTTCTAGCTAACGTTAGAATCTATTAACACAAACTATTTACGTATGAATTCAAAATGATCACTGTAAACCAAAGACCGACCAGAAAATAACATTACAAAAGAATCGTTTCGGGTCATAATTAATTATTCTGTCTAATTTCCGCCATAATATGATGTTTTTAGTGAAAATAGTGGCATGCGGCTTCGGGGAACACAACAGTAAAATTCCAAATTTTTCACGAAATTTTAATTTTATTTTAATACGAGAATAGAAGACTACATTCCTATATTCAAGGTTATAAGTCCAACTTAATATATGCAGTTTCTAATTTATGCACTTGTATTTCGAAATGTAATTAACTTTAAAAAGTAATAATTTTAATAGACCGAATATGCTTGAATGATGTTTAAAAAACATCAGTCACTGTCCAAACATGGACTGTCCGCATATCTCCACAAATATGGTCACGCTATCGCCATTGTCCACAAATGAGTGTACCGCTTAATTCAGGGCGCCCTCCAACCGCGACACGAGCGTTTTCTTCGCTCGCGCTGCAGTCGCTTAATTTTACGGAAAACGAGCTCATTTTATAATTGAGCACTTTACTAAATTAGCGTTTTGTTGATAATGCAAAAAAAGACTTTTCGCGTAAAACGTTTTTCTTGACTAATTTTAATTTTAAAAAGCTATTTTAATCCTCTCTGATATTTTAAATGAATATCTATATTTTTTGCGTGCGAACTTTTGTACGCATTGACGGGAGGAGGCGAGCTACCACCCGAGCACATATTTGTTCCTTCCTGATGGCGAAGAAGATAGGAGCCAAAGGTGTGATCAATGTTTATATTTTCAAGTTTACAGGGACTATTAAAATTTACCATTTCGACCTGAACACGATGGCAGCGGCTACATCACTAATGGAGTCTGAATATTATTTTATCTAAAAAACCTTTCGCGTTAAATATGACAGTGTGTTTTCCACTGATCACTAAGACATTAACTTTCTAAATGTTGTTCCACCGCATGGTTACGGGATCACGAGGAATCTAGGCTATCAAACAGTCTTGTATTGCTTGTGAAGTAACAGTTTGAACCAAGATTCAGGGAACCGTCGAGGTGAGTTACGTAAACAAGGCCTAAACGTCTTCCGCGCTCTGCCTTTTTACTCTGCATTAAGCCCGCGGACTGTACGAACGACAGCAGCGCCTAGCCCTCCTGTCAGGCAACTGTATACGGATATTATTGCATACTGATCCAGAAGGCGTTATGGCCAATTTAATTGATATACTCGACTTTTTTAATTTTTGTGATTTAATCCATAATGATAAACATTCTACTAGCTGAATAGTTACACATGTACAAACTATAAAGAGGCGAATTTATATCTCATTCGTCAGCTCAAAACTTTAAAGCTTTTACCTAGGCTGATCACTGATAAATATGTTAAATTAATGTATTTTTTCAATAAACAATAATTAATTTTAATAGGTAATAATACAAATTTTAAGAAAGTTTTTTCTTAATATATTATCAGTACTTTATTTATATATACGACTGAAACCATTTTAAGACAGGGTGTACTACACTCCATTCGCCTCTTTAAAGCTTTTACACCTGTAACCCTATCTCATCACCCTACCTATATCGGAGGAATGACTGCAGCAATCTTCATCGGTAATATAATTTCAGGGATTAAAATCCACTTCTAATACAACATAGATTTGGAGAATCTTATATTCAACTTACAGCATAACAAATAATTCGGAAATGAACGTGATATCTCTGCGTTTGTGCTGTCGGCGCATCTTTATTTGCACAATAGGTATCTCATCATGATCATTTTAGTCGGTGGAGACCCACTGCAAGGCATACGCCTCCCCCAAAGATCTCCTCCGACCTTAACTATGGCGTCAGTCCACCAACTACCGACTCGTTATCGCTCCTCAAAACCCATTGTCATTATAAGAAAAAAAATATTATCATTATAAGTAGCATAAATAACTGTGTCATGTGTCTATCGGCTAGCGGTCACTATTCAAGAACCTTTCGGCCCCAAAGGCTTTCATTTGCACGAGCGACGTGCCTCGCTCACTGCAACTTCATACTAGCAATTCAACGAGCTAGTTTTTCTGTGGACCTTCATATTTCTGATCCGATCTCGCAGGGCAGTTTGGGCAAGCTAATTTACTACAAAAATATGTATCTACCATACAAAAAATTAATTTTATAAACCTTATTTTACAATGTAATATGTGATAAAGTCGTATTAAGTAATATATAAAAATTCGGTTTTACCAAATGTAACAAATTTAAAATTCAACGAACATGAGAGTACAAGCAAATAAAAAGCATTGCGGCCGCGGCAATCCCACCCTCGGCTTTTAAAGGAAATATTTGGTGGGAAAGCGTAGAAGGTAGACAAGTCAACAGCGTCTTAAAACGATTACAGACAGTCGCCGAGGTGCGAAGGGGAGTGCTACACGTAAATCGCATTAGATATGTTAAATCTCAGCCCCGGGGAGCGATGGTGGATTTTTTTTTGCGATATTTTTATGCGTATCGCTTACCTTCGTGATTATTGTTCGGGCGCCATTTGCATTTATGCGGTAAACTTACAACGCTCTCTCTATCTTGATACTTTAAATTGTACTATTATTTATTAAATTCTTACATTTAATATTTCATTTCAAATTATTTTTTATCATTTTAGCAAGTTCAATTGGCGATGGCTGTTGAAGCTTAAAGTTCGGAGTGAAGACCACAGACCGGCAAGTGCAACGTAGGACACTCACAAAGTGGACAGACCTTGTAAAGATTTTGGAGGACGCTGGTTGCACCCAGCCAGTCCTCTTTGAAATTTATGACAAAGGCTTACGTTTAGCAGGATTGGAACATAACGAATAATTCAAAGAAAAGACAAAATAAATTTGAAATATTTATTTGGTTTATCTATCTGTATAATTATTTATTTATTTAAACAATTCTTAGGTGATGTATTATTTAACGACGAATTTAGCGCCGAAGATATTTTCTACCAGTTAACCGTTTGGGCGATGCTGAGAAAAAATAACATAAAAGAGAAAGAAAAGAAACATCAAAATATGAAGACTAATAACTATAATAAGACCAAAAAACTCCTAATATATATGTCTACTATTAACTATAATACAATGATATATAATACATGTATTAATAATATATATAATTAATTAAAAATAAATAAATTAAGAAGCATGTGCTAGCATTCAGTAATTTTAGCGATGTTTTCGTTTTGTACATATGCATTGAATTAAATAATTTAATTAATATTAATTTAGTAAATAATCTAGACATCCTCGTCACGAATTAGTTTTTACTTATTACAGTACATCTGTATACCATTGTTAACCCTTTCTATCACTTGAAGACCGAACGCTGTATTTTTCTTATTAACTAAGTCCACCCAATGGTTGTCTGAAATAAACAGCGTTTTGACATAAAACCGCCTTTTGTACTTCATTTTCATTTGCCTATCACGTGATGTTTTTCATGTCCTGTTGATGTAACATTGACAGTAAGCAAATAAATAATTCAATACCTTTTTGGGTAGTAAAGACAAAAAAAATTATTTCAAAATGCTCAAAATTATTAAAACGATCAACCATTCGCAATCCTTTTATAAAGGTGACGTTTTACCGTATTTCTTTTCCGCTCAAAAGAAGTTGTCAGAATTTTTTCAAGTGTTGACTGTTTAGTAAATGTCTGGAAAAAGTGACAGTAAGAAGCCAATTTATTAAATACGGATGCTTAGAAAATATTCCAAATAAAATAAATATTTCTTTATTTATCCGCACGGAACATATCTAATTCTCTTAGTATTTGGATAATTAAAGATAAATGTAAAGATAACTCGAAATGTGCCTGTTAGCTGAAGACAAGATAAAATATAAAAAATAACTGATTGTCTTGAGTACAATACAGAGACAAAAGATTAAGAAATGGGATCGATTGTCGTTGTAATATACGAGATAGAAGTGTATATAAGAGAAATATACACAAAATAATTAGCAATGAAGAAAGTAACGATATATACGACATTGTAAGTTTAAAATAATATAATAAAGTTAAAGAAATGTTACATTTAAAATCTTCTGTAGCATATATGTTGTATATGTTTAGGATCATATTACAGCAGAGGCAGGTTATATAGCCTAATTCTGCAATAAATAGACTACGTAAATTTTCTAAAGTTTTAAACCTGAAAGTGAATGGAAAAAACATGCAAACCATTTGAATTCTTTCATTTGTTCCATTAGGATCATTTGCAGTGATAAGCGTTCATGACGTCATAAGAAAAATGCCAGAAGAACCTAATTCGATAGAAATTGGAAAACCTCCAAGTGAAAATATAACATCTTCCTTCAATTTATATTATTACTTTTCATCTACTTTTTCTTTTTAGCCGGTAGATGCTCCCTGCAAGGCATAAATGGACAGATGCCAGAGGATGAGCAGCAACCTCACTAATACCTACAACCAACCTACCATAATACCACACTGTGATCGTCAATCACCCTGTAAAGCGTGGCGTTTTAGTATTTTCCTCTATAAAGATATATTTTTGGGGAAAGCCTATATCTTATTATAAGCGTCTATGGGTTAAAACGACGACAAAACAATGACTCTTTTTACAGTTAAAAAAATCTAGAATATGTTAGTTATACAAAGTTCGTAAACAGCGCCTATGCTGTACATAATTTCTGTATATTCCTATATCGCACAACACCGAATAAAACCTATAATATATCTATGTTAATTGTACAATATTGTAACCACATTCTATAACCACAAGACTTGCTTAGTTAAAATATAGGTTACTTATACAACTCAATGAACACTCGCTGGTCTCTTCAACTATTACGTAAAATTATTTCGTGATTATTTTGTCTGTTTCCGAGTAACGGCTACCTTCTGTCATTTTAGACAATGGTGACTGTATATTATTTACACAAAATACCTATCGAATCTATCGAACACGACTTAGAGTAACATTCATCGTTTCAGCCCATAGGCGCCCACTGCAAGGCGTAGGCCTCCAACAAGAGAAGAGATGTACCATGTTCTTGGCATGTAGGTTGTGGTCGCAATGTGGTATTATGGTACGCCTAGGACGCTGCTGCCTATCCTCTGGAAACTTGTTTTCTTAGCGGTTGTTATCCTGTTTAATTAATGCACAAAGTGTTAATTATATAGATTGTATTCCGGGAAACGAACCCGCGACTTACAATATCAAGTCTCGCTATTTTAAAGCAACTCCTAGTTGTATTAATAACTAATTAGGAAGACTGATATATCTATTAGCATTTTATTTCAAATGCCGACATAACTTATTGTACCCGAGTAAAGATCGGAATAAAATTGCAAGCGACGACAATGCTCTGCCGACTCCCCTTTATAAAGTGTTGCTTGATGTTTTTACAAGTCGCCACCCGCCAAGATATTCACAGTCGAGTTGGCGATGAGCTCTGCGTCTCACCCCTTTGTGTGGAAATAGATAAACGACTCACTTTTTTATACCAACCGCTGGTTAATTTTTAAAACCAGTATCATTTTGAAATATTAATACAGATTTAAGTAAATATTTTATTTTTTTATTCAAATTGAAATTTCCAATATTTTTTATTCATCCTTTACTGAATTTATTGTATCTTTTATTGACGGAAACATAATTATACCACCTATACAGATAATAATTTTCTTAGATTTGAGAAAAACAAGCAAAAAAAAACACGCCAGGACCACAAATATGTATACATATATTAAAACAATATAACGGCATGATAATATTAAACTAACAATGAAAAAACCTTGACAAGAATATATCATTCCCAAGGTGTGCTGTGCTATCTTCTATGAAGTAATACAGTAAAGCGTTTATTAATGAACGCTCCCTCAACTCTTTAGGAGTCGTCGTTTCAGACCATCGAGGCCCTCTGCGATAGGACTCTCCCAAATATTTCTTTGGGAGGAGATACCATAATCGCCACGATCAGCAGCAGGTTGGCCATCGCAGTGTGATATTATGGTATGCCGAGGACGCTGCTACCCATCCTTTGAAAACATATTTGTGAGCAGCGACAATGTTATATAATTAATGCAAAAAGTATGAATAATGTAAGACTGTCGCATGAATTTAACCCATGGTATACAATAGAAAGTCCCAGTGTTCTACCTCTGCGCTACCACTGCTCAACTGACTCACCCCATCACAAAAATTAATTGATTATTTAATATCACGAGGATCGTGATCCCCAGAGGCCTTGGGGTGCAAAGGTCGAGACATTTTGGTTACCAGTTCACGACCTTTACCGGCAAGATGGCGACAGAATATAACGGAACCTAAAAAGGTTACTTCCAACATAAAATGCGTGGTCTCCTTCACAATGACATTTTATAGTGTGATATTATAGCAATAACAATCAAATTTCTTTCAGTCGTTTTTATTGTATTGTGATCCCAGAGGGGCGTATTCAACATTATATTTCAAATATAAGTTATTAATACACTTACTTACGGAACATTATTCTTTGTACATATAATTTATTAGAGTCTTTGCTTATAATCACCGTTTCTTCTTCTGCATAGGTCTCCTTCAAAGATCGCCTCGATGACCGGTTGTACCGGATCCCCTGCGCTGCCCGAATCCAATGACTTCTTGCGACTTTAAACTATGTCGTCAGTCCATCATGTGGGAAAATCCGCCCACGCCATACATAAGTCATTAGTTAAAATCTTTAAAATTCTTTCGTGATAACATGTAAAAAGTCCGGAGAACATAATAAAACGTCATATATAGTCAAGAATATTTTATCATATAAAACTTTCAGTTTGATAAATAATTACCTTAATATTAACGACATCTACAAAAGATTATTTTATATACCAACAAAGCGGGTATTATCCTAGCTAAGTGTGGTTGTTAAAGACGACATCATTTCTAATCATTAACTCGGAATTATGTTAACGAAAGATATAAAAAACAGACCATTTTACACAGACCCCCTGATACGCTTGTGTCTTAAGGAATTTGATATAATGACATAGAAACAATAGCGCTATGCACAGAATCAAGAGGTCAAGTTACGCTCGTGAACAATTTCGTAGATACATCTCGAGTAATATCTTATCTTTATTTCTCTGTGTTAATACCAAAGGGGAAGGATTGAGGAACCCTTCTTTATTTTATGTGGATAATAATCAACACCTGTGGCAGATGAATAGCTCGCGTAATTATAATTCTCTTCTTGAAATTATTATATTTAAAGTATGTAGAACGAATGATGATTTTAAAATACCAGATGTTAGCATAATGAGTTTTCTTCATGAGAAAAAGAAACAGTCGTACTCTGCATAAGTCGTCAGTAGGCTCGGCGCGAGCACCGTGAATGTCACGTAAAACAACGACGCATCACAATCTAGTCTATTATGCATTACACGTAATTCTATAAACTGTTGCCTTGTGCAGATTTAATTGTAGTGCAACTGAAGGTAAGTGTCCACGGCTAGACATTGGCTTCCCTCAAAGATTTGCAGTAAGACCAGTTGGATGCGGCCTGTATACAGCGTGTTCTGATAACCATAACAACGTCGTCTGTTCATCTTGCGGATGGACACCCTACGTTGACAATACTTGGTGTCCAATTAAGAAACTTAAAACCCCCAAGTCTTTAAAGTTGTGATTATTTTCAATTAAAACCTTTTTTTAATTAATAATAATGCAGCAAATTAAGGAAATATTTATTATTATAAAATTAAAAGACTCAAAACTGCGTTTCGCTAAAATCTTATGTTTAAGGTTAGGTACCTACTTGCCCACAAATAGCTGTAATTTTTCGACTCTCTCTCATTGACACTGTTCGATTTATCCGATATAAAAGTGGTTTCCATAATAAGATTACACCCGCTACTTTACGTATAAATGCACCCGAATATCGCTTCTCTAAATAATTAAATTGATACAATTCAAGTTTTAATTTATTAATAAATATAATGTAAAAAAAGAAAAATTAAAACGTACAAATCAATAATAAAAAATATTGCCTTCAGTTTTATCAAAGTTATATATAATTTTATCATTCAATTATTACATATAATAAAACCGTACTTATTTTCTTAGAACGTCTTAATCATTAAAAAGATAAACTTTAAAGCTTTTATGCCTATTTCCAATAACCATATATAAAGTGATCACTCCAATATATGTCACATTCATTTTTTTCTCCTGGAATGCGGCAGACGTATTATTTCTGGCAGTACAATATCTGCAGGACAGTAAATAATAATTATTTTAATATGTATATAACGTAATCTTGAAAACTGTATTTCTTATTTTTGCGCCTATTGTTTTTGGATAGTGTTTACAATATATTAGGTGACAGCAAGTGAGCTATACGTTCTCACCTTTAAAACTTTTACACGTATAAGCCATCTCCCTGTATTTACTTAAATTTTATCACTCAAAAGACATTTAATCACGTTATATGTCTATGGTATTATATATATTTTAGTCGAGTAGTCAATGATACTATGTATTATCAGAAAAACTCCAATTCACAGCACAGTAAATACTTTTATTCCACTTTTAATGCTCTTATATGCCAACTAGCATAGTTTCCATTAAACAACTTATCACTTCGATGGTTATCGAACTAGTGACCAACAATAATCAAAACGCTGTTTCAACCCTACCACTCTCAACCCTTTTACTGGAAGTTGTCACAAAAGAGTGACGAGGTCGAGTAGTGTTGCCATTTAAGAAAAATAAAACTACCTTTTATAACATTTTTACAATATAAACACATATTTATTAAAGAATACGTTATGATCAAGGCAACATCTTACAATGTTTATGCGTTAAATAACTGGTAACATTTAAGTATACGCTTAATCAAATCTACAATGACATTTTGAAAATGGATCTCGTGTAATTCGAAATTTAAAATGTCCGACGCCGGCCCCTCGCGTGATGATGTATGGCACCCGCGGGTGTGATCAACCTCATATATTATTACCAACTTCTTACACAATGATGTCGTACAATTTAAACTTTATCACGATGTAAATAAATAGCTTTTATTGTGCGTTTAATAATTTTGTATCTATACACCGTGACGAATATTGGTTGTCAAAAGAAATTATTATACTTAAACCAATATATCTATGACGGTACAGATCTAAACGTATTCCACTTGTAACAATTATTTCATTAATTTATAATTATTATTCAATCGTTATGCGTCCTAACATTTAACTATCAGATTTTTTAACGACTTGAAGTCGTAAAAACTGCCTTTAAAATTTAATTTTCTTTTAAAGTTATATATAAAACTGTTTTTAAATTATAATACACTCCAAGTTAAATGGTGTTTTTGTCCGAGCGTATCTAACGCAATTTGTTTTTTTATTTGGAAACGGTCTTTAAATTGGATAAAGTTTATTTAGAAGAATGTAGGACTCTACTAAATGTAGGTATCTCCTGATAAGAAGGGGAATCCCCAAGCTGTAAAAGAAAAAAATGTACATTGCAGACTTTGTAGTGTCAAAAGAAATGAATTAACAGATAGATAATCAATCATACGTCTAGTAAATCGTTCTTAACCAGTTTCTTTTTTTTTTAAATTTTCGGCATCTTCTGAAACAAGATGTCGCGTGTATGATGTTATTCAAGTATCCGCATTACACAAATTGCATATAGCATGTATGCTCAAACCTAATTTCGGGAAGTTTCTGCTCTGCGATCCATCATGGCGTATTATTGAGTTACGACCCCGGCGCTCCTTTCTAATCGACTCATCCAATTGCCGCCAGTTTTATTATAATTATATTCTGTGTGTAATACAGTCTAGCGATGTTGCCAGTGTTTATCCTGCAATACATTTTTAATTTTTACAAAAATAATTAACAAATATAACACTTACATATCTCGACAGTATTTTGAGAAATCGTTTAACTTATAATTCGGTTAGGTAGCAAAATAAATAAACAGGTAGATTGGTTATTGATGTAAAAGATTTAAAGGCGTGAACATATAACTCCTTTCTCGTCAGTTATTGTGAGACGTTTTCTACATTCAAATGACTAAATATTTAAATTAGTTACTGTTTACTTTGTACTACTAGAATTACTGGTCTGTCGTATTCCAACAGAAAAAAACATAATAATTTATCAGATTTCGGAGTAATCACTTTATACAGAGCAGCTGAGCAGCTTTATACAAAGCATGTGTAAAACCTTAAGGCTTTTTGCTGATAAATGAGCTACACATTAACCCTTCTGGAGTTTCTTCCTGTTTCTTCTCCACAACTGTAATACCTTGCAAAGCAGAGTAGAGTCAATTATAAAATCGATCAAAAATAGCGTTAACGATCAATAAGAGTTCTCTTAAATGTTCCAGAGTTGGATAAATGGATTTTACCTTTAAATCTTTAGCACCTGTATCCAATTAATGTGTATAGTTATATAACTTCAAGTTATAATAAATAATAACAATTAAAAATACAATAGAATTAAACGTAGTGTTATTCAATTTCTACAATAAAAATAAATAGACGTTTATTCTTTTTGTAAAAATAATCATCATTCCTTTCCAAATAAATTGTACGTGTGAAAGATAATATATTCTAATTTCGAAAACTCTATAGTTTTTAATTTAGTCGAATGTGAAATGTCATTGTATGCTAAGAACAAGTATAATGTTTCACAGTATAACTAATAATGTCTTACATAACTGGTTTGTTTAAAAATATTGCAGATATTTCAGTAACTACGTCTCATTTAATGCGGCGAAAAGCATTCGCTGCGAATTTCCAATTGCATCTGTCTTGGATTTCTAGATACGAATCATCCCTACCAGTTCATCAAAGTAGCTCCATTTTTTACATTTCAATTGAGATTTCTAGTAAATAGCTTCCTGTGGTTCAAAAATCCTCAGTAATGGGTGGTCAATGTAATTTAATTTATAGAATCTTGGACACTACAACATAATCTGTGTCATGAGTTCTATCTTTACTTTTCACGTCTTACAATCCGATGACACACAATATATGTCAATCGTACGAAATTCACTGCTAGTCATACACGTTTCTTAGATTTTCTTTAAGTTCAATTGAAAGCGGCTAGCATCCATCAAATGTGTGGAGTCTGGTTTGATGACTCATTTAGATGAAAATGTACACACATTTTTTCATGAAAAAAAATTATTGAGTTTCTAGCCGGCTCAGCTCAGACAGATCAGCATTCCGAACCGGTGATAAATTACTGCTTATAATGATGAAATAAATTATTCAAAAACGCTACTAAATGCCTAGCTGAATAAAAATATTTTGAATTTAGAATAACAAAAATACAAAAGAAGAAATTCAGTCAAAAGAAGAAAAATAAACTACGCAAAAGCAACATTAGGAAAAAAACTGTTTATTATTATAAAAATTGTATTGTATTATTTATTACACTATTTATGTATTTTAAGATTACCAAAATAACTATACAAAGCACATACAAAGAAATTTAAAAAATACAAGACTGTTTGCAATTTTATTGACTGGCAATCCTAACATGCACTAGATTATTGAAAAAAAATTTGAACCTAAGTAAACTATGAATCTAGCTACTAACATAACATATATAACTAATTTAATAAGTATCTGATTATAATTTACTTTACTCATTATTATAGTTGTGAATTATAATAATGGAAACATTTCCCTCTTGACAACTACATATAACTGTTTAGTTTGTGTAAACATCTAGTTACATCTTTGACACGATAGTACATCACGTGGCTGCATCCGGTGTGCTTCCGTCTGTCAAATTTTTAAAACGATAACCGAGTTGCGGTACTCGTGGAGGGTGTAGGTGCTCTATTGTGGTGACTTCACGTCGCACTAAAGGGGTTTTCGAGTGCGCTTTTCAATTTGCGGCAGCCGGCACGGAACTGAAACTTGCGTGGAGACGCATTCATATTTTTAATTACTTTAATATAAATTAAAATCAATTTTTTTAAAAAAAATTACGACGTGTCATATTAAAAAAACATTATTAAACTGTTTAACCTATATATATTGTTACGTACTGTGGGTTCTCACTCTAAAATCTCTAAAATGAAACACCACTAGTCCACAAGGTGTCCTTTATTCAGAAATCTTTATACTATCTACTTTCACTTTATACTATATAATCACTTTGTATCACTGATCGTAGATCTTAATCACATAACTCGAAAAACAACACTGAACTGTCGTACTTATTCTCTGTTGATGTGAGTGCTGTTAGCCTGAAGGCTTTAACAGCTTCATCTTAGCTGATTTCACGGAGCGGAAGGGTTCGTGAACTTAAAGGAACTGTCGTCATAGGGAGTACACTTATTTATACTACGGATAAGGTTCTAGAAAGTTCGAGATAGTACTCGGTTAGAATTTCCGAGACCGTACACAAAAAATTATAAATAACTTCGAGGTCACACGTGTTCTTGGTCCTAGGGTTCAGTGTTTATTGTTTAGAGGGTTCTGCAACTCGTGTTTTTTAACAATACGATATTTCTCTGAAGGCAGCTAGATGAAACCTTTGCTACAGAACAGAATTGTAAAATATATATTTAAATTATTAGTTAGGTATTGCAAAAAAGGAGATAATTTGGAATTTCAAATGTTTTTTGTTTTCATTCATCATACTTAATTTTCAGAAAAAATTATCAAAGTATTTTGTAAATTTTCTTGTTTCTTATATTTATAATAGAAATTTATATCTAGAGGTGAGTTTCCATAAAATCAGTTATATCCTACTCGTGCAAAAGTTTTTCTGTTTAAGAACAAAGCTAGAATTAAAATCGCTGGACGTAAACATATGTCATGTATATGACTGTACTCGTAGTGATATGGAGAAAAATGTTGTACAACAAACTCGAAACTAAACTGATAATATATGTACTTCTTTCCACAGCGCTTAAACTTTTCGGAGTAATAATAATGTAAACTTTAGAAGTGTTAGTTCAGTCTGATAACAAATACCGATTCTACTATCAAATAGGAACATCAAATATAATTCCAGTGAGAGCCCAAGGCGAGGTCCACTTTCAGAGAGCTTTACACCCAGGAATTTTCATTAAGCGTCCTGTTCAGCGACCTTAAAGCTTGGTGGTCGCCTAAAGATGTAGAATAAATAATGAAAAAGCTCGAGTTGTTCCTGAAACTAACTTAGTTATTATAACGAGGATTACGGTAAGCGCTTTTAGCGCTTTGCCAAACTCTGTCAAGCTATACAATGAATAAAGAACATTTATCCATAAAAATGTCTTTACACGTTATGTGGGTGGCAGAAAGAAATCGTTCGTGCGAGTGTTCGTTCTTCGACGAAGAAGAAAATAAAAACCATGTGTCCATCGATGTGGCATATTTACATATTTATAGAGAATACTTACATTTACAAAATATTACTGACCGGAACGCAAAGGCAAAGACTACCGTTTTCAAATCGGCGTTCGAATTTCAATTCAAACGGGCTGTAGTAATTTTAATCTAAAAAGTATTGTGGTCGTAATGGCCAATAATACATATTTCATATTATAATTTTCTGTGAAAATTTTCTTTGCCTAACTTAAGTAATAGACCTTTTTGTACTGTCGTAACTTAAGTAATAGTGTATTTATAACATCTATATTAATCAGATTTACCTACTCATTCTAAGTAGTTCGAAAGGCATACAGACTAAAGGTTCGCTCTCAAACTGTGCTGAACCAATGCCAGAGAGTGCGCTTGTTTGCATATAATCACGTACTTATTTGTTTTTTATTCAAATAAATTTAAAAAAGTTGTTCTACACAGGTTAAACTTTGATTAAAAAATTTAGTCTGCCTTTAAATACTTACAAAATTTCTTTGTTATTTAACAACCGCTCTGTTGTTTCTTTCTCTAAAAATATTTATTGTATAATGGTGCCAGTTGTTATTATTAAGATTTTTACTATTGTTATTAACCGATCGTTAATAAAATAAATAAAATAAACACGTATAGCGTTCTTATGATAACGTTACAAATCATTAACTCCGGCAAGTGTTGGCAATAGAGCTAAGAACATATAAAAACCGAAGCGTATCCATTACTCTATCTGTTCTCAGCCAAATCAAGTTTGTGTAATAGTGAAACATTTTTTCAATGGTCCGTCCGAAAGCCTTCCGCCGTGGACAGGGCGCGGCGGAAATGAAAGGGAGCATGTGGCGATGGAAATGTTCGCCATTCTGCCAAATATTTGTGCGAAAAATAAAATTTAAAAAAAGATACTCTACTAAATAGCTAACTCCATTTAAAAATTTCTTTTATAATAAATTTCATAATAAAATTCCATATTTATATATATTTACCATATTATTAAAAAAAAATATTTAGCTTAATTTTTTTTTCTTAAATTGTATAGTTTTACAATCATTAAATGTCACTAACAAACAACAGATTATAAATACGAAATGTCGATCGATATTATTAAGGCATAATTTTAAATAGAAGTTTAAAAGTGTATCATTAATTAAATTTTATTATAGCGCTCAATAGTTTTTATTTGAACGAAATGTATAGAACTTAGTTTGTTGATTAATTTGCCGGTTTGATATCTTAATATATACAGTTTCTAGCTGGTCATCTCAGCAGATCCGCATTGCGAGCTATTACCATACTCACCGATTTACATTGACATTGTCTTTTCATAATGTTAAAAATAAAGGGCGATTCATAAATAAGATAAATGCCCACTGTTTCAATAAATCTTCTTTCTTATATCTTCGATTTCAGTTTATAGATGCCCGAATATATGGATATAGGACGCTGCTACCCATCCTCTTGAAAATTGCTTGCAAGCAGATGTAATGCTATGTAGTTATTATGAAAGATGTGAATTATGTAAGATTGTATCCCGGGAATCGAAGCCGCACCCTGCGATCACAAGTCTTTGACCGCTACTATCTCGTATTAACAAATACATTGAAAATTGATTTTTTTTATAACAAAATTAATTACAACATTTGTCAAACAAATTTTAAAACCTAAACTAGAAATATTACACAGATAATAATAAAAATAATCAAATGAAACGGGAATAGACGTTTTTCCCCATTTCATGTTTTTTTCTTCCTTATAAAGAACGTAAATCAACGTGCTAATTGCCTAAAGCATATTTTTTGCTAATTTACATTATAAAAATATCGTCCCCGGGGGCAAAGCGTGCGGCTAAGTTTAATGAGAAATTAGAGAAAAAATTGAAATCGCTGGCCGTAAATGAAAAATTAAAAAGTCTCGCCGGAAGCGGTAGTGCGGCCATGTTTCTTTTGAGATCGTAACGGCCTTAATTACCCGCGCTAAGAAACAAACCGGCACAATGTTTATAGAATTAATCAAATTACTTTCTTTTGAATTTGTTGAAATTTATGAAGCACAAGAAATATTCCGACTTATTAGAAATAAATTGTATTTCTAATTAGTTCTATTTACTATATGTAGTCGTATGTTATCACTTGGAGTAGGTAGTAATGGTGAACAGGTAAATATAATCGAAGAACATAGTTTCCTGCGAGATACCACTTAAAACGCTTCTTTATTAATTCTACATTAAAATAATTTTAATATGTCCCTATAATTAGCGATGTTATGTTAAAAACATGCAAAAAACTTCGAAGAGTTCAAAGGAGATTAAAAAACAAAAAAAGAGCTGATATACCAACTTTAACAGACGAAGTCCTTTGTGAGTTCGCCGGTAAATATAGCAAAAACCAAAATATATATATAACGATAATAACATTCTCTCACTCAGCGTTAAAAACAGTTACTATGTTAATATACATACTTAACATTAATAACCTATACTTAAAAGCATTAAGCAAACAATTTTCTTGTGACTATTTATTGTAAAACAAATTACAATTAAACAAATTTATACGGTTAGTAATGAAACTGTCCAGTTCGAAGTTTGAATATGGAATGCAGTCTTAATTTCTATTCTTCACAATGTTGCCTTGCATTCTCGTGGCTTGTATCTTTGAAATAGAGTTGCATGAACGTTAAAATTACGAACGCTGAATTTTTACATGGCATGTATGTAATAAATATCATCCTTTCGCTTTTCCCAAGATCGCCACGTTCACCGGACTTGCGCTGCCCGCACCTGACGACTTCCTACGTCATTCCGGTGCCCACCCACGTCGAATCTATCGGTTCGTGGTCTTCACTCGAGAACTTTCGGCTGCAACGGCCATCGGTTAAACAAGCGATGTGCCCCGCCCTCTGCAACTTCTTCACTCTTCTTTTGTAATAAAAAAGAATATAAGATAATAATAGTTTATTAGTAATTACTCTGTTAGCAGACAGTTAAAATAGAAATAAAATGAAAATCTGCAATTTAACTTAAATACAGTTAATTTATCTTTGAATTTTCATGGCGGAATTTTCTAAACCCTTTAGTTGAGTAGGCCCCTGCTACGTGGAGCGACGATATAAAAATATCGTAACGAAAAGACGAGTCGACTCAGTCTTAAAGAATTTTGAATCTACAAGCTCAAACCTAAAAGGAATCGTGTTTGATACGTGTTTGCTACCTTCCAGTCTATTGTTACCAAACGTGGACTTTACCGATAAAGTTCAACGCAGGATAATGATCACGAAAAGATCAATAGATAGCATGTTTATTTTTTTAACTAAATGGGTGCCTTTAAATACTCTTTGATATCTAAACTACTATTGAATTTTGGTTTAATTTTTTTTACGTTAATTTTACTTTTATTATTTACGATGATTGGCAAGTCTACTTTAGTGGAATTTTTGTAAAGATATATAGATAACGCGTTTGTACATTTATGGTATCTTACATTTCCATGCATTGTTTCGTTATATAATATATAAATTAAACTTTTAAATTATCTTCTTATTTACCTTAACTATTATTATTAAATATATATACAAGTTTACCGAAACCTATAAATAAATTAATAAATACTTGAGGTAAAAGAACCTTAAAAATCAGATGGTTTATGATACACATAACTAACTTTCACGAGGCTGTCATACCTTTTTTTTTAGCTTCTTGTCTCGTGTATCATTCTTAATAACGAGAACCTTTATATCAATAATTTTTCACTTACCCATTTTATTTGCACTCTCCCTTCATTCTACGCTATTTCTTTCATTCCTTTCCTTCTTACTACTCTTACATATTTTCTCAAGTCAATAAAATACTTCTACATACAGGCTCTTATATAAAAGACGATGGGTTGGACACATCGCGCTGTAAAATAAAAGGTGTATAATACTGCCAACGAAAAGGAAAGATCCATAGTTGGAAGGCAATACAAAAGTAGACAGATCATGTTTCTAAAATCTCAGGAAAAGGGTGAACGAGGCAGGGATAAAGAATAATGGAGAAGGCTTACACCCAGTCTGAAAATTATTATCAATACTACCAACATTAAGAAACTACTAAATATTACTAACATTATTTGAAAAATAAAGATTAGGAAAAAAATAGCTTTTTCATTCAAGCTATAACTGTTTTTGTAGAATATTGCAACAATAGACTACGTATAGAGTCATAGTATTGAGTGTGGCGTATATTTGCATACAATTTTCAGTGATCCAGTATCAAATGCGACTGAATAATCAAGGTGCTCTGACTTCCGTCGCTGTCGACTCTGCGCTTGTCGTACGACCTAGTTGCGTCTAGGGTTGTCACAAACATGTCATTTATATATATACACTCGAAAAAAATGTTATGGCGTTATATACATGGACAGGAAAACCAAGGTCACCAAATTAGTTATAAGAATTGCTAGTCTTTACTAGAGGACTATAAGTCGCTACACGGGCGGTGAATAGAGTCCCACTAGATGGACCTACTGTTCGCGGTCACAGGAAGTAACAGAAAGCTGGTAGCGCAAAAGCGTTCATTATGGCGACTTTCATAAGAGGCCAATTTTATACAAAGGGTGTCAGTCTTCTGAGTTGATAATAATTATTGGTTATGAACATATGAATTATTATAATAATAATTAAACAAAAAATTTACAAAAAATGAGACATATAATGCTTGTCGTGACATACAGCACTGAAACGCGATGTATCACTTCTGTCTTTACTGAAATAATCACGTTCGCTCAACGAGCCGTGGAGAGTGATATTCTCAGGATTTCTCTACGCGATCGGAAAAGGAATGAAGAAATCCATAGACGAACGAATGTAACCGATAAACTATTATCGATTGGTGCTGGACGCTGTTAGCTTTTCTGTCTTTGAAAGCTTCTTCGGACTCGTTGATCCAAAATTCGCGAACTGATAAATTAAAAAAAAATCAACGTCAGATGCTTCGCCTGACGTTTATATTGACGAATTACTTTTACCAACAAAGCCAAGCGGATTGGAAATTAAAGTAGAAAAGGAGCAGGCCAAATAACACGCATAACAGATAACCGTTAATGTTTTAATGTTCTATAGCGGATACCACGGAACGGCAAGCGTCTTGGTTGTTACGTGAACAAGCGACCTTGTAAACGCTGTAGGAAGACGCTGAATTGGATACAGGTCGTTTCCAAGCAGTCCTATTAGAAATCTATGGAGGAGGCTTTTATCCAAGAGTAGTCACCTTCCGACTGAAACTATTATGATGATGATGACTTTAGAGTTCCTATTCCATGACGCTAAGAGGTTATTCAAGACTGTGGGGTTTCGGGGTAGTGTCTTAAAATTTTTTCTCTCAAAATTATCCTTTATTTAGCATAAAATTAATATTACAATTAGATTTAATTCATCTTACAATATATAACAAATCCCAATTAGAGATTGTCATATTTATTAATCAGTAACTTAACTAATTAAAAAGCTCTTGATCCGATTCAAAATGCAGAAATTGACACCTCTATTTTATACTAGCTTGAGCAGTTGTAGCCCAGCGATAGGCCCAGCGATCTTAGGTAGTAGGTTCGATTCTCGGAATACAATCTTTTATAATTCACACTTGCATATTAATTATATAGGATTACCGCTGCACACAAATGAATTTCCAGAGGATGGGCAACTGCATCCGCTGCGTACCCTAATATCACATTGCGATTGTCAAACCGCCATACTTAGCAATTACAGTATGTCCCGATAAAGATTTACCTTTGGGAGAGGATTTTGATTTACAATCAACTATGTTATATCTATGGGGTGAACGTAAAGTGAGGTAACGATGTGATACTACGTGAAATGACCAGTATGTAAATAATCTGAGCGAAGAAGGCTGAAGGACTTTTATAATTACCAACACAAACATAAATAATTTATTACAGAGCTCATAGATAACTTCTGCAATATGTTTGTTACTTTTAGCTAGTATATCTTCGATTCGCAAGCCTTATGACCGAAGAAGCTGTAACAGGATCTACTTTAAATGGAAATCAGGTGTTCGTTACTATTTCTAATAATTTAACTACATGCTCAAAGACACAAAAGCAAGCAACAACTGATTACTTTAAAACTTAAAACTAAACGAGTAAATCTAATTGCATCTAATAATTGCGAAAATATATTTTATTTTTAAAACCTTGTAACTGAAGTAATAAAAGCGCCACCTATCGAAATATTATAAAACTTTGTGAGACAATTAATTGATAGTAAAACTATAACTGTTTATACGAATGTACATGGCAACATTACTAAAATACATACATACCTTAAACTTTTAAGTTTTATGCGTCGTGTTATATGCCAATCTTTCGCGATTTTAATATAAATATTTATTGAAAAATAATTAAAAGTTCTCCTTATATCCAAAAGAGGACAGTGTTTAAAATTTTATAATAATAGGAATAAGTAATCCAGTGGCAGAGCACTTGCGATCGTAGGTCGCGGGTTCAATTTTCAGAATGAAATCTTATATAATTACCTCTGTGCGTTAATTATATAAAATTGCTACTGTTCACAATCAGGTTTCCAAAGGATGTGTCCTCTGCGTACAATAATACGAAACTACAATCGCCAACCCACTGGCTAAGCATGGCGATTATGGTATAGCCCTCCATAGATATTTTTGTTGGAGGCCTTGCAGTGAATGTCTATGGACTGAAATGAAAATATTATATTATCATTTCTATACTCACGTAAAAATGTAATCAAGTTATTATTTTAATGGACAACTGGAATCTTTAAATATCTGATTTATTATTTTAAGAGTTCTACATACGACTTTACTGTTAAAATCAATCATAACCATCTAATACCATAATATATGAAAGCTGTTCTCTAGTGCTTCCTACGTTCCAACCCAATTAAAGAGGTTTTACACATATTTAAAATTAGAAACAAGCGATAAAACGCTGAAAGAATTAAACACAGCCCTACACCGAGCACATCATTATTGTAATGGAATGTCACGGACTGCAACTGCGAGTACTCTTGAAAGCAATGGCTTACAACGCTACAAATACCGCCGATGCAAACAATTATACATCTTAATGTACTGTGTTAAGGGATATTTTTATTTTTTAAATAACTTTGTCGCGGTACAGACTAGATGTTGAGACCATAGCAAGAGAGCAACACATTAGCGACATCTCTCGCCGCAAGTGAGAAAATTGCACCGAAATTATCATTTTATGTCGCGCCGTGGCTTTCAGCTTGCTTCTTTTTAGTTGTCGCTTCGGATAGCTCTCGAGTTTTAAAAAGATTTCGCACTCGTTATTTCGAAACGAGTGTTATGTAAATGCTTTAAAGTTGTAATTATATTCTTAAGCTTCTATGTATTAATTGGAGAAATTAGATTACTTTAATTAACAATGTATAATTATCATAGTCAACACAAGATAAGTACTGTGACAACACGAATCGAACATAAAAATATTATATGTACCTAAAATACAACATAATATAGATTATTAATAATAAACAATTTGTTTTTATTTAGATTTATCCTTCGATTTAATATATGTTATCGAAGGAACGGCGTGGAACATGGTTACTACAAAAACATTTTGACTAAAAACTCTCACTGAGGGCGTAGTTTTAGTACCTCATAACTGGCTAAATTGAACAGTAATAGCCAATGTCTCGGGTTCGGTTTTTTTTTAATTTAAGGTCGGTGCTTTATTTATATAGAATTGACATAGATTACAAACAAGTTTTCAAATGATGTCCTCAGCGTACCATAATACCACACAGCGATCGACAACCCGCTTGCTAAACGTGACCACCAGAGATATCCCCGGAGGAGGCTTACGTCTTACATTAGGCTTCTCTAGGCTGAAAGGACGACGAACCGGCTAAATTGCAAACGCCAATGCTATGTATGTACCACGTTACACGTCCTACCTGGAAAGCTGATCCTTAAACAATAACTTGTAAGGTTAAGTACGCGTACTTAAAATCATCGAGTTTCAAGTACGTGTTGTCGTAAGTCTATCAACCGATCAGCGATTCCCAACTACTACGTACTTTGAGTACCTTTTGTGATATTTGAAGATAGTACTGGCCAAGGCAGAATCATATCATAACCTTAATTACTTATTAATTATTATTTTTTTAAATATAACCTTATTACTTATTTATTTAATCAACATCATCGTCATAATTTCAGCCGCAAGCAGTCCACTGTTGGACATTAGTTTCTCCCATAGATTCCCATTAAGACTGATTACAAGTGGCTTGCAATGTTTATTTATTCATCATGGTAGACCTGCGGTAGAGGACAGAGACTTACGAACGCACGTCGCGGGTTCGATGCCCAGAGTGAAATCTTATATGATCCACACTTTGTGCATTAATTATTTATGACTGCCACTACTCAGCAATGAACTTCCAGAGGATGGGCAGCAGCGTCCTCTACGTACCATAATACCATACTGCGATCGCTAACCCGCTTGCCAAGCGTGGGAATTATGAAAATGAAAACGGTTTGAAAATGGGTACACCTTAAAAAAATATTATAAATGAAAAATTGTATAAAGGTGCACGGGAACTAAACATGGTAAGGAAACGTGGACGTAAAATATACGTCATAAACCCAATCATTTAAGTAGCCTTGATGCTATTAAACCGAAGTGATAATACACACTTCTGCTTTGGCGACATATGTAGAAGCCGTAGTGGTTGATCTAGACAGCTTCTACGAATGAAAAACTTCCCCAAAACCACTCTAAACAATAAGAGGTAAAGGATACTTCACTTGTTTTATTAATTTCATAAAATCCATTGTTAGTAATTTTTTAAATGACTAAAAAATATTCTGACCAAGTTTAAAACCTATAAGATCTATTAGAAAATAAGCATTTTTTATGTAGGCTTTTTCAACTCTTTTACGTGTCGTCGTTTCAGCCCATAGATGCCCATTGCTATAGGCCTCCCTCAAATATATCTATGGGATTTATACCATCATAAATACTTGGCTTGATAGCGATCGCAGTATGGTATTATGTAATGAAGAGAACGCTGCTGCCCGTCCTCTGGAAACTTGTAAGAACTGTCAATGCTATATAATGAATGCACAGAGTGTGAATTATACACAGGATTGTAACCCGAGAATCGAATCCGCGGCCTACGATGACGCAAGTTTCAGTCCACTACCGCTGAACTACCACTGCTCATTAGACTCCTTTGTGGATTTATGTACATCACCGCTCTCGCCGAATACATCCGAAAATGAAACTTTTTAGAAGAGATGAAAAACTAAATATTGGTTATATCTCAAAAAGCTAATGAAAATATCTATAGGAACATAATTTTATTTATTCTTAACAAGCCGAATAGGAGTAAAGTTCTTTTTTTTCTTGTTTGAACTTTACCTTGTTTTTATATAGGAAAAAAGATAACTTTACCTGTCTCCGCCATTTTAGTCCGGAAATTATGAAAAAAATTTACAAGGTGTACAGAAACTCGTAGATTATAAATCTTTAAAAACTCGATAAAAATGATAAAGGCTATTTCTATTTTTCTGTAGGGACAACAATATATACATGCCGAGGTAAGGCATAGCGAGAGAGTCACGCACTGTCTTCATGGGAAAATTATTATTTATTTAATTTAACACAAAATAAAGATCGTTACTCACATTTCTATTTTACAAGTGAGACTGCTATTTCGAAATTTAACGTCCTTATTATGACGAAGCAGGCTTAAAAGGCCACCTCTCCATTCTTGTTAATATTCTTTTTTTTAATAATGTCATTGTTTACTTTGCATTTAATTTTTGATAGAAAAATAAAAAGCTGTGTAAAACCGACTTAATATTTTTAATTCATTTACATATATTTCCCTATCCGGGTTTGCAACTGAATGTAAAAATAAATCTTTAATATACTGCGCAGATACATGGTCCGCTGCAAGCAATTATAATGCCTTGCATGTTCAAGGACAACTTATTATCCTGCATATTGCTGGTGCTATTATCTATGCTCTTGCATTATAATTGACACTTCCAACACCGCGCTAAGATAAAACATTTCACACTTTTAAAGTAGATACTTAAATCCTTTGGAACTGTGCGAGGTCTCCCCATAAATATTTGTAAAATATTCTTCAGTTAAATTTCGGCGTTGATATCTTTGAGACCGAAGTTATTATTTCTTACAAGATCATTGAAGGTTGTAGTGTTAATAGAACTTTTCTTGGTAAACTAATACCAAAGTGCGGACAACTAAAACGAAAAAGTACTACGACCTAGTAAATAATTAGGAGTAAATTCATCGTAAATTTTGTATGTAAAGTTAGAATTGGATGACAACAAGAAATTTACAATTAAAAATTTCGAAAATCATTATAAAAGAAATATATATTATTTAAAATAACAAAATTATTTTAAATTACATAGATTTTTTTATTTTTATTTCTTTGCTCTTTTCTTACATTTACACTTCCTTAAAATTTAATTTTTACTCCGCTTTTGAATTTTTACAATTGAAGGATTTAAGCCTGTAAGTAAACATCAGATAATTTCTGGAACGGTTTCCAAAGCAGCATTGGTAGGATTATTTATAATGGTAAGTATTTAGATTTTGATCGGTGCGCTCTTTGAACGAAGGCTTCCTTAAACCATCTATAATCACTGGTCGATAATTCCCGAGCACCGTACTCGGCCCCCTCTCTTCCTGGCACCGTACTCCCTTCAAGGGAAGAAATTACGTGTCTACCAGAGACTGAGGAGCTGTAACGTCACTACAACGATTACTCCTTGAATGTCAAAATTATCATAGTTCAAACAGATGTTATTATGATGTTACATCAAATGTCTGTCTATCTAAAAGTGGGGAAACCTTTTATGAAAAATCATATTACAAAACTTTCTTATACTGTATCGTAATAGACGAACACATGATGTTTGCTCCATCCATCAGTATTCTTTTTTTTCTTCGTTACTTCCTCATGACTGAGGGTCGTTGTCAAGCACTTCAGTTACCGCTGCCACCTTATTCCAGGCTATCCTAACCTGTGAAAGTTTTAGGGCTCGCTTTAAGCCCTATTGCCCTACGCATTATCGACAATTATCAGTCAGTTACAACAAACAAAAATTGTTGAAAAAAACATATGAAAAGGTCATAAAACTATTCTCCGACTAATCGTATATTGACTTGTTTCAAATTGAATATTTGTTTACATTGTCACATTTAATTTTTTTTCCATTAATATATAGATAAGTTTGACAAATATTTACCAAAATGTATAATAATATCTCTATGTTTATATTAAACGTTTCGACGAACTCTTATAATGGTAATGATAATGTATCATGGATAAGCTTGTATATTACTTTTATAATTAATTTTCGTCATATTACTGCTTTGCATAAACACAAACAATCACATACAGGGTGATTGGTTATAGATGTATAAACTTAAAAGGAGTAAAATTGTAGCTCATATTCTTTGTAAAATAAAATGCTGTAATGTACATAAAATTTGCGAAACTACGCCTGAAATTATGAAGATTATGATGAAGATATTACTATAAAATAATAAAATCAAATTTAATTTTCAACAGACGGCAGATGATATGGCTTATTTAATAAGCGTAGCTGTCAGCTGCTGAGCTCCATAGATTTAAAATAAAATAACGTAACGTACTTCAGAGAGATCATTTTGTGGACAACCTCATATATGTCGTCTGAATAACTCGATGAGAAAAAAACTCAATGTGACATAATAAAACATATAAACCGCACCTACCTGTGTAGGTATATTACTGTTAACATCGGTCGAATTGGTTAAATAAGCACTCTATACAGCATTCTATACTCTGCTATAACTAATCACCTTGTATGTACCTTATAAAATATAAGCATGTCCACATGTTCAACAGATTTAATCGGAGAGCCGTGTCAGTATAACGGAGTTACCCGTTAACATTCTAGATTCACTTGCATGATTTAAGTTACAAAGGCGAGACTGCTTAAGGACTAATAACATACATAGTCATAAGAAATAGCGCCTGCACAGACTTAAGAGATTAAGGAGTTGAGATCTTCAGGAATAAAGAGGTTATCTAACCTAACTATAACACTGTTGCATGAAGTAAACCTCATGGCTGTTCCATATAGAATGCTTTTGTCCTCTGATTTTCTTTGTGTTTATTTTTATACTGCTTTATGCAATATGCGTGTAATTTCATCAAGACTTTGTTTTAAAATCAACACATAGATATAACCGGCCTTTTTGGAAAAATTAATTCCAAAATTTCCAATTTTTTTTTCGATATCTGTACTCAATTTCATCATTCCGTTTTATATATTTCCAGCCAAAAATTATTTCCAAAAAATATTAATTTTATTTTAATATAAATAGAGTTTTTGTATAAAATATTATAATTAAACTATTTTAATCAACAACTACTGAAACTTCTAGTTGTTCACAAAAGGTACTTCCGCATAAACATTGCATTACTATCAATTTCACAGAATCATAAAGGATGCACATTTTATACCGACATTATTTATAACTTATCTTGAAACAGATAAAATATGGCATCATTTAAATATTAATTATAACCTAAAATAAGTTGTATAATTTATGCAACGAATGTGATTTCAAATATTGTATTGCACAATATTTTCGATTTTTGATTTGGTTTATTTCCTTTAATTTTTTGCTGCACTTTGTTAAACAGTCTAAATATACAGGGTGATTTGCTGCTTGCTACTCATTTGCTGTAAATTAATATATGTACACCTTAATCAAAAATCAAAGGTTTTAGATATAATAAATAACGTAATTATTTAGAAAAAGCGTTTTTAAAATCTGGATTACTACATGCTGCAGACTATGGGGCAAAAGTTATTGGCGTGTTGCATTCTAAATAAAAAAAAAATTTAACATATTTCAGTGATCGAGATGAGAGTGAGGAAGGAGGGACTAAACGAATTGGCACGAGATATATGTTCTGTTTTTAAATTTGTTGATTTATTTGTAACATTTTTTACATATATATATATATATATATATATATAATTTAAATTTCGACTTAATGACGTAGACATTATCTACAAGGTTCCAAGGTTAACAAAGATAGATTGTGAAAGGTGTACTTTATGACTTGAACTCTAGATATAAAAGCCATAATCATAAAATCGTTATAATTATCGCTAATTCATTAATATCTAACATTAATGGATAATTAATCTATGACCATTGGAAGCTTAGCGGTTAAGGATTGTTACAATTATCGTCTGTAATGTCGATACCAGATAATTATAAATCTTTTTTTAATTACTAGCTATCTCGGTATACCTTGTACTGTCTGAAGTTACAGGCCTGTCGTATTTTAATAGAAAAAAAATTTAAGAGTGGTCACATAATTTTTTTAGGTGGACACACGTTGTTGAGATGGTCGGAAGATGCTAGAAGCAGACCGCTTCCTACCAGTCCTATTGGAAATCTACTACTGAGGATGTCCAACAGTTTGGACTTCGACAGTGATGAAATGGCCATACTGTATAAAATATCCTGGGCGCTGGAATCAAATCATGAAGCAAATAAAATCCTGTTGAGTTAATTACCTGAAGCTTTAAATAGAAAGATACATCGAAATTGTAAGTTGTAAGTTGACGGGAGGCATTATTTAACTAAAATTTTATTTGGGTACCAAGGGTACCAAGTACCAAGGCGTCCTGATCTATGACAAAAAAATTTGAATGATTTTTTTTTTGTTCGCGATCCTATTCGATAGGTGAGCTCAATCTCTATCGACTTGAGCTATATAAAATATATAGGGATAATTATATGAAAGAGAAAAAAACAGTACAGTGTTCTAATAACTTTTGCAATAGCTTCCAGGTTTTTGACACCGCGCATTTCTATTACCTAGTAATAAAAAGTAATAAGAGTTATGTGTAGATATAATATAGCTAGTGCAATGAATAAACAGCCTAAGTAAACGCTGACAAAGCCACCAGTTAAGTTACTATGTAGTCCACCCCATTGGGTCCAAATCGATTAATTAGGTGTTGTAATAGATAAAGACTTATGTTAGACTCGATCTTAAAATCGAACCCTTTTAATTAACAATTATTAATAAATATATATTATTATTTTAAATAAATCAACACAAATTATTTAAAACGTTCAACATATATATAGCAATGTGTTACGTATACTAATTTCTGATACTTTAGACTAATATAGATAAAAACGATTAATATATTAGTATAAATTATTATTCTTGTACTTTTAAAATACTTTTGAAAGTTGATAAGACCGAATAACTTCATTCTCAATTAAAAATATACACTGAATTGTAATAATTGTTAATTACACTCGACGTTTGTTGTTGTTAATTTTTCTATTTATGTTGTAAATTTCAATAAAAAAATATTATAATAAATTTACAATTAACCAACCGAAAAATTTAAAAATCAATTAGTATTTTGTATGACAAGGATAACAATTGAGAAAGCGTTTTAAAGCAATTTGGCTATGGTGGTCCGAGGTATCAGAATCATTCTCGAAAAGCAGTCTCTTGCCCTTGGTAAAACGTTCAACGCCCACCTCACACACGGGTTTGGAGTAAATTGTTAATGACAAATAAAACACTAAAAGATATTAGCTGTTTCTTTCATCGCATCTGAAGGTGATTAACGCAATGATCTTTACAGGTTATAGTACCCAATACAAAACCTTGTACAAATCACACTCGACCCGACCTTGTGGAGTACTAAGTACTATCAGTTTTATTATCTATTCAAAATATTTTCAATAATTGTTATGTAACTACAAATATTGTTTATGTATAAATGGGTAAGCTTTATTAGAGAAGGCAAATAAAAACGCAATATAATTATAAAATGTTTATATTAAAGCACGTTCGTTTGGTTATGAATGTAAATAAAAAAATGTATATCGCTTAAAACTCTAATTAGCCTTTCTTTCCCTCACTTGTCATTCTCGGTCACGACCTGGGGCTTGTAGTCCAAGTCTAGAACCTTCCTAAGGCTGTCCGCGTACATGTCCAACCGCTGGGTCATGTAGTAGCAGCGACGATCGCGTATCTGTCGGTTCATGTTCAAGTCCATGACGCTGATGAGGAGACCGTCCTTTGTACGAGACAGCCCTGGGCATCTAACGCCGTCGGGCCCACAGAAGTAGCTGGATCCGTAGAAAAGACCCAAGTCCTTGTGCGCCGGCTTACCATCAGCCGACGTGAACTCGTTGGGGAACTCTTCATATCCTACTCTGTTGATAGCGGCCGTGAAGTAACAGTTGGTTATGGCTGCGTTCCTTGCCTCCACGTTCCACATATACTCGCTGCCTGCTTCTCCAGCCACGGTGGCAGATGGGTTGAAGACGATCTCAGCGCCGTTAAGACCGAACATCATCCAGTTGAGAACATGGTGACGACCGAAACAAATGTTCACCGCTATCTTACCATACCGGGTTGCAAATACCGGGTGCCCTGTGTTACCTTCCATGTAATAGTTGGATTCATTAAAGTCACCTACCCTTGGGATGTGGTTCTTGCGGTGCTTGCCGATGACGTTACCGGAGTCGCTGATAACGACGGTTGTGTTCCACAGGATGTCGCTGTGGTTCTCGTCGCGTTCCAAGATTGAGGATACGATGACCATGGCGTATTTGATTGCCAGCTCGCGTAGGAAACGAGTAGTGGGCCCTTCTTCGGCGGACTCGGCGAATTCGCACCAAGGTTGCTTTTCGCGAGTGCAGAACGCAAAAGGCATGTTCCATAGCTCTTGGAAGCATAGTATGTTAACTCCTTCTTGACCTGCTACGTCGATGATCTTCTTAACTTTAGCGAAAATTGCGTTTTTCTGTTCGTTTACTGGACGGTCGGTTGGAATTGCGATGGAATGTTGAATGATGCCCACCTTAACTAACCGCGGGGGCCTTGTGTGCTCCTTCTTCGCTGGGAAACTATATGCGGCAATCTCGAAGTCCGCATCCTTGGCTGCAGCGATGGACGAATCCTTCAGCTTGAGCTCATTGTGGTCTCTCCTGCCATAGTAAATTCTATTAAACTCCTGTAGATCGCGTCCGGTTAGGTTGTTATTAATGATAGCTTCTAGACTGACAGTTTCGCCGTCCATCGCGGTGTGAGTCCGGGCCGTCCGTCTAACAAGTGAGGTCGATAGCGACTAATGCATCTCGATCTTTCGCACCATTTAAATAGGCGATCAGTTGCTTCATCAATGCACTCAGTATCGTATCTATTTAGCTGTGTGGTCCATCCATATCCGAATGAACTTAGACCTCAATGATAGTAAAACAGTAGAGGGGCAAAAAATGTCGAGTTTATCAAGAGAATATTAACTTGGGATAATAAACGAACGGTTCTTAAAATAATATATTAAGCAAACAAATCATATGAATTAAATCTAGCCTATAGTAAAGCATACTTGATACATATAGATATTACATTTTGATTAATTTTTCAACCAAGTAACCATTTATAGTTAAAATTATAGGTTATAGTATGTCACACGAAGTAGCAAGAAACATGTCTCCTTACTATTGATAGACGCGCCTAGCTGCTTCTTGATGAAATCATTCAGTAAAATTGAAAATAATTAATAGAAAATACAACTAAAATGACCTAAGTATCGATGATAAATCATGCATACATGCAACTTCGTTTCGTAATTTTTTATAACATCATTTTTTATTTGCTACAAATGTATTTTTCTCTGAAAAAATCATATACGAATATCCGACAGATAAGCCCAATAAAAATAACTAAAACTCTATTTAGCTTAAATATACAAAATAATATCCCAATACTTATATTTAATTTATTTTTTAACTGCGAAAACTATCATAAACAAATAGTGCAATCAATATAGACGGGCCCTTTAACCAGTTGCAACTAATTACTTAGTCAATACATGCAGAACCAGTCTTAAAGCTACGTTGAAGAATTTAGCATACACACATACATACAAATCGTAGAGCGATATATCTACATAAATGACCGTTATGTAACACGAACTCAACGTATCATAATCTTGTTTACTTCATATAACAAAATGGCGTCCCATACTAACCTAACTCTCGATACAATTGTCAAAGAAAATTTAAATTTGGAACAACTTAGACATTTCAATAGATTATACTATGGACGTGAAGATCATTGTGAAATAAATTTAAAATCGGATAGTTTGACCGCGAGTGAAAAGAGTAATTTCGAAATTGCAGGTTATTCATTCCCGGCGGCAGTCGAACAGAACAGAAGACCGAGATTAGTAAAATTGGGGTTAGTACAGCATTCGATAGTTTTACCTACTAATGAATCGCCTTTATTGCAAAGAACAGCAATCTTTCGTAAAATCGAGAACATAATAAAGGTCGCAGCGTCTGAAGGAGTAAATATATTATGTTTACAAGAAACCTGGTCTATGCCATTTTTTCTTTGCACGGGAGAAAAGGAAAGATGGACAGAATTCGCAGAGTCCGCTGAGAATGGTATAACTACTAAATTTATTAGCGATCTTGCTAAGAAATTTTCCATGGTCATTATTTCGCCAATTCTTGAAGCGGATGATAATGTCTGGTGGAATACAGCAGTGGTTATAGACGAAAACGGGAATTATGTTGGTAAACATCGAAAAAACCACCTACCAAGTGTAGGCAGCTTCAGCGAAACCGCATACTATGCACCTGGCAACACTGGTCATCCTGTTTTTATCACGAAGTATGGCAACATCGCTGTAAACATATGTTACGGTCGCCATCATGCATTAAATTGGTTAATGTTTGCATTAAATGGTGCGGAAATTGTCTTCAATCCAGCTGCAACTATTTCAGAATTTGGTGAATCTTTTTGGGGAATCGAAGCTCGCAATGCTGCGATCGCTAATGGGTACTACACGTGCAGCATTAACAGAGTTGGATGCGAAGAGTTTGTTAAAACAAACAACGGACAAAAGATATCACGCACTTATTATGGATCCAGCTATGTATCAGCTCCTAATGGATGCAGAACGCCTGGTCTGTCTAAAATTAATGATGGTCTACTAATAGTGGAAGTAGACCTTAACTTATGTAGACAAGTCAAGGATCATTGGGGATTTTCGATGACTTCTCGACTAAATATGTACGCAGAAGAAATAAGTAAAAATCAGTAAATTACTTACAGTAAGCTTCTGAAATTATGATTTTAAATTTATATCACATCGTAACGTTATAGTGAATATGTATGATTTTACTTTTGCTATTATTTTTTAACAGGCGCTCTATAAGCCAATTATAATTGTTACTTTTATTATACTTATCTTTTATTTTTATCCATCAATGGAAGTTCTTGCTTGGTCTTTTAGTATGCTTAACTATACGAAGATGATGCTATGGTACGCTTATTTTGTGAGACTATAAAAGACGGATTACCTTTGCAAATATGCTGTGAATATACTGAAGATTGATATCTCAATATGGGATGTCGGAACTGAAGCGAATCTCACACTAAAGTAAGATTTTCCCTATATTAATAATATAATAACAAAATTGTGATGATCATGATGGAACCTTTTTTTTTTACTCTAAAGCACGACCTAAGATGACTTAGCTTATTTGCGTCATAAATTAATCATAAGTTTACAATGATTAAGCATTAATGGAACATGAATTTTATACAGGTTAATATCCAACTTGTACTTCAAAAAACCGGATTTCAATTGTTAATATAGGCATAGCACAAATAATAAATGTCTATAAATGGCTAATGTATCTCCATCCACAATTACGTTTAAAGTTTTAACTCGCATACCTATTTGGTTTATTCATTACGGCTGTGATGGTGTTTAATGTATTGTCCTTTTATCATAAATTTAAAATGGTTATATTTTTATTTTGCCGAGCAATTTAGCTAATTTACGAGTTGCTAATATTATGGTTTGCGATTATATGTCTGATCTACCTTTTAGTTCCAAGTTACATTTGCGTAAACAGAGTTCTAATTTTAATTCTTATCTTTTTTATTAACTTGATTTAAGATTATCTTTAGCGGTGATGATTTAGGGTACAGAAACGAGGTATCTCTTTCTGAATTTCATTGGGAGTTACACCTCAAATGGCCATAGAGAAGCCAAAATGTCGAAGTTACCTTCTTAACACTTAATTCTAAATGATTTCTTTTGCTGTAGTATATTTGATTATATTGTTCTAGATGATAACCGTTAAGGTTATTGTTAACGATCGCTTCAAAGCTGTGTGTTTCTCCGTCCATTTTTAAGTCAATCCAAGTCTTGTCTCGTTCAGATTTGGATTAACACTGAGCTTGTATCAAACATATGGCCCTATCATAACATTATAACAAGATTAGATTGAAACATGTTAAAATGTCTATTCTAAAAATATTATCTATTATTAAAATAATAATGGATATGATTAAAATATATTCGTTAATTAGTAATAATGAGTTAAATAAATATTGTTTACGTGACTTTATGTTCAAAGGGATTATGTTCAAATCTATTTACGCATTATTTTTTACTTAAATTTAGTCAAACTTAGGTACTTAGCCCATATTCCTAGTTTAGAGTACAGTCTATATTTCTTATTTAGATTATATTTTTAGTTTTCAACACAATCATATTTTAGTCAAGGCGCAAGGAAAAATAAATTAGGTATATTGGTTTGTAAAAACGACATTTAATTTCAACTCAGTACTCAAATTCATTTTTCTATTACAAATTTGATAAAAAGGAACTTTTTTTGTCATAAAAAATCAAAACTTTTTTTATAAAATAACTATAGTCTGTTATTCTGTTATTATCTGTATTTATTATCTGTGTAAGAATCCATGATATGTCATATTTCGATTTCATTTTCAACAAATCAGATTGTGTCCTGTTGCTATTTTGTGTTTATAGCACCGAACATATTATTATTTTATATAAGTAAATCAACAATTTAAGCTAAAATGGTACGTTTATTTAATTTTCACCAATCTTCATTATTTTTCTTTATTTTTAATTTGATTACAGAAATTGCCGGTCATGCATTTTCTGTTTCCTTTCTAAATGGTTTTAATTTTTCTTATAAGCTTAAAATACCTAAAATGATTTATATGTTAATTCGTTAATCACTGTATAATTAAATGTATTGAAGCTATAAGGCGTAAAAACTTTCGTATTTTGTGACAAATCAATATTTAATAACCTTTGGTTTTTTAGTCTATTTTAGCCTACAATGGTGGTGCTGTGGTCGCCATGAAAGGCCAAGACTGTGTAGCAATAGCCACTGACAAGCGGTTTGGTATACAAGCACAAACCATATCTACAAACTTTCCAAAAGTCTATCAGATGGGGCCGACATTGTATGTAGGCCTTCCTGGGCTAGCCACCGACACACAGACTGTTTTCCAAAGACTTAAGTTCAGGTAATTAATGTAACTGTAAGCACCCCGGATTGTTTTAATTAACTATTGAAATTCATGTATACTCACAATTCAAAGATTTGTTATAGTAGATGTTAATGACTTTCAGGATGAACCTTTATGAACTGAAAGAGAACAGAGTAATGAGACCGAAAACTTTCTCTGCTATGCTCTCCAACTTGTTGTATGAGAAGCGTTTTGGTCCATACTTCATTGAGCCTGTCATTGCTGGTCTAGACCCTATTGATAATCAGCCTTATGTTTGCAACATGGACCTGGTAAGAACATACTTATTACGTTAACATAGTAAATAAAGATCTAAAAGGCCTAACTTAAATCCTGCTAGACTTAAATGCGTCTATAAAATTAATATCCATCTTATCTTAAAATAAATTTCAATTCTGTATGCCTCTTAGTATAAATCTTCTCTGATGTGCATTGGTTTCTATCCCTTGGTATTCTTCAGGTGTATGCTGTTTTGAGCTATTTTTTTTTGTTTTTCTTGGATCATGTGACCAGTCCATCACCAATTTGATTGATTAATTTGTCATTGAGCTAATAAAAATTAATTTTAAGCTACCTTTCTTCTACTTAATATTTTATAAAAAAACACAGATTGTGCTCAACTTAAACTTTTTTTTATAAGTATCAAAGCTAGAGTTCTCCTATGGAAGCCTTGCCTCGGACCAGACATTCTACTATATTAGAGGAATTTGTTTAATGCTATTACTAACATATTAAAATTTTTCAGATTGGTTGCCCAAATGAGCCAGAAGACTTTGTAGTCTCAGGCACATGTTCTGAACAGCTGTATGGTATGTGTGAGGCATTGTGGGAACCTAATCTCAAACCTGATGAGCTGTTTGAAACTATCTCACAGGTAACTTGTAGTTAAATTACAGCAACCTACAATCTAAATATGCATCACAGATTTTATTTATATATTTATTTGTTTTGTGATCATGTATGTATTATATATACATAAACATACATAGCAAAATACTCAGCACAGTATTTATTAGAAATAAAACAGACTAAAAATACTGGACATAATATTTATAATCTTAGATTAGTGAACTATTTAGAAAAATAAATAACTCAATTTTTTTAAGACAGAATCTCTATGATCTAAAATGTAATTTTAAGGATCTTTAGAACTAAACCATGTTGACATTGCCCAAGGATTACATTATCTTGTTATACCGAAGTAAATAAAAGCCAATTATGAATTACATATAAATTTTATTACTTGTCTTAAACTGTATGACTGCTAAGCAATTCTTGTAAGAACACATGAAAACTGCAAGAGATATTTTGACTTGATGTTTGACAAATGAAACACCTTCATTTAGACAAACATCTATCAATTTTTTTCATGATAATTTCAAAGTGATGTGATAAAAATTTTTATTAATATATGTTAGTGGGGAGGCATGCATTTAGCAACCACCAAGACACTGAAACTTGACGTTGTGATTTTCGAGACAAAATAATGCAGTGCTTTTGCATTGCCTAGCAATCAAACCATTGCACATAATACAGGTGAAATAAACAAATAAGATGTAACTTCTTAGCACTCCATGTGCCAGTTAATGGTTGAGAGTTGCAGTTCAGTGCTTAGAGGTGACAACTGCCTAGTGTATTCAGGGAGGTCTCAGGTCAATGCATTGTTGTTTACCTTCACTGACCAGATTCCTCTCCGACCTAACCTAGCTTTAAATGTTACTTCCAATGATGCTGAGGAAACCCTTTATAAATATAAGCTGATATTTACTCTTGGTGACCCTAAATCTTTTAACACAATGTAGACCTGCACTGAATACAAATTCAGTTTGAATTTATTACTGGTTATTTTGTTGGCAAGGTAGGTTCACCCCATATGGTCTTTAGGTAGAATTTTTTTTTAGAACACTAGGTTCTATTAGTACATGTTTCAATGTTCTTAAAAAAAGAAATGTCTGTTTTAAAAGATTTCACTGCCATATCCACAGGGTCTTCAAATGGTTTCTTACATGTCAATCAAAAATATTCAATCACCTGCTTCCAGTAAGGAATATATGAATAATTTTATATTATAAAATGCTATAATTTTATTACCCAACAGGCTCTTGTCAACGCCGCCGACCGTGACGCCATCTCTGGTTGGGGTGCGGTCGTTTATATCATCGAAAAGGATAAAATCACAGAGAAACATGTCAAAACAAGAATGGATTAATTTTTGTTCAATCTTAATAATAAATATTTTTAAATATGACTTCTTTTTAATTCCCTTAATGACGTCATTGTTACAGTAAAGATTTAATATTTCTTTTAAATCTTTGCTATATATAGATTTGCAAACATCTGCTGAAAAGAAAGAGTTATAACTCCTTCCTTTCATTTTTGCATTAAGATTAATTACGCCTGTTGTACGCTTTTTTGGCCGTGAGAATCCTAGATTAATTTGGCTTATGCATGGTTATTTGTTACATGGATCAATGTGGTAGCTTGTTAATATAAATGGTTACGACATTTAATGGAACTGCCAAAAAGTCTGTGCCATGATAATATTTTTCTTATAAGGATTCATAGTAAGCATGTTTGCAGCTCAGCGCTGAAAAATTCACATTCACTAACGATATTTATAAAAGGTAAACCACAGACAGACAAGCTCACAAGATATTCACTCGGGTGGACAGACGACTTTGTTAAGGCCGTCGAGAGACGCCGGAAGCAAGCTGCTTCTGTTAGTTTTATGTCGAATTGTGGGCGCTACTGAAATGGTGATAAAATAATAGGGATAAGGGGGAAATAAATAAAAACATTGTGCTTCAGAAACTTTATAAACCGAATATTACAAAATTAAATGTTTTAATTTTTTCGATACACATTGTCTTTACAAGAGCGGGAGACTAGAGAAATAACATTTTAATTTCAACCATCGCGCTTCTCGCATGCCGATTGGGTTCAAAGCGAAACTATTGTTAATAAATACACGGCGCACGAACTCCGCCACCGTTAACAAAAATATCAATAATAAAAACTTACAAGTAATATAACTACTAATTAAAAATACAACTATCGACCTAAACAATGGCAACACATATGACATATTTGAATCATTTCATGACTAACACATTGTTCAGGAATCTTATTTTGGAGCAGGCTTTCTGTGTTTGCGTGCGTTCAATACGTCGTTGGTTAAAAAGAAAAACTTATAATGTCAAAATTATCTGCCTCAGTCGTCCCGGTCCGACACTCATCATCAGAGATCGAATATTCTGATGCATATTTTCCTGAAGTTCAAGTGTTAGTTTATTGTGGAAAGAACTTCGAAGCGAAAAGATTCTTGCATGTAAGTACCTTTTCTACCTATCAGTTAGTCAATAAATTCACCTCCATCTTATGATATTGCTAAAAGGAAATATGCATTAGAATATCAAATTCTCGATTCAGAATTTCATTCAATAAATGTACATCGACATAAACCATCCATGGGATATACATAAAATAAAACTCCCTAATCTCTATAAAGTATAGATAAAACTTTTTAATAATGCATTGGAAAATTTATCATTTAAAAAGTAAATATAAAAGATAGTCTTTAAAGACATTAAAAAAATTGTCACCGAAAATATTCCATAAAGTAATAATATCAAAACAATTTTATTGATTGAATTTTTTATAAAAAATGCATAAACTTTTTTAATTAAACAGCACAGATTATCAATACAGCTATTTATGAAAGAGATAAATTTTCATGTGCAGTAATAATAAAATAATATAGAAAACGCTCCGTGATAAATAGCATATAGCAGATAGTCTGTCGAAATTTTAACTTAGATTTTCATATCATAAAAAATCACCTTTAATGTTTTATTTTATTTATAACAATGTCAGGTTATAAGTTGTCAGATGGATGCCGGATGACCGGCGCTCGTAATCGAAAGACAGATAAAAAATAAGCCGCTACGTCAGAACACAGATAAAACACAAGAAAACCCCCATAACATTTAAAGTCTTAATCAATATTAGAATAAATAACAAAATCTTATACCGTAATAACTTCAAGCGCTACCCTAGACAGAAACTAAGCGAACTATGCATTATATCGGCAGAGTGATGTCAAAATTACAAATAGCAAGACTTCATTTGATAAAGTACGAAATGTTATAGAATACAGTATATGAGTTAATCTTAAGAGTAGAACAGCCGTAAATCGTCTATAAAACATTATACCGAATTTCTTATCGTGAGGTAAACAATTTAGCCAATTTCAACACTCCAAAGTTTATATATTTAATATAATTTTTTTTTAATATTTGTCAATAACACTAAGCTACCCGATAGCAGAACGTTATAAAAGCTAATAACGAGTTATATTATTGCAACGTGCTCTTAACGACTTAATATCAGTTCGTGAGAGTTGAGGATCAAAGGCAGCGGAGCAACGGTGTGTTTTTATATTTATTAAAAAAAAACAATAGATTATTTATTAAATGTCATCGAAATTGTAATTATAATTCATTCTAAATGATTAATGGCAGTTGTCAAAAGACTTTTTGAATGTTTACATTTTAGCATGTACAGCTTCATCAAGACCTCGAGGGTTTTTCGGGAGTCTCATCTCGGGCTTGAATATTTGGGAGCCGCCTGGCTCTTAGATCGCTTAGGCGGAACATTCATAGAATAATCAGGCGTAAAGTCTTCATAATTGGAACCACAGCTATACAAATTATTGACATATGTCATTGTGACAGCTGTCAACAAAAGTTAATATAAGTGCCGTTTACCTTTACGGACTCTTTAAAATAAGGTAAGTTTTTATTGTGCAATTTTAAGAATTCTCCTCAAATATACAACAACACTCAGTATATGAATATTGATGAACGTAATATGAAAATGTGGCAGTAATAATCAGACCAAAGTCATTACTAAGCACAAACTAAAGTTGTAAACGTCCGTTAATTTTTTGAACTGTCATAAAAATTGTAAATTACGTAATAAATTTTCCAATTTGATCTTTACTGATAACAATTAACTTTTGAATGAAACAGATTGTCCCATATATCAACGTCAAGCCGAAAAAGAAAATAAATTCAAAAAAAAATTATGCAATTTATTTTTCCTGTCACTGATAACGTTTACTTTTCTATTTATTTTCACTTTCACGGTACAGTGAGTAAACCTTTCGTAAACAACAAAAACTAATACATCCAACTTTAACAGACTGTTGAAAATAAAAATAGATATTTCAATAAATTTTCTAGGGTATAATCACTAGTTGCCTCATCAACAGCCTGACCTTGATTTATGGGTTATCCTGTTTAAACACCAATAATTTAAAAAAGACACCGTCCTGCGCTGCGTAAGAACATTTGAACGTGAGTGCGACAAATCGTAATGATTGCATCTCGCATTTACGTCGCTTAGTCCAGAGGTCGGCAAATCATTTCTTTTTTTTTTCTATCACCATACGACTTTAAAGCGGGCTAAAAATAATTTAGAAATTTAAAAATGAGTATCAATTTCAAACTATCTCAACATTCCAAGCAAATTGAAACTGTCATGACGATTTCCTTGATATTTTTCAAAAGGAGTCATTTGAATATTTTTAAATCTGTGGGTAAGTGGTTTCTATTGCTATAACCAGAAAGTCACTGCAATATTTATAGAATAGAAAAATATAGAAGGCATGTTCGATTTTTACAAAAATGTTTTCATATGATTAATAACTTTCTAATAGTTTATTGTGTCTATTATATCTACATGAAAGGGGATTCCCAGAAAGTTTTTCCCATACATTTGTTGATTTTTTTTTTGGAAAATACTGTTTCAAATTATCTATATAGTAGTATGTAGTCTACATCCACATGATACAAGTTTTATTGAAAGTATCCTTAAGCAATATCAAACAGTTTTACCAAAGGCAAGCTGGAGGTAATAGAACCCCTCGTTGCTTCAAGTTAAATGATGCCATTACACGGAAACTCAATCTGATTCTAGTTTCTATCAAATTAAACTCTTATATTCTTCTCATGACGTACACAACATACATAGTATTTTAAAGAAATAATTTGTATTATTTCTATGAAAATGTCTTTTAAAAAGCTATTTCTCATTTAAAAAAATGTCTCAGAATCTTTTTCTATTATGAATTTTTTTTAGGCTCTATTGTATGTAAAGTTTGCCGACCACTAAACTAATCATCTCTTAATACGTTGTACTGTTCCAACTCGTAAACTACGAGAGGATAAAACATTTTAAAATATTCAATTCAACCAAATTGTTGAAATGAGTACAAGTTGAAACGAAAACTCAAGAGATCCTGACCACTAGACCATATGCTTGGCAGTGGGTACACCTAGCTCTTACCCAGGAATTTCAGGTTCATATCATGACTTCTGGTAACCACTCACTCTTGAGTGTTAAATCTGTACACATTTCAACATGATTATTAGCCTGTTAGACACAAGAAAAGCGAACATCACGTATGATACGCGTAATACATTTTACATTCGCTTATTCGACTTCAGACTAATAGAAAGAGGTAGATTGACCGTACTCTTAAAAATACGATTTTCTGTGAAAAATAACCGTTTATAAACAACAGAACATCTAAACCTCGTTCTTTTAGCTGAATACAGTCACAGTCGTTCCCTGGATAAGTCGACGCTTCTTTTAGTGTTGATATCAAGTAAATCATAACTACAGATGTCTACAACGGTATCCCTACAACACCCTGTTAAATCCATTATTGTATAGAAATACTTTTAATACGAAATTAAAATTAATACTAAATAATATACTTTAAAACAAAAGTTATACATTCTTGTATAAATGATAATGTAACATTTCAACAGATATAAATCTGTTGTCATTGAAAATGATTTGAGGATTGAACTCGAGACCTTCAGTCATACATTGTTTTATTTAAACATTCAAACTTCCTAAAGTTTTTCTTTATTATCTAAGTCCAATTATTTTAATTAACACATTGTGCGTCTGCCAGGAAATAAACCTGAGAGCTCCAATTATAAGTCACAATGTCTAATGACTTCTATGATACACCAACTTTCTCACAATATTTTAATTCAGTTATTTAGAAATTGTATTTATAAAGGGTGAGCTATAATATATTTCACTTTTGTTTTTAAATAACTTGTTTCAACCAAAGCTTGTCACACATGTACCGCCAGTATAGATGTAACATGACAAAGGACCATGAAAACTCATCAGAGTTGCCAACACTAAGTCCAGATATGTCGTAATATGATTTTTTATGGAGATATCTTAATCAAGTTTAAATAAGTTTTTTTGGAGAATTACAGAGGCTGTCAAGCCTTCGTTTGATATTTGAGAAGAAATTGCGACAGTTCAAATAGCTTACACTTGCAGGCGTGATTTTTATAACCTTTTTTACTTTGTAACAAAATTCTCGAAGATCTCATCACTGTGATGATATAATTTTCATAAAATGTACTCACCTCATCACACCACTTATACTTTTTTTTATTTTAAAAAGTGAACCTATATATTGAAAGTATTTATGGCCCACCCTATTTTTCACACAATGTGCTATCAGGATCGAACCTGCGACCTACGATCTTAAACCGCTGCACCTATCCACTAAGTCAGCAATGATTTTATAACATTTTAAATAATCCATACAAAATTTTCAAATCTGTATCGTGTTGATACAATTTCAAATAACATATAAACGTAATAATAAAGGGATACCACACACTAAAAGAAGCCGAGCTTTCGTCTGTCCACGTTTAGTTGCCCTCAATGGCCTTCGCTACGAACTCGATGAACCTCTTGCCGTATTGCTCGGGATCACAGGTAGATATGCCGTCCACGTTGCTGCCATACTTCACTGTTTTCGCTGCTTTTGCCGCCTGGAAAATAAAATTAACATTTTTTTTTATATTAGCTATAGCCTGACACCAGTTGAAACAATTAAAAAAACTATCAAAGTCTAAAAAGTATCAAAGTATCTAAAAAAATGTCCCTGTGACACCATACTGTCACAAAGAAATTTATTAAAAATAGAATAATGAACAAACAAAATGTATTTTCTACCTGTTTTATTAACCTACAAGAAATGTAAAAAAAAATTGTAATAAGATAAACTAGGTAAACCGACAACATAATGAATGTTACAATTCGTTGAATGCTGGTACTGCAAGACCAATCACCATAGCTAGTTTTTGGGGGGAGGCCTTTACCTTCCAGTGGACGTCTTTCGATATAATTCATTAGATTAGCCCAGCAATATTGCTCTACTAAGATATAAGCCTCTTAAAAACCGTCCGTGATGGTTACAGAAATTTAACTTTTCTAAACCCTCTCATCACACCATGCTACATGGTCTGAGCACTTTCCCCTTTTTATGTTAGAGACCAGTGAGTCAATGGAATCTTAGATAATTACTAATAATTTTTACTTAAAGGTGATTGTATCGTAAAACGAAAATATTCAAATAGAAACTCGAGAGATGTTTAAACTTAATAATAATGTGTATTCAAACATAATTCACCTGTTTTTTAACTCCGTAATGTGTAAGAACATCGATCAAGGCAACAAAGTATATTTCTTTCTTGGGTGCACCTGAAAGTAACATGAAAACATTTTAAAAGATAACCATTCATTTTATAGTTATAAAAATCTTTAAAAATTTGAAATATGTTACATTCATTTTTTCGATTAAAATGGAACTAATGACTTCTGGCAGTATAAAATCTGAGGGGACTGATAGTAAACAATAATTAATTTAAATAATCATTTTTTTTATTATTTCTGATACCATTTTCGATAAAATGTACCACACATTAATTTACTGTTATTGAGCTAAACATTCACCCCTTTAAAATTCGCCCAAAACAAATCAACTGTATTGTTTACTTTTATATGGTGATTTTTCTAAAACACGTAAACATTTAGTAAAAGAATTTAATATTCTTGAATGACATAGAAACAAGCATTTACCGTCCTGGCTCGGTATTGCGTAAATATCAAGCTCCGGTATAATTCCCTCGTAGCGGAGTGATGACTGGCGGGCGAAGCCCCGCGGGCTGTCGGGGGGTGTGTTGTAACCCCACCTGTTGGCAACACGCACCGCTCAAACATAACGCTAACCTTTCGTAGAGCCATCTACCGCATATGTCAGATTTCAACCGTTACCATGACATCGATGGTAAATATATTTACCCAAATGACTATAAAAAAAAAAACACCTGGATACAGTAATTTCGGAAAAAGAAGATGAAGAACAATGCGTTACACTGCTTAAGATTTAAGATCTTTACAAAGCAACAATGAACTATCATTCGCGCTGAATGAATGATTGTACGTTAATTTTAAGTTTAGGGAGATAAGACTTAGAGTTCGGCGACTTTGGGGGTAGTGTCATCATCGACAAAAGCAATCTGTGCATGGACAGCAGCATGAAGTGATTGTGTGTCTCTGTAGCTAAGGGTGGTCCTGTCTCCTCCCGGGAAATACAAAGTTCAGGACTATGAATGCGTCCTACAAGAGATCCCGAGACGACTTCAACTTCGAATGCCTTCAACCCTAACTAAATAAATAGGAATCCCCTAACCCCTAAGTGGAACTCCACTTACTATGGTTTGAAATATTTTGTATAACCTTGCTCTCTGGCTTAAGAACAGGTTATGTTGGATTCCTACTCTTTAAAATCCCCTTGGTGATCCTTTTCACGTATCTCCAACCTGCCCTGGCATTTTGAGACCACTTTGCGTTGATGCCCTACTCGGGATCGTCTTCTTTATTGAAAAGGTCGTACCTTGTGGACGGACGTCCAATGCAGATTGATGTATCCTAGCATTACCTGTCTCCATGGTGTCGGTTGTCGGTGTCGCTATCCGTGTCGGAGTCGGGCTCACTGTCTGCCTCAGCCTCCCGTTGTCGAGCCGCCTCTGCTTCGGCCTCCCCGCGGCCGCACTCGTGCACACCGAGCAGCAGGGAGTAATCCATTAGATGAAGTTTTGTCAGGAACTAAAATTTAATACATAAAACTTTATTCAGGAATTGGAAGAGACTCATAGACAAAAGTAACCATAGCCCAGCGGATTGGCAAGTTCAAGTGGCATCGGGCAGGACACAAAGGTGAATGTTCTAGAACGTAGATCAAGGACTGACAAGCGCAGCGCAGGACGTCTACCTATAAGTTGGGTAGACTTGGTTAAGGTCGTCAGAAAACGTTGGATGTAAGCCGCTTCTAACCGATACTATTGGACATCTATGTGAAAACCTATGTCCAGTGGTGAATGTTCTACGGTCCTAAGTAACATCATAAATATAATATTAGTGATATACATTATGCAAGTAATAATGTTATTGCTCATATAAGAAAAACCATTTTGTAAAATTTGTACAATTTACTGTTCAATTAATTGGCGTTCAGGATTTTAGTGAAACAGAGCATCAGCAATTAGAAAAACCTACCATACATTTTTGTCTCCATGTTCAGAACTATTCTTTTTCTTTTCAACCTATAGACGCTCACTGCAAGGCATAGGCCTCCCTCAAAAATCTCCATGATGACCAGTCTTACGCTACTCGCACCCAGCTATTTTCTACCTGGACTATATTGTACCTAGCAGTGTATATCTACCAACTTGTGGTCACAACTTTGGAACTTCGACCCCAACGGCCACTAGATGCACGAGCGATGTGCCCCGCCCACTGCTACATCACACGAGCAACTCTTCGGCTACATCGGTGACCTTGGTGGTTGGTTTTAAATAATTCAGTTCATAGATATATCCCATGTATACTTATCTATATGCAGTTGATAACCATAACAACAAAATCATTATAGTATTCATATTGAGTGATATTTCCTAAAACAATGCGGCTGTCTAGATAAAACCTCAAAGATATACCAAAATTGTATTTTCTGGTGATACTTTATTCATTTCATGACTTGCTATATCAGAAAGAGATGGATATTTTGTCATTGCCTCGTTAACCTGATCACCGATTCTTTCCATGCAAATAAATGTTCTTAACTTACAGCTCTAGCTCTCTGTTATACTTTGGATTGAGTTTTTTTTCTTTTATATTCACTAAGTTTTGAGCACATAGTTGTACAGGAAAGAACTGTTTTGTCTTAATTTACATATAGTTCACGGACCCTTCCGCTCCGTGAACTCAGTACCGATGAAGCTGTAAAAGCCTTAGGGCTAAGAGCATTAACATCTTCAGAAACAATGCATCTTAATTTACAAGTTTTTTTTTCGGTATAGAAGGCAGGATTGTAACAAGTTTGTGTGTATTAAAAATTAACATTTGATATGTAAGAACAAAAACCCACCTCGACATCGGCAGTGAGCGTCTCCAGCAACTTCTCCTTGGCCGCATCCCCAATGTCGATCCTGACTCCTTGCTTAATAAAATCGTTATCCTTGAGCGTGGGCAGTTCTTTCTCCAGTTCCTTCTCCGATGCCTCTCGGTCAACCGTCGATCCTTTTAGATCGTATTTCCTAAAACAAAATGCATACACAGGTTTAGATTTATTTAAAAACAATAATTATTTTGTACAAAATTTTAGTTTTTATGATATTTGATATAAATTTTATTTGAATTTTTGATTAAATTATCTGAAAAAAAAAACAAGAAGTAATACCTGTGTATGTTGAGGTGGTTGGAGAAGACGTTCCTGGTCGCCACCAAGTAGTGCTCGATGCCATCCACCGTGAGCCGGTACATGCCGAGGTACTGTGGCAGCAGGGTCTTGCCGTGTCGCTCCACTATGTACTGCGGGTAAATCATTCACTTCCATCAACACTTACAAACAGTCAATATTTAAACTGTAACAAGCTACTGTGATATGGCTCCGTTCCTTTTCTTTGCAAACGGTATATTCTTTTATATGTCTTAGAGATATACTTGGTCCTCTTCTGAAACCAAAGACTTACACGCTTACTTCCCAAAATGGTCTAGGATACCCAAGCCCTGACAAAAAAACAGGGATTCACAATTTGTTAGCGACAATATCCTCTTTTTTACCTTTTTTTATAATAATGAACTAAAATGTAGGTTTGATTTCATATCACAATGTCGGCAGAGGAATAAAAATAAACCAGAGAACCAATTCCCCCTTTTTTTTTGGAAACTGCTAATTCGTGATCAGAGTTTAACAGCTACTCAAATTTCCATAATTAATTTTCGCATTTTTGGTCGAGTTTTAGAAAAATAGTAGATAAAATCTGCGGGGGGTCCACCAGCACCATCTAAATTTTTAAAGTGGTCTATGAGGAAAATCCAGAAACTTCTCTTTTATGGTAAACTATATCTTATGACTATTGCCATCCCAGCATTGAGAAGACGGACTGAGGAGGAGGCTTCTTTGGGAGAGGCCTATATGGGGGCGTCATTAGCTTTAACGAAGTCAACGAAAAATTCTCATACATTCAATGCAGTTATATAACTTTCAAGATATACTTGAGAATATTAACTTATCGATATATATTTCAAATACTATACTACTACAATACTACAATATATATTAACATTTTTGCTTATATTTCTTAATATCTAGACAGTTCTGGTAAACCGCGAGATTAGATAAGTGTAGATAGACAAGACTTGTAAGGCCTGCATTGAATAATACTAAGAAATTCTTATTAAATTCGTCAATCCAAACAATTCGTCATACGCAATGGAACTTTAAATAAATCTAAATAAATATTAATATGATATGATGTTATGTAAATAAATGATGTTGATAAAGTTATGTTATATCTGGAACACGAGAACGGAAGAAAACTCCACCGGGTCGGAAAACAACAGTATCTGAACTGTACGTTGATCGGAAGTCGATTCCCGGAAAGGGACTCTTTGTGAATTATACAGGGAGATTGGTTTTAGATGTAAAACCTTTAAAGCGATGTATTTCATATTCTGTTCATTTGTTCTCAGTTAAAGTATAGTACAATCTTTTTTTATTTATTTATTTATTTAACGTCTAAAGGCAAAGCAACTCTGTCGCGGCTGATGTTAAGTGATAACGTGGTATACGATGCTACATGCTTGCCTAAAATAGACCTATTCACTATTGACGTGAAGATTTCCAAGTTATAGTTAGCTGGAAACAACGTGATAGGTTGATCCATACCTATCTAAAAATCAATGATTTCAAAAATAATAAATTTCGTGATGACAATATAGTAAGAAAAAGCGACTGTGTAGTTAGAAAATGCGACAATAAAGTAAGAAAGAGCGACAATAAAGTGCGAAAGAGACAATTTACAGATTAGACAATTTAGTAAAAACCGACAATACAGTAAGACAAAGCGACAATGTAGTATAAAAAGCGAGAATATAGTAAGAAAAAGCGTTTACTATCTGTCCCTGCAAACTTAGTACTGCCAAATTATTTGCCAATCGCAATTCAATAGAAAAAAATAAATTAATATTTTAGTGTTTTATTTTTGTTTTTGACTTTACACGAGTCGATTGGAAATAGATGTAAAAGCTTTAATCTTATTTTCTGACAAATGAACTATATATTCACCCCTTGAAAACTTATAAAATCAACCAGTTTAAAAAAATTACTTCCTATTTAATGTTATTATTAATATTTTTTTTTAATTTAATTCCAATATTGTACTTTACAGCATTTGTTAATTATAATAGAGAATAATAATAACACGTGATTAACGAATGACGAAGAATTAAAAAAACTAGTTCGCCGTACGTAAGCAAATGACCGAAACGTTGAATTGGATGAAGTCATTAACAAGTTTCCTAGACGATTAAAATTCATTCGCGGTGCTTTAGCATTGCACGAACTCCTCCGTGGACCTGCGGCATACGCGCTGAATACTAAAATTTCAATAAAATACATTATTTTATATGTTCAAATCTAATTTATTCAAATGGACCGGGAAATGTTGGTTTTAACACAAAATATATGAAAAAACTGTTCACTCGATTGTAACATGAAATCGAACTTTAAAATACAAAATCTAATACGTCAGTTCTCGATAACACGATATGATATGGTCTCGACTTAGTAATTTTCTTTTTAAATCAAAACCAAATTACATTTCCAAACTAATTTACAAATTTATGAAAATATCCGAAGAAACACTCTTGTAATTTAATGAGACCAACCATTACTAAAGAATATTCGAGCAAACAATATTATAGACACTTCTTATTCACTTCTGGGGTACATTGCCACCGAAACCGCTGTACCGCGCCTTAGGTACGCGTGAGAAACGAGGGGGAATTTTCCTCAGCTCGGCTGTTTTCTACGGCCCCTACTTATTACTATAGTAATGCTAGTAATCTTTAGACGTTTTCTCCATTTCCGATAATAGAGACTGTTTTATCGAAAGTTTAACCTTCCTAGACCTATTCAATAGCAATATACATAATGCGATTCGAGTGATAGCCCAAGCATTATCTTCTCTCTGATGCCCTTGGATACACATAAGCCCACATTACAAGTTTCAAATTTCAATTTATTTTATTAAAATCAATCCATATTTCTAGCTGACCTAACATGAGAGATTTTTTGTCATCCGCGGCAGTTTAGTCCAGAATACACCCGACTAGGTTGTTACACGAAGCTGCTATAATAATCTAGTGATGTATATAATACACGCAAACAATTGCCGCACACGAACAAGTAATTTAATTTGATTCGAAGGTCGGACCGTTTAAAACAGATTACGGGGCATCTTAATGTCTTCTTGTTCCTACGTAACGTATGTAGATATGTCATATACTACGTGAGAGCTAGGGCTTTATTAACACACCAACATTCTTTTATAACAACTGTCTCACGCAAGCTTCTCTCTTAAATCCATTGCGGGTATAATATTGTCGTAAAATCAGTTTTTAATCGATTTCTACTCGGTAAAAAATTATTTGATGTACGCATAAAACATAAAAGGAATGAACGCATGTCTTACTGTCAATCAATGTACGGTACAACCTATCTAAATATCAATGATTTCACAAATAACGTAATGATAATATTCCTAAATTTAAGATTACTACTGGGGACCGGAAAGTAATGTCGTTTCTCACGACATACCTTATAGAAAAACCGATTGACTTTTACCGCTCCGGCATTGAAAATTAGTATACTAGATGGCAAAAGGCTGTTAACAACGAAGGAATATATTGTTGATTAGAAGTAAAAGTTTGATAAAAAAATTTTCGTGTGAATTTAACTTAAGAAAGCGACATTATTTTCCGGTTCCCCTAATACATATTCAAATGAATTATTGTTTACTATCTGACCCTGTAGACTTTGTATGGAGAGATTTGTCGCATTCCAATAGAAAAATAAATGTATTTCAGGGATCACTTTATACATGTTGATTAGAAATAGGTGTATACATTCACTCCTTTAAAGTTTTTACACCATAATTAATCCCCTGTAGATAAAGAAATAAATTAACAATCATGACTTTTATACACACTACAAAAATACATACCGGATGATAATGCTTGAGAAACGAATGCATCCGTTCCACCTCCTCCGATGTCAAAGTCTTGAGGATGAACAGGCGATCATAACTCTGGTAGAACTTCGCGCCAGACTTGCCCGACGATTCGTCCGGAATTGGCTGAGATCTGTCGACAAATTTTTATTTTATTATCTGTGAATATTTTAAATGTCACCTTTACCGGCAACATTCGCAATACCGAAAAAAAATTCGTACAAAAACACGAATGTGCATTGTGCATTGTCAAAGCTTGAGCAGTTTTAAAAAAAAAACTTTTTTTTTCCTTAACGGCATCGCAACTGTATATATACAGACTGTAGTTTTTTTTCCTAATTGATTTTAATTGCTTTGTTATCAGTAATGAAGGCAGATTAAACCGTGATCCAAATACTTAATAAAACTACAAATTAATATTACATTAGTAATCATAATATTTTTATAATATATACTTGTAATGGTAAAAAGCTAAATATTTTCGAAACAAAATATTTCTTGAAAGGAGGGTAAAATATACAAATTAAGACTTTATATTATAACGATATAGATTAGTAAGGATACCACTCCACATCTCAAACACATTCCAGATTAAAAATGAGCGTCGATTGATATTCTGTTATGTTACCACCCATGTACACCTGATTAAAAAGATTGCAGTTTCATTTTGTATTGTACATAACGATTCCAAAATACATTAATTTAGACTGTGTAATTTTTTTGATTAGATATGCATGTATGAAACATTTATCGCCGATTTCGAAATCCATTTATGCTAACCGGTATTTTTAAAACAAGTTATACTCTACAGGACCTATCGGTAGCGCCCTGCATCCGCTGATCGAACTGGTCCTATTGGAAATGTGTGTATGAGACCTATGTCTAAAAGTAGAAATTCTACGGCTAAAAGTTGACTCATGAATATATATATATACACATGTTCATGAGTATTTCCATGTAAAATTTGTCAATCCTCTGGCAATGTCGGTTATTTTGGTTTTTTTTTTCGATTCCCCACGTTTGAAATTAAACTAAATTACACTAAGGGTAGGCGGCACCCTTAGACCACTTTTAAAGCAGCGAATCTCCAGCGCTCCCAAGGAAGCCTCGGCTCGGGCCCCTACATATACATAGCATTCCGACAAGCGCCCTTGTGCCCGAGAGAGCCGAAGCTTGACCCAGCAAGGCAATTGCAGGGATAATATCACTACTGTCGCTTCGAAAAGCGTTAGCGCTGTAAGTGACAAGAAACTTCAGCAACCCTTTCATCTATAGTATGACCGAAAGCTTGGCGTCTCTTGTGATCTACGGTCCGACATCGTTTCCCACGATAAGCAGTGTACGCGGCTTGACTTATTGTCGTCGTTTTGTCCGGAAATTCGAATACGTATCTCCGTCATGACGGTGCGGTGGTTAGGTAGATGGTAGCACCTCAATGAATTGGTGTCTTGAAGTAAACTAATGAACTGTTGTCAGTTTTACTTTAGTTCGTCTACGGACCTTTTCATCAGATCTCGTAGGACAATCCAATAAATCCAAAGATGTCAACATGGCTCGTTAAGCAACCGTGAACTTGATAATGTCGTTCCGAGTTAGATTTCGAAGTCTTGAAACAAGCTTTTCTTTATATTCCATGTTATATTTAAATATAAACACCGAAGCTCCGTCCGCAGATGATTATCGATCGTGCGCCAGAAAAAGACGCACTCTAGCTCATTACAATTTCGCAATGCGAATAATAACAACCCACAGATTAAATAAACAGCAACGAGCGGTTACAAATTGCTTCAAAAATCCGACGCATTGCGTTATTAAATTATTTTATGTTTGCTTTCTTTATATAGGAATATTTTGAAAGAGACAATTTATGTCTCTAAACATTTTCAAATTATATATTTGATGTTATTAGTTATAAATATAAAAGGTTTAATACTAGGTTGCCCAAAGAAGTCATTTTGGCAGCTTTTTAATTTCGTTTCGAATAAAATTATGTTTATAATGACTACAATCTATAAAAATTTTGTGACTCTTTACATCTGATATACAGTACCCGGCGATAAATATTGCACATAAACATACTCAATAAAAATTAAAAACAAGTAATATTCCAATCTAAATAACAAATGAACATAACATATTTCATAGTGATCACATTATACGCGGTAAGTGAAATTAGCGTAACACTTTTAAAGCTTCTTGCTGATAAATGTACTGTATTTTTACGCCTTTAAAGCTTTTACACCTATTACCTATACATATAATTTTATTAGTCGCTTAAAAATTTTAACTAATAAAAAAATCGACATTAAGATTCTTATAGTAATAAAGTCAAGTAAATAGTCAAGAAAAATTTTGAGGATGAACCTTACATATCTCCGACAAGAGACAACCAGAAGGATACAGGCCAGTTGATTCTCAGAGTTTAAAAAGGAACCAAAAACCACCATCGTTTCAACCGCAGGGTTCAACTGCTGAACATAGGCCTCCCCTATATTTTCAATAGTACCTGTTGGAAGCGTGCGACGTACTTACGCTATGCCCGCTGATTCATGGATTCACTCCAAGATCAAAAACATTAAACACTGCGGCGAATAAAGCGTAGGTAATTTTAAACCATTTCTACTCATTTATATCTGTTTAACGAATCGCGTATTAGTATTGAAGTTTCTCAATATCGATATAGACATAAAACAAAATCAAATCAATAAAAACTTGGAATTAATCTCGTCGGACCGAAATAGCCGGCACGGGCGGCGGTCGCTGAGGACGAAATCGGTTACAAGTTCAACGGCGTTTGCCCAAAATTTAATTATAAAAGCTGCTTGTACATTAGTTGTCATTATTTTATAAAACCTTACCTTATGCGAATTATACAAGGGGATTGATTATAAATGTAAAAGTTTTAAAGCTATTGAGATATACATAAATTGCTGTCATTTAAGGTACGGTATACCCTATCCAAAAATAAATAAATGTTTTCAGAAATACTAAATAATGTTCTGATAATATAATAAGAAAAAAGGTTGTTAAATTTCGAAATACCACATATAAAAATTAATTACTATTTACCGTCTTTCCCTGCAGATTTTTTACTGCCAGACATTATTGGTCTGTCGCAATTCAATAAAGTCACAGAACGATAACACGTATAAAAGCTTTAAAAATTATTGCTGACAAATAAGTTATACCTACTCAGTTTCGGTACAAAAACAGAAATACTTTTTTACTAATACTTTATGTGACAAATGGTTTCGACTATTGTCTTTTATACAGGTTGGGCTATAACAAATTTTAATTTTGTTATTATATCGCTTCTTGCAACCAAAGCTCAATCTCAATCAGTACAACTCCGTGACTTGGTTTAAGACAACGACACCTGTCACGCATCTAATGTCAGCACGGAAGTCGAATGAAAAATCTGCCCAAGAGAAGTCATATCGGAGAGTGACATTAGGCCACTCTGAAGTTCAGGTTTGTGCCCTTGTGATTTTTTTAAAGGCACATCTCAAGAGCAGTCTTGTCTTCTTTTCTTTAGGAAGATAGACGTCCACTGTAAAGAATGGGCCTCCGCCAGAGATCACGACGATGACCGATATTGCGCTGCCTACATCCAGCAACTTCCTGACCTTCGTCGTCAGTACACCAACAGCGTGGCTTACCTACGCAGCGTCTGCTGGTTCGTGGTCGCCACTAAAAAACCTTTCGACCTAAACGGCCAACGATGGGCCCCGCCTACTACCACTTAAGGTTAGTAAATGTTCAAGCTACGTCGATTCTCTTGTGAATCTCATTTCTGATTCAAACTTGCAGCGAAAATCCAACATACCTCTCTCCGATGATCTCTGAGTAACCTTGAGCCTTATGAGTAACTAGATTTTACATAACTCTTACATAAAAAATTGCTGAAATTATTTTGATATATTCCATAAAGACCTATATGAAAAAAGTTTCATATTTTCTTCGAAGCGAGTTATACGAAATGCTTGAAGTCCATACACTACCCCGCTAAACGGGTGACGCAAAGCGTTTCATAACTTCCAGTAATGAGACCCGTGCCCTACTTGCGAACAATTCAATTACATTTATGAAATGAAATTATAAAAAAATTAGAGCCGCTGTGTACACTTTTAATCATGTTAAATCAAGGAGCTGAATAAACAAGCAGTACCTGGCCACTAAGACAGCAAAAAAAAGTACCGAGAAGTTCAATTATTTAAAAGTAAAGATATTTCTGGTTCAAAATTTAAATTTACAACATATTATTTACAACATTAAGAAACCATAGGTGTCATAGAAAAATAAATTGCGCCGAGAAAATTTTTTGTACAATATTTGAAACTTCGATTCTGTCAACCCTTACGAATCGTACAAGCTATTTCAAGTTATTCAAGTCGCCTGTCTACAGGAATAATGAGTTTAAACATAGTTGCTTAAATTTGAATAATAATGAAAGACTGCTTTTTGACGATTGTTACTGAAGAAAATTGCAAACCAGATCGTTACAAGCTATAGACGCCGTAAAAAATTAACTGCATTGGACAATACCGAATTTAATGTGGAAAAGAGCGTTCGTGTGTTACTCTTAAATTACGTCTTTGAAAAAAAAAAACGTTTCGATAGCCAAAGAAATCGATTTCCTTTTTGTTAACCCTTAAATTTATATCATCGCTAATTTTCAACATTTAGTTTCGATTAATTAAAAAAAAAATAGTTCTTTTCTCTCGCAAACCACGGCTCGGGCTATATATATATATTAAATACCGTCATCCTCCATATAAAAAAACCGAACCACAACTTGATAGATTAATATTATCGGATTATACATTTTTATTAAAAAAAAAACTCAAATATTATGCCTGTAATATTTTTATAATACAAAACTAATCGAAGCCAAAACTTTAAACGGCTCTAATGTATGGCTAATTTGTCGGTAAAAGATTTTACACCAATTTTTTTATCACAGTGTAAATTGATTACTCTGAAATATGTTACATTTATTTTATTTAAATTCGACCCAACATCATTTTGCAGTACAGTCTCAATATTGCAAACTATTTTTTTCACTATATTATCATTTTAACGTAATCATTATTTCTGCAACCATTGATTTCTGAATTAGATGTGCCATAAATTAATTGACAGCAAAGGAACTTTAATATTTACCCCTTTTAAAGCCTTTACACCTATCATCCTATAAAATAACTAATTAACTAGAGACGTAACTTCTCAGTATTTCAAGGATTCACCATGCGGGTGCAGGATCCATCGAGTTATAGGTAGATGTCTGGTACAATTCTCGGGACTGACGACCCACATACCAAGGTTAGGGAGGCTTCTAATAGTGTATAGGCGTTTACCTTAACCGAGCAGACTCCTCTTCCTATCTAACCAAATTCCTATTAAACAATTCTATTAATGCTGCTTTAAAATCCCGTTTCGGATAATCCTAAATCTTTCTAATGTTAAAATTGTATTATGATTTTATTTTCGTGAAATTAAACCTATTGTATTGTATTGTAAAATATTAAGGAAACGAATTACACATCCAAAAATACATTTTGAATTATGTATCGAAATAAAATTGAACCTGGAACCCAAGTGTGCCTGCACTGGCACTGGGTTCCACTGATTTTATTACGTCTTTAAAGTAATAGTAGCCTAGTGGCTAAAGAAAAGACCGTCGAAGACTTAAGTTTGATTCCGCGCGCGTTTTTTTTTCTAAATGGCGAAATAAAGCATAGTAACTGGTTAAAGTGGCAGTAGGAGGTCAATAGCATGTATAAGAGAAAGCCGCTTGTGCCTGAAGGTCCTGTAGTAGAGACTACACACCGTCAAACACAGTCTAGAACCTCCCACTTGCAATGTGTCAAAAAAAAACGTCAAAAAACGCTCGACACAGGCCGCTTCCTACTGCTCTTAATGAAAATGTATAGAAAAGACTTATGGTCGGCAGTGAACGTCCTTCGGCTGAAATTAAAAAAAAACTCCGATGACAAACTGAGCCTGTGTAATGCCTAGCAATATTTACCCTATTTCGGACTGTCACGATGTACAACATTATAGATAACATAGACAAATAGATTGTTTTTCATAATAAACAAAAATCAGCATTACAAAGTTGTTTTTGTGTTACATTTAATTTAACGTATATATGTCACTTTTATTAACCTTTTAAATCATTGTTATTTTTCGTAAGAACTATTTTATGATCTGTGCAGGGCATGTATGGTAAGAGAAAGAGATTGCTGCTCACGTACTACACCAGTGTGCTCACGTCGGTTTACCGGAGGACCTCTACGAGATCGGCAAAGACATTCACAGTCTACTGGATATACTTTAGTCAACACGAGTTCAAAACGAGTGTAGTGTCGTAATATCGCAAAGCAGTCCGTTGAGACAAGACAAACACTATTTGAATAAATAATAATTATTCACATGAAAAACGATTATTTATTCTAATAGTTGATTCATGTATTTCAACGATTTATAAAAGATTGCCATTTGTGGTTTAAGGTGCTAGCCGAGTGATTATGAATTGCAGTGTAGTGACAGTACAGTAGTATACAACTTAAAAAAACCGAGGAAGGTAAAGGAAGAGTTCATTCACATAACGCGTATAGGGGACAATGAAGGACAACAAATGAAAGGATTCACATTGTTATTGATAAATTAAGAAAAGGACAATTTTTGACCCCGTGTCAAAAATTCATAAAATAATTAATTTCACTCTGAATGTGATTTTTTTTGTGTTAAAAACAATGGCCAACCAGCCAGTGACATCGTGGGATATGCAAATGATGCTTTTTGCTGTGTCAGTTCGAAAGGCACACTACATACGGTTATTTAAAAAAAAAGGTAAAAATTCGTACAGCTGCTAAAAACTCCGCTGACCTCAGGCGTTTAATCGTCAAGCCACGTTTGACGAATGCACTCGCATCGTGGAATAATCCCTCTTGGTGAGTTTCATTTTTCATGTTGGCAACACTTGATGGTGCGGTTTCAGACCGCCGAAGTTTATTGGTAACCCTCTTCATTGCCCGGGAGCACAAGTAGTTATCTGGCTTTCTAAACCTAAGGACCATAGGATGGGGTAGGAAAAGGGATACCAGTCCGAAATAATGATGGAAATAAAAATAGATATGATAAATACACAATATTGTAAGATCTAGAATTACGATAATAGCTTATTTAAAAACATCCCGAGTATTTTAATATTTTCTTTAACCTATCTTACCTTGTGAGCGACTCCTTGTAGTCGAGGTCATCAATTCCAAATCTCTCACGGAGGTTCCTGAATACCAACGGGCAGTATTCTTTTACTTTAAAATGAGATGGCATATTTTCCCTGTAATTTATTATATAGTGAGACACATTGACATAGCTTTCATTAAAAAGTTAAACAAACATCTAATAACAAATTAACTTGTTATTGGCATTTCACTCATTTGTGATTTATTATTTATTTATTTATTGTTTTATTGACTAGGGAACAACTGTAAACTTATTTAATTATGTAATGTAAGTAGTCAGTCAATACACACATTTACATAAATTCAACAATCTCTTAAAGACATGTCCACATTCACGGAATAGAAATAGAATGCTGTAATAGAACAATGGAACCAATAATAGAAAATTCATAAGACACAAATAATTACATTAATAACACTAAAAATAATAGAAGTAACCAAATTACAAAGACAAAAGAAAAAAACAAACCTTATTTAGTCAAAATTTAAATTATTCTTCAGATATAATTATAAAAAATCTAATTATCCAATAACATGAATGCATACAGAGTTTGAGACTTAATTATTTTACATCTATAATCGTAAATAAAGATATTTATACATAGCAATAAGTGATTGTACTAATCCTTTTTTTAATTGTTATATACCATTTTTTATTAAAATTACAAATAAACAAAATACAAAAATGTATGATTGGAGTCATTATTTCTTAATCTGTGCTTCACATGCATTCATAACACAATGCATAGGAAACTTCCTTATAAAGATAAGAAGCAAACATTTATTCTAGATTTTTCCTATATGTTATTACATTTCTGTTGATCAATTTGCTTGGGTTTTATTGTTATCATGTAACATAGCAATATTTCCAAATTAAGTTGTGCCTTTGGACATTAAAAAGTGTAAAACCATAATGAACTAATAAATTCTGACTTTGCAAACAAGTATATAATAAATTTACTATGTTAAATTATAAATGATAATTAAATTATTGGGGCATTGTAAGTCTGAGACTTGCTCTCGGCAGTGAAAAGCAACTCTGTATTTTGTAGTAAAAAATAATATACCACACCCTCATTTAAAAATTGCAAATACAAATGATAATTATATAAATAAATAACAAATGATAAATAAATAAATATGAATGAGCAGTGATGGCTCAGCAGTAGAGGACTGAGACTTTCAATTGAAAGTCGCCTGTTCAATCCTCAGGATACAATCTTATATATTGGGTTGCTACTCCTTACAAATAAATTTCCATCGATGGCAAGCAGTATCCTATGCATACCATAATACCACACTGCAATCGCCAACATACCTGACATGGCAATTATAGTATATTCCCTTATGAATATCTTAAGGAGATGCCTATACTTTGCAGTAGATATCTATAGACTGAAATGACTATAATGAATTACAAATGTTTCATTTCATTAGCTATATTTTGTCATAGTTAATTTATGATATGTACTTAGAAAACAACATTAATTAAAACATAACATTTAATTAATATTAATTGAATATTTCTTCAATACAAATATTCCAACCTAATATGAATATGTTGTTAATCATAATTTAATTGGAAAAATTAAATTGTTACAAATCCATTACAGGAATATTGTGGAGGACATTTAAATACACATTATGAATCATAAGTTTAATTAAGTCATGATAAATAACAATTTTATTTGTTGCACCTCCTATATACCAGAGATTCAATATTCAGAATCATGTTTACCTAAAGCTAAGTAATTATAAGCTATGCTTTTATGTGTTCCTCATCAATACACTTAAGCTATAAGATGTCCATGTGTGGGAGCTGCCTGCATCAAGTGTATTCCTACAACCTTTACAAGGTTACCTATCTACTGAGTGGATGGAAGTTCTATGCTACACTTGCAAGTCCATTTTCCCTACTCCAAAAGGCTCCAGCTATCAAGTTCACACAAAATGGTGGTTGCAGAAACCAGCTGGCAAAGACTACTAATAGATAATTGCCTGAGTAAAGATTGTTGTTAATCTCTAACAAGCAGATATATTTCCAGATCCTATGAATTTTGAAAAACATTTTCTTACTATATTATAATTGCTTTATTATTTTGGAAACCATTATTTTTGCATAGGATCTACCTTACATTAATTGACAGCAAACAAGCTGTACATTTGGCTCCATCAAGCTTTTACACCTATAACCGTGTATATCTCTCTCACCTAAATATGTCCAACTCTAATGTTAAAAGCAAAATATAGCATTACAAGTATATGACAATACTAAAAATGTCATGAAAAATGATTAAATGTAATTACTGTCTAGGATAACAATAACATTATTATAACAACGAGATCTCATAATCTACTTCAATATTTGCTGTGTTTAGTCTATAAATAAAATATATGTATTTTCACATGTTATCAGTTTGAAGTTGTGATAGGAAGAAATGAAGATAAGAATTGTAATTCTGCATTGTAATATAAGTTTAAAGGCCTTCAGAATTTATTCTTATAATACATGTCAGATAAATTTATGTAAAAAAATCACCAGTTTTTATGTCATCTAACAAGTTGTTAATAATAAATGACTCATCCACATATATAGTACGAAAGTTTACAAATGCATATATAAAAAATAAATAAATTCTCTTACTTGTTAAACAAATGATTGTCCACTTTGAGCTTAGAATATGCCCTGAAGTCATCTGGTAAAAGCATAACTGGTATGGTAACATGACTCAGTTCATTAATCTGAAACAAAAAAAAACTGTTTTAGACTCTGCAAAGCAAAAGTTTATTGGTAAATAAATATTTTCCCAATGTAGACAACTTTGGCAAAACAAACTAATATATCATACGCGACAATAAAGATAGACTATTAATACCACTACAGGGATCAAGAGTTAGGAATTGAATAAGTGCCAGACACAGAAAATACAATACACAATAAAATTATACAACACAATCCAGTTTTGAGTAAAAAGAAACAAAATCTTCGGACGCGGGATTTAGTAACGAGCAATTTAACTTTATTAAACAAATTGTTACTCTTTAAGCATATGTAAATTAATATAAATCATAAGGCAATTACCGTGTGATTGACACCCCACATGAAAACGGACAGTAACGGTTCATTAGCACGAAACAATTTCACTTTTTGATGTTTTACACGAATATGTTTCTTCTTTAACTTGCTCAATCCTGTGCTGGGTACGGACATTTTGAATTTGTTTACAGCAGATAATATGAAATCTCTAGATATTATTTAAGTCGCGTAACGTTTTTAAACCATCTTTATGCAGCAACACAACGAAGTAGCGCAAAATTAAGGCAATAAATATTTAATCTAACACAGAATTAAGAGACCTATCAATAGAGCGAACGGCTTTTTGACAGCAAAAATTCTAATTTGAATTGTGTTACAAGTAGAAAATATTAGCATTAGAAGCAGATTGTCAGTATTTTCAAAATCCTAAATATTTTATACAATATCATAAAATAATGCTTTGTTTTATTTTATAGTTTGGACATTGTGTTCAATTATCACACATAATTAAAATTTTGTAAAACAAATACATTTTACATATAAACACATCTTTCTTAAACATTAATCTAATTTATTGGTAGCATTTATTGGTATTATTAAAAATTGTTGGATATCTATAAACTTATTTATTTTTTGTTATCTGATTATTTGTAATTTTAATGTCAGTAATTATATTCTAAATTAAAAATAATCGTTTTAAAAATAATTTTAGATTAATATTTATACTTTGTTGTGTATAAAAACATAGTTATTGAAGATTTTAAACTTTTAGACGTTTAATATATAAAACTATGGTCTTTAAACACTGAAGTTCCTTATATAACACTAACCCAAATTGAAATTCGGCGTCTATAAGTAACTTTTATTCAATCAAATATAGATTTTTTTTTATTCATAAGTTGGATTGATGTTTAAAAATTTTATTTATTATTAATAAATTCTTGCCGAACGCACATTCGGTCTTTTTTCTTTCAGTCCAGTATTAATCGGCATAATTTCGGAGTTACAAAGATTTCATATATCAAAAGCATTTAAGAATTTCAAATTAGTAAAAATAACTTATGATGATCATTAACAATGATAATATTGAAATTATATACTGCTGCTTCTTTACAATTATTAATTTCAAAATCGTAAAAAATTTAGCTTTATAATGAAATATGTTTTCATATTAGTAGTAATATTTTATGATGAAAATATTTGTTATAAAATATAACTTTATTATAAAACTGTATAACTACGTCTGGCAAGATTTCTAATGTCGTTCATTACCAAAATATTTTTTCGTATATACTTTAAACTCTATGACAAGAATGTTATTCTATGGAATGTATCCAATATTATAGTTAGCAAATTGTGATTTTTATTCTGTTTGTACTTCAGTCGGATTATTACCATTCTTAATAATGGTTGTACCTAGTCCATTTGTATATTGGGCTCAAACTGACAAATGTATCTCATTAAAGATTGACTTGAAAAATGTGGTTAAACCGGCTGTGGATGTTATTGATAATAAAGTAAAATTTTCCGGGCAAGGTATTGGAGCTCATGGTGAAACACAATATGAATTTAGTTTAGACCTATATTCGCCTCTACAATCTGTAAGTAAGAATAAAATTATTTAACGTAAAATATTACAAACGAGTTATTTACCATTATAAATTGCTTATAATTTTAACAGAAATTAATAAATTTACCGGCCGACCAATTGCGATTAGTTATTTTAAAAAAAAAACACCTGTTTTTTTTTAATTTATGTCTTTTATAACTATGAATCTAGATACAGTACAAAGTCCGTGATAAATAAATTATGTTATAGAACAATGATGAAGCTACAACTGTACAATTATTTGAAAATCGAGTGGAGCTGATATTAAAGAAACAGAAAGTGGGATGGTGGCCGCGTCTTACAGCGCAGCCACAGAAGCCAGCATGGTTAAAGGTCAGCCATGAATTGTTTTGGACTTTCGCATTTCGCAAGGAAAACATATTTTTTAAAATCTTAGCTTGGTAAAATACTTACCTATGTTATTAAAAAGTTATGTAGTTATCAAATCTCCTATTGTATATTTTTAATCATATTTTCTTATTGTTTTTGTATATTTAATACAAAATTTATTCTTGAGAGTGTACTTTAAAATTCTGCAGAAATCATATCAATCAAAAAATTTGACTCAATAATAATAATAATATTTTATGAATTACTTGCTTATTACCAAATACTTTGCATATCTCTATATATTAAGCTTCTAGCCTGTTCTTTGATCTCTTCTTATAAAGATATATATAGTTTGCGGGACATTAAGCTTTGCTGATATGGTGTTAGGTAACAGTTCTAATGATGCTAACAAAATAAAAGCAAATTTTTTGGATCTTCTATAGCTCAGCCCTGTTATAGATAGGACTTCTTTGGGTTGTTGTTATAAACTTGCGCTTGTGTATGTATGTGCTACCTAATGTAGTGTTATCCTTGTGTCACCTAGTTTTTTTTTAAATTTTTAGAGTAAGCTCTCCCTTGTCCACTATATTTTAGTGTAAAAACTGACTCTGCACTGGTGCTCTTAACAAAGTATGGGATTTTTCCGCCATAATATTCATCTTCTGTTAGTGGTCAATAAGATCCATTTTAGATTTTGACATTTTTATATAAACCTTGGTACTTGGTACTTACTGCTGCTACTGGTTTTTAAATGTGGTTAAGATTTTTTTAATATTGGCTCTCTTCAAAATCATCATTGGATATTCTTTTATGCCATTAGCAGGAGGATATGAGTTATGAAAGGAGCACAAAAACTTGGAGTCACCAATATATATGATTAGTGGGTAAAGGAGAGTTATCAGCTATTATATATATATATAAAGAATACTTCGAATATTATGGCCCAATAAAGCGTAGCATTCAAACTCCCTATTGCTGGCCATTACAGCTACAATACTTTTTAATGTTGAATTCTTTTTGCATTATTGATCTGATCCGAATGCTGATTTGAATTCATCCCCATCATACAGGAACAGACACTTGCTCAGCTGATAACTCTCCTTTACCCACTAATCATATATATTGGTGACTCCAAGTTTTTGTGCTTTCTGTATATATCTAAACATTTGCTGATAGTTTTAGTAAGAGTCTAACTCTGCATAAGAAATAAAACTGAGAATAAAATGCATTGTTTTGATTATAACCTGATAGAGATTTGAAAAGCATGATTAAAGAACTTGTTTTATATTTATTTTTAGTATCAATGTGTGTTGGTTGCCTTATTGTAATTAATTATATCAAATGTTTAAAAAATAATCATTTTTTAAACAGCTACTATTCCCATTTTAAATGTGTACAAATAATTGTCATTGTTTGCTCACATATATTAGTGGATATCTAGGACTACTGATAATTACTAAAATATTTTCTTATCTAAAATAGTGTATGTAATATCTTTGTGAAAATATGAATGTGATTGCAAGAAAGATAAGCCATTATTTGGATTATTAACGGCTAAATAACTTAAATATGAATGTTATTTACCACACTGTTGTAGATTAATTTTGACCTTTGGAAATCTGAAGATGGATTGGACAGTGATGAAGAAGCAAGGGATGTCATGAGAGACTATCCAGGAATGTATGACAAACTTCATAAAGAGGAAATGGGGTATAGAAAAGGTGATAATTATTTTATAATCCAAATCTTCAAAATTTAATATAAAACATATAAGACACAAAAACTTACTTTGCTCAATGGACCATGGAGAGGGCTATATTTAGGATTTCTATATGATATTGAATCGGAAATGGGGAGTCCCATAGGCAAGCAAAAGTAGCCAACATAGTCCTGTAGTATAGCATGCTGAATTTGGAGTAGGCAGGCAATGTAGTATTCTGAACATATGGCTGCTAGAGATTTGAGGTTCTGGAGAGGATTCTTCAGAATGGCAAGTGCAATGTAGGACACTGCTGCATTTTGTTAAAGTAATCTAAAGAAGCTGGTTGCAACTACTTCTTTATTAAAAGTATGTAGATGTCCAGCTATGGACATGTTATGGATAAAATGATGTTGAAAATATACATTGTTTAGTTTCTAATTTAAAAAGATAACTTGTGATGACTGTAAATTTTACTTGAAAAATATAAAAGGAAAATAGCATATTATATTTTAAATAAGCTAGGTTTTATGGAGAAATAAATTGACTGATTAATAAGTAATGGAAAATTGGCTTTGTTTGGTTCTTAGTAATTTAGAAAAATAATCCTTATTATGTGAACTGATAATTTGTAATCAAATGTTACATTTATGTGTATATATATATAATTTAATCTTTTCAGAAGACTTTAAGAAAGTTTACCTTATTATCTACAATCTTTTCCAATTCATTGGATTCATGTATGTGATGTCGGTGATGGTAGTGCGTTATGCAAAATTAGAGTATGAATCAGTTACGGATACATATGAGCATGTTGGCCCGGCAATGAAGTTCCTTCAACTTATGCAGTATCTTGAAGTTATGCATCCCATGTTTGGGTATACTAAGGTATGTTAATATCTAGAATATCAAAATAACATTTAATTTTGTCTGTGATTCTATGAATCAAAATAAGAGGGAGAATTACTTATTTTATTTACATTAATTACATCCAATTCTTTTTAAATGATTTTACATTGATTAAAAACATTTTAAATTCTATGTGGCGTCCTTGGAAATTTTAATATGATCTTAATAAGTTTTGTGTAACTGGGTAAAAAAATAAATAAGCAACTTAACAACTTATATATATATATATATATAAGCTTCATTTTTGTATCAATTGTTTGAGGCTACTATGATTTATTATGAAATATTCCATTTTTCCTTACACACTGGCTTAGTGCAGATAAGATGATATCACATATTCTTCAAGGGTCTGGGTATAGGCTACTTATTTTACATTGTTACTTGTGAGTGGTGATTATGTTTTCTCCAAGTAAACTACTTATGGTATTTGAATAGGTGATCTGTGATAATAAGTTAACATTTACTATTTATCTGCCACCAATATAGCCATATCTTTAAAATTGTCTGTTCATACTAGGATACACATAGCTATTGTAATTTATTAAAAATTTTACCGCTGAAATTTGTTAACAATTTTTTTTTATTTTAGGGAGGAGTGTTGGTACCATTTTTGCAAGTAAGCGGTCGTGCATTCGTCCTGTTTGTGATGATTGAGGCAGAGCCACGAATGCAAACAAAACCGGTCGTCTTTTATCTCTTTGTTATATGGACGCTCATTGAAATTGTCAGGTAACATCAATACATATGCAATCATTTATTATTAAAAGTAAATATATATTTACACACACACATATATGTGTATATATATATATATATGTGAATATGTGGATATATATAGATATATATATATGTATATTTATTTATATATATATGATAAAATGATGCTAGAAACAGAAAGCTATGAGTCGGTTCTATTCAAAATATGTAGAGAAGGCTATATGTCCAATATTAGATGTCCTACCACTTACGAAATTATGATATATGTATTAGGAGGAAAGTAATGCGGTTTCTGCACATGTCAATATTTTTGATTGTAATTAAGTTGATAATAAAGGTGAAAATATTGTTGATTAGAAATAAAACTTGTTAAAAATGTAGTTGTGTGAATTTAACTAAAGAAAGCGACATTACGGTCCCCCTAATAATTTTTTGCATAGCTAATTTCAATTTTTTTATATTCATATATTTATATACAAACTGGTAAGCTTAGTATAAGACATCCGCCCATTAGTTGGACAGATGACATTTTACAAGTTTGTTGGAAAACGCTGGATGCAAGCTATACCCATCGTCCTATAGAGGAGGCTCATGTCCACCAATGGACTTTCAATGATGATAATCGGGAACAATGGCACTGTATTAAGAAAGGTTTTGTAAATGCTAATTTTAACTTAGTAAATTAAATGTCATCATTTAAATAGAAGTGAAATTGTAATAAGAAATGTTGACAAAAACTATATAATACATTCTTTCTTTACATAGTGACATTAAAATATCTGAATAAACATTGTTACACAAACTCGAATATTTAACGAAACAATGAACGGTAATAAATAAATCAAATTAGCCCTATTTATGACAATAGAAAAGAGTTACGAAATTGTATGTTTTGTCTTACTAATTTAATTAGTGTACTTGGTATTGCAATAGGTCGCTGGTTCGAAATACGACCATACCACGAAGACATGTCATGTTGAATAGTCACAAAATACACATGATCCACAAATAGATATCATTCTAATTATTTTGATTAAACCTTAGACCTGTATGTTGATTATTATTTGTATCCTCTCTTACATTAAGTTTGTTCCATCTATAAAAGTCCAAGGTGAAGATACCAAAAATGCCTATTTACCAAGACTGAGCGTTAATTAGTTGTACTCTGGATACTCATTAGAAATTCCTTATGTATTACTTATTTCAGTATATATATATATATATATATATATATATATATATATAAAAATATATAAAACAGTGATTGTTTCTGAAATTATGGTTTAAGTTCGTTAATACTGTACAGCATACAAATTTAGATGAGTTGAGAGAAGCGACATTCAAAGGATTTAACTCCTATTAATTAGTTTTAACATTCCTTGTCGTGGTTTGGATGCATTTAAAGTAACTGAAAATTACACAGTTCAGAAGTGTAATCTTTTTATACTGATTTCTGTTTACTCTTTGTTTTGACCCTTAATCAAATTATGTTTACAAGTGTATCGAAGAATTCGGCTAGAAATGGTTACGGCCAAACGAAAAGATAAATATTAAATACGTAAATAATTACTTGTTTTCTTTTTATTTAGGTGGACGGATAAATATAACTTTAATATAATTACATTATTATTATAATATAATTTCATACCTCAAAAACACCCACAATAACTGAATGTGTTGAATACAAAAAAGCTGTCCTATAACAAAATATGATAAAATGCTAATAGTTAATTAATTACTAGTCATATGTATACACATTTTTATAAATTGATAAAACTGTCCATTGCAATTGGTTTCTAAATACGGAGGTGTTATTGTAATTTATATCCATATTAAACCTAATTAAGAACAATGTAATAATTGACATAAATTAATTACAGATATCCATTCTACATATCGCAGATATACAAGAAAGAGGTTTACTTATTAACATGGCTTCGTTACACAATGTGGATTCCGCTGTATCCCCTTGGCATACTCTGCGAGTCTATAGTGATCCTGCGGAACATTCCTTACTTTGAAGAGACACAGAGGTTCACAGTTTCAATGCCTAACGAGTGGAACTTTGCTTTTCACTTACCCACATTCCTCCGGTTATATTTGTTGGTGCTTACTTTCCCCGGCATGTTCTTTGTAATGAGCCACATGCACAAGCTTAGGACTGTAAAACTAAAACCGAAGGTAATAATTAAGAAGTCAAAATAAATATGGCAACTAATATGTATATTGACTGCTAAAATTTTGTAAAATAATTTTGCTACCGGTAATTTGTTTTGAATTAATAGATATAAAGAGTTAATGTTAAAGGTACTTTATTTACAAACAATTTGTGGTGTTATGTGTTGATTTTATAACTAGAATCAGTGATTCCTAGTGATGGATTACCTCTATGGATTCAGGCAGGTGGAAAAAGGGAATTTTTTGTGAGTTTATAAATAATATTGAAGCAAAGCTTAATTTGATAGAAAAAAATAGTAATGCATTTCTTTATTATCTATGGAAATTGATTTAATTAGCCAGTATTGCTATTATTTTTATACAGCCAAAACCGAGGTCGCGTAGTTTTACCTTAGCTTCTACCTGCCCATCTTATACCAAGCATTTCTAAAATTTATTATTTTCAATAAGAAATACAAGGTTCCATAAATTATTTTTTAATAAAGAATATGTTGACATATGTTTCAATACTTAAATAATTCAAATAATATATGACAGCTAAATGTATAGTTTAAAGATAAGTTGTTTCATCTGATTTTTTTATTTTTTTTTAATTAATATATATAAATATACATAAACCGTCACAACCTTTGATCGTAATGTTAACATTGAGAATCAAGTCTTTTTTATTTTAATCGATTATGGAAAATTTACATCTGGTACATACACTTTACAGCCAATTAAAAAAATAAATTCGTTGAAAAATGTTTTATTTAAAAATTACCTTATTTGTCGTATGCGTTTGCTTACATTTAAATTTTGGTGGCAGTCTTTTTGTGTTTAACACGACATTGTTTTATAATTGAGCGACCGAAGGTGTACCGCCTTTTGAAAGAGCAGCGAGGTATGGGTTGAGGAAATAGGCATGAGCGTCGCCACTGCGAGCATTAACTTATTGCGATATACAGGGCTGTGTTAGGCTTGTATAGATACAGTCACTATGTCTGCGTTTCAAAAGGTAGTGTGCCCATGATATACGGATTAGAGGGACCCTCAAGAGAAAGATGAGCCTTAATTCAGTGTTTATTTGAAACAAATTTAATTTTACTGAATACATAAATAACCTAACTAAACTAATATTTGTGCAAAAACCGCCCTATTATTGCTATGAACTTACTAGTTCCACTAGATGGCGCTAATAAAATGGGCAAGTTGTCAATAGATGGCGCCTGTCGTTGAGTAAATTACATTTTCTTAAACTAGGATGGAGTAGTTATTATAGTCATATAACTGCCATTACAACACGTTCAAACGACTGCCAAATAATGTGTAAACACATAGATCCATTCTAAAAGCTCAGGGGCCCTCCATTTCGGTAAAATAATGATATGTAGCAGCCTGAGCGGAAGTTCTACCGGGTACCCACTAGAGATGGGCAAATTGTATCCCTGACAAGAAGAGTGATTTATATCTTTTTGATCTTGGGATATATATCACTCTTAATCTTTAGCCTAGTATGGCTCAGAGAGAGAATAAAGCAGCTAAGCCTAAAATATATTCATTATAATATGTTTGGCTATTTTAGCTGACTTAGGAATCAGTAAGGCGGAATAAAACGTACGAATTTAAACACTTTGTCTCTCGGCTTCGAGTGCCGGTCTGGGGTTCAAATCAGGGAGGAGACAATACCCTCCCTGATTGGTGGCGAAAACAAAACGACATTTATATCCCTATGCAGAGAAATCGCCAAAAAAGCGATTGAAAGAAACAAAACAAACAATTTATAAAAAAGATAAAACAAAATAAAAGGCTAAGAGAACAAATATGTGATAATTATAGTATAAGTTACAATGATAAGAAAATGTTAATCAAAATTACAAATTAAATGTCAAAAGAAAAAAAAGGGAAGAATGTCAGACGAACAGAGCGAACGAGAAAGAAAGTAGAAATGTAGCACGAAAGACAGACAAGACCGAAAGAGTATGTGATGAACGACAGAAGAGTATGAAAATAAAAATAACTGTGAAAAAATAAATTGAAAAATAAGTCCCTGTCCCACCTAAGATAGGGGAACGAGAGGCCCCCAATAGCGGGGGTCATTTAAACAAAAAAAAAAAACACTTTGTCTGTCATAAAGCATAAAATAGTTAAAGCCCGCGCGCGTGATGACGTTTTGAAAATCCATAATTTACATTTTTTATATAAAAATGCAGTAGATATCTGTCTCTCTCTTTTTACGTGTAAATTGCTATATAAGCCTATCTCTTTCTCTCTAATTCTGAATGAACCGTAGCTCGTCACGAAAATTGACTTTAGTATAAAAATATAGATGTATAATTGGACCACATGCGAGCTAAAGAGTGATTATATCTTTTGAAAAGATATATATCTTTCTTGTCATTAGCTCGCGAGCTACCCATCTCTAGTACCCACAAACTGCTATTTCCGTCTCTGCAATTACAGTTTATTATAATTACATTAGGTGACCGTAATGTGTCGTATCAGGATGTGTTTTGTGTGGAATCAAAAAATAACATTTACTGTATTACTTTAAAACTGGCGATATATTGAATAAACCAATTACTTTAAGTTAAATTTAACGAATAAATTTGAACATACTGAAATAACAAATACTACCTTAATTACGTTAAAAGTAATATCCGCTTGTAATGTAAAACACTCATCACAATTGCATTTATTAGCAAGACTGGCTCGTTGCCGGAGCCGTTGACTATAGTCAACGCTCGTACCGAAAAAGTTAAAAGATGTCTTAGGCTAGGCGCCATCTTTGTTCGTTACACTACGTTACCTTTGCTACCTCATACCCGCGGGAATCATTAAATGCCATTTCGGCAGCAGTGACAGTTCAGTAAAAAAATGACGCCAAGATAGAATTTATGTTGAATACAGAATATACAATATCGTCATGTTTAGATGTACATTATATTGATCAAGGTGAAAGTGAATACATTTAAATTTACTATTAAAATTAGTTTTACTTTATTTACACATTTACAATGTGTGATTATTGAATGAAATTAAATAATAATCTGATGATACTTGTTAATTTTATTGAATTTGTACTGGGTTTTCTTTGTAATAAAACAATATGTTTGTAACACTGAATTTATTTGAAGCTACATAAATTATCATTGCCTACTGCTTCTCAGCCTTGGCCCATTTCCCATTTTGTTGATAGAAAACACATATATCCATTTTCACTGTGTGCATTTTAAGTAAACTTCTGTTAATTTTAAATTGTTTATTGAAAAATAGGCCCCTGAAGCTGTTTAAGAGCGAAGTTTAATGCAAACCCTCCTGAACCAATCTGATGGATTAGAATGAGCGTAGTATTCATGGAAGATAGGCTCTACTAGAGCATCAGGAGGTACAAGCTTGTAAATGGGCTCCCCGTAATAGGTGCCAACCTAAAACAAAATAAAAAAGTTAATCAGGAAATAAAAACCTAATGCGTATTACACATAAAATAAATACAAGTGGTATTAAGACTTTTACCATTGCAGATAAATACAAACATTATAGTGTAATAAATTAATTAGCAATTTCATTATAGTTCTTTTCTCTTCAAAGAAAACCTAACCATGTAGTAACTGATGTCCCATTAGTGTTTTAATAACCATTAAAATATTGGTACACCGCAGGTATTAATGAATGTATTAAAAAAAGTATAAAACAATATCACAAAAGGTAAACTGAATAAAATTAGTAGACTAGTTTCTGAATGATCAAGCTTTAGAAAAACGAAGAACCAAAATTTATGATTTGTACAAAATGTCCTTTTTCAGTTTGTTTACCTTTACCTTGCAACAATCAAGATAAAACAGGAATTATGAAAAAACAGACTTTTCAGTGTAAAAAACATGGCCATCAAGTTGAGAATAGAACCACCTTGTCGCACCAACTATTATTCAATATAAAATTTTAACATACTTTGGCCACTTTTGTAAAAAGAAGGCAACTGATATCTAGGGTAGAATGAATGGCTCTAAATCCAAAGGTCACTTTTCTGCTAACATTCCTTAAGGTTCTTCTTATATCATTTCTAATGCCTTATTAAATAAGATTAGGGCCAATGAAGGTGAGGATGAGAGAATGCACTGCCACAAGCTATTACAGTGGACATATTGAATGGAGTAACCCAAATCCAACCCTCTTGATAGAGGGTTTGATTTGGGTGCAGTGATCTACACAAGCATGCCTAGGGCATGGTAAAAATGTTTCTGTAGCATCATAAAAGTGGTGTAAAGGTGTATGGATCTAATGTCTGCAGGTAACCAAGAAATCCTTTGGAAAATAATAACATCTAGTCAAGGAAATGTCCTATCATTCACAAATAATGATGTTATCATATTCTCGTATTAACTTTTAAAGATAATGGTCCTAAAATAGTCTCATCTTGGCCAGAACATATTAAAGATAATTAAATTCAAACTTATTCACAAAAATGGTAAGAATAAATTGATAGAGATATGCCCAGAAAATTTTAGGCAACATATTTAAGTATTTAGGATGGGGGCTAACTTTAGTTCTACAGTAGCAACTGCTCAAGCCAGGGCTAAAGCTGAAGTCTTTTTAAGTTAGCTACCTTCAATCTGCAATTGAATGTCATTAAGACAAATCTTGATTTTACACACAGAAAATATGAATGGGTACTTTTTCTTTAAGACACTTACATAATTCTTAAAAAAATCTGATTAAATAATATTAATCAATCTTCAGTTTTTGGTTGACTATTTATTAAAAAAAACTATACATTTTTGTACAACAGTGAACTTAATGGTAAAGGCATTCCCAGCCAGTTAACTGTTTGGGTAGTAAGTAAAGTAAGTATATTAATATACTAATGGCTACTATATAATGTAATTATATATAAATATACCATAATATATATATTTAAAAATCTACATAAACTGCCTATAAATATATAATAAATAATAAAATCCAGCTATCATGATGATTCACCCTAATATAGTGGGGAAGCGCATTCCAGAGAAGTATAGCTTGCATTGAAAAGGAGAAGTGAGTAAAGTCTTTACTATGGGAGGGGACATCTAAGTGGACATTAGCTCAAGGAGTGAAGTGTTATTTTTGTATGTATTGGCAGGTGAAGTGGAAGAAAAGAGCAAAGAGAAAATGAAGTAACTATTTACCTCCCATCCGGGGACATCTTTCATAAGTTCAGCCTCAGCATCACGGTTCCTTCTGAGCTGCTTCAAGTACTCCCTGTCCCTCTCAGCCAGTAGCATTGGATAAATCGCCATTTTGGCTGAACGCATCTCGATCTCATGTTTCTTAATTCTCTTTGCAGTCAGGTGATATAAATAAATTGAACCAATGGTTATACCAATGTAGCCAGCGAATAAAGTGTACCCTTAAAAGCGACAATAACGAAGTATCAAATATATTGACTAACAAAACATAGTTTTTATTAATTTTTCTATCACTAAAATTAATATTGTTTAGTTTATCTTAAATTTTATATCAAGTAACTTAACCTATAAACCAGATTACATAATATGCCTAGAAACTATAAACTTATATAAATCTTCACTACTTACCGCTAAACAATGTTTTAGCAGGTACTCTTTTATAAGGAATCGGTTTATAGCCTCCTGGAGGAGGCAAGTCTTGTTTTCGGACAAACTGACAAGCCTCAGCCATTTTCGACTGATATTGACAGCAGTTGTATCGATGACAGACCTTACTTTGCCAAAAGACAATCGCAAAGAGTATTGCATAGCTTAGTATAGTATATTACATTTTATTTTTATTACAAATATACATGAATTAGTGCTTCTACAGGTCAAAAACTGGTGTGCAATTAAAAAACATAGTAAATAATGAAGTATATAACATAGTCTACATTGTCGGATGCTATAGCAACGTAAATAATACGAGAATTAATCGTGTCATTAAATTTGCTCTAATATTTTAAAATAAATTAAAAATGGACATCACAGAAAACAGTAAGGAAATTCAAGCTGATTTACCGGATGATGAGCTGGATGAAACTCAAATGAAAATAAGACCAGCTGAAAGAATTAAACTGCATCCTAAGGTACCCATAGAACCATCAGCGTATGGAAAGGGTAAAGGGTATAGTCGGCCTTGGATTCTGCAAGATGGTCGAGTGGTTCCAAAGCAAGGAAGTGAAATGCGCGATTGTTATACCGTTCCAAAGAAAACACATTTTGGGGAAGGTAAAAAACTATTGCATCATTAGAAATAGAATTCTCTTTTATAACAATTCAATTACTCAAATTTTAGTTGGTATATTCCAGGATACATGTTGTCTTTAAATCTTAATAGCATACTTTCGACAATTTTTTGCCAGGAAACTTTTTTCAGAATATAGACTTCTTTAAAATGAATAATTATATTTTGAAATTGAAGGTATACGGAAGCGAATGCTAACAAACTTTTACTGGGAACAAATACTTGAGGAAGTTATTGAAGAAATGTCAACAGCAAATACTTCTAACGAACAGTGTACGGAATATAACACTCATTATATAAAAGATCAATTTATACCTCGTAATTTAGAAGTGACTGCTGATAAAACGGTAAGAGAGAATGTAGTTGGTAAGAATAGAATGTTCGTATTTAGTTTTCAGTTTAAAATTATGTTTAGCATGTTTTTAAGAATTTGTTTAACACTTACTGTATTTACCTATGCAATATTCTAATTTATCAATTTTTTGATGAAATTGAGGGGGGTAACCTTAACGATCGAATAATCGATTTTATTCATCGTGCAATTTGATCGTAATTTTTTTTTATTTCTGTTTTGATGTTTTCAATAATAATATTTTACCATTTTTTTTAGTTGATTCAATTTATATTTTACGATGTACCAGCGTGGTAATTGTATTTTTATTATGTACTTGTGAATTATTTTACTTTTAATTTGAAGCTTTTTCTACTTTTGGCGAATATTACCACATACCTTATGGGTATATCGGTAAAAAATGCTGCACAAAAGTATCGTTAATATTGAAAATATATTTAAAATTATAGAAAATGTAGTGCAGACTGTTTGTAATATAATCGAACTTAATTAAAAAAAAATACAAATTTTTGTAGATGCATCTAAAGTACCCGCTTTATGGAACAGGTTCTAGCGCCGTCACATTTTACAGCGAGACGATCAAAAAGACGGGTCCCGTATGTATTATAGTGAAATAAATTCATATTCGTACTCTGTGCATGTTTGTCATTTGCCATTTTGTTTTAGGGCGAAATATTAGAGAAATTTAGAAGATGTCAATTCTTTACGAAGCCCATGGAAGAACGACTGGACAATGGCTGGGTCTTATGAATCACGAAATATTAAAACAATCTGTTTAATAAAGGATTTTATTTATATTGACTTTTGTTATGAAAAAATCTCTGTTATTTATTTGTATGTATGTTCAAAACATTTTTTTAGAAGTACTTTAATACAAAAATAAACTTGTGTGTGACGACTTCGAAATTCTTTATTTTACGATATTTGCGAGCTCATAACCTTATGAATAGAAGAGAGTTTGTCTATTCTAAATAATTAGAAAAACGTACGGAATGAAAATGAATTTGGACTGTACCGCCAATGTTGCCTAAATGGAATTTGCAAATTCAGGGGGCGCAGAGGGCGCTTAGGTACGCCTAAGACCTCTTTTTAAAGTAGCGAAGTTTGAGGGTACCCGGGGGAGCCTTGGCTTGGGCTGCCACTTTCTAATACATATACTATTGCACGGGATTGGGAGGTTGCCGCCGAGCTCATGCTCATGCTGGTGGATGCTCCTTGGAATAACTAGGCTGAAGAGAATTCTGCTTTTGCTGTCACTCGTTGATAATGTCCGCTCCTGACAAAGGCGCCCTAGAGGGCCGAATCTCGACTTCAACGGTTACCAATTTTCCTGGCTAACATCACTTCTAGCACTTCGAAATGTGTTATCGCTGGAAGAAGGAGAAGAAACTCCTGCAACGCTTCTATCTAGTATGATTTAGTATTTATACGCTTGCGGAAATAATAATATAAAGTATTCCCGTAGTCGTGTGGTGTGAGTGGCTTTTTCTGGAAACGTGTGTCAACGCGGTGCACTTTAGGCGTTGTTTGAAGTGCATCTTCTGTTAACAAGACAACCAACCGTTCTCTCTTTGATTAGTGTGTCGTAGGTTAAGCCTTGCGGTTTAACGTTTAAGCGGTAACATATGTAGCTACAAGTATGGCAGCCACAACCTATATCTACGAATTTACGAATAAATAAAAAGGCAACATATTTAAAATTTTACAATTTGAAACAGACATCTATAATTACAAATAAATTTAAATATAACATTTTAACGGACGAAAATAAAGGTAGAACAATAAAAAATCATAATTATTGAAATGCTTTTTAAAACAATAAGTCATCGTCATCCCAATTATGTGGGTAACAGATAAGGTTGCCGTCTCCTGCGGAGTCGGACTGCGATAAAACAGGCCCCATGTTCTGGAAGAGAACCATGGTCAAGCAGTCCGCGCTGGTCGATCGGTTGGAGCCATCTGAAAATAAACGTCTGGGATAGGTCTTTATCGTCGATTAGGGTGTGGACACTATGACCACGCGATTCATTTATAGCAGGGTTTTCGGCATTTTTAGCAAAGTGGTTTGAGGTCCCTCTCTCGGTGGACCAACAACTTATTAATTCACTAGATGTGGCCAAAGCAAGATCGGTAATTGGGAAAATTTTAGAGGGAGACCTATGCCTTGCAGCGGGCGTCTATCGGATGATATCGATATTACATATAGTACAAATATTACAAAAAAGTTTTACCACGGGACAAATTATCTTCGTAAGGATCGTGTCTCAGGTTCGACATGATCTTTCTTCGATTCTTCTTCGCTTTCACCATTTTCAGACGATGAAACTCCTCCCTTTCCTAAAGGATAAAAAAATTATTACAAACCTGCTCATCACACAGTAAATATTAAAAATATTTACGCACCTGTTCTCCCATTTCTGTTAAAATGTAACTCTCAGTATTTCTTAGTTTTGGCATTATTACCTTCTCTATACCGTTCACTTTACTGTAATAAAATACATAAAATACTGTAAAAAAAAGAGAAGGAAAAAGAATTTTAGGAGTAGAAAACCTCAGGAGCAGACAGAGGTTTTTTGTCCCAATTAAAATAAAAGACCATCCGACATCCGACGACTGGCGTCGGTCGGAACTCGCGGATTAGCAAGCGGGCAATAAAATATGAAGGTTCAATTTGCAGCTACAGAATTAAGCGTGTAGGGGCAACATTACGTCATCTTTAGCGGCGCATCGAAAAGGGGAATTCCATAGAAATCATTGTTCATTTACATCGTTATAAATACGGGCGAAGCTGTAATGAATATACACGCTTCTACTTCGGACTTCGTGTTGTTACTACCTAAAGATGAAAACGCCCTAGGAAGAATCCCACGAGTATATAAAGTGACAGTAGTTTCATCAAAACTGATAATACAAAATAGTCGCAATGCACAGCGACCCTAGATGACCTGGCGATCGGGCGAGTGCAAGTTATGGGACTTCCCAGCGAAACGGCCGATAACGCAAACGTTATGCGAATATCAATAATTATGGAATTCAATACTTCTAGAAATTAAATATAATTATCAATATAACCTACAAAAGTTTTATTTTCATTTCAGCCATGAAAGGTCCATTGCTTGTCACAGAGCTCCCCATAGGTTTCCAAAAGGAACAGTTGGAAGAGGCTTGCATCCAACTTGACAAGGCTGTCTGTTCACTTTATGCATGAACTCTGTTGGCTGCTTTAGTCGGTCTAAATTCTAGAAAGTAGAGGTCCCGGCGACTGGCGATTTGCTTTCCGCGGTACCGCTGCCTGCCTACTGCCACTTCAACTTGCTAATCAGTGGCGTACCTAGGGGGGGGCGGTGGGTGCGGTCCGCACCGGGCGGCACTTACCTTGGGGCGGCATTTTTTATATTTACTTATAGTTGTAAAAAGCAACTTTTTCATTTCAAATTTATTTTCTTTCTTGAATAATAAATGATTATTATAAGTTTAATATTTGATTTATATAAATTATGATTAACTTTATGATTTCGAATATTATTCCTCGGTGTATATAAATGCATTTTAGTGTAAATTTTGGATTCTAATTCAAGAACAAGATAATAATTTTATTTTATTGTATTCATTAAAATTCGTTGAATTCGTAAAAGGATCTTTACGACTTTGTTCGGCAATTTTTCCTAACTAAAATTTTTTGATGTCAGTTTATAAATGTCATTTCTTTTGAAAAGTTTATATGATTACTTTGAAGTGATATATCAATATTTTTTTTAAATCAAAAACCACTATTTGATTGACATATAATAGAAAGGGCGGCAAACTGGAGATCGCCCCGGGCGGCAAAAGTTCTAGGTACGCCACTGGGTCTATGCTATTTTCAGATTTTAAAATGTATAGCAATAAATAATACAATGTAACCGTACCGAAGTGTTGATTTGATTGCCTCGTCCAGTAGCAAGCAAGTGTTTCTTAAGGAAGCGAATTTCACCAAAATACTAACAGCCTCTCTAAAGGCTTTCTTAGCTTCGCTCGTACGGTGGCCGCCGGCACCTAAACCCGCGTATTGCAATGAGTCGCAGGCGGTTAAGTCTTCAACCGCTTGAAGAGATACCGTTGGGACGCCAGAAATGTTTTCCGGAGTCCTTAATACTCTTATCTGTGCCTAAAAGTATGAAGTGAGTAACTAACAAATACAATCAATGAATTATTTTTAATTTAAAACATTCAAGCGAATGGGCCGGTCTCATGTCTAAACTCTTTAAGGAGTAGACGATGTTGATGTTATCGTAACTGAAATGCAAATGAAATCGCATGGTTTCAATTGTTGCAAAAACTCGAAATTGTTTATATTCATATACGTCAAAGTGAACCGCTGATCAAAGTGCGCCGACAGTTGTTCAAAGCTCGTAACAATCACAGCCTTCTACCTTCAGATTTCCATGTTTTGGTATCTTCAGAAGTTTGTAGGCAGTGTCAGGGTAACATTAAAACAGCACTGCCAAAACTACATGTCTTTTTTTAAATCAGAGGTACCAAAACCTCTCTAGCGACTGCCGAATGTACTACTTAAATGATGGCAAAAGTCATTGAACCAAATAAGCGAAAAGAAAAACAACGATTATTTCTTTTTTAACACTTTCGATTGATATTTACCTCAAAGTAATTTATTTTGTTCCACACGACTGACAATATAACTAAGGTCGTGGGGTCGAGGAACTGGATATGGGCAGCACAAGACAGATCGTCGTGGCGATCTTTGGGGGAAGCCTATGTCTTGCAATGGCTAGAATAATTAATTTTCATACCAATATTTTAATCTACTCTGGTTCCAAAGGATTTGGTCGAGCATATTCAAATCCTAAAGTAATGATGACAATAAGAGAAACAGTATTACCTGCCCGACATTTTCTAAAACCATCGCGTTAGACTCTCCGTTAGTGAACTTAATTGCGGCCAAAGATATGTACGCCTCTCGCAAAGTATGTCCTAGAACTGCTTGAGTCGCTGACAGCTCTACGGCAGCCTGGCGCCCCCTTATGCGAAGCGCTTCGGTTTTTCTTTTTAACAGCTGGTATCCACGGGTAACCTTTTCCTGGCGTTGCTTAATCTCTCGCAACATGAACAGTGACGCTGTTACGGGATAACGGTTTTCGGTATTCATTATATTTTTTCGCGATTTTTGACTAATAATTCGAAATGACGTCTGCTAAACTTTTTAAATGGAAATAGAGTAAAAAAGTTTTTGGCTTCTTAAAAAAATTATGTCATTTTACATACGTTTTTCTGGATTAGTATAATGTTATTTATTTATAGTGTTAATCATATAGGAGCTACAATACATCAGCGTCACTCTTTATTTACATCGAGCGAAAGAGACAGTGCTCTACAATATTTCTCGCTTTGTGATTGACTGTTAATTTTATGTTATTTTATTGGTTAAATACTGTTTGCATAATAAAAAATAAGTATAACTAAAGACTAAAATTGATCAGTATACACATCTCTACTTTGGACTTCGTGTTGTCATATCTTCCTAAACCTACCGGCCCTAGAAAGAGTGCCACAACCACATATCTTATATGTAAGAGTGACCACTCGTGTGCACCATTAAAAGAATGCCAGAAAAGCCAAATTTGATAGAAACTAGAATCAGATTAAGCTCCTCTACAACGGCGTCGTGAAAAATAAGTTACGAAGGTACCGAAAGCGCTCTGGTACGAGATAAGCGCCTAATAAAGTCAGACGGGGTATCTTTGTGGTCACTTTTCATTGTTTCCATTGCCACCTGCAAGGCATGGGCTCCCCGAAAGACATCTCCTGGCAGGCGGGTTGGCTTTTGTATTGTGGTACGCAGAGGACGCTGCTGCCCATCCTTGGGGAACTTGTGAGCAGTGACAATCCTGTATAATTAATGCACATAGTGTGAATCATATCAGATTATATCCCGGGAATCGAACCCTGAACCTACAGTTGCTGCTCACAACACTGGGATAGTACTACTAAAAGTAATAAAATATATACCCAAGCTTTACCATTGCTTTAAAAATATTTCATCTCCAGAGAATGATCGCTGCAAAAATCAAAATGTTCAGGAGAAATAAAAAACCGACTTTGTCTAATAGCTCCTTTGAGATGCTGTCCTGACGAACGATGCATCAAATGAAAAATATTTTTTTGCGTAATGATATGAATTATATTTCGTGAAAGCACTGACAAGGAATCGAAACATTAATATGCTATGCTTATAGTCGATATGGACGTTATTCAGGATGATTTTTAAAAATGTCCAGGGGCTAAGATTGGAAAAATGGAATAACAATAAAAACATGGAGATCGTTTTTATAATATTATTATTCGGAGGGGGCGATTTGTCAAACGAACTTCTTAAACGTTATGTTAAATGATAATTCAGAGACATTATCATAATCATTAAAATGTATTGAAATACCGTATACACTGAAGCCAAAAAAGAATAACTAGCTAACAAGCTTTATTTCTAGTGCTAATCTCTTTTGTAAATATATTGTCAGACTAGACCGTGTTTTTTCTTTCATTTTTTTACTTAACTTTTCCTTTCTTGAAAAAAATCTTTTCATACCTAAATTACTTTGTAAATTTTGCAGGTTTGAGTCGATTTAGTTGCACGCGAGTGTATTTTGATTTTAAGACATGAGCTAATGTCTTAAAAAATTTCAGCCACACGTCGCCAATTAACGGACATGATTCCTACCCCTCATAGATTTCCCATAAGACGGATTGGAAGCGACTTGCTAATTATGCTTCGCGATTATGTAAACAGCAGAGCAGTATTATTTACATTACATTGCGTAATATTTAAAGATGGGGTAAAATAAAAGACGGACATCCTTAAGGTATGACATTTTATAAACATTTCTTTATACATTTTGTAAATGTAATATATCTGTATTTATTAGCAGTCCCCACACGTTATCCTTACGTAACGCTAACTATACTTACGGAAATATAATAATTGCAACGATGCAGACGTCGATCGGTTGTCCCGTTTTAAAATGTAATTTATGAAGATCACACATCAAAAAACTGAACAACTATTGTCCAACTCTACATCACGTTTGAGAACCATTTTCCTCGCGCAAGTATTCCAAGCTGTAGCTTGGAAATAAATACAAATATCATTCGATGTCGGTGTCAAGGAAGCTGTCCAAATCTCAACTGTCCTGCCAGTAGTTATAATTTCCCGAAGGTGGGGGAACTGGCATTGGAAGACCATTAGGAGCCACGGCGCCTGTGTATGGCGAGCTTTGGGGCGAACCGTACCGTGGTCTGAACCAGGGCCTACTGTTGAACTGATACTGATTGTTTGCGTACGCAGCTAAATTTTGTCCGGTGGCATTGGGATAAGGATTTGAGCTTTGGTTCTGTGGAAAAGGTACGCTAGATAGATTGGGTAAGTTTGTATTCGGGTACGACTGGTTAGGCGCAGGTGTTGTTGACGGCGAGAAGTTTGTTTGTGGGGTATTCTGAGTGCTCGACCCGTTGCTTCCGTAACTTTGGTTGGATTGAGCGCTTGTTCCGTTTCCAGTGTTATAAGTTGTCGGTTGGGTTGTGGTGGCTTGGCTTACGTAACTAGCAGTCTGTGTGTTGTTCCCATTGGTGGTGTAACTTTGAGCGTTGACGGGTTGATTCCCAGGTGTATACGCGGTGGTCTGCGTGGCCGTGCCGTCGGAAAATGTTTGTTGCCCCGCATTTTGAACTGTTGCGTTTGATAAAGCGTAGCTACTGTCTTGCGATGAAGAGATGTAGCTGGTTTGATTTGATGCTCCGTTTGAATTGTCGCTGTCAACCGCAGCGCTGACTTGTCCGTTCCCATTTGTAGGCGTACTGGGGTTGGACTGGTTAGTAGAGAGGGAGTACTGCACGCTTGAGTTGTTGGGTGGGACGGAAAGAGTGCCAGAATTTGTTTGCAACATATATTGTGGTGGCATCGCCGTGTACTGTGACGTGAAAGTGGAGTTTTGCGGTAAAACTTGATGTATGGGCGGTGGTTGAGAAACTGGAATGGTTTGAGCTGGATTCATTGGTGATGAGGGCGGGGCTTGAACAATAGGAATAGTGCCGGAGACAGTTAAATTGGGATTCGCAAGTTGTTGTCCAGCGAGGGCTGCATTTAGTTGCTGAGCTGATAACTGTGTGTTTAAATTGATGCCTGCTGGCATGTACTGCGAGTTTGGTGGCATATTCATTGGCATAAGGGGAACGTTGTACTGTACGCCAGGCATTCCGAGTTGGTTGGGTTGCATAACGGTTACATTTTGTCCGGGCTGCAGCATCTGTTGGCCGATTAAACTTGGAGGCAATGTTCCTTGCACCAGATTGGGATGGTTAGCAGGGATCATGTACACCTGACTATTTGGCTGACCGATCACTGTCGACATCTGGCTAATATTCAACGGGTTTTGCAACACGGTCATGCCTTGAGGCACCGTTATCATTTGCACGTTCTGCGCCGTGCTTTGGATTTTATTCGTCGTTAAATCTTGCTTTTGTCCATCTTTTGACGTCTGAATTTGTATTGCGTTACGATCCACTTGTTTTAAATACATGCCGGTACCATCTTGAGAGATACCCGAGGCGGAGACGCTAAAAACAAAATTAAATTATCTCGTCACAGTTACATACATTTTTTTAAATTCTTAAATAATAGATAAACTCACTTGGTTTGCTGTCCAGAGGAGACGTGTATAATGGTGCCATGCGCTGGATTAATTTTCATTCCCATGCTGACAACAGTGCTGTCCCTAGCTGTGAAATTCAAAACCAATTGTAATCAACGAGAGAGCATAATATAAGAATGCATGTTTTGAGAAAGTACGCTCTAAGACTTAAAATAAAATTTAAATACCGGTCACACATAATAACTAAATAATTAATCTTTTATAATGTAATTTCTAATACAACTGCTGGAATCTGGAACAAAATGATTATATACTGATATACTAGTAAATATATTAAAATTATATAAAGGAACATATAAAAATAAATTAAAAATTATGGCAGATAATCAAAAAAGGTTTCCGCTACTATTGTGAGTTAAAAGCTGAAAAATACATAATACATTAAATATACGTCATGTTTTTGTTGATTTTATTAATTAATTAATTTGGATAAAACCGAGCGGTGCCCTTTTGTGCGACTACCCGCATTCAACAATAGCGTGATGCAATCTGCTACTAGCGCCTTCTTTCGCAGCGTCCGAAGTAACAGCTTTCCAACATGTAAATAAAACTCATCCTCCAGGATAACGCTTCTAAAACATGAGCTTAAATGAGGCAACAATCAACACTGGAACTGAAAGATTTAATAAAGATATATACATATATATTAATACATACATATATAAATATATAATTTACGCAATACGCAATTTGCACGGTATAAAAAATCTACGCATTTGTTTTTTATTTTACGCACTTTATTTACGCTCAATTCATTTTTTAACACACAAATTCGCAATTCGGCCAGACACTAAAATTACTTGCGTTTTTTCATCAAAAGTCATAAAATGTCTAAAGCATCGGTATCACGTCAATCTACAAGATGGCAAAAGTCACCGAACAAAATGGCACCTACATACTATAGTTAAATATAGGTAAACTAAAAATTTTTTTTTAGAATGTAAAATGCAAAGGAACTCTTTCCCAACCAATTATTTATGTAACATAAAATCTAGTTTACTTATGAAATAGGTGGCGCTCTATGGTATAAACCATTTGCCAATGCAGCTAGCAACATTATAATTATTGTCATTATTTAATATTATAATATTTAAAGTTACCGTTAATAATGTAGCAAGAATATTATGTTTTCATACGCGTTACATTTTACGCATTTGCTATAAGGTTAACAATATGCAATATCAACAGCAAAATTAGTCATAAGCCACATTATTATAGCTAAACCGGAAGCTCTGTGTCTATATCTGTGAAAAAAAATATTTAGGAAGCTTATTTATAATCTGTTCAGCCGGTCCCAAGGTTATTTATAAATCTCGTGGGCGTACGTCCTCTGCGCAGCGCTTGCCGATTCGTGGCCTTCACTCCAGAACCTGAGACTCCAGAGGCATGCGGCATACCATCCGATGATCTGGATTTCTGGATCGAATTAGGAATGAGGAGATCCGTAGACGAAAAAGTACTCTACGTATTGTGGCATTATAATAAAATTAAAAAAAAAATCAAAATCAATTATAAATAAAATTGAATAAAAAACAGTGCACCAATAATGCACCTTAATTACAATGTAATTACTCGTCGTGACCTTAATTATGCAGCGATTTGAAGATGTTCCTCCATCTGTTCCAATGCATCCATGTTGAAATTGGTGCGAAATTTTTAAAACTAACGCTTAGGACTAAGCCCTCTTGATTTTTTGCTACCGATGTTGCTGGTAACAACGAGGTTTTGGAGATCTTCACCAGGTTTTCAGATAACTTGGTTCTTTAAGTATACATATTGGATTTATCAGTCATGTGCACTGTACATGAGGTGCGTTGTAGTTAAATGAAGTACACCAATACCTCACTTAGCGCCATGGTTTCGTTCTAAATAAACACCAAACTGAAACGCCGCAAAGTGAATTAAGATTTTATATAGCAAACTATGTGAAGATCGAAGATAGGTTCTAGGGTCACGAAAATACTATTTTAAAAAAAATTAACAAAGTAAACATTTAAAAAACAAAAATAATGTAACTCGGCCAATAAATAAATTTAAAAGATGAGACCTTTTTTGTAACCAGAAACAACACGTAAAAATTTAAATAAATTTATTATTCTCTTTTAAAAAAAGCACAACACACTACGTAATTGAAACTAAACAAACTAAAATTATCAAAATAAAGTAAAAATAAAACTGTATTCAAATTGCGTTGTTTTTAGTTAGAAAGAGAATCCCTAAGTTTTGATGGCATGGCGTAATTAGAAACAAGTGTTGCCATCTTTTGGAAAAAAAAGAAAATGCAACCACGAAAATCTAACGACGCATAGTGAAAATTAGTATTAATTAAGCAGCGACGCAACTTCCAAAAAAACGCAAAACGAAACGACGCAATGTGAGGTATTAGTGTATTCTATTTGAAAGATCTAGAATATTCTCTAGTTAAAATGGTTTCATACCATCAAATTGGTCCTGAAGCTAATAGCACCATTCACAACAAAAAGATAACCAAAAAGATATAATGGAAAGAACTATGCACACATCAAAATAAATAAATAACGCTGTATATAATAAGCCCTAAAAGTATAACAAGCAAATGAGACAACAGTATAGCGAATCCAGCACTTTAGCCAAACTATAGCTGGGGTTTGTTTAAGTATATGTCCTCTATGGATCCTCTCCGATACAAAGTGAAACATACTAGCACTATATCATCTATATACCTGTTGAGTTGGTCCAGGAACGGGAATCTTTGGTCGAACTCTTGTCCTGGCTTATATGTGACCTGCGGCATCATATTAGTTGAATACACTACACATTGTAAACAAAATACATATTTTCTTTTATAATACTCGGAATAAATAGCCATGATTATTTTAATTATATGCTTTGAGTGCGCCAATAATGAAGTAAATTTCCTTTCAATACAGGGGTGCAAACCACAATTATAAAAATTAATAAAATCCATAAACATATTTTTTTTACAAAAACAAAAAAAGATTGAGAGGGTCCTAGACTTTTTCTCAAACCCCATACAAAAATGGCGAATTTCGGTAGACGCTTTGCAGCTATCTACCAAATTCTCAAAACTAAACAAAAAGTATGAAGATTAGTTCAATGGAAATTTGGTTTGTAAATATGATATGTGGATGTTTTTATAAGTTAACAGTTTAACAGTTACTGATTTTCTTAAAATATCATATATGATTAAAATATCAGCCTACATTGATAGGTCAAGCCAACAAAAGCAGTTGTCACTCCAATGTAGACCCTCTGAGTCTCCCAGGGAACCTTAGGGGTCCGCCTAGATCACTTTGAGCCTCTATGTAATAACTAGATGATTCCTTACTTCTAATTTGTATGCATTGTAATTAACCTTCAAAATTTTATGAAAAAAATTTAACAACAAAAACAAGTAAAACGCCAATTGCAATTTCAAAAAAAAAAAACTATTTCTTTTCCTATTACTTCTATTCAAGATAATCCACAGGAATATTAGCTGAAAATGAGATTTGCTAAGGCTAATTAAATTCTGCTTACCCAGCTGGTGCAATTGGCCTCAATTGTAATTGACTCGGAGTGCCATCAGAAAGCCTCTTTTGTCCTCGAGACTCTTGACTTACATTCTTTGTGGGTGTAGTTGAATTCTAAGGATAAACACAAGATATAAAATTAAAATGTACATATATTTCTTATACTTCAACCATAAAGCTATAATGTGGTGAAAATCTGGTAAGTTCAATTCAATTCCCATATAACCACCTTATTAATAATTAGATGACCATGGTATATGATAACAAAAATCGGTAGAATTAACTAAAGATAGTTAAAAGCAATCATAGCATAAATGACAGACATACATAAGTAGCAGAATTTTTTTTTAAAATTATTGTTTAATTGTTAATACAATGTCGACACTTATTCTCGAAACTGTAACAAAATCCTGCTGAAATTTAGTCAGTTAATTTACTCTGATTGTTTTGTGTTATTAAAATGAGAGATAGTAACTACATAATTAACAATTATTTAAATTATAATACAAAACAAAGCAAAGATTTATAAAACATTGAAAAGCAGAACATTTAAGATTCCAAGACAAAAGAGATGGCACACAGTAAACATTATTTGTACAATATTTCTATTGCATTTTAATAAAGATCAGAAAACAAAAACTAAAATGGGATAATGTAAAAATATATCATTAGAAAAATTATAACTAAGTTCGTGAATAACATGCTATATTTTAGGTGTATTACATACATTATATGTAATGAAGTAATGATTAATAATTAGGTTCTATTTTACAATGGAAAAGATTTAAAGACAATAGTGCTATGTAAATTGCAATGCAGAAACATTAAAATTTAAGTACAATAGATTATTAAAACACATTTATAAACTCAATGCATTTGATTTGATAGCTGTGAGACTTCCATTGGAACAATATAAAAAAAAGATTTTTTTTTCTATTGGGTATATAGGAAAAGTAGATTGTTAAATATGCATTTAAAATAATTATAGGGTATATTTACAGCCAAATAAAATAAAACTATACAGGAAATGTTTTTTAAATAAAAATTTAACTTATTCAAAAACTGAAACTTTATGATAGAGCATTAGCTGTAAGAACAGAAAATATGTAACCTTACAATATTTAAATATTATATTTTAATCACTAATTAATGGGTGCTAAATAATAATGTTGGATTTAAATCTAATGATATACATTAAATTAGCAAGTAAGCAAAACGAAACAGGTATTCATTTTAATGAAATAAATAACAGCATTCTAAAGACATGGAAATTATTAAAATATACCATTGAACATTCCCAGAAATGAAGCCAGTGCTATGGAACAACTTATTCAAGGTTAGTGAAAGGAAAGGACAACTGCAACAAAAGTAAGCCTGATTAAGTGAAATTAAATGAAAATATATGTAACAATTTTATCAATGATAGAAGAGCTATATGGATTAGTATGAACAATTTGTAATATAAATGCTCACAGAAATTATTTGTGGAGAAGATGCTTGTCCAGTTGAAATTATATTTATGAGGGAGGCACTGCTTACTATGGGCTGTTGGAAAAAGTCAAAGTTAAGTATTCAACTATCTATATGTGTAAGTTTGTATGTAATCATTTGAAATATTTATTAATTACATTTTATTTTTTACTTAAATACACCATAAGGATTATCTAACAATAGCAATTGATTGAGTCAATGTTTGGTTTGCTCGAGAAGTTTCAAATCAGAATGCCAATAGCATTTCTACATGTGTATGACATCCCATACCTCACCACTGCCACTTTCTACTCAGTCACTCTTTGCAGCGCTATAATACTTATGAGTTACGAAGCCAACCAATCTAGAATATTGTTCTGAAAATTGGAATGAAATTGCCAAAGTCTTTACTTCTGAGTAAGCCCAGTTACTGTAAAGAGGTCTAGGTTGATAAAATTAAGACATTTCAATCCCTGCCAAGCTGTAAATTCTAATAGGCAAATAATTACAATGTAATCATCATCTACATTTTAAAATAAGCAGCATAATTTATTGACTTGTAAAAGATACGGTTGTCTTTCTGCATGTTGCTAAATCAGATGTCACTTGGATTAAAAGAATATGAATGCAAAAAAAATCTGAGTTTATTGTGCATTGTTCCCGGATCATGGAGGGTTTGGAACCATTATAGCTTTAAGTTGATGGATGCCATTATAGGGAGCTCAATCTGATTCCATGATACAGCCCTATTTCAAGGTTCAGGTTAAGTAGGCTGATCAATGACCATTTTTGCACTGGCTGTAGTCAGCAATTTACCTGTGATCTTAATAAGCAGGTAGTAATAACAATATTCTTCTAATATCCCATAATTATGTCTTGAGTTGTGAATTAGATATTAATAAATCTGATTCCAGTTTCTTAACAAATTGGCTTTTCTGGCATTGTTCTTACAAGTGGTGACTATAAGTTCTGTGTTATAATATTATTAAATTAATAAAGTATGTTTTTAGTTTCAATTTGCTCGCACCTTTTGATTAAACTGCATTATTGTACCAGTTGTCTGCAGTTGTTGCAGCTGTGTTGCTGATAATGGAAGAGAGGCCTGTTGAAAACCACTTGCAGGTGCTATCTGTAAAGCATTATTTAAATATAAACATATATGTTGACAATATTAATAAAAAATTAAGATGTGATCAGGAATGTGAGTTGCAATACAGGAGATAGACAAACTGCATGCTATATGTTCCAAATTGAAAGTTTTTGTTTCCAGAAAATGGTGACAGACAAATAATTAATACAATAAATAAAAATAAACAATTACCGCCTAAATTTCGTCTTTCTAAATGTTGTCAAATCGTTTATGGGTTCAGACCCAACTGACACTCAGGTGTCAGCTTATATAATTTTCACAAGGTATCTTAGACCAGTTGAATTTCTGGAAACTCTTCTCAGCAGATCAGCATTGCAATTTGGTGGTAGCTTACTACTTAATTTTTTTCTTGTATATCATGCAATCTCTCTAGAATGGTTAGAGAACATTCACTATTGGGAATATCTTTTAATTGGCATTTTGTTGAAAGTATTATTGATCAAGGAATTTTTTTTTAGCAATTGGCTGTGGAATTGTCAGCAGCACTACTAGTTAGTTAGGACAACTTTTCAGTTTCGCTTCATACTACTTGCTATAATGTTAAAATAATTAATGATTCAAAAGTGTCTACTGGAATGAAGATGTTTCGAATTTGAATTTGTAAAAATTGTTTCACTTCCTTAAAAAAACTGATGACTTTCAGAGAACCATCATAGTTTACAAAAATTATTCATCATTCATACTCTCACTCTTATTATCAGGAACAAATTTGTTATATGACTATTTTTAATTAGAAATTCTTATTAAGCAAAATTAGATGATTTTGACTATCATAAAAAAGACAATAGATGCTACCATATAATTTAGCTTGTAAGTTTTTATGGTCATCACTAGAAGTTTATTCAGAAACCTCTAAGCACTTATGGCTATTATTCAAACACAAATTTACCTACAAGAATGGTTTTTTTTCAACATATTGTAAACTAATTATATCATTAATATTAACAGTATAGTACTATGTACACTGTGAAAAAACTAAATTAACACTGATAAAATAATTTGTGGTATAGTCATCATGGATGTGGTTGAATACGGCCTGAGATATATGGTCTGTCTGTTCTAAATCATTTCTGTACATCTTGTTAATAGCTCCCTTATCATTATCTATTACTACTGTAATATTTGATATGTGCAGTTTTTGAACATTTTGGTTAGATTACTGATGTAAGAAAAAATACTATGTAATTAAGTAATATGTGGTCTATAGTGGTTGCAAAAAGTTATTATTTTTGAGAACCAGAAATCTTAGAAGAAAATATTTTTATACATCATCATTTCAGCTGTAAGACATCTACTGCTGGACACAGGCTTCCCCTGAGATTCCCCATGGGACCAGTGTGAAGCAGTTTACATCCAGAATTTTAAATTTTATGTCTGCCTGAATAAGGTTGCGCTACTTAGGATGTCCACCCACAAGGTGAACAACGGTTTTACCACTTCAACTTATCAATCCACTGGCCTAAGTTGGTTACTTTAATTTGTGTATAGATTTGCTTATTTCTGTTTTTATTGAAAGACTTAAAATTACACTTTTTATACATTATAGTTGAAGATTTCTCAAGGACAACTTAAAAACTATTAAACATTCACTGATGCTTAATTTTTAAACTGATGGATACCATTGTCACATTTATTACTGCTAAACAGTACTACTGCATTTGCTCACTTTAATAGTTAATAATGTTTTGGCAAAAATTATAAAAAAATAATTATATTAACTTACTGAGACAAATTGCTGGGGTTGCAAGTTCGCTAAGCCTGTTTGATTTGATGTGAATTCTTGGAACTGTTGATATGGAATGAGCATTGTCTGGGACCCAGGCACTGTCCATTGAACTGTATCGGCTCCTTGGATATGATATTTTAGCTCTTTGTCTCCTTTATCTGTACTGTACAGAATTTTTTGTGAAGCACTAGTGTTTTGTGCAGCACAAACCACTGGAGTTGCTGTGGCAGAACTCACAGTTGTAGTATCTCCTGTAGCAAGGCTAGCTTGTGGAAAACTTAAACCATTTGGTAGTATCATAGACATAGAAGACGGCACGCCACTAAGTCTTAATTGTGTAACATTAACAGGCTGCATGTTTGATATATCAACAATTTGTGTATGACCATAATTTGGTTGTTGCAATGTACTCAACTGTGGTGCAATGGGCAGTTGTGTAAAGTTTGTATTTGACACTTGTACTCCAGGTTGTACTATCGGGATTAGCTGTCCGCTTTCTTGATTTAATACATATTGTTGTTGTGGTAGGAGCTGTAAAACAGTAGGTTGTCGAACTGTCATTAGTGGAGTACTGGCTGGAGCCATACTGACAACTGGAGGTATAATAGTGGGATGTGCTGTAGTGGCGAGCGAGGTAGGTGTAGACAAGGCTACAGTCGCGGTTGGAGGTGGCACAGGTGGAGGAGCAGCTGTAGTTGTCAAAGTTGGTGGAGGTACGTTTAACGCCGGTGGAGGACCTCCTGCCTGCGCCGCACTCCACTGAGCAAGCTCAGCCCGTATAGTTTCAATCAAATTTTGAGCAAGAGATCGCGCTGCCGCTAAAGCTTCAGATCTAGTATGATGTAGAGCTAGATGCAGAGGCTCAAATTTATCACTCTTCAAAACAGCAACAACACCCGTTTCTGACCTAATATACTCCAGGTTAGTTCCATTCTATAAAGGAAACAAATATTTAAATTCTTAATAATATTCTCACTCCATAGAAAAAAAATTCGATAAGATGCACAATAACTTACTGGTCCAAGCAAACGGCTTTTTATATCAAATGCGGCTGGCGCATTGTCCAAGCCTATGTAAACTTTTTCTATCAGTCCTCCTGACATAATTTATGAAATATTTATAATAAAAACATAAAACCTTTATATTATTTTTCTCAAATGCATCTTTTTATAAAATGCCTGTTTTGACAGTTAAAAAGAGCACAAATATTCAACACAGATAACAACAAAGAAGACCGTACTAATTCTCATATATAATATAGATAGAAGAGCTTTAAAAATATTTAAAAATTGAATTTAAACGAAATATTTGAAAATTATCGTTATTTCTAAATATAATTTTTTCTTTAATTGATTTTTGACAATATATTTCTCAGTTATCAATATACACTGGAAAACGTAATTAATTTATTGTAAAATGCCAGCAAGTAATACATATTTTGGCATTGAACTCAAGCTTTGTTTTATTTTACACATTTTCACCATCATTTTTCAATAAATGATTTACAATCTTTAATTTGTCATTTTTTATCAATACATTTGCGAATTTACAAAGTGAATAATAATTTAGTTTTAATTTGTATTCACCTGACTGAGAAAATATTAAAAGAGAATAATTTATTTTATTTTTTAAGGATACTAAGGATGCGTTTAAATTGATGGCAAAATGTCAGTCTATCTTAAACTGACGAAAAAATGAAACTAGTGTTGTGCATTGACTAAAAAGATATTTAATTTGTATTTGTAAATTTAGCCGGTTTGAGCTGATTGAAGCGAATAAAGACATTTTTTGAAGCTTGTAATACATTAAGTTTTATACTTTAATCCATATATTTGAAAAAAAAATTATTTACCGTGGCGTCATTTGAGATTTTTAGTTTTACTTTAAATGCTAACTTTATGACTTTCCACGGGTTTCTTATTATGATTAAATAGTTAAATTATTTGTATTATTTATATATAAGTGCAAATAAAAAATGAATAAGTGACATTTCACTTTTTTCATAATTGACAATTTGGGATTGACCAAACTTTAATATTTATAATCTGAATCCATGTAGTTGCTTTTTAATGAGGGAGGTTCAGGGTACACTTTTTTAATCTAAAATAAATAAAACAAAATACGAATAATTGCTTAACGATTTATATTTCTACAAAACATGATATGCCATCTCTATATTAATAAACGTTTTATGAAAAAATATAACACCGTAATCTATTTTTAATTATGACCATTAAGTTTTACGAGTATACATTAATTTATTATTGTTACAGTTATTTTGTAATGTTTTCTCAACATTATTTCACAGATCTGTAAGGCTATATAGGTATGAATAGTTCCATTAAGTAACTGAGATTTCACAATGATCAATTGAAAGGTAGAAAAGCAACACAACTATCGTTTATTATAAGGTGGGAAAACAACAAAAAACAATTTTCAAACTTTATCACATCCAATGAGGAATTACATTAAAATTTATTCTTTAAATGTAGTTTCTACAATTTTTTAGTGTCCTTTTTCATAAATATTTTTTTTTATAATGATATTTGTAAATATGGGTGATGCAATTATTATTAAAGTTAATAAAGATATTCCTCATTAGAAGTAAATATGAAAAGTAAATTCACCTATCCCTAAAAACGTAATTAACTCTAATTTAAGGATATAGGACTAGATCATTAATAATTTTGATGTCTCATACATTCCGCAAATTAAGGACGGAGACCTCACTACAAGCTCTTATTTGATTTTAGACATATCAAATAGTTAACATATATATGATTACAATAAAACATTAAGTATATCTTAACTGTTAGTGCAATGTATTTTTATACCCTGAATCTAAACAATTTCGAACAACATTTTTCGATTCTTCTTTAAACATGAATACTTACAACCGTTGCACTTTATGAGCAGAGATCGGATATTTAAATATGTATTAGTGGAGTTGGCTGTAATCAGTTATTAATTGATAAATATACATAAGGTATCAATTTCAGAGCCTCTGTATATTGACACAAAGGTGTAGTTATCTACCTCACTGAAACATTCGCAGCCTGGAAATTTTTCAATACAAATACTTTCCATATTAAGCTGTCACAACTATAGGCAAATCTCATTTTAATATCCAATCTCCGACTATGAGGTAGAGGATGAATAAATTAAAAAATATATGCATCTATGATTTGTACAAAATTATTTATAAATTTACATCTGTCTCTAAAAAATGTTCTATTGTCACTTTTCAATATAGCTTTAGTCTTTTATTTATCCATTATAGTTCAATTATTATTAAAAGCGTTACTCTACACTTATTAACACATATAATCGGTAAGCGTGGTCCAAGATATTTCTTTTAATTTTGTATTGACATTAATTTGTATTATGTGCACATTTTTCTAATACTGCTTCAAATCATGAATATTAATTCAGTATGTAACTTAGTTTATTTATCTATAACTTTTTAATCAAAGCCTCTTTTACTAATAATACAATGCGAGTAATGTTTACAAAATACTGGTGAAAGTTTGGTTATGATATAATTATAACTTGTAGACATACTTCACCACAGATTTCCAATAGGACCGGTTAGAAGCAGTCTACATCCGGCGAACTTCTGACGACCTTACTAAGAGACCGCCTTGGAGGTGGACGCACTACACTGCGATTGTCGGACTGTAATTTTTCTACTCCAGAACCCTAAGGTCCTAGCGGCCATTTGTTCTGCTCGCTATGTGGCTTACCTACTGACATTCCAATTTGCCTCGTCCGTTACTTTTGTCTAGTAAGGATCTTCTTCATTCCTGATTTGACCCAGTGGAGAAATCCAGATTAACTATAATTAATATGGGTTAAACATTCGTTTAAAAACTAACAGTTTTTTAGATATTGTTCGTAGAATTGTTTCGTTAACAGGGATTGGATATTCAGATACAGATTTTCCTAATCATATTTCTTTGTAAGAAATTATGGAGGTAGCTTAAATTATTCATTTAATTCACTCTACCATCCATTTGCTTCTTAGGACACAAGTTCTTTCCATAAAAAGCTTACACATCTTAAGGTTAATATGTATCCAAATAACTTAATCCGTAACATATATTAAACCTGTTATTAAATTTTATTAAGTACAGTTATGTAAATATTACATAGAAAACATGTAAAATCTAAATATTATGGTATACAAGGTTTTGGTTTTGTTTATGTGAGTATTTATTATAATTTACCTTTGACAATGTTATTATTTTTGATTATATCATTTATAACTTTATAGCTCATGCTCTAAATTCAGAACACATTAATTTTAATAAACAATTATATTCTAGACAGATATATATATTTTTGAAATATAAGCTTTTTTGCATATGACATTATGCAATATAACATTTTGGTCTACAGCAAACAGTGTTGAAGTAATTAAAATTGAAGTTAATTAAAGTAAATAAAATATTGTAATAAGTAATTCAACTCGCTATGTTACATATGTTAATAATTATGATTTATTTTAATTTTAAATACTATAACTAAAAAAATCATAATTTTTGACTATAAAAATAATTGTAGTGAAACTTCATTTAACAAATGTCTAACATATAAGAAAGCGAAATTAGTTTATTATATTTTAGAGTTACATGTGCATTATTTTATGATTAAAAATAGATACAGAACATTATAAATTCAAGTTATTATGAACTTCAACAATGTAAGAATGTACGCCACATATATTGGCACGTATAAACAGTCGTCTTTATATAAAACAGCATTTTGTTTAAGGAACAGTAAGATGATATTTAACAACATTTATTATTATATCACATTCGAACAGTGAAACTTAACAACAACTAACACATGAGTTAAGTATATATGTTAAGTACCTTAATTGTATAATTGTTAATACTATATTAATCTTACGCTATGAAAAGTAATATCCTTTGAAAGTATTTAAAAAGGCTGCCTTTTTGATTCAAATACTTTGTATTAGATATATTAAAAACAGTTAATAGCTATGTTATTTGAAGTTTTTATGGTTTACTGGAACAATGATACCGAGGGCGAGAATGACAACACACAAACAAGATAGAGAAAAACAGATTAACTTGAAATTTGTCTGTCTCTTATTTTCGGTTACTCATATATATCACTCAGTGTTAGGCCAGTTAGATCAATATTAAATAAATTATAATTTTGTAAGAAAAAAGTAAGATATATGTGTTTTTATCTATTTTAATGATTTTATAGTTTTATGCAGTTCAATCCTGAATATCGCGCCGCTCTTTCTGGAAAGTCTTGGCAGAGGATTCGACTTGTTGCCTCGACAGGTCTCTTTGACCTGCCTTTCTGAGCGCTTCCGTCACTACCTGAAGAGGCCGCCCATAGAGTTGGTGATCGCCCTCTTGTACACCTTGTATGTTTCCCTACTTTTCCTAACATTGATATCAATTTCTTTGACATTTAGTAAAAAGTTAGACATCATTGAATTATCATGTTTTGTTCTGTCGCTTCTCTATGTTGCAAAAAATCGCAGTAATATTATATTATTACTAAGAGTCTAAATTATAATATACTTCGCAAACCGTTATAGTTTGACTTTAAACTTTGACGAAAATCAAAACTTCAAATTAACGCTATTAATGAGATATAAAGATATTATCACACGTTATAATTAAAATTTTGGAAGCACTCACTGTAGTTTTGCACATCTGGAACAGTAATCGTTGTTTGCCGGACTACCGTAGTACATACAGAGGGGTGCTCTGCAAGGCTTCGGGGAAGGGGGACGGTCGTCGTAGAACGTTGATTTGGAAAGGTAGAGTGTACGGTCTACGGCCGGCTTGAGGGACTTCGATACGTGGTTGCGGGCGGTCTCGTGGGCAGACCGGTCAGCCTCGGCGTAAAACTGCGACCGACCCGTTCCGTAGCGCGGCTGAGATATCTCTGGCTCCTTTCGATTTCTTTCAGCTGTGTATCTATGTACGTATTAAGAATTAATAGTTATTTTATTATAAAAACAATATATTACATTTATGTATACATTCAAACTTATTGCGATTTTTCCTGCATCATACTGTATATAAAAGATATAATAATTTATGTAAATTAGAATAGTAAAAAAAATCTAATGGATTCAGGCGTTACTTTGCGGAAGTCCATCCTAAGTAAGAAAAGGACTAATATATAGCTACTTTCGCTATGTAGCAGTACTCGTGCAGTAAAGTGCACCGCCCACTACCTCGGTGATAAATGCGCATGCGGCAAACAATGCGAATTACACAACTACCACTGTTAAATCACTCAACACATATTTCACCCCTCCACGGGGCATCCTCAGGCGTTATGTTACACCGATTAGTGCCGACTCGGTGTTTGGCTAATTATTATGCTCATATTAGAAATCTAAAGGGGAGGGCTATGTCCAGCAGTGGACATCCTACGGCTTAAATTATGCTGATGAAAGAATTTTATTAAATTTTCAAATCAATGTTAATTAATGTAATAAATAGTAGTAAAATGGAAATGAAAAATTTTACATACCCTATCCAAGCCTCGTTTAAGTAATTTTTGACCATCTCCTCTTGAACGGGTGCCCTGGCCGCTAACACCCTGCAGCAGAGCACCTCGCATGTGGACTGCCTCCTCGTCAAGCCTTCTTCTGGATTACTCTGACTTCCGCTACTTTTCCCTGTCAACTTGGCCATCGACCCGAAGTTCTTTTTCAATTTACTGCTCATTGACCTTCCTATACTCCCAAACTGTTTAGCAACAGAGTTAATCTGTTTTGAGCTCTTTGTGGAGAGTGCATCAAGTGATCTTCTTAATTCTTCTGGAGGTTGACTCTGTGTGAGGCATTCCACCCTTTCTAAATCCAAGTATGCAGATAGCATGGCCTGTCGCTGGTATTCGTCGGGCAGGAGGTTGTTTATTGTCTTCTGGTCGGGTTCCTTGCACCACCGGAAATCTTCTCCCGGGTCTACATTGAAACTGAAAACAGAATTTTAAAATCAATTTATAGCTATTTTATTAGAATGTAACGAAATCTAAGCATACGATCGACACATAATTGGTTATAGGCATAGAACCTTTATTGGTGTTTATGCAAAGTTCTTTCGTTAGCACCAAAGTTTAAAGAACACTTGTATAAAATCATCCTGCATAAGTGATCATTTTGATATAGGTTAGATTAATTTATTTTTTTCTATTGGAATGCGTCAGGTCAATATATTCTGGCAGTACTAAGACTGCAGGGACAGATAGTAAATAATATTTAATTTAAATATGCTACAATCCGAAATTTTTAATATTATTTATATTACTGAAACCATTGATTTACACATTGCATAGGGTGGTTTATAGTACAGACATTAATTAATAGCAAATTTCTTCTTAATTTGATACATGCTTTTACGTTCAAAACCAATCACCATGTGTATTAATCAAAAATACTTTGACATCAAGTATGTTTTTTTGTTACATTACCGTATTGGCATAGGGTTTCCAGCTTGATCCTCTAATGGTACTCTAGCTCCATCAGTAGGCAACGGTTCGCATGGAACTAGCGCGGAAAAGTGGCCCGCGTCGTAAGCCAACAGTATAGGCGCCTTGCTGCAGACCTCTGGTTCCAACTCCAATGGCAGATAGATGCCACCGAATGGTATTGGGGCGATAGGATCACCACGAAAGTCCTTTAAACAGTAAAATTTAAAATTATTGATATTATGGTAAATTTAATTTTAGTAAGACGATGGATGCAGGCCGCTTTGACACGGTCCTGTTGGAAATCTACAGAGGAGTGTCGGGCAATGGATGTCTTAAAGCTGAAATGATAATGAACCTTCGTAATATTTGTAAGATTTCTGGTGCACAAAAATAATAACCTTTTTTTTAACCAATTTTAACTATACCACATAGTGCAGTAGAGGAGTCATGAAGGTGCTACTAATAAAATATACATGAGGTGTTTTAGAACAGATAGTTCCAAGTATTACTGATGGCTGGAATGATAATGCTGATGGTAAATTTTGGGAATCTCTTATAAGTTTTATTTTGATTTCAATAGTGGTTTTAAATAACAATGAATTAAAAGAGTTTTAAATACCTTCATTTAACTTATGCAATTTTAGCTAATTTTGTTAATCTTTAAGGTAAAGCAACTTTAAAAACAAAATAATTCAAAGATCAAGCTTCGTTCATTCTGATTTTTTGTCCAAAGCGTCCTAATTTGGAATATACTCCTCTTTGGAATTAGATAATAAGATCAAAAAGTTTTAAAAGGAAGTTCGTGAAGTATTGTCGAAAATGTCGAGGGCTTTTCTCTGATCACATTTGAAACCTTTTTAGAATTGGACTCTTTATTAACATTGCATTCTCATCATGATGTACATAAGTGGCCACTGAAGATAAACCTACCTGTATAATAATACAAATAAATTTATAAAAAATGCGATCCCTATAGCAAGTTTGAACAGAAATCTCCTATTCACTGAATAAAAGCTATGTATATATATAATAACCCATGATATTGAGCCCTCGTGCACTTGTCTAGCGCCGAATATGAACAATACTCACCAAGAAAACCTCTTCCAAAGACATACCATTAGTGAAGTAATATCAATGTATACTTAGATCATTTAGCAATTAAATTTATGTGTACATGTTGATACTGACAAAAAGTTAAACATGGCGTCATTTGACTATGTAATAAGATGCGATCGTTAGGTTAAACGGGTGAAATAAATCGTGCTTATTGTATGAACTCGAGTTTAATGGCATCATATATTACATAATGGTCGGTCGTTTCAATATGTGTATTTGTTTTCCTGAAAGAATTTCATTCAATATCTGATGGGTTACATAAAAAGAACAGCCAAAAGAAACTGGAGGAGGTATATTTATTAGGGGAACCGGAAAGTAATGTCGCTTCTTTCTTCGTTATCGACAACCTTTTGCCATCTAGTGTACAAATTTTCAATGCCGGAGCGGGAAAAATCAGTCTTTTTTTTTGTAAAATGTGACAACAGAAACGACATTACTTTCCGGTCTCCATAATATAAATATACACGCATAAATAAAGAAATATTAAAATGCGTATCCACAATGATATATTTGTCGTTCCAAAGGTGGTAACCCTTATGACTATATGGGTCTCAGATATATTTTTTAAAACTCAGCATTAAGAGCTTTCTTTTAATGATCAAGGAACCTAGATTGTATTTCAAAATCGTATATTTACATATATATATGTAATATGTTATATATTTATATATATATATATATATATATATATATATATATATATATATATATATATATATATACGTTCATAGATATATCTACTAGCTCATCTTTGAAACTGTCTTTTCAATATACAAAATTTTATATCTAATCAAATAGTACAAAAGGTAAATACTAGGTCCTTAGTCCCGTAGCCTTTTAGTTAAAATCTCAAAATGTAAACAAGCAGATCAAAATTTTTGCGTGATGAAATGGTTCGTACTGTGCTGAATATAACATGATATTAGATAAATGCCAAGACTGTGTATAAATGTCTCGACAATAAATTACAACTTTTTCTCTATTTTACTTCATTAAGCAAGTCTACAGACTATAAATGGAAGTACACAAATTTTTGCTAATTTACAAAGCTTGAACAATTAGCAACATTGAAGTATTCGATAGGTAAATTGGATGGTAAGTTAAAGTTGAATGAATAGAGTTAAACCACTAAGAGCTGATAAACGCGATGCGGATAGGCTCCCACTAATAGGACCAACAACATAGTTAAGGATGTTGCTGGACGCTGGTAGAGCAAGACCGGTCAACGTAGCGAACTTTGGGGGACGCCTATACCTTGCAGTAGCAGTCTATCGGCTGACATAATGAAGATGTTTGAGAAGTAACAGTCGATACTATAATTTCCTTAAAATTTTCTCTTTAAAACAGTTAGACTTGAATATTTCAAACAAAAATTAATTAACCTCATGTAAAAACTTTAGTACAAATTGTATTGAATTTTTTTGATAGAGATATGTTCTGTTTGCCTTTACGCTTTTACAGCTTCGTCGATCAAGAGTTCACGGAGCGGAAGAGTCCGTGAACTATACTAAAAAACTAAAGCATCGTGTTTCAGAGTGAAGTGTGAGAGTAAAGTGTTGTAGGAGGAATTGTCAAGATCAATTTGTATACAATTGTGTTTTCTTTAATGAACAATACAGGAGTTCAAATCTCATTGTACATTCTAAATTAAAATCTTTTGGTGCGTTTAACCGGTGTAATATGCGGCCTAGGTCCCAACGAGTGAGGCCTATATGTTGTAGTGATTGTCTATCGGCTGTGATGGTGATAGGTGGAGATGACGACGTACCCGCAGTGCGACATCTGCGAAGACGATGACAGCGCGGCGCATGACATGCGCGAGCGCAAACACGTGCAGCTGCTCTAGGCCCGCGTAGTGCGGCGCGGCGGTGGGCAGTGGGCGTGGGCGGGGTTCCGCCGACGCCGCGCCCACCGCATCGCGCCACTCGCGCGCCCACTCTGTTTCCGACGGCGTCAGTCCCGCCGCACGCAGCGATAGTGTCTCCGACCACCGCCACCGGCGTTTGATTGCCTCTGCATACACATTTACACTACATTACTGGACGAACACAAGATTGCTTGCCTGCGGGGTGCCATATGAAATTCTTACACACTAAAACCCTGAGACTGAGACGGTTAACCCTATATTATTATTAATCTATTTCGAAACCACTCGCTAAAAGTCGGAGAGCTAAGGGATGCGCACAAGTAACTAACTATCTTTATGGTGGTGCCACAGCACCCTCGGCGGTCCTCTTTTACTCTAGTGAGAAGCTCTGGCACTCCTTTCGGAACTCTCTCGCTTTCTCCAACGGATTTCCGGCCCGGAGTGTTAAGGTTTTCACGCTGTTTTCAAACTATCGTAATAAATGTCAATCCATCTCTCGTTTCGGAGTCGCTGAAGCTAGTGAGTGTTTAGGTTCCTCACCCAGGCCTCGTTAATGTTTGGGTACCCGGTTGTCGAGTGGTCCCTTGGTGGCTCCTTGCCTCTCCTGGTAGTTGTCCCCCCTGGTGAACACTAGCATGTCGTCATCGCAACAGATCACCATCAACAACGATACCGCCAAGTAGACCGTACCATAACTGATTCTTACAGGAGTGTCCATAAAATCGATCGTTTTGGTACTCTTAACCAGATTTATCTTAGAATACTCTTTCAAGTAAGCCAGTTCTTTATATGGTAATAGATAAAATAAATATCTTACGTGTTAAAGCCTCCCCTCCTTCGCCAGATAGCAAGGCTTGAACTTTAGTTCTCAAAGCGAGTAGTCTATCGTGGAATCCGTATGCGGCGAGCGAAGCTGCGTGTGGTAAGCAGTTGCCGTCACCAGATGTCGCTAGAGGCAACAGTCGGGGAGTGCCCGGCACACGACCGTGTCGCCACCAGTTCAGTATGCCCGCAGACTCAAGGGTCACTAGTGTTGCCGTCTCTAGCAAGTCTTTTTCAATGAATATCCTGGAAATAAAGATTAGAACCCATAAACTAGGTAGATTTCTATAAATTTTGTGTTCAATTTGTATATTCTTAAGTTGTCCAGCTCAGTTACATATTTTAACTGTGAAATAAAACATATCATCAAAGTCAAAGCTACATAAGCTATGTGAACTTTATGAGAAAATTTGTAATATGAATAGTAAATATATTGTATTATATATATGCTGCTATGTCAATAATTATAGAGTATTTGTTTAAATTCTATGCGCGACAGCAATTTTACGTTATTGTTTTGCTCGTAAAAATTAATGGTTTGATGAAGAAAATTTTACAATGTATAGTGTTATGTTTTCCTCTGCATTTATAAAAAAATAATCCTTATTCCTATAGGTTACGCCATAACTTGAGTAAAGTAAATACTTTTTTAGTAGTGAGTTCATATTGAAAATAAATTGAAAGTTGCACAGCAACTTGAAAATTTTAAAAATAAAACTTTTTTTAACATATTTAACACTTCGTTTGAAATTTTCTTATTACAAGCTCTGCAGGTTTATATTGGCATTTCAAAGCATGCATTAGTCAGATCACAAAATTTTATTTATTTATTCTACATTTATTCAATAAATAAGTGATCACTCTAAAGAATGCTACATTAATTGGTTATTAATTAACTTCTGGCAGTACAAAGTCTGGCGGGACAACAATTTACATATACGTTCTTTCGCTTTAGAGAATTCTGTCCGCACGAAGGTAATAGGTGGGTATGTTTAAAATATTTGCCTTTCAAATATAAATAAGACGAAGCGCCAACACGCGATGGTTTAGCAGACGTTGAACCATTTAGTTCAACATACTTTGACCTTACCATGTTGAAAATGTGTACAATTTTAATTAAGTGTAAATTACTCAGTTTACATTGTTGACATTGTGATATAAAAATATGCCCTACTTGCATTCGGTCAGGTTGGACGATAGTTTGCGATAAATAAATTCGAGATATACTATGTAAATTATTAAAACCTAATTTTGATATATTAATCATCCGAATAATGGTATGTTTTTTTGTATATTTTTTATGTCGACAATAATGGATTTTAGACAACAAACTTAACCGCTAACATATAGATTTATTTACATATATAAGAGATTTCAATCTTTATGCCGACTCATCACGATATGTCTGGAACCATTATGCTTAGAGACATAAAATTTGGTACGAATGATCTTTTCGCCGAGTTAAAGGTCAGCTAAAAACGCATTTTAAGAAATTTTATGCACAAGAGGCCTGAAGGGAAGTTCCTAATATTCTATTGTATAAAATATTTTTTTTTGGAAATGCTAAAAATTATTCAGTATGGATTTAATGAAATTACGCCCACATACGATACTGCGGACCACGCGAAGAGCGCGAACAATAGCTGGTATGTGGTATCGTATAAATGAAAACTTTATGATTTTTAACAAACTGGTTTTATTTAAATATCCAAAAACACCACAATTCTTTTTCCTTCCGACAGCTCGACTAACTCAATGTTGTAATGCCACCAAATACTCGCTTCTTACTACATACGAAATGCAAATGGAATGGAAATAAGCAATAATAAATGTAGAAAAAAGGTCTTAATAATTTAATAGGTATTCTCCCACATATTCATATAAGGGGGTCGGAAAGTTATGTCGTTTCTGCGCATGTCGATATTTGATTGTCATTTGGTAGCTCATTAGGTTTAGGTTTAGGGATTAGCTAAATGGCAAAAGGTTGTTGATAACGAAGGTGAATATATTGTTGATTATAAATAAAAAATGTTGCAAAAGTAGATTTTAACTTTAGAAGGCGACATAACTTCCCGGTCCCCCTAATGCATAATTCTCATATATTTATTTTAAAAGACATTACCTAAAATCAGGTGGGTATACGGAGATATCGGGAAGCAACAGTATGTGGTCGGAGCTCAGGTTGCTCGGCTCCGGTTCCGTGTTGCTCCGGAGCGCCCACACCAGTCCTTCGTTATCAGTCGCCCGGGAGATGCCGCGTGACAACTTACGGCCTATAACAAATAACACATTTTCATTTAATTTAAATATATAATTAAACCTCTATTGCTCTAAAACTACACAAATGATAACGTCAATTGGCGCCCAAAGTGGGCCCCAGTACTATTCTCTTACAATTTAATTTATTAAATAAAACACCAAAACGACAATATAAACTTAATGGTGTTTTGTCGTTTTGGATTGATACAAATTATTCTGTGATGCACAATGTTTGCAGTACGCGGGGCCGATCCGGACTGGCAATATAGTGCAGCCTGGTATGGTGCTGCGGTCTATTAGCTTAAACAATAGCATCCATACATTACTCCACATCTAAACAATAGTATGCCTGCATGGCACCAACCATATTTCATCATTAATCTTTCAATGATTTTTTTAGATTTCTGCATATTGAAGTTTATCTAAATATTATGTTTCTAATAATAGTTTATTATTCTTTAATATTGCCTTGTTTACAATGACTGTAAATTTCTTTCAACGAAATTCTTTTCGACGTATCGGCAACATTTAAAAATATGTTTAATTTTTATACTCATTATGCCTTGTATAAATTTCAATATCAAATATGTTATCAATATGTGTTAGGCAGACATGAACTACGGTACAAAAATGTGGTCTCTCAATTCAGACCTATGCTATGCACGGGATTTTTTTTTACATCGAATTAGAATTAAGGGAATTCGTAGACGAACAGAAATAATCAACATAGTCCAGCGGTCCTATAGCGCGCAAAACATATAGCCTTAAGGTTCTACGACTAGCAAGGTGGACATGATCATACTAAGGTCGTAAACGCTAGATGCAACTGATAACTAAACTGCTTCCAAACGGTCTTATTTGAAATCGGTCACTTTCTACGTCACGGTTGACATTCTACGCATCAAATGATAATGAACTCGTTGAGAAATCGTGTATTCGACTTGTCCGACGCTAAAATGTCACATCGATGGTAATATCTATCGTATATATGTCTGCCAGACAATTTTTTTTTGTTTCTCATATTACATGAGACCTCTTCCGTTATTGCTTCAATACTTACATATATACTTTTTGTGTTGTTCTATAATTAAAGGATTTTAGTCTATAGCCATGATAAATAATAGTGACCACTATTGATGATCGCATGCATTTAACCTTCCAAGTATGCAAACACAATAGGATCACACTTGTTCTGAGGTAACAATAAATATATGTTACCTGTTATGGTCTCAAGTATTTACTCATAATCGTTATGGAATTTTTATGCACATCGTTATTTAATTCTTTTACTTTTTATCTGTAAAAGCTTATGATTATAATTAGAGTTCGATTTTTGATAGTTGAAATTGAATATCGAAAGATTTTTTTATTGACGGGCGAGACGACATCAGGTGTAGTTAACCTTTCTTTGGATGGATATAGAGGTTGATTGTTTATATGTATCAAAGCTTGCAAAATTGTAAATGTGTAGCTCATTTGTCTGCAAAAATCTTTAGATCTTTTAAATATATTTTTAATCAACCTGTTTAAATTGATCACTAAGATATATGTAATATTAATTATTTTTTTCTTATCGGATTGCGTAAGGTCTTTTACTTCTGGCTATAGGGATATTGTGAATATTGCAGGGACAAATAGTAGTTTAATACACAGTAACCAGAATTTTGGTAACATGATTTCTAATTGTATTATAATAACCTCATTTATTCTTTCTAAAACCACTAACTTTTAATAGTATGTACTATACATTTATTGACATCAAATGAACTATAGTAATTGGAGTGTCTGTTTGTAATATTAAAATAACCGCTTTGTGTCTTATGTCTAGACTAATTTTGAAGGGACATACTTGCAGGTATAGAGCGTTATCTCATTCGCACGAAATACAAACAGTCACACAGGTAGTGTGGGACAGAGATAATGCTCCATGAAGCCGAAATTAGCCGGTTGTCTCTTTCCAAAGGTCGATGTGCAATATTTATCGCCGAGTACCGTACTTTCGGAGACATTTGGTCGAGGCCTATGCGCATTTTTAATATACTATGTTGCGTTTTTAAGTTCATAACACGCATAAATATTGCAGTAAATGAAATGTACGTCTGCACTTTATAAAGGTCGATGAAATATGAGAAACGCGAAGCGTTAATTACTTGCAAACAGTTCCTGCATTCCTATGCATTGTTTGCAGGCGTGCAGAAACTACTTGCGGTTTACATTAGACAATTACAATTTCGTTATAATTTATAACTTAATTTTCAACTTTATTAATTGCGTACAATAAAAAAAATTAATGTGACAACAGCAACTAAACTTTTAATTAATTCGTAAAGTAAACCGGTAGTACTTATGTTTAAAAGGTAATTATGTTGTCAATGGTGTCCTCAAACAAATTTTTAAAACCTTTGCTTTTGATACACGTTCACGATTGTCCTTTAAAATTTTTCTTTTTTTTTTGCTGAACAATCTGTCAACAGTTAGGAAGATAGCATTTGTACATATTTTTTCTGAAGGAATTTTCATTGAGTTTTTAAGAAGACAAAGTATTTGATTTATGTGCGAGTTGTACTGTTATAAACCAATTTAAATCAACCCGTCGTCCTCTCAGGAGCGGCCTAGGTGTTTTAACTGCTTAGGAACATCCGAATTTAGCGAAATAATGTAAAAAGGTAAGACAAGGTTCCTGGGGGAGCGTTTGAGTGTGTAAAATGCATATGATTATTGTAAAACACTCCAATAAACGCACGCACGCAAGTACAAAGACAGATCTGCATACATACATAGTTATTTCATTTTTTTTTTGTAATAATTTTCCTTTATTCTTGTTATTAGAATTTCTTTACACAAGTTTTGTATTGAACATATTCAATTTAAATATTATATAAGTAAAGACAATAATTATAAAAATAAAACTTACACTCTGGTGCCGGTGTGAGCACTAAATTAGAAGGCGCCGAGTAAGACATCGCAAGGTCTAAGGTACTGACAGAGCGCTCAGGCATGACGTCACCGCGCGCCCTCGCCCTCAGCACTCTCTCTGGAATGTTCGAGAATTACATTCAGAAATATATTTATATTCATTGATTCACAAGATATTTTGGATAGTGTATTTCTGGCGATGCAAATGTTTGAGTTAATTTTAGACGCCTCTCATGCGTTTAAAATATTTGCTAATGTCAATGTTTGATAATGTTCTCTTATAATCAACATCGTCATGTTAACCGATAGACGCCCATTACAAGACAAAAAGGCGTCTCCCAAAGATCGCAACGCCGACCGGCCTTGCGCTACCCGTTTCCTGTGACTTGTCGCGACCTTCACTATTCGGCGGTCCACGCAGCGGAGAACCTACCCAGCACTATTAGAAAGCAGTTCTTAATTATATAAATACAAATCTCCAAATGAGTAGCAACTCATTAAAATTTAAAAAAAGGAATCAAAATTTGAAAAAAAAAATTATCTTGATACGTTAGATTATTAAGGAGAGAAAAACTAAAAAATATCAATAAACTTATTTTCCTATGCTAAATACAGAGTAAACACATTTGGCGTCAAATAAATCCAAAAAATTCGAAGGAAGTCGATGGATAGCAAAAGATCGGTCATCAAGCCGATCTTTGGAGGAGACATTTCTTGCAGCAGACGTCGATTGCTTGACATGACAAAAATGCTTTTTTTTCGGAAATTAAAACGTTTAATATAGCGTTTTATCTGTTAAAATGCAACACTATAATTATATCGGTGACATTCTTTATTATTTAGTCAAAGCCTGGTACGCTTGTGAGGCTCTTCCTGCCAAGATAGACCATAATCAACCACTGTAACCTTGGATAGAAACCTGCAGATCTACAGGTTTCAGAGATCAATTGGCGATAATAGATTTGATGACATAAGAAAATAGTTTCGTAAATTACGAACAATGTCCTGCCAATCCCAAACCTATCATTGAATTAATGGTCAGGAAATTCTCAAATTGTATTTCCGTATTCTGGATAAAATTTGTCTTTCGATGTACAACAGTGGACGTCCATGATGATGAAGAAGTGGTCGTAATGTTATTTGCAGAAAATCTTCAGATAGCAGCAACCAATCGCAGCGCGATTCGTACTTTTCCTCCCTAGTTATCGCTTGAGGACTCTTATACTTACAACTCTTCTGAGTTTTACTGCAGTAATAATAGTACCAACAGTAACGAAGTACTCTATTGGGGATTCTAGAGTGAGAATGTTACGGTTGATTCGAATGACAGTCCAAGCAGAGGTCCACTTCCAAGGACTGCTTAAGTGACATGATAGCCTGACGATCTCCCATTTCCGGATGTAGAGTTTAATTACTAAAAACATTTCTAACGGGTTTGTGCAAGAATGTGTTCGCATTTCTTGTGCTAGTTTTGCTGTTATAATTCAGTATAGACAGCCCAAGTCTAGATATCTCATCGTAGGCTGCGACTTAAAACCTTGGAAGCCTCCCTATCAAAGGTGAATTAAAAATCTGATCTGAGATAAGTTCCTATTGAAGGTCTTGAGTTGAGTAACTGTAAAGCACCTTTAGCGCTGTCACCTAATGCAAACAACATTTGTCAATGACAAGTGTATTATTAACATAAAACAAAAGGGTCAATTAATGAATGAGTCAATCATACTTATTTGTATCAAACGAGAAGGATACGATAGTTGCGTATCATTCGTATAGTGGCTACTTCTAATAATGATAATATCAAGTCACGTAAAGCATTGAAATAGTTCGCCCCACTGTCGGTGCAAATATTTACACGAACTAAAATAGCTTTTAGGCTGTGTACATAAGAACTGGTATGCAGTGACATGCAGAGCTAACAACACTCGCTCTGCAAAAGTTAAATGATGTTAGGATTGTGTTTACGTAATTCATGCTTCATCACAACCTACGTAATTACGAATAATAATGCTTGTTATATTAACAATAAACAATAGTTTTTTTTTTCGTTACTATAAGGCCGTATGAGCTTAAATGTAATGGAAACTTATTTACGAAATGAATAAATAATATATAACATTTTAATTTTTAGTTTGAATAATAAACACATCCTTTAAAATTTAATCTGCTACCAATTTATTTGTGTATTATTTATAATAATCAATTCTTTAAATTTCTGCCGTATATTTCATAAAAACCGGTCACAAATTGAAAATTCCTTACAAAAGAAATTTAATAATTCAACGCAAATTTTATGCATTGAATTATTAAATTTTATTCCACTTTCTCTTTCTTTCAAAATTACGTAAAGGTTTTAAATTATATAATCTGTTAATCAATATTGTAATAAGGCCTACAAAAAATGATTACTGTGTTACATATATGCCGGAACGCGGAATTCTTTTAACATACGTCGTTTCTGCCGTTCTTTTTATTTAGTTTGATTTCTTTAATAAACTTTGCAATAGATAATCCTAGAGGGAAGCAGCTGAGTGTTGCAATAAATTTATTAACATCTGGTTCAGCGTGCAAGTTCAAAAGGAGTTACGCTCCGCTTGTCAGTGTTATGCGTGGAAACACAATATGGTGTATCTCTACTTGTGGCGCAATATATCAGATGAAGCGGTTAATAAATTTATTATTTAAAAGAAACTTCATGTTCCGACATACTTTGAAATGCCAGAAGCTATTGGTTAGTCGCATTCCAATAGAAAATTAAATTGATGTAAGATATTTTAGAGAGATCATTTTGTCTATTGATCTCATATGACATTTATTAATTGATAAATACTGGTCGATGCAGCTGTTAAGCGACATTATGAATTAGTAGAGCGTGAAGTACCAAAACTAACTGTAAAACGCGCGAAGCTCAAAGCGAACTGTCAAATTCGCAGTTTTATTGAATTGATTACATTTTTTGAGATTTTTTCTAATTATGCAATTGCGCAAAGTTTATTAAATTGTTTTCCATAAAAACCTTCGACAAAGTATTAAAAAAGAAACCGATAAAAATTATTGAAATCAGTAAAGACGTTCTTTATGGATGTTTTTCTTATCTGTCTTGATCTGATGCCCAAATGGCATTAGAAAATTTCGCAGGTGGGGGGAGAGGGGCAGGGCACCGACAGCGCTTAGCGTTAGGCTAATTTCTTTCATGGTATCAATGCTCGAGGGCTCGCTAGTCTTGGCTCGGTGCGCTACAGACTATAATTTATAATTTTTCCCAGATTGGGAAGCCGCCGAGCTCTTAGATCGCTTCGGTGAACGTTTTGTGGGGTGGTTAGACCTAAGGGTACCAGCGAGGGGACCTCGGCTTAGGCTGTCACTCGTCGATAACACCCGCTATGCATTCCGTCTCATGGGCGCCCAAGAGGGCCAAACCACAACTTGGTCGGTAGCTATTACCTGGCTAACTACTAGCCCGGAAAGCATTATTACTGAGAGATGAAGTGGCTGAAGAAACTCCGGCAACGCTTCTATCTAGTACGACCGGAGGTTGGCGTCCCCTGTGATATACGAGCTGACCTCCACTCCGACGAGGCCGGTTGGTTTTCGAACGGTAGCAAAGAAAAATATAAACACTTCTACTTTACTAGACCACTTATCTGTTGCATCAGCTAAACAGCTTTTTTCTAGAATTAAATTTAACAAATATTGATGAAAACGCTATTTTTAACCTATGTTCCGCAGCAGAACTACTTCCTGTAACCGATTACGATAACATAATTGAATATTCAAATTTAAAACCTCTATAGCTCTCACTTCTATATGGGGCCTCGTAGGTAAACATTCATCACGTGTTATGTAATGTACTCTATAACATTTAACGCTCTAACATAATCATATGTTATGACATACGTTTATTGATTTAACTCTGCTGACTATTTTATTTTACTCAACATACAAAACTGAGAGAAGAACAATTATTTATATATATATATACACACACACACACAAAATCTTTTAAGCTTTAGGAAGTCCATAGCTGAACATATGTCGTCCCCATAAGATTTCTAACAGGGCCATTTGGAAGAGGTCTGCATTCAGTCTTTTGATGAAGTTAACAAGGTATTCTGACCTCCCTTCAGGGTGAAAGTTGATACTAAGCTTGCCAGTCCGTGGCTTCCACGCCAGAACCTTAAATCTGTTACGCAATCTGTTACGCGATATGTGACCTGCTCAATGCCACATGCTAATCAGTTACGAACCTCCTCATTGCTTATTCGATCGTATAGCCTTAGGACTTTCACTACTGAACAACGGCCTCTCCCGTATATTTCCAATAGGACCGGGTGAAAGTGGCCAGCGTGTCGCGACGACTTTAATAAGGTCGTTTGTCTACCTTATAGGTAGACATCCATCAAATTGCCTTTTGGTCCGAACTCTCTACTACAGAAAATTAAGACCCCAGTCTGTATCTCTTCTGTGCGCTATGAGGTCTGGCCACTGCGACTATCTTGATTACTTTTGGGTGTCTAAGGAACTGTTCATATCTGATTCAATCTCACAGACAAATCCTAAGTGTAGCCTTCTTCGTGGCCCGTAGAGCGTCTAGGTGCTTATTACCTATACTTATATTTAGACGCATATATAAAAATGTAAATCAATATTTTCTGCGCTGAAGCTTCCTGAAGTAACAAAAAAAGCGGATTTAGAGAGAAGGAACTCCATATAACCTTGCCCAGATCCAGAAGAGGTCCGTCTTGAAACAAAAAATGTTACTGTACCGTCAAAACGAACCGTTAATGTTATCGCAATTCTATCCGTAGAGCATACCTTACTTAGTGGTTCTCTACCGTATTCTTTCATGACTGAAATGAGTCAATAACAAAACAAATGATAAGTTTCTTCTTATAATATATGTAAGCCTTTTATATATTACGGAAAATCATGGAAATCCATTGTTAGTTCATTATAATAAAGCTTTTGATTCATATGTTTCAAAAGTAATAGTTCACAAGCTTAATAACTAGGATTAAAATCTATTGTGGCTTATAAATTCTTCTTTATGAATTTTTTGAAGATCTGTTTGCCAATCGGCAAAGGCCTAATCCAACCGCTTATATTCCATCCTATTTTGAACCACCCTGTTTCAGGTCACTCCCGCCACTTGTTAGATGCCATCATCTCACTGTTTTTGTGGTCTACCTTTCTTCAGTTTACCTTCCCCGAGGTACCATCTTTTAACTATTTGCTTCATTTATTGTTGCCACATATCATATGCTTCGCCCATTGTAAGTTCCATACGATTAAAAAAACAAAAGATTTATCTTTTAAATTTAAAGCGATGCCTGGTTTTTATTCATTTAATTCATAAATTCATTCATTTCCTGTAATTTTTCGTTTAAAATAAATATATACACATACCAAGAAGTTTATTCTTCGATTTATATTGGTAGCTATTAACCTAATTTTATAATTAATATTACTTCAGATAGTATCACTCACATTATAGGTAATAAACATTAAGTGTTTGAATACTCCATAAACCTAAATATATTTATTTTTTTTATAAATATTTTAGATAAGCGCTGACCAACTAACTACAATCCTTGAGTTAAAGTACTATAATGTTAGTTATTACTTTCTTAATATGAATAACTACATTTAAAACAATATGTCTTAATTTTATCTAATTATTTTTGAATCGGGCTCTCACTTCTGCCTAAATTATATTTACTGATTCCGCCTAGCCTTAGACCCCAAGGTAGAAAAGCTCGAGTGCTCCCGGAAGAGCCTCGGCTCGGGCCACTACATACTACTATTTCACTGGATTTGGAGGTCTTCGAGTTCTTACATCACTTAGTTGGATGTTTAACAACTTCGTCGTATTTAGTATGTAGAAGATAGGTCGTTGAGTAACAGTTTGTCGTACGTATAAGAACCATTGTACTAAATATTGCTAGTCGATTTGGATCTTGATTCTTATACGGCTTGTTAATACGCTTCTTTGTTTTTTGCTTCTCTTGCTTCTTCTATTGTTTCGATGAAGTTAGCGCTATTAACTCTTGGGCTTTTACAGCTTCGTCATATATGAGTTCACTGAAGCGGAAGCGTCTGTGAACTATACTAAAAACTAAAGCATTCGTGTTTCAGAACCTGAATTTGGCACTCTGATGAAGTTTGAGGCAGGTAAGATGAGGCTTACCTTGTTGAGTCTGTGTTGTTGTTGGTGTAGTGCGTGTGTAGTGAGGATTAGGGGGCAGCGTGGACCACTCGGCAATCTAAGGAAGGATACTTATTCTACCTAGGATCGCCCACGCTGTTCGCGACAACGGGGTCGGGCGTGCTTGGCCTTTGAGCATCGCACGCGTTTTTTCTTGGAGTGAGCGGTCGGCAGTGAATAGGTTATTGTTGTCCTTGTGCTAGCTTTATTTTGCCGCTATATGTATACATTTTACGTAGTACAACTGATCATCCGAACAAGTTGTACATTTATGTTGATGGCAATCTATTCAAATAAACAAAATTGGAGTGTCCGTTTGTAATGTTAAAATAATTGCTTATTATTACATGCATATGAATATGCATATAGCACATATATCAAAATGATATATATATTTTTAATCTATCTGTTTGTTCCGGTTATTTTTTGAAATGGCTGGACAAATTTTTACACGACTTATACTGGCGGGTTGCTGATGTAATAAGGATTAATTTGGGCTACTTTGATTTAAGAAAAAAAAATTTTACTTTAATAATATAACGACACTAACAAAAATCAGTGCGGGCCACGGGATGCGGGCGAAGGACAGCTAGTAGGAGATATAATCCATCATTTCTAGAATGCAGCAATGGTAGCTCAGCAGTAGAGAAATAAGACTTGCGATCGTAGGTCGAGGGTTCAAATCCCAGGACACAGTCTTAAATAATTCAGACTTTGTGCATTAATGACATAGAATTTCCACAGCTCAGAGCCAAGTTTCAAGATGGGCAGCAGTGTCCTCTGCATGCCATAATACCAAACTGCGATCGGAAAACCGCTTGCCCGGTATGAAAATATTTGGAGTTGGATTCTACGACATTGATTTGATAGTAGATCAAAAGATCGCCATGATACCTATCAAATAGATGGGAAGCTTATGCCTTGTAGTGATGATACGATAGGTCGGCGTAGAACGTGTTATTCTTGGGAACTGATGTAAAACGTCTCGCTAATAATGTCGCATCTAATTATGTCCAAAGGCGCCAGTTTACCCGCTCTGCCAACAAATTTTCCGCTACCGGTCACGGCTTTTGAACAGCGACAGACAATGAGACAAAACAGATGCAAACGTGACTTCGGTGCAGTATTTATAGAGCGTCACATGGTTGGTTATATAGGGCGCCATCTTTCCGTGGGTGCAAGTAGGTTGATATATATTTAGGATTTTGAGCGTGTTCTGATTCTGTTTGACGGATTGCGGTCATTTTTCGACTAGCATGATCCGTATCTATATTAAGGGTAATGACCCATGTTGTGGTGCTCTTGCCAGACTATTTTGTAATTCACTTTGCAATCTCATGTTCTTATTTCGGATACAACGTCACAAGCTTTGCAAATTATACTAAGAAATAAATATGACATTTTGCCACTTAACAACTCACGACGACTATATCGTATACAATATTTTTTAAGCGTATTAAAAAGCAAAAACATTACACATGTTTTTTTTATTAATGCATGATGCAGTAATATTCATACCTCTTCGGTGAGGGGATAAGTAAATATGATATAAAAAAACGATATTTTTTTTAATTTTGAATAATGTTTTCTACGACTGAAATGATGGTAGAAGAGCAAAAGATTAAAAACGTATATGCATAGTGTGTATTAAATGTATGCTAATCAAAGTTATACAGGCATAATTTAAATTTAAAATATCTTTATTCAATTAGGCATTTACATGAGCTTTTAAATAGTTAAATATTTTAACATTATAAGTTGTAAGGTACCACCGACACAGCACGTTGATCTGTTGAGAAAATCCGGCTGGAAACTCAAAAGATGCTCTTTTAAATGAAATTTAACAAATTTTTAATGTGTACATTATAATTTCTACCATGTAAATATATCATCAAACCAAGTTTCACATTTCGTTTGACTAAAAACTCTTCAATGCTGTAGTAAGATTTATTTAATAACATACTTTTAATTTTAGGTATAAACATTATTATATATGCATACATTCTTAACCATGAAGGATTTGTTGAATTTTTGAAGACGAATCAAGAGACTTACGATTTTAATTTTATTTCTTGTGTTTATCATTATTTTTCATACAGAATTTTAAATTATGGCGCGTTAATAATTTGTTATTAAAATACTATTATTACCTAAACATTCGTTCTTGTAGACGTCGCGCTAAGAAAGCGTGGATATGATGTTACATAGGAGTGTTTATTGCGTAACATTATACAGTATTAGGTCAAATTTTTAACCATTAAGTGATAGCTTTTTTCGTTTCGACATTTTTATTATTAAAGAATATATAAAAACAATGCACACGACTACTTTTTATCAAACCGTTTAGTCATCAGCAAGGAACTATAAATTTCCATTTAAACATATTAGGGAGACTGGAAAGTAATGTCGCTAACTTAAGTTAAATTCACACGACTACAATTGTAACAAGTTTTTATTTCTAATCAACAATATATTCACCTTCGTTATCAAAAACCTTTTGCCATCTAGTATAAAAATGTTCAATGCCGAAGCGGTAGAAATCAATCGGATTTTCTGTGAAAAATGTCAACAGAAACGACATTACTTTCCGGTCCCCCTAATTGAGCCCATTGAATTGAAATTTACAATTTATTCATAAGTTACATTGTAATTAGTTAGAGAAACGTTAATTTAATGTTCAATCAAAATGAACGAGAGTGAAAGATAATAGACTGTCAAAGAATAGAGGGGCATAATAATTTCAGAAAGGCTAATTTGGGGACCAGCACAAAAAAATTTTGGGAAGCACTGCTATAAGACATCCTTCGGCTTAAAGCAAGGAGAGTTCCAAGCACGACCTGATCAGAATCCAGACACGAAAAACTTTTTTCTTGTAGTTACTTTTACAATATCCTTAATACAGCAGTTAGAGTAATTCATTCTTAACCTCTATTACCACCTAAAACCCTCACACTACAAAAGGACTTTTTTTTAAATGATATATATATATATATATATATATATATGTCATCTTAGTCACAGAAACGTAACCTTTAACTACAACTATAACTCACCGTCATTATGCTTCTCAGTGATTGGATCTGCTTCCATCACCATAACGATCACCTAGCCTGTAAGATTAAAGAAAATGGTCACATTATTGACATCGATGAAAAAGTTAAATATTAGATAATTTATTATTCACATCTTTAATATTTGTACTTAATAAACGCTCATTACCATTTGATGTCACTTGATTATTAGTCCCTTTAATTTAAGATTGAAGTACAACAATTACGAGAGATTATTAAAATCATTATTCGACTACCATTGGAACCGAGAAGATCCTGTAGACACGACATGGGTACGCGCCAGTCGAGGTGGACCAACGACATATTTAAGAAGCCGCTGGATGCAGGCAAGCAAGACGTTTCCAAAGCCTCAATGACCGGTATTGAGGCTTTGGAAACGGTCTACGTCTTACAGTGGACGTCTATCGGCTGATATGATGAAAATAATTAAAACTTTAATAATAACATAAATAATCATTATCATTATTTTAGCCGTAGGATTTCTTCAGCTGGACGACGCTTATCTATAAATTTATCCAGAATCCAGCGTCATCGACGTTAACAAGGTCATCTATCTACATCAATGATTCCCAAAGTGGTCTACATCGACCCCTGAGGGTCTATGACAACCTGCAAAGGATCTACGTCAGCGAAAAAAAATTTGGGAGTCCATGAAATGAAAATGGGGGTCCACGATAGTGGATCTCAACACATACACTGATAGTACCTATTTACTTACATCATACTATCTTATAATATCAAAACATTTACATTATTTATAAAAGTACCTATGAAGTATATATTTTATGTTATTTTATTTATAGTTTATTTTATGTTTATTTATTGTTACGTATATTTTACATAACGGATACAAAATTTTATTTTGAGTAGTTTTAATTTAAATTCAATTAATAAATGTATAAATTAACATGTGTTTTTACTTTAAGTTTTTAACACTAAACTTCAGTTCGAAATTTACAGGAAATCAATATTAGGTAAGTAGGGGGTCTACCAAACACGGAAAAACATGGCAAGAAGTCTACGACACAAAAAAGTTTGGGGAACTCTGATCTACATTGTAGGTAGACTTCACATGCTGTCCCTGACGGTCCGTAAAAATAATAATAAATTTTACTAATCATTACAAAGTTTCTGTTTACAATAGTGTGTTACAAGAGTCTCCTTTTAAACGCTAGCCTGTATAAAGACACCTCGTTATTCTGTAACTAAAGATAGAATTTAATTTACCTTCTTTGGTTCTTTATTTCAAATAGGCACGCCAACAGTAATAAAATTAAATATGTTTGCCTATTGTAGAGGCGTATGCAGCTCACCTGGTCATAATTATACCAGCTTATCTAAACGTCAATAAATAAATAAAACAGAAAAAGAATATAATACGGTTCTCCAAATAATAATATAACAAGACACGAACATTCTATTATATGTTAAATTAATTATAGATTTTTTTTTACTTTTGTTAGTTATTTTATCTAAAAATGTCAAAGTAAATAATTTACAAAAAGTCTTTATTTATAATTAATGCATAATTTAATATTTGTTGCAAACAATTGATTCCTTATGTTAAGCAAGCACTTAAATGAAAGTGTTTAACAGTGATAAACACTATCTATGAAGACAAGTTCATTAATCGCGGCATCAATACGTAGGTATATATTGCTAGACAGTGTTAATACTAGAAAATACATGAGTTATCTCATTAGTTAATAACGAGATAAGGATGCGTTTACACTGGGTCAAAATATCAGTCAACATCTGTCTTTTGTATGCGGACGCGTTCTCGTGCTCATATATCCGTTGTTTATGTATACGAAGTGGCATGTTTTTTTAAAGATTACTATATAATCTGCAATAGGGACATGAAGAGGTCGTAAAATCAAAAATAACGCCTAGGATACATGGAAATACTATTTGAAAAAGTTATCAATAATATAATAAACCCAAGAAATAATATTGAAGCCGATAAAATCAAAGTTTGTAACCACATTTTTTTCTTGAACATTTTTAAAAAAGTAGTCACATGTAAACGCATCTTTAGATGTATTTACTAATACATTTCCATGCCTACAAAAGTATGGTTGAATGATTCATACATAAACTCTGTACAGCGAATATAGTACATCAAAGTACTGGACATAAATCTAATCTACATCCATGTCCAATAAGAGAAATCTCATCGCGTTGTCGTCACGGACTAATACCATGTACAATGTATATAGTGTTACCTACACGCTACAAATACAGAGATCAGTGCCAACGCAATATGACGAATGTACGAAAAAAATAAACGACGAAGCCGACGACACAGCGTCACCTACGCGACCCCCGAAATAGAATTGCGTTTTAAAATAACGACCAGTTCATATAAACCCTCGGTTCGTTAATATAGCTACATTTGCAAAAGGATTTCTTTTGTGTAGTTTAAGGGGACGGAGCTCACTGTATAGCGGTTACATCAACAATTAGTCTTTGCTTTTTTTGATACACTTTGTCTGGAAGAGCGTGCGTTATAAACAAGTAAAAAGGACAACATTACACTCTTCTATCTTTTAAGGTCATTATTATATCAGCCGATGGATGTCGTAGCGAGTCATAGACCTCACTGAAAGATCGCCATAATGACTCGTCTTACGTTTTCCGTTACTGGCGACCTTGATTATGCTGTCGGTCCTCCAAACGGGGGCTTACCCATGCCGCGTCTATCGGCTAATGGTCATATCAAAACAACTATTATTAATAATCACGTAATACTCCAAAAAGTGACTTGACGAACGGGCTCCCGAGGACCTTCGCTTGGACTATAACGGATAAATACTAATCTATTTATTAAAAATGCGGTATAAGTCGAAGTTGAGGTCTACTCCCACTCAGTCACTTCACAAAAAGATCTTCTAAGTGACCTAGTTGTTTGTCTCCTTATGGGAGGCCTTGTGCCTAATTACTGTCGATGTTTATAAATTCTTTAGTAATATCTATAGGATAACAGAATTTAAAATAATTTTTGGCGTCATTGGCTCAAAGTCGCTGAACGACCTAAGGCAAGACGAGGAGAAGGCTATGCTTGGTACTTAAACCGTAGACAAACGAAAGCAACCGACATAACCCAGCAGATCTAACAATGACCTCTGGGTCTTTAAGGTTCTGGAGTAGAAACTACTAACCGGCAGCTCAGACTAAGATCAAGTAAGTAGAAGTGTAGAACAGGTCTAATTGGAAATATATAGGAGAAACTTATGAGCAGGGAATGTCCTATTGGTAAAATCATAAAAAAGGTATTCAATAAAAAATATCTATAGTACGTTTATAACGCATATCGATATTAGATATTTAAAAATAGATTAATATACACCAGAGATAACTCCTTACTTTCTTGTCATTCTTTTTTAAATTTCATATAGATTAATGAAACTAATAACAAAACAATGCTTTTTATTATCTGATGTCTGATTGATGAGTTTCCACCAATGTACTGACTCATCACGATATCTCTGGAACCATAAGGCTTAGAGACTTGAAATTTGGAAAGGATATTCGTTTCATACATATAGCCGAGCGAAGACTATGGTCGACGGTCGTAATATGAACGCGCACGACCGAGGGTCGACTTTAGTCGTTAACCAAGAAATTTTAACCCATCTCTGCAATTACAGTTTGTTATAATAACACTAGGTGAGCGTAATGCGTATCTATATCAGCTTGTAATGTAAAATACTCTCATTACAAGTCTGTTAAAGAGCAAGACGCAGTGTCGCGGCAAGTAAGAGAGCTGTGGGAGTGCACTTTGATTATAATCGACGCTCGTACCGAAGTGGTTAAAAATACATTATAAAGTATAGGTCTTATAGGTACAAAATTGTCCAGAATTTCATTTTTGGCAAGTTAAAAGTTATTATCAAGAATGGATTTTATGAAATCACTCCCATGTAGTCCGAGTCATGCGAAGCGGGCGGGGGACATCTCGTTTGATATAAATGCTATATGGAAATGCTTTTTATAGACATTAGTATTACTTTAATATTATTAAATAAAAATGTTTATTTATTTATGTTCATAGAACATTAAAGGTGTATTGTGCCCGATGGTAACCTCATATTTTTAATTTCATATAAGGAATTGAGAACTGAATAAGTATATGTATAGCTGATATAGTCAATTTAAAAAAAAAAACAAGGAGTGTAATCTTTTTTTAACGATAGGTCACTGTTGCCCTATTGGCGTTTTCAGTTTCTGCAGATGGCACTTATCGTAAACCTCGTTTGTAAGTAAATCAAGGGCACACCTTAGAAGTTTCGACTCGAGCCGGCTATTTAAGAAATTTGGAGGTCGCCCGGCTCTTTGATCGTTCCAAGGGGAGTCCAGGTGCAAGAGAGGGGGCCTCGCGCGACCGCGTTTATCATTCCGACTCAAGGACGACTCGAATCTTGACTTGATCGGTTTTTTTTAATGGCCCCCGCTATTGGGGGCCTCTCGTTCCCCTATCTTTGATGGGACAGGGACTTTACGGGCAATTTATTTTTTCACATAGTTATTTATTATTTCCATTCTCTCCTTTCATTCTTCACATATTCTTTCAATCTATTCTTTCATGCCACATTTCTGCTATCTTTCCCTTTTACTCTGTGACCTTCCATTCCTCCCTCATTACATGTTACATTTTATCTTTATTTCTTTTCGTTTACATTTTTATCACATTTTGAGCTACATTTTATCACATTTTTTCTTATATGTCTATTTAAAGACTTGATCGGTTGCTATCACCAGGCTAATATTACTATCATTTCGTGTGTGTATACACTGTGACGTCACATTTGCTGATGAACGAATAATGAGGTAAAGAAGCAGCAAGTGAAAGTTGATTAATGAAAACAAACTTATTTCACGGTTTACGAAACAAGATCAGCGTACTTACTGCACACGACGTGTTGTCGGCCTGTATTTACGTAACGACGCGTAAGGAATCCTTATAAAGAGATGAGAACCGGCCCCAGTCGCCGGCTACTTGCTGCCAGCGTTCAAACAGCGACGTGGGCGAACCAGTGAGTGATTAAGGCATTAAACACTTATATGTTTTCTGCATCAATTGTCGATTTCCACCACTATAACGCAATTATGCAATTCCTTTAATGAACTAACTTTATTGCTAATAAATTAATATACTTTTTATTGATATTATACACTGCTAACGTAAGATTTATAATCGCAGTCGAGACGGTAGTGAAGAGAGCATTTGAACTGTGACGTAAAGAATCGGAGAATTCTTAAAACGTGAAACGGAAAAAAAAAAAGACGAAAAGATGATAATAAAAAAAAACATTAATTTAAAGCAGAAATATATGTTTTTGGAGACTGCAGGCACTTCCAGGGATAAATTGCCTAAATACTTCTCGTAAAACATTTACTTTTTTAATATGTCACTTTAACGAAAGTTTAAAAACTTGGGTATAATTATTTTAATAAAAATATAACATTGTTTTTCTATTTTTCTATTTCTATATTATATGTAGTGAAAATTTCACCCATAAGTATAAAACATGTAAAAATTATGAATAAAAATCAATTGTGCACTTTTATTAAGGACTAGACCAAAAAGTCTATCATCTGATGTTTTGTAGAATTTCGTATTTTTGGTGTTGTAAAGTATGTTATTAAAGGTTGTTTGAGACTTTTCAAGTTGCTAATATAATTCTAACAATAATAATGATAATTTTTTTTGGAATCTTTGCTAGAACAAAAAAATCGTTTTATAAAAGATATGAGTATTGTTTGCTGTTGGAGTGGTTAGTTAAAATATTTAGAATAAACAAACAAAATATACACGTATAAAAAGCCAATCATTTGCAGCACATAACAAGCATGCCTTGGACTAGAGAGCGCTCGTTATTTTGAACAGCATTGACCTTTCACAGCAACTTTCTTAAGTAGCTTATCGTCTTGATAAAAATCTTTTTAATTTCTGTGCTTTAAATAACTTATATATACGTCATAGGCTAACCTCCAAGATATAGGGGGATATATCATATTCGCCACGCTTGGCTGGTGGGTTTGTGATCAAAATGGTATTATGGTACGCAGAGGATGCTGCTGCCCATCCTCTGGAAAATTATTTGTAAGCAGTGACAATTCTAAATAATCAATGCATAAAGTGTGAATTACATAACATTGTATACTGGGAATCGAATCTGCGACATACAATCACAAGTCTCAGTCCTCTACCACTGTGCTGCCAGCACCTACGTGCTTTTACATAAATAATTAAACCTATTGTACGTGGAATACGAATTTATTCAATTACATATACACATTTCTTCAATATGCTCTATAGATAAATTAATATATTATTCCGTTTTATCGGTACAAAACTGTATGGTGAATTTAGAAAAATATCAACTAATTTTAATACAATATATTTATAAATAGTACTTATACAAGCGCGGATGCAAGTAGGAACAGCCATAACAAAGATCGAATCTAATGTTTCGAAGGCCATCGAATTAATTGTTAAACCGTGATGACGTATTTTGATACTTTGACAAAGGTCACTACCGTGTCGTCGATCAGTCAGACAATAAATTAAATATTTCATCGAAGAGATTCGATGTCTTCCATCTTTATCGTCTTTTTGGTTGAAATACCTTTGATTTTAGTCTGTGCATCGACCTGTACTGTTTTTTTGTTGTGATTACATCCAAATATTAATTATTGGACTTAGGATGGATTACATATCTTATTTTCGTCAAGATAAGATCACCTGTTCGGAAGATAAATGCATGACCTGATAAGAACAGACAAAATAAAACTCAACTAGACTTTTTTAAATATATTACGAAGTTAATAAACATTGAAATAGCGTGTAGGCGCATACAAAATTCCCATAGTCCTATCTTATATTTACAGTGTATTATCTCACCAACGTTCTTTGACAATTTTTAAAATCTAATAATAAAGGCCTTGTGAAATTTGAGTGGGATTCTATTGTAAAAGCGTATTACTGTTCGTAGAGAGATTTACTAAACACGATGAAGTTATTGAGCGTCCATCGAAGCGATGCGAGAGTACGGTGGCCTCCCAATCCTTTGAAATAGTAGCAGTAGTAAGCTAGGCGCTCTCTACGCCCTGCTGCTTCGTGACCACGGAACCAGTAAATACCATTTGGGCAGAAGTGAAAGTCCGGTACAAAAAAAATATCGATGAAGTCAAGTGTTAAATATTGTCTTAACATTATATACCCAACCTTAAAAGGCTTAGGTTACATACTTACACCACATTGTGTTTATCAAATTTCATGTGAAAATCGTTTTGTTTTAAAGCATGGATGCACAGACCGCAGCCATAAATACGCGACGGCAAAAATAATACTCTCGTACATTCGAAAAATATTGAATTTTATTCCAGAATAAAACCAAAAAAAATTAATTACCTGTACTTCTGGCCTCCGGCCCGCCATCAGTTCATGATTTGCCCGAGTGGCCCCTAGTCTTAATAAGTCTGTGCAACCATGTTTTAAAGGATATTGTGTATTGAGAAGCAGTTATTTGGTAAGTCACCCACTAGGTGGACTGATGGCATTGTTAAAACCGCGAAAAGACGCTGGATGCGGGCAGAAAAGACCCGCAATCGTGGCGATCTTTGGGGGATGCGGGCAGAAAAGACCCGCAATCGTGGCGATCTTTGGGGGACGCGGGCAGAAAATACCGGCAATCATGGCGATCTTTGGGGGTGCAGGCAGAAAGATCGGAAATCGTGGCTATCTTTGGGGAATGCGGGCAGAAAAGATCGGCAATAGTCGAGTTCTTTGGGGGATTTCTATGCCATGCGGTAGGCGTCTATTGACTGACATGATGATTGAAAAGCAACAGTTGATTTATATATATTTTTAAATGTTTACTTCTAGATACTATATGAGGAAAATAATAAATATCAAAGTTAATTAACAGAATATTATAATTTTGATAGATATTCTCGAGACTGTTACACAAGTGACAATCAAAATGATCGCAGATGACGCCAGTCTGGACACAATTGTCCGTTTTTTAATGCACAATACAGGAGTTCCGGTCTGCGCGTACATTCTGAATAGCAAACCGCCCGGTGCGTTCAAACGGCGTGGTATGCGGTCTAGGCCGTTTGAATGACGCCCAGCGCGCGGCGAGGCGGAAGTCTCGCAATGAATACCAAAACTAATCGTTTTACAATCTATAAATTTTAAGACCTTTGCAAAGAGACGGAGTGATACAACATAACGTTCAAAGCTCTTTATTCGCAGGGTATATGTTCCATAAATATGCCGCGAATACATTAACCGTAGATACAGAAAGGTCATTTATTTGGAACTATAGGGAATGTGTTCCTAGATGACAAAAAAAGAAACGAACATATTAAAAATCAATTTAAATGAAATTTATGAACAATTTCATGAACTATCTCAAAGCTAAGTAATGGTTTGAAGAATTTTGTTATTTTCTCTTGCTTGCCAGGTTTTAAAAGCTCTTTCAAATCGGACTGACACACGGTAAAGATTACAATTTGCCACTTAAAAATAAGACTTCGTTCCATAGACGGTTCGTTCCATGGACGGATCAATAATAAATATAAATAGTTTTTTCCTAACTCAGTATAAAGTGATAAATAATTTATTTTTTTCTAATGGAATGCGACAGACCAATTATTTCTGGCAATACAAAGTCTACAGGAACAGATGGGCAACAACAAATAATGTAAATATGTTCTAATTCAAAATTTGATTTTTACTTTATTAATATAGAAAGAAAAATAAATATATAAAGTTAAGTTAGTAAAAAATAAATTATATAAAGTTATTTTTGAAACCGTTGATATTTTTATATAGGCCTCTATTTTAATGGCAAATAAGCTATATATTTATCCCTTTAAAGATTTTATATCTATAACCAATCATCTTGTGTAATCGGATTAAAATATTCAACATATCTTTATAATAACATCATTACGAAAACTAGAATTGGTAGCCAATGCCATTCGGCACATTCCCAACACGGTGAGTTTTTACGCCACAATTTAAAAGGAGAACGAATGACCTAGTTAACACAAGGCTCGCAGAACAATCTTAAATTAGAATCTTCGTGTACATGGTTAGGGAGTCTGCTATTTCCATTTGATTTTATTGATTCAACTATATACCAGATTTTTTAATATTAATTTTAATCGTTGTATCTTTATTCATTTCAAATTCTCACGCCAACATCTATAAATTATTTTGATATATAAAATATAAAAGTAGGTTGCACGAGTTGATAATAGTTTCGTATAACATAGTACTAATATTAAAAAAAAGTTTGCCTATTGTAGGCATTGCACAGAACTGGCCATAATTATGCAACTTTATACTAACTAAACGGTATTAATTGAAAAAAAAGATAACAAAAAGCAATATTATCCGGCGTTCTAATTAAAAATAAAAACTGATAGGTACAACCTATTGTATGTTATACTAAGATTTTATGCTTTCGTTTGGTTTGATTGTATGCTTTTTTTGAACCGGATTGTCAGTGCCGCCGAAATGATATTTGCCAATTTCGTGGAGTTTTGTGATATCAGCGCGCAGAGGGCTCCTAGCCTAAAACCTCCTTTAAAGTATAGAAGCTCTAGAGCTTCCGTTCTTCCTCGGTTCGGACCGCTACATTCTATTTTACCGGATTGGAAGGTCGCCGAAACTTTTAGTTTGCTCCAATGACTAAATATAGGCTTGGAGTGTTACTGCTCAACCGCATAGCTTACCGAAACAAGGGCATCCAAAAATGCCGAACCTCGGACAGGCTGGTTGATATTGCCTGGCTGATATTACTACTACAAATACCGAAAGCGTTAAGACTGGGAGAAGTGGCTGAAAAAATCCCAGCAACGGTTCTACCTTGTATGATCGGGGGGTCGGCGTCCCCCGTGACCGATGCCACCAACCTCGCCATATTCCACCTCGTTTTCGATCAGACTATTTGATTATTACTACTTATTAGATTATTTGTTTGCAGGTGGGGGTACCTACAACCAAAGAAGTTGTGTGTTGAACGGCAGACTCAAAGTAATGAATAGATGACCGTTTTAGGAACTAGGCGATTGTAGGCAGTTCCAGGTCGACATGCCTTTTCCCCTACTTATGAATCTGTTCCGTACTACCTGTCTCTATACTAAATGTCTATTTCCGTACTATGGTTGTCTATAAGAGAATACCTTGAGTGTTAAGGGGAGACCTTATCGGATTTTTTTATTATTAATCTATTTATATTACTTTTGTTATGTATACAATACTCCTTGTATTGATATAAAAATTATGTATTATGGCTGTTTGTGTATCTAATTGACATTGCCAACGGTGTCTATGGGAGGTCATTATAATAACCGAAGTAATTATAATTATAAGCACGTTCAGCACCAAGCTTGCAATTCGTAACGGCTGTTCAATTCGTAAATGTTTTTAAATATTTTTAAATACATTTAGTTAAAAATTACTGTAACCAAAATCTCTATTACATATTCCGATTATACTGACCAAGAAATATATTGTCTATATTTTTAAAAGAACCCGCGGAATCTTCAAATTCCACTTTAGTTGCAGAGTAAAAGTCAAAAAATGTCTTTTATATAATCTGTATAGTAAAGACTGTTTCGTTAAGCAATATTTTTTATTGTATTTGCAAAATTTATTTATTTTAGTTATAAATTAAATTCGTAAAACTTACAACGAAATTAAATATTGTAATAAGGCAACCTAAATATATGAACGCTATTTACGTCTTAAATATACAATTCTTTTATCTATATATACTTTGAAAATTCAATCGACGCTTACTTGCCAATCATCATAAACAATAAAATCAGTGATTGCCTTAGACTTTAAAGGTATTATTATGTTTGTATTATTGAGTAAATAAAAAATAAACCATGAAATCTATAAGAATGTGGTCTGTGTCAGTATATTCAATTTGCATAGTCCTTCGCGAACAGTCGACCGCGGAGAAGCATTTCAGTTTTATGGCCATTGTTTTCGAGCATGCGAACTACTTTACGATGCGTGTCTGCTAACGCAAGATTGTTTTTATTTATATGCACCGACGCTACATTGGCTAAAGCGTTTGATTAGAACGATACCTTTGTAACAGAGACAGAGAGCAAGCAACACATAGTGCTCAAAACATTTTACAGTAAAGGTTGTTTCTATCTGTGATGGGGACAGCTAATATTAATAATATTTACTCAGATTTGTATGCAATAAATTGTGAGACATTCACAACTCGTTGAACGGTGTTCGGGCGACACTAACGCCCTCTTTCATAAGCGATGTTCCCACTAATACTTTTTTCAGGATTACCATACATTATTAATGACTTGCGGAACCCTCACTTAATTTTAATGATTGCAAAAAAAATATTCCACACACGGATGATGTCTTTAAATCATAATACACGGCAGAACTTTGGCTATAATTATGGCAACAATTATCAAGCTGTCATTGAGTGCTGAAAGACATCATGTTTGTAATCGACAAAGCCCAGCAGATTTGCAAGTTGAAGTGACAGTGAGCATGCCATGTAGCGCGCACAACCCACAGCGGGGGCATGAAGGTTTTGGAGTGGAGGCTACTAAGCTGCAAACGTCCAAAATCCAAAAGGTTAACAGATGAACTTATTAAGGTTGTCGGAAGTCGCTGGATTCGGGCAACTTCCGACCAGTGCTCTTGGAAAGCTACTTGGGAAGCCTAAGCCAAGCAGAGGTCCTACAGCTAAAATGATGATGATAAAATGTTCATACTGATTACCTTTGAATTAAACATAGAAATCAAGATATAGTTTCATTTATGTGCTAGGCAGTTTTATTTTCTGTTTTATTAGGAATTAAACGACGCAGTTAATAGAGAAAGTTTACAGTGACAATTCTCCAATTGATAAAACATGTAGGCAATGGTTTGTTTTAAGAATAATGTTTTCAACTTTGGAAACAACCTCAGTTTGGGTTAGCCAATTAAATAACTAAAAACTTTAAAAAATTCGGAACCATTAGGAATTACGAGACTTCTGTATTATATTCCGCATTCATTAATCAATAAATTGCCTAGACAATTGGTTGCCTTGTGAATTGAAACCGAGAAACGATGAAAGGCGATTTTCCACTTGTAAACAACTAATTCAGGGCCGTTAAAGTGTAGTTTTTTTACTTCAAAGTATAATTGATAACAATAAATACTTTTTTACCAGCAAGAAAGTAAGCGAATAAGACATCCCCACCTGAGCCACTCGTAATAATGCGGTACCATAACCATATAGTTTTGTCATTACAATATTATGAAACTCTACGTGGATATTTTTTATATAAATTATAAGGATATTTAGAACGTCTAGCAGTCTTTTTTTATTTATAGTCGCCATACACCTCTGCCCTAAAATGGCAGAGACCTTGTACTACTACTTTCTTTTAGTTTTTTTTCTTAATTTCCTAGTTCTTTCTTCGCTTAATTTTAATGTCATTATGCATGCGTGCAAACTATTTGTCTAATAGATGACATTTAGCGTGATGATATAGCTTGTTCGTGTTTTATGTTACTTATCTACACCAATAACTCGCTTTGCGTCGTTCCGTTTTGCGTTATTTTCGAAGTTGCGTCGCTGCCTAATTAGTACTAATTTTCACTGTGCGTCGTCAGATTTTCGATGTTGCGTTGTTTTGGGCGATGGAAACACTTTAGTTTCTAATTGCGTCATGCCATCAAAACTCGGGGATTCCCTTTCAAAATAAAAATCAACGCAATTTGAATACAGTTTTAATTTCACTTTGTTTTGCTAATTTTAAGAGTTCAGTTTTAATTACGTAGTGAGTTGTGCTTTTTTTAAAAGAGAATAATAAATTTATAATAATTTTATGTATTGTTTCTGGTTATAAAAAGGTAAAAATTATTTCAATTTATTTATTGGCAGAGTTATATTATTTTTGTTTTTTAAATGTTTACCATGTTCAATTTTTTAAAAAAAAGTGGTATTTGCATGACCCGGGTACCTATCTTCCCTATCTATATAATTTTCCTTTATACAAAATTAACATTGGAAGGCCTATGGTTGAAATAACGATGTATCTCGTTATAGACGCCAGTGACCCTCATCGAGCAGCCAGAAAAGATTAAACCTTTCAGTCATCTTTACGTAGTAGTCATTAGTTTTGTTTTCAATATCCTATTTTGATAACTGCGCTCGAAAAATTATGGCAATCATATGGGCACGTGCGCTGAATATAGATTTGATATACGAGTACCATATGAGTCGCATAGGTAACAGAACCGTTGCACAAAGCTACGCTCGTCTCGATTATTTTATTTTTAAAACGTGACATACTAGCAGAACGATTCGTGCAATCTGCTCTGGAAATAAATTCGTACTATGAAATTCATGTTTTCTGCATATCTATACATTGTATTAATGTTATAATAATTCCACTATAAATACAAAATATTTATTCAAGTAGACATTTGCAAACATTTTTGAATCGTCAATTATTAATAGTCAGTCCGTTTATAAACTACCATCGACTCGGAATGCTGATCTGCTAAGATCTGGCCCGTTTAACAGTTTGGTTTGAAATACAAGTCTCTTCCCAGAGTGTACACGTTCTATAGTTTACGAGAGAGAGAGAGAGAGACATCATAGTTTCACGTTTTGATTTATGCATATTTTTATACATTAAGGGTCATTCACCACAAGTTCACATTAGTAGAAGAACGTCATAGGAGCCTAATTTGTAACTAGAATCCGATTGAGCTATCCTATAATGGTATCCTATGCTTCAACTTAATGCTACGAGGGTTCCAAACACACGTTTAAATGAGAAGTGTTCATAACAGATTCGTTCACTACTTTTATTACTTTACATAGGTGTGTATTATAAAACCGTACACAATTGCCTACAAAATAGTTATTATATTAGTGCTACTACATATTTGTTTTTGTTCTTTTAATTAAAAATATATATAAAATTGAAAAAAAGTCTAATACGGGGTCGATCTTTAGACATGAAGAAATTTAAAACTTTGTGATAGTTACGATTTTAAAAATGTACAATTAAATTACCAGATCGAGTCATACATAGATATTACGTATAAAATATGAAAATATAACCGTTATATTAAACGTATAAAACGTGGGCGTTGAAATGTTTATGACGACATTTACCTTAAATGCTTACAGCTCCATGTGATCTGTAAAATTATCTCATTATATTAAAACGTACAACTAGCGGTCTAGTGTTATATTTTTGTCATTTATTATAACTTATTAGTTAATCTTTATGTTCATGAATAGCCCGCTGCAAGGTATAGGCTTGCTCAAAAGATCGCTACGATGACTAAGCCTGGTACATGATAATTAAGAGAAATTATCGGGAAAGTATTGTAAAACTACACATTTGCTTACAAGAGTTGGGAATGTGGGATTTTTACTAGGGCCGGGGCTTACTAGGTCTTGAGGAAGTAGGTCACAACACGAAGTCCGAGGTAGAAGTGTATATATTCACTTACTCATTCTCTGTTGATGTAAGTGCAGTTAGCCCGAGGACTTTTACAGCTCCATCTGAGCCGAGTTCAAGGAGCAGAAGGGTCTTGTGAACTTAAAAACTAAAAAAAAGGAAGCATACCAATTACATGAAGACGTTCGCACGTAGCAAAACGCTCTACCCGTGTAGAGTTGTGTTATGAATGTTTTGATTATCTGTGCATGCGGCTTGGGACAGCAGCGCGGACCACAGGCGAGCCGAGAAGGGATTCCGATCCAACCACGGTTCGTCCACGCTGTTCGTGGTTAGGAAGCGGGCGGCCGCTCTCTAAAAACGGGTGTTATGGCGTGGTGAGTAATGTTTGGTTTTGTTGTATATGACCCGGTGATATGTGTGAAGTGTCGCAGGTTCAGTGAGCTTATATTCATTCGAGTTTCGCCCGTATTTTTACCGTCGTAAATGAACAATTTTTTTTTATTAAGTTTCCCTTTTCGATGCGTTGCTGACGATGACGTAATGTTGTTCCTACAAGAGTGTGGAGTCTAAAAATTTATATCGACTATGTATTATTTTTCCTTAACGAATCGTTTATCCAAAAAGTTCTAAATTGCTTAATTCACGCATCATACACTAAATAGATAAAATTGTCTCAATCCCCCACAAAAGTTAATAGTGTTCATTAAAATTACCGTCCGTAGCTAAGACCGTGTTATATATGTGTAGCAATTTCTTCATAAACTGTGTGATTATGAACAGGTAAGAATATCATTTTAGGATGGCCCTATAAGTCTGCTGTATAGCCGCCGAAAGAATCTTTTTTTACTTTAAATGTTAATTTGCCGTCACATATTATTATTTTTCGGGTCGCCAAAGACTGATGCACAGAGGCGTATTGAATTCAGCATTAAAACTCAATCTGTGACGTTATTAACAAAATTGACCAGGCATTTTGCCAGAATGTAATTGAAAATTTTGATAAAAGAATCGACATCTGTTCGCAAAGCCGTTGAGGACATCTGTTCGATATCATTTCTGTAGTTGCCAAACTGTACTTTTCAAACGATTTAGGTACGGGGTGATAGTTGTATTAGCTTTAAATGGGTGAATATATATCTTATTTTAAATCAATTATTTTATGGTGCGCCCTATGGTATCAAAGGTTTATTAAATAACGTTATAATATGTATAATATAATGTAGGTATAAAATATTAAAATATATCCGTTATATTTCCATATTGAATATATCGAACGTGGGTGTTGAAATGACTACGGATACTAAATAATGTTAAATGTTTACAACTCCATGTAGTATGTAAAATTATGTATTTGCTATACTAAAACGTATTATTAGCAGTCTAATTTTATATTTTTTAGTAATTTACTAAAACTAAGTTAATATTCATGTCCATGTGTAACTCTAAATGAAGAGTGTTACAATTGTTCAGATGTCTTTTCAGCCGTAAAACATGCGTTCACTGCTGAATATAAGCATTCCTTCAGATTTCCAATAGGACAGGTTGGAAGCGGCCTGCATCCAGCCTTCCGATGAACTTAAAAGTAATGTTATAATTCAGAATAATTATTCTTTTCAACAGAAGAACGCCCACTGCAAGGCACAGCTCTGCCTGAAAATTGCTGCCGCGACCGGTCCTGCGCTGTCTACATCCAGTAACTTCTAAGATCTTAACCATGTCGTTGGTCCACTTAGTAGTGGGTCTACCCACACTGCGTCTACCAGCTCGTGGTCGCCACTCGAGAACCAGAATCACTGCTAGTTATTATTTATAGTGCGATGTCCGATAGTAGCCGTGACATAGCTATACGTTATAAGAATAAAAAAAATACTATCGCGACAAACTTAGGCGTAAAGTCATTTAAGATCTGGTATCATTTGAACACAACAACATTTTCGCATTACAACTAAATATATCAGCGTTCCTAAAATATGAACCTGGGTTGGACAACGTACCTCTAGGTAGGTGATCGTTTGTCAAGGGGTGAAAGGTCTCAATAAAAAAAGTCTGACCAGTCAAGGTCAATAGCTTTCAGATTACGAGCTTGCCTAAGACCTAACATGTCCTTGGTTCAACCGCTCACTGCAATATGATAACGCCTAATGTTATCGACCCTCCTTTCTTACACGCTTTTACGCAAACAAAGAATAACATATTTTTACGTGCGGTTCTAATGTCTATAAACATGTATAAACCCACGTACACGTCTGTATTTAAAATTATAAATTCTATTACGTTAGAATGTGATATATTGTTAATTTTTATTTAGTGATAAATACTTCATATACAATTTTTTTTATATTTCATTCTAGCTGACTCGACACAGACGTTGTCTTATCTTAGTTATAAATAATAGATTCGAATGTTAAAGACAACTGTTTTACCTGCGTAATTATAAACAACTTCTGTAATTATTACTGAACCCTCTTCAAATTAGTAGGAAACTTGTAGGACAAAAATTAATTAAATAGTTAAAGTTGTTCTTAATCTGTGTGACCAAGGGGAAATAGGGATTCATTGATATATTAGGGGGATCGGAAAGTAATGTCGTTTCTGCGCATGTCGATATATGATTGTCATTTGGTAGCTCATAGGAGCTCTTAGTTGTATACTAGATGGCAAAAGGTTGTTCATAACGAAGGTGAAAATATTGTTGATAAAAAACAAAAACTTGTTAAAAATGTTGTCGTGTGAATTTAACTTAATAAAGCGACATTACTTTCCGGTCCCTTTAATATATTGATTGATTATAGGTGTAAAAGCTATACAGGGATAGATATATAAATCATAGGTCAACAAAGTTATCCAATCATATATAAGTCATATATAAGTATAAAATGATCAATCACAAATGAGTTATATTATTTTTTTCTATTGCAATGCGGCAGGCCAATAACTTCTGGCAATCCAGTCCGTAGGAACAGATAGTAAACAATGATCAATTTTAATTTATAGTGATCCGTATATAGCAAAAAAATTCTTAGTATATCGTAATTAATTATTATTTCTAAAACAACTGATTTTCGGATACAATACATTAATTGACCGAAAATAAGCTATACATACAGCCGTTTAAAGATTTTACACCTCCAACCAATCATCCTGTATATTCGTATATACAACTAAGAATTAAAATATTAGATTAAAACTAAAGCTTTTTATTCAAAGCCGTTTGAAAATACAAAATCGTAAATTTGCGGTCGATCATAAAAATGTCAACTGCTATAATTGTTCAGTGACAAATATGACAAATATATGTTTTGTTTAAAATTGTACACTATATTTAGTAATGTATTATTAATAACAATTAGGTGAAATGTTCCAAAAGGCAAAGAATAGAACCTTGGACTTTGAACAATTAGAAGCTAATCTAAATATGTCACTAAACATCCGTCATTATTTTCCTCTAATCCACACGTCGGGTCGTGTTGCATGACCGTGTTTATGACCACATACTACTTCACCTTGCCAGCTATTTATATAGACACACGTGGTTTGAATTATTTAAATGAGCGGACAAATACCAAAGTGGCGATCTACGGAGTTAATGACAAACAATATCAAGTAATGCTAATTGGCGTTAAGTACTTCATTAATTTATAAAGGTACAACGCAATTTTTAATTTGTTCGCTACGTGAAGTTAATGAAACTTAAATCCCCTTTGCGGGTTATATTTCGTAAAATCTATTACTTAGCTGATATCTAGTCGACTAAAAGTATATGCCTACTAAATTTCAAGTCACTGAGATTTATGGTTCCAGAGATATCGTGATGAGTCGGTACTTGATGGAAAACATTATACATATAGACAGAGGATAGAAAAAAAAAAAAAAACAAAATAATGTGCTATGAAATACAGAAGTTTGTAATAAATTAAGTAAAGTGTAATGAAATAAAGAATACAACAGAATATTAAATAAAGACAGAAAAATCGAGTTGAACAACTAACAAAAAAATTTCCATTAAAAAATTAAACATTTTATAATAGGTAATATAATTATACATAAATACAAAACATGAACTTCTTTGTATTAGCACAACATTTTGTTTTAGATGCTGAGTACATAACAAACTATTAAACTCTTTTACAACTTTGTCTATTTCATAATAAAAGGAAAAAAAAAAAGAAAATGGATTTATTTTTTCTTCTTAATATCAGGATTATTATCATTTTAGTCATTGGGTGTCCACAGCTGGAAATAAGTCTGTTATATTTTAAAGAGGTTGTCTGTTCATTTTGTGGATGGATGTACTATGCTTGGTCTTGGCTCCAGAACCTTAAGGCCCTAGCGGCCACCTGTTCTGCATGCTGTGTCCGGCACACTACAACTTCAACTTGCCAATCCGCTTATTAATATGCGAACAGTAAAACGCAACATAGCCCTCTCACATGACAATGAATGTAGAAAGCAAAACCATTATAAATGTTTCATTGAACTTTCATTTTATTTTTTGTTTAGTGAATACGTGACTGCATTCCTATTAATGAATCGGACTTTGTCAACAATAGTATTATTGTCACAGCTGTATACTTTTTCCTAAATAAATATGTTCTAGAAATACATCACCATACTTTAAAAGTATGTTCATAATTTTCCAACATTTAAAGCAAAAATTATTTTCAAAAAATTTATGTAAAACAACTAAGAACACAAATCAAAAGTAGCATATTCCCACACATACTCTCATCATCTTATTTTTAGATATTAAATTCTAGAGACAGCTTCAATAAGTTTCCAATAGGTAAATAAACTAATTGAATTGTTTTTGCAGGCAAAAAAAATCCAACTATCTTTATTCAAGTAGGCATTTACATGCACTTTTGAATCATAAATTATTTTAAAATGTTAAGTAAGCTACCATTGGATTGCTGAAGAAAGTCAACAGTTGCTCTTTTTTGATGAATTTTTTTTGTGCATTATTATAGCAACTATGTAAATGACTTAACAAACTAAATTTTTAATTGTTGTAATATTTCCAATCATCCTGTGATAGCTCTTTTATATGTAACATTATTTTTTTTTGTCTGAAGTGCAACGGGTCAATAACTTCTGCCAGTATAGTCTAGTGGTAAACATAGTGAAGAATAATTTATTATTAGTACAAAAATAATTCATTTTTGCAGTAATCTGAATTGTAAAAAGTTTTTTTTGGTAGGGTGTACATACATGATTAATGGATAGTGTGTACCATTAAGTGACGTCAAATGAGAGCTATACATTCACTTCTTTAATATAAAATATGCTGAATGATTACATTCATAAAGAGAACACAAAACAGTGGAAGCTTATTGTATTGAAAAAATTTAAACAGACATCCATCTAACTTCTTATGTATTGAAAAAGGTGTCTCACAACAACACAAAATACTGGAGAGAGGAAAACTGTGAAGAATTTGAAATTAGACTTTTGTTTAAAAATTTGGCTTAAATCTATTTTTGTTCCATTAACATTATTCACTTTACATAGGTTTGAGGTAGCAAAGCTATTAAGCAGGAGAACCAAACATAAGTGGAACATACACATGTTCCTCACTACTTGAAGGAAAGAAAATTGTTTAAATAAGAACCAATAATTGTGTAATGTTCACAAAGTATAAGCAGGCCCCCTTAATTGGTGGATAAAAGACATATTCAAGGTTGGAGGAAGTAACTGTTTGCAGTCCATTCATTATGATGGTCTTTGATGGAAGCCGATGTCTTGCAATGATCATACATCAGCTGAAAGTTGAAAATGTTATCACAATAAACAAAGATGTTTGTGAATGAAGCAAAATATTTAGAATATTTATTTCTATTTATTTAAGAAAAGGACCAATATTTAGCCACTGCTGCAGATGCAGTGGTAGTTATGCACATGCCTATTCTTACTGAGGATGGACTTCCACAAAATAACATCTGATTCCATTAAATATTTATATTTATTGTTTATAAAAAGTGAATATTTCATTATAGGAGTGGTAATTTAAAGATTGACAAGATTATCTAAAAATTGTGTAATACAATTGTTGTCTTCTTATAATTTAGTGCATTTATTTCTGTTATTAATTTTGATACTACATTATTGTATATATTGGCAAAATTTAAAGTCTTTGTCTAACAATATATATATGACTAATTCTTAGAAAAAGGTGTCATATTATTATCTATATTATCTTAGTCTTATAATATTGCACATGTTATTATGACAAAAATACTGATAATTTTTATCACCACTTCAACTATGAACATTAGCTAATGGAAAGAAATGTCCTGAATTGATAAGAAATTAAAAAAAGTAAAATTTGAAAATAAATTATTAGAACTTGACTACCTGTACCTGAAATAGTTATTCCGAGAGATCTATGGAAATAATTAGAGAATTTCATATACTTATCATTTTGGAAACTATAACCATACATTGTTTTAAATAAACATTAGTTGTTAATATTCATAACATCAATATTATGAGATGTTACGCGTATGTCGTAATATATAATGCTATTTTATATTTACATTGTTTACACAAAGTTGTGGTATGTGTTAACAATGTGGTAAAGAAAACAAAAGAAAACACAAATGTACAAATACTCTCAGAGTTCATAGGTGTAATATAAATGATAAATCCGGCATCTATGTGACATTGGCGTAAAATAATTTAGGAAAGAAGTAAACACTTTTTTTTCTAATATTTACAAACAATGTATTTTCCTGTATAAATAAAATACGTATATTAATATAAAATGTTGAAACCATTTACGTATTGTGAAATTAACATATTTATATAGTGTAAGATAGAACAGTACAATGAAGGTTTGTTACGAAATATTCTTAATTTATAATAAGGATAAATAGCTTTTATTTTAGTTTTAGTCAAGGTAAATACGAACAACGTATTGTCACATTACATCGCAGCATTGTTAACTACGAGCTGAAGTGAAGGTCAGAAATAAACCTAAAATATGTACGACAATAAACGAAATTTATCGTCACTGCAACAAAATTATACAACAGGTGTTTTAATAACAAAACGCAAGTTTGAAATACTAACCTTTTCAGTGTTCAATTATCCCAAAATGGTAGAAGAACACTTTCACATAACCAAAAATTTTTTTTAAATAAAATAAAAATAAAAAACACTCAATATTTACATCAACGTATTATTTACAAATACACACTTTCTACAGCGCGGAACACTAGTGAACGACTATAAAGTAGACTGCAAATAAAAGATAAATGTTGCCTTATATTTGACTATAATAAATACTTATTACATACGAGCAATTACTTATTTATTTTCTTATTTATTTTTGATGTATTATCGATTTTATAGAAAATAAATAAAATTTACATTCATTAATTTGATAACATAAATACATTATGATAACTAAAGATTACTTTTCAAAAATTATCTAGTCTTTTAATTGATTTAAAAAAAGTTTTTATTTCTTTAAAAATATGTCAAGCACAAATCTGTAGAGAGATAATAAAATTTATATTCTTTGTTCAATAATAACAATTGTAACAGAAGATATTGATTATTTATTTATACCTTCAGTAAAATATTAAGGGTAAATTATTACTAAATAAATGGATTTCTACATAAGTAAAAAATATTAGGTACAAAATGTCATTAATTCAATTTTATTACATAATTTTTATTAATTTCATAGTATTTATTATTATTTCATACGGTGGTAAGGTGTGGGTGAGATATGGCAATACAACGGTTTCAGATTTCCGCCGGTCAGCTAGCTGTACAGTCTATGTTCACAGTAGTAGTTGAAACCTATGTTCAATTGAGTCATCTCGAACGCACGTCCGTGGGCGGTAACAAAACATCGCGCTCAATTGCATCGGCGCGCTTATTTACAAATAGTAGAATCATAAATTATGACTTAAATAATTATTTGTGAAAACCGAAAGTGAAATTTATGAAAAACATTAAACCAATCATTTATTGACTCGAGTAAAAATATATTTTTGTGAAGATGACAGCCTCTACTATGATTGAACTGGAGTCCTGGATTATCTACCAATGTGTTCTGAATGAATGCCATGTGTCCAATAGCTGTATGTATTTATTCTCATTTATTATTATAGTATAATATTATTTACCTCATTTACGAACGCAGCTGTAGCAGCGTTTTTTCTCAGTGTAATTCATTGTTTATCAGATTAAAATAAAACATTAACCTGTTATTAGTACTGTATGTATTCATGAAGTTTAATGAATCTTTCAATTATTAAAAACGTTTAGTGGTTTTGTCACCGTGTGAGGTAGGTGGTGGTGGTAACAAGTTTCATTGACACAAGCAACTGCTCCAACGGTATGTTTTTAATTAATATTAATTGGTGACCATGTTTGTTAATATCACGCGCGGTTCTCTCCACTTGTTAGTAAAAAAAAATTCTCTTCTCAGTTTCTTAATGCTTCATTAATATGTAGTATTTTAAACTAATCTTCGAAAATGAATGTTTTAATCGGAACAATAATATTCGCACTGATAATAAAAAAAAGATTGATTTTGTTTACGTATTGTATGTTTATAAATAGGTTTGTTTATATTAACCATATACATAAATATTTAGGTCTAAATTCGTAGATTGATAAAAATTTGCGACGCACTAAATTATTGTATACTACAATAATATAATTGTACTTTTTTAAAAAATAAGATCGCCATTTTCGATCATTCGTAATTATAATGTTACCATTTTTTGTAATTTTCTATAAACTATTAAATACCATATGTATGATAAAGCGCATAATTATGAAACATGTTTTAAATTTTCTTTCCTTCAAAATTAAAATTAGTACATATGTTCATCAAGGAAAACTGCGCGGAAATATTAATTACTTCGCCATTATGGAATACATGCAAATTTGAAATTTGTTATTAATAAATTTACTCTTTTTACCTTTATTGTAAATAAACAGGACATTACATAAAAAGTAATCACAGACAAATAAGAGCGCACAGGAGGCGGTCTTTTCGCAAAAGGACGAAATTTAATTTAATATTTTGTTTGGATGATAAAATTATAAATTTTAATATGGTGCGTTTCTACGTTTATTTAAATTACAATAATTGAATATATATTATTCATGTCACAACTATTACCAGTTTTAGGATTCTTGTTTTTGAGTCGTATATATCTAATCTGACTGGACTCGGGTGATTATATTTTATAATGTGACATGAGACAGATTTTTAATTAACGGTTAATAACATTCGTAACAATGGAATTATTCCGTGATCTCTCTGGAAGAACTACGTGCGAAGTCTCTCTAAGCAGCATATGAACGATATATAAAGTTTACAGACGAAGGTTCTGAATAAAGCACGGAGAGTTTCAAATGCATTCTGATTTATAAATATCATACAAATAAGAGAAATTATATGGTAGTAGGTTTAACATAGTTAGGAGGTAACCAGAGTCTCGATAAGCTGTATGTCGTAGGAAAAATAGAGAAAAAGAGACCAAGAGGGAAATAAATAAGCCTACCTGTGAGACGAGCTGATGTTCTAAAGGAGTCCTAATAAAATAGAGGTTTTGATGCGTCTCCAGTATTCTATCACCTCGAATTCACGGATAGAGAAAATGTCAATAAGACGAAAGTGAAATGACAAACAGATGCTTTGAGAATTGGTAGATCGGTAGTTCGTCATTTTCAAAAATAATATTGCAGTCTTCTCGGACCGGTCGGAAATGACTGCATCTTCTGACAATTCTGTCGTTTTTTTACCTTCTTTAGTTCCTTCGATGTGCTAGCTGGTCCGTGGTCTCCACTCCAGAACCTTGAGGCACTAGTGGCATCTAGTAGCTAGTCTCGTAGTTATAGCACCATATAAATTGATATATTTCAATAATTTCCATTGATTGAACAAAAACAATTGTTGTATGTGCTGAAATGAAAAGAATTCTAAAAGTAATTTTTATAAATATATTTAACAATTTGATTCCTTTTTAAATTATTCTATTTAATAGAAGCAAAGTTTCGCAATGTTTCTGGAATATTCCACTCAGACGGCAGCCTTTTCGTAATTTCATTTTATGTTAATTCGTCTGCATTTTGAGATTACTTTTTTAAACAGAGTATTGCGTTGAAATGAGTATTCGTATTTCGTCTAAATTAACTAAATTGTTTCTTTTGTTTCTCAAAAATTAAATTATAATTTAACCCAGATTTCTACTCCAAATGTATGTTAAATAATATCATTTGTTATATAATACATCGAACTTTATAAATTGCTTATAAGCATGCGTCCTCGTTTTAAAAATCAGTATAGGTGAAAGTATCAAAATCACTACAGTTTTTTTTTTCGCATGGCAGTTTTGTATTCAACAAAAACTAATAACGACAAAAGCTATTATTATTATTTAAAGTTATTTCACATTTTACTTCAACATTGCAAGTTTAAGTTTAACAAGTTTAAATAAAGCTTTAAAAGTTTTTGGTATGTTTTTATTTGCCTAGTGTTGTCATATTTTCTGGTTCATACACACACATTTAAGATTAATACGTAAAATATAACTATACAAACTTGATTTTAGCAATCTTTTATATTTCAAATAAATAAAATTAAAGTGTCTGTTTGTAATTTAAAACTAACGGCTTTTTACCACACGCATGTGAAAATAATATACGGCACATACATTAAAATTTTTGTTCCGTCTAATCTTTGAAACGGCTGAACCGATTTTGTAGAGACTTATACTGGCAGGTGGCTGATGTGTTATAATAAAGAGTAACTTGGGCCATATTTATTTCAGAAAAATTCTAAAACAGAAAAAAACTAAATGAACTGAGTAATTTCTTTGCTAAATTACACGCGGACGAAGACGCGGGCACTGCTAGTAATAAATGAATATTTAATCCTTTTAATACACTATACGTTTTACATAAAGGTATGTTAAAGATTTGTCATCGCCTTGGAATTCTTATTAAAAAAGACATATACTCTTTAGTTTGAATTATTAAGGGATTGCTTTTATAGATTTACATGCGTATTATTAAAATATTAAATTAATAATCATTAAAATATTAACAAATGATACAAAATTTAAACATCGTTTGGATCTAAGGAAGAGGCCGATGTCCTGTTGTGAAATTCTATGGCTGAAATAAAGATTTAATTTAACCTAGTTATATCTGTATGAAATCAATTTACAAGACATTACACAGCAATGAAGCGAGATACATTGAGTATAGAATTACCGCAGTTCTTCAATGACCATGTTGTTGAATAGTACGGATGTTTGCCCGGCAGATATGCTTCTATACACTCGAAGCAAAAAGGTGATGTTTTACAAACGATATGCCGGTGACTCACCCGTTAACAGTCGGCCTGTTTACGGATGAATAATCCAGTCAGCGAACACGTAACATAATACTGACTGCAATCATAGGCAAAGTAAAGTACCGGAAGACGTGTTTAAGTCAAACATTGTGATTATAGTTCATCTATAGCAGTGATCTGCAACCTTTTCTCATCCTCAGTCCACTAAAACATTTCATAAAATTTCGCGGCACACCGAAAGCTAAATTCGAGAAACGACTGAACGTGACGTGCCAATGTGTTTAAAATACAAAATATGTATAATGAAAATTTGTATAATTTTAATTTATTAATTTTTACCGCGGTATACTTGTATCCGATCTACGGCAAATCAGTTGCAGAGCACTGCTCTAAATTACGAGAAAAATACACGTCAATTTTATTTGATTTTATCTTGCATGAGTCCTTCAGTTCTTCCGGCGGATTTAAAACTTTTTTTCGTACAATTCAGTTTCATAATTTTCTGATTAAATCCTCGTATTTACCAGCTGTAGTAATGATAGCATGACAACAGACATCAATTAAGGCAAAGTTCGGCTGTCTATACCAGCCTTGAGCCGAAGAAAACTAAGAACGAGATTTAGGGTAAGCACACAGCTTCCATGATCTCCTCCACCCTTATCACAAGGTCATGGCGATGGTTTCGAAGTGAACCGCACGTGTATCCTTGCCGCAACGTGCATGCTTGCAACCGCCGTAGAAACTATGATACTATGCGAAGGCGTTCACATAGTGTTTATAAAAGGCGATCTCAGGGTTTAAGAACTTCTCGACAAGACCAAAAAGGCACGCCCTGTGCTTCTTTACTTATAATCCACCGAAAATATAAATGTCAAAACAACAAACTGTGGTTTTTCGTCACAAAATAAAACCTGCAGGTAGTTGTTTATCATGAAGTTATCTAGATTTTAGCTCCTTTAATCAGTGCTCTGGTATTCATCTATTTTATTCAGCTTTGAGATAAGTCTACCATCTGGTTTTCAATCACCAAGGACTGCACTTTCCATTATTAATTGGAAAAACTAATGTGTTATATAATTTTAAACATTAAAAGATTAGAACATCTAATGTAAAATCTTTAAAAAAACTTAATTCTAAAGATTTAGAGCTGTATAAATAAATATTAATACGTCTAATAACGATATTATCACTAAAGACATTGAATAAAACCAGTAAGTAATACGATAATGACTCTCGAACATACCTAGTAGAGTTAAAAACATAAATAAGTTTCAGCGCGGGCTTTTTAATATAGCGTTATGATGTACAGCGTGGCATAATCAAGGCAACGGAGATCGATTGTCGGCTCACGATTCACCTGAAGGACGCGACCTTGCAAGTCAGCGTCTTTTGTCCAATTCGTTTAATTTAAATGTTTGCGAGAACGATCGAGAGACAGTGATGCGAAATCTCATCTATTATTGTTAAAACTGGTTTTCATTCGAGATCTTCGTATAATGTCTGGGACAATATGTAATTACAAGCTTGAAATTTACATGTTTTATATACAAACTAGCTGATCCCGCAAACGTTGTTTTGCAAAAAAATTAAAGTTTTTAATTAACAAATGTAAGATAAGGGTTGATCGTAGAGGGGTGAAAATTTAGGTTTTTATGTATTTTTGTATGCTGTATCATAATAAAATAAAAACCAAAAAATTGTCAAAAAAATTAAAAATAAAATTTAGGGGTGGACCACCCTTATCACTTAGGGGTATGGAAAATAGATAGTAGCCGATTCTCAGACATACTGAATACGCATGTAAAATTTGGTAAAAATCGGTCAAGCCGTTTCGGAGGAATTCAAATTCGAACACCGTGACATGAGAATTTTATATATTAGATTTATGTTGTACGAGGTACAAATACACGAGTGTTTGAACAAAACAGTGATCGAAGCGCTGTGTTAAAGAGAAATCACGTCCTTTGATTAAACAGTGAGGTATTGGTATCCTGCTCTGTTAACCTTTGCTTTTACTTGACGTATCTGATCATAGTCTCTTTATTGAGAGTACATAACGTTCTCATTTTGCAACATAAGTCTCATGATGCACTTGGTGGCCAACTGTCCCGCATTCGGAGGATTGAAGACAGAAAAAAAGATTAGCGAGGACATCATCGCCTCACTGATAAAAAGTGACGAAGAATGCGTTCCTCAAATGCTGCAGAGCGATAATTGTGGACGTATTTAAAAGGAATAAAGGTGAAAATAGTATAGGTCGAGTATGCAATTAAATATCTAATAGATTCAGGCGTTACAATATAAGTCAATTCTAAGTAAGAAAGGGACTAATATATAGCTATTTCCGCTATGCAGCAGTAGTCGTGCAATGAAGTGCACTGCCCGCCAGCCCGCTGATAAATGCGCGTGCGGTAAACAATGCGAAACACAGGAGATGAGGCTGCCCCGTGGAGGGTGAAACACATGTAGAGTAAATTAACGGTGTTAGTTGTGTTTCGTTATATATAAGTTTTTCGCCCTTTCTTAGTTAAGAAGTTAAAGACATAGGAAAAAAAAAACAAATATTTTGTTTATTTGTACATAAACTTATGTAAATTGTATATTTACATAAATATTTAATTGTGAAAGTAAATAAGGGTTTTAATGAAACCCTATCCTACAAATATGACAGAGGAGAGCAAAAGACCCCCTAATAGCGGGGGCCATTCAAGAAAAAAAAAATAGTCTCAACAAAGACATCTTGATCAACCAGCGTGTATTTGTTATTCAAGAATATGTCAATATTCATCGTCTTAATTTCAGTTAAAAGACGTTAATTGCAGCATTTAGGTCTCTACCATAAATTTCTAATAGGACCAGTTGGAAGCTATCTGCATACAGTGTTTTCATACGACCTTGACTAAGCCATATGGTGATTTTTCCGGTGGACGTCGTACTCTTGTGGTCTACCCACTCCTACTTCAACTTGTCAATCCGCTGGGCAATGATCTCTTATTTCTATTTCTGTCTTTTAGGAATGTATTAATATGTCGATATTGGTACGATATAATCCTTAATCGTTGAAGTGTTCGCTTGATAAAGATCGAAAGTGCTAAATAATTATATTAAGGGGACCGGAATGTAATGTCGTTTCTGTCGACATACTTTTACAGAAAAACCGATTTATTTTACCGCTCCTGCATTTGAAATGTGTATACAAATGTCAAAAGGTTGTGAATAACGGAGGTGAACTTATTGTTGATTAGAAATTAAAACTTATTAAATATGTATTCGTGTGAATTTAACTTAAAAAGGCGACATTACTTTCCGGTCACTCTAATATGTATAGATTATAGTCTTAATTAAATTATAACTTCTAAGTCACCAGAGTTCTCGCATCACTAAACAGCTATTACCATAACAATAATTTGCTTTGTTCAAAAATTAGCAACGCTAATTATCTTTGATTAGGAAATATTATCCTGGATATGCTATCATTAACTCATAGAACATTTAGATGCATAGACATATCACATAATGTGAGACTAATAGTAAAATATTAGCAAATAGCATTTACTCTGTACTCTACACTCAGTAATAAAACATGACTATAGTAAAAATACAAGGTGATTGGTTATAGGAGTAAAAGTTTTTACCGTCAATTTGTTTATGGCACATCCTATACAAAAAACAATAGATTCAGAAATTTTAAAGAAATCTAATATAGAAAGCAAATATAACAGAATATAGCAAAATAACATATACGTCAAATATATAGCAAAATAACATATACAATGTGATTGGAAATAGGTAAATAAGCTTCGAAAATTTTTTCAAATGACCTGTACATTCCTCCCTAAAACTTTGGCACCTATTACCAATTTACCTTGTGTATATACATCCAAAGTAATTTGTATAGATCAGGGATGAACAACACGTGGCCCGTCAAACATGATTATGCGGCCCGCCAAGCATTACTAAAATTGATTTTTTTTAACGATTTTTCACATCAATATATTGTTAGAAAATTAATAATAATAAATTGTGGTAAGTGCTAAACCGAAAAAATTAATTAACATTAACCACCGACCCAAACTGTGTGATGCACGATTAGAAAGCTGCGTACATATTATATGTACGCTTGTATCGACAAAACGTTGCCAAATTTCTCATTAAAATTTTCAGGTGTATTCGTTTTTCCGTAATTACCCTTTTTTATTTTGCAATAAAATCTACATACTTTATTATTCTAATGTTTATTAAGAACAAATTTTTGTAAATTATTGTTAACTGTTACAATATGCGCGGCTCGCCCAAAAAATAAAAATAAATTGAGCTGTTGATTAAAAAGGTTGCTCACCCCTGGTATAGATTAACTTTTAACACTACCTGTATATACCTGTTGGTATTTATAGCAGTTGCTTTTTGCTGATAAATTAGCTAAGCTTTAAAGCTTTTACATCTATTACTAAACACTCTGTTACACATATTACTTCGCTTTCGTCGAAACAAAGAAAAGTAGGATAATAGTTTAAATGTTGTTGCGCTCAGCTGTTGGGAAGAGATGTCCGCACACCTGCCTGCCGACAGCTGCGCCCTTAGGAAACCGTCTTATAAAAATATTCAAGTTTTTATAAAGCATGGGGGCCGAAGTTGTCGCTAAAGCAAGTTATAAAACTTATGTAACTTGAAGTTGGATGTAAAAGCGATGTTTATAACTTTTAAAATATATTCTTATTTTAAATCTGTTTATAAAAATCTACGTTCAAGACAGAGTACAAGAATTATTAAAATCATGTTGTCGTCGTTTCAGTTCATAGATGCCAATTGCAATATGTAATATGCATAGGCCTCGCCCAAAGATATCTATGGGGGATATACCATAATCGTAGTGAAGTACGGTACGCAGAGGAACTTGCTGCTCATCCTCTGGAATCGTGTTTGAAGGCAGTGGCAATCATATATATTGAATACACAAAGAGTGAATTATATGAGATTGTATCCTGGGTAATCGAACCTGTGATGGCAAGTGCCAGTCCACCACCGCTAGGCAACTGCTCTTTAACGACATAGAAATGTTTAAATTATCTTTCATATGAAACGAAAAATTATAATTAAAATTGAAAATTTTTATACTAAAATCAATTCATCTTTAAAAAATTTAAACATATATATATTTTAATATTAACCATGTATAGTACTACATATATTGTAATGTTCTTTAGGCTTCACTATTTTATAGGCAACTGTGTAATACTAATAATGTATGTATAAATTATCGCGTATTAAATTCAGTTCATTAAAACAATTCTTGTAAAAAATCTTATTATGGTGTAAAAAATTATTAAGCTTGTGATTGAATTGGTTTACTATTGTATTAAAGATATAAAAATAGCGATCGTAAAAAACTTAGATCAAGGCTCGTTTGGAACACTCGTACAATTTAAGTTAAATGATGCCATTACAAGAAGCTTAATCTGATTCTATTGCAGTTTTAATTTTTAATTGGGACATACACGACAGGTTCCTGTCAAAGAAATAAATATGAAAGTAATATTTAATGGAATCAGGCGTTACCTTGCAGAAGTCCATCCTAAGTAAGAAAAGGGCTAATATTTAGCCACTACCGCACATGCAGTCAAAAAGTACAAATCACTCAACACGTGTTTCACCCCTCCACGGGGCATCATCATGTTACACCGATTAGTGCCAAACAGCGGTGGCAGTTGTGTGATTCGCATTGTTTGCCACATACGCATTTATCAGCGGGCTGGCGGACGGTGCACTTTGTTGCACGACTACCACTGCATGTGCGGAAGTGGCTAAATATTGGTCCTTTTCTTAAATATGATATAATAATTAAGTATTTTTTTTATCATACTCTTTTGGAGCAGATTCCGCGGGGTAGAAGTGGCAGGACGTACAAGGGCGCCTAGCTTAACACCTTCTTTAGAGTAACGAAGCTTGATGTCTCGCCTAGGAGTCACGGCTCGGTCCGCTAAATACTACTATGTTAGCGTATTGAAAACCCGGCGAGCTCTTAGATCGTTTCAGTGGGCGCTCCATAGACTGACTAGTGTCAAGGGTCCCCGAAGGGACCTCGGCTTTCATTGTCACTCGTCAATAATACCCGCATCACTTTCTGACATGAGGGCGCCCGAGAAGGCCATACCTCTGTTTGGTTGATAGCTATTACTTGGCTAATATCACTACTACTACTTCGGAAAGTGGCGCTGGAAGAAGTAGCGGTAGGAACTCTAGCAACGCTTCTATCTAGTATTATAACCGTATTCTTAGTTTTCAAAAAATGACGTTAAAAGCTCTTTGTTGCTGGGCTTTTAAAATTGTCCCCTTCTTTGTTCGAGAAACACACCATATTATATATTATACAGGTGTAAAAAAACCACAGGTTAAATAGAAGTCAGCCCAAAGCATGTCAAAAAAAGGCGTCCGTATCGTACAAAAAAATATGTATGTAAACGCATTCTTAGCTCGATATTACTAATTCAATGACGTATGCTGCACATTTTCTATTAACCTTATTGGAGAATTTAGCCTTTGAATTTACTAAAGCAATGACAAGTATTAAAAATGATCGAAACGTACTAGCTATTTATTTGTTCCCGTACATTGATAAAGCAAACTAAACAAAGCAAACGAACGCCGCTACTAAACATTTCAATTGACCCATGTTTTCTAAAAGTCATTTCAATTGTAATCAATGATTGTTTCTGCATTCGAGTGAATCAATTGTGAATGTGTATAGTATAAAATAATGTCATATTAGTGATATGCGGACGGATGTATTCTAAATTTTGAATATAGAGGTCTCTGTCTTCCGAATAAACAGGGTAATCGATTATAGGTGCCAAAATTTTATAAAGGTGTATGTATATGCTCATTTGTCAGCAAAAAGCTTTATTCTTCTAGACATATTTCAAATCATTTATTTTTATTTGTACAAGATAAGGTAATCACTCTGAAATGTTACATGAATTAATTCTATTGGAATGCAATATGCTAGTTACTTCCGGCGCGTTGATGGTTATTAAAAAATAATTGATTTTGACATGTAATAATCTGAGTTTTGGAAACGCTTTTTCTTCTTATATTATAATTAAACGATTTACTATTTCTGAAAGTATTGAATTGACCAACATCGTATAATCTATATATATAATAACAATGAGATTGACCAAAATATATTGTTAATTCCACACCTCTGAATAATAATCATATAAACGCATCTTTACAATTATTGACGCTGTTTACAATCATTAGTATTTTTCACACTCTTACAAATGTGTCATTTAATAGCGCTGTTTAGTATATATATGTGTGTTTATATATATATATAGCGTTGAGACATTTTTTAATAGTAATTAAAAATCTTGTTTTGTTTAATGATCTTGTACTGAACCGTCTTAGATAAATCAAAACCTTCAAAGCGTCACTCTCAAGGCGAGAGGGCCACGTCTGGGAATGTGAGGCTGTTACATACTCCCAGAGTATGAATACTTAGGGTACTGCGACCTTGTCCTTCTTCTCATTCCGCGAATAACTGAACACAGCTAAATAATCGCATTCCAGAACATTCCTCGGAATCCTACGGACCTTGGCTGCGATATTACTATTTGTTCGCCAACCTTTTAATGAATTATGTAGGCCTTCATTGTGGATTATTCATTATTACTTATAAGAAATGAGCGATAATATTTCTAATAATAAATGATTTTATGTGTCATCAATTTTTTTTATTTTAATAACTGTAATTATACTGCTATATATCGGGTTTGGTAGTTTTGGCGCGTTTCAGAAGTGAGCCGATATTTGCTTTTGATGGGCCTTAATTTTTCAGCAGGTTACATACTCTCTGGTCTTGTTTCTACATCTATCATTGAATTACTCATCTTAGTTATATGGACTCTTGGTACAAAATTTTTTTGAAACACATCCGAACAGATTTCGAGGTTACCAAATATTTATAGTTTTCTATTAAAAATTTGCGAATGAGCAAGTCAGAGAGTTCGAAAATAGTTTTATCTATTTAAATATCTATAATTTTATATTATATTACGCTTGAAGTTCTTAACGATTAAGTTCATATTCGAGAAACACATTCGGTAAAGTCCGAAACATCTCGTCCAAAGTACCTCAATGTCTTAAAATGAAGGTGTTTGGTCAGTGTGTTTATGGTGATAATTTACGAATCCAACACGTGGTACTTACGGCCTAGAAGGCTCTTGGTCACTCAAAGAGCAGTTGGAGGGACATATGCTCGGAGTTTCGTTACGAGATTAAATCAGATATGTTTCTTAGCCGCAAGGTTTTCGAGTGGCGACCACGAGCTAGTATAAGCGTCGTAGGTAGGCTTCTTCTTTCGATCACCCCTTTTTTGGGAGACAATTTTTTCAAATAGTTTTATTTACAATTTTTTTCCTTCTTTACTTCTACATAGGTTCGCGTGCTTTGTAGCGAGCGTCTATTGCCGGAAAGAAAAGTATTTCGTATTGAAGCCGCCTATATATTTTTTTAAGAATAAACGTAACATATGTATTAATATGCATTAATTTATACGATTTCTTGTAATAATATTAACAACTTCTGCAGATACGTAACAATGTTACGCTACAGTGAGCATGTAAAGTTGTCTCTCATTCGATATGACAAGATATACCGTCACCGACATTACAATTTCATGCGGGGTACTAGAATTTTATATGGAAACTACTCCCGTCTCGCGACGAGTCACGGTAGATTTATACACATATAATTTAGTAGTCTGCCTTCTTGCCGAATACATTTTATATTTCTACTCTGCAGTATGTAACCACCGTATGAAACAAGATTATATATAAGTGAAAGCTTTACAAATTGTTATAGTAATAATAATAAAGTTAGTTTATTGTCTCGTTGCACTAAGGGGAATAGAGATTGGAATCATCATTTTAACCGTAGAACATGCGCTGTTAGACACAAGCCTTAACATAGATTTTCATTACAACAGCTTTAAAACCACTTGCATCCAACGTTATCTGTCCTTGTCCTCCACTTTGACCCAGCAGCCGTCTGTCCTGCACGCTGTGGCTTACCTACTGCCTCTTTAAGCTGCCTAATCTCTGCGCTACGTATTTTTTATTGTATGCCTTTTAATACAGTTAGTTATATTTTTGATGGGTACATAAATAAATAATGTTGTTTTAAAACGGGAACATGTGAAAACAAATAGTCGAGAATTGTCTTATAGACTTTTAAGAAAGTAAGCCGTACCAGACATGTAAGACGAAGCAATATATTTAAAGTAATCAGGCGTTTTATTGCGGAAGTCCATCCTAAGTAAGAAATGGACCAATATTTAGCCACTTCCGCACATGCAGTGGTAGTCGTGCAACAAAGCGCACCGCCCACCAGCCCGCTGATAAATGCTCATGCGGCAAACAGTGCAAATTACACAACTGCCACCGTTAAATCACTCAACACGTGTTTCACCCCTCCACGGGGCATCCTCAGGAGTTATGTTACACCGATTAGTGCCTAACACAGAGTGTCAGAGTGACAGAGTTCTTACGAAGCAGTATGTACTGCTCTATTACGCAATTAATTTTTAATGTTTAATAAATTTGTAAAATTTCATTATCATCATTTCAGCGAAGGATATCTACTGTTGGTAACATTATAATTTACAGGCATTATATGGTACTACATTGTAATATCGTACTGTTGCTTACATCGTCGTTTCTGCCCATCGAGGCCCACTGCAAATCATAGGCCTCTCCCAAAGATATGAAGAAGAAAGATATGCTCGGAGTGAAGTATTATGTTGCCCAAAGGACGCTGCTGCCTATTCTCTGGAATCATGTTTGTAAGCATGAATTATATAAGATTGTATCTTCGGCATCGAACCCGCGACTTGTAATCGCAAATCACTGTCCTCAACCGCTGTGCTACCACTGCTCGCATAAGAGTAATTAATTCTGTGAAACTTGTTCCTCTCATTTATGGCCTAAAAGAAAATAATTGACAATACGACGATACTCTTCTATTGAACATTATTCTCTATATTCAACAATGTCGACAGTTAGTTCATTCCAAGTATAAATATTCGAATATAGAATTCATTAGTTGGTATAATAAAGTGAGGTCAATTTACCGTTTGCGGTTGCAGGCGAGGCTACGCGTTTGTTTTTAATACAGCAGCAGTGCACGGGCAAACATTGAGTCACCTGACGTATATTGTATTATGATAAACCGCCGATGGTCCGCTGGGGTGTCAGTTATTAATATTAATAAATTAACCAGTGATGTACAATGTACAACAATAAATTCATTATCCAGGTCGTTTCAACCCGGTCCTATTGGAAATCAATGAGAATGCATATGTCTAGTAGTTGATGACATGTTGTAGATGATGATGAAACTTGGGAAGTAATTACAGCGTAGCGTAATTATAAATGCCTACAACCATATTTTTTTTAATATGCAATAAAGACTGATCTTTTTTGCACTGGTACACATGGCTTCTACTAAGGGCGGATTGGAGAGGGCGTGCTTCTTTCCGATGAACTTAACGAGATCGTCTACCTCCTTGGTGGGCGTCCAAGGCTACGCTTGCTGGTCCGTAGCCTCCTCTTCAGAACTTTAAGACCTCAATCACCACCTGTTCTACGCGCTGTCTAATTTGCAGACTTGCCACTCCGCCAGGCAACATAATGGTTATTGCAATGCTTTTTGATACGCAACGTTATTAACTCTAATTTCTTGCTTATAAATAAATAACGTTGATGGTTTTCTAACTCGGAAACAGGTAAATATAATTTGACATATGAAGAAAAGATTTACAAAATTCACATCACAAACACTCACCAATTCCTCCTCGATAATTAAATCGAAATTATCGATGTTGTAAATTCCAGCCTCTCTGTAAATAGTAATTGTCTTCAATGAGAACCTTCTATAAAGTATTAGAATACTTACAAAAGAAAAATGAATTAATTTAGTAGTCATCGTGAAGTTATGGGAATTAAGAGAATTAGAAATATTACATATACAGATCAATTAACCAAACGGCAGTGTCATCACTACACAATGGTGGATCCCGTGTTTTCTTTCAAAGAATAAGGTTGTGTTGTAACAATACTACATAGTTCAAGTTTTTCTATTATTTGATCGTTACAAAAAAATTGTCCAAGATATATAATACACATGTGTGTATTATCACCACAAATCAAGGTGGACAGAAGTGTCCACCTATTATATAATATGAATAAAGCCTAGTAATGTTCATATTGCCTTAATAATGTTTGCACTCTCCTGTTGGTCGGTTAAGATACGTACTGCGTTATTGAGTGGCCAAATATTTTTAAATAACTATTAATTATAATATATATCCCTGGGGCAAACCGTTTAGCTTGGTGAGAGAAAAGAAATCATTCGCCGATTCCAACTCGTATGGGCAGTGGTCGTGAATATCCGCAATGTTCTAAGACGAAGATGTTTGCCAGTGTGACCTGTGGATCTGAAACATGGTCATTTACGATGAGCGTCATAAGAAAGCTTAAGCTCACTTTGAGAATAACGGAGAGGGCTATGCTCGGAGGCTCGGAAATGACATCTGCAGAAAAACCAAGGTAAACGACGAAAAATTTCTTGTCTGATTTGGGCGAACACATCGCTCGTGCAACCGATGGCCGTTGGGGCCGAAAGGTTTTCTAGTGACGACCTGTCACTAAGTGGACTGACGACATAGTCAAAGTTGCTAAGTTGGTAATCTAAGTTGCTGTGGTAGCTTAAGATCGGTTATCGTGGCAATCGATGCAAGAGACCTATGCCTGGCAGGGGGCTTGTATCGGCTGAAAATAAGAAGAATTATTATTTAATGTTTTAACTAAAAAGGAAACAAATTGTACTGTCAGATTGTAAATCCTGATATAACTGAGAAAACGATAGAAGTTTTAAAATAGTACGATCTCGTTATAGTTTACGCTTCGCTAGTGTAAGAAAACCTGACGGTGTGTAACTGCCGGCTTGAATTACATATAGTCACAACGTTGCGGTTCACTTGCGGCGAGTCAGGTGGCTTCTGAACGTGTAATAACATTTATTAAAAATAACCTTAACGTCTTTTTATCATGATCAAGGTAGACAGCTTCTTAACAAATTAACGTCGATCGCACAAGAGGATTTAGAGATTATTATCTTTAACCCTGTTTGTGATGTTTTGATTAACTACGCAGATATTGCCTTACTTTTTTTAACTTTTGTTTATTAATTATTTCATTCATGATTTCAGTATGGCCAGATAGGTAAATGGATGTATATTAACCTACGGTTGAGGCGTTGGCTTATTATGGAAAAACCCTAAATTCATATTTTTTTTTGAAATTATACAACAAAACTACACTTGCTTGTACTCTTGACACGAATACGAATATAGCTATTTTTTTATGTATTTATTAGTAAGCCATTGTAGCCGACTCCGTAATTTCTTAGCCCTAAAATAATCTAACTTTATATATATGATAAATGATACATACAAGTTTATAGATGTAAAAACTTTAAAGAATTGAATGTATATTTCATTTCTTGCAATAATATGTGGTATACCCTTTATAATAATCAATAGTTTCTAAAATAATAAATAATGTATAAGAAAAAGCGTTACCAAAATGCCGATTACTGCGTATTATAATTAATCATTGTTTAATATCTGTTTCTACAGACTTCGTATTTTCACTTTATATGTAATCACTTTAAATAATTCTATGGTGATTAGAAATAAGTACTATACATCCACTCCTTAAAGCTTTTACATCAATAACCAAACATCCTGTAAATCTGATTTTAGGTCGTCGTGCTAAAAGATATAAAAATGGATCCCCGTTATGAATCATCAATATTAAAACAATATGAAATTTGTTTTATGTAAGCACGCATTCTTTGAGCGGTTGAAATTTATTTATAAATGAATTCGAGTGCATCACTACAGTATTTGCAAATATCACTCGGCTACTTAAATTCATTGGCACGCGTTTTACGTCGCTGTTTCGTAATCAATCGACGTTTTACTTATTTTTAGATTTACATAATATTATAATAGAGATTTGACACGAGCCAGATTTGGTAAGAGGAAACTCGATTTGAAAACAAAATTTATCTATACACATTCGATATTTCGTGAGACAATACGAGGCGGAAGAAAATTGAGATTTTGCAATGGTAGTAATTTTGACTCCTCTATCAATAACTAAAGCGTTGCTGAAGTTTCTTTGGTCACTTTTCTCAGCGCTTATGCTTTCTACGATACTTATGGAACTCGAAGTGTCCACTAAAGTTTCATTATATTTACAAAGTGGATTTCAGAGTTTTTCGGACACATAGACCGGATAAGCGGTGACAAACTTGAAGAAACTTTGGATCATTGGTAAGATAGACACGACGACCACGAGGCCGCAGGTCCATGCTCTGTTCGTATCAGGACTCAACCACCTACAATACCACAGCAGCCGAAGCAATACATACAATACAGCTGGAAAAAACTGTGGCCAGCTCTGACTGCAGAAAATGACGAAGAAACTGTGCAAGTTCAAACTTTAACTGCAAGCAACCGAAATCACCAATGGAATAAGATGAGATGGGTTCGAACTGATACAATCCAGTGAAATTCAGGAATTGCTTAAATCGCAAAACGAATATTTCACTGAAATAAACTTTGAGAAAATGTTAAAATCCCAGCCCATTGAAGACGCTTCAACAAGTACTAGAAACGTGACAGATAATTTGAAAAATCTTAGTGAAGGTTTAAGAATGGCAAATCAGCTTTGCGATTTATTTATGAATATTGATCTGACTATGAAACAAAGTCTTATTTTTAAGAGGCCAATAGCTAATGCGACTACTGTGATCTGTCTGAACTGAAGACACATTTAAAAACTGCCTAGCAAGAGAAAATTACAAAATACTAAAAAATGTAAAACTTCAGTCAAATAGATTTTTTCATATATATTAGTTTTTTTATTCTGTCACCTAGGAATGTATTCCCTGTAATCGCACATAAATTACCATTACGTATTTACGGTTTCTGTATTCGCGGCATGTTAATGGAACATGTACCCCGCGAATAAAGAGCTTTTACTGTATTCAATGTTTTCTTCTTGATATGTACGATATTTTGTCTTAATTTCTATTGTAATACCGAAACCGCTGTACCGTGCCTCTTGAATGCACGACTTGGGGTTGATTAGAAAAAGCATGACTGTCCAGACTGTTACCTCGGTCTTTGAAAGAGGGAACGGAGCGGCGGATACTCTCACTCTCCCTCATGCGAGCCGCGCGGCGCATGCTAAGGGCGCGGTACAGCGGTTTCGGTATCGCTATAATTTGAGTAGTTAGTCCAAAATAATTATAGCTATAGGATGTCTATTGTTGGACATAGGCTCCCTTGCTAGATTTCTGATAAGAATGATAAGAAGCACCATGCAGAGTTTGCCCACGGACGTCTAAGGCTGCGCTTGCCAATTAGTTTTTTACTTACACTCACTACACTCACTAATGGAATTCGTTAACGTTCACATATCAAGTGTAACGGTCCGATACCAATTATGATTAAACAGATGCAAGCTGCATGAATTGAGTGCACTTGACTAAATTTAGAGATAACGGATCCACAAATAAATGACCAACGAGTAATTGGTAGTAATGTAAAGTAAACGAACTTATGATTTTGATAACAGACGAGTAAATTGCTTCCATATTAATACCTTGTTGTTTTTGACTTATAAGTAAAAAGTTCATGCAGATTTAGAATTAATTTATTTATAAGTAACATTTATTTTATGTTTAAATTTCTTTATAAATTACTAGCTGATCTCGCAAACGTTGTTTTACCATGTATGTTATTTCTAGGAAATATTAAATAACAAATACAAAATAAGGGTTGATCGTAGAGTGATGAAGATTTAGGGTTGTATGTATTTTTATATGATGTATTCTAAACAAAAAAAAATAAAAAATGTTGTCTAAAAATAAAAAAATTAGGGGTGGACCACCCTTAACATTTAAGAGGATGAAAAATAGATGTTGCCCGATTCTCCATCCTGGCCGATATGCACGGTAAGGTTCACCAAAATCGGTCGACCCGTTTCGGAAGAGTTCAATCACGCACACCGTGACACGACAATTTTATATATTAGATAACAAAATACGTTCTTTGACCAATGTGTTGAAGTTGATGACATACGGATCCGAGACATGGTCGCTTACGAAGAGGTTTATAAGAAGACTTAAGGTCATTCAGAGAGGAACGGAGAGATCTATACTCGGAATACTTCTGCGAGATCAGAAATGAGATCTTCAGAAGAATCAAGCTCACTGACGTTGTAGCTTACTACGTTTGCCGATGAAGTCGTAAAGTAAAATTATCAAGTGATGACCACGAGTCGGGTAAGTAGACACGGCGTGGGTTAACTAACCTGTAGTTGGACCTGTCGTCAAGGTCACGGGAAGACGCTGAATGCGGACAGTGCAAGAGCGGGCATCGTCGCGATCTTTGGCGGAGGTCTATGCTTTGCAGTGAGTGTCTCTCGGCTGAAAATAAAAACAATAACACATAAATAATTATATATTAACTTTATGGATATGTCTATTGTCATATGTGTCTATTAAGACATAGACCTCTAAGAAAGAGCGCAGTACCTAATTGAATATTTTAGGCTAGTAAGGATTGTTACATGTATCGCATCTTTTTCTCTTTAAATCTTTTACACATATCCAATCAACTTGTATGTATATGTAGAGTCAGTTTGGGGCCTGCCTCCTAGCATTTAGTAGGGCTTTTATTGGATTTGAGAAGACATACCGTTAAAAGCATTCTTTCTACAGTAACTTCTACAGTAACTACTAATCTTGGATACTCCCTATGAGAAACTTTCTCGGGACTTTAAAATTATTTTTTATATCTAATGTTCTTGATATAGACCATATAGTGCGCAGTACAGATGGCCGCTGAGGCCTTAAAGGTTGTGGTGTTGATCACAAACCGGCAAGCGCGGCTTAGCACGTCCACTTGTTTAGACAGACGATCTTGTCAAGTTCGTCGGAGGACGCTGGATGCAGATAGCTTCCGTCCGGTTCTATTGGAAGTAGATCCCGTATAATTCAGCAGTGAATGGCTGAAATGATGAAGATATAGGACAGTGTAGTAGTGTAAGTTTCGAATTATCTTTTTAAAGTTTTAGAATTGAAAAATTATTTACTCGGCGCATTAACATACATTGCATAAAGTTGTCATTAAGCTGTCCTTTCATATAGATTCCGACGTGGTAAACTTTTTTTCAGTTGATAGGCGCCCACTGCAAGACAGGCCTCCCCCAACGATCGCCACCATGACCGGTCCTGCATTGCTCGCTTGACTATGTCGCTGGTCCATCTAGAGGGGAACTACCTAATAAAATTAGATGTATAAAATATAATATAGATTTAGTATATAGGTTATGTTACGTTTCTTACAATAAAATATTTATCATCAGTTGTTGGTTCGTTATTAACTTTTATACTTAATAAGTCATTCAGTGACAGCTTATATAAGCGACTAATATTTCTGCAATGTATTCATATATTAAAGACAATGCAAAATTGTTTCCAGTATAGTTTTAAATATATAATAATCCAAACAATGCGCGGTATAATCACAATTGTTGACCTATTGTAGCATACGAACAACAATCTAATTAACGACTAATGAACTGTTTACAGCTATATTTACACTACCGTTATCCTCATGATGTTAAACTTGGTAGTTTGTGTGAAATGAATTACAGATATTTTATTAAATCTGTATATGTTTACAGAATGATTATTTATCTTGTTGTAAAAGCTTCAATTGAGTGAATGTATACTTCATTTGTCGACACAATGTTTAAAGTTTTAAAACCATATCCAATCAACCTGTATAAAGTGATTATTTTAAAACTCTATTGGAATGCGACAGGTCAATAAATTCATGCAGTAAAAAATCTAGATGGAAGATAATTTTAATATATAGTGATTCGAATTTCGAAAAAGCTAATTAAAAAAATAATGCAATGTTGTGTTCTTGTTCAGACGGTGTCGCAATACTCTATAGCATGTTAGAACGCTTAAGGTCGTCTCACATTCTCTTAAGTGGAAGTCAGGCACTTGGCAGAGGGGCTGCCGACGTAAGATTTCACACTTCTGTTTTATTTTTTCACATTCGTATTCTCAATTGTGAAATTTTGTTAAGAAATTTGCATTGCATGCAACACATTGTTTCCTGTATCTATAGATATACGTATGATGTAATGATCCCATAATGTTGTGTTTGATTGGTCGATGTCACATATCTTTTGAATAGTTTTTCTCTTCAATAATTAAAAAGACAAACAAGTTACAGTTGTTTACAATTTACCACTAGGCTCCCATTGTTTAGTATAGCGGTACGAATTTTTTTAATTAATATTTTATTTTTTAAACCAATCTTATGTAAATCCTTTGACTCATTGTAAAGGAAATGAAAGTCTATTTTTTGGTCACGTGGGTACTACACGCTCTTGAGTGAGCAAGGATATGTTGCTCTCAACCATCTGCGGCAGTTCTGGTTATAGACTACGCCACTATGTTATGGTTAACACTGCCGTTGAAGATGATTATCCAACACAGCCTTTACAATTCCACCGCCGCCGCACTCACTTTGCGACGTCTCTTAGTAGAGAAAACGGCGCATGTCAATGCCAACACTCTTCTTCTGAGATGTGGAACATTCTCGCTTCTGCTTCACAGCCCTAGAAGGTGGCCTATGATGATGCATATAACAATCTAGCATACAGCTGTCGATTCTTCAACATTTTAGTCCCATTTTTTGAAAATGGTGGGTATAAATACTTTCACTTGTCACGGATATTGAGTTTTAATGTAAAGAAACCTTTGTATACCATAATTGCAACGCTTCGCAGTCGGGTTGGCGATCGCAGTGTGGTATTATGGCACGCAGAGAACACTGCTGCCCATCCTCTGAAAACTTGTTTCCGTGCAGTGGCAATCTGTTAACGCACATAGTGTGGATTAAGTAAGATTGTGTCTCAGGAATCGAAGTCCTCTATAACTGGGCTACCATTGCTCAATAAGTTATAGTTGCTAACAATTTTAAGGAAGATAGTGCTAAAGTGAACCTACAAATACCTGGGTAGATGTAAAATTTCTTCGCATGGCAACAATAAATGAGTTTATTTAGGCGCGGGCTGTGCGGCGCGCGCCGGGAGAGGATTAATCCGGAGTACGACAGCTATAAAATATGACAATGATTGAGATTTCATCGTGTAACAAGTCGGACGGACGTGACGCCATCCGCGTGTGGACGCCGGTGCCGTACACGTTATTTATCTGCCAAGTAGACTCGGTAAAAGTCTTATATGTCACTTATAAAAATCATATTTTTTATATATCTCAGTATTTTGATACTAATCCGAATTTACGTAAGTTTCTATACTTCTATTGGATATTATTATATAGTATATAAACGTATTTTTACATAGTAGAGTTTGAACAAGGTGATTGAAAACAGGTCAAAAAGCTTTAAGGATTTTCGTTCAAAAATAAGCTTTATATTCACCTCCTTTAAAGATAACACCTAAACCAAACATCTCGTAGAATTTTTTAAATAGATTAATGTCAAATTATACTTATTATCCTATTCCGGATGATGAAAAATCTAAAAACGCATATTTATTAAAATGGATCCAGAAGCTTTTGAGTTTTTTTTTTATTACGACTTTGTTATATATTTGTTTAATATCTGTATAATAATTCAAATCTTGAGTCATAGTTAAAAATTAATTTATGATTGAATTGGCATTAATCAGAGTAAAAATTTAAATATAGAATATTCAAAAATATTTCAACTAAGCATCAAAGTGCGAATATATCAAATAATGTCATCGTTAAAAGTTCCAGAGATGTAGTTTGCGACGGGTTTAGTCACGACTAACTTTAATGTCTGAAGTTCGTCGATGTAACCTGAAGGTTAACTATCGACTAGTTCCTAGTTCTTATGTGAAAAGTTTTAATGGAAACGCTCCCGCCTCTAGGACGAATGGTTTATACATGCAAATTAAAGAACAGGTCTAAGTTTTTTTTCAACTTTTTAACTAATACTGTACTTTGTTTTAAATTTGTTTAATTTCACAATGATGTTTACCAGGCGTCTTTAAGTTATAATACACGAAGTAAATGTGCTTTAAGTGTAGTATACATACGATATTTTGCTAATTGTAAGCTAAATTATACGTTTAAAAAAGCAATACGGCATTAAATTATTTTAATAAGTTCAAAAACATCAACAATCAAGAATATTTCCCTTCATGTCCCATATTTCTTGGACATCTTTTACAAATATAAATATGTGTATTTGAGCGTTGATAGCTCAGCGGTAGAGGACTGAGAATTGCGGTCGTAGGTCGCCGGTTCGTATCGCGGGATACAGTTTTAAATAATTCACATATTGTAAAAAGTATAAATAGTTAAATAGAAAGTTTCTTCGGTTCAAACATTTCAAGAAAATAAATAATTTCATAGTATTGTCGCGAATGTAGTTCACGCAGATGCATAACAGGCGAATTATTAAAAACGTTCCCCGCGACTGTAGTAACGGTCGCTGACGTCAGTTCGTTCGATGCCCCGGCTTGTAATTGATTACCCGTATAAAGAACATCGGTAAGTGCAGTTTGGTTAGGATGACCGTTAGGCAATAAGCATGTCCATACTTTTATTTATAAAGATTTAAGAGCTTCGGGACAGGTGGAATAATAGGAGGACATACCGGTTACATCGATCCACAAAGTAGTCCGTGTAAGATATGCTTACATATCGAATATATACGTAATATAGTTGTACACCTATCCCCCGATTTACACGGTAGATACGTTCCTGAGAAAAACGTGTAAATCGAAAATTAAAAATTTTCAAGTCAAAACCGTGTAAATCGAAAAACTGGCAGAAAATGCATGATTTTGCTATTTAACAGTTGTGATTTTTTTTCATTAATTTCAGGTGTACACAGAAATAAAAATAAAATGCATTGACAAGTTAAAATATTTATTATATTACGGAAAAACTGTTTTTTTTATTTAATTACATTATACATTAAACAGAAGAACAAAAAAGAAATTACTCTCATTCTTTTTTTCGTAATCGAAGGTTCGAATTCACTTTCATCACTCGAAGTTATTTGTGCCGATTCGATGTTTGAAGCAGAAATATTTACATCATGAGAGATGGTAAAAAAATCGGTTATTAAAACAAAAAAAAACTCTTTTGGAAAACTGTGTAAAAGCGAAAACGTGTAAAACAAGTACCGTGTAAATCGGGGGATAGGTGTATTATATTTTGTTTTTACGCGAATTGGAACTTGAATATGTGTCGACAATTGATGTTCTCTACTAGGGGACTGTCGATATAATAAAGATCGCGGGAAGTCACTGGCTGCGAGCATTGCAAGATCTATCATCATAGCTGGATTTTGGGGGAGATCTACGCAGTGGGCGTCTACCGACTGATAACTATACAGATATATTATTATGTAATACAATCTATAAGAGAGGCCTTCGTGTAAATTTATCTTTCAAGAAATTCAAGAAATGGCACAGGCTCTGCCAAATGGCATATTACTATATCTTAATGTTCGGGATAAACGGATAAATTATTTGTTTAATTTTATGGAAAAAAATATTAAAAACACCAAGTAGTTTCTTGATAGATTTTCTCAGTAGATAGCGCTTTGGTGTTTCTTTAATGTAAACTTAACTGACTTTACTTGACTTAAGGGGAAGCCAATACCTCGGAGGCGTCTGCCGGGTGAAAATGAATAAATGAATATCGACGATGAAGCCATGGTAATAGATTATTTATAGATCACATGTTCGGCACATCGTCTCTTTAATAATCCAAGTGTTCATGTACGTGGTTTCCACTCGAGAACCTTAAGGCTGCTGATCACTGCCACTTCAACTTGCAAGGCCGTTAGGCTATGATGGTTATTTTCATTCATCTACGTAGCTCTTCATTCGGAATATCGTAAACCGGAAGTTTTCTTCGTATCAGGCTAACGAACGTAATTAGCAAGTTTAAAGGTACCTCAGAATAAGGATAACTTATAGATATATAACACGTCAATCATAACTTCGAACACGGGTTCTGCAGATCATTCAAAACGTTGCGAATATAAAAATTAAAAAAAAAATAGTTTTATTTCATTATTGATATTGAAGTAAATCTCTGAACTCATTTAATATTTCTTTCCCTAATACGATATTCATCTTAACAAGACCTTTAATAATTAATTAAATATAATGCTAATAACTTTTCATTCGTACAAAATAGTTTATGATAAGCCGTGTGTACGCCGTGTATGTATTTATAGAAGCATCCAAGTGCCGGGCCATTAGCTGCCACGGAAACAGCTTGCGAGTCTCGGCGCGTTATTAAATAAACTATGAATCATTTCACTTCACTTTCGAGCGAAGTAAAACCGTGGGAGGCTCGCAACAATTGCAACGGTGCGCTCCGTAACTAAGAGCGCGCATTTTACAAATAAGCGCTGTTATAATTGTTATTTTGTTCTCGTACAATCCGCCACTGGCTATAAAGATTTTTTACACGTATAAATGATTTGTTATTTCTTTTATATAGTCGAAACATTGACGACGTATATTTTTTTATCGAGAATTATTATTTTATTCAAATCACTATACACTAAGGATCATAGTGAACATTTGTGTAAGTAACTAGAAGAATGTCAGAACCCAAACTTGACAGAAACAAATCTTGAGGAGTTAGGGTCTGTAATGGAAGCTACCGAATGAGGTTATCCGTGGACATGTGAAAGCAACATGGTCCAGCTGATTGGCAAGTTAAAATGGCAGCGGCCAAGCAACAGACAGGCCTTAAGATTCATGAGTGGAGACCACTGTGACTACTTGCTATGTGGCCTACATACTCCCAGTTCAAGCTGTCAATGCTTATTTCACATGACTTCGTCTTTTTTTATTGTGTTATTATGTAGAATAAAGTGTAAATAAATAAAAACAGGCTATAGAGACTAAGGTTTCACGTCTGGGGCGGATATATTATATATTCAACAGGTTTGGGAGGCTGCCAAGCATTTGGGACAATTGGGCGGATGTTCCACAGAGTGGCTGGGCGTAAAAGCTCCCGATAGTAGACATAGTCTTTCGTAATCACTCGTAACGTTAAGCAGTCAGATTGGAGGATGCTCTTGGAGCCAAACCATGGCTTGATCTATTGCAGACCGGACTATAAAAGCGTTATATATGTATCGATTTAGTTTACGTTGTTTTGAGCACAAATATTTATACTATTCAGAAGACAATAAACTAAAAACTAAGCGATTACTCTTGAATGATATTTTTATGTATTATAAATGCAATACGTTGCTGCTTCTCGGAGAAGTTTAGTAGCTCATTTTATTACCGAAAACTGTCTGTAAAAAGTAGTTTTACATTTTTTTTGACAGTGTCTATATGGTATTTACAAATGTCAATAATACATATTTAAAAAATAGTTCGGTAAAAATTTAAAATGAAAACATCTTTATATAACACGTTTCTGTAAACTATAGTATGTGCATTGTGTAATTTTTAAAATCAATATAAAAAGATTGAGCGCTATAAAAACTAACTTATACAGATATCTACGGCGTAAATCCACAATTACACAATAGGAAAAAAGAGTGAAGGTATAAAAAGATCTCTGAAATATTTATTTACTTTTATTATGCCTTTATAATTGTGTTCCCGTTGAACTTTTTACGTTGTAAATTAAAAAAAAAAAAAACAGAATGATCTTGTAATGCGAGGAGCTTAAGAAAATATCGAAAGAATCGATTTAGTAAAAAGCGGTCACACCTGTTTCGCGGGCGACGGTCGCGAAGTCACGGGTTAAAGCCGTCTGGATAACGGAATCGACCTTGTTAAGAATGCTACTCGATTAAGACTCCGGTAGTTATGTATTCACTCTAGCACTTTGCATTATCAAAACCCAATCATCTTTAAAATAATTTTAAGATTAAATTTTTATTAATAGTATATGAGATCTCGTATGGGACAACCCAGATTTTGGTTTGGGGGGGTGAGGGGATCTTCCGAATGGTCAAGATACTCTGCCTCTGAGAAACGGGGAAAATTAAATAAAATTCCTACTCACTAGAAACCCCTCGGTGGTAATTTAGTTTAGAGGTGAGATTCTTTTGCTGAACCACGTTGAAAATTGTCTTCGGCGTTTTAGCCCCGCTCCTAAAGTTATCTACGGGGAGATATATTCCCGCTTAGCAGTCTGGTTGGCCACCTTAGTGTCGCATTATGGTACGCACAGGATTATGCTGCCCATCCTCTTTAAACTTCTTGTGAGCCGTGGAAATCCTATGTAAGTAATGCTCAACGTGTATTATGTATTATGTAAAATTGTTCCCAGGAATCGAACCCGTGACCCACAATTACAAATCTATGTTCCTTTTTTTATGGCCCCCGCTATTAGAGGCCTCTCGTACCCCTAATTAGTTGGGATCAGGGTCTTTTTTTACAATAAATTATTCAGATTTTTCATCTTTATTCTTTACTCACTGTCGTACTTCTCAATTTCTTTTATTCTCACCTCATTTTCATCACATTATCTTTCATTTTGTTCTTTCATTCCTTCTATGTTCCTTACCGCTGGACTACTACTACTCACGTTGAAAATTGTAATTTGTTAAGTTAAAAATAAAGTGCGGGATGTGGTGCCTACCTAACTTGTGCTCCGAAGCGTGACTTGATCAGTTTATCGATATATAAATAAATTCCTTACAATAAATGACAATATGATCACATTATAGTTGCTACATTGACAAATTTTAAATCGAAATCTATATCCCTGTGATTAAACGTGAATAGACATTGCGATTTTACATACCCGTTATACCTACTGAAGACCCAGGATACAGGCAATTTCCGAGAGGATCTATAGGAAATCTGAAGGGGTGCCTTATGATTTCCGGCGGTCGTCCATTGCATTGTTGACGATGTTTGCTCTTCGCAGTCACCTTAATTTCTGGAGCTCGTGTCCATCTTGAAGAGCCTCTTTGACGGCCTCCATGACAAGCTCTTTGAATATTATCCTATCCTCTGCTTTCTTCAGGGTGGTAGTAATTTAAAGTATATTAGCATAAATCGGTACTGTTAAACTTTTTTAAAAGATATGTTGTTGTGGTGTTTCCTCCCGTTTGTTCTTGACAACTACAAATAACACCTGCGAAACAGAGTAGTCATAACAAAAAAAATGACTAAAATGTGACTTTCAATAAGAGTTCTGTTAATTAAAATGATTCGACTTGATCAGATTAGCGGGTAGGTGGTAGCCTACGTGGTCTTTTACGTTAACTTACCTACAACCAAGTCAAAGTTATCAGATTGTCTGAAATATGGCTTTAGTAGCATATTGTGGAAAGCCTGGTCCTAATTTTGTGCCGGTCGAGGATAGATCTATTGGTGCATCTTGCTGTTCATGGTGTAATGATTGTTTATAAGTTAAAAGTAAAATGACTGAGATATTTATCGATAATAAATTAAAAAATTCTAGGTTAGCTCGCCACTGATTCAGAAACCGGAACATTGCGGGCTGCGAGATGCTCGGTTTGGTACGAAACTAGATATTCTCACGCACGGGCCGTTTCCGAAGCGGCCGCCTTTACACCGTTGTGATTTATATATGTATATATTTTTCCTTGAAAAAAAATTATTCATTATAAGAAATCAAATCATTAGCCATTTGGAGAATTAAACTGGTAATAAGCGAATTCACTTGCTGTAGTACTTTACAAATTAAAACAACAATATATATACATTCGTTTATTAGTCTTTTTCAGCAGTAGGACTTATACAGCTGGAATTAGGCTTCTCTCTTAGATTTACAATAGGGAGGACCGGTCAGAAGCGATCTGTATCCAGGGTGTTCCCATTTAATGCGGGCAGTTAACCGCAGTTTTTTTTAAATTTAATATATGCTTGGGAAATCCGGCGGTCCATTGGCCGTGAATATTTTCCCTTTAGGCTGAAGAATAACCCAAGTCAAGCAGAGCATTCACAGTAGCGTTTCTAAAAGCTTGGCGGCCTCCCATTCCTGTGAACCTTAAAAAAGATTTTTAGGTCAGCGCCCTCTATGTACAACCTCGAACTCGCTGAATTTGTAAATGAAACTTTTGCAACAGTAAAAGTTCAGCAGTGAAATTCAGTAATACATGCTCTTTGGCTAGATAAAGACACGATAGAAATACATTTATTCAGTAATTTATTAATTTATGACAAGGTGGAAACAACCTTGTAAAAGTCGTCAGAAGTAGCTGGCCCTACTCTCTGGGCACTGTCACCTTTGGCAGCAGTGAAAGTCCGGTCATGAAACTGGGAACTATTGTATGCGCCGGTACCACTACAGCATTGTTCGCTAATTTAGAAAAGAATCATTTTGTTATTATAACTATAGTTGTGGTTTTATATTTAGCTTATGTCTTATATAAGCTAATAGAGTACAGTTGCGAAATAAATTTTACTAATATTTTACGCTTGACTGGGAGGTGCGTGTCAGGGATGTATAGCTTAAGTCGTTAAATCAAAAAATATCACCTCACATTTAGAACTTGTAGAACATATGTTTCCTTAATTTTTTTATAAGTTATAAATAAAGGCGAAATATTTTTTATTTAAAATAAAATACGTGATCTAGAGAAAACAAATGCTACAATCTTCTAAAGGGATTGTAAATTGTATTGTCAGGACGGATCCTGGCAATATAATTATAATTGTCGGTGAACATATTGTATTTAAAATAAAACAATATTTTTGTTCATAATGATTTTATATATATTTATGGTTCGGTGTGATAGACGACCAAACAGTACACATGGTGTGTCAAAGAGTAGCGTGTCGCTTTTGATCAAAGGAAGTTCAACAGCCTTTATATTTAGATTTATCCTTGTAGCGGTAAACTTAACACGTATAAAGGTTTATAATTAAAGTTACGGTAAATACTTGAAAGGCGGTTTTCTTCGGTTGCTTTACCCTGAAAATATAGCTTTGAAGTAAAATCAGTAAACTGCAATTTATTAATATATTCTTTTTTGAAAATTTATCTGAATCTAACTCGAAAAATTACTTGTGTGAAGTGGCAATGGATGAGGCATATCGCACATGCAACTGACGAATGAAAGGTTCTCCAGTGACGATCACGGCCTGGTAGACGCCGCGCAGTAGATGATACCTCACTTGATTGACCGATGACATTGTTAAGCTCGCGGAAAGTTGTGTGATGATGTGGGCCGCGCATGACCGGTCATCACAGCAATATTTGGGGGTGGGCTTTACCTTGCAGATAGCCTCTACCGGCTAATATGATGATGATGATGACAACAAACCAACAGAAATATATAAATTAAAAATATTGACCAATTTTTCAAACATGAAAGCAGCATCCAACTTCTTAATAAATATAGTTAAATATTTCCTAGATAGGCCAGTAGTAACATGTTATATCTATTACTAATTGTTATATTGTACGATGAAGATCTCACCTGTCACTGTTTGATATTCAGTAGCTTTAATTTACTAAACTGAAGACGAGGAAATACATTCTATCCAAATCTAGTATCTGTCTCCTCACGTCAACGTTAAAGTAAAAGAAAAATAACAATTTAAACCTGTTTACCTTACCTAGTACTTCTTTATCGAATGACATAGGCAAAAAATATAGTACAACGGGCAATTTTTTCTAAACAACTTTGATAATCCTTGAGAATCCCAATCAATCTTGAAGGATTGCAGCCGAAATGAAACGAGCACTTTGATATATTAATTTAATGATTATGATACATTTAAATGATTAATTAAAACACGGTAATTAATACCGTACGTTGACAAGTCAAGACGACTTCTGACAGTCCTGTCATAGTTGCCTGTATGATGCAATAGTTGCGTTCAGAGAAACGCTCCAAAACCATTCGATGGACTTTATTAATAAAAAATAGAGCAGGGGCTCACCGAGAGATAAAAGGTGTCTGAACGCAGTTTACTTTCGACATTGGATCCAGTAAAATTATCTATTACACTATAGTTAGATGCCTTTGTATTTCAAACAAATAATGCATTCATACACATATATTTTATGTAAATGTAATGCAATGTAAATGTAAATTTTCAATAGTGATAAGAATCTTTTGCTAGAAGTTCTACTGTTGTTCATATATCAGTATATATGTCGTCATAAGTAATGCATTAATATATAGTGTTCCATTTCATTAAGTATGAAATTATTGTGGTAATGAGGCGTATTGTTTACTGTTTTCTGCGTCTCGTTTTACTTTCCAGTATAAACAATATTAATTTAATGTTCGGAGAACAATGTAGGTTTTAACAACGGAATGCCTGACTGACGTCTATGCTTTTACAATTGTTTTTAGAAAACATTTAATTTCGTTCTTGTTCTGTAGTTTATTTTGCTCTTTATTTACTCGTATATCGGTTATTCCTAATTTAGGTCTTGATTGCTAGCCATTGATGTCGTGTCAGGAAGGAGTAAATCTGTAGACAAAGGAAGGTAACCAATGTAGCCACGTAAAATATATTGCCGGTGGAAACTTTAGGTTTTGGAATGAAGACTACAGGCTGCCAAGCACAAGCAAATGTAAAATGTGGGTCTTGGTTCGCGCTTCGGTAAGGACCAGCCAAGTAACGTAAAAAATAAAGAAATGAGGAAAATAGTAAAATAAAGGGGAAAATAGAAATAATATGAAAATTTTCAAAGAAAAAACGGAATAGTAAAAATAATTGTAAAATACTGGCATGTAATATAAATGTAATAATTGTTATACTAAGTAATTAATTATAATATTAATAAGTTAATTAAAAATGTTAAAAAATTTCACCTTAAAAAGTCTCTACCTTTAGGCGGTAGAGGTCAAGATGGCGACATAATAAAAAAATATCCAACTCGATGCTATAATAACAAAAAAAGTCAATTGCAGAAATTACAACGCGTCTTGTACTGAAACTCAGTAATACGTGCTTTTTGACTGTATAAAGACAATAGAATAATGTTTACTCAATCATTTGTTATTTAATGATATGAAATTAATCCGACAAGCGCAGCATAGAAAGTCTATCCTAAAGGTAGACAGACGTCCTTGTAAAGGGACGTTAAAAGACGCAGGAAGCAGACCGCTTACAACCGAACCAATTTGAAGTTAATGGAGGAGGCCTATGTCCAGAACTGGACGTTCTATGGCTAAAATGGTGACGATGATGTGAAGTTAAAAAATGCTCCGCTTATATGTATAAACATTTTTATAATGTCCATAAAGGGACTCTTACAGTATCTCCCGGTAGAGACAGTACTAGGTAGATATTAAAGTTTTCTCAATAGATAGGCTATAATAGAAACGGGAATTTTTTTGATGAAAATATGTACTTATCATTGTAGTGTTACCTATAAATAAAAGGTTGACTAGCTCTGATTTTGATGAATAAAAATAACCTTTTATTATTGATATCTGTTTAGATCATTCGCGATGCAATTCAAACAGATAACCAGTAAATAACACATTCAAATAAATTAAGCACTAAAACTCCTTTGATCATTAATATTTGATGTCGATGTTTATTTTTAACATTAAAGGGACGAGTTGTATCGATATCTGGATCGAGCCGTTTATTGAAATTTAGTAAAGTTCTGTTTCGAATTCATTATCAGTTTATTGGCTATATGTAAAGTAACAGAGCGCGGAGAGAGCTCTTTGTCCAATATGTGACAGAGAGTAAACGTAATTAGTTTTTATTGGATAGAATACAATATATAAAGGAAATTTTTAACGTAATGGAAACAAGGGAGTACTGTTTTTAAAATTGAGTTTTATTATTAAACTTTGGTATTCTCTTACTTCCGGCCTCATTGATACTGTCGCTTAATGAGCTACGGAGAGGGCTATGCTCAGGTATTCTCTACCAGGTCGAATCAGTTATGAGAGGATGAGAAGAATAGATGAATTTAAGTTACCGATATAGCCCAACGGATTGGCAAGTTGAAGTGAAAATATGCAGACCACGTAGAGCGCAGAACCCATGACCGCTGGGTCCTGGTGCTAGAGTGCAGACCACAGACGGTGGAAAGCTTGAAAAGGAATACAAGAAAATGTGAGAGGTATTAGAGGAATGAATGGAAGATATTGAGATGGATGAAAGAAGAGTATGGAAGTAGTCATGTGAAAAAATTATTATAGTAAAAAAAATGTTCGTGTCCACCCACGATAGCGGAGTATGAGGCCATAAAAAGGGCGTAGACGATCTTACAAAGTTGAGCAGATACATGACCAGCAATGAACTCCTGTGTCTGAAATGATAATGATTAAGTTTGATCGTAAAATATTTGAATTATGTAGCTTATAAAAGAAAAAAAAAACAGATAAATTATTACATAACCAATACGACAAGAATCCGTGTATTGTGCGCTTATGATTTTCTTCGCAGACGGGTCACCTTGCCCGGTGACTGAGGAGGTAATTGGGTAAATGTTTTTAAGATTCAATTCTATTCACGAACCTATCCTTAGGACCGGACGAGAATATTCATATGTTATAAACAACTCTAGACATTCACAGACTCACATCTTTTATAAAATAAAATTTACTTTCACTTATATCAACTTAGATAAAATGGTTTAAAATTTTTTGCCGTAAGGTTTACATTGTTGCACATAAGCCTCCTTTATAGATTTCTAATAGTAGTGGTCGGAAGCGGACTTCATTCAGCGCTATCCGACGACATTAACATATTCCTCTGTCCAATAGTTTCAAGTCCTAAGATAAAATGTATAGGTCAAATCACTTTCATTTTCTCTTGTTATTCTCTTCCATGTTATCCTGCTACCTTTTTAATGTCATCGTCCCACCAAAAACGCTGTTTATCTTGTCTTCATCTGTTATATCTGGAACACCATTTGCATTTTTCTAGTTCTCTACAAACATTCTTTTCTTTTAGTTCCTTTGACATTTAACACAGTGAACAAAAAAATAAACAACGTTTTTCTCTACAAACTTTTGTAGGCAGCTTGAGTGGAGTTCTGTATTCGTTTGAAAGTCCTATATAGTTGCCACTTACCTGTTTCCTGTGTTTCCTCTTTTACCAACTTTTATATGTAAACTTTCATAAGGCCTTTTGGTGAAAAAGTTATAATTATAATTTGCCCTAATTTTCTTTCGGTAGAATTTTTTAATTGACGGTACTTTGAAAAAATATATGACGGTACTTCGAAAATTTAATCAATGCGACGAATGAAAACCTCTATTTAACGTAACCCGGAGGATTAGCGGGAACATTGAATTTCCTGACAGCGGCAGCCAGTTTAAAATAAGAACCGGAATATTATTTATACGTATAGTTAAATGTAAAAGTTCCGAGCTGATTTGACCGTAATAAAGTGTACCGATTATATGTGCAACAATTATTATACGTTTACTGGCATTTATTAATAAATTTGTAACAGAACAAACAAGGTAAAACAAATGGTCACTGGGCCTATGTTCGGAAATGGAGACCATGGGCGCAGCATAAGACATTCGCTCACAAGGTGGACATACGAACTTATTAATGCAGTCCAGGAACACAAAGAATGCACACCGCTTCTAAATGGCCCTATTGGGCAGGCATGGGTGCAGCTGTAGATGTACTATGGCTGATATGATGATCATGGTTAATAAAAATGTAATATTGATATTAAATAATTATTACACACCCGATTTTACTACTTACCCGATTTGCATTATTTGTAGAGTATGGATAGAGAGAATGATAGTAAATTAGAAAGAGAGCAGCATACATACGTATGTTATTAATTAGTAGCCTTTGTAAGAGTCTATAATCTGTGGCCTCTATACATTATAGGGCGTTTGGAAATTTTACTTCTGGATCTCTAAACGCTGGCATCATACTCTTCAGAGTTCATGACACAGAATTCAAATGGATCATAATGTTAATAAAGAAGAATAGTACATCCTCCAACCCTCTCCTGCCGCATCGATTCAAAATTTATACGAATACATAAACTGATAAAAATGTTGACTATCTAATATTATATTTATTTATCTAGTTCAAGTCTATATTTAGGACATTTCACTATGAAATATTGACGATATTCACGGGTTATGTTGTCTGATAAATTCGTAAGCATATATATATACAGCCTACACGGTTTTTTACTCATTGTTAGGTCGTTGGTTCATCTAAAATGAAGGGCTTCCTACACGTTATTCCATATGCGAATTCCACATCGTAACTAGAGGTTATTTATTTTGAGCGCTATCTTGTTAATGTATTTCTATATGTTCATAAAGAGAAGTCTTTATAAATGTCATCAATTTTTGTTTATATTTTTAAATGACATTATATATTTTAATGTCAAGGTAACATGGTATTGGTGTTAGACAAAAGCCTGGCTGCATATGGGGATCGCACTTGTTAGAGATATTACTGGTAGCCCAGTGGCATAGGACTGAGACTTGCGATCGTAGGTCGCGGGTTCAATTCCCGAGATACAATGTCTTATGATTTACACTTTGTGCATTAATTATATAAGATTGTCACTTCTTACAAACAAGTTCCCAGAGGATGTACAAGAGCATCACATCACACTGCCAAGCTTGGTGACTATGCTAAATGCCCCCTTAGATATTTTTGGGGAAGGGTTATGCTTTGCAGCGGCCGCCTATGGGCTAAAACGACGTCGACGAGGAATTATGTACAAGTATAGTAAATTATTATTCAATAAGGAATGTTATGGTATATATTATATCGTATCAATATTTCGAGAATTACTTAAACGGCATTATTTATTGAGTTCCGATTTGGATTGATGTTTCCTGATAATACTCTCGTGACTCACTCTGATTTCATTAAAGTAAATTGATACGATGTTTTCCATTGGAATTTGTGTAGGTAGCTTTATCGACGTACTGGTTAATATGTAATGTTTACAATTAATCATATAGTAACAATATCTTAAACCATTTAATAAGAATTACTTATTGACTGCTCCCATTTGCCAAAACATATTTAGTCACATTGTATTTGAGATCACTATATTTATTGATTTAGCATCTTAAACTTGAACAACGAAAAAAGTATATTAATGTAACATATTTCAGAGCAATTACTTTATAATTGATATCGTGTTAAATTAATAGCTAATTTTGCAAACTGTAAAAGTAAAACATTATACCGTGCTGCTTTTAAAGGAGAATTTAAATTTGCTGTGCGTGAACTTTTAAATGCGCGAAGTTCATGGCTAACGGACAAATTTGTAAAGTTTCAATAGTCATTACGAATTTCTGAAAGTTTTCAAATTACTGCGCAATTTTTCGTAGGTTCTCATCCTTCTACAAAGTATTGAGAAATTTATCAAGAGTTGAATGAAATTGGTAAAATTGTTCTCAAGTCATGGGTTAACAAAGGTATACAGACACTCCTTAATATATAGATTTCGTACTTTGTAATACTTAAATAATGACGTGATTAATGTTTTTTGGTTACATTATAACATGCCTTTTTAATTTTGATTACCGTCAAATATAATTGTAGATTGAGATTGTGCGTAGTACTGTTTGATTTTATTGCTTCCTACCTAAATCAAATAGTCCAGAGGGTTGATGTAAATAATTCTAAATAGGTTGGTTCTCACCTAAACATCAGTGTTTCACAAGGATCTATTCTCGCTTGTCAGCTTTCCGATCCGGTGGTAGGTTACTACATACAGTCTTAAAAGAAACCAATACAAACCAATTTTATATAATGTTTCTCATAATGAACTTGTCAAATAAAATACGGAGTTTATAAATAACATGAATAAAAAGTATTCATAACATTTGTTTAAGCTCTTTGTGTCTCGACGTCTTTATTTTTTCAATCCGCCACGACTTTGCTTCTTTTTTTAAGCGTTCGTCCCATCCGGACACGTGTGGGCATCATTATGTGAGATTTAATTTGAATCTAAATTAGAATTGGAGCGAATAACAAATTGCTTGATGTATTCCAAAACGTCGTTGTAATTTAAAATTAATTAGTTTAAAATAAATGAGGTCATTTGTATTTGCGTAGAATATTTAAAAGCGGACGACCTGAAAATCAGACGAATATACTTAAGTTTATTATATATATATATATATATATATATAGGTTATTCGATTATAGGTGTAAAAGCTTAAAAAGGGTGAATATATATGTAAATGACGTAATTATAATATAGTAAGGAAAAGATCTTTCTTTTTTAAATCAATTATTGTTTATTACCTGTCCCTTCAGATTGTATTGTCAGAAGTCATCGGTCTGTCGCATTTCGATAGTTTTAGAGTGATCACTTTAGATTTTGGTGATTGGAAATAGGTGCAAAATATTTAAAGGTTTTTGCTGACGAATGAGCTGTATATTCCTCCTTTAAAATTTAAACGTATGTCCAATCAGCCTGTATATTAAAAAGAAATCATATATCAATTTTAGATAGTAAAATAATGAAGTAACGTAATTAAATGGTAACAAGCTATGCTCGGGATTTCTCTACGAGATCGAATCAGGAGTTAGGTGATCCGTAGATGAACGAAAGGAACCGCAAAAGCCTGGAGGATTGGTAAGTGGCAGTATTGAGGCCACATAGCGCCCAGAACACGCTGGTGGAGCTTTGAAGTTCTAGAGTGACAAGGTTGACTCATTTGTATCATAAGAGAATATATACGATCAATTTTCCTGGTCAATGGAAATAAGGTTTTGTAAGTTATAATAACATATTCCCTAACAGTATAAGATCATACAGACAAGTACACTGGTATTAATAATATACTGGTAATAATAATATCCATTTGAAGGATGCAACAATGATTTGCTATGTTGCTTCTCTCTGTTGTTAAATTAATTTATTCGTAACCTACTAGAATAGGTGTGAATCTATTTATCTGTGTATATTAGGTTCCTACATTTTAAATATGCCATACGGAAAAAATGACAATTTTTTTACTTTTATACGATTGTACACTTACTAAAAAAATTGGTGGTATGTGCCTCTTTTTATATTTTATTATGGGATAAGGTCAATTAAAGACTTCGGATTAAGCCGCTTACAATCGATTATATTAGAAATCAATGGGGAGGTATGTATAGTAGTGATGCGAAAAATGTTGATCATTAGCTCAAACAATTTATTATTATAACGAATAAATCGCTTTTTGTAATAAAATGTGTAAAAAATAGCGTGCACAGCTATAATTACCTTTTACTTTTTAATGCACAGCTATAAACGTGCCAGATACGGGTCGACAGTCGTTACATTGTAATTTATTAGTGATTCCATTTATTAACTTGACACAATTGCTATTTCAGTTGCTGCCTGTTATTTTTGATTTATTTATGTTATTTTTAAATTTAATTTACCTGTTTTATTTTCAGGAGACCCTGTATTATATCCCGCTATATACAAGACGTCGCTTAAACCTTTCTTCATGGTTATTTGTAAGTTTTTGTTTTATTTTGTTAATTTTTTTATTTTATTTAATATTTACGTCTAAATATTACGTTCAATTTTTTTAATGCCACCCTTATATCATATTTTAAGTATAGCAATATTGCATACAGAATTAATACATAACTAGTTAAACCTGCGTTTAAATGGGGGCAAAATGTTCTTTACATCTGTCATTCACACAGTGCGGACATATTCTCTTGGTTTAAATCGATTGTTCTTGTTCTTCCTACGACTTAGGGTTTTGTGTACTGATTTTTATTTAAAAATAAAACATGTTGCTGGGGTCAAAGAACCAAAATTAATTCTATGAAATATAACATGAAAATGTTTAGTGAAAATATTGTCATTAATAGAAGCAACTCAGATACTGAAAGTAAATCGGACAATAATGAAATTTTTAATAATATTAAAAAAAATCAATTGACTACTATAGCCGTCTGTCTTTTCCCTTGCTTTTAAAAGTGCGGTTGGACGAGCGCTATGTTAATAGTTTCGTAGTATAGTTGCAGGTAAATATGATTTTAAGAAAAATAGTTGAACTTGTAAACAACTTTCAATTTTATTTTACTTAACGTGACGTAAACTGCCTCTTATTTTTCCCTTCTATACATTGTCTCCTTATTGCTGACGGCCGTAATCGCCTGGACACGACGTCTATGCGTCGAGTTTTGTTCCTATCTTTGGAATTGTGGAACGCAGCATGAAATTTTGTGAGAAAGTATAACGTATAAGGTTAGTACGGGAGATGGCTACTCGATTTCTTCCAATGTCAAATTCTCGACAGGGATTTAGTCCCTCGCAGTTAAAAAGCCGATGTGTGAGACATGCAGTGTGTGAAATTGCCGCGATATTCCACCAATCCCTATGCAACGTTGTTGGTTATCCATCTCCAGAAAAAGCCTTTAAGGATTTATTGAATAAATAATGTAAAAACAACAATAATAGAAAACTATTTATCATTAATTATGAACAACTCCGATTCTAAATTACGTTCTTGCAGTCATTTTCCGATGTTTCATCTAACCCGCTTTAATCGATTATAACCTATATTTCTCGACCTATATTTAAACAATGGTTCACCGGAAGTATATTTTTTATTGATAGATATACCCATACTTTATATAATGTTGCAAGACTAAAAAATCATAAATATCTTATAAGTATTCTTTGATTTAAAAAAAAAACTGTAATTTATTAATTTGACGTAAAATGCTATTGTTTTTTTTCTTTTTTTTACATGCTGTATAATGCATAAGTCAGAAATTCGTATCTAATGCTAGATGATTTAACCTGGTCTAGAAATGGATACAGAATATGTAAAGTGAATCATAAAACTATTTTAAAATCATTAACTAATTGATCTCAACGAAATAGATATTAACAACTCTTGATAAATCTGACGCATTCATGAAGAACGTTGATGTTCCTTTTTTAAAAAAAAACTGCGCAGAATAAATGTTTTGTTTATTTCTTCCCTCCCAATAGGGGAAAAAAATTAATATAACATATTTTAATTAAATAATACATTTAAATGGTCTAAAAAATTAAATAAAGGATCTTTAATAAATACTACTATAAACGATAGGTACAAAATATTATTGTAGAGTAAATAATTCATTGCCATCACCGTCGTCATCATTTCCGTCGTAAAACGTACGTAAAGAATACATATACAAAATTAAATCGGTAATTACAAATACTTCTAGCACATTGCTTATGTTTTTTTTTTAAGTTTAGATATGCAGATAGTTGATGATAATTCTACTTCTTTGAGATGCGCTAAAATATTATAAAATATTTAAATCTTTGCTATGGATTTAAGATCCACGATTTTTGTCATCAGAATTTATAGACGGGTATCAAAATAAAAGTATAAAAATACGTTCATAATAAAAAAATCATAATAACGTTACACTTTTTAATAAAATATTTTAATTGTTTACTAATTTCATCGTCGTTTCAGCCCATAGCCGCCCACTGCGAGATATAGGCCTCCACCATAGATATCCATGGGGGGATATAACATAGTCACACTTTGTAGGTGGGTTAGCGATCGCAGTGTTGTATTATACGCAGATGACGATGTTGCCTATCCTCTGGACACTTGTTCTGTGAGCAATGGCAATTCTATATAATTAATGCACAAAGTTTTAATTATAAAAGATTGTATTCCGGGAATCAAATCCGCGAACAACGAATATTAGTGGCTCATCAAAAGTGATCACTTAAATACTTTATGAGAAGAATCTCGGCAAGAATCTACTTTAGTAGAAACTATAATTAAATGGTGCTTCCCCATATCTTTCAACTTAAAGCTGCGGTGGTTGTAAATGCACCCTGATCAAAAAGGAACAACAAAGTCCTTTACTTAATAAAAGACTCATTTGACCAAGTCGCAACATCTTTTATCAGTGCTCTTCGATAAAATTGAAATTTAAAAATTGTCTACTTCTACCTTGCTGTCATCAACACGTCATACATACGAAAGTAATTCTAAGTGATAACATTTCTGATTAAGTACCGTAAGTTACCCGTTTATGTAATGTCAAGACTTATATTCCAATAAGGTAAGGTCTTTGTACATGTGAATGTACAGTAATGGGAACTCGACGACCTTCTTAAAACCACTTAGCTAGCCAGTCCATACGCTGACCTATGAGTCATTGATTTGTCCTTTGAGTTCAATTTAAAATGTAAATCTACGTTTAACTAACATAAATGTTAGGTAACCGATATAATTATTTTGTAATGTATGTAACAGAAAAATTAATTTTGTTTGTTGCTTTGTTTTTATTTGTATAAAACTATTTACGAATAAAATAAAGCTTTATCGTAGCTTTATCGGAAATCTATGAGAGGTAGGTCTATGTACAGAAGAGGACGTGTTTTCGCTGAAATTAAATTAATTTTTTTTGCGTTTTAAATGTGGTTAAAGTTATTACACGTGTTGTAGGGAGTGGTTCAGGATCGGTGTTAAGCAAGAACAATCAACGTTTCAAATTACAGGAATCAGACGCTCCCTGCTTTTCATTTATATCTCTCTGAAGTATTCCGAAGTGCGGACAGTCGATATTTATTTGTCGCGGGAAATTTACACTGGAAGTACGCGAGAAAACTTTCGAGCCAATAAATCGAGAGGCAATTGAATCGAACGCTGTGAGAGGGCTGAGGGTTGGCGGATTTGTTTGAGCGGATATTTCGTCGCGTCGTACAAATAAATCCGCTGTGTTCGATATTCAAATTGCCTTCCGCTTCAAACAACGGCTAAATTAAATTTATTACACTTTAACTCGATACAAAACCCAATATCTAATATTAAACTCATTCAGAGGGTAAATTATTTTATTACAATAATTTTACGTGTATTAGCAGAAAGCGAAAGTAACCAACCTTGGCCCTCGGATTAGCAAGTTGAAGCAGTGGGTAGGTCACATAGAGTGCACAATAGATAGCTGCTGTGGCCTTACGGTTCAGGAATGGAGACCTCGGATCGGCCAGCACAGAATAGAACATCCATCAGGTACACAGACGAGGATGTTAAACGATTTTCTTAAAAAAAAATGTCTTAGTAAGAGAAAGAATATTATAGGGTGCATAAAGTTTATTCACTTTTTGATCGACAAAAAGTTTAAAAATACGTGCCATATAAAGATTCGTTTTTTTCCCGATTTCGGGTTGGTATTAATTAATAGAACATTACCTAATTTCTATGGTACGATGTCCATTGCTGAACGTATACCTTCTCCGTAGATTTCCCTTACGACCTATTGGCTTTGCATCCAGCGTCTTCCGAAGACCTGAACAAGGTCGTCTTAGCTATGTCTGTATAAAGACTTAATTATTGGTTAAATTATTAATACAAGTCTATAACTTAATTATTCATATTTGTGTAGCTAAAAATCTGTTGCAAATTTAAAACGTACTTGTTTATTGATAAAGTTTTAAAATGTCGCTGAGCTAAAATGGCCTTTAAAACATATTTTTTTTTACAAATTTATCTCTAAAGGATTCTCGGAATTAATCTATTTTTAGCGAGTGTCCGCCGAGGCTGAGCCGTCCTAAATCCAAAAAATTGCGCTCGTTAAATCTTATTTAGTTGAGGATAAATTGAAAAAGGTTCTACGCAAAGGTCATTGACACCTTTATAAAATATAAAATAACGTAGCTTACCCATCGTCCTAAGTTATTTTGGCCGCATCGCCCGCAGATAACCCGTAACTTCGATAAACTACCCCAAGTTGCCGGTAAAAGCCGGTAAAAGCAAGTTTCAATTGTGACTACGCTAGAACGATCAAAATCAAAATAAACATGTTCTCTATTCGAATAGACTATTTCAAACACTTTCGGATCGTTGATGAAGATAAAATGTCGGCATTGTTGACCCTACAGGAAGCTACCACAGGCTCGGAAGGCAGTTCTGCTGAAATATAGTTTTATAACGAGTACACACTTGACAATAATTAGTTTCCCGCGTGAGTTGACATTTAATTTGATGCATTAACAACAGTAACGTATTATTTGATAGAATAATATACATTTTAATGATATTTTTTTGGATATAAATCTCTTTAGTACCTTGTGTCATAAATTATATCTATAATTTGATGAAATGTATTGTGACCTTTACTTTCTAATATGGTGATAGTAATAGTAAAATTTATTATAACTTGTTTGTCGTTATGAAATTTATTTCTAACAAAAACAATGAAGAAATTTTAGTTACGGTAAAGTTAGCGTGAGAAATATGGTAAATCATAAGACTCAAGTTTTTTCTCCATTGTATGTTGCGAGTTCAATAAAAACCTGTTGTATTAGTGTTAGTCTCTTTTGTGAGAGTTTATATACGTGGGCATTTAACGTTGCTTCTACCTGCGTTATTTTATAACCACATTTCACCATCATCATATTAGTCGACAGACATGTATTGCAAGGTAGAACCAATCTTGCGCTGACTTCTCGCAACCTTGACTATGCCATTGGTCTACCATATTTATTCCTCTATTATCGATAGAAGTGTTGCAGTAATTTCTTTAAGTTGAAAAAATGTTAGCTGTAGTAATTCTGCCCGTAATTCAATTATAACGAGCCAGAGTTTAACCCTGCCAATAAAACCAGCTATCTAACTTATCAAGTCGAGGATATCCAGGAATCCTTTCGACAAGTCACTCCATGCAACGTTAGCCTAACGTAAAGTAAGGGCTGGACGGTTTCTTAAGCTGTGTTATATATAAGGTATCGGATTTTATGGTTCCTTCCGAATCAACCCTCCATAGAGGTTTAAATATACAAGTTTAGAGTTCTATTGTATCAATCGATTTGGAGCTGTAAATGCACATTGATTACTAAGCTTTATAAGTAAGAAAAGGACCAATATTTAGCCACTTCCGCACATGCAGTGGTAGTCGTGAGTCTAATCCACTCTGTGTTTGGCACAAATCGGTGTAACATAACTCCTGAAGATGCCCCGTGGAGGGGTGAAACACGTGTTGAGTAATTTTATGGCGGCGGTTGTGTGATTCGCAATGTCGCATACGCATTTATCAGCGGGCTGGCGGGCGGTGCATTTCATCGCACGACTACCACTGCATGTGCGGACGTGGCTAAATATTGGTCCTTTTCTTACTTAGGATGGACTGCCGCGAGGTAACGCCTGATTCCATTAAATATTAAGCATTACCTTTTCTCTTTGTACAGTTCAGTTTTAAAAATATAAAACGTTTCTATCATAGCATAATAATTCTGCTCGATGAATGGGACTCCGGTATAAAATATATCACAGTTCATTCCGAGGGTAAAAGCATGTTACGTTGTGATTTATTGCGTTTGTGTATTATGTACACATAATGCTTTTCCGTTTTGTGTGAAAACTAAGCCGCATTTTTACTCATACATATTTTTTATTAAAAATATGACAACATACATATATTTATTTCTGATTATCTGTCCTTTTATGTTGATATTTCGTTCAATACAATTTTTCTACATTTATACTCAAAAGTTTTGTTTGTAAATTAGCTTAAATTATTATATACGTGACAACAAACATTTTAGTTTACCAGACTTAAACACATTCAAAAAATACTAAATAATTCGAGAATTTAAGAATGTATATGTAATACAAATTATCATGGTATGTTGTTAAATTTTACGTGCTCTAGCTAATTAAGATAATTAGCGTTCATTTAACCCTTTCGTTACCAGCGCCTGAGTTAGCCGGCTTCCACTGGACGCCCCGTGTGTTCCCGCACTGGAGTTGACGGCATCTATCCGTGTGTATCAGTGTCGCATTTAGATGGCATCCATTTGCCGTTCCTTTATATTGCATTGTCACTGAATTGATTCCTCTAAAGGTACAATCATATTATTGAATGCACCTTTCACACAAAAACAATTCTTCGAAAGTATAGTATGTAATTGGAAACTAAAATTTATAATATAAACAAAAGTATCACCGCAATAATAATCTACTAAGGTTGACCGAAAGATATTTAACTTTTAATTTATAAATCAGTTGGTAGTAGTGTAGATCCCTTTTTTTAAGGATTATCACAGCCAAATAAATTACTAAGAATTACCCTAAAAATTACTAAGAATTAATATACCAGTGAAAAATTTAAATATGTAAAACTTGAATGAGAAAACTCGAACATTTGCCTACCGTTGTGCAATGTGCACACTTCGCGGCGTTCTGTCCGGTCCAGGAGCGTCACTTCGGCGAAACGTACTGCGGTAAGGAAAGGGTTAAATGAATGTGAATTAGCTTAATTTCGTTTGTGTTTCAGATGAGTATATTTTAGTTCAGGGGTGGCAAAATACTTTGGTAGTCAGATTCTTTTTTCAAATTTATTATTATTCGCGAGTCGCAATTAAATATCGTTTTAAATTGTTTTTTTTTTTTTTGTCGGGGCATTAGTAGGCATATCTGCGTAAACGCGGTTCTTGAGGTATCCCTATATAAACAATACAGTGAGATTTATGCCCTAGGGCGGCCATGGTATATCCTCTCGACGCGATATTAGTTTACCACTAAACATTTTGTTTGCAATTGCTAAACATTTATCGCGTCGTCGCGCCATCTTGTTAAAACCAGTTGTGGAAACGAAAAGTTACCTAAAATTTTCATTTTCACGCCTAGCCTTACTTGTATAATTTATTAGTAATTTTAATTTAGTTGCGAAAATATAAAAATAATTTTGTAATAAAAAATATATTCTTTATAATCGTTGTTAACCCACTTTTGTGTTTCGTATTTATTAGCAGTACATCGTTATGGAGCCTCGCAAATGTCAAGCGGCTAGTTATTTTTTTTTTAAAACGGAATTCAAAAGACTGACTCACGGGAAGGGCTTTGTGCTTAACGAGTAAATACCGCACGGATGAGAGCTTCGTAGTACTCGCGTGCTTAAGCCATAAAGTTATGTACTTTGCTTTAATACGGAAAATATGATATAGATAATATATTATTTATAACGCATTTTGTTCGTATTTATTGTAACGGCATTTGATTTGGCACGTTGGAAATATTAATTTTGTGTTAACAAAATTGGTTTTAACCATTTTATGCATATTTATGTCTAACTAGCTATCAACCTCTTTGCGTGTAGAATTTTGTATAGCCCTTTCTTAGCTCACCTTTATTCGACAAAAAATACATTCTTACCTAAATTTTAAATCCTTAAACCAAACGGTTCCAGAGATATTGTGATGAGGTTAAACTGTCAAACACAGTGAAAATCTATTATATAGATTATGTATACTCTTCACGCGCAATACATTAAGATGATAAAAAAATAATTGCTTTTCTGCGAAAGATATTCCTGACGTGTCAAATTAAATGCCGCGTGCTATTATAGTTGTATGACTACGGCGTAATGTGAATTTAATTCAATAAGGTAAATTAAAGTACGAATTATGTTTCTGATTGTGGAGTAACAATATTATATTTATCCTTTGTATTTCAACTCTCCCATAAAGATGAATATGTATATATATATATATATATATATATATACATACATACATATATATATATATATATACGAGTATATAGTGCCAAATGATAAACGCTTCCTGCGAGGCAATGGCCGCTATGGATCGCCATAAAGACGCGCATATCCATGGACTTCCTATGTCCTTGACTATGTCGTCGGTTTACTTAGTGGGCGGCCTACCCACGTCGCGTCTATCAGCTTATGGCTGCCACACGAGAACACTTCGGCCCCAGCAGCTGTCGATTTCAGGAGCGATCTGTTCAGTTAAGTCGTTGTCGTTTCAGCCCATAGACGCCTACTGCAAGGCATAGACCTCTCCCAAAGATATCCATTGGTAATCACCACGCTTGGAAGGCGAGATGGCGACCGCGGTGTGGTGAATGCTGTTGCCCATCCTCTGGAAACTTATATGCGAGCAATGGCAATCGTATATAATTAATGCATAAAACATAAATTGTGTAAGATTGTAAGGTAGGTTTAAATCTTAATGATTATTGTTTATATTTCTCCTTTGTGTTCATTAGTTTATTGCTGATAAAAATAAAAGGTAATAGACATTAGTATATTAATGTAAACACTCCCTGTAATCGATCATAAGTCCAGACGGCGAGGCGTCTACGTATATCTATGGAGCACGGTGCAACAGAATCTCTTAAGTGGGAGACTACTCAGCTGCACTTAACTTATGTGTGTTTAGTCATTATACACGACAGCTCTGTACTCTATAACTTGACAAAGTATACGTAATTTAAATTACGCGTACTTAATTATTTAGTTTAAAGCACTTGCGTATGAAGTTCACTTACAATGTGGACAGACGACCTAGTTAAATAACCAAGTTAAGGTTCAGTTCCGTCGGGAGCGCTTGTGTCGGAATGCTAAGCGGGTATTATCAACAGCTGCACAGCTCAAGCCGAGGTCTCGTGAGGAATTTGAGCCTTGTTTATCTGTGGAGCATCCGCCGAAGCGATATAAAAACCCGACTGTGTTCCAATCCTTTGCTCGGCAGCTCTCAATTTTCGCTTTCCGCCCTACCACCACAAAAACCGGATCCCGAATCTAGAAATGTTACTTGAGCAGCAGTGAAAAGCCGGTCTAAAAACACCTTTATATAGTCTTCGGAAGACACTGTATGCGTGAAATGAGAAAATGAAATGTTTTCGTGACAAATAAACTCTTTACACAACCACAGTATTAAAAGATATTATTATGTTGAAGTGGAACCACTTGTTGATATGAAATGTCTCAGTGGAAAAGTATTTTTTTAAATAATAAAAGTTTCACATTCTATAAATATTGAAATAGCCGGGATAATTCCCAATCAATAATGAGGAAATCCGTAGACAAACGAAAGTAACCACAAAGAAAGTTGACCGAAAGTACGTTAAAGTGGCAATGTTCCCAGGCTATATGACGCGTTGAACACAAATTTCTGAAGTGAAGGCGCACACAACACAAGGCGGTCAAACGGTCTTTTAAAGGTCATTTGAACACTAAGACTTCTTCCAACCGGTCTTATTGAATATCGATAGAAGAAAAATGACAATAAATAGAGGAAAAAGAAGAAACGATTCATATGGTACAAGAGAGGCTCGAAGCGATCTCTACCAGACAACCTTTGGATGGAGATGAAAGACATGAAGAAGAGGGCAGTTTAGGGTGTACATACACACAAGTACATCATTACTTTACAAACATACATATATACAAACATGCCTATGTAAATATATAAATTTATAAATATATGTACATGTATATAAATAAAAAGGCTTATGTTCTGCAGTGGAGGTCCCGGGCTAGAATGATGATTTTGAATAAGAATTTTAAATGTACAGATAAAAATAAAACAGAATGAGGATAAAGCGATTATATTGCTAAAGAATCACTTACAATTTGCAAGCTTTCATTATCAACAAGAGTCAAGTTTCATAAGTGCAATGACCCGCGACGAATACGCCACAGGTCGCTTGTTGCAACTTTAGGTATAATATAAAGATTAGTATCACGTCATCCTCGCTTTAGCTATGCAGATATCAATCTTGGAAATCCTAATTTATTCAAATCAAGTTCCATTTAACGATTTTTAATGTTGTATTTAGGAGTTTTAACAGTGATTATCTTATTCAAGTTTTACTAATGTCCGCTGGTATTTATTTATCTCAATGTAGACCAATCGCTTACAAATAAACTGCTCATTTTTAGTATAATCCAGTGAAATAAATAATGTGACGATTTGAGAAGAGTCCTCATGCTTCGTTTCGTGGTCGTTTAAGTAAATACCAATGTATAAAAACCATTTGTCAACATCAGAAAATTCTAATTTAATAATCTTAAACACTGATTCATATGTGATTGTATTATAAAATAATATTTCTGAAGATATACGGATTTACATCAATTAACGTCAATTCGAAATTCAGTGACAGGGAAGGCAGTGTGAAATAGCTAACCAAGAGATTCAATAATGAAAAATCTACGTCGAATATTGTTAAATTTAATTTCATGTTACACTAAATGTACTTTAATGATATACGCCTTTCAAGTAGTAGTAGGTCAGCGGTAGAGAAGTAAGATTTGCGGTCGTAGATTGGTGTTCGTTTCTCGAGATAGAATTTTATATAATTAACACTTTTTACATAAATAATATGGAATTTCCACTGACAAATAAGGTTTAAGAGAGTAGGCATTATAGTAGATATAGTGATTATGATATATTTGGTGCCACCCAAAGATATATTTGGAGGAAGTTTATGCCTTGTAATGCGCGTTTCTGGTCTGAGTTGACGATGGCGGTGACGCCTCACGATGTTTTTTCTATTACCGACTACATACCTCTAATTTTGTAAACGACAGATAGAAAATCATATTGCTATGGATAATAAACGCTTGATTATTTAAAGAAAATACCATTTGTTCTCAAACTGTGTACTCAAAGTTATTGCCGCATCCAATATTTAAATTTAATATTTGTAGATTTATTACTCGTTGACTTTCCTTAATACTTTATTGTAAATGTATTAGATTAAATCCCGAGATCTACTATGTGATAGAGATACGTTCTCTCACGTATAAAGGAGCACTGAAGTAGATTTTTCCACTCGAAGTGTTTTATATATTTGTGCGATATGAAAACGACTCGACATTTTTGCGCATGTGTGTGTGATCGGGCGGGCCTTCATTATAATATTTATTACGTTCACCGAGAAAATGTTTCGCGTAGTACGTAATAAATTATTCCATTTAGCGAATACAGGTGATAATATAAATGCCAATAATTGTTTTTTTATACATCCCCGTGCCTCTTAAATACACGATGATTTCCTCATTTTGATTGTCTCTTCAGTATTGTACTGCTCGACCTAGGCCTCTCGGTTGAAAATGGTCTGCATTCGTCTTCAAATAACTCTAACACCATCGTCTGACCATCTCTTGTGTGACAGTCATACGCTGCGCTTGCTGGTCTGTGGTCCCCAGTTCAGAAACTTAATGCCGGTTATTAAGTTTCTGAACTGGCTATCTGTTCAGCGCCCTATGCAGCCTGATCAGTGCCACTTCAACTTATCAATCCGCTTAATTATGACGTTTATTTTTTAGGTTTATCCTCATTTCTGATTGGTAATAAAAAAATATTATTATAAAAAAATACTATCCCGCTGTGGTATTCCATCCGAACAGGTGGCAGATTCAACTTACGTTAGTGTAAGTTCAATAAATAATTTAGAAATGTTAATAAGAATTTATAGGAGTGGCGATTATGGTATATCCAGTCAAGGAATAGTACGTCAAAGAAATCGGCCACTAATCCCCGAATACTCTGCTGTTCCTGTAGCGACCAGAGCAAGAATAGCAAGCCAAGTTGGGTTAAGAATCCCTGGCAGAGACCTGGATACCATAAACGTAAGTAAACGTAAATAAACGAAGTCGTTGGTTGCGGGCAGCGCAGGACCTATTTGGGCGACACCAGTGCCTTGCAGTTCCGAAATTTTGAATTTGAATTTTATGAAAAAGAATTTAGGCAGTTAGTACAGATTAAATCTATTTTCCAAATTTTGTTTGCTATATTTTTTGTTGAACAAAGTATTTTTAAATTTGAACTTAAGGTACCACTGATCATATGTTCTGCTTGCCCGCCATCTCGCCGGACTTTCCCTTAACCCTGTAGCCAGCAATTGTCGATTTACGACCGACTGTCTACATCTCTGTATAAGAACATATATTGCACTTTGTGTCATATTCCGTTTTAACATATTTCTTTTCCTTTCCGGTGAAATTCCTAATATTTCTTTACATTCGTATGACCCTTTGTATGTAACATTAAACCTGGTTGTTATTTATTCATTGTAACTAGAATTCAGTGGATCGATACGTCGTCCTTTGTCACGCGATACCCTCCTGCGGAACGTACGCTAATACGAAACATTTTCGATCCCGTGAGCTTTATGCTGCAGTAATAAAGACCAGAACACTCGACACAGTTCAAGTACAAAGCGTGACAGAAGTGCTATTCTTGAAAAGTTTCAAGCGCTCAGGAGCTTCTTAGTTTCATTTCTTTTTTTTTTCGTTGAAAGGATTTACTTTACGTTTTATAATTCTATTTTGAGTTTTTTATACATTAAATATATAGTATGCATAAAATCAAATGAGTTAATACGTTTTTCGGAGGTGGACATATGTTATTATTAAGTGACAAGGCAAAAAATTCCTTCCTATTCTGAACTATCAAATGCATTGCCCCCGGGATTCTTATAAAAATTTGTTAAACAGATATCGTATGTTATCATTGAGGGATCCACGGTCTCTAATGGACGCCACTATACTTAAAATTATTTGTGCTGACCATGTTAACTGTTCGGAACTGTTGTCCGAAGTAAATTTTCGAATTCCTGCAGCAAGAACTCGTTCTATATCTCTCTTTTTTTATCAACTGCTAAGACAAATATCGGTAAACGAGCACCCTTATACAGGACGACCTCCACAATTCATATATTAGTGATATTGATATATTCTCGTGCTCTCTCGTATCTTTTAAAAGATAATTTCATTCGAAATTATTGAATATACACAATACAATTTAAACTTCATTGGAACGTGACTGCTTGTTGTGACTCGTAATTATTACTGTCTGTTCAGCTGTACTGCTGTTATTCTTTGTTTTGTTTTCGTTTGCTTAGATTCATTAAATGATCTTAGTGATATAGTGTTATAAGGTAACAATTGTAACTAATTTTATATTACTAAATTTGTACTTTCTTACTGTCTTTTGTTACTGTTTGTCTCCAATAAAGTAAATAAATTAAACTACTAAGGGGAGGGGCACATCGCTCGTGCAACCGATTGCCGTTGGAGCCGAAAGGTTTTCGAATACCACTATCCGGTATACGCGGCGTGGTTCGGACCTCCACTAGTTGGACCGAAGACATGGTTACGTTCGCAGGAAGTCGCTGGATACGGGCAGTGCAAGATCCAGTTGGTCTTCTGTGTCTAAGTAGCGTTCTTTAGAGACTTATGCCTTACATCGTGGATGCACAGACCGCGGGCCGCCGACAGCAAAAATTATACTTTCGTACATTCGAAAAATATTGAATTCTATTAGAAAGAATCAATCAAGAATCAGAATAAAACCAAACAAAAAAATAATTACCTACACTTCTGACGGCCGGCCATCAGTTCATGATTTGCCCGAGTGGCCCCTAGTCTTTATAAGTCTGTGCAACCATGCTTTACATTGACGTCGATCAGCTGATATGACGAATACTAAACAATATTTTTAATACAATCTTTGGGACAGGGACATGTCCAGCAGTGGACGTCTCATGGCTGAAATTATGATGATAACGAGAATAAGGTATCTTCTATTATGTAATTCGTGTCATGTTATGCATTCATGTAGCTATTCTGGATGTTTAAGATAGATATACATACGTAAAACTTATTATTGTTACTTAATCTATATATTTTAATATAATAAGAAATTAAAATTAAAAGTTATTTTATTAAAAATAAAAGTAGTTTTTATTACGTAACTTTTTAGCGTACCTTCTATTTTAAAAGCAAGCTTCGAGCGCGCACGAAGCCAGTGAGTTTAATATTGAGCAATTAATGAATCATACTTTCGGTAATTGCAAGGCCTCCCGCCTCTCCCGATTTAATTAAGTTTGCCATAGCATATTTCAGTTCCCAAATTAATTAAGGACGGGTCCTTGCCAACCTTCGAGGGACGTTCGCGACGTATTTCAACCTTCTTCATAGTATTAAATTTATTTCAACAGTATTACAGAAAGTTTAGCACTATTATGCCTGAAATTGATGTTTATTTGTCTTATATATGTCTCGACATTATGTAAAAGTATTATAATGATTTTATACTTCCCTTTGTTTATTTATTTATTCACACTATACGGGATAATAAAAGAAATCAGATGAAACAGGTAAAAGAGTGCTTACGACGGGCTTATCGCAAATGGCGATTTCTTTTATGGATTTACTTAATAAGGAAAAATAAAACTGCCGGTCAAGTGATAAAGGGGAATGAAAATTTTGATATTCTTTAAAATTTCCGATTCCTTTTATCGCTTGATGGTTATAGATGTAAAAGCTTAACAAATATTATATTTTATCCTAATTTATTATATTTATTTATTAATACAGATGTTTATATGTCGCCTTCAAAGTAATCAACATTAGACATCATTTATTTATGTCAACATTTTTTCCATCTTCCTCTTTTTTATTTTCTGGAATAATAAAAATTCATAGAATCCAGTTTTTAAGAAATGCTCGTTGCGACATTATTGGTGTGATGTTTTGGATCAAAAATTCGCGGACATGTCTTTTCATGTTTTTTTTATTTCTAGAAAAAATGATAAGGCATGTAGATATGGTGACTGCGGCATTAGTACTGTCTTGTTTCTACCAATTATTCGAAAGCAACAAGTGTTATCGTGGTGCAAAAGCGAATGATTTCACTTTGACAAAACCGGGCGTTTTTAACAGACAGTTTAATAAACAAAAGATTCGTATATATTTCAAGTTGTATAGTCAGGGTGCGCTTAAAATTAAATTCATTTAGGCTAAGTAAATCCTGTGCCTTATTCCGGTTGAATGTAATGTTAGTACAAAATAACATTGTTTGTTGCTCTCGTTATAGCGTGAACGTTTGAGTTGCGAACAACTACAACAACTTGTTCCCAAAACAAACAAAGGAAGCGCTTGTTATGAATTTTGTTTTGGGATACAGAACGACAATGTCCATAATAATAAATAATGTTACATTTTCGATAACTTAGTTATGATTTATTCGCTGAATCACCGGTTTGTTCAGTACTATTATTGTAAATAATTTTTTTTATTACTTGACGAAAAAATAATTATTCTAATTGCTTCAAACTGCCTAAGAAGCTATGTATTTAATACTAAGTACTATGCCCTGCTTGTTATAATGTAAGCAGGGTTTTTGTTATTCACAATTACCTGGATTGCAGTAGCAATATTGGAAAATAAACTGTTGAATCTAATTAGTGATTTCACTGATAACTACGCTCTTAAATATGTAATGACACTGAGTGTAATACTGAAACTAGTAGTTGGCGGTGGAAAAAGATGTTGTGGTATTATTTGTAGGACTTATTATGCCAATACTTGTTTATGTATAATAGTATCTGTTGATGTTAATGCTGGTATTCCGCGGGCTTTTGCTTTGAAGTTTTCAGCGGAACTGAAGCCTCCGTGAACTTTACAAAATTAAATTAGCCTGTTTTCGCCAGTTCAACGAATATTCTCACTTCCTTGTGTCATTCTTCTCAATCCTGAATGTCTCAATCTTGAAAAGATATTACCAGTGGGCTCTCATATCATTCCGATATTTTTGAGGGAATATCATCCCAGACTTCTTTAAGAAACTTCCCATAATTTTTGACCAATGTCATTTGTATATTTGGGCCGTCAAAACTTTATTTTCCAACTGATATGGATATCAGTGACTTTTGGTTTTAATAAGATATCCCATAACCCGTATGCCACACAGCCACCGAAACAATGAGTTTATCGTAAGCGTAATTTTTTTTATAAATTCAGCTTTCAATGTCATTATATTATGTAAATGTGTTAACAAAAATATATTTTTTTTAATTGTACCCAAATGTTTCTAATTCTAATTCTAAAAAAAAACATTATACAATTTATTATATCATATTTAAAATTATAATGTTGTGGAATACATTTATATGTCACGGTTCGCGTCTGTCCAACGCTTTAAAGTGTCTTTATTCTTATTTTTTATAATTAATAATTAATGGTAAAATTTCACTAAAATTCTGCGTTTCATTGTGACTTGAAAAACAAAGTTCTTAATCTTTTGTTGTATAACTCCTCAACAATCACTGTAACGACAGTTATGTTTTAGTAGCTTAAATCGCTTTAACGCGCGGGATCGTTCAACCCGCCTAATGACTCGGCAAATTGTCCATTTGAATAACAATCGAATGGGCCGCAGGCGAGCGGGCTGTACAGCGCCATTAAGCTAGTTGACGCAATTTACCGTGGTCGTATACATGTAAGCAGATGAATACGGAAGACACAATTGAATAAAATGTAGGGTGACTATGATTATTGTGAGACATCGTAATAACGACACACGATAAATTTATATCTATTTTAGGTAGGTAAATGATGGCCACCTTACTTTCTGTAAAGAAAGTGAACACCACAAACTGACTATCTTCTAGATAAGAGGGATGAATGTACAGTTCCTTTCCTCAGCAAAAATTTTTAAGATTATTTTCTTATATCCAGTCACTCTGTAAAAAGCGATCACTGTGAAATGTTACGTTAATTTATTTTCCCTCTTAGAATGCGATACATCAATAACTTCAGCATAAAGTTTGCAGGGAAAGACAGTAAACGATAATTAATTTTGTTATGTGATTGTACGAAACTTGAAAATGCTTTTTATTACTACTATATAAACAATAACTTTTTACAGCTGTAACCAATCATTCTGTAAGCTCAGCATACATCACATACTGTACTGTGATTTGCTATTCACTAGATATAATTAATACAAGTAAATCTATAACTAGTTAGTAAAAATTAGCTAAAATGATTGAACTAGAAATGAAGAGTTTCGGAGACGGACGAAATCAACCGACGTAGCCCAGCGCAGAGTAGAGTCAAAAATATAATAGATTAAAAAATAAATAGATAATAACTTTATGATCAAAAAGAGCTTACTTAAAATGTAGCCCGTAATATATTTAGTAAAGAAATTTTTAATTAGAATTAGAAATTTTCATTGGTAACTAATTTGAATTTATTGAACAAGTTTTCGACGTTTTTAATGTGTAAGCTGTGTGTACATTACAATGACAAATTTTTTATTTAATAAAAAATTGGTTTTCTTTGTAAGCATATTTATAGATAGACTAAGTATAAGAAAGTTATTTCTAAACTTGCCCGAGATCTGGATAGCCGATATAAAGTACAAGGGTTAAATTCACCGTATACTCGCTATAATGATCCTGCGATAAAAATCCCTATTTTAAATTTCTTTTTATTAGGAATAGTTTTTAAGTTCTTTGAAGTTAGAATTATTAAAGTTGACCTCGTTGAATACTAATTGCCCCGGTTGTTTGTAATTTTTTTTTAATTGTCATGTATACTTACAACTTGAAATTATATTTGTGAAATGGAGTAACGATTTTTTAACTACCATGTACTTTAATATATGTTACATGAATAACCACGTAGTTTATTTGTATGTATTACATTATTGTATTTATTTAAAATTATGATCTTAAAAATAAACAAATAGTGAGGTTAGTTATTATTAATTGTCCCTTGTTAATATGTCTTGTTTCTTGCGAGTATTTTTATAAACTAATGGAATATTAAGAAACCATTAACACCACGAAACACTTACATATTTATTCATTTTAAAATCACTTACAGTTGAAAGAAATTACATAAAAATATTGAAACCGAAAGATGAATAAAACTGATTATTAGTTAGTACCATACTTTTCGGTTTAGTTTTGTCGTCTGTTCATTGTAATCTGTTACTGAACGATTTTTCCGTTTTTTTCTCGAGATTTATTTCATATTCGTATAGCTACATTCTTTCGCAGATGACAAAGTAATCAATATCACCACAGTTATGATAGATAGAGATAAAAAAAGAATGCAGTTATCCGTGCAATTAGTGGCTTAAAACAGATATTCACTTATTATATCAACTCGTGTTGCTGAGTACCAGTGCAATTTTTTATTAATTGTTTCACTTAACGGCTATTATCCAACAAACCGCATTTTAGCATGGTGATATACAATTTGTGGCCTCTCTCTCTCACTCTCGTTCTCTTTAAATTTCTCTCTCTTGGTTTTTCTCGCTGTGTCTCTTTATCTCGGCGTCTCTCTCTCCCTATTTTTCTAGTTTTCTAGCCTGATTTCTCTTAATCTCTTTATCTCGCTCTCCTTCTATCGCTCTCAGGGAGGAGAAGACCCGTGTGCCAACAGTGATAACGTTATAAAGCCAGTAATTTCTCGCATTATAAACCGATATCTCTTATAATACGTAATAGATGAATTATATAATTTTATCTTTAAAATAAGTAAATTTCTATTTTAGAAATACGTTGTCCGTTCGATAGCGTAGGTACTGCGTCACCCGTCCCGCGTCAGTTTCAGCGAAGGTATTCCTTTTACTTCGGCTGAGCTCGACGTGGAAGTTAATTCAATTTCACGTTATTTACTCAGCGCTGATACTGTACGCGTCCCGAGGCCGGGCCACGACAGCCGCACTATTTTGTACTGTTTATCTCTATACCCTCGTTGTGATCTGTCAACGACATTATTGTTAAGTAAGGAACAATTGTCAGGCGCCTACGATATCCGACTCAAGTTTAAAGACCCCTATACAGCTAAAGAATGTCCATTGTGTGTTATAAAATTGATGTACGTATAAGGAAAAGTGTCAATGTTTTAATTGCGATGTTTATCTTGCAGTATAAATGTCATATTCTTCCTTAGCAAATGAATACACCCAAAGATTACGCAACTAAGATCTATCTAGGAATAAGAAAAGGACCAATATTTAGCCACTTCCGCACATGCAGTAGTAGTCGTGCAACAAAGTGCACACGCCCGCCAGCCCGCTGATAAATGCGTATGCGGCAAACAATGCGAATCACACAACTGCCACCGCCAAATCACTCAACACCTGTTTCTCTCTCTATCTAGGAATATCTACGAATTCATTTATAATGAATCTAACATACGGTGGAAATAAGACAAAAGGTATAACAGTGAAATCTCTCTATAAATTGTAGAATTTAGGGATGTTGAAAGTGAATCGATTAATTTCTGGAGCAGGCATCTAAGGCAACATTAGTTTATTCAAAACTTCGTTGAGGTTTCCCTTAACCTGCTACGCGGGTCTTTAGCTCCCGAGCACCGTAACTTGCATCTGTCTCTGCAACGTGATGGACCCGGGATCCTCATTTTACATTCATAGAGTGTGCTGAAAAGCTACTTCTATTCTACCCTAAAACGGCAGATACCTTGTACTATCTCATTTATAGTTTTTTTTCTTTCTTAATTTTCTACTTACTATATCATATTATAAGGGGGACTGGAAAGTAATATCGTTACTGTCGACATATGTTACAGAAAAACAGATTGATTTTTACCGCTCCGCCATTGAAAATATATATACTAGATGGCCAAAGATTGCTGATAACGAAGGTGAATATATTGTTGATTAGAAATAAAAACTTGTTAAAAATGTAGTCGTGTGAATTTAACTTAAGAAAGCGACATTACTTTCCGGTCCCCCTAATACTTAACTCTAGCTCTTATCGTTGTTTTATGTGTATCGTAATTTTAATGTCATAATTATGTATGCGTGCCATCTGCTAGTCTAATAGATGGCACTTATTATAATGTCGCAGCTTGTTTCTATAACTCTTTGTAAGTCGCAGAGTATTTGCAGGAGTTACGTGTTTCGAGGATTTTAGATCATGCCGAAAGTTAGGTCGATGTTATGTTATGTTGAGTTCATACCATTAGTACAGTGTTACCTTGTTTAACTTAGGTGTGTTTCTGCAGCGATGTTATATGTTTGAAACAAAATAAGGCACTAAAATATCGATCCTTATACACTGTTTACTCTGTTCTCAAACTTCTATGTAAATAAAAATGATTCAGCAAATCTCGTAACATTTCGAAACATTCAGCTTGTAGGAGCTACAATATGTCATCGTCGCACAATATGTCAAAGCACTTAGTATTTACGTCGGGCGAAAGAGAGCGCTTTACAATATTTCTCGTGTTTTGATTAGCTATCGGTTTTATTGGTTGAATTTTGAATATTGCAATCTGTAATATGGGCTAAGTTTGATCAATATACACACCAGAAGTGTGGACTTTGGACTTCATGTTGTCATTACCTATAAGACACACCGGCCCTAGGAAGGAGCCCACAGGCTAATTTTTTTTATATTAAGACACCGGGAAGGTTTTTATATATAAAACAGGAAAATTATAAGGAAAATAGTAAAAATAATTCCTGTACAAACATCATATTGAAATACTTCTGTTAACAAATAACATCCGTCTTCGTGTATACACCGTTACAATGATCTGAGATATAAATGAAGGGGTTATTCTGAAATATGTTTAATTTTCACAGGCCAAAGCCTTTTACAGTACTAATTCTGTCAGACCACGTTTAGGATAAAAATGTTGAAATTATGTAATATTTACAATTTAAACATATTTGATTATCTGTTCAGATAATTTTCCAATAAGTAATAACTTTTCCGGTTCATACGGAATTTTTTTATTAGAAACCAAAAATGGAACGAGCTCGCCAATTGTATTTTATTATCATTTTTTTTAATAAAAAAATTTATTGTGTAGATGTACAGTAAAATCCTATTACATGTACACTTTTATCTATTTTCTAAAAAGTACATACCAAAAGTTAACAGTTACCAATCTGTCCGATCAGCATTGCGACTTGTCGGCAAATCTCCACAAATTAAAATTTTATTCCTAGGTCATCTAGGCTTCCCTTTTAATAAGCCATCTTCGATTGGAAAGTCTCAAATTCATTTCAAATAAAGGGAATTAGATTTTTTAATAAAATACCGCAGAACATTATCAGACTACCATTAAGAAAATTCAAAACGTCTATAAAAATAAATTGACGAAAAAAACGTATTTATTCAATAAACGAATATTTAAACGATAAGAATCTTTTTCATTTAGGCTATATCTAACAAAGTGTATTTGTATAAATCTGTGTTACACTTTATTAAAAGATGTTTTGTTGTGCAGTGTCTTCATGCTTTTTCTTCACAACTATTATACCTTACGAAGCAGAGTAGTCAAAAATAAAATAAATTAGATAATAAGTTGGCTTTCAATAAGAGTTTTGGTAAAAGTTCCTATATTTAATTAACAAATTTTCCTTTTATATTAATCTTTTATTTAGTAAATATTAGCGTGAAAAGTTTGTCTATAGACACAGCAAACGATTTTGATTTTGAAATCATAGGTAGTAACCTAAAGGGACCTTTAGGTCTTCCTACAATGTTATTAAAATCTCTAAAAATATTTGCCGTAGTCTAACTTTATTTGAAGCATCGATATGGAATATGAATTATATTTTAGAAACCAAAATATGTCTTTGTAAAATATGATAAATTATCAGCAATAATAATACGAAATACGAGTAATGTAATAAATTTATATATATTGTGTGAAATTGAAGCAATTAAGCTCGTGCTGGCGTTGCCATGACGACCGGCTTTATCACCGACGCAGATGTGCAAGACGTGCGTTTCTCAAGCCGTAATTGGAGTGCCCTTTGATTATAAATAGATTGTGAATAAATTATATTGCATATTTCTTCCAATGACGATTCAAACTAAATATTTAACCTTACTGTCACCATTTTGATTTTAAATGTAATAAGGGTGATCCCTTATACATCAGGGGGACCGGAAAGTAATGTCGCTTTTTTAAGTTAAATTCACACGACTACATCTTTTACAAGTTTTCATTTTTAATCAACAATATGTTAACCTTCGTTATCAACAACCTAGTGCCATCTAGTATACATACTTTCAATGCCGGAGCGGTAAAAATCAATCGGTTTTTCTGTAAAATATGTCGGCAGATAGGACATTACTTTTGTTGTTCCCCTAACATATAAAAGATACAAAGAAATTTTAGTTCTAGTTCAATCTAAAATTCTATTGGAATATGCCAATAGCTTCCGGTGGAACAAACTGACGGATAGTAAACAACACTTAAATTTAATATGTAGTGATCTGAATTTTGAAAACAATTTATCTGACTATTTTTTCATGATGCTACTTATTTTTTCTGAAATCATTAATTTTTGGATAGGGTATACCGTACAGTAATTAATAGCAAATGAACTAAACATTCATTCTTTTAAAGATTTTGCACCTATGACCAATATCTCTGTATATATAACCTCTATTTATTTATTCTTAATTTCTCGGAGGCGCGTGGAAAGATTATGCAACTTTGTAGTTTTTTAATATGTTTTTAAAATGAGCATTGTACCTTACTACGTGACTTCCTCGGACTTAAATAATCTTTGTAAGAAATATTCAACCGATCGCATCATAACTGTATTCTGTTGTAATACGCTATTCAATCACGTTTGATTTTTTTTTCAAACTTTTAATGATAAACATGTTCCAATACAAATTAATTAGAAATAATGTTGTATCGAGTAAAAATTTCGTTCGCATTTTATTGGAATCACATTGTTTTCAAAATGAAATTATTTAACTATAGTTTACATGGTGCCATTTTGTTTGTTATATGCCGTCTGGTAGATACAGACATGATGCCGCTGTTGAAGAAATTTTGGGTCTTCTGATCAAAAATACGCGACAGAAGTTTTGGAAGTCCTCTCTTGATGATGAGACACTTTTTAAATAGCTTTGAAGAGACTGAAACAGTGTGAAAATCTGTAGGTGCAAAGCTAGAGTTATATGGCGGATACATTATCACCTCCCAGTCAAACTTTTTTAATTTTTGTATAGTGGCTAAAGATGTGTCTGGTCTTGCATTATCACGATGCAAGACCATAACCTTTTTATTAATTAATTCCGGCAATTTTCTCCCAACTTCTTGCTTTAATTTCATTAGTGGTTGGCAGTAGAGATCTGAAACTATGGTTCTGACCGGTGGAAAAAGTTTACAATAAACATTATTATCTTATTGGAGGTTAACTCGAGTTTAGCCACAGTCTCCGAAGCCTAACCGATCTTAAACGGCGATCTTTTTCGCTACAACCTTTTTGACTTCAATAAATTTTAAATTCTATATTCAAAAATGTCTGTCTATTTACATATACTTTTTCACCCAGCCGCAATCAGATTTGAGCATTTGCTACTCTTTGTGTGTCGCAGCATTTTTTCAAGCGACGTCATTCAAACAAGAACGACTTTTTTATTAAGCGTCCAGATTCTTTGGTCTGATTAAATATTTGCCATCTTTTAGATTTAATATTTTCTTAACAAGTAGGTTCTTGGCTAGTTGGTTGATTGAAAAACTGATTTAACTTCTCCTTATGTCTCAGCTTTTAACTAAATCTTTATTCACAGTAGTAACACGTATATGTAATCAAAAAAAGGGTTCCTCACAAAAAGCTTTTTACCGACTCTACCCATTTATTTTTCCTCCACTCCTCTCAACTTACGTAAGAATATCACTTTACTCTCATTCTAAATCCTTTTGCACAAGTGTTGATCGTCGACGATTTATTTTCATCGCTGCTGGAATTTATATCCAAAGCTCCAAGCCGCCAGTTTATGGGAACCCATCGCATTTTATGAAGCACGCAACGTAACGACATATTGAGTACCAGTCCAAAGCTTTTTGGAGACTGTACCTTTTTATAAAATTTGAATATGGAGTAAGACGTAGTTTGCTCCAGGCATTTACGTCTCGTCTTTAGATATTTAATATAATTAAAATAACTTTTCTTTCCTAATAAATAAAAATAACTTTTATCTTATTGTATTTACTATACAAATCTGCGAATGTATTTATCATATATTAATTAGTCTCTTGTCAATAAAATTGTAGGACTTATACAGTTTTTTTTTGGATCGAACTCTATCTGCTGGCCAAATGGCATTAGCAGATTTCAAGTGTTCGAAGCGACTAGCCTAAGACTTATAGGTAGCGAAGCTCACGGGCTCCCGGAGGAGCCTTATCAAAGGCCGCTACATGCTACTATTTTACTGGATTAAGAGGTCGCGGAATTCTTAGATCTTATTAGGGGACCCTCCATGAAGTAACTACGCTCAAGCATGTCCACTAGGAGACCTTGGGTTGGTGTGGCCCTCGTGAATGATATTCGCTTAGCAAGTGTCTGTCACAATGGTCATCATTTAAACCAAATAATTTTTAACAAATAAAATCTGCACAATTTCTCTATTTAATTTTTATTGAAATAATATTTAATTATAGTAGCTTTTATGTGTTGAATATAAAATACAAATTTTGTCTCCAGATATTCTTTATATATGAACCGTTTATTTTAAAAGATGGCATAAGTCACTCTGTTTTTAGTTCGAGATATTTAAAAAAAATGAAAAGATACCGTTCAATTATATTTAGTGTTGCTATTAACTTGATAACAATAAATGTAAACGTAATCCTTATTGATAATTAAATGTAATAAAATTTGTTCCCTGTAATGGTAAAACAAAGATCCTTATTAACGTAACATATTGTATCTTTAAGAAATAAATGACATTGATAACATATGTTACAAAATTTTAGTTCTGTAGGTCGCGTATTATTTTTAAACATTTTTAAAAATTTTCATTTATTTTAACCTAGTCTATGTCTAGTAAAATCTTAAAGTAAAAACAGTACAGAAGCCGCTCAGGTAAAAATTTCGATAGATATACGAGATACCGATTCGTAGCACGGTTCGGGGATTACCCTCTGTTAGAAAAAGCATATCTAGAAGTTTTATTTATGTGTATGTATGTGTGAATAGTCACTAATATTTATATTTATTATACCTCGACGATATAATAATAGATGTTCATTCATTTTGTATTTGAACAAACAGAGTGTTTATTTTTATCGCAGCGATAACCTAAGACAGATAACGCTGTTAGAAGCGTCGTTCATTCATAATTGTCGATAAGTTTGAGTTAGGTTTGTGTAAAGCGTCACCCCGGAAACGCGTCGATTGCGCGGAACGTCTTGACTAGACTGCAAGGCGTTCGGCTGTTGCTTTGTACTGTTATACAATTTTCGCCTTTATTATAAACATTTTATGTTAGTTCAGTCGAAGAAGACATCATTACTAATATGAAAAGAAATCTATGTTTCGCAATATTTAGAGTAATCTTTTCATCATAATAATCACTTCAGCAGTGAGAGGTCCACAGCTGGACATAGGCTTCTCCCGTGTAATTCTAATAGAACCCTTTGAAATGACCTGTTTCCAGTGTCTTTCGAAACTTTAACAAGGTCATTTCGACATGGCTTACACTACGGTTCAAATGACATATGCAGATTTCGCTAGCTCAAGAGGGCGGGCCCAGAGGGCGCTTAGCCTAAATCTTTGTTAAGGTAGCTATATATATATATATATATACTAAAGGGCCACGGAGGCTCGGCTCTGGCAGTTACATGTAAAGGTTTCACTAAATTGGAAGATTGGTCTTTTCTCCACCATTTTGTTTACTAAACGAGTCAACAAAAATATGATTTTTTATGAATTATTAACTTTCCAAGAGATTTATATTTAATCTAAGAGAGATTGTATAATAAATTAAATTTGACGTAAAGGTTATTCGAGAAGTATTATAATAAAACTTTCCACTGCGTAATTTCGATTTTAATTTCTTTTCAATACCGTAAAAGCCAATCATAAAGTTTATTTCAATACATAGGGTATTGTTGGTAATCGATATGAAAGTTTCAATTACGAATATATATTATAAATTGTTAATGACTTGACCATTGCATATACAGGTATTTTCGTAATGTATGTAAAAACTTTAAATGGGCAAACTAAAAAGCACATTTGTCAGCAAAAAGGTTCGAAGGTTTTACACTCTTTTATGTAATCAGTTTGTAATATGTTATATTTATTTATTTTTTTAATTGGAATGCGACAGGCATATAATAACTTCTGCCAACATAAATTCTATAGGGACAGATTGTAAACAATAATTAATTTTGATATGTAGTAATTTAAATTTTAAAAACGCTTTTTCATACTATATTATCATTATGTTATTTATTATTCCTGATATTATTGATTTTTGTATAGTGTATACTACACCTTCATTTATAGCATAGAACCAATAATATATTAATCAATTATTTAGAACCTTTTTACACTTAACAATCAAGTATGTAGAGTTTGTTTAGCAATGACATTGTTTACGAATGTCTGAATTTCATATATATGTGATTTCAATACATGTCACACGGCTACAAAACAATTAAACCCGAAACAAACTGATACCAAACAAAATTTTACAAACTTGATTGTCATTCGGTTGTCATTTGGCAGCCCCAATTACTGGATGAGACACCACTATATATTTTTTGTAGGGGCATTAAAACAAATAGTGCATGCAGAGCCAGAAGAAGTCAATTGCAGCCGTTTAATAAAAAAATAAAATAACTGACACAGTCCAACCCATTGGCAATTAAAAGTAGCAGTCAGCAAGTCATACTTCGCGCAGAACAGAAAGGTAGCTGGGAATGATGAACACGGATCGTTCAGTGCAGCATAGAACGTCCACTCTGAAACACGATGGACGTTGGCCGAAGTGGCATACTAAGTGCCCAATTTTTTTATTACGCAATAAGAAGCTATCCCATATTCGCAAAAGAAAGGTCAGATTTCGAAGTGGAGTTTGAGAGAAGGATGGAGAATGACACTGTCGCCCCTTAAAGGGATACAAAGAATATTGTCATATATTTTTGAAATATTGTCAAAAAATTAAGAGGGAGGTTATAGATGAAATAAAATTTAAAACGTAAGGTTAGGTAAAGCAAAATGCAAAGAATGTAATAAAAATAAAACAGAAATAAGTTATAGGAAACAAAAATTGTAAATAGTAATCAGTGATTTCAAAGATTCTAAATATTTCATGGAATCAGGCGTTACCTCGCGGAAGTCCATCCTAAGTAAGAAAAGGACCAATATTTAGCCACTTCCGCACGGTGGCGGTTGTGTGATTCGCATTGTTTGCCGCATACGCATTTGTCGGCGGGCTGGCGGGCGGTGCATTTCATTGCACGACTACCACTGCATGTGCGGAAGTGGCTAAATATTAGTCCTTTTCTTACTTCAAAGATTCTAGTCAAGGAAGAGAGCGTGAAAGGATTGCAAAATAAACGAAAAGAGAACGTAAGGTAATGTGAAGGACGAAAGAAGATATAGAAATTGTGAAGAGAAGAGAGTGTCAATAAAATATATGTTGAATAAATTATCACGAAATTAAGGTCCCTGATACAGTTGACCGAAAGGTCTCAGAAACGTGGGCCATAAAAACGGTCTTTGGAAATCCATGGGTAAAACCTATAATCAGCAGTGAATATCTTGCGGCTGAAATCAAAATCCGTGATGAAATTGAGTCACAATTTTGCCGAAATGATTTTTATGCGTGACAATCGCCAAACCTTACTCCGACCAAAGAGAGAATAATGATTTTCATTTATCATTAGGTAATAGTGGTGATATTCTATTTTTATTCTTCTATTTCTTTCTTGTGTCCTGGGCAGAACAATCATTATGTAAGTAATAGCTTTTCTCACAATTCCCAAGCCTTTCTCACAGATCCCCTTGCATCTTTTCTTCGCATATGCGATTCAGGTCGATCTTTGGTTCATGATCCGAAGCAATACACTGCAAAATGGATAACTTGTTTCTCCATCGCGTTGTCTTTCCTTCGTATTACTTAGCCAAAACATTTTCAGATTTGTGACTCATCGTTTGCCGAGAACAATGCTTGATTGAGTTCTTATAAAATAAGAATATTAATACCATTCTCATTACAGAAGTTTAAATCTGTAGTAAGCCTTACCCTAAATAAATAATTGTATTTTGAACAGAATTGAAATTGTAGATTTAAATCTTACGTCAAATCTTGTTGACTTAATTAAACAAGGGACCGTTGGTGGATTGTACTCGGAGTTCTAAATTGTAAGCTTTATTTTTTGTTCTTTATCAATATTAGAGTTATTATTCATTGTCTAATGTTAAAAATTTTGTCTATTGAATCCTAAAATCACAATTTATTTTTTAGTTTTATAAGAACAATATTTTATATATTAACACATTGCCACGTTAGATATCGACAGATTGTTTAAAGAAATTTTCTCCCTATCATCTATTAAAAAAAATCATCATCATTAATAAATTAAAAATCCCATTCCATTAATTTAATCTCTCTTTATTTATTAATTTAATGCCTTAATAATAAAACTATTACTTTTTGATTCAGTACTTGCTTAGTAATATTATGGTCATGTTTTAAATAGTTATGTTTTTAAGCACATGAATGTTACAAAAAGTTGTTTGATTGTATTATAACAAGGCTTATTTGGGTTTTGATTGATGTGTCGAACTTTTAAAAGCTGGTAAAAAATTACTATTTGATATGTTTGGGAAGGGAAAGTGTTGTTTTTGATAATTACCATTATTTTTTCATTTTTTCTCCTCTTAGTAACCTCTCTAGCTGGATGCTAGCCGGCATCCAGCTGGCCCTATTGGAAATCTATGGTGGAGCACTATGTTCAGCACTGGACGTCTTACGGTAGCAATTATGATGATAATGCAGATGATCTCTCGTTTCTTGAATCGAAAATATGAAAATAAATCATACGGGATAAATATAAGTTTAATCTTAATAATACTTATATTTAAGTTATTGTTCGCTCAAAATAATATAATATTATATGACTAACTGGGTAACGGGAAAACCTATTGTAGTCATGTCTTTTAGTCACACGTGTGTCATAAGAGGTAAACATTGAGTAAGAAGTTTACTTGTGTGTTTGTAATTATATTTTTGTTCTATAAACTTCACATTTTTCTAGACCGCTAGATGGAGGCCGATTCCAAACACAATGCTGAAATAATGGAAATAATAAAACCTTATTTAAAAACTTGTTTATATTTTCAGTTTTTTATGTTTTTATTTTCTTTTTTTTACAGGACTCCCAGTAGTCTACTTTTGTTGCTGCAAGTTTTGTTTTAAGTTTCCTTCATGGTAGCCACCTGTAAGTTTTCTTTTGTTTTATTTCTTTTTATTATTTTATTTTAAAACACTTTAATTTGTTGCTAGTAATATTGTTTACATATTCTCAGCTAATAACATAATTACAACAGATTGTATAACACAAAACAATTTAAATTCTTTGTTTAAATGTGATATAAATCGAAAAAAACGATATGGGTTTTTTATATAGGTTGTATAAAGTGATTTAAAGTGTAGTCACCTGGTGGTATACTTGGACCGCAAGAAACAATGAAGTTTTAGTTTTAACAATTACTTTACACTCATAATTAATATACAATCTAATTTGCACTTGTAATAAGTTGCTGTACGGTTAAAACTATAGACATTGATAAATTTATTTTTAGTTTCTCAAAATGAAATACCAAATGAGCTAATTTATGAAAATGAACCTATATCTTATGCAATATGTTCACAGTTTGTTGTACATTAGCTGTCTTCAAACGATAAAGATTAAATATTAATATGTTGATTGTATTAAAATGCTTTAACTGACATATTAACTATACTATGTTACCGCGTGCACCACTTTTCTCAGGGCAGTTAGAAAATGGAGTCCCGGTATAGTTTTTATGAGGCCTGCTTCTCTTTCATACTTCCATCACAAAATTTTGTTCGTAGGTATTAAAAAGAAGAGTGAATAGGACATATTCCTGTTACATATTTAACATGCTTGTAACTTTCTGTCGTCACATCATTAACTGCTTCGATTAGTTCTATCAAGATTCTAGAGTTGAGTGATTTGAGCATAACTTTCTCTTTAGCCCATTTTCTATGTGTGTTTACAATGTTATCAATCGATTTGCGACTATGTTGTTGTAGACATATAGCTAGTAACGAGTGTGGGTGTGTGTGAAAAAGACTTCTTCTGCTTTATTCTCTTCTCTTTCACCAATAATTTGTGTTCGCTTCTGTAATTAGGTCCAGGAGTCGATAATTTACCGGAAACGAAATAACCGTGAGCCGTGGAAACGATAATTCTTAAAAACCTCTTCATATTTGTTATAAAACTTTCAGCAAGCCTTCAACAATATGTATTTATTGTAAGCATATATGTTGTGTACATTTGTATGTGGGAATGTTATACAATAAAGGCGAAGTCACATGTCTTTACTTTATCCTTAGCAGCGTAACAATCTTTTCACCCAATGTTTCTCGTGACCCTATATATGTTATCTTGACTTGACAGTTAAACGTCAAGAAAATAAAAGTGCCAAATAAGGTACTTTTACGAAGTAATAAGTGAATAAAAACAATTTATTTTATTCCGCATGTATATATACTTATGTTTATGTGTGAATGTATATATATATATATATATATATATATACGTTTTGTCTATAAATATTGAAGCAAACCTCATTGTAAGTACGATTTTCTATGTGGTTGTATATTAGGAAAGTCAGCAATGCTTAGACCCGATATTATCAATTTAATTTAGCAAATAATGTTACTTTCACAAAGTAATAACAATTCTTGGACAAAAAATAACAATAATAGTTAATTTATAAACAAAAAAAGAGTCGTAAATAAAATTTAAAAAAATGAGAGTGAGTTATGACATGAAGAGACAATATCCGCATCGAAGGATCAAAAAATATAAAATAACATCTTTGCATATTTAACTTTGTATAAATATAATTACTCCAATCTTCACCTGTGCACAAGGGAGCATACCTCTTTACGTCTCGTGCAGATCGTAAACTATTCGAATTGCTTTTTAATAATTGTCACATTTATATAAAGGTCGTTCAAATTCCCAGGTTGAAACGGTCGCTTTAATTACTGGTTACACTCTCGTATAATTATGTCCCATTTCGCTTAGCCGCAGTGAAATTCTCGAGAGAGTCGAATTCAGATATTTTTTGCGACTGACAAAATTAGGCTTAGTTTAATTTGCAATAATGTATCCTATTCATATAATGAAATTGTAGAAGGCTGCTATCAAAAGACGTTGAGACCATAAGGTTTTTTTTAAGTTACAAAGTGATTGGTTCTAGGAGTTTTAAGAGAGTCAAATAAATTAACCCTTAATAGCCGAGAGTTTCAATTTTGATACCAATCTTTTAAACCGAATGTTCACATTACTATTAGTTTTTTTTATAGGTTGGCTGTACGAATTTTACTGTTGTATAATATTCTTTCCAACGAAATTAAAAAAAAAGCTATTTTTCCTTTCATCTAGACCCTCAAACAAACACAGTAATATTAAAAAAGATCACTTTCGTAAATCAGGCTATTAAGGGTTAATTCGAAAATTAAAGATTTCATAAATAAATAATACCGTAATGTTAATACTGTAAGAAAAAGCTTTTTCAAAATTCGGATGTTTAAATATTAAAACTAATTATGATTACTATCTGTCCCTGCAGACTTTATACTGCCAGAAGTTATTGGTCTGTCGCATTCCAATAGACAAAATATATTAATGTAACATATTTCAGAGTGAACACTTATATATATACAAGGTTCAAATAACCTTGTATACTATACAAGGTTATTTGAAATGGGTGTAAAAGCTTTTAAATCTTTTTGCTGACAAATGAGGTATATATACACCCTTTGACAGCTTGTTACACTTATAACCAATCATCCTGTATAATATATTAGATGTAAAAAAAAACTCTTTTAGAAATTGCATTAATAATATTAAAATTCATCTTTCAGTTTTCCTTCAGTAATAAATTCGTTAACAAACCGTTACGCTTTCATGAAAATTTATGAAATTAAAATACTTAAAGAAATATTAAAATGTAAGTATATAGTTGAACTAATGATATTCGTTTCGACCGCAATGAAAAATTTTATAGTCTTTAATTTAAATTCAGTAAATATTTTCTTCGCGAACGTTTCACAGAATTGAGTCACAGAAAATTTTAAAATGATATTTATTTTCATAACTTTTTTACTATGTTATATTATTTAACTTTATTAATTTTTCAGTATCTTTTCAAGTATTACCTTTAAACCATTAATTTATCAGATTGTTTTAGTGACTAAACCGATTGGGAACATATGTCTAAACATCAAAGATAGAAATATAAAAATTTGTTAAAAATATTTTTTTGGAAGGCATTTTAGTTCGTATCTGTATATATCAAACGATTCATAGTAAAATAGACTATTTTGTATTTTATTTTCTATTTTATTTGTAATGGACATCAATAATTATAAAAATTTTAAAGTTTCGTTTATATACGCGATAATTTTTGTTAAATCCGCGCAAGTAATTTTTGTTTTATTATTTTGTATTTATTTATTTTATAAAGGTGTTAATGGTTGCCTAGCGTAGAAGTTATTTCTATATTGATTACCTAAAACAATACTTATCTTCAACCGGTATTATATTTTTATATAAAACAGTTTTTATGCCTGCTGAAAAATTTTTCTGTTTCGGGATCATGAATAAACTGCTAGTCTAGTGAACGTTTCGTAACTCGGATTGATTTGTTTACTTTTTTGTATGCTTCGAATGCATACGTATTCAAAAGTATAAAAATTTCTGTTTATTATTGCTAACGAATTACAGATTTATTTTAATTTATTATCGTTAATTATAAGGATGAATAAAATCTTCAATTTATAAATCATTTTAGATTATTTATTACATGGAAAATGCCTATGTCTAGTCGAGTATGTCCTATAGTAAAAATGATGACGACGAGATGCGTTTTAATTTATTTAATTTATTCATTTTACTATCAACATAAGATCACTTATAATGACAACTTGTTTACGTCATGAGAAGAATGTAGAATAGACCAATTTGATTGTAATTAGAATCAGATTGAGCTCCTTCAACTTACCATATCCGCCATATTCTTGGATCAAGTATTCTTATTATTATACGAATATGATGGTTTCTAATGATCAATGGCGTTACGTCATGGGTAGAATGCAAGAAGAACCTAATTTGATAAACCTACGAAGCTTCTAAACACATTCTGGTCTGAAAAGAACCCAAAAGGAACTCAGACGGGTTTCTTTTATAGTCACTTTCACAATATTCTTAATACACTAATAGAGGAATCTATTTCCAAGCTTTAATATTACTTAAAAAGCCTTTCATGCTGTAATGTAATTTTTACACGTTTCTGTTTAGTTAATTACTTAAAATATATCACAAGAGAGTGCTATACCGTACAATGTTGCCTACCAATGTAAAGCCTAGGAAAAGCTGTAATATGTGTATAGGTTAAATGACATATATACTATTACATACATAGTTTATACTTTAAAATATATTTACGTTTTAGACGAATAAATTTTCTATTTTATCAAAATTTTTAATTAAGATTAAATTTATACGTTTAATTAACTTTTAATATTTATCATTTGGTGATTCAGAGAAATGGGTATGTATTACAATAGAGATTCAAATATTATAACGGCGATATTTTTATTTACGAAAATCCAAAGCCAAAGAAAATCTTATAATGAAATATTTAAGGCGGCTAATTAAAATGTTTTTCGTGAAAATATAGGTATTTCATAACGACCCAATTTTCTTCAGCTCTCGTTAATTCCCATTGAAAAGCTTCACTGCCACTTGACTAAGGTATCAGATAAAAGATAAAATTCATCTTGATAAAACGCATTGATATAATTATTTAAGAGAATTAGCAAAGTATGCAGATAGTTAACAAAAAATTAACATAGGAACGAATTAACAAAGCGGATTACGGCTGTCGGCCGCTCGTCCAATAGTCAGCTGAAATCCATTTCACGGTTGAGGGTGAATCCGATTATGATTTGTTACATGGACTATTTACATACATAAGCCTATTTAAATGGGCAATTAAGCGTTAATCATGATACGTCTATTACGTCAAACGAATGTTTTAGAGCTTTTTAAACTTTTTTGAATGTGTTTAGTACCCGGCGATAAATATTGCACATCGACCTTTGGAAAGAGACAATCGGCTAATTTCGGTTTTGAGTTTAGAGCACTATATCTACATTACACTACCTATGTGACGTTTTGTCAGGCGTTGTATTTCGTGCGATAGAGATAACGCTCTACGAAGCCAAAATTAGCCGATTATCCCTTTCCAAAAGTTGATGTGCACTTTTTATCGCCAGGTACTGTACGATGACCAGAATGTTATGTAAAGTGAAAGAATGTAATAAAAAAATAAAATCATATTGACTTTATAAAAAGGAGCTTTATGCTATTGTAAGCATCCTTCAACTTAAAGCTTCTAAGGTTTCAAACGCGCCCTGACCTGAGTAGAATCCTTAAGAGACTCGGGCAGGTTATTCTGACCTAATATTTTGTAGTTTTAATGAAGACATTATTGGTATCCTTATATATTTATAGTTAATGAGCTATAAATTTACTTCTTTAAAGATTTTACACCTATTTCCAATCACCGTGTCCACGTTAGAGTTCAAAAATTTAATTGCGTCGTAAGCTCAGCGCTTTGACGTCATGCGGACTGAATCCATATAAAGACATCTATGTTATTTAACCATAGTACAAAACGAAAATGACTTTTAAATCAGGTTAAATACTTTTATAAAGCAATCATTTCAAATAAAGTTATTCCATAAATATTTATTATACAATAAATCAACAGGACGGTGTCACGTGTCTGACAGCCGGGAAATAATTAATTTGTATCGAATTGAATTCGTTCGTTTGCATAATTTTACGATATTCAGTTTTTACTTGGCAACTTATTTATTTTCCTGTAAAAAAATTTGAGTATGCAATCGGTTGTATTCCCAAAACTTTAAATCTGAACCATTATTACAGAAATAGTGGGTCTACGTCTATCTAACATATATGTAAATGAAAATATATAGACAAGTTAAAAATATTGTATTAAAGCTTTCAGTCCTATGTCATATAAATATAGAACAGGTATCCATCAAGACAATTGTCAAATCTTAGTTTCAAAGCAGACCGGTCATCGTGAATATATATATATTCACGTTGACCGGTTATACTTCATAAATATTTTATATGAATATTTTAAGAAAATTGTAATTAGATCATGTAAAACAATGTATTTTTAAGAAGAATTTTGTGTTTCATATCAAAATTACTCAAAGAATTTAAATGTAAATCACACAATGTTTTGATGTATTACAAACATCATCATCATTTGTCACATCACATCACACATCTTGTCAGCTAATAGTGCCCGCTAAAAGGCATGGGCCTTGCCCAAAAATTTCCACTACTTGCATCCAGAGATCCGCAAACTTGATTGCGTCGTCAATTTACTTAGTGGTGACCCTATGTGTATGTTTGTATACAATTGTTAAATTTAGTACATTAAAAAGGGAGTACGCTGTACTAGTTCTACGGGAAGGCAATTAATGGAAGTAAAGACAGCAACAGACCGCTAGGCGGCGGGAAACGCCCACCGATGGAAATGATGTCAAGGCGACGGAATACAACCGCCGCTACGTGCGGCGGACATCCGGAAGGACAACGCCGGAAGCGAGGAAGTTATACAAAATGCCATAATTATAATCAGTTTAAGACTCACTTTCTAAAACTAAAATGTGACTAGACGTATATATAATAAAAGAATATAATAACAAAGAAAACAAATTAAGAGACAAATCCAAAAAGAGGCTTTACAGCTTCATCGAACTTCTTGCAGATCTAGTATTCGCGAGTTGAAAGGAATATGCTCTCAAGACTCGAGCTTGATTCGATTTACGGTTTTCATTAGACTATATAATATTACATTCTTATGTTCATCATTTTTCAATTTTCCATAATTATTCTTTGTTCAAATATTTCTTATGTAGGTTAAACTTTATCACAAATTTCAATTTGTTTGTCTTCTATTATTAGGTAACATTATTATTTTAAATATTCCTATTACTCATCCATCAACACGTATACTAAGTCTAAGAACACATGCCCTATAAAATCTGTACATTTTAATTTACTTTTGAGCAAAAAAAGTTAAAAGGAAGAATAAATTTCATTTTAATATGTCAAGCGAAGGTCTCTGTATCGCTACCGAGAAAACATTCCGTACTATTAAAATTAAAGTTGAAAGCTCCAGTGAAAGCATCAGACGGTAGCTCAATTTATCGTGAAATGAGACAGTCTACGTGAAACATAATCTTGTTTGAACATAAGCTCGCATTGATATTACGCTGAAAAGCCATCCATACAAAGTCAGCGTATTATTACAAGCGTAAAAAATATTGTAGACGTTGAGCCGCTTGGATACTTTATTTTTCATACCTGCTTTCTTATCCCGTCGTTATTAAATGTGAGATACTTTTCAGTTTCATCATTATTTGAGCCGCAGGACGGTCCACTCTTGGCCATAGTTCTCTGTCATATTCAGCAACCTCCAGCTTCTTCGATCGACCTTAAAGAGGTTGTCAGTTCTAGCAATACTGAAGACTGTAGGACACGTAGTGTATTAAAACAATAGATGTGGGACTCTATTGTTTAAGGGAATGATGTGAGCGTAGAGGAAGCCAGCCTGTACCTGTTCACTCAGTTGTTAGTCAGATTCGACGCCTAGCACCGCGAGCATTACCAGCTTAATGCATTATATAGCTAAATCTGGGCGAAAGACAGACTACAAGTTCGTCTGTCCACCTTGTAGTTGAACGTTGTACGATATGCTTCTCGGTACGTTGTCACTCCAGGACATAAAGGCTCAAGAGGCTTTTGTTTTGCGTAGTATGTAGCCTGTCCCTACTACTTCAGCTTGCGAATCCGCTGGGCTAAATCTGTTACTTTCATTCGCCTTTCGTCGCCTTCTGTTTATTATATACGTTTTGTAAACATACGACTTAATGTAAAAGAGACATTAGCAGCTTAGAGCCAACTTAGACGCGCCCTTCTTATCTTTATATCAGAATCATTATCATATCAACCTAATGACTCCCACTGCAAGGCATAGGCCTCTCCCAAAGACCATCACGACTACCGATCTCCCTTAACCAGCATCGAGCGACTTTCCGTTATTTGTATTGTCAGTTCATCTAGTGAAGGATTTACTCACACCTGGTCTACCAAGTCGTGGTCGCCACTCGAGAATAGTATACGGTGCAAATATATAACCTTTCGCTTATATTTCAGTGATGTCACTAGTAAACTGTGTTCGATATCTCCACTTAAAAATAGAAGGATTCGTCATCGTAGATGGCGAAAGATGCAAATGCACTTAATTTGTTCGCGCGTTCGATGTTCAAATAAAATGCGACCATGTGTACCGAAGTCCTTAGTGTAAAGTAATATTTTATGATGAATTCTCAGAACGAAATTATTAAGATAAATTGCTGTTAATTGGCTGGTGCGGTGTGCGGTCGTTGCCCCGTCTCTCGCCTCCCTTCTCCCGACTGCCTCCTGTGAATTGACTTTACGATACATTTGAGTACAGTTAATTACTTCGGAGTACCACCGCCGATGAAATGGATTCAACGTTGAAATCCTTTAAATAAAATTTTTGTTTCACTCGGATCATTTAGACGAACTGTATTATTTAATGGAAATTTATATGTTAAATTAAATGTTTTGTCTTCCTTATATAACAGTCTGATTTCTTTAAAATATGACCGGTAGGAACCGCTAGGTGGCTGGTAGGAAGCCCGTATCAACTGTCTTTCGACGGTCTTAGCAAAGCAGTCATAGCGACCGTTATTTTCTTCTTATTTTACTCTAAAAATAATGACAGTATAATAATGAAAAGTATACCAAATTGTAGTAAAATAAATATGTTATGATATATAATATGGCATAATTATATTTTACGTGATAAATCCTAAAGATGAGTTTGAATCAGGTAATAAATTTTATTTGAGTTACAATCAAATTTGGTAGTATTATCATTTCAAACATTCAATGTCCACCGCTGCACATAGGACATCTAATAGATTTTCAACATGGTCAAAAGCATCTAGAACCTTGCGACTACATTGTTAAAATCGTTGAAAGACGCTGGATGTAGTGCACCTTGTGGGCTGACGCCCTAAGCAGCTTTTTAAAGTTTTCTTTTTCTTTATAAAATCAAGTTTATATTTACTAACTACACTTCCTAAATAACACAAACATACCTAATACCATATAACAATCATTGCAAGTAAGTAGTTTCTTGTTGAAAAACATAATTCGTAATAAGAGTTAAAGCTCAAATAGTCTGTTTGTAAAGAAAAGGTAATTCATATCGGTGAAAGAGCAATTACGCTCAAGTTTCGCTGATTGCTCCGTGAATATGCTGATGTTAGGGGCCTAATGACCACTGATGGGGTAGTTTTCTGAATAACTCGCATTATTACCATCGGCACTTGTAAAATTCGACACTCAATTGACCTCATAATATTTCGATTGTTTTTCTTACCAACCTTCGTAATGCCTGGGAGTTTTAAATGACAATTTCACTTCACTTTTTAAACACAGAAGTACGAGGGCGTTCAGGCTGTATTTGCCTATAAACATATAAATATCGTTAAGTATCACCAGCTGCGATAATTTCGTTTATACATTTGAATTCTACTTTGCTTGGGTTAGGCGAAACAAGGTCGATGTTAATCAACTTTTCATACAAAGTTAGCTAATCGATTGGCTGCCTTGTGGGCATTGTAAACAAAATAGAATACAACCTCACTTTGTCGACTAGCCTCTCTTTCCAGCATTGTTGTTCCGTATTATAAATTTAGTGCTTAACAATCGATCCTGATTATGTTACCTTTAAGGTGTGCACTATATTATTGAACCAAAACAATGTCGTAAGAAAAATGTTCCGCTCAATTCTTATGGACGTTGGAAGAATAAAATTCTATGCCTATCCGTCTTTCAGTCCTAATTTGTTGCTGTTTGAGTTCTTTTTAAATTAAAAACTAGCTTAATGGGATTCACATTTAAGTTGCAGACTAAATATTTATCTAAATATTTTCAAAAATTGTCGACCTTCCCCTGTACTTAGAATTATTGTTAATTGGCGACTGAACATTATAAACGTTATTTTATTAACTACCTTTATTCTGTAATGTTTTGGGGCAATTGCACAAATATAACTGACATATTCTTAAAAAGGTGTATCAGAATAATTGTAATTTGAAATCAAAGTAAAGTTAAAAAAAAGTAAAAGTTAAGTAAAAAGTAAGCCCATATATCAGTAATTTAAGGTTTAGTTACTCACGTCCCCATCGTTGTACAGCTATAAGCCTGCTGCTTTCACTAAGGCTGATATATACTTGCTCCAATTTCTTTCTGTCCAGCGGAACGGAATAAAGCTTATTTGCACAAAATCTAAAACCACGTTTTTTAAAAAATATATACTTGCATTGCGGGTATACAACAACAAGACGCGCGCGATGCGAGGCTGAATCAACTGTTCATTATAAGCGTAACTTGCAGTTTTGGTGGGTAAAGCGAATATTAAATAATAATTTTTAAAAATTATTTTACACCGTGTATTACGCATTATTAATATTAACATAATTAATTGTAAAAGTAAATTTAAATTTGAACAAATTACTAATATTCTTTTTTTAAACTTTTTTATATAATACCTACATGAAATTTTTACGTCACTAGGCAGAGTACATTTGGACTATTAATTATCTTTGGTTATCACTATATTTGACATATGTTTCACGAAATAAATGATTTGAATGTATGAAACAAAATGTATTAATACCAGTGCGCTTTTATAAGCACGTTCAAAAAATCATTGCTGTGATTGTCCATTTACGTATATTATTGATATATGATATAGCATTATTGATTCAGATTTTATCCGTACACTATAATTCGGTTCAGAATATTGATTGTATCAAAAAGAACCGGATAAAAACCTATATGGTTACTCTTTGACAATTTTACACGATTATTTCATGTTATTTGTGTCAGTAAAAATCAGTATGATATTAGTATCCAAGACATGTGTGTCTCCTATAAAATCTTTAATATAATTATAATCTTAATTGAACAATATTTCCTTAACATCAGTTAAGGATTTTCTCGCGGATATATGTAAAACTGCTTTTTGGGTTTTTGTTATAGAAATGTATTATATTATATAATTAGTATCATTTCATTCGTTCACTCTTGTCAGAGTAGTTCAGGTGTCCTTGCTGCTCTCACTAAGCGTCGCCTTGTATCTCGGTGTTTGGTGGAAAGAGAGCCTTTATTCACTGACTTATTAGTGTCAGTTTTGATAATGTTCCATCTCGTTGAAGAGCATCCTCGAAATCTCTTGCCTTCCACTTTTCCTTGCACCACCAACCGTTCCATTGAGTCCTTGTTACGGGTGATATATCTAAATAACTTTATGTAAACGAAAACTGGGGGAGAAGCCTTTTTTTTAGTATTTATCAATCATTAAAATTTTTGAGACCAGTGCAAATTGTGAAAAAATAAATAAATTAATTATTAATTATTATATCAATGTTAGTCATTATGAAACCTCTATTCACGATTAATATTATGCGTAAATATGGCAATGCAATAAAATCATTTCCTTATAAATAATCAAGATCAACTTAAACATGAGATGGTCATAGAATATAATATAATCGCCAGTGTAACTGTCTTCCTCCGGCGCATATAAAATCTTAAGCACAATGGATTCGCCCCCTATAACATTTGTCTGAGTCGCTAAGTGAAATAAAGATTTTCTAAACGAGCCTACGAGTTCACGGCAAGTCATGAAATGATGTTCCAAGGACGCGGTTAGAACTTGACATTGCCTCGCCTATATCATTTGGCAACCCTTTCGAGGTCGTTCCATCACGCGATACGCCAATGGCCCGGTACGTCGGTAACTTCCGTGCTATAGAAATATGTATACGTTTTCTATAAAGCTTTAGCTAATATACTGATTCATCAACTTTAATATCTCAAAGGCAAATCTTGGGCTAACGTTAAAGAAATTTTCCTTGGAAAATATACTTTAGGAAATTGCTTTTCCTTTCCCGTGGGTAAGTTAATTAATTTACGTATCGAGGGAATTGAACAAGATTATTATGAACATTTTTCATTATTTATTTTCAAGTTTTACCTTCAGAAGCGCTTTTTTTTATTAATTTTACTTTTACTGTATTTTCTCTCATTTGCTGTGAAACCGAGAATATTTCGTATGTTTCTTAGAAACTTAATTTAGTTTGAAGCTCTTTAACTGGCTCTTTGAACGTTTAAGTTTAAAAGGATATTTAAACTTGCTATGAAGCTCCTTAAAAGGTAGTGGCTTTTCTCGAACATAATTGGACATTCAGATGTGAACTGCCTTAGTATTCTTGATATGAAAAAGCCCTTTTATTAAAATGGCATGAGCGAATAAGACAGTTTACTAAACCTGCTTGTGTAAGTGAGAGGAGAAAGTACAGATTTGACGCAAGTAGAGACTGCAGACATATTTGATTTTTTAATTAATTTTTGGATAACTCCATAGCCATCTCTATATTTCTTAGCAAGGGTTAATAGACATCGGATTATCTTATATCTCACTTTGGACTTTTTTGTGAAGCTCACAGCCTTTCAATGTGCTAAGGCTTTACAAGAACAAAACAAGAATGAAGAGATTCGTATACGAACGAATGTAATTGATCTAATAGATTCAGGCATTACTTTGCGGAAGTCCATCTTAATTAAGAAAAGGACTAATATATAGCTACTTCCGCTATGTAGCAGTAGTCGTGCAATAAAGTGCACCGCCTGCCAGCCCACTGATAAATGTGCTTGCGGTAAACAATGCGAATTACACAACTACCACCGTTAATTCACTCAACACATGTTTCACCCCTCAGGAGTAATGTTACATCGATTAGTGCCAACTCAGTGATCAATCGGTGGTTGGTGGAGGAGCGTATTTATTAGCGGGCTGGCGAGCGGTGCACTTTATTGCACGACTACTGCTACATAGCGGAAGTAGCTATATATATGTCCTTTTCTTACTTAGAATGTAATTGACATAGGCCAGCGGATTGGCAAATAGAAATGGCAGTAGGCAGATTACAGAACGCGTAAAGCCAATGACAACTGGGGCATTAAGGTTCTGGAGTTGAAGACACGGACCGGCAAGTGGAGACGATTGGACAGCTGATTAAGATTGTCGGAAGACACTTTATACAGACAGCTTCCTAACGGACTTGTAAATAGTCTCTGGTTCTTTAAATATTAAGAGAACTGTGGTTTTCACTGTTACACAATAATAAGCTATCTATAGCTAGCTAGCTATAATCCTAACTTATCTCCTGGATAATACCTGCCAGTTTCTTGTGCAACATGTAATATATATATATATATATATATATATATATATATATATATATATATATATATATAACTGGCTTTTTTGTCGGAGGCGAGGATATCTTTATACCTATATCTATAAAAATTGGCATAAAAAAATAAAAAAAAACTTTTGTAAAGTTCACAAAAAAATGTTAAGATTTTTGAAATAGGTTAAAATGTAGTATATTTTGTCAAAAAACATTCGAAAGCAGTGGGGATGGGTTACAAAAAATTATGGAGTGACAATTTTCGAAAAAAAGTTACAAAAAAGCCTACCTCTATGTATATATGAAATTACACATATTTCATTTTAAAATTTAAATATAAGCTAATAATTGTTATTTGTTAAAAAGGTATGTAATGGTAAAATTATAAATAGCGTGTATTGTATTAAAGTATAATCCAGATAATATTTTCCACGGAAATGATTTATATGGAAGTCGGGTCGTTAACCCTGCTCCTGGGTTTTCCCTGGCGTGTAAATTAGAAATTACAGGATATAACAGTAAACCATATTTATTACTTTTATCGAGTAAAATCAACAATTATATTATAATGGGTTTTGGAGTAAGTAGTAATTAAATAATTTATAAGAAAATTATTCAACTAATTTACCGAAAAGATAAAATTTTGCCAACTTTTATAAATCATATCGGGTAGATGCAATTCGATACATACAGATGTAGGGTCGTGTTGAATTTTCAATCAAATTTGGGCGAAATGGCAAGATTCCATTTTGTTTTGGAAGTTACCGATTTTTAAAACTGCAAACAAGTCAAAAAAAGATTTTTCGATAAAATAGTCATTGTTAAGTGACAACTTTGTCCATCTTTTTTTTCATGTTATTTATAAATAATCAATTAAACATAATTTTTTTTTATTTTTCATAGTTTTTTTCTGTTTTATTCAGATACTAGAGTTTAGATATAAGGTAGCATAATTATTGCCAGAATTATATACGCCTACAATAGATAAACATATTTAATTATATTCCATGTTATATGAGACTAATTAAGAAAAGGACCAATATATAGCCACTTCCGCATATGCAGTTGTAGTCGTGCAATAAAGTGTATCGCCCGCCAGCCCATAGATAAATGCAACACTCTGTGTTTGGCACTAATCGGTGATGGAAATGAAGATGCCCCGTGGAGGGGTGAAACACGTGTTGAGTGATTTAGTGGTGGTAGTTTGTAATTCGCATTGTTTGCCGCATTTATCAGCGGGCTAGTGGGCGGTGCACTTTATTGCACGACTACGATTGCATATGCGGAAGTGGCTATATATTGGTCCTTTTCTTACTTAGGATGGACTTCCGCAAAATAACGCCTGATTCCTTAAATATATGTGACTAATGTAAACTATTATGTATTGCTGTCGTCGTGTCATTGTCGTCGAGGCCTATGCGTTTCAGTGAGCGTCTATGGTTTGAAACGACAGCGAAGATGATGCAATCGTTTGCAATAAAATCATTGTTTTGATAGCTCTAGAACTGTGTTTCCCAACGCGGAGCCCTTACCCCACAGAAGGCGGGAGTAATTATGTTGTTAAGGAGGGCAATTCGACAATGGCTTCGATACGAGTTTAACTTTTGCGCTTTAATGTAAAAATGATTTATGTTACATATACATACATATTTAAGGTATTTTGAGATACAAATAAGGTTGGGAAATACTCCACAACACGTGACACAATTACTTTAAAAAAAAATCTTAGTAAAAACTAGCACCTTTAATTCATGCATATTAGTTACTTTTAGTGTTTGTATAAAGTGAACTAAAATGTTATAAAAACAATGTCCTACATTATCTCCATACCTTTGTTTAAAAAAGTAATCGCATATTCACTAAAAATGAAAAGAAACTTTTCTTTGCTTTGTGTATTTGCGTACCTGGACAGAAGTGTTCAGACGCGTAAATAACATTTCACATAGAACCGGGTTTATTGCTGTGCGGCCCATTAGTTCGCTTCATCAATTTCATCGACTGCTTCGAATTTTTCCTAAACGATAAACGATAAAAGAAAATTTTCCTCTCGGTCCAATCAAATGAATATTCCAATATATATATTAGAATAATATTAGGTTTTATTTTTCACAAAAATGAATTTTAATTACAATTAGTATTTTAATACAACATCACTACCAGCACTTCGAAATGTCAAGACTTAAACCGAGTAAAAGAGGCCGAGTGCTGAAACGACTTAGGGTTGTAGGTCGCGTGTTCGATTCCCGGCAGACTACATAATTTGTCTGCTTGCTAGATTATATCTGGCGACACGGATGACTATACAACTGTCATTTACGGGCACTCTCAAATTGAAATGTACAAAGCAACAATGTGTTGAAGGAATTTTTTTCTTCAAAAAAGTATAGTTTTTGTAAATGAATATGTTTTTATAGTCGAAGCTCTTTTCTGCATGCGACATCCTAATGTTCGTTACTGTAGATAGTTTAGTGAGATATATTGTGATCGTGGTCGTTTCAGCGATGGAAGGCGGTGCGTGGTGCGCCCGCGACATCTCGCTGCGCGCCCAGAAGAAGTTCCTGTCGCGCGTGGGCGGCGCTGCGAGCGCAAGGGCTCTAGTCCTCGACGAGCACGCCGCCAAACTCTTGGATCAGGTATTCTTATATTATTATATACATATGATCACTTACGGTGACCACCGGTGTACGCCATGAAAAGGAGAACCTAATTTGATAGCAATGCTTCATTCAACTTAAAGCTGAGAAGAGCCCGCAATAGACTCAGACAAGTCCCTTATCCTCGTCCGCCTATATATGCAAAATTTTCATTTAATTTTAATACTGTATTAATGTTATTGTCATAATCATTCTTTTTTCTTCTTAATTTTATGCTTGGCGCAATTTTCGTATATGACAACCAGGGCCTAGAAGAGCCTAGGCATCTCATAACAGCAAAAACCAGGCTTCAACTCATCCGCGCTGGCGTGCCTCTCAGGGGTGGAACCCAGTGCTATTGGCCCAGTGCCGTTTAATGATTTAAGAACCCAAGATTTAAGTTAAGAGATATTTCAGACTTAGGAAACACTAACATGCTAAATCTAGCAAAAAATTAAAAAAAAAATTATTGTAAAATCAAACACGGACGGTAATGTCTGCGGAATATAGGAGAAAAAAAAACAAAAATCTTTTTATAGTCTCCTCGTCTTTTCTCATTCTCAATTTTACGAAAATCTGAGAAGATTGTCGTAAAGGGCTCAGGTAATAAGACTTATGATAAAATTTAATATTTCACTATATACTTTAAAACACGAAGCGTGCGTGCTAGTGTACTGTGAAGTAATTCGTTTGTGGTAATTTCCAGTTCCTGTGCGTTTTGCGCGAGCGCGTGGAGAAGCGTGAGGCGGAGAAGCTGGTGAAGCACGTGATCAAGGCGGCCGTGAAGCTGGGCGTGTTGCGACGGCACGGACAGCTGTCGCCCGCCGACGAACGGGCCCTTGCTGCGTTTCGCGCCAAGTTCCACGTACGCTCTTTTGTATTGTAAACTTTCCAATAAACATGAATATCATCGAGTAAGTACAACAGGATTATGCTATAACACTGCCATCGAAACAGCGTATTCATTGCTAACATGAATAAGATCGCGGGAAATCGCTGGATGTGGGCATAGTGGCGATCTTTAATAGAGGCCTTGCAGTGGACGTCTATCAGCTAATCTGATGACGGTAATTATTTATTAATATATACAAAATCTAGTTATAGCTATTAAAGTGTGAATATGTATATTATTTGTTTTCAATTAAAGTAAGGTACACCCTATTTAATTATTAATGCTTTCTGAAAAAATAAAGACAATGATAGGCATAGTAAGGAAAAAAATCAGATTTCGTTATAAGACATATTAAAATTTATTATTTTTTACTATATGCCACTGTAGACTGTACTGTTAGAAGTTATTGGCTAGTCATTTTAATAAATTAATAAATTAATGTAACATATTTCAGCGTGAACCCATTACACAGGTTGATTAGAAATTCGTAAGTTACAAGCTTTTTACTGACAAATGAGTTATATATTCATCCCCATTAAAGCTAGCTATATCTATAAACCATCACGCTCTATATCATATTATTTTTCTTGGTGTCATCGATTTATGTAAGAGATATATTCATGCTTCTCATTTCTACTACAATTTTTAATTAACTGACAAAATAGAAAAATTCTTTACGATAAAAACAAAAGAAATATTTTTTGCTTATACACACGGACGAAGTCGCAGACACAGCTAGTGAAATATACATGCCAAAGTTACTATTCCTCACAGCGGATATTGGTTTGCTAAGAACAAGCTGACCCAGCGAACTTCATTCCGCCTAACAGTAGATGAATGATTAGATTTCGGATCAATAAATTTACACAAAATTATTGATTTAAATCATAATTTTACAAGGCTGGACCGATATATTAACTTTTTTATAAATTTATGAATATTAAATTTAAATACTTATTATCGATTTCCCGATTAACATCCAAAGATACAAAAATTAAAAGAATTCGTCCAATCCGTCTTTAAATATAAATATAACTTACACGACTTTGTTTGATTGTAAATGATATAGTTTTAGCCCATAGACGCCCACTGCAAGGCGTAGTGTCCTCTCCCCAAGACATCTATCATAATCGCCACCCTTGGCAGCGCCCAGGCGGGTTGGCAATCGCAGTGTAGTATTATGGCTCGCAGAGGAAGCTGCTGCCCATCCTCTGGTAATTTATTTGTGAGTAGTCCCAATCTTATATAATTAATGCACAAAGTGTGAATTACATAAGATTGTATCCCGGAAATCGAACCTGCGACTTGGCTACTACTGCTCAAGTAAAGATATACTTGCATTTAATTATAATATTATTTTGTTATCGTCATTACTCTATAAAGTGTGATGGAATAACAGACGGTGCTGATGGCGGTGGTGTCGTTCTGCGAGGTGGATTTCTCCTACGACCGCGGCTTCCTGCAGGACGCTCTGCGAGAGTCGCACCAGTCTCTCAAGTGAGTGTGCAACTTAATATATATTAATAAACAAAGTCACCAAATTTGAACAAAGAAAACTTGAAGTTTTTTTTATTTCTGAAACCATTCATTTTTTGGGTAAAGTATACCATATATTAATTGACATCAAGTGAATCAAACGAATGAATGAATAATTACATTCACCTCTTTAAAACTTTCATACCTATTTCCAATCAACAAGCTGTATAATTCATATTGTCATAATTATAATCAAATAGCCACCCGATTCGATCTATCAAAAATTCTTTCGGCTTGTAACAGTTATATAGAAAAATAAATAAAACGTTTTTCTGGGTTACCACTTCATTTTTCTTAATAACAAACAATCAAGATACTTCTATAAATAAGGTTTCTATTCTGTAAGCTGCAAGATTTTAACAATTAATTGATTATATTTTCATTCGATATTTTTATCTGATTGATAAACACGCCGTTGGTTTTGATTAACGTCAAATTTTTGACTACTACTTTCCTCACAATTTTTCCATTTTTTTCTTTTCATTCGAACCTTCCCCGTCGTTTACCGCAAATATGAAAAAATAAATTTAGCTAAGCTAATCGAGTTTCCGATTGAAAACATCGATATCATATCGATTTTTATTTAAGTAAATTTTGGTTTGTAAGAGAATTTTTAATTTATTTTCAGGTCCGTAGTAGAAAGGCACCTGTCGGATAAATCTGTGTCCCGACTGGCAGGAGTGTTCGCGCTGGCATCACGTGGCGAACTCCTGGACTCGCTGTTCTCGGGACAAGTGGACGAGGACGTGCTCAAACTGACCAGGATGCTCCGCAAGGAACTCGACCGGGGCCTTCTTTAATTACACTCAACGCACTCACGTGAGCCGTCCTGTTACCAAAGCTGTTCTTACCATCTATTGATTTAGTAGCGTACATAGACTGTTCTATGATATACCGAGGTCCACTTTTGGACCCTGCGTCGCTATTAAGTAACATTTTATTATAAAAACGGTCAACATATTGGCTGTTATAAAAAAGTCGTGACGTCAATAGGCGATTGTATAAGCAGGCATTATGAATATAGCTATTAACAGCTAATGTATTTTACGATTTTTTTAAGTTAAAATTAAATCCACGAGGTAACAAGCTAGGGATCACAATACGGTTATCTTCATAAATGGAGATTTGTCTCTCTATTAAAAATCATCGAAATGTTGATCTCAATTCAACTAACGTAATTATTTTTACTTTAATATATGTGCAGTAAAAACTTTTTTTTAAATGATAATCAATTATGAAATTTCTCGCAAATGAACGAAATGTCATATTGAAAAAAAAATCGAAAAAGTTATTAGTAATTTGAAAAAGTTGCCAGTATCGTTGGAATATTCGTGTTGGACACGTTTTTGATGGGATAGTAAAATGTCTTGTAGTATATATCTTGTATTTGAAGGGTCGATACAATAATTTAAAAATAAAATAATATAGATAATAAATAAGTCTCGAGAACGAGAACTGAATGTTACGGAAAAAAAAAAATTTAGTTTAAATTTTTTTATTGTCGATAAAATTTTTGTATTAATTTAAAAATGCACAATTTGCCTAATTTTTGCCCAGAATTTGTATTTATATACAAGCAATGGCTTTAATATTTGCGAAGGTGATGTGTAAATCTTGCCCGATGTTGATACGATCGTGTGAAAGTTTGAGCATTTAGTAGATGTACGTGTGTGTTGCTCGCGATAAATTCTTAATTATATAAATGAAGTCGATGTTTATATATAGTTACCGTGACAACTGAATGTATTAAAATTAGGTTTATAACCGTTCAAACATATGTACTGTCCTGATGTTTACTATATTGTATATCCTCTATAGTGTTTACACTTACAATCTCTTAATATATTGAATCTTTTAAACAGTTATGGGATCACTAGATCTTATGTAAATGTATTATTATCATATTGGCTATTTATAAAAACTTTTCTTGTATATTCGGACCAAAATTTTAATCCTAGGTATAGTTCGAACATATCTGAAAAATTCTTCATATCTCTTCCCCTTTTATTAGCAATAAACTAAATAATATATTGTGTTAAAGTTATTTTGTGACAATTTTTTCTCGCCACTAGAGTCATCTTGCCGTTACACTAACACAGCAATTAGTGAGATAACAATAAGCTTTAAATAAATATGAGATTTGGAAACTTACACAGTAGCGAACAAATTAATAATTCTCCCATATTTATTATACATATATTATCACAAAAAAAATTCGAAATCCCTTGGAGTGTTAAAATATGTTTTCAATAAAGCCGAAAGCCTTATATAAGTTATTTTCTCTGAATTAAAGTTATTTTATAGGTTCTAGAACAAAACGAGAATTTTTTTGTTTTAATCTTTAAAATAATTAAGACAGTTATTGGAGTATAAAAATTCTGTAATGAGATTTCTGTATAGAAGAACTGAGATAATGAAAAAAAAAATTCATACTTGGTTGGAAATAGTTTTGTTAAAATAAATTTTCCGTACATTGTAAATTATAAATGTTATTTGTGGCTAGATTAAATCAAAGAATAAATCTACTACCGGTTTTATGTCATCAAAGTCTGTGTAAACTAACTTGACTTTTTACAATTAAAAAGATTTTAATAGTATACATACAAACGTATGCAATACATTTCAACTACTGTAATAATATTTATATTAAAGACATTGTACCAGTGATCGGATTAATTGAGGTGGGATTTTAACCTTATACCTTACCTTACCTTTGAGATAAGAAACAAACGTTTTTCTGGAAATGAAAAATTTAAAAATTATTTCCTGTTTTTAAATTTAATTAAAAACGTATTTCCTGTAAACCTTTTCTAGTATGAAATGTAACCCAAAACTTATCGATTCTTATTTCAAAATTGGAAAAAAAGCCTTTATGTTGTATGAACATGATTTCAAAAACATAATTTCATCTTAAAAATAGTCCAAGACGGAAGCCGCTGAGATATTAAATCGCTTCGGCTTACGCTTTGTGGACTAGGCTATAGGACTCCCACGATTGGACCTTGGTTTATACTGTCGCTGGTGGATAATTAAGGATTAGAGGAAATACGGTAATTAACGTCTATAAAAATTTCACGTAATTTTTCGTAAATAACTCAACCTATCCCGATTAAAGGATATTACTAATAATATTGTATTAAAAGACTCAATAGTTCTGTTTATCAATTTAAAATTTATTAATTCATATTAAATTTATTACTTGTTAATTTTAGTTACCCTGTTAAGAATTTAGTTTACAAATACTCGATGTATTTCTTGTACTATTAATTTATTACTGTATCGATTGAATGTTTTTAGATATTAACATACCATGACACGATAGAATCTCGTTTCGCTCGGAGATATAATTTACACTGTCGCACCGCGAAGCACTAAATATAAATAATTATAACACCATTCCACTACGGTAATCTTCTACGCACTTATATTCAATAACAGTATCGGATTGAGTCACGGTTGGCAAACTATAATTTGCGAAGTATATGCGGCTCTTTGACTATTTTTTACAATTATTACTTTAGGCTTTTCTTATAAAAATATTGACATGTTTATCAAAATAAATCTGTCTCACATAAAAGCTAAATATACAAAAATAAATAATACAAAAATTCTCTCACCCTCTCTCTTCACCTGATGGACGTCTGTTGCAAGGCATGGGTCTCCCCCCAAAGATTGATTCTATAACCGGTGTTGCGCTGCCCGTAATTAAAAACAGATAATAGTCATTTCAACAATATATATATATATATATATATATATATATATTTATATATATACAATTCCATGAATGTACGATTTTTTAAATACTAAACGTGAACATATATGGGCGGGCTTTATTAATACTGTTCTTGGTAAATTCACTGCTTTATGTTACAAGACAGTTGCCTTAAGAAGCGGAAGTGTGTCATCAGTTACCATGGACATCCATGGTCATCATTTTCAGACGTGGAATGTCAAATGCCGGACTCATAGATTTAAAAAAGAAGCTTTTGAAAGCGACATCTAGCGTCCACGATACATTATGTCAATGATTAATGTTCCACTCTAGTATTAAACACGTCATACAATAGTCAAACAAATTAGTCAAAGAGCCGCACGTTTTACGACCACAGGCATACATAATGCAAATGTTTATATAAATATATATCGTATAAATTAACAATTAAAAGTTAATTGAGCATATAAAATATCATTTGCTATAATTAATTCAATGTCAACGTAAAAATGTCTTAAAATTATGTATCTTTCATTTTATATTCAACAATGCGTGTCTTCGCCTTTTGTAGTATAGAAGTTCCGAAATCGCGACATGAAATAAATTATGATTTTTAAATTATCTGCTCTCTAATAAGGCTTGTAAACTAGAGACTTCTTGTTGCTTGCCATGTACAAGCATATAAGCCCTCTCCATAATTTTCAATACCATGAAGACAGTCGAACCGATGAAACATTATGAGATTTATTCGCTTTTGGTGATGATAGAACACGGCTTTTTATTGTACATTGTCATAATTGTAAAGCTGTGTTATATGTGTTAAGATTTGATATCAAATATACAATTGATAAGATAAATGTTGTTTTATTTTCCTAGAATAGAAAAAGAACTACTTAATATATGACATAACGTAATACGTAGTAATATTGTGAAAAAAAAAATAAGGTAAGTGTTTATTATAAAGATTTAATATCACATTTAAATACCATATAATGCTACCGAAGCCGCTGCACCTCGCCTAAGATATGAGGGAGGGGGGTTATCGATATGACGCTCATGCTCTTTTTTCTTCGCCCCCGCTTCGCCGTGCTTTCCTTAACTATGGTGCAACGCTTGTAGTGACACTGTAGGTCATTTAAGGTATTATAATTTAAAAAAAAACATTTCCTTTTCATCATAAATTACAAACAGAAAACACGGTTCTTACAATAAAAATGTCCTTGACAGGACCAAAGATAGCAGATTGCGTTACAAATATTAAGTTTTATTAAAGCATTTATCTAAAGATAAGAAACAACAACCACGCCGGAGGTATGAGAGGGGAGACGGGGGAAACCGTGATCAACAACACGCACACGAGATTTTTACGAACAGATAGCTTTAATTTTTTTTAATCTTTAATTAAATTAATTTAATTAATTTAATCCTCTCTTATACATACCTTAAGAGGTGACTAGCAATTGTGCGCGCACTATAACACGACTTTCCTTGGTGCGCTCCTATAACAATATTATTTAAATAATACCAGTTGTAATCAGATCACTTCATAAAATTTATTTCTTTGTCAAAGGTCTACCCAAAAGTATTGTCATATCTATGCTAAACTGATGGAACAGACGCGTATACCTAAGGCGCGGTACAGCGGTTTCCGTAGCACCTTAAAAAAGACCTGGTCTTTTTTCACAAAAAGCCGTTTATCTCTCTTTTCAGTCAGTTGACGCCCACTGTAAGGTATGTAGGTACGAGTATATGCCTGCCCCAAAGATATCGTGAGGAATTTACAATAATCGTTTCGTTTAGCAGACCAGTTATCGACTGCAGTATGGTATTATGGTACGCTGCTGCCCATCCTCAGTAAACTTGTGAGCAGTAGCAATCTTATATAACTATTCATTAATCTTATATAGCAAAAAGTTGTATAAGATTGTATCCATGGAATCAAACCCGCGACCTACGATCACAAGTCAGACCCCTACCGCTGGGCACTTTCCAAAAAGCTGTCAGGGTGCTTTATTTTGTTCAGATTTAAAGGCACCTCAGCTTATAAAGTTACAAGGCTAATGAGACATGACTGTTAATCCGGAAACCTTATGCACTATTACAGCACATATTAAAGTCCACAATAATGGTAACCTCTACGGAATGATAACCTGACATCGAATGAAAGCCTAGATTAAGGTCTCAGAGGTCTTTACGCTCGAAGTCCGCCTAAGAATTTAGTTGACTCGTATCGACCTCTCCAGCCTTAGTCATTGTTAAGAGGTCCGCTTGATGACCCTTAAACAAACATCATAAGGCTTATGCTTAAGTGAGTTTTGTGACCTCCTAATCCGTTGAAATAACTAAAACATAGACCCGATAAATACCTCGAATCTCTCGTGCCTGCTTATGTAAATTGATCAATGTCAAGTGCCACCACTTCAAAGGTATGAGTGCCAATGGAAAACGACAATTATTCATGACAAAAAATAACTTTTGTAGTATGACAAAATTAAGGTGACAAAGGATCTTATCAAATACAAATAATGATATGATCTTATGCTACTACAATAACTCATTACTATGATTAAGCTGGAGTATTACCTTGGGAACTTCGGCTTGGGCCGTCAAGTTCTAAAAAGACTAGACTTTTCTTTTGTAAATGGCGGATCTCTTATTACCAAGTCAACGCCTTAAAATATAATGATGTATACACAGGTAGCATTCATACATTACGATTCGTAAATTGTGGGCACCCTCCTACAACACGGCATCCTATAACATGGTTCCGCAATAACGAGATGAGAAAACTCCGAAGCCTTTGTACATTCACTTTGTACATTTGCTGCCGTGATATATCTAGTTATCGTAATTATTATTAACTTTATATTAGAGGGTCCGGAGAGTAAAGTCATTTCTGTCGACATATTTTACAACAAAACCAATTGATTCTCACCTCTCCGGCATTGAAAAATTGTATACAAATAGCAAAAGGTTGTGGATAATGGAGGTGAATATATTGTTGATTAGATATAAAAACTAGTTGAAAATGTAGTCGTGTGAATTTAAGTTAAAAAAGCGGCATTTTCGGTCCCCCTAATTTGCGTTATATTTCTTTAAGTTCCACCCCTCTTAAACGTTTCGTCTTGACTGATGGAAAAGGTTATGAAATAAAACGAATAGCTTGTTGTGAAAGCACCAGTCAATAATTTATTCACTAAAAGTTCTTAGTACGAGTATACAGTCCTGATGTGGGGAATGTGAAATTGAAAATATACAATCGAATTCTCCAGAACGTTCTACAAAGATATTTCATGAAGAATATCACATTACCTTTACCATTCTTTAGAATTCAAACGTAAATGTCCGTAAACAAAATTATTTCGCTTCAAACCTTATTATACGTATATAATAAAAAATAAAACGAATAAATGTATATAAACATAATTAAAATTTCTTCATAAATATCTTTTGTATCACGATAACTAGGTGCATACAGATTACCATAAATCAACGTCATGCTTATATCGAGTGATAGCTAACCATAAAAAATTAACATTAATCAATCCGGTTGATAAAGACACGCTCGGGAATACGGTGTTTAAAAAAAAAGTGCCATTATGTGTTTTAAATAAGACTAATGTAATATGGATTTTGTTAAAGAATTTATTCGCAAAATCTAATCATAAAAAATTTATTCATAAAATTATTTTACATTTTAAATAGCAATAATTTAATACGTAATATGTTTAAAAAATATTTATCAACCGCTTTTGACTTGACGTTGATTTATGGGACGTCTATGTATTTAGGTTATGATCGCACTACACGAGAAATTTTGTGTATTTAAAACCAAAAATAAAAAAACAGTGAGTACAAAGTTACAAATAGCGTCGTTACTGGTAATTTAAGTAGTTCGAATGGCTAATAACAAAAGATTGTGCATCATGTCACGATGGGTGCTCAACACGTGCGCATACTGGTCTAATTGTAAACGCGAAAAATGTTCATTTTTTTTAAAGGTAACACGTACTTACCTACGGTTAGAGATCGAAATGTTACACGTCTATATGGTAGAGCTTTTATTAAGTGCTCGTTCTTTTTATTTACATAATATATCAGGAATGTCGAAGTACATATATTGCGACAATTCCAAATTTATATATATATAGATTAATGACATTTTATAATCTTAATTCAAATGGTCGAACTGAAATTGTAAATATTGATATTTACAATTCCAATTCAAAGCGTAAAAATGTCTACAATGTTAACGATGGCACAATAAGTTGAAACATACATCTTATTGTCTCTAGTATAAAGCGATTGACGTATTGTATGCAAAATATCTGACAACAATATATAACTAAAAGAAAATATTAGTTTGTCTTTTGAAAATGGAATTCCCATACGTGTAAAACATATAGAAAAGCAATAATACAACGGTCGATCACAAAGCAGTCTTGTACTAAAGAAACGAACAGCGCCATCTATCGTGGTACATGCGTTATATGTGACCAGCTCAAAGCCTTGTCAAATGAGCTTATTCGTAAAATATTTTTTTTTGTTATTAAACCTAATCCACATATATCACTACAATAAGTATAAAATAGACTTTTTACTACCCTATTAACTATAGGTATGGATGTTTTAACCGATGAATAAAATAATGTGAGTATTTACCTGTCTAATTCCTCGATAACTTGTTATACAGATACAACTCGATTTTATATCGAGTCTGATCTATGATACTTGCGTGTTAAAACACGAGCATGCTTCGTATTAAATTAATTTTACGTGAAATATTTGATTTGTGTAAATATTTCGAGAATTAAGCAAATGTTAGCTCTTCCATTAAATGTCATTTTATATATTGCCTTGTAGTTTTCGTAAATATTTACTCAAATCACTGGATACGTTACTAATTTCACAATTATAGAATATATGTTTTAATATTACTTATATAATAAACATCTGCAAAAATTATTACACTACGATTTATTTACTACATATCGATTTATCGAGAAAAATATTGAAAACACGTCACAGTTCGTGAAAATATTTGTAAAGGCTTATTGTCATTGGTCAACTTAGTCGACATAGGGGGAATCCTCGCATTTAGAACAACTACTAAAAACAATCATCGGCTAGTGTAAAGCAATAGTGGCAAAGGTACTAGTTCTGTTTTATTATGCGCGAAAAATAAAAAAATAAATCGCATAGGCTCAAGGGACTATATCAAAAAATTGTCGCATGACATTTCTATGACATTTGTGGAAGAAAATTTCCTTCGCACGGGACGCTAGCTCTGATGACCAATGAAAATGAGCCTTCACATACAAGGTTCTATCTTAGTTATTACTGGAGTTTAACATAAACTTACATCATATACAATTAACAAAATAATTTAATCCAAATTATTTAGTATTCATGGAAATATAATAAAAGTAAATCGGGGAATTTAACGCGTGTGATTTTAATAATAAATAAATAACCAGCGGAACAGCTACGATATTAAAATATTTTTATATACATTTATATAATTTATCAACTTATGGATAATTTCGGCAAATGTGCGTTCTTTGATGAAGTTGTTTCACCAATTTTTACGAAAATCAAATAAAAATATTACAGTGCAGTAATGATTATAATCGAATTCACTTAAACATGTTGATAAAAACATGAATTACTTAAGTTTAAAATGAAAATTATCTACCTAATTTGAAATAATATTAATATACTTTCTTATTACCGCGTAACGCTAAATTAAACGATCCTTTCCCTGTCACTGGACTTTGGCTTATCTGTATATCACTCCCTCAACGAATTAAATCAGATTTACATTGAATAACGGAAATATTTTGCTTCGTGGACAACTTTGACACGCAATTTCCCCATATAGTAACTTAAGTTAATGTTACATATGTTAAATATTAACAATATACTTGTTAATTTAACTGAACAGAGAATAATGAAAAATCATAAATGAATATAATTTAAAAAATGCAATCGTTTTATTTTGTTTTAATTCGATTATTTTCATAATTTTTATATTTATTTTGAAGCTACAATTACTTATTTTAATTAATCTCATTACACCAATTATATGGGCGTCGTAAATATCATAATTATATCGATGTTTTTTGTCATAGCTGATGTGGGTTGTGTATGATTTTCTGTATAATTCATAAATATTTGCTTGTGTTTTGATAGAAAAATTTATGGGGTAATTTTTTTCGTAATACAGGTGAGACGAGGTCGTGTATTCCTTTGGTAAAGTAATTAGAAGGAGAGTTTATTGTGATAATATAAAAAATAAGTGCTTCTTCTGTTTTAGTAATTCGGACTGATTCTTTAGATGCGTAGATCCTTATACTTTAAAGAAGTCCAGGTGAACCCCAGGGGACCACTGGAGACGGGTCTACGTTGGCGTGACAAAAAAATACAACTCGTAAGCCACGAAAAGTCTTTCTATATTGCCTGCTTTCGATAGTAAAGAACTAAAATGTTGGCTCAGCGACTGTTAAACAAGAGAGTTTTCTAAATTAAATACATGAGAATTTATCGGTTCCTTGGGCTATGAGCAGGCGTCATAAAAGTAAAGTTGGATGCAATCACTTTTTTGATTGGCAAACTTTACTTTGTTGACATCGACTCTCAGTACAATCAATTAATAAAGGAATAATTTCTTACATTTTTTCAAAGACTGTCAATTCGTAGCTAGAAGTCAGCCGCAATGGTAATTTAAAATAAGATCTAATTTTAACATTTTTATCGAGTTTTAGGAATATGGTAGAAATATAAAAGGGCGTCCACCGGAACCAGCTTTTAAAAGTGATCTACGAGAAACATAGTCTGGGAACCTCTGATATATTAAAAACTACGGGGACACGAAGGTAGATTTTCGTCAATGTTGAAGCAAGGGTTTACGGTAGCGGTTTTTACGACGGTTAAAGGTTTTAGAATAATTATATAGTTTCAATGCTAGGGGATGGTGGTGGTGAGATTGGCAAAGGGGTCTTGGGTGAAGGGGTGTGTCTGCAGGGTTGAGGGGCGTGTGGTGACCGAACGGTTCACTCCTTGAGCTTGTGCCAGTCGGCGATCTGGCGACGCGGAGCGGCCTGTACTTCGCGCCAGTGGTGACGAGCGCTGCCGGTGCCATTCGCTCCCAATTCCAATCGACCGATGACCTGCGAACAACAAACCATTGTCTCCATTGTCCTATGTATTCTGACCTTAAGGAGATTCTAAACGTACCCTGATCTATGAAGAGCTCACAACAAACTCAGAAGGGTTTTATTTTTTGGTGGTCAATTTTACAATACTTATGGTACGGTAGTTAAACCAATTTATTCCCAAGCTCTATTATTAATAAAAACATGTTTCACATTGCATTAGGACTTTTATGTTTTCTAAACTTTTTATTTTATATCCGAATAGTGAAAGTCTATGAAGGCTTTTACTTTAAACTGAACGATATGTCCGACACCATAAAGGCTTCCCTGGCTGAAATGGTGAGACTGAGAATGACAGGGTCAAGGTGACAGTACGGTCATCCCGTGGATAGGACGTACATCCAACTCTTTTTATTCGGTAGATATATTCCTTAGCGTATCAAAAAAAAAACCTTTGAAATAAATGTGATGAAAAATCTAAATACTTTGTCAATTAACCGTGCAAATAAGAGTATAACGAAATCCGTTTTAAATAAGTATTCATAGAGCAAAAACAATTCAATTTTGACGTTTATATGTAATTTTATTTATTTGTAATTGTATCAATTTTGCAACTCTGTTAAAACTTGTTTTAACTCATTGCTACTTGATAACAAGGGTGTACGTTTATAACTAACTTGACCAAAATTGCTGTAGATACGTCAGATATGTCTAGCAGAACTGTCGAGTTTGGAGTATATTTTAACATCCGCTATTAGTTTTTTTTTGCTATTAGCGGCTTTTTTTTGGGTTTTTCAAGCTGCCTATATAATTCTTAATGTTCACCTGCACAAAGCCTAAGACTACGTTGAAATCATACAAAATAATCATGTAAAATAATGTATCAATTGTTATTAATGACCCATTTCATAATCGTGTAAAAAAAAGAGTTAGGTGAATATACCTCGTTCTTGGTGACGCGGTCCCAGTCGAGCACGAGCAGCTCGAGCGAGACGTGGTCGAGCGCGGCGCTGGGCGCGGCCGGCACCTCGAACACGAACGACTCGTTGAACACGGGGTTCAGCGTGCGCTTCTTCACGTGAGTCTTCTTCTTAGCGATGCGCTGCCCGTTGTACAGCAGGTACATCTTCACGTACCTGTCCACAACAACATACGCTTACTGTATGTTTACGATAAATTACCCAGACTAGCGATGCAACTGACGACATATATGCTTAGAAATGCTAAATCTCTGTCGGTTTTTTTGGCTAGTAAAGCTCTTATACTTCTATTTATCGCTACACATATGTGTACTATATTGTATTTAACTGTGTAATTATTGTAACGATGACACAAGTAAATCACATTAAAAATAGACAAGACTAGAAGGCCAGAGTGACTCAATGTCTACAATATTTTGAGGATATATGGATGGCTGCAGAGTAATAACAATGCGAGGACATTACCAAAAAACACTAGAGTGTCTTATCTCGTAAACGATTAAGCTACCTGCTGCTTTTACAGGAGTTATGGGCTTTAATTTTAATTACATGTCGTATTTTATTGGTAGTGATGCTCAGGGAATAGCTTAAAACTAGTCCTATTGTAAATCTACCTGCGAGGCCTATTTCCAGCTGTGGACATTTTCCGCCTAAAATGATCTGATGAATGAATGTAATTATATCCTTAGAAAATAAAATATTATGCCGCTGTATAAGGAGGAAACCGGTAAATGAGGCGTGGGTAAGTCCAACGCTATGTGGACTGACGACATAGTTAAGTTCGTGGAAAGATGCCGGGTGCGGGCAGTGTAAGACTAGGCATTGTGGCGATCTTTGGGGATGGCCTATTTCTAGCAGTGAGTGTCGGCTGATATAATGAAGAAGAGGGAGATCATATAAATGCCGCCAATCATGACGACACTGCCAAGGGTAAATGACTAAAAAGATTGTGTGAGGTGAAAAGGAACATGTACTGACGGGTCAGCGAGACCGGTGACATCCATCTTGGGCAGGTTGCGCGCCTTCAGCAGCACGACGGTGAGCCGCGCGGCGGCGGGCTGCCAGCACAGCGACACCAGCACCTCGCCGCGCCCCACGCTGCGCATCTAAACACACCGCATATAACTTTAAACACTCTATTTTAAGTATTTAATGGAATCAGGCGTTACTTCGCGGAAGTCCATCCTAAGTAAGAAAAGGACCAATATTTAGCCACTTCCGCACATGCGATGCACTCTCGTGTGTGATTTGGTGGTGGCGGTTGTGTGATTCGCATTGTTTGCCGCATGCGCATTTATCAGCGGGCTGGCGGGCGGTGCATTTCATTGCACGACTACCACTGCATGTGCAGAAGTGGCTAAATATTGGTCCTTTTCTTACTCTATTTTAACCTTTTGGGCTCTAATACTCGCAGCCTCTCACAGTCCTTGGGGACGGATTACTTTTATGCTGGACTAAACTGAGTATTTCAGGCTCAATAATAAATTGTAGTAATCTTTTGCATGGGGATAAATAGTTAAAAAGAGTTATTTTGGGGTTTTAAGGTTTGTTGTTAAAATTGCTAACCAAATTTATAATCAGCCCCTGTATAATTTTTCCCAAAAAGTTATTGCATCTTGATTGAAAATTCGGCGGGCGCGTTTATGCGCTACTACACCACGTCGATGACTCGACAGCAAAAATCTATCGGTGTCCATCGTCCACGGCGGTGACTTTCCATCCAAAAAGTCTCAATGCTTAAACTGTCTTTAATATACAGGCAATAGAAAATAGTTGTAAAAACTTTAAAGGGGCGAATGTTTAATTAATTTGTCAGCAAAAATCTTTAACGCCAATTTCCAACCATCCTTTATAATGTAAGATATGTTATATTAATTCATTGTTTCTATTGAACTGGGGCAGGCCAATAACATCTGTCTGAACGAAATCTGCAGGTACAAATGCAAATAATAATTTAACATGCTTTTTCTTGCGTTAGTATCATTATAAATCTATGGACGGAGCCTATGTGCAGCACCAGTGGAGGTCCTTTGGCTGAAATGATGATTACCTTAAGACTGCGCGGCTGGATCTCTCGGCAGAGAGCCATGGCCTCACCGCTGTGCAGTTGCAAGGAAGAGAGCGGGGACACCACCTCCCCTATTATCTCGTCGCGCGAGTATCTTGAAAAAAAAATGCAGAAGTACATCATTAAGCCAAATGTTCGACGACAGCCTAGATTCCCGAGTGAACTTTATAAATTTAGAGCCTCTTCAACTATTTGAAACATAAAATCAGTAAATGCTGAACGTGAACATCATTTGGCAATGACAAAAATATCATGTGAAAATTAACATAAATCCTTTTGTTAGAGAAAAACTAATTATTAATGTAACTAAATCGTAATGAAAAAATATTACATATTTAATTAAAAAATATGTTTATTATCATGCGCTTAATCTTAGATTATCTTAGCTTATAAGAAGCGTATAATAACAATCGTTCAAAAACTCGACGGTAAAAAGTAAATATTATGCGGTGGATAGCATAAAAATTCTCAGGTAGAATAAACTTAAAATGTTACATAATAACCAGGAATTGCAAAAACATAGAACGTTGTAGTAAACAGCTTGAAAATACCTCGTACTAGTTCAGAATTGGCGATTTTCAGTTATCATAATGTAAACTACTTAGTGATGAGTTTTTGCAAAAACTGTTGTTTCACTAGACGAATCTCCAAGCGTCAAGGTATGCAAAAACATACTTGCTATTTTTAAAGATTACTTCATCGATTATATTCAAATTTGATTGAAATTTACATATAACTCACAGAAAATCGCACAAAAACCGCAAAACGAAAACGGCATAAAACATGTGGGAGTATAATACTACAGTGTAGAGATTCACATAGTATTCTTTTAAAATAAATATGTGCCCTTTTGCATAGAGCGTATTTAATAATCAGATTTCTGTTTAACAAGACTGATGTATGATTCCAATTATTATTTAAATTTATCGGATTCAACTCCACGATGTTATACTTTTTATAAGTACCTGATATAATTTTGTTGAGCACTATAGGTCCTGTATGTTAATGTTTCTGAGATTATAAAATTAAATAAATACTGCCTCCATATTTACTGTGTATATAAGTGTTTAATGTACGTTATTAGATTAGAAAGCGTCTTCACCTGTCAAAGCTGAGGACCACGAAGTGAAGAGTAATGGCGGCGAGCTGATGCGGTGCGATTCCGTAGAAGGTGAAGTCCTCATCGTAAACGGGACAGCGGGTCTTACGCACAACCCTGCAAACATACGTATTACAGTTGCGTCAATAGAAAATAATTGTCAAAGTACAACACAAACCTGTGATGATAGAGGGACTGTAATTAGACTGTGTATTTTCATAAGTATATATTTATATAATATTAAGAATGTAAGTCAATGCATTAAATGCTCTGTCATAAATTTTATATTTCATTAATATTCTTTTCTGTTAGACTGCGATAGGACTATCAATAAAAAATATAAACTAAGAAAGGGACTAATATATAGCTACTTCCGCTATGCAGCAGTAGTCGTGCAATGAAGAATGAAAAATAAATGCGCTGATAAATGCGCGTGCGGCGTACTAGGTGAAGCCTGTTGAACTTCTATCTGTTGATATGAATATTATGAATACATGGAAATTCTTCTTCTAGGTTAAAGATGAATCTGACCTGGTTTTAACCTTGTGCTGCTTGTCTGGCAGCAGCTGCAACTTGACGTAGGGATCGGGCCCAGCCGGCTCGCGGCCCGGCAGTCCCTGGCACGACACCACCGACACCACCAGCGCGCTCTTTTCGTTCTCATAGCTGAAACATCACAGTACATAAGAAACAATGAAGTAAATGTTTTAAATTTTTTAATTTATTTTGTGGTAAATTAGAGGTTTTGGACTCCCTTTAGTTATACTTACCCCACATTCCCAACATAAAGTAAAATTAACGAAAAACGTAGATCTTCACATTTTAATATGGACATCTGCGTTTCGGTCTGCAATTTTCTTCCCGTTGTAGTGAATATGGAATATGCAAGTGACAGTCGCTGAGCTTCTTAAATTATTATCTGCCTACATTAGTAGGTGTCGTCAACCCGACATTTTAGTTTATATATTATTAGCGTCCATGTTTTTGTACGCCAACATAGATCCTTTCGTGTCTCCCGTCAATCGCTGTGGATCCACCGAGAACACTTTAGGTAACGATGTAAAACTTTTGTTTGTCACGTGGAAATCAGCGTGATTCTAATCTGTTTGTCTTCTATGTAATTATTAACATAGAAATGTACGTTATTGATCAATCCTTCTTTAACTAAAACTTGAATTTTATAAGAGGATGACAAAAAAAAGTAAGCAACTTTTTCTCAATTAATTCGTTAAATCATTTCGTACACGGTGGACATAAAAAAAGATTATTTGTTAAATTATCAAGCACAAATAAAGAAACGAAAACTTTAAATTTTACTTAAATAAAATCATATCCAAAAAATCACGGCGTTTAGGGCGAGAACCACTCACATTTGCAGACATTAAAAGAGCATTAAAATTTCTCTAACATTTACAAAAGAATAACGGCGCGATGTCGGTTAAAAGCCTGCAGCGTGGCCACGAGCACCGCGAATTACCTTGCATTTATATTTTAACATTTACGACTTAAAATACAAATAAAAAACGATAAATTCTGTCTGTAGAGTTCTTTATAAATACATTGGAGTGATATACAGGTACCAGGAGGCATAGAAGACAATTTAAAGTAAGCGTGAGGAAATGATCGCACAAACCGTAACAAACCGTACCGGTTAAAAAACCGAAAAAACAGGACATTGACACAGCTTTGTACCTGTTATTATAGTACTAGTTTTTTTGAAATGTCGTGAAAAATATTAAAAAAATACGTGTTAGTTTAGGAAAAGAACTAAGTAATAATTATGAAGTAAACACTGCGACACTTAGGAATGAGAACAAAAAAGGAAATAATAATTGAAATTGTAAAATAAAGCGCAAACGCTAAGGTCTGTGGAATTTAGACTCTGAAAGCAAAAATAATCAACTCAACCTTAGGTTCATTAGATTAGAGTTAAGGTATCCACTGTCTGTCGTAAAAAGGCGTCTAAAAGTGGCGTCGGATTCGCGAGCGTAGAGGGTGAGGGCTGTTCTCGTCCACTCAAAGCGAACTCAGGGAGGGCAGCAACGTGAAGTGGTCTCATGTTGCTGCGTCGAAGCAAAGATGAAAGATTCAGCTTTACTCTGGACAAGACTAGGCACAGTACTTGACTCCTGCGATTTCCACAGTACATCCAGGATCCTCATCAAAGGTACGAATACCACACAGCCTCCTTCTACTAGAGGAAAAGGTATTCCCCCCTAAATTGAATAGGAGGATTAATTGGTACACTTGGAACATAATAATGTCGAGTTATAGAGAATCTAGTAAACGTCATATTGCATTACTCCGCATCTACGCTTTGAAATTAATTTAATAATTATCTTTATTTGACACCAAAATATGCATGAAAATAGATACTATACAACTATGTCCGTTCTATTGCAAATCTACGAAGACGGTCTAAGTCCAGAGTACCATCATCAACATCATTTTAGTCACTGCTGAAATGAAGATATAGAATAAAAGATTATCATGATCCTGGGACGCACGAGAGAGCCGAACCTAATCACTGGCACCGTATGAGTATTTGTGTACTAAAACGATTGTAGAATTACTAAGCTAATCATAGGAGATGCTGTCCTGTTTGGAACCAACGAACACAAAAGTTCTAATGGAGCTAGTAGCCTCATCAAAATATTGCATGGAGTCAAAAATGATATATGTCCCCAATCGAGCTTAGGTTTGGCTCTCTTAGACATGCATTTCGAGTCACAGTCCACGCCGAAGTTCTCGGGGGCTTGTAAGTCCAGTCACTTCACGAAGCATCCTACTTAGTAACCTGAGAGCTTGGCTGCCCAAGTTGGTAAAATAGTCCGAGCCCTGTCCTGTGGGAGCATTTATGCTAACGCCTTCAGTTGTTTATCACTTCCAATCTTCAGAATAGAAATGCCAATAATCCACATAACAGACAAAAAATTAAGATCAGATTAAAAAAAATTTGGTAGGATATGAGAGAAAAAAATGTAAAATTAAAATTAAAAAAACAGGAAGAAGAAATTTGAAATTGTAAACTAAATTATGTCAAAGAACGTGGGGAAGGAAGAAGACACTCGTGTAAAGATTGTGAATTAAAGAAAAAGAACAAAAGATAATGTAATGAATAAAATAGAATATAGCAAAAGGAATTGTGAAGGATGAGAAAGTAGAACGAAAATAAAATTATTGCTAAATAAAGTCCCTGCCCAAATATGATAGGGGAACAACAAGCCCCCAAAAACGGGAGCCATTAAAAATCCACATAAGAACCGAGTGTTCAGTGTAGAGTGAAAAATAATTTACAAATATATTTAGATATAGACGCAAATAAGACAAAATACAAAAATTAATTATCAATAAAGAGAATATATGCAGTTAAATTTATAAGATACTGTAAGGACGTAGTAAGCAAGTAAAGATAAACTTATAGGTTAAATATGTTATATAAGCATGGCGAGGATAAGGAGAGTTTTAATTTTTTTAAGCATTAGATAGAACAGCTGAGTTCTGTACCAAATACAATCAAATAATGATTCGTGTTATCAGCAATGTCCAAAAAAACTTGAACAAAGAGTAACTATACTCCAAATCTTACAAAAGAATAACATTATGTCGTATATTAGCTGTAAAGTTAGATATATGTAATAACTTAGCTTAACTCAGCACTTAAGTTTAGTGGCGTCTTATGTTGTGATAGCAAATTACGTAGCTTAGCACTTAAGTATTTCAGAGGCGTAACAGCTTTATAATTGGGTCACGTGTGACTTGCCGCCCGCTGCGACCTCACTGTACAGACCCTTCACGAGGTTATATTTTATAATATTAAAATTTTCAGGACTTGAATAATTTTATATAATTCAATATATTTAACTTTTCGAAAAAAGAAGAGCCTTCATAAAAACGGTAGTGAAAATTGACATGGTTGGCCACATCTCCAGTCATGACGAAACGTTTAAGAAAAGGGGAGAAACTTAAAGAAATATAACGTATATATTAGGGGGACCGAAAAGTGATGTCGCTTTCTTAAGTTAAATTCACACGACTAAATTTTTAACAAGTTTATATTTCTAATCAACAATATATTCACATTCATTATCAACAACCTTTTGCCATCTAGTATTCAAATTTTTAATGTAGCAGCGGTAAAATAAATCGGATTTTCTGTAAAATATGTAAATACGACTTTACTTTCAGGTACCCCTAATAAATCTTAAGTAATGTTTTTAAAACAGTAGCTGACATTAACATAAAACCGGTAGTTATAACAAAGTTTCAATACAACACAGTATCGGAGAATCTTTTCTTATTAGTCTAACAAAGCAACATCTTGAAAGAACCGAACGCTCCGGTAATAACTCTCTCTTGTCACTGTTACTGCGCTATTTATAGCCACTAGCAAGACTTACAAATACTCATCTACGTCTTAACAATTAATTTTTATCAATCGATCGTTAAGATGACATATATTAACGAAATAAAAAAAAATATTTTACGATGGTCAATTGGTTTTATGTTTATAGCCTATGGTCATAAACAATAAATATTAGTAATTATTTTTACTCTCGACGAGATGAAAATATCTTTTCATCAGACGCTACCTTTTGTGCGGAGGTGTATGACCCCAGAGTAGCATTACAAATGATGTATGTATCAATGCTTTATCAATGTATATAGTACACAGATTAATAACATAGTATCCTGGCAACATTAACATAGTTTAGATCAATGATACTAGATACTACATATAATTGGCCAAGTATTTTTAGATATATATGGCCAATTGTACAGGTTTAAAGATTGACGCCAGCACAAAATCGTTAAGTGTACATGTAAAACTCTGAGTCCCAAAAGTTTAGACTCTATGACAAAAGGCGAGAATCCAGAGAAACTATAAAAGTACTAATACAATGATGGACTCTCAACTATAACTCGATTTTAAATTAATTGAATATTCAAAAAGAAAAAAGAATTGTTTCTAATACAGTTCATAATTAACTTCTACGTGGTGATTGGTTAGTTTTTATACCTGTTTCCAATCACGCTTTATGAAAAGATCAGTCTGAAATGTATTACATATTATTAGAATGCGAAAGGCATATTTATTTTGGCAATACAAACTCTGCATAATAAATTAATTATCCGAATTTTAGATAAAGTTTTTTCACCATATTATCATTTTTGAATACGGTGTACCGTACATTAATTTCCAGAAATGAGCCTTAGATTGGCATTTTTAAAGCTTTTACATTTATTTCAATCATCCTGTATATTTTTATCATTATTACTTTAGTGTGGTGGAATAACAAACGGTACAGATGCTGGTGGTGCCATCCTATGGGGTGAAGTTCTCGTACGCCCTCTATAAACCTTTTACATCTGTAAACAATTACCTTGTATATAACATACACGTAAATAATATTACACGGTACATGAAAGAAAATCAGTGTAATATTGTATAAATGAATCACGTCCCTCCCGCATTGGTACGTAATATAATTTGATATAAACAGAGCTCTCGTCGGCCCACTGCGCTGACGTCTAATATCATTTCCCTTGAATAACCCACGCTTGCATACTAAAAGCCTATTACAATATTAATGTACCGGGAAATAACACTATGTATACGAGTTATTATATTGTAACATTTTTAGGTAAATGAAAAAGAGATATTAATAAAGTGTTTTTCATGGCGTTCCTTGCTATCCAACAGGCGTAATCACTGATATTCTTCTTAAATTTCCGTAAATGTTTACATTGTTAAATTACGTTCAATTTTAAATTTACCATCTCAAACATGCTTTGTACCACCATTAAATATTTTTATAGGGCTAATTATAGGTTTAAAAGCCTTAAAATTTAAAACCCGTGAAGTGACTAACGAAATCGATCCACCATTTTGCCGAAACGAGTTTTAATAAAATGTTTTGTTCAAAGTATACCCCTACAGTATATTCATTTTACATTAATAAAACCTTAACCTTTTTAATAGAATTAAATTTAAAAAAAAATCAAAAGGAATATTTTAAATGTCAAAGTGTAAAACGGGTATAGAAACTATCGTAATATATCAACTATAATTGAAATAGCGAATAGGTTTATACACGATCAACGGGAGGAAAGATACTGCCCGAGCACGTTTCTGATCTGCATTTGGTGAAATATACGGTAGACCGTCAGAGTACGTTGGCGAGGAGACAGCCAAGAGTGATTGAAGAAGGCGTATTCACATATGTACAAAGAGTATTTACAATTTAAACGAACTTAACACAACGGCAGCGACCACATCACTAATGGCTTCCGAATTCAAATCGTTCGAATTTTAAATTAGACCTAGAATGATTTTACAGAAAAGTATTGTGGCCGTAGTGGCCAACAATACGGAGCGTGAACGCTACACGTCTTGCGATTCGCTAAAAAAATCAATATATGTAGGTTGTCAAAGGTGACATCTGGTCCATATCAATTTTATAACTATATCCGCTGATAGTTTATCTTATAATAATTGCTAAAGGTTTGTCGTTCCAATACTATATACAGAGTTTAATAGTTTTCATGAGTTCCTTTTTTTTACTTCGATTTTAATCAAATTGTTGTAGAAAAACTCCTTATATATTGTTTAATAAGCCCTTTGATTTTTTATTTTTAATCTACATTTTTTTCAATAAAAACGTAATGAAAGGAAGATAAAAAATGTCATATTTTCACGTTATTATTTATAGTAACTATAATATTTTATAGCTTAAAACTAGTAAAACAGATATAGAAATTAAACTGTATTAGATTTATATTACTCCTGTAGTGTGGTACCAAGCGCTAATACATACAACTATTTCATAATTGTTATATGAAAGGGTAAATGTGACATTTTTAATACTTTGGCAATGACTGCATTTAAAGATAAAAATTGGCCGATGAAATCTTTTGTATAAAGGCACAAAGACTTAATTTGGGTCAAACGGACGATTCATAAGTGCTAACGAATAATAAACTTTTCTTTTTATGATTTCAAACTTTTGCAATAACTGAAATAAGATTAAAATGAAGAAATTATTAAGTAATATTAATTATTTAGCGAGACAAACAAAATTTACTAGCCATCGCTTCTGTGCACGTATCTGCCTTAACTTAAATTACTCTAAATTCAGTAATTATAACCGGTACAGCTAAACGATAATCAACATCGGTCCCCAAAATATCTAAGAAATTTCACCTAAAAGTTCTAAGCTGTTGTGTTAAGAAAAAAGAAAATACGCACGCCAAGATACGCCTCGTAACCAATAAAATCTTTTCTAATTATTATTGTACTAATACATTTATTGCACAAAACACCAAAAAGAAATCTAGAACAATATAACAGTACAAATAAAACAAAACGAACTTTCGAACTATCGAAATAAAAATAACCGCTAAAGTAATATTAACAATACGATGTTAAAAAAGAATACAATAGTCATTGTTTTATTTTTAAATTTATAATTTTCTGAAAACTTACAGTTAAATACACAATAATAAGTGATAATAAACATAAGAAAGCCATTTAAAAGCTATTGATTGCAATGTTCCCGAAGGGCATTTCGATATGGGACAGCGGACAAAACGCGGCGCAGTGGTTTACATAGACCGGTTGTAATGAGAGCACATAGTCTTTTTTTATTTAACATACAGGTAAATCTTTACAAATGTAAAAGCTTTTAAAAAGATAAAGCTTCCACCATGCTGTATGTACAAAAAGACAAGCCGCTACATTCGAGATTATACATTCAAATGGTCACTGTGAACTTGAATTTCTAATTAGATGAATGTGATGATGACTCGCTGAATTATTAACAAGCATGAGTTCGTAAAATTTTAATATACCTACGTATCTTTTTTCCATTACGAAAATCTCGGTAACAAGTCATGAATTTCCTTAACTAGTGTACAAAGATACAAAGGCGGTAACATTAACATAACCTTGATTCTGTAACGAATAAACAGCCTTGTAACAAGTAGTTTACAAGATACATATCGTACTAGAGCCTTGAATCGTATCGTTTAGGTTGCTTTAATTCAATGTGAAGCGAATTAAACTAATAAAAGATTCGATTCGTAACAATGACGGAATGTGGAGCACCCTTACGAAAGCATCTATGTGCCCTTTATACGAGTATTCTTGAAGAAATAATATCTTTCCGTAGAGGGATGTCGAAAGAGTTATCAGACTTCAATGGTTTTATTTAAAGCCTTTTGTCAAAACAGCGGTGGCCTAGTGCCTCAAAAACTTAGATAGCGCTGGAAAACTTCAATATATTTATATAAGGCCCCGTGGAAGGGTGAAACTCGTGTTGAGTGGTTTAACGGTGGCAGTTGTGTAATTCGCATTGTTTGCCGCATACGCATTTATCAGCGGGCTGGCGGGCGGTGCGCTTTGTTGCACGACTACCACTGCATGTGCGGAAGTGGCTAAATATTGGTCCTTTTCTTACTTAGGATGGACTTCCGCAAGGTAACGCCTGATACCATGAAATATTCAATAAATAATGAACCTGTCTGAGGCTAAGTATATTGAAAACAAAAGTTTTTTTATAAGTTAGCCACAAATATAAGTTAAACATGTTAAATCAATTTTTCCTAAAACACAAGAGAAGGGGTTTCAAAAATTATAGATTGAAAACTTTCTAGAGCTTGCCCTCAAAAAATTTGTCGCAAAAAACTAACGGAAACTATTTTTGTAGAATAACAACGAAAAATATGATTTAACTTGTAGGTTTTTTATGATAGCTGTGTTTAAAGTTAATCCTTCGTACATCTTTTGCTAATTTTTGTTATATTTTTATCTTCCTTTATTATTTCAACTGCGTTTTATAATGACAGAAAATGACAGCCGACGACAAAATGTATTCAATAAAATTTAAAGAGTAATGTTAAAGATACTAAAAGCATTTTCACTGATCAGACAAGATGTTTCAGTAATGACATTTCGGATTATTGTACCCTAAGAGCTTTGTATTGCCGCAATATAACCCATCCACCGCCCACTAGGCTCTATTAAAATAAGATAAAAATAGAATTAGAACTTTATAAACTAAAAAACATTGTATATATTTATTCCTTTTGTATAGTAAGTTGTGGACTTTGCTCTGGCTTCTTCTTCAAAATTATAAAACTTTGGTAGAGTCAAAAATGAGAGATAGTTAAAAAAGAGCCCTGTTAAGAGTTCCAATATTGAGTAAATGAATTTAATCTTTATCTTAAACAACATTCAAACAATTTATTTGTATAATTTATTCATCATCATCATCATCGGTAAATTCCAGCTGTACCACGACCATTGCTAAACATAGATCTACAACATAGGTTTCCAATATGGTTACGCTACCGTTGGAAGCGATCTGCATTCCACTCCTTCCGATAAGGTCATCTGACCGCTCTCTTAAAGTTGTCTTCTCCACTCCAGAACCTGAAGGCCTTAATGTCCATCCGTTCTGCACGCTAAGTGACTTGCCACTTTCCTTTTTGCCAACTTAACGGTTATTATTTTAAACAAAGTAATTATTTTATTACGCTGGTTGAATTACATAAGGTTTATATATAAAATACAAAAGAGGTTTATTTGAAAGGTTTATAGACTAGCTCACAACGTTATATATTTATAGCTCCTGACACAATTTCACAGAGTAAATACACACTGGCATCGAGCGGTTACATAATTTTCAAGCTATACAAGCTATTTCGTTTCGTTAAAAATTTTATACAATACGCTATTTGAAAACTAAATATTCGTTACCCGTTATTAACGTGTTAATATTGGAAAGGAGATCATAACATATTATCGGTCTAATGTGTTTGTGTGTGCTATAAACGTGGTCGCACCGTTAGGCACAATTAGAGTTAAGTCGATTAAATAGATAAAATCTAACACAGCAGCGTAAATTGAATTATCAGACACATCAGCACAACGCGTTGAATCTTGCGTGTATGATATATGTTTGTGTGTAAATTTTAGCCTTCTGACACATGTTATACGGGTCTTAGTGTGCCATACTGACCCAATCAAGATTAGTAAATGTCATATAGCTAAAATATTTTTCAAGTTTTACAATGTGCAATGTGGATCGTTTGCAAGAAATGCAAATTCGATTTATCTTTTTTTTAAATAGGCATTAACACGCACTTTTAAATCGTTATTATTCTAGACAGCGTAATCAGTGTGTGAGTAAGGTATCAATTGTTTGGAATACTCATTGATATGAGAAGGGTTGGCCAGAAACTTAACTCTTTTTAAATGCAATATAACAATGTTTGATGAATGAATGCAGTATACATATTTTATTATATATACAGTGTATATATATATATACATTTAGATCTACTAATAAGTCCTGAATGGTATAATACCATTAATTTAATACTCTAATTTAATTTAAGATTTATAACGACGTAAAGAAAGGCATAAGATATGTCGTGACATGTAATAAACACAAAATATACGGCCTACCGAGAATCAAACTACAGAACTACAATTATTACGCATAATTCTTAGACTATCTCTGCTTTGTGTATACAGGTGTGTTATACAATTATTGAAGTATGTAAAATTGTATAATAGGATTGTTTATTATAATAAAATAAGTTTAGTTGATGTGATTAATTTAATTATATCGTCCTAATTATGTTGTAATTCGTTGATAAATTAATGTAAAAGCTAGCTAGCAAAGCTAAGCTATTTTTTATTAAATTAATTATAATACAATCGGCCGAGTTGACAGATCATAAAAATAACTTTTCTTGAAATAAACATGACGTTTTCTTAATGTTAACAAAATATCTTCTAGCTAAATCCTCTCACAAATAGAACTTCGGTAACATTATACAATTCCTAGGACCGTAGCATACAATTGTAGGTCACGATATCGATCCATGTTTCAAAGCGTACCAAAACATCGAGTTCAAATCGACTTATCCTAGGAGCGAGAGTTGGCAAATACGTTGTCCGAAAAGAGGAAAAAAAAGAAATTTAAGAATAACGAAAATGAAATTGAATCATAAAGATATTTTAAACGAAACCTCTTTTGAAAATTGAGTTGTAATAAAATAATTGGGATTATATTACTATCGCAATGTATTTCTTATTGTATCAACCTTATTATTTTAATACTCTAGTATGTCATTTTTTACTTAAAGTAAACTATTTATTCAAGTGGACATCTGTCAGTATCTTTTGCAGTAGTTTGCTTAGTAATATAGGTCTATAGTACTAAGCAAACTTTTAAAATAGAAAATCTTATGAACTTACGCTTTTTCGCTTTTAACCTTGAGATTTAAGGTATGTCTCATTAGCCTAGCAATTTAACTCGCTACGCCGCTATTCAAATTGGAATGTGGTAACTTCGTAGCGTGCTTGTGTTTGAATTGGTTTGAAATTGGAATACTATTTAGCAACATTGTTGGAAATGTTTACAGTATCTAATATTACGACGAAACTCGTGAATATTTCAGAATAACCATTATTAATTTAAATATAAATTATAAAATATTTAAACGATACAAAGTTTTTACGACACTTTTTACCGCAAATTCTTATCGTCTATTGTAAAAGGACCTTCAAAAAAACGTTCAAGGTTTATAGTCGCTGTTGCCTCGGTAATTAACCGAAAACAATCACTTGAGGTCAATTATAAACTTATTTAGAATCGAAAGCAATTCCCGTCTGGTTAAGTTATTTTATCCATTAACTAGATTTATAAATCCCAGGTGTACTTATCCTAAGCATCTATTGTACTTTATTGCCTATTTGTCCACCAGATGCGGAGTTGGTTTTGGTTTTAATTAATTAAACATTTCAATTTATCAGGCACACCATTCCAATAGGGGAATCCAATGCTACGCAGTAAACCGTTAGTGGCGGAGGGCCGCCCTAAGCCATCTGAATACGACGCCTTCAAGTCGTCATGTATGGATTATAATAAAATGGAAAGATCCGGATAAAGATATTATTTTACAACGTAATCAAATGAAAATATCGTATGCATATATATATAGCATTACAATGACAATGTATTTAATCGTAATTTCTAAGAAAAGTAATTTAGCCAAATATGTAAACGAGTACCGGATTGTGTATTTACATACAAACCTTGCCAGACGCGGTTGAACTCACTAATCTAAGCTCTCTTAACCCCTTTGACTCGAATCTACCATTCAAATTAAAAAATTCTTTATTCAAAATACGATAGACTTGACTTTAACATCCTTTGTTGAAGTCAAGTATACCAACAAGCCTTAAGATGACAGGCGAAAGAAACTCATTGTGACTATTATATGTTTATATGTTTTTAAATAATATATAATGACATATATTTAATATACATTGAAAAACCCTGACAGCGAATACATAATTCGCAAGATGCTATATTCTATGAAATCACTTACAATGTAGTAACCCTTAACGCGCGTATTTTGTTTAGCCAAACATGCATTATTTAGTCTAATATTTAACCGAGGGTCTATAACGTTTTTTTTTAAATAATAATCCATCTACGTTGTCATTATTTGAACCGTAGGGCAATCCTGGACATAGGCTTTGCCCATGTATATACATAATTCTAACAAGGTCTGATGTAAATCCAGAGTATAATTAAGTCACTGTGAGCTAGCCAATGAAACCTTAATTCATTTATATAAGCCACATCATTTAAGCGTGGAGGTATGTATCAAATTAGTCCATTAAAAGAGTATACGTGTATGTATAATTTTGAGTAACCCTTCATGTGAATGTAAACATTAGATGTAAATTAATAACCCAATTTATAACATTTAAACTCTCACATCGGACACCAAATCCCACCATACGAGAGGACAAAGTGATAAAAGCAATTTGTTCTGCTGGTGTACCGCCCAACGCAAACACGCTAACCGAGCTCACACACACACGCGCGCGGCTCACGTGTGTTAATTCGCGGCGGCGACTCTGCCTAGACAGTGCTTATTGATTTTGTGTCGGGTTGCCCTACGACACGTAACGACACGTTCCTTTACAAGCTTTATACTATATATTACGTTCTTTCGTTTAATATAGTCGTTTTATATTCCAAAAGCTGCCCTTACCGCCTGTACTATCAAAAGTTAATGGCCAGTCCAATATAAAATAAATAAATAATACGTGGTACAGGGAGAACTTTAGTTATTGATTTAACTTTAATCTCTAGTAATAACCTATCGTTTACTAAATCTCAGCATCTCAGCAGTTCGATGACATTGTAAAACACCTTCTTTTGATTAAAGACAATTAATTAAAAGCTAGGGATAGACAGGGATTTAAATTTTCTGTTGAAATTCGTTGATTTTTGAATTTCTTCTCTCCATATTAACTTATCTCATTCGTTAATTATTTCTTGAAAAGTTTTCAAATTATTCGCTTTAAACTCAATAGTTGATTCAATTTTATTAATATAGACTTTACATATGTTATATATCGTCCTTTCCGTTGATACCGAGGGCGCCAACCTTCGAGATTAAAAATTCTTGAAAGCATATGTCTTATCTTACTTGTTACTCTGCAACATTGGCAGGCGATGCTTTCTTGCATCGAGCGCTCGTTGTTTCATCCCATAAACTGTAAGGCATAGGCCTTCCCCGAGGATATTTATGGAGCCTATACCATAATCGCCACGCTTGGCAGGCGGGTTGGCGATCGTTACCCATCCACTGAAAAATTGTTCGTGAGCAGGGGCAATCCCACAAATGTAAACTATGTACGATTGTATCTCGGGAATCGAAGTCGCAATCATTGATCGCAAGTCTAAGTAATTCACCGCTGGGATAACACTGCTCTGCATCGAATTGTACCGTTCAGAAACTTATTTTGTATGATTAAATTTAATAGGACGATGGTCGGTGATTGGATCCACTATTTATATTAGTAAGACATAACCTGACTGTTAAGTGAAATTTCTCAAAATTAAAACGATAAGAAATTACCAGTGATTATTTTCTCTTTTATAATCATTGGAAATACTACAACGCTAAATCTATATTTTACTATTTTATTTTATAAAGACATCTAAACACACGTATCAACCAATAGTTAAAATGGTTTATGACGTTTTTATTTTATTTCAATTTGGTTTGTATTTTATTTTCCACTGTTTAAATAATACCTACAGCTTAACAAATAAAACAAATTGAAGAATCAATAATAGATATTGATAATAAGCAGACTAGTTATGAATTAGAGAGTATAATACTCAAAGACTATATTTTTACACAAACAGAGACTCATATCGTAGAACTTAAGAGAATAACACTACTAATAACACGTGCCATGTAAGAATGAGTTAAGGGAGATAAAATAAAAAAAGATTTTAATTTAATTTAACTTATTTAACACTCTATATTGTAAACGTAAGAAAATATACGGTTGCACAAAAGTAAAGCAAAAGTAAAAAGGGCGGTTTTATTGCATGAGGCAATTTCACCCAGACAAGCTTCAGACATGCTTTACTTTATATTCTAAAGGAGCGTACGTGAATACTTTAAGCAACTGTTGAAATGAAATACAGCCAAAGTGTAAAAAGAATGTTAGCACAGGGCATGCAGAAGTAAACCATCGTACGGAAAATATATAGGTTATATAATTTCATATAATCGTGAACTTTTTTATGGTAATTCAAAACGGAGTAATATTGTCTCAAAATAAATGTTAGCTATGTGTTTAAAATACTTATCTCATAAAAATTATTTCAAAATTCTTCGCGAGATACCTTTTTTGCCCTCTAAATATTTTCGTTATGGAGAAACATTAAAGAGTTTATAAATGACCCGTAATTTTCACTTCAATGTTTTTTAATCTATTTTGGGAGAGCATTAATTTTGTGTTAGGTCCCATGATGCCATTAACATAAAATACCATTAAATGTATAAAAAGTTTTCAATTATAACAAGTCCTCTTTTTTCATTTATTGCGTTTTAATTATTCACGTCACAAATAACATGCAATATTTTAAAATATTCTTTTGTTTCAAATTGCTCGAAAGTAAGTTGATCAAAATTAAGATCTTATATTATCTTACTCTGATCAATTTGAAACAAAACAATATATTAAAGTATTCTATGTATTGTCACCGACTTTAACAAATAAATGTAGTAATAATAAAATAATATAATATTAGTCTTGGTTCCTGGCGGTGTGAATCACAATAGTTTAAAATTTAATCTTTGACTTCAAAAGTCGAGAATAGGCTTTGTATTAGTCAAAGCCTCTGCTGTATTTTTCTACCTTTTACTTTAATATTCACCCATCGGTTTCCAATCGTCTTCTGAATCGCCGGAATACAATGGGAGAGCAATCTTTCATTTCTTGGAAAAAATAAAATCAAGAACTCATTTCAGAACAAATGAAATCCGAGTCTGCCACAGATAAATCAAGCACTTTCCATATTATAAAGAGATCCCATGTCACATAAAGAGGTAACGGTTTTTTTCTAAATTCCACCTGCAAGGAGAGTTGAGGGGACGTTCATCAAGTTCGTAAGGCGGACGTGGTACAGCTAGTATGTGCATATATAAACTGACCGTAGTTTGAAGTGCAAGTCGCCGAGACGCCCCTCGTTGGTCTCCGGCTCGGTGGGTTTGATCTTCTCGGTGGCAGTGGCGTCGGCGAGCTCCTTGCTGAGCGGAGCGGGCTCGATGGGCGCGGTGGGAGTCTGCGGAGTCACCGCACCAGGAGACTGCTACCAATGTATTCACAATTAATATCTTATTAAGTAGAAATTATTTAAAAATAACTCTAATTTTGATAAAGAAAAGTGGAGGAAGCTAAAAACGTCCAATATCGGCAAAAAAGTATATGTATAAATAAAAACTCATTCGTGTTTTGTGGGCCCTTTCCAGTCCAGAGAGCGTTTGGAAAACGCAAAAAAGATTTTTTTTTTAGCATTTTTACAATATCTGTACCATTATATTAAAGCTCTATTACTATATTAAATAGTAATAGGGCTTTGATAATAAAGATTGGGAATACTCATAAAACCCTTTACACTACAACAGGACCTTTGTCAAGTTTTTGTTCAATGAATTAAAACTTTACGGCTTTAAAGTGAAGAATGAATAACGACTTCAATCTGATTCTATTTTTAAATAAGTTGAGCCCTTATGATATTTTTTTCATGACATACACAAGTTGTCACTTCAAATGATTTCATGAATGTATAAAATAAATTAATTTATATTTCATCATCATAATTTCTGTCGTATGACGCCCACCGCTGGACATGGGTCTTCCCGAAATATTTTTCCAAAAGGACCGGTTGAAAACTTCTTGCGTCCAGCGTCTTCCAGGAACCTTAAATTAGTCATCGGTCCATGGAGTGCATTCCAGGAATTTAAGACCTCGTCGGCGGTCTGTTCTGCGCACGTGTATTATGTGATTATTCATAGCCAAGTCCAGAAAAAAACTGACGGATAGGCTAGTAGTATATAGTAATATTAAAATTATATTGGATTAATATCATATAGGAATATAAATCAGTGCTATAATAAAACTTGATATTTATGCAAATAATTCGCATTACCTTATCTCTAACATTATCACACCAATATTTTTGATTAATAAAGATAATACATATCCATGACGTACTAACAAAGATATATAAACGTAAACGAAAGCATAAGCTTTAAACAACTTCATTCTTGTCTATTCATATATCTCTTGTGTAGCGGCGTTTACGACGACATTAAAAATGGAGAAAAAAGCTTTATATGTTTGCTCGGTTTTTATTACTTTTTTGTGTCTCCGTACACATATATGCACCTTGTATGTATAAAACGTTTTATATACATGGCCTTAACGGTATCGCTCCGATACGTGTATTTATTTTCTTTGTATTTTCTCTGGGCTAGAATTAGCCAAATATTCAAAGTTTCGTTAATACGAATATATAGAAGTTTTATGTAATACTTAAAATGATAACATATACGCGTTCGAACTATGATTTTTTATGTATAAAAGTGCAACATTTTTTTATAAATTTATTTATTATATGATGTAATATTTATTTTCATTTTTAATAATCAGTTGCGGGATGCAGGCAACGCAAGACGGGTCATCGAGGCGATCTTGGGCGTAGGCCTATGCCAGTGTTTGCAACGGACGTCAGTCGATTGATATGATAATAATATTTTTTTTATTTATATTCAATAGCGACAGTTGCAAAAATTTAATAATAAATTTTAAATTAAAGAAAATATTGAAGAGCGACTACCACTATCATTATTAGTGGATACTATTATAACATAATTTTCCCTTAAAAATAATAATAGCATTTATTCATATTTTATTAATAATTTATAATAATAGCTATATAATCCTAAAAGATGCTGGATGCGAACAATACACAACCGATCATTATATTGATCATCGGAGAAGTCATAGGACTTGCAGCGGGTGTTTATCTGACATGATGAGGAACAATATTGACCTGATGAGCATTTCCAGCGATTATACTTGAAGATTAGAGTAAATTTGTTGTGAACAATGTTGAGCCGTATATGGTTATGACTTTACTAACAATCTTAAGTTAATATTACCTCTTTAGGCGGTAGTGGTTGCGGCTGCGGTTGAGGAGGAGACGTGGCAGGTGTCGGGGCCGAGGTCGGCGACGGCGACTTGCGCAAGTAGTGCGTGGCGGAGCCCGGGGATCGCACAGCGGTGGCTCGCCTCGGCGGCTGGAACACCAAAGCCTTGTCGGGGCCGCGCTTGCTTCCTGCCAAAAATATTACCTCATTAACCCCTTTCTTGATAATGTATCTGTAGAGATATATCAGAATTAAAAAAAAATAGTGGCATCAATTTTGAACGCAACGTAATCATTTGTTTGTGAATGTTTAGGTAATTTCTTAATTTTCGAACGCTTGTTCAGTTTTTTTGGGTCTAAAAAGTCAAGTGGTATGAATATTAATGTAGTATTAAGAAAAATCTGCCAAGTTAAGGGTTAACTACAGCACAGTTAACTTAAGACAAATCACATGTCTCTCCATCAACATAACTGCAACGTCTTTGACGAGCCACTGGTTGTATGATTTTTTGTCAAAGATCATCCAATTATATTCGTTTATAGATGTAAAAGCTTTAAAGAGGTAAATATATATCTTAATTGTCAGGGAAAACCTTTAAATCATTTACATCTACTTCGAATCATCCGGTTTAAACTGTTCACTCTGAAATATGTAACAATATTTATATCTTAGAATGCGACTGGTACTTTCTGGCAGACCAAAGTGTGCAAGGATGAGTAATAAATAATAATTTATTTTAACATGTCGTATTTTAAAAGAAAATTTGTGCCAAATTTCAAATCTCTAAACCTTATGGTTACAGAGAAATCATATTGAGTCAGTGCATTGATGGAAATCTCTAACATGTACATGTAGCAGTTTTAAAATAGTTCGTTATAGGAAGAAGCAATACATACCCAGTTTATGGGCAAGCGAGGCCCGACGGCGTGCTACCCAGCAAGCCAGGGCTGCTAGCACAGCAGCCACTAGTCCACACGCACCGACCACCAACGCCCAGAATGCTGGACTATGCCATTCGCCAGCTGCCAACAAACATTTAATATTTACCAACTCCCTGGGACAGTATCTACTTCGTTGGCATTAAGAATTCAATCTTAGATACGTTACTTAACCTATTACAATAAATGTTTCACACACACTCCGACGCTGGTATAGGATTCTTAAATCCACCAGATAGTGTTTTTTATGTGTTTTAATGGTTGGATTTACCGCCTCCATAAAGACAAGACTGGAAAGTAAGAGATATAAAATAAAAAGACCAAGGAACCGCTCTCGTAGAAATTTAAGTAAGATAAAATAAAAGTAAGATAATATTTTAAAAAAATGTTGAGAAACTTATAAGCCGATATTAAAGGTCTCTGCCATTAGACGATAGAAGTGTTACAGAAATAAAACAAAAAAAAAACATCCGTTACGAATACAATAACGAATAAACGAACAAACTATAAAGAATAAGATAACACAAGACATGGACGCAAGTCGTAAATAGTAACTAAGTCTGTGACAGCAGAGTAATGTGATAGTTAAAACAAATCTGTAATGTCATGAGAATGCAGGAAAAGGGTGTAAGAGTAAGTGAACGAAATGCAAAGAATGTGATTGACAGATTTTGTGAAGAAGAAAATAAAATCAAATTAAAACTTAAAAAATTCATAAAAAAATTTTAATTAACAAAGACTCATCCCGCATGTAGTGGTGAATGTCTGTCCACAAAAACAGGGGCCATAAAAAGCATACAATTACGAAGGAAACCATATTTTATGAGTGGTCAATTAAATATATTTCCATTTACTTTTATATGTCTAGAAATTCACTTGACAATAAAATTGTATGTATATTTAAGTATATATATTTGTTAATAATTATAATAATATTTAATATTAACTAAATAGGAATATAATTTAAGTTCTATTTTATATTGCAGTCATTTTGTTTTAGTTAAAATTTTTATTATGAAATTAATTAAATTAAATCACTAACACGCGTCAAGTTTTTGTTGCAGAAATACCAATAAGAGTTATACAAGTATTAGCTTTGGCTCAGCAAACCGTGATGTAACTGCGTACGAAATCACCTGATCAAGCATTGAATTGGACCACAAATAACCTCGCAAAGCTCGCCTACACAGCCTTCAATATTGGGACAGACTTACCCTCTATTTCGCAGCCAATGTCACGCGCTAGCGTGATTACCAATAAACAGGCTTCGGCTGCGAATACAATGTTTACTTTGTTCGTAACACGACCAATGTAAATATATTTGGTAAGAGAATCTTTCTCTTAGTAAATGAAGCACGAAACAAAAAATATTAATTATAGTGTTGTTACTTTAAGATTTATCTACAGTTTTCGGTTCATTTTACACATCACGTCTTTATATATATGGTGATTGGATATACATGTGAGATAGGTGTCAAAGGCTTTAAAGGGGTGAATGTATAATATATGCTGTCCAAAAATCAATAGATTAAAAAATAATAAATAACGTAACGATAATTTTGTAAGAAAAAGCGTTTTCAAATCGTTTACTATCTATCCCTACAGATTTTGCACTACCTGAATTTATTGCTCGTCGCCTTCCAATAACAAAAATTAAATTAATGTAACATATTTCAGAGCGATCACAGTATACATGATGATTGAAATTATGTGCAGAAAGATATAAGCTTTTTAGTAACTAATAACCAATTAATATAGATATAGCAGAATGTTAACATGATTTATTTTTAATTTATTTCTTAATAAGCGGACAGTGTATCAGGAGATTCGTAAACGAATGGAAATAACCAAAACAAAAGCGGATTGGAAAGTTGAAGAGGATTGCTGGGATCTTAACCTTAAGATCCCAGTAATCAGAACAGGAAGCAGATCTGGAGTCGTGACCATGGACCCGCAAGTGTAACATAGGACGTCCACCCACAACGTGGACAGATGGTGACCAACTTGTTAACACGTCAACTGCCAACCACAAGATATCTCGTAGATTGCGTTATTTTCTGAGACGCCAACTACGAGTCATGTCGTCCTGTGTCCACTTGCCATTTTTGTGCAGCCACCTTTATACTCGAAATAAAACAGTGATAACAATAAAACAAAAAATCAATTTCAATTCATTATTGTTTTAACACTTCATGTAAGTGCGCAGCTGTATACAATTAAGAATTCCATTTATCTTACAGGATCCTCGTTCGCTTCAGATTTTGGATCTTTCATTTATCACGTCACTTAGGCAGAGTGCCTCTGCCGTAATTGGACCGCAATATCAGTTAATCCCTAAAACATTCGGCAAGTACTTTCAACTAAAGGAGGTATGTAAATGATTTTTCCACGAGTGTTTCATTCAGCTTTCACACCAAAATTGTCATACATAGTCACAATGAAATCTTGAAATTTTTCGGACCGGCACGAGAAAATAACGGCGTGTGCCGTGTAAGGATATAAGAGTTGAATGATTGGATTCAAAATGAAATGATTGCCAGTTTTCTGAGAAAAGTGACCAATAGCAAGGCTGTGAAAATGAATATCAGATATAACACATCTTGAGCTAGAACGGCGATAGATAGACCGAGATGGAAGAAGATCATGAAGGAGGCGTTATTCGAAAAGAGTTGTAGCGCTTCAGGAAGAAACAGAATGAAATTTTAAAAAAATTACTCAGACGTGTGCACATTACATACATAAGCCTTTTTGTAACAAATATACCTTTTGTCTGTTTTTATACTATATATTAAGTGCGATCTAAGTCAGGTCGATGTTTTTATTTATAAATATATTTACAAAATGTATTATACCGTTTTTACTATGAGATATATGTTATATACATGTCTATATATGTTTGTATGTATATTGCCGCCCATTGTCCTTTATTCTTTATATTATGAAACTTTATACATGTTTTCTAGCGTGTACAATATTACATAAAATAAAATAAAAGTGTTTTCTACTTTTTGCAAATAAATTTCTTCTTTAGAGCGTAGGACATACACTGACAGGTCTTCGGGAGATACTCGATGAATTCTTCTTTCAACAGGGCTCATAAGAAATCTATGAGGATAGCTTATGCCTGACAGTGAACATCCTACGTTTGAAAATGATGGTGATGATGAAATTAAATTGATCGTAATCAATCATTCAATCTCCATTTTAATTTCTACCTAATTTTTTATTTTATTTAGATAACCGTGAATCTATTCATACATACATATAAATAAATTGACTTTTGTGCGTTCTCTCTTTATCAATTTCGCAAGTTGTGCGTACATCAAAGCTGATTTTTGAAATTCACTTACACAACTAAAAAATTCGATATTTTTTAAATAGAATTAACATTAAGATTCGAACAAAAACGAGTATTCCTAATTAAAAAAAAACAACAAAAACAAAACAATTATGGTGATTTATTTGCAACGAATCCATTGTAATTAAGTTAATGTTATTGCTTGGAAAAGAACTTCATTTAAGCTTAATTAGAAATTCTTAAAGCGAACGAAGCCTCGGCTATATTAACCTATTTTTAATTTCAAAAGAATCTCGAGAACAATAAAGATAAAAACAATAGTTTTTGAAATCTCCTCACATTACAATTGTAATTTTTTTATTAACTTTGAACGTAGCTATTCTGTTGTACAAAACATAAGTAAAGAATAACTTGTACGACTATAAAATACGCATAAAAATGAGACTTTACGTATTATTCTACCTTTAAAAGCTTCGCGTTATCCTGTTAAAAATGAAATAATTATTATATATAAACAAAGGCCTTCATCCTTTTATGTCCAACTTTTTTTGTAACTGTGCGATTTAAAAATAAATATTGTAACGGCCCAAGCCAGGGCTTTCGAGGGAGATCTCTAGTCGAGTTATTATAAAGAAGTTTAAGTTAAACTCTTTCATCTACCATTTCAACCTCGCGAAATTTGTAAATGCCGCCAGGCAAACACTATTTTTCAATGACAAAAGTTAGTCCTCTAGAAAAGGTCAAGTTCGTTCTTTCTTTTTCGTCACGGTCTGTCGACTATTTATAAGGATGTTATTTGATTTATTACTGAATACTAAAAGGGGCGGTAGATTATAGATAACCTAAAGGTGTGAATGTATAGCTCATTTGTTGTTAATTAATGTACATGTTAATATAAATTAAAATTTTCAACTACATAATAACATGACTTAAAATATTAAAAAAATCGAATTACTGTATATTTAAATTATTATTTACTATCTGTCCTCGTAGACTTTGTACTGCTTGAAATTATTGGCTTAGAGCATTCAAATGGAAATATATACTAACAGAGTGATTGTTAATACACACAAATGTGCTTTTCATTTTCCTCTAAGAAGCTTTTATACCTATTACCAATCATCCTATATAACGCAGAACCAAAACTGATTAGCCGACAATAATCACATAAATGCTAAATTATTTCCACTCACGTAAATGAAACTCGACAACCCTACGTACCCTTGAGCATGTCCTTATACTTTACAAGCAACTCTCCAATGTCACCCACTCATTTCCCCCGTGACACTACGATGATGTCCCGTAAATGAAGCATAAACATCGTTCACGCTGAATACACTAAGAGCTTCAATTATTCGTGTATTTTTTTAAAATTATATTTAAAGGCAAATTTAATGTACGAACAAAAAAGTACGTTGACTTGAAGGGAATAGAGTAATTTTCTTATAATTTTAATTCCTTACTAAATCTTATTAACTATTTAATGAAATCAGGCGTTATTTTGCGGAAGTCCATCCTAAGTAAGAAAAGGACCAATATGTAGCTATTATATATAATATATATATAATAATACATAGTAATATATTGCATGTGCGGAAGTAGCTATATATTGGTTCTTTTCTTACTTCTTATTAACTATTCAAAATGTCGGCAATATGACTAATTTAAATAATATGCAATATCGATGTAACTAAATCGATTAATTCATAGAATATTTTAAAATAACTATAATTCTTAATTTGCCAACGATATTAATATTAACGTCGACATGTACTACGACTTGGCTACGGCGTAGAGGGTCTACGACTAATACTACGTTTATACAAATAAATCACTTGCTCTGAGGAATGAAATTTAATATGTAAAAAATATTATTATAACTGAATTGTCTTCCGTCTAGCGGAGGGTGGCTGCCAGTTTTTTGCATTTTATTATCTCGCGCAAGGGTAAACAAATGTACGTCTCCCATATTTAACGCTCTGTTCTTGTATCTTTATGAATACACTAAGAATTTGTTTAAGAGAAAATATTTTTTAAACGATTCTTAAATTAATAATCCAGTTTTTAATAATGATACACAGGGATGACCAAACTGCTGCTCGCAAGCCACATGCGACTCTTTGAACGATTATTTTTGGCTCTGATTGTCAGATTATTTAAATATCTAAATTTATATTAGCTATGTTCTGCTCCTCCCTACCTCCTGGGAAGTTGAAACAAATTATAGGTGTGAATAATAATAATTATTATTATTCCACCATAAAATTAGCGAAATCCAAATACCGATATTAACGAGATGAGACAGTACATGACGGGAATCTCTTATATATGTACATAGGTTGAATTTATAGTTCATTTGTGAGCAAAAAGGTTTAAAACTTTTTTTAGTGACCAATTAAGTGACTCCAAAACATTTTTTCATTTTTTTCCCTAGTAAAATAAGACAGACCAATTACTTCTGTCAGTACAAAATCGTTATATTATCGTTACGTCATTGATTATTTTTAAAACTATTGATTTTTGAACAAGATGCACCATATATTAATTGACAGCAATTGAGATCTATTCACCATTTTCAGTCCTTTACACCTATAATCCATGACCCTTTATACAGAGATCAAAAGAGGTTAAATATGTATTATAAGCCAATTCTAAATTTAAAACTTTAATAACTGTTCAGAGTTTAAAAACGTTTATATTGCACCCGCAAAAGCATAGCAATTCAAAAAGTTTCAATTCTGGGTCAACGTTTTTACATTTTTCATCAGTAATTGTGTGCAGGGACCGTGCGAGTTGATAGAAGCTCCGCGTTGGACCGGTGCCCATTCGCACGCGGTAAATGAAATAAGAAGAATTTTTGCCCATATTTGCTCATGCTAGAGACATACTAATATATTATTTCTGATTATTATTAATAATTTGTGAGTGAGTGTTCTAGAGTGGCGGTGACGGACCGGTAGAAGGTTGGGTAGATCCCTCACTAGCTGGACTGGTGACATGGCTGGATGCGGGTCATCTTGGCGATTTCTGGGGGAGGCCCATGACTTGTAGTAAAAGTATCAGATGACATGTATGAATAAATAATAATAATATACAATATAATGATTTCACGTGATGATATATTGCTGTTGTTAATCAGAAAATAATTAAAGAATATCGACAAATGTTTAAGTTAAGCATTCTTCTGAATCATGTATCTAACCAATGCTAGAGCATTATTCTTGATGTATTTTATATAACGTGATAGATTCTACATACGATAAGCAATATTTTCGTGAATTATTGGAACAAAGTGTCGTTTTTATACCTTTAATTTCCAAAGAACAATATGCCTGTCGATGTAGTTTTAAGTAATTGTTCATTAAATTGTTTTAGTAGTACAAAACTCGTTTATTCTTTACGTCTTTACATTACATTTTGACATAAGAAAAAATTGACAACTTATTAGCTCAGTAATTTCATCAACTATTAATACGCACTACCTATTAAGGTCGGCGATAAAAGTAATCGCTGCAGTATATATGAGAATGCGTTATGTAAAAGAAACCTACTCAACTATTGAGAATAACACAATAATAAACATAACATACTATAAATACTACATAGTGAAAAGTAAATTATTACGCGTATAATTAAAACGTTAATTAGCTGATTAATTAGTTGAGTAGTAGCAGCCTATCGGTCTGAGACTTGCGATCGCAGTTCGCAGGTACGAATCCTGGAATACTATTTTATATAATTCAAACATGTGCATTAATTATAAGTTTCTAGATGATGGTATCTTCTGCGTACCATAATACTACACTGCGATTGCAAACCCGCCAAGCGTGGCGATTATATTATTATATTAATTTAGCCAAGAAACGTTTAAAAGACTGTTATATCATTTTAATAATTTACTTACAGCATCGATACGGCACTTAAATGAATACACTAACGTACACATTTATTAATAAAAATATATAAAGACGTGAACCCAGATTAATTGTATTGAATGAATAATAAATATATAAAAAAAATATTTATCAATTGTTCCAAAACGCTGTGTCCTTGTTCATACCTTTTGCTTAGTAAATTTTTCTTATTGTTCCATTTAAAAACGTTACAAGGAAAATTAAGTAAATAATACATTATATCACCAGCTTTGAAACTCACCGTCATCTATTCAAAGGCTCTCTTAAAACAATTTAAAATCTACAGTGGTCTACACTCGTTACTTACAGAAATGTTAAAATTTAGATTAAATAAATATAAAAGAAAAAAATAAGTAAGAATTAGACTGAAAGATTTTAGTAACCCTGAAATTGGCACGTGACAAAAATTAGAATAATATTGTAATTTGTTCATGAAAAATTTATACCCGTGGCCAATTACATCGAGGTTAAATTGTTCAATAAATTTATGACGCCATAACTCAAAGCCTTTTCACGACTGCAGACAAACGTCATACGAAGCAAACAAAGCATAAACGAGCTCATAAAACAAACAATATTACAGTCGCTCGCGAACTGTATTCGTCGAATTAAGCCGACCTGATCCGTTTGACCTTTGGCCTTTACTTCCCTTTATTCTACAATTGATCGGTTTATACACTTAAAAGGTTTTTATGTTTTATTTCATTTAGCTATCTATATATTTTAACATGTTTCTTGCAATAAGTCGTTGAACAGCATAAAACATGAGACTTGTAGAAGAAATCTTGAAAATTAGGTTGTAAAAGTTACAAAATTTATTCAGATTACTTTAAAACAATAATATTTAGTGCCTAATAACAACCAGCCAACAGTGTAAATCATTATAAACGCGGCATTTGGTCGCTTTGCACTGGCAAATTTAATGTGCCGAAAGTTCATAATTCATAATTACCATTTTGGGCGTAGGATTTTCAATAGAACTGTATGAAAACGGCTTGCATTCTTCGTCTTTTGAAGACGATGTCATATGTATACCTTGTGAGTGGACGCCCTACGCTTAGTTAACAAGTACATGGTCTTACTTTGAAAAAATTCAGGCCCCGGAGGTTATCTGTTCTGCTATATCGATTACTTTGTTCGTCTACGAATCTCCTCAGTCCAATTCGGTCTCAACGACAAATCCCGAGCGTAGCCACTCTCTACGGCGCGTTGAGCAACTGTGTGCGTACCGATGAGGCCCGGAGTTGATAATAATGTTTCTTTTTAAAGTTAGATATGTATATTAGGCTGAACTGAAGGGAAATTTGCCAGATAATTAAAAAAAACTTAGATAATCTTTATTTCGTACGTACATCAGTTCAAAAAGTAATGTAAATGATGATCTAAAAAATGATAATGTAAAAAAAGAATTAAAAAAGGAAAGAAGGTATTTTACTAGGTTATTACAAAATAAAATTGTGTTCAATCTAATGGATTTGTATTATCTATACTTTTCTCGATACTAGTTTCTATACTACTAATGTTGCAAACAAACCTATGACACACACGCCTACGGATGCCTATTTCTAGCTTAATTTCATATAAAGGCAAATATTTGAATATGTCGATGTTTGGTGTTGGGTTGCAGTCCCGTTAAATAGCAATCTGGTTGCAATGTCTAAATCCTATTAAGCCGCAACCAATTAATATTCTTAATCTGTATTTACTGTATATACAAAATAAATTCAATAGTATATAAATTTACGAAATTGCCATAGTCTCGCACAAAAGATTTAAAACATATCCATTTCTCAAAAACAGATTTTTGAACAGTTTTCAATGATTGATTTACTCATTAATTAAAAAGAAGATAATTTGTTATAAACGATCATTATATACTTGCATTTTAGGCTGGGGTTTTATACATTTTTGGATATATCCCCATTATGAACATCATTATTCAAAAATCATTATGCAGATAAGAAACCAATCTGCAAAACCGTTTAGCCGCTTCCGGCGTAGGTTCCGACAAAATAGATTGCGTGGTGCTAACATCGCACGGACTTTTGACATTTCAGTTTCCTCGACAGTAATTCTCTCTTACTTCGATTCTTGGCCCATTCCATTAACACGTGTACTATATAATGTACATTCTCATTCATATCACACAAACTACAACTAAGAGAGTTCGAATTTCGGAAAAAAATAAGAAAATTTGTTTGTTGGAATGTGCTCAAATCTCAGATATTACGTTTTGTTTGAAAAAACACTTAATCGTAATAGCGAATTCAATAGTAAATATTTCAAGATTCAAAAAACATAAATAAAGCAATGTCAGATAAATATTTCTATGTATTTCGTCTCATCAGGAGTTGCGAAGATCAATAAATGTTCATTAATATTTTATACTACTAGAAGCAACTCAACAGACTTCGTGCTAAAAAATTTATTGGTGAGTCGCAATCTAATAAAAAACGTATTTCAGTGATAAGAGTGATCAGTTTATTTATTGATACGTATCAATGATTAAAAACAATTACTAAAATAATATTCAACTAAACTAAAAACATTCATGTGGTTATTTTTTCAATGTAATGTTTTATATTACACGTTATTTTTTGTTATATTACATCCCAAGATGTCTCTTTTTTAATTTTTGTCAATCATATGTTTGAATAGGATTTACATATCACTAAGTGATTTTTATCGGAAATTAATATCTTGTTGTTCTATACATATAATACTTTTTTCGCCTTAACGAGAATATAAAAGAAATTAACCAATTTGATTGAGGCGTTCTCGGGTTTTGTGAACATCAAACATTACAACTATAAAATAAGTATAATCTTTTCTCATGTGTCGAAAAAAACGTCGAGTACAAAAAGCCATTTCCCTTCGTAAAACAATAAAGTTTCTATATCAAATTATCCCCTTCAATCGCACCGAGTTTAAAATCTTATTATAATATAATCCTTACTTTTCTTTAAGAGGATATATATTAACTGTCAGTGAATACGGCGGGCTGATTTGACATTGAATTTACAAGGACGTCTTAATGAGGCCTTTACAGGCTTTGGAAAGGCCAAGTGCGCAATTAAAAGTAACTGCTTTTAAGATAAACAGCCGGGAGAGCTCTGTTAATTAATGGAGACACAAGTGTTTACAATAAATTAAGATTAATAAAGCAATGCTCGTGTAGAAAAAAAAATTGAATTACTTGTATAGAATTCTGAATACGAATTTGTTTAAATACCAAGTGGTATTCATAATTTCAAGAATGAAGAGGATAGAAAAAATAAGGATAATCATGCGCTGTGTAAGTGAAAAACATGCTTAGACAGCTTATTAATTAGGAGAACATAAGTTGACTTAAGGAAGAAAGCAAATCATAAGAAAAATCAAAATTAATAATTTCCATTCATCCCGAGCTTCCCGGCCCTTTATCCCCCGGCACATTACAAAACTGTTAGCTTTTAAAAACGGAAGTCATTAGGGACGTCTGAAGCCTTCTAGGCTTAAACTCGGACAATAGTCTACGCTCTTCAAAAAGGTTTTACTACATCTAAACGCTAACAAAAAATCTTGATTCAAATCCACGTTTTAAAGAATTAATAATTTCTTATTTTCTAGTTTCTCTCCTTCTTTTTCTGTCTTCATTTGCTATCAATCAGCAGGAACCCGCATTTTCTCTCTACTGTTCTCTGTTTTAGGCAATGATGGTCCACTTGTTGCCTGCTGTTTTTATGTCTGCTGCCAATTAATGTATAATACATTCTATCCAAAAATCAATGGCTTCAGAGCTCTTTAAAAGCTTCTTCACCTATATCTAATCACCCAGTATTGTGTTTTCTTGCACAACTGTAAAATCTGAATTAAGATCCGTATATACAGTGCAAATTTTTGTGAAACCTTACAGTTTTGGCCATCATATCAATCTTGCGCTTGATTACGATATGATAACTGATAAGTAATGACGAAATCTAATCAAACGTTTGTACCATAAATTATTCGTTCTTTTCCAGAAGGTTTTCACATCGGACATGGAAGGAAACAATGTACACAGTAAGATTCAACACTGGCTTCTACACAAGTGATAATGTCTAATATGTAAGAATAACAAAAAGTATATCAAAAGGACTCAAAATATTTAGCCCAAAAAGTATGCGACATTCAATAGGGTTATTGATTATAGATAGTGACAACTTTGCTTTCGATAAAAAACAAAGCATGAATACCAATCTAGGATAATTAGATAAGTATAGTAAGGCCAAGGCTGTATGCAAGCATACGTATAGAGATAATAGAATTCAAACAATCAGATACAGGGAATATCTTTAAGAAACGGATAATACAAGCTCTTATAAGTCTAGGTCCAAGGTATATAGAAATTAATAATGGAATTGCTAAATATCTTTTACAACACACAATCTTTTGTATTTAAACTTGATTGTTTTGATTGGTTACGTTGCTAGTTAATGATTCTTAAGACCCTAAAACGTTATAACAATTTTCTTAAAATACCGGAGTTCCGAAAACAGGAATCCCGGACGATTTTTGTACGGTATTTATATAATAATACCGATATTTCCGTATTACATTAATTGATGGAAATTGAATTTATGCACAAAATAAATTCAATTTAAAATAATATTAATTAATTACAAGAATTTTTTTAAGACATACAAACAATTTCATTGTTTTGAAATCTATATCAGGCATATTTATTACACAAACGGAAGCCGAGTATGGCACCATCGAGAACCGGCGGTGTCGGCAACACAAAGCGATTGTTTATGTTTTACATCTACTACCCAATGAATAGGTTTCGTTTATACAAATACATAACTATGTAACACGAAAATTATTAAAGTGTTTAGATTAGATTGTTTCATTTTGCAAATCAACTGTAGTGTTTACAAGTAAAAATTGAACGATTGATTATGTATGTTTTTAGGAGCATACTTTAATAAACAAAACGCAAGTTATTAATATTATTTCATAAATACTTACAATTTAATTATATTTTTTGCTTCTTTAATTATATAATACCATACCAGCTTATTATATGAAAAATGTAACAAAGAGTTTAATGTTGAATTTCATATATTATTTGTTAACAAGTCGATATAGCAACTGAAGTAAGTAAAAATATAATTAGTATTTTTTTATTAATAATACCGGTTTTAATACCAGAATCCCGGTATTTCAAATATCAAACACCGTTATTAAGATTTTCGTTCAGTATTATAAGCCCTACTCGGTAACACAAAAAGAGCAAAAGTAATTTACAAAAGCAACGTCCTTCTGAATCGAAACAAAATTCAAGCAATTGTCTTGTTTAAAATATTTTGGTGTTTATCGACCGGAAGGAGAATATTTTTTGCACAATCCTAATAATGAAAATGATTATCGATAAATAAACCTTTATTCATCATTACATAGGGTCGGTCTCCCACGGACTTAGCTGACCTTAACAAGGTTCAGCTAACAGTCTTGTAGGCGGACGAGCCATGCTTGCTTATTCATAGTTTCCACTCCAAAGCCTCAAGATCTTCCTGCAGCCATCTGTTCCCCGGACTATGTGGTCTGGACACTGCCATTTCAACTTGCCAAACCGCTCAATTATATCGATCACTATCGTTCATCTACGGATTTCCTTATTTCTAATTCGATCTCGTAGAGAAATCCGAGATCCCGCGATCCTCATCTACTATCATGTTACCAAAGAAACTAAGAGAGAAAAACATTTGTTATATTTGAAAAATATATCGGTGACCGTAGATACATTTTTAATATCTTCCTGAAGTACTATCTTACATAAGACATCATTAATTTGTAGTATGACTCATGTTTTTGGAAGAATGTTGTCACCCACGTGAAATGTATTGTGTAGATTACATAACATTACTATTGCCCACAAAAAGAATAAAGTAACCAGCTCCAAAATTTGGAAGATATTTACAACCAATCAGTACTGGGTCCGCACGGTAGATTACGACCCATATCTGCTATCTGAGAATCAACTCGTGTCCCAATATTAGGCAATACTATAACTTTAACTCCTTCTTCTACTTGCATTGCTGTCCTCATTGCTGCGGGTCGTGAGATCGAGTGGAACACGGCGTAATCTTCTTCATTATACTGCGCAACTTTTCTAAAGCATTTTGGGTAGTAATAATAAGTAAATTTAAAATGTGAAATGGTAAATAAGTATATACTTTGTAAATAAATGAGATAACAACACCTGTGATATTAAAGAACGAGGCGAAGGAAGTGAGGCGACGAATGAAAAATGTAAGAAGAAGAAAGATAGATCATGTGACGAATGATAGTAGAGTAAGAAAATAAAAAAGAAAGTGAAAAAAATTAGTAAAAGATAATAAACGACCCTGTCTTTCCCAAAGATAGGAGTACGAAAGCCCCCGATGACGGTGATCATAAAAAAGCACCGTGGAGCGCAGCACGAAGGTTGGAATCAAGACGCATGCGGATTTGGTTCGACTAACTGATAGATGATAACTACGGAACTCACGGAAATTCAATCAGTTATAGGTTTTGGCTGTTCGTTCTGGCTATATAAAATATTTGCAGTTCCCGACGCATGTACTTTAGTACGTCTGATAATTTTTTGTTCTAATTGAACAAAAATTTATAATAAATAATCTATTAGTATGCCGATAAAACTGGAATACGATTGCATTATTTCATGTATGTAATCTTTAAATACAAGCATAACTTTATGTAGAAACGATGCGTTTTCCATTTTAAATTAAATAAAACAAAGTTCAATAAAGCATGTTTAACTAAATTATATTCGTCTCACTCAAAGGATACAACTTTGGTCTCCAATATACTGTGACTATTTTAGTATATCAGTACAATTTTCAACTGATTGCGAAAGCTTGTGACAGCGATCCAAATGTACAGAGAGAACTATTAACAAATATAGTTTGTGAACTGTTATACATGACAAATCAATTAGTCGAATTCCTCCACATGTAAAGACAGTGTTATTTGGACTCGTGTAGCTAATTTTGGTGAGAAGAAAGAAAATATTTCAAACAAAATTTGTCGTTTTTTCTATTTTGTGCTGTAGAATATTTTTATTTCATTTTGCTTTGAAAACATTGGTGCGTGTTAATATTTAATTCATTTATCTCTACCATTCGATATGCTACATTTCTTGATTTTGGTATCTCCGTCTAAACGAAGATTGCGGACTGTCTTTAATTAATATGTGTGTATATATATATATATATATATATATATATATATATATATATATATATATATATATATATATTACCGATATGCAAGGTATAAAAGCGTGGTCTATAATTCGAACTTTTACTTAACTTGGTCGATTTCACTTCAAATATTTCAATGTCTTTCAATAGAATGTACTGCTAACTTAGAGTTTTATTCATTTTATCATACGGTTTCATAATCATTCTATACATATCGAATGGTTAAAAAATTCTATAAGGGTTTAGTATACCGAGTGCAATCCGAATGGGTCAACTTATATGGTTTGTGTATTTTAATGCCTTGGTTTCAAAGAGATCCAAGTGGGATCCCAAAAGTTACACGAGAAATTCGACTGAGATCTACTTTGGCGTGGCAAAAAAATATGGCTTCATAACCTGAAAATGTATCTGCTTTCGATAATGAAAAACCAATATGTTGCCTTTACTTTACCTATAAATGAAAGTAGAACATCATTAAAGTCATCGACTGTTACTGGTAATAGCTTGCATATTAATGTTGTACGAACTTGTTTGATTCTTTATCAGAATAAAAACGAATATCAAATATGGCTGGTACTCTTTGGTTTCCCAAATTTTTCATAGTTAGATTTAACTTCTTCTCATTTTTGCCGAGTTTTAGGAATAAGACAAAAATATAACTGCTCCTCCAAAAGCAGTAAAATTTTGGTAATTAATTTCACAACAGATTTATATTTTCAGATATGCGTGTTACACTTAGGATATATAATAAAAGAAATATAAACATAGGACATATTAATAACGCGGTTGCTTATAATTCAACGACCTTACAACCTTTATATTCTATAAGAAGTATTCATGTAATGGGAAAATAAAAATTGCGATGGTATTATAAATATTGTGTAATATGAAGCCGGATAAGAGAGGCTTCCCTCATGTTCATCGCCGAGCCGCCGCCGGAATTATTTCAATTATCTCTAACAAAATGGCTTTTGCGTTGTAAATGGATAAAAGAAATTGTGTAATCTTACAATATTTTAGCACGAATACGTCTTTGTATAGACGTTAAATTTAGTCTGTGGTGTGAATTTTAAATTATCTTTTGTTTGTATGGCTAGTAGATATTTTTAAATTTACCCGTTTTGTTTAAATTTTTTCACTTACAAATCTATTCATTATAATCCAAAATTTATTACATATTTATTAAATACATAATAAATATGTTAATAGTATTTTGTAATATATATTAACGACACTGAAAAAGTTTATAAATTTACATATTTATTAATTTTTTGGAAGAATATTGCATAAAAAAATTAAGTGTGACTCAACACGCCACTGTTCATTTAACTCGTAGGACATTCAAAGCAAATAATTCAATAATAATTCAAAAAAGGATCGTCGTTAGTACGTTATTAGTAACTGCGTATTAGACTTTTTATAACTAATGCTGTTATCGAAAGAGTAAGAAAGTAAAAATTATGTAGTTTAGAGATATTTAAAATTGGAATTGTTTTTTTTTTAAGGACAGTATGAATATAATACTCACAAGATTCAACTGGAGCGATGTCCGGACCGTCATGGGGCATGAGCATCTTCATTGTGATGGCCCCGGGAAGGACGCTGCTTGAAACCGACACTTTGATGATTTTCTTCGCGACCGGTTCAAAAAAATTCTACTTTATTGTATTCCAACACGTTATAATTCAATGGAGCCACACGGGCTGTTGTCACAACGATAGCTATTGCACTATCGATTATGCTTCGGGATTAGTACGCGTCTACGCCTGCGCGAAACCCGCGCCTCACGCATGCGCATGAACAGATACACGACATTTGACATTTGACAGTCATGACAGAAATTTCAGCTAAGTTATTGACGTAGTAACTATAAATATATTCATTTGTAACATACAAGTTTAAGAGCAGAGGTAAACCAGCGGTAGAGGACTAAGACTGGATGAGCACTGAAACTGAGGAATCGAACCGATGACCTCCGTTGAGGTCGTAAGTTATGGGTTCAATTCTCAAAATACAATCTTGTATAATTCATACTTCGTGAATTAATTATATGACATTACCATTGTTCACAAATAATTTTCCAAAGGATGAGCAGCAGCGATCTCTGCGTACCATAAAATCTTACTGCGATCGCCAACCTGCCTGTCAAACTTGGTGATTATGGTAAATTCCTCTATAGATATCTTTGGAGGAGGCTTATACCTTTTAGTATTTCTAAAGCTATATATCCACGTACTGCTGATATAACGGTAATTTTTGTTTATAAAATGGAGAAAAATATAAAATACGCTTAATTTTCCAGGAAGTATAACGTAGTCCTATGATTGCGATTACGTAAAACATTTGTTGAATGAAACTTGCAAAGCAGATACGAGCAGTTTAAAGATAATCTGCAGAAGAGGAAGTGCTTAAGATATTCTAGATAAACATCTTTGGATAAGGATTGTTTCACGCCAATATGAGGAACTTTCTATATCCTAGAAAATTATTTAATGCTTACCATCTCATTTGTCTTATTTTGCTACTTTATACCCTCTTATTGAGTAAAATTAAAACTCAAATCAGAGAGAATACGGCTTCTAGCGCAAGATACTTCGAAATGTTTGGGAACGCTATTGTGTTCGCGTCTGTTGGAAAATTAGCCGTTAAAATTATTACAGATATATTAAAACTTTCCATACGAACTGGTGAAGAATTCTTATAAAAGATAAAATACAAATAATAACTTATAGGTGGTTTCTATATTTTATCGCATAACTTTCTGCTACACGAATGTAAAAATCACTTTCTATTGAAGTCGACGACTATGGCCTTGCAGACTGTTATAGCTTAGAAATTAGTTCGCGGAAACAGAGAGGTCCGCGAACTATAGATATAAATGTTTTCTATATAGCATTTGTGTCATAAATTCATAAACTTCGTCATCGTAATCATGGCATACTGAAGGCATAGGCCTCCCGTACTCAGTATCAGACGTAAAAAATCAAAAATAAATTTAATCTGTAATACTTTTATTAAGAACGTATTTTTTACAATTATATATTACTTTATATTACACATATTTATTTATTAAAGGTATTTTTTTAAATAAAATAACGTTCGAAAACTATTTATTATAAATTATCTTTATTGAAAATCGTAAATAAATTTACATACAGTATTAATAAATATTATTACATCACGTGTACAAAGTACATAGATGTTGACTGTTCAAAGTAACGCGATTGACTGCGTGTGATTTTGCTCTTGTGAATGTATTTGTTTGGAGTGCGATGTCTAGTATCCAGCCAACTCGGCGAAGGTGGAGTCCATCTCGTCGGCCAAGCTCTTGTATCTGTCCTTGTTGATACCCAGCTCATCTAAACAGAACATCGGGAAATATTAAATCACAAACCTTTAAAAATTTTAATATCTAGTTTCCCCTAAACCAAAATTCTTAATAAATATCAAATCAAGTTAATACATGATGAGGTTATTGAGAATATAATTCGATTTATTAATTATAATCTCTTTTAAGAGAAGAATAAGAAAAACTTGTTAAATGGTAGTATTAAAATTAAAAACAATATCGATACACTTCACCCAATCATCATCATAATTTTAACCATAGGATGTCCACAGCTGAGCATGAGATTTTTCCATAGATTTCCAATACGACTGATTGAAACGTCTTGGGGGCGGACGACTTATGCTGCGATTATTTCCAAATATAGTGAAACATATTCTTTAAATACAGTAACCCTTTGACGATGTAACTTTGTTTAAACCGGCATATAACATAGCCAATGTCGTATTTTAATATGTTATAAGTTTTAAATTTTAAATCGTTTATTTTTAAAGTTTGTTTAACAGCGTTAGCTAAGCTTTATTAAGTTTAAATAAAATGTTTAATATAGATATTACAGAATAAAGATTAAGTACCTTGGAAGCATTGATCCGCCGCGGTAGCAGCAAAGCATAAGATAGAAGGTTAATGACAACACAAAAAGCGAGGGCTCTTAAATTAAGCGATTTCTAAAGGATTGTCCGTTTTGACCCGGAGTAGACAATCCTCTAAATATCAGCACAAAGGTTAGGGTTTTGTTAGTGAGAGATAGAAATTTATTGCGATGAAGCCGTTGAAAGACGCTCTTGTTGAGCCACTGCGGAAGTGTAAACTATTGGAGACTAGTAGGCATTTCCCAAGAGGTTGGATGATCTAAACAGGTTCATTCCTAAATGTTAATGATAATGTCTTAAACTAAGTGCTATAAGGGTTGTTAGTATCCGGTGAGCTCGGCGAATGTGCCGTCCAAGTCATCGCATATCGCCTTGTATTTCTCCTTCTCGTTGAACAACGCGTCTGTAAAATTGTGTTATTTAATAATATGCGAAAGAGAATTAGTGTCGAAAGTCCCTAGCTAGAAGATGTATAAAGATAGAGGTAAAATGTGTAGGATGGCAAGGTCCGGTGGATGAAGTTCAGCATCTTTGAATTAGATTCATAGTTTAATTAGAGATTATTTTTTTAAGATTTTATTTAGTTCGATTAAATAAAAAATATCATTTTAAATCAGTCTCTTGAATGTTATGTATATTCTTCATAATACCAAATATAAGTTAAGACGTAATTGTCACAAACGATACATATAAATAACATTCAAGAGTGTTTAGCTTTAAATTAAAATAATTAATAGTAATATTAGATGTTATAAGATATTGGTTGAATTTAAAATAAATAAATTACTTATTTTAAAGGTATTTTAAGAGAGCTATGAAAAGATATTGCAGTACCTTCAAGCCTGTCAACCTCCTTCTGCAACTTCTTGACGGTCTTCTCGGCGTATTCTGCGCGAGCCTCGGCTTCCTTCAGCTTGGAGGTGAGGGTCTTCAGTTGCTTCTTGAACTCTTCGACGCGCTGGTTCGCCTTCTCCTCTGACACTTCCAGTGATTTCAGGGAGTTACCTACGACCTGAGTGACATTTTTGTATTAAAATAATGTTTGCAAAATGTGAGAAGGCGTGCCTTTAGATGGGCTGATGACATAATCAAGGTCAAAGAAGTCGCTGGATGCGGGCAGCATAAGAATGATTATCGGCGATCTTTTAGGGAGGCCTATGCCATGCAGTGAGCGTCCATCAGCTGACATGATGATCATCATCATGTTTGAATGTTTGTAATGGCAATTCCTGTTACCACGATAGTTATTATACAACAGTTATTCCATCTTTGATATTTCTAGAAAGTTACACGGAACGTCTTGATCACTGGTCACTAATAGATAGGATAAATAGAAGAAAATATTAAACTAAGTAATTGTCGAACTTTATACATTGATTGAACATGCAGCTTCGGTGTTACAATAATTGTATTATAATACCAAAATTTCTGAATTTCTTTCGACTGTTCGTGGTAGATTCATGAATAAATGATGTAATCCATCTAATGTTAATTTTTTTTGGTGATTTATTTTATCAGTTTTAACTCTCCAATTAAAATCATTTGTTCAAAATTATAAAAATATCTGTGATTATACTCCTCGCCTAAGTGACTTTTTGCAACGATTCAGTAAAGAGGCTTTCGCGCGCTGGTGTGAATATAATCTCTAAGCGGTCACAAGATGCGTGCCCTCGCGTACGATTCAGTCGCAATGGAAAAGCGATAACATCGCGCTTTTGTCGCGATGTAAATGCGACCGATACCTCCGTTTTCTTCCCATCGTGATGCAGTAGCGTGATGACATCGCTACTGCGACTAACATGCGTTAGTAGCAATTCGGACGCGTGTTTACTAAACGCTACAAAAAATTGTCGTGGGGGGCCTATGAACTTTTATACCTAAAATTTTTATATTAAGTGTTAAATCTAAGAATTGATACAAAAAAATTGTTGTGATGTATAAATAAATTTATCAATAAAGATATAAAAATGGTGAATTTTATTACATAAAATTGCTTACCTTCAATTCCTCCTCAAGTTCGGAGATCTTAGCGTCACCAGATTTCACACGGTCCTCAGCGACTTCGAGTTCGTCTTCAACAAAGGCCAGCTTGCGTGATACCTTTGTGATATAATTAATGGCTTCTTTAGTACTTATTGTTTTTTGTACCCTTTTTGTAATGGCGGACTTATTGACTCAAAGGCAATCTCTACCAGTTAATAATTAATTAAAAATAGAAACATTTAAAACACCGAGTTTCACATATACATATTAAATACTATACCTGTAATCTAATTACTTATAAACACAATTAAATAGGAGAATATAGTACAAACTTGAATTACACACTATATTATGTGATACACAAATAGAGTGATGATAATTAGAACGAATCTTTCGGAATAGGTCTCGAACCTTCTTTTTGAATAAATAACTATTTGCTGACTCTCTAATTCTAAAGAGGAGTTTTTTCCAAGTCGTAAGCTAACAATACGGAAAAGATACACTCCTCTCCCCGTGCCACGCGTTCCCTATTTTCACACTAAACAAATGCCCTACCTTATTCAGAGCGTTTAGCCTTTAGACGTATTCTGGAGCGCAAACTTCATGGGTCGTCCAGCTTTGCAGTGAACGGATAAAGTAAAGGCCCTCATGGAATCGTCCCTAAAAGTATCTAAGTGAAGAGTCTGGGAAGAGATATACGGCTCAGGAATGTGAGAAAAAAATGAGAAATGATTTATCTATCAAGAAAGTACGACCAAAAGGGCGTAAAACTTGTAGTTATTTATCATAATAGATTAGAAAATAATAAAGATCACCTCATCGGATTTGCCGTCAGCGTCCTCAGCGAGAAGACGTGCTTCTTTGAGCTGGTTGGTGAGTTGGTCCATACGCTCCTCATCCTGCTGTGCCCTGTTCTCCAACACTTTGCACATACTGGAAAAAGATTTTTACAATCTATTATTATTTCTAATATATTATCATAATCATTAGCCGTAAAATGTCTACAGCTGGACAATGATCTCCGCCATAGATTCCTATAGCATAGCTTGAAAGAGGCCTTCACCAGATTTTTTCGACAACAAGGTCGTCTGTCAACCTTCTATGTGGACATCCTACGCTGTGCTTTCCAATCCGTGGTCTTCACACCAGAGGTTCCAGTTTTATACGTCTTATGTAGCTTGTCCACTATCACGTTTCATTTTGACAATCCTCTGGGCTATGTTAATTATTTCCTTTTTGTTATTCCTGATTCGATCTTATAGAAAAATTCAGAAGCAACAGTGTTTTTTTTTAATTTCGTAATGTCATAAAATATATTTCAGTTGTTTGATAGAAATTACTACTACAGTTTCAAAACAGGAAAAAGCATAATTATGAATAAATAACAACTAAAGGCTTTATAATACGAACCGTTCAATCGCTGCTTTTTAAAAATTCAGCGAGTTTTAGAGCCTGTAGTGGCAACTTATGATAAAAAGGGAAGTGCGTCAACTGATGTTAACGAAGCTGTCGTACACATAACGATGCTTCAAACACATTTTGTAATTTTGAAACCCGGCGCAGAAAAAAGTTTTAGAAAAAAGCCGAGGACTATATATTTATTACAAAAATTCTTTCACCACATTAAATGATGTTAGTTTTTTGGTGTTCAAGTGTCTCAGACTCAGCCCGGCCAAATCGACCTAAATTTGATTTTATACTTAAAATAATTACCTAAAAACTAATATTAGGGGGACCGGAAAGTAATGTCGTTTCTGACGACATATTTCACAGAAAAACCGATTGACTTGTTACCGCTCCAGCATTGAAAATTTGTATACTAGATGCCAAAAGATTTTTGATAACGAAGGTCAATATATAGCTAATTAGAAATAAAAAAAAATGTTAAAAATGTAGTCGTGTGAATTTAACTTGAGAAAGCGATATTACTTTCCGGTCCCTAATAGCTTGATTCTGGGTCATGCTTACACTAAGTTTTTCGAATGAAGTATACTCATATAAATGACAACTATGGGTTATAAATAGAAGACAAGACCAAGTATGGTCTGTAAGCTGGAATATTACCCGACCTTTGATTTGGCATATCCGGCCGAAAAATAAGAGTTACGACAAAGATCGGCTAATATTGGTTTTGCAGAGCGATGTCTTCATCGAACAGTGCTCCTACAACGTGATATTTATATAGATAAGATAAACCGCTAATGTAGAAAGCATTGTTATTTCTACCGAGAACATTTCTGAGGTGCCAAATTATATGGCAGATTACATCTGTGAAATTATTCTCACCGGTTGTTCTCGTCAGCAGCTTGCTGGGCTTCGAGCAACTTCTGCTGGGCGGTGCCGGACCTCTCCTCTGACTTCTCAAGGTCCTCTTCAATCTGCTGCACCTTCCTGTTCAGAGAGGCGACCTCCGCCTCGGTAGCGGCCAGTTGTTTCTCCTTCTCCTCCAGGTCCTTGTTGGCCTGTTCGAGTTTGTTCTTGTTGAGGATCAGATCCTCTTCCACCTGCGCGAGCTTCTTCTGGAGTTCACGGACTTCCTCATTGACCTGCGGGGATTACTTCTTATTACACTCTGACCATTTATGTTAATTTATTTAAACATAATAGATATAGCTGTGTGATTAAATAATATTTTCAATAAACCTAAGTTGACACACAATAATTCAAAACAATGGTCGAGTCAGTCTACTGCAACAAGTCATATCTTAAGCGAAAGCTGACAGACTGTTTTAAAATATCAATATTATTATTGTATGTGCAGTAGTGGACGTTTTACACCTGAAATGATGATACCTACCAAACTGTTCTTTCACTGACTTTCTGATTTTGTCTCATACATTAAAATTCAAAGAAATCGAGCATTATACGGGGATATACGATTTAAAATATTCAGTTTGGTAAGGATGGTAGAGAGTATCGTATTTCTTTTTGCGCCTGTCACGTTCCTATTACGGTCATGTTATGTGATGTTGCAGTGGACATACTTCTCTACCTTTATGAGCTCTACTGAGTATTTTAAAGTAATATTATTATTGAAAGGTATTGATCAAATGGCCTCTGGTTCCCAGAATAGAGACCACTGGCTGAGAAGCACAGCGTAGAATTTCATCATTAACTTTGTTTGCAAAACACAGATCGACTCTTCAGATTCTGTCTCTTATATTTGTGACTGAAATGCTGTCTATCTTTTAGGGTTTTGGTAAGACATAAGAATACTCTTCTAGGCAGTCGGAAGAAGCTGGATGCTGCCTGCTTCCTACCGACTCTATTGGAAATATATAAAGAATACCTATGTCCAGCTGTGGACGTCTTATAGTAAGAATGATGAATTATGATGAGGAGTATTTAAAGAGCTATACCTTCTCGGCACGGAGGTTGGCATCCCTGGCCTGCTGCTCGCAGGTATCTGCCTTGTCCATGGCATTGTCCTTCTCCAGCTTCATCGCCTGCATCTTCTTCTTGATCGCGTCCATGGTGGCGGCTTTGTTTTGTTTTTACGGTCCGGGTGAAAAATACGCCAGCTACTGGCCTGAAAGAGATAAAACATTCTCTTAGCTTCATAGAATTAGTAACTTAAAAAGAGCAACTAATTAGTTTTTTGTCGACTCTTCTCAGCAGATCAGCATTCCGAGCCGGTGTTAGCTTACTTATTATAATGTTCAAATTAATGACGTTAAATTGTAAATATATTTTTATGGATAACCGTTTACGGTATTATATTACGCTCTAATCTCTCCGAATTATCATGTAATTTGTAAAATTCATTTAACAAATACTTAAAAAAATCCTTTCATAGTGTAAATGGTTTTTAAGTGGAAAAAGGGTTGGGAATAAATTACTCTACAACTGTATTAAGGCATTGTAAAAATGATCACCAAAACACCTGTCTAATAAATCTTTTTATTTTTGTCTTTTTTCTTTTAATATTATCTATTAAGCTAACCAAGGTATAAAATCTTGTCTATAATTAATTTAAAATACAATATTAATATTGTTTTCCTGTTTTATTTAGTTATTAACGTTTAAATATAAGCCAGCAGATATTACGACCCGGGCTATACATACGTGCAATAGTCAAACATGCTTAATTTTACACTATCTATATGAAACTAATGATCGGATCAGAAATAAAAAGATGGAGAAGAACCAAAGTCACTGACGTAGCTCGAAGAATTGCTCATCTGAAGTGGCAGAGGACGTGGCACATCGCTCGTGCAGCCGTCAGCCGTTAGGATAGTAATTTACTACTGTATAGACCATAGATGCACAGACTTCGGCCCACCGGTCGAATACTGGTGGCCCGCCGACAGCAAAAATAATACTCTCGTACATTCCAGAAATATTGAATTCTAATTATCATCAATTTATTTTTGTCTTTAATTACCTATACTTCTGGCGGCCGGCCCGCCATCAGTTCATGATTTGCCCGAGTGGCCCCTAGTCTTAATAAGTCTGTGCCACCATGGTATAGACCGTTAGAACTACTGGACAGACCGACAATATAATAAAGTTCGCGGAAAGTCGAAAAAAGTTATTGTCGTGATATTTAGGAGAGGTCTATGCCTTGCAGAGGGCATCTATCGTCTGACTGGAATAAATATAAAACTAATGTAAAGTTATATAATGTACTGGCGCGTATGTATTGGCGTGCATACTTAAAACAAATAAATCATAAATGTATCTCAATAAAGGTAATATTAATATAACATTTTTTTAAATCTCATAAGATATACAGGGCGTCAACGCTCGCGTACTACTCGACCAATACAACACGATGTTACAGAGAATTGTAAGAAAAAAAATTCGGGCCTTTTTCGCATTTGCGCTCATATATGTGAGATTTAATTGAATGTCTCAATAGGCTACTAATAACATTAGCTACGGCGCCTATAGGCCGGAGTACACTTATATTTACGAATCGGCATATATAGTCATATATGTTATTAGGGGGACCGGAAAGTAATGTCGTTTCTGTCGACATTTTTTACAGAAAAACTGATTGATTTTTACCGCTCCGGTATTAAAAATTTGTATATTAGACGGCAAAAGGTTTTTGATAACGAAGGTAAATATATTGTTGATAAGAAATAAAAACTTATTAAAAATTTAGTCGTGTGAATTTAACTTAAAAAAATGACTTTACTTTTCGGTCTCCCTGATATATGTACAATATAACGAACTAATGGAAATAATTATTTGTTTATAATAGACGTTCATTAAAAATAACTGTTTATGAATAGTGTTACAGTACGATTTAGATTACGCGCTTGGCTTTTAGCCAGGACAGACAACGCAAGGCTGCATTAATAACCGATGGGTTCATGCTGTTGGTATTAAACGGTTCTAACCTACATAAAACTCGATATCGTGTGGCCCGATTTACTGTTTACTATATAAAGCGACGTCTTCACGTCGCCATCGAAAGGTGAAGTTCGTTGTTTTATAACGGACACGCCTGACCTACAACACGTGTGCCTTTTGTCACACCTACGCTGAACCGAACTTATTTAATTATTACTTTTTTTTTGTGTAATTGTCTTTGTTTTGAGTTAGCTATTTATTATCTTCATGTCCGCCGATAGACGCTCACTGTAAGGCTCGGGCCTTTCCCAAGGATCACCACAAAGGTCAGTCCGCAATCTCCGCAAAATCCGGCAATGTTGCTAATTCAATTCTAATTATAATAAATAAAAAAAGTTATTTATTGAAATGGTTTTGCACAACATGCAATGCACAACATTGTTAGTTACATTTTCTAATTTTCCAACACGGAAACAAGCGGCTTACTATTAAAATTGTCCACGTGAAAACAAGAAATTTCAGATTGAAGCCACAATCACTGACTGTCTTCACGATTTATTTATCAACTTTGAAAATGTAAGCCGTAATCACACTTTTTGCCGGAACCTTCTATAGAGTATAACAAAACTAATAAAGAAAAGATGAATGAAATCGGTAAATTCGTTTAAAAGTTATGGCGTAATTAAAGAAAATTGGGAAACTTTTTATATACGGGTGATTTTATAGGTGCAAAAGAAAGAAGAAAGGATTTGAAGGGAGTTATTGACAAAAAATAGTGTTCCGGAAAAGGTCAAGTTCGTTATTTATAAGGATGTTACTCGATTTATTACAGAACACCATAGGGACTGGGACCCCGGGATGATTATGTTATAGATAATGTCAAGGGTGAATATATATATATATAATGTAATTCATTTTCTGTCAATTAATGTATGGTATACCCTAGACAAAACTCCATCCAGTTTCAGAAATTAGCAATAATGTAATGATAATGTAGTTAAAAACTGTGTTTGCAAAATTTTAACTCCTACTACATATCTTTGTAACGCCGACGAAGTTATTGGTTTATCACATTGCGATAGAGTTTCAGAGTGATTCATTTATACAGGGTTATTGGCAATAGATATAAAAGCTTTAAAGCTTTTTGCTGACTAATGAGCTATATAATCACCCTGTTCAGTCATCCTGTAGTTAATATGAACTCATTCACAAGTCACAATTAATTTAAAAAAACAATTTTATTTTCAAAATATGTACAAAAATCAACGTTTCTTACAAATAATTGGTAGTAAAATTATTATTTTCACTATATCATAAAGAAAAGTTGATTACATAAATAAAATCCAACATGTAATAAAATAAAAATATTATTCATTTTATCTATAGCTATGTTCTTATCATTGTTCGATAAAAGAACAACCTCCATATTAAAATTATTTGAAAAAAGAATAGAAACATCGATCGCAGGTTTACCGTTTAATATTACTAAACATCTGGCGAAATAAATATGTTATTATATAAAAACGCAATGGTTATGGCCAGTTTCTGTCTAATTACTAAATACGCCAAAACTTAAATTAATTTATTATGCATTTATTTTACTAAATATAATAAATAGTTCTTGTGTCATTAGAACTTCAGAGAGTTAAAAATAGAGTTGAATACGGCTATGTATAGACATCTATATATCATAGTAAAAAGTTTCATCTTTTAATAATATTTTTGTTGATTGTTAATGACTGTTAGATAAAGACATTGTCAAAGGATAAAGACATTGTCGACACAGGCTACACGGTTTGCAATAAAACATTTTCAATGAATTTAAATAGAAGAGAATAGATAAAAGAACAAGAACAGATAAAAGAAGAAAAATAAGGAGAAATAAAACTCTATCGGAGCACGATTTTCGTTCTGCTCGACACACAGCTCTATACATTTCGCGAAATCACGCACGATTCGCTAAAATTTTTTAAGCAATTTTCACGAAATATGTTTCATTTCTCTTGTTTATGTATCTTTATCACAATTACTTAACGAAGCGCCATCTATTGGCTAAATGACAAAATCTTTTTGACCTTGTGTTTGTGTGTCAGCGTGTTTATTCGTTCTATTAACTTGAGCAGTCGAAGTCTTCTGTTAGCTTTCAAAGCAATCTATAAAGGGCTATAAGAAATAAGATCTACTGTCAGCAATATAATTCTTAATCTCTCTTCTGTTTTCTGATGAGAGACGTCCACTGCAAAACATAGGCCTCCCCAAAGATATTTATGAGAAGATTTGTATTATTTGAAGATTTCTGGTATTATGGTACGTAGAAGACTGAGAAATCGAACCTGCGACTTATGATCGCAAGTGTCAATCCTCTACTTTTGAGCTACCACTGCTTAAAATGCTAATTCTTTATTAGTGATATCGATTCTTGATTATAAATCTAACATTCATACATAAATACAGTTTTGATAATTTTTTATATTATACTGTTGAAATTTCCGTAGTTTTATGTATAAGACGTGATATGTGTAAGAATGTAATACAAATGTTATTACATCAGGCATGCTAATTTTAATTTTTGGCAGTTTATAACGGCATTAACAAAATTAAATTATTTGTGGAGAATTTTTAACGGGCGGCTAACGTTCGCCAAAATAAATGCCACAAGACATGACGCGGAGGTATTTCTGGCGCGTTCTCAGGCGCTGCCTACAATGTTCACAGAAATAAACGCGTTCCTGCGCGGACTAAGCTAACAGCTGGCGGGGAAACTCTAACCGGCGCTTCCATAACTACAATATGGGACAAGATATCGCTCGGGTTTGTTTGGTCATCGTTATTTCTTACTGTCAATAAATGTATGGTATACTCCATCCAAAAATCAATAGCTTTAGAAATAATGAATGACGTAACGCGTAAAAGCAGAAAAAATACATCATATATAGGGTGATTATTTATAGACGCAAAATCTTTAAATTAATCTTAACTGTCCATTAATATGAAAAATAAAAAGATTAAGAAGCAATAAATAATGTAATTATAAAGGTATTTGTCTCTGTAGTTTTTGCCAGCAGTATATGGCATATGGTAGTCGAATAGAAAAATAAAATAATATAACATGTTTTACAATGATAATTTAGTAAATAGTTATAGTAAGTCGGTGTAAAATCTTCGAAGCTTTTGGTTGACAAATACCCACAACCATACACCTATATATCCATAATTGATATACCTAACCATAACTGTCATAATTTGTTACTTCATTTTTATCTATGGTTTTATGCTGAAATTTATTTAAAAACTTTTATATCCACTATTATTTAAATGAAAGTATAAATAAAATAAATATCATTTAACACTGTCATGTTGCAACGGGTCAAAATTAATACTTGTATAAAGGTTATCAGTTAATTATTTTCATTTCGTGAATATTTCTAAATATAATTAAATATCTTTTAGATATCGGATTCTTAGTGATTATTGACGGTAGCCCATGATTGAATGCCACGGAATTGATTCCTGAGAGATCACGAACGGTAAAGAAAGAAGTCTTAAGAAAATGGACGACATTTAAGTCCACGCGGATGATGAATATTGTTCGAGATTAACTTTTTCTGTTCATAAAGTTTAGATAAAAAAATAAATCAAAGTTGAATCGAAAGCAATACGTTTAAAAAAATAAAAATAAAAAAGTTTAATATAACAGATTTGTTATTTAATGTTAAAACATTAAGAGCTATTAAGTGATATTAAGTGTTTTTTTTCTTCACACTCAATCTAAATAGTTATTCTACGAAAGAAACTTTTGATGTCATGCCAAAATACCATCGACTAGTATTCAGTGACACGCCAACAGAGATACAAGATAGCTAACAGAAACACTAAATAATGATTAATCGAAAAATAACTGTGATTTTAGACAATTTCAACCACTCGTCATGTCACAGGCAACATAACAATTATTTCTATCGCGAAAGTACACTAATATTACGACGTTTATTTAGAATATTTGATAGTAATATTACAAAGTTAATAAGGTACATATGTGAAGGGACTATTGACAAATGCTCGATGTTCTTGTGACAATTTTGTCTAGGGAGAGAAGTCTGTTTGGCGAACGAGAACGCAAAGGGACGTCCATAAATCTGCTATGTTGATAAGTAAAAAATATAATAATAGTAAAATTGGTCAGAAGAAAACCGAAAGAGAAGTGTTATGGGCTCTTCTTAAGATGAACGACACCGTTATAGAAGACCTTAATTTCATTCTAATTTCTATCCAAAGTAGGATTGCATTTTTACCGTTCACTTACAAAATCTCTATCTGTAACTACACATATAAATATATGAGTAATATTTAAATTAACTGTCAAAACCTATTCAATTCATTGAATTTTTTAAATGGATGGTGTTATTCAAGTAATGCAAATTTAAAATAAAAAAAAATTCCATGGAATTGGTAATCATCGACATACGATTTGGTATTTCGATCTGAATAAAAATATTGGTGACTCCAAATTTGTAACAATAAGGCAATAATTAAATCTACAAACTAATTTAACCTTATTTTAAAAGTGAAGGAAGTTTAAAACGTATGCAAAATAGGTTTAATACATTTTGTAATTATTCGATATGTGGGGAAATTAAAGCTATTTAAACGAAAATTAAAATAAAATCTATGCTAATGTTGTGTGTATGTAATAATATTTATCTGTAAGAAAATAGTCTTCTTTTTACCAATGTGTTAATTGGCATAATATTTCATGGTATAATAAATAGTAATAATATTTTAATGACGTTTGTTCATTTGTTTATTATTATTTGATTATTTTAAGAGAAAACAATCTAGTTTCGTTTCGTTTTAAAATCGCTATATAACAAGCAATGAAATATTAAAATATTTATAATTGCTTTTAAAATCCCAATAATCAATGCAGAAATTTAAACATATTTTATGAAGTTCATCCACATTCCAAATATTGAAATCTGAGCATGATAATTTTTGTGATGATGTAAGATACATTTAACACCGCGGGCTATGTTTGGAGTGAGTTATTTTATCTGCCAGTGACGTCGGCAAAGATTTACATCTAGGCAACATGCACAAAAATGTCGCGAACGTTCTGGTTTATTCGCCAGATTCTAAATAACTTTTGGGTGTTTTCTCGTTGTGCTACATAGATGTTAGTATTTGAACACGCCGCAAATAGGTTACGAGCGGCGAGCCGCGCGGGCGGGCAACACTATTTTCAGCGAGGTCGCTCGCGCGCTGAAATCCGAGTCACATCGGAGAAAAACTTACAACGCGCACCTGTATCTCACTACGATATCGTCCCTTCACTTATATCAGTACCACAGTTTAAATTTAGAACTCGAAGTGCAAACGAAGCGTCCAGTTTGGATACTGCACGTCACCAGTGTCACTTGTCACTATTATTCGCTGAGGACGAGTGGAGTCCAGGATGAGGGATGCTAGTATCCAGGCTGGTGGCTTCGACGGCGAGGGACTCACCTCACGAGCTGTTCACACGGCGGAGCGACACGCACTGCGGCCACCCTCGCTGTTGCCTCACACGCCCGACTATTTTCGGTGCCAAAAATCCTGGACTTGGATCCGCCGCTACGAGCGCAAACGCCGTCTGTCACGCTCACACGCGCGGGCGGCGGTATTTTTGCAGTTTCGTATGATATCAAGTTGACGATTCCACATTGCTTTCAACACATTCGTATCTCGACCAAGTTTACTTTCTTCATCACCATCTCTCGCATTTCTAATTTAAATGCAGCTATACTCTAATCAAAACAAACTAAACCGACCTAGTTTTAGTGAAGTTCTTCACTGAATGTTTCATATAAATCTATAGCCACGTTTATACAATTATAAAATATACTTACATCGCTTCCACCCGAATAAATTCATTTAATGTTGCAAAAACTACTCAATGAGTACCTATTCTTTAGAATTTCAAGAGTTGGTACACATTAACAATACAAGTTAATATAACCTCTTATCCTAAATTTCGACGTAATTATATTTGTATTTAATTAAATTTAAAGTTCAAGTTCATTGACAGTTTTCCAAATTTCTGCAAATTAATTTTAAATCCAAAAAAACTACTTATTTTCGTACTACGAGGGTATCTTCAAAAAAACTTACGGGGCAGGTTATAAATAATATTGTTTTTAGAAATGAATCTGTATACACTGTTAAATCCTCTAGGCCTTTTTCAAGCTAATAATGCAATATAGTTAAAATAAGTCTTGAGATACAGCAGATGTTCATGATTTGGCCTTAAGTGTCTAAACAATAGAGCCAATTCTTTGTCGTTTCGCTATACTTTAATCACGTTTGTGATTTAATGAATACACTTATTACTTGTGTCGATTTATTACATAACCCCATTCATTAGCAAAGAACAACCGTGACACACGCAATTATTTTTCCTCGTTACGTTATAGCCCATACAAGGATGCATTACCTTATGTATTACTTTTTCGATTTGATTACGTTTATATATGTTCCTCGTACAAATATAAATTGTAAAAAATACACATATGCAATGTGGTATTGTTTTTATTAATAAAAAATAATTGAACATGTTGAAGGTTCTGTGATATTGCACGAGTATTCAAGAATCATACATACGTTTAGCTGCATTTACAGAGTTATAAACTAGGTTATTAAATGTACATAGATAACACAAAATAGAATATTTCTTTTTTAATTTACGTTATACCATAGAAGTATGGTCGCCTACAAGTCATCATGTATGGATCATAATAAAATAGATTCACACGGAGCACTCTTGTAGTCATAGCCAAAAGTTGGAAGCTGCCATTCATTAATAACGTGGCTTTACCTCAAATGATGGCGGCGGCGTAGAATTGTAAAATGGTAGGTTTATCTAATAATGTAATTGCGAAATTATAGTGAAAGATTTTATCCCCTGATATGTCCTATTAGGACGATGAAGAAAAGTATTTTTATTTCAATTATATACTACAATATATAGTATATATTCATATACTGCAATTTATAATTCAAAACGCAAATAAACTTTTTTTACGGATGTAAATATTTTTTCCGTAAATAGTAGCAGCAAAAAGTTTTGAACAATACGGCTTAAAAAAATAGCAGCAAGCTTAACGTAGACTGTTTTAAATAACGTTTATTTATATCAAATTTTAAAGCATAAAATGTTTATTAACTGAACCATTTTAAAAGTATTATTATTTTGGGCCTATAGTTTCTTTTTTTCTTTTATCTGTCGTTATTTATAGCTGATTTTATAACAATGATTACGTACAATTCATACTTCACGACAGTAATATATTTTATTATTATATATTCTTCGCTTTTTTAAAATATCTTACCTTGATTGCATCCTACTACTGAAACAGCAAAATTACCAGTTTTGTGTAGAGGAAATGATATCTCCTGATATCTTACTTTTAGTCCTTGATAATGAGTAGTCTTTTAATCAACTTCTGTAAACTTACGCGGCACAACCTTTACTCCTCACGTTAAAGGAAACTTAGTTTTCCTTGTCTTAAGCTACTTTTCCATCAGAAATTTGCGAGGATGCGTTGGATGAGGATCAGGCTACATTTACAGCAGTGATGATCTAGGCTAGCTAAGCGAAATGATTCACTGGATTTTTAATAAACACATCCCTTGCTACACATACTTGCAAATCACTGGTGCAAACGCAACCTTTAGTTCGGAATAGTTATTCATGACTGCTTCGAATTATTTTATTTCCTTGCCTGACGACGCAGTAGTTTAGGGTGATCAATATATTAAAGGAAAGTTAAAATTATCATAAAGATTAATTTATACAAATAAAAATGAAAACGTGTGTCCCAATGTACAAAACTTTATAACGGCTCAACCAATTCGGCAATTTTTTTTCATACTTTTCAACACGTAGAGCGCCACGAGTTTCCCTGAGCCAATTCCGCACGGTATTATAGAGCTGGTGCTCCCTATCGCGAAAGAAGGTAGTTTACGTTTGATACATACATGATTTCGATGCGCATTTATTAAACAGGTTACGAACCGACTACTTTGTTTTATTTTCTTTACCGTTCAGCCTGCTAAATAAGATTTTTTGATTGAATTTGTTCCTCTGAAATACGGAAATATTGTAAACTATGTAATGATAAAAATGTAATAATACAAGGTAGAAAAACTAGACGTTGTCACATTTTGTAACAGCTGTGTAGGAGAGCCGCTTATGTTTACTATGCTTTAATAAAATGTATCAATCCTGGAATGCATCCAAATTAAGTTTTAAATAAATATCCTTCAATTCCATAAAAGTGCACACTTTAGAGCTATACGTCATCTTACAGGCTGCCAGCCAGTGAACGAAGTCTCCTGTCAGCCATCGCTGACTGACGTGGCACTCGATGTGTTAAGGCTAGAGAAGATTCTAAGTGTCAAAAATAGTAAAACTTGCAAAGAAAACTTCCAAAAAAAAACTCTATGCCATACAAACCACAGAGTATATTAAAATACCTTCTCTTTTTTCAAACATTTGACTAATAGAAATCTACAATTAGCGAAATAATATAGCATCGTGTACCATAATGTATTTCAATTAAAACCCTTTTCATTGCTAGTTTAGCAGTGTAAAAATAAGAAATTATTATTATAGTAATTGTTCATTATGTAGACAATAAAGAAACAAATGAAGCGACAACTGTGAAACACATATTTTATTCTCCTCTCTGTTGGACTTCACAAGGTTAGTCAGCAAGGTGCCTGTTACAGTTAAAAAATAAAAAACAAGTAGTTTATATAAATGTAGATTTTATTAATTGAAACAGTTGTTCAAAGCTTTGACGCACTCACTTGTATAGAAAAGCTAGATCAGGTAAATGAAGCAAATGTTCACAGAGTATATTATTACTGAAACTATGTAACTAATTTCTAAATATACAAACGTCACAAAATTACACTCGAAGGCACCGTGTCACACAGCGCATGTATGCCCCTACATAGTAGACACGCCGTCTCTTCTATACTGCATTTGACAGTCCAGAATTCAGAACGCAAAATTGCATCGCAATACTGTTCACCAATTAATTTTGAAAAACGAGATTCTTTCGGTGGTTGGTTGTTAATGATGTTAGACATGTTGATTTTAGACGTTTTAAAAAGACAACCTCACACAATTCCATAAAATTAATGTGGTGTAAGACGACAGGGCAATTTGTAAAAAATTGTAAAATATATAAACTAAATAATTACAGAGACTGTATAAACAGTTTCAAAATTTAACGAAAAATTAAGCATTTTTCGTTAAATTTTAAATTCATTTCTTGTTATTTAACCTCTACATGGGAATGTGTAGAGGTCAAATAACCCGAAATGAATGAAATAACATGGCAACAATGAAACAAATATATTATTCTTTTAATGCGAAAACTGGCATTGAATAAAAAAAGCATTTATTCTAATAATTTAAAACTTGCAAACCTTTGAAAAAGTAGCAAGTGTAAACGCATCTTTATATTATTGTCGACGCCCACTGCATTCAACTGTCTTTTTCACTCGTTGAGAGTGCGGTTGAGAGACAATTAACTTATCCGACGAACATGTAATATTAACTATCTCTATTGGAAGCTGAATTCGTACCGCATGTGTGACACAGACCAACACGAAGATAGTATAAAAATAATCGTAGAAAAACCGTAAACATTTTAAAATTCTAAACACAAAACCCGTTATGCTAGTACACTATTATCTTATTCATAAATTAAAACCTAAATGTCACGTAGCATTCTAAAGAATATGATTTGTATACTGAAATGTAATTGTCACATTTTCATGGTATAGGCAGTGCTAAAAATAGGGGAATTAATATCAATTTCTCCCCAATTGCCATTAGGTTATTGTTAAGAGCGATACTTAAACTTAGATGGTTTTATTTAAAAGAAAACCCACTCATAGCCGTCCAAGAAACGCAAATAATAATTGAGCATATTACATACGGAAATCATGAATCAAGGAATTTATTACACCAAAAAAGTTTTTAATATATAAATATTCTAACATCTTTTTTTTAATTTCGTTCAGCAATCATTTTTAATATGTTTTAAACATGGACTTCTGCGTTAAACATAATTTGTTTCTCTTAACGAACTCTTAAAACTCTATCGCCTAATTTTAGTTCGAATTAGTTTGTCTAAGTAACTCGCAAATTTCATTGTATTTTCACAAATATTAATTTATTTTCAAAATATCGTAGTGTTAAAAATTTTGTCTTCGCTTTTTAAAAAAATAAGTACAAATTTACTGAACTAGTTACATAATCCAAAAATATTTAACTGAATTAATAATGGGATTCTATAATTGAAAAAGAATAATCAATTTATCTAAAATTTAAACAAAAAAAATTTTTAATTTATAATATTACTACTTACTATTGTATACTTAAAAGCTGAAAGAGTAATTAAATCATCAATGATTACTATAACAGTGAATAACTGCGTAAAAAGACTGTATAAAATATCTTGGTTGAATTTACACATTTTCTCTTGGTGAGCCATATACTTTGCTATAACCTCTATCACAAAGTTTATAAACGCCAGTTTGAAGGCACGCACAGAATCATATCGTTTTTAGTTGCATAGAGTGCATAGTGCAAAAAATATAAGCAACGCATACTCTTAAACATTCGCGCGAAGATACCCGTCGACTCACACAAGATGGCGCCCACCTTTCTCAAAATGGCCGCTTTCAGTAGCCGGAGAGATCCGCAAATGTTTGGTCTACTTCTTCAGCTATCGCTTTATATTTACTACGCTCTTCCACCACCTCGTCTGTTATTAGTAAGAATTAATTTTGTTAATATTAAACTCAGTTTGACTTAACCATACTGTATTCGTCGGACGGGTTAATACAAGAATATTCACTACAAATCGAATTAAATAATCATAATATCATAAGGATGCGTTTACATTGGTACCAAAATATCATTTACATTATCACATACATACAGTAAATAATATAAATGTATCTTAAAATATAAAAATTGTCACTTCAATACTTTTAAAAATAGCAGCCATTTGTAAACACATCTTTACAATTATTTTGCTTGCTATTTCGGTCCAGCGAATATAGTTTTAATTTAATGTAACAAATAACATGTAAACATTTCGGTTAAAAAGTTTTTGAAATATGTATGTTAAAATAATAATCACACTAACTAATGTAACCACAGCATCTAAACGCCTACTGAATGTGAAGACATGCAATACTAATTGATTTCAAGCTATGAAAATATTGCTACTACTAAGCTACCCTCAAATTTACTACTTTTCAGCAACAAAATAAGTAACCTACATACCTTGAGTGACAAATTATTGATAAATTAGTGAACAGTTTGAGTAAAATATTCAATGTTTAATTCGTTACGATATAAATAAATATGGTCGTATCAATGAATTCGGTAATAAGTAGAGATGGGATTAATATTTACTCAAAGTTTACAAACTATAGAGACAACTTTAATTAGAAGAAGCAATAGATGTAATACAGAAATGTAACAAAAGGAACTATTTCCTAGCATACCTGCGCATAAGCGGATAGTTTGCCACATTTTTTTTTTTTTGGTACAAAAGTGTTTTCTGTAATATGCCAACACATCGACGTTAAATAAACATATATTTATTTAACCAATCTCTAGTTATAATTTTAGTACATCCAGGAAACTCATTTTATAATCGTTTTCACACATATATATATATATTTACATATGTATATAACACATCTTTGAAACTAACAAGACTCAAGATACTTGTAATTTGATTGGAATATTTCTTTCGTAGAATAGTCAGTTAAGAAAGGATTCGAGAAAATCCTACCCCACGAAGGGGTTTGAGGAGATTTAAGATAAAATAATGTTTATTTTCAAACAAAGGTTTTAATGCATATCATAAAACTTGTCCAAAATATTTTTTGGCATGTTAAATTACCAAAAAACGGATTTTATAAAATTACACCCATAAAACACAGTGCGTAGCACGGGAAGCAGTCGTAGTAGCTCGTGTTATATAACAAAAACTTATAAATAATCAATCGAGAGTTTTAAAGAGGTCCTAAAGCAAATAAAATTTCACCCTACAAAGGTATGTGATAAAAATAAAATAAACACATGGAAAATAAATAATAAATTATTTATTATGATTATTCAAAAATAAATACCGCCATAATCTATGGATTGTATACTTTAAATCATTATAAAATAAAAAGTAAAATACGTCTATACAGATATTGTGTGAATCGCGGGCAGGTAGCGTTGCCTAGGCGCGGTGCTGGACTGGCGTTGGAAACCTTATTCCTTAAGGATGAGCTCCACGAACGCGGTGTCGAGGTCGTCTCCGATGTCCTTGTACTTCTCCTTCTCGGCCACAAGTTCGTCTGCATATATTCGTTTATTAGAAAAATGTTTTTTTTTTTCAATAAATATGACATTTTTCCTGTGTCCATGTTCCTATGCTTTTCCGTTAAAATTATTTTTGAAACGCTTGCTTACTGGCAATAAGGTTAAAAGATATTTTTTTCATGGACGCGATATATTACGTGAAAAATTTACACATGACCAATCGACGCAAGGAATCGTATTTGCTGTAATTTTTAATATGCATGTAAGAGTCAAGTATGAAACCTTCACAGGACAGAAAACTTTTTAAAAAAGAAAATAATCATTACTCAAAAATTTCATCGAAAGAGGACAACTTTAATATAAAGAAAAAAAATCTTATATTTATATTCTCTCCTATGTTATTAAAAACTTATTCTTCGAATGAAATATAACTTGTCTGTGTTGGAAATGTCTAGAAAAATATATATCCGTAAATATTATTTTAAAAAAAAACTTTAATATACATTATTTATACCTTTGTGATTTCTTTTGTAACAAAAACATTAAACCCAGTATTAAAAAACTCGGATTTTTGCGACTTACAGCAAATACGTTTTCATACGTCGTTATGTATCTTTATACAGGACATGATAAAGTTACATGATGGGTTTTTATTCATTGCCAGCGTACATTGCTATCATTGCCAATACGAAATCCGCGCGCTCTAAGTCAAGTTTGAAGCGAATTAGTGGCAAGATAATGCGAGAGAGCGTGTGGTACAAGTAATATAAAGTATGCTTACATGTTGCGTTCCTTTTTACTCCGAAGCCATGCGTCGTTGTCATTATAAAGCTTGAGCTCGAAAAACTCGAAGCACTTGAAACGCTCTCATGCAAGGAAGCGTTTGTTCCGTAAAGTCGAGGACGTTTATAGAAAAGCAAGTTAATGGGTAATGTTTTACTAAGTTTAAATGCATTCAAAGTGAGGCGTTAGTTTTCTCAATGACAGCGCGTGCAACGGCCGCAGAACCGTGGAGGCGTAGCTGCCACCAGGCCCAGTTCTCTGAAGGCGTCTTCGACTTCTGTGCCAATTTTGTAGAGCAACTCTTTGCCGGAGAGCAGATCGTCTGCGGAAACCAGCGCAGTCAGTCTAACAACGCGAACGTTAGTTTGCTTTTGGGCATGCTTTAAACCACTCTTGCTCTTCAAAAACGATTTCTCTTACGCCATTCCATCAGCTATGTTTACATTTATTTGATGAATTAAAATTTACAAAACTATAGTCGCGAGGGTCTTGGGGATAGTGGATATAAATGGATGTAGTAATTTTAAGAAAACAATGTAATTTTATGATTCAGGGGTTTCGGTGGGTGTTGGAGCAGGTGGTGGATTGCGCGCTTCTTCTGCCTGACGCTCCCTTTCCCGTCTCGCTTCCTCCTCCTGCCTTTCTTTCTCACGTTTAGCCGCTTCTTCCATCCTCTCTTTCTCTCTTTTAGCGGCTTCCTGTTGCTGGGCGCGATTTTTAACCGCATTCTCCAGCTGCCTCTGTGTCGGTTGGACTCCGGGAATCAACTCTACCACCGCGTCGTCTATGTTATCACCGATGTCGTTGTACTTCTCTATCTCGTTGATCAGGTCATCTAGAGCAGGCATTGCAATTGAGCTTTTCGCTCTGTAATGGGTTTTCTAGAAGATACTATTCTCCATGCCTTAGTGATTTTTTCTCACGGGTTGCATGCATGATTACATTACTGGGTGTGTTACATAATTTGCTTGTTGTAACAGTGTTACATGCTCTAATAGATTTCGTTATATCAGAACGGGTACATTTTAAATACATGGACGATGCCATGCTTCACTTAGTGACGTCATCGGATATTTCTTCTCATGCCCAGTGCTTCGAGTAACAGTTATTGACAATACTTTTTTATTAAACATTTTCTCTCATTTTTATATTTTATTCTTGACGACCAGGGACAATGGATTGAAGTACTTAATAGCTGATAGAATCGACACATGATTAGTTACACTCACACAGGACGTTGAAAGGGTTCACACGGATTAGTAAAAGAATACAACATCTAAAAATAATAATATTATATATTTATAAACACTTGTGTTAGAATATACTTAATCATTTAATTTATTTTTCACGAACTTATCAATTAATAAATCGATAATATTTATAAAAACGGGACTGTGGATTGATCGAAGGTTTTGCACGGTTACGTTCTTAGTTCATAGTAATAAACGTCCGCTGTAGGGAACGTCGCCCCCAGTGTCGAGGTCGAGAGAATGATTGCCAGCACGAGTACACGGATAACAACCGAACCGACGGACGAGCTCTTACATGAAACGCTACACATTTACCTAGCGATTAAATTAAATAAATAACAATTCAAATTATGACACAAGTTAAGAGACATACTCGAAACAATATCAAAATAATTCATAGCAAGTATAATCCTTACACGTATAAACGTTACCGTCACTCCAATAAAAATATCTAATCTCTTATATGATTAAATTAAAATATAGAGTACATAGTAAATAGCAAACGGTGCACTCCTAGTAAATATTATTAATTTTAAAATCATGTCTTTATAATAAAATGAAAATTGATACACGAATACTGACGCATATTGGACCCCTCATTGGAATGTTCATTTGAAAATGCCAGACACTTTCCATAATATAGAAATAATATTTAAATTATATAATAAAAAAATTGTGAATTGCATTATGAATTATATAAATAATAGAAAATAAAAATTAGTAATTTGTGTACGAAATAAAAAATTGCACTTGGCAGTGGCGTCACAGCGAACACTCCTTACGATAAAATAAAAAAGCGGCTGGCAATTACTCTATACTAGAAATGTTTAGGCTCCCGCTCGAATCATCTCCCGATTGGTAAGAGAAAAGATACTAAACGATCGGTATAAAAGAAAGTCTTGACATAGAGATGTTAAAAACAGATTAATAAGACTTCATTTGCATTTCAAGCCAGAGTTTAGGTCAGGGCCCAGTGTACTTTAAACAACTTTAATAAAAAGAATGGCGAGAAATGCGAATAAAGTGTCTTTACGGGGAGATGTAAAAGCGATATGCTTCGCCCACTGCCACTTGGACGAGCAATTCTTGCACCTTCGTCGGTGGCTTTAGTTCTGAGGAGTTCTTCTTACGCAAATTCACGAGTGGCAACCACGAGCCGGAAAATGTGGTGGACCGACTACATAATTAAAGTCGCGGGATGTGAATCTCGGGTAGCACAAATCCGGTCATTATAGCCTTCTTTGGGGGAGGCCTACACCGGACAGTGGGCGTCCATGAACTGCCTTGAAAGAATGGGGGGATGAATCGAGCGGGGGAAGGGCGGGTGTGGGGGGCAGTGTTCACATGTTCTGGATGTCGTGGAGCGTGGCCTCCATCTCCTCTTGCAGGAGTTTGCTCTTTTCGCGCTCGGCTACCAGGTCGTCTGCAAGGTCGGATGCGACCACGTCAGTAGCACACAAACATTCCTTGCAAAAATAGTCATTGGCGATTGACAGCATACGTATTATTATACATTTAACCCACGTAAAAAAACATTTGAAATAGCAGGTTTAATTAATTAGAAGTATGAAACATATTTAGAAAAAAAAAACTGTCATAACGCCAAACAACGATATTTGCACTAAAGGCACAGGCAAAAAAAACATTTAACGAAATAAAACCATGCAATCACAGAAACAATAACATCAACGTTCCGAGCAAACTATTAACACATAAAATACATGCTAAATATGCACATAATTGAAATTTCTCTAGGATCATAATAGAATCGACAGTTATGTGCATTGGTAGTAAACTAAAAATAAAACTGTTACGATAATAAGAATGAAGCTAGATTTTTAGCGCAATGAGTGAAAAACAAAGCTTTCACAACTATTGTACAGTTTCTATACACGAGGACAGCTCTCGCGTCGAGCCTCGTGCCCGAAGCGTTGGTTATTAAACTCTGTCGCAACTTGACTTCAGAGATCTACTACTTAGCTAAACTGCTTTACCGGACTATGTCTGAGGAACCTTGAAAACTAGCGTCATAAATAATTATTATTCATACGTTTTAACTTCCTGCCATAATGCAAAGTTAAATAAAATTACATAAATATTTTCCAATAAGATTTTAACTAAAAAATAATATAGATGTTGGGTGTAAAACTGAAAGAAGTCATTACCTTCCAGCCTGTCGACCTCCTTTTGAAGTTTCTGAACAGAACGCTCGGCAAATTCGGCGCGGGCTTCAGCCTGAAAACATTTATTTGAACTTTAAAGTACTTGTCTTATAGATAAACAGCCTATTCTTTGGAGTTCTATACTTAAATGTTTCTTGTATTTCAATTTATCCAAATAACGTTTATGAACATCAAACAAAGAATAAACTGTTTAAATATCCAGCATGCAAATTATTATTTTCAAACATGATTTATATGTACATTAAAGTTAAATTTAATTTCTTTATTTACAACTTTAAAATATTTTAAAATAGTTTTTATTAGTTTATACAGGTATTAAAAAAAAATACAAAGTTATGAAGCTAAAGCGACACAAAACCCCATGCAATTTACCTTGACCGAATGCAGCTAATTGCTGAGTAGGCTAGGCTCACTATGAAAGTAATAAATATACATATACAATATATCCTATATTTCCTGTACCGAGAGATGGTGGTGAGTAGTGCCATCAACAATAGAAGAATAGTGGCTTTGGTCGCCAAATTTTAAATTGCCAGTTCGAAAATATTACATTAAAATAATATTTCATTATTTTTAATATCAATACAAAAATAATCACATTTTTAAAAAGTTTCACTTGAAAATTTTATTCGAAATCGATCTGTAATTTAAATACACACAAAATATTTTTTTCAACAGTTCACTACAAATTTTTTATTTTCCGTAATTAAAATGAACTGTTTCTGTAAAGTCCATATTTCATTACTTCATATTACTTTTGCACGGATTTTTGGGAATTATTTAATTTTTATTGACCTTAAACGAGCACTTTTCTAATAACCGTATATAGCGTGTAAAAATAAAGTGGGTTGTAAATTCGTTTTTAAACAACAAGATGGCGACCAAAGCCTCCAGCAGCGAGCGTGACTTACTTGCGACAGTTTCTGCGAGAGGCTGTGAATCTTATCCTCGACGTGTTCCCGCGACGCCATCGCCTAGCCACACACGACTCGTTACAGATGGCAAGCCACCGGCATGCTGGCCGCATTGTGAAAGTACGCTCTCAAAAAAGTTTTAACCCTCCAAACGATTCTACCTTCACGAACCCTTTTTATAAAACTCAGGTTACGTAAAATTACGACCACTTACGTGCCTATTAATACTGGTTTCATAAGTCACTTTAAATATGTAAATATGTGTAAAATGTTAATTTTGACATACCTACACTAAACTAGTTGGGCGACTTATTTGACGCAAATTGTTGTTTTTTATTTAATTTGGCGTACATTATTAAATTTTGCCACCTTCTATACGTATATTATACGACACATAAAATAGATCATAAGTAGATCACTACTGAGGATCGTGACTGTTTTAAGAAAATTGGATAAATAGATATATGTAGACAATATTACAATAAGAACCATATTAAAAAAAAAACAAAACTCAATTAAAGCGTACAATCACAACACAGGCGCCCATAGTACAAAAATAATAAGTAAAAAGAAAAAATACACGGGAGAGAGGGAAAATAGAGCTAATTTATAGGATAGGTGAAGCACCAACCGCTGACAGCAGACGTGTACACGAACCTACCACCAACGTACAGCCCTTACGTTTAACTATTAACAGATAAGCGTCACCAAGTCGACAGCGAAGGCATATACCTACATCCTCCAACACAAATGCCAACAGAGCAGGACCAAAACCAAATCTATCTACTTCATCCACGCTCTTCCACTTTACCTCTTTCAGCTGTGCACTGAGGATTTTAACTTGGCCTTCGTAAGTTTCCTCCCTTTGCGTCGCCTGCGATTATCATACGTTTACTAATTGACACAAAACAGCGATAAAACAACTCCATGCAGCGTCGCACAGCGTCGCAACCGAACATTTCCAGTTTGCAACACTGATAGACACCATAAAGTTAAAACATTAATATGCTAAAATCTAAAAATTGTTAATAAAAAAATAAACACAACATCTATCGTTAAAACATCGGAATGGAGGGTAAAAAAAAACTGCGACGCACTAGGTTGCATGCCTGCTTTACCGGTTGGTAAAAGTCAGACAACACTACACTAGGAAGTGGATGTGCGGTGAATGCAGTTAGGCAAGCGTAAGGAAAACACTCGCAAAGATCTGGATCGCTCTCACACCTCCTTTAGGCGGGTGGTGAGGGTTTTGATCTGATTTTTGTACTCCTCTTCGCGCTGGTTGGCCTGCACGGAACGTAATATCATTAGCCTACATGTCAACGAACTATTGACGCTACACTCTGTTATTAAAATCTTTACACACTTGATATTCTGTTTTCTTAAAAGAATAATACTGTAGCATCGCGTCTTACCACACTCGTTGAACAGCGACACTAACGCCCTCATTATAATGGTGACCTCTACTATATTTTCTAAGATTACCTACATTTATAATAACTTATAAAAGTATCCTAACTAAACAAATAATTTTAAAGATTTACATATATTCATGTATATTTTTTTACATGTCCTACGTGTTTAATCATAAACACGATATATTTAGGACCAAAACTTTTGACATGGTTGGTGCATCATTAATAAATAAAAAAAAATCTTGTCTGCAATAGAATATTCCCTTTGATGTACTAAGTTTAAGAATAAAATCAAGATGCCATTATACCTTCTCCTCGGAGACTTCAAGGGATTTCAGGTTGTTGCCAACGACACGGAGTTCTTCCTCAAGCTCCACGATTTTGCTAGAAAACAGTGAAAAAGAAGACAATCAATTTCTACTGAAAACAATTGTTATAATTATATTTACCAGTTCTAAAGATGTGCTTAAGTTGTCAAAAATACAATTACTAGTATTATACGGGGAAAAAATAAAGTGAAAATAATTTACATTCTTTAATTATTAACTATTTATAGATCATTAAACTTATCCAAATTTTTTGACATTGTTTTCTGGAAACTTATACTTAAACTTATACTATACTATAAGTATAAATTATTCAGGGAATCGAACCCGCGACCGACGATTACAAGTCTCAGTCTACACCTGAGCTACCACCACTGCTCGATTTCACGGTATTAGGGTAATATATGTTCTCTGCGTACCAAAATACCGCATTACGATCGCCAACCAGCCTGCCAAGCATGGCAAAATCCCCCTTTGATGTTTTTGGGTGAGGCCTACAATGTACATCTATGGGCTGAAGCGACGACTGTGTATATATGTAAATACGTATGTAAATTTCAACTACCCACCGTTTCCATACTATGGCTGTCTGGAAGAGACTGTCTTCGATGTGATAAGACCGCCCATTGTACTTTTTTCTTTTTTTTACTTATTATGCAACTATCGTATGATATTTTGTAACGTGTACAATAAAGAGCATTAAATAAAAAAAATAAGACATCATTAAACTGTGGGCGTAAAACATAATTGAAACTATAATTATTCTCCTTACAAAATAGTTAAACCGAAGCGTGCAAATTATTTACTTGTTTAAATTACTATGCTTTCATTTAGTTAAATATAGAAATAAAAGGCCAACGACAAAACATGCGAATTATAAAATATTAATAAATTTATTACATTAGAATTGTTACTGAAAATTTTAAAAATGACCATCGATTCTTTTTAGGGGTAAAAACCTTATTTTTAAAATTTTCTGTAACATAATAAGCAATATTGAGACAACAACGGCTGAATAAATCATTTGATTCAACTCGGCAAGATCTTTAAAAATTACTAAAGATACCACTTATAGAAAATCGAATATTATACTATCTTATGAGTAACTATCTTTCGAATGATATAAATATTGAAGTTCTGATAGGTCGATGAAACATATTACATATAATATACTCCATTATTTCGTAATGATTAAATTACATAAGAAAAAAAATTGTGTAACTCCTGAAATATAGTTAACACAACTTGCTTTACGTTAAAATTATGATTCATTGAAAATTTTCCAAACATTAAATTTTGCAGAGTCCATAGAATCATATATCAATTTCCATCAAATTTTCGGTAAATTAAGAAAAAAAATGTTACGATGTTTGCAGTGTATAAACTTTTATTCACGGCACTACTTTTAAGGACTGTAGAAAGCTAAAATAATAATGTAATTGAAATATTCACTTACCTAGAAGATATTTTCAATTGTCTACGATATAGCAGTTAACTAAACGCTGTTTATAATGAACTGAACTGTCAGTACGTATAGACGCTAGTACAGACGTTATAAAAAATATTGAAACACTAACACTAAATCACAAATAAATACTTTGTTTACTAATTGTCACACTTGCAATTATTTTATTCAACAGTTGTTTATCGTAATCAAATACGTCTCAGCTTCGGATTTCTACAAGTGGTATCTAGTTATCATCGATAATTTTGGAAAAATCGTTTAGGTCTCGTTGGTTCGGTGGTCCGGTCTCGTTTGTCCGGTCGTCTGGTCTCGTGTACTCACCAGTCGCTCTGCTCGGCTCGCTCCTCGGCCCGCTCTAGGTCTTGCTCCATGAGCACGAGCTTGCGCGCCACCTACCGCCCGCCGAGCGTTAGTACACGCCCACACGCACACACACACACACACACTAACGCTACGGAGACGTACGCCGCTCACGACCGCGTCCCGCTTGTGCACGTGCAAATTGGACTCTAAGGTGATGCAACTAAGGTTCGATATCGAACTGGTGTAATGGTGACACTTTCGTGCAAAGGATAGGATATGTGGAATTTTTAAAATGGTTCACGGGGTTACTTAACCTAAGGATTTTAAGGTAAAGGAAAGTAAGAATAGAAATTTCTGCTTACTTGCTTCAAGCGGTAAACACATATGTTTTTACCTGTTGCATAAAAAAGGAATTAAAAGCGAACGGGATCAAAGGAAGCGGGCAATCGAGAGCGGCGTACGAACTCAATGTAAGTAATAAACGAGGGTTGTCCCAAAACATTTAGCCGTAATAACTTTAGTATTCGTATTTAAATAAATCTAAGTGCTATCTAGTGCGTCAACGTATTCGTTATGTGATGTGTGCGCTTGCATATGTGCGGCACGCATACGGCCAGTAATTCTGGTGTAATGCGGTGCATATCTGAAAACGAAAATTGCCCTATACCACACATATTCCTCGGCCTAGCCTAGCTAGAGACTAACACACATTGAGAACAGAGTTTAGTAGGAACATTGACATGATAGTAAACATAAGAAATATCCATGAGATGGGGCAACCCTTGTTTTTAGTCGCAACAGGACAAAGACGCTTGCGTCCCGTGACAGTTCACATGCAACCCTGTCCTGAACTTAATATTATGCAAAATAAAACAGGCATTAGATGTAATAAACAATGCAAAATTAATTTAAAAACCAAATTATTCTCGTTCGCTGCTTCCATCTCGCAGACTACCTAGAACTGACATGCAAGAAAGAAAAATAACCGAAAACGGAGTTTACCCAATATAGGTAAGTCGGGTTAAGTGCAGGAGTTAACGATGTAAAATGAACAACCATGCAGAGGCAGAAAAAATTGCACCAGCCTCGATGACCCGCCACGTCACATATCCTCATTTATTTCATAGTACATTATTAATGTATATTAATCACGAATATCGAAAGGATAGTTTAAAAGGCAATTAATTCTATTACTATCCCTGTACTGTGAGACAGTCAGAGGTCGTGCTCCGTGGCGGTCAGCCGGCAAAGGCAATGAAAACCTACGATTCGCCGGCCTCGGCTCTCTCCTCCGCGCGCTCCAAGTCAGCCTCAACCATGGCCAGCTTACGAGCCACCTGAACACACCATACAGTATAAGAAATCTCACCTTAAAATCAACGCATACAAACACTTGTGTAACCCTTCATATATGGCAGTAATGCTTATGTAACACGCACAGTGTACTTGTTCTGCCTTATAAGGCAAAGAAACTCAAGATCAGGCGCAATACAACTCCATCTTGGGCCGCTGACTTTTACGACTGCCTTTACCGAGCAGGGTCAGACGTCAGGGGAATTGGGACAACGTATGAAAACCATCTGGCGTCCACATGTCGAGGTTTTTTGTCGGACACTCGACTACAGTTATACGTGCGAATCATCGTATGTTGTATATCTTGAATAGCGATAAGCTATCACCTTTATGAAGCGTTATGAATCGTACTTTTGTCACAAATGACACAGCATGCTAAATAACGTAGCAAATATAAGAAACCGGGGGTATTGTTAAATAGGACATTATATTAGTTTCATATTCCATACATTAAAAACAACGAGGGTGGGTTAAAATTAGCCTTAGAATTATAGACAGGGATATACAGCACAAGAACGGGCGCATGTTATAAGAACTAGACATAAAATTCAAAGGGAAGATCAAAGTTGAGTGCACACACAAACAGAATTATCTCGGGCAAATATTTAATTTGCTCTTCACAGATAACACAAAAATGATTCGAGGCCAATTAAAGGACTTTGGTTAAATGCGTAACAATGAACAAGCAAACCAAACGACATCTAAACTCAAAGACCTCATCGTATTTCTTGTCGGCTTCCTCAGCGAGGAACCTGGCTTCCTTCAGCTGGTTCTCCAAGGCGTCCATACGCTCCTCATCGGCCAATGACCTGTTCTCCAGAACCTTGCGGGCACTGAACGCCATAACACAACATTTGAATATTTTGTCAAATATGACCTAATAAAATCAAGGGTGACCCAAAGTTAAGAAGACATGCAAAACGAGCACGATATCGGCAAGGTACACTCAAAGCGAACAAACGGCTTCGCGAACTCTGCTGCAAGAGAAACCAATCGGACCCGGCTTTAAACGAGCTATAACACCACTTTCCCGTTTAACGCAGGGTCCTTATTACCTTAATATATTATTCAATGCTTCAGAGTTATGTTTTATATTCAATGTATATTTTATAAAAACAAGTCTGAAGCATTTAAATACATGTATATAGCAGTCATTGACATGACTATTATATGTTACGTGTTATTACAATATATGCACTATATATTCAATTTACAATTACCTATTATAAATACATAATATATTTATATGTAGCCGTGTACAATATGTACACATGTTTGACATTTGAAATTAGTGCAGAAAGGTGAAACGTGTTTTGTCTGCTTTTTTAAGTCTTCGTCGAAAACGATCGCATTACAAATTAAGGACGTCGTATTGACTTACTTACATCGATTTCTCGCATTATCGCCTTGTGTGTCACTTTCAAAACTTTCCATTTTTAAAAATATATTTTTTTGTACCGGTGAAATGTCAAGGAGATTTACGTAACTCTATTCAAATTAAAAATATTATATTCATGTAGGCACAGGCACTTTTGAACCGTCGATTATTTTAACATTGTAAGTAGTAAGCTACATGCTCTCAAAATTCTGATCTGCTGAGAGTGTCAGTCAGAAACACAACAGTTGTTCTTTTCAAATGAAATTAAACAACTTTTAATGTGTACAATATGACATCAACCATGTAAATAAGACAACAAATGAAGTTCAGGACATTTCAATCAAGTAAAAATTTTTGAATGCTACAATGAGATCTATTTAATAAAAAACTTTTAATTTTTGACAAAGAACTAAAAAAAGGAAGGTCTTAGATATCTTGTGGAACGTTATTATACATGCGTACGTACACCTTGATCCATGAAAGATTTAACTTTTTGAAGTTGAAATTTACGCGTTACGGGTTTATTCTTTAAGATTTTAAATTTTGACACGTTTTTTATTTATAATAACATTGTTAAAAGAGTTTTATCAACAAGTGCATATGTTGTAACAGCACGGGTTGTGTAATACTATGAACGAGCTTTCACCTCTTCGTATTTCTTGTCGGACTCTTCAGCGATGAGCTTCGCTTGTGACAGCTGGGCTTCCAAGATGGCGACCCGATCGTCCTCCATATTGGTTCGATTCTCCAACGCCTTGCGTATTCTGGTTAGTGCGGGCCAAACACATGCATGTTATAAACATCGATAGACAGAATGGTCTTGTGAAATATTTTTATTCGATGAGGTGATGAGAGAAAGAAAAAACAAACATTTAACATTTTTGTGTATACTCTAAAAGTTAATTCATAAACTAAACTCGTGATAAATGTGTAGGTACTTCAGTTATTCAAACACACAAATATTGAAGATATCTTAACGTAATGTTACATCTGTCATATATTAAATATAACACTAAATAAAAACACAACACTCATGCAAATGTATAAAAGAGAATAGAAACAACAACCGTATCGACTTCTAAACAACAAAATAGGGCGGGTATCTTAAATGTCAATGTAATTTATTCAAAATTATTTAAATGTTAATAGCTACGTTATTTAACGAGATACTCATCGGTTTGGTGCTTAAAATTTAGTTAATTCGTCAATATTTCAACACACAATTTACATTATATAGGTTCCTTTATATATTATTTAGTCAAATATATATTAAGTTGTTCCTGGCTGTTAATTTCGCCTTACATGTTATTTATTTTAGGAGGTATAAAAGAATGTAATATTTTTTTATTCAGAAGTTTTTTTTTAAGTCAGATGAAGTTAGATGTAAAATTCACCTTATAAACTAAACTATCACAAACTACAAAAATTGATTTTAATTAAAAAAAATAATGTCAGCGATAAATGAAAGTCACGCGAGCTAATCCCGATCATCTCGAAATAAAGGTTTAATTTTGTTAATTTTTAATGTTTTATATTATAATATTTTTTTTTTTATCACAAACATTTTTTTGTAATAAATATATAAAGTATTGATAAAGTTATGCAACATTACTAATTAAATAAAATTTCACAAAGCTCTTAAAATCAGCTTGATTTCGAACAAACTATTTAGAACATTTTTATTGTTTTGGGATAGTTTTATAAAGTACTTGATCACTGTTGTTGATTCATATAAAAAAGGACATGACTCACCGTTCAGACTCATCGGCAGCTTGACTGGCCTCAGACAACTTGGCGGTGGCGGTTGCGAGACGCTCCTCGGACCTCTCGAGGTCCTCTTCCAGGAGTTGGATGCGTCGGTTGAGTGCAGCCACTTCGGATTCGGCCTGTGGAAATCGTTTTTCATTAAATAATGCATCATCTACTCATTTATGTATAATTCTACAATTCTTAGGAGACGCCTATGCCTTGCATTGGACGTCTATCGGCTGATGTGACAAAGATTTTAGTACAGTAAGTATCTTAATAATACGTAAATGAATAAGTATAAGTATTTTATGCCTTATTAAGGTATGAGTATTGTAATCATTTTTTTCTCCAAATGTGTTAAAAATTATAATATAGCCTATTAACCTTTTCATTATGGAAATAACGTTGAAACAGCGATATTCAAGTGTATACCAAACAACTAAAAATAAATTTGAACAACATAGTTAACAATATTTTTTTCTCTATACAAGATGTTTTACTTTTTTGTGCCCAAATACATATGTAATATATGCCTCTGTTCTTGTACATCATATATGTAAGTACATCGGCACCGCATTGTTAAATGTCTACGTATGATACGTGTTGTGAATTAAACGGATTGGAATATTTCGCTACTCGCGAGGCCCAACACTATTTATATTCCACTGGCTTGCACATGTCTATGACATCACGCGTCCTTGTTGCGAGGAAGCTATCGAACGAGTCCCAGTTTTTCCTTTTATCCTGTGTCGTCATGCGCTCGTAGACGCTATTAATAACCCCAGACAAACTTATCAATGCTACCAACCTACATATGTAACTTTAATTTGATATAACATGAAAAAAAAAACATTTACATGCCTCTTGCATTTACAAGTATAATACAAATTAAGAGTCATTGACACTATTACCCATAACATTTAACACCATATAGACATACAAAGAGATAAGACAGTGAACAGTGTTTGTTCATGCCATTATTTCAATGTTTTGGCATTAATTTCTAAGGCCCAAAAACATTGTTCCTAGATCAAAAATCATGAATGTTTAATAGATTATACCAGTATCTAACTCTAATACTTTAACCATACTATAAAGACCTAAGTAACAGAATGAGGTCAAAATATAAACCTAATTCACACATAATTTTCTTTAATTACCTAAAAAGTTGTCTGATGAGGCTAAATTTTCATATTACAATTACAGATTTACCAAGTTCATGGTAGCCAAGTCCTAAAGGTAGACCAGCCCATATCTGAGCTTGAGGAATCCAATAGGAACCTTAGCTTGGTCTATTCACATTATTTATTTCACTGGATTAGGTAAAATCATTAGACATTCATTTCCATTTTTTAAATCACCTTTGACTATTGTAACACAAGAGTTAAAATATAGGGTGACTGAACATGAATTCCTATTAGAACATATCTGTCAATGAACTCCTATCAGAATTAAAACCAAAACTTCAAGACAATAAATTATTGAAAAAATTATTGAAATTGGATAAATTATTCAAACTAATATATTCATTATGTTAAAAGATTTTGCTTTTACATTTTACAGTTAAAAATTATATTTGATTCACCAGAAACAATCTAGAATGTAATGGGAAATATTTTTTGCATAATTTCAAACAACTGCAGATGATTAGTTTATTAGTTAATTATGATTAGTTAAAAAAAGGAAGAACTAATCTTACAATAAACCTGCACTAGGTTATTATACAAAACTATTCATTTTTAGTTGAAATAACATTTCATTAAAATAATATCAAATTTTAAGTAAATCTACATTTTAATATCCTTATTATTAGATTTATCATTGCTGCAATTTTTATATCATTATAGTTAATATTTTCTTATCTTAAAATAGATAGGAAATCTGATAAGGTTGCTTAGTATACAATTGTAATTATTAATATCATTATTTAAAATCAAGTAAAATATTACAATTTTATATAAAGCAATTACTCAAAAATAAATGCGTACAAAGTAAAAGGAGTCCTACTTTGAAGATATATAAACTATCTTCATGAAACTTTCAGTGAAGTAGTCTTTATGGAAAATAGATTTTATCACTATTATTTCATTACTCTAAAAATATAAACCGATTTTTAAATGCAAAACCTTGCCGCGATAATTTTTTGTTGTTGTTTCTTAATTAAAATAATTTTAATACTTATAGAAGATCTAAGTAGGAAAAAAATATAAGTTAATTATTGTTGTAACAAGATTTTCGCCAAAATTTTGGTACATATTTTGCCATCAAAATATTCCCCAAAAAAAGAATATTATTCATAAAAATTGATTTTTTATATTATAGCCCTATTTAAAGTTACGTCATACTGTGATAACGACGAGAATTCGGACACGCCTTCCTGGCGCCGGCGCGCAACTCCTAGGATGTCGCTAAAGGAATGTTTTTCAGAATGCGCGGATATCACACCATGATTAGCTGTTCTAACCTATTGTATTTTAATATGGGCTCAATAATAATCCTGTCACGAGGGTAACGTACTAAAAGTTTAAAGTACTTCATTCGAATCCACGTTAAGTATTATAACGATTCGGAATAGTACAGTAATTTTATTCGAAACACCTATAGTCTATGGTAAAAATGAGTTAAGCACGAAATTTATTTCTTTTTCACTCGAACACGTTCAAAACTAACGATATAAGAAAGAGAGGTAAATATGCGTACGTCGAAGGCACACCTCAGTATGGCCGGACATTACTCACTATATTATAGGTAGATAGCAACTACTGATATTCAAACATCTACTTCAAGTTAATTTATCAAGTATTTTAACACGTACGAGCTAGACTATCTTTATAAAACAAAACACAAACTAATATCACGTTTTCTTACTTCTTCTCTTCGCATTATTTCCACTTGCAATCGTTTGTGGTATTCCTCGCACTCGTCCTTATATTTTTCCATTTCCTCTTTCGTTTGCCTCATCTTCTTTTTTAAAACATCCAAAATGGTACCTTGCTGCATATTTGTAGTCATTTTTATTCACTTTTGTTTTAAAAAGAATACCTAAAAGTTAAAACTATAGACACCTTCGCTCTACTTGCGAAAATGCCAACTGATTGCCCCGTTCCTTACAGCTCCGTATCGCTGAGATAGCTGAGCACGAATGAACACAGCCGGCATATAAAATGGCCGCCGTCAACCTACACTGTGCAACTTTATCACCACTTCGCTAATGACGCTCACTTTACTGCAGCAGGTTTTTTGTATAAAGATTATAACAATTCATTTATTAAAATATAAATTGTTTGTAAAATATAATTCATAAGACAACGTGACTACTACTTTGACAACGAATTGTTCGAATGGCAAATGTCAGTGGAGTACTGTGACGTCACACAATCAAGCCGTCTACTCCATCGCACTAGCTCCACCTGTTAACGGTTGATATAATCTACATCCTGTAGGGTCAAATCAAAAGAGATGTTGAAAGCAGTGTACAAAATATTATGGGTTTGGCGCTACGGTTCAACGACTGCACTCCAAAAACCCGGAAATTATAAATAAATAACAATACTGTAAACTAGTTAATATAATAGTCTGTGTACACAAAAAAAAATTAAAAAGGACCGTTTTGTTTCATTTCACATTTCTCTTATATTTAAATATCTGTTATAAGTTTTCGTTGATTTTCATTTTACGTTTTTTTTATTATTTAAAAATAATCTGCGTAACGCATGAAATAGACGCCATCTAGTGTTACGTTATTGAAAGATTGCAAAAATGCGGCAAGTCATTACAGAGACGAGGAGTGGAGGAAGCAATGTACTACTGCACAAACAGGCAACCGAAATCCGTATGACGTAATTTAGAAAGTATTCGCCTATTTTTTAATTCCGTTAAATGGACACACAATGTGCAAAAAATTAATGTACCGGTGGAGTTTAAAAAAACTTACATTAATAAACATTACTTCGTGTATGTATTCGATAACGACTAACGTGAATTGAAGGAATTATATTACAGCTAACCATATGGATTCTTTATTTTAAATTTACATTGATTTTACGAACGCATTTTAAATAGGTTATTTGCTTCATACAAGCAAATACCTTCGTACAGACTTGTTCAATGATGAGCGCAGGATACGTTAATTCATATTACCTTGAGTTAACTTATAGTGCAGCACCAATAATGATGTTTCAGAAAACTTAGTCTATTTTTGCCAGATGGGGTTCATATAACGTTCTCTCAGTTGCACTTTAGTAACGATATTAAAAAGACAGACTGAAATGTAAAGATGCGTTCACATAGCTATATTTTTAAATGTGCACAGGTTTATTATCTTAAAATCCAAAAATTCGTCATTATACAATTTACTGTCAGTTTTTGTTTTTCTAATATGAATAAGACAGTTTAAATTAAATTCTGTTCTTTTTAGACGATAAAACAAAGCGAGTTAAATTTTTTATCGTTTTTATTTTACAAATTCTAACTGAATTGATGCCACCATTGTAAATACATATTTAAATCTTTACCATTAACCAATATACCGGGTGGCTCACTCCTTTCAATCTTATACACCTATAACCAGGTGGAAGTTTTTTTTTAAAAAAATGTAGCTTATTCGGCAGCAAAAAAACTTAACACTGTATAAAGAGATCTCTCTGCAATACATTACATTTTTTTCTAGTGGAAAGCGACAGGTCAATAACTTCTGGCATTACAAAGCTTGCAGAGACAGAGTAACAATAATTTATTTAAATATGTAGTAATCCTAATTTTGATAACGCTATTTCTTCTTATACATTTTTGGATAGGTTATGCCATACATTCATTGAAAATAAATGATATTTATCCCTTTTATGCTTTTACACCAATAACCAATCACCACGTAAGTTACGGTTAATGCTTCTTAATATAAAAGCCATTTTTTCTCGCTATACCTAGTTTATAAACATTAAGAACAGATAATAAAAACAAGATTCATGCTCCGGATTCGTGAAAATGCTCGTGGTTCTATTTTTGAACTAGTTATAATCAATGACACTTCAATGTCATTTAATATATATTTGTAATCACATTGAATATTACAGATTATAATATGCACACATTACGAGTTATAATCCAATAGTTGTTAGGTCTTCACTTGTAGTTGAGGGACTTCTATTAGATTTTAACACTTGTATATTAAAGGTGTGCCATAAATCAACGTTAAGCTAAAACCTGTTTATACAGCAGTGAGCGACAAACCCTGAAAATTAATTAAAAAAGGTCACGCTTTTTCAACTAATCGTCATTGAAAAAAGGAAATAAATTTTGTGTACATGTATTTTGTATATTATTTTGACATTCATATTGTTTTCTGTAAATGACACACAAAAATATCTTTATTACTACATTACAACTTTTATAAAAATATTTCTCATCAAAGATCAGTTTGACGTTAATTTACGGGCAATATAATTTTTTGGCTTAAGATTTATTTTACCACATATGAAAGTAATAAGTAATAATGCAATTGCATTGATTGGGGATAAAAAAGCACTATATAATAATATGGCGTCAGTTTCCGCAGTCCAAACATAAGATGTTTGGACTGCAAAATGTTTACATAAAAAAAAAGTTAAATGTATACGTATATAAATGCCATTGCAAAGAATGAAAGGAGAATGCACAATTATTATAATCAGATCTCTAATATTCAGCTCTCACTGTGAAACGCGCGTAACAAGTTTTTTTTTATCAAATGCATTTGTCTTTGTAGCAGCCAGATTCTTAGGAGATTATCTAACGTATTAATTTCTTGGTACGACAAAGACTTACGTCAAAGTATAATGCAGAATAATATCGCTTCTTAATTCAAAGAAGCCAATCATAACTTAATAATGATATATTAAAAAATAAAACCAATTATAGAAATGTTATTCCAGTATAACAAAATAACTATTGCAGTTTAATGTCAATAATAACCTAAAAAAAGACCTAAACCTAATAATAATTGTCATAGACCAAAAAATACAATTCGATGCTACAATTTTTTTTATGGCTATTGCATAAACATTTCTAGAGACTATAAAAAAGAATTTACTACAAATTATTTTAATTTTGATACTTTTTCACATCATGTTGCAAGAAAAATAGATGTCTGCATTGTTCAAGGCACTTATGAGGAACCTTTAGACTTAGACATCATCATCAAAATTTCATCCACTAGACGTCTATTGCTGGACATGGGCCGCCTCCATAAATTACTAATAGGACCGTGATCTCTACTCCAGAATTTTAAGACCTCAACAGACATCGGTTCTTCGCGCTCTGTGGCCTGCCCTCTACCCACTCCCACTTCAACTTGCTGATCCAACAAGCCTTGTCGGTGAAAATAAATATTCCTACTGATTCTGTCAGACATTGAAGCCATTTCTCGCATAACTTAACCGAAGCAAAGTAACTGGTTCGACTTTCGAATAGTATCAAAATCAATTTAGTATTCCTTGTAAGCCACGTAGTTTCTACGATACACTAAGATAAATTTTAAAAAATTTAACAGTGTTGCAACATAATATTTACTATAAAATCCCCCAATCGGGTTTAAGATCAATGCATTCCACGACCATAGTGCATAGGTCTACATAAATTCAAGTAAAAATATGATAAATACGTCCAATATTAATGTAATATATTGAAGTAATATTACTTTTGTACACGACTTCTCCAAGTAGACTGCCTAATTCAAGTCGATAATAATATTAAAGACATTCACATTGTTTAGTAATTAAAATTTAATAAACAGTGATAAGAATCATTGCCGTTATTATCACTATCATTAAAACTTATTTAGATTGAATTCTATTGTGGAATGGCGACGTGTTGTTCAGTGTAGTTCTTAAGTTGTAAATCACTCCAAGAATTAAAAGCAAAAATTATCTTTAACTGTTAAATAAACAATAAAAAGTTAAAAACAAACATCAATATTTCTAGTCAAAGGTGATAAATGTGTTACTGAATAAATTGACGATTAAAATGAACAAAATAAATTATCAAAACCCTGACCTAAATAGTGTGCCTTTGCTGTCATACTAAAAATGCTGACGCTATCGGTTTCAGATGTACTAAATAAACAGTATAAAAGTAAGATAGTAATTTGTACAGTAAGATGTCTAGATAGCTCTTCTATTGTCTCGATTTCTTGGAAGAAAATCATATTTAAAATAATATTACAAAAAGTTATATCACTAATATATTTTAAGAAAACGCTAACTATGAAAATACTTGTAATAGATTGTAATAATTTTGAATATTACGACATCTAGCGCCACAGGAACCAATCAACCAGGTAAACAAGTCAAATGAAATGTCACTGGCTCAGCTGATCAGCACGCGCCCTGCTCCAAGAAAACAGACATTAGTCTGACGGAATGCGATTAAAAATAGTTCTCAGCACATTTGGCCAAGTCTCCCACACTCACACTTAAACAAAGCCGAAATAATAAAAGTCGTTACCCTTTTTAATGCCGTATTTTTGATATTCTGCAACTCATTTTTGATTATGGAGAACTTTATCATCGTATCCGAAGAAAATATAGAACTTCCAAAAGCGAGACCAGGATAATCAGCACATCTTCTTCTACGCCGATTCTCTCTAGCTGCAAGTGCTTCTGTACATTCACTAGGGCACCTAAGTTTTGCAAGTTCTGCGGTTTCTGGATCATCGTCCAAAGCATCAGTCGAGACTGCGGTCGTTTCGGCTCCATCGCCTGCGGACCTTTCCTCTTTAAAAGAGAAATCATCATCCGATCCACTATTCGATCCTGGACCAGTAATTCTAACATCAAAGTCAATTTCATCCTCAATATTCGAGTCCTCTGTTATATTTCGATTCGAAAGTGCGTCGTCACTATTCGTCCTTGTCAGTTCTTGAGATTCACTAACACTATTGACACAAGGCACAACATCGGCTGTTTGAGTGTCTAAAGTCAGTTGTCTGGACGGAGTCGCGTTTGCGGAGGCTCCGGGGGCGGGCACTCGGTCGCCCCGCAGGCGCGGGTGGTGTTGGTGCCCCCTGCGCCGCACGGGGGTGCGCCCGTGGGCGTGGGGCGCGGGCGCGGACATCACTGCACACCGTACGATCCGCGCGATCCGTCCGACCGCGCAGCGGCGGCGGCCATGTTCACTGACTGTCGTTTTCGTTCATAAACAATAACGTGGCGCTGCAGTCGCTGTTTGACCGCCATCTTGGCATAAGTCATTCACTATCGGAACTGCTTTATCGACAGAGAGAAATTAATTTGTGCCTCAAAACTATGTTGCATACGATTAATGAAAATTAAACTCAAATCCTATCTAAAAAATGAATTTAATAATAAAATTAATAAATAAATAATATTCAAATAATTTAATCATTAAGATTCGTTTAGGAAAATAAACCATAAATTTTTTTAGCAAAATAATTTAACAAAACGCGTGTTAGATTACAAGTTAGTCGATGTGAGGTGAGCATGATTCTAATTTTAACGAAACACTGGGCAACGGTCCCATATTAGGTGGCGAGCGCCGAAAATAACTTCGACGCGCGGAACACGCGGTAGGAGCAGAACCCCCTGGAGCGCGAGATTCCAGATGTTATAGGTAATTTAATAAAGTCGAAATAAACTTTATATTCGAAACTAATACTATACCTACCGACAGTTTTTTATACCTATTACTTCTGCGCTTGAATAAAAAAGTTATCTATTTTGGCATCACACCCAGATGATAGATAGTTTATTACAAAATGTATATAAAATGGCGAATCTGTATTAAATTATAGCTAATATATTTTAAGATAAGTTCTTTTATAAACCGAAAAAAAAAACAAAAAATATCCCTCATATAAAAACTGAACTACATTGTACAACTCAAATTATTTATAAAAAAAAACTATTAAAATAGAACGTGTATTCAATTTTATGCATAAATAAATCTTTGTATACTGTAATTTGTTTTCCTTTACAAAGTTTACGAGTTACTTTTGCTGATTACTTTTGATGAACAATTTTTTGGTGCTTATAATCTGTACAAAATCTTATGTAACGAATTTAAAAACGCAAATCGTGATTTTCCAATACAGTCAAATCATTTTGATACTATGAATTCAAGTAATTTCACCTGACGTTCCTTACGATATGCCTGAATGCTCAAAAATTATATTATAAAGTCGTATTATCATATTTAAAATTCTTCATATATTTTTGAATTTTTACTGTAATAATCAGTTAAACATGGCATAAAATTTTTATACGATTAAATTTTAAAAAACGGTGCTAAAAAATAGAACTAGAAATTTCTTGGCCGCTTAAAATTAATTGAGTAGCATTATGTAAAATTTGTCTCACATTAAACTTTTCCAAAATATTTAAACTGGATTTTCTAAAGAGAACATTCATTTTTAAAACTATATCATCAAAACCGTCAGGCGCTTTGGTTCGTTCATACCGAACCGATTAGAACTAAATCAAGCAGTAATATTTAAAGTTGGGTGGTAAAAGTCATGTAACATTAAAGTTTTTATTACTATAACTTACGTTTTGTAGAGCCTTTTCCTTCTCTTCCAGTTTGGCGTTGACCTGCATGAGACCTTCTTGTGTCTGGTCGAGATCGTTCTCAATCGTCTGGATTTTCTTCTGGAGCTGCCTAGCCTCTTCTTCGGCCTACACAAACAATTGCAACAAAAAATATATTAAACGCATTATTAAATCTTCATTTATATTTGTATGAAAATATTTCTGGACAAAGAGTCTCTTTGTGAAATACCAATGCAATCTTTTCATATGATAGATAAGAACAAGTTTAATTATTATTTAATTAAACACTTTGTTCTATATGCAAAGTAAAACTTAATGCCGAAGGCATTTTCTACCGGGTGAACTTTTTAGGACGTACAGAGAAAAAGCGATACCAAGTAGGTTTAAATAAATAACCAATAATGATACGATTGAGGAAATAATACAACTTATCTCCAAAAAAAGGCATAAATTCAATATTAGTTACAAAACACCTTATATTTTATTTGTGTTTCGATATGTAAAACTAGTAAAGAAATAGAAATATAAAATAAAATTTTGAAACGACTCAAAAATATTTTATGAAATTATTATGACACCTATTCTAGTAAAAGATGTTGACATATATCGTATTAAATATCTTAGTATATCTGTTTCTTGTTTCATTTCGTAAATATTAATACTAAGTGAAAAATACTTATTGTTGTAACGAAACAGGTAAGGAAATGTATACCCCCTCGCTTATAATTACAATATCTTCACTACTGTTGATTGAATTACTCTATAGTGATAGAATATTATTTTATATCCATTATTAGGTCTGGGAAGGCCTTTGTCCAACAGTGGACGTCCTGTGACTGAAATGATGATGACCGTGTCTGGTCGAATATCATTAAGATATTATAAACGTTAAGTTACACATATATTATAGATAAATTATTTTATAATTAAAATCATTAGATGTATATACTGTTTATATTTATGTTTCACGTGTTTTTTTTTTGGATTATTTTATTACGATTATGTAGACAAAAAAATGAAATGTAATCCTATCTAACTGAATACTGTTATACTGTTCCCAATGCTGGGACACTGCTCATCTCAGAGACGAGCTATGGTCCTGTATCCATCACGAGGAGCGGATGCAGATTGATCAGTAATTCTAATGATACATTGATGGTTTGTATTTGTATTTGTTTGGCAAAGATACAGATGCCAACCTTAGGGCATGGAGTGGTGATATATAACATGTAACTAAGCGACAATTTTTCGCACCACTTTTATAATTAATTTTGATTGATCCCATTACTTCAAATGATTGCATCTTGAATAAAACTCAAAAACGCTGTCAAAAATTGTAAAATAATCTAAATAGATTTAGACAGGAATTTCGTATTTACTATTTAATATTTTATGCAACATGGTTAGGCCCCCAATAAGTGTACCATCAACACAGTTAAGGCCTAGATGTCACTGAATGCGGGCTGCGCAAGACGAAGTTGCAATCTTTGAAGTAGACATGCCTTCTTGGGCGTCTATAGACTGGTATGATGATGACCCTCTTCTATTTATTTGCTGAGCTATTTTACCAAAAATGATATACAAAGTAAACTAATTTTAATAATTTAATGATATGCGTACGCATTATTTTGTATAGAATTTATATAGTTTAATTAAGTGTAAGTGTATATTAAGCTAATAAATAACATAGTGTCTGTGTACGTGTGTGCTTCTCGGTACGGTCAAAGGCCTAGTGCCTCGGGAAAGGTATGGTTGTGTACCTTCTCAGCGCGTAGGTTGGCGTCCTTGGCCTGTTGTTCGCACATCGCGGCGCGGTCAAGGGCGTTGTCCTTCTCCAGCTTCATCGCCTGCATCTTCTTCTTGATCGCGTCCATGGTGGCGGTTTGGTTTTTTTCACTTTCCTAGACGAAACGCTGAAAAAGACAATCTATTCAGATATTTTGTATGTCATATAGAAATCATTACAGGTAAACTGTAATAATATATTTAACCAAATTTTATATTAAAACTGAATTTTTAAATATCTACTTTATTAATGGATCACAATCTAAATTTTTATATATTATAAATTATCAAAATGTTTTGAATAATGTTATAAAATATTTGATAATGTATAGGTTATTGGTTATAGGTGCATTCATCAGCAAAACGCATTAAAGCTTTTACATCTATTTCCAATTCCCCTATATGAAGTGATCATTCTTGAATATTTATTTATTTTTTCTTTTGGAAAGCGACAGGCCAATAATGTCTGGCAGTACAGTCTGCGTGGACAGATGTAAACAATAAATAATTTGATTTATAAAGTTATTTATCAGATTTTTGAAAACGATTTTTTGGAATATATTATCATTGTCATTTAATAATTCTGGAACTTCGATTTTTGAATAAGGTACCATAAACTACTAAAACTATAACTAATCATCCTGTATTAAAATTGATATACCAAAAAAATAAATCATAAATAACAGTCTAAATTATTAAAAAATATAATAACATTACATACAATTTGATAACATATAATTCCGTATAGAAATAAAATTGAAAAAAAATTGTACAACTGGCATTTACTCAGCAACTTGATCATTTAATTGTAAATGCAAAAAGATAGCGAAATGAAAATGTTAAACTGAAAGATATATACTATTTAAGAAAAAAAATACGAAATCAAAAGAAGACGACATTTTCAAAATATGAATAACTTGATACATGACATCTAACATTGTTGTCGGGTAGAATAAACCTGGTAATGTAAATACAGCATCCAGCTATTTATGGCTTTGAGAGTGCATTGATCTTACAAGTACTGGTAGAGTTAAGCTAACGCATTAATAGAGCTTCGCTTACAAAATTTAATTATTCTTTGATTTCTACATGTGTAGTGACTCAATAAAAACTACCGCTAGTAAGAAATGTTCGGATGATGATTTTCATATGTCTATATTATAAACTAACTAGCTGATCCCGCAAACGTTGTTTTGCAAAAAAAATTAAAGTTTTTAATTAACAAATGTAAGATAAGGGTTGATCGTAGAGGGGTGAAAATTTAGGTTTGTATGTATTATGTATATTTTTGTATTCTGTATCATAAAAAAATAAAAACCAAAAAAATTGTCTAAAAATTAAAAATAAAATTTAGGGGTGGACCACCCTTATCACTTAGGGATATGGAAAATAGATAGTAGCCGATTCTCAGACATACTGAATACGCATGTAAAATTTGGTAAAAATCGGTCGAGCCGTTTTGGAGGAGTTCAAGTTCGAACACCGTGACACGAGAATTTTATATATTAGATATATCTCTTTATATTATATTATTTAATAACACCGATCAAGCTTAAACAGTACGAAGCTGAAAGGCTTAGTCGAGTAACATTATTATTAGAATTTTTTTATTAACATATATAAGCCTCACAATTGTTAAGAAAAAATTACCCCGAGCAGAAACAGACCACTAGAATGTCGACAGACCTTTTCAAAAACAACATAAGAACAGAGTTTATGGAGACAACTCTTGAAAAAAGATGGCAGTTATTGGACAGAGAGAAAAAAAAGTATGTACATCGTTTTAACTCGTTATTTTTTACAATGACCACCGTTTTTAGATCACCGTTAAAATTGCCATGCTACATTTATGATAATTATAATGAAAAGCTTATTTTATACAACTATATTCAAAAATAATAATAATTTAGTTAAGTAAATGTTATAGTTTAACAAAATAAACAGTTAAGTTGAACTTATTGGTATATTTATTCTATTAAGACAAAAATTTGGTTCGAACATCAATATTGTGTTTTCCCAGAAAGCGAATTTATATTTCTAAACATCCTGTATTAGTAAACCATTACGGATACCTTGATTTATAATGCCGTTTTAGGAGTGCCTTAATCATTTTGAAGTTATCATATAAGATAATTCAATTGCCAAAAACAAATAAATAAAATGGTCAATTAGACAAAATATAACCCATACTTTTGTATAAGTCGATTAAATACATTTCTCAAAGTGTAGTAGGTTACTGTAAGATTACAATATACCGAAAAGCTCAAAGAGAAAAAAAATTGTGAGAAATGAGTGAATGAGTGAATGAGTGCAAAGTGACCTCGAAGGTGGGCTAACATTTTGCAAATATCAGCGAACAATTTAAAAGTACTTTGTTATTCGTACATAACACGATAACAGTCATTAATAAAATAAATTAAAAAGGAAAATTAAAGAACGAGTCAATAAATTAATCAAAGAAAACTAAACCATATATACTTTAATAACAATGAACTAACAAACTAAAATACAAATCAATGATGTAATATGTAATTGCAATTCTTATTAAAGTTGGTAATATAGTGTACCAAGCCCATCTTCTAGAAACTTATTTGTGAGCAGTGGTAGTCCTATATAATTAATGCACAGTGTGAATTAACTAAAGTTGCTTCAAGGGAATCGAATCCGCGACCTACTTTGCTACTTCTGTACATTTATGAATTGTATGACCAGAGTACCAATAAATTTCATATATATACATGACATTTATATTACTGGTTTATGATTTATTTGATTAGTTAGATAAATACATCTAAGGTAATTTATTATTCGTCGCAAGATTCAGTAAATTTTTGTAAATTATTTCATCTTCAGTAAAACACGAAAACGTGGTCAAAAAAGAAAAATTAATACAAACATAAAGGTTTATTTAACTTGCGTTGGCATAAAGTTACGGTTATGTTCAGTTTGTTTTTTCTTCGTCGATTTAATTCGAAGAACAAAAGAAAAAACTTTACTCTACCTTTTTTGATACTGTCAATGTTATTGACCTTCCATCGTTAAGAAATTACGACCTAAAATACTACCTGCAAGTCAATACTTCTGCGGTCGCTCGGTGTCGGTTCGACCAGCGCTATAGACTTACAGATACATATAAACCTACTGCGTACTGAACCAAATAAACTGCATTTATACGCATAACAATTTGCAACCGAAGAAGGTTGTCGCATTGTTGGAATGTTGGTAACAAATTACGACATCCTGCAATATCCCCATGCGAAATGAGAGAGAATTTATACAATGGAATTCACTACAGCCGCACGGGAAACCGGACAGAAGTTTTAAGTTATTAATGCACAAATTTAAGTTGGTAACAATATATTTATGTATTCACATACTGTAATTGTTCAATAATTTTACTATAAAGGAGTTTTATTTTTCTTTATTTATATATATGAGATTTCCATATATGCATCGACTCATCACTATTTCACTCAAACCATTACACGCAACAACTTGTAATTTTGTATAAAATACTTGTTTTATAGAGTATAAATCAGCTAAGAACGTAACACGCAAAATTCTTCCTACAAGGGAGTTGAGGGGCGCTCACTAAGTTCGCGAAGCGGACGAGAGACGGCTAGAGTATTACTATTTTGTTACTTTTTGAAAATAAATAAACATTAACTATTATTAGTCAAGTTTTCCTATTATGATATTTTTTTTAATTCATAAAAGATGTATGTTCTCTCCTTTTTGTCGGGGAAATAAAATCAATTACTCAGATTTATAATACTCTTTTAATCTTTTAGTCTACCTACTTCCGTTCTACTTCTTTTAGTGCTGATTTTTGTCTAAAATAGTAGGAAGCTAGCTCTTTGATAATTGCCGAGGTTCAGCCATATTGGTCAATCTCGAATAGAAATGCTAAACGCGCTTTAAGTGATAGCTCAAGCAGATTGTCTTTTGAGGATCATTTCATCAAGTCACTTCTTAAAGCGTCCGCCGAAGCGATTTAAGAGCCTAACTTGCACTCCCGACTCGGTGTAATAAATAATAAAACAATCTGAACATTACTGTGACGAGGTTTATTCTAATCGACTTCAGGGCTCTGTTATATCAGACTCGGTGAAGCTGATGCCAATTAACAAATAGTGCTTATTAATAACAAATGGCCGCTGGAGTAAAAGTTCTGTAGCAGAGACTACAGACCGGAAAGTGCATCGCGTCATCATAGATCCTTGTTAAGGTCGTAGAGACATCGGATGAGAGCTGCTTTGGACCAGTACTAAAGGAGCTATAGGGGGGAAGCCAGCGTCCAACGAACGTCATAAAGCTGAATGATGATAATTATGATGTCAAACAAAAAAAAATACCTAGACTGTAATACAATAGGAATGCAGTAAACTTAAAAGGCATTGATATCTTTAAAATTTACAACCGTTTTTTTTTTAAATTAAGAGATGAATAACCGTAAAATTGTTTTCAAAAATTCATTACAAAAGTATGCTATTAAATAACGAAGGGTAAGTAACTCAGTTCAGAGTTATTGTCTCGATGAGGCTGTACTGGGCCGTGATTCAAAAGAAAAGCACGTCGCCATGAGTCATGTTTCGCAAAAATGTACAAAAGGTGCTGGCCGCTTTTAACTTACATTCTTATGAATCGCTTACGATGTTCGACTCAAGGTATCAACATAGTACATATGCTTTGTGAGACGGATTGTGAAGTTAAAACTGCTTCAACTATTTTTGCCGAGTCATTTCATTTCTTAGAAAATTTTAATACATTTTAACAACCATAGTGTATTGCTTTATCTATTTATATCGACACAGATTTGAAGAAAAGTGGTGTGTCGTAGTGTTTTACCCATTGATCTTAAATTTTCTTATATGGTATTTTTTACTACGTAAAATCATGTTATATTTGTGTCTATCATAGCTTTAGTAATTTTTTGTTAAAGGTTTTCTTTCATCAATCAATTTATTTTAGGGAAACACACAGTGATCTAAATTTAAAAGTAAAAATAAATAATTATGGAATAATTAAATATAACCGCGAAAAAAAAAGTTCCAAGGTTATATTAATTGCGTGCGCATGACTCTCAGGAATGTTGTGTTTGTTTAAGTGGCTTATGCATCAGAGAATTTGAAAAAAGAAGGAAGAATAATAATATAAATACAATTCTATTTGAAAGTTATACAATACTACTTTTAATTATATAGTTATCAAATGGTTTACTATTGAAAAATGGCAAATAATAATAGAATAGTACTTCTATATCAAATATAACTTTTATAACCAAACGTTATCTCGAATGTGCCCTTAAACCTTTTTCATATGACAGTGCTTAATTTATTAGTACTATCACTGTTGCAAACCTTTGAGCCATGACAGTATAAGCAAATAACAAAAGATATATGTTAATGTTTTAATTAAAAAAATAACTATGTCTCTTCTGATCGATGTAACGACAAGATAAACTATAGTAGTTGGACACAAGAATAGAACCTTAATATCTCCAAAGATTACGAAAGTAACCTATATATCAAAAGGATTGATAAGTTGAAGAAGAATGAAGAAATCAAGAAGACAGGCGACATAGCACGCAGAACAGATGGCCGCTCGGGCCTGAAAGTTCTGGAAAGGAAACCACAGACCGGGAAGCGCAATGTCATACCATCACCTACAAGGTAGACAGAAGACTTGGTTAAGGTTGTCGGAAGATACTGGATGCAAGCCGCATACAATCCTTTTTATTGAAAAGCTATAGGGAAATCTAGGTCAAACAGTTGACGGTTGTATGACTGAAATGCTGGTGACCTTCAAGGGCTAATCTAGAAAAAAAATTACACAGCATAAATTATACAGTTTTCTAAAGTTAGGTATTACAAAATATATTAAAAGTCATAAAGGATCATATAAGTTGGAATACTAAACGCGTTTCGAAAGACGAAGTAAGTCGAATCTTCTTCCAGGAACCCGTCCGACCAATCACACCATCGATCAACCGTCGAAGAGACCCAAGAGCTTGTAGGTCTTCAAATCCAGTGTAATAAATAATGTAATTGCTCTAACCTAGGCACCCAAAGAGCTCTCGAACCTAGTAAAGTGCCTTCAACACTATGTCTCATTAAACCAGGTGAAACCGTAAATTCACATGTCAATGACAAAAAAAAGACATCATTCCATATTCAAATCAATGTATGCTTTCCGTAAACAATTTTAAATAAATAATACCTGTATGGAATTGTTTACAGAGAGCTTATAGACAAACGCATTGTCTATGCCTCGGTTGTAACGTATAATCTTACATCAATGCATTCCTTAACTTCTATCTATTATAAACGTTTCCTACTAGAATACATTATCAACGAACTCATCTGCAACGATTCATCACGTTAACATATCCGTAAACGTTTTCCTTAGTTTCTCAATAAAAATAACCTCATACCTAACTTAAAAATTTCACCTTCCTTTTAACCACATCAATTTTGGACAATATTTCACGTTAACATAAAGAAACATGTTAGAATTTCACATGTTTTTGTCAAATTCTTTCTATAAATATTTTTGTAATTATGTCAGATAATCTTTAGCTAAAGTTTTTGGCAACATTTCAATACCTGAGATCATTAATATTTTTATAATAAAATCAAAAATAGATTGTTCAACCAATAGGTTAATAATTTTAGAAAAAATATGTACTCAACTTATATTGTACTATGAAATAGAAACGTTTTTTCGCATAAATCGACACATTTCTAATTTGGGAAAATACATTATAGAAATTGTAATATAATGTTGAGTAAAAGACGCCTTAACAGTATTAATCATGGTGAATCTAGATATGATTCATGTTCAAAAAAATTAGTCTTAAAATATGTCGGTACATTAAGTTGAAAAATTATTTATGTTAAACCATACATCCTACTTGAAGTATTTATATAATGTATACATGTGTATCATAGTGTAATAGTACATTTTCGTTAATTATGTTAAGTAGTCCAAACAATTAATGTAATTAAATAATCAATAATACGCAATAGTAATTCCTCATGATTTTTAAATAATAAAATATAATATGAATACTAAAGAGACTAAGGTAAATAAATATATCATCTTTCATTTCGATACATTTGGAAACTTTTAGTTTGAAAACTTCAAGGCAGCAACACGAATCGCCCCCGCTTCCCGCGCTTTCACGCTATTGGCTAGCAACTGGCAGGCTGCCAAAATCGCGGGAAAACTGGCCTTTACAGATCTTCCATTGGTCGGTAAAACTGTAACCGAGCACCGCGATATTCAAAAATAGAACAGTAGCGATTACAAAATACGATGTGTTCCCGATAGCATACATGTCGATATATATAACTAATTTGTAGGTATTAAAACATATTAAATTCGTTTATATTGTATATTTTAAATAATTAAAAATTATCAAATTTTATTTATAATGTCAAGTGTGTATAAAAAATCATTTTCATAATATAAATTATCAATCAAATGTTATCTGGCCACAAACAAAACAGCCTACTTACCAAAAGAGAAAAAAATTAAAAGGGCGAGTGAAAAAGATCAATGCACCTCGAATTTTAAAAATTGAACACAATATTATCACTGACACTAGGACACTGGTGGGTCGTACTTACATGTCGAGTCGACGCGAGCTGTGGTGCGACTGGCGTGAGACGCGAGCGAGCTCTTGGTGTCGCCTTACCGCCGCGAAAGGAGATGTTCGTCGTCTCTCCCCGCACCCAGAATACAGCTGAGTTCCTCTCTCGACCAGCCTGCGATGATCCATCTTTTGAATACCTTTAACATGTTTTATAACCTCAACCTCTTTCTTTTATCAGCCTGCGAATACTTGAAACATTGACGTACAGATAAAGCGAACTAAAAATATTTTAGAAATTTCGAACTTAACAAACATACTTTACTTCACATACAAATGATATCAGTTTTTTTATTAATTCAAAATATCTTTAATCAAGTAGGCATTTTTGAATCGTCGTTTATTCTAGCTAAACTGCCGGTTCGGAATGCTAATCGGTAGAGTAGAGTCGGCCTGAAACCCAACGGTTGCTCTTTTTAAATGAAATTTGACAGTGATTAATCATGTACATGAATAAATAAACCATGTTTCATATATTTGGATTAACTAAAAACTCTTTGAATGTGAAAATAAGATTAATATATACTTTAAACTTTAGATTAAAATTAAGCAAAGGGAGGTCTAAGACATGTTGTAGAACTGATATGCGTACACTCAGACCCTTAGTAATGTCTTGCATGTGACCATGTGGTAGCTAACAGAAATATTTCACATAGAAGTTCACATAAGCTACTCAATTTATACTATTACATGAAAAAAAATTAACAATAAATAATTAATAAATATTAATTAAATTAAGCGTTGAATGCAGGCTGCATTCAACTGGTCTTATTGTAAATCTATGGACAGGTCTATATACAGCTGTGGACATCCTACGCCTGAAATACATTGTTTCCGCTTTGGAAACTTGAGGCTCCAGCGGTCATGTGTGGGACCTGCCTGCTATCACTTCAACTGGCCAACACGCTGGGCAATGAGTGTTACTTTCGTTCATCTACGGATTTTCTGTGCCCAAGCAAGCCATTGAATCTTTAAAGAAAATTTAAGACTGACACTTTATCATATTGGCAGAAGAAACGGTACAAAGAGGCTCCGGTAGTGGCTGGAAGCTGAAGTTATACCGGAAATTTAATGTGATCATTACCGGCCGTAATACAGAAAACAAGATTTATAAGCAAAATGTTTTTACGTTTGAATTTTGAATTAGTTGTTATAGTTAGATTTGCAGCATCGTCTGGGTTACAGAATTTAGGCTTCGAAAGACAATAAATACAATATGCTAAGCTAACCAAAAGGATTTGATATACACACGTAATTATAGCAGATAAATTCCACCAAACACCTGGATACATTCGCATGACCGTCGAAACAATACCTTGACGTAAATTCGTCACAGAATGATAACGCTTCGGAGTAATGTTTACATTGTCGCCTCGAGTACAGCATGCGTACGCAACTATTAATCGTTTTCCTTGAAATTAAAACATTTCGACTTAATTATGCTTTAAATAAATTATTCTATCGTTTAATTAAAATGTAACTGGCAATGACGTGCGTTTCTTGAAAATGTCTGTTATTTAAAAAAAAAAAAAAAGAAAACCTCGGATCGTTGTGGGAACGGAGTGAGTCAGCTGTGTGTACGTGTCATTAAAGTAAATAATTGACCCAGATGGTGCCCTTAAGGTCCTCACTGTCTCACCTTGACTCACGCTCAAGAATATGTTACGTCCAACAGGGGAACGAAAGATCTTATTCGTCAAAGCGGTTACGTCTGTATAGACTTAAACAGATGTCGTTTTGATTATTCTAGAGGTCTCGAGCCTAATATAGCGTCGTGCAGATATAAGCGACTGTAGCAAAAAAAGTTATTACAAATCCTTCCTACGGAAAAATTGACATAGGAATTTTTTTTATATACGAACTTTTACAGAAATTGCAAATATTTTATTTGACCTGGCTAACACTGCTGCCTTGTTAGCACAGCGCAGGTCCTGAACCAAAAACCTCCATTAAGGTATAGGTATAGGTACATATAAAAAGGGGGCGCCCCTGATCGGACCACTACATGCTACAGTTTCACTGGATTGGTATATAACTTATATCAGATAATTCTAAAACTAATATGTACGTATTAGCTATCCCCATTCGCTTCGCGTTGCCCGCACTGCCTTTTATAGGTGTAATTTTATAAAATCTTCTTCATAAGTTTTAGACCTACTAGTGCTATAGTTTGAAGTATTTTTTTAATGAGCGCCCTCTTTACTGTTCCTGGGATTTCGTAAAATCCTTTCTTAGCCTGTACTCGGATTAAAGAATATTCCTCACAACTTTATGGTTTCAGAGATATCGTGATGTGTCAGCACATAAGAGGAAATTACTTGTAAATGATATTATGTAGTATGTAAAGTAATGTATAGCTTATTCATCAATAAAAGACGTTAAGCATTTACATCTATTTTCTATTATTCTGTATTTGAGTCAGCTCAACGTGTTCAGACACGGTCCTGGTTCAGACGTTCACGGGGCACGTGGGATTCTTCCAAGTACCTTCATAAGTTTAAGCTTAAAGAAAGTCCGACGTGCTTCTTTGTTCCAGGAGTGGACCAAACCGTGGTGCATCTAATCACCAACTGTCTCGTACTTGTAGCGGAAAGAAGGGATTACCAGTTTTGGTTGCAAAAAAGGATCGAGGAAAGAAACCATCGACTCACAAGTGAGCGATAACGAAAGTCGCCAGACGCCTTCCTAGATTTCTGTAAGAAGGTCATAGGTTCTACAATAAGAGCATGCAAATATAGGGTGTAATTGAAATAATTTCAATAAAACAATAAATTGTAATAATGTTAAAAGTGGAATAAAAATAGTCTGTGATATGAATAATGACGAAAAAAAATTATACTAAAATGGCATATAAATAAAAAAAGCTAAAATAAACCAACAAAAATGAAAAATATGTAAATAAAGGTTCTGAGAGGGAAGGCGACTGCTTGATAGGAAAAATAGACATGAATGCAAAATATTAAAAAGGAAGAGAGAGTAACATGACTGAAATAATATTCGGAGAAAATTAATAGTTGTATAGTCAATCCCTGTTTTACCATGGTAGGCGAGAATTAGAGGTCCGCAAAAATGGGGGCTATTTAAAAAAAAATTACTGTGGGTCTTTGCACAGAATGATTTTTTTTAACATCACTTGGAATGCGACTGGTCATTTACTTCGGACAGTAAGTCCGCAGGGAAAGATAGTAACCAATAATTGATTTTAATACTATCTATATTATCACTAAGAAATTTATCATTTATGAATCCAAAATTAAGTTTCAGTTTTCATAAATAATAAATTTCTTGTATTCTGTCAGAATGGATTCATCGAACATAATTTGCAATAAATTATTTACACTGACTTTTTAAGAAGTATTATTACAAACTCCCCTCGCCTAGGTTATAATTAGTCTTATTTCGTGCATACCAACCCAGCCGCCATTTTGTACATAGTTTAAAGAAAATTAAATATGGAGTTTTTACATTGATTGGTATTTTAAAACTTCGGTAAACATCAATCTTTTTCTTATAATTGGATCCACAAATCGATTGAAACACGTTATACATGTATAAATGCGTTATTACATGAAATAGGAATCTATGGGAATATATGATGGATACATCGAATATGTATATTCCCCCAATTTCTCTCGAAGTGGTGGTTTTTCCTTATTAAAAAAAAAAGCTTGCAAGAAGTTAATTCCTTATCGTGGATTTAGGATGTTAGGATTTGGTTTTAATTTTCAAAAATATAATAATAATCAATATATTCAAATATGCAGTAACGGAATATATCCCGTTAATGACGATGACGTTACGTGGTCAAATAATAATACGGCACCGAAAATTGAATCATAATGACACTAAACATTTTATTTGTCATGTGCGAGTAAATCTGTGTGTGCTATGTAATTATTAAAATCGTTATTGTACTGTTGTGTTGTTCTTTATAATTTCAAAATATTTCATTTTCGATTAACAATTTAAATAAATTTATGTTGTAATTATAACATTGTTTCATTTATTTGTTATGCTTCCAGCCGTAAGAGTTCCTCTACTGGATAAAGTTTCTCTCATAGATTCCCAATAAAAACGGTTGGACGCAGTTAGAATCTAGCGCAATCCTTATCTTAGCAACAAGGTGGACCTCCTACGCTTCGCCTGTCCGTCTGTGGTTGTCACTAAAGAACCTTAAGGAGCTAGCGGCAATCTATTTTATCTCATCTATGTCATATCTATGCTAATCTATGTTGGTTACAATCGTACGTCTACGGGTCTCTTCAATCGATCTAGAAAAATTACCAGCACAGTCCTCGCAATGCCTCGTTGAACGAAGGTATGCTTGACGACAAGGTCCCAAGTGAGAGATCACGATTTAATAGTAACTACTTAGTAATCTTAACTTAATCCAAGTATAGCAACATTTGGAGTTAGGTTTCGGACCTCTAATTTATTTTTGAATCGCAATGCTAAACGTGTATGGAAACTTAACAAAAGCCGAGATTCCGTAGTCCTAAGGTTATCTCCCCAAGTCCCTTGCGTCAGCTCACTCCTCGGATCATCTACCCAAGCGACCGTGAGCTCAACGGCCTCCTTAGTTGCCGAACAACCTGTGCGAAGGTTCCCAAGCGAACCTTATTACTAAATACAGAAATTGCCTAGTTGACATTCTACCCTCTCGGGCGCTTTTAATTCGTAATGCTAAACGCTCGATAAATGCTTACAGCCTAAGCCGAGGTCTTTTCTTGTTTTTTCTCAGCGGGCTGGTATCTGCAAACAAAGGATATTTGTGTTTATTTTACGACAAGTTGGCGGTGACATCTCCTTTTGAAACTCCTTGCGCCAGGTCTATCCAAGCTCAGCGGACTCCCAATACTGTAACAAAATCGTTTCATAGGAGGGAGATATCGAGCTATGTTACGTAAACAAGGTTGAGGTTGCTGCCTCTCAGGAATAGGGAAGCCGCTAACATGAGTCACCACACGGACTAGACACGGCCATGCAAGATGGCCGTCATAAAGAAGAAAACTGTAACATCAAGAACTAAAGAAGCAACGCAAAACGACAACAAAAGCTACGAAATCGGAACTACTCACTTCAAAAATAACCGGAGAAATGATAAAACAGTGTGCCCGAGTCACACAGAATAGGCGGGCACATGACATCCAGGCACAAGGCTAATAGCGTCAACATCTAACAGAAAAGCAAGAAGGTGTAAGCTTACCGCGCTGGTACCCTTCATACCGCCGGAACCTGTAAATATCTACAAGGCATCAGTGTAGATCCAGACCTAAAATGTAAAAATACGTGTACTCAATGCTCTCTAGTCTCTAGTCCGAGGTAACTATAAATACAAATAAGGTAAACGGTGACCATATATCACAATATGATTATAATATCCATTTTAAATAAATTAATAAGTATTGTACTTTCAACGGGTTTACTGGCGTGAAAAACATTGTGGATTAGTTAATGTAGACAGTTTCATTGCCTCCTGACAAATGATATATAAAATATCTATATTAAGATAACTTACACTGTAATCAATTTTTCAAGAAAATGGTAATTTGTTTTGGAGTATTTTAATTCTATTAACCTCATTTGGTAAGAGTGTTTTATAAAACAACTTAACCTGAAATAATTTCTGCAAAGTCATTGTTGTAGAGTATATATAACTTAATTATAAAAACTAATGTTTAGTCAGGATCAGACTGAATCGAGGTAACCGGATTTCTTCATACCGTGTCCGAGAACCAGCTTTGGAATTTGAAATACAGTTCAATGATTCATAAAGAGAGCTGAGTAATGATCATTTTTCTCATTAGCGCATCCCAGTCACACAATGCCTACGTCGAAAATTAAATAATCATAAAGCGTATTACAATGTACATAATAAAAATGTTATTCAGCAGTATAAGAGACTTTATTTAGTAATAAATGTATTGAAAACCTTCGTCAATTTTAATAATTCTAAAATATAAAAACGAAATATTTAAAAAAGCTGAACTTAGAAAAGTGACAATAGCTTTAGCGTAACATTTTTATAGTAAATATTTTTATATAGTTTTTCGCAATGGACTTGGGACACAACTGATAGTTGAACTATGCTATGTCTATCTAGGTCTCTAAGATGATTCATCAGCAAATGTTCACATCTGAGGTACACATTTGCCAGTTTTATGCCCAAAATCAATTATATCTTAGAAAAAAAAATATTAGAAAGGAGATATTTGTAAAATAAATAAGTAAAAATAAACGGTATTTTACAAAAACATTTGAATTTTATTTTAAAATTTTTCTAACAAGTCTTCAATGATTAAATTTAACCTATTTAAAATTTTATTTAAATATTCGCTTGAGACGTTGTGTTCAATCCTTTTATTTTTTAACTGTAAATTTTATCTTATAAATTAATTACGACACAGTAAAAATAAATCTATACATATTTTACATAAGAAACATTTACTTATGCTTTGGACAATTCAAGCCACAGATAATAATATTTTCAAAATATGTTCATATTATTTAACCTTCTTTCTACAACCCCCTATTCCGTTTCTATCGAGGCTAACCGCTTTAGCTAGAAATAAACTTGTTCCAGTTTCTGTTTGATATAACGGCCATTTTATGTTTAAAAACTTTACAGTGCAATCTATCGAGATAATATTATCGATACTTTGGTTATTATAGAAAGAAATTATTAAAAGTTGCTTTATTGAAAAACTCATTAGTCTGTATAAATTTCATTTATTAAAGAAACGGACTGTTCGATATAAAGCAAAAAAATGCGTTCCAAAAATTCCAGTTGCTGGAAGAGTCAAGTATTTAATTTACGCAGACAATTTTCTCGAGCCAATAATGCGAAATGAGTAATTTACCCTCCGTTATTCAAAAGCATACCATTGTAATGAAATTACGAAAGTATGGATATTTTTTTTTTCGTTTTTTTTTGAAAACGGTAAAGTCCCAAAGAATATCTAATGTAACTTCATTGTATATTACAGCATGTGGTAAGTTTTTTTTGTTTTTCTCCTTCATAATTTCAGCCGAAGGACGTTATCTGTCGAACGTAGGTCACCCTTATAGATTTTCAATAGAGTTAAAAAAAGAAACTGTAATTTATTCAAATCCTATAAAAGCAATCGATGTGGCAATAGTTAGTTTTTGTGAACAACAAGGCACCTCGGAATAGGAGTGACAGTTTATTTGTTTTTGGGGGTTTTGTGCTTGATTTCTACATCTAGCCTGAGCAACATTATAAAATGGCGGCCTACCAATCCGGTAGAGTATGTTCCGATATCCCAACAAGCTGAAGATTCTAAGGTACCCGTTAGCTTCACCATCATAATTACAGTTGAGACGTCTACAATTGTACATAGGCCTCTTCATAAATTTCCAAAAGGACCGATTGGAAGTTGTCTTCATTAGGCGTCTTCGAATTAAAAATTCCTCTGTCATTCTTTTGAGGGACGTATTACTCTGAGTTTGCCATTCCGTGGTCTCCACACCGAAACCCTAATACCCAGCCGCCATCAATTCTGCGAGTTATGTGGCTTGTTCACTTCAATTTTCCAATCCGCTGGGCTGTTCTCGTTACTAATTCTATGTTGAGGGTTGTGACGTCCCTGCTCCACACATGGCACAGGGGAAAGAGAGGTCCAAAAGGGGGCATGTAAAAAATTCATTAGCATGACAAAACAGGAGAGTCTTTAACGTGGTTAGAGTTGAATGTTTTGTGTATGTTAAAGAAGAAATGTAATTATTTAAAATGGGTTCAAATGTCACATCACAGGCGTTATAATCGAAGCTAATTCGTAACAGCTCGTGGATGTAAAAGTTATTTCAGTGTCGGCAGACGGGCGAGTCTGAAATAGACCGCGCGGGCTACGTCATTCAGGCCGGTGTTTAATCGTCCCAAATTTGACGTGGATACGATGTGCGTGCGCCGGTCGAGTCGTATGTTACCTAAGTCTTGTACAATTACGAAATTAATAAGTAGAAACATACTTTCTAATGTTATATCGATTAATAATGAAAATCTATTTAATTTGTCCTTAAAATCGTTACAAATTATTCCTTTATTATATATGCATTTATGTAACAAAAATAAAATATTTTTTTATTACTTTAAAAATTAGATTTAGAAAATATGGTAATAGGCTTATTAATGATTTATCATACTAATGAAAAATATTATGCTGATCTATAAATAAATTTAAGTTTGAAAAATAAAATTAAAATTCTTGGAAATTATGTATTTCATTTTTAACATTTATTTAGTTATTAGAGGGACCGGAATATAATGTCGCTTAAAGTAAATTCACATGACTACATTTTTAACAAGTATTTATTTTTAATCAATAATATATTCGCCTTCGTTATCAACAACCATTTGCCAACTAGTATACAAATTTTCAATGCCGGAGCGGTGACAAATAAATCGGTTTTTCTGTAAAATATGTCGACAGAAACGACATTAATTTCCGGTACACCTAAAATTATTAAAGACCATAACACGAACATGTGCTTCATGGTTATAAACAGATTAAAAATTAAAAAACTAATCCAATAACAATATAATATATCGGTCACTGTACAAAGACATACAAAAAGTAGTGAAAGAGGTCCATAACGCACTTACATTTTAATAAAGGTATATACAATAATTAAGCGCAGCCTCGTAAGTTAGTTACATATTACTTATATTATTTTAATTAACATTCAATGTAATAATTAATTAAAAAATACTTTGAGGTGCATGATCTTAAATAAAGCATATGAAAACCTGTTTAAATATTTTCAATAATTTTATATTTAATTATGCGTTATTCATATCAATGTTGGTACTAAACACAAAATAAAGACACTGCGATAAATTTTATTATCAAAAAAATTTATGTATCGAATAATAAATTATTCGCATGACTAAGAAATCTGAAGTTTCTTGCTAAATCATGAAATACTATTTTTAATAGTTTTCATATTACAGAGTAATATTATCGTGAAATCAATATTTTTGATTTGTATAAGTTTAACTATGGAAGATGTTTTAAATTAGGTTTCGATCTCAAAAGTCTGACCAGAAAATTGTTTGGAGCATTCTGAAATCGCGAGTCGGATTCGGCGAGTGACCTCTTTCTCGAAGTTGGATTAACCTAGATGAACGGTTTGTTCCGTGTATACATAATTGTTTACAAGTACAGGAGTAGCACTTCCGACAACTACTTGTGTATGCTTTAGTAACGAGGATATTTTTTCCGGACATCGAGTCGGTCCACTCTGGAAAGCCGAGCTGAACATGATTCTGGTCCAAATGTTCATGGGGCACGGGGGATCCGCTGCGTACAGTACAGGTTTAAACTCAAGGAGAGTCCTTCGTGCGAACCAGTGGTGGACCAGACCGTGGTTCACGTGAAAAAAACCTAATGTCGATAATAATAAGGAAGAAAAAAATAATAAAATAAGAATGTAAATATTAAAAAAAATAAAAATACAATATTTTGAAAAATGTGGCAAAGGATAGAAGGCGATGTATGAATAGAATGTAAATAAAAGTTACAGGGTGAAAGATATTTTGATGGAAGGGAGAAGAGAGAATGCAAGATTATCTCATTAGGTCCCTGTCATAGATAAGTAAAAAAAGGGACCATAAAAAAAATATATATATCAGACATCAACTTCATCTAGTTTAGATTCGATTAGGTTATGGTTTGCGGTGCAGTGTGTGATTAGCTTTAAAGAAGCTTTGAGGACAAATAGAGAGTTTACGTGACAGCCAGTAAATTCTCCCAGATGTGCACGAGGTCGACAATGCGTGTTGTAACAACAATTTAATGGGACAGCAGTACGAGCGGGCGCCGCAATGGCGTCGCTGGCCTCGGGGCCGATTCTACATATTTGCCGCCATTTACGGCACTTGCAGACCCCGATAATGCTTTAACAATTGCAAATAACGTAACCATGTTTATTAAAAAAAATAAAGGACATTTTAGATGTAAAAAAGTTAGGAGTAGGGAGAGATTCTCTATCCTTATTAAAAAAAAACTATTGTAAAGTAAACTGCACGAATGTTCCATACGGAATGCCATTACGGAATGATTGTATTTGTTTGTTGTTTCTGAAGATATTAATGCAGTTAGCCCTAAGGCTTTTACAGCTTCATCGGTACTGAGTTCACGGAGCTGAAGGGTTCGTGAACTAGATTTAAACTAGAAACTAATAGCTGGGAAGGCGCCTACCAGTTGCAGGGGGACGCTAGCACGGAGCTTTGACGGGGTGTATTGCTGGAGTATGCCTGCGGGTTAGGAAGGCAGCGTAGACCACAGGCGAGCCGAAGAGGGATCCGGATCCAATCACGGTTCGCTTGTATTTGTCAAAGTTACATAGCTATTTATACACAAGCGGGTATCAGGGAAAGTTTCGTCTACTCGAAGTCCGTCGTCTGTTAACAATACGATTTTTTGGCTTCAGTCGGAACTACCAGGTTGACGTTCGATTAAATAAAGAGGTTCAAGTGGCAGCTACAACCTTCTACAAAACTTGATAATGAAATACTACAGTCCAATCCGATGTGATATCTGTGAATAATATGACAGCCCGTGCTTAGGTTTTTCATGGAGTCTTTGACTTTAGTTACTGCCATTAGGTTTATTATAAGCACCTTTACAGCTGTGTAACCTCATACACATGCATACTGTAAATGCATCTAAAAAATTTTAACATATCATATTTTTTTTTCATGTATAGTAAACAACGAAATAGATCGTTTGATTTGTTCAAGATTTGATTGAAAATTCGTGATTATGGTGGAAATTTGTTCGATATAATTATTCATAATTATTAGACCTTACTCTTGGAATTTACAATGAAAGCTGAAGTATTTACATATGACTAACTTATTTCATTTTAATTTTTAAAACTAATATCCTTTCTTTCTAATATTTAAAATTCAGACATTTTTCTATACTTAAATGTTTTACATTAATCCATTTAAAGGCCGTTTATATAGGTTTGTTAATTAAATAAATAAAGAAAAAGAATAGTTAAAATAAACGTGTATTATCTATGCCCATTAGATCCACAGCAACTTCTTGCAGTATATGAAAAGAAATCTATTAATAAATTACTACATTTGATTGCTGCTTTGTCTTTCAATAGATATTATAATTTTATTTACACTGTTTTGTTGGTTTTATCAGTTACAGATGGAGTAGAACGAACAGCGTAAACTGCAGGAAAGGAATATAAAAAAAAAATAAAGAGCCACAAAATATACGGACAGTCTTTACAAGCTTAAATGCATGGTTACCCCGACTCAACTCTTAGAGGTCGGTTGTATTTCTTTACAATAACACAATAATTCTGTTCATTATTATCGTGTCCGATGTAAAATATGAAGTTGGTGGCGTCGTTTAACCCCATAAGGTATTGTCGTGGCGAAATTAAGTTTTTATTATTCGCATGTAGTTTAAATTGAAAACCAAGGGTTATAACGCAAGTTAAATAAGTTTATTAAAACATTGATGGCATTATAAAGTATTTACTCACGAAATTTCTTAATTATTAATTTCATTGAGCTCTTTAGACGCCACTGTTTAAATATTCGAAGTATTTAATTTCTTGCATTTGTGATGACATTACATATTATGTGATTGAAATTTTAATTAACTTTCGAATTGGTTCCCTTCTTTTGAGTAGCGGAAGGTTTAGTAAATGCTCCATATTCACTCATTATCATGAGAAGAGGAAATAACACAGTCGAAGCGTAAAGGCGGTCCGTTCAATAAGACTATTTTATATCCGGTACTATATACATAAGGTACTTTATATACTTTATATATAAGGTACTTTCCGATATAAGGAGAATCTTCAGACAACACTTTCTATGAGATGACTCCTTCCCTAGCATTCCTTTTGGAACCACCACTTATCTTTAACCTACGGTACACTTATGAAGAAAAGCATTCGTAGCAAGCGGTTTAAGAATGTACGTGTAGATCTCTTCGTCTTTGTGTGTAGTGAAAGAAACACATTCGGAATAAAGAAGCCTTTTTTAAAATGTCTAATGTTCGTGCAGACGAATTTCAATCAGAACTTATTTATAAAGTGAAAGAAATGTATTCAATAATAAATTATAGATAAATATGGCTATAGCCCTTCATATTACTCCGAACGGCATGGTTGAAGTGGCAGTGACTAGGCAATATAACTAGCAAAACAGATGGCTGTTGGAGTCTTTAATTTTTGAAGTGAAGATCACAAACGGAGAAGCGCTACAATGGACATCCACTCACAAGATAGACGGAGGACCTTAATCATTCGTCAAAAAAATAGCTTAAGTTACGCGTTTTTAAAAGAGCGATGTCACAGTTGCCAACATCACTAACAAAATTTTCGTGATCTGATCAAACTGTCTATTTAACACAGGGAAAATATGAAATATAAATAATAATAATCACGTTCATTGACTTTGTATTTATAACCATAAATAAACGTCCACCCTCAATAATCACACAAAATATGCGGCTAGAATAATATTTTCAACAATTACGCGACTGTTATTCGCTACCTTAAAAGAGATTTCAGGTTAAGCGCCCTCTGCGCCCCATCGAACCTGCGGAATCTGCTAAAGCCACTTGGGTAGTTACATAAGCCAGGTAATAAAAATATATTGACAGTGAATGTTCTAATTAAAGTGGGTTTTAGTAATATATGGTCACTATTACTTGATGCTAAAAATTATTAATGAGGTCAACAATTTGCAGAGTGCTTGATTTATTTATTTTGGCATTTAATGTCAAAGTTTTTTAAGAAATCCCTTAATTCTAACACGATACTAATAACAGGCTCTGAAGGTAATATAATTAAAATGTAATAAATTAAAAATAAAATCGCTGTTTTTAGTTTCTTTTTCCGTTAAAATTATAGTGTGGTCCATATAATAGACAAGATTAAGGTATTTTAATTACAGGCTAGGTCTAGTTTACATTTAAGTGAAACTAGTGGTTTATTTCTAGACTTAGGAATATTTTATATTATTTATATCCACTTTTGTTAAAATATAGTGATCACTTTTGTAGATCATGACAACACTAGTGAGGCCTTTTAATATAGCCTGAATCAAATTTAGTTTCCCTTTAATGGTATTGTTTAATTTCAACTACGGGGCTATGAGAATTCCAAGCTCGTCCAGATCTGATGATGATAAGAATGCACTACACACAAATATCTTTATCTAGTAGTTAAATTAATTCATTCCCAAACTTCGTTATCTATTGAAAATCCTGTACACTGTAAAAGGATTTTTTTTTTATTTTATTTTTGATAATCACTATAAATTACGAGTTTATTGCAAAAGCATAGTGGCCTTAAAAGGGGTAGTTAATTTTTTGATGCCACGAGAATGGTATCTTTTTAATAAAACAATAAAAATTATTCAAATTTTTTGCACTTGTACAAAATAAAAATCCTTCAGTTAATACATTACATTCTTTATTAAACTTAATTCCAATTAATTACATAACAATAATTACTGCACCTTCCTATGGTACTCAGGCGTTGCATTCCCGTAATCTTGAAGGTTGAACAAAGTGGAACGATTTGTTACCATGTATTTCAGGAAGTCTTGTATATGTGTCAGGACATGCTGCAAGGACTTTTCATCTAATGCAGTGTAGGCTAACATTGGCCCCATCTTTGCGAACAAACGCAATAAATGTATAGATCCATATATTTGGGCCATTGGAGTCTCAGGGTATTCCTGTAGTATCTCGCTGTACTGGGGCCTTTCAAACTTGTATAGCAGCTGAGATCCAAGCGTGGCATTGAAGTACTCCTTTATTCCTTCAGTAATATCCACTAACACTGATTCCTTAGCGGAATTGTGGGATTTGCTTGACTTTTTAAATGCTAAGTAGTTGTCCACAATTTGTTCAACAGTGAGTTTCGCGGGCAAGATGGCAAGTTTCTGCTGGCGAGTGATCACGTCCCAGTCGTCCACCAGCCATACTTTCAGTTCTTCTGGTATTTTTATTTTGACTTCGACTTTCGCCAGATACTGCTCCTCTGACTCTATGGATAAGTCCAGACGTCCACGTTTCTTTCTAGAAATGTTGAACGACAAAAACTTTAAATTTATCACCTATGTTACGAATTTCAAAAAAAATATCTAAAAAATTAAAAGAAATTATTAACATGAATATTATAAATAGTAAAACAACTTGAAGCATTAAAATGTTTAAGTTCAAGCAGGAACTTAAAAATTTTGTGTTAACTAAATATATAGGTTATATTCAGTTAACACCAAATTATTACTGTTATTGCTTATATAACATTATTGAACCCGAATAGACAAGATTTTGGTATAAGTATTGTAAAGTCAAATGGATAAAACTACTAATATTAGCCTATTTTAAAATTTTTACAAGTTTTCCTCTTGGTGACTTTTTCATTCCAATTTAAAGTCAATCAATGATTATTAATTAACAAGAAGTCTTCCATAAAGCTTAATCATTATAATCTTGCACATATTTTTGCTTTACTTGCTCCTATCACCAGAAATACAGATACCAGACTTACTTAGGTTGATCAGAACCAGAATCCGCAGGGGTGTCTTTATCTTTACTCTGTGTCTTCGTCGCTTTTGCTGGCGTAGGGGTTGTCTCGGCATCTTTACCTGAAAAATATTATACTTTCATTACAAACTTTAATACATAATTTATAATAAATAAAGGCAGTAGATAGATTAATGATAATAATTAAAAAAGATTTTGATGTCTAAATATCTTTAAAATTCTTTAAATGTAATAAATATTTGCTTAGTGAATACTAAAATATTAAAAACACAACCTGCAGGTGTTGACGCTCTAGACTCCTCTCTTGCTGGAGTAGTGCCTGTGCCCGCTTCTGACTTTCGCCCCTTTGCAGTAGCTGAAGTCAAAAGAATAGACAAAATAAGTTCTGTGTATATATATAATTCAATGTTTTAATTTACATTTTACTAAAATTTAAATTAACAAAGTTGTGATGTAGTCATGTTAGTTGTTGGATTGATTCTTGAAATTGTTACCTGGAGCAAACAGTCAAACTAGGTCAGTACAACTTCGAGTAAGTGGTACTAAAATCCTTCTTTGGGGGGCAGCATTCAGAAAACTAAACATAATGGCTCAAGACTTATTAAGACAAAAGCTTACAACCAATATATGGCCTCTCACTCTGACCAGCTCACAGTTGCTCCATGAAGAGGGCTATGCTTGAGAATCCTCTACTAGACTAAATCAGAAATGAGGATTCATATATAAAATAATCAACATAGTCTTGTCTTGTCTCAGCACACTGGTTTCTGCAACCAAGTGCACTCCTTTGGCTTCCAACACAGCCTACTATATTGGATGTAACTAATACATAAAGGTACACATTGCTCGAACTATCAAGGTTTTTGGTTTCAACTTTGCTACTAACCAAAGCCTACATAATGGTATCTGCCAAGACACCGACTTGATACTCAATAAATGAAAAAAAATTAAATGTAAATCAATTGGTTAATATTGCTGACAAAGAGATATAAAATTTATAAGGATCATCATTTACATAATCAGTCAAATTATAATGATTATTGTAGCCATGGGAAGTCCATTGCAAGATCCACCACAGATTTTCAATGGGACTAGTTGGAAGCAGCCACATCCAGTGCCTTCTAATGACAATAACAAAGTCATCTGTAAACCATGTTTATTTTTGAAGCTGTGCTTGCTTGACTGTGGTCATCAGACCACATTCTCAATGCCCAGCAGCTGTCTGCCCTGCACTATATGTGTCCTGCCCACTGTCACTCCAATTCAGTCAAATTTTGTGTTTATGAATAATGTGTCATAATAATTACTCTTCTTAGTTTTAACAGGTTGAGCTGAGTGTGCCCTCTGGACTTCCTTCTGTCTCTGAACATTTGCTTCATTATATTTTAATACTCTACTTTCGGGAACCCATTCATCCCAACTGAAATAGAAAAAAAATGTTATATGAATTTTTTTGGGCAATTTTTTGTGGACAAATCTGTATGGTATAATAATACACTGCCATGTATTGTCTTTATTATCTCTTATTAAATATAAGAAGTTCATTAAACAATAACTTGTAAAAATATCCTATTATAGTGTAAGGGATTCATTAGTGGTAAAATAACTTGGAACTGAATTTCTCTACTATAGCATTAAGGATATTGTTTAAAGTGACCAGAAAACAAACCCCTGTAAGTTTTTTGTGCGCTTTTCTCATCAAGGCCCATCTCATCCCTTATAACTTTAAGATGAAGATAAAAGAATAATAATACAAAAGATTTCATCTGATTCTTGTTTAATAGGCTCTATGGGCATTCTTCCACATCTGCTTGTGGTCACTATAAATTATCCTCTGTTAATAAAAATATAAGTAAATAAATAACTGGTAACAGCCAATCTGTATTTAATAATATAAATAGTAGTAAGTATTTATTTAATCTAGGTACTGTTTAAAGTAAAAGCTGCTTAGTAAAATACAACTAAAAGGAAAAACAATGTATAATTTTAGGATACATATATATTACTAATTTTTAGACTTTATGAACTGCTTTATTATTATGATAGTAAATCTGACATTAATGTTCAGTTGGAACCATCAATTTATGAAGCACATTAATAATTCATCTAAGAGTTATAAATGTAGAAAATGTACAGGCCACTTCTTTATAACAATTGCTAATTGATTAAATAATGAAAAGAACTATATCCTAAGTCTACTTGTTCACAAGCCGGTAGAGTATACCTTCTCACTTGCATAACCGAATATAGTTATCCTCATTAGTATACTATAAATACCACTTGATCTTTTTGTTAACATGCATCTGAATTCAATCTCATTTTATAACACAAGAGTTAAAAAATTAATAGCTTCCAACTTTTTTATTGCAGTAAGTATCGACATTCGGAAACATAGTTCGTTATTTGTTACATGATACTGTGTTATCCTTAAAAAAATATTGAACGGAGTTTCGTAATATATAAATGCTAAGAAAGAATTTAAATTAATTATAAGTTATAAATTTGCTAATAATAATGCAAATACTAACTGTCTTTAGTGCAGCAGTTGATCTACTTAGGAGATATTAGAGAAAACCGTCATCTACAAAAGGTTACCTGTTAACGAAAGTATAACTGTATACCTAGATGTTATAATCATTTAAGTATTGTATATATAGTAGATTACGTACTTTTTATTCCAGCCAGCATAATGAATTAAATATCTGACATGTTTGTCCTTAGTTACAGAGCTTTTCAAGCATTTCGCTTCATATATGAGAGGTCCGTGAAAACATAAAACTTTTTCACCTGAAAAGTTATAAATATAGAGTTGAATATACAAACGATTAGATGTCAACTGCGAACAATATTATATATATTTAAATCGACACATTTAATGCCGTATTACAGTACCTTCTGAAAATTTTAGTTTCGGTGCCATTTTTTATTTATTTACATTCAAAAGCCACTGATACCATATAGTTACCACAGACAATACAATACATGTTCCACACCACAGAATAAAAACTGGAAAAGTCTTATAGTTAAACAGAGAATACTAAATTGAATTTTTTTAACCAAAAAATCGATTTTTAAATTACTACATATTTTCGAAAGTTTTGAGCTAAAAGCTATATTTTTTAACTGAATCTTTTCATAAAATTTTTCGCTAGTGGCCATCGAGCGCGTAAATGTTGGAGGGTATCCGGTGAAAATTAAATTTAAATCGAGTTTTTAAAATAAGTTATACTTCCACAGTGTTCCTTAAATTCTATTTATGTCGTCTGAAATTTTTTTGGGAGTGATAAGGTATTTGTTACAACCGCAATATTTCAGAATGCGTATTACATGTAGAGAAATTTTTGATTAATTTTCATTGGCAGAGCAGTTTTTTTATATTCTCTGGTAATTAAATTCGAATTATTACCCATATCAAAATTTTGCATTACCTCTTTGCTGTTAGATTTTTCATTTTGTTAACTTTCTATTCATTAGTGAATACAGTTCAAAAGGTCTAACCCAATAATAACAATTTGTTAAAAATTAAAATTTTAGTGCAGTATTCCATGTTCTATTGTAGTTAGTCTTTAATTTGTTCCTGTGTTTAAAATATTATTAGCTTTTTTATAAATTGCTTTTATGTGTATTTTTTAAAGTTTCTGTTATAGTTACCACACCTGAAGAGACAACCCTAAAATGTTAACCCACTAGTTTCTACTGACGCCACAGTTTAAACGAAGCGATAACAATCGTCTTGTTGAAAGTGCAACAGGGCACCGTTTGACAAACGTCGCCACAATTGGCCATTCATGCGCCGTGTGGCTGTGGGAACTCTTTGTGATATTATTTATCAATACAAGCAATTTTGAATTTTATCAATGGCAGTTGTGAACGAAATTTGTGGAACAGCCATTATGTTTTCTTCGCACAGTCTTTTATTTCAGTCAAGTTAAGGAATAAAATTTTACCACTGAATCATATCGATACCTACTTTTATTTAGTACAGTATCGGTCACAATAAGTTTCAATATATACTGTTATCGATAGTTCTTCTTTGTTAAGTTAGAACGATATAAATAAAAATCGAAAGAAATATTGTCATTTTATATTGGCAAGAAATTCAGTTTTTTTTATTATAAATCAGTTTTCGTGGTGCTCCTGAAAAATATTTTTTTTATTGGTTTGATCTATTACACACCTTCCGCGCTTGTTGTAATTGTTGTAAATACAAGTTTGAAATCTTTATATTCCTCTGATGGGTCGGCTTTTAAAGCACAGATTCAATTCGCCAAATAAATTCAAATTACGTCGGCTTTTGAAACGGTAAGTTTTAAAAGCGGTTGAAGTGCTGTTTACCATTGCAAGATGCTTGCAATTAAACCAATAACCGAAATCTTCGTTGCCGATTTTTTCATTAGTCACTGATCGGTATTGGAGTATCCTCCTGGAAACCTTTTTATATTATATCAACTATATAAAACTAGTACCACAGTGGTTTAAAAAGTAAGGTACGAGTATATTATTATCGATCAAGAGCGAAAGTACTCTGTTGCCGATTGCTGCTGGAGGCTGTTAGTCGTTTTGGAAAGAAGTACTCGTATAAACGATACGAATACATTCGATTGACACCTACTTTATACTTAGTTTCAAAGTATCGATACATAAAATACTCAGGATCGGAAGGAAATTAGCGAATAGGATACTTGTAATTGCTCGTATCTAATTAAGATATAGAACTATTCTTTACTCGACGTGTATAACGTATAGGTGTACATAAATAATAAATAAACCATATAATTAATCTATATTATTTCTTTTACCAAAATTAACATATTAGTTGAAGAAATAAAAAGTCACAAAAAACATTATCTTTTTATTAAAATATTACAGAGTATGTTTGGATGTGAACAGAACAGAAATAAACGATTTAGGTCATCCATTGTATGTGTTCACTTAACAGTAGATACATTTATGTAAATTAAGTAATAATAGTTTAATTTTATAGCATTATGAATCAAATTCGAAAACAGAATGTGTATTTGACATCTTTGTGCTACTTAGAGGTAGTTTTATGTCAATCAAAGAAAAAGCACCATAGTGTAAAAAAAGCATAGACTAGGACTTTGTAAGTCTGTCTATTATACTTTGAAACTTCAGTTCTATTGTGAAAAAAAAAGATATTTCCACTAAATTATAGTTCGTAAAGGGCGAAAAAGGCGTTTAGTGATCATTGATCTGTTGAAGTTGGGTGGTGGAATAATCCATTTTACGAGTTCTTCTCCGGGATCTTCACAACAACAGCCTTGACTTCCGTGTAATTGTGGATTCCGTAGGGTCCGTTCTCACGACCGACTCCGGACTGCTTATATCCGCCAAACGGCACTTGGTTGCCGAATACATTGTAATCATTAACCCACACAGTACCGCTGCGAAGTCCCTTCAACAATAAACATAATTAATTATAGTAAAGATTTGTAACAGTGGGATTTAATGACTAAATATATATTATATATTCTATTTTGACCACTAAATGAAATGATTATTAAAACTTTTGGAACTTTTATTTACGGAGACCAACGGAAGAAGGAACTTATAATTTATTGACCATCAGATAATAATTGAAGGTACAAGCAATCACACCTGTACAATGTAGTTGGCTTTGTCCAAATCTTTCGTGAAAACTGCCGCCGCGAGACCGTAGTCCGAATCATTAGCTCGTTCGATTACTTCGTCCATCTGCGAGAATCTGGAACAAAGAATTTAATTTTACAGCACATGTAAGAGATGACCAAGTCTAGAGTTAGTAAAAACAATATTTCCGCTATGCGAAGTTTATAATTTTTTTTTACTAATGACTTATAGTCAGAGGTCTTAGGTTCGATCCACTAAAGAAATAAGATCACAGTCGATCTCAAAGCTAAGATGAAGGAACCGACAAATTGATCATCATCATTTCAGCCGTAGAACCTCCACTGTTAAACGTAGGCATCCCCTATAGATTTCCAAAAGGACTCGTTGAAAACAGCCTGCATGCAACGTCTTTCGCCAACCTTAACAAGATCGTCTGTCTATCTTATTTGTGGAACTCTTCCGTGATCTTATGATGAATTAAGGATTTTTTCCTTTTTGTCCTGCGTCTAAAATGATGACTTTTTATTTATTCAAATAGCCACACCTACAGCAAAACAACAAAATTTCGTGCAATATAATACAAAAGTAAATATTTATACCTATGTTTATGGTTTCCTAAGCCACAGGCTCTAATTTATAAACTTCTGGGTACTTTAATAATTGTATTACTTAAGTTCGATAAAAATGTATTCTAGAATAGTTAGCAGATTTAATAAAACCATTAGTAAAATTCATAAAATTGTGGGAGTACACAGCCCTGGACATAATTATGCTGACATATATGAATAATGTTGAAAAAAAATTAAAAGGCTAATCCAAAAAATAATAAAACAAGACATGGACATTCTGTTGAATTAATTATAGTCAAGATTTTATATATTCGGTATTGTGATACTATAGGATAAGAAAAAAATATAGATACTTCATGATCTGCTGCACAGGGCCAAAGATCTCTTTGCGCGCGATGTCCATGTCGTCGCGAACATCACTGAAAACGGTGGGCTGCACGAAGTAGCCAGTTCGGGGCGCAGGACCCCCACCAGCCACTAGCCGTGCGCCTTGTTGCTTGCCGCTCTCGATCATTCGCAGCACCTGTGCGTGCTGTTCGCGGTCTACCTGCACACACATCAATTCCATATTATACTCCCCTTGAATCATTTATCATGTCAGCTGCAGGGATGACTCTAGAGATTCAAAACAACGCAACCTCGAAAATCTAACGACGCACAGTGAAAATTAGTACTAATTAAGCAGCGACGCAACTTCGAAAAAAACGCAAAACGTAACGACGCAAAGCGAGGTATTGGTGTACTATCAAATTAATCGTCGTCTATAGAAAAGTATTCAATATTTTATCATCATCACTTTAGCTGCAGGATGTCCACAGCTAAACATAGGCCTCTACTATAGACTTCCAACAAGACCGGTCAGTAACGGCCTACGTCCATCGATTTCTTTTTGTAAATATTACTGTATTCATATGGTATTCTTCATTTTAACAAGTTCGTCCTGTTCATAATGTGAACGGTCGTCTGAAACAGAGCTTGCCTTTTGTGGTCTCTACTGCACATGACTACGGCCATTTGTTCCTTCAACGTATCAATCTCTTGGGATCTCTTCTGGTTACTTCCGTCCATCTACGGATCTCCTAATTTCTGATAAAAGATTATATTATGATTAAGAAAAGGTTATATTATGTCACACATCTTATTTGCTTAAGACGTATACCTTCTGTGTGAGTTTTACTTGTTTCCTGCAACAGAATAGTTATTCACAATAATTACCTGTGGGCCCTGTTCGGTGCTTGCGTCGAATGGATCGCCTACAACTCGTTTTTTCGCCCTCTCCGCTGACAACTCAACGAACTTATCATAAATTGAATCTTCAACGAATGTACGGGAACCTAGAAATATGTATAAATTATATCTGGTAGATTTGACCATATCGATTACGGAATCTTGATCAAAAATGTTCCATAAATAAATTTGTAAAAGTTTAATAAAATGCAGGCATTGATGGATTAAGAAAAATGATAATAAAGCAGTGTGTAAGGTGCAATATTTGTGTACGTTATATTGTGGCTATACTACACGTATTATAATAAGAATATTTAAGTAATTACCTGCACAGCAACATTGTCCCATGTTATAGAAGACGGCCATGTGTGCTTTTTCCACGGCGTACTCGAGATCAGCGTCGGCGAATATTATATTAGGCGACTTGCCTCCAAGCTCCAATGTCACTCGTTTTACCGTGTCCGCTACCCCGCGCTGAATCGCCTTTCCCACTTCCGTCGACCCTGGACAACAGAACAACAACTTTCTCAACAGGAACTCACATGTAAACCTTTTTCATAAAATGCATTTTTACGAATTTAACAAAAAAGATATTTTTTAATTAAAAAAAATTCTAAAATAAAAATAACTTAATCCTTATTACATCAGCTAGCTGCCAGTCTAGACAAAATCGGTCCAGCTATTTTAGAGATATTGGAACAAATATACAGTCTAAAATTTAAAAAAAATAACTATTTTGGTATATATATTCATATGCATGTAGTAAAGCGGTTATTTAAATATACAAACAGATATTACAATGATATATATATGCATTAAAATTGTAAAGGAAATATACTTTAATTTGAAATATATCATATTTATACATAAAATTACATTCTTTGGCTCTATTGTAATAAAGACGAAAAAATACACATAATGCGGTTTTCAAAGGATGTAACATTTGAATCGATCGACAATGTACAATAAAATTTAAGTATGCTATTGTATTGTTGTTAGTGTTACTTTCTTGTACGAGCCTAACCTCGTCAAGCGATTTAAGGAAGCCTCTAAATAATGCAACAAAATTGTAAACCCTCCAACATGTACACACTTATACTACTCCTGCTGACCTTCGTAACTATGTAAACGTCCCTAAAATATAGGAATGACTCTATACATTTCTATATTGTATGGACGTTTACATACATTACAATGATTACAGTCGAATAATGTCCACAGTTGGACATAATTGTCTGCCATTGCTTTCCAATAAGACCGGTTGAAAGCATCCCTACATCCAGTGTCTTCCGTCTGCCCATCTTGTAGGTTTTTTATAAATTAATTTTAATACGTTGTAATCCGAATTTTGAAAACGCTTTTCTTATTGCATTATCATTACGTTATTTATTATTTCTAAAAACAATTGATTTTTGGACAGCGTGTACTACATCACGATTGTTTGACAGCAAAATAAAAAGTTGGAATTGTTTTATACCGGTGAAGGCAATCTTGTTGACATCTGGGTGAGCGACGAGGGCTGCTCCGGTGTCTCCAAACCCTGGTAATACGTTAACAACTCCGGCAGGGAATCCGGCTTCCTAAGAAATTATAAAATTCTTTAATAACAATATCAACAAGATATACAAATCTAATGTGATGACATATACTTCTACTAACAAAAAGAAAACAAGGAGATTTTTTGGATGTTTAGTTATACCTATGACCTCGCAGTCAAAACGTAAAAAAATAAAAAATTACCCGCGATTTAATTTGTTAAAAATATTTCCCCCTCCTCCTCGCGTCTCCTACTCATTGCTGATGATCGTGATTCCCTGGACACGGAGTAATCTTTGTCCTTATTATACTGCGCCACCTGACCCTTTTTATTAGTGGAGCGCAGCATAGAGTTTGGTTCCAAGTGCCGAACGAACGATCTCTTCCACTTTTCCCCCCAACTTTTCTTTATTGTAGAGATTTGTAATAAATAGTATTACTATTGGAATTTTGCACATTTGACAGTTCGCTGTGAACTTCGTGCGTTTGACAGTTCTCTTTGGAGTTTCCATTTTGTAAGTTCAGACGATACAATTTTATAATTGTGTAATACATACATCGGACAGTGTTTATAAATTACGAAAATTATTTATTTATTTATATCACTCGAAGATATGATACAATAGTTTATTTAATATTTTGTAAAGCGACAATTCAATAAATTCTGGCAATGCAGACTGCATTCGAGATAGCCACAATTAATATAATAGTTTCAAAATGGACAAATGAAACTATTGTTATACTAACCTATATTTACATGTTATTTTATTTTTAGTGTATTAATATCAGAAATCGGAAGTAAGCGATATATTATTATAAATAATGCACATGTCCTTGTTATTCGAATCGGCGCAAACAAGTTACTCATAAAGTAAATATTAACGTCCACAACGAGGATACTGAGGTGAAAATGATTCGTTCTATTAAATTATAGCGATTTAATGCACAACGACCGATATCGCGCGGCAAACAGTTTTTATCTTATCAACCACACGAAGAATATGTTGTTCATATAGTAGTGAAATATTTTGAAGCAAATTGTTTACAATTCTGTTATTGTTGCCTTTTCCAATGAACTGTGCTGAAGTTACGTAACTTTGGTAATCAATATGATTTGCTTTAATTGTTCACATATGTGTTTTTTTTATAAATAATTCAAATTGATAATTTATTAGAATTAATTTTACCTTTAGAAATAAGACAAAAACATTGCAAAGTTTTAAGCATTTTTTCTAGAGAGTCATTGAGACCATGAAAATTTTAAAGCGATGCATCACAAACATATGTAAAAAGACGACGGATGCAGGCTGCTTCCAAACAATCTCATTAGGGAGGCCTTCATCTGGAAATGGACGTCATATAGCTGCAATGATATTGTCGTATCAATGTTCGTATTTACCTTTTGAAATATTTACTTATAAAAAATATATAAATAGTAATTATGACATAGGCTCGATGTTAAGGAAATGAAGACTTAAAAAAGGCTGTGAAACATCTCCGTTCTCCGCCAAGAGTACGCTAATAAATAGATAGCATACAACTCAAATAACGACGACAATAAACCGGTTATTTGTGAGATCAATTCGAATAGGCAGTCGATTAAAAGCACACACTTGTTAATGACATCTAAAAATAAGGGTGGTGTTAATTTATTTTTCATTTCAATAATAACATTCTTGACATATTTACGGTATAATTTCAAATTGTAGTTAATGTTTTTGTCATTATAAGAAACCAATTCGATAAACTTGACCCGAGATAACTATTGCCGGAACAACTTGTTTGGTAATGAAAATTGTTTTACCGGTTTATTACATAATGAACATTTGGCGCGACGATTGAACTGTCAACTGTCTATTTCAAATGTCACGTATGTGTGACGTAGTAGGTGGAGAGTCAAACAAGGTCGCAGGCAGTCTTTGAATGCGTGCAACGCAAGACTGGTCATCATAGCGATCTTTTGGGGAGACCAATGCCTTGCAGTTGGCGCCTTTCGGCTAATATGAGTGCATTCTATATTATTACTATGTTTAACGATATAAAATATCAATAATCATCATGAAAAATCTTTAAAGTTAAAAACGACAAGCCCAGCATAAATTAATATTCAGTGTTACTTTTTACATTTTGATATTAATTATATTTCAACAACATCATAACTCAATTGTCAGACTAGGTTTCCATATCTATTTATGGAGCATTTATGCTCACCCAAATTTAAAATGAAAATACACTTTTTGTGTTTCTAGTATACGAAATAAATTTCGGCTAAGATACGGCTATTTGTTACTTATTGTTTGTTAATAAGTTATCTGTATTACTTTAGCTTAAGCTGCGACGTTTAACATTAACTTGTAAAAATGTATCTGTTTAGCTTTCAAAATATGACATGATAGAGAAAGGTATTGGAGTTTTTAGATATGACGAATTAGAACATCCGTAGAAAATTTCATCCATCTGTGCCACCATCTGTTCTACGTATTGTGGTTTCTTCTTTTTTTTTCTTATTCATTTTCTCTACGCACTAAATGTCGTGCACACCGCAACTTCAACTTGCAAATCCGCAAATATTTTGTTTATTTTTGTTCGTCTACTCATCTCTTATGTAATAAAGGCTACCAGTCTCTACCAGTTTTCAATGTACAATGGATTTTCAATCCATTCTATAAATTGACCACCGCTCGTTTTAATTTTCCTTGGTAATCAAATCTAAACAATGGTCGTGTGAAAGATATTGCAGTTTGCGATAACACCGTCGTTTGCAATTCATATTTCGCCTATTTCATTTGATTTTTCTTGTGTTAAAAGTTCTATCACAAAAATGATGATTATGATGGTAAATAAAATACCTTTACAAGTTGAGCTAAATAGAGTGCTGAAAGTGGCGTCTGCTCTGCCGGCTTCAGTACAACGGTGTTGCCGGTCGCAAGAGCTGGACCCAGTTTCCATGCCGCCATCAGCAACGGGAAGTTCCATGGGATGATTTGCCCGCAGACACCTGCAACAATACCATCATTGATTACTATATTCCTATACTAAGCAGTTTGCATAAATTAAATTTTATTTTGAAAATACAATTTGCATAATTTTAACAAACTGGAAATATAAGATTTTAATCGATCTTTTATTATTTCTGTAATCAGAAAGAGATTTGATAGAGCAGCTTCTTATTAGACTCTTATGATAGACACGTATCGAGAACATTATAAAATCCATTACAAAAGAGATACCCACACCTTTTTTCTCATTCTTTCAAAATTTAGCTGTTTTCAGTGGAACTCCTGCAATTACATTTCAACCATGTTCTCAAAAGTAAAAAAAAAATTGAAAAATAGATCTAATAATGGATCTTGCATTGCGACAGAGTTCGTATCAGCGTATTTCGTCCGTTTCAAGTTCGTTTGTAAGTCTGAACTAGCGTTACAATCGCCGAAAAACCTACAATGTCCACCAGATTCTTAGGCGTTTTTCTCATGGATATCTTTAAAACTTCCTACAGACAGCAACATTTTTACCATATTACCAAAACTAGACAAAAAACGAGAAGATTAGATCACGACACGTTGTACTGAACATGGAATATACAAGTTTTTACTATAGTCGCTGAACTTATACAAACTCTCGCTGACGATTTGTGAATCCCCAGTATTTTTCTGCACTTTAACTGGTCTACCTTAAAATACCCGATGAACCCTGGAATCGGCTTGAACTCATCGAGATATGACATTAGGATATGAACATGACGTCCTCTACACCGGACATATTTCAATACATGTAGGCACTAATTTCAATATACATATTTAAAACACATGTAACTAAACAGAAAAAGAAATATAAATAATTAACGTTGATTTTTCTAGAACAATAATTACAGACAGTATACAGTATTCATTATTACCAGAAAATTACCCACAGTTATGACCCATTGCGGGCAGATTCAAATTTAAAATAGATTAAAAATAAATAAATAATTAGTTGATGACGAATAAGAGTTCTATTAAAATTCAAATGTTAAATAAATTAATTTTATCTTTTATAAAGGAGTCCATATTCTTTATATCTCTATTTCATACATAATAAAATCTATACTAGGTTCCTGATCTATGTTTATAAGGAAATGAAATTGCAGAGTCCAACGCTAGGCAGAAACCGGTAATAGCGAAGGGCCGCTCTAAGCCTGCACCGTCTGAATATGTCGCCTTTAAGTCAACTTGTATGAATAATAATAAAATACCTACCTACAAGTAACGTACAAGTGCATATAAAAATATTCTGTTCTATTAATTTTGTTTTCTTTAAACACTTCCACAACACAACGCACAAAGTGTCATATTGTCGTAGATTTTAGATAATACTGCACGAATTTTAAAAAGTATGCTTATCGTAGGCATACACAGTCCTGGCCATAAACACGTTAAAGTTCAGAAAATTGAGAATAAAAAAATTTTAGATAGAAAATATATACTTAATTTGTATGTTTCCTTCTCCTTTTTTAATAATCTGTAAGGTGATTTAAAATTTACCTCATTAGTGCAGCATATTGATATGTGGTAGTCCTACGGTAACGGACTACATTCTCTATAATTCACACTTGATCCATTAATTATATGTGATTGTCACTGCTCACAAGTTTCCCGAGGAGGAACAGCAGCGTTTTTCGCGTATATGATACGCATACCACACTGCGATCACCAACCCCCCTGACAAGTGTAGCGATTATGGTTTATCTCCCCATAGATATTTTTGGGGGAAGCATGTGCCTTGCAGTTTGCGTCTATATTGTCTACATTGTCACTCGGTGTTTAGCACTAATCTGTGTAACAACTCCTGAAGATGCCCCGTGGAGGGGTGAAACACGTGTTGAGTGAATTTACGGTGGCGGTTGTGTAGTTGGCATTGTCTGTCGCATGCGCATTTACGAGCGGGCTGGCGGGCGGTGCACTTTCATGCACGACAACCACTGCATGTGCGGAGGTGGCTAGATATTGGTCCTTTCTTATTTAGGATGGACTTCCGCAATGTAACGCCTGAATCCATTAAATAATTGTTACAGCAGTAATCGGAACCAATCAAAACCTCTTATTTTTTAAGATAAACATGCTAAATAATATAAGTATGTTTTGCCTACAAATCGCTTTATTTTGGTCTAAAAATTATTGCATAACATACGATATACAAATACAGTGTGCTTTGTTAAAAAGTATATGTATAATATATGTCTTATGAAAATGACCATAAAGTGCGGTTTAGCATGTATCAAGAACAATAGGGCAGCGTACTGAACTGACCTTGGTCACTATCAATGACACGGCTTAACTATACGCACCCATGAATTTTATAAAATTTAGTTACATAAGTTACAATTATATTTACAAAACATATCACCGTCGTCATTTCAGATATGGGATATCTACTCTTGAACATAGCATTTCTAAGCAATTTTACAATATGAGCAGTTGTTTCAACTTTATATTAATGACTTGTAGTTATTCGTAAAATGTCTGTGTATTCTTTTCGCTGACGATACCTCATTTATATTTAAAGTTGACCGTAATAGGAATAATGACGATGTAAATAGTACTTTGTCATGTGTTCATCGTTGGTTCCAAAATACTAATTTAGTATTACATGCTAAGAAAACTAAATGCGTTTAATTTAAACTTTTGAAGTGAAAATTGTTTCTTAATTAATACACACATTCTAGGGTACACGGTCATATTTATTGCGTTTGCATTTTTCCTAATCCTTTCATTCAACACTTCACTTTCGTCGCCTTCCCTCCAGAATATTACAGGAACATTGAAGTGTTAGAATTGACTCAATATATTTCATGGGTATAACGTTAGATAAAAAGCTTTAGTGGAGCACCCATCTCTTCAACATACACTCTTCTACACACTTGCAATAAAAAGTAAGACAATTAACGGCCTTTAATATGGCTCGTTTCGGATATTTTAGCTACTTTCATAGTATTTTGGCTTCCGGTAATTTATAATAGATCAGTGACACCGATAAATATTTATTTAAGTTATAACATATACATTAAACTTGGCTAAATTTCATTTAAGAAGAGCAACTGTTAAGTCTCACGCCGGCTCTTCTCAGCATATCAGCATTCCGAAACGATAGTAGCTTACTACTGGTGATGTAAATATAATTAACGATTTGAATAAAGATATTTTAAATGTGAAGACGCATCCAGCTTCTTCCGACGACCTTAACAAAGATCGTTTTACCACCTTGTAGGTGAAAGACCTAATTCATAGTTGCGTTATAATTACTCACAGGCGGCATAGACAGAGAGTGTTGTCGCTTGAATAGCCAGAGCGTTCGAATATATCAAGGCGTTGTTATGCTCCTAGTCAAACATAAGAAGAATCTTCGAAACTGCCTTGGAAGTTTATTATAATCACTAACATAATATGAGTGTGTATATCTGACGTATATTATAGTTATTATCGATTACTAAATCTAAGGTAATATCAACGTAACATATATATTAATATATCACCAAAACATCATTCAATATATACGTATCCAAAGGCTGAATTAATAACATTATCATAACTTAGTTATAACATTCAGTTCTTTCTCCCAAAACGTTTACTCCGTCAATAATGAGTAACAACCGGAGTTCTCATATTCGATACATATATACCTATCGATAAAGTATTGGCTCGTATTCGTAATAAAAAGCTTATTAAAACAAAGCCAGAATTCACAGAAATTAAAGTCTTACTATTACTTATCAACACGTCTGCAAAAATGTATTGCATATCTACAGAAACTATCGATTTTTCCAGAAAATGTGATATGCACAATATAGTGCAACACAAGCAAAAACAAATTTTGTATATCTAAGAATCGATTCATCGAATATCGAGTTTTGATTCATCGATACAACGAGTTAGTTGGAGTGTAAATTAATCTTTGGGCAATGTGTGCAGTTTTATAATAGATTCCCAGATAATGTTCAAAAAGTTCCTATTGGTAGATTTAAAAAAAATTGTAAAAGAACGTTTGTATGCAAAAGGTAACTATACCGTAAATGACTATAAAAGATGACATACCTTACACATGTGTGAATGTTTATTAAATATGTAATCTCATATTATTTTTATTTTGTCATCTTGATGTCAATAAGAGATATAATCTATCCTATCTTGAATCAACAATTTTTGCATTTGAATTTTTATAAAAACACTCTAATAAACATAAAACTCTATGGTCTTTTACCATTTTGTTCAGATTTGGCACACGATCGATTAATAGTCGCTAATTTTATTATTTAGAGATATTTTCTATTATTTTTAATACATAATTTAGTTAATTTATAGCACTATAACTTAAGGTAACGGTTGTAGGTAGTATAATTATGGCCTCGGCTGTGTACGGGAAAGAATAATAAATAAATAATTTATGCAATATTACATAAAACATATGATGATAAATATGTTGTGGTGTTGGCGTGCCTAAGCAAATAAAAAAATAGGACAAAATATTCTTGGTTGCAATTATTTTAATTCCGCATGTACATAGATGAAATACTAAAAGTATAAAATTAATTATGTACTAAATATTAGGGGGACCGGAAAATACTATCGCATTTTTATGTTAAATTCACACGACTACATTTTAAACCAGTTTTTATTTCTATTCAACAATATATTCACTTTCATTATCAACAATTCAAAACAACAAAATTTGCAATGCCGGAGCTGTGAAATCGATAGTTTTATTTTTTGTTAAATATGTCGACATAAACGATATTACTTTCCGACTCCCCTAATATATTGATGACAATATAAGTTAAGAAAAAATTAAAAAGAACGCTCTTGAATGCATCTATAGAAAAATACCCCCTTGTACCGACCTTGTAATCTCCCACCGCTTCGGACATTTACACTTGCGGCCATTACCCGCAGACATCGTGCATAGTAACAGAATTGCAAGCGAGTTGAATCACCGTACTTTATGCACTAGCATTCAAACTATGCGTGTTTTATCTACGTATATTATCGTGTATCGTAAAACATGGCATGGTTAAGGGCTTAACATTCTTTATTTCGCGTAATAACTATCGCTAGCCAAAAATATGTAAAAAAATTAAGGTATATGTTAATTATATCACCAATAATAGTATTATTTTATTGACTAAACTAAAACAGTAATGATATCACAATAAGGAATGTAAATAACAAGTTGAATAAAGTTAATACAACGTAGAATAACTTATAACTAGAATATACAAGATACTGGATTGTATGCGTAGCTTGTACATAGCAATCTATAATATGTTATATGAGTTAAAACCATGTTTTTTATGTAATAAGAATAAATAAGTATACCTTCTCAATGTATTAGGACCCTCAATAAAAAAGATGAAAGAAATCGGCGAAGTCTTTTTCAAGTACAGTAACCAAGGGAAATAGCAATTCACTCTTATGTGTGTAATTTTATTTAAATTTATTGTTATAAATATTCATTTCGCTTTTTGAAATTCGAATTTATCGTTCACATAGCTCTTTATAAGTACTATCATAACCTCAATTATTTATTTTTAAACCCGTTCTAACACCGGCTCAAAATGCTGATAAAAGTCGGCCAGTAACCCAACAGGTGCTTTTTTTAAAAAAGAAATTAAAAAAAAATACGTTGTTAACCTTTTCATGTAATTTAGGCATCATCAAATATATCACATTATCACAGATCGTGTGATACTAAAGGGTTCCCATAAATGCACGAATTAAGTTACAAACAAAAAAAAATATTATTAAATAAATAAAAAATAATCTATTCTATCACACGTAATTTATAATCTATTGTTATTAAAGTACATTTGGAAACGGGCGCGCAGATTTTCAAATAAAATTGGAACTGTATTCAAACGAAATCAACATAAACACGTGTTCAATAGAAATCGAGAGTTAATGAAATAACTATTCAACTTGTTATCGATCAAAGACGACGTAATCACCTAACCTAAGCCTACGATACAGTTCCAAATGACATCTTAGTTTTAAATCTAAATTTAAAATTAAAAGTATATTATTAAATAAATCTTATTATAGCATTTGAGTTGTTACTTTATCGAAGTATGAGGAACCCGCCCACTGCTATTTCAAATTATTGCAATTCTTTGCGCTACAACGGCGACCTTGATCATTCTGTAAACATTCTTACTTATGATTGGATTTATTGCTATAACTAGTTTATATTCGTTAGTAGCTTATTTGTATGGAAGCTGCGTATAACTTTGCGTATTCATTCTGTTTTCGTCTCATTGTCTAATGCCATGAAAATGCATTTGAATATAAAAGGTTACGTACTAAATTTATCTAAGAAATATATTGAACATTTATGAAAAATTTATCTATTAAGTAAACAATAGAGAAAAAAAAACTCACCGACTGGTTCGTGGCGTGTGTAGGCGAAATAATTTCCATCTGTTGGTAGTACCATGCCATGGTTCTTGTCGGCCCAACCTGCGTAGTAGCGTAGATATTTTGACAGTCCCGCGACGTCACCGAAGTACGATGCGGTGTATGGTTTCCCATTGTCGAGGGTTTCCAAACTCTAAACATGAAACCCGAAATGAATACCTATACTATTCGCTTGACAGAGTGAATATAGCATACATCAAACTTTGTTAAATTTTATTTTAAAAGAGCAAAATGTTGTGTTTCTGACCGGCTCTTTTTAGCAGATTAGTATTCCGAGCTAGTGGTAGCTTACTCTCGGACTGACTACACCGAACTTAGCTAGTTGAATAAAGATATTTTGAATTAAAATTGCAGTTTCCTCCGTACTTTTACGTACAAGTGAAAGGATTAGATTGTAATAAAATTTAAAGATGCGTTTACACGAGGCTATTTTCGTAAAAGCTCAAGCACAATTCCTTTAATCAAAAAATTCGTTATCTGTATTAGTGCCGGATTTTGGGACTTAATGATAAAATTTGATATAAAATGTTTTTTTTTATTATTTTTAAACAGCGAAACAATACAAAATGTTTATTCCTCAACAGGTGTAGATTAACATTTAGACACCAATGTAATCACATCTAAATAATACAGATCATCATCGTCATATCAACCGATAGACGCTCACTGCAAGATATAAGCCTTCCAAAATGATCACCATGATAATTGGTCTTGTGCTGCCCGCATCCAGCGACTTCTCGCAACCTTAAACTTTTGGTCCCAACGGAGAACAATCGCACGAGTGATATGCCACACGACGAGCAATTCTTCGTGTTTCATCGGTATCCTCGTTTCCTCTGCGAATCTCAAAATATCTGATCGGCCTCATAGCGAATCTCCGAGCATAGCCTTATCCGTTTCACTCTGGGTGAACTTGAGCTTTCTTATTAGGCCCCCTGTCAACGACCACGATCAGATCAAAGACCTTTTAATAAGAACCGTCAACCATCGAATGTTTTCCTGCAAATATAGTATTAGAAGTTTATAGCTTCAAAATTTCATTCTAATCAACAGAAAAATGCTAGTGTAATTAAAACACGATATTCTCATTGTCCTCACAAAGAAATATCTTAATAGAACACGTTAGTCATCATATTCGTTTTATATAATGTTATAAAATACTACTATCAGTTCACTTTACATGACTTGCATTTATATTCGCACTGTTATTACACAAACAACAAAAAAATACGTTATGAAAAAGTTAACACCGTATTAATTTTAAAAAATATTACTTAAAACATATATTTTAAGTAATAATAATTTTTTCATCAAAATTATCATACTTTTATCCAAAAATTTAATTATTAACCATTTTATTTCAACAAACGAAAGATTTTGAGTGGAATATGTAAGTATAAAATTAAAAAAGAAATAATTGAAAGTCAAAATAAAAGTTTTAAATTATGCTATATCGAATAATTCTTCCAGCGTTACTTTATATAGCATTGCTATTTAGCAATTTATAAATGCTATATGAGTAAATATTCGCGCAATAATTTTCACTTAATAAGAAGTTATGGAAAACTTTTAAGCATTTTATAAGATTATTTTCTGTAATGTATTCAAATAATGCATTGATAAGCATTACATAATTATTTTTTTTACAGTTAAGTTATTAGTTAGAGAATGTCTATCTAATATTTCATAAATATAAATTTAATCAAAATCTCTTTGGTTGCATTATCTGCAACTAGCTGATATTGATACCACATAAACCAAATAATGTGTAAAATGTTTCTTTGATGGTACCCTCTTAACTATGTCTTGCTGAACCAAAATATTATACCTGACTACATTCCAGTAACAAAGATATAAAAATTAAAAGTCTCTTTCAGTCATAGAATCAGGACAACATCCTTTTTTTACTTAAGATAGATCAGCTAAAAGTAAAATTAATGTGACATATTGAATCTACATGGAAGGTACAATAAAGACTGCATTTAAATTTCCAGTAGTACATATTTGTTGAAAACAAATAATAGTTTACATTTCATTTAAGAGAATCTAAATATAATATAAATTTCTAAGTCTTTAATAACTGAAGTGTTTAGTCCTGCAAAATAGTTAACTGTAATTCCATATAACAATAAAAAATATGAGTTTTATACATACAGCTAAATACACTTTGTCTCTGTCTATCAGGTCAGCCAGCTTGTTCAGTAAGTAACCACGATGTGAGGCATCCATCCTTCTCCATGGAGATCCCAATCTATTTTCAATTTAAAATAATTTTATTATTAAGATAAAAACTTCTAGATGTTAAGCTAATAGGCAATGTAATATTTAAACCTAACATAATTATGAAATATTTTGTAAAACAATATTATGAATGGTGAAAAATATTCATAAATAAAATTATAGATTAGCAGTTATTCATCAACTAGAAACCTCGAAAATTATTGTCATAAAAGCTAATGATTTAACCTGAATGCATCCTTAGCCGCTTTAACTGCTTTATCTACATCTGCTTTGCCTGCCTGTTGTACTTCTGCAATAATCTTCTCTGTGGCCGGATTTTCTGTAGTAAATGTTTTTCCGTCTGATGACTTGACCCATTCATTATTAATAAAAAGCTGTAAAAAAGGGGGAAGTGCTATAAACATGTTATAAAATTAATACCAATTACTTTTTTTTTAATAAAATATACTAGAAACAAATCTAAATTTTTCAGAAGATTAACATGTACTGCAAAAACTAAGATCTTCAGATTTTAGCACTTATTTATCCACCAATATTACATCTTCGTCTGCTATGTAAGTATATTAAAGTGACCAGATATGTAAAAAGATATATAAAATAACAAAAATAATCATTAACTAAATAATCATCATAACGCATCTAATTTGAATAAACACTGTTATAGTATAGCTAGATAAAATTCATATGTTATTTACAAAATAAATTATTTACGATAAATAAAAATAGTATTCATTTTTTCTTTAATAAAAATATATTCACCCCTGTATATAGTATTTCCGGATTAGTTTGAGGTGCCGGTGCAGCTGCAGAAGCAAAATAGGCTTTTTGACCTTGTAAAACTTTTTTTGTTAAGTTTCGAAGCATATTTATTAGTTTTACTTTAACTCGTCAACTACCCAACGCTACTTTAAGCAGACTGGTGTTATTTAAGGAAGGGCAAAAATTATCGATAAATAATGATATCGATAGTAGTTAGAAAACTATCGACAGATATCATCGATATTTTTATTCTCGAATTATCTATGTTTGATATTTATTTTTGAATACCAAATCCGATATTTTTTTACGCCATATGTTTAATATTATTCATACATTTCATTTTATTGTAATATTATTTTAAGAAATTAATGTATATCTAAAATAAAAACGAAAAAATGACATTGACAGTCATTACTGTCTAATTTTGCCGGATGTGTATTATTGTAAACTTTAAGATGTCCTTATAGTAATTAAATTGTCAGTGTTTTATCACTAACATTAAAATTATAAGGAATCAGTATCGAGATTGGAAATTATGCAATACATGTGTTGTTTGTTCTTTTAATTTATTTATTTAAAATATATGCTAACATTAATATTTCTGTTTATTTTATAAATTAAGAGAAAATATTGAAATGGAGGGGACACGTAAATTAATGGGGGCAAATTGCTATGGAGTATGCACAAACTTTGTTAAATCTTTAGATAATCAAATATTAACTAATTTAAAAAAAGCTGGCATAGAGTTAAGGTAAATTTGAGTTTCTGTACAAATATTTTACAATTTAGTTGTAATTACTATTTTTTTATAAATTTTTGCCATACAATCTTTACTTAATACTTCAATAATAATTCTGCAATTCACTAATTATTTTTAATTCATTACATTTAAATAATTATTTCTAATTTTAATAAATAATATTATTTCTAATTTTCAGACCTGCAAAAAGCATTGGCCTGTGGTGTTATACCCTTTTGCCTATGATTTTATTAAATTACACTTTTATATATAAAACACCAGTATGGTATCAAACAATAGCTTTTGTATCAGTTGGATTGTTTTCCTACTGTTCCCTTTTTATACTTTTTCTATCAATAACGGGTAATATAATATTGGAGGCTGAATATGGAGGATGTATGGCATCTGGTTTGATATCTACTATACTCCTTTATACTGTTTCAGAAAAAGGTTTGAGCCCTTTGATTATACTTTTTAATTATAATATTATTACAAACACAAATTTATAACTAGCAATTTGTCTGTAAGATCTCTAATACATAGAAAGATGTTCAATTAATTATCCTCAGACAAAGAAGTAATTTTTACCTGTAGTTAAAGTATCTGGTTATAATGTAGACCACTATTAAAAGTATATTTAAAAGGTATATTCTAATTTGTGACAATAAAGTGACTAACTATACAACTTCTATGTATGCATAGTAATAGCTCCTTCTATTCTGACTTATTAAAGGTACCTTCAGAATACTTTAGCAAATTACAACTACTAAATATGCCTTATTTATAAATGGTCATATCTTAAATGGTGGATGATAGTTTTGGAAGAAGTTTCAAATTAAAAAATAAACTACAATATCCTTTTTAGTTAAGACAATACTAGCAATGTAATTTAAGAATGTCCTCCCAATATGCAGACAGGTAATTTTAGTTAGGTAGTAGTGTAAAACTGGAGGCTGTATCCAACCGGTCCTATTAGAAATCTTTTCGGGAGGCCTAAGTCCAGCAGAAGATATCCTATGGCTGATATGATGTTAATGATGACACTAATAACTTAGTTGCCAAAAGTAAAGTAAATGATTCAATGTTAAATAACTTGGAAGTTAACAGATAGTATACATAGAAATACATGTCATAGTATAAGTCCTAATTATTAGACAGTTAATCTCTTTCCTTGAAGTAAGTTAACCTGTTGAAATAACAGGATTTTAAATTGACAATATACTGAGTGATTGGCTGGAGGTATAAAAACATTAAAAGAGTGAATAAATAGCTCACTTGCTATCAATTAACGTGTGGTACACTATATTCATAAAACAATTGTTTCAGAAATAGTAAATGTTGCATTCCAATAGAAAAAAATAATGAAGCATATTTCTGAGTGTTCACTTTATGCAAGTTAATGGAACTAGGTGTAAAAATTTTAAACTTTTTGTTGATAAATAACTATACATTCACCCTTTAAAGCTTTTACACCCACTACTAATCATGCTGTAGATTGAACTAGTAGAAAAAATTTTTATTAATTTTATTCTCATTGTTAAACACATTATTTATTTTTCAGATTTATTGCCTTCACTATTTATTTCATTATCATGTATCTGGTCATTTAATATACTGTTAAAAGCTGCTCTTATAAATTTCCCTAAAACCTTTACCCTTGGAGAAGCCATGGTGGTGGTACAGAGTATACCTCTATTTGTTACTGCGTCTGTTATAAAGTTTGTGCATAATATTTTTTATGGCATTGAAGATGAGTATATGTTAATTAACACTATTGTTCTTGTAAGTATGCTTTAGGATATTTATTATTTTGAAAAAGTTAAGTTATAATTATATGTAAGATACTATTGATCCATACCAGGCATTAATAAGTTAACAAATAGAAAATTGTGTATATCTCAAGTCTTCATAAGGAATTTTTTCAAGAGAGTTACCAAATAAGTAAATTTTTTTTAAAAATATGTTGGGTATGTGGGGCAAAACAGTAATAACAAGACTCACTCCTTCATTCAAATCCAGGGTAATGTTTCAGAACTATAAGACCACAATAACAAAAGTCATTTAAGTGTACTAAGAGTTGAAATGAAAGAATTAGTCTTAAAATAGTAAAAGACGTTCATATATAAAAATACTGTTCCTATATATGTTTTGTTTTTCATTTATAGAGGCTTTAAAAGGGCAAAATAATACAGCCTGTCAATTACTTTCATTAATAGAATTTTCTTGCTGATTAGGTCTCTAATTCTGACTGTATCTATATATTGTATCTGTTGGTTTTAATGCTGCTATCCTGCAGGCTTTTGTAGCATTATTGAATATGAGCACTAGTAAAATCCATATTTTCTTTTTAGACGGTGTTAGCGACCACAGTTCTTATAATAGCTGCAATGTTTCTTGTGGACAATGGAAACAAAAGTATCAAATCAATAGGATACATAGTTGCTTGTGCAGCTATAATTCTATTATTTGCCTGGCATTTTATTTTGGGACCACAATGCTTGATTATTATTTTTGAGTATGTGTTCGGCTACAATAGGGTAAGTAATTTTTACATGGATTAAACTAAAAATGTAAATCATATAATTGTATGGGATGTGCATATTTTATTATTTTCATATATTTAGCTAAAGCTATTATAGCTTAGAAATTGTGGAGAGAGCTTCAATATGTTCATCATCATGACAGACATCCACTGCAAGGTATAGACCTTGATCAATGATCGACTCAATGACCGGTCTTGTGCTGCCCGCATGCTACTACTTCTCGTGACCTTGACAAAGTCGTCGGTGCACCTAGTAGGGGATGTACCTACACCCCATCTACAGCTCATGGTCTTGTTCAAACGAACAATTCTTCAAGCTATGTCCTTGACTTTGGTTCTTATATGGATCTTCTCCTATATATGGCTCTCTCTATTACTCTCTGGGGTGACTTTGTTACATAATCTTGGTACACTCAAAATATACAGGCTATGTAGACATTAAATTATTATACCATACATAATATATTTTACATGTATGCCTATAAATATAAAAAAATACATCATATCTCAAGAAATATGTATTGTAACCCAATGTATCTCTAATTTCATATACCTTAATAATTGAAAGCTATCCTGTCTTTTTTCATGACAATATTTTCACTGCATAGTGGAATATATCTCTATGTATTAATAATTGAATATAATTCGGAAATTCTAATTGGTAGTACAGTGCAACTAAAATCATGGTTTATTTATTTGCTTTAAGTCTTTTAAAAAAGAAAAATATATTATTGAATGTTTTGTTTCGAGAATTATTATTTTTTTTAACTTATTTCAGTTGAAATTGATCAATTTTTGGCTGATTTTATTGGTAGTGGCAGTAATGCTAATATTAATAGAGACCAAATTGGGAAGAAAGGCAAACACTATGACCAGAAAGACATTCCATATTCTGGCATCAATGGTTTTTGTCAGTGGTATACTGGGGGACATTCAGCTGATGACTTTAGCTGCAGGTATTGGCCTCTCCGTGTTGCTGTTTGTTGAGGTACCTTAGTTTATTTGTATTCATTTATTTCCTTTAAAAAAATTATTCTTTAGTTTAAGTTAGACGTCATGTTTGACAGCTGTCACTAGATGTCAAACTAATATGATTTTTCTTTTGATCCTTTCTCATACCTTTAAAGTATGAATACAAAAAATTGCGTAATTAGACAAGGCTTAAATAATATTTCCATCACATTTGGTAATATTTTTTAATTGTATACATTTAACTGCTTTTAAGCAATCTTTCAAAGTCTTTTCTAGAATGTATAAAGTTTATTAATAATGGTTAAGACGAAGTTAAAATATCTGAAACAAAATTGAGTTTGTTCCATTTTATTGACCAGTATTAAATGTAGGAGAATTGGGATTTTAATTTGTAGTTCTTCATTTTCTTCTATTCAGCCGGTAGACGCACATGGCAAGGCGTAGAACCTCCCCAAAGATCTACTGTTTCTACCCATGAAAGCGTCTACCGGCTCGTGGTCGCGTTCAGATGAACAATTCTTCAATCTGCGTCGGTGACTTTGGTTCTACTACGGATGCCCTCATTTCTGATTCGATCTCGCAACGAAACTCCGTGCATAGCTCTCGCTATTGCTCTCTGGAGTAATTTTGTGATGTAATCTGTAGTTAATTACACAATATATTTAGGCAATGAGGATAATATATTATTATAAAATACATAATTCTTTATTACTAAAAAAGTAAAATATATAGCTAAATTTAATGTTACAGGCAATACGAATTTCTGGAATAGAAAAGATTTCGCCCGCTCTACAATCCGCTTTTAATGTATACGGCGATGAGAAGGTATATGTTGGCAGTCAATTTTTCTTTATTAGTGTAAGAAATTATTTGAAACTCAAGAAAGCAGCATTTCAAAAAAAAAATTTAGTAGCGCGCGCATCTTACAACGACTAATTTTTAGTGTCTCTCATATTGTTGTATTATTTTTAATGATATCAATGCTGCTAGTCCGGGGGCTTTTACAGCTTCATCTGGAATGACCTTACAAAATATTTTACACGGAACTCTTGCTCTACGCATGTAGATGTGTGATGTGTTGTGTGCGTAGCTTGGAACGGCAGCGTGGACCGCTTAGCAATCTGGGAAAAGGATACGGATCCTCTCTCGGATCGCCCACGCTGTTCGCGGGTAGGGGGCAGGAAGCCGCCCACTTATTTTCAACAATCACTAGAAAATATGTTCCCGGAGGGCCAAAAACTAAGTTACTTTAATGATTTATAACTATTTACAAAAGTGTATCTTTTTTTAAAACAAAACAATGTAATTTGTGTCAGGACAGCGGGTCATTTGCAATGACGCCGCTGTACTTGTTCACTGGATTGGCGTGTCCTCTGGTCTTGGTGCCTTCTGCTACAAGCCTGGATCTGCTAGCAGGAGTGCTGGCAGTCGGCATTGGTGATACAGCAGCTAGCTGTGCTGGAGCAAGTTTTGGCAGAACTCATTGGCGTGGTAAATGTCCTATTTTACATTTTTTTTAAACTAGTATCTAGAAATGTAAGGCGTTAACAAGATGTTAATTTAGTTAAAGTCGCTGTACTATATATGTATGTTTAGTGTATATTATGTATGTTTAGGTGTCTTTGTTAAAGGCAGGGGGTTTCCTCTTTTCATCCGATGGACACCCACTGCAAGACTTAGGTCTCTCCCAAAGATCGCCATGATTACCGGTCCTGCGCTGCCCGCATCCAGTGACTTCATTACCTTAACTTTGTCGTTGGTCTACTTAGGGGGGGGGGGGGCTTATCTGCGCTGCGTCTACCGACATGGTTTACCTGAGACTTATTCTAAATTCATTCATCATTATTTAAGCGGTAGGATGTCTACTCCTGGACCTGGGCCTCCTCTATAGATTTTCAATAAGAGCTGTTGGAAGCGGTCTGTATTCTTTAACATGGTCGTTTTAATGTTTATGGTCTCACTCACTCACAATATCAAGGCCCCAACGGCCATCCTCTTGCGCGATTGGCATTGGCTGTAACTAATTACTTGAGGAACTGTAAGCATGCCAATGAGTAGTTATACCGGTAGTTTAAGAAGACACATGCACAGCATATGTGCTGTTATTTTATTTGGCTACACAGAGATATACTTCTGCGTGTCGTGGTATCTTTGGGACGGACGCAGCAATGTTATCAGTATCTAAGCTAGTCTTTGCTGACTGGCGGCGGAAACCTCTGGTTTTCCATATGGTTTTAATATGGTACAACTCATTGGTCTAATACCAGTACACTGTGCTTTTGAAATAGGTATTATAGAAGAGCGACAGCCGAAAGTCGAAGTCCCCTCGTAGGTGCCCTTGTAGTCATTCCATGGAGCGACCGCCTAAGCTATCTAGCAGTTCAGCGCTCTGTCAATCCAGTGAAACTGTAGTATGTAGTGGCCAGAGCAGAGACTCTTGAAGGTGCCCTCGAGCTTTGCTACTTTGAAGAAAGCTAGACACCCTCAGTGCTTTGGTTCAGGACAGTAGTGTCAAGTTTGTCAAAAAAATCTTATAACGGTTACTCTTGCCATCTGGTAGAAATGAACACTGCTAACGAATCCACATAAATTGTCTCGAAAACAATATAAATAAGAGAATCATCTTCGAAATCTAAAAAAGCGAATGAGATGATGAATGATGAATATAATGTAATATATGATGAGTTCGGAAACAAAAAAAAAATGTGAATAAATTATTGTGTCAATAATGACTCTATCCACTCATAATAGAGGTTGAATGAAAAGTTCCAAAAACTGGGCCCTTGAAGGTTTTAAAAATGTATCATAGCAAGAAAAAAAGTGAGTATGCCTAATGCCACCTATATCTGAATATATCTGGCACGCATACACTCTCATGAAAAAAAAAACTATTATACACACAACCCATACTTTATTATACATTTTGTCTTACATATAACACTTCTTACATAATAACACGTTGTAAAAATATCATATTAATTCGAATACATCTTAATAGATCAAGCTGGAAATAATATAATAATCATTAAATCCAAACATCAATATATAATTAAGTAAAGAATAATAGCGCATGCGTTCATATAGTGATACACGCTGAAATTAATTTACATATGTATATTACAAATTACTTATATATAAAATATTAACTATACAGTTGTACAACATAGGCATACAGTACATCATCTTTATTTATGACTGTACTTTATAAAAGACTTGTAACAATTAGGAAAGCTTTACTATTTTTAAAATTGGTAGAACGAAATAGGCAACTTTTTCAATAAGCGTATATCAATTTTTATATATTGTATGTTTCTCTATGTATATATGACTCATTGCTTAATTTGTGTTTACAATTTTCAGACAGCAATCGGACTTTGGAAGGCACGGCGTTCAATATCTTATCACAAGTTGCCCTTGTATACGTTCTGAATTTTTTTGGTATGTTATTACATAATATGCTATTTATTAAAGTGCTATCGAAACCGCTGTACTGTGGAGGTGGGGAGCGAGAGCATTGGCGGTGCAATGACAGCGGACTGGCGGAATGCGACCGTTACTCCCTCTCTCGCCGCGCACATACCTAAGGCGCGGTACAGCGGTTTCGATAGCACTACAACTAATGTTTTCAATTATTCAAGTTCTTGACTAGTTCTTTTTAAATTGGAAAAATTGTTTTGGGGAAATAAATTGAAGTCGAGCATACATATATTTAAAAAAAATATATTTTTCATCTTTTGATGTATTCATTATAATTTCAACCGTAGGATGTACACTGCCGAACATAGGTTTCCACCATACATATTCAACAGGACCTGTTAGAAACTGCCCGTATCCTGCGTTCCAACGACCTTGACTCCTCTGTCTACTTTTTTTTTAGGGAAGGACAGAGTAGTTTATTTTGTTTCTCTTTTTTATCATCTTTCTCTTCTTTCATTCCACAATTTTCTCAGTCTTTATCTTCCGTTCTATTCGCCATACATCCGTCCTGAACCGCTACATTCTAGATATCTTTATTTACAATTTTCTTTAAATCAGTTTTATGCAGCTTTACATTCTATTATTTACATATATACCATTTTTATTTACAAGTTATTTTAATTTATTTCTTTACCTCTGTCGACATTGTCCTACCGCCCCAGCCACCGTTGCCATTATTGAGCATTCTTCAAGTTAATAAACTATCAAATATTTTTTTTAACGGGCATGATGTACATTTAAAATCATTTTATTGGCGGCCACGGTTTATTTTATATGTTACTGCAAGGTTTGGTTTTCACTTTTAAAAGCAATTTTACAATTTTTAATCGTTTAGCAAAGAACACATAAAAACACAGTTGGTTTTAATTGCCAATAAAGCAAGTATTTATTTGCGGTACACGAATAATTGCTCGTGTGAAGTGGCAGTGGGCGTGGCACATCCCTCTTGCAACCCTCCCCCTCCCCCATAAGGTGGACTTATGACATAGTCAGCAGTCAGGTCAGTGTAAGACCAATCAGTCATCGTGGAGATGTTTGGGGGAGGCCTATACCTTGCAATGGGGTGATACGATGATTGTAACTTAAATATTTTTACAGATTTCTTTCATGGACGCAATGTGCTGATTCGAACCATTGTGTCAGCGACAACGTCAGCGTTAGTGGAAGCAAAAACTGAACAAGTTGACAACTTAATACTTCCGCTCATTGCGTTGGTAGCATTTCAAGCTACTTGGTTTTTAGCATAATTTCTACCAATGTGAAACTTAATATAACTTAACTTTAGTATACTCTGAAATAATTTAATAGTCATTGTCAAGCATGCCAGAAGACTCCATGTATGCCCAAGAGTATATGTGTGTATATATGTGTATATATATGTGTATATATATGTGTATATATATGTATATATATATATATATATATATATTTATATATATATATAAATGCCCGTATACACAACCTATATATTCATATATGTTAGAAATTAAAATCAAATTAGAACTACCCTTAAAGGATGTCATCCTTCAAAGTAAAACCGTCGAAGGTTCTAGATGCTCTTTGACACGTGGAAAGCCTATAGCAAACTCTAATTGTTATTTTAAATCACTTTCTACAACATCTTCATAATAATTTCATCAGGACTTCCATTACGGGATATAGACCTTATGCATAGATTTCCTATAAAACCGACTGAAAATGGCCTGCATTAAACGACTTGCCGAAACCAAATAAACCAAAATTGCTTCAGAAAATGTATAACTTAATAATCATATTTACATAAATAAAATGAAGCTATTTTTTTTCACACCAGGAAATTTATGGGAGAGACCAATATAATCATTTATATTGCTACATTTATGAATGTATATATATATAAATATGTATATACATATATATACACAAATATAAATAAATTTAATTTGTGTCGATGTCCTACGACTGAAATGATGTGTTTAACCTAATAGCAAAGCTAAAGGTATTTAGAGTCAAAGATATTCACAGCTATGTAAACAAGTGAAAGGGACAGATGATTATAATGATCATCAGCAGTAAAGAAATTTAAAGATGTTTACATGTGACAATTTAGTAAAAAGTGTAAAAGAAATTTCATATATTTTTATATTGTCATCACAGTTTTACCGAAATTGATTAAATTCGTTGCTGTTTTCTGATATGGTATGCCCATTATTGTGAAAGAATAATTTAACATTTTGTTATAGATAAAACAAGTCTACAATAATACTCGAAATGTTAGGCTGCATAGCAATCAGACCAAAAACAATCACTAGTCATAAAGTACAAGAATAATCAACTGATTATTGATTTATAACTATATATATATAACTGAGATTGATTTATAACTATATCGAGAGAAAAATCCCGCATCGTGCAGTATAAGATGCATGTAAACGCGTCCTTAGGTCATTATCACTAATCAAAATATATTTTGCATTTTTTAGGACGAAAACTTGTACTGATGTTTTTAATTTTTATGGATTGGTGTTGCTAGCATCTAATAAGGGTATGGGGCCAAATATTTAATTATCTGTTAATATTTGTTACCAGATTTTAAATTACTTAAAAATTATGAAATATTGTTAAAGGTGTAAATTTTTTTATTGGAATTGTTTGTATAAATGAATCAATTATTTTTTATTGGTATTTTCGTATTAAAATAAAACAATATATTTTAAATCATATTGTAGTTTATTATCGGCCTTGGTGTTTTATTTTCAGTGAAATCACTTTTGTAACGAAATATTTTGATATAGATAAATTTAATGTTACAGAAGTGTATTTAATTAACAGCTATTAAGAAATGAATACATTTGTTGGATAAAAAAAATTACCCAATTTTTAATTGAATGTATATTTACTTATGTGTAGCAGTCAGCTATTATGAAGAGCATTTCGGAATAAATAAAGGGACAGACAAATTTCTAATTAAGAATTCACCTTTAAAATTAATTTAAGCGAATATTCATTTTGATATCGATATAGGCCAATACAACTTTGCTTGATAAATAAAAATCTTTGATTGTATATTTTAAAAAAAAATGTTCAAATCAGAACTCTTCACCATTTGCAGAAATTAAATTTATTTTGAACATAATCCCCCCACGTAGACCAAAATTACATAATTAAGATCGCTGGATGTAGGCAGTAAAGACTGGTCATTATGGTGATCTTTGGAGGAAGTCTGTCCTTGGCTGTTTATGTCTATCAGCTGATGTGATGATGATAGTGACTTCATGAAGTAAAAGCTTATAAGTCCTCTTGTTTTATTTCAGCCTTGATCATTTTACAGTTGTCATCACCATTACTATGTGTTAACTCTGTGCTTTTTCTCTTTGTTTTTATTAGGATCCTTTTTTTCTTAACACCTTTACATTTTGCTTTAAAAACTTTTTCTAATGACATTACATCTTTCTTATTTATCGTCCATTCTACAACCGTTGTTTCTGCCAGCTTTATCAGATCTTCATCATCCTTATGCAATGGTATTTCTAACTGTAAAATCTCCATTACTTTTTCTAATATATCATCTACATAATAGTTTATTACCAAGTCTGCCTTGTTGTCCTGCAAAATAAGTCTAATTTTAACAAGAAATGGCAAAAATAATACATATGTTGAAGTTGTATCCTTATATCTATATATACCATGTTGTGGTTATGTACAAGTACACCTTAAAAATGTCATAATACACATACTGTAAAAGTAATTTCATTTATATAATATCCCACCAATGATCATAAAATACTAATTATTTGACTACTAAATAATCATAGATATACCTAGTTCAGTTTCATAGATCCAAGACTTCTTTTTATAAAAAAGTCATACTAGAATATATTTATGTCTTATTCTATTGTTTAACTTATCTAAGAGTCGATTTGGGGACTCTTGTAAATCTGAGCTAGTACTTTGGTGAGCAGCGATTCATTCAAAGCCTAACCCAGAACTGACGCTATGACTACTGACTCTGATAACCATCACGTTCTTTAGTTGAATTTCTTGGAAAGGATGTTGGATGTTTGCATTGTTTTGCAGAAATATTACTTTACAAAGTAGTCTAGGAAATGGAGATACCTTCTTGCCTAGTTTGCACATTATTCTGTAATAATCTGCTGAGTTTATGACTACCTAGTTTTCCTACATATTTATTATTTTTGTATAAAATAAAATGTAATAACTATTCAAATTATCTTACATGCTTAGTAGGTTGTAAGTTGCAGATCACTAATTTTCCTCCATATTTCACTGTTTCGAGAGGAAGATTGCCACTTGGAATGATTTGTAGTGTTGTGCCCAGACATATACTTAGATCTGCAATACTGGAAACAATACATATTAAGATTAGTATTTCCTAAATCATAGTTTATGATAATTTACAAAGTGTATGCTTTAAGTATTCACACCATAATAAGGAAATCAACAATTTTTAATTATTTAGATTTACATTTTAATAGATAAAAAATGTAGTTATTTGAATCTAAAAAAAAGTAATTTTTACTATTTTATTCAAGCAATATAGCAAAGAGCCTAAAATCTTAGTTTTTATTAAATTTGACTACCACACTCTCCAGATAGTCAACAAGGCCACTGACTTACCTTACACACACAGGTTTTATTTAATAGTTATATTATGTGTTGATTTATAGCAAAACTTTATGATGAACCTTATGCATGGCTCATGGGTGACCCCCATGGCTTAATTGAGATTTGATTCAAATGGCCAAGCAGTAAGCTGTGGCTTATATGTAAATATTTTATTCTCCATATGGCATTCAACATGTTAATAATTTTTTGATCAATTATTTTATTATACCTGGAATGCCACTCAGCCATCAATAAATCATTTTCAGGCAAACTATGCTCCCAGTCTAGAACTCCATCGAAAAGTCGACCTCTACATGGTCTGCCACCACTATGTTCAGATGCACAAGGTACCCCACTGCATTTTTTTCCAACAGTTTCTACAGGACAACTACGGACAAACTGCCTGGGGAAAAAAATTAATGAAATTTCAGTAATAAACACAATCTATTCACTATGACTAATTAGTCTGGGAACCTCATGTAGGTTCTAAAGCTTTTTTTCTTTTCACTTTCAAGATATATATCTTTAGTTCAGATGGACCCATGCAGCTACAAACCTACCATTTTGTTAAAACTTGGTATTGCATTAATATGAAATATGGAATTTTACATGTCGCAGAATTTCTTATAAAAAATATTATCTGTCTACATTGAAATGTAAAGTCAAGCCAACACATTTATGGACCCTTGTTTTCTTAGTTATGAATCCCCCTTTTTTAGTTTCATCAAGCCACTCGTCAACTAAAAGGGCCCAAGGGTTAAGTTGGACCACTTTGGAAACTAGGGAATTAATAATGTTAAAAAAATCAATGACTCTTTAACTCAAAAGAACCTAATCAATGACTAACATACACACATATTGCAATAATGTAATTCAAGCTGTGAATAGAATATTCAGATGCATATTTACCCAGAGTTTAACTCAGAAATAAAGGAAATGCCTTCAATAACTCACTAAGAAAACATTCAAGAACATGATAATTTTAGAGTCTACCAGAGGCTGGTACAATTTCTGTTTCATTCACACAAGTGAGTATAGTTTTCTATCTCACATACTTAATATCCTAGAATTTTTTTCATGACACAAGTGTTTTCCATAATAAGCCAACACTTTAAATATATATGTATTGGAATATATGTTGGCTGCTTTTAGTACATTTTGATGAAGCTGTTTTTTAACAGCCTTATTATAATCCGAGAACTTCAAGAAATTGTTGTTGAATAATACAATGACTTCACACTAAAAAAAATCATTTTTCTTAATAATAGCAATCTTTTTCTAATATATAAAATTCTTGTGTCACGGTGTGCGTAATTGAACTCTTCTGAAAGGGCTCGACCGATTTTCGTGAATCATAGCATGCATATGGACCAGGGTGGAGAATCGGACAACATCTATTTTTAATCCCCCTAAATGTTAAGGGTGGTCCCTAAATGTTTTTTTTATATTTTCGGAACAAAATCATTTGTTTTTATTTTTTATGATACAGCATGCAAAAATACATACAACCCTAAATTTTCACCCCTATGCCATAAACCCTTATTTTTTATTTGTTAATTAATAACTAATTTTTTTGCAAAACAATGTTTGCAGGATCAGCTAATATTTTAAGGGTGTGTGCCTGGTAAAATTTGTTAGTAAAATATCTTATTCTATAAAATAAAAGTTAATTGTTAAAAAAAAATATAAGTTAATTGATTTCCTAATAAATTAGTAAATATTATTGATTAAAAATATTGCAGTGTACACAATATTAAAATATAAAAGCTACATTAAACATACAGTGATGGATTTCAATACCTTTTACATAGACTGCATTCATCTATAAACATATTACCATGCAGTTCAGATAAATATCGACGTGATAATCCAGATTTAAGATGCAGGCCATCAATATTTTGACTCACAATATATTGAACTTTACCACATTCCACTAATTTCTTTAAAATCATATGCGTCTTTGTTGGTTTGGCATCTGCAAATGATATATTTGTAGATGGCCTTTTACCTTCCTTTTCCAACGTCCAAACTCCATTGGGACCTCTAAAATAGATTAAAAAAACTTGAATCTTAATGTTTCTTTAAACCTAATCATTCTTGTTATTCCAGTATTTATAAATAAATTCATTTTAACGCTTTGGTTTTTTCCAGTAGGTAGTTTTCAGTACCTGAAGTCAGGTATTCCTGCTGAAGTACTTATTCCCGCTCCTGTATGAACCACAACGTGTTTACTTTGTGAAATCAATGATGCCAATATTTCACATTTCTCTTTAAACTTCTCTACTGAGTCAAATTTCTAAAAAGAAATAGCACATTATTATTTTCATTTTTAATATGTTAGCTAATAGTCCACAATCAATTTAATTACTTCAGGTATGCCCAAAACACCTTTGTGTTCATACGGCGACAAGCCCTCCGCGTAGTTACAAGACATTATGAAAGAACTTTATTAATTCATCTCATTTTTCTATACTTATATACGAATTAGGATACTTTAATATTATATGACCATTTTAATAAAGAATTATATATTTTAAAACAAATACATCTGTTCGGCATTTGTATTTGACAACAAACTTACTCAGATTGCCAGCTCTGGGTAGGGTTGCTTAATAAAAAAAAAAAACAAGGAAAGAAGTGTACATAACTTAAAATAAAGAGCTAAGTACTTATAAAATTTTAATTTAAATATTAATCTCAATATCACAATAAAAAATAATTAACGTAGACAAAGAAAAAAAAGGAAACGTTTTCTGTCCTTGTCATAAAATGATGAAGGAACATCAGTTTGTATAAGTTCATAAGCTCGGCTTTGCTCTTAGCATGGACGACAATACTAAAACATTTATCCTGAAAGGGAAAAGTAACATGTATAGTAATAATAATAATTTCTTAGATTTTATTTTTACTCCTTTAAAGGTTTTTTGTCTGAATCCAGTATAGTTAGTATACATCCTCAGTTCCCATATTGGTATAAGTAGACCTTCAAGGGTTGTTGACTCGACTTCACTTATATACGCCGATATAAATTTAAGAAACTCAGTTACTGTCGCAAAAACTTGCATATTCTATATTCAGTACAATGTTTTGTGATCTAAACTTAACATTATTTAGTCAAGTTTTGGACATGCAGTAAAATCTTGGTGCAGAAGATCCACGGGAATCAGTTAAATTTTTAAAGTCGTTCATGTAAAAAAAATCCTGGTAATCTCTGGTGTACATTGTTTATTTTTCGGAAGTCCATTAAATCATTAAGAAAAACCTGAAATAAAATTTGACTTCTGATACTTTAGCTCTGTTATAATTTAATTTATTATCTGTGAACATAGTTATGTTGAATTTGTTGATTGCATTATTTTCGTTGCGTCGACGACAGTAGCTTTTTTTCAAGTTTCAAATCAATTGGTTAAATAGTATTTTAAACTAAGTTTTACATTACTTTAGCAGAACAAAACTATGAATAGAAGAAGAGCTCACGAAGAAGAGGATGGATATGGTAAAACAAATTCAGTTTTAAGGTTATGTTGAAATATACAGTGTAAATACACCGAAAACTTTAGTACAATATTCTTGTGGTTTTAGATCGTGTTCACCGGAAAAGGCGTCGGGTTTCAGAAAACCAAGAAATCGAGGATAGATTGGAATCTCTTATACTTAGAGTTGGCGAAAAAAGTAGTTCAAGTTTAGAGAGCAATTTAGAAGGTTTAGCCAGTGTTTTGGAAGCAGATTTAAGTACTTTTCGTGTTAAGATTCTTCGCATTCTTACCGATTGTGCTATTCGTATGCCAGAGAAATGTACAATATATGCCACATTAGTTGGTTTGTTAAACGCGAAAAATTATAATTTTGGTGGTGAATTTGTAGATTATATTGTGAAGACATTCAAAGAGAATTTGAAAACTGGCAAGTGGAACGCGGCAAGGTATTGTCTGCGTTTCATTTCAGATCTAGTGAACTGCCACGTACTCGCCGCATCTTCATTGCTGACTCTATTAGAAACTTTAGTAGACTGTGCCAATGAGGATGGAGTTCCTCAAGTGAGAAGAGATTGGTTTGTTTTCGCAGTTCTATCCACCTTACCTTGGGTTGGAAGAGAATTATATGAGAAAAAAGAATCACAATTAGATCATTTATTAGTCACCATAGAAGTGTTTTTAAATAAGAGAAGCAAAAAGCACTGGCCAGCGTTAAAAGTGTGGTCTGCAGATTCGCCTCATCTGCAGGAAGAATACTTGGACTGCCTTTGGGCCCAGATCAAAAAGTTAAGACAAGACAATTGGTCTGAGAAACACATTCCAAGACCATACCTTGCATTTGATTCCATCCTTTGTGAAGCATTACAACATACTCTTCCTAGCATACAGGTATAACAGACATGAAATATTTATACTTAAATTGAAAATATTATTAGGCACAAAGTTAACCAATTGTTCCATATGTAACTTGTAGTTTCTTGTAATAGATGTCATTTAAAGCACACTTTGTATTATAATTTAAACAGAATTATTTGAAATTTATGGATATTTTCTGCTAATACTCAAGTATAAATTCCACAATTTTTACTACCTATGTTAGAATATTGTTTAGAACTCATAACCTCCAATAAAACTTATCTTTCCTATAAACAGCTGTATAACAATTGTAGAGTCTAGACCTTGGACTGGGTAATGCAGACAAGGGATGTTCACCCACAAGGTGATCAGATGATGTTATTAGGGTTGTACCAAAACAATGGAAACAGACATTGCTTCCAATCAATGTTATCCTAACTGTATGTGGGAGGCCTAGGTTTAGTTATGAACATCCTAAGGCTAAAATGATAAAGATGAATGATGACTTAAAATTTAAATTCAAACTAGTCTGGTCAAAATATAATATAGACAATATTTTCTATACCACTTCTGTACAAAGGTAATAGGTATAACACTTAAATGATTATGACTTGTCTAAATATTACCAATATAACAATAGACAGTCTTATTACTAAGTGTTTTTTCCAGATGATCACAAGTAGGGATCACTACTGCTGTCAAGTAGAAATATCTATTAAATAAAAACAAAATATAAGTATACAAAATAATTACATAAGCGGCAAAACAATTATTTACTTAAAAATATATATACAAAAATAAGCATATATTTAGTACCTTTATTTTACCATAAAAACAGAATCTGATTGTTAATTCTGACCATAGATGCCCACTGTGAGGCATATTCCTCTCTCAAAGAAATTGTGGTGATATATCATAACTGGCACACTTGGTAGGTGGTTTGGCAATTGCAGTGTGTATTATACTATACAGAGGATGCTAACCATCCTCTAGAAACTTACTTATGGGCAGTGGTAATTCTATATAATTAATGCACAGTGTGAATTACCTAAGAAAATATCTTAGGAATCAAATGCAAGACCAAGTGTCAGTCCACTACCACTGGGCTATTACTGTTCAGAATCTAATTTATATTTTTTTCATTGCAGCCTCCACCACACAATGATGGAGATACTTATCCCATGCCAAGAGTTATATTCAGAATGTTTGACTATACAGACTGTCCGGATGGACCAGTTTTACCCGGAGCTCATTCTATTGAAAGGTTTTTGATTGAAGAACACTTGCACAATATTATAGAGGCATATCATCTGGAACGGAAAGAATGTGCAGCACAACTCTTATGCTTTCCATATAAAGCAAAAATTCCTTTGGAATATTGCATAGTGGAAGTCATGTTTGCAGAGCTATTTAACCTACCGGTTCCGAGATATTTGGAAATTTGTTACGGTTCAATCTTTATTGAGTTGTGTAAGCTTCAACCATCTACTATGCCTCAAGTATTGGCACAAGCTACAGAAATTCTGTTCATGAGAATTGATACTATGAATGTTGCTTGCTTTGATAGGTAGGTGTTTGTTATATTTAAAAAATAAGGTTGATTGTAATCATAGATCAGATATAGTAATAATATATTTAGTATAAGTTAAATAGTTGGTTTATTATGGAAACAACTTTTATTCAAAAAAATTCTACAATGCAAATGAGTGATTAAAATGGATAAGTATCTTTTGATAGTTAGATGTTAAACTACACATGTTTGTACATTACATTGGTAGAGATTTCTAAGTGAATATGCATTCTTATAGTCAATTTTTGAAAAAATAGAAATAGATAATGTTTCAAGTAATTTAATATTGATACAGTTTAAGAATATGTAGAATGTTCATTTGTTAAAAAAAAATTAGGCTATAAATATAAAAGTATATACTATGTAGTGAAATTTAATATGTATATATATCTACAGCGTTTTAAAATTTTAGATGGATTTATTTGAAGTTCATTTTAATCTTTTACTTTTAATAAAAAAAAACATTTTTTTATAAAAAATTATTATTTTATATAAATTCATTATAAAATGTACATTATAAATATGTAATTCATTTTGGGGAGTTTATTCTGAAATAGCGCTATTTCCATAAAAAAAAAACTTCCTATTATATTATTAATGAATAAACTCATTAATTTGGTTTAGAATAGGTGGTAAGTCTATGCAAGTTGAAAACTTATGTCTGATTCTAAGATTGTGGGGTTTTTTCTTATAATATATAATGGAGCAGTTGTCTATGAAAGAATGGGAAGCTATGATTTACATTTTATATAATTTTACATTAATGCAATTAATGATGTTTGATTAACATTATGTACTTTAATTATTTTAATCATATTGTATTACACCAATGATTTTTACTGTTTGCAGATTTGTTAATTGGTTTTCTTATCATCTGAGCAACTTCCAATACCGCTGGTCATGGGAAGACTGGGAAGGATGTATTCAACTTGATGGAGAGCATCCAAAACCTAGATTCATTAGAGAAGTTCTCAGTAAATGCCTTAGGTTTGTGTATTTATTAAAAATTCATATATTTTTATATTAAACCTTCGTTTGCGGATATTATGTGAACAAATGATTGTCATTATGTTACAGCTCAATTAAATGTTTTTTCTTCCACAGACTGTCATATCATCAGCGAATCAAAGATATGACTCCAGAAACTTTAGCATCATTGGTCCCTTTGAAACCAGAACCAATATATAAATATTCAATGGAAGGAGCAGGTAAGAGTCATTATTGTTGGTAAAAATAGATAACTTTAATTCATCTTACTCTAAACTAATGTTACAAATATTTACATTTTTAAACTGAAAGCTTAGAATAACAATTACAAAAATACAAAAAAATTGAACAACAGAAAATATCCCACGATAGTATATGATTGCTTGAAAAATGTCGGCACATATTATTAACTTTCTTAATCACGATAGAAAACTTGTAAATTAAAGCTGAATTAGGAGTATTTAATTTTTAACACTAATTGTCAGTCTATTCCATGGCCAACAATTCTAGCAAAGTAACCGGGCGATTTTCTTCTCTGTCATCATTGAAGTGACTAAATGAGTCTTCACTTGAATGATAATTTATATCCTCGTCTTCATACATCGGATTTTTTTCATTATCATCATCGTCTTCATCCTCGTCATTGTCGTATTCATCGTGTGATAATTGTTCATATTTATTTTCTTCTTTGATTGAATCTAGTAGTTCTTTTAAGTCATCATCCAATTGTTCTTCATGTGGATCATCATCTTCTTGAATAACATCCATTTTGGTCGTTGTTGTTTGGCTTGTTTCTGAATCATCAAATGAAAAATCATTCAGTAAGTCTTCTAACATACTGGAAGTTGTTGGTGCGGCTGTCGTACGTCGTATGTTCGTAGTACTTGACACATTGACTGTAGAAAGTTTTTTATCGTCCTTTATTGTAAGATTTTGATGTTTTTTCTTGCATTTTTTGATTTTAGGGGTTGTGGTAATAATTTTTTCAGTGGTCCAGACATCTTCTGTATCAATGATTTCATTTCCTTTGTTATCACTAGTATCTGATATGTTTTGGAATATATATTCTTTATGATCTCTTGATTCTTCATAGGCTTCTTTATTTTTATCATCATTCACGACATCCATTGAAATATCTTCATCTACAGTTTCTTCATAAACGGGCGTAGTAGTAGTTATTATTTTGTCGTCTTTGGTAATAAGGTCCATTTTAGCGCTTGTGGAGCTTTCTATGCTATTACCATGATCAATGTGGTCATGGCTGTTTCGTTCTTCATCTGTGTTTTTAGGCGTGGACGATATGTATCCGTGGAAATTGGAACCTTTTCTCCTGTGTGTGTTAAAAGAGGAAGGTATCGACGCCTCACGAAGTTTTTCAGGTGCAGAACTTGTTACACTCCATCTGTCATGTTTTAGGGAAGTTCCTTTTAGCATTAATGTTGACTGTCTGAATCGATTGGCATTCTTTGAACGGGAAAGTGATGGTGTTGTTTTATTTTCAACCGCAGTAGTTGTTGTTGTAGCAATTGTTGTTGTTATTTTGGTTGAAGTGGGATTTGTCGTAGCAGAAGTGCCAATGGTGTTAGATGGAGTTGTAAACGTTTTTTTCGTGGAAGGTTTCCATGGTAACTTTGTGGTACTTTCGCGAGTTGTACTAGCTTGTTTCGTATCGGGACTTATTTTCTTTATTTTCACTTCAGTAATTTTGTCTGTAACAGGAGTGTTTGTGGTAGTTGACGTAGTGGTAGTTGTCGTTGTGGTAGTTACCCTCTTGTGCTTTTTAATTTTGTCTGGTTTATTAAACTTGGTCGGTGGGCGTGTGCGTTTTTTCATTTTAGGCGTAGCCGTTGTCGTTGCCGGAGTTTCGGAAGTTGTCTCCTTTGTACCGAGCGTTGCGGTTACCGTAGCTATTGATAACGGTGTCGTCGTCTCAACTGCAATTTCTTTTTCCTTTTGAGATTCCATCGGCGTAGTTTTTGCAAAGATTCCTAAGAGATCTGCCCATTCCATTACGTCATCATTTTCGGGTTTATTGTGCGCTGTAATAATATCAGGGGTATTCGTAGTAGTTTTATGTTCTTTTTTCTTTTGAGGTTTTTTAACGGTAAAAGCCGGTTTACGTATTTTGTTATCGTACTTTTCATTATTCTCTAATATTAAAGGTTTTTCGGTCGAATTGATTGTAGCGTCGTAATTGACAGTCATCGGTCGGAATGCAGTATCGAATAAGGGATCAGGTTCGGAAAATTGAACGTCGAGTACTTGAGGGCTCGGTCGAAAATCGATGGGCTTATACGTCCTTAACGGTTTTGTTGCTGGCATCTTAAGTGGAGGCATTGGTTTGAATGGCTTCTTGTCCATCGTGACGAACACTCCTGGTGGTGCGTTGTAAATTGGCGGTCGTAAATGTTCTGGGAAGTAACTTGCTTTTGCTGGAGTTTTAGCTTTGTTGTATTGCTTATGATATGTTCCCGATTCAAGCGGATTAGTAACATTTTCAAACATATCATATCTTGTGGCATTGCTCTTTTTGATTGGCGATTCTTTTGATGATGGTGTCAAAGGCGGCAAAGGCGTTGGTAAAACTGCAGGGTGCATCGTTTTATGAATGTTATTAAAACCTGCAGGTACGTAGTCTGCTTGTGATATGTATGGGTTAGTTATGCCACCACTCTCTTGCTCCAAAGAGTGTTGATAAATAATACCCATAGATGATGTGGTAAAAGGTTGACTATGATATTTAATATTATGAAGTTTGTAAGGATATGGTAATGCTTTTATCTGACCATTTTGTTCCGAACTGCCGACATGGCCTATTTTAGAGTTTTGGAATAATGATGGTTGATAATGACTTTGCTTATATATTCTAGGTGTTTCATAACTCGGTTTTTCATCATCGTAATCGAACAGTGAAGAAAATAGTCGGTCTAATTCACTGTGATGCTGTCGTTTGCGGTAATGGGGTGTTTGTGGAATATTTTTGTGAAACCAAATAGCTCTTTCCGGTCGTGATATTTGTGGAGCAGGTATTTCAGGTTTATTATAAACACGTGGGACGGTTACTCTGTTATTACTGCTTTCTTGAACCGTAAAAGTTCTTATCGGGTGCTCGAAAGGTTTTTCTTTTCGTGGTATTTGCGACATGACGGAAAATGTCAACTCATAGTGATATCTACCTTGAGAAATTTCTTGATCCCTTTGTCTCACACGTTTAACTGACCAGAACGCCTTGACACCGTCCTGACATTTATCGTCATCGCATTTATTATGTGATTTCTCGTCTTCAGCAAATCTGTATCCTCCTGGTTCTTCCATTAATCTCCCTCTCGCTAATATCATGACATCGCCGTACTTGGTAGGCTCTGCTTCTTTAATTCTATCGAATGGAGCTGATTTAATTTTTTCCCATAGGTCTTGATCGTCCACTTCCTTGGGAGCGTGGGTGTTATATTTATTATCGGCAGCTATGAAGTCGCCCTTCGCGATCAGTTGATCTATCTTGTCTCTGATAAGTGTAAGGTAAACACTGTGTCGTAATGCGTCCTCCCAGTAATGTGCGGGAATAGCTATTGCGGCTGGAGGGGGGGTTCCGATAGTTTCGTGGAGAGTTCCCGCTCGTCCACGGCTTTCGTCCGGCCGCCATTCGTTCAATGGTATAGGCGTCGGTCTGAAGTCATCTCCCGCAACATGACCTTCCTTTGTCTGTAAAGAAATATCAAACATTAATGTTACTCCAAAAGATGTTAATTCTTTAACTAGTTATTATAAACTTTGTATTGCGAAAAGGAATTTCCGTATCGCTATTCAAAATAAAAATCTAATTAATGAAACGATTTTAAAGTGATCATTTTATTTATTGGCTTAATGTGTTTATAAACAACAAGAAAATAAGTTTAGTATTTCTCACACTGCGAGTCTTAAGTGGTAATGTGATTTTATTTATGAAATTTTACTTGATCACTACTTTTTCCGGTTTCGTTTGATAATAATTGGATTTTAAATTTATTTAGTACCCTTTCCGGACGGTATCCAAATACCACAAAAAAAATACCACAAATTAAAGTTTGTATAATAATTTTAATTTGTGGTATATGTTGAGATAAAAATCATAAATAAAATAATTAAAAAATAGGGGGACAGGTGGTGTGACTGATAAACAGTTGTACCATCCGTACTTTTTGTTGGTACATATTTGTACCGACAGTCCTATAAAACCGTACAATTCAGCAAATTATGATTTTGTGTTTTTGTACACTTACAAAAGATATATACAACTTATGATATAGTATGATAAAGCCTAAAATAATTTTTGCATAAAGGTATATCGCATTGTTGACACAGTTTTTTTGTTTTTGTTTCATGTTTTTTTGATAGCATCTTCAACACCTTGTTTGACCTTCAATTGGCAAATGCAATGAATCTTCGCAATACAATTTTCATTTTTTACAAGTTACGCCCTTTTTAACGTAGTGAACTCTACTCCCTTCAGCAAGTAGTTTTTCAGACTGAGTTACTGAGAATGATAAAAAACAATGTTTATTCTCGTCTGATTTGATTATACGTAATCCAAAAATTAAGCACGGCCACATTTAGAAAAGTATAAAATAGTTTTTTCCACAACTTGCCAGATTTTCTGTCATGATTTTAGAGCTTTTAACCAAAGCGAAAGACTTAACAAATGGCGTGGTATAAATTACATTGGTTTTGTACATTGGTGTACCAACAATACCGAAAGGGTTAATGGAAAAAACAGTCATGTTTTTACAATTTTCCCCGCGACATTTGGAATTTTTTCTCTCTCCATAAAAAGTAAATATTTAAGCGCGTTTGAAAGTAAAATGATATCGGCGGGAAAGTTGGGCACGCGGCGAGTTTGGTGGCGTGTCGGCCAGCAGTTGCGTGCTGGATGATCCGAACCATCCCCACGATGCAGTTCCACTCCGCTGCTTCTAACATAATAAATCTGGTATTTGCTTAAAATGTCCCGAGTAAGAGATATTTTTTGGTAGTTACTTTCGTCATAGAAAGTTTGAGTTGGTATGATAAAAATATAGTTAATTTGTAATATAAACAAAGTTTTTATAATACATATTTAACGTTTCAATAGGGGGATAATATTAAAATTTACTTACGTATTTGTCGCCGCGAAGTATTTTACATTTTTGCGAAGAAAGCTAATATATAGCACAGTTATTTATAAATGTGAAGATATGTATCAATTACAATAATTTATATACCCTTTACATTATTATATTAATATCATAATAAATCGAAATATATATCGAAAGAAGATAATAATAATAAATATAAGATAAAATCAATGCGCGCGAATTAATTATGGTTAAAAAAATTTTAGTATTTATTTTAATGTATAAATTTTAAATGAACAATATTATTTACACATTCAATATATTATCTCAAAAGTTTTAATCAATATTTCATATAGGTTAAAGGTTTGGTAAAGAGAAAATTTTTTCATGTCTTGCTCTACGCAATTTCTTGTATTTTTTTCGGTATTTTTAAAATATAAAAAACAAGGTTTTGAGAAAAAATTCGAAGATGCAATGGCATCCATAATAGGTCTACAGATATTAGAAAAAAAACGCGGTAAAAGTCGGTTTTTTTTTGCATCTTGCATTCGGTTAAGAATGATGGATCAATTTGTGTTAACATCCTGTACGTCTTAATACTATTAAACTAGTTGTAAAAGCAATGAAATGCTAACAAACTAATATAGTGTGTGAATATTTGGACCGTGTTAAAATAAATGAGCTATTATGGCGGTGTTGCTCGATGCTCGGTATCATGAACCATTGGCAGATAAGCCGAGTATAGAAAAAAAAATGTTCAGAATAATGTCAATCGCGGCTTGAGAAAATCACAGTATTACAATAGCACGGAACGAGGTCGTTGTCTCTAGTTTTCATACCAGTAAAAATCGCGATATGCTTTGTGGGAAATTAGTCGTGAAGATATAGGTCAGGCGATTTTGGTGCCCATTCTTGTTGCACTATGTCAACGTTAACACATTTATTTATCGATCGAATTAACATCAATACTGTCCGTAAATATGATATACCTTAATTAACCTTAGGATTTGTGTTCTGACATTTTTTTAATCCGGGAGATATCTGTTGAGTGTTCAAGATACCCTGCCTACGAGGAGGGTTATGTGGAGTTCCTATCCACTAAACCTTCTTGGTGCTTACCCTCTTCACTGCTCGAGAGACTCCGGTAACTCCATTGGGAACCTTTTTTACCGCAGTCCCAACAAGTTCCAACATTGTTTAATTTCGAATAGCCCGTTCAGGAATATAAGTTGTTCACGCTATCTCTTAAACCCTTGTTATGCTATCACGATGGTTCCAGAGCCTGAGAATCGCCGTTATGTTGCAGACGCCAGTGAAGTGAATTTTTTTACTTAACGCCATGAGTTTTTTATACTATTGAACCCTTGAAGAAAGCAGAGATGTACAAAATTTTCAGGAGTCTATTTAACCTATATATAACCTAAAACATGTTAAATTATAATTCTTTTCTCACTACAATTGATGCCCGCAGGAGAACCAGACTACTGTCTTATAACAGAAAGACTAAAACAATAGAGGTCTATGCCAAGAGGCACTCCATGGTCAAAGATCTTTTATCGTAGCATGACTTTTACTTTCTTTAACTTAATTTGTAATAAAGGGCTCGTTGTTATAATTAATATTATTTAGATTAATATTTATTCAAGGCTGTACAAAAATATTACGAAATTTCAAAGAATAATTTGATTATGGTATTTTAATAAATGATAATTGGTAATGATATATTGTAATTTAATAAATAAAATAAAGATTTAAAAAAATATTGTCATATTTAAATATAATTAATTATGACAATATTTTTTATCGAGATATATTTATGTATTTAAATATTTTGTTTCCAAGGTACACATTACACAATGCTGAAAATTTATGCTACGACATGGTATATAAAATATGTCTAAAAATATTACGTTATTAATGTAATAAAAGTTTTTTCTTAAATAATTATTGATTAACATATATATTTTACATACATAATTCCATTTATTTTTACCGTTGCGGTATAAATAATCCAAAAAAATTGCTAGAAGTGTTTATTTTTTAAAATACTTGTTTTAAATTTTTACATGTGATATTTGAAACAACAAATCGGTTGTTAAATAATTAATGAGTGGATAACTGGTTCTAAAAGTCACTTTAAGTTACTTGCTATTTATATTACTACTGCGGTACGTACAATTGAAATATCTCAATAATTTCAAATTCCGTGCGATTCATTTTCACGGTCGGTTAAACATGAAAAACTCGAAACTCACAAGTAGTGTGAAGAAAACGCAGATGAGGGCGGATCGCATCTCTGTTCACTGAATCACGTCCGTATTTTCGCACCGAGTCGAAGATGCGTGACGCGAGCGCGCAACGTGCTGCGGACTGATGCCGCGAGCTGTTCGCCGCCGCACAGCACGGCACCCCACTTGCCCGCAGACAATTCGCGGAAACTTTGGGCTACGCGCTATTGACACTGGATTAGTTGCCCCTATGTACATAGCTTTGTTTCAAGCGACCCGGTCAATAACATCATTTTGACGTCTCCTCAATAAAAGAACATAAAAAAACTAAAAAGGCGAAAATCAAAATTACGCATTAGAGGAATGTTAAATAGTTAATAATAAGGTAATAGTGTAGAGACATAGTATTATTTATGCTACCAGATGTGTAGTAATGAAGGAACTCTATTCTTTAAGGACCACACGTCGGTGTCGTTAGTGGCGCTTAGCGTTCTGTCGCAAGGACGCCTGAGAGTGTCGAACCTAGGCTTGACCGGTTGCTATTACCTGGAAAATATTACTACTAACACTTCGGAAAGTGTTACCGCTGGGAGGAGTACTAGCGGGAAAAACTCCAACAACGCTTCTATCTAGTATGATCGATATCATTTTAATAAGCATTAGCGCTGAGTGAGGAAGTGGCGGAAGGAACATTCGTGAGAAACATACAATAGTTATTTACTACATGTGATGCAAAAAATAGAATAACATCATGCTATTACCGTAGCATACAAAGCAACTTACGCTAGTAATGCTATTTAGCAAAAATTAATACAAAAATATTTTATTTTTGTATCTCAATATTTTAAATTTTGCGAGTTGGTCACCCCTTTTATCCGGCGCTGCCTACTTAGGTAGTATACGTATAGTGGTATAATAATGATAGAAACCAACCGAGCCTAGTTTCCACTCTTTGGCAGCCTTGAATCGGAATACTAACGTTTTATTCGTGTGACAGCCAAAGCCGAGGTTCTACTTAGGTGCTAATCACTTCATGGAGCGTTCGTCTAAGTAGCCAAAGTGCTCGATTCCTTGTGAAAATAATGAATGTTACTAGTCGAGACTTCTATTGTAGTCCTTAACCTTTAGTGTGCTTGACCTGCTCGCTTTACTACCGCTGAAGGTTTATACTCCGTTTTCTCTACAATTGTTTACTGTGAATAAGCTGAATGAACCTTTCGTATGTTTACCACTTCCAATAAAACTTTATCGTTGTGCCTAAACGTGGATCCACAATAAATATAGCGAAACGTTTTGGTTTACGTCCGCTGAAAAGGTGGGACGACAACAGGACCTATTACAAATTTAAGGAATGGTCTATGATCAACAGTAGACGTAAAGACAAGTTGAAATGATGATGATGATGGACTTATTATTCTGAAGTAGCTATTGATGTTGTAATTGAGTACTTCAAGTGTTAAAAAAATGATCATTAGTATGTGCACCAACTGCGCCAGGCGATTGTGTAACTTTAACGGAATTGTGCAACGGTCGTGATGTTATCTCCCGTTTGGAGGCACCGCAGGAAATATGGCAACTGTACTTAACGGGGGCCGTATCCTCCACGTTAATGATTCTTCGTATAACTTAAATCAAACGATCGATCATAATCTTTTTGTTCTATAAACTGTAAAGAATAGAACATTGGCGAAAAAGTTTTATGCGTATTAATTGGTTATTTCATAAATATTAACTAAAAGTTTTAAAATAAAAATATACAATGTATCTTATAAATACTTATGTAAAAATAGTGATAGACAAAGTAGAAATAAACTCGTAACGCCTAAATTTCGTCTTTAAAAATATAACAATTCCTTCATGGGTCTGTGTACGCAAATGTTATAATGCAGTTCCACAAAATGTCCTTACCTTTATTTTCTTACTTTGGATCAAAATCAAAAGTATATGTTTAAATCTCGCTTTTAGGAGATTTAATTTGATCGAAATACGTGGAACTCGGTTTGTTCACTCACTCAGATATTATGCTGTATAAATCAAATATTATTAAATTTAAAAAAAACTATTGTGTTTCTACTGGCTCTTCTCAGTAAATCAGCATTCCGTGCCGGTGGTAGCTTATTATTTATAATGTTAAAATAATTGACATATAAAAAGTAAGTGTAAATGTTTACTGGCATAAAAGTTTTTCAATTTAAATATTTCTTTTTAGGTAATAAATAAAGCAGTACGGTACCCTAAAAACTAGATGTTATACACACGCATTTTATATGTGTGTATTGGTAACATAAGATACAAACTATCTATGTACTTTTTCATAGATTATAGAAATTTATTAAAAGAACTATGATATATCGACATTTTTATTATAACCGGTATTTTGCTAGCTTTATTTATATAAAGCATGGGTGGAGTAACTTGATAGAATCGCAAATAAATACGTATTTAAAAGGAAACCGTAAAGATATATTTTAAATATAATTACACAAAAAATTCAGGTAGGTCCCCTGCCACCTACCGAGGGAAGCCATATTTTAGTTCAAATAAATGGGCTGCGTCATAAACTCGAAGGTCCCGTGGAAAGACAAGGGCTGAGTACAGAGACGCGGTACTGTAAGTCTTCGCAAGTTTTTGCGCAAAGCTGGACCGCTTCTAAGAATCGAACAACAATGAATGTATTTGGTTGTAAACGATGACTTGCATATCGTGATATACTAAATAATAAATTCAAGTTCATATGCACAGAAAGTGTAAAATGTGCTCGGTGTGTGTGCAAAACAGCGGGCATGTAACTCGTCGCGTGCGCACTTTCCTTTTCGCGACACTTGTTGTTGGTTGTCGAACGTGGAATGTTTATTTGTCAAATAATAAGCATACCAATGACCAGATATAATTCACTAACCCAATACATTTTTAACAAATATTCTTACGAAGAATCATTATCATTTCTGCTGTAGGAAGTCCACTCTTGGACATGGGCCTTTCCCATAGACTTCCAACAGGACCAATAAGAAAGTACCTACATCCAGCATCATCTGAGGACTTTAACAAGGTCATGGTATGCACCATGTGGAGGAACGTACACTCCAGAAGCTTAAAGCCCATGTGGCGAACTATTCTGCTCGCTTTGTGACCTGCCTATTGAAAATCTAATTAGACTTACGAATCCCCTGGGCTCTGTTGATTTAAAATGCCTAAAATTATTGCCTGATAGTTCTTTAACGACCTTGGTATAGTACGTTGCAATGAACGTTTTAAATATATTACTAACAGATATTTTTAGAGATTCATTGATCAATTATCTTATTGTAATTATTGTTTTTAATTTTAAAATGGACATTGTTTTGTACTATGTTTTTTTTATGTTTACCAGTAATTTGTTCTTGTGTAATCTTATTTGGTGAACTAACAAATGAAACAATTGTAATCTATATATGTATGTATAAGACATTCCACTTATTTACTGACTCATCACGATATCTCTAGAGTCATAAGGTTTAAAGGCTTGAAATTTCGTACGAATATTCTCTTTCCCGAGTAAAAGTAAGCCAAGAATGAAATTTACGAAATTCTAACATCTGTAGTTTTTTGAACTATATCTCTGTTGTATAAAAATTACCAAGAATGTATTTAATAAAATTAGACCCACAAAAGACAGTGCAAGCTACATGTGGGCGTGGGACAGTTAAATGATAAAGGCATATGTTATAACTTCGTGATGACTATAGGTACACCAAAATATGGTATCAATAATGTTTATCAATCTGTTTCATTAGGCAAATGAATCAAAAGCTTTGGTATTGTTACCAAAAGAAAATCTTTGTCACCACAAATGTATAGACTACCTAATTCATTTGTATGTAAGCCTACAGCTATTAGCTATTTACACTCGATGCACGTATTTACGAAAATTTTACATGGCACGTCCATATCCATGTGAAGCTAGGAAAGCGAACTAGTCAAGCGCAACAAATGTAGCGTAAATCGTTGCGCACACGACAGTAATATCTCGTTGCAATTACCACGCGTTTGACCACCCGCGACAATTATTTGCATTACGACAATTTCACTTCTACCGTACCGCATAATATCCATTTAATTGATGAATTGAAAAATTACAATTAATCACTTCGACGTTTCACTAGTAATAAATATATTAAGGGAAAGTGTAATCATTATATAATCTGATGAACGCCCACTTTAAGGCAAGGCATCCTCCAAAGGTCGTCACAATAACTGGTATTGCGCTTTCAGCGACTTCATATCGACATTGAGTATTTTTAATTGAATTTCATTATCTCAGTTTTATTTTATTTTGAATTTCAAATGGTATTGAAGCGTCAACTTGAAATTTACTACGGCAAGTTTACGCAAGATCACTTAAGGTCTAATTGCTTCGCTTCGGCTAATGAATTGGACCGGAGTTCTCACGCCCGCGAACGTGGCGCTGATATGAAACAGCTCACTGCGCTTTACGCAACGCCGTCTCCGGTATTGTTCAGCGCTATCGCTGCGAACATCTCTGCTAAGGCTGTGTTCACACTGCCCCATAGACTCGGATATAACGATAATACATTGCGGGGAAGAAAAAAATATATTTATAGCTACTAGTCATAAAGGATTTATTTTCTGTAGAAGTTCTGTTATTTTTTAGTGGCAGTGGTCGGGAAAATACGTAACCAGGTCAAAACAATGTATAGTTAAACTTTTTCTAAGACTTTGTTTTTGAAACCAACTCGAACTTGGCAGCGTTCAAGAACATAAGAAACATTTTGAAACAACTTTGACTAGCGTGTGTTATCGGTGATGACTTACGGATCGTTGACGATGAGTTTTAAAGAAGCCTCAAGTTCATCCAGAGAGCAACGGATAGGGCTAAACTTGGAACTTTGTTGCGAGATCGAATCAGATATAAGGCGTACCGGAAAAGAACCAAAATCACTGATGTAACTCGAAGAATTGCTCGTATAAAATGGCAGTGTGCGGAACACATCGCACTTGTAACCCATTGGGGCCGATAGGACTGTTCCTTGCAGTGGGCATCTGTTGGCTGAAATGATGATAGTAAGTGATGATGGGAAAATTAATAATTTTGATTTTAAACCGGTATTAATTTGGGAAAAGAAAAAGAAATAATTTAAACATTTTTTTCTTAATATAGCGTCTTTGCCCGGCACGGAGGCTGCTCACCGGTTGGTGGTGTGTGTACGTAACAAGTGCACGCCGGAGGAGGCCCTCAACGTCCTCCGCGAGTTGCCCAACCCTCTCCGGGAGAGCGACGCACCCTCTACTCACGCTGCGCAATACAACCCGCTCAAGATCGATGTCTTCGTGCAAACCCTCCTCAACCTCGGCAGCAAGAGTCTTTCGCACAGCTTCGCCGCCATATCCAAATTTCATTACGTGTTCAAGGTAACAACTACAATTATATATTAACATATTTATCTATCATCTTCGTGTCAGCCGTTATAGACGCCCGCTGCAAGTCAGACCAACCCCAAAGTTCGTAATGACCAGACTTGTGCTGCCCGCATCTAGCGACTACTCGTGGACTTAACTGTGTCGACGGTCCATCTAGTGGGCTGCCTACAAACGCCGCGTCAATTGGAGACGTGTTCGCCACTCGAGAAACTTTCGGTCCCATTTCAGTAACTGTTGCAGAGAGTTTTTCTGGCTTAAAATTTTTCCCCAGATTTTAGGGCCGTCAAGATCCTAGCTCATTAAGGCGGATACCACGTAAGTGACTGATCACATGAGCCCTCGAGACGCGACCTATTATACTTTCAGGTTTGGTGTGGCAGAGTTCTTAAGGCGTTTAGCTAAGATTTCTTTGTAGAAACTAAGAAAATTAGCTGGTGACAATGAAACTTTATTAAAACTTTTTTTTATTTGGCGCCTCATTATCTTCTATCTCGTTCAGTGACAAAGCATTCAACAATTTTTAATTAATTATTCCACACCCTTCTTTTGTATTTCTCTAATCATCTTTCAGTCTTCTTAAGATCATTCATTCAGTCTTCTGATATACTTCACAAGATCTTACATGCTCATTCATTTTTAGTTACCTTTTTTTTCATCGTCATCACCTTTCATCCTTTATTTTACTTCTCAAATATCCCAGGTATTAGGCTTCTCATTTTTTATCACAATTAAATTATTGCTTAAACCATTTTTACTAATTAAACTTGTAGATATTATCACAGTTGGGTATCACATTTAATTTGATCGGTTGCTATGCTATTATCAGATGCAATGTACCTGTTTTTCCGAAATACTAATGGATAGTATAAACTTTTAATGTTCATTTGAATTGCACTTCTGGGCTTGTACATTGAATTATTTAAATTTCAAACGTTCTAGATATTGGCGGAATCGGAAGAGGCACAGATCTGCGTGCTGCGCAACGTGTGGGAGTTGTGGCAGCGGCATCCTCTCATGGTGTGCGTCCTAGTAGACAAGATGCTGAAGACGCAGGTGGTGGAGTGCAGTGCCGTCGCCACCTGGCTTTTCTCCAAGGACATGGCGCCTTATTTCACGCACTCCTACCTCTGGGAGATCCTGCATCTGACCATCGACAAAATGAATAAACACGTCTCTAAACTTAGTGAGTATATATTATTACTTAAAGTATTTACTTGCCTATTTATTATTATGTTGAGAAATTTTATACGAAAAGGCTCAAAACTAATGATAAAAATTATTAAAAACATAAATAATAATACAGAAAGGCCATAACAGCACAGTATAAAATAGAATTTTGGAATAGATAATGTAATCCGGCGCAACACCACTGGGGTAGTTCATAAAATACATCACCTGAAATTTATTTTTCTTAAACCCTTATACTTTGTTACTTTTTCTATGAAAATATTGCAAGAAATATTAAAGATAAATAAAATATATATTATTAATTAAACAGACAGCGAAACTGCTAGGCGCGAAGCTTAGAGCGAACTTTCAAATGCGCAAAAGATTCAATAGTGTAAATACATTTTCTGAACATTTCTAAACGTCTTTTTCAATAAGAAACTTCTAGAAAACGTCAGCAAAGTTATAAAGATATGAATGCAATCAGTAAAGTCTCTCAAGTTATGGGGTGACCGAGAAACAAGAATGTATATGTGTAGGTTTAAAATTATTAATTAATGTAATTTAATTTTCTTTATTGTACCCGCTAGAAAATATATACATATTTGCATAATAGTGAAAAAAAAATTCAGTGGGCGGTCTTATCATACCAGACAAATTCTTCCAGAAAATCATAGTATGGAAAGAGTAGAAAGACAAATAACGGGTTGTTAACGTGCACAAAACATACATATGTATATAGCATATATATAATAAATACGATATGACAATGTAGTATAATATACTACTCAAAACAAAAGAGGGCCCTCCATCATTTTGCCCCTTAATTTATGTGCATACACGATTATTAAAATTTTACAATTAGTCGATGTTGAATTAGGGTTTTACACATTAAGTAAACACAAAATAACGTTTGAATTGTTTAATTTTATCGCAATACACTCAAATACACATTTTTAGAGAAAATGAGCACTAAGTAGACTGTCAATAAAAACTTTTATAGTTACTGTTTGTTTTCAATAAACTTGCCGGGAGCTTTTCTTTAGTATCGAGTAGGACCTCCTTTGCTTCGTATGCACTCTCTGAGCCTATCTGGAACACTCTCAATCAGATGAGTGATGTTTTGGTCGGGTATTCATTCCCAACAGAGTTTCAGCGCGTTTAGTTTATATATTACGGTATAATACATTTAATGTATGTAATGATAGGTGCTGAGCTTCAAGAAGCCAGGGAGGCCTTAGCGAGGGCAGATTCAAGCAGCTCGGATTCCGAAGATGAAAGTGGAACAAAGAAAAAGAAAGATCAAGACAAACCAACAGAAGAGGTCAATTTGGCTTATTTATCATTCACGGTTATATTTATAAGACTTAATTATTATTATATATTATTTAAGCATTATTAAGTTTCTCAAAAAATCCATTAAAGTAAATAATGGTTTTATAAAGTATATTTTGTACAACCATATATAGTTATTTAGAAATTACAAAATAATTACTATATTATTGCTTTAAATCAAATCGCACCTGTTTAGATAATGTTCAAAGGAGGATATTATAAAAAAATAGTATACATTTTTGAATAGCAATTAATTAAAATCACGATAAAAAAAATTAAAATTAACTTTTTGCTCACACAATTTGAATTGGCGTTGATTTATGACACCTTATGTAGTCCTCCGCTTCGATGTCGACGACTGCTACCCTGGACATCGAAGAATATTTCTAACAGGAGCCTCAGCTCACCCGACTGAACTGTCTTAATTATCCTATCGCAAGGGTAAAACATTTTTGCCTTTTTTAAAATGTCGCAAAGTTTTTTTTAACTTGTGCATGCAATGTGCGCAGGCGGTAGAGCGCATGGAGGAGCGTCTGGAGATGGCCCACACGGACCAGAAGCGGCTGTTCCTGATCGTGTTCCAGCGTTTTATCATGATCTTGTCGGAGCACCTGGTGCGCTGTGACACAGACGCGCGCGACCCCGACACGCACTGGTACCGCAGCACCGTCGCGCGCCTGCGGCATGTCTTCCTAGTGGTGAGTGCACGCGGGCGGACATTTGGGCGACAGACAAATCTTCAGATACCTCTCCGGTCACATTTGACCGACGGACTGTTTGTCCACAGACGATTCTTCGATGGAGATGTCTCTGGTGTCATTTGATCGGCAGACAATTTCTTGACATATCTTCCTAGATTAAAAAAAATAACAAAGAACGTTTGTATTCTAAGCGTAACTATAATTTCAATCACTTCATAGAAGATAGCGCGATAGCCTTGGGATGTGTGATCGCCTCTAGAGTACTTAAATGTTTATAAAATGTATCCTTTCATATTCTTAAAAAATATAGTTCCGCAGAGTTTTTCTCGCCTGTTGGCTTAAGACGTCATCTGAAAAAGTGGTGTAGACTTAACTTACCTTCAATAAGAGATGTAGCGTTGAATAAAGAAAATTTTAAGTTGTACAAGTTACGTGTATTTAAATTAATTAATAATTATTACAATTTATTGATTAAAACAATCCTGTTAACAACACGTAAAATATAATATGATATTGTAATCAAAAGTATATGTTTACAGCATCACGAGCAGGTTCAGAAGTACAGCAGTACGTTGGAGACGCTGCTGTTCACGCAAGACCTGGACCCGCACATCCTGGACGTGTTCCACCAGTTCGTGGCTCTGACTGCGTAGCGACGCCAGCACCGGCATAGGCCTTCGCCCACCACGCTTTATGACATACATAAAGATATAAAATGAACTCACGTCATTGAAATAGGGTTGCCACAAACAATAATGACCGTCCGTTCGCGTTAAGAATTTAATTAATATTGTCCGTAGACCTGGCTATAGTCAAAAAATGATAACAGTAATCAGTTATTATATTTAATGCATATGCACGAAAAGAAAACGCGAGAATGTCACCGTAAACTGTTTTACTGTTAATTATTATTTTTGAATATATTGAGCCCTTGCAATTTCTGACAAGACTATTATTAATTTAATTAAATAATATATATATTTTTATTTCTATTTATTTAATAGAATACAGAAGGGGAACAATATTTTAAATTTTTCCTCATTTCTCCTTCTCATTCTCTACCTCTTTTCTTCTTTCGTCCTTTACAATGTGCTTAATTTTAATACAATCAATCACATACCCCCCATACATCCTTCCATCCTTCGCCACAGTTCTCAAAATATCCCTTTTATATCTACTTGATCATATAACATTACTTTGTTATTTATATACACTGGATGTGGATAGCTCTTGACATCATCTTGGCTTGTGAACACAATAATTATCCCCCGCTGCTACGATAAACCTAATGAATCTAAGTAAAATTTAAAAACATGTTATAATTATTTTACTGTTTTGTGTATTTTCCAAAAGATCCTTCCTGAATATGAACTTAGTGATAGAACAGTTTGTTCACGAATAATGAAGCAATATATACTAGCCGCTCCCTACCCGCGCTGCCTTTTATTGGTGTAATTTTATAAAATTCATTCTTAATCATTAATAATTGGGGTCATGCCAAAAAAAACTAGATAAATTGTATGCTTATAAGAGCGTTTGGCCCCACAATACCGATGTAAATAAAGAAATATATTTCAGCGGGATTCCCTTTTTTCGATACGCCGCTGATGATGTAATGTTGCTCCCGTTATACCCCTGTAAATAAAGAATTATATATCTGTGGAATTCCCCTTTTTCGATGCGCCATTGAAGACGTGATTTTTCTCCCATGACACCGATATAAATAAAGAATTATATTTCTGTGGAATTCCCCCTTTTCAATGAGCTGTTGACGACACGATGTTGCTCCTATAATACCGATGTAAATAATTATATTTCTGCGGAATTCCCCTTTTTCGATGAGCCGCTGATGACGAGATGTTGCTCCCAAAATTCTGATATGAATAAATAATTATATTTTTGTGCATTTCCCCTTATCGATACGCTGCTGATGCTGACGATATTGCTCCTACACCTGTATCCATATAATATTTATTTGTTGAAGGCATACTTTCGAATGCATCTTATAAATAGATAATGGGATTGACCTCATTCTTAACCCGAATGGACTGTAGGTAGGATTAAAATTTATAATTTTGTGAATAATTTAAAATTTATAAAATAGTGCATTTCTGTGTAGTATGTTGAAATATAACAATTGTTTTTTCAAAATTGAATATGCCTTATAATGTAGCCGGAATTGCAGGCTTGGGAATACGTATATACTTTTTAAGCGATATCAAGATTAGAATATTTATTTATGTCTTGCTTTGTGAATTTATTTAGTTATGAAATGATTGTAATAAATACTGGTTAACTCTTTATATTATTATAATGATGGCATTATTTGAGTAGTGTGACAAACACTGCCATGTTGCCTTACTGTTCTAAATTATTTTATTCATATTATTATCAACATCGATGATTTAAAGTGACCACCAGTGTGTCTTGAGAAGAAGAAAGAGTCTTCTTTCTTCTTCTCAATTTGATAGAAAATTAGAAACAGATTGAACTCATAAATCATCCTTTAAGCTATGATTGTTTGCTCTGAGAAAAGCCCACAAAAATCAGACAATGTTTTTGTGGTCACTTACAATATCCTCAATATAGTAGTTAGAATAATTGATGAATTGATCTCTGTTGTTAATTACTTTGGATTCCATCAACAAGAATTTAAGCTTCTCACAATATGACCAGTTGGTTCAATAATTGGATTATTCTATTTGTACTATAATGAATTAATGTTGACTAAGCATACTTTCAATAGCTGTGGATTTCAAGCATTTTTTAATAAATGCTATAAACGGTGTTTATTTTTATTTCATATTCTGAAATTCCCTTATTTTGAAAAATCGTCACTTTTCCCTTTATCAAGCGCATGCAAATAATCGATAAATAAAATTCCACCAAATTTCTTACAGGCATAAAGGAAATGACTAGTATCATTGGCTCAATTTTTTAATACATTTCTATTACAGTGTTTGTTTCAAAAAGATGTAAATTTGGGATTTAGCTAAAAGTAAAAAAGGTATCTATTTTTTTACAAAACCAAACTATATTGGAAAAGTGCAACATGCGGTCAGAATCATCCACAATTTCACACAAAAAGGACAGAAACGCTATTAGACATTAATATTTTAGCCAAAACATCAAATTAAAACTAAAAAAATCTTGAAATAAAATTCAATAAAAACATTACGAAATCAGACTTTATTCACAATCAGTATGGCTCGAATTGCAAGTACATCGTGTATTATGCTTTCAAGTATTGCAGAAGTTCTTCAACATCGTTTTTAGAACCCAAATAGCATGGAGCGCGTTCGTGTATTGATGTGGGCTTTATATCCAGAACGGGAATGTTGCCATTAGTTGCTAGTCCTCCGGCTTCAGTTACAATGAACGACATCGGGTTGCACTCGTATAGCAGACGCAGCTGAAAACAATTTTATTTTTTAGATTGAACTTTATTATTGCATTAGCGTATAATTTGATGATTATTTATTTTAAATATTATAAATACATTTTTTATCATTTATAAATCAAACTGCATGACGCATACAGTTGGCAAACATTCAAAATCGATGGAAATCTTAAAGTAGAATCTAGTAAGCCACGACTTTCAGAGTTGAGATGATCGACGTAAGAATAATAAAATTTTAATAAGATCTTAATAATGTTAACCCCAAGGGCTATAATATGCCGATATCAATATTACTACATAAATTTAGAGAAATACTGAACCATTACGAAAATTATTTACGACATTTTTAAAAACACATGCAATAATCAATTTTAACAATTACAGTACGTAATAGAATCTTAATTATGTTTAGATTATATGGCTAATGTGTTATCTAAAGACCGATGTAGCCAATCAATAAACTATTGTTTCTATGAGAGAGCCCCATGTTAGACCATGGTTTCCAAGAAACTTTTATATTTTTGTACAATTTCATAATTTTTATAAAGATGCATTCTAGAATTTCTATTCACTTTAGTTAATATATTATTATTAATTTTAGGTTAGATAATGCCGTCGTCATTAATTTCGGCTTCATGTTACGAAAAGTGTATAAATAAATAAAATAAAGTGATCAGAAGTTATACTTACTTTTCCCTTAGGAGCAGACTTCGTTGCTGGATACATAAAGATTCCGCCATATTTAATAGTCCTGTGCACGTCAGCCACCATGGAACCGACATACCTCGCCCCGTATGCCTTGCCTGTTTTGGGCCGTTTTTTACTTTCAATGTAATTCGCCAATCCTTTCTCCCATTCAGCAGCGTAACCTAATGAAATAATTACAAATTGTACATGTCTGTTTGTCAATACTAACAATATTAATTAGTTATAAAAACATAAATGTGAGGGAAAGTTACAGTAATTCTTTGCCATTTATTATTATAGACTTTAAAGATTGTTGTTGCTAAATTTTTTATTATTTGACATACGGATCCGAGACGCGATGGCTCAAGTTCACCCAGACTGTAAAAGAGAAAGCAGTGCTTGGAGTTTCGCTGCGAGTTTGAATAAGAATTGGGGCGATAGGAAAACTTAAGTCACAGGCGCGGCGTACATCTCTGGAGAAGCCTACGGCCGTTAAGGTCGAAAGTGTTTCGGGTGGTGTGGATACACCCCCCTTACGGTGAACGGGAAATATAATAAAAGTCGTGGAATTCCATCCGGCCATCGTGACAAACTAGAATTAGCCTGAAACTTGCAATGACCGTCTATACGCTAATCTGATGATCGAATTGATAAATATACTAATAAATAATTTATAGTTATTTATTAGTAGTTGTTAGAATTATCTGTGTAAAATGACAGAGGATATTTTATTAGCATCACTGTTAACTTATTAGCATTTATTATCTTATTAACACAATGTAAGAGAATATTAGGAGGTTCATCATTAAGAGCGCATAGCCTAAACCTGTTTATTTTAGGTCTGTTATTAAATTTAACTGGCTAAAAGTTTTTTTCTTTCATTACCAAAGGATTACTTGTGACTACTTGTGATATATTATGTTTCGTATTTTTTTCAAAACGGACATAAGTTGTACTATAAGACATTTCAAGGTTATCCATTCATTACCGGACACCCTGTATATACTCAATCTAGAATATCGGTGTTGTGTCTTAAGTATTTATTTATGAGAGCCGATTTAGCCCTGCTTTACTAGGCAAAACATACCCATATACACTAGGACCCTAACATAACGGCCGTTAGGAATTATTAAATATTTAGTTTACCTTCATTTATAGAGTAGATATTTCCCTTCTCGGGAATCCTCATGTTAGGGTCAGTTAATATGAACTCTCCCAGGGATGGATCGTACATAAAACCGTTCACCCCCTTCCCCTTTCCGAGGGTTAAAACCATCATCGTAGCGGAGCCGTACAAAGCGTAGCCGGCAGCCACCAACTCCTTTCCCGGTCGGAGAGCGTCTGCTTCAGACGGTTCACCTTCTGAGGTTTTTCTGAAACGTTATCATAAAACTATAACTAATTTAACTTTAGTGTTAACTAAATTTATTGTTTCTTAATTAAAATAAAAAATATAGATATACCGGGAAATAGTTTGTCAAGCAATGAGTTAGGCAATTTGTGCCGCGTCTGTCATTCATCATCATTTCAAGCATAATACGTCCAGAGTTGAGACATAGGCCACCGACATAGATTTGCATTAGGACATGGAAGCAGCCTGCATCGAGTGTCCTTCCGACGACTATTCACCTTGTGAGTGGATGTACTACACCGCGCCTGACGATCCCTGGTCTCCGATCCAGGTCTTAAAGACCTCAACGGCAATCTGTTCTACTAATTTTTCCACTTGCCAATTCACTGGGCAAGGTCAGCTACTTTTGGTTCTATGTGTCGCATCAATTGAAAATGATTTTTTATTAGCCTAGCAGAGAGTTGAAGTCGCTTAGCCCAAGGTTAAATTTTTATCACAACTTTCCAGTGTTGCTCTAAGAGCCAAGTATTAGTTACATTAATTTTTTACTGGATTAGACGACAGCCTTCCTCCCAGATCATTTCGAAGGAGACACGTAATGGAAAGACGTATATGCCCAGAACGAAACTTGTTTAGAGATGGCACTAAATCCCAATTTAAACCAAAGGTGTTCAAGAGAACAAAAGCGCGGCTGAATAAATTGTTGTTATGGTAATACCATTTTGAAATGCGTTAGCATAAATATAAACCGGGGTTTCTTGTACTATCATTCAAAAATTATAACACTTATGGATAAAATGATAAATAAACGGAAAAGTTACAATATTTTTAATTCAACCCGTTATTTTCACGTAATAAGATTGAAAAAGGGATTTCTTTTCGAGTGCCACGAATGGTTTGTTAACCTGGTTTATATAGCCCAGGTTACAGTTAGTGACTGTTGAAGAGTAAAGCTGAAGATACCTGAAGGATTATGTCCTCCATTAAAACAAGATCTTAAAATACATGTCACATGTGGGTAGCTGTAGGAAGCGAGCCCAAAATTTTGTTTTGGTTTTAGGGATGGTATTATGCGGGATTCCTGCCCACTAAAACGACCTCGGTATCGTCCTCTGCGTTGCTAAAAATGCCGTTCGGAACACACCACAGGTTCTTCTTCATTTATTATCATTATTATCTACAATGAACGAACAAGCATTATGCTATTAAAATAGATAGCCCCGTCTAAGTTATCGTTCACACTATCTCTCGTGAAGCCAAGACCAAGTGATCCATTGTTCGCCTCAGAGTCGCTATTCAACTGCTATTAGTGCTATTCAACTAAACTACAACAACAACAACAATTCAATTACGATTATAGTATGAGGTACTTACTTATAAATACAGAAAATCGATCCGACAGACACGAGACAATCAATGTTAGAAGAACCATCCAAAGGGTCGAAGCATACGACGTACTTTCCACGCCTTTCAGTTTCTACCTGCAAAATGTAACAAAATATTTACTGTATACAGGGTGATTGGTTATGAATGTATAGCGTCATATTTAGTCAATTAATGTACCGTACACCTTATCCAAAATTCAATGGTTTCAGAGATAATAAATGACGAATCGATAAGAAAATTGAGTTCACATAATTTGGATTACTACATATTAAAATTAATTATTGCTTATTCGTCCCTGCGGACTTTGTACTGCAGAAAGTTAGCCTATCGTATTCTAATACAAAATACATAAATTTAACATATTTCAGAGTTCACTTTATACAGAGATATTTGAAATAGGTGTCAAAGTTTTGAAGGTTTTTGCTGATTCATTTCATTCCTTTAAATTCATTCAGTTCATTCCTTTAAAGTTTTTACATCTATAATCAATCATCCTGTATAGAGAGAAACGAAAATCGCATATAAACAGCTATAATATATATATATAACCTTTTGATCAAAATTCGTAAATATTTGTCATCTAATAATAAAAATCGAAATTTTAAATTATAGTTTTATCATTAGATAAAAATTTTAATAGAACAAATTATTAATACGAGTATATTCAGATACAAATGATTAAAGAATAAAACTTTATAATCATAGTTATTATTGTTATGGTATGATTATTTTTACTAAAAAAATAATAAATGCTACAAGATAAGGAATCAAAGGGTAGCTGGGTCGCGGTTCAAAAGACAACCTCGATATAAATAAATATTCAATGTTATCGACGGTTCAAATTCCGAGTATTATTGTGTAATTTCACGGCTGTTGTGTCATGTTTTATTGTGTTCTATACCCATAGGATTCATCTTTACTAAAAATGTCTTATTAAGCGCAGACGTTAAGGCCGCTTGGGTCTTAAAGTTCCACCTCAGACCGACAAGGTCGTCAGAAGCAGCTAGATGCAGGTCGCTTACTGTTCTCGCTGGAAAACTTTGGAAAGCCTAAGTGCAGCTGTGGACGTCCTATGGAATAAATGATGATGACGATGAAGCCTAAAAGTTAAGAAGATTTTGTCCGAATCGGCTATTTATTTTTAATCTTTTCTTAAGATACGATGAAGTTTCTTATACAAAAAAAAATTGCGAGAAAAATAGTAAAAAAAACACTTCATCTTAAAAACTGTATAGTATTTAAAACATCCGCTGTCAAAAAATTGGCGTTAATCAAAACCCTAAAACACATTTCCGGATGTAATTGTACGAGAAATATCGTGTGCAAACAAAATACATTGTGACAAAATATATTACATACATATATTATAATTGCAGCAGTTTTCATACGTATTAAATGAAAAACTTAAATTTGTAATAAATGGTTCATTATTAAAACATTATAAGTGTTCATTATTAAAAAAATTATGACAGGCCAGCATTGTTCAATACTAAAAACCAAGCATCTAGTCATAATTGGTAAAATTACGGGGCTATAGAGACATATCTTATGATGGAAAGGGCAAATGTCTTTCTGGACAGAATTTTGTATTTTAATAGCATAGTTACATGAACATTTATTCGTTACTATACAAATCTGAAGACGAAAGAAAATAAGCAACATAGCACAATTAAAGTGTTAGTGCGCAGGCCACATAGAGCACAGAAAAGAGCGCCGCTGGGCCCGTAAGGTTCTGAAGTGAAGATCACAACCACGATCAGCGAGCGTGTGATTGTAACATGTCCAATGACTAGTTGGACAGACGACTTTGTTGAAGTGTTCGGAAGTTGCTGGAAGCCGGCCGCTTCCAATCGCTAATATTGTAATTCTGCGAAGGAGGCCTATGCCAAACAATGGACGTTCTACGACTGAAATGATGATGATAATATAGAACAAAGATGAAATTGTTGCAATATTCCATACACAGATTATATAAATAAAGTAATTAATAGAAATAAATGTTTGAAACGTGGCAATCATACCTGTATAACGGAAGGGTTTTCCTCTGATACCAATAAGCAAGTTGTGAACGATGACTTTAGAACGTTGATAAACAGGTCGTTAGATAGTACATCTAGTTTTTTCACTTGCTCGCCTTGGACATTTGTGTCACCGGATATTCCATGTCTAAAAACAAAGGTAATCAGAAAAAAATAGTATGGTGCATTTATCTAGTAGGTACTTTTAAACATTGGTTCTCAAGATGCACCCATAGGGGGGACCCCTACAAGAGACTAAGGCAAGTATAACCCCTACAAGGCAAGGCTTTCGTTGGCTTGACAAAAAAGGTAAAAAATATGTATTTATGTAAAGTATTGCAATAATTACACATATATTAGAACAACACATATAAAAAATATAGTTTTTCGTCCTATTTAAACCACCCTGAATATGGTACTTTCTAAATGAAATAAGTGAGAATTAATTCGTTACTTTTGCTGTGAGATTTAAAAAGGTCGATCGATGAAATCACTTTTTTATTCGGCCAACTACATTTTTTGGACTTGCATCCACAGCACAATCAATTAATTAACCAATCGATAGTCATATTCTTTAAGAAAACTATTTATTTTTGGTTAGAACTCCGCTACAGCGCTAATTTTTATGTTTAGATCTAATCCTTACATTTTTTTTGTCAACGGGAACACGCTAAATTTTAAAAGTGGTCTATGAGAAAATATTTCTGTGCACCTCTGCTTTTAAGTTACACTAGCTTACAATTATTATGACTATTTCGTATAGGTTGTTTTTCTTTTAATTAAAATAAAGTAAAAATTAAATTATTACTTAAAAAAACAAACGGACAATGTGATAATAAATGTGTATGTCACTCACAGTTTAGCGATTCCCGCCTTCCTCACGGCCGACTGTATAGCCTTCACTGCTGTTTGGATTGAATTTAAAAGGTACGTCAGGTCTCCGGTAGCCTCAGGTGCGGTTCTCTGTTGCGCTAAGACCCACCTGGTTAGGGTCATAGCGTTTACATCAAAAGCCGGCCCTTGCTGTGTCATCGTTACGTTATATGATATCTGTTGTAACAAAAACTACGACATACCCGGACAACAGTCGCCGGAGCACTGAACGCCGCGACTCGCTTGTTTACCAACCGGTGAATAGTGACGCGATCTTATCGTCTAAAACAGGAGTCGGCAACCCGCGGCACAAGCAGCATTTTTTGGATATGATGCTACGGCTCTTTAGTTCAATACGTAAATATTAATAATATACATTTATCTAATATATAAAATTCTCGTGTCACGGTGTGCGTGATTAAACTCCTCCGAAACGGCTAGACCGATTTTCGTGAATCTTATTGTGCATATCGGCTAGAGTGGAAAATCGGACAACATCTATTTTTTTACCTCCCTAAATGTTAAGGGGGGCCACTCCTAATTTTTTTTTATTTTAATGTTTTTATTTTTTTATGATAAAGCATACAAAAATACATACAATCCTAAATTTTCACCCATCTACGATCAACCCTTATTTTTATTTGTTCATACCAAAACAACGTTTGCGAGATCAGCTAGTAATATATTAAATTAATCGTTAAAAGTAATAAGCTAATATAGAATTGTTTGTCTGAAATAGCAGTGGGCTAAGAATACCGCTCGTGCAACCAACGGCCGTTGGGGCCAAAAGGTTCTCGGATGGCGACCACGGTCCAGTAGAATCGACGTGGATTGGCTTCCCTCTAGGTAGACCTGCAACATAATTAAGTTCGTGGGAAGTCGCACGATACGTGTGGCGCAAGCCCGATCATCGTGGAAGAAGCCAGTGCCTTGCAGTGTGTATCGGCCGATATGATGATATTGATCATTAAAAAGCCAACTAACAAATAAAAATTTACTCATATTTCGGATTTAAAGTTATGACCCAAATTTATCTAAACTTCATAAAACTGCAGTATCGTGGGTAAATGTTTGTTTGTTTTTTTTATTCATATAATAAGTGATTATCTATATATGAATAAATAGACCATTCTCGTATCTTTAAAAAAAAACTAAATTTATCAAATTACTATTTATTGTCGGAGAATATTTTTTTAGCTCTTTAAAAACTTTAAAATTTGTAATTTTTAACTCATTCAACTCAAAAGATTGTCGACCCCTGATCAAATCGTATCACTAAATGATGTAACATGTTTTGATATTAAAAACAGCTAGATAATGGCCGGCTTTGATTTAAATAAACGTTAGACTGTGAACCGAAAAAAAAATGGGTGTGTACGTGACGAAATATTAGCGATATATTTAAAATCGATCAAAAACACGCTTTTATCACCTTGACTTTTATCAGGTCTCTCGATGAAGCGGTTTATTGTAATGAATTTCTTAAATTTACTTTATTTGCTTTTTTAATCAATTTATATAGTAAGATATTACTTAAAATTTATAATTTTAACATTAGATTTCATACTTATGAAAATATAACATGACACATCATTTGAAGTATATCCGCCATGTAGAGTAATCAAAATTATTACATAAGAAGCATTATTCTAATTATAGATTAAATTCCTTGATTATATCTATCGTAAATCGTAAAACTGTTAACCCGCGCTTAGAACTGTCTTGTTTGACATGCTAATTTACTTCAAAGAACGCCGCCGCAATGGGACGCCATGTAAAAATAGTCATTCGGTTTTTCATTTCAGGCACGAAAGGCACAATTTCCACTCCAACTTTCATATCATCGGAAACTCGACAATAGGAAAACAATACTGACTTAATTCATTTAGAGTACACTCAACTCTTATTATTTACTCGGTGATATATTCTTTAGAAAAGCGTGCAAAAAAATTCACATAACATAAAAAATACATGTGACGTATTATAAATTTTGGGATATTTTCAAATAATTAAAAAAATCGTGTTGGATGACAAAACTCTACATATAAATTTTTCAAAAAAAACTTAATTGATCTAACATAAAACAAAAAAAATCATTTTCAGTGTAAAAAAATTAGTGTACAGTCAAAATTTAATCTTCAAAGCAACATTACAGTAACTATTAATTGCATTTATTACAACCTGTAACCATGACGAACAATTATGACATTCCTCCATCTGCATTTTGTTATTATAAAGATAGGTTTCTGTAAGCATTTCGTGTTGAAACTAAAATTTCGTGTAATGTCAAAAAGACGTGTATTCAAAATGAAAAAAGAGTTCTGGGTAAATATAGCGATCTTACAACTGTATTATGTATGTGAAAGGAGTAGTTTATATTAGTGGACGTACCAAATCTTAATAAATCATAAAGATATGTTTACACGTGTGTACTTTCCTAAAAGGCATCCAACAATTTTTTTTTATTCTGCAGAAATCTGTTATCTATTTCACTGTAAATCTCTCTTCGTTCTTTTTTAATAAAGTCGATTTTACCGCGCCTTATTTGGTACCTTTTATGTTTACGAACAACTAGCGCCATCCATCGACGTCAGGTGAAACACACAACAGTGTTCCGTGAAATATAATTGTAGAAAACTACTTTGGTCCAAGAGAGTGAGCGCTTACACGGACGTAAAGGAATAAAAAATATTTGTCCAAAGCCTCCAAATATTAAAATGTAGACAGTCATTAATGAAAGATATTTTTTTTATTTCGAACCTTCGAATATTTTCGTACATTTGCTATTTAAAAAAGTAAATCTGAGGAAAATTTTAGTGTAAAGAGAAAAAATAATAAATTAACTTGTACAATATTCGTTACTTCAAAACAAATATTAAGGTGACTAAATAATAAAGAGATTGGGTATTCGAATACGGATTTTAGCTTAAAGTGATTTCGCTCAGAAATTATGGAAGCGGTTTCTATGAATTATTAAAAAAAAAATTTCTGGAGTCACTGCATCCTGTTTCACTCGTGTACAGATGTAGTCATCCGTTTGACTCTACCATTCACATCCCGGGATTATTTTGGTACAAGTACATCCCGCAATAAGCCAACATTTTAATTTAATGTAAATATACATTCCCAGGTTCTAAATCTCAAAAGTGGACTGTAAAGTGCTGCTTAATCTAATATAATATTCACATAGCCTTACCTACAAATAGTGCCAAAGGTTCCATAATACCCACAGTGAAATGAAAATCAAAAATCATTTTACTCACTTCGTTTTAATATCACAAAAATTTTACAATACTTGTTGTCCTAGCTTAAAAATAATACAGGCAAGATATTATACATAATACCAAAGGTTCCGTAATACCATCAATGAAATGAAAATCAAAAATCATTTTACACACTTTATTTTAATTTTACAAAAATAAAACAATACTAGTTGTCTTAGCTTAAAATTTACGTACTGTGGTAGTACTACTTGAAATGAAACACCACTGGCCCACAAAGAGTCCTTTATTCGCAAATCAGATGGTCACCCTACTCTAACACAAAGTACACTTTCGATTAATCCAAACAACTCTTCCAAATCTGTTCGGAAATCACTGTCCAAATAACTTTAATCAATTTTGTATCACTGAGCGTAGATCTTAATCTTATAACTAAAAAAACCAACACTGAAATATAACATGCATCGGACCAGTTTTCGAGTGAAACTGTGATCCCAATGACCGGTCGTACGTCTACAGCGTTCGATGATTGCTTGTGGACTGACGAAGGGGGAGCGTGGCTGCGGCCTCTTCAGCCGACACTCCCCCTTAGCTAGTCACCCCGCGCGCACCCAATTGCCGCAGTAGGGTTCAGTGATTATTATTTAGAGGGCACTGAGGTTCATAACAGATGTAACTCTAGCTTTGTAACAATATTATTCATAATACTAAACAATGGTAGCTGTCAACAAGGCGCGCCGCAGATTCGCGGGGCAGCGAGTCTTTGCCAGTCTGCACCTTTAAGCAGGCGACCAGGCGTTATAGAAAGCTCTCTCTATGTCCAATGATACCAGCACTGCGATCTCCTTCTCTCTCAACGGAGTTCGCAGATGCTGAACCAGCACATACAGGGAAGCATACAGCGTTATTGGTTGCGACTGATTTAAGGCGCAGTGTACCACCGCATCCCACGAATTATCATCTTTTCAAGAAGCTTGCCCAGAATGGACAAGAGTTCAATGGGCTTGTAGGGCTTCGGGAGGTCGCATGTTTCATCATGGCCCCCGTTTACTTCATGGGATTTCGCTCTTACAGCACTGTGGTCCGCATTGTCCTCCCGGGGGTTATCCTCCGGGAAGAAAACCACTGCCAGCAACCTGGCTGATCCCGCTGCGTTCAGCACTTGACCAGACCGGACGAGGGGTCGTCCTCTCGCTTCACCTCCGTACGACGTATCACTCAATAGATCCCGTCCCACATAGTCTCGCGATCCTGCCTCTCGCAGAACCGCTTCCAGCTCTGGGTCTGAGCGCGTCTAGCCTTGAGGAGGTAGACCTGCTTCGCGTAATACTCGCGCCAGACCATCTCCTTACGCGCCGGCCTCGTGTACTTGATCCGTCTCTTTTTTTGTTCCGACCACCAGGGCAATTCTACGCTCCTACGTTTGGAGACTTTCGACAGTGTGGAAATTATATACAAATAATCATTAATTAATATACATGTAACGCCATCTATTGGAACGTAGATTGTATATTGTTCCTACCATCATTGTTATAAAGTAAAATGTATGTATGTTTCTGAACGTATAATAAAAAAGTTAGTTCTGTTCGAATCTCATAACCGGCGTTTTATTATAGGTTATGGGCCCAGTCGAGTTTATTAAAATAAATTGTTTTTCTCGCGAAAAGACTTGCACAAGCGTGCCGATTATTCTACGCAGATTGAGAACTATACGTTTTGTGAACTGTGAATTGTGATAAATAGTTTAAAAATTAAGAATGGCAAATAACTATATCGTGAGCGTGCCTAAGCTGAAAGGTCGGGAAAACTACACAGAGCGGGCTTTCGCAGCGGAGAATTTTCTCGTGTTGGAGGGAACTTTTGATTACATCAAAGTTACTAAACCCGAAGAAGCCGCAGCCGACTTAAAAACTAAGGCGAAACTGATTTTAACTATTGATCATCTCTTAATGTACATATAAAAGAATCTAAGATCACTAAAGAGTTATAGGAGAAACTCAAAAATTTCTTTGATGATTCGGGTTTCACTAGAAGAATCAGTCTGTTGAGGACTTTGATTTCTATACGTCTAGAAAATTCTACATCCATGACATGATCGTATGTTACTCAAATAATTGAAACCAGTCAAAAATTAAGTGGGTCTGGTTTTAAAATCAACGATGAATGGGTCGGATCGCTACTTCTAGCAGGATTATCCGAAGAATATTCACCGATGATAATGGCGATTGAACATTCAGGGATTTCGATTACCGCGGACGCCATTAAAACTAAGTTATTGGATTTGGAGGAAGACAGTGGCAACGTGAGTGGAGCATTTGCGAGTTTCCGTAAAAACTGTAAGGTTGGCAGCCTTGTCAAAAAGGGGCAAATGTCAAACTCAAATGTGTCAAAGTCAAAATTGAAGGTTATAAAATGCTATAAGTGCAAACAAACAGGACATTATCGCAATCAGTGCACCAGTTCCGATAAAGATTCAGAAAATAACAAGTCTTGTGAACGTAAACAATCAAACGCATTTAGTGCTGTGTTTTTAAATGGTGCTTTCTCCAAAATTGACTGGTATATTGACTCCGGAGCGAGTGCACATTTAACCGTCAATTAACACTAGCTCACAAATATTTCTGTTGAGCATTCGATCAAAGAAATTGTGGTCGCGAATAAAGAAAAGAGTCGGTGAAATGTTCTGGTGACGTATCGATAACAACCTTAACAGATAACTGCGAGTATGATATAGTTGTTGAAGGTATATTGTGTGTTCCTAGTTTGACCACTAACCTAATTTCTGTGAGTCAACTAATTGCTAAAGGCAATAGAGTACTGTTTAACAACAGTGGCTGTGAGATTTACAATAAATGTGGTGAATTAGTTGGTACTGCTACATTACTAAATGGTGTCTACAAGCTAAGAATGCCTGAAGTATTGATGGCAGCTGTGATGAACTCGAGCGATATTTGGCATCGAAGGCTTGGCCATGTCATTAGCAACTATCTAAATAGAATGGAGAATGCAGTGGGAGGAATCACGCTAGATAAAAAGGCAAATATTTCAAAATTGTCTTGTACGGTGTGTTGTGAAGGTAAGCAAAGCCGCTTACCTTTTTCCGCAGAATGGCTATAGAAGTAAAGAACTTCTGCATACTGTTCATACAGATGTATGTGGACCGTTCAATGCTTCGATTGGAGGATCCAAATATTTTATATTATTTGTTGATGATTATAGCCGCATGATATACATCTATTTTATGAAAAACAGAAATGAAGCTTTTAGTTGTTTTAAAAGATATAAAGTTCTTGTAGAAAACCAACTTAACTCGTTCGCTACCAATCGTCACATATATGTGTCACCGCGTTTCTTTACCACAGCCCGGCGACACATATATGTGACAGATATTTTTGTATAATTTACAAAAGCATGTTTGAACATGTTGAGTATTGAACTAAATTGTTAAGTTCTAAAACTATAAAATGCATCAAATCTGTAGTTGGTCTGCTCTCGTATTAGATTATTTACAGTTTTTATAGCAGTTGAATAGGTCGGTTAAGCAAGGTTAGTGAAATTAGTAGGCAATAAATTAAAATTAAAAAGAAAAAGTATTTGTGAAGCCAAATTAATAAGATTTTTAACAGAAACATATCCCTCAACAAAATGTATAATTTTCGTAAGAAACCCCAAATGAAGAACAGATGCATAATATATTCCAGTGATGACATGGAATCTAATAAGAATATACCAGTACCAGATCCAACTGATAATTTTTCTATTACGGATTGTGAAGAAATGAGCAGCTCGTCAAATTCAATAATTAGTGATGAAAATGACGATGATTTCTCCATCGAAGATAATTATAGCAGTGTTAACAATGATAATAGCAGAGTACAGGAAAATAATTCAGACTGGTCAGAAGACGATATAGACCCTGTTTTGCACGGTTTTATTGGAGAAGAGGGTTTGAAAGCAAATCTATCAATAGATAGTTCACCTTTTGACGCCTTTTCGTTATTATTCGATAACGTTCTCATTGGAAAAATCGTGCATTGGACAAATGCTCACGCTGAAGTTTTGCTGAATACCACACATATTTCATCTAATTCAAATTTAAAAAAGTGGACTGAGGTTACAGAGGACGAATTAAAAAAATTCTTAGGACTATGTATCGTGATGGGCAATATTCGGATGCCTTCGTTAAAGGCATATTGGAGTACAAATATGCTTTATAATCATCCCTTATTTGGAAAAATTATGTGTAGAAATCGGTTTGAATCAATACTTCGCTGCCTAAGGTTTTACGATGAAACAGACGATCAAACAAATCGTCTTTATAAAATCGATAAAGTGTTGAATCATATACTACAAAATATTCAAAAGGTTTATTACCCTGGTGAGAACTTATCAATAGACGAGGCTTTACTATTATGGAAAGGGCGTTTAATATTTAAACAATATATTCCACAAAAGAAAGCCAAATACGGAATTAAAATATATGAGCTATGTACACCTGATGGATTCGTGCTAAATATTATTATTTACAGCGGAAAGAATACTGTAAGTAACGAAGATGGACATTCTTACTGCGTCGTTTATCAGTTGTTGGAAAAATATTTAGGAAAAGGGCATACTATATTTATGGACAATTATTATAATAGTGTCAAATTAGCTACTTCTCTTTATAACGATAAAACCCACGTTGCAGGGACACTTCGCAGATATCGCAAAGGCAACCCGACAATTGTAATTGAAAAAAAATTAAAAAAGAATGAATCTGTTTTTGCAAGAAAAGGAAATATTTTAGTGCAGAAATGGAAAGATCGTCGGGATGTCCTGACAATATCTACAAAACATAAGGCGTCACTTCAAGAAGTAGTGTCCAAAAGAGGGCATACAAAACTTAAGCCTTCCACTGTAGCAGACTATAATAAAAATATGTCGGGAATTGATAGAGCGGACCAAATGATTTCCTATTATTCTACCCCTAGGAAGTCGATACGCCGGTATTTAAAACTTTTCTTTCATATTCTTGACGTGGCAATTTGGAATTCTTGTTGGATGCACAATAAAATTCATTCAACTAAAACAACTTATTTAGAGTTTCGAGATGATATTGCCTTCACACTACTTAATTCTGATAGCGAAATACCTATGTTTTCACACGGCCCTAATTTATATAGACAGCACTTTGTGAAAAAGCTGGAGAAACGAGTTAGATGCCATGTATGTGCCAAAAACAAACAGCGCAAAGCTACTTTCTACGCCTGTGAGATTTGCAAAACAAACAATGGACAACCGATTGGATTGTGCGTTGACAAATGTTTTAAAATTTATCATACAAAATAAAATGAATTTCATATCGATAAATTGTATTTATAATTTTTTTTTGTCTTATAATCAATTTCTTATAATTTAATGTGTCATATATATGTGACACGTGGGCTACAGGGTTTAGTTTTTATCTATAGCCCAGCGTCACATATTTGGGTCAGTTTAAAAGAATACTTATTTTACTTTTTTAGACTGTTCTAAATATACATACGTAAAATCTATTTCAATTCATTTAATATAACCACCAAAAAAATGTTGGGCTATTGTGGACGTTTTTCCCAGAAGACCCTGGTAGCGAACGAGTTAACAAGAAAATTAAAATTCTAAGAAGCGATAATGGTAGAGAATTCTGTAATAAAGAATTTGATGATCATCTCAAGAATTCTGGGATAATTCATCAAAGAAGTAATCCTTACACGCCCGAACAGAATGGCTTGCCAGAGAGCTTTAATCGTACTGTAGTAGAGAAAGCTAGATGTTTATTATTTGATGCTGAACTTGATAAACAATTTTGGGCTGAAGCATCTAACACTGCAGTATATTTACAAAACAGGACTTTCTTATCAACTCTAAATGGGAAGACTCCATTCGAGTTATGGACACAAGAGAAGCCAGACATTAGCCATTTGAGAGTTTTTGGGAGCATTGTGATGATACATATTCCTAAGGAAAAAAGAATGAAATGGTATAAAAAGGCTGAAAGAGGAATTCTTGTAGGATATCCAGATGATGTGAAAGGATACCGCGTTTACAATCTGAAAACTAAGCAGATTACAACCAGTAGAGATGTCTTCATTGTTGAAAAATCACTAGTAACTGCAATTGACGTGAAATATCACTTTACTAGACAATGTGTTTCCAATAATATTATTCAATTAAAATATTTGTCGACAGCTGATATGCCTGCTGATATGCTCACAAAGAGTTTGTGTTCTAAAAAGCATCACACTTTTATTTATTTAGGTGTAGTTGTAAAATAGATCCAAGTTCAGTTCAGTGGGGAAATTATAAACAAATAATTATTAATTAATATACATGTAACGCCATCTATTGGAACGTAGATTGTATAGTGTTCCTACCATCATTGTTATAAAGTAAAATGTATGTATGTTTCTGAACGTATAATAAAAAAGTTAGTTCTGTTAGAATCTCATAACCGGCGTTTTATTATAGACAGGACTAGCTCGCAGACGTCCCCCACGGTTTCCCCATATCGAACGACCATGCGTCGGTAGGTGCGGGCGGTAGGCGTCAAACAGCGATCCGATAGCAGTCGAGCGACAGTTCGATAAAACTCGCCCAGTCTGCCCTTGAGGTAGTGAACTTCTGCGCGGTGCGAATAAGATACATTGTCCATGAGGCTCCAACCCTCCACTCGATTGAGCAAGCGGTTATGTCGACACGACTGGAGAAATGTCTCCCACCCCGATAAGTGTCGAACGTCGGCTCAGACCCCTGGTTAAGCACATAGAATTCCAGCTCATCCAATGCGGATACAACCTCGGCTCCCCTCCGGTCCACCGTTTGGCAGCCCCATTCGGTGTTCTGGGCGTTCATGTCGCCCCTCCCAGAACCACGTAGACAATCCCCTAGCCCTCCAGAGCTTGTCGATCTGGTCCGATGGGCGTATTTGGTTCCAGATAGACGGGCGCCACCCCTATCTCCCAAGGCCCTGTTCTCAGTCTGGCCGCCGCAACATTGCCAGACGTGAGGTGGGGACATTGAGTGATGTTAATAATGTCGCCGAACAGCACAATAGCCACCTTAACAACCTCATCGTTATCTCGGGCTACGCATTGTTCTACCCTTGTTCCTGGGTAGTGCCGCATCTCGCCAATAGCACCCATGTACGGAGGACCGGGATCCAGGAGGACCAAGACGAGCGCCCAGCCTTTCTTCGGCGCTTTGCATATCAGCACGGCTGTAGCGAGCTTGGGCCTCTGCAGGTTCAACTGCACAACGCGGTACTGGTGGTGCTCAGCCCTGAGAGTGCGGTGGGACGCCTGGGTTGTATTCACCCGAGATTATGTTGTTTGATTTTAAAGACAGAATATTCGAACGCATCTCGAAGAGATTTTTGCAAAGTGGTTAATGTTATACGAAATTCATAGTAGTCGTTAGGTTTAAATAATTCTTGGGATACAAGGTATAGTATTTATGCAATATATATAGAACAGTGACGTAATCTAAGTAAAGTAGACTAAAAATATGGTTACTCCGAATATATGAACTTCAAGTTCAAATCAGAATATCCAAACTTGTCTGAGTTCGGTTCGTAAGTAACGGCTTCAGTAAAAACTGTAGCTGAGGTCCGCCATATTACTTCAACACATACGACAATACCTGTTCCACCACCAAAAGTCATGTGCAATATAGGTATTGTACTATTCTGATTCACATCAAACTGCTGTTGAGCAATAGGATATTCATAACCTAGCCAGCATAACTATAACCTAACCAGTTGTCTTACTTGATCAGGGTAGTCTAAACATTCCTCTTGAATAGAGAAAGTGCTTCGTGTATAGCGATAAGTGGTCCCCAAACTCTGACAATTTTTATCCTTATTTGAATGAAGTTATTAGGACCTAAATTCAATTTACCACATAATGCTGTTGCTGATGTTTGAGCAGTAACATCCGCTACATCTGGCATTCGCACAACTAAATTATACCATAGAACCGGTACAAATTCAGGTAGGTGAGTCGGTACTCTAAGCTTACGTCCACGGATCTCAGTCTTCGGAACTGACTTACACTTTGATAAAATCTTAGCTTTACGTCCAGTCTTACAGTTCTTACGACCCATAGTTGTAAGCTATTAGTTAATATAAAGATGAATTTCCACTAACCTAACCTTCCTGGGGTAAAATTATGCACCAGGAAACAACGTAATCCAACGGATAACCTAGTAACTCATCACATCAACCGTTTCCAGAAATGACGTATACACAGAATAAACCGATGATACAAAAAATGTCTTAATAGACAATCACAACATATGAGAAACAATTTACAAACAACAGAAACTAAATAAGTCTACGAATGATATTAACAATCAACTTTTGTTCGACACGAGGCCACAAATTAACAAAAGAAAATTTGGGAATTATATTCGGTGTTACTTACAGTACTTTGTGCCTCCGCCATCAAAGGTGATAAAGGGGATCCCATAGCTAAACACTCTCTCTGTCTATAATAAGTCCCGTTAAACCTAAAATAATTTTGTTCTATATAAATTTTGGTTAACCCTACTATTTCGTTCACCTACTCCGGATGTAGTCCTCTTCTATCTAATAGATCTGATAATAGTGATAAGCTTTCTTAATAAGGAACATTGGTAAAAATACTATCCACATCCAGAGAAAGGAAAAATGAGTTCGCAGGTAAAGTAACATCTCTTACTTTATCTATCAAATTAAATGTGTTTCCAGATTTTACCAACATACTCTCACTCAAATCACTCATCTACTATATAAAATCACATATAACTTACGCGTACGCTAAGCAGTTGGCGAGGGAGTCCGGTTCTGGTGTCCATACTGTAAACAAGTGCGTCACGAAGCTCCGCAATTAAAATATTTAAACCAGTGATAAATAGTGCTTGAACAATTGTGTCGAGTCACAAAAATACCACAGAAACACAAATAATTAATAACTGTTAGTGAACAAAGTGCAATACAGAAGCTTCGGCAAGAAAAAAAAAAACGAATTCCATTCGGCAAGTTCTAATCTAAAAAGTTATAATCACGATCACAACATAGACAAGAGAACATCTGTCATCTGTCATTAAATAGTGACAAACGTCATTGTCACTTGTGGTGCTGCCAGCATCAAATTTCAAAACCTACTAAAACTAGTGTTGCCACTGCAAAAGTTGAATTTACCCTAAATATGGATGTAAACATAGAATTATTATTAGAGAAAATGGAGGAGAAGATGAAACAACAAACTCTGGAAATAACAACAGCAGTGACGAAAAGCGTTATGGAAGGAATAGATATAAAATTGAAAAACCTCACAGAAGATAACGAAGCTCTAAAAACTAAAATAGCAACTTTGGAACAAAAACTTAACTGGATTGAAAAAGATAAGAGGAAGAACAATCTAGTATTCTACAGAATAGACGAAATGGGTAAAACAGAAAACGAGTTAGTAAACTACATTAAAGAAATCATAATTAAAACCGGAACACATATGGATAGCCAAGAGATAAGCACTCGAAACTGTCGCAAGATCGGACACCCTCCATCCTTTAGCGTTCAGAGTGAAAGAAAATGTTACGAAAGTGAGAGAAAAAGGGAAGGATGTAAGATTATATTGGGTGAAAGCGCACGCGGGGACGGAGGGGAATGAGAGGGCGGACCAGTTGGCCAAGGACGCGGCCCTGAAGAGTAAAAGAAGACCTGAATATGAGAGATGCCCCATTTCATTCGTCAAGCGACAACAGAGATTGGAGTCGCTCGACGAATGGAACAGGAGGTGTATGGAAGGAACGACGGCTTCAGTAACGGTCCGGTCTCACCAAAAAACCTAACCAACAAATCACCATGACGGAAGAAATGACACGGGCTTTTGAGTCCTGCAACAAAGGCCTGTCGCAGGCCGCTCTGTTGGCTCATCCGCGAGCGAGTGCAGAACTGGCAATTCACACTGATGCGTCTGATACATCAATTGGAGCAGTTTTACAGCAGAAACCGATGCCGTTAACTTGGGAACCTTTGGCTTTCTTCTCCCGACGTCTCAGCGCAGCACAGCAAAAATACAGTCCGTATGATAGAGAACTGTTAGCCATATATGAAGCAATAAAATATTTTCGCCACATGGTTGAAGCTAGACTTTTTACTATCTATACAGACCACAAACCTCTGACGTTCGCATTTAGTGCTGCAAGGGATAAATGCTCACCAAGGCAATTTCGATACCTTGACTTTATCTCTCAGTTTAGTACAAATATACAGTATATCTCGGGAAAGGAGAATATTGTGGCAGACGCTTTATCAAGGATAGAACAAATTAATGCACCAATTGACTACAAAGCACTGGCACAATCGCAAGACGAAGATACAGAATTGCACCAGTTCCTACAATTTAACACTTCTTTGAAAGTGAAAAAAAATTAGCACATCCGACGACAATATCAAAATTTACTGCAATGTCTCATCGAAAAAACCAAGGCCATTCATTACCAAGACCTTCCGACGTACTGTATTCAATACCTTACATGGACTAAGCCACCCAGGTGTAAAAGCTTCTATTAAATTAGTAACACAAAGATTTGTATGGCCAAGTATCAAGAAAGACTGCCGTCAGTGGGCTAGACAATGCGCAAATTGCCAGCGGAATTTCTCCTGCTTACCCATTTATCCATTCCCTACTCCATCAGAACGTTTCTCCCATATCCACATGGACATCGTAGGTCCATTACCCTATTCTGGTGGTTTCAGGTCACGGTCAACAGGTGGTTCACGGTCATTGATCGCTTCACTCGTTGGCCTGAGGCGTACCCCATAGCTAACATCACAGCAGAGAACTGCGCACGGGCTTTCGTTGCTGGATGGGTTGCTCGTTTTGGCTGCCCTAGCAAAATTACGACAGACAGAGGCAGGCAGTTTGAATCAGAGTTATTTCACGATCTGCCATCCATCCTCGGCGCAGAACATCGGCCTACTACATCCTACCACCCAGCCTGCAATGGAATGGTCGAGCGGCTACACCGACAGTTGAAAAGTGCAATTATATGTCACACCAACACAAACTGGTTTGACGTTCTCCCTCTGGAGCTGCTGGGTATACGCAGCGCCTGGAAGGACGACGTACAATCTTCAGCTGCAGAACTTGTTTACAGGGAGCCACTCCGTCTACCAGGCGAGTTTTTCACGTCAATAAAAAGTACGGTAACAAACTATGCAGACTTTGCCACCAGTCTGCGCGACCACTTAAGTAACCTCAATCCCGTGGCGGGCAGCCGACATGCGCAGAAAACCTTCTACGTCCCAAAAGAACTGAGCACAGCAGACTATATATTTCTCAGACAGGGGCCAGTAAAAAGATCCTTGGACTCTCCGTATACAGGACCATGCAAGGTGCTAGAAAGAAATAGACAATTAAAATAGTTATAAAAGGCAAAACTAACACTGTAACGATAGACAGATTAAAACCAGCATTTATGACAAAAGATGACAACAGCAGTTCCAACTTTAACACTAGCGGTTCAACACAAATACGCTCAGCTGAACCGACGCGCAGTGGCCGAGAAATACGATTGCCTTAACACTATCGACCGTAGCCAGCAACGGTCTCGGCGGGGGAGTAGTGTGGCGGCCGAACAAACGCATGGCCTCCCCACTCTTGCCGCGTTCGGTTTAAATGATTATAACATGCACAAGGTCACGACTGAAAAGTCTTGCGTACGCTCCCGAGCAGAACGCACCTGTCCGTGACGCCTAACCGCACAGTCGGCACTTTAAAAATAGTTTTCAGGGGGTCTAAGTAAGAAAAAATTATTAAATTCCTCAACAAAAAATCCGCGAACTAACCCCGAACACAGTGAAGTGAAAAGTTTTACAATCGGACGTCAATTCGATTTTAACAAACAAAATTATAAATTAAGTGCGGAACAGTAAAAAACCTTTAAGGACCCGCCGCGCGCGATTAAGCGCTGCGACACCAAAAACTGAAATTGCTATCGACAACGCGCTTACGAAAGCTAAGCGAGAGTGTAAACAAAAAAAAAATTTAGGCAAGAACTCGCGAAGTTCTGAAAGAAATAAACAAATTCCAATTGGAAATAATCCAGTTGGAATTTCGGCAAGGCGCGAAACCGTTGGCGGAACGGTGTGAGACGCACTTTTTTCGCTGACATCGGTTCGGGATCGACGAACCCGACGCTTGGGGCTACAGTCGGCTCTTCTTGGCTCATAACCAAGGAACGGGGGCCGAAAGCAACATCAGTCTGCCCACGAGGTCGTCGAAACCGGACACCCACGGCCAAGCTAGGCAGTGGGTTCGAGGGGAGTGCAGCCGGGAGTCCGACAACGCGGGACAACTTTCATTAGATAAGGTAGCCGCCGAGTTTTTAACTTGTGAAAATTAAAATTTATAAGTGGTGGGTAGAAGAGAAAAATTGTCACGGACCCTGGGCAAATTAGCAGGGTACCATTTTTAGGGCCCAGAAAAGGGCAGACAATTATAAAATAAGAAAAAACTCCACCCACCACAAAGGTCAAAATTCGATCAAAAGATCGCAAGTAAAACAAATTTGGCTAATACTAAAATAATAAAAATACTCAGCGGCTGCCACCGGGATTGTGGTCCTTTTGATCCATCCCATAGCATTTAAGAACTAGGTTAATTAGTTAAGTAGTTGCAGAAGTTATAACAAAGAAATCTCAATAAAAAGGAGCGGACGGTAGATGCAAAAATACATTAAATTGAGTCAAATTTGAGCCGCCGCGGCCATAATATATCATCTGGCGCGCGCCTGAGCACCGCGGACAAGGACAGCGGCACTGGGCGGCGCGACCGTCTCTCTTGCACGCGCCGCCGCGCGCTGTTGCGTAATATCGGGTGCGTGCAGCCATCCGCTTCGCGTGAGCTGCCGTGCCGTGCGTAATACCGTAATAATAAAAAGTATTGAGATTTCTTTGTTATAAACTGTAACAGTAACATACTCGTAGTGGCCCTTTTGCCTTAGGTTAGGACCATAACAGCCCTATTGCACTAGGATTAAGTATACTGTTTTATTGACAAGGTTCAACCTTAATTAGTAAGTAAGTGGCCCTATTGCCATAGTTTAAATATAAGACCCGCCCTATTGCACTAGGATAAGAAATAATTTTATAAAGTTGACTAAGTTTTAATTGAGGACAGGCGTTTTGCCATATACATATAGACTCTAGTGCAGTGATTCTCAACCCATGTGCCGCGGCACTTTTGTGTGCCGCGAGATTTTAAAAATGTGCCGCGAAAAATTTAAAATATATATAACACATATACAAAAAAAAATATTCAACGTAAATATTTATATATTGAACCAGCTAATTATATTTAATTTACAAAACGCTTTTCTTAATCCCTAATTATGATAAAGTCATGTTTATGTATTAAAAATTGTCTCAAGTCTACCACACTTGTCTTTTTCCAAATGAGCATGTTGTTTGTGTGATATTTTAAATTTACATGATTTTCCATTGTAATACTAATCTACCCTTTGTAAAATTAGAAAAGTATTTGATTCGTATCCTTATTAATTTGTTGGCATGTAGTTTCGATAAAAAAATAGGAGGTATATTGACTTTGCAATGCACGTATTCTTTGATTTACAATATCTAAGACTTTTCAGATTTTATTCCATTCGATGAATATTTCTGTAATTAAAAAAGTTTGCTGTTTATATCTAAAAAAATCCCGAGGTTTGCTGCTAAATTGTTTCACGAATACAATGGCAGCAATTATTTAAATAAAATTCGATTTTATGCATTAAAAATTGTATTTGTGTGAAAGTTATATAACTTCATAAGGGTTATATTTTTCATTTTCATAAATTACAAATGGTTACAGAATTTGTATATTTATAAATTTAAATTTATATATTCTTCGATTTTTTTGACAGTATTTTTTTTTGTTTTTTTCAGACCCCTTAAAAATGGACAAATGGATAAAGAAAAAAAAGAATAATGATGATGATGATGCAAGTAACAATAATGATGACATATACGACCAAAGTAATGAGTGTTCCTCTGTTTTAAGTGAAAATAGTTCTATTTTAAAAAAGTATATAATTCCTAGAAAATATAACGACAATTTTTTAAGATTTGGATTCACCTCATCGTTAGAAAATAACATAGTAGTCCCAGAATGTATTATATGCAATTTAAAATTATCAAATAGTGCTATGGTTCCTAGCAAACTTCTTCGTCACTTGGTTACCAATCATCCCTCTTTATCAACCAAAGATAAGAACTATTTTAAAACGTATCTTTCAACAAAAGTAAAACAAGGAAAAAATTTTAAAAAACAATTTTGTGTGTCCGAAAAAGCTCAGTTTGCTTCTTATGAAATCGCGGAATTGATCGCAGTAAAATTGAAGCCCCATAATTTAGCAGAAGAAATTATATTACCTGCTTGCCGTAAAATAGTCAAAACGATGATTGGTGAATCAGCCGATGTTGAAATTTCCAAAATACCCCTTTCTAATGACACTATACATCGCAGGATAAAAGATCTATCAGAAAATATCGAGCAGAATACTACAAAAAATCTTCAAAATTCCTTTTTTGCAATACAAATAGATGAAACCACCGACATCACAGGAAATTCTCAGTTAATTGCATTTGTTAGATTTATCTATGAAGATGATATTATAAATCAATTTTTATGTTGTCGGGAGCTGTCAAATTTTACAACCGGGAAAAATATTTTTGAAGTAATTAATTCATATCTAGAAAAAACAAATGTCTCTTGGAATTTTTGTATTGGAATTTGCACAGATGGTGCACCCTCAATGACCGGGCATATTAAAGGATTTGTATCTTATGTAAAAGAATTGAATCAAAATATAATAGTTACACATTGTTTTTTGCATAGAGAAGCTCTTATAACAAAGTTCCTGTCACCAGATTTAAAGATAGTTTTGGAGCAATGTGTTAAAATGGTAAATTACATAAAATCAAGACCATTGAAAAACAGATTATTCAAGGAACTATGTAAAGCAATGGAGTCCAAGTATGAATCTTTGCTACTCCATACTGAAGTAAGATGGCTATCCAGAGGAAAAGTCTTATCTCGGGTTTTAAAATTAAAAAAGGAAATGAAAGCTTTTTTTGAACAAAATAATAATATTGAATTTGTTGAAATATTAGAAGATTTAACATGGACAACGAAACTTGCTTATTTGTCAGATATTTTTGTCATTTTTAACAGTATTAATTCAAGTATGCAAGGTTCAAATGAAAATATTTTAAATTCAACTGATAAGTTGGTGGGGTTAAAAAGACAAATTTCTTTATGGAAAAAGAAAGCCCAAGAAGGTAATTTAGAAAAGTTCGAATCAGTTCCTAAAGACGGGTATAAAATTATTAAACAAATTGTTCTTGATCATTTGACAACATTAGAGGAGAGAATTGTTTATTATTTCCCGGAATTGGATATTAATAAGTTTGATTGGGTTCGTAACCCATTTCTAATTACGGACACTGCTGTATTTGAGTTAACTTTAAATGAAGAAGAAGAGCTTATTTTGCTTTCAACTAATCGAGATTTAATTTTAAAACATTCTGAAGAATCACTTAATACATTTTGGATAAAAATCAGATGCATCTATCCACTTTTATCTAGAAAAGCTTTAAATATTCTATTACAATTTTCCACATCTTATTTGTGCGAATTCGGATTTTCAGCATTAGCCAATATTAAAACTAAAAAAAGATCAAGGTTGTTAAATGTAGAAGACGATATGAGAGTAGCATTGTCATTTTTACGACCAAATATAAATGAAATTATCGAAAAACATCAAGCTCAAATTTCTCATTAAAGTAGTTTAGTTAATTAGCTTTTAATTTTATATCGTTAAGAAAACTGGCCATTTTGTTGTATTTTTAGATTATTTACATATAATACAATTTTTATGGTTCTTTTTATTCAGTTTGTCATGCCAACAAAAAAACTTCTGTTGGTTTTTTTTCTTTATGTGCCGCCAGATTTCAGAATAGTTAAAAATGTGCCGCAGGTGAAAAAAGGTTGAGAACCACTGCTCTAGTGCAATAGTTTAAGGAAAATAATAGTAAAAAACAGCTATAGGTTGTAAACCTAAAGTTTTTAAGTTTTTAGATGAGTACCCTTATATAAGAAAAATGATTAGGACCCCCACAAAGACCGCCGACGCGGGCGAGGTGAGCCAGGCAGGTGCCAGCCAGGCAGGCAGAGTGAGCACCTCGCCCATTAGAAGCGTCAGGAGGAGTGTGGGGGAGTGGGAAGGGCACACAAAGAAGCCCAGGACCTCTCCCCGTAGCGTCGCACCGGCCGTCAAACAAAGACGCGTGCGGTGCCAAAAACAGCAGAGCCGACACCTGCTCCCGCGGTGGCCGGGCAATCCCCGAAAGGGGACAAACCGGCGTCTGCGGATCGAGTGAAGGAAGCGCGAGCGTGTCTGACTAAGGCAAAATTGCACCTGGGCAGCTCGCGCAACCTGAAAACCGAAATAAAGGAGCAGGTACTACAATCAATAAATCGGCTCTACGAGCTGTTTAAGGAGGCGGAGCTCGCGAATAGAAATCGGACCCGGGACTCAACCGGGGGTCCAACTGAAGAACTGGCGAGTGCGGCGAACCGGGTGGAAGGAGAAGGGAGGGATCCACCCGCAAACCCCCCGCCGGTGGACCATAGCGAGCTTCTAAAGAAATTAGACAGCCACGCGAGACTCCTTGAGGCCAACACCAAGGAACTGGAGGGCCTGGGGGAGTCTCTCGTGGCTGGCAAAGATCAAAAACCAGAGAAGCCTCCGGGCACGTACGCGAGCGTGGCGGCTGGCCCGGCAAAAAGGCCGTCACCGGGGTGCGAGCCTAAGCACTCGGTGGCGGTATCGTCGGGGACTGACATGAGTGAGCAGGTCTTGGGAAAAATTAGGAAGGCTCTGAACGCCACGCAGACCGGCATAAGGGTCGACCGGGTCCGTAGGGTGCGGGACGGTCGAGTAATACTGGGCTGCAGCACAGAGGCCGAGCTGGCGAGGGTGCGCGAGGGGCTGAGAAAGGCGGACAAGGGCCTGAACCTCGCGGAGGTTAAAAACAAAGATCCGCCCGGAACAGGAAGCCCGGACCGGCAAGCAGGGAAACTTCCTGCCTGCCGGAACTGCCGACTAGCAAAGACAGACCGGTGGGACCACGGCGCATTCGACGAAGACTGTCCTGTTCGGAGAAAGTGGGACACCATTGCACGGGCGTTCGTAGCGTATTGCTAAGGGCACCCAGGTGAACCACCGTACTCGCCGCGCAGGGCACCACCAGTACCGCGTGGCGCAGCAGAACCTGCAGAGGTCCAAGCTCGCTACGGCTGAGCTGATATGCGAAGCGCCGAAGCGAGCCTGGGCGTTCGCATTGGTCCAGGAGCCGTATATCGGGGTGGTACAATGCGTCGCACGAGGCAACGGGGAGGTTGTTAAGGCGGCCATTGTGCTATTCGATAACACCATTGACATCACTCAATGTCACCAACTCTTGGGAGCTTGCTTGGCTTGGAAGATAGGGGTGGTATCCGTCTACCTGGAGCCTAATACGCCCGTCGGACCATACTTGGACCGGATCGGCTTGGCCGTGGAGGGCTTGGGGACCGCCAACGTGGTGCTGGGAGGCGACGTCAATGCGCATAACACCTGGTGGGGTAGCCGGTCCACGGATCGAAAGGGAGTTGAGATCGCAGCCGCCCTCGACCAACTGGGGGTGCACGTGATGAACCAGGGGTCTGAGCCGACGTTTGATACGTATCGGGGTGGTAAGTATTACTCCAGTCGCGTCGACATCACTGCTTGCTCGACCACCCTGCTCGACCGAGCGGTGGGCTGGAGCCTTGTGGACGACATATCCTCGTCGGACCACAGGGCAATTGTGTTCAATATGAAGTTTGAGAGGTCCCAAGGCACGGACGTCAAGCGGACCACACGGCAGTACACTACCCGTAGGGCAGACTGGGGCGAGTTCCATCGAACTGTCGCTCGGCTGCTATCGGATCGCTGCCTGACGCCTACCGAGGTGAATCAGATCACCGAAAAGGGGGCGTTGGACAGCATGGTCGGTCGGTATGTGGAAACCGTGAGGGACGCTTGCGAGTTGGTCCTGCCGAAGGTCTCCAAGCGGAAGAGGACAGAATTGCCCTGGTGGTCCGAACAGCTCTCTCTCCTCAAGGCAGATGTCTTGAGGAAGAAGAGAAGGATTAGGGCCGCGAGGCCGGCTCATAAGGAGCTGGTCTGGCGCGAGTACTGCGACGCGAAGGAGGCGTACCGCCTTGAGGCGAGGCGCGCTCAAACCCATAGCTGGAAGCGTTTCTGTGAGAGGCAGGATCGCGAGACCATGTGGGACGGGATCCACCGTGTGATGCGTCGCACGGAGGTGAGGCGAGAGGACGTCCTCCTCGTCCAGTCAGGCAAAGTACTGGACGCAGAGGGATCAGCCAGGCTGCTGGCGGAGGTTTTCTTCCCGGAGGATGACCCCGGGAAGGACAATGCGGACCATAGATCTGTAAGAGCGAAAGCCGATGAAATCAACTCGGGGGACCATAATGAACATGTGATCCCCCGTTTACGATGGAGGAGCTCCGATGGTCCGTATCGACCTTCAACGCCAAGAAGGCGCCTGGCTCTGACGGACTCACCGCGGACATCTGCCGGGCGGCCGTCGCTGTAGACCCCGTTCTGTATCTCGCGCTCTCCAACCGGTGTCTCGCGCTTTCCCACTTCCCCACGGGATGGAAGGAGGCAGTGGTCGTAGCGTTGCGGAAGCCAGGTAAGGAAGACTACACGCACCCGAAATCCTACAGGCCCATCGGACTTCTGCCGATTTTAGGCAAAGTCCTGGAAAAAATGATGGTCCGTAGGATCCGGTGGTACACTGCACCGTATATCAGTCACCACCAATACGGCTTTATGCCGCAGAGGTGTACCGAAGACTCCCTGTATGTCCTGGGTTAAATGGGGTAAAAAAAAGGGTTAAATGTCCACCTATGCCATATAAAACTAAATTCTTTGCAAACACATTTCATGGAACAAAGAGATACGCTAGTATAAAACGCTGTTATAGCAGCCAAAATAATTTGTGAATAGTTGGTGATATCGACTGAGCGTCGAGTTAGGAGAAAAAATATGAGTGGGGAAAATTCGCGAGACGTGGGGCTATCCTTAGAAGAAGAAGTACGAAGAGAAATGTTTTCATCTATGGACAGAATTATAAAGGAAATAAAAGAACGCTTCGATCAGTTACATGGCCTTGTAAGAAAATATTTGTGTATAATACCGTGTAACCTACTAAATGAAGAATTTGAATGTCAAATAAATGACTTGATTGACAATTATAAAGAACAGTTCCATATTGAAAGAAAAAGGATCCAGGTTTTTATGGCTGTACCTACACTAAAAGAAGAGGCAAAACATTGGAAAAACGGGGAGAAGGGCCCTCTTGATCTGCTAAAATTTATTCAGCAGTATAGGTTGGAAAATTCTGTTCCCAACATTGTAATTTTGTTAAGAATTTTTTTAACAATTTCAATCAGTGTCGCTAGTTGCGAAAGAAGCTTCTCAAAATTGAAGTTGATAAAAAATTATCTTCGTTCTACAATGAGTCAATTAAGACTACAAAATCTTGCAATATTGTCAATAGAACAAGAAATTACAAATAATATAAATTTTGAGAGCATTATACACGATTTTTCTAGTATGAAAGCTAGAAGAGTAGATATTACATAAATATGTTTACGAGTGCATACAAATATATCTAAAAAAATTTACTTTGTGTATTAATTAATATTGATTAAATAACTTAATAATTTATTTATGTGTATTAATTTATAAAAACCACTATTTGATTGACTTATAATTAGGGGTACGAAAATTTCGTATTTACGAAATAGATGCGCATAAATGCGAAATGTATGGTAGTGTTCGTATGATGGATTATTAACACGTTCGCGCGCGGTACGTCGGTGGGCGATAGAAGATAAAAAAACTAACGCGACACTACGTCGACAGTCGTTCAAGTTTGAAATCTAGTAATCCACCGTACGTCGACGGGCGGTATTGTTTCCAATTAAATATTAGCGGGAAATTTTTTTTGTCTCCGAACGAACCCTCAGAAATTTGCTAGTGTCACATTGAATGGTAAAAACTTACTAGAAAGGGACAGCCAAATCTCCACTACATTGACAATTGTAATACACACTGCACACAGACACAACGTCCGTCGGCGGTCGCGGTCAATAGACTTTGGTTCACTCGTTCGGTCAGTGCGCATTTGCGAGCGAATTGGAGTGGGTGCGTGCGAGTTTTGCGCGGTTTCAAGGTAATATCCTTATAATAAAAATATTTACGTGTACTTGTGTATATTATATGTGTTTAGTGTGATTTATTACACTATTTTATTTACCAATCGAAGTTATATGTTTGTGTTTTTACCCTTTAGATGGAATCCAATGATCCATACCAAAGACAACAAAATCGTATACAAAAATTGTTTGACGAAGCTTCATCGTCAGAATCTAGCCAAGATTCTTATGCAGATGATGGAGAATATGGTTCCGACCAATGCTACGTACCTTCTGATGAAGATAATTGCAGTAGTTCCGATTCAGAAACCGTGGTAAGAGTACATCAACCGAACAAGTCACGACGACGTGTCGGTGGATCGTCTGATTCAAGTAAGTCTTCTACCGATTTATCAGATGTTCCTGACCAAAATTTATCATAATCGGAGCATCAAACTGAGCAAGAATCTCAGCAAAACGAAAATGTTCAGCCTTCTACTAGTAGAACTGAGATAGAAAGAGATCTACTCGTACTTACTCATAATTCCTAGTCTAATAGTAACAACGAGCCAAACAACGACGACTTCGATAGTCAGGATTGGTCCTCTACACTAGTTGACATTCCAGAATTTAATTTTGATTCATCAATAGAAGGCATATCAGTAAACAAAGAGAATGTAAACAATCCTCGGGATATGTTTGATATTGTTTTTCCTAAACATTTCGTCGATTATATTGTGCAGTGTACAAATGCCTATGGTAATAAGTTGTGTTCTACTAACAGACCCCACACCAGACATAGTCGAAGGGCTGTATTTCAAGAGACCAATAATGAAGAAATATTGAAATTTTTGGGTCTATGTTTGCTGAAAGGACATGTTAAATGGCCTTAAACAACGTAACCTGTTTACCTACACAAATCATTTGTATTATCACCCAATTTTTACATATGTTATGTCTGCTAGAAGATATGAGCAATTATTGCGTTGTCTTTACGCTTCTGAAGTTGATGCTAATGTCTTGAATATTTACATGTATTGTGGTAAAGAAAATCTAGAAGAAAACATTTCAAAGACGAGAGACCTAGTTTTGAGGATAATGCGACCTTACCTTTTGAAGGGACACCATTTATATATGGACAACTTTTATAACTCTGTTAGCTTGTGCAAGAAATTACTCGGTTTGAGAACTCACACTGTTGGAACGTTGCGGTCAAATAGGAAAGGTAATCCTGACAGTATTGTAAAGAAAAAATTAAAGAAAGGTGAACACGTTTGGGTCCGAAAGAACAATGTTTACGTATCTAAATGGAGGGATAGTCGCCTTGTCCTGATGATTTCTACAAACACTCATCCTACAATGGTTGAAGTACAAAACAGATTTGGGAGAAAGAAGATGAAGCCTCTTGAGGTGGCGACTTATAATAATCATATGTCAGGAATTGATCGCTTAGACCAAATGGTCTCTTATTATTCAAGCCCTAGAAAAACAATTCGTTGGTATAAAAAAGTATTATTTCATCTTTTAGACATATCAGTGTGGAATGCATATTTTTTGTACAAAAAATACAAAAAAAATAATGACAAAAGTTATGAATTTATTATGTTTAGAGAGGAATTGATAAAAGACTTGATAAAACTCGATACTAATATAAATGTAAAGGACTTGGTCAACAAGAAAAGTATGCATTACAACAGGCTACACAATAATATACCAGCAATTGAGCGTAATGAGAGATCTTTAGATAGAATGAAGGGCCACTGGCCTGAACGAATTGAATCTAATCCTGGCAGCAAGAAAAAATATGCTTTTTAAAAATGCCGTGTTTGTTCCAAAGATGGAAAACGCGTAGAAACTAGTTACCGTTGCAAAGGATGTCCACAAAAACCTCCACTTTGTCCATCTTGCTTCGAGGCCTGGCATAACGAAATTAATTTATAATAACATAATTACCAGTAATTTCTAAGGTCATTTTGTTTACTAATTTTTTATTATGAAAGTTGATTTATTATGAGTAAAAGTTTCGTACCTACCTAATTATTAATTAACATTATTATTGATCTCACACTCCTAAGATTGTTTTGTTATAAGAAAGTTGATTTATTATAAGTAAATGTTTAGTCGCTAATTATAGTTCAACATATAATTGATCTCACCCTCCTAAGATTGTTTTGTTTTGTAAGTTGATTTATTATAAGTAAAAGTGCCTTACCTAGTTATAGTTTCAAATATTGATACCTTATTCTTAAGATTAATTAAACATTTTAGTACAAAAAATATATGTTTTATTATTGAACGCCTCAAAACGTTAAGGGGCAGAACACCTACATGATAGAAAGAAATCTGCCAGAACGCCCTAGGACGTGCGACGCCTGAAGACGTTCTGTCATTTGGTATGGTATTGGTAAGCGGACCTACGCAAGTACGCCTATGGACTTAGTATGGAAAAAACGTGTATCAAAATGCCAAAATTTGTCATGCATTACAGCGCGCGAACGTTTTAAATTATATATTATCGTATCGCCCGAGTCGCGACTCGCGTCAATTGAACTTGAGTGAAGTTCGTTTCGGACGAAACGGTCGACGCACTTTTTGGACACGAACTGACTCGACAGAACGAAAGCTTTCGAGTCTCACTTGTTCCTTGCCTATCGCTAGAGTCAGGGACGTTGCATGCGAGCACTCGAGCAGTGTTCATTTGTAACGGTTTAGGCACGCAAGTGTTTTACAGAAATATTTTTTTTCGTGCTCTTAAAATGGGACGCCCTAAAAAAGATTTGACAGATAGAATACTAGAATTTAAGAAAGATGGTCTGTATGTGTCCGATACAAATACTGTGATGTGCCAATAATGTATCATTCGTTTGGATGGTGACTAAAAAGATACATTGAAAAAACACATAAAATCTGAAACACACTTAAAGAAATCTTCTACGCCATGTGCCTCAGCAACTAAACGGCAATCCATAATTTTGGTATGTTCGAGAAACAAAAACGAGTTAAATATGAAAACAAAACTTTTGTGGAAGATACGGTAAGCTTTTAGAAAATTCCTTTTTTCCAAGGATTTCCTCGAAATGAGCTATTTGATGGGTATGCGTACTTTCATAGGTTAATTCTTCGGTCTATTAATATAAATAAAAATCCCAACAATGTAAAGGACATATTGTTGGCTGTCAAATGCAACTTTCCGTCCTTTGCTGAAGCAGCATTACAGAGTATTTGGAGTCCAACCAACAGCGTGGACGCTGAACGCTTCTTCAGCATATACGAGTACAATGTCGTCGTAACGGACCGAAGAACGACGCTTAATGAGTCAAATGTTGAAATTTCTACAATGTTATCTTTTAATTAATTAAAATTGTTTAATGTTAAGAATTGTACTTTGAAATTTTGTATTTTTTAAAATTTTACTTTCATATTTAGTAATAAAATTACTAAACAAGTATTTTTGTTTAATAAATACCTGATTTACCCAAATTTTATAATTTCAAAAATATAAATGCGAAATTTTTAAATTTTGAAAAACTTAAATGCGAAATTGGAAATTTTTTTGCGAAATTTCCGTACCTCTACTTATAATAGAAAGGGCGGCAAACTGGAGATCGCCCCGGGCGGCAAAAGTTCTAGGTACGCCACTGTATCAGGTTCAATAGTATCATATGAATCAAAGAAACAAAAGACTGTAGCACTATCCAGTACCGAAGCTGAGTACATGGCCTTATCTGAATCCTGCAAGGAAGGTATTTATTTAAAGAATTTGTTAAGTGAGCTTGTGCTATGTGAAAATATGTCATTGTGTTTGTATAGTGATAATCAAAGTTCTATTAAAATAGCTTCTAATCCTTTATTTCACAATAAGCGTACTAAACATATTGACATACGGCATCATTTTGTTCGAGAATGTGTTGCAAAATAAAATAAAAATTGAATATGTCTCAGCAAATGATATGCCAGCAGATATACTTACAAAAAGCTTATGTATAGAGAAACACCATAAGTTCTTAAGTCTAATGGATGTCTCAAAAGTGTAAGAAAATAAAATAATATTTTGTTAAAAGTTTATAATATTGTCTTATAGAGAATTTGGATTATTTTGTTAGACCAGGGTGATAAATAATATTTATAACAAAATAATATTTATTTACCACTAGCGTCATCTAGTGTCTTAGTTGTGAACTAACGATGTATGTATAATCTGTAATAAAAGTACTTAGTTGATTGCAAACCGTCTCCCAGATGCAACCAGGGGACCTAAATAGCAAACACACCACCTGGAACGCTACTAGGTCAAATAAAAATGGCAAAGTGCTCCTCAATCTAGCGGAACCACTAAACTATGACATTGCCGCACCGAACAAGCTGACGAGGTAGTCACCCGTAACCACCTATCAGCCATCCACCATCGACATGGCGCAGCTTAAAAACATAACACTCGAAATAGCAGCCATAAAAGTGGTCCGTGAGCTTACATTTGATCACCTGTCATAATGAAGCTGGGCCGGTCCGGCGGTGAGGTCCCTCTGAACAAAACCGTCGTCAACTGGCGTAGCCTTGGGATAAAACTCAAGGCCACGACCTCCCAGCACCTAGACGAGATTCCAGACTCAATTGATACGCCCGACACAGTTTGTCGAGCGATCAACTCCCTCACAGCTCATCTCTTGTCGGCAATCAAAGAGGCCACATGAGTGATATCCGAATCGGGACCCCAATTCGGGGCTCTCCCCGGCTCCATTCGAAGGTTGATTAGAGAAAAGAATGCTATTACAAGGCAATACGATAGACACCCCTCGGAGGAAAACAGACAGAGAATGCGCCGCCTTCAAAGACCCGTAAAAGCGCGCGTCTCAAATTACAGACAAGACAGATGGTATGCGCTGCTGCAGAACTTCGAACCATCGAAAGACGCTTCCTGGCGTCTGGCTCGAAGTCTGAAAGCAGAGGACTACGCAACCGTCCCTTCCTTAATTAAAGCAAACAATGCTTATTCCGCCTTCGACGATCTCGAGAAGGCCGAATGTCTAGCCGACCGTCTACAAAATCAGTGTACACCATCTACACACTACTTAGACCCCATGCACTTACGTCTAGTCAACACAGAAGTAAGAAAACCGCCCTCCTCCCAAAGATGAAGCACTAAAGTAACGGAGGTAGAAATCGCTGAAATCATCGACGATCTCAAACCTAATAAAGCACCCGGGCTGGACGGCATCACCAATAAGTTACAACGCGGGTAGTTAAGAGGATAGACGCAAAAAAGTGCTCTGTGAATATTTATTGTTTTAAAATTTGTGTAAAAGTCTTTGGGTTCTACTACATGTATACAAACAAAGCATAAGTGTGTATCTGCCGGGATTTGTGTTTATCTCTATGCTGTTATTCACTAAATTCCTTGTTATCGTCTCTCGTAATATCACTTAATATTAAACTCATCTACCCTGCAATGGATTCTTCAATAAAAACCTCTGTGGATGAAAGGAAAAAAGAATTCAACGATATAATGGCTGCATTTGAAGCTCAGTTACAAAAACCTGCAGCTACGACATCCAGCAACCCTAACTTGGCTGCTGAATTTCACGCGTTCCGTGCCTTTGTCACCCAAGCCCTATATCTATTGCAAAAGCAAATAAAGACTTTGGACCACGCAGTAGACAACATAGAAATGCAGAGGCGACGGAAAATTTTATTGCTGCACGGTGCTGCAGAGGCCCAAGGCGAAAATACTGCACAGCTTGTCACGGATACTATTAAACAGCGGTTGCAGCTCAGAGATTTTGGTGTCAAAAACATACAGAGATGCTATCGCATGGGCCGACCATCCAATCAGCCGAGGCCCATCCTGCTGAAGATGCGAGACATCAGCTCTCGCGACAAGATCTGGTTTAATAAAACTAAATTAAAGGGATCCGGCATTACACTGTCAGAGTTCCTGACCAAGAGAAGGCACGAGGTGTTTATGGCAGCACGCCAAAAGTTTGGCATTACGAACTAAACTAGAAGTTGGACCCGCGACAGCAATATTTATGTCCTAAGTTCCGGAAATCGTCATCGCGTTACGTCGCATAAGCAACTTGACGTGATTTCCGAAGACGCAGAAAAGTTGACGGCCACAAAAGCAACAGCAGCGCCCAAGACTAAACGAGCTGCCAGAAGATGATTTTGTTCTTGGAGAGAAATATTTAAATTTATCTTGAACTTTTGTCCGGGTAAATAGAGATTTTATTATATTATATTTCGTTTTCATATAAAATACAATGTCAAACTATTTTTGCACTGTACAAGCAAATATAACTTCGAATGTAATTTTGTCCAGTCCAGTCGTCGCTTGCGCTTTGTTGTGAATGTACGCGTTAACGATGTCCGGTACGGAGAGGTCAACGACCTCCACCGTGTTAAAGTGCTAATTGCAATATCGTAGTGAATGAATTACTTACTTTCATTCAAAATAAATGTGACGTTATGGACGAGGAAGGGATGATTCGCCTTTGTACTACAGCATTTAAGCCAGAGGATATTTCTGAAGCCAAAAGTTTACTGTTTAGCTCCCTCAAAACAACGAAGAAAAAAGTTAGTCGTAAACGAGAGGGAAAAAGTCAACGTGAGTTGGAAGATATTATAAGCATAATTAAAGAAGTAGACCTGGAAAAATTGCCGAAATTTGTAGCTCGAGATTTACAGAAACTGCCGCCTGTAACGTTTGATCATATTGACGTTACTCGGCTGTTAAAGGATTTATTATTATTACGAAACGAGATCGAGAACCTTAAAGACAACTGTGTAGATAAGAATACCTTTTTAAAACTACAAGATGATTTTACGAACATGAAACAGACTTTAAGTATCAACAATTTTGAGCGCAATAATTACGTGAACAAAATGAGGGGTACTACTAAAAAACTAGACAGTTTTAATTGTGATAGCGGCCCTATAGGCATAATTCATATACCACAAGAGTCGATGACCCCGAATAAAGGAACATTGGAATCGTCGCTGTTGAATAGTAGTGCTTAGTCGTTACCTATTCATAATTCAGACTAATGCATTACCTATCCTTTTTTCAAATGCATCAGCGCAGCGCGTGTAGGCCGGACCTTAGTTACGAACGGCGAAACCGCAGTGCGGGCCTTCCCGGCCGTAAGAGTATCGGCTACAAAGAAGGTAGATACAAATATTATGGAAAACAGGAAATTAGCGTGTGAGCTGAATACTAATCAGTTAAGTATGGCTGATATATTACGTAAAAAAGGTGATAGTTACAAGGATAAGGAAAAAAATGAAGGATGAGAAGTTGTGAAACGAAAGTGATATAGAAACCGTTTTATAGGTGAAAAAGGTACATGCATGGATACAGAGCTAAAGTTCCGCGCTGCGGATCTAAAAGTTCCTCTGTTTATAAATAATGTGCACACAGATACGTGCGAAAATGATATTATTAGTTACATAAAAGATAAAACAAATATAGATGTTACGTTACAAAAAATTAAGGCCAGACAACAGAAAGAGTACAACTCCTATAAGATTTTTGTTCCTAAACATAAGTTAAGTATGTTTTTGAACTGTAACTTGTGGCCTGACGGTATATCATTCCGCCGCTTTGTTGACTTTCGCCTACGCAGGCAAAATAACAAAGATACGTGTTCAAAGGGAGGCGTTACTGAAACACAAAAATATGAACGATACGACACTAATTAGTTTTAATTGCCGATCACTGAAACGATCAATGGAGTGCGTTCGATCCCTCAGCCAAAAAGCTGACATCATTGCTCTGCAGGAGACATGGCTTCTACCGAAAGAAATTCAGGAACTAAGTACCGTGAACAAGTCTTTTGGATATGCAGGTAAATCTGCGGTTGACACTTCATCGTTTTTTACATTTTGTTGACAACAACGTACAAGATTCTGACAGATACTATAAAGTTAGGCCGTTAGTGAAAAAAAAAAGAGACAATTGTTTAGCTCAAGAAAATGAAAGGAGATTCAGCATCGATGAGATGATGATCCCATACAAAGGGACAAAAGCAGGGAAGCGGCGTCAATATATGAAGGACAAACCTAATCAGTGGGGTTTTAAAAATTACGTCCGCGCTGAAGTTCCAGGAATGATTTATGATTTCGTATTGTAGGAGAGGACACATTCCGATTCCATTCATTTACAAAAAAGAAAGTATCAATCGGACTTGGAGCGCAAATCGTGATTGCTTTGTGCAAAAGTATTAAATCCAAACCAGACTTTATTTTTTGTAATAACTTTTTTAGTTGCCCGGAATTGTTCTACACACTGAGAGAAGACTATGGGATCTTTGGACTAGGAACCATCAGGAATAATAGGATGAGAGGTGCGGAAGCAATTTTGCCCTCAGAGAAACAAATGAAAAAGAAACATCGGGGTAGTCATGCTCAAGTCTCCTGCGACAAAAACCGCTTGGTCGCAGTACGGTGGAATGACAACAAAGCAGTGACCTTGATAAGTTCCTATATCGGCGTTGAACCAGTAGCTACAATAAAAAGATACTGCAAGGACTCCAAAATGAAGGTTGACGTTCAATGTCCGCAAATTGTAAAGGAGTGCAACAAGCATATGGGAGGGGTTGACTTGGCTGATATGCTTATCTCCTTATATAGAACACCTTTCAAGACAAGGAGATGGTATATCGGCATATTTGCCCAACTTCTTGACATCTGTATCAATAACGCATGGCTCATTCACAGAAGAGATTCCAAGACAAAGTCAATTGCTTTGAAGGACTTTAGATTCGAATTGTACGAAGGTCTAAAAAAATACCAGCGTTCTGAGGGTAGTAACAAAGGCACCAAAAAAAGAGTACCAGAAGCCAGTCCAATTGAAACGTCACGATTTGACAACGTAGGTCATTTTATGACAATGACCACACAAGGAAGATGCCGATTGTATTCAAAACTTACAGTCGTACAATGTATGAAGTGCCAAGTCCGCCTTTGTTTCGTAACTGGCAAAAATTCCCGTAATTGTCAACTAGATTACCATGTGCCTACGTAATTTCTATGTATTTTTTATAAAAAAAATAGTTCTCGTAAATATAATAGTTGTTTTTTTTACATACGTAACGTAAAGTCACTAGTAGTTGACCATGTACCTGTAGTTGACCGCTACTGCACATAAACCGTTATAATAAGAATTCGCCGCAATTTTTAAAACTCATTCGTTAATAAGTAGTCAATGCTGCCATCTGGTCAACTAAACGCGAAAATTGCGCATCCATATCTGTCAAATACAGAAAATGGCTGCCAGTTATTTGTTGAGTGACGGACCATAAACAAGAAAAGGACCAATATTTAGCCACTTCCGCACATGCAGTGGTAATTGTGCAATGAAATGCACCGCCCGCCAGCCTGTGATAAATGCGTATGCGGCAAACAATGCAAATCACACAACCGCCACCACCAAACCACTTAACACGCGCTTCACCCCCCCACGGGGCACCCTCAGGACCCACGCTACACCGATTAGTGCCAAACACAGAGAGAGAAGAGGAGCATAAAATATGCGACTGGGTGCAAAAAATGGCATAAGCGGGTTTTCCTGTGACAACCGAACAGTTAATTGTGAGTGTATAGAAATACTTAAAGGAAATAAAACGTCCATGTGTCTTATTCAAGCATGGAAGACCAGGTAGAACATGGGTAAAGGCATTTATTCGGAGAAATTCAACGATTTCCATGAGGATATTACAAAATTTGACAGCATCGAGAGCCAGGGTAACAGGTGCTCACCTATCAGAATGGTACAAACGTGTGTATAAGGAATTGGAAGATAGTCGCCATGCTGATATATTGAATGATGCATCGCGCATTTTTAATTGCGATGAGACAGCATTTTTTTAGCACCAAAAGAACCTAAAGTGCCTGTTAGGAAAGGTGAAAAAAATGTTTACCAGCAGGTAAATGCTGATGACAAGGAATGTTTAACTGTGTTGGTAACTGGAAATGCAAACGATTCCCTAGCCCCTACCACGGTATTGTTCAGCTATAAACGGATACCTCAAGAAATTACAGATAACTTTCCTTCAGACTGGGGTATAGGAAAAACCGACTTAGGATGGATGACGTGTGAAGCATTCTTTGAATTGGTGGCAGAAATATTTTATCCTTGGCTGATTAAAAACGAAATAAAAAGTCATTTCGTTTTTAATCAGCCAAGGATAAAATATATCCGGTAAAGACCGGTTATTCTATTTGTTGATAGGCACATATCTCATTTATCACTTCAAACTAGCCAGTTTTGTGAAGAAAAAGGAATCGTGTTAGTAGCACTCTACCCTAATGCAACACATTTAATTCAACCAATGAATGTGGCAGTATTTAAGCCACTAAAAGAAGCCTGGAGGGGGCATGTACAAAATAGGAGAATAGATAAAATAAAAAATGACGAGCCCCATGTCTTAAGCCTTAAGAAAAAAGATTTTGCCAAGTTATTGCACAAGGTAATGGGCAATACCATAAGTAAATCAATTTTGGCAAATGGATTTAAGAAATGTGGCTTATTTCTGTGGAATCCATTGGAGGTAAAAGTCCCACTTGAGAGTGTTAGCGAAAACCAGGACATTAGCGAACAAATTCATTATCTGAAAGGGGGCTTAAATTTTTTAAACGAATCTATCAGTCCCGAAAAATTTGTAGCATTTGATGCAACTCTGGATGAATGGTCAGGTGATTTGGCTGATTTATCGCTGTTAAATTTGTGGAAAAAAACAAAAGATGAACTGAAAAGACTACAACAATTAAACCAAATTATTGATTCTACATTAGAAAGGGTTGAATCGTTAGGTGTTTCTGTAGAAGAGGCCCAATTATGTGATCTGAATTTTGAAGGATTTGACACATCAGGCATCACCATCGATGCGTCAGCATCTAACAATAATAATGGTGTTTTGGAAACCACAATAGAAAAAACAGCTACTGCGTTACCTAATACTGTTGATGACAACATGTTAGTGACAATCCAAGGATCACCAACAATTAGCGTTGTTGAAGGTGCACTTAAAACCACTAAAGATCAATCGGACATCATTGCTCCTACTGACATGCATGATGCATGCATGTCAGTAGGAGCAATGCATGACATCCATCTCGTAATGGGCCGGGTGGGCAACTACTGACTTCAATTTTGGCCAACTACTAAAAATATACCTATTTGGCCTATAAATTGGGCCGCATGCGTTGTTAATGAATTATTTTTTCTTTTAGATGCCTGGAAACAAAGCAAATTTTTTAAGTTATGAGGAGAATGCAATGAAAAACGCAGTTGAGGATGTGCGCCTGCACAGCACCTCAATAAGAAAAGCAGCCAAAAAATTTGGGGTACCCCGACAAACTTTATCAAATAAAGTAAAAGGGAAATCGCCAATTGAGAGGAAAATGGGGCCTGCTCCTACGCTAACTAAGGATGAAGAACAACGCATATGCCAATGGGTGTACGACTTCGCTGAGGCTGGTTTCCCCATGACAGACCAATTGCTCTTTAGCATTCAACGGTACCTTAAGGACATTAAGCGAGAATGCAAGTTTTTAAACGATGAAAATAAGCCAGGAAAAACTTTTCTTAGATTCTTTATGAAAAGAAATAAAGATGTAACAACAAGGACATCCCAAAATCTCACGTCTTCAAGAGCGTCTGTGACAACCGCTAATATAAGAGAATGGTTTAATAAAGTAAAAAGCAAATTAGAGGAAGAGGGTTGGGCGGACATTTTGGCGGACCCAAATCGTGTTTTTAACTGCGATGAAACTGCTTTCATGTTGGCACCGAAGACACCAAAAGTTCTTGCCAAAAAGGGGGAAAAGAACGTCTACCAACAGGTTAAGCCGATGATAAGGAGTGCCTCACAGTTCTTGTCACTGGAAATGCGGCTGGTACCCTAGCCCCCACAACAGTATTATACCTATATAAACGAGTTCCTGCAGAAATTTCGGACAATTTTCCAACCCAATGGGGATTGGGGAAAACGGATTCGGGGTGGATGATGGTGTGAAGCGTTCTATGAATTTATCGCTGACATATTTTACCCATGGGTTTGTTCTCAACAGGTAGATATGCCCGTCATTTTATTTGTGGACGGACATAAATCGCACCTCTCATATCAATGCAGTGAATTTTGTGATGAGCATAGAATAATAATGATTCCGCTGTACCCCAATGCAACGCACTTTCTACAACCGATGGACGTTGCAGTCTTCAAGCCTCTAAAACAAGCCTGGCGAAAACGGGTCCATAGTTGGCGCATTGAAAAAATCAGTAGTGGCGAAAGGGAACACCCTAAAAAAAAGATTTTGCCAAACTTCTGCAAGAAGTTATGGAAAATACTGTGACACCCGCTATTTTAGGAAATAGCTTTCGTAAATGCGGCCTTCATCCCTGGGATCCAGAGGCTCCATCCATCGTCCTATCTGGGAAATCTTCTGAGAAGGTGGACAACACTGAGCAAATTTTATATTTGCAAAGAGGACTAAAGTTTCTGGAAAACGAATTGCCCGCTGGTTTGTTGGTGAAGTTCCAACTCAAATTCTTGAAAATAGAAGATTGCCAGAAGAGCTTCAAAAAAACATAATTTATTTAGATGAAAGTTATATTCATGACTCCTACAAAGTAACTAAATGTTGGCAGTCTATAAATATATCTGGCGTTCAATAAAATGTATCCAAAGGGAAAAGGTGGATAATTGTGCATGCTGGTAGTGAAAAAGGTTTTGTGAATAATGCATTGTTAATATTTAGTGGTAAAAACAAGACTGAAGATTACCATTCTGGAATGAATGCACATAATTTTACAAAATGGGTAACTGAAAAGTTAATACCTAATTTAACTGAATCATCAATAATTGTTATGGATAATGCCTCATATCATTCAGTTGTAATGAACAAGGTAATATTTTTACATATTATGTTTCTTATTGTCACATTCTTTATCATTATGTATGCTTCATGTACAATCTGAAATTTGATTACTAAATTAACCCTTCTTTGCATGGTGATGGAAATTTACATCATAACATTTAGTCAACAAAAAAAGATACTCCAAACCCTTGTAACGTAAATTTGTTGTTGCTCGCAACTTTTTAAGCGACTATTGCGTACAACAAAACGCGGTTGTCGAAAAATAGCAAAGGTCACTGTGAATTACCAGACCTAGAACTTGTTATTCTGCTGTTTGTTGAGACTGGAAGAAAGGAGCGAGAATTTAAATTGTTTTATGGAAATAAACGGAGATATAAAATACAATAAAAAATGAAAATGAGTGGAAAAAAGGTTTGTTTTCATGTTTTTGTTATTTTATGTACAATTTATATCAAAACACTATAAATGAATTTCTCAAAACGTTGTGATAAATTTACATCACTATGCAGTAACTTCACTTGTAATGTATGGGAATTTTTTTTGTAATGTTTATGTTTATTATTTATGTTGTTTTTTGGGGAAACTTGAATGAAAGAGATATTGCAGATTATCTTTGTAAGTTATAAGGCGGTTGGCTCTCAGATGGCCTTAATGACCAAGATTCCGATGATGAAAACCACAATGCTGATGAAATTATAAGTGTTGCAGGAGGAGAATGATGATGACGATGTGGATGAAACTGCTGACGTTGAACCTCCTCTTGTAGAACCAGACGATCAAGAACCCTCTCGCACATTAAATTCATCTAATTTGCAGTCTTCATCCAGTTTTCCATTTGACAAAAGAAACTTGATTTGGAAAAAAAGGAATCTGGTGTGTGACACAGATAAAATTACTTTCTTAGGGAGTTCTGCTGCTTCAGGTGGTCTATCACACCTAGAAACTCCATATCAATGTTTTAACCATTTTATCACTGAAGATTTTATCAAAACATTACTAAAGGAGACAAATTTATATAAAAAACAGAGTAATCCCAGTTCATCTATATCATTTACAGAATATGATTTGTATAAGTTTTTTGGTATTTTATTATACATGCCAGTAATCAAATTTCCTAGCACAAGATCATACTGGTATACATACTGATATTACTTGTCCGTTTATTGTCCAAGAATACAATAAACATATGGGAGGAGTAGATCTCATTGATAGCTTTTTGGGCAGAAATCATATAAAAATGGGGTCTAAAAAGTGGTATTTGCGTATTTTTTTCATCTATTTGATCTTGCTATTATTAACTCTTGGATTGTTTGTAAAAAAATGCTCAAGAAAGTGATGAACCTAAAAAGAGTCTGCTTACAATGGGCCAATTCAGAAATGAATTGTCCTTTGTGCTATGCCACTAAGGAACCACCGAAGCAGCTAAAAGAGGGCGTCCTGGTACCAGTGTACTAGAAGAAGAATTACAATCAAAAAAAGAAAAGGTTCTCCAGCTCCACCACCTCCAAAAGACATAAGAAAAGATGGTGCTGAACATTGACCAAAAGTAGGTGGGTCACCCCGGTGCAAATTTCCCAAATGTAAAGGCTATTCTACAATTTCGTGTAATAAATGTGACGTCAATGGGTGCTTAAATAAAATAATTATTGTTTTTTGAATTATCACTAAGAATAAAGAAGACTAAGTAAACAACTTTTATTTATTTAGTACCGGGCTAAGTATGTGAAACTGCATGATGATGTAAATTTCCATCATATTGTTTTTTACATAATACATATTTTTATTTACACTAGGATTTTTTTAAATATTTTTCCTTTAATCTAGAGCATTAATTACATCACCCTGATTTATTTTAAAAAAATAGTAAAAATCATGCAAAGAAGGGTTAAACCTTTTCACCAGGCTCCGACATCTAGTTCACGTGTCGAAGAGGTCAAAATGTGGTTACGTGAAAATAATATTTTATTTGATGCCACATTAACACGTTCCCGCCGGCGCGAATTTTCATTTGATGCACCACCAGGCGGCGCATAAATCTATGTCGCGCTTCATCTGGCGGCGCGCTAATTTCGCGCGTTCAGGCTTGCGCGCGCTTCTTGTTTCTTCAGTAGTACATTGAGTGCTTACTTTGCAAATTGTGTAACTCGTGTTGTTTTTATATCCTGATCTATGTCGGTAAAAATTCATCGGTTGAACAAAATTCGAGACATTATTGAGGAATTTGTGGTTACGTTTAGAAGCTCTATTAGACCTGATAAAAATATCGTCATCGATGAAAGTATGATTCCATGGAGAGGACGCCTAGGTTTTCGTCGATATATCCCAGGCAAGCGACATAAGTACGGCGTAAAGATATACAAATTATTTTTGTCTGAAGGTTATATTTATAATTTCGAAATTTATGCTGGGAGAACTGAAACGATCATTGAGAAATCACATGCTCATGATGTTGTAATGAGGTTACTAAATGGCTTATTCTTTGAGGGCTGCATACTATTTATTGACAACTAGTATACAAGTGTCCCTTTAGGAGAAGAACTTTTAGAGAACAGTACATTTGTTTGTGGTACTGTAAAAAAGAACAAAAAACTTCTACCACCGCAGCAACAAAAACGTGGGGAAATCATAGCGGTGTAAAATTTCTAAAATGGACTGACAAAAGACCAGTTTGCATGTTAACTACCGTAAAAAATCACCAGTGTAAATTGGTCCAAGGAACAAATGGTAAAGTAAAGCCTGAGGCCGTGTTTGATTATAATGTGGCAAAAAAAGGTGTAGATATGTCAGATCAACGATTAAATGGTACCGAAAAGTAATTATACAATTAATATGCAGAACTTCACTCGTAAATGCGTGGTATATTCACAAAAAATGGGGGACTAAAAATATGAACATGCCACAATTTAGGGAAGTTATCATTGATCGCCTTTTAGCCAATGAAGAAATAAACTGTCATATACCGTCAGATAAACATATTCTTGAATCACACGAGGGGTCGGCAAGAGAGTTCCGTAAACGCTGCAAGGAATGCTACAAAAAATTGTCCAAAAGGAAGGGATTATGCCACTGCCAAAACAACAAGAGTAAAGACGTTTTGTGGTCGTTGCGAGAGTCAGCCAGCACTTTGCTTGAAATATTTGGTTTTTACAGCCGTCAGAAGCAAACAACTTTTGTGTCTTCGGACAAATGGAAAAAATCGAGTATCGTTCGGTGATTAAGTTCCTCCACAAAAAGGGGAAAACGAATGTGCAAATCAAAGCCCATCTGGAGGAAGTATATGGTGAGGCTGCACCTTCGTTAGCAACAGTAAAATTTTGGAAAGCTGAATTTGTTCGTGGTCGTACGAGTGTTTTTTAATGATGAACGTCCCGGTAGGCCAAATGAAGTCACCACGCTGGAAATGATCAACAAAGTCCATGACATGATTATGGCAGATCGCAGAATCAAGCTCCGCGAGTTAGTAGAGGCCCTAAACATTTCCTACGAACGCGTACACAACATCATTCACCATCATTTGGACATGAAAAAGCTATCCGCGCGGTGGGTGCTTCGGAGACGCTTTTGGCGATGATACGGCGCGATCCGTAGGATTTTTTCGCCGATTTATCACCGTTGATGAAACCTGGGTGCATTATTACACACCGGAAACCAAAGAACAGTCGAAATAGTGGCGCAAAAGCGGCGAAGGCCCACCGAAGAAGGCAAAAAGCACACATTCGGCCGGCAAAGTGATGGCGACTGTTTTCTGGGATGCGAAGGATATCATCCACATCGACTACTTGAAAAAAGGAAAAACAATCAATGGTGATTACTACGCAGCATTATTGGATCGATTCGATGTCGAATTGCATCGAAAACGTCCCGGTTTGGCACGCAAAAAAGCGCTCTTTCACCAAGACAACGCACCGGCTCACCGATCGGCTGTAGCCATGGCAAAATTACACGAATTGGGCTATGAATTGGTTGAACACCCACCGTATTCCCCAGATCTTGCCGCCAGCGACTTTTTCCTGTTTCTAAACCTAAAAAAATGGCTCGGAGGACGCCGCTTCGCAACAAACTATAAAGTCGTCACTGAAACTTCCGCCTATCGGATATCGGATGGGATAAAAAAAATTGGAACATCGTCTTACTAAGTGTATCGAGCTAAAAGGGGACTATGTTGAGAAATAAATCGATTTAAACCCAAAAAGCTTGTTTTTTCTATCAAAGGCTAGTTATATTTCAATCCACCCTCGTATGTTGGTTCCGAACCAGCTGAAACTGTCAGCAGATTTGATAAGAAACAAAAGAAAAAAGTCTCTGTTGCCTGTCCAAAAATTGTAAAAGATTACAATGCTCACATAGGTGGAGTAGATTTGATGGACAGTTATTTGGGCCGCTACAAAATTCGAATCAAAAATCGAAAATGGTACATTCGATTATTTTATCACATGGTCGACATGGCAGTAATAAAATCATGGGTACTTTATAAAAAACACCACCCAAACATGACATTAGGTGATTATAGATCAGATCTTGCGGAGACATTGTGCAATTGTAAAAAAAAATACTGAACCCAACAGAGGAAGGCCTTCAAGCAGTAATATATATCGGGAGATAGAAGCAAAAAGACATCGGGGTCCAATGAAGCCCGTTCCTCCAAAAGACGTGCGGACTGATGGCTTAGGCCACAATGAAAAAAGATGCGATTCTAAAAAAAGATGCAAACCGAATGTAAAGGTTTTTTGCGGACTGAGTGTACTAAATATAAAGTGGCATTGTGTCACACTAAAAATCGAAACTGTTTTACTGTATTTCACTCAAAATAGTCTGTATATTATTTATTTTTAGATTAAGTTGATTTATAGGCCCCTACAAATATATAAGCATAAATTTAGTACTTAACCCATAGTGTTGCCAATTAACTCCATACATATCTTTCGTAATAAATACCTATTTTTTTTACCAGATTTTTTTCATTATTTTTTATGTTATATGTACCTAAATACCAGGAAACATTTTTTCCATGCCGCAATGCCTTTTTCTTGCTTATGCGAGGTTGAAAACCCAACATATTAACTTGTTAACTAATGAATATAGTACATTGAAAGATTGTAACTTAAAACTAGTCTTTCTTCTCCCATTTATAATTTTCATAGATTCTAAATATTAATAATTTCTTTCTTAAAACATTATGCAGCAACATAATATCATAAATTAAATTTCCCATACAACACATTCATTTTACATTTAAAAAAATATGATAGAGCACCTCATTATTACAGGTAACATATCTGAGATATCAGTTTAACCTAACATTCTATATTATTGTGCCTCTGTATTTAAAGAATGGCAGGCAACAATTATATCATTAGATATAGATATATTAAAAAATATTGATCAATATACAATATACTTAGGGTTAAGTTGTGCTGGACTACACCAACATAGTTGAGGCTGATCTCTGCAGTCGAGTAGGGGTGATGGCAATCAGTTTGTGAGCAGTTTGTAACAGGCTCTTTTATGGAGAGACAATTATCGGAAGCCTGTAAAAAAAGATAATTACAACTAATTTATTAAATTTTTTATTTAAGTTTTGAATTTTCCAAAACCTTTTTCATCCTTAGCTACTAAATAAAACTTTTCCTTTTGTATTTTCCAATACCTATAATTTATTTAATAATATGTGACAATTCTACTTCACACTCACTGTATACCACCTAAGTGTGTTATTTATTACAATGTTAATATTCATCATCATCATTATATTGGCCAATAAATGCCCACTGCAAGGAATAATTTCCAAAAGATTCCGAAGATCTTGGGCTGCCTACATCCAGTAAATTCCCTCAACCTTAACTATGTTGTTGATCCACCTCATTGACCTACCCACACCGCATCTACCGGCTCTTGTTGCCACGCAAGAACTCTAGAGCCCAATGTACAAGCTGTGTGTCAACTCATAGCTACTTCGCACAAGCGATAGTGTTGAACTTAGTTCTAGTTGTCTCCTCATTTCTGAATTATTCATTCATTTCTGTCTTAAACCTAATATTTTAGAGAATGAACCATGTAATGTTTTGAATCTTCTTGTATCAATGTAACACAGTTACACAAACAACCATTTTAGGCTATAATAACATTATCCTTCATTATGCTTTCTTTTTTATAGGCTCTCTTTTATCCTCGTTGCCACTTGTAATATTTCACACTTCCTTGTTTCAATGAAATTCAGTTTTACTATTGTAATAAATGATAGTGCAGATGGAACACTGCACAAGTACACATGCGGATAGTTCGATGCATGAATGTTGAAACATACCAATGTCCTTATCTGTAGTGCATACTCTGATGACTAAATTGCAGGCGATCCAAGAAGCCAGTTTTGCCAGTAGCAAGTTCATTCCTCTGTCGAGTGAAGGGCTGGATGAACAGAACACTCCTCTCTGATCTCAGTGCCATTACACCCACTCTGTAAATCAACATATAATATGGTGAGATAACACCAGCATCACCCCCTTACAGCAATTCAACTTATATACATGACAACAGAATTCTGGAATTGTTACCTACATATCAAACAATTGTTACTATTTCATAGGCAAAATCTTTTTATTATATAAATAAGTCGAATTACAAATATGAAGCAATCCATTATATTATAAAAATATCCTTGGACATTAATAACATCATTTTAATGAAATTATCTATCACAAGATAAAGATTACAATGTTAAAATTAAATTTACAAGTAATCTCATTTTAATTTCATCAAATAGGTAAGCTGGGGAGGCTGCAAGTCTTCACTTAATTCTTGGTTTTAAATACCTCTTGAATTTGGCACCTGGAATTCTAAGAAAAAATCTTTGTAGAACTAACCTGACAGTCAGAATGTTGAGAGTTAATATTTTACATGTTATGTAGGAATCAATCACCTCTTTGTTCTCATCATTTGGCAGCTACTGGAACATAAAAAGCAAGGTATTGCATTGTTGCATTGTATCTAAAGAAATTAATGCTGTCAGTCTTGCGGCTCTTACAGCTTCATCAGAATGAGTTCACAGAACAGAGGGGTCCGTGAACAAGGTATGTTATGAATCAGTTGTTATATACTGAAATAATGTGAACTTAGCAGTAAAGTATAACCATTTCCCTTTATAAGGTCAATTTAAAACTAGTCTTACCATATATCTTTTTCTTTGATTGCTTATTTTTCTCCCTTGGTAGCTAGTCCGAAAATGTCATATTTGATGGAAACATTTTGCATGTGCACGATAAGAAATTAATTTTAAGAGACTGACTTTAAGTTAATAAAAAAGATTTCTACTAAAAATATAACAGAACCTTCAGAACTTATTTTGAACAGCTGTTCAAAATAGGTTCTGAAGGTTCCAGAGATAGATCTAGTTTGAGAAGCTTCTCAAACTAGATCTATCTCCATTATTTATCCATTAAACGAGCCACATACAATAAATGGTAAGCGAACAAACCCAAAGGCTTGTCCTCATCAAAATAAACCTAGGAACGTTAATTGGTTAACTAAATATTATTTACCTTCCTACACGTGAAAGACGATTTGAATAATGGTCCTTCCTTTATTCCGAATGAGGTTGGTGCCGATTGCCTTGCAAACCTTATATAGCTACATCGACCTCAGGGCTCCAGCTTACAGTGGTCCTCACTTGTTTGGTTTCGGTTGAAGTAGATGCTGTTAGCCCGGGGGCTTTTACAACTTCATCAGAATTGAATTCAAGGAGCGGAAGAGTCCGTTAACCAAAACTTTGTCTTAAAAATTCTTCTATTAGTATTTAAAGCATACAAAATTATGAACAAATATTCATTTGTCGGAAACGATCTTTACAGTTTTTAAATTTCATGGTGAAATTGACATACAACTGGTATTGCTACAATAAAATTTATAATTTCCATACCGTTGTTATCTTAAAATATATTTTAGTGATGGAACAGATAGGAGCGTTATTAGTATTCAAAAGTATAAACTTTTTAATAATATATGATATGTTTTTTTCCTCTATTTTTCAAAGTTATTCTATATAAATAATTTGGACAAGAAATATTGATATAAGCTTTTTATAGTGAAAGAACATATAGTTATTGCTACCAAATTCTACGTTATCTTATTTCATAATATAATAACGTTTCTTTTTTAAAAAATAAAAATTCTGCAAAAAAACGTTTCTGAACGATTCAAATTTAACAATCAATACTATTTATGTAAAATATAAATGATACGCACATCGTCGTATAATTAACCATCTTATTTATAACAAAATCATTGAATATGGTTGTTAATTATACACGTACAAAATTTTGTATTTAAAGTATATGCTACATTACAGGTCATTAACACAAAGCTTAACAAACAAATTGAACACCTTGCCTAAATTTAAAGAAGCTGTACGGTTATTTGGTAGCTTTAAGACAATTACTTTTTCTTTAGCACAATTTTTAAATAACATAGTTAACATCTTTTGCTCAAAAATTTCCAATTCAATATAGAATTAACCAATTTGTTCTCACATAATTATATATTTTTTTTAATGTGTTTCTAATATTTCTCTATAAATGTTTTCATTTTTATGAATATATTTTACAATCAAATACTCAATTTCCAAACTCCCTATTTTGGTTAAAATTATATTAGTAGTAGCAATACAAAATTTTGCAGTGTTTAATCAAATTAATAATATTTTTGTTTTATACAAATTTATTGCACGTTTTTATTGTTGAAATTCTATAAATAATAGGAGGGATATTATTAAATATATTTAGTATTTATTTTAAAATCGGTAAACCTATCGGAAATATATTATTAAGTAAAAAATTAATAAAACAGGGTCTTCCGTAAGAGTATTTCCGTTTTATTGTTATACTTGTAAAATTTATAAGATATATAATATTAATAAGTTTTATCATTATATCCTTAGCGCAATTTTTATTTTCACTTTATTTTTCTATAAGTGAATTACAATGAAAAAATTTTTATTTGAATATAAGGCCATGCGAAGCAGATCTAAGTCGGAAACACGGCTAAGAGATATACAAATGTCAACTGAGGAACGGTAGTACAAACGTTTATATCAAATTGATTTTTATTACTAACTACCCGTATTTATGATAATAATTGTAAATCGAAGTGTCTCTAAAATGTTAAGTTCGTTCTGAATGGTCGATGCGTTACAAGTGACCACGGTACATTGGAGCGCGGACCGCCTGGCGCGGATGAAGTGGATCACCGGAGCGCAACGAAAAGTAATTTGTACAAAAAACAGAATTCAACTCTCATTGCGAATGGTGTGTTGTTCGTGATGTTTTGTCCGACCGCACAATATATCGGCGGTTATTGTTGCTAGACGTTTTTACAGCATTCGCGATCTGAACGCGCCGGTAACGTTCTGAATTGGCAGTGTACTTTCAATTTTACTTTTGTTGTTACCTCTCAAACATTTTTACGAAAAACTGTAGTTTTCAATGCTTTTATACGGTGTGTTATTGCATTAGAATAGTTACTAGTGCCGATTTGGGAATATGGGTGTATTCAAGTGGTTGCGGCGGTGAGTACGTATTTATTTTATATATATGATAAAAATTGTTATAAATAATTCATGTTTTTCATGTACTAATTATAAGTTCTTAAACAACACTGAAAACAAAATCTTCGATTTAACAAATGTTTGGGGATGAATAAATCTATATTATTACTAAGTATTTTTGACATCAAAAATGCATACCTCTTTAAAATGACCTAGCATTTAAAAAAATATATTTTGCAAGAAAAAGTTTATAAAACTTCTTTTTAGTTACAATTTTTTTTCTAAACGTTTTTATTAACTTTCTTTAATTAAGTATCTGTTATATACGTTTACTTGTATACACAGCTCTTCACAAAATTGTGTTAACACCATTGATTTCATTACAATACATTTAGATCACAATGCGAAGCGCTATTGTGGTCTCTACTATTAATACAAGTTTTGTTGCATCATTATTATACTTAAATGACTTGTCAGAATCTCAACAATTTTATTAAACACTAAATCTCAAGCGTCTGAAACCGTTGGACATTCCTTAACTTTAAATATTTTTCTTAAAAGTTTCGTGTTACTAATTTTGATTATCGCATTACCGTCTACTATCGATTATCTTAATTAAACTAAATAATATTTTAGTCTTGTTATTGAAATAGGATCGGTCATCATTGCGATCTTTGGGGGAGTCCCCTGATCTTGGCTGTGGGCTTCTATCAATTGATATTTCGAAGATTATTAGTGAAATTTCGTTGTTAACCTTTTTTAATTTAATACGGAAAATTATGTAATATTTAGTAATTTACGACGCGAAGCTTACTAACTTGTCTCATGTTCAGCTATTATACATATTAAATTACTGTAAATATTTAAGTTTAAAGATTCTTCTATAAATAGTAAATTATAATAGATTTGCTGGATACAGACGCGTATTCAATAAAGCAGGTCGAGTGTTGTATAGGTGAGCTTGATACTATGGCTTCTTTCTCTGAATCGAGGGTGTGCGGCTTCAATATAAGTTCCACCGTGTGAATCATGCATATTTCCGCACTTGTGGACAAATTAACCTGATTATTACAAGTTAATAATAAAATATTATATTATAGTAACAAGTTAATAATAGGGTTAACGAAAGTGTTTCATTACCACGTGTCATACCAATGATTTTGTTCAATTTTTCTACCGTCTATTGCGGGTGTACGCTGTCGAATTAATAGACATTATTTAATGAGTTTCTTTCAGTATTCGATGGCAATTTTTATTCGAGAGTGAAACTACATTGTCCATTTTATCGCGTATATATTTTTGTTGTTTTCAACCAAGGAGTTTGAATACGTCTCTGATCGTAACTATACGTTTATTTAACAAAACTTTTTGTTGCATTCCGATTACGGGTCTATTACATTTGTAGAGTAGCTATAATTCTTTAAATAATAAATTATTTTACCCAACCTACCCAGAAATTGACAACATTTTTTAATGTTTATAATATTCGTTATTTGCAGAAAAAAATTAAAACATCATAAACACGAGAGTCAAAGTTGTTATTTTCGATTATAGATATAAAATTGAGATTTGTAAATAATGTAACATAAATCAACATCTGGTCGAAATTAGGGTGGATTGGACAAGCTAACCGCTCCGGTCGAGCTACTACCCACAAATAATTTTTAATGTTAATTATGGATAAGACTCGCTAGGAGCGCAAAGCAGAATTTTAATAAAATAAATATTCCATAACCTATATAATATTATAAAGACAGACAACGATGACGGTTGTACATGTAAAGAAAAAATATTTTAGCTATTGATGAATAAATTATTGAAGTTTAACCAATTTGTGAAATTGTATGTTGTTAATTGGAATAAAAAAAATATTGTCGCATATTTTTATAATCATCGCTATTAAAAAAAAGCAATGAATTATAGCACCTTGTCTTGTGATGTTCTTTTTATCTATAAATTTGTTTTGACTTTCATGTTTACGTGTTAATTTTAACCGACCGTAGAATTACTTGATATAAGTATCTTAATAAATTTTCTTATAATGAAAATACATATCTAAGAGATTACCTCCTATGTACTGACTCATCACGATATCTTTGAGAAAGAGGCCTAGAATCTTGGAATTTAAAGGGAATATTTAATTTATCGAATTGTATATAGCTCGAACAGGTCTATTCGTAAAATAAATATAGAAATAATTTCGGCGCACTGAATCAAAAAATTATTCAGAAGGGTAACAGTTTGTTTTATGAGTTGCATGATGTTTATAAATATGCAGAAGTAATTTAGAAAGGGCAATGATTAAAATTTCTATTTGCCTTATCGACGATGAGACGTCAATGAAGCATTGTCTGTTTACGCTTTTGGAAGTATTCCACTTTCACCTCTGTTGGTTCGAGCGGCGAATTGTTTATTGCTTTTGCTCCCTAAAACAACGAATTAACGCCTTACTGGCTCTGTTTGTTGATCTTAACAGTAAGATCGGGTGGCTAATACAGATGCTTTCTATTGTAATTTAAAAATCATTCGAATTACGTGTACTCGAATAGCCGTACTTACAACGGACTCGTTCTTATTTACTTCAGATATTCAGGTACATGTTTGTTTACATTTATTTTATTTATTTAAAATTCATTAAAATAATAAACATGTCTCCATAATTTGTTAGCATAAATAACTTTAGAAAAATATCCGAACATTCGATCTCTGCTTATTAATAAGCAATTTATATCAAGCCAGTCTAATCTCTAAAAGTAATTGCATTATTCATTATTCACAAATAAATTGTACCGTACGGTTAATTTAGAATTTGTTTTCACGATGATCAAAGCGATAATAACTTTTTAAAGTTTTGTTTGTACTTTTGTAATGTTAAGTGTGATCTCATTTACAATTACGATATATACTTGCTTTTCTTTTCTTCTGTTGCTTGACAAGCTGACGGAATCATCACATTTATATAAATAGTGAATGTAGGTATTTATACATATATATTTATATATGTATACATATATGTATATATATAAACACATATATACACTTTAAATTTTATGGTATATTTATGTATAATTTTATTATGTAGTAGCTATTTGCATATATGCTTTTTTTGGTGATTCTCTTCCTTCTCAATTTGATTTTACTTTATTCTATTTCTAGTATTTTATGAAATTAACTAGTTTCACCTACCTTGTCAATTTAACTCTGCACCGTTTAACGGTTAATTGGCAGTAAAGGCCTTCGTGATCAAGTTCGCCATTATACAAAAATGTATAAAAAGTTTTTAAATAAATAAATAAATATACATCTCCAGTACTGACCAGAAACTATTACTATTTATAGATAAAAAAATTATTCTTTAATGTGTTGGTTGCTAAGCGCGAAACTAAAGAGCAAGCTAGCTCAACGATGCTCGGCAATTTGCTTTTCTGGCACGGCCATTTTTGTTGATTTTTCTCTTTAAGACAATAGGATTTTTAATAGAATTTTCTTTTTACTGTGACAATTTATTACGACCATGACGTAATTTTCGATTAAAACTAAAAGTCACGTTAAGATATTTTGATTAATTACATAATGCAATATATGAAAGAGAAAGAAAAATTGATTTTGTAAATATTGTTTATTATTATTTTAAACCAATAAATGAAATGAAAGTTTATGTATTTATTTTTTCAATAGAACTGCAAGCCAATGATTTCGACAATCTTCTGTCGGGGTAGTTAATTTTATAATGATCATTATCAACCAAATCAATATTAATCTAATAAGCTAGAATGTTATTAATAAAATTTTTCTCTATTGATTTCATTGCGTCGTATGAGCACTATAATAAGAATATATGTTTACTTCACGATTAGTTCCGACCGATGGCAGCGTTGTCCCAACTTGAGGGCAGTTTGAAAATGCATAGATATTAAAGAAATCCTGAGGTTATATCTCGTATTGATATAAATAAATTTTATTAAGTAATATATATATTATGTGGATGCTTAAGACGGGCATCAAGACAACGCGCAAAGATACCCAGAAAGCAATGGAAGGGGTTATGCTCGGAGTTCCGCTGCGAGAACAAATCGGAAAAAAGATCCGATGAAGAACAAAAGTCATCGACATGACTCGAAGATTCGCTCTGAAATGGCAGGGTAGCCAGGCTCTTCAGGTGGACCAACGACATTTTTAAGATCGCGAGACGTCGCTAGATGCGGGGCGGCACAGGACCGGTCATCGATGCGATCTTTGGGAGAGGCCTTATGGCATTGAAGTGAGCGTCTGTCTGTCTGTCGAAAAGAAGAAGAATGTTAATTTCGTACTGGCGATTTAAAAAAAATATATTAAGGTTTTTTTTTGCAAAGACCCTCTTGGTTACGGAAATTCACAGTCTGCGAGCTTGAGTAGGCAAAACGCAAAAGGCGACGTTTAAGTTAAAATTCGTGTTAAAATCGGCGCGCAGAGACTTGTCCACTTTTACTCATTGCCATTTTGTTTGATTTCATTCTTTTTTATTCAAAGCCAACTCAAATAACATAAATATGACCCCGGTTTTCTTGTGCAATCTTTTATCAAAAATTGTATTTTTTTAATAAGTTAAATTAATTAATTGTTTACTGTAATTAGAAAATGTCTTCTAAATAATATACATAAAAAAATTAAATATAAATTTTAATTTATGGCATATTTAGTTATTTAAGGTAATCTAAATGAAGATATATTTCCGCGTGTCTTGCGTAAGTGAAAAAATAACGCCGTACAAGATCTGCGTGAGCCTTTGTTACAAAGTCATCGTTGTGACCTTTAAATGTTGTTGAACTGCAGTTTCGTATAGTTGTTCATAGCGCAAGTAACCAAAACCGTGTAACCCTTGTGTTAAATTAACACGCAAAAACTATTGACATTACCGCTTTATTGATATTGTTTACCTACCTAAAGATCTATATTTTTAGTGTTATTGCAACATTTTGATTTGATTTTTTTTTATCAGTCTACCATAAGTTGTCACCCCTACCTTTCCTTTTGCTTTACGAAGCTAATGAAAGCCTCCTTCAACCCCCTTACGGGTGGAATGAAGTAGATTCCGATCTGTATTATATGAAAGCTGTAAGCCAGGGAAGACATCCAGTATCACTTATTAATAAAAACACTGAACCTATTTATTATAAAAATATGATATCAAATATTGTATATTTTACTTATAATTTCCTTTCTCTGAATGATCGGTCTCGCTCTTTATGTGTTTTTTTTCTGTGTAGCTTGATAATATTGTCAATGCTTGCACTTAATGCTATAAAAAGTTTTATATATTGGTTTCTTGATTTATTTACCGTAACCTTGTTTATTTTGGACACGGATTTACTTTTATTTGTCACATTGTTCTCTTAATTTTAAAAATGTGTGTCAGTTTTTTTTGTCTTGTTCATTACGCTTTACTTTGGTTCCTAATCTTGAATTTAGATATATAACTGTGTATATATATATATATATATACACACACGGAGAACAAAAATTTTAAATTACACAATGATTACTAGGCTAGGCTCTACACTAGGTGGATTGACGACTTATTTAAGGTTGCGGTCATCGCTACAATTTCGCTGGGAGATCCGTTGAAGAACCAGTCACCGAAGTAGCTCGAAGTAGCTCGTTTGAAGTGGCACGTAACTCGTGCAATCGACAGCCGTAGGGGATGAAGATTTCTAGTGGCAACCAAGTGTCGGTACACGCGGCGTGGTAGGTCCCCCATTATGTGGACGGATGACATTGCCAAGGTCCCGGAAGTCGCTGGATACAGGCAGTACAAGAACGTTCATCGTAACGTATTCGATTTTTGCTGAAGGTTTATGCGTGGCTTCCACTGCAACGCATAAGCCCTCAGTCTATCGGTAGATATGAGGATGACGTATTGTGCAACGGCCTCATTCGGTTCTTTGTTTAAAATAAACGTGTAGACGGTAGAGTTAACTTTAAGTAGATCGGTAGTCGGGTACCGTAACTTAACAATGATTTCGGTGTATTGTAAAATCGATTCCAGCCGTATCGATCATTTGCCTGAGAAATTGATTACACGCTGTTGTGAAAATCAATGCAAAATTGCCTCTTACTCTACATATCGTTATTTACATTCAGCCATTATAACATTGCTTCATTCACGTTTCCTCATAGTGTGTTCGCTTTAGATATCGCAAACTGTGTCGCAAATCTTCATCGTATCGAAACTTTCATAGTAGTATTATATAACTTATTGCAATTTCTTTAATACAATACTATATAGTGATACGATTTGGGTATCGCCTGATGGCGTTTGACGTGCCCGCCCAATAATTGAACCGCTGGGTATTCAATTATTTATATTATTATTAGAAAGCCTAATTTGAAAGAAACTAGAATCTGATTCGGCTTCTATTATTACATCTTTCAACGTAAAGCTACGAGGTTTCTAAGCGCACCCTGGTCTTAGAAGAACCGACATTATTATACTTGTGGTCACTTTGACAATATCCTCAATACAATTGTAAAGTAATCAATTCCAAAGCTTTATTATCACTTAAAAAAACCATTACATCTTAATGGGTTTTTAGGAAGTTTTAATGAACATGAACAAATTTTATTAACTAAGAGACTAATTTTATTAAGCATAAAGTTATACTTCTTCAAATTTTCACTACACTCACCGTCCAGATTTGAGACTAGAAAATGTACGACGATGACTAGTTAGATAGGGATGAGTTTACATACATGAATTATCTGCATGGCTGGATTAGTGTTCGTATTTTAGGTCGAAAATTTTTGAGGTTTTTAGATTGATTTTTACACTTAACATGTGTTTCGACGTGTTCTCGCATTCATACTTCTTAAACTTTTAAAATAGTGCATTTGTTTACAACGATTCAGGCTATTGAGCTGTTAACAAAAGTGGGATGACATTTTTCGTCAACTGAGAAAATAAAAAAAATAGTCTGGTAAACGCATATTTACGTTCTTTTACAATTGTAAATAGACTTCAACAAACATCTGTCTCTTTCATTTACTTACAGATGCGTGTTACAAAGATCACTTTAATATTTAATGGAATCAGGCGTTACCTCGCGGAAGTCTATCCTAAGTAAGAAAAGGACCAATATTTAGCCACTTCCGCACATGCAGTGGTAGTCGTGCAATAAAGTGCACCGCCCGCCAGCCCACTGATAAATGCGTATGCGGCACCCACTGCATGTGCGGTGCAAGTGGCTAAATATTGGTCCTTTTCTTACTAAAGATCACTTTATTTACTCTGTCACGGAAACTAGTTTTTGCGAATACAATTGCAACGGTTTACCTACATTGTTTTAAATTTGAGAAATGCTTTCTCAAGATTGTTTTCGCTAGGGCCGGCCTTTAAACCCAGACGGATATTCTTCATTTCGCTTCGTTTTTTTTTAATTTGTTAAAGTAATATTTTTAAATATTAACATTCGACGGATAAAATTAAAAAAATATTTCTAAGCTCATTCACGTCACTAGGGTGTGTCACAGTCGGTTTATATGGTTATATTTAATTTCGCATTGTGTTTTTCAGTTCTATAGACACACCTGAAACGTATTCAGAACCGTTCCGTCATTATAATAGAGTTTAATCAAATGTAGAACGTCAATAGTATTCTCTCGCAGCAGGAAGTGTTTTTTGTTAACGATTAGATCGGATCTGAATCGGTAAAAGTGTATTAGACGCTGACGTTTAAGTTCGATTATTATCGTTTCATTGTCTGTCGAATTATTCTTTTTTTATTTTTTATTCGACAGTACTGTTTCCATCCGAACCAATTTTATGATAAAGATTTATTTATTAAACGATTTAGATAGTTGAATGTTGACGTAATGCAAAATTGGATCTATCAGAAAACACGACGACAATGCATAGCTGATTAATCGGAGAGGTATTAAAAGTTACGGCTACTGTATGCCGGTTATGTAAACTCTGAAATACTTAATGCAATTACTTCATCTAATATCTAAACTGTTTTTAAAATTATTCTGTTTTACTTTTCTCACGTATTTTTTTTCCGATTTGCTTTGCTATGCATATGGATTTGCAGTATTCGCGAGGTTCGAAAGGGCGATGGCGGTTAGTTTAAAGTTTTAGTTCGTAGTTAAGGCAGAGTGCTCGTTCGGGAGCTTTGGCTTGTGTCGCTAGATTCTACTGTTTTACTCGCATTGGCAACGCTCCGTGGAGTGACCTGGTGCATGCAAAGGTAACTGGGCTTACGCTGTCATTCGATACCTGTTTAGCATTCCGACTCAAAGGCGCCCATGAGGACCGTATCTAAACTTGGTCGATGGTTATTTCCTACATGTTTTATTTTTTATTATTAGATATTAATGTTAATAAACAAGATCAGAACACTAATTATCAGGTTTTGTCGCTAAAGATGAATGAGAAATCGAGGCTGTTACACAGAGAACGAGCCTGCATAGGGAGAATCTTTGAGTTTTTGAACACAGTCTAAAAACTTGACGAACCTCAAAAACCTATTCTCACCGGGAAAGTCGACGCTGTAATAGGCAAAGGGGGGTATAGTTCAATGCGATGGTCTGCACAAATCCGTATCACACAATGTAAATATTTTTAAGACAGTACACGACGCGGTGAACCGGAATCTATAAAACATCATAAAAGATAAGATTATTGCACAATTGAATTCACGACGCCCACCATTGCCGACACTATTCAAGGAGAATGAGGAATTGATCTTGTATATCGTGTAGATACGAAAAAACTACGCGGTCAATTTCTATTAAATGTAATTTATTATTTTAAAGTCAATAAAAATAAAAAAAAATTATTATTTTAATGTCAATTTCTATTTGTATTTTTAATAATAGTATTAAAAAAAAAGAAATATCAGAGAAACAGTTCATTTAAGAGGATTTAAAAAAAATTACATAAAAAACAGTGAAACTATAACATTATTAGTAACTTCAGGCTTGTAAATTCAGTGCTGTGTCGTTTAGATGAGAACATGTGAAACAATTTTACGTGTAAAAGTTCCTTATTATAGTAATTAGCGAGTGTAAAATAGTGGAGATTTCGGTGAAGTAGTATGTAGCGGCCTGAGCCGGTGTTGTCCTGGGAATCTTTGAGTTCCGCTACCTTTTAGGTCTTAAGCCAAGCGTTCTTTGCGCCCTGCTACGTGATACCCGCGGAACCTCCAAACGCCTGTTGGACTGCTGTCCGGCCCTAAAACATGCGGTATGTGACCAAAATTTGGTATCACCGAATTAAATTCTGAGAGGCCTCGTTCTGTCTTTCATTAAGAGAGATAAGACTATATCAAACATACGGTACCTTGTTTTTTTATTGTCACGTTATAGGACATTAAATTTCAACAGTTAGGTTCATTATTTGTATTTAAATTCTTTACAAAATGTGTACGGGCCATATCAACCATTTTCATGCGGGTTTATAAACCTAAATTTAAACATGATTAAAATTTATCGTAATTGAGATTACATTAAACAGTACGAAACAAATTTCGGTTTTAAAAAATATCTATTTGTTTCTAATATTCTTACTAAATACTTAGATCGGCATTAATATTGACATGAAAATAAAGTTTCATAAATTACAGAATTCTAGAATAACGATAAAATTACATTTGTATTAGAGTAAATAAAATTTTACACCTCCACACAACTAAGCCGCTTGTTTAAAATGAAAACAATGACTGTCCTCACTTTGATGAATGATTTATCAGTTATTATTATAGGATGACTAAAAAGAAGATTAGAGTACTCAACGTGTTTACATGGTGGCTCGCGATTTCCCTGCAAGATCAAGTCATGAATTAGGAGATCCGTAGATAAACGAAAGTATTCGAATTTTGAATTTCAAGTGGCAGTAGCAGGCCACATAGCGCGAAAAATAGATAGCCGCTGGCGCTTTTAGGTTATATAGTTGAGATCACAGACCGACAAGCAACAAGGTGGACAGAATATTTTGTTTGTCGGAAGACGTTAGATGCAAGCCGCCTTCGACCAGTCTTTTTAGAAATCTATGGGTATATATATACAGCCTATGTTTAGCAGACTGAAATGCTTAACTATATTCCTTACTAAAACAGGATTAAAATTAACTTTATATTTAGGGACAGAATACTTAACATTAAGTTTACGGGACCCGTCCATTTGACCGATTTAAAACTGCAAAATGAAACACGAAAAAAACCACAGCAATCTTATCTTAACTAATTAACGTTATAAATTTGTAATTTCATTAACAGAGCCTTTTTACCACACACACATTTATTATTTTCTTAAACAATTTTCGTAAATTATTTCCTTTACTTTTCTGTTCTTCTGTAACTTAATGTAATCTTGGCTGTATATTATTGTATGTTAATGTAAATATTATTGAATGTAAAATATTTTTTTCGTGTCTTGTTCTATAATTATTTAGACAACCTTTAATTTTATTATTGTTTTAAACAAGGGTAATTATGGTCAGGACTGTTTACGTCTACAATAGCCAAGCAAATTTAATATTGTATTTGTTAGTGTTGTTAGCGTGCCTATCTGAAATAAATATGTAGGTACTTCAAGAAAATATACGGCAAGCTAATGTTTGAAATAAGTAACAACAATAACAATTAAGTTAAAGTGATCTGACTAAAATCAAGTCGCGTGTAAACGTGCAACAGTTATAATACTTTGAATCGTAATTAATACGAGTGTAATATTAATTAATTATTATAAGTATTGCAATTGTTCTTATGCCGTTAACACACGTATTATTTGTGCGCGTGGGAATAGACATGGCCTACAAATACATTGACAGATTTTAAAACAATCATAATACAGCTGTATTATCGATCTTATTATTAGTGGAAATGATCCGTAAAATTTACAGTGAACTTGTAATTACAGGAGCAGCGGTAACTCGGGCGGCTCTCACGGTTTGGTTCGCGAAATTCCGTTCGGTCGTTAGCTTCTGTCGTCAAGCCGCGACAGTTTCTCGGTCACGGTTATTACTGGCGCGTAATCATAGCTTAAACTTATGTTAACTACGTTCTTCCATTACCATACATATTACTCGTGGATTAGTCATGAACCGGACGACTAAACATCGTGATCTTTTGACCCGAGAGTTTTTTTTTATTTCCACTCGAAATAATCTCTGTAATGTTCGTCTAAAGTCTAAGGTATAACGAATTCTAAATAGAATATTATAAAAATGTCTTTATTACAAATTTCAATGTAGCAAACGTTTTGTGCTTACAATTAGGAATTCATATGGACTATTAAATTTTAAAATTTTTGACTAATGGCCTTTAATTTTTAACTTTCTAATTAAAATTCATGATCATCATTTTAGCCGTAGGACGTTCACCTCCTCCAGCGGCTTTGCCCACGGTTTTCTAAAAAGACCGTTTGGAAGCAACCTGGATCCTGCGTTTTCCGATAACTCAAACAAGATCATCTGTTTATACTATGGATAAACGTATTACGTTCGTGATCCGCTCCTTAAGGCAGCAACCAGCATTCATTCAGCGCGCTATGTGATGCACTTTCTGCGCAATGCTGTTTCAGCTTCATTAATATAATCAAAGACCCGATATTTGCATGCCTTACGTGATAGAACCTCAAGTTGAGAAGTGTTTACTCATCATGTAGAGTACTTCTGTATTGAGTGAGATGGATAATTATATATTCAAATAGCTAGATTCCAACTGGTGCGAGCGAAACAACAAATTACATCTAATTATGCGCAAGTAAAGACTCATATAATAGGTTACTTTGTTAGCTTATCTATTATTAGCTTATTGAAGCTCGCTATAATTCTTTACGAGTATGTAAGAACTTGAGGGTAATAATATCTGTATATTTAATTATAACTTTTATAATTATACAGTTCATGGTAAGGCTTATCGAGATAAACAAAAACAAAATCTCTGAATGTTTACACGATTAAAACATTAGGTATCTATAATACAACAGTAAAGTTAACTGTTAAGAAAGGTCTGCTTGTTAATTGTGCTCGCTTCTCAGCCTCGCGTGCTAGTGTTAGGTTAGATTTCTTCTTGTTCTCGGTAGACGCTTATAAAATTTGTTTAGCACAAATTTTAATTTTGTTTCCAGGGAAAGAGTAACGGTAACCACGCGCGAAGTTAATTCTGACACATCCAGCGAACAGCCGCCGAATACAACAAAAATAGGAACGATTCGCACCGAAGAGTACAAACGTGACCTGGCCGAGTTCCAAGCGAGGAGATCGGCTGGCAGCAAGGACCTGCAGACGTCGCCTGTCAAGCGGAAATGTGGACGACATTCCCTACCCGTGTCGTGCACCGATTGCACGGGAGATCCAGACACAACTTTTAACTACGAAAAGAAATCAGCGGCTAAATATAAAAAGTCGCAGAAATTTAACGGCAGCCCGAACTCTAACAACACACCCCCTAAAATTCAATTCCTTTTTCAAAACCAGGTGTTCATGCCAGGCAATATGTTTTCTGCGTCTTTCTCTGAATCTGCGAAACCAAGGCGTAATTCCAGAGTGTATCGATCGCCGGATAAAGACTTCCTAGTGCAGAGGCACATAGATTTTAAGGAGGAAGAGCAGTTGATATCACCGCCTTTATTTTTTAAGAACAATTCCTTATCGTTTGACGTTAATAATTTTCTATATACATCAAGAAATGACGACGTTGACGGACAAGTTGAGGTAGATGGTAAATCCTCTAGTCATAATTTACCAGGTGATTCAAATAAGGACGACAGCTGCAAAGATAAAATGCAGGAGGTGATGAGCGAGCTGAGAAGTTTTGACCGGTGGGCGGACGAGCAATTGCAAGTTCATTCGGGTAATACTACGAAATCGGACGACAATAAGGTAAGAATTGTTTTTATTGACCTTTATCTCTTTATTTATTCGCTTTATTCCTGTCCAGAAAATGGACGAGGTATTCGTTCATCTGATGACGAGTCATGCAGCCTATCTACAATTGGGTATCTGAAATTCTACACCAGTGCTCCGCAACCTTTTCTCATCTACGACACACTAAAATCTTTCCTAGATTTTGCAGCACACCGAAAGCTAAATTCGAGAGACGAGTGAACGTGTCGCGCCACTGTTTCAAATACAAAATATGGCATACACGCCACGGCACACCGGTTGCAGAGCACTGCTTCACTATTATCATCATCATATTGGTCGATAGAAGTCTTCTGTGAAAGATCTTGCGCTACCCACACTCAGAGACTTTCGGCGACATTAACTATTTCGTTGTTCCATCTAATGTGGGACTACCCACACCGCGTCTACCGGCTCAAGAAACAATAATTAATTCTGTATATTAGACAGAGTTAATAAAATCAATAGAAAAGTACTGGTAACAGTAAAGAAATTAAAAAATGCGTTCACACTTATTAATTTTAAAAAAGTAGCGCAAGTAACAACTTTTAATACAGTTCAAAAATTCGTTATCTGTTCTGGGTTGCTCACATAAATTTTTGATATATTCAGTAACTGTTTTCATATCTACAATTGTGAAACTATTTTTTTCTCGCTACACTTTAGAAACCGTTGTTTTATTTCTATTATTTTAAACATTTCATTTTTGCCTTATGTCTTCCTGTGCTATTATTAGACCTATAGGATTTATTAAACAGTATTTTTTAAATATGTCGTGTGTGATGTTAATTGTACCAAAATGTATACGTTTAGTGCCTTACTTCTCAAAGTGGTCTAGGTGTACCTCTAGGGGTCCACGGGTAGCATGATAGCGATCTACGTTGGTGTGACAAAAAATCAGGGTTTATAATTCGTAAGCAAAGGCTTCAAATTTATCTGCTTTTTATGTTGAAGAACTAAAATGTACGTTTGTCTTCATCTAACATAGAGGACGCTGTTGTCCATCCTTTGGAAAATTGTTTGTGAGCAATGGCAATCCTATGTAATAAATAATAATATAGTAATTTTTCACGATGTAACATGATCGTAACGGGAGCCTAATTTTTAGTTTCATACACTGTTACGGATATTTGACTCTATTACGATATAAATGCAACGAGTTCTATTCAATTCGTTCGTCACCCAAACGGAAAGGCGTGAAGCTATAATTGTTTGACAGAGCGACGCGAGCGCTTACGGCTTAGCGGTAACGAGCTCGAGTGATTTGAGCGTGACCCTGGACAAGAGCCGGGCGTGGAACCCTGGCAAGTGGGGCTTGGTGCCTGTGCAGATAAAGAAACTCGAGGGAGTCACCATCGAACACGTCAAGAAGAAACGAAACACCGAGATTAACATACTGAGGTAAGCATTTTGTAACCCAATCCGTTGAAATAGCAGTATGGTAGCATCAACAACAACAAAGCGTTAGTTCTAAACCTTGTATTAAGTTTAAACAAGTTTTTATTTGATTCACGAATGTTTCAGAAAGTATCGACACCCAAACATAATACTCTTGATGGGCCTGTATCCCGACGTTCATAACAATGTAAACATAATCTGCGAGAGATGCATGGATTCACTTTATGTGTTACTACACGTCCAGGTATGTCTGTTCGTTATTTTTTCTTATTTACTTAATTATTGGAAAGTGTCTTTTTGCAGCCTTGTAACCGTTACATGGAATTATGTGTTCAGATTTGGAAAAAAAAATCATTGATTTACAATAGGGCTGATTGGAAGCGGAATGTTGTTGGTGGAAGTTCTGCGCTGCGTTTGCAAATCCGTGGTCTCCACTTCAAAGCCTTAAATCCCCATCCATCAGTTCGCTACGTGGTCTGCCCATTGCCACTTAAACTTGCTGGACTTTGTCGGTTATTTTTGTCTACGCATCTCATCATTTCTGATTCGATCTCGTACAGAAATCTCGAGAATAATCCTCGCCGTGGTTCACTGACAAGCACCAAAGTCGATGAACTGTACTAGTATAAATTTAGATTTGTTTATATAAGACAGATTGTATATTTTACATAACAGAAAAAAAACATATATATATTTTATGGTTTTTTTAATCTTAATGAAATAATTATTTAATTTACTTACAGTTCGATACTAAAAAGGTAATATATTAAAAATATAACGTTTGGTTAACGTTCAGAAATAAATTGTTAGTAGGCAAAAAAGAAAAACGAAAGTCATCGATGTAACACGGATGAATTGCGCGTCTGAATTGGCAGTGGACAAGGACACACGACTCGGTCAACCGACGGCGGAAAGGTTCTCGACTGGTGGCTACGAATCTATAACCGTGCTGTAGGAACGTGAGGGCCCACTAGGTGGATTCACGGCATAATAAAGGCTGCGAGGATTCGCGACATACCGGCAGAGCATGATTGTTCATCGTGGTAAACTTTGGCGCGGGGGGGGGGGGGTTACTATGTCTTGCAGTGAGCGTATATCGGCTGACATGGTGATGATAAAGCTAAACTTAAGTATTCATTTATTTAATATTCTTTATTGTACACGTTAAGATACATTTAATAAGTTTTACAATAATATACAAAAAAGTACAATGGGCGGTCTTATCACACAAGGCAATCTCTTACAGACAACCATAGTATGGAAAAGGTAAAAGTACTAATAAAGTATTTATCATAAAAATACATTATCTTCCAGGGCCGGATAATAAGCGCTCAAACGTCAGTCCAGTATGCGTTAGATATCGCGAATGCTTTGGTATTTCTACGCATGCAAGGCTACCTGCACACGCAGCTGTCGAGCGCGAGTGTGGTGGTGACGTCACAAGGCACTGCCAAGCTCGCCGACGTAGCGCCGTGCGTTCGCCTCGCGCGCAGGAAGCCTAAGGATAAGCTCTTCGACGACTATTCTCCCGAACCGCAGTATATAAATATACAAGGCAAGTGACCTTTCGGATTGACAAAACTTAAAATTTCCAATAACTGTCTTAGTGGCATAAAATAATCTGAATAATAAGCAAAAATTCTACAAAAGATTAGTTAAAATAAAATACATCCAACTCTTTTTTTACACGTTAGATATGTTTTTTGGAAAAATATATGTTATATTTGGTAATATTATAGATAACTTGCATATGTAATGAAAAAATGCATATAACAAAAGTATTTTTTAAACAATAACAATTGTTATTGCAAAAGATAAAATAAAATTTGAATACAGTCAAATTTCAATTTTAAGTACAAAACATATATTACAAATTTAAATTTGAAATGAAAATCGATTTTAATCAAATGTTATCTAATTTCAAGAACTAGACCAAAAATGCTGCCGAGGGATTTGAAGAATTTCGTTCGTTATTAACAACGTCTTTTGCTTTTTTTAAGTTATATAGTATTGAAATGTAGGTCGAAATCAAAAATGTACAATTCTTAAGACTTGGATTACGTTACAATTTTACCGCACGCTTCGTGTAGAATTAAGAAGATTTTTTTAAGGATTTATTAATTTCATTACAATTTATTGTGAACCAAAGTAACAATAGAAAAAATATATATCTAAAAAAAAAATTAAAAAAGATTAGATAATAACTAAAAATTAAACAATTTATGCAGAAGTAAAACAGACGGCCGTATCGCTCGAGGCGATTTCTACTAGACCTTTGGATGTAAATGACATACATGAAGGACAGAGCAATTTTTAGTCAGGGTGTATATAGTAAAACAAACTTAAAAACACACTACGCATTATAATACACGTAGTATATACATACGCACACATACGTACGCACACACAAGTATACACACGTACACACACAAGTAATGTGTGTGCTTGTGTGTGTATACTTTTACAGTACCCGGCAATAAATATTGCACATCGACCTTTGGAAAGAGACTATTGGCTAATTTTGGCTTCGTAGAGCATTATCTCTTTCCTACACTACCTATGTGACGTTTTGTCAGTCGTGCGTCTTATTGCTACTAGCATATTAGGATATTTCAAATGTATATTAAAGTATAAAAAGAGTTGGGTATATATGGAAGTACTGGATTTTTCAAATAGCGTTTAATTTGTTAAACACGTATTTGCAGACTCGAGGACAGCAAACCCAGCGGAGAGCGAGCCTTTACTAGCGCAGTCCGCGTCGGAGGCTTATCTGGCGGCCAACAGCGTGACACGAGAGTACGGTCCGTACCGCAATTGCGCCCACTACCGCTGGCTAGCACCCGAGCTGTTCGAGCCGGACGCGAAAGGGCACGTATACCCTTGCTCCAAGAGCGACGTCTACTCCTTATGCTTGCTGCTTTGGGAGTGTTGCAACGGTGAGAATAAGTTCACTAACATAGACATTCGTAAGATTTCCTTAACGCCAATAAACTGTGGTTTTTAAAATTATTGTTTTCAAAAGGTATACGATTATTACCGTTTATTGAATGCTATTAATACATCGGCTTCGAGTGCCGGTCTGGCGTTGAAATCAGGGAGGAGTCAATAGACTCCCTGATAAGCGGAAAGGATACCAGGGCAGAATTCCTCTCTTATTGCAAAAGAATCGCACAATATGCAATAGAAAGAAATAAAAGTTAGGCATAGACAACAAATAAAAACTAACAAGACAAGTTAAAAAAATAAAATAATATAACGTGATATAGAATAGATAAAAATGTGATACAATAAAAATAGAAATTAAGAAAATGTAAAATGAAAAGAGGATGAAAGAAAGGTAAACAGAGCAAAAGGGAAAGAAAGCAGAATTGTGGCATAAAAGAATAGAATGAAAGATTATGTGAAGTATGAAAGTAAAGAATGAAAATAAAAAATAATTTTGTGAATAAATAAAATTGCCCATAAAGTTACTGTCCCACCAAAGATAGGGGTACGAGAGGCCCCTAATAGCGGGGGCCAAAAAAAATGTACAAAATGTGTGCATTGAAAAAAAATGTTAAAAATTAAACACATTTGTTATACTTCTCTTAGTAATTATTTTAAAATTGGTGAATAATAGGTGACAGTATATGATAGTGATTCCTTTACATGCTTGTTAGTTAATAGTGATCGGTTTGTCCAATATCGCGATTTATAAGTAGAATAAAATGATCCAAAGAAGTACATTACAAATAATGAAATATTATTAAAGGCTACAAATAATTATTCAGAGCCCAATCGCAGTTTCTATTTGTTTCAAGTAGAATAAGCTTAGTTATTATTAAAATTAATATTATTTATTCCTTGTAGCGTCAATGCCATGGAAGGCGCTGTCATATGAGAAACTAAAGGAAGTGTACTTGACTTGGAAGACTGGGATCAGGCTGCCGCAGGACGGCACTTACCCTGGCGCTCTGCTAGGCGCGCTGAAGGAGGGACTTCAGTTGCAGCGGGAGCACAGGATCGATCTCAACGCGTTGCAAGCCACGCTGGTTAATGTTAAGGTAAGAAATTCGTAAACGCTAAAGAATTCGGAAAAAAAAACTCTTTTGGAGATGTTTGGTAATTTTTTACTGTTAATCTTTTATAGTGTTTACTAAATAAGGCCTCCAATATATTTTGTTACTATGTCAGCCTATAGATGTCCACTGCAAGGCATAGGCCTCCCCCAAGGTCGCTACCATGACCGAACTACACACGACTTGATTAAGTCTTCTTTCCATCTACCTACACAGCATACAATATATGGTATATATAACAAACAGTTTATAATATAATCATATCATCAGTATCAACGCTATATTAATAATCTTCAATAAACTGGGTACTTTCATAATAAATCTACCACAAGTAGTAGTAAGTCAAATAACTAAAGAAATGATAAAATATTTTATTTTTTCTGTTTCATCCAATAATAATGCAGCACGCCCATAACAGTGAACTGCCATTTAGAATTCTGTTATTATATATATAACTTAAATTATAGAAGAAAAATAATACTTTATGTACTTAAAATAAAAAAAATATATTAGTCACTTTAGTTAGATGTGTGTAATAGACAGTAAAATTATTATTATTAATTTCAGCGTGACCTTGATGAAATGGAGTATATTATAATTCCGACAAGATTGTCTAAAGTAAAATCTGACTTTAGCTCCCAAGGTTGGGACACCACATCCCCAACAGATTCTGACACACCGATTTCTAAAAACATACAACACAAAGTAGTGGTGCACAAACTGGACACTTCGACAGACAGCAGCGACAAGGCACCTTCGAGAAGCATCGGAAGCCCTCTGTATGAGACCATTAGGAATAGCCAACCCGAAAATTTTATGGTGCCTGACAGATTCTTTAAGTCTGACGATGACGCTAACGCTGAAGGTTTTCCACCCCATTTAAAATACAAACACTTGCCCGAAAATGATTTCTCCAGCGCCTGCTCGACACCTATAACAAAATTACACGCCAGAATAAAGGAACTGGGCACGCCAGTCCTACACAGAAGCGATTCCACAGAATACTGCAGCATCTTAAGCCCCGACGCGCGCGGATTAAGCTTGGCTTTCAACGATGACAGTACCAAAGACAAAAGTGAACGTTCCACAACTAAACTGAGCCGCAGTTTTACCCCGCAGTCCTACAAACCTTTACACATAAAAGTGCCAGAATTCAAATTGGATTCTCTGAAGTCTATTGTTAAAGAAAATAGCATAGGTGAAAGGTCTTCGTACAATTTTGATATAAAGAACTACAGTTTGCCAACCACGCCCATCGCAAGGAGTAATAAGCTGAGGAAAAATGCTTGGCTCTCTGGCGACATAGCTGCTAGGGAGTTGACCATAGATAAAGTAGAATTACAAGATAAAACTTCAATTAAAGAAGGTCAGTTGAAAACTGGAGCATTTCTTTTTTATTTATTATCATTTGTCAGCATCTATTATACTTTTATCTCCTATCTACGAGTAAATATGTGAAAATTATCAATGTATTTTTTTTTAACTTTTTTGTAGATAACGAAAAGCAACCGGTCTCATACAAGACTTCAGCTAATACTTCGACAGGCAATGACGCGGACGTTGAGAGCGAATCTTCGAAACAATCAGACCCACAGTTGGCACCACAGCAGAGCCAACAGCCGGACTGCGCGAGTGCAGAGTCGTCTGAGGAGAGTGAAGACACTGCTCGAAATACGTACACGGGACTTAAGCGGTATGAGATCCATGAAAGACAAAAACTTTTAATGTAGTTTTAGGGAGAAAGTTACATTAATATTTTAATTAATAATAAAAATAAAACAAAAACTTCAACTCATCATCACTGCAAGGCGCCGGTCTCCTGCAAATATCGCCATGATGACTTCTCGTCCTTTTGATTATTTCGTTGGTACACCTAGTCTCGTACCACTTAAGAACGCCGCGTCCAACGGAACGCTGTTACGAAAAACGTAATAACACAAAAATGATAAGGGGAATTCTGGTACACAGAAAGCCACAGTTGTAGTGGGGGCCTACATCTACCGACATTAACACACCAACTAATATTTAAAATTTGAACCAATAATTTCATATTGTCGATTCCATTTGTTAAAAGTTTCTAATTTAACTGTATTCCTGTAACACATTGAAAACCCTGAGCTAAAATGATGTGCTTGCATATTTACCTTGACAGAGCGTAAATGTCGTGTTGCACAGGATAATGTGTTGGGACAACTGTCCACATCAGGAGACCGTTGGGAATAAAGGACGAAGTCTACAAACGAGCCAGTCGGGGCTGACGGCGCGACTTTTAAAAGAGTGTAGATAGAGGCAATTAAATTTAGCGGTCTCAATTTGCGTTTGCCCTTGCACCTTTTACTGCAGCTGGCAGGCAGTGAGATTTAATAAAGTACGGACTTCAATAGTTTTTTAAGATGACTTCACTGTTTCTTTACCTAATCTCCCCACTCCGCTTCGAACCGTGTAGAAGTTACCCGCTTGCAGTAATTAAGGACGGGTCCCGAGGATGGACAAAAGTTATTTTGTCTGACGTCAAATATGCGATACAAAGCGATAGTCTGCGAGTGTTCTCGGAGTTACGAAATTGGGCGGAAATAGTAAATATACGTTCATTACTTTGTTTAAATTCGGCGTCGGGAAATAACACATCTTTTGATTACAAGTGGCATTTTATGGGATTGGACCTATGTTTAATTTTGTATTCAGTTATTAACTAATGCGAATTAATTATTCCAGAATTGAACATCCACACGACTTCGCAACGTGTCCGGACGCAAATGAAGTGGGAAGCGATTGGGGGTCTATGAAAACTAACAGTACAAACCAAAAACAAAATATAGAAGAGGATGTCCTGGCTAACGTGAACGTGAAGCCACTAGTCGCGATCCACGAGCGTTGGATTTACGAGGCTAGCAAGAAAACTGGACGCTCGATGTCTTTGCCCGAATATAACAGGTAGGCGACAAATTAAAAAAAAAAATGTTAAAGAAAATTGTTAAACCTCTTAGATCTCACATTGTCGTTCTTTTGGGCATAACAAGCTCCTTTGCTGGCTTTACAAAATGACATTGGATATCCACTCGCTACATAGATAATTACAATATCTTACCCAGACCAGCTCCTTTTTTTCTTTCTTGAAATTTTTATCTGCACCAATACCTCGCTTTGCGTGGTTTCATTTTGCGTTTTTTCGAAGTTTTGTCGCCGCTTAATTAGTACTGATTTTCACTGTGCGTCGATAGAATTTGAGGTTGCGTTATTTTGGGTTCAATTAATTTTTTTTTTAATTTTCTTATTGCGCCCTACCATCAAAACTCGGGATTCCCTTTCGGACTAAAAATCAACGCAATTTTATTACAGTTTTTATTTTCAATTACGTAGTGTTTTGCTTTTTTATATAAAAAAAGGAATAATAAATTTATTTAAAATTGTAAATGTTGATTCTGGTTGCAAAAAGGTAAATAAATTTCCCATTTATTTGTTGGCAGAGTTATGTTATTTTGGTTTTTTAAATGTGTACTTTGTTCAATTTTCTTTTTAAAAATTATTATTTTCGTAAATCTGAAACCTATTTTCGATCCTCATATGATTTGTTATAGAATCTTTATTCACTTTGCGTGATTTCAATTTGATTAATTCGTTTCAATGTCCGGAAACCGAATAGATATCAATTAGCCAATACAATACTTCAGGCGTCGCATCCGCTATAGATTTTTTTTATTTATTAGCTCGCGGATTTCGGATCTGTGAGCCCTGAGTCCGATGAAGGTATGTAAAAGCCAAAACGACTATCAGCGTCCAGCACCAATCGAATATAGTCATAGTTAATTTGCGTCGTGTTTTTTTGGCACGTAACCAGGGTGCAAATTGAGGTATTGGTGTATATGTACTAGCTGGTACCCCCCTGCTTCGTGAATTTAATGAGAGCATCCTCAACCCAGGGGGAAGAATTAATCTCGCGGGTAGAATTTTGATAAATTATGTTCTTAGCTGACCTCCTGCTGAATTTTGAATGTTTAAACGTGTTTATTTTTATCTTTTACAATGAAGCATTTTTTTTCCGAGCTTTTGAGTAGTGGTAGAAGATACATGCTCTTGAATACTATTTCCCCGCCTTTTTGTACCATACCTACCTTCAAAACTCCTATTACATGTTAATATAATATTTTTTGTATTAAACCGAAAGGGTTGAACTCGTGTCGATTTCATTTTCGATTTTTCCCCCTTAACATCTAAATTGCTGTCCCCTGTGGGGCGTGGGCCCCAAGTTGTGAAACACTGCTTTAGAGGCTTTTACTGCTCACTGATATTGGTCATAATAGTTCGACCATATTGGGATTTGGTTTTGTTTGTCTTCTCTAAAGTTGCATTCGTCGTGTTGTATATCTTCATTATTGTTTTGCCCTAGGATGTCCACTGCTGGACGTATGTCACTCCCATAGATTTCAAATATGGCCGGGAGGAAACTGCCTGCACCTATCGTCTCAAGATGAACTGAACAAGGTTGTGGGTCTACCATGTAGGTGAATGTCCTACACTGCGCTTTCTGTTATGAAATCTCTATTCTAGAACCTTAAGGTCCCAGCGGCTATCTGTTCTGCGCGCTTTTTGAAAAGTGATAAATAAAACAGATTGCTTATGTTCTCCAGGAATCTATGTACGGCTGTGAAGCCGGCGTCGCACTGCGTTGACACTCTGCAAAAGTCCCTGCCGCAGTTGAGGGTGCAGAGTGCAGTTCAGAGCTATTCGCAGCCCGCATCACCCGGTAGTAGTGGAAACGGTCAGTTATCTACATGCTCGCTACAGTCCTCAAGTCCAAGGGTCGGCAAACTTTCATCCATTTAACTCTGTTTAACATTGAAATAGATAAAAAAAAACTTTTTAAAGATATATTCATGGAAATCATTTCAGATCTATACATGATATGTATGAGATCTGCCACGACATACCGACTCATGACTGTATCTCTGGAATCTTAAGACATATAGACTTTATTAGATATTTCTATTCATGTAATTAAATGAGATGGTCGTTGAAATGGCGTCTTTTATAAAATGCTAATCCGTTGTGTAATAAACAAAGTCTTTTTAAATTTTTTTTGAAAATGTCACGCGAGCACTTTTTTGCTCAAATTAAAAAGATTTCTATCTCTTAGAGTGATTTAAACAAATGGCTCTAATAGAGAATTGTGCACATGATTGATAATTGTCGACGCAAATTAGTTTAAATTAGTGCTCATAGTTATTCTGTTATAATATGTGTAGTTAAAAATATATAATTATTAATCATGGATTAAGAATAACTTGGTTGCCATACATGCTGAGAATGTGGTTTTAAAATCATTGAAATTCTTTGGTTGGTGAAAAGCTAGTGTTGTCTGGAGACTTGGTAAAGAATTTTCTTATAATTTTTAATTTAAGGTTGAGATTTGTATCTGTGTTTGGACATATCAAGTCCATCAAAAGTCAAAGCAATACGCCAATGTGCAAAATCGTTTAATTACTTCAGACTTAGGTTCCTACAGTTTAAATTTACTATTGTTCATTAACACTTTCATTTGAACAAATTAAAGACATTCAATAAATTGGCAATATAGAGTAATAAAACAAAGTTTAATTTTAGTTTTTGAAGCCATCTTAGTAAATTATTGTAATTCAATCGCATTGAAACTATGTATTGCTCCGTTCTTGCCATTGTTTGCTGACCCCTGCATGACACTTTCGCTGCATGAATATTCCTGCATTATAAATCCTGTATTATATTGCATTAATATCTGAATGGTTTAGTGGTGCTTTCTATAGAACCTCTTTATATCCAATAACTATTTGCGTAAACTAATTTATAAGCTTAACCAGTGATTCTCAACCTTTTTTTAATGTAGTACACTGTGTAAAATAGTTTGTTAATTAAATAAAAGTCAACGCAAAATAGGTATTGTACAAAACAAAAGTATTGTTTAGAAAGGTAAATATATAACTGTGAGTTAATAATAAGTAATTTTTTTTAAATAAATTTGAGTAGTGACAACATATCATGATAATTCCACTTTTTGTAAAAAAAAGCTACTCGTAAAATTACAATAAAAAACTACGTCGCCCGATAGGCTGGTGTGGTCCAAATCGCGCTTATCCATTAAATAGCCTCTGAAGTTAAAAGTTTGACATGAATCATTATGTATCTATGTTTAAAAATATTAATACACAAAATCGAAACCAAAATTGATACATTTCTAGTATGCAGTATTTTTTAAAATCATTTTTTCATAGCACTTTGGTACAAATCTTGACATTTCCGTAAGATCTGTTATTTTTACATAAGATTAGATACAAAATTTGAAATGAAAAAAATTAAAAACATTTTTTATAAGCTTTCCCAGTTATCTATTCATTAGAATGAATATTTATTTAATTGCACAAAGCCAAAATGGCTGCCGGTTTTTGACCTTTTCTAAAAAAAATTAAATTATCTCGTTTTGTTCTATCACGCCCCATTTGAGTTACCAAACTTATCGTAAATGGTAAAAAGGGATGCGTGGTTTTCATGTTTTATATAACAAAATGATTTAATTGTTATAGTGCTGTATGTCGGAATACTAAGCGGATGTTACCGACGGGTGACAGCTCAAGCCTAGGTTCCCTGCCTATTAATGTAGTTACTCCATGGAGGATCAGCCTTAGTGATGTAACAATTCGATGGCCTACCATTACAATAGTATATAGCAGCCCGAGCAGAGGCTCCAGGAGGTCTTTGGCTTGGTGCCATCTGTGTCCTATCGCCTCGAACTAGCGGAATCTGTAAATGACACTCGGACAGAGCAATAAGTCCGATCTAAAAAATTATAATGAATCACTGGTTGAAGCGATTGACTCTTATAAGAGAGAAAAGTGAACAATTAACAAATTTTGGAAGTCGTTTATGAGTTATTCTAAGTTTTTAGTGGGTAGTTGGATAAAAATGTTAGAACCTTTGCTAATAATAATTCGCTTAATGAAACACATGGTTGTATGTAGATTTTAATTCCATGTTTTATGTTATAATATGTAACATTACACTTGTATTTAGAATATGCTTTATGTGCACTTGTTTGTCGTAATAAAAATCTCTTTTGCATGTTTGTTTTTGATTTAATAATGGTTATGGGTGTAGCTAAGTTACTTTTACAAAGGTAAGTCATAAAACTTTAGGTATATGTATGAAAACCAGAAATTGGTTGAAAGTTATTTTAGCTAAGAAACTGTTGGTGCCATACTTGAAGCTTATCATCTTCATGTCAGCTGATAGACGCTCCTGCAAGCCATAGTTGGTCACGGTAATCGGTCTTGCGTTGCCCGAATCTACTACCGGCGGCTTTAATTATTTCCTTCATCCATCTAGTGGGGGTTTACTTCACGAAGAGTCTACCTGCTCGTGGTCTCCACTCGAGAAACTTTCGTCTCCAACGGCCATCGGTTGCACGAGGGATGTGACCCGGTTCCATTTCAGATGAGCGATTCTAAGAGCTACGTCGGTGACCTTGATTCTTCTACGGATCTCACATTTGGAAGCTACAGATTATCACTATTGGGCGACCGTTATTATCATATACAGCGATAATTAAGTTAACCCACGAGGCCCGACCGGTGACATAGTAAATAAAGAGAACATTCTTCTTGTTTACTAACAACGCACTTCATATAAATTTGAAAAAAAAAACATATATAATAAGAATGTAAAATAGTACAAAATATTATATAAATTAAGGTTAGGAATGTGTTATAGCCCGGATCTGTGATATTTGAGGAACGAGCCGAGTGAAGTGAGGTGATGAATAAACGAAAATAAGTATGAAAAAAATGATAGAAAATTGTAGAATGAAAAAAGAGGAAAGATATATCATACGAAGAATGACAGAAGAGTACAGAAATAAAATGAAAATATAGTGAAAAGAAATCATTAAAGAATATCAAGCCCTGTCCTACAACAAGATAGGGATTATAAGAGATCCCCAATAACAAGGGGCCAAAAGAAATCTGAAAATAATGTTAAGAAATAAAAGTAATAGAACGAGAGACCCTAAAAATAAGGTCATAAAAAATGTAACAGGACACGGGGTTGACAAACGTTGCCACAACGAAACACACATACAGAGCGGCTGTGGGAACTCGTAATATTATTCACGCAGGTGTATAAATATGCATGTAATTCTGTCAATACTAGCATTTTGCAAGATTATTCTATAATAGAATTTTTTTCCATACTAAAGTGGTTTTCGTAAAAAGCTATCTTCATGCATCCAATAAAGAAACATATCTTTGATTATAGCAAGGTAAATCATAATCATTTTTATCAATAAATCAAGAAAGGTTTAAATTTTTTTACAATAATTATGTATAAGAAAGTTAAATATGAAACGAAAAAAAAAAACAATCAAAGATGTATTGCTTAAAACATCCTTTTGTTAGTATACACTGATATAATGTTGCCATATAAGTAAGCAGTACGGAAATATGAAAATGGCCCATATCATTTAAATGTAAAATTGTATGAAAATTCTAAATCTTATTTTAACATCATTTATTAGTCTTTTTTTACAGTCTGGTTATATTTAAAATGTATGACGCAATTAGCTCCCACAATTTTGATACTAGTGACTAGTTTCCTGTCTCTTCTGTTAGCTTTTAGCAAAATAACATATTCTTAGAGAAAAACAAAACACTGCAGTATGAGTTGGATAGAATCAGAAATTTATGAAATATGAATAAAGGCATTATATTATAACAATTCATATAAAACACAATTATAAAAATTGTATAAGAATGTGGTTAGATAGACCAAAAGGAGGTATATAATCAAAGACAATAAAATATATTGCCATAAAGGCAGCTACTGTCATATTTTGTGAGCGAAGGAGAACCAAGAAAAGTGATGTATAAAAGATTAGTAAGCCAGAGGAATGTGAGATATTAAGAAGAAAAATAGAGAAAGCATGACTGACAGTGTGACGGAAAAACGGAGAGTAAAAAATAATAAAAGAGAAGTGAAAAAAAATATTGAATTGTAAAAAATTCTGTCCCTCCCAGATCATATAAAGAGAAGATTATGTGAAGCAAGTAAAAACAATGATTCTTGAGAAGATTAAGAGGAATAAAGAAATAAAAATAGAAGTAAAAAATATAATATTAAAATAGATGCTCTTGCTCTGGTAGATGATCGAGGATCCTTAAAATCGGCTACGTAAAAACAAACATTGGGGCAGAAAATTTCTCGAGTCGGCCATGAGCCTATAGATGCGGACAGAATAAGACACTAGTTATTGTGATGATATTTTGGGGAGGCTGGTGCCTTGTATTGGATGTCTATTGGCTGACCTGATGGTGATGAATCTAACCCATCATCAGGATCGGTACTCGTATATCTTATTAACTAAACCATTATAGGGCTCTCCCGGTGGAGTCTAAGAAATTAAAGTACACAAACACAAAATATATTCCGTGTATATTGTGACGCCGTTCATAATGCGCACAAACGAGATTATTATGCGGTTAAACTTACCGTCATAAACCGCATAGTCAGAAAATCAAAACTTTAACGTCTATTTTCTTGGAATCCGCACGATCATATCAAGCCGTATCAATCAAAATGCTGGTCTCCTGACAATGGAAATTATTGCATGTCAGTTACGATTAAATTATACTGCAATCGCCGGACAGTGTTTTTACTAGAAAATGCACATGTTATATCATAGATAGATAGAGTTAACGAGGTAAGGATGTGTTTACACAGTGCGAAATGATGTTCTGCGCTCTTATTTTGATATTGTTTAATTTTTAACTGATTTCTACTTAACCTGCAATTTATAGAGTTTTTCTTGATCTCTGTATAATCTAACTTGTATGTGTATTTCGTATACAGGAACACTCTGACAAGGCAAGACAGCGACTTTTTTAGTTAACCAAGAAGACCGATATACTTTTTGTCACGAATACAATTTTAATATGTAAATTGTTTATTTTTTCATTATTTATTATGATCATAAATTGAACTGTAAGCTACAGACTTAAAACAGATTTTGAATTTGTAAACTGACAGTTGCAACGGACTGTTTTAATTGTGCTTTGGAACAAACAGTATGTGTCGTTATTGCAATAATCTGTTTTAGTAAATATAATTTGTTATATTTAAAACACGTATTTGAGATCCGTGAATTTTTATTTTTTCAAAATTAATCGTAAGAAAGTTAGCGCTTTTTATAAAGTAACAAAACCAAGATATATTTGTATATTACCACTACCTAGGGAAGAGCAGGCAGTAGCAGTGGTAGCCTAGCGTTAGAGAACAGAATTGTGATCATAGGTCGCGGTTTTCATTCCCGGGGTACTATCTTATATAATTCACACTCTGTGAATTAATTATATAGGATTGCCACTACTCACAAACAAGTTTCCAGAGGATTGGCAGCAGCGTCCTCGACGTACCATAATATCCCTTCATGGAGGTCTATGGCTTTCAGTGGGCATCTATAGGCTGAAACGACTACCTTGTAGTTATTATAAATAATAGTTTTTATTCATTTATTGAGGTTTAGTAATATTTTATACTTAAAAAAGTATATATAAAGTCTGTTCTTCAGAGTTTTATCGCTTAAGTATTTTGAACATGTTTTTTTAAATATTATTATTGTAGTAAGATACTTTCGAATAATAAGAAGTTATAGAGTATGACAAATACATACTTTGTTTAACCTATCTGATTATATTTTGTGTTATGGGTTCTGTATATTTGTTTATATAATATCGTTCAATAATAAACTGTAGCTTCCACGGGAATAAATGCAATTATTAAACAATTATTTTAATTTTACCTTTTTACATAAAGGAAAAAACCTATTAAAAAGCCTGGTTATTGCTTTTGCATGTTAACTTAAACATTCGGACAGTATTTTACCACATTAAAGATATAATATAATATTTCAGGTCATCAGTGTGACTATTTCTGCCAAACGCGAGACATTGTTGCGAAGAGTGTCAATTTTGCGTTTGATTCTGAGGATGGCCAGACTTGGAAGAAGGACAGTAGTAAAGGGTGATTATTTTAAATTTCCTCATTACATGTGAAATTGCATATATATAACACACACATATTTATCTTATCTGTACGTTACGAGTATTATGGGCTAGATTTTTTCATAGTATTCATATAAGTAGTTTTAATATTTTGAACTCACCATACTGACGAGTAGCGACCAAGAACCAGTAGACGCAGCGGGAGTAGACTCCCTCTAAGTGGACATACGACATAGTCCAGGTCGCAACATGTCGCTGGATTGCTCTCAGTGCAAGACACATCATCGCGGTGATCTCTAGAAAAAGCCTACATATTGCAGTGAGCGTCCATCAGCTGATATGATTATGACTTCTTATAATCACGTTCTTATATTTTATATTACTATAACACTTTATTCGAAGTCAAATGAAATATATTTTATCAGGTCTTCGACTACATTCGACGTGCAAAAAGAGCCTAAGGTTGACCAGTCCACGAGCACACGGGACATTGATGTGTTCTTACGAGAACTAATACAAAAGGAGGTCCAACACTTACTGCACGAGATATCAGACAAAAGCTCTACCACCTCCGCGCGCAACGATGATATTGTAGACAAAGTACTGTCGAACATTCTAGAAAACTTGAAAACGAGCGACGATCACGAACCGGCTAAGAAGGAGTCAATTAAATCATTCTCACGCGTTAAAATCAATACAAGTAACAAACCTCTGCTACAGATAACGTTTAGCAAGTCCGGGGAGAATAGCTTGCAGGTGCTAGACCAGTGCGTTAATGTGACCATATGCGACGGCAATTCCGGGAAGGATAAAGTGCAAGTTGAAGGAGATACATTGACAGCTGAAGACATTCACGTCAACTCACTGAAAAGGTGTCAAGCTTTCAATGCTATTCAGGTAAGTTAACATCAATAAAATTTCTAATTCTAAATTTAAAAGATTATTACTTGATCTGTATTAAAACAATGCAGAGACACGTGATTATATTTTCTTCAGAAACATGAAGATTATAATACAGATATGAAACAAACATTTTCATAGCTTTTTTTAATGCCCAAAGGCTATCGTTTGTTCTGTTGATATTTGCTTCAAATCTCTAATCCTTATTGCTCGGCTCCAGAGACATCGTGATGAGTCGGTATTTAGATGCAAATTTCATATATAGACCTATATACATTTATAAGCGTCATTATCACCATATCAGCCGTTAGATTGTAGTAGTAGTTGTAAAACAGGCCTCCCTCAAAGATCGCCAATATGAACGGTCTTTCGCTCCCTGCATCTACTCACTCTTCTTGACTAACCATGTCGTCGGCCCACCTGGGGGAGTTATATCTACGCCGCGTCAATTGGCTCATAGTAGTAAAGAACCCTTTGGTGTCAATGGCGGTTCCACGAGCTATTTAAGTGAGCTTAGTTTTTCTGTCGTAGCGAATCTTAGAGTATGTTCTTCTCTATTGCTTTCTGCGTGCAAGCAACCACATCTAAGGTCCACGTCACCTGCAACATAAACTAGTGAAGTCTTCAAACATCACGGTATTTGGGATGAGAAATTGTTTAGAAGGTTTACATGAAAATCTTATCTATTTCGCAGGAAGCTCGCAGCACCGAAGACTTGTACATAGACGACGACCTCTCCACGCAGATGCAAGAGAACTTCGGCGGCAAGGTGAAACTGATCCCCTTGCATGGCTCCTTGCACGAGATACTGTGCGAGAAGGAAGACGACTGCTGCCTCATTAAAGTGAAGCAGGAAAACGGATGCGACACAATCTACTTCAGATGCGACAACTCTGACACGGAGTCACGTGACGCCATAGACGGCGCACGCGACGGTCCACAAGACACCGTTGTGTTCAAACGAAGCATTTCGCTCATAGAGGAGCGCATACAACGCGTCGTGCCAAAAGAAAAACGACCCATAACCGTACGCAAGCGAACCGATATAAAAAAGCGTCCCAAATCAGAAATCTTCTTCCCGAGAATAAACAAAGAATCACGGGTTCTGAGCAACAGCAGCCCCAATTTAAACATGAAAGACAGTAAAAACGAGGAGGTGGAAGTGAACATTGAAAACGTAATGTGCTACCAGGATTCCTCATCAGACGAGTGCCTCAAATGCCAAGAGAACGAGGAATTTGAAACATTAGAGAGGGAGATAGAGGAAGAGTTTACTAATAGGTCCTCTTTAAACTACAACCATAGTTTACAGAAAATATCGGAGGAAAACTTGTCAGTTTTAAATGAAGAGTCCGACAAAAACTAATGTATAGATACTCGTTTCAAAAACAAGTATATTGATATAGGGAATTTATTTACTTATAGCTTTTCGAAGAAATTTGTGGAAGCTAATTGATATAATAAATAATAAGAAATTTCAAGGCTTGAAGCCTACTTAGTCTTATTTGAATTGTTTTACATTATTTGATATGTACAAGTTTAATGCATAATAAAATAATCAATGACGAAAATATCCCGATGATACTTCGCCAATACGTGTTTGGTACACATTCGGTACATTTTCGGTCCGTCATGTAACAGTAAATATGACTTAAATAGTTTGATTCCGTCCAGATGGCGCTCGCATTTAGAGAATCCAAAGATACGAAGTTTTGATAATTACTTCTATTTTAGATAACTTTAACGTATATTTTTAAATTTATAGAGATAGAAGGCTTTGTGATTATTAATTTAAGTAGCACTTTACATTCCACTGTTGTAATTTATGATGAGAATGGTTATTCGGATGCATATTTATCTAAAAGCTTGAAATTTAACTATCAAAATAATTCCGAGATGTGAATGGCCAAATAAAATGAAAATAATTCTTTTCTTTTTATTAAAAACTCTTTGAAACCACCTTCATAGTTTCTTAGCGAAATATCTTTCAGATGAATACATATTCGAATATCCAATTTCTTTATTATTTAGTCTCCTTAATATTTGTTTTTAAGTAATGAATCTCGCACAAGTTATTATTTTTTCCTTTCTATTTATAAATGTCTTTATCCACTTTTTGTATAGCAAAAGCAATAAGGCTTGAAATTAAACCGAAAATATGTTCAATTGATCATTGGCTGTCTATATTACAAAAAGAGATCTATGGACAGATTTTTTTTATTTCTTTTTTACACAGGTGTGAAATTTACTTGCATGAACCAAAGTAGTTGTAAAACAAAAATTTTTTGTTTTAATAAGTTACAAGTATTTTTTGAATTATAAGTTTATTTGTGTCGCCAAAGGAAACACTAATGTTTGGTTATTTTTAAATCGTCACTTTGATATTGTTGTTTCTGGATGGTATTTGATTGTGGAGAAACCAATTTGTTGATAAATAAAAATTCTATCCCTACTGATGTTTCATTAAAAACTTTTTATTATTACCCTATTTTGTCGGTAAAATACAATACGTGATACTAACATATATAACCTAGGTTGTATATCATAAGTAAAAAAGAGTGACAGTAAATTTCAAAGATTTTAAATAAAGCTTTTTTAAAGAAATATTTAACTAGTTAAAAATCGTAACTGCTGTCAATTGGCACTGAGTCCTAAAATCCAACAGCCTTGCGGTGTGCTTCACACAACAATATTTTATTTCAGTTAAGATACATACCGTTACTACTTACAATTAGTAATTTATAATTCCAATTATTTCCGTTAATCACTTTGAAAGAAATCAATACTTTTCAGTGAACATTTATTGTTGTTCGTTCCATACAAATTTGGACGCTAACATAACATTCAATTAACCTTACCATGTATTGACTTTAATTCATTATAATTGTGAGCTCCTATGTACTTGACTAATATATACATATTGAGTTACTATTTCATGCAACATTTATATAGATCTCCATTCAAGATGGCGATAAATGAAGCCACGTTTTTAAAAGAACAGCGACAAACCGTCAACTAGTCAAAGTACTTTACATTACGTCATCTTAGAAACTAATCTATATCCAATTGTAATATAATATAATTAGAACCGTTAATGCTTCTACAAAACAAAACGTATGTTCATTTACGTCACAAAAGTTCAATGGCACTTACCTATTCATGCCGCAACAGCTGCTTTAATAGTCGGCAGATAGGTTAGGTTTATTTTTAGTAATCTAAAATAATATTGTCTATTCTTCATAACTCATTAAACATCCTAAAAGTTTTCACGAGCATTCTAATGTTCATTTGTAAACGTAACACTATTAAAATTGGTCATAACCTCTAAAATATTTTTTAATAAATAACAGATGTGACCAAGCTCCTTGAGTCGGATCTATTTTCCAAAACTTTTCGCGTACTACAATTATATATGTTTAAAAGGTATGTAAAACGTATGGTTATTTTCAAAGAAATTATATTTATCGATTACCTAAAAATACAAAATATTTGTATTGAATTTGTATTTAGTCTTTCACATTCGTTAACAGTAATTTAAAACACATTTTGAAACATTGTTTTTTTATCATCATCATCAATATGTCTTGTGATAAGACAACCACTGCAAGGCATAGGCATTTCATAAAGATCACCATAATGACCGTTCTTGCGCTGATCGCAATCAGCGGCTTCTTGCGATCTTAACTAAGTCGTCGGTCCATCTAGTTCCGCACTCCCTAAAAATATATTACACGAAAATGAAAAGGAAACTGGTACATCTATCAAGAGCCACAAAAATTCGTCCAAAGAGCCGCATGTGGCTAGCGAGCCGCAGGTAGACCACCCCTGATGAATAATATTAAAATATCATTTTAGCATAAAAATTTTCTTTTATATATGTCTTATTGCTTCTCTGTCAGCAAACGCTTACCGCTCAATTGTTTCCAATCTCAACTACAACTTGGCATTTAAACACATTTCCATATAAGGTTAATAACTGGCATTTATTTTACATGCAGTAGATAATGGTGATTATCTAGACCTATCGTTGTATGCAAGAAAAAAATAATTTTAATTAGAGTGGTTGAAATTTTAAAAGTGCTTTCAGCTTAAAGAACTGTTATTTCATGATTTATGTCAAATTTATGTGTAGATTAGGGGCATTTAAAACCGCCAAAACTTTAACAGCGTTGGCGTTAATATGTAATTACCAATGATTCTAATTCTTTAAAATGGTTACGCAAAAAAGAATTAAGTGTTCCACAATTATGTAAGAATAAAAGGCGATGTGATGTAGAATCGCCTCAGATCAATAATGAATGACATAAAAAGGAAAAATAACACATTTTTATCTTGTGTTAATATCGTACAAAGGAAGAGATTAAAATACTAATTTCATGAATATCAAAGAATTTAAACAGTACAACACAATAACTTTCGTAAGTAAGAAAGAGATAGCTATTGAAAAGAACAGAATCGAACTGCGCATGTCAAATCAATAACTTTATTTCGCTTGCGATATTCAGAGAATACGCGTCAGTTGGAAGCAGGCGAGCGTTGGTTACCCTCGTCTGCTTCTAACACTAAAAGAAATATATTATTATTTAGTAAGATATAAAATGTGTTTTAAATGTTTTACTTCTAAAAATTTTAATATTAATTGTGATGCTTAAGACAGAATTAAAAGTGTTATAAAAGTGTTTTAGTCTCTGTGAAACATGGAAATTATTCCACATTGGGGAATTCTTTTCTCACGGGCTATGTGTGATAATTACTCGTAAAATATACACCGTGAGTGATAACAACGTCCTAGCCGGAAATGTAAAATTACAAAGGCGATTCATGATCCGCTAAAATAACAGTTTTACATAAAATTTAAAAAAAGGAATTGTGAGATATGAAGCATAATAAAAGACTTTTAGAACCAGACTTTCACTGCTGCAATGGCATTTGCAGATTGCGCAGGTTCTTTGTAGTAAGAAGCAGGGCCTGCCTAGCCTGAAACCCATTTTGACGTAGCGAAGCTCGTGGGATTCTGAGGAGTCTCTTTTCTTCTCGTCTCGGGCCGCTACAAACTACCATTTGACTGGCATGATTGCTATGACAGATCTCGCAAAGAAACTCATAGCCCTTCTCTTCCCTTATCCACTAAATGGAAACTTAATGATTGAAGTGTCACCGAAGGAATAACTCCGCCGATGCAATCCACCATTTTGAGAGTTTTTTATTTTGTTTTATTCCACAACTATTTCGCATTCTCCTTCTTTCGATGACCGCAACGAACACACCATATCTGATGGAATGTATCGTTTTAGTGCTAGTGATCAACTCAATTATGATTTTCAAAAATGACATCTATTTTATCCGTCCGTCCTGGGCGAGATGCATTTTTGACATCGAAATTCCCTTAATGAAAACGCTTAAATCAAGTTTGTGCGACTTTTACTGACACTGTATTAGGTCCATAAAACTCAGTTTTTTAACGCCTTGCGCATTCTTTCCTTTTTCAACGTAAAATCTTAAATCGTTTCGTTTTTATGGGAAATAAAGTGTTACTTTCTTTTTTTTAATGTAACCTTTTTAATGTCATTAAAACTAGCCAGATACAAATAAGTTTAAACATACTATTTCCAAAAGACTGTTTTCCCGATCTTATATATCCTTTAACTTGATATTAGTATATACACGACAGCAAACACGTCGGAATGTATTAAAGAGTCCTTCCTATATTCCCGGTACGGGCGTGTTAATATAACATTCGTGACGTTGTATGACTCATAGTGTATTATCACTAAGTGCAGTCCTTTATGTAAATGCTTATCTAGCGTCCTCTTTAAACAGTGCTTTACTACGGCTACCAGCCACTCGTATACTCTGCTGTGCCAAGGAGCAAGTTCAGGCGTAAACCTTCACTTGATTTTGTTTCGGATGCCGACAAAATCAAGGTTGGCACTCCTGGTGCAGCAACAAATTTACGAAAAGCAAATAAACGCTGTTCCGCAGACAAATCTTCTACCATTTCTAGATAAATCACTCTTGTCACCAAACGTGTATGTATACAGACAGATCCACCTGTTCGACTTTCCACTATTCGACTTCACGAACACTGGGCCAAAATAATCAAAACAAATATAGTCAAAACATGAAGAATAATTTACTCTTCTAAGCGGTAACGCAGGTGTGCTTGGAAACTAATACGGTCTTCACTGTGTCTAACACACTGGGGATAGCGTTTTAAAAGCATGCGAACTTGCAATCTGCATTGAGGAATCCAATATTTCTGCCGTTCTATATTCAAAGTATGTGATACTTTAACCTGGTAGTTCTTGACATGGGTTTCAGTAATTATCCTTACAGTGAAGTCACAATCCGTAGGTATATATATATCCGCTCACCGCGTGGTTGATGCGGCTACATCTAGTGTTCCTTAGACAGAAAGGCAGGTCCTTGCAACCACAAATCTTGTTTGGAGGAGTATAACCCTGCCGCTTCGCGACGTCTGCGGAATTTTGCTTGATGCTGGTGTAAAACATCTCAACACCAACTAGTTTATTCTGTTTGCTACAAACGGCGGAAGAAGTTTATTCGACTTGATCCAACAAATCCATACTGTCTGGACGCGGTCCAAAGGGGTTTCGCTCAGAAGATCGCGATGACCCACAGGACTGCGTCCCTGAACTCGGCCCTTATCTTTGGCGGGCAGCTTCCTCTGGACGTTCAGGTCCATGATGCAGCCTGCATTTATTTAAAATTAAGCGTGGTTACTCTCGGTAGTCGGAGTTCCCGGTCAGATACCTGAGACTTCCACACCTATCTGGTCAGTTTGGTGGGTGCAGCATTCTGCGTTATGCGAGACGCCGCACAGCTACACAGCTAAAAACTCAAGTTGGGCAACTTCTGCACTGTATAACAGGCAGAGCTGCTAGCATTAGCGGAGGCCACAGGTTACACGGCCAGAGGGTCGGCGCAGTCATGCGCCATACTGGGTGAAAGCGCTCGCGGGGATGGAGGGGAACGAGAGGGCGGACCACCTGGTCAAAAACGTGGCCCTGAAGAGAAAAAGACGACCGAATACGAGCAATGCCCCATCTCATTCGTTAAGCGACAGCTTAAGCTGGAAACGCTTGACGAATGGAATAGGAGGTATATGGAAGGTACGACGACGACGCGAAAGTTTTTCTCGGATGCCATGTCAGCCTACCACGTGCTCCGCAGTGTTAAGGTGGTCGCGGTTTTGGTCCAGCTCTTTACGGGGCACGGGGGGTTCTTTGAGTACCTTCACAAGTTCAAACTCAAGGAGGACCCTTTGTGCTTCTGTGAACCAGGCGTGGACCAGACCGTGGTCCACCTTGTAGCCCACTGTCCTGGGTTTGGAGGACTCCGTGTGGACTTCGAATGCCGGTTAGGCATTAAGGTTATCGAGGACACAATGGCCTCGCTTATCAGAGAAGAAGAGACACATCCTGAATTCCTTAGGCTTTGTAAGAGAATTGCTGCACATATAATAAATAGGAATAAAAATTAAAAGTAAGAAAATTGTAAATAATATAAAAATATATGTTAAGAATAAAAATATGTACATAAATTAAATGAAGTAAAATAAAATAAAAATCAAAATTGTAAAAACTAAGGAACAAGGCGATGGATGAAATGTATTGGAAAAGTGGGAAAATGGAATGGAAGGGTAAGACATACGAAATGTAGAAAGCAAATAAAAGAATGAAAGATCTTGAGATGCATGGAAGAAGAGCGCAAAAATAAAATAATTTGTGAAAAAAATTATGGAAAGAAAATGAAAGTCCCTAACCCATTAATCAGTTAGGGGTACGAGAGGCCCCTAATAGCGGGGGATTTAAAAGAAAACCATACTGTCAGACCATAAATACTATTTCCTGAAGTCTAGTTCCAACGTTTTCTTTAAATACGTCAAAAAGGATTCCCATGATGAAACCCAATAACTTTTTTTTTTCTAATGGTCCAATCCTACTATTTGAAATTTAAAAATATATTATTATCTCACGTCCATTATAACTTCACAGATATGTCGGCCGCAGCATAGCAATGTTACGGTGAATTAGTAAAACAATATAACTCGTATGTAATATGTTTCTAATCTACTAGCTGCGGTGCATACCGAAGTATTTTAATTCATTGACACTTCTTAAGTCAGACAAAATAAATTTCCATTTTCCCACAAAAATTGAACGATTAGGTGTGTCCCATTTAAAGTCTAGTTTCCAAAGCTCCTTAAGAAATTTACGGGCTGGAGCCACCAAGGGTACAATAAAACAACATGACATGTCATACACTTCTCGTTTAATAACCTTAGTAAAATTCTCACAAAAAATGTCTCCCTTTTTCCTCAACACACGCGCGCACTCAGTGCGTTAACATGTGTCTCCAAAACGCATATCGTTTTTTTCCCCTCATGCGCACACTCCGTTCGCCAACACCCGCTTCTTAAACGCATATCGTTCTTTCCTCAATGATGCTCGTTATTCAACTTTTTTACCAATTTGACATAATCTGTCATAAAAAAATATTGTACCGATAACACATTGTCAGGGTGGCAAAAAAGGTCTAATACATTTAATTGCACTCACCACAAGTCCGAAAAAATATTATTATCCCCACAGGATCATTTAAAGTGACCACTTGTGTTCGTCATGACGTTAAGAATGGCAGGAAAACTAAAGAGCCTAATTTTTATATGAAAGAAGAGTTAACAACAAACTCAGGAGATTTTGTTGTGGTATAATATTTTTAATACAACAATTAGGAGAAATTCATTCCTAAGTTCTATTTTTATTTAAAAAGTCCTTTAGATAAAATAGTTATCCAATAATGTTAAGCGTGCAAGTTTAAGTAGAGAGGCGAAGAAAAAAACGACAAAATTATCAAAATCAAAATTATTACACATTACTTTCGGAATCGGTTCCAGGGTTTTAAGAAAGTTTGTAAGAAAGTTCCAGAGTTTTTAAAAAACTGTAAAAAGTTCAAAAATCTAAATTACACTGAAAAAGTTAGATATGCTTTTTCTGTTGCATACGTGTGACATACTTGTCATAGCATTTGTAAATCAGAAATGAAGAGATCCGCAGAATAACCATGGTTATCGACGTGGATCGAAAAATGCTCGTCTGAAGTGGCAGAGGGCGGGTCATATCACTTGTTATAAACAAGAGCTTACATGTGTCAGTTCAATTTAATAACAACAATTTAAAAAAAAAACATTATTTTATAGCACATTTTTATAATGGCAAAAAGCTAACAGTTATATAATTAAAAATTGCTTAGTCGTGCTAAGTAAATCTTTAAAATTGCAAAATTGTGGTTTTAAGGTTTTAAACTTTATCATAGTCACACCAAGTCTTTTCGTAAACTCGTAATAATACTAATTATCCAGACATTACTCAAATTTGGAAATGTTTATGAACATATTAAACTCAACAAACGATATTTGTTGTGTGACTGAAGTTAAATTTAAAGATAAAAATAATAAAGTAAAATTTAAATGTTTATTGTGGCAATACCAATTTTATGTCAAATTGAGTATACAATTTCAAAAATGGAAAGTTTGTTTACGACATTTAAAATGCGTTTTTAGTTATTTTCTTTGCTACAAATATAAATGGATGAATTACGTGGACCTACTATTCAAATTGTGCTTCATGTGAAGGAAGGTAAGTAATATGTTATGTTAATATTCTTAATTTTTGAAGAAATTTATATTCTTAGTTATTATATTCTTATAAGGACTTGGGTTTGGATTTCTTCGCGTACCATTTATTGTAAGTGGCTCGCTCAATGGATACATGCTGGAGACAGATCCTATGGTGCCGACTCATGCACCGGCTTTCGACGCGGAACTAGTTTGGGAAGCTGATAAGAGAAGGTTTCGAAGGTAAAATTCTCAGCATAAAGTCCTATTTATTCATATTCATGGTCCTAAAATATATTTTTTTTGTTTTCAGCTTGCGCATTCAAAATGTCCCTATCAAAATCGAGGTTTTTACGACAAACACCCAGGGAAGAAAGGATAAAGTTGGATATATTTTGCTCAGCCTTTTAGGCGCGCAACCGTGTCCATCTAATAGGATGGTTGATGTATGTTTGTTTATGTTATTTTTTTATACTGAAGAATTAACAAGATTAACAGCTTACTAATATTAATTTTTAGTTAATATAGTTTCATAACAAATTTAATTTTCCCATTGTATGTTCAGATATACATTGTCTACAAGGTTACAAATTCATAGAGTGAATTACTTTACTGTTGCAGGTTAAATACTCATGGCATAAATTGCTGGGAATAAAATCCGAGGGTAAATGTTGCCACCCACAATTACTGATGAGCCTATCCATTGAAGACAGAGTGAACACTTTCACACCTGTATGATTCTTTTATATGATTTCCTAATTGATTATGATTATTAATTTTATTTGTTTAGCATAACATGGTTATAGCCGAGGCCTATGTCCAGCAATCGACATTCTGGACTGAAATGATGATGATGATAAAACTGAGATTTCCCAATGTTGTGAGTATAGCTAATATCTCCAATTGAATTATGTACAAATGTCCTGGGTCATCCTAAATGAGTAATTAAGTTTCAAGGTTGGTATTGGCTTTGGTTGCAAAAGCCTACTATTAACTGTACAAGTAAGAAATAATAGTCAAACTAACCAGGCCTAGTTACTTTGTGCTTCCTGGGCATATGATAAAGAATTAGATTTTTTTATAATAAAATAATACAATATTTATTCATAAGTGATGCAACAATGTAAAAAAATATTTTATTTATATATTAGTGCCTCTCAAAATTTGGTGTTCTAGACATTTATTTGGCTGGCCCTCTCTTTATCCGATCTGGAGCTAATTCAGCACCAACAAATTTAAAATGTTACTGTTAAATAACTTCAGTATTTTATTTTCTTCAGCGCAACGAACTAAGAATGTTTCACAGTAATGAAGTAGCATACCCATCTCAAACACCAAATAATACACATGCAACCAGGACTATTTTATTCACATTACGTAAGTTAAATAATTATACATGTATTTTTTAGATACACCCTACTATACTTGCTGTAATAAAAAACCTTGCTTTGTCAAAATTTTAATAAGTACTGTTTTGTTTATAACTTTATTAACTCATAATAATATGCTTATTTAGAAGAATATATTAATGAAAGCAAGAAAACTGTTTCATCTCCTGATCTGCAGCCCCAACTGTTGTGTGATGAAGGCCTAATTCAGATTGGAACGGAGGAACACCTGTTTGTGCTCAGCTTTGTCATAGGTTCTGTTGAGAACTTGGATATGGTATGTCTGAGTGTCAGTGTCAATTTTAGGACTTAGGTAACTGTGCTGGTAATTCTATGGTTGTCAAAAGAGATCAGATATTTAAGAGCATGTTTGTCCAAAGTTTTATATTGGATAATATATTATGAAGGTGGCACAGATGCCTGTGCACAAAAACTTGCACAAGCACAGCACTAGCTGCTTGCAGGTGTGTTGTGCTTGTGCAATCCCTTGATCTTGTCAATATTTAAGTTCTTTCCATATTAACCTAGAACTCCAACTTTAGATAAATATACATCCTAATCATATTATCACCACTTATTTATTGTAATCTGTGTATGTGCACATTTCAGTATAAAATTTACTTAATAACCAATCTCATTTTTATTGTTTTTAATTTATTTGATAATGTTTTTCAATATGTGGTGGAGGACTATTATCCAAATTGCAATTAATCTGGTTTGACCTTTTTATAACTATTTTGTATTGATATGTTATATCTGTGGTTTTGTCAGCCATTTCGAAAAACGTGTCTTATAATAACTAACCTTTATTAAGTATTGCTTTGTTTATAATATTATAAGCAAGTATTGCTTTATTTAATTTTATTTTAAGGCAGAAGGTAGAGGACAGGCTTGCATAGGTTCTGGGTTGATTCTCGGTGTTTAATCTGATATAATTTACGCTTTTTGTGTTAATTATTTAGCATGCTATGTTATATACTCTCATAGGTACCTTCTAGGGAGGTCTATGCTTTGCAGTGGACATACTTAATAAATAAACTTATAATAAATAAGGTATAATACATATTACGGTTTAATACATTAATAAATATAATGCCATAATAAATAAAACATTGAACTGACTGGGATTTCTTTTGCCTCAGAAAGCATAAAGAAATAGAAAGAAAAGGAAATGAATTAAATGATAAATAATCATAGGTCTAGTACATAGAAAATTATTTCAGTGCATAAGAACTAAATTCATTATATGTATGCTTCAACATTCCAGTTGCTGCCAAACGATGTGAACAAAGAGGTGATAGATTGCTGTGTAACATATACAATATTTACTCACAACATTATGACGGACAGGTTAGTTGAATAAAGGTTATATTTAGAATTAATCTAACTACATAGGCCATTTAAAAACAAGTTTTAATTCAGTTTTGTCAAAAATAGACATGTTTTAGGGGGACCAGAAAGTAATGTCGTTTCTGACAACATATTTTACAAAAAAAACCGATTGATTTTTACCACTGCAGCATTAAAAATTTTTATACTAGGTGGCAAAAGGTTGTTGATAACAAAGGTGAATATATTGTCGATTGGAAATAAAAATTTGTAAAAAATGTAGTCATGTCAATGTAACTTAAGAAAGCGACATTATTTTGTAGACATATATATATATGTATATATATATCCATATGTAGTTTTTCAGTTCCTGGTCCATTGTTGGGTATATCTATAAGTATGATTTCGTCTGTTCCCCCAAGATGTCCAAATATTGTAATTAAGAAATATAAATTTAGATTGTATAAGGTCTTTACTATATAAATGGAAGATTTATGTACTTTTAATATTGAATTGTATAATACCTGGTAAACCACCTGCAAAGCGTGGCGATAATAGTATATCCCACCAAAAATATCTTTGGAGGACACGTATGCCTGGCACTGGAAGAACAACACTAAAGTTTTATTGTAATGTATATTGGCAGTTTCTTTAGCTTAATCATCAACATCATGTCTGGTGATGGACGTCAGCTTCTAGGCATAGAAAAAAGATCACGTTGTCAAGTCTTCGCTTGCATGAAGAGACTGTAGTCAGCGATATCTCATGATATATGTTTAATTACAGAGTGGGAGCAACGTCACTGAGTACAGGAATGAGCGCTCTTTTCAACCAGCGAACGTCACTCAGACTGAAAAGTGGGCTTTCAACTATAGGCAGATACTTCGCAGAGTGCCCACATTTAGTCGTTAGAGTATGCATTGCTGATAGAGACATTGGTAACAATTGAAAGTTTAAATTAGTTTTAATAATAGTTTATCACGAGCGCGGTTGTCGTGGGTAAATCCCCACGGTGGACCGACGACATAGTTTAGTTGGGAAATCCCTGGATATGGGCAGCGCAGGTTATATTGGCGATCTTAGGGGGGGGGGGGGTAAGCCTAGGCCTTACAGAGGAAATTAAATTATATGATTTATATATATATATATCTTATAAACATTGAATATTAATTTCTGTAATAAATAGTTAATAATTACATTAAAAAAATAGTCTATGAAAATGTTCTCAGAAAAAGGTTATTAACGTCTCTGAAATGTCACTTCAGATACTATTTCTCGTTCAAATAATATATAGATAAAGTCTGTTTGTTCACTAACTAACAAGTTTAATAGTTGGATGAGAAAGAAGAAAATAAAGTTCACTGCGGCTTAATTTAGAATTTAGCACAGTACAGATAGGAAGAGATAGAAACTAATTTTAGCCAAAGAAAACATTAATATCAGAAATACGATTTCACGGCAAAGCGAAACAATATAATGCAAGGCTTATCGATGCAAATAAGTTGGTAAAAATCGCGGTAGCATGAAGCGTGGGTCTAGCGCCCGAACATAGCTAACAATGGCGGCGCGGAGATAGCCGAAATAAAATATAAATAAATAAATGTAAATAACCTTTTTTTACAGGCATCTGCAGTTTGGACCTACGTAAACTTGTTCCTACGGAAGATGTGAAAAAGTTTGTGAATGAATTTTGCAATTCTGAAAATTGTCTGACAATAAACGAGCGCTGTTACTTGCTGCGATGCAATGACGGCTCGCGAGGAGATTCTCGCCGTCCCTACATGGATGTGGAGATCAGCCTCAAGTATGTCGGAGTAAAGTCCAGGACAACACAACCCCAGGTATATATCAAGTTTTATCTTTATATATATATATATTTACCGATGGAACTGCTGACTGCCAACCTTCAAACACACATGGATAATACAATTATATTTATATAATGTATATAACATGTATATATATACAGCACAAAACAAAAAATACCCGCAAATCTGTATGGAAAGTTCAAGACAGTAATTGTACTCTGTACTTATCATTTACTGCAATTAGGGTTTTTTTTTTTTTTTTTTTTTTTTTTTTTATGACCCCCGCTATTGGGGGTCTCTCGCACCCCTATCTTTTTGTGGGACAGGGTCTTTTGTTACAGTAATTTTTTCACATATATTTTTTTTTATTTTCATACTCATCAGTCTTTCATCACATATTCTTTTAGTCTGTCTTTCATGCTATATTTCTTTCTTTTGTGCCCTTCTATACTACTCTTCTTTCATCCCTTTTTTTATTTTGTATATCTTATTTTCTAGGTATCACATATTTGCACATTTATTATTTATTTTATAACAGTCTTTTATCTTATACCTAGGTTTTATTTATTTCTATAATCTTTTTAACTATTGTTTTACAATAATATACAAAATCCTGCCTAGTAGCTTTATCGCCTATCAGGGAGGGTATCGTGTCTTCTTTGACCTGAACACCAGACCGGCACTCGAAGTCGAGCCGGAGTCCCCCGAATGCGGGACACCGGGCCACAAGGTGGATCACGGTCTGGCCCACGCCCGGTTCACAGAAGCACGAGGGGTCCTCCTTGAGCTTGAACCTATGAAGGTACTCAGAGAACCCCCCGTGCCCCGTGAAGAGCTGGGCCGAGACCGCGTCCACCTCGATGCTGCGGAGCACGCGGTAGGCTGAGACGGCGTCCGGGAAAAACATCCTCGTTACCGAAGCCGTCGTTCCTTCCACATACCTCCTGTTCCATTCGTCGAGCGACTCCAGTCTCAGTTGCCGCTTGACGAATGAAACAGGGCATCTCTCGTACTCTGGTCGTCTTTTACTCTTCAGGGCCGCTTCCTTGGCCAGCTGGTCCGCCCTCTCGTTCCCCTCCATCCCCGCGTGCGCTTTCACCCAGAACAACCTTACATCCTTCCCTTTCTCTCTCGCTTTCATTACATTCTCCTTCACTCTTAACGCTAAGGGATGGAGGGTGTCCGATCTTGCGACAGTTTCGAGAGCGGACCGCGAGTCGCTCAGTACGGCGCAGACTTGCGCCGACTCGCCGGCCGCGTACCCTGTTGGCAATTAGGGTTATTTTTAACACTGTTACTTTCATAACTTTATACATAGTAATTAACCTGTATAAAATATAGGAACTAGGTTTTATTTATAGGGTCTTAATGTCATAATGCTTCTTGTTATACTACTGTAATCAAAAAACGAGGTAAAATTGTCATTAAAAATTTCGGGGCATTAGGAATGCAGGTAATAGTTTTACTAGAGTATTACTTTGAAGGGGATGAATTTGATTTGGAGGAATAAATAAAGAATTCACATTCAATAAACAAAGCAAGTGAATTTGTTTACAGATTGTTTTTTGATCAGAGTAGTAATATAGCTTTAAGTATAACTCAAGTTGTATAAATGAAGTGTAAAATATTGTTATATAAAATTTGAAAAATCAAGAAGTTTTTTAAATGTGCCTTCAGAGGAAATGAGAATGTCAGGCGGCGTAACAATGTAAGGTTTAATGTACATTTTATTAATATTAATTTAAAATTAAAACCTTGAAAATTTTTTGTTAAGCGCTGCACATAATCATCCAAGAAGATCAGTGAAAATTAGAGGATAGGGGCCGAGTTTTTCGGAATAAGTTAAATATAAATATACAATACAGAATTAATTTAGTGCTATTTCATATTCACTTTAAGCAAGTGAAAGGGACAGATGAGAATAGTGGGCGTCAACAACAATATATATAAAAACAATTATAAACAGATTTAAAGATGCGTTTACACAAGGCTTCATTTTTAAAAAGTGTGCAGGAAATAATTTCAGTGTTAAAAATAAATTAACTAAAAAGGACTTCTATAAATCGAAATATAAATGAAGTACATACCATTTTAATATTAGATATTTTTTTATATTGTCCAAAACTTGGCATTATTTGATTTACTAAGTTTATTCTGTATAACACCGTTACAGAAATCAAATATATTAACAGCACAAAGCGTTACTCGTCTGGAAAGAAATGCGGCTGAAGTAAATTACGAGAAGGAAGGAATATTGGATTACAAAAGCGGAAGTTGCACGCACATTGACAGAGATTTGGGCGGTGTTGCCTACACGAACAAGTCTGCTGGCAACACTGCAAGGTAACTTCCTTTATTTGGTTTGTTAATTTTTTATTCTGCCTATTGTCATATACTTCCTGGTTTTGTTTCTAATAAAGTCAGTACAGCTAAGGTGAGTTGGCCAATGGTGACAATGTGCGAATGTAATCACTATTTACATCTTCTTTAGTGACAATATAAGTTGATATTAAATAAGTTGGGTTATACTTAGTCTGACTGTGAAAGCAGTTACGACAAAGAAAAAACAAAACGATATTTCAATTTTGGAATTCTAACAGATGCTTCTCAATACATATTTAATAAAGCCATATATACTATTGAATTATATATACATATTTAATTAGCCACTAAAATTTAAAATCTAATATAAATAATACATAACAAAAACGAGAAATAAAAATAAACACATAACGCCTAAATTTGCTCTTTAAAAAGTTAATAAATCCTCCAAGGGTAGGTATCTTAGACCTTCCGTTTATTAGTTTTAAATCTAAAATTTAAATTTAAATTAAGCTTTTAACATTCAAGAGTTTGAAATATTTGACTAGATTCTTACAGTACCCGGCGAGAAATATTGCACATCGACCTTTGGAATGAGACAATCGGCTAATATCGGCTTCGTAGAGCGTTATATAAAAAACATGTTTAGTTTATGTTTACGTATTTAAATATTTAGGGAAATTCCAACTGTAAATAATAAACACCATTATACCTATTGTTAAAAAAAGACATTAGAATAATAATAATTATAATTCTCAGTTACTTCTCAGTTCTTCTTTTACTATCTGTGCTCTCAAAAAGGTCATTTTTCACTGATACAAAATATGGTGTATTTTAAACAAAGAATAAAAATAATTGTCCAAAGAAGCAAATGATACTTGTTTAAACAGCTCCTAATATATAACTGAAGGATAAGTCCGTTCCTTTCCTTATCGCATTCACTTCGGTGGAACGGACTGCGGTAAGGAAAGGGTTAAAGATCACTGTAGCATTCAAAGTGTTAACGATAAGAATAAGGATATAGAAATAATATATGACAATAACACACAAGACATTTTTATTTTTATTTCATTATCCTACCAAATTTTAATCCTTTTATAATCAATCAGTACACAAACGCCAATCTTATATGTGTTTCTATATGTTAAATTTATTATTACAGGTATAAAACGGCAACCGGTGAAAATGTCCTGCAGACAAACGAAATAACAGAACTCTTGCGTAAGATGTACGACTCGTTTGCACAAAGTCAGGAGAGACTGGCGTCGATTTCCAGACCCTTTACAGCTGACGTCCAAGTGCAGTGCGGTCTAGTGATAGAAGAAGAACTAACCCCGGAAAGAGACAGAGACATTGATAAGAAAAGAGATGAAAAACAAGCAAGTGGAGATGGTAAACCTAGCTGGTAAGGGAAATAAGTAATAATAAGCATTTTTAATTTATTTAATAATCAAATGAAGCGTATGTACAATGTCATTGTTTAATTTTCAGTGAATCAAATGAAAGTAGAAATGAAACGTATTCAAAACTACACACAGAGAGAGGTATGGTTACTATTTTTAATTGATATAATATTATTTATTGGACATGATACATAACAACTAAAAAATAGTATAATGGGCGGTCTTATCACTATTTACAATTTCGTACAGATATGTACGTGATAATATGGAAATAGATGGAAGAGAAGTAGTGAGTAGTCAACATACATATACTCAAATATTTATTTATATGTATGTGTATGATATACAAATAAAAAAATAAAAATGTAAAATTAAATTCTACTCACTACTGTTCGCACCTGCCTGAGGGTAATCAGAAAATAAAAAAAATCATAGATAAATAGTCAATTATTAAAAAATTGAGAAAATTTTGCCCAACATTTTCTTAATAAAAGGATCGCTACATCATATTAATATATATATATATATATATATATATATATATAGCCTCTTGTCCAATTCACTGTTTCCAGTTCTGATAATTCCCGCGCGCACAAATGTGTGTATAACAGGCGAGAACAAATGTGGACTACGGTTAATATTACACTCGTAATAATTACGATTCTTCGTATTAAAACTGTAGTAACACCTGTTTAACCAATTACTATTCTAGTATATCTCGAATATTAGTTTTAAAACATTCTCTGAAGAGCGTTAGAAGAGTAATTCCTAGCCCATCGGATTGCTTTAAATACTGTTTGTCATTAGACGCCATCTTGATGAATTTCTATTAGGGTTGCCATATATTTTCCCGACGTACCTATGTATACATAAAATTATTATTAACAAAAGCATAATATAAATATTTATTTCAAAGATCTAGTAAAACAAGCGTTGCCTGAAGTGGACCGTGATGCAATTATGAAAAAATTCATAAACGAACTCGAAGATTGGAAGGAAATGCAACAGGAATTATTTAAATGTCAGGTAATAAATTATAGAAAATTTAATAATAGTAAAGCCTTTTCAGAAGTTACTAGTATTAATTCTTAAATTATTGTTAATATGTTATTTTAGCATGTATCTATTCAGTGGTAGAAATATAGGCCCCTATTTTGGTATAGACCTCCAGTACCTAACCTCAGATATAACTGTATATCACTTTTCTACATATGTTTTTTTTTTATAAAAAAATCATCTTAAAGAATAGGATACTTTACTATAATCACAAATTCTCAAATATCAATCGAACCATTGAAAATTACTCAACGTACATGGGGGTGAGAAGTATAGATAGGATAGCATTGAATATATGTATCCCACTCGTGGGCCAGATTTGATCCATTGATTATGTAGATAGAGTAGATTGATTATGTTGATAGAGAATTTAAAAGTCCATCTACATTCGCACAAAATTAGTTTTTACATGATAAATTAGTGTACATTTCACGTGTTAATAGCGTTCTTAAGAATTTTTTATCCAATCCTTATATAATGAAATTTTATTTTCTTTACTAAGACACTAAGTATATTATTGCCGAGAATATACTACGGTATTAACTATAGTATTGTCCCAGTGTTTGCTTTGGCAAATGATGAATATTAATCTTTTACAGATAATCGATTTGAATGAATATATTTGTGTTTGGAAACATTCATTCTTGCCAACTCATTTGCCGGAAACAGACAAACAGATGGCTCTGTTTCGTCATCACCATTTCTGCTCTAGGATGTAAATTGTGGATCATTAGCCATTTATATAGCGTTTCAAAAGAATCGTTTGGAAGCGGGTTGCATCCATGTTGTGGGTAGTCTTATGCTGAACTTTTAGGTGGTCTCTGTACTGAACCTTGCTCCAGCTGCTATCCGTTCTGTGCGCTATGTGGCTGTCCTACTGCCTCATCAGGATCTCGTAGAGAAATTATGCTACATATATATTAAAACCTAGTTGGTTATAAATTCAACATTAGGGACTATAAAATGTTATCTTTAAACCTAACCCTCTCACGTGTATGCTTGCCATGTACACTAAGCTATAACTGAGATTTCAGAATTCCTTTTCAACTATCGATTTTTATTAAAAAAGACATACCTAATCGTCAGACAGAAAAGAAGTATTTTATTATAATAAGCGCCGAGGGATGTCCACCTACAATGTGTACAAGACAACCTTGTTAAGATTTTTGGAAGACGTTGAATACAGACCTCTTCTTGAGTCCTGTGTTCAGTATTGAAAGTTCTAGGGCTGAAAAAGTCTCTTAAAAATATTTGATGAACTTTTCAGTTAAAACGAAAAGAAGACTATCATTTGGAACTTCTGTCGAAGGAGTGGGAAAAGAGACGAGAGGAGTTGGAAAGTAAACTGAGCCAGGGAGTAGAGCGCTGCCGTACCCTGGCCAATGACCTAAGTAGGGCGACCGAGGACTTCAGATTGCGTGGGTACAGGAATACGGAACGTGAGAGAAAGGTATGAAAATGTTATTGATTACTTATCATATAGAATTAACTATGTCTTACCTTGTCTTCGCATCAGCCAGGTATATGCTTCACCTAAGTACGCCGTGATGGCCAGTCTCGCAGCTCCCATCCAGGGACTTCCGCGACTTTGATTATATCGTCGACAGTGGGGGGTGTGTTTCCGGTGCGCGTACCGGCTTCTGATCTTTGCTCACTGCTACTTGAGACGAACAACTCTTTGAGCTGCATCGATTACTTTGATTCTTCTGCGGATCTTCTCATTTCAGATTAGACGAGTCTTGTTCTGAGTATCGCTTTATGTGCCTATTGTAAGCGACCACTTGTTAGATTCATAAGTCATCACCGCGAACACACTGGTCAAAGATCTTCTTCAGGCGTCGCTAGTTTCATTAAAGCGATCAGATTTTACAGTAATAATAAAAGATTATTAATTCATTTAAAACCTTATTTCTTACAATGTTCTTAATGTTTACTTATGAATAAAAACAGGAATTTCATGTGTGTTTCCGCAGATTTTCCTTAAGAAATGTTTAATTAAAATTTTTTCACGATTACATATGAATGCAACGCCCACTTTTTCACGTGTCTCATCTCCATCCAAAGGTTGTCTGGTAGAGATCGCCTTAAGCGATAAGACTGCCTCTTGTACTTCTGTATAAATTGTTTATTTTCTTAGTTATTATCTATGGTGTACAATAAAGTGTACACAAATAAATGAAAAAATAACATTAAAATTCACCCAGTGGTGTTATTATTATAAAACCTAACTTAACGACATTTTGTTAAATACGCTGACGGCACACTAACTATATGTAGATTTGTATTTAGATACATGAAAATAACCATAAAATTAAATATTCCTTATGAAGCCTTATTGTAATAAGATTTGTAGGTAATGATAATAAATAATCTTTTTATCAGTTGTTAGAAGCGAAGAAAGCTCTTGAAGCTCACTACACAGCTAAATACCAGGAGTTAAGGGAAGCCTCACAGAAAATGGAAGATGATATGAACCACCAAATTAAACTTAAAGATATGAGGATCGAAGAGTTGGAACTGAAAGTACAGCAATTGGAAAAACAAGTAAATACATTAAAGGTAACGAAAATTTTAATTGTCTTTGCATTTCTGAGAATCTGCGTATCCATATACAGAATAATTGATAACTAAACGAAATTAGCCGATTGTCTTTTTCCAAAGGTCGTTGTTCAGTATTTATCGCCGGGTATTGTACGTAATACATATTAAAATTTATAACCTTTTCCCGCTAATTATAGCATTGCAGTATTGAAAAAGTGTAAAACTTACGTCTTAAATGACATATTTAATTTTTAAAGTATGAGTCGTATTCGCCCCACGCGGCCTAAATGGAAAATCTCCAAAAATTGCCGTGGCATGGAACGTGTTAATACTAATTGGTAAATTTGAATAAAGTAGTTTTCTTGTCCCAAGATATTACGAAAGAGAGATTGTTTGACAATTGACATTGATACATTTTTGTCGTGATTTGCAAGAGGAAAGTAAATGGTTGATTTTACTATTTCAAAGTATTAAATATTTGTCTTTTTTCCTGGTGATATAAATAGATATTGTATTCTTGAAACCGGGACAGTATTGTTATATTGAATATAGAAGACCCGTTGTAAAAGAAAGCTACCACGTGTAAACACATCTTTACCATTGTTTATGGAAAATACAATTATTTTATTAATTTCTTGATAATTTATTTGTCTTTTAAAAATAACGATATTTTTAACAGAACAATATGAAGAACATGGAAAAAGAAGCTGAAAGTAAACATTCCGGCTTGACCAAGGACCAGACGGCAAGTTTGATACAAGAACTGGTGAGGTTTCAATTTTGTAATACTACTAATAATAAGTAACATTTCTTAAATATGTGAAATTTGTGAGATTGTTTACTTTGAAAATTGTAATAAATTATCCTAAAATTAAAATGAAGACATTTATACCAGATTGAAAGTATACGATATAGTCTAGATGATTGGCAAGTTGAGGTGGCAGTAGGCAGTCCAAATAGCGCGCAGAACACAGACTAACAACAGCCCGTGATATCGCGCACAAGGTGGGCATACTACATTAAGTTTTTTTGGACTACGATGAGCGCAGGTCGCAAGTCTGATTATATTAGAAATCTATGGAGAAGCTAATGTCCAGCTGTGGAAGTTCTACGGATGAAATGATGCTGGTTAAGAGTTGTTATTGCGCTCTTTTAATCGCTTTTATTAACAAATGAAAGAGACATAGTAAAAACGCGTTTACATGGTTATTTTTTTGTAGGTATGCAAGTCACAGTTTACGTATCAATGTTATTGTCTTAAGTTCTTGATCACGTTCGACGATTCCATGTGAAGTGGTGGTGTGAAAAAAAATACCGTTCTTTTTAAATTCCTACTTATTCTTAGTTGATGTTGATGCTGTTAGCCTGGGAATTTTTTCAGCTTCATTGGAACTGAGGTGCGGAGCGGAAGGCTCCGTGAACTTAAAAATAAAACAGAAGCTATACAGACGTATTCCAGTTGCATGATGTCGTTCGCACGAAGTAAACCGCTCTACCCGAGTAGAGCTGTCTAGTGTTGTTGTTAAACTACTGGGAAATGCAGATGCTGTATAAAGCAAGATATTAGAACGAACTCTAAAAACTATTTAGTTATTTAAGGGAAATTAGATATATGTATATGTAACGTGTTAAGGCTTTCCACTTTCGGTCTAATAAAAAATAATATACTTTTTACGTGGTAAATGCATGTGCACCCGCCCGGATTAGATTATACATGTCAGTGTTACTTCATGTTTAGCCTACGGCGTGATTTGAATATTACATGTCCTTCGATCTAATTGTTTTCTTTCGTGCCTTTATGTTTAAGTAGGAAAATTGTATAGATTCATCAAGTTTTAGCTGTAAGACGTCCACAGCTTTATTTTAGATTTATGTCCATAGGAAGTGGCCCGTGTCTAGAATCTTCTTACGACATTAATAAGATTACCTGTTCACTGAGAGTTCTAAACCCTACCCTGGGGTTGCCGAGTCGTGGACTCCATTTTAGGACTGAAGTTTGAACTAGCAGTGGGCCACACAAATGGTGCGTTGCCAAGTAGAACCGCTCTCCTTAGTCAGTTTTACCCTTTGTATGTCAGGATGTTAGGACTTGTCCAGATGGTTTTACCAGAGGCTATTTATAAAAAGGCCTACCATCAACAATTTCTTTTATATTCCTCCAGCGTTGTTTAGAAGAGAAATTCGACAGTGCGGTGCAATCAAAGGCGTTCTTCAAAGAGCAGTGGGGTAGAGCCGTGCGAGAGCTGCACCTCACCAAGATGAGTTCCAGGAGGAATATGCTGTCTCAGCTGCGACGAGAAAAAAGCCGACTCAACCAAGTTGGGTGAGATATATTATCTAGACTAACATTATTATATGACTATTTTATTGAATATTATTTTGAATTGTTTCTTAAAACATGTTTTCTTATTATTTAAAGTTTTAGTCGACATAAAATTTTGAATATTAATTATTTTAATTGTAATAATTTTGACCAAAAAAGTTTGGTGTGTTTAGAATGAATTCTTAGAGCAGAATAAAATGTTAAGTAAAAAACGTAGACAGCGAGAAAGCCCATCGTTCCGTTTACTCTGTCGACTGCTTATCTGTTCGAACTCCTCGGGTGCGTACGGGTCAGATCTGCCCTTAAAGTAGGCTACATTATTTCGAATCACCTTAAAAATACAGTTTAAAATCGCTTGCTCTGGATGTATTACAGACCACAGAATCATAAACAATAATATTTCATTTATCATTAAAAAATTCGTTTCTGACACTGACAGGCGCCATGGTACGGCACACGAAGGGTTAAATTATATTCCGTACCTCTCACAGCTAATATGACAGACAATGTTTAGTCATCATCATTATCATCTTTTCCGCCATAAGACGTCCACAGCTGGACCTTAAAAAGAGTAAATGTAGATAATATTGTGAGAAAAATTGTTTCCGCAATTCATATTGCTAAATATTAAATTTAATTGTACCCATCCCTGCAGATTTTGCATTGTCTGAAGTTATTGGCCTGTCGTATTTGAAAAGACTAAAAATAAGAGTGAAAAAGTTTTTTGCTGAAAAATCATCTAAACATTGGCTTCTATAAAGCTTTTACAGCTATAACCAATTACCATGTATATCTATTAGGGAGACCGGAAAGTAATGTCGTTTCTGTCAACATTTTAAAATTAAAACCGATTTTTACCGCTCCGGCAAAAGGTTGATGATAATAAATATTAATATATTGTTAATAAAAAATAAAAACTTGTTAAAAAGGTAGTCGTGTGAATTTAACTTAAGAAAGCGACATCACGTTTCGGTCACCCTAATACATATATTATATATGAAAACTTTGTAAACTTTTAAGAGATAAATAATATTCATACATGGTACTCCTTGTATTTATGTGTCTACCATACAATAATACTTGTAATGAGGTCACAACGACATATTGCAAGAATTTAGTTTATGTTTAAATTTACAGCTTGGATACAATCGATGATTACGAGATTAACAGCGTGGATCGGAATGAAACTGACATTAAGAAGCTGAAAGACGATTTCTACGCCGACCTGCTGGCGAACACGCCGCCATTGGAATCAGATTCAGTAATCAGTGAGTGTTTGTCTAAAACCTTTGTCTGAAACACTTAAACCAAAATGTATTTATGTATTACAATACCCGGCAATAAATATTTAACACATCGACCTTTGGAAAGAGATAATCAACTAATTTCGGCTTCGTAGAGCGTTATCTCTGTCGCACGACTGACAAAACGTAACATAGGTAGCGTGGGACAGAGATAGTAGTGTATTTTTATTTTATTATAGAAGTGTATTTTTGCCAATTGTTTTCAGTTGACTTGCTTGTACCACCAAGTTCTTCACTATAGTTATGTGATTATTGAGCATATTTATTTCCCAGGCAACTACTAAGTCATGTAAATAAATACTAATTGTTTTAATGTTCTTGAAAATAGGAACTCTGGTCTAGAAACTGTTATTGCTATATCACAAGGGATACTATATCTCAGGTGTACCATCATGTTATCATAAATTTAACTATGGACCAATGGATTTTGTTGTAGTCCGTCATATTAAGTAGATATCATTGTCAACTTCAAACATTATATCTAAATATACATTATAATTGGTTATGGGGGTAAAAGCTTTAATGGGGTGGATGAATAGCTCAATTAGCCTGTAAAGTGCTTTAAAACTTATACATCTATTCTCAATCACCCTATATAAAGTGATCACTCTGAAATAGGTTAAATTAATAAGCTTTGATTTATTGGAATGTGATTGGTCTATAACTTGTGACAGTAAAAAATCTGCAGAGACAAATAGTTACCAATAATTACTTTCTAAATGTTCTAATTCAAATTTAGAAAGTGCTTTTTCTGATTAAATTATCATTATGCTATTTATTATTTCTGAAACTATTGATATTTTAGATGGGCTATACATCAACTCCTTTTAAGCTTTTACTTTTGCTTTTAAATTATTTATCAACCTGTATATAAATAATTTATTAATGTCTAATTATTACTTTTAATTTTAGATGTACCTGGGCCAGAGGGCTTGGATATGTTTGCCGACATGAAGTAAGAAACTTTTTATTATAATAGTGACAAAAACTTATTTGAGAAATAAATCATATATATTTTTATGTAAAAAAGGGGAGTTTATGTAAAAAAGGGGTTTAAACTTGTCGATAAATCTATCATTCCCATATATATATATATATATATATATATATATATATATATATATATATATATATATATATATATATATATATATATATTGTATTATATTGTATACCCTTTTTCGTTCAGTGACAAAGCTTTGCAATGACGCTCAGAGTGGGAAACCATGTTTCAATCGATACTGTATTGTCTTAACCTATGTAAAAATATGTTTTTTTCCAGAAACGACTCTAGAAACACCGTAAATGATAAGCTGAATGAGCTCATAACGCAGCGGGACCGGCTCATCCAGCAAGACAACCCCGACGAGGCTACGCTCAAACAGTTAAATAATGAAATAAGAAGTATTTTAATAAATTGCGGTACCTGATATTAAAAATGTTAATATACTTATATTTGTAAAGTATAATTTACATTTAAATTATTTGTGTTTGCGAAAACATTGTGAATAATATATAATATTTTTTATCTGTGTTTTATATTTATTTCATCCTTATGTAGTCTGTGCAAGGTATTACGATTAAAAACGTTAATATTGTGTTAGTTAAGATTCGGAACTGAAAAAAGTTACAAGAAGAAGAAAATTAAGGTTACTTACGAGGTCTAGTAAAGGTTATGGCAATGTTACCAAATAGTAAAAAATTAATTCGGCACATTTATGGATGGGGCATGGCAGGCATCGTTATAACTAGAATATAACTAAGTTACTAAAATAATATACCTAACAGGTAAACAGAACAAATAATAATATAAACAGGAACAGAGCAAGACTGCATTACCATATTTTATCTGAATATTTAATTTGTCAGGTATTCGTGTCGAAAATTGATAAAGTTTAAATACATAATCTAAAATTTAATTTTTCTTATCTTCCCTGCCCTCTATATTTAAAATTAAAAACTAACATTTCTCTATTTTTCACACATCCGAGGATTTCCTAAATATTCTGGGATATCTGTGTTTACATCCATATTTTCTAAAGGGTTTTCTTTAACTATTTAATATGAATGAATACGGATTTTTAATTCACTTAGACGCGTCAGTAAAACGATATATTTACAAAAAATCTAATGAATTTCTAGTTTTAAAACATTATTTTTTAAGCGACATGTCAGTTTGAATATGATTTATAAGCTAATATGTGTGACCTTACATATGTTATACTATACTTAATACTGTAAGATAGTAATGACTTAAAGTTAGTAGTGTCTTGTGACAATAACATGTTAATTATTAATAGATTTGCTTCTTACAGCAATACAGACTCCTTGAACAGAAATATGATGTGAAATGATAACATTATGTAATGACAGTCAAGAATTGGAAAGAAATCATTACACATATGACTACATTTTAAAGGTTTTTTCATATTTTTATTCCTTGTTTCGGTAGTCGCAAAAGCTATTCCAATTTTTTTTCACCAGTTTTTCAAGAAATACACAAAGTTGCAAATTAAACGGCAATCAATACAAAACATTACGCATTAAAACATGAACCAAATCGTAGGTCACATGTAAACGCATCTTTAGGTCGCATCAACAATATCCTGCTCATCCTTGCATCATTTTAATCAATTCTTATGGTTAGCTCCTCTTAGGACCTCGACGTGTTATGGTATAAACTCTGATTACTGTGTATGACACAGGTGTATGATACACAACTTCACAAAGAAAAAGCAAAAACCCTCAAAACAAAAACAATGGTTTCCTACTGCTGCGTTCTATTTCAAAAAATTGAAAACAATTGAAGTCTCAACGATTCCGAAATAATATGTATTGGTCCTATGGGGTATCTGTTCATATGTTAGAGTGATTGAAAAATGTATAGACAGTTATTTTATAAGCTGCTATAAACCAGGGAAAAAAGGCACAGATATGACATAATCAGGTTAGACTAAAACAGTAAAATTAAGTAATCATTTTGAAACTTGTAAGTATTTAGTTCTCCATAAGACTGAAATAATTTAAATATTATTACATTTTTAGTATTATAAATTGTTTACACGGTTTATGCACAATTATTGAAAAAAATAAATAGCATAAATAAATAATGCTAAATACTTATTAAAGATAATTTAATAATAGTTTGAAAAGACGAAAGGTTTTTGGTGTACATTTTAAAATTAATAATAGTTTAAATTACAAATGTCAACACAATGTTGTCATGTTATGTCACTCGGGTATTTAAGCAAGTCGTTCGGTAATGACGTATATTATTCTTTACAAAGATTATTTGTTTTATTCTAAAGAATACGTGAAACGTAATTTATAAACTCGACTAATAGTACAATGATGCGAGTGCTTTAATTTGTAGCAAATCTGAAAATATTTACTGGTATTGTAGGATCTGATGCGATAAACGATGGCTAAAACTAAGGTGACGGGTGCTACCAGCAGACTAAAGCAAGATTATCTAAGGCTGAAAAACGACCCAGTACCATACGTGACAGCGGAACCTGTGCCCTCTAATATTTTGGAGTGGCATTACGTGGTAAAAGGACCGGAGAAGAGTCCGTACGAAGGAGGTTATTACCACGGTAAAATTATTTTCCCCAGGGAGTTTCCATTTAAACCGCCGTCTATTTATATGATTACTCCAAACGGAAGATTTAAGACGAATACACGACTCTGCCTCAGTATTACCGACTTTCATCCAGATACATGGAACCCAGCATGGTCAATATCAACAATTTTAACAGGGCTTCTAAGTTTTATGTTGGAGAAAACACCTACATTAGGCTCCATAGAGACATCCGACTACCAAAAACGATGTTTGGCTGCTGAATCACTCGAAATTAATATTAAGAACAAAATGTTCTGTGAACTATTTCCAGAATATGTAGAAGAAATTGAACAGCAATTAAAACAACGACAAGAAGCCTTGCTGCATGCTGATAATTCAAACACCAATAGTGATAGTGAAGTGACTACAGAACAGCAATCTAACATGTATTACATTTTGACCAATTTGTTTGTGCTATTTGGATTTGCATTTCTTGCATATATGGTAAAATATGTTTTAGTATCTATCTCAGATTAGAGACCAATGCCATTTATAATAAAATCAAACAATTTACTTACAATAAACAAGAAAATGTAAATATTGTAACTTATTTTGTAAATATGAAACTTATTTTAGTAACACAGTAGCTTAATGTTTTGCAATTTTGGTATGTTGAATAAAGTATTAAATGCTAAATGCAAATTTAGCCATTTATAGTTCAAACATTTGGTATAGCAAATAAAATTCTCATGTCCATGCTATTTTAAATTAACTTAATGACACATTCATACACTTACAAGGCTATGTAGATGGTACATGCTCTCATTTATTTTTATATAAAAAAATCCTTGAAGAAGGCTGTATTCATTCCTAAAACCTAGTTTTACCATGAGAGTTGTAATTTGATTGATTCCAATTGAAAATTTTATGATTCTCTAATTAATCTATTCCTTAATTCTTAGACTTATATTTAAATCTCTTGAAACCTTGATGATATTTCTATATATATTTATATAAACTAAAACACCTATTTGTATCTCCTTATTCAATGTTATTTTATGATTAGAATTGAAATTGTGTATTTTATCTGCAAGTTATTAGCATTTATTTGTGTGAAATATGACTTCATAATGTTATTTTTATAAATACTATAAAATATTTAATTTCTGCTAATTTTTGTGTTCCTCTTAATGTTTCCAATCATAAAAAACAGACTATTGTTTCAGAGTGAGGTTAAGTGATAAAAGCAAGAAATATTTGTGATATTTCCAAAATAAACAAAAATATAACTATAGATGAAATATACTGGCAGTTATTGTTAAAAGTATAAAAACAATTAAACAGTATTTTTATTAAAATTGTTTTATTCCAGAAAAAAATTAATACACACAAGCATGGTATTGACTGCAATCACAATGCATGTTTATTGTATGGGGGTTACCTAGCACAGAAAGGTTTGTAGTTCATGTAAATGAAATGTGGGTATATACCCGATTTTAGTGTAGTCCTTATTGGATTGTCAGATATGTCAACACTAATTTGAAAACTGATCCATGCAAGGTTATTTTATTTTTGGCTAAGGAAAAATATCTCAAGACAGTACACTAACCCACAACATATGATCATCATACAATACAAGTTAATATTGAATTAGTATGGGAATATTATAATTCCATATAGAGGGCGTTATTTTTATTAGTAGACCATAATTCCTATTCTTGTACCCTGTAAACATGTAATCTTACATGTAGCACGGAAAATCCCTGTCGTATGTACAGTTTATATTTCCTTTGCATTAAACAAAAATCAAATGGTGAAAACTGAATATATAAAAAGAAAGTCAGTGAAATGTAATTTCAGATAACTCAATTTTTTAAAAATTAAAATTTTATGTACAGTAAATCAATACTAAATAATGCATTATGTCTGGTCGTATGAAAGCATTTAACAAGAATATTCATACAGCATAGAAGTAATCTGCAGTGCTATAGGAGACTACCTATATTTGTAATTATGTATGATGGACCTTATAAGAAAGCTCTCAGGTCACCTAGAGAGCAATGTTGATGGCTCCAAACGTAGCGTACGTTCAGAGCTTAGCTGCGTGAAGATTACCCACCTAGCTTGAATTGCTTCTAGAGTGGCAGTTAGCGAGGCACATCACTCATGTAACTGATGGCTGCTGGTTTCTAACGTTTTTTGAATGGTGACCACGAGCCAGTACACACAGTGTGGGTAAGCTACCACCAGGTGGATCGACTATAAGGGTCGCGGAGTCATTAGCTGCGGGTAGCGCAACAGCAATTGTGGCGATATTTGGAGAGGCCTACACCTTGCAGTGGGTCATCAGCTGTCACCATAATATATGAAGGTTTTATAGTTTAATGTGTACCTTACGTTTTTGTGTCGTGGTATATCAATATTCTGTGACATTAAGAGAATATGGATCTTAAAATTTAACTTATCTATATATTGAATAATCAGACCTCAGAACCTATATAACAAAAAAAACAAGTAGATAAAATCTCCTTTATTATAACAGATTTGTGATAACCTAAGGGACCTACAACTTAAAATAGGGTGATTACATGCAATAGATGAGTACACAATAACTGAAATTGCTGAAACAATAAATGATAGTTAAAATATATTTTTTTTCATTACATTATAGTCTTATGTAACATTGAACAAAACATTTTTATATTTTACATGATTGATATAAATGATGGCAAAACTTTTTAGATTGGATTATACGGCTCAAATTCGAACAAATTCTTTACGCTCTTAAGAGATGTAAAATTACAATGTAGTTTGTCAAAATATCTTCTACACAGTATATACACATTCTTACATTATAAATACATGAACTTGTTGTATGTAAACATTGTCGATGGTAGTGTTAGGTATACATTTAAAAATCTTGAAGTGGACCTACATATTTCAATTCTACATATCATAGGTAATATAAGATTTCTCTTTAATTTTATTACTTATAAATAAAACCAAGCAGTCATTCAATTATACCTTACATATATTGACTAAAATAAACATTCATGTATGATATACCAGTATATCTAATATTAATGAAATGTTGGAAATATTAAAATAACATCTTTCTTATATTATGAAGAAAAATTAGCAAGTTTAACATAATTTATGTTTAAATGGTCAGCTACCTTATGGTAACAATTTGTATATATCAATGTTTGCCTTACTAAATGCAATATAAAAACACACATGTACACACAATAATCAGTTTAATGTTTTACTTAAGTAAAAAATATGAAGTGATGTGTATATACCATAATTAAATAAAACTCATTAGCGCATATTAGGGCACTAGATGAGGGACATCAAATTCTATTGAATGAAAATATAGATAAAAATATATTTTACTATATTGTCCATTGCGATAATAAGTAACTAATAACATATATTGTTTAATTTTCTATGTAAATAATATTTATAAGAGGCAACATGTGACATATTCAGGCTGATTCTTTATTTAATAATATAGTTAAATACTATTGACTCTTCATAAATCAATTATCCACATTTTTAACTGTATGTACTTTATTTACTTTCCTCCTCATCATCATCATCATCCCAATCGCTAACCAAGCTTTTTATTTTATCATTACTTGGTTCATTACATTTCTCTAAGACACTTGTTTCTTGGTTATTTTGCAACAACTCTTCCTCTTTTTGATTTGTTAAATCTGTTTCATGATCATTTTGTGAATCTTCTTCTTGAGAATCATTGTCTTCCCAGTCATTCAAAAGCGAGGATATTTTATCATGTGCTGTTTTATTTAATGTTATGACAGTATGCGTCCCAAGGTACTTCGACTTATTTATCTGCGATGAATCTGTATTGTTTTCAATAGCAATTTTATGACTTGATATTTCTTTATTATCAGTTTTTGCTTCTATACTATCAGATTCATTTATTTCATTTTTGGAAGTGGTTACCAAAGAAGATTCACTTTCTACTGTTATACTGTCTTGCTGCTCTATGAGTGATTCATCATTACTATCTTTATTTGCCGATATATTCTCAATAGTTTTGTCAGTGTTCTCAATAGTTTCAGTTTTATCAATTGCAGAATCTGGTAATGGTACAGAGCATAATTGTTCATTTGTTAAAATAGAAACAGTTGCTTCATCGTGTGAATCCTGTGGCGTACTTTCTTTCACATTGAAATTTGTGTTTATAGCATTATCTACCCCAATCTCCTTCACAACTGTGTCAATGTCAATGTTGGGTTGAATTGCAGAAATTGAATCCTGAGGTTCATTGTATTGCATTGCATTATGTTCTGTTGCAATAGCTTCCATTTGCTTAGCCATTTCTTGTTGAATATTTTCAATTGATTCTTCAACGAAGACAGAATTATCTGCTTCTAATGGTTCTATTTTTGGACTAACAATTACAGCAGTATTATTCAGGATTTCAACTGGTTCTGATATATTCTTGTCTTCATTATGCCATTCAATTTTAGAATTACTATCCCTTGCCAAATTTGTTATTGTGACTTCTATGTTATTCACTGGTACTTGAGTAATGTTTAGGTGTTTCAATGTTATATTTCCTTCAGGAATAGAATTCTCTTGCACATTAGTATCATGTACATTCGGCGTAAGCTCATCATTATTTATCCTCACCGCTTCTTGCTCATTATGTTTTTCACCAATCATTTTTTCATTATTCATATTTTCTTCTACCTCCATTAGATTACAGTTGTCATTTATACTCTCTGTTTGTATTTCTTTATGCACCAATTGTTCTGTTGGAACAGTCAAGTTAGGAAGATTAGCGACTTCTTGTATTAATACTTGTTTCACATTATTCACTAATATATTATTGGTATTTTCTAGGGTTACTTGTGTAATAGCTTCTTGGCCATTGCTTACATTTGTTGTAATGGTGGATGCAATTGGCTTTGATACACCTATTCCTTCAATACTATGAATATTGCTTGTCGAATTTTGAGAGGTCTCTGCTAATTGTTCTTCATTTGGAACTTCTAGTTGTGCTTGAAGATGGGACTCAATAGGTACACTTTCAATTGCTTGCTTTACATTAGTTTGCCATGACTCATCTACAGGAGTATTTATAACATTGGCACTCATAACTGGAGTTGATGTACTAACAGTCTCAAAGCTGTGTGTAATCATTGCTGAAGATTGTATAAATTGTGCTTCAATGCCCTGTGATGTCACATACTGAAATTGTTTATTTTGATCATCAACTGGATGACTATATACTACAACTATATTAGAATTAGCAGCAGTGACAGTTTCAGAAACATTCAATGGATAATTTTCTTGAATAATCATCATGTCATTTGACTGGGTTGTGTCTAAGTCGATTGTAGAACCTTCTAAAGTTGAGTTCTGTGGTGCTGTTAAGACTGTCAGTGTCTTACTTGTATCCCCTTCTTCAAATATAATAGAGTGATTAGATGACATTAAAGCTTTATACTCTTCCTCATTTGAAACTACAATTTGTATAGGTTGGTTCAAGTGTGTGGTTTTTTTTATTAACATTTTTGATCCTTCACTAGTTGCATGATGGACATTTGGAAATTCAGCCGATTGATGAACTGATGCGGTCGGTAAAGAGGTATCATCATGTTCTGCTGTAACATTACTTAGCAAGAATTCTTCGTTGTTATTTTGAGGTCTGGGAACCAGCTGATTGTCTTTAACAATGTACTCAGCCCCATCAATCATAACAATTCCCTCATTGTCATTATTTATTAAAGATATAGTAGATTCACGATTTAGCTCTTGTTTGTTGGTAGTGGTAGATGTTTTTAGATTTTGTGGTGATTTATTTGACAAATTAAAGCCTGGATTTAATATTTTATGCTTCGTAAAATGTAAAGTTTGTGGTGATTTTGAAAGGACTTGTATATTACCATCTGGTTTCTGTTGGATTTGGTATTGGATATCCAAATTTTCATATTCACTGTCATATGTAGATGATAGGTCATACTTTAATGAACTACTTTTAAATTTTTCTAATCTTAAAGTTTTTGGCCTCTCCTCTTCTGCCTTTTCTTCGTCTGAGTCATCAATAATCCCATCACTTAGAGCCAATTGTTTGTGATTGTTTTTTAAATGAGTATAGAGATTGGTTTCTCGTGAAAATGTTTTTAGGCAATAAATACATTGCAAGCTTATTTTTCTTTCAGCACTGTATTTATGACCAGTTTTCTGAATATGTATAAGCAATTGATTAGAAGTGTTAAAAGATGCTGCACACACATCACATCCAAAGTTTTTATTTTCAATATGTGTCAGTTTATGTTTTACCAGGTATGCCTTAGTTAATGCAACATAGCTACAATAATTACATTTTGGAAAATGATAATGTGGAGGTGGTTCAACACCATGTTTAGTGTATAAATGGTGTAATATATAATTTCTCTTAAGCGATTTTAAGCCACAGTATTCACATATGTTGGGTATTGGTTTTTCATTGTGTACTTCCACCAAATGTCTTCGAAATTTGTAATAGGAAGTGAAATGTAATGCTCTTCCAGGTGTACCACAAATAAGACATATCCACGGACCCTTTACATTTTCTGCACCCATTGCAATTAATTTTGCAGCTTCTTTTGAATCAAGTACATCAGTTTCATAAGTAAAGTCTGGTGGTTCAACCTTTTGTTTCACATCTTTCTCTTCATTAAAAACACCTACATTGGATTTGGACTTTTTTGATTTATTTGGTGTATTCAAAATCTTTAATTTGATATTTTTATTACCCTTTACTAAATGAGGGTATTTCTTTAAGACTTCACTAATAATTTTCGCATGATCTAGTTTTGGCTGACTTTTTTCTGTGTCTTTTATTTCTATGGACGATTTTAGATTATCACTTTCCAAAATCTGATCAAATAGTTGGTTAGCATCTTTATGTTCTTCTTTAGGGTTATTAGAAGAAAAAATGTCATCAGTAACTGAAATGTCATCCTCAAATATATTTTCATTATTTGAAATTTTCTTGCATTCTACAATATCAACTGTAGAGGTACCACGAACAAATCTCTTCGTACCAGATGCATCATCAAAAATGTTGTTTTTCTTGGATGAATAGCGCTTTACTGTTTCAGGATGGACCATTAATGGAGTTGAAGTATATGATATACTTGTAAATGAGTTATCAAAAACATTTTCAACATCCAACTCCTCTGGCAGTTCATATCTTGTGGGTCGGCAATCTTTCTTAATTGTTGTACTTTGCACCTCGGAAGTGTCCATGTTTGAAGATTGTTGGACATTATTGTTTGATATTTTTTCTGGCTTAACAGATACGTTTTTTTCTAAGCTCAACTTTTTATTTTTAGACAAAACCGCGTTATTCTCAAAAGCATTACTGTAGGACCGTTTAGTGGATAGATTACTAGTGGAGGCTACTGCTGGTGACTTTGAATTTTTGGACGAGTCAACTGTTTTCGAATAGGACTTAATATTACGGTAATCATGAGTTGGCGCCAGTCTTAGTTGTTGATTTCTATGCGCATCTAGTAATTTTGTTAAAACAGGCATATTCATTACCTGTGATGTTTGGTATAGTCTTTCTAGAGAGTCCGGTTTAAAATCAAGTTGTCCTGTGTACATAAAGTTCACTATGGGTACAACGACGTCGGCTTGCAAATCATCCGGCATAACCAAACAATCCTCGTACATCTCACATGTTCTTTCTAGCAATTCAAAGTATTCAGTACAGGCGCTAAGAACTAATCTGTGAACTTTAAGCTGAGCATTGTCTTGAAATTGTAGTGTCAAGTCACAATAATCGGTGCGATTGAAGAAATGCTTTAACCGTTGAAGGAAATATATTCCCCAGTTATCGACTTTCACTTGTTTAATGTCACCCATCGTTAATATTTGATCTATCTCCAAATAAATTACATTAAGGAGATGCACTGTCTTATTTCTAAAAATTGTAGATATATTTACATCAGGTTTAATTTCACATTTACAATCGATCAACGTCTACGACATTTTTATTGTCACATACACACCGACGCACTTTAAGTATGCTTTCTTTGGAAAGAATTTGTTATATTCACTTGAATTTTGCGCCACATTATTTATACGAAAATTTTCATGAAGTTGTCAATAGAATTACAAACACTATCATGTAACTTGTGAGTATTTCAATCTTCGCATCACACAAAACGCTAAAGAGAAAATTACTTCACTGAACACGACTGCAGTTGGTAGATCCGACGTGAGATGGCGGTAAAAAGTTGTCCCCATTTTAGTTTAGACCGACGCCACAGTTTCTACGAAGTCAAATGCATGTCCTTTATTTTTTGTAAAGGTAACAAGAACTAAATCAAATCAAGCTTTAATAAAACAAGTATATATTACAGTAATGTAATGAGAAATCATATTCTAAGAATTAATCATGCATGTCAGATAAACTTATTAAAAAAAGTATATGATATGACAAGAGTATTATTAAGTGTCGCCATCTGCTATAGCATTATTAGGACTATTGATTAAGCGCGTTCTTATTCAGAGTTCATACTGTAATGCAATGACGTATCGAAACGGTACTTTGCCTTTATATTAATATTTTTCTATTGTTGTAGAACCAATAGATGGCACTGTAAGAGCCTTGTCACAACTAATAATATTTGTTACCGTTGATTATTTTAGGAATACACAATGTTTTAATGTATGAATTTGAAAACATTGTGCTCCTTCCTAAACTATAATAAAACGTTTTTAGAGACAATTGTGTAACCGGCTAAGTACTTCATTACTTCCATTTTAAATTATTATTCCACTTTAAAACTATTATTTGATCTTGGCTTAAAGAAAGCGTCCTAGTGTTTTTTTACCAATAAGCATAATTTACGTTTACTTTGGTAGTATTAGTAATTTCGTCGTACTTGTCGTTGCACTAATCTTTTTATGAAGGAGTAATTATAATTGTCGTGCGATAAATAATATTGAGCAGCTAAACGAGAACTTTAAACTTTATTATTATGAATATTTTACAGATAAAATATATTTTTAGTACTAAAAAATTTTTTTTTGTGACACAAACAAAATAATCTTGTAAGGGCAACAATATTTAAATAGAACTAGATAGACTATATGAAATTTAATTAATCATTATAAAGTTTTATTAATCAAGTCGTATAAGCGATTGTTTACATAGTGATTAACGATAATTGAGGGATTCCGATCAACTTTGTGGTATTATTATAGTTTATTTTGTACTTAAAGATTAGTAAATAACACCGATTTTAGTTAAATTATTCCAAAATAAGAAAAAAAACAAGAATACGATATAAGTTTACTGTCATAAGTTTTACGAGACATTTAAAATTAAGATTGTTTTGTAGTAAAAATTTATACAAGTTATCGTATCAGGTACTTCATGTTATCATACTGTTTTCAAATTTAACGTTCATCTTGAATTTTCGATACGTTAAATAACAATAGTATCTGAGATTATTGTATATAAGTCAGAAAGATTTATTAGAGAAAATTATTTGAAACAATTTCGGAATGTTTGTATAATTTATGTTTATAATTTGACTAATAATATATAAGCTCTCTCTTTCTGTCTGGTCGTCTCCCCCAACACTAAAGATCATGGCTCCTACAGTTTTTTTTTACTAGCTGTCTTTATCGATTGCGTTTCCTTGCTATTATAGCACAAATTGGCACCGCGAAATTATGCAATGTCTTGTCTTGTAACGATTTGGTGATACAAATCTTAAAAATGTTTACCAAGACTTTTAAAAACACTACTGGTACCCATATTCCCCATCTAACAGTAATACGTAAGTCTTACTAAACTAGACCCTTTCGCCACCACTCGATACTGTCGCAAAATGTTTAGATGTGTCTTTTAAGCAAAAAAAAAAAAAAATAGACAAAAATAAAACATTTTTTTCAAATTTACCAACTTTAAGTTATATACGATATATATATATGACTGGAATAATTAACTAAACACATAAACACTAAATACAATACATTGTCCTTGGTTTCGTTTTTGTTCTTCTTTTATGACTATTTTCGTAATATTTTTAATTTGAATTGATTATTATGCGTACTTCATAATTGGAATTAATTATCTATTGATATTTATATTTTATTATCTATGAATTGTCAGCTGTAAATGACGTCTAAATAAGTAAATATTCCTTTCGATTTGCGCGATAGACTTGTCATCTTTACTTACGATTTTGTATTTAAAATGTTGACAATCATGTAAACACTTACCATTCACTATGATAGTTGAACGAAACCATGCTATAGCTCATCAATATGTTTTTATTAAACATGGCGTGTGGGCTAGCAACAGCAATGAAGATTAAAAGTATTTTTTACCTTTTATAAAGTTTAAATAAATCTATTTACTTATTTAATTTTAGTGAAATGCATTATTTTTTAAACTGATTTTAAGTGTTTTTTGTTAAATATATCATTGATTTAATACATTTAACAATAAATAATATTGTTCGGAACAGATTATAAGCTCATATTTATGGGTGTTATTTTTTTTTAATTTTATCGTCATATGTGAGTCAGCTGTCTACGTCTCTACCACTGAATAAAATTTAATCCAGTCACAGCGTTAAAAACACTCTCAGGACCTTCAGGACGTTCGTTCGTTAATTAAGTAGCGGAAGGTTGTTCAAGTAGTGAATCGTTGTGATCTACTCTCCCAACTCTGATATCGTAACCGCTAAAGGTCATAGGAAATTTTCACGACTCCCTCAGGCAACCAAGTAGATATCACTTAGTCTGTACAAGACGTCTGGTGTCACTTGACGCGGGTTTTTTTTAAATTATTAGTTCGATGAGCCCTGACTTCGAGAAAGAGAGAGAAAGAGCAAAAGGTAGCTTGGTAACAGCCAGCTACACAGTGTATACAGCCATAGGTCAACGATAGTATATCAGAGTGTTAGTATACTTTTTTAGTGAACAACACGATGCCAATACAGTGATTAATATAGTCCGATCTAGTAGAAACGAGTAGCAATCTTTTGGGCCGAGGTTCGCTTCGGCGAATACACATGCTAAATGTATTCCGAATTGCGGTTGAAGACTAAGTTCAAACGCTCTTGTGGTTAACTCCATAAACCAGATGTGTGTTGATGTAATGAAGCGAACTAAGACCTAATGGCTTTCCTAACCCAGAAAAATAACAATAAATAGGCCCGTATCAAAGTACCGAGACTTCCAAAGGTGGACTCAAAACTTAATCACTGTAAATAGATCTAGACTTAGCGCCTTCTGGGCTCGGCCATGTCAAATAGTCGTTATTAATGCCGGGGGGCAAACAGCGTTTGTTTCAGAAATAGATCGTCTTCAGAAGTTAGATGGTACAATTTAGTTTGTTAATTACATTATTTAAAGTATCAGCAAACCAGACCTTCTTTACTGTATTTAGCGGTGTATTTCCTTGAATAATAGCATCAAGTTTTTCAATTTAACAATATCCTCCATTGTGCTATGTCCAGCTGCAAAAAGATGATGATGGCTGGTTGGGGAGATACTAAAACAATCAACTTTGTGGCTATATAAAGCACGAAGTGGTTACAGGAGCAGAGAAAAGCTTAGTTCCCCTTAAAGTCTGTATGTGGAAGGACTGGAAAACCCAAAGCGAGATTAATAGAGAAATAAGGTATATAACATTCACACTAATAACAAAATTTAAAGTGTAAAAAGGTTAAGAGATATGAAATAAAAAGGCTTTATTATTATGATGTAGTCGCTGTAATTTAGTAACGTTTAGTGGATAGGCCTTCCACTAGGTGGATCGAGGACATAGTTATAGTGCCGAGAAGTAGTTTAATACGGGCAGCGCACGATCGGTGCGGGGTGATCTTTGGGCCAGGCCTATCCCTTGCAGTGGGCGTCTATTGACTGAAAAGTAAAAGACTAAGCCAGACGAAGTCATAGTCATAGCAGTTTTATTTTCCATAAGCATTGTGTCTATTTAAAATACATTTTGTTAAAGGGTTTCAATAAAGTCTTTGTAACTAAATTACAGTTATTTTATTCAACCGTATTAATTTGAAAAGAACACAATTAGTTATTACGAGGTAATCAGTGTAGCAAGAGGTGACACAGTATCTAAGAAAACGTGACGGTCACTGTTAAGATCCTTTTATACCGATTATACTAAGAATATATAAGAAACACATTTTATAATACAAAAAAAAAATTAAATTTCCGACTCCATTTTCTTTAATAGGGGAGGGGGGTCTAATTTTTGTGACGTAATAATTTCAGGGGTTCCAAGAAGGTGTACCGTGATGTTACAACGTGAGCTTGTCACACTGCGACTTTTCTAAACCCATTCCGTGTTAGTGAATCCTTAGGTTAAAAGTGAAAATTCAGATGTTGTTTTTTCATAAAAAAAATAAAACCGTTATTAAATTGAACAAAAAAAAAAAAGAAACCGTGAAGAGTTTAATATACTTGTGTTAGGACATTCTTCTCGTTATTTGGATATGTATTCAAAATATGCACTTTTTAACAAAAAACAGGTTATGATAATAATAATATGTGAAGTGTACGCCGTCTTGTATGTGCAATGGTGGGTGTGTTTTTGTCTTATATTTCATTAAATAAATTATTTATGAATAAAATTAAATAGCACTTGCAACTTCTTTGTGACGACTTTATTAAAGCTGTCGGAAGGCGCTGGATGCAGACCGCTTTCAACTAAGGTTTTATTGAAAATCTATGTGGGAGACCAGGTCCAATAGTGGATGTCATACAGCTGAAAGGATGTTGATGATACCGCTTCATTTGATCCACATTCTCTGTCTTCCTTTTCATTGCCAAATGCTTTGTCTCTGTCCTCTTGTTTTACTCATTTTCCTAAACTTTAGGCATTTCTCAAACTATTTTTTTAAAACCCGTAAAAGCCATAACCTCACACCAGTGGATTGGTGTTTTGCTTCTGTCTTCGATCGATAGATTCCTTCGCGACGACAATGTCACCAAGGTAGACTAGAATTCTTTAACAATGTCGTGCAGAGATTCGTATTTTCATGTCGTAAAAATTAGAACGGCCACTTCTTGTAGCGCCTTAATAGATTAAAAATACAATTTTGGATAGGATGTCTCCGTCTGTAATAATTTCTGTGGACTTTTCATTGCTGTTTATTTTATTACAAATATTTGTCAGAGTTAAACTTTTTGCTATGTTCAAACTCCAAGTATTTTTAAAATAAAACTATATTTTCCTAATCCATAACTAAATACAGAACATAAACTTGTCATGTTTTTATATTGATGAACATAAAAACGGCTTAATATTAAAATTTTCTTTGAAACCTACAAAATATTTACCTTCATATTTAAGTCTTATTATATCCTTCTTAAAGATATACGAATATTAACAATTACGGTATTGTTACTGAAGAGTAAGTCAAAGAAGCAAAAGTATAAAATTATAAAAGTTATTTCTGATAGGAGTGAAAGTTTTACATATATTTCCAATCTCCCTATATAAAGTAATCACTTAGAAACTCTATTGGAATGCCACGCGCCCATAACTTTTGGCAGCACAAAGTCTCCAGGTAAACAATAATTAATTTTAATGTGTAGTAATCTGCTTTTTCTTACTTATATTATTTTATTTATTATTTCTGAAACTATTGATTTTAAGATAGGGTGAAGCATATATTAATTGACAGCAAATGAGCTTTATATTCACCCCTGAAAAGCTTTTACACCTATAATCAATCACCTTGTAGCTGTTTCTTCAAAAATGGTATAATTTATCGGGACAAAATTATCAGTTGTTTGGTTACCCTACATCTCGTTGCAGACGTATCATGCTGTCTCCGCTTTGAGTACGAGACTTAGCAACTTTACTTCAGGCTTTATGCGTTAATCTCAGTTACCCAGTACTTCTTGACGAGGCAAGAAAAGAAGTGTAAATCTGAAGGCGATTTGCCGTCAACCGCCCCGCCCAGTTGAAGCTCCGCCCAACGACTATGGGCGGTTGGACTCAACTCAAGCTTATATCACTTAGTCCGCAGCCAACTTTGGAAGCAAGAGGTTTCGTGGCAGTTTAGTACCATAATGTGGCGTAAATAGTTTTCATTGTACATTCAACGAAGCCGCTAGGTCTGTGGTATGTATTTTTTTTTTACAAATTACATAATTTAATTATATTAAGGCAACATTCCACATATCAATTTTTTTGCAAAGTTCTTTATAGTAATCTTATTTAAGCATTTACATATTTGAGTTTTTAAAATTCTATTTATATATGCATATAAAGCTATCTTTAAGGTATAAATTTCCCAAAAAAGTTATATCGAAACAATTAACAAACATATTAACAGAAAAATTGTAATATTTTTATTATTAAAAAATAATAATGCTTGACTCGATATTAATTGATGAACGTTTTAAAAGGATTCAAAATTATTGCTTTAGATAATTTTCAACTCCAGCTACAAAATAAATACAAAATACATATCAACATACTTTCAACGATGTCCGTAAAATTATAACAAACGTTATGTATTTATTGTAAAATCTTTTGTACAAGTTTATTGTATTTACCGGTATTAAAGTTTTCATATTCGTTTAATAGTATCAAAATAATAGTTGCGACTTTTTTTAATTTTATTCATTCCATAAGAATAGATATAATAAATGTACGTAGTAGATTTGTTAACTACAAATATATACTATATATCTTTAAATTTATTCGGACTTTTGACCATCCACACGGCGCAACAAATGTTATTACTATAAATAGTAACTGATTATACAGGTTGATTAGATATACCTATAAAAGCTGTAAAGGAGTGAACGTATAGTTCATTTTTAGTCAATTAATGTATGACACATCCTATCCAAAAATCAACAGTTTCAGAAATAAATAGCGAAATGGTAATATAGTAAGAAAAATCGTTTTCGAAATCCAGATTACTATATATTAACATTAATTATTGTTTACTATATCTGCCTGTAAACTTTGTACTGCAAGAAGTCATTGACTATATCCAACAGTTTCAGAGTGATCACTCACTACAGGAGGATTAGATAGGAGTAAAAGATCTAAAACTTTCACACCAATAACCAATCATCCTGCATGATCACATTATCGATTTCCAGATCCCCGTGCATTTTTCATAAGCTGTAAAAATGGTAAAGCGTTAAAATCGTTTTATGAGGTAAACAAGGGCTTTATTATTTATAGTTTATAAGTCTCTTTTCTGTATAAATCACGCTATCAATTTCAGAATCTGCGTGCATTTTTCATAAGCTGTAAAAATGGTAAAGCGTTAAAATCGTTTTATGAGGTAAACAAGGGCTTTATTATTTATAGTTTATAAGTCTCTTTTCTGTATAAATCACGCTATCAATTTCAGAATCTGCGTGCATTTTTCATAAGCTGTAAAAATGGTAAAGCGTTAAAATCGTTTTATGAGGTAAACAAGGGCTTTATTATTTATAGTTTATAAGTCTCTTTTCTGTATAAATCACGCTATCGATTTCAGAATCCGCGTGCATTTTTCATAAGCTGTAAAAATGGTAAAGCGTTAAAATCGTTTCACGAAGTAGACAAAGATTTTATCATTTATTGTTTCTTTTTATAATGATTTTATACATGACACAATACGGTTGGACTTAAAAATAAAATAAACGGAAAGATTTGAAATTAGAAGCAAAATGGAATCGATAATCGGTGTTGGATATTGTGACGTGGTCTGCTTTCATGCACTCCATTACTTTTATTTTATCTGACTCGTTCCTACTCCTTGCGTCGTATCCCTAACTACTATGAATTACCACCTTAATTCGGAATTTTGTGGCGCACTATGTTATACCCTATATGCTTGTCATTGGCATTATACTTTGACTATTGTGATATCGTGCATGGTCTGGGTCTGATCGGACCAATGCATTGCGACCTCGTGATCATCGTCCATTAGACTTTCTAGTCACCAAAAGTTTACAAGCTTTGTCCAAATAGTACCTACCGTGCTTTAAGAATATTGTTTTTTTTTTCTTGTTTTGTAGTCTGTCTTTACGTTATACTTGTATGGTACACTTTAGCAGATACTTTTATTAACTGTAGATGAGAGACGAGAGGAACGTCTAACTTAAGCTATACGACGTTAATATTGTTATTTTACAATTTTGCACAAAAGATGACCTAATACAATTTGGCCTCAAAGATGCAGCTAAAATCTAAAACCACTGTAGCATGTATTGCCTTTTAACCTGCACCACTATTCCTAGGGTATCATTGTTTATGTTTTTTACTCTTTTATTATCACATTGAAGCATCACGAACTTAAAGATAGGTTAAGTTCTTAAACATTCAGAAGATTCTTCACCGATGACTATCACCGAGGAGTTTTTAGTGGGTAGGGCCCCAAATAGTACTGTTCACCCCGCACGGGGGAATGTCATCTCAAAAATCGCGGAGATTTATCCTCGAAAGCAAAAAAAAATAGGTATGATTAGTTACTATAGTGTTCTACTACCAGAAACGAAAACAAAATCTTCGGAGTCGAAAGTATTTAGGGTAGGATTTATAAACTTTCACTAGCTTCAGCGCCTCTGAGGTAGCCGATAGATCGACTTGGTTACAAAACATCGTAATAGCCCCGCAAAAGTTTCGGAGGTAGTGTGAAGAACGTACCCTAGATCAAACTATCCAGAATAGTATTGAAAATAGTTTTTTGTGGAGTCACAGGAGTTTCACACACCGTGAAGAGGGTGACCACCATAGTTTTTGTGGGTAGGAACCCCACATTCTTTTTTCCACAGAGGACTCGGCTATATGGGGTTTAGTACTAGGCTATTTTATACCACTATGTATAACAAGTATTTTTCCAATCATAAATAATTCCTTAATAAAAATGCATTAAGTTTATTCGAAAATAAAACTTGATCTTCAATGTAATAGGCAGGTCACATAAGGCGTAGAACAGATGGCCGCTGAGGTCTTAAGTCTTTGAAGTGAAGACCACGGTCCAACAAGTGCAGCGTGAAACTTCTACCCACAAGGTGGACAACCTTGTTAATAAAGTCCTAGGGTACGGGCCGTTTTTAACCGCTCCTGTTGCAAATTTTTTGGTAAAGTCTATATCCAGCAATGCCATGGGGCAGAAATGATGATGTAGGATGGAATTGATTCATGAAATATTTTTGGTCTAATTAATTAATATATCATTATTTTCAAATACAATAGTTACTTTTTGAAAAAGAAGCGTTGTTTTAAATGACCGCCGTCCACCCACAAGGTGGATATAGTTGAACTTGTTAAGTTCGTCGGAAAAAGTTGCATACGGGCCACTTCCAGCCGGTCTTGTTAGATATATCTGGGGAAGGTATCGAGCAATGGTCGTCTAGCGACTGAAATGATGAAAAACAATGATATTGATCATGATTTTTTTTGTCTAATTAAATAATTTAAAATTGACAAATACATAATCATTTTTTTAAAAAGCGTTCGCTCAAATTAGATCAACCAGTATGTTAATGAAGCTCAGGAGTAATATGCTAATTTCCGTGGGAGAGCTCGTCAAACTTTTTAATCTCATGTGACATCACCCCCTCATCCCCTCGCCCCCCTGTGGCGTTGTCAGAAGGGATGATTGAAAGCGGCTCATTTGTATTTTTATTACTTTTTAATTTTTTCCCATTTTCCTCGAGTGTCTCCGTCACACTTTGTTTGTTGTTTCGTATCCATTTCATATTTTAAAGTATAAAACTAAATTGAAATAGAACGAAATTTTTTTTATTTTGAATTCGAGTTTGGTTAATTTCGCATTATCTTTACAATTTTTAAATCACCAAGTAATATACACGGTTATAGGTGTATAAGCTATAATAGGATGAATGTATAGCTCATTTCTCAGCAAAAAGCTTCACATTTTTATACCTATTTCTAATATCTGTACACTGAGATTACTCTGAAATATGTTACAATAGTATTTGAATGCGAAAAGACAATAATTTCTGACAGTACAAATTCTGTAGGGACGGATAGTAAAAAATTACTATTTTGAAATGTATGTATGTGATCTGTATTTCGAAGACATTTTTTCTTACTGTACTATCATAATGTAATTTATTATTTCTGAAACTATTTAAATAGGGTGTAGCATACATAAATTTAAAGCAAACGAGCTATACATTAAGCCTTTCGAAGCTTTCACCTCAGTATCTAATCAACATTTATGATAAGTGTAATAAAAAGTGTTTATGTATATCTGGTTAGTATGTTGTAATGCAAAGATAAAAAAGAAAAAAAAATGATTTATGGCAAAATCAATGTTACCGTTATGTCCAAAATCGATGCCAGGAATTATATTTTAGAGAGAAAGACATAAAATTAACAAACCAAAAACTAAAGAGATGTCGTAATTATATGATATATATATTGTTATTACATAAACATAAAATTTTAAAAAAATAAGTTTATTTTGTTATAAGCTTCTTTATTTGCGGTCGTATTTAATATTTTGATAAAGCATTTACATCATTTTATGGAAGCATTTTACGAATTTATGGCGTTGCTTTCCGTGAATTTTTTTTTATTGTCACCCTAACACGGTACTCAAACTATATTTGATTGAATGTCAACCCTGTTATTGTAATGTCACACAAGGATACTGTAACGTGATATTCATGCAGATGTTTGGTGTTTTGTTTCTTACACAACTTTGCTTCTCATATTTTTTTAGTTGAGGGTTTATTAAAGATATATTAAAGTCTATAAACGCTATATCTTCAATGTATTAATGACGATAGCTATATGAAATTAAAAGCGTATACTTAAGTCATATATTCCCATAACATAAGCTAATTCATACTATGGACATGGAGGGCTACATTTTCACTTTTTTAATTTTTTTGTCCATGGATTCTCAATCTATAGAAATCTATTGTGTTGAACTTTAAATATAATAAAATAAATATAAATAAATATATATAAACCTTTACGTACCGTGCCAGATATTTAAATGAGACATTTATTGTCATAAGTTATGTATTACGAAAGATTGATAAATAAATATATTTAAATAAATAATTCATGGTGGTCCTTCAGTCGTCTTATTATCATTACTACATGACATAATGTAACATTTTTACTATCATAAATAAATATTATAGATAAAAAATAATACATCTTAACATGAAACGACAGATTATACATATTTTTGATTTGTTAATGATTAATGTCATCGCGGCGAATAAATTCTATATTCAAATATCAAGTTGGTATAAATTAATAATACAGGCAGGCATGGTATTTTGTGATTTTGTTCATCGTACCGGAACAAATCGGCTGTGCGATATAGCGTGAATTACTTCATTGGCATTTATAGAAAGAGTCCCCAATGTTGTTACATAATAGAACTTGATGGTTACATATTTGATACACTGTGGTAGTATTGTTCTGAAGTGGGAGACAATCTTTTACTGCATAAGTGACCACTGGTAACACAAATTGGTCATAGAACATCGTTAAACCACTGAGGGATATTGCACGAGAAGATATTTCTTAGTATCCCGGACGCAAAATTAATGCAAAGAATAATATTATATCTATATAATACATTGTATAATAAAGAATCAACGATTGGAACGCACAGCCACACACACAGCACAGAACTACAGTACAGCCTAACCCATACTTCATTCCTAATTTTCCGTAAGACATCTTTAGTTACATACAGAAACAAAACCGGAATATGTGTGCTATTTAAAATATCATCATGCCAGGTGATAGACATCTACTGCAAGGTATAGGTCTTAGCCAAAAATCGCTACGATGATTGATCTAGTGCTGCATCCAGCGACTTCCTGCGATCTTGACCTTGTCGTTGATCCACCACTTTGGGGCTCACGCCGTGTCTACAGTCTCAGGGTCGCTACACGAGAATCTTTCGTCTGCAACAGCCGACAGTTGCACGAGAGATATGCACACTGTCAATATAGTTAGTAATTTTTCCCTTGGTTAATCTGAGGATCTCCACATTTCCTATTTACAACATTTAGCAATTTATAATAAAGAGGTATCTAGAATATAAACAATAGTAGTAACTGCTTAAGAACTGCGATTTGCGACAACCATTATCCACTTTATCCGCCGCATCGATGATAATATAGTTAAAACGACCCCGGCACTTGGTTAATGATGGTTCAGAAGGAACTAAATGAGCGTGTCCTAGATGCCGTTATAGCGCAGAATAATGTTCAGAGAAAGATACGTCAAAGAAGAACCGATCTCACATGATCGAATAAGGTTAAGTAGGATTAATTATAAAGTTGGTTAAGTAACCATGAAGGAACTGGCAGGACTGACAGGACTATTTTTGGGAAGGATTTGTGTCTGACATAAATCCACAAGAAGTCTGTGTGTTGTTGTATGTGGCTTATGTATCAATAGATGGGACGTTGGAATGCTAATTCATATATACAGCTGATTAGTTATAGTTATAAAAGCTTGTAACAAATTTTTACACCTATAACCAATTAGCTGTATACGATAAAAAGATAATTATTTCATGGTTAAAGGCTATAATTATTTATGTGTATCATAACGTCAGTCAATATTTTATAATCTATATTTAAAAGTTTACTATATAATAAATCTTATGTATAACGTTCAAAAATTAAGTTTGGTGATGTCGCGGCGAACCATTGTCCTTCCCTATCAGATCTCACCCCATTCCTCGTGCAACACGAGGTTACGTTCTAATGTCATTATAGCAGTGTGAGGGGGCGCTATATTCCACCCTCCACACTTTTTAGCGGTTTTGTGTCTAACCGATAATTTGATCCAATAAATGTAAGGTATTACGACCTATAATTATTACATATAAAAGGTGCCTGGTTTTAGCCAGTACGATTGTAATACCGATTTCTATTTCAATTGTCGTGAGGTTATAAATAAATGTTGCTAAATGCTATAAAAATAACGGTATTTATACGCATGTTTAAAATATCTGCTATAAAATATACGAAAGCGCGATTTAATCGTAATTTATTTTTTTTTTCGTTTACTTGCTAAAAAGCTATTGAACTCATATTAAAAATGTACACGTAAATTAAATGATATTAAAAGCTTAATGAGTGGTGAATTTCGTATGTAATAAAGCAAACAAATAAGTGATGTCTAGAATGTATACTGTATAGTGTTGCAACTATTTGAACATACGTTTTTGTCAAAATATATTACGCTATTTTTTTATAAAATCAAGTCGTTGCAATAACATATATTTATGATATATTGTACCTTTTACACAAATAATTAATATTACTTGTAGCCTACATATATTTTCTATAAAAATAGCATCTTCAGTGGCATAAATTATTGATAGACCATATCTCGTTTTTCTGTTTTTTTTTTTAAATGTATTTATGACCAGAAATTCAGACGAATATGTTGCAGAAAACATTTTTTTTACAATTATTTATCTATATCACTTTTATTACGTACAATTGGCAAGACCAAGCGGTTAGTTCCATTGATGAATTGTACAGAGATATATTCATTGATCGTCACTGAAAATATGCATTTATGTCATCTCATTAGTATTTTAGGTTATGCCTTGGCACCAAAATTATACGGGATGACTAGTTATAGGTGTACAAGGTTTAACTAAACTAAGGGGTGATTGTATAACTCATTTGTCAGCATACAATTTTAAAACTCTTTCATCTATTGTCAATTATTCTGTTTAATATAATAATTCTGAAATATGTTTATTACATGGTTTTATTTATTTATTGGAATACATATAATGGATAGGTCATTACCTTTGCCAGTAAAAAGTCTTATATAAGTAGCAATCCAAATTTTGTTACCGCTTTTTCTTATGGTAATGTCATTAGGTTTTTTATTATTTCTTCATTGATTTTTGGATAGAAACCATACATTAATTAATAGCACATAAGTTGGTACATTCAGCCTTTTAAAGCCAATTTCCAATCAACCTCGATGTAAGTCATTATATATACGAAACTCAATTTCTTTAGTTTTGAAAGTTGTTTCTAATTTATGTAAGTATATTCTATTCGAATTGGTTTTTATTATTCTATCCGAAATATATTTTGAAATTGACTTTTGAAATGAAAAACAAAGTAATAATAACTGAGAATCAAAACTCTCAGTGATTCTTGGTGAAATTGGCGAGAATTAATTATATTTCCCGGAAGTGTCTTCGAATTTGGCATCCATGTCGGACGCAATCGTGGCGCCTTCCCCTCAGCGTGAAACAAATAAAAGTCAAATTAGTTGCTTCTTTCGTTCTACCGTTGGCAAATTAATTCATCTTTATCCATTACATTACTTCTGTAATACAAATGCTTCATTAATAGTATAAGTAAAATGTTAGATGTATACAAAAAGAGAAGCAAAGGTATTATAATATTCAGCTTTGTCACAATATATCCCATATATACATGATATATATACAGAACAATATTGTAAAATTTCATTTAAAAAGAGCACTTTAGTGTTTTTGTGTGGATTTTCTCAGCAGATCAACAACGTTATAGCTTATTACTAGTAATGTAAAATAATTGACGATTCAAAAGTGCGTGTAAATACCTATTTAAATGAAGATATTTCAAATTATATTTAAAAAAAAAACGTATTTATTTGTCTAATATATTGTATTTGACGCAACGAAATACATCCTAAAAAGACAAAAATTATCCAGATGATTTCAATGAAATGTTTATTTATTTACTCTGAGGTCCTTCACCGCTGATTTTTTTTATTTAAATTTATTAAGAGATACACCATATAAATTATGAAGTACAGTTTATTATCGATTCAAAATAAATAGCGACAGTAGACATAAAAGAAAATAAAACGAAAAAGAGGATATGGTATTGTGAAAGTGTGTATGTTGAGTGCGTGTGACGTGTTTGATTAATAAAATTTTATTTAAATTTAATTAGTAATATAGTATAAGCTATATAACAAATAGTATATTGTATATATCGCGTAAAAATTCAAGGTGATGTATAAACAAAGCGATTTTTAACTATTCGTCAATTGGGGTTTTATTACTTTTTTGAAAAAAAAAATCAAGTCAGACCTTTTTTATACCATGTGGTAGCGAAATATTTTAGTGATAAGAACTTGGAAACTTTTTTTCTTAAAAATTATATCAGTATTAATTCTTGGCCAGGTTTATATTACAAAGTCAACAAACTCAATTTCTCAAGCAGGGAACCGGATATGTCTCAATATAAAATAACGGAGTCCCGCGGCCATATTGTTTTGCGTGGATTAATGGCGTCGCTTCCTGTCGTCTCAACGAGGAAAGAATAGCGCTAATTAATCAAAACTCGCCATCGTCTGATTTCCATGGAGACTTTCTATAGACTTTTAGGTAATTCGGAACCACCCGCGAAGTTTGTCCGCTAATGGTTCCTTTTGTAGTACGGCAATCATTTCGGGATTGAATTTTTGTTTGCGGGCTCTCCTCCCGTTTTATTTACGGTCTCTAACAATGCTCACTAATCTCTACGGGATTAAATATTTAAAAAGTTATTGACTATAATGTTCACTCTATTATTAATTTCAGGGATATTTTAAAGTGATTCGTTTCTATAATTTTTCTAGGATAAATTTTCACTAAGTCATTTTCAATATTTTTTACGATATGATCTTGTATTTTAGTAATAGAAAAACGTTAATAAAGTAACGTTGTATACGGGTTAATTGCATATAGTTGTAAAGGCTTTAAATTGTTGAATATACCTATTTACAACGACATGTTGATAAAATGATAATTCTGAAATGATACATTAATTTTTTTTTCATATGGAATATGCCAGGCCAATTATTTCTGGAAATACAAAATCTTACTATACAATCATTAATTGACAGCAAATGAGTCATACATTCAAACCGCCGAAATTTTAACATCTATAACCAATCATAGGATTCTTAACCGTATTAATAAACAGCGAAACTAAAATAGAACAGGTTTTCATATATAACTTTGATGCGTAAAATAAATACTAAAGATATTGCCAACGGATACGACGTCTGTAATTTAGGTTCTTACGGAGGCTTTTATTAATAAAACTTGGGGATTTATGCGCTCAACTTTTTAATATTTATAGCCCGGCAATAAATTCTTGACGACGAGTTCTGAGGAGGGAAGGGTTGATTATTTTCCTTTTGGGGGAAGTTTTATGAGTGAACAAGCCCTACTTGTTGAATGTACCATTGAATTGATATTACAATATTGATGCATTTTTATGTTCTTATTGTGAATCTTTTAAATATATGTTTTGTTCGTTTCAGGTTAAATGATTTATCTAATCTTTAATTATGAAGTTTGTAATAAAATGTAATAACAATTTGTTTTAAGAAGTTGATAACAAAAGTCAATGATCATTTATTATTTTACCAAAGCATTGTTCCTTTTTTTGTCATATTTGATGATCATCGCTTGCTATAGACATTTTACACTATTAATACACGCGTGAACTTTAAAATAAGAGTCAAATAATTGTCTAAGTTTATGGAAAGTGTGCAAAAAGTATTTTTAAAATCTGGCATGGTATTGAACAGCATCAATATCTTTAGTTCATTAACTTTCTCTTCTAAGCTGTTCTTAAACATAGTATCTAATAGGGAAGATGAATTTTCTCTGGCCGCAATTAAAAACATACTTAAAAAAATAAGAAAATATAAATAAAAGTACAATATATGTGTAATGAAAATTAAATATATTTCAATTATTTCATTTAAGATGAAATTTCTACAAAATTTTGGGATGAAATGTTTGTTGCCAGTAATTTAAAAATAAAACTTAATAATATAAAAATGAAAACGAACTCGACTACATATAACAAGAGTCAAAATGATCTTTCAAAGAGCCGTTTTTGGCTCGCGTGCCGCAGGTTGGCCACCCCTGATATAATATAATCTACTACGCGTCACCATTTGACGTTAAAATTGTACAATTTTTGTTTTTTCAGTTATATGTTTTTTGGACTTAATTGCATGTACACTTTTCCTAAATTTTGCACTAATCCATCGTACTGTACCAAGTGGAAGATAACCTATTAAATAAATTTGTAATATACGAAATAGCTGCAGTAGTAAATTGTCGAAATGTTGAATATACCATTTACTTCGCCCCATAGCTTTGGGCACTTCGAAATCACTTTAAGAGAAGGCACCCATTACATTAATTCCACGAGACGTCTGCCACTGACTTACAATCGCGTTATTAGTTGTGGACAAAGGAGGGGAGCGGTGAGGAGGGTTACTCGGACGGATTAAGATTTCCTTCGAATATTTAGAGATGAGCTCCGAGATATTCAGGTTTGTCATCTCTCGCTCATTGTTTGAATTTATGATACGTATTCGAATTAACTGCGAAGCTTGTTGTGAGAAGTGTCGAAAGGGAATGATTCGTAATTAATAATAGTAAATCTATGTAATTTTCAAAAATAATATTCATTATAGCTATATCTAATAAATATTATTTTATTACAATTATAATATACATAGTAATTGTGATATAGAATATAAAGAATAATAATAATCTACACTCGCGTTCAAGTAAATCGACTCACTCCTAAATCTAGCATTCGGAGCTACGTTTTAAAAAATAAATTTATCTGTTCAATGTCAAATCGAATGTGAGCAGTCATTAGGGTAAGGTAAGTAATACCTGATATTAATAAAATCTATTTTGTCAACTTGAAAATGATTGTAAAGTATTTTTATTTAATTTTAACCAACTCAATCCTTTACGTTAATTTTCTTGTTATTAAGATTATTTTAAAAAAATAAATCAGCGTACACATTTACCTGAACATGATGTCATCGAAAAGCTAAGTTTTAAAGCTTTAAGAATATAATTTTTTTACAAATATACTTTTGAGTTTTCTTATGCAGCGGGTTCTGAATGTGCGCTTGGAGTGAGTTGATTTGTTTGTATGCTAGTGTACATCTGTCTTTAAGGGGCCCGGCAAATGCTGCACCTTGATAAGGTCGTCGTAAGACACGTATTAGCAGGGGATGTCATACTGTTGTGGTGATGATGAAGTACTTTGTGATATCATTACTCTATACTGTAATGAATGAATGAATGAATAAATAATGAATGAACTCTTTGACTATAATATCTTTCACGTACATTACATTTTTGATTCGGTAAATATTAAAAATCTTGTGAAACCAAGAAAAATCCAAAAAATGTTACTGTAACAATGTTATATTATATTGTTTCGGTAGGATATTTAAAAAAAAAACCCTGTTTTAAGGATACGCGACACAAGTTTATCTATAATCAAACTATAAAGGTAGCTTGAAAATTAAGATAAAGGAAAAAAAGAGGAATTATCGACAAAGACTCTCTCGAAGAACGGAAAAAATATATAATTATTATTAGTAATTTCTTATTTAAGATGTTTAATCATCATATAAGTCCATCGGAGTAAATAGTTGAAAATATAACAAACTTCAGTCAGTATGTACAAAATATACTAAAGTATATTTTACAGGAGCACGATAATAGTATGATATAATTATGAACAAATGTCTTTGTTAATTAGAACATGTCTCATCATTACATAGCTTCATTCCGTGTCTATAACTCGCGACTCGTTAAGTTTGAGATGCCTCTTACGTCGTCGTTTGAAGTTGCGCCGGTAATCCATATTTATGTACACATCCACTGGAGTTTGCATTTGAGTACGTGATATGAATTGTTCAATAAAGGGGACGTATTCGCGTGCCGTGAGTGCTGTATATACATGTTACGTGTGTGACAATATATTTACGGGGCTTTGATCACTGAACTATCTAATTTCATTATGTTTTTTATGCAGTGAGATTGATTATAAGTGTAAAAACTTTAAATGATTGAAAAAATAGCTCATTTACAGTCAATTTATGTATGGTACACCATATCTATCTCTACTATATCTGCAGGCTGTTAAAAGAAGTGATCTCTATGTGCTAGGTGGTAATAGAGAATATTTGTTTAAAATTCAAAGTTTTTTGGTAACAAACGAAGTATGTACATTTTTAATATATATATATATGTATATATATATTTATATATATATATATATATATATATATATATATATATATATATATATATATATATGTGTCTATTACTTTAAATCTCTTACACCTAAAACCAATAACTTTGCATATTTTCAATACTAATGGTAGAATTGTTATGCCACAAGAAGCAATAACATTGTAGTGTTTATTTGAATTATTAAATAGTGCTGCCGAAGCTTTATATATACATTATAAGAAGAGCGCCGTAAGATGTCTAATTACCTCATCAATTTTTAAATTTTTAACTTCAAAATCCTCTATTTTTCTAAGTCATTATCATTGTAACTAAAGGACATCCACTGGTTAGGATTCACACATAAATTTCCCATAGGACCTTTCTTTCGACATTCTGACAAGGTCTGTCCTCATTCCCGGTCCGTGATCTTCACTCCAGAAACTTAAGGCTTTGACGGACGTCTGTTGTGAACATATTTCTATGGATCTACTCATTATTTACCTTAAATATATGGACTTTAAAGACCTATTATATAGTTATTTAATTATTAGGGGGACCGGAAAGTAACATCGTTTTTATTAACATATTTTACAGAAAAAACAATTGATTTTTACTGCTTCGGATTGAAAATTTGTATACTAGATGGTAAAAGCTTGTTGATAACGAAGGTGAATATATTGTTGATTAGAAACAAAGACTAGTTAAAAATGTAGTCGTGTGTATTTAACTTAAGAAAGCGACATTACTTTCTGGTCCCCCTATATTAAATATTAAGCTTACATTATAAGAGTATTAATACATTGTCCAGGGTATGTAAAGAATGGTACACAACTTCGGGATTATATCGTGATCCATGGTTCTCTAGTTGCGTGAGTATCCAACCGTATTTTAAAGCTTGTCCACGCGCCGTACCCGGCGATAAACAATAGACTTCAGGCCGCTTCCGCGCCGACTCTATTGTGGTGAGATCTGCCGGGAATCATTGTAAATGCAGCCTTTCGGATTGCCGCGCGGAATTGAAAGGGAGAAGCCGATTTAAATTGAAGTGGGTAAATTATTTAAAATACGACATGTATTTATATTTAACAGTACATTGACTATATTTGTTATTATTATTTATATTATCCGTTCATCTAGTTACAGATTATTTTAAATATAAAATAAGTTAATACGGCAAAAAACATTTTTTTAAATATTATGTATAAATAACAACTAAATTTACATTTATACATATATTCTATTTTTTTCACACTTCCAAAGCCAGTAACTTGAAGACCCAAAAGCAATTTTTAACTTTTTGTCTTGCCTTCGTCATGTCAGTCAAAGAACATCCAAGGCTAGACACAAGCATAACCCATAATTTCGAAAAGGATTGGTAGGAAGCGGGCGGCATTATGCGTCTTATCTTGCCATGCCTTAATATATTCTCTGCTAACTATCCCAATCCCAAAACAGAAAAACAATATTAGATTATTTTACAATTTAAGCTACCAGTCATAATTCGAGCATCTTTAATTTTTATACAGATAAAATAAGTATCAAAATATATAGAAGGTTTAAGAATAATTTTATATTGAGTTATTATACATCATCTCCATAGATTTATTTTCTATGTAAGTGTAGGGAACACGCCAGACCGATGTTGACGTATGCAAGGTAAGTCCCCTAAAGCAAACACAAGGCTCAATTTCGTTCGCTCGCTGTTTGCTCATTAGATTTAACGGATTTAGTCTCAGTCTAGTCACATATATCTTCTGTATTTAATATGTTTAACGAAGTAACATTATTGATAAAGAAAGTTGCATGTAATTGCTGTGTATTGGCAAATGTATCATGTTTAAAGCAAATGCAGCTTTTAAATTGGTTACATTAATTACTGTTTTATTGCAATCAGAATATGGTGATTAGTGATTAGTTAAAGGTGTGAATATATAACACATTTTCTGCCAACGAATATATGGTACAGATTAAAAATTAATGGTTTCAGAGATAATAAATAGAGAAATGTTTAAATGGCAAAAAAAAAAAACAAAATCGGATGCCTACGTATTAATATTAAAAATTATTTACTATCTGTCTGTGCAGATTTTAAAATCAGAAGTTGTTGGTCTGTAGCATTCTAATAGTCATAATAAATTAATGTTATATATTTCATAAAGCTCTATTTATACATGATGGATGGAAATATGTATAAAAGCTTTAAAGGTTTTTGTTGAAAAAATCTGTGTAAAACATTATATCTTTATTTAACTAAAAAGGTAGAGACTTAATGGAACGGTTGTAACTTAGTAAATAATATACCATATATTTATACGTTTATGAAGTTTATGACATTAAAAACATTATTTGTGGAGAAAATTATTACAGTGAAATTGTTATTTACTAAAAAGGACATGTTTCTTAAAAAGCACCATCAATATTTGTCACATAACGCATTTTTTGTTCTGAAATTATGTAGGAATACATTCACATACATTTGGGAATTGTATCATCTTATAAAGGCTTTAAAAGAATCTATTTTAAAGGCACGCGACGAATGTATCGATGTCGAAAAGTCGTCACTGATCGACTGTTACAAGCAAATACACTCACAGCGCGATGGTTTTGTGTCATTCTTGATAAATGTTCTGCAGACAGTTTTAGACTTTACACTGTTACGAATAAAATGGCAAATAGTTTTAGAATATCCACCGTGAGTGCGTTTATATACACAGCACGATCAATCTCGATGTAAATATTATGAATACGTGTACCTAACAATTTGTATATGTTTATATATTCGAAGATATAACGGTGGGAGATATTGGAATTGTGATAAGTTATGAAACTTGTACAATTTCTGTTTTTAAATCTTATGTAGAAGCGTGTGTTTATTGGATCACTTACAAAGTTCTAAACTTGTGCTTGTAATTTTAAGAAACGAAGACATAAATATTTGACTTATAATATAGTACATGCCTCCTACTAGACAAGGTTGAGGGAAGTAGCTAAAAACGAGCATCACAAGACCAGTTTTCATGACCATCTTTAAGGAAGGCCTGTACCTTACAGTGGACAACAATCGTTTGACATATTGATTATGACAAAGATGACATATGCAATGGTTTTCTGTAAGAAATCACGTTTCGAAATATGAACGCCCAATGTACTTAATCTTATGGTCTATTACATGTGACTCCTTTTTCCATCCTATAAACGTACTATTAATAGATGAACAGATAAAAATATTAACAAAGTTTTGTTTATAGCACACTAAATTAGAATATATAACTTAGATTCGTAAACCTATCAAAATTCATAAATTGAATCATATCACTATGGAATGTGAAGTGAAGCGAAAACATTGTGAAGAAATGTAAATGCATGATTATAAAATCTGAACATGTGATATTTACCAAGCTGTTGTCATCGTGATTGCCTTCGAATCTGCTACTTACAGGAAAAGATGGTTGTTCAAACAGTGGGAACAAAAAGTTAAAAACTAAAAAGAAATGTTGTTCCACAAAACAACAGAAAGCGTAAGTTTCGTGTAGCTAATAAATTTATTCCTTTAATTAAGCGTACTATAGTCTTATAACAAGCGCAAACGAGGGGCTGTCCGGGAATTCGTTATTCAAAATCATGGGTAGCGCCAAATAATCATAGAAAGGCTGTAGCATTTATTACAGATTTTTATTAGTTTTACTGTACTAACTAATCACCCTAATTATCATACAGAATGATTGGTTATAGGTGTAAAAGTTTTAAAGGGATTAGTACATAGCTAGTGTAACAGCAAAAGCTTAGAGTTTTTATATCTATTTCTAATAACCCTTTATAAAGTAATCACTAAAATATGTAACATTATTTTTTTATTTAGATGCGGCAAGCTAATAACTTCTTGTAGTACAAAGCTTACACAGACAGGCAGTAAATAATTAATAATTTTAATATGTGGCAATTCTAATTTAAATACAAATAGTCTACTATGTTATCATTAGGTTATTTATTATTTTGGAAACCAATGAGTTTTGCATAAAGTGTACCGAACGTTAATTCACTTTTTTGAAACTTTTACGCCTATAACTAATCACCCTGTATAGTTTGATAGACTATAAGGTTAACTCTAATGTTATGAGAATTAAATAAACATTTTAGTTAGAAAGAATATTTTAAAGCATCAGTATCTGCAGTTGAATAAATATGATTATTACCATTATGCTCACAACATTTTATCAAAAATTCATTAAACTGTATTACAATTATTTTTATATACTTACTACTAGTTTTCGCTTTTCTGTAGATATCCTGAGAATGAATCAAGAATATAGAAAACAGATTCAAATCGTCCGTGTGGTATTGCAATATCAAAAATTTTGCCTTTTTATAAACAATTAAATTCGTTATACTGATTTTTTTCATTAATGGCCATTGTTTGGGGGCCTCTCGTTCTCCCTGCTTTTTGTGAGGTAGAGACGTCACAATATCGGGTTAAATATATTTTTTAGCATTTTCATTTTTCATTTATCTTTCTCCTTTCATTCTTCACAATGTCTTTTTCATTTTCCTTGCATGCTTCATAATTTCTTTCATTCACTTTTTTTCCATTATCTACATTACTTGTTAAATTTGCTTCTTATTACAGCATCGTTTATATTTTATTTTATTTATTATTTAAATTACATACGATAGTTGACTTGACATTTTATAACATTTCGCGATACTGATTAAAAAATATAGTATTTTAGTATGATTTATAACGTTAGTGCAATACAAATTGTAGAAATATGCAGTATTTTGTTAAGCAGAGCTTTCACATTACGTAGCATTACAAACACATTACGCGTAGTTGTCTACGCCGTAGTATTGTAGAGCGGCGCGTAGCTGCTACGAAGACACAAAGAAAACCTTACCCGTGACCATGAGTAATGATACAAAATGCAAAATTTTGGTTATAGATGCGGTATATTTTACAATTTTTTTAATGCAATATTACTAATAGGAATAATTAAATAAATGTTACATATTTATGAATAAAGTTATTGACTTCATTTACGCGTATCTTTTTACCTGTAAGATGATGGGACTTTTACAAAGTTTTGCTGTTGGGTAAATTGAAAGCGACTGGCACCCAAGGCCTTCCGGCGAACTTAACAAGGTTGCTATGGACCTTGGTAAGTTTGTCGCCTACCACAAATATTACAAGTATACAATGCTCTAACAAGTTAAAGACTTTTGTTAAAGTGGTGTTGTTTTTACTTGTTTAGAATTAGTTGAGTATCGATTGATTATAGCTTGTTTTTATACTGAGAAAGCCACTTATTTTGATGTCTTTATCCATTTATAATACTTACCAAGACGCTACTTATTGGTCTTATTAGGAATCGATGGAGGAGGCCTATTTTTAGCAGTAGACGTTCTGCGGCTGAAATGGTGATAATTACAATAGTATCTTGGCGTATACTTTTAGGCTGTAGCTATATTATTGCTGGTGCTGTGTAAGTCTACAATAGGCAAACATATTTACATTTGTTCAATCTTGTATAGAATCAATGAAATTACATAATGTTACGCTGTTGAAGTGCCTAAAGAAATAATTTATAGAAAAACCTATTATTTTGGATGGATTATGTTTCAGTGCGGTAAGACACTCGTAATGAAACATAAAAAAATAAAAAACCGCGATGTAATCTTCAAACAGTCGGTTTTTTCAACATTATATTGACAAAATTTATGGGTTTGATATTAGAATACATATCTATTTTGATTTTCGTGTTAAGTTTAACGAATGACTTAATTAATTTATTTACTTAGGTAAATATAAGTTAAAAATAATGTAAGTTGCCGTACAATAATTTTTTTCTATTACATGCTTCCATATATATGGCACGACATTTAGAAATTAGAAAAACATACAACATATTACATTAAAAAGAATAAAAAACTCGTGTCATCATCCGTATTTAAGCCGTAGTATGTCCATAGCAGGACCTAGGCCTCCCACATTGATTTTCAAATAGGCCGACTATTTTTCCTTCGAAATTGCATTTCTCTGCTTTAGATAGAAAATTTATAATATTAATATATATTTTCTGTCTGTTCTGTGTATAAATAAAAGGTAAAAAGATAGGTAAGAAGTTTTATTTTTTATATTTAGCAGAGACTGTCTACCGTCGGCTTTCTTAGCTCCGTGTTACGCTTTGACGTAAGGTAGACGACAGTTTGCTATTGTTACGCTGAGATACGATAAGGCTTTTATTAGCCCGTGCCGCGGCAGGAAATAAAATAAAAGAGTGCTGAATATAAAAGATCGTGAAGATGCTACGATAAAACAAAAGTTACTTTTGTACTGGAAATATACGCCGAAAATTTTAATAGAAAATTTACATAGAAGCCTTTTTTAGTTGAAAACTTGCTGCACAACTGATTTAAACAGATTCCTAATAGACGCCCACTGCAAGTCTTACTCAAAGATTGCCACGATGACCGCTCTTGCACTATCTGCATTCAATTCTTTACTTCTCGAACCTTAATTATGATTCGGTCTATCTAGTGGGGGAATAACCACACGGCGTTTATCGGCTCCTAGTCCCCACTCGAGAATCTTTCGACCCCAATGGCCCTAGGTTGCACGAGCGAGATACCTAGTGCACATAACGTAAGCTTTTCAATTTTTCTAGCAATTTCTAGACTTACGTCGGTAACTATGGTTTTTAAAGAAAATGAATATAAAGCGTCTGTGATAATTAATGTAAAAAAACTGTGATCTTGGAATGTAGATGAAGGAAGGAAGGAGATGTAAGAAAGAAGCAAGGGAAGAATAACAGATCATGTCAAGCGTAAAAGGAATGAATCAAAGATAATGTGAAGAACGAAAGAGAATGTACAATAAAAATTGAAAAACTCCACCACACTTGGCAGGGGGAACGAGGGCCTTTGGAGGCTTTCGGAGGACATATTATTAAAAAAAAAAACCTTGTTTCTTCTGCGGATCTCCTCATTTCTAATCCGATCTCGCAGGGAAATTCCGAGCTCTTACCATTGTTCTTTGATTGACCTAATGTCCTCTTACTTTTTAAGTTGGCACAGGGCCTTTTCGTAGACATGGTCGCTTACGGTGGGCACAGGTCTCTCCCCTATATTTCTCGGATTTGTAAGTTAGTCAAAGTTATCACAGTCGTTACACACAGGTCAAAGACCTTATACTTTGTGTACATTACACAAACTACACAAACGGTGAAGAAAATCATCATGAGGAATCCTTCGTATCCTAAGGAGTAAATAATATTCAAGAACATTAAGCTTTACGGGCCTGTATGGTCAATTATGACTAACACACTATGTCCATAATACTACTAGGACTCCTCCATAGGTTTACAATGTCCTGCATCTAGCGTTTTCCGACGATCTTAACAAGTCCATCTGTCCACCTTGTGGATGGCCACCCTACGCTTTACATGCCGGTTCGTGGCCTCAAAAGAAAAAAACACTGACATTACATCATATGAAAAAAACAGAAAATAGCTTCATTCGTGGTGGAACTCAAATGATGAACACTATTACCGTAATGGTATCCGACTGTTAAAAAGGTAGACAAATTATTTAAAGCATTCCGCTTTAAATAATATAGTATATGTAGTTCTGTACAATAAAATCGGATGCGGAAAGCTATATGGGAGCTATATGTTCAGTACTGGACGATCTACGGCTCTATTAATAATGAAATAAAAAAGAGAAAACAGCGCGAACTTAGTTGCCTACCTAAAAAAGTTTTGTTTTGTCTATTTGTTTATTACCATGCATCCAAGGGCAGACATTTATTCATATTTTATATTTAAAATGCATATGTGTATGTTGTTTGTATGCGTTTGTGACGGTGAGTGCGTCCATTCGTGTGTTTGTTATGGATATATTTTTGCATAAAATCGATAAACGTCGGCTATTATAAACAAATATATCAAAATACACGTATTATATGTCAGTTTTATTGGTTTTTTTATTTAATAAATACACAATTTATAGTACAGCAAAATAGCAATATATTCAGCGGTTTAAAGTTTACATGCTAAATTATCGACTGGTAAACACTTCCTTACGGTCAAAAATTGACTTTACCATTCAATTTCGGGTCATGTAAGTGACTCTGCAAGATTGAAGAATATCATTTTCGAGTGAAGAATTTTGTGTTCTAACACATGTTTGAATTCTCATTTCTAACGAATGGCATCTTTGAGGAATAAAAGTAAATTTTACTTGAAATCATTATTGAAAATCATAATTAATTATTTTCTTTCTGGGTATATACGAGTATTTCATCTCTTTATCTTATTATTAATTGATAGCTTCTAAAATACACGTGAGATGGCAGATTATGCTTTTTTGTCTCAGAAACGGAAAACAAATACCGCTATAACAATTCAGTTTTTCATTTCATTTTATTTTACGTAACGTTCTGCTAATATAAGCTACTTATCATTTTTCAAGATTTTTCAAACTACGTTTTCTAGAGGTAATTTTTCTGCATTCCACCATTCTACCGACTGGGTGACAGGTACATCGCGTTGTACAGAGAGGGGTCGAGTACGGTGTTCAGGGCTGACTACCCGCCCTACTGAGGGCTTAAAGAGGCCGTGCAATTCACCTTTACCTTTAGAAACTTGATTTAGAAAAGAACTGATTTTCTATCTTGATAAGCCTTTGTAGAGATAGTCTTGAACTCTCCTTCAGTAGGTTATGGAGAGATCCCGCTGTTTTATATTTAGATCCTACCTTTGTAGTATAATACATGTAAAATATATGCATATTACACGTTTAAATATAGTATATATTATGAACATAATAAAAGTGATTCAAAGTTGAGTTATAATTCGGGTTATAAAAATATTAAATTTTAAAAAGCTATTAAAATAAAATGTTATACATAAACAATACGTTTAGGCAGCTAAGAGGAGTAATACGCGCGTATATTTCATTCTTACAAAGAATGTAAAAAAAAACACCAGATTCGTGTTATCTAGTTTTGCTTTAGTCGAATATTCCCCGAAAATGTCACCCAATCGTTCATTCAAGCTTCATTACATTCACTCATTCGTACTTTCATTCGCTCCGAGTTAATACTGTTGTTATCGAGTGAGTCGATCTGGTTAGGAAATTGCCTGCGTTCAGATTTCTAGTCGAGTGGGCAGCCTGTTAAGTGGGCTGTGATTCCGAATTTGTAATTTTGTCCGCAGTCGTGATATTTGCGTATATTTTTGCAAGTCTTTTTTAAATTATTTTTGTTGTTCGAATCATTATTAAAAAGTTAATGGTTAAATCACAATCAAAAATATTAATGGAGTAGCTCGATTGAGCTTATTTACAAGTTATGTTATATACAATGTCATAAATATTTATTTTTAAATAGTGGAAAATCATTTCTCATTTTCAATTTTGTATATTTAAATATATTTAAATAAAAAAAAATTAAATATAACAAGAAATTTACACCTATGTAATGACTCATCACAATATCTCTGAAATTATAAAGCCCAGGGACTAATTGTGAACGGAATATATAGAACCTTATAATAGCACAGAGATTTTTTTTAATTCTTATACATTTTGTGTGATTTTACGTGTGTAGAAATAAGTATAGTAAGCTATGCTTATTTCATAAGGTAGATGTCACCCTCTGGATTAAAAAAACCTGTCTTTTAATTATTTATTTTTGTTGCTTTTCAAAACAGGATTTTTCATTTTACTTAAATTATTAATCATGTTCAGTGAAGCTATAAGCATGATAACATGATAAATGACAATTAATTAAAAAAAATATATGTCGGTATTTTTTTACGTAACTGGTACGTACCTATATCAAGAAAGACTGGTACGAATCAAACCGCTGTCTCTCAGACTAAAGTACACTCAGTCGGATAATCGGGTACGTTTTAAAGCTGTCACCGGCTTAGCACCTCCCCGCCCGCCTCCCCCTGGCACTTCACGTGCGTTTTGACGCGATTATCATACCCCGCCAGTATCTGAGCGCAATATTGTTTGTGCCGCTACTGGTGTACGAATAGCTTGATCAAATGGATGCGGTATTAAAAAAATGTTGTATAAAAGCAGTTTTGCACCATGTTTTGTAAAACTTGTAACATATTTCTATCCTTTATAATATGAAATATAGGTAGGTTCTCCTCTAGGTAGACCTACGATATTTTCAAGGTCTACGCCTTGCAGGAGGTTTTTAATGGCTTACAAGATGATTATTTAATAAGAAGCTCCAACCAATAGTTTTAATACTAACCCTGTTATTAACACTACATTACGAAATTAGTCTCTAGTAGACAAAGATAAAAAAGGATTGTCTCTTTTTTTTCTTTAGAATTAACTGTGCCGTCAACTAATTTGTTACTTTTAAAATACAGACGCCATAATATACACAATGTACGGTTCAAGAATTTTTTTATTTCTCACGATCACATGATTCTAATTATTCTTATTACTATTTACTGGTTTCTTTTTAATTTATTAGTTACATAGTGTTATTTTTGGAAGAACAGTGGTAGCGGATTACATATTTAACGGATACAATCTCACAAAATTTACACTTTGTGATGGGCAGCAGCATCCTCTGCGTAACATAATACTACAATGCTATCGCCAACCCGCCTGCCAAGCATGACGATTGTAGTAAATCCCTCGGAGATATCTTTGAGAGAGACCTATGCCTTGAAGTGAGCGTCTATGAGCTGAAACGACGACGACGACAGTATTATTATTAATAATAATTATGTTTATTGCTTATAAAGTAATAGTTTTATTTATCTTTAGCAGGATATATCTCGTTGAAATATTTCTATAATAAATGCCGCCTCCAAAGTAACTTGTACCTTTTATTACTCTATGACGCCTCTTTACCACCCCGCCTCCGACTAGGTTTTTGAATCTGCTTCCTTTGTGACGATTTTAATATGGAAATTAACGTTCGCTGCCGTGTGGCGGCACACCTACACAATCATATTATTTACCGCCAAATTGCCGCTGCGGCTTCCTTTAACAATACTTCGCTAAAGGCTCAGTACGGCACGTTTTTAATTTTAAAAGTACGAAAACTCTTTGGTTTTGTAAAACCTGTTCTCTTTCAAATTTCGTCACGGACGCTAAATGTTACGTATTAGGTTGTAGAGTCCAAAATGCTGTGATTTTTGAAGGCGAAAATTATTCGCTGAATTCGACGAGCCGGGCGTTGTGCGGGCTTGGAAGACTAATTGAATTTTTTATGCACTTTTAAAATGGTTGAGTGACTTTTTTTTTCTGTCTCTGTGGTAATAATTTCGCGTGCAATTAAAGGGCTTTTGTCGGGTTTTCTTTTAGGTGAATGTGGTTACGGAAGCAAGAGTAAATAGATTCTCACTTTTTACGAATAATTTGACATTGCTATTGCATTTACGGTTATTTTACCTGAGTTTTTATCCGAACAGACAAGGTTCTGGAGTAGAGACCACGAACAGGTAAGCGAAGCGTAGAAAGTCCAATCATAAGGTGGACGACAAACAACTTTGTTAAAATCGTCGTATAACGATGTTATTGGAAATCTATAGAGGAACCCTGTACCCAGCCGTGGACATCCTACGGTTAAAAATATTATGATGAAACAGACAATCAGTTTGTTTTTTTAATTACACAAGTCGGTGATATTTTTAGTTTTAAAGTCAACGGTATATTAAAAATGAAAATATTTTTTAATTACTATAAATTAGTATAATATAATCTGATAATTTCTTAGTATTCTTGTTTTTAGTTATAATGATTAAAATTATTATAACTTTTGGGGAGATCGGAGAGTAATGTCACTTTCTTAAGTTAAATTCACATGACTACATTTTTAATAAGTTTTTTTTATTATTTATCAACATATTCACCTTTATTATCAACAACCTTTTGCCATCTAGTATACAAATTTTAATGCCGGAGCGGTAAAATTCAATCGGTTTTTCTGGAAAATATGTCGATAGTAACTACGTTACTTTTCGGTCCCCCTGATATTATCATAGTCATTGACGTTCACTGTAAAGCATATGCCTCCCTAAAGATCGACACGATGACCGGTCTTGCGCTGTCCGAGTCCAAAGACTTTCCTTGATTATGTCGGTAGTCCACTTATTGGTAGGCCTATCCACGCTGTCGCTCGTGGTAGTCACTCGAGAATCTTTAGACCACAGAAATTATAAGAAATATAAGTATTATTATTTTGTATAATAACAAAAATTATATATAATAGACTCAACAGATTAACAATGAACATATGATGTACTATTAAAATTTCTGATCTAATATGACAAAATATATAAAACCATTCAGGTAAATAAAAAAAAAATCATCGTTAATGTAAGGATGAGAGATATTTTACCAACGTTAAAAGTAATGCGATTTGTAGCGATGATAAAAAAAATGCTTTTTAAAAACTCTGGGGAGAGGCAGGGGGTGGATTGAGAACAGCCGTCATGTTTGCCCGCCGCTCGTACGTAAGATTTCATCCCGGCTTCACGCTCCGTATCAACTGTTTGAATAGAGATACGCCACTCTGAATTTATTGTGAACATCCCCACACCCAACGCTCATTGTCACACAAATCCGATGTATCGTTTTCATTCTGAACTTGTTCAATGGTATGGTAATGTGACATTTAATTCCTATTTGCTCCCTTATTAGTATAGATAGATATTACGTCGGCGTACGGTTTCAATTGTTAACGTTCAAACACCGGCTTTGTTCCATTTCTATTGTTAATTGATATCGTAGTGAAGGTTTTTAAACAGTTTTAACATCATATTATTTTTATTTGTAAATTCTGCGAATGTAGATTGAAATTATATTGGGGGGACCAGAAAGTAATATCGTTTCTATCGACATATTTTACGGAAAAACCGTTTGATTTTTACCGCTCCGGCATTGAAAATATGTATACTAGATGGTAAAAGGTTATTGATAACGAAGGTGAATATATTGTTGATTAGAAACAAAAAGTTACCAAAAATCTAGTCGTGTGAATTCAACTTAAAGCGACGTTACTTTTCGGTCCCCTTAATATTTGAACTGGGGTTAGAATATAAAAGCAATCAGCAATTATGAAATACCATCAAAAATGTTTAATTAAAGAAAATTTGTAATATTTGTAGCTAACGTCAAAACAATAAGTCATTTAAACGTTTTACTTATATACGATATTTTATTTATAAAATCGAAAATGCGTATTTTGTAATGTCCTCCGCATTAAATGAATATTCGTTTCTTTATTTTCATCAAAATATATTTAATCACACTTTAAAGATTTTTAGATTTAATAAATGAATTTAAAAAAAATTTATAAGTAATGCTATTGGACAGACGTCTATCCTGATATGCATTTAACGATTCATCTATTTAAAAAAAAATTAACAAAATATTCTTTCCCCTCATCACGTCACAAGTTTAGGTTGCAATCGTATCGATTATATATCGATTCTTTATAATATAGACCCAACAAAAATATACTATTGGTGTTAAAACGAATGATCGGGAAGGCCAATTAAGATCGGCTTAATTTTCATCGGCTTCGTCAAATTATGCGATCGAGAAAATTTGGTTCGCAATGAATTCATTGTATTGTTGAATGTTGGCTCACTCGGGCCTCATTAGCAAAGCAATAGAGAGGGCAGGTTCGGGATTTTCTTAAGAAATCGTATTGGGAGTGAGCAGGTCCGTATTCGAATCGAAATTTTATTTTAAAATGACAAACGAAGGGAGGCGATTTAGCACAATGAACAGCATACCAAGTTATAGTGGTAGCTGGCAGGCCACAAAGCACGCAGAACAGATGGCCGCTGGGGCCTTAAGGAGCAGGGGCTGGCAAAGGTAGAGTTGGACGTCCACTCATAAAGTGAACATACGAATTTGTTAAAGTTGTAAGAAGACGCTGGATGCAGGCTTTTAAGGAGTCCTATTGGAAATCTATAGAGGGAGACCTATGTCCAACAGTGGACGTTCTATGGATGAAATTATGATAATGATTGTTGACTATGTACCATATGACATTGTCCTGTTGAAACCGCACGTCAATGATAAACATTAAGACAGATTCTTTTATTTATTTATTTATTTATTTATTTATTAACACTATTATAAATCACCAGGACAGAAATAAATCACAACAAATAGGCAAAAAAATTCAATACAAAAGGCGGTTAGACTGCTAAAAACGATCTCTTATAGGCAATTATTAAAAACTGAAAAACTGTCAATGAGATAATAGATAAATTTTACTTAATGTTAATTATTAAGTACACTTTACATTAAAAGTTAATTATTTGAATCAATATAAAGATTTGTCTCTTACCGTGATTTATATCATATGATTAAAATCAAAAATGCATACGTAATGTTATAAAATGTGATGTTCCAATATTTTTGCATCATCGTAACAGAGTGATATCAAAATGGCGTATATTCATGACGAAATAATTCCACAACAGTCTGATATTGGGCGACGGATGTATCAGTGTCATTCGAATATTGGCAATAAAACAGCGCTGAGCTGAAAAATCGATGTCGACAGACACACCGACTTTCTGAGTACCACTACATCACTATAGCACGGAGTTGTACGGCATATTGTTTTTAAAAACAAGGATATCTAACTATATACAATGGTTATAAAGTTTGTATAAATGAACAACCAATAATTGTATTTTCATGTTTTGAATGTATATTTATTTATTATGTAAGTTTTAACTTTGAAAAACCTAGAGTGATCAACATTTTAAAATATTTTTTTAGATCGTGATTAATTACGTATCTATTCTTTAGTTTTTTAGCTGTCCGCCATCCTTTTAACGTAGCCTGGACTCTTTTGTGGGCGTTATTTTTAAAAAAATATTCTCGGTAATTTTTAAAATGCTAAAAATATATTCTGGTCGAAGTCACAAGAGCAATATTTTTTACGGCTGAAATTTCTTAAAATCCTTTCTTAATTGATACTTTCTTGATAAATAAAATATTTTTACGAAATGGCAAGTTTTTAAGCAATACAGTTCCAGAGATATCACGAGTTAGTGTATATTAAGAAAACTCTTATACTCACATATATAGATATATAGACAATAGATGCAGGCCGCTGGCTACCGTTCCTATTGGAAATTTATTAGGGCTTCGCCAATGTTCAACACAGACCGGGAGTTTTACTTTCAAAATGATGATATCATTTTAATAAAATATTTATGAAATCGAATTTGTTACTATTTAGCTAAATTCTTATAAAATTGATTAATTTTAATGGTATTTATATTTGATATTTTAACTTTCTTTTTTAAAAAATCTTTCTGATCGTTGTGTTTGAGTTTTTTTCTCTAGAAATGTTACTTCTATTTTTAGTAAAACCTATATTATTTTTAAATAACATTTATATTTTAAAAATGCATGGCTGAAAATTTTTTAGCGTATATATAGATTTACACGCAGTTATTAATGACATATTCATTTTTTTTTCATTTCCTGTCCATTCAAATCTCGATCTCATCGTGTGGTTATACAAACGAACAGATATAGGTATAACGGAACGGCATTGTTCGCGGCAGAGAGCTTGCTATAATCACCGACCGACTATTTCAGCCTAAGTGCAAGCTCGGAGTGAATTTATACCGCACGATTTCGATGTCATTGCTGCGACAAATCAGATGCCTTTTATAACGTATTACTTGGTAGTTCATAAATAATAAATATGCACAATATATTTATATACATTTATAGAAACAATCTCATGTTGTATTTTTACATGGTAATGTTACTAAGAAAACATACTGGCAAGTATGTAAAAACATAACAATTCTTTTTTAAAATTTATTGAATAAATTGGTTTTGTCGTCGTCGTTTCAGCCCAAAGAGGTTCAGTACAATGCATAGGCCTCCCCAAAAAATATCTATGGAAAGAAATACCACAATCGCTTCGCTTGGCAGGAGGGTTGACGATCAATGTGGTATTATGGTACGAAGAGAACTCTGCTGCACATCCTCTTGAATCTTGTTTGTGAACAACGGCAATCCCATAAAGTTTATGCATAAAGTGTGAACTATATTAGATTGTATCCCAGTAATTGAACTTACGAACTATGATCGCAAGTCTCAGTCCAATACATCTGGCCTACCACTGTTTTGGATGGTACTAACAATGAAATATTAAAGAGTAAAATTATTAAAAAAACAAATGTATGTACGTATTATTAACAAAATCTATTATAAATCATATAATATTTTCCTCGTCATGTAACTGTTTATTGGTCCTAACATTCACTTATATTCATAGCTAAACATAATGAATATAAATCAACATTTAGATTATAATATTTAGATAATTTTAAATTAAATAAACCGATGAAAATATTACATGTGTATTATACAAAACTATTAATAAAAATATAGTAAGTAATTTACCAGTACATGTATATTTATTTTACTATATTTTGGTTTAAAATATTATACCATTGCTTGTATAAAATAGACTGTGACAGGAACGTTATCGCTTACGATTCTAATCTCGTTGTATAAAAGACATCACGTGCCACCCCTGTTATAGTGAATGCACTCTCAATGAAATGCATCTCCTTCCCGTCGAGCGCTGATGATACTCAAATAATAAAGATAGGAACGAAATAAAAATTTTTTTTTTTTTTTACAGAAAATGAGTTCCATTCAAGAGGAAAAACCCGCGGAGAATTCGGCGAAAACTCATGTAAGAGAGTTGAGGAACACCGAACTAGTGTCACGACTTCTAGCAGCAACGCCACCATATCTTTACAGCGCTTTACCTCTTCAACCCCACGCATTCTTCTTCAGCGAAATGCTTAGGTCTTTTGTTAATGCCAGACATGGCTGTCGGCCACCGCAGTACCATCGACGCTTTAAACGCCGCTCACAAAAATACTTCGCTGAAAACGAAACCGAATGGCGACGTGATTGGGCTAAACAAGAGGAAGAGAAGAAGGAGCCTGAACACAGACCCGAAGTACCGCTAGAGCTGACTGTAGACAAGCAACCAAGACTACGTGGTGCATCTCCAATCACGCTTTCTCCAAAAACAGAGCAGGCGAAGTCCAGCGGCAGTCCCGGACCACCTGGAAGACAGTCCACGTTTGTTGACGTCGGAACTGAAGAACTGCCTAAACCATCACCATGCGTAAGGAATCAAGAATCGGTGCCTCCGCCAAATCTTATTTTACCTCCACCACCACCGATGTGGTATCCGCCACTATACAATCCGCAATTCGGAGTCGATCCTTTAAATTTCTTTATCGATCTCCGTGTCTCCGGTCACATTTACGACAGGAAAAGAGCAGCTGAAGGTATGGAGACAAGCATACCACAAGAAGTTCGTACTGATGATACCATTGCGGATAAACGACTTGGTAGAGACTTCGGACAAAGACCTCGTCATGTCTCTGCGTTTTCCGTTCCAATTCGTAATCAAAACGATTCAGCAAATAAATATTTTGATCAGAAATCAGTAGGTGGGACCAATGGCACTTCTCATATTATGAGAAATTTAAAGGTTCTATATGAAAGATTATACGATGTGCAAAGTCAAAAAGATCAGAAGTCAAATAGTAATGAAGAAACTAAAGATGAATCTTCAGATTTAGATGAAGATATAATTGAATAAATAAAACATATGTTATGCTTTACACTCGCAATAGAGTATCCATGTATCAGTAGTATTATATTTAGACTTTCACTATCTAGTCACTAAGATTTAGGTTAGATATAGGTTTGTATAGTAATTAAATTTCTCAAATCTTACATAGTAATAAAATGTATAAAAATAATAAAAAAAATTGTAGAAATCTTGTTATAATATGTTGTTAAAATTAATTATTTATATTCAAATTTAAAAATTACTAATCTAAAACTAAATAATTAAAGATATTATTTAAATTTATAATAGTGTAGATGGAAAAATAAATACACTAAATGAAAAGTGATTCGTTTTTTTTTTCTAGCCTGGTATATGACAGTAAAACTATACGTCAAAATGTAACCACAGCCTAAGTAGAAACTTAAACCGCTTCGTTTATTTACACTGTGTGCTAATCCTTTTTTATTTATTGAAGCTGGTGAAATAATATGAGTAAAAAATGAAGATGCTGAATTTTAGCTTTCTTTTGTTAAAAATTTATGAACTAAAATTTTAGGAATTTGCGACAGAGAAAGTTCATATTAGATCGTAGTTTTAGCCAATAGATACCCACTGCAAAGCTTACGCTTCCCCCTAAGGTATCTATGGGGGAAATATAATCGCCACTTTTGTCTAACAAGGGTTGACGATCATAGTGTAGTATTATGGTACGAAGAGGACGCTGCTGTCCATCCTTGGAAATTTTTTTGTGAGCAGAGGTAATTCTGAACAATTAATGCAAAAAAGATTCTATTCTGGTAATCAAACCAGCGACCTACGCATTCAAGTCTCAGTCCCCCATCGCTACCACTTTTTATTTTAGACGATGAGCATAAATAAGATTCTGCCACGTCTTTCCCGTCATTGGAAAAAGAATTACTAGAGTCTTTTTAGAAACTTATTTGTTTAGATAAACATTTATTTCACATGACATGCATGACACATACAAAAAGACACGACAATAAAACAGGATATGACAAAATACACATTAATAATTATTAAAAATATTCCTGCAAACGTAATTTGTGTGTTGCAGTAGTGTGAAATAAATCATAATTTAGTGACGAAAATCACAAAATAGGCGAAAAATTGATTTTAAATCATGTCCCTGTAGCCTGCCATTAGCTGATCAGGGGAAAGAATAGTGTGTATGTACATATCGTGTGATCAGTGTAAATAATTATGTAATAAAATTATTGTATTGTTTAATCCTATCTACCATGTTAATTGACCCACCATCTTTATTTATTTTGCTCCTTTTACACTAGATGGAATGGCCGACTTAATATCTTATAAATATTCTCCACCTGCCAAATTACAGTGGTGCAGAGATAACAATTAGGCAAATGTGTAAAAGTAAAAGTAAATACACTTTTTCTCCTAGCACTAACGCTTACTGAGGTGGTAGCACCTGACTATAGCTGTCGATCGAGCCGGTTCAACGTTTTAATACATCCTTTGAACCGGATTCTTTAACATGTGGAAGTCATCACAAACTGAAGTTACCTCATAGCCGTTTATTCCAATCGCTACATGGAAAAACTCAATAATCAACGTGTGCACAAAAACATGGTCTCTTGCTTCTGGCTTGATCCATGAAGAGGACTACATTAGGGATTTCTCTACAAGATCGAATTGGAAACGAGTGTAATATATAATGGACGAGCTCAAAATGTGCAGAACAGATGGCCGGTGGGACCTTTAGGTTGTGGTGGCTAGTGGAGAACGCGGCCTAAGGGACAGGCAGTCCGGTAGTGGAAGTCCAACGACTAAAATGATGAGGATGATTCCATAGAGCGTTTTCTTGAATGGCTCAAGAGCTCGACAGCTTTCACATTAGGTGATATAATAAGTTATATATAAAATTGCCTCCCGGTAAACAAAAATTAAGACATTTTTCTATTTCTAGTTATCGATGCACTTCTGCCAGCTATAAGGTAATTTTTACATGCTTTTCTTGAAGAAGTTAGAAATACATCTCGAGTTTTGAACTGGTTCCCTTTTAAGAAGTTGTCCAAATTTTATTAAGCTTTTTTTATTTGAATTAAGTCAGTCGGGACAAGGTCTAGTGAGTACGGCAGATGACACAGAATTAGTCTCGGTAGCCCTTGAAGTCTGGAGACCGTCAGTTGTGTCGTCAAGCGTTGGCGTGCAAGATAAGCGTCAATGAATGATTTATCAAAGCTACACATCTGGAGTACTGCCCGTGTGGCTTAGTAATATCTTGCGATAAATAACACGGGAACTAAACCATTTATATTCATATATTATATTTAAATGTATTATCGTATCGTAGTGATTAAAAATTTATTTTAAATTTAAGGAGAGTTTTCCTTTTTAATATGATTAGAATTAATAGAGATGCAATTACAATTATGAAGGCTGCTTGTGCATTAAAAGAATTAAAATTCGCGAAATTCAAAAACACTGATCAGAGTATTTATTTAACAACATCTGAAAGAATATTACACCATACTATCACTAATTATACACCAAATTTTCAATAATTATCAATAGAAGGAAACTAAATTTGTTTTATTTTACAAAATTAAATACAGATATTTTTGGTATAAGTATGTACATCTATTGTATTTATATAAATTACTACAAGGTGATATTCATTCACCCTAATTTCTTCAGTTAATATATAAGCATAAATATATAACGTCCTAATTGCGTGTGCAATCAAAATTTAAATAACCAAGGTGCCTAATTTAAGTTCAATCTTGGTTCAGTGGCCTCAATGAGAAAAAATAACTCAATACTTAAATTATTAGGGTTTATCAGTAATACAAAAGAAAAGATTATACGTAATTCGTGAAATCAAGTACTAATACAATACAAATATTTGTGAAAATAAATTAATTTGAATATGTTGCCAATAAATATTATGTATAGTACACTATTTAGGTAAATCGAAATAAAAATGCAATTATTTTGAATTTACTTCTAAGATGGCTTGGCAGCCATTAATAAATTAATAAGCAGGCAAGGTTATTAATAAATATTTTTTATACAACAAAACAAAGCCTAGGTTTCAGTGGAGAGTACATTAGTAATTAAAAATTATTGTACTTTGACTTCGATAAGTAATCTTAAAAAAATTATATTCTACGTATTTGTATATTGGCGGCATCTTGCAGGATAATCTTGAAATTCTTAAACATTAAAATTAACCCGGAGCAAAGTTCTTAGCGTTATTTAATTCATTTGAGTTACATGTAATACCCAGAGATGACTCTCATATCTTTTTTTAATTAAGGTCATAGCATGGAATCAGAGCAATAATTAGCGTACTATTTATTAATACTGTCTCTTTATGAATCTAGGATATACAATTTATTGTTCTTTTTTAATATATTTTTGATCTATAATTAAACAGTATTTTAAATACGAAGTTGGTCACAATAGGTCAACAAAGTATCCTCAGTTATTATTAAGCATTTCATTTATAGGATTCCCTATAACGAGAAATAATTACGTCCTTGATACTACTACCTTCCAATAAAAATATAATTTATTATTTCCTTAAAAAAATTCTAGGCAAAAAAAAAATTTCTAACAGATGTTTTACTTAAATTAATAATCTCACGAGAAATGGTCGTGGTAAAACAGGTAATTTATGTTGAAGAAAAATTTAACTTAGATGAATTAATAAAAAAGTTGCAGATCTTCACGTTTTGATATTACATTTTATGTCTTTTGGATACAAAAATTTCAATTCTAGATTTGTTTTTAATATTATTTCTAGGTTGGGAATTGTAATAAAAAATTTTACCTTAATTATATTTTCAGGAAACCGACGGTCCATGTAAATTTTACATTTATTCACAATATTAATAAAATGCTCGATAACCATGAAAAATTAAATATGTTTACGAAAACTTTAGCTACATTTTAAAAAATAGTAAAATTAAATGTAGTTAATAAAATATATTTGTTTGGAATTTAGGAAATATTATTCGTCATGCCATTTCTTTACGAAAATAATTGTATATTTTTTTAATAATGTGTCTTTATCGAGTGTTTTTTATCTGAAAAATAAAAGGTTTTTACAATAACTCGAGTATAAAGTAATATTTTTAAGTAAAATATTTGTTTTATGTTATTAGTTTTAATAAAAGTATAGTAATACTTTATATAGAAATTTATTAGTATGATCAGCTTCATTTACAATGACTAAAACTTCTTTTGTTTAGTAGCTGGCAACACTTATTAATCATCTACACCACGCGATTTTGAGAATAAATTCATTCTTTCCGAGCAGTATTCAATTCATTTTGCCTATTTATATAAATAATTACAATGTTCGGACAACAACCAATTATAGTTTTGAGTAAGTGATCGTACAGTAAATAAGTTATAGCGTTTTATAAAATACTTTTATTTATGGCGTTCTTAAATTTCAGGCCAAAACACAAAACGTGAATCCGGTCGGAAGGTTCAACTTGAAAATATATATGCCGGAAAAGTAATTACGCTTTAAAATATATTTATTTCGTTTATTTCCAATTAAAAGTGAACTATAAATATAATGTAATCAAATAAATATTTTTATTTTAGACAGTAGCGGATGTTATTCGAACATGCCTTGGACCGCAGGCTATGTTAAAAATGCTAATGGATCCCATGGGCGGTATCGTAATGACCAACGATGGCAATGCAATTCTTCGTGAGATCACCGTACAACATCCAGCGGCTAAGTCGATGATCGAGATTGCTAGAACACAAGATGAAGAGGTTAGAAAAACTTACTTTACTGTCTTTAAGAAATTTTCAATATGTCATCCTTTACTTAGTTTAGAGCGACATCACATAACCATTGTTAAAATGACTTGCAGGTCGGTGACGGTACTACATCAGTCATAGTCCTTACTGGTGAGATGTTGGCTGTGGCAGAACCTTTCTTGGCACAGAATATCCATCCAACAGTGATTATCAGAGAATACCGGCAGGCTTTAGAAGACGCTGTAAAACTCCTTACGGACAAAATCTCTGTCCCAATTGATGTAAATGACAAGGACAAGTTAAAGGAAGTTGTAAGTTTTATTTTATTTACTTCTCTCTTGTTTAGATTTTATTGGAAAATTTCAAAATGTACAAGTCTTATAAATTGATAAACCTCCTCTAAGACAAAGGGTGTATTAATCTTATTTGGAGGTATAAATTGATGAAAGTCATATATTTAAGAAATTAGGTCTTCAGAAAAATCATTTTTCTCATTTTATATTTTTGAATATGATATAAACATTTATTTATGTCAATTAATAGATGCTATTGGAGGGCATAAGCCTTCTTTAAAATTTGCCACAATGACCAGTCTGCGCTGCCTGCATCCAGTGATTTCTCTAAACCTTGATTATCTCGTTGGTCTACCTACAGGGGGGCTTAAACACACTAGATCTCCTTGCTCGATACTTTGATGTATAATTCATGCAAATGCATGTGTGGTCTGGTCTGTTTAGCATTAGTTCTATGACATTGATTGTGTATCAGTCCTTCATTATCTATTACTAAACAAACTTAAGTTCAGCATTAAACTTTGCCTTTTAAATTAAAACACATGCTAAACATAAGTTTTGAGATTGCTTTCACACATTGACCCCAAGTTTGATGCACTTTACACTTCATAAGACCAAACGCAGCACTGGTGTTGCACAAGTTGAAAGGGGCAATGTACAAAAAAAATCTGAGATTATTGTGCCCACTCAGATCAGGGCATGTTTGGAACCCTCGTAGCTTTAAGTTGAAGAATGCTATTTATACATAGGAGCTCAATTGGATTATAGTTTATCAAATTGTTTTTTTTAGTATTCTTTTCAACATTTGTACAAGGAATAACAGTAAAAGGATAATAATATAAATAAAGGAATAGATAATAAGAGAATGATTTAATAATTTTTTTTCTAGATCCGCTCCTGCATAGGAACAAAATACATAGGTCGTTGGGCTGATCTGGCTGTGGACATTGCTCTTGATGCAGTTAATACCGTCACTGTTGTGGAAAATGGCAGAGTTGAAGTTGATATCAAGAAGTATGTATCACTTTGTCTTGATTCCAAAAGTTATTTCTCTAGAAAAGTTTAGTTGACATCAGTATATCTTATTTATTAGGGTAATTTAATAGTTCTGGTTTCAAAGTAAATGGTCCACATGATAATAACATATGGCACTATACCATTAAACTTTCATGTTCTGAACTGATCATCGGTGATCAGAAATTTATTTAATAATCCATATTTTATATTTCATAATAATAAACAAAAAAGTACAATGGGCTGTCTTATCAATTTAACAACATTAGGCAATTTTTTTTCGACAACCATAGTATGGACATTTGGGATCCATATAATTTTAAAATGTTTGCTTTATATATTTGTATTATTTTTCTATAAAAAAATGCCATGTTAATGGGAAAGGCAGATCAGTATCTATTTCTGCCTGTAAGAGCGAGTCAAAAAATAGTTTATATTAATTTATCTGTTAGTGACTCATTATATCTTCTTCTAACATTTCATTGCTAAACAATAACTTATAGAAGAAATATTGTTCAGGATAACCAATTTCCTGTAATGGATGTTTAATGGTTGCTGAGAAAGGCAGCCCTTATCCAAGCTGCAATTGATAGTCAATCTGACTGGGCTTGTGTACCATAAACATTAGCTAATTTTAACTGATTATATGTATAGGTCAAATTGGGATAATACATATGGAATACCTAAATATTTGTCAGCAAGACAAAAATTACTAAATTATAGTCTTGCAGAGCTCTATTATTGTATAGTATATAAATAGGTAATACATATTGTAAATATGCATCCATATATCAAAGAGATCTAGATGCACAAGTTCCAATTTTGTGTGGGTCTAAATTTATTTCAACTCTCTTGATTTTTACATGGCTGAGAGCTTTGCCATTTTTAAATATTTAAATTATATATTTTCTTGCTTTACAGCTACGCTAAAGTTGAAAAGGTACCTGGTGGTACAATTGAGGAGTCTTGTGTTCTTAATGGTGTCATGTTCAACAAAGATGTTACTCATCCAAAGATGCGAAGGTATATTGAAAATCCGCGCATTGTCTTGTTGGACTGTTCATTGGAATATAACAAGGGTGAAAGCCAGACAAATGTTGAAGTTTTTGGCGAACAGGTATGTTTAACAAGGATTTTTATAGCAATAGTTTTATTTAAATTAATTTACAGTATCCGGCGATAAATATTGCACATTGACCTGTTGGAAAGACAATCAGCTAATTTCGGCTTCGTAGAGCGTTATCTCTGTCGCGCACTACTTATATGACGTTTTGTCAGTTGTCGATGTGCAATGTTTATTGCTGGGTACTGTAAAATCTATTTGTAAATGTCTGACTTGAATTGACTGAACTTTAACATACCTTTTACTTTCAAAAATGGGATCAACTTTTAAATGCATAATCCATAAATAAAATATAACATTTCATATATTTAATCACCATCTTTCATAAATTTGAGGTCTAATTTATAGTACTTATTTAATGATATGAATGATATCATTGACAATGAAGATGTATTTAATACTACTGGTACAGTGTTATATTATGATTTGAATTTAATTCTGCAACATATTCTAATAGTAATTCTACTATTTATTGTTTGGTTTTGCCATAAATTAAATAATTGAGACATTTTGTACAAAAGTTTCTTGTGTACAATGATATAAACATTTCAGTAGTATAAACATTTGCTATAAATACATATTTTAAATAAATTTCAAAATTTTATATTATCATAATTATTTTGATCTTAATCATATAACTATTAACTTAAATTTGAGGTACATTTTATCATTGAATAAAAAATTATTATTTAGCTATTAGAAAATGTATTCAATGTTTAGTGTATGCTTTAAATGTTTATATTATATAAAGCAAAGTAATAATGTAATTTTACACAAGTGATTATTTTAAATGGTGCTTTGTAGATAAATAGTGTGAATGAATGAATAAAGACTATTTTACATTTCATGTAAATAATGAGAAAATTTTATCTAATAGGACAACTTTTGCATTATTTCAAAATTCAATTAATTTTATTTCTGAACAATGATTTATTTTAAAATATGGCTAATATATTTTTTATGTAATATAGGACTTTACAAAGCTGCTGCAGTTAGAAGAAGAGTTTGTTCAGCGGCAGTGTGAAGATATCATTGCCTTGAAGCCTGATGTGGTGGTGACAGAGAAGGGTGTGTCAGACTTGGCACAGCATTACCTTGTTAAAGCTGGCATTACTGCAATTCGGCGGTATGCATTATATTATATATATTCAATAAATTACTACATTATAACCTTTGAAAAGACTTAAAGTTTTTAATTATCAATTTTGCTTTGATATTGTTGTGATAATATTTACACATTTTTACATAAACTTCCTGCCTCCTAAGTGAAAAGATGACCTGATTAAGGTCATGTAAACACTGGATATAGATGCATATGAGCTGCTTCTAACTGGTCCTATTGGAAATTTATGCAGGGGAGACTGATGTTCTGCTGTGGACATCCTACAGATGAAATGATGATGGTGTAAAATAAATGGCAGTCATTTTTTTATCACATTAACAATAGTACTTCAAGAAAACTTAATGTGTGCCTATTTTACTTATTTACCTCTTTAAAGCTTTTACTCTGATCAACCTGTATAATTTAATGAAAATGTAATGCTGGTATTTTAAAATATATTTAAGTTATAGTTGTACATGCATGTCTGTTTAACAGGCTCCGTAAGACCGATAACAATCGGCTAGCACGTGCCTGCGGTGCAACTATTGTAAACCGCACAGAGGAACTGAAAGAGTCAGATGTTGGTACGGCAGCTGGCAGGTTTGAGATTAAGAAGATTGGTGATGAGTACTTCACGTTTGTAACCCAGTGTAAAAACCCTAAGGTAAGTGGTATTCACAGCTATATTTTATGATCATCTCAAATTCTATTTTATTAAAAAAAATATTATATGTCATGTTCTGTTAACAATGGCTAGCTTAGCATCCAAACCAGTATCCAAGTTCTTTGCAAATTATACCACTTCTAAAGTGGTACTTCTAAACTTGAGAAGTTATATAATAATTTGATTATGATATTGATTAGCTGTATATTAACATAGACGGAAATTAAATATATTTGTTAACTGCAAAAATTATATGTTATAGTGCTCATATTGTGTTAATTAACGTTACACACAGTAAACCATTAATGTTATTTATTCTGAAATAAATACTGGTGTTTTACAAGTAAGGATATAATTAATTTATTGATTTAAGAAAAAAAGGGGTTGGTTGCAATTAAATAAACTAAGTAGTGCCAAAAAGCATGGCAATATCTACATTATTGAAAACATTAGTAATAACTCATATTTAATCAATTTGCTATTGTTCTTTGTTCTCAATTTAGTATATGTTCAATTTGATATGAGACTGACCTCTAAACAGTGTGCAAAATAGATATATAAGATAAAAAAAGTTATAGACATCACATTATCATATTAATTTTTTAATATGTTGTTGCCTAAATATTCAAAACTTATGCCATTTAATGAACCAGATTTAGTCTGCTATTTAAATCCTTACTTATTGTTATTAATGTTGCCATTCATAGTACAAACTAGTTACAGGAACACCAAATTGTTTTAATAATTATTTTGTATATTTTTAGTTATATAATGATATCTTTGTTCAATAGAACTTAATAATACCTATAGTTAAAAAAAAAAAAAAAACTTTCGTTAATTACGTTTAAATATTTAATCTCTGTTGTTTGTATGCTTTAGGGTAAAATTTTATATTAATCATTTCAGGCCTGCACAATTCTACTTCGTGGTGCATCCAAAGATGTGCTGAATGAAATTGAAAGGAATCTCCAAGATGCATTGCATGTTGCAAAAAATCTGGTATGTGCAATTTCTTTTAGTTATTACAATATTCTACTTTGTAAACACTAAATCTTTACCTCACTCACATTACCTTACGACATTAATGAATTGGCCTTAATGAATTGTTACTCTGAAAACAATGCTCCCCATGCAACTGTGGAACTAAAGCTGATTTTTTATTGCTACAAAAGTGCTTTCCAATATTAGTTAACTTTCTACATTAAAATCTAATAAATGTTTGATTTCTGATGCTAACACCCATATAAAGATGGCTATTATTTTGATAGAATGTTGTAAGAAGAAAATAATACATATGCTCCTGTATTAGCATTTGAAATATACATAATAAACTTTCATGAGGTCGCGCCTGTTTTACGCCTGTTTTTAGTGTCGCATAAAGTAAATTTTGTCCTTTCCATCACTAGAGTAGTATTGGATATTTATATAAAAAACAAACAAAGACTAAATACCAATAAAATAACTTAAAGGTGTTGAATCATAACAATTAAATTAATAAAATATGTATATTATAAACACATTTAACATTAAGCTTTGTTTTCATCAATTTATTATATGTGTGTACAATTAAAATTATATTAATATCAGGTTTATTACTGTGAACATGAATTGTTCCACAGGGGTTAAGTCGCTACCTACAACAAACTAACTGAAACACAGTAATTTTTACTTATTACTGTCTTCTGTGTCACGCCAGTGGTACCCTGCAGAGACAACACATATATTTTTATAAATATGTAATATCATTGTTTTAGCCACTGCTCTGTACATAGATTTTCTTTAAGATTGTTTGGAAGTCATCTAACAATAAGGTCATCTTTTTTGGTCCTTGTGGGTGGATGACTTTTGCTATACATGCTGGTTGGTGGTCTTCTTCATTTCAGAGCCTTAAGGTTTCAGCGACTATTTTATGCATAATAATAATAATAATATAATTTTATGCATAAAAATAATAAATTTGTAACATCATTATCATATATATATGAACAAATCTATCGCTTTCTATCTAAAGAAATGTTTAAAAATTACAGATTTCACTAAAGATGATTATTCATTCATCAATCTTATTACAAAAATAAATTTACTGTCTATCTGTAGGTTTTGAACCCACGGCTGGTGGCCGGCGGAGGTGCCGTGGAAATGGCACTGTCGGCTGCGCTTTCTGCCAACTCATCGCACAACACACCTTACCGAGCTGTAGCACAGGCACTAGGTAAATAAATCTTTCTTCAAATTAGTTACACCTATGTTTAATATTCATTGACTGAAAACCCATTATTAGGCAGAGGTAGGTTCGGGTCTCTCCAGGTAAGTCAATCAGGCCAAGCTGGTCACCAGGGAGACCAACAAGGTAATCTTATCATAAATTACATAGTTGAGATATTGTATTTGTAACCACAAAAAATCTTTCTCAGTACATGGTGGACTCTTCTCACAAATCAGAGCGCGTTTGGAGTCCCTGGAATAAATTATTAAAGGAAAATACAATATTCCATCAATGAATGTTACTTGATGTTCTGTTCTTTTGAAGCTTTTTTATTTTCATCTTTTATTGATGCTTCTTTCTCGAAATATATTCTGGCAAGCATTTAATTTATGCTTGTCATCTAGTGATCAAATTATCTATTTCATAACTAATTTGTTTAGATATTAGAGTTATATGAATATTGGTCCTTTTCTTACTTAGATATTAGAAGTTCTTTAGTGATCCCTTACAAGTGTAAAAAAGGTATAATGAACTTCGTACATTTAATGAATTCAGATTTATTGTTTTTTTTTGCATAAACTGAATTTTAAAATCCCAGTGGAAATGCTTATGTCCTTCAATTATTTTATCATAGTCATTGTCCATTAGCCATAGGAACCATAGGAGCCATAGGAACTCCACTGCTGTATGGGACTTTATTTAAATAATGTTAATTATTGATATTTTATTAATAATATCAAACTAGATAAGTTACACTAGTAAAAGTGTAACAGGGTCAATTATTATTGTTATTAGTAAAAAACAGAGTCTAGAGGCTTGGGCACGTGAATAGAGATAACATCTAACTGTAACAGTATCTGTGTATAAAAAATATTTGTATTCAGATTTTTAACAATCCTTATTCATGTAATTACAAGACAAAGCTCTTTATACAACACTATAAAAAACCTTTTGACCGTAAATAAATTTGAGAACAAGAAGTGATTTCTTGTGTCACTTGTGAAGAGCACATCACATCAAAACACATTTTTGCTTGGCAGCCAAAAGAAGTGTAGTGATGGTTAAATATTTTTAGACATTTCAGCAAACATGATAATTTTTAACGAATATAAGATTTTTTGTTTTATTAATTTATGAAGAAATTAATCCATTCACATTCTTTAAAAAAAAACTTTGTTTAGATTTTATTTTGCATTTTTATTTTGTATGCATTGACTAGTTGCTATTTGTGAGTAAACGATGAGCCTAACAGATGTGATACTGACGCCTATGTTTTTTGTTTACGAGAAATACCATCCAGCGTATACGTGAGGTATATGTGAGGATTATTAATTTTCAACAGAAGTTTAAGTAAGCATTCACATTCAGATTTAAGACCGTTTTCATAATAATAATAATCAATTCATAATAAATTTCATAATAAATAAATTAATAATTGTTTTATTACAGAGATAATCCCGCGGACACTCGCGCAGAACTGCGGTGCGAACACAATCCGTACGCTGACGGCATTGCGTGCAAGGCATGCAGCTGGTGCCACCACAGCTGGCATCGACGGCGAGAGCGGCGAGATCGTGGACATGGCCACTAAAGGCATCTGGGAACCGCTCGCTGTTAAGCTGCAGGTTCGTCAGTGGCAGTCTTACATACAACCTTTATTAAAATAAATTCCTCTAATTTCCAAATGGGTTTATAAGACACGAGACGTCCACGTGACAACTAATGGGGGTTCACAATTCATGAGCAGGGATGCACAAAAAGTCATCTGCTCTTAATAGTGAATAGCTAAAATGTTGGCATGACTAGAACTATTAATGAAGCCTGATAATAATTTAAAAATCCCAGCAACTATATCTTGTAAAAACTTACAACTAGCAAAGAAAGTAAAGTTGGATGAAATTCATTTTTGACATTCATTCATAGTATTATTAAATATAGCATTAAATATACATTATTATTCTCTCTTTTTCTTTTGTAAAACTAACTTTTTAAAGAGACCTCTGCTATTATATATATAAACAAAATGATTAAAATAATTAAAGGAAGCCACAAATATACCATAGCAAATTTCTCTTTGGTTTAATGTTATTATCTCTTAAAATACAGATGATAATTTTCAAAGATATATCTTTTTAAATAGACTTAAAATAGACAGATTAGAGGTCAAATATGTTAGTCCTACCCACGTTTACGAGTGCTGTAAAGCATTTTAAGCAAGACGTCAGGAATATTAAGATAAAAATAAACCGCAATGTAATAATATATATGTATGATTTTTCCTATATGTATAAAATACCGTACTAATATAGAGCTTAGAATAAACTACAAAAACTTGCCTCCCATGGTTAAAAATACCTTTATATATTTGTTTTAGGTCTACAAGACAGCAGTTGAGACAGCAATCTTTCTTCTGCGAATTGATGACATTGTGTCTGGTTCCAAAAAGAAAGCTAGCAACGAACCGGCCGCGCCTGCTGCTATGGCTGCTGGTCAAGAGTAGTATCAGACGCCTTAGTTGTGCTAATGTAACATCTTTGGATGGAATTGTTATAAATATACGCTAACAATTAGCATTTGCTTACACTTGCAAAGATTATCTTGCAGTTACTTAAGATTTTTAGCTTTTTATAACTTGTCACAATGTTTAACTTCGTAATAATTCTGTCCAAAGTACCATCCCATATATATTAGTTATTTACAATGAAACTTTATTTCTATTGAAATCCGGCTTTAAAATACCTGATGTTCAGAATAAACAGTGTTTCTTTGATTTTATTTGTATTTTAATTTTAACTAGTAAAAAACTACGCAATTTATTATAATTTCATTCGTAAATAACTAATTATCAGGCGATGAAAATTTTTAATTAGCTTTTAAATAAGCGCTAACAAAGATGCCTTACTCGAGTATGTTTGCAGAGAGCTATACAAAAACTTTTGGTTAACTCTTAATGTCTTTAATTTATGGTCATTATTTTCACATTTATTTTACGACTCGCATTTAGTTTGTTCTAAATAAATGTAATTTCTAATTGAATAATAAATAGTATTAAAGGTTTATACACTAATTAATTTGTTTTATTTTTTAATCTCATACTAGTTATCCATAATACATAAAGTTTACAATTATTGTTCTGAAAGGTAGAATTATTTATTATATATGCATTTCAACATAAAGTACTTAAATAAAACTAAAAAAATATTTTTTCAGAGATAAACATTTTCATATTATATGTAACATTGATTACTATTACAGTTTAATATTACTATATCAATAGCAGCATGCACTCTTTCTGTGGGAAAATTCTTTACTGCCAATCATATTATTTGGATTTATTAAAACAATCTGTTTTAATAAGTCCAAATTATCATTGTGTTTAGAGTAAGTCTTACTCTCTGACAATGACGGTAAATTATAATCCAGTGGATTAAAATCAAGCCTAGATGATGACGGCCAGTCTTCATCTGTGATGAAGTACAGAAAGTTTATTGCTGACCATGATCAGTTGGATCGAGCTTTATGATCCAACACTGGCTTCTTGAAAGGACCATCCTTGGATATGGTGTTAAGAGCTTTCAGCATAAATGGGTCATTTTGTTTGTTAAAATATTGCTCAATTGTAAAAATTTTCTCATCAGCAAACAATATTTTTCTGTGACCTCCCATTGTAAGCCATTTAAGTAGTTGTTTGATTATACCACTCTAATCTTTTTAATTAGCAGTTGGTTTGAATTAATGTAAAGTACAACCTATCAAATTATTAATGGTTTCACATAAATTATTATAACATAAATTAATATAACTAAAATAAGAGAACGGATCACGTGTTGGCGAAGTATACATTAAGGGTATTTTTTTTTACCTTTTCAAGGTTAGGTATTATATTTATTCGCATATTTTTGTAATTAATTTCATTTTGTTTATTGTAAAAACATTTTTTTTGGAAATTTGGATTTTGCTCCAACCTTTAAATAGCTGAAAATGAAAATAATTAATAATTCAATTGTAATAAGTTACTTTCACATGGTTATGAAAGATGAGCAAATTGGCTATAACAATTATTTTTGGAAATCTTGTAGCGAACAAATTATAGATCACATCCACTCGTGATCCCGCGATTGCCAACCAATGCTGTAAAGTAATAAACCTACGCTTAACATTAAATTGATTCTTATATTTGGTCAAATATATAAACAGTAGTGGGGAAATCTTTTTATTTGGCGTTTTTTGCGAAAATTGAAGGCCGTGTGCGGAATGCACTAAACAGGTGTTGAGTATTTGTTTAGTGTAATGAGTGAGTAGGCGCTCCGATCAGATCCAACCCACGCTTGCATACCGCCGAAGACCGGCACAGGCAGGCGTAACATAATAAGTGATAAATTTTACAAAAATGGTTGTTTCTAAGAAGCGAGAAATACGACGTAAAGAGAGGACGTCAGTTGTAAGGCTAGAGGCGGTAACAACGAAAGGCGACTTTTACTCGATGGGCAAGAGGAGGTGCGGACCCTTTCACTGACTGTCTTCGTTTAAAGCAGATGCGGACTCTACCGTTTATAGCCGTTGCAAGGAGCGGATACGGACCTCTCCTCTGACTGCCCTCACTATGAATCGAAGCGGTGACAGCCGGTCCTCCTTTAAGACGATGATATTGATACTCAACAGTTGATACATAATTGGAACACGTGTGACAGCAGTTTTAGTGATGTTTGTGTACATTTGGTAAGAGCCGGCTACGGAAAAAATATTTACAGCCAATTGACAGTACTCGTAGTATCTCGCGGCCTTATTTGAGATAAAAATTCCTGCGTTCATCACCCCGCATGCCAAGTGTGACAAAAATCGGTACATACCGCCTTTTGGACGAGGCCAATAATAATCATTGGAAGTCCAACAGTTGGAATAATTATGACGATGTATATTCATTAGATTAATAAAAATAAAATATTCTTTATATTTATATTATTGTTAAATGTTAATATGTATCAAATAAACCAAAGGTTTTTATTCATTTATGACGATGTCAGAGTAATTAAAATAATTAACATATAGAATAATTAACATTTTAACGCGATACCATCCAGGGTGGCTGACAATAAAAGTCATTGATTACGGTTACCTGCAAAGCGACAGGCGACACGGATGTGCTTCTGTATTGTTAGTAGAATTATTTTTGAAGTAACACCGTTATTTGCGCGTTTCCACTATGTTTTATTAGAAAATAGCTGCCTTGACAGACCCTTCGAAGGTATCTCGTGCAGCTCAATAAAAAATTAAACGTATTCCAAGAGAGGTAACTTAATTTATTGATGTAATAATAAATAGCGATTACTTAAACAAATAATATTCCAATTTCGTTCACTGTAAGATTGTAGATAAAATATTATTATATATTTCTATTAAATGTTTTATAGAGAATGGTTTTTTAATTTACTCTTTGAATGTTTTTTTATAATTTGCCTTGTAATTAATTTAAATAGTAGTCAGATTGGTTGAGTTTTTCTTGGGTTTTACTTATGATACGGCGATTAAGTTTTATTTGTGAGTGTATATATATATATATATATATATATATATATATATATATATATATATATATATATATTAGAGAAGTAGCTTTAGTAGTATTATTATTTGGCTTTCTTTTTCCTTATCCTCCAGTTTATTCTGTTCCAAACGACTTAGTTTTAAAGAAAGGTTGGTCAGGCCAGAAGTCAGTCTGGCCTGACCAACCAACTGAGAACTGTGTTCGAGGTTTCTCTACTAGATCGACCCCGTGCTAAGAAGATACGTTTATAAAATGATCGCGATATGATGGTATGACGATGTCGAAAGTCTTTATCTTTACTAGAATGCAAAAGCTGTTTTATTTTTATAATTATGGAGCTTAGAAGCTTTCTCATACTAAAGAATCCTAATAAGGCGATCTAAACGGGAAGCCTATACCTTCCAGTGAGCCTTATAGTTCCTCCTATCGGCTGAAAACAAGAAGAAGAATGAGGAGTGGTTGTTGATGTAGAATGTAGCGGCCCGAGGAACTTCTCGAGTATGCTATCTCTAAAGAAGGTTTATATATATGTAGAAACCGCTAGGTGGAAAGGCCGTGTAGGGAGAAGGAGCGTTGGAAGACCAAAGATGGGTTGGTGACATCATAAATAAAACAGGGATGAAATGGTCAGAATTAAGTAAGAATACATACATATGGCATCAGGTGCAGAGGACAGAGACTTATGATAGCAGATTGTTGATTCAATTCTCGGAACACAATCTTATAAATATAAATTCACACTTTATGCATTAATTATATCGGATTACCACTGCTTACGAATAAGTTTTATCTTGAGCAGCAGCGACCTCTGCCTACCATAATACCACACTACGATCGCCAACCAGCCTGCCATCCGTGGCAATTATGGTGTATCACACTTAGATGTCTTTGGGGGAGGTTTATGCATGGCAATGGGTATCTATGAGCATAAAGCGACGGCGAGAAATCTGAAAGAAGCTGGCGGAAGCCTACTCCCAAACTGGACTCTACATTTCTACCACTGAATAGATACATACTAAAATAACATATTAACAATCATTTAAGAAAGCTTTGTAACAATTTTTGAAATATAATTTGGAAATGTGGAATAAAAAAGCCTTTTTATATTACTATAAAGGTTTTGGTAAGTTTTATCTAAGTTCTTCCTCTTCGAATCCGAGGAAACTCAAAATACAATTTCGACAACAGTGGTGTCTAGTCCAAAACAATAATTAAATATTAGCAAAAAGTTCTCATATGTGAACGAAACATTTTTAGTTGAGGACAAAATGAAAAATTTATATACCCAATGAACTTTCACACTGAACCGTGGAAACGAGCCGTTATTATATCCGTTCAAACAAAATGCTCACGACCCGTGACCGGGCGTCGACGGCGGTTACGAAGGCACGCCATTGCATTGTGGACCCTCTACCTGGCCGGCCGGCGGAGATCAGGGATTATGCACAGGTGAGTACAAATATAGTGACAATTTTGTCAAATTTCTTCTCAAAATCTACTCTTTCTCTATCTCTTATTTAGTAACTTAACGGACATTCATAAAGTGTTATTTCATGACTTTATTTTTTTTTAATTGCACTTAGGCGTTTACTAATCGGCGCTGAATCAGCCATGACTCCCTATCCATGTAAATATCCGTATCGTATGAAAATATCCGACGTAGCCCAGCGGTTTTTAATCAGTTGAAACGGCAACGGGCAAGCCACTTAGCCCTAGGTCGATTCTAAGCTCATCAATGTTGAAATTTCAGCTATAAGATGTCCACTGCTGGGGATTGGTCTCCCAATAAAGCTATTTTTAAGCGCCCAGTATCCAGTTTTTAACAACCTTAACAAAGTCTTCTGCCCACCTTGTTGGTGCATGTTCTTTGCTACACTTGCTGCTCCGTAGTCTTTACTCCATAACGTAATGTAGCCATCTCTTATGTGACCTATTCACTGCCTCTTTTACGCCCTCCGCTACTTCGGTTATTGTCGGTCGTCTATGGACATCTCCATTTCTGGTTTACAATTTTATGTAAAAGATAAAAAATATATAAATATATAATATTTTAATTCTTGGACAGAACTATAAAAATAAATTATAATCGAGCTCCTATGGTAGTGAAATTATAGACAAAATCCATAATTTTCTGACAACTATCGAAGATCAATGCTGTAGGAAAATTAAGCACGCACTTATGAATATTAATTTTATAATAACTTTATATATGCAATACGAAGTATATATTGCATGTATAAAATTTAAACAGCAAGGAATTTTTTTAAAAGAGACATCTTAAAGTTGTGTAGATATGAACTTGTGAATAAAACAAAAACGATTATATTTACTTATAAATGGCTTACACTGTTATATTAGGGGGACTGGGAAGTAACGTCGTTTCTGTCGACAAATTTACTGAAAAAACCAATTGATTTTTAACGCACCGGTATTAAAATTTTGTATATGTCGATGGCAAAAGGTTGTTGATAACGAAGATGATATACTGTTGATTAGAAATAAAACTTGTTAAAATGTAGTCGTGTGAATTGAACTTAAGAAAGTGACGTTACTTTCCAGTGTCCTTAATATTTGTACATGGTATTTTTCTGTTTTTTTTGTTATCTTTACTGAACTCTTTTGCTCTGTGGTGTATTATTATTATATTGGTATAATTTAAAGCGAAAATTTTAGATATTTATTAGTACATACAAATTGAGCATTTATTTAGAGGGTTAGCTTTCATAAATAAGTAATAAAATATGTAACGTAACTAACGATGGTAAGCATAACATCGTCATATAAAGAAGTGTTATAAAACAAAACATACAGATAATAGTTGTTGATATGATATTACGCAGTCATTGCCTCGTCTAGTATAATAATTTGAAATGTTTCGTTGCATTTTTCGTTTTGCTATGATCAAGTTAATTATGATTTGAGATCATGGTTAGGTGTTTTTAATAAATATACGAGTATATACATATAAAAATGTGTTATAAGACAATTATATGTAACGCCTTGTCGCTTCCTTGATTGAATCATCAAAGGCTTAGAAACCGTGTTAAATGCTTCCATGTGAATTTTGCTTTTGCAACAAATCTCACACACCACATTCTTTGATGTTCTGGGAAATTTTACTTGTATATGTACGGTAGTAAGGCTCTCGACTCTACAAATCTTAGTGTTTATGTTACAAATATAGATAAACAAACAAGTTTATCTATATTTGTCTTTTGTTTTCTTAAGGTACCTTTGTGCTGTCAATATTAATATTAAGTTTAAATATTGTTTCTCAGTAAGTGAATTATGTATGCAAGTATACGTGAGAAGTTATTCTTAAATCGTATCTTGTATAATGTAAAACATAAAACTCGTTTTATTTATCCAAATATCATTACGATTTCACGAACATTATCTTCGTTATGTGTTCTCCTTCTTTTTAAATGTTGCCTCATGACTGAGGGCCAATCAAGTCAATCTTCGACATCATTTTTCTTCAGTTTTTAGGTTTTTGAAAAGTTCTATGGAGCCGTTCTCGGTCGTGTTCTAGCAGGTGATCGTCTTCTAGCTCTTTTATGTTATAAATTGCCGACAACTAAAGGCTTCTCTAGGTTTTCCGAGTTCATCCGTGCAATGTAGGCTAAGTACTTGAGAATTCTAAGGAAGCACAATTAATTTTAAACCTGAATTCACGAAATCCGTTATACGTACAATAATGGATGTGATGGAATCAGGTCAGTGATCGATTTCGACAAAATTGAAAGGAACAATGTCGTACGCAGGACAACAATCGATTTATATTGAACCCGTTGATACATACGGACCGTGACGCGCATGCAATCTCTACAGTTAAGCTATCACCGTGGGAATCTATTGCATAAAGTTTAAAAGCCATCGATGCAATGCATTCATAAATCAATGTTTTCAAATCAGGGTAATTGTAACTATGAATTTATGTTTTTTTATTTTATTTTTTCAGTTGCGCAAGTAATTTGTTTTGCTTGTATATAAAATTATGATATATCAATCACTGTTAATATAAGTGTTCACATGTTATTGTTGTTATGATTCACGGCGATCAGTTTTGTGTTCAATAACTAAAACCACACCAATAAAATGTTCCCGCTGTGCAAAGAAGTGTAAAACATTTTGTTTCTGTGTAAACGCATCCTTTGCTCACTATAACTACCTAATGAGATTAGTATTTTCTTGTATTAATACTGCCCGGCGATGTTAGTATAAGATCGACGGCCTTTTTTTTCTTGTGTGGATATTCTGCATGGGAGACCCCTCCACTGCAAGGGCAACGAAAGGGTTATGCCGGACTCCTACGGGTTAAAACCTTCCGGTCTTATTAGGCGCCTTTAGTGTAAAGCACGGAAACGCCATCGTATACTACTGTAGTTTTAACAGTGGTGGCATAGCTCCGCAATTTCTTAGGATAAAGCTGCAGCTCTTCACCATTTATCCCCGACTGGATGCACAGAACAGTCATCACATTTATACACATGACTCGGCGGCCGTGCCCGCCTAACCCGCATTCAAGCGAGGGTTTCCTGGAGAAGCCCGTGTCGCTCCCAACCGCCGAGTCCTTGTAGTCCTTGCGTAGTATAACTTATACTACACCTCATTCACTAGACTATAGACCTACTCGGGTATAGTCCCTCTACGTGTGTGCATCATCGTTATAACTGAGGTACGATCACCCAGCGTATATTTTTAGTCCCCGGACATACTGTTTCCGCGGACAAAATTTTGATGAATCTGTGCAAAGTGTAAATCGGATAGCAGAATCACTTCAAACACATCAAATGCCACCAATTATCACAAACCTGCGAGATTTAAGTCGCGAGACACCATGGATATAGAGATATCAGTAGTATTAAATAAGTACATATAATATATGCTATTTAGAATTTGTAGAATAACTTGCTGACAGTCTAACTTGCTTACAGATTATATAACTTAATAAAAACTAACTAAACTAACTAAACTAAACTAACTTTATAAAATGTGGCCTTAAAGAAATTTATCAACAACTTACGTGGTATAAATAGCTTTACTGCTAGTACACGTTATAGGACTCAAATAAAATTTAATTGAATTATTAATTCTGTATAAATATATTCAATCAATAAATTGTTCATATTTGGAAAGGAAAATGTTATTTTTTTTAATATTTACGTTACAATTACTGTACATTTATAAATCCAACTCCTTCCTTTTTGTTTCATTTCGATATGAGAAAATTTTTGAATGTTTTTATATTTTTTTTTTTACGTTATTTTAATATGTACATTACATATATAATCTGTGGACTAAATAGTGACTTAAACGCTTGTATTTTTTAATATAATACATAATTTTTATATTATTAATGTTTAAAAGTTTATTCCATAAAAAATTTAGGAATCCGTTATTACTGTTATATACAGCTGTTAGTTTTTTTTTTCATAAATGTTTTTTGCCTCGCGGACATTCCGAATGCCTATGGGCAATTTTTTTAGTAGTTTGTTTATATTTTCAATTTTTTTATTCATTTTTACTTAAATTATTTTATTATCTATACTTTAATTTTCTTTTCGTATAGTCTACTTCGATATATCTATATGTTTTTTTTTAACTTTAGTGTATATTTTTCTCAGTTATTATGTTTAGTGTAGGATGTACCACAATGAATGTGTAATTCTTTTTTACCATGAATGCAAGGCTAACTCCACATAATATTTGGTAAAATTGAATGTCACGAGGTCATCTGTGGCAATCAACGCGTATAATATTCACGGGTTGTTGGACATTTCAGTACTTCCGTTTGATTTCATCATGTTTCCGACACTTCCAAATACGAATTTCGATTTTGGAATCTATTCTCGTTCTATGCAACAAAAAAAAAGGCTGTTACTCTAAAGTATATATTATAGCTGTGTTTAAAAAAATACTGGTAAATATTGTTATACGCATTCTTACAAAAAAGTTTATTAATTAGTTATATATTATAATATTCTCATCTTTCGATGGTTATCATACTGGCTTTATTTCAAACAGCACGTAAGATTGCAACAACGAGGGGTTCATTCATATTTTAGAACAATAGATTCTTTTTAATTATACTACTTACTTAAAATCATTAGACAGGTTGTTACTACATACGCCTATATTCAATTTAATACAAGGATGCTGATAAAACGTATGCAATTTAAATGTATTAAATAATAAAACAAATGTGGTTCAGCCACATGGCTATCATATTTTGTAAACAAATCATATAAATTCGATCGCAATCGCCACAATTTGTAAGCATACCTTTACTACTAGGTACTTCCTTTACAACCGCTGCATTTCATGAAAAGACGGTATATTCCTCCACGGGTCCCAAACTTACACGTTGCCCAAGTGGCATGCAAATTCTTCGGGTTCTAGGTGACAGGTCGCAGAGGACGCATAGCCTCAAGCTTCTTTTAAGTTAGCGAAACTCAAGTATTCCCCTCCACTTAACACTTCTTTTTCACCAGACTGGCCTCCCAGTCAAGTGTTCAGATCGTTTCGGTGGATGCTCCATGAAGTGATTACGATTAAGGAACCCCTCTAGGGCACCTCGACTTGAGCCGTCACTGGTCGATAGTACCTGCTTAGCATTATAACAAAAGGGCTCCTGGTAGAGCCGGTACCTATGTAGTAATGTGTTCACACTACTGCATTTTTATTTATGTTTTTTTGTTTAAATATGGAATGCACCAATGTGAGGACTCAGTCCGTTCTATATATTTGTTCACGCGATTAATTCAAAATAATGTTCATTCTGTTTTAATTTTGACAAAATTTTAAATCATGTGTTATTATCGGTGTCATATTTAAAAAAAAAAACTAATTGAGAGTGTTCTTTGTTTATCATAAGTTTAAACGTATTAAATAATATTATAAATAAAAGGTCAGTCTATCCATAGCACTGTGACAATTTGATAAAAAAAATATGAATTATTTCAGGAATCGAAGACGCTACCTTTCTAAACATTCCTTTACTAATAAGCAAACAATATACTCAGAATATAATGTCGGACTTATTTATAGAAAACTAAGTAGATGTGTCAATATTAACTGTGTCCTTTACTTTAAATGTCGAAATAATTAAATTATGCATTTAGGTACTCTAAACAACAAAAAATTATTTCACCACATACGCAACTATATATCTCTAGAGGAGGCCTATGTCCAGCTGTGGACTTCTTATGGGTAAGATGACGATGTTGCGTAACTGATAATTATTTATACGTAAATATTTGTTTACATGTGTTAAATTTATTTTTATGCGTATTTAAGTGCGACCGCCCGCTGCAAGGCATAGGATCTGCTAAATATTTCTATGCGGTATATATTATAATCGCCACACTGGGTAGGTAGCTCGGCGATCGTAGCACGCTGCTGCCCATCCTTTCCAGAGAAGTCTTCTTAGTAAGCAGTAAATCAGCAATCTTGTATAATTAATGCACAATGTGACAAATTTAAATGATTTTATCACTGGAATTTTAACCCGAGAATCGAACGAACGACCTTCTATCGCAAGTCTCAATCCTTTACCGCGGGGCAACCACTGCTCCATATATTTATACATAGCATTATTAGACCTAATTTTCACCATGTGTCCGGTTAGGAATCTTTATTCTACCAAGAAGAATCTAGCAAGAAACACTATAGTTAAAACATACATATTACGTTATAGTTAAAAATCGTAAAAGTTATGTTAACAAAGTAGTATTAATATTTATTCTAATAACAGGAAAAATATGTAAGACCGTCTTTGTTTGTTTAAAACACGTTAACAAATATTGAATTCTAAATATATTAACAATGAATATTTGATCATATTTTCTTCTATTCTAGTTGTTAAAGGGTCTACACAATGTACACGATGGCTGTCTTTTGGGCCGTCGCCTTTCTTCACGTTGTGACTTGTTTCGCTGTTCAGCCACCGTCCGAAGAGGACACAGGAGTAAGTTTACATAAATATTAAATACTAACTACCAAAAAAACTGGTTTAAATTATGCAGTGTTTATAAAATGTTTATACCCAATAATTTAAACATGTAGTATTTATATTCATTCAACGATATTATTCACTGAAATGGTGGATGGCGACCAGGAGGCCGCAGTCATATGCGCTGCTTTGATCAAGTTCTATCCACGCTCGATACCATAGCAGCCGAGACTAGCATAGATGGCGGACAAACTTTCCAAAATGGATTACGACCCTCAGTAGTGAGAGATACGATGTAAGATGGAGGGTAACCTGTATTTTGAAAATGTAGTGATCATATAATTTTTAATGCCGAGTAATTTTAGAAAATCAAAAGTTCCAAATCGATACCAAATAGCCATCTTGCACGCGGTCTCCCACTTCGTACATTATTTGGAATTACATCACTTCTAGGATCACAAATGAGGAGGTCCGTAGACAAACGAAAGTTGTCGTCATAATCCAGAGGATTTGCCAGTTGATGTGGCAGTGAACAGGCTACATAGCTTGCAGAAGAAATACTGGGGTCCCTGACGTTTCGATGTACAGACAACAGAAACACAACGAAAGATGAAATCCTACTAGGTGGACCAACGACCTTAAGGTCGTCGGAAAAACCTGGATTCAGTACGCTTCCAACGGGTCCTTTTGGATATCTGTAGGGAAGGCATACATCCTACGGCTGAAATATTGAGCCATGTTTCTAAAAAGTCAAATCGTGACATGAATAATTCTATTATAATTTTTAGTTAACACATCTTTTCTATTTTCAGGTAGATTTAACTGATACTGTAAGAGAGCGCAGGGGTGTGATCGAAGAAGAAAAATTTTACAACATCCACAGCGACGTAAGGCACGATAACAATCAGCATACACCATGGCTACCCGGTGCCTCGCATCTAGATGAAGATCCCACGACTAAAATATCAATAACCAACGACGGGGACGACGGACTGGTTCTTCGTCAAACTACTGAAACGGTTACCGACAAGCCAACGGGGCGAGGCGCGAGAGCTTCCAACGAGAACTGGATTAAATTACCATTTCAATCCCACGAAGATTCCACTAGAGACAATATCCTAACACCACCGCAACCTACGGGCGATCTTATCAACTCACGTTTACCGCGGGTCAATTTCGTCACGCAAAACCAACCATTGGAGGCTTCTGAATCGCGCAACGATAAAGAACCCATTCAAAGATCAACTCGCGTAGATAACATAAGAACTGATTTCGTACGACCAAGTGAAGACGATTTAGTGAAACAGAAACCGGTGTACCCGCGACAAGCGGTCTACTACCCGGATGACTTGCGGCGTCAATACTATGACGAGCGATATTACATGGACGACTTATACAGACGTGACCCCTACTACGATTTATACGATCGTAAAAGATATTACCCAGGCCCTAGAGTTGATAGATACGATGATCCGTACGACAATTACGTACCGAGAAAACCTAAGAGGATTATCTATTATGCTCATTTACCAGAAGTAGTGCGTACACCGCCCAGTGTCGACTTGAGATATCGATATTCCGCTGATCCATACCGTCGTTTCGATGACGACTATTATGCGAGAACTGGCAGATATGACTACAGATTCAGAAACAGATATCCCTATGCGGCACTGATGAAAGATGAGAGGAATTACAGGGATCTTGCGATCGCTGGTACTGCTCCAAAAGATAAGAAGGTGGACGACAAGGTAACTCCCACACCAATATTACCGAAGAAAGTGGAGAAACAGAACAATGTTAACAATAAAAGTTTGATTAGAAACAATATAAATAGCCATCAGTATCACGATGGCGGCTCGAATTATAACGACCAAATGACACATAAAGGTTACGTTGACGCTAAAAGGCAGGGCGATGATTACTATAGATTCGACGAACCTCTATTTCGTGCCGCTGTTGACGAACCTTACCAAAGAAAATATTAAAAAGGTTAATTTTTTTTCGTGTCATTTTTAAGTTTTCAAAAGTCAAAGCTGTTTTGAAAACTTTAAAAAATAACACAAAATTTACTTTAGAAAATGGGATCTATAAATTGGTTTTATAGTTATTAATTGTAATTCAGCATCCTAAAACTATCATTGTAATTTGACAGTAATAAATGGGAGTAAGACTACTGACTGTCGTTTTAATTATTCAAGCGGAATTTCCGCCGCGACAAATTGTACAAGTAATAAATCGGGCGTTTAAATTAAAACACGGGAGGGTGAAGATGAATTTCATTAAGAATTAATTAATGTCATTCTTAAATCGTTTTGTTTTTCCGCGCGAATAAAAAACATCTGTCGGAGATGTTCAGGCGGCGACGCGTTTTCTTGAGGTAATTAAGCAATAAATTTTGTGGCTGGCAACATCTCGAGGTGGGGGCCAATTACGTTGAGCGTTTAAGAAAATGAATGTTCAACACTTGAGTCGGCCGGCTTATTCTGTAACGTGGAAACTGCCGTGACTCGCGTACGATGCTATCGTATCGTTGAAATCTTTATTAAAATAATTTCTAACAAATTTTAATTATTTATAGTAAACTCATATATCATTAAAACCGAAAAATATTAAGATAACAAAGTAATGGTTTTCTATTTAAAATTACAAGACTCAAGTAAGTTTTTTTTAAATATAATAAAAAAATACAAGCATATATAAACGTAGTTGTTCTACTTTTAAAAATATTGTATTTAAACTTTTTGTTAAATAAACAATTTTACAAAAAAGCTTGTTATTGGTTTTCCAAAATAGGCACGCGAAGATGGGACAGCTACAAAACCAACGTGACTAATTAGTCTTAAGGGCTTAGAAAAAACCCCACGACGTGACAGCATGTAATCAGGGGGATAGATTTGGTGTTTTAGTCGTTTTTTTTTAATGGCGGACCTCGGCTCCGCGGATTAATGGTTTGCTCATAAATAACGTCTAATTAAACGTACGCTATGGGGGCTTAAACTGTGAACAGAAGAGAAAAGAGAATGTTTTAAAAAGTTTTAATGGAATTTTTATGAATAATATACTTTATAACACCGTGATAGTATTGACAATATTTTATGTTTACGGCATAAAGACAATCATCTTATTAACTTAAAAAAATAAAAAAAAATTATGTTAGATTAGCGCTATCTATAGTATAATTTATGACCATGTGTCCTATGTTTTCATATTAATTTTCTAAAAGTCAATCTAGATGTCGCTGTTATTTCTTCCAGTTGTCAAAAAACGATTCATATTGTTTGGTAGGATTTAAAGAACAAAAAATACAAAGTAATAAAAAAATACTAATATAAGTATTGATTTGTGAAAACAAATTTTTAAATACTTACCCTGATATTAATTACCTGTTTTATCCACACCTAAAAACATGTAAACTGCTTTGATGGTAATCTTGTGAATATTGTCATCAATCTGTCAACCAAAAGTCGCATATTAAAACCAAAAGGGTAGTTATTACAATAAATCAAATGTAAAATCTAAGAAACAGACTGGAAAAAAATTCAAACGTTCTTGTTCAATATTTAAGATAGTTTTATTATTAGCTAATTATCATTTTGTTTACGTATACCAATTTTTTTATTTAAAATAACACGGTTAAATATTTCCTTCAGTTAGAGTCACCGAAAACGTAATTAAAAATGAGTGGATGATGTTTATTTTTAACGACTTCAGTAATCAATGTTAAAATAAATATAAATATCGAATTATTTTAAAGGTTGATCAAAGACCAAAAAAAAGAAGTTATGGATACATCGTTTGTACAAATAAACGTTTGGGGCTGCCAGGAGTATGGACAGAGAGGATCCCTGATGAGCTGAATTATTTATAGAATCTCCTAATCACGGTGACCACACTCGTGCGAGTAAAATATAAACATTCCAATTTACATTCGAATATTAAGTAATAGCAACAATAGTTTTTTATTAAAGTACGGATAGATCGGAATAAATAAAAGAGAACAATTTGGGCTTTTGCTTATTGCGATAACTAATAGTTGAATACTTTTTTTAATTTTAAAAATATGTGATTTAGTATGTCATTTTATTTACAATGTATAATGTAAAGAAAGTGTAAAAACTGTCGGTTCTTTAAATGTTTATATTAATTAATAAAAAATAGATAGGTATCAAAATGTCGATATTGCTGATTGCTTTTTTTACAATGTACTTTGAGAAGCGACTTCCCCGTGAATTCCTTTTAAGTACACTCTTATTCAGAAGGGATTATATGTTTGACGTATCTAATGTCTTTTTATTTTTTATATAGACTGAGAACTTTTACCACAATTCTTATAGTTACTCCATGCATTAATATTTTAGAATTGCGCCTTATCTATTGCTTAGTTTATCACATTTTTAAAAAGATAGTACTTTATTTTAATACCACTTATATAAAAAAGGAATTGAGTTAAACAAAAATGCTCCATTATCATGTTTGGCAATGGACGCCCACTGCCAGGCATAAGCCTCTCCCAAAGATTGCCACAATACCGATCTTCCGTTGCCGGTATCCAGCGACTTCTCGCGAAGTTAAACTAAGTTAGACTAAGTCACTCAGAGAGAGTTCACTCAGAGAGGTCTAGCCACGCCGCGTCTACCGGGTCGAGAATCTTTCGCGAACTAAAATGCAAGTGTCACAATAGGTCTTATCATTAATCTCTACCATACAACCACAGAAAGGAATCACTACTGTAGTTAAGTAGGAGTGTGGGTGTACTTACTAACATTTATTAAATAATAAAACAATTATACAAGTGCTATATAAATATTTTACATGATAATTGTCAGGAAGGCCGTTAAAATGACGGGAATTCTTGTTAACCGCACAAGTTAACTTAAATGCTTGTAGTGGTTTCAATGCTGCGGTCTTAAGTTCCCAGACCGCACCTCATAATACGCTATTACGTTAGTATATTTACGCCTATTTTCTTTTACGGGGTTAGCATAGCACGTTAGAAATGAAAACTTCTGACGACAGGTAGGGTAATAATTAAAGAAAAGGTTATATACGATAGCATTTATTGGCTTACTTGAGTGGTGAAATAGGTAAAATTTAAGTTTTTATTTTGGTCTCATAAAATTATGGTTATACAAAACAAATGATCTTTTTATAAATTTTTACTATGTTATAGAATATGATTAATTATAGATGTAAAAGCTTTAAAGGGTTGAATGTGCAAAAACATCCAAAAATTAATGGTTTGAGAAATACCAAATAAAGTGATGAAAATATAGTAAGAGAACGCGTTTTCGAAAATACAGATTATATCGTATTAAAATTAATTATTGTTAACTGGCTTTATACTGTCAGAAGTTATTGGCTGGTTGCATTCTAAAAGAAAAAAAATAATGTAATGTATTTTTGTGTGATCAGGTTATACATGGTAGGAAATAGGCAGACCATTTCAAAGCTTTGCTATTTAATTATCCTGCATAAGGATTAATACAATTCATAGGAATATCTGGTTTATAGATACTACCAATCTAGAATAAAATGTCTATTTTGATGCAATTTAATTAATTTTTTTTTAGATTTTCTCACGAAGGATAGAATTCATGGTCACCCGACAAAAAGGGTTGTGACAGATGCTGTCCCGTAGTCCGTTGTACAACATTACATAATTCCAGCAAACAGGAGCGATGTCTTGAGGCGAAATTCATTACCGTCTCCGGGAAAATTGCCGGAATAAGGCATTACACGAGCTTCACTCAAATTTAATCCCGGGGCAAGCGGGCATTCTAATTGGAGAGCTTGTTTGTGGTAATGGTATAAAGGGTTATTGTGTTGGTTTCTTATTTTAAATCTTACGTATAAACGAATAATGAACTTGTGTTCTCTATTCAGAGATTTTTGGACCTTAGATTACTTAGTATAATTTACATAAAATATTTATAATTATTTAAGATTTTCTAACCCTCGTGTATAATTATGTAGTATTTTAAAGCGGCAGAAAATATTAAATATAGTAATTAGTTATGAATAGTATGGAGGTAATTGAAATAGCCTAGGGAACAAGCGACCAAACGAACAAGCGTAGAGTAGTTCATTCATTCTCGATGTAGATGACAGTTCTATGATAGTTAATGCACTCTACATTCAATTGTAGTACATGCAAGTATATAAACTTTAACTAAGAAATAGCAGTTTGATGAAGTCAAGTTATCAAGTCTTTACACGACCATATAATGTACGTTCGAATTTCATAACAACTGTAATAAAGCGCCTGCGAAAGCGCTATAAACGTAAGTGCCGCCATCTAGCGGGGGCGCGACATCACGATACCGGAACTATTAACATGTCAATAACAATTTGCTGAATTGCATTTATGTTCTTATAAATGAACTCCACGGGTAAGGGTTGAAAATAGGGTTGTCGCGTGATACGTGTAACATCCTAATTTAAAAGACGTTGTTTTTCTAAAATTACTTCCAATATAAAACGTAGTTGGATGCAATTGGTATTATGATTGCAAGATTTATTTAAAAATCGTTAAGAGAAGCTTAAATTAAAGGTAGAGAAGTGTAAAAAGATGAGTAAAGTTTTTTCCGTATAAAAAAATTAGCCTATTTATTCATATAATGATTGGTTATAGTTGTAAAAGCTTTAAGGGATGAATCTTACATAATTTATCAGCAACAAGCTTAACGTGTATTTCGTATCAATCTGCATAAAATGAAAACCAAAGTATGTAACATTAATTATTTTTTTCTAATGGAATGTGACAATCTAATTACTGGTGGTAGTACAAATTCTGCATAGACAGATAGTAAACTATAATTTATTTTATTATGTAGTTATCGGATATTTGAAATCATTTTCTTAATTTTTTATCATTATTTTATTTATTATTTCTGAAATCATTGAATTTTTGACAGGGTGAAGCATACATTAATTCACACCAAAGGAACAGTACATAGTGGACCGACAAACTAGTCAAAGAAGCGAGCAGTCGCCAGCTACGGGCAGTGCAAGACAGGTCATCCTGCCAATTTTTAGGGGAACCTTAGGCCTTGCAGTGGGCAACTATCGGCTAACATGTAGATGAGCTATACATTCCCACCTCTTTAAAATTCATTACACCTATTACAACCAACAATTACCCTGTATACTTAGACTTAATGTATGTTTATTATTAGTTCCAGCGGGTAAAAGAAAGCTTTTTCAACGAAGAATTCATTATAAAATGCAAATAGAAAATAGAACTTTACTGATAATCATTTAATTATTTTATTACAAAGATTAAGGTTTGGCAATTTTAAAAATGATATTATACCGATGGCTACCAATTTACACCTATAGGGATGTTTTAATAAAAATATCTATCAAAAATGGAGAGAATATTTTGTTAATGACGCCAATGACTTAAGTTCTTAACTTAAGTTTTCGACTTGCATTTTAATTTTTTTTTAATTTTTTAACAAACCTTCAGATTATTAATATATAATGGATATTTAAGCTTAATTACGCCGAAAGATAATTTTGCTGATAACAAGCCTCCACATGTTATATTATAATATTATGCATTACATACTATATATGTAAAATACTATATGTAACATATATAGTATGTAATGTAATTATAGTAATAATATTATAGATGTCAAATGTTAAATTTAGTTTCAGGCGGTATAATAGTTATTATATTTTCTGAAGTTTAAGCGCATTTTTCTATTTTTTTCCAAGTACACAGTGTAAGGAAATATATAAACAAGGTGAATGAAATCTGTAGTCTTTCTCAAGATAAACGATTAATTGTTAACAAGTTAGCAATTTTTTAAATTCGAAACCTTCTTTATAATGATATATGTAAATATTGTAACACTTATTGGTACGCGATATTATTTTCAATACATCCTAATCCTTTTTATGATTTTGATCGATGTCAAATGTTTGACAGCTTGGGACAGTAAGGTATTGTGCTTAACTTTATTGTTTGTATAGGAAAACAAAACTTTGTTTTTACTTCTTCTCGCCTTATCATAAACATAAATGTAGAATCGGTAAAGAGTTCTCGAGTTTTATTTGAACTAACATTTCGAGATAAATATTTATTACTTTAAAAATTAGATAACTTCCACACAGCCCTTGAAAATCGACGTGTAGCGATGCGACCCCGTCTAGTGTAAACAGTCAAGGGTCGTTCTGCCCCGGGTCCGAGAGAGCCCGGGAAACTGATAATTTTCACTTTGTCCGCAATATCCTAACTTTACATTAGTTATTCATTAAACTCCAGATATGATCCGGGTACAGTGTCGCAATTAATATTAATGCGCATTGCCCCCTATTGTCTAACATTTTAAATTAATTTGCGACCTCTAAGGTCTGAGTGGCGTTTAAATAGTAATGATCATCTAACGTAAATGACCGATACCTTATGGCTTTTAATGCTAGTTTATAATTAAGTAATCTGATCATATCACTATAGTTAACACATTGCCAGAAAGGAAAAAGTAAAGTATTCAGTTATACTCGTCTTTTCAGTTTACAGACTTCCACTGCAATAAAGGCCTTCTCCAAAAGTATATATGGTGGGATAGTACATAATCGCCATGCTTAGTAATCAGGTTGGCGATCACAGTGTGGTATTATGGTACGCGGAAGACGCTGCTGTCCATCCTCTAGAAACTTATTTGTGCACAACAAGCTGTCCATCCTTTAGAAACTTATTTGTGCACAACAAGCATTTTCTTCGTAGATTTAAGATGAAAGTTTTTTTGTACCGTATTTTACCCTACAACTTCGTGGATTTAAAAACCATAATTTTTCTGCAGATTTCTAGACCTTCTGCTTGCTTCATATTCATAAATTTTCTATTCTGTTATGATCTTTGACACTATGTATCCCTTACCAAAAAAACTTATGGCAAGCACGAAAAACAATTCTTTAGCATTATTCTTGCTTATGCTTACGTTATTATTTTTATTGACGTACTTATTCAGTTTTGATGTTAGTAATTTTTTATGTAACTTTAATTTGCTAATATTTTTGACTATATATTAATTATAAATTTGTTTTATGTTTCTACTTGCATTTCGTCTTTCAGCCCATAAAAGCCGACTGCAAAGTCACTAAGTTATCTATGAGGGTTATACCACAATCGCCACGCTTGACAGGCGGGTTGCTCATTGCAATGTGCCCATTCTCTGAAAAATTGTTTGTGAGGAGTGGTAATCCTATATAATTAACCCTTAATAGCCTAGAGTTTCAAGTTTGATACCAATCTTTTAAACCGAATGTTCACATTACTATTAGTTTTTTTTATAGGTTGACTGTACGTATTTTACTGTTGTATAATATCCTTTCCAACGAAATTAAAAAAAAAATCTATTTTTCCCTTTATCTAGACCCTCAAGCAAACACAGTAATATTTAAAAAAATTACTTTCGTAAATCAGGCTATTAAGGGTTAAGGCGCAAAGTGTGAATTAAATGAGATTGTACTCCGGGGAATCGAACGGGCGACTTACGATCGCAAACCTAAGTGCTATACCGTTGGGCCACAACTGCTCACTTGCCTTTAATGTTTGATAATATGCACGTAGACTTTTTTATACTTTCTCTTTTCTTATAAACTTACTTTTTTCAATACGTTTCTTTAACCCGGCGGAATAGATAAGAAGGCCTTTCAGGCATAAGGTAGGATGGAAACGAAAAGGATGGAAGAGGATGTTGCGGCATTAAATGACGCAATCGCATAAAGAAATAATCGAGAACAGACGGATTGACGTTTGTCTACATATCCTGTCTACACAAGTGATCACCGTAAATGATCCTATGTAGATTATGATTCAAAATAATTACTTTCCACTAAAATAGAGAATTTACGATGATTATCAAACATTTAATATTTTCCGTGGACCGCAGATAACAAATTGTAGTTGTTAAAATTACGTACAAGTTTAAGAAGGCACAAAAATATTATTATAAGTATTTACACACATATTTAATATTGTTAATACAAAATGTGTACCAATAAATTAAGCAATATTAACTTTTATTAAAAATAATTGTTAACTTTTATTAAAAAAAAAGGTTAAGAAGATTCAGGCAGTTATTTAAAGCGAAGTATAATAAACGCTCATACTAACACTTATTGCTAAGTGGCACTAGTCGAGTTAAACGAATGTGTCACATCATAAATTATAAACAAATATATGCGACAATGTATCGAATGGCTTTCTTAGAAACACCATCGAGGCAGTATCTCACACAGGGCCGCTTACTCATTTTACTTTATGTGACATTTTATTAGAGCCTTAAGGTGGTATCTCGCTGGACGACAGAGGTGTTATTTTGTTTCCGAGAAGAATTTTTGTCCTCTGATCCGATATTAAAATATGGCAGTACAATGTTGCGAGGTCTTAGCAATTTACAACGGCCCTCGTTGACAATTATATTTTAATGTTTAACTTCAAATAAATACAGCTTAAATATGATTAACTAACGAAATCTTTAGTAGAATGTGTTTATATTGTAGTTTTAGTAACCAGCAAGCGTCCATAGAGAAGATAGTATTAATATTGTCTTAAGAAAGTGGTAGTTTATTTTATAGAGAGAGCATACACATTAACAGCATTGAACACTACTAAATATTATAAGCAATCTAAAACTTTTATAATCATAAACATCGACATAGGCCTCCCCATACATCAATGGAGGTATGTACTATGATGATTTATTTTATTTATTTGTGTCTTGATAGACATTAAAGAGTTTATTAAATAAATAAATGAATAATATTGTTGTTACTTCTACTCTTGGGCTACAGAGGTCCATCCGAGCAATTTACGGCTTAGAGCAGTGTTTTCCAACGTGTGGCCCATGTCCCACAGGGGGGCAATTTTATTGTTAAGTGGGGTATGGCATAAAAAAGGTTAGGAAACACTGGCTTAGAGTTATTGATCTCCTTGAAAAAACAACGTAAAGAAATCATCATTCTTACTGAAGCGTCACAATATATATTTATATATATACATAATATTTTGATCGTTTGGAATAATCGTAATTAATTTTAAAAAAAGGCGACGTCCACACTATGTTTACAAGGATCCGCGAAAAACAGGCTCTACCAAAATTTTAAAAAAATTTGAATTATTTTGAATAATCCCGCAAAACATTATTGGACTACCGTTTATAAAATTCAAAACGCATATTAAAAGTAAATTAACGGAAAAGGTTTTTTTTTCAATAAACGTAACGTTTAAATAACAAGAATTCGTGGTAATGATGTCGCTTGATTATTTTATTTTCATTTAAGTTATATCTGACAACGTGTATGCACATAAAATTACATAAAATTCTCATTGAACTTGTTCCAAGTAAATTTGTCTTTTGAAAAAAGAAGAGCATTCTTTCACACGTTATCATATTCGAAATGTTTAAGTCAATAATGTTAACATTACCGGTATATGTTGACGGGTAAAAATTTTAATTTCAAACACTCGAATGCGTTTTGATAAAGGAGCTAATCAATAAGACAAAGATAGTCATTATTATGAAAACGTTTACTCAACTCTTTGACGGAATGCGCTTGTTTGTCGAAGTCCAGTACTCCAATGACGTAAATTGTTAGATTAAATACATAGCGGCTTTCTCAAAAAAAAATTTAAGACAATGTACATGAGAAGCGATGGACATCTTATATTGATATTTGTCCTTCTTTTTTAAAGCGGTAATCATTTTATTACTTGTAAACTACCTAGCAAAAAGCACGCCTTCCTTCAACTCCTTTCTAAATACAACACAGTTACAAACATTTAATACGTAGTTTCAGAGAAACTTTTCTTAATCGATTAAATTTCGTAACGACGTCTTAAGAGATCCTTATCAGCACACGGTTCAAGTGTCTGTTCTGTTATATGTCCAGTAGTGGACGTCCTGGGGCTGAAAACATAATGATAATGATGAAAGGATTTTGCAACACAGTCACGCCGAAATATTTAAATAAACATTAATCGACAAATGTTTTGCCTAGCCCAACATTCTCGTTCGGTTAAATCAATTTGTTTTTTTTTCATATCTTTGGTTAAGTATGTCAAAGATTGTTATAGAAAAAAATAGAATGCCTGCAAACTATAGTAATTTCTTATACAAGCCACGGAGTAAATAAAACTTTTGTGACAATTGAAACATAAAATTCGTGTAACAGTAAAAACACAATTACATTATTAAAATATTTATTTTGATAAACATTAGTAAACTTATTTCCGTGATAGATTCTTGTTTAGTTTCAACACATTACTTAATACTAATAAGGCAGAAGAACCAAGGTCGCCGACGCAGTTTGGAACGTCTTGGGCAGTGGACGGAACACATCGCTCGTGAAACAGTTGACTGTTGAGGTTGAAAGGTTCCCGAGTGATGATCACAAGCCAGTAGACGCAGTATGTGTAAGCCTCACACTAGATGCTCCGATGGCATAGTCAAGCGAAGTCACTGGGTCAATGCTAGACCAGTCATAGTGGCAACCCTAGGAAAGGTCTGATGACATCATCTAAAAGATGGTGATGAAGGAGACAGACGCAGAAGCAATACGTATTTTTTTCTGTAGAACTGCGACCGACCAATATCTTTTGCGAGTATGAAGCCATTGATTTTGCACGATAATAAAAAATATAGAGAACAGAGCACGAGGATATTCTCGTGTGAAATACTTCGCGTGCGCCCGATATCTCACCACAAAAACAGTCCGGTGCGCAGATGCAATCGCTTGACATGGCGGTGTCGAGGATAAATAATAAAAATATCGGCTATAAAGACAATTGATACGTTATGAGTGGCCGTCCGTGTCGGACGGTTATTTATTGTTAGTGGCCGCTTCGACACGGGCGCGGGTTCGATACCCGGCCCGCGCAAAAACGGGCCCAGCACAACGCCCGGCGTAATATAATGCGAAATGATCGTCGGTAATGTGTGTATGGCGCAAAATATTGCGGTACCGGAGCGCCGCCTGGAATGATGCTCTATCCATACATCCATTACTTTAAATTAAACTTCATTCATAAAAATTGTTCTCTTATCTTACTTTGTTTAGTAGTGTTATTTTAGGTCAATCCGGAATAAATAAACATTTTATTGTTTATTAGCACCATCTAGAACTATCTCCAGATATACACAAAATGAATTTTTAATTGAAATAAATTTATTTATCCCCTGGAGAGAGAGATAACGGGTCGGTATGAGCCCACTTTTAAGTTTTGCCTCTCCTGATACAATGAAATATTAGCAAAATTAGCAGTGTTGTAGTCTTCTTGTGTTCCTTTTCATTATCATTATTATTTTAGCGATTGGTTGTTCATTGCTGGATGAAAGCCTCATTCGGTTTAACACCAGTAATTATGAATAGAAACTCCTCGGGATAATCACATAAACTTAAACTATACTTATTTTTGATTACACATTTTTTTATTTAAATTAAGAAATGATTCATAGAGCCTATACTTTGCTAAGAGTTGATAGAGAATACCAAACGTTAACAATCTAAGTTAACGGTATAGCCTCTTGTGCGTCTGTTGCTTGAATATGCTTTTATAGTTTGAAATTCACCATTTTCCACATATTCACTTATTAACATACCACTTTTTTATATAAACCATTTTTTTACCATAAGGAAAAGGTAAAAAATAATGGCGTAATCCTAATGCTCAATCAGAGATAATAAGAAATCAAGTAGATTATCCACATCTTCTTAATATAATATGTTATAACATGTCAGTTGTTTTTGATAAGTAAGAACTTTTTGACCACCTTGATAACGCAAAGACGAATGGATGTATTTTTAAAGGGTTTGTCGTTTGTTGCACTGTAAAATCTGTGTGAACCGTCTCTATAGATATTTTTCACTTTTCTCTTTCATTATCCGTGAAATATATTTTAAATGTGTTATTAAGTATCTTTACAGTGTTAATTTTTGATCGATTATTAACTAAAATCTTCTTCATAGGTGCGTTATTGTATGGTGCCGCGTGACCTTTCTTGATTTTTTTAATTTGTGGAAACTGTGTAGTGATTGCTTAATAATTTTAATTCACATGTGCTATCTGTTGTTTCACAAATAAATATAAATCACGAATAATAAGATTTTTATCCCAGATTTTACTAATGTTTATTCCAAAATCTTATTGTTTTCTTGAGAGAAAATTGTTTCTCCGGAACAGGACGAATACTTTTTTATGCGTTTGATGCGTTGGTAGAAGAGAGACGAGGGATTCAGTCGAATCATAAGTTACTGTCGCATAATATGAAGGGAACATGTTATGGTGAAATTTATATGAAGTGTCTAAGAAGTCGCTCTACCGAAGTATCAAAGTGGAGCTACCCGCGCTGCCAGTCCCACGTCATCGTCCCACGGAGAGGTTACTTTATAGTCTTGTCATATCAGTTAATGGCGGGCGGCCTTTGCGGCTGCCGGCGGCGTATATCAGCCGCAATCTCAGCGACATCTCGCGCCTCTACCGCCCGTCGCCCGTCGCCCGCCACACAGCATCCCGCGTGACAAGTCAATGGGCGTGACGTTAACGGAAAGTTAATTATAACCATTCACTATCGAGCGATAAGTTAATTCTCATTTTAAGATAATCAGTTAAAGCTATACTTCGATTTATGAAAGTAATGAGTTCTCCAGGAGAAATATCGTTTTTTGGTCAAAATAAAAAACACTTTTGCAAACCGATTTCGGCGTAATGTCAACACATCTTCTACATTCAAGTCGGATATTTTTTTTTTCTTGAACAGCATTTCTACCTCTTTTATACTAACTATATTTGAAACGGTAACCAAAAAGTTTAACTGAATCTACGCAAGATTCAGTTAAACTTTTTTTTACAAGCCTTGCTATATCAGCTCTCACCTATGATTATGCGGCTTAAACGTGAAGTTGGGTTCGTGAAAACAATTAAACCCTCAGCCTGGAAAAGCGAAATTACTTAAAACCCATTAGTTTACTGGCATTAACTTTGTAAAGAGTCTAACTATGTATCACATATTGGAATATTTTTAAGCTAACCAATACGTTAGTATATGCTACGTGTCAAATCAGTGGCCACATAACTGAATTCTTGTAATAGAAAACGTCACATATTTACTACAGTTCGTTTGCTTTAAGAATCCGTGATGCGAGAATCAATTACGAGATCGAATCAGAAATGAGGAGACCTGCAAAAGAACCAAGATCACCAACAAAGAATTGTCCGACTCAAGTGACAATGGGCGGGGCACACTGCTGGTGAAACCGATGGCTGTTGGAACCGAAAGGTTCTCAAGTGGCGACCAGGGGCCGGTAGACATAGAGTAAGTAAGGTAACGGCACCAGTAGTTGACCACTTAAGAGCGCTGCTAAAATGTTTTTTTTATTGACCACATACATTCAAATTTTAGAATATCAGTGGGTGCTTAAAGGAAATTCTTGTACCCTTTAGATTAAGTTTTGCTAAGAAGTCTTTCAATTTATCAAATTGTAAACACTTAAATTTTTATTTGATTCATATTAAGTTTTTGCTTCAGTAGTTGACCAATCAAAATCTGAAAAAAATTAGTAATTGACCGTATTTAGCATCAGTAGTTGACCATATGATTAAAAACCTACTTTTATGGTAAATAAGACCACACATATGTCAAAACTTAAAATTTTAATTTTCACATAGGAAAAATATTATATTCAGTCACGAAATCAAGAAACGTGCCTCACAGTTGAACCCTGTCAAAAACAACTATCGGCTCCTGCTACACACAATGTGCTTTAGTTCTGAGCTTTCCGCAGTTGTAAATAGATGAGAGCAGCTACTTATAAATTAATTTTTTAATTAGATACGATAAACACAACGCTTATTATTTAAAATTTCATACAAAACGGTCAACTACTAGTGCCCTTACCTTAGGGCCTACTACTCCACTAAGTGAAGCAATGACATAGGTCCCAGGAAGTCGCTGGATGCAGGCAGCGCAAGACCGGTGATCGAATCTTTAGGGGAACCCTATGCCTTGCAGTGCGCGCCTATCGGCTGAAAACGAGGAGAGAAAAAAAAGAGTGTTGAGCGTTGATATGTCAAACGAATGACAATACTCGATGGCCCAGGCAAGAACACAGGACAGTGCAAGAAGGTGTTTTCCCAAATTTAAATCAACAACAAAAACCAAACCCAACCAAAACGGTATTAACGTATTAATATTATTTATTATTAACACTATTTATTGTGATTATTAAACGTCAAGAATAACAGAAGAAACCAATTTGATAAAAATGGATTGAACTTTCCTATAATAGCATCCTCCAAACTTAAAACTATGAGGGCCCTAAACGCGTAGTGATCTGTGAAGAGCGCACAACAATCTCAGACGGGTGTTGTTATAATTTTAAAATTTAAAAATAGTGAAGAAAATAATTGTCCAACTTTATTATTACCTATGGGTTTTGTTACAAAATTTGTTTATTGAACTTCTAAAATGTATTAAACATTCAGAGACAATATATAAAAGTTATGTAATACGGTACACGATTGTCCTCAAAAGAATTACTCAATTTGTAGAGTCTAGAGAAAGTTATATTAATCTTATAATTGTAACTAATGTTAAGTATATTAACATTGTAATTTTTATTTATATATCAACTATGTATTTGTAGAAAGTTTAAAAGTGAAATATAAAGGTTAATATATCTATATAAGTGATTTCCATCTATATACTGACTGATCACGTTATCTCAGGAACCATAAAGCTCAGAGATTTAAAATTTGCTTATATTCTTTTGACAAATAGAGGCCGGCTGAGAACGTGTCTAACGAAATTTTGCTCGAAAAAAAAAACAAGAAAAGCGTCAGTAATATAATAGATTCAAAATAATAGGTAATAAGTTGTTGTAAAGAGATTTGTTAAAATATCCTATGTTGAATAAACATATTTTAACTTTATCTTTTATCTTTTTAATGGGGGTTGAGGACACGTAATTAAGTTCCTGAATCATGCGGTTGACTACTAGTTTTTTCTATAGCTACAGGCGTTGTTTCAAAATATTTCATTTCAGAATTAATCACAGATATAATTCTAAGGTTTTAAAGAAAGAACAACTTAATTTTGCTAATTTTTTTTGGTGCAGAGCAATAAATTACCCGCTGGAGTCTAGGAGAGCACATATCGGTCGCGACCGATAAAAGTCCTCTTTTACTATTCCGGTTTCTCATCTTCAATAGTGATGTTATGATAAAGTTATCGATATGCAATTAAAATATTATTTTAGTTTTAATTAGAGCTTTTAAATAATTCTCTGGTTTATTACAAAGTATGATAAGATTTACTGGGAGTTCTACATTCAGCTTGACTATTCTACGTAAGTAATAGGTTAGAGATTTTGTATTTAAATTGCAAGGTCTGATAATTAAATACGAAAATCAATTATGTTAAGTTACTTTACATATATTGTTAAATTTTTGACTTTCAAAAGAATTTGGTAGGCCAAAATAAATAATAATAAATCGCACCCAATATATAAAATATGTAACATAATATTTCAGAATGATTCATTTTATTTATTGAGTATATTGAAAGATTACTGAGAGATTACTTAGAGAGAGATTACTTACAAAAATAAATATTCTTTATTTTAACTTGGAACTTTTTAACACCGATTTTAGTAATGTTTTCATAGTAATGCTTTATAGTATACGACATTTTTTCATTTATTCTTTGGTGTTCTATTCTTATGGTGTTATATTCACGGTATATGATTAGTGACAAAAGTAATTTTATTCGACTATCACTCTTGACTACACTTTTAATACCATCATCGTCATTTTAGTCACAGGACTTCTGCCAGCCAGTCATCCAGCATCTTGCAAGTTGGTCTGCCACGATCTGCATTCCAGAACTTAAAGGTCCCAGTATGCATTTACAATGTGATGTTCATAAAGATATCGATATCGAATGTTTGTGTACATTGTAATCACTAGACAGAACAAACACCGGCGGCGTTAGTGTTCGATGCACGTTCCGATCAGCTGCGGACTTTTGTCTGTTTTCTTTTTAATTACCTCCAATAAATGCCCTCTCATCGACCCTCTGTTTAAGAGAGGGGACCTCTCGTTGCTGTCTCCGGACGCGAAAGATCGATTACTCTGGGTTACGAATTTCGTTTGTATTGTCTTTACTAAGGTCGTCTTTCATTGTGGCCGCGAGCCAGTTACTATACGCATCTTTTCTTGCATCTAGTAACTATTTAAGATTTAAAATAGATAATGTATTGTATAATATTCAATGTCTTTAAATATATATAATAATAAATTTGCTTGTATATTTTAGTTGTTAATGCATTCAAAATATTCATTCCAATTGGTTTAGATATAAAAGTACTTTTAGTTACCAAATTAATAGGTATTTTATGGTAAATAAGTAAATGTATAGGTCATCTGCAGATATTGGACAACCTATCTAACAGCAAATGTCCTACAGTTGAAATTATGACGATGACGATAATCAGGATGATATCGTTGTTTTTTACACATTCTTAGTTTCGTTTCTTTATATTTATGTTGTATTATTAGTTTATTGATTGAAATAGTTGATAATTAGTATTTGTGTAATTTGTTTATCAGTTATAACAATTAAGCATCACGGTTTTTTAATAGATAATATTAGGATTTTCCAATGGAATGGCTACGTCGTGTGTAATTATTGAAAAAAAATTATATGACTTTTATTATATAAAATGTTTTGTTGTTCGTTTAGTAAATATTTAAAATTTTTAACAAAAAAATACCCAAAATTTGTGTTCAAAGTTCATAGTATTTCTTACCTATAAAACGTAATATAGTTTTGAATTAGTTTTATTTATTATAGTTATTTAAAAATCGAACGTTTAATACTATTGATTTAAGTAAATGTTTTTACCTGTTGTAGTTCTTAATACAAAAAGACCGTTTCACAAATAGGGGAAACAGAATTTTTGTAATGGCAAAAGCGTATTTGCTTACAGCACGCGCGGCCCATTACGCGGCCAATAAAAAGACACGAGCAAATGTAAATCTCATAAAGCACTAAGCCGCGGTCGGTGTGGCCATTACAAAAAAATAAAGTGTCCCATCAAAAGGGCAGGGTATTTGGGCCACATTTGTAATTCGAACGCGATCCCAACGGCTCCCGGCGGGTCGGAGCGATGGGCAGGCGCTTGTGTTTTATTGATATTTTAGCGTCGGAATGATTTTTCGCAGCGACTGTACGACTCTCTCGGGGTGCGACCGTTACTATTGATGACTGTACGCGGTGACGTATTTGGAAATGTGGCGTATTTTGTTGCTACTATCTTACTTTTAAAAACATCGATTTTTTTTTATAATAAATAATTTTTGCAGTTTACATTTAATAACATGACTGTAAATTTTTTTATTATACAATTTTTTATAATATTGTAAAACAAATTGCCCCTATGATCTTTTGGTTCTAGACTTGATACCACGGATCTGCAAGTGTTAGGACAGTAGGACAGTTAAGTATTAGGCAGCAGTAGAGAGGTCTTATGACTGATATAATACTTATTAATACATATTGTAATTGTATTTTAAAGCAATGAAACACGCTATTATCGCGTAGAACAACATATAAAAGTGATACACTATATTATATCTAGGCGTCATCTTGTTAACATTATAAAAATAATACAAATGTTCAATTATCGATCTTGTCGAATTCTGCGATTTAGTTTAGACGAATTCTTAACGGAATGGAAAAGAAAATATAGTAACGTAAATTAAAATATGGTAGTTTTTTTAACAACGTACATTGTAAAGCATAAAAAATAATTTGTTTTACTTATTTGTATTCGCGTTCACCTTGTAATTGTTATTATGAGTGATTTTTCTGTAATTTGTTATAAATTCTTTTAATAATATCTATATGTTTTTTAATTAAAAATACCTAAAGCAGTGAGCCTCAGAGAACTGAGACTTGCGATCGTATGTCGCGGGTTTGAATCCCGGGATATAAAATTACAAATTCACACTTTGTTCATTAATTATATGGCATTGCCACGGCTCAGGAACAAGTTTCCAGAGGATTGGAAGCAGCGTTCTCTGCTTACCATAATAGCACACTGCGATCAATAATACGTTTGCCAAGCATGGCAAGTATGGTGCTATATCCACACCATAGATATCTTCTTTTTGTGGCCCCGTTTTTGAGGTCTGTCGTGCTCCCCTATCTTGGGTGGACACGAGCATTTTTTTACGATAGTAATTTTTTCACATGGTTTCATTTTCAAACTCTGTTTACAGCAATCACATTTTCTTGCATTCCTTTCCAAACCTTGTTTACCTTCCATACATCGGCTTCACCTTTTCACCGTCATCCCTCCAGAATACTATGAGTTACATTTCTAGTTTATTCCTTTTTTTTTCTGACTTTTTACCTTTTGAACTTTTATCTCCTTAATCACTTTCTATCTCAGATTTTAAATTTTATTGTTCCTTCTCTTATTGCTTATTCGACTTATTTGTTTCTTTTTAAAGTCTCCTCTATCACCTTCCTACAGCACTCCAGAAAGGTCTGGCGACTTTCTTCTTGACTTACCAATAAAGCTATGTTACCCTTCTCTATTCCTTACGTTACCGGAAACTGGCATTCCATTTTTGTCGCAACAAAGACAGAACAGCTGGTGATCAGATGCCCAAAGACATCTTTGAGGGAGACCTCTGTCTTGTAGTGGGTGTGTATGGGTTGAAATGACGACAACGAATACCTTAATTAGATATATTTGCAGATTATTTATTTCTTACGCAAGCATTTTCTCCATAGATTTAAGGTGTAAGTTGTTTTGTATCGTATTTTCAATGTTAAGTCGTAATTATTTCTTGAACTTTTTTTATACAACTAAAACAAAAAATATACCTGAGTGGATCATTTCATAAAAACTTTTTTTTTAAATAGAAAATTCAATTTTTTATATTTATTTTTGTCACGCAAGTACTGCCCTGCGTTTAAAAGGAGAGACTTTTCCTTTTGCCAGACCGCAGTATCACCTCTCGAAGCGTGTGAAAGATTCAAGGTAAGAACCCCCAGGGCCGTCTTAAAGTACGGATATGATTAGGCCGCCTCTTACCGAATATTACAGTTAGGATCCTTGTGCGCCGATTTACGATGACTTCATCGTTTATTGCGTTTTTCTATTTGGCCGAATTTTACAGTTTTTGCTCCGATACCGTAATGTGTTAATATTCATACCGAATGTTATGACTGCGGCTTCGTGTTCGAATATTTATAAATAATGAATTATCTTTATTAATAAAACATATTAGCCAAACGTTTTGCTGTTTGATTCAGTGCAAGGAATGTTTTTGTGGAGAGTAAAATAGTTAATCACCCTTCTTTTTTTACAAAAAAAGAATAAAATAAGACAGAAATGAAACTATTTATCGACGTTGAAAACCATAAACAAAGGCGTGAAAGAAGGCCCGAATTATAACAGAAATCTTCAAATTAATAAAACAAGTAGAGAAAGAATTTTTAAACCTAGATAAAGCATCAATGGAATTCATTTTTTTCATTATAAGTGGAAAAAACATGTGCATTATTAATTATTGCAACATTTGGATTATTAACAAATGTCGAAGGATGATAGGAGTCTAAAACGTGGGACGGGTATGGACTGAAACGACGACAAGGAAGTTTCAAATTACTCTAGAGAATGATTAAAAGTTATAATAAAATTGTTAAATAACTCCAGATAATTGTAATAAGTGGGTGCAAGTATATAATTGTTTTGTTTTATTAAATACTAGGTACTACGAATGAAGATTAAAAAAACAAAGACTCAGAAATTATGTCCGTTTGAAGGGTAAAAAAATATTAACAATTATCCAAAATTAATTTTAAAGACAAAACAATTTTCTAGTGGATGGGCAGCAGCGTCCCCTCCGTACCATAATACGACACTGCTATCGCCAACACCTGCCTAGCGTGAAGAATATGGTACATTCCCTCATAGACATCTTCTGGAGTGGCCTATGACTTGCAGTGGGCGTCTATAGACTTAAAGGACGACCACGAAGTTAGCTCAAGTGAGACCGTAGTCTGTAGCAATCTCGGAAGCAATATCAGAAGACTAGAGTTGCATAATTAATAATAAGGACACAGGTTTTTTTGCACTCACATGTATAAAAATAACATTGATCAATATAGTTACAATATTAATAATAAATGAGGTATTGTAACTGGAGAATAAATATAGATTTAAAATTTGAAGTATGATATAATATGAAGTAGAAAGTACAATTAGGAAATAAGAGATATTGCATGCAGTTTGTAAATTTTGAATGAACATATGTTTTCTATAATTCGGGAGAGAATGAAATAAAATACTGGTTCCTTTAATAAAAATTAGCGTTAAAGTGTGGGTTAAATTGCAGTACGTTCGTAAGGTTTCCCATAAATTAACTAAAAAATCTTGCTGAAAATTAAAAATTATATTAAAATAGCTTTAAGTATGAAGTTATTCTCTGTTGACCTCACTACGAATCATCAGCGTGAAGTATAACTTCCACGAAAACCGATCAGCACAATAAATCGCAACGCTTTACACAGCCAGATCCTTGCACCGAGGTCCTCCACCCCGGCGTCACACCGCAGGGCGTCCTCTTGTCCTTCCGAGTAATTACTCCCTCCCTTTGTCTCGCCTCAGCCATAAATACAAGACAATATTTATTAACATCGGTGACAAAAGTATTGTTACCTTGTTTAAAGAAAAAAAATCATCGATGTACATATAAATTTATAATCCTTTACTGTAATTTAACATTACAAATATGTGTATTAATTATTTTACTCATTGTAAGTCTGAATCCGTGGAAGAATCAAAGCCAAACGTAGATGTAGCTCGAAGAATTGCTTGCTTGAAGTCTGATGTGGTAGCGGGCGGGTTACATCGCTCGTTGGCGCCGAAAGGTTTTTGTTTCGCGACCTTGAGCCAGTAGATCAGGCATGGGTATTCCCCCTGGCTAGGTGGACCATTGAAATACTCATGATATCAGGAAGTAGCTGGATGTCAACTTTATCGGCGGCGATTGGAGGAGGCCTAAGCTGTTCTAGTAGATAGTGTCTTTATAGATAGAAATCAGAAAGAGATAGGTAGCAAAAAGAGTACCTTTTTCTGTAAATGATGAATAATTTCATGGCGGCGGACATGAATCACAATTTGATTATAATTGTCATATGCCTTTTACATTTTGTGTCTAAAATCTTATAGGTTTAATTGATATGAAAGAATGTAAAAAATGAATGAATGAAATATGAAAAGATCTTATTGTGTTTATAGTGAAAAGCTTCACTTCAAACGTCTATGCAATATGTGTATTTCTAAATTTACTAACGTAATTTGATAACTTATTTTCATTAGATGTACGGTACTTGTTCTTTCATATTTGTTGATCTTTGGTTTTGTCAACCTTCACGGTTTTAAAATAGAGCGGGGTCGACAATTGAAAATTATTTCAAGCATGAAACTAATAACCAGATGCTTTTATGTACTCTATTGTAGGTGTAGCCTTGTGGTGTTGCAATTAGATGTTTAGGAAGGTATAAGTCTTTAATAAGGTAGTTGTGCCTAGTGTCTAATATTTGTAGAGAGTTTTCCTAAAAGGTTCTAGTCTAGTAAAAGATGATATTCGTAGACCAAGTTTTTCCAACGTTTAGCATCACAACACTATTTATAGCTTCGTTAAAGTAAGGGGTGGTTACGACTCGTAAGCAAAAAGCTATGGTATCATTACGAAGTAAAACATAAGTATAGTAATTTAAGAAAAGCAATTTGCACTTGCGTTTTCTTCGACAAGTACAAAACAAAGGAGGTTAATTAGTCACGTGGGGTGGAAGCGGCACTCCTAACAAGTTATTTCACACTGCCATTTCCTCGCTGTGTTTATTATCCCCGCTGTCCCCAACTAATTTATTGGACCCTTAGCGCCCTTTGCCCTTAGATGGATCACCTAATTTAACATTAAGGTGCGCCCCAACATCTTGTCGATGTACCTTCATAATTTTTACTCTTTACGTCCATTATTCACTATTTTTATTATTTATTCCTTGTTAAACCTCATCTAGAATATTTATTTATTAAAAGATTTCATTAGGGCCGATAAACTGACTTCGAAACTGAATCTTCTTTCTTCTAACGTATAATAAGGATCAAATGAATTTCTTATTCTGAATATATTTTTACTACAGATAATTTATGTAATAATAATAATATTAAAGCTTTATTTCATTCCATACAAATGACTTAAAATTAGTAATTTTAATTTTGGATAATAGTTTTAATAATTTTATACTAAATTTGTATGGACCGCCTCAGGGTAAAAGCTTCCTTTAAAGCTTTTTCTCTATTTTTGGCAACTTGGAGCCACCGGCTAAAGCCACGATCTCGTCAGCACGTCTGGCATTAGGTCTGCCTTTCACTCTAGTAGCTTCTCGTACAGCATTCATGTACTCAATTTTATTTCTTTAAAAGAACTGCACCATCAAATTTCTATAGTGTGTAACATTTACTATCAAATTAATGCACAAATATGTGTAAGAGTTGTACATTTTTGGAAACTATGGAAGTACTTTTAGGAATGAATTGTATAAACACTTCGTAAATTAAATTGAATATTATTATTTATCTATGATATGAGTAATAATGTAAGCATGTGGTCTATTACTTTACATTATCTTCTTTGGAAATAATTTAATATCGATTATAAACAGTTCGTTTTTATTATTGTTTAAATAACCCTTTTGTTATGTTTTTAAACTTAATAATAACATTTAATTATAGACTAGTATGTTTGGACAGATCTTTGTACGCCAGCAATAGGAAAGCATATTTAAATTGATATTACCTTATATGAAACTTATGTAAGCATAAACTATGTTTTGCTTTTGGAGTACCTGTTTAAAATAAACAAATACACATAGATACGTTTACGAAGTATCGATATTTAATTTTGATGTATGTTATCAAAGAGATCATCGCAATCTTCTAATATCAATACTGGAAGTAGTCGCTGTCTATTTGAGAGAGATATAGATAAGCTATCAATGTACCACGGTCGGGCTATCACAAAATCGTTCTCTATACCCGCAGCGTGTAATGAACGACCCCACGGCTAGGCTAAAACAAAAGAAGGAAGCGAACTAGTTGATTGTGAATCCGACTCTCGCATCTATCAGGCTAATCTACACTAGCGGCTTCGCATAAATCGGTGCACCGGCGTTGCGTAAAGCACTCGTTGTCCTACAAGGATGCCCACTCAGTGCGAGATAGTGCGACACCGGCCTTATCTCGCCGGTGACAAATACCGCCCGTACATTGTCCGTTTCGCGAGAAAATACTGCGCGATTCGAAACCGGGGTAATCAGAGCCCCGGCGTTAACAACCGAGCGCCCGCTTGATAATGCTTCGGCTCGTGGATTTAGTTTGCGTAATATAAATTAATAGTCATTGGAATTTTTTATTGTTCGAATAACAATTAAACTTTATTGCATCACAATACTTGATTGGATAAAGACTGGCTACTAGGTGGAATGACGACATTTTTAAAGTCGCGAGAAGTTGCCGAATACGGTGTCTATCGAGTGATATGACGACGATGATTATTTAATTGTTTTGAAAGCATTCTGAACTCAGGTAATCAATATTAATAATTCAAAATCAAAAATAGTTTAAATTAATGATTCGTATCCGCGATTTACCATCGTGTCTTTAATAGCTTAGTGGTAATGCAAAGATTAAATGTTAATAAATAAAAAAATTCTTGTTAATATTCTAATGTCCACTTTTGAATATGCTTAAGAATACATGATACAAACCCGCGCATTCCGAGGCCCGTTCGCAATCTCGGAATTTATAAAATGTTGTCGCGAAGTATGGTATTATCGAATTACGATTTACGGTGTCGGCGTATCGCTTGAAGCTCGTGTCGCCACTGTGTTTTTTTTCTTTTTTATAAGGCATCGCGTGAGATATATTGAGAGGTCTATTCAGAGAGCAAACGGGTCATCGATATTGTTACTGTGTGGTATTTACGTTTTGAATGTATTATGTTCTAGAAAAATTAATTCAAAATTTTGAATTCATTCGCTAGAGTCGCTTTACTATGGACCTTATTAATTTATTATATAGTATATAATATAGTCAAAGCATGTTTGTCTACAACATGCATTTTATATTGTTGGCAACAAAAATAAATAAATTAATGCAACTGTAGATTTAATTATTAATTTGATTTGATTAAACAATTACGCAATAGAATGAAATACTATGACAATTCTAAAAAGTAGAGAAAAACAGTGTAAATTTTGGCAAGAAAACTAAAGATGTTATTTATTACATTCCTCCTCCTCGCATTTTGTCGTCGTTGCTTAGGGTCGTGACACTGTAAGGATGGTTTTCTGGGAAAATTGTAAAATGATGAAAATCTTTGTTCTTTCCCTATCAGGATTTTAGGACCACTTAGATTCGCTAGGCACCTGCAACCGTTTCATATTTTTAATAGCGAAATTTTCGATGACCGCTGCCCGATAATCGGCGTTGCCTATTTTACGGCCTGGTGTTGTTTCTCCTTGATGAACTGTCATCCTATTGTACCCGAGCATGGGCCTAGTACTGTGGAGGATATTGTTCTATAAGTCCTCTTTTCGGACATTCCAGGAAGAACAGCAGTTATACTATTCTCTGTAATTACTCGTCTGGTGTCGGTCTACCTTGAAATAAAAATGTAATAAATGTATTACATTCAAATATAAAAATATGATTAAGACAAAACTCTTCAACGTGAGTTGAGATTTTTAAATTTTTTTAGCCGTCGTTGAGATAGTTGCTCGGGTATTGAATTCAACTCGTAAATTTGCACATCTACATTTTGGGTAAATAATATCATGTCTCTATTTCACAAATAGCAAAGAAAAATTTCGCTTCGGGCTTGCGTGATGTATTGCAATTCATATCGTTTCTTTAGAAGTTGGTTAGCCATTGGTAAAACATTCTCTCTGTTCAGGCAAGTCTTATATGAACTTACGAAAATTGTACCTCAATTACATGATAAGTTACCAAAGATTATCAAAAGTTAAATCTAAAAATTTAACAGTACTGGGTCAATATATAAGATTCTTTATAATTAGTAGCATACGCTTTACAGATTGCTGTAATTTTTTGGTCAATGTCAATTGCTATTTATCCATCAGCTCGGTATGAGATGATAAAGTTAGTTTGCCTACATCTCCAAAGAGGTTTCTAATGACAACCTCAGCGTTGGTCGTTGTATTATTAATTTCGTAGGATTGGAAGGTCGCCTAGGAGCCTGAAGATTTTAGAGTGGAGACCACGGGTCGCAAGCGCAATGTAGTATGTCCACCCACAAAGTGTACTTGTTCGTAGTCGGAAAACACTGAGTTTAGGGTAAGCCTATGTTCGGTAGTCGATATCATACGATATCTTCAATTATGCTGATGAAATAGCGGTTTAACAGCTTATACTGTTAGCCAATACATTGTTATGCGAGTAGTTTGTTACCTAAACTCATAATATCTCACCGATGGCAATGCTTTTTCCAGAGCTGTTCGAAAAGATTGCTATTACTAAGAATATAACAAATTACTGTAAAGAACTGATTATTATGTATCATAAAAATATATTGTCTTCCCTTGCTAAAGTCCTGCGGATCGATGGTGAAGGGAGTCTTGAGTTCACTGGACACGTAACGGTGTACACGTTAATTATCCTGGCGCTGAGATTCGGTCGTTGCAACCTTTGCCAAGTTTGGTTATATCCTTGTACCGTAGTCATGTTTACGGTTGTAATAAGTTTTTGTTGCTATCTGTATTAAGAAATTACTAGTTTCTAAGATTACATCACCATTCACTGACGTGTTCTTTTTTGACGGATAGGATGTACCAGGATCGTGAAGATCGATCTTGTACAAACAGTCATTTTTCAGTAAGCCCGAGAGATCCTTCGAGAACCTCGTCTATGCTGATATATAGATTTTTTACAAGAAACGAATTACAAAGTGTTCTTTTAAATGTTGTATGTTTTAAGTCTATAAATGTCTTTCATACTCTTAAAGTGTTTTTAAGTGTGCTTTTTGGTCGTTACGTTATATGTGAAAATCGAAACAGACACAGCTTTATGACAATTACTTTTCTTCTGCGAGTTATATTCTTCTATTGACTTCTGAAAAAGATCTGCTCGGTTCACCGTTTGAGTCTTGGTCTTTGATGTTTTTATCCATTTCTTATATCGCACAGGATGATCTTTCATAAATTATAATTTATTATACCTACGATCGCATAATGCTCTCACTCAGGCATTTAAATCAAAGTGACGATGGGCTGGTTACGCCGCACGCTGTAAATATAAAAGGTAGACACTGCTACTAGCTAAATGGAAAAGTCTAAGTGAATAGGCCACACGGAGGATCGGTAGGAAAGGATTGAGTGAACAAGGTAAAAGACATCCAGCGTATTTCATGCTCCCCTGGTGCCTTCAAAAAGGGGTCTAAATCAAATAAAAAGAAATTACTAACTATACTAATTAATATTACGGAATCTTTTAACATTACTGACATATAACTTTAAGATTTGGAAATAAAGGCTTCATTGTTTTATTCATATTTAGCATCGATGTTAAATTAAGGAAAATGTAAAAAATAATTAATGTAAAAAAAATATTAAATTCGCCTAAAACACTTTGTTGTTAGGCAACCGTGTTATACTATCAGTGTTTTTAATAGTATAGTTGTAGAATTTACTAAATACTTCTAATGCTTTGGATTGATTGGAATTCAATTGACTGAAGTTATTCGCTTAACAATAACTGCCTTTTTTCCTATACCAAAAAATTTGCAATTTTAGTTGATACTCTATTTCGAACATATAATTAATTTCTTGAGTTTGAATTGAATGTAAATTTGTATATCATTATAATTTACTGTTATAATTGAAAGAGCCTTGATAGCCCAGCCACTGAGGACTGAGAATTGCGATTGTAGATCGCAGGTTCGATTCCCAGGATACGATCTTTTATTATAATTTACAAGTTGTGCATTAATTATTTAAGACTGCCAGTGCTTACTAACAGGTTTCCAATAGATGGTAATAGAGTCCTCTGTGTATCATAATACCACATTACAATCTCTAACCTCGCTGCCAAGTGTGGCGATTATGGTGTATTCCCCCATAGGCCTTGCAGAGGGTGTCTATAAGTAAAATAGTAACTCTAGTAGTAAAAAATAGCATGTTTTTTTGGAAAGGACTCTGACTGCTGACTTAATGGCATTTGTATATTCTGTGGGTTGGAGGTGGCAGAGCTCAGAAGACGCCTAGTCCTTTTAAGATCGAAGTCTCCCAGGGGAGCTTCGGCTCGGGCCGCTACATACTACTATTTTTCTGTATTGGGTATCGCGCTATTACTGTGGTTTTTTATTTCACACTACTATTCAACAAATAAATGATTTACTATTATTAAAATGATAATTGTTTTGTATACTATTAGCGAAGATGTCTTGTGTGTAGAGGAGTCAATAAATGTCTTGTTGCAATTAATATTAGGCTTTACATCAACTAGTCTGTGGTGATGGGTGTAGGTGACTAATGTTGCCGCGACTGGACGACGGTTGTGTTGCCTTAATTATTCATTCGCAGCCTAGGGTTGATACAAACGAAGAGTTATTTGCATGTTCGCAAATAATTATTATTTATATCTAATATATTTTATATAAAACAAAAAAAATACCTTTTTAAGACTTGTGAAATATCTAAAAGAAAGCAATTTTATGTAAGTAAAATATATACACAAAACGTTAATAATTTTGAAATTTACTAATTCGTGTGTTTTGGTAAATCTTGTCTTAGATATTTCGTTTTCTTTTCGAGGAACAAACCAACAGCTATATGTAAAGAATTATAAAAAGTAAATAAAAGATATTTAAGAACAAAAAACATTGTCTGCGATTATATATGTTTATAATTTATGCTTTAAACAAGTTAACAGTGTGATAAGAATTAGATATAATTATTTTACTTAATTTTATTGAAGAATAAATTTTTATCAAATGAGTATGCCTTATAATCTTTTTATCAATATCTGATATGTGCAGGAAGTTAATTTTGTAATATCGAAAAGATACTTTCTCAAAGTAAATATGAAATATTTATAATGTATGGAGCATGTAATATTATTAAATATTTACCGTATAAACCTTAGGGTTAAACAGCAATCTGTTCTTACGAAAATTTGATTTGACAAAAACAATACGACATATTATTGAAAGTCATTAAACGATCCCTTGTTTTTTTTTTTAATAACATGTTGCTGCCAAAACAGACTGTCAGCCCTAAATTAAACATTTGGTTTCAGGAGTGACCGTTCGTAAATTATTTGTTTAAATTTAGAGTGGGATCGGTTAAACGTTTCGGGGCATCAATAAGTAATACGCCGCCAGTTTCCGATGGTCCCGCATACGAATCTTACTGAGAACTCTGCGGTACAAATTGTTGATTGTTGGGGTCATTGCAATTTGGCGGCGTTGTAATGTAGGACCGTAGTTAGTTGGACGTCTGTCCAGTGACAAATGTTTATGAGTTTGTCACTTAGAGCAGTATACGGAGGGGCCGTGAGCCATTGTTTTCCGTACCTGCCCGGGGGGCATGCACCGATGAGTTTCGCCGAATCGAGTTTAATGAACTGCTTGAAATCGATTCCCCTGCGATGTATTGATTTATGCGATCAGAAATTATGCAAAAATTTACAATAACGTGTTCGAGTTTTAATTAAAATTAATAGCTGACTGGCTGGAGGAAAAATTCCACCGCATAGCAGTATAGTGTATATTGCATAATCGAATCTAATCAGGTTAAAAAGGTTTTATATTATATTGGACAGTCAATAATAAATTTATCTTATGAAAAAAATTTAGAGAAAAATCGTGTTGGGCTTTGTAAATATTTTTTTAACAAAGAAAGGAATATAATTTATATAAAATAATTGATACTTTTTTGGCATAAATCTTCGGAGACATTCTTTCAAACGACATTAAAGGTTTTCAAAAACACGCCTGCAAATTTAAGTCGTAGATAGGAAATCTGATGAAATTGAATTGAATTTGATTTAATGCTATTGAAACTGTCGCCATTTACTTCACGTTGGCCACAGAATGTCACATCTTTTCGATGAGACCTTTTTTAAGAAAATTACGTGCACAACCTCAATGCTAGTATTTGACGTGTGGCCCTGTACTTCTGCAACTAAGCCATGAAGTTACATTCATTGAGCTCTTGAAGCTTTGCATGTAATATTTTTTTTTAAATATTTGTTCTAGCTGTTTGGTATTTTTTTGAAGAATTGTTATGGATCTCCTTTTGTTATACCAATATTACCATTTTTCGACAGGATTTTGTTGAGTAAGACTGCCTATAAAAAGAGTAATAAGTTTTATTATACGCTAGTATATAGAAGAGGTAATGTCTTTACAATTCAGTAGCAAGAGATACATAATCTTTCTTCCTGTATTAACGATACTACATAGTTTTAAATAGTGTACATAAGGTAAGCTCTAGAAATAAAAGTTAGCATATTATACCCTTATTTGTACCCTAGAGCTTCATAAATTTAGTGAACCTTTTGAGAATAAATCCAAATTAAAAATTTCTTTTTTCAAGTAGGCATTTAAATGCGCTTTTGAATCGTCGATTATTTTAACGTTGTATGTAGCAAGCTACCATCGGCTGAAAACGCTGATCTGTTGAGCAGAGCTGGCCAAAAATACAACACTGTTATTATAAATAAAATTTAACAATTTTTAATGTATCCATTATAATATCAATCACGTAAATGTGTCAACAAACCAAGTTCCACACATTTTGATCGACAAAAATTCTTGAATGATATTTATACATTTATTTAGAAGAATACTTCAAATCTTAGGCGTTATGAGTATGTTTTTATTTCTTATATTCACTTTACATTATTTTTCAAATTAGATGTGAGCAACTGTTTGCAGTTTCACAAAATACTCCCGTATAATACTTTGAATTATCATGTAATTAATTCAAAAAGTACATTGTACTTATACAAAATTCTTTTTCAATGTTTTGAAATTGGGATTTTAAAGTTATAATAAAGATTGACAATGAATAGCCAATTGTATAAAAAGGTTATTTTAAAACTGACAACGCTGGACGCAGGCTATATAATCTAAAGATTAAGACCGTTTGAAAGGAATTCGAGTGAGATGTTCAGCAGTGTACCTTCTGATGATGATAATGATGACACTTAACAAATGACTTCTTATATACAAAGCAAAGATGTAATGATTTTGATAATCAATAATTATTCTTTACCGCAATCTTTAGATATAATTATACCTGTTAACTTATTAACTTTTAATTATTATTTATCAACAATTTTCCATGTAAACATACAGGATAATAGTTATAGAGGTAAAAGCTTGAAGGGATGAATGTATAGTTCATTTATCAATAAAAACCTTTAAAGTTTACGCCCCTATATCAAATATTCACATATAAAATGGTCACTCTGAAATATGTCACATTGATTTATATTTTCTTTTGAAATCCGATAGGACAATAATTTCTGGCAGTAGGAAGTGTGTACGGATAGCAATAATTAATTTTAATATGTAGTAGACTGAATTTTGAAATCGCTTTTATTAGCTATAATATCATCAATTTATTTAATTTTATTGAAACTATCGATTATAATCAATGAGTGCATGGTTATTTGACAGCATATGACATATACATTCAGCTCTAAATGTTTTATACCCATTATCAGTCATCCTGTATAAGACCTGTCAAACTACAACTACGGGTAATATAACTTTTGCAAACAATAAAGTAACTATATAACATCTCAACTGTAGGTTTGTGGTTGTAGTGCGTTGAATACGGTGTCTGCTTGGAAACAACGAAATGACGCCATAAACTAGTTGTTGTGCCGACTGCCCAATGACATTACTGAGTACGTGCTTCAAGTAACGTAGGGCCATTAAAAGGACGGATTTATTTCATTCACTATTTTTATGTTTTTAAATATAATAGCTATTTCATTTCTATCGACTATGATTGTTTACTTAATAACAAGATTATAAAGATGTAACATTTCATATTGAAGATCTAGAGTTAGTCAATTTTAAATGTAATTTATGAAAAATTTTGACTAGAAACCGCAATAAATTTCAAAGCGTTATATCGCTTCTGAATATAGTCCATGTTAGAGCTTTTCGATTACTTTTACAATATATTGACATTTTGAAGAATCTCATTCCATTCATTTTATAACAAAATGACGCTTAATCGAGGACACCTTTTAAATAAAAATCGTGTATTTTTAAAATTGCAAGAATATCGTATATACATCACTTTATTTATATTACCTGTCATCATCGTCATCATTATTTTAGCTGTAGGTCGTCCACAGACGGACATCGGCCTCTCCTATAGATTTACAATAAAATTGGTTAGAAGTGGTTTACTTCTAGAGTGTTTCGACGACCTTAACAAGATCGACTGTCTACCTTATAGATGGACGTACAATGCGGCATTGGCCACTTCGTGGTTTCCCCTCTAGAATGTGTATTTTCCATCGGCTATCTGTTATAATCGTTATGAGGCTTGTATTTAACTTACTACTCCACTAGGATATGTTGGTTACTTTTGTGCGTCTGCGGATCTTTGCTAACCTGTTATGTTCTTTTAGAGAAATCCCAAACAAAACCCTGTCCATAGCTTGTTGAACGACTGCCAATAAGGCCAGAAGTACATTATATTTTATTGATGAATTATTAGATATTTTTGGGCTAGTTAGTTTGGTCACCTGTTTCATGGCTCAACACAAGAAAAGTCCGTCCGAATAGCGTCGTTACCGCACAGCAATCATTCTCTCGTGAGGAGCTTCCAACTATCGCACGTAATTAACCAATGTCCAGTTCCCGGAGTAAGTAGTGACGCTGGAAGAGACAAATGGTATAGTTCGAACGATAGACAAAAATATTTTGTATTTAGAATGTTCGTTAATATAAATTCAAACTTGAAAGTTGGATTAGAATGGCAATATTAAACTCAATTGTCTCGAGATGATCTACTTAAGATTTTATAGTTGAGCTTTTAGAAACTTACAACATGTTTAGCTTATCACATTGTCACCGCTGCCGATTTTCTATTGTATTATTGTTTAGCTATCTATTTAAGGTATGACATATAACTTTTCATCAGTTGAATACTTTGGTAATTTCAACGCTTTTTTTATAAAAACAAGAAAATTAGCTTTTTTACGCAGCGTTAGATTAATATTTTAAACAAAACAACGATTTAGGTTAATAAAAAACATATCAATTTTTGTACAATAATTTAATGTCATTAATGAGATATATTAATTTAATGTATTTAAATATATAGAGCTAAATAAAGAGTATCGTTCATTCATACATAATTGGCGATATTGTTAACTTTTTTTCAGCTACATACCTTCGTCGAAGTTATGACTTATCGGAATCTGCAAGCTAATTATTTTTCTTTTAAAAAAAGTATTAACCGCGTTAGGTTAGTAAGTTAAAATTAATATATGACAAAAAGTAGAGTTCGTTTATTTGTTGTTATCTTTGAAATAACAATATGATATAGCAATACAATATATATAATATATACAATATGTATAGTTATATATATATTGCTGGACATTGTCACTAAACATTTGGCGGATAGCTGTTTTACTATGAGGTCTTTGGACAAGGAAAGTACACTTTCTATTATTTTTGATCGAAATTTTAATTTTTTGGCACCATAAGATCTTTCTATGGACCTGGAATTTTGTGCTTAGCAACAATTTATTTTTATAGATAGATAAGATATTATGACTAATGTGTAAGATGTAGACAGTTTTAGTCAGACGTAACATTTCATATCTGTGTGTCAAGCTGGTTGCGCCTTGCCAATATGCGTGCTTCATTAGGCGGAGCAGTAAACGAGCGGTCAGGGGACAGGGGAGCTTCGGGAGCACATTTATTGTGTATTTTCGTTGGTCCCCGCGCTGTGATGGAGCTCTGTCTCATTTTGTACAACGCCAAATGCGGAATTAAGCGTCCGCCGAAATGAGCAAAAGGACAATAGAATTACTTGTTTCCTTACGGTTTTGTTTCGGGATTTTCTATGTCAATTTTTTTTATTAAACTTTGTAGTTCATTTCTAATTACGATTTATAATTGACTTGTAAAATTTTGACGCAAGTTTGTATCTAGTATCTTTGTTTATATCTGTTTAAGTTCTTGAGTTTCGACCATGGAACGACGTTAAATACATTAGAATAGTCTTTATGCAGGCCTCTTCCAACCGGTCGTATTGAAAATCTAGAAGTGAGGTTTATATGCAGCTGCAGAAGTCTTTATTGTGGTCATAGTGATGACGATGATCTTGGTTCACATTGATAAGTAAAGTTTTTTTTTACCAGTAACTCTAATTATATGATATAATCATTAACTGCTCAATCACTCTTTGATGTTATCATCTTACTTTCAGCGGTATTAAGTTTACTATCAGATAAAGTTCTATCGTATAGATTTCCAATAGGAACGGTTGGAAGCGGTTTGCATTTGGCACATTCCTACGATATTAACAAAGTTGTATGTCCACCCTGTGGTTGAAATGTCTTAATTAGTGAAAATGGATTAAAACGATTGATATTTTTCCTTTGCAAAATTTGTTAGTTCAATAACTGCAAGGGGTTTTTAAATATTAATAGCAACATATCATAATCCCCAAAAATTTTAAACTCAAAATCGCGTATACTAGCATATTTACTTTTGTTACATAGATATGTAAACACATGCGTATCGTACGTATGACTTAGAACTTTTTTTACAAGAGTCTTACCAAAATAACATATATATTTTTGTATTATATTCGTATGTAGTTATTTTTATGATATGTGTATAATAAACAATATATATTTTAAAATATGTGTGCCTCTGATTTCCAACCCCTTTTATCACTTAAAGACTGCTCGATCGATGGTTACCAGATGGTTCATCCAATGGTTGTCTAGAAGAAATTATGTATTGTATTTTATTGTAGCTTTTAACCCTTTACTTGGCAAGAACTAAAAATATGAAAAAAAAGGAAATTATTGATAAATTTTGTTTAATTTATGAATGGACAACTTGAGAAAAATAAAAATAAAAATCTAGGTATCCTAGGTTTCGAGAAAACTTAAGTACATCACAATGTACACTGCCAATTTTACAGAAATATTATAAATAAATTGTTTGTACATTTTGGTGTACACTACCAAGGACATAATGAATTACATTATTCAGGTTATTATAAATTTATTTCAAAAAAAGGAGGAAATATTTAAATTATTCTTTATTATTTTAGGTGAAAATTACGAAAGCAATTACGTTTTATTTTTCCCACAACAAAACACAAATGTACGTTACATTTTATACAGTAGACAGATGTTCTTCCACTCTTACAATATTTGCAACGCATTGTTTCATTACCTGCTTCTGGAAGATGACCTGTGTTATCAAATCTGACGCTATCAGTTGGTCGGACTGAGACTGGTTTATGGATTATCAGATTCTCGCCTATATCGTCTGTAACGTTTTGGTTTGTTCCTATTCTATTAGACAACCCATCAAACAATTCAAATCTGAAATCTTTCAATGAAGTCTTCTTCCCATCTCTTCTATGTAGGAGCCAAGCGTTATTTATACACATATCAACAAGTTGTGAAAATATTCCCAAGTACCAACGGTGACTTTTGAAGGGAGTTCTATATAACGATATCAACATATCTGCTAAATCGATCCCTCCCATATGTTTGTTGTAATGTTTGACCACTTGAGGACATTCTACATCTACTTTCTTTTTCTCATCCTTATCGTATCGTTTGATTGTTTCTAAGGGGTACGAGTCTATGTAGGTGCTAATAAGTGTAACCACTTTATTGTCGTTCCACTTTACGACTGCCAACTTATTCTTATTGCAAACCACCTGGGCGCTAGAACCGCGTTTCTTCTTTTTTAATTGTTTGTCAGTTGGCAATAACTCTTGACAGCCTCTGAGACGATTAGTCCTTATTGTTCCTAGACTAAGGATCCCGTATTCTTCCCGCAGAATATATGTTAGTTCAGGCGACATAAAAAAGTTATCAGCATACACAATGGCCGGCTTTTTCTTTATAGTTTGACACAATGCAAGCACTACCATACCTCCTAAACCAATTGTAGCTTCTTTCTCTGAAAAAGTCAGTCCACGAAAGGTATCGTCGCCACCATACAGAATAAAATCGTAGATGATACCCGAAACACCCGCACGGACAAAATTCTTAAACCCCCATTTCTTAGGTTTCATTTTTACGTACTGCTTTCGTTTACCTGCTTTACGACCTTTATAAGGTATCATCATCTCGTCAATGGAATATTTTCCTTCTTCTTCAATTTTCAGAAAATTTTTGCGTATTTTCTCCATTAGGGGGCGAATCTTGAAATAACGGTCTGAATCTTCCAAAGTATTATCAACAAAATGAATATATCGACGTATTTGTTGATACTTTTTCAGAGGCATAAGATCAGCAATGAGAGGGTATCTTGTTTTTCTTGCCCAATAGTCAGTATAAGCTGGCATCTGTACTATACCCATCATGATTTGAATGGTCAGGAAGCTTTTAATCTCATCTTCTGTCAGCTGAATAGATCGACCTAGTTGTTCAACTGCATATAAATTTGTATTATAAACAATGTCAGTAATTAAGTCAGGAGAAAAAAAGAAATAAAAATAATCCAGTACTGTCTCTATTTGTGTTTGATGGAGATTGTATAAGTTTTCTTCAAGAGATACATTGTGACGAAGTACTGCTTTTGACCATTGATAATTTAGGGCGAATTTCTGAACCTTTACTTTTTTGGTCACTACAGTCTTTGTTGTCTTTTTACGCTTGGACCTGGTAAGTAGTAACTGCTGTCCGCTGGTGCTAGGCTGGGGAGATGATAGTTCAACAGAAGGAGATGGCAAAGATTGGATGGAGTTCAATGTGGGTATAACATTGTAGTTACTTGTATTCGGCGATGGAAAAACTTCATCAAATGTTGGTGTGAGTGGTAAAGTAATGGGTATATCATGCTGTTCGTTGTTGGAGTCAGTTGAAGTATCAAGCAAATTAAGGGCTTCTAGTGATGATGCTATTGAAGGTGGATCAGAGGTATCTGGTGAAGGCGGTATATAAGCATTTGCTTCCTCATCAGATGTGGAACTATCGTCAGAGCATGCGTTTTGAGCGGGTACCAAAGCCAAGATCTTATGGGCGCGAGTTAGTTGTAAGTTCTGCAGGCGGAAAAAGAAAAAAAAAGTTCAAAGCAGACAGTTTTTATGAGAAGGTTAAAAAATAAATAAACAAAAACTGCCGATTCGTTGAAAAACAAAAACTGTGTAAACTTAGCAATGTACAGCGTGGTTACCATAGTTCATTTTTAGTATTTTAGTGCGTTATTGGCAACGTGCAGTGCAGTGTACATACATTTGTTTCAACCAAAATCGGCCATAAAAATTGAGACAGTAACGCATAAAACCACTTTTTGAGTAATACATAGTTTTTAGATCAAATAACACACCATTTTTTATTAGTTTTTGAGCTAAAAAGTAATTTATAACGCAAAAACTTACCCGGGTCCCGCCAACACTTTGTTGTTTCGAAGCCATTTTGAATTTGACATGTGTTGTTCAGTGTTGCAACAACGAAAATATTTTTCTACTAATTCTAAATTATTTAGTAATATTTTTAATAAAAACAAAACAAAAAAATATTATTATTTAACCAGTAAATTTTTTTTGAAATGTATGTACAGTCTAATGTACCTTACCAAGTTAAGGGTTAAGCTCTAACTGTTAATGAGACTAGACACGAAATGTTTTCGCAGCTGTCCCTATGTTTAGATATCCGCCATTTTATTTATTGTTATTCATAAGAAAATAATGCTTGAATAAAAAAGAAATTTAAAATGCCGCATGAGACCGATCTAAATAGCAGACAAATAAATCTTGGCGGAATTAACCAGTCGATTTATCTCACGCAATGTGTGATACACGCTCGGTTTATTTATATCCTGCGTGCGCGGCTCGTACCGGAAGCGGAAATGACGGGCGGCCATCGACGCCGGATGTCGCGACGCTAGCGCCACGTCGCTGTGCGGTGATCCGCTGATCGGGGGATCATCTAACTAACCGTTGTCAAAATAATAAACGGATATTGATTCTCTGTGTTTTGCTTATACGGTTGTTTTTCTTCCTATGTTTATTGTTTAAATATCGGTGTTGTTACTGTTAGATAGTTTACAAGTGCCAAGTCCGCGCCTACACAGGATGATTGGTTACGGATACAGAAGTTTTAAAGGGATGAATATGTAGTTCATCTGCTGATAATATCTAAAAATTAGTTTTTCCAGAAATAATAACTTACGTAATATACTAAAAAGTGTTTTCGAAATTCGGATAACTACATATTAAAAGTTATTTTCGTTAATTATCTGTCTTTACTTTGTACTGCCAGAAGTTATTGCCCTTTCGCTACAAGTTACCCTTTTCAGGCTTTTGCATCAATAACAAATTACTCTGTATGTAAGATATTCGTATGTCAGTTAACAAACTGAATGTTTGTTGTGTATTTTAGAATTTGTTTCTCTATTTTGTAACTACAAGTATTTCTTTATTTTGAATTTTCTTTAAAAGTTAATTTTTCAGTTACGGATTTTTAAATTACTTTAAAAAGGTTTGGTATTGATAAAACAGATAAGCAAACGATTCTGTAGATTGCAAAGAATTCTTGTCTAAAATTTTAAAAACACCATATGGACAGTATTGTTTCGTTATATTGTGATTTATCGAGTTTATTCATGTGTTCATTTCATATTCAAAGTTGGATTTTATTAAAGGACAACTTAAATTTTTTGTCTTTTATAATTTTATAGTTCAATATAGCATACTTTTAGTTTCTAATAAATAAGCTGTAAATATTTTTATGTCATTTCTTAGTAAAATTATAAAAAAAATTGTAATAAAAATGGTATGTGTAAACAGTCGGTTTTCAGTATGTGCGACAAATCCGTTGTCCTATATATAATATTAAAAACATTCAAATAAAAAATAAAATAGACGTCTTTTTTATAAATAAGACAGTTTTTAAGTACGAAAATTAAAAATTCTTTTAAATAAAATTAGACCGAAAAAAACTTTTTTATTTAAAATCGTAACACATTCCTGAAACAAATAAGAATTACAACAAGGATTAAACATGTAGATTAATTTATGCCTGCCGAGCGGCGTTCCTTTGTGAGCATTCTCTTAAACCAAATAACAAAGACAGGAAGTTTGTGGATATAATCGCGGATGAAATATTACCGCGCTGGAAGTTTTTCAGCGAGAATTTCGCCATACCGAAACTCCGCCACGACATTTGCGGGATACCAGACAAACATTTGACAGGGGAAAGAAGTCCTTTAATGTTTACACCCGATGCACTCCCATGAACGCTTCAGCATTAGATCAAGCAAAATTTTGTACATTATTTTTTGTTATACTCACACGTCTTTATTTCCATTTTGTTTTATTTTTTTTTTGGGTAAAAGAAGCTGTTACACACATGAGCACCTACCCAGGATTGCTTTTTAGACTCGTCATAAATTCTGTTAGTCAGGTGTCAGTTTATTTGCTCGAGTTCCTACAAATTTAACAGTAAATGTAAGAAAATCGACAGCGTTGGTAAATTATGTTGAATCAGAGCGGTTTTACCGCGAATAATTTTCATTTTATGAAAAAAAAATGTATTTTATTCTGTAATCTCATTTCACTAACTTTTTGTTTATTTTTGATTTAATATTACTGATATAAATTACCTAAAATTGCTAATTTTTATCTCTATTTTTTTCGGATGTAGCTTCCTTATTGTTCGTTTGTTGTACTCATATCTTACAGAGAACAGTTGTAAGTTACCCATTAAAATAACAAATAATGTAAATAATATGTTATTAAGTAGTACTGTGTTATAAAAAATCAAGTAAATTCTTTTTAGTAAGATAATGAAATATTAATGAGCTATAATTGTCTCACAAAATAAAATAAATAAATAAAATAATTCTTTACGTATCTATTCTAGGGACATTACCGCGTCTGAGTCAAGCGCGTGCAGTACGAATATTGAATATTAGGTGGCCCGGAAAGTCGACCTCCCGTCGCGAGTATGAATCCTCGCGCGCGTGGTTGGAAGCTGCGCGTCTCGCCTACACGCTATACCAACTTAAACGTTCCACCAAAAAAAATTAAATTACTTATCTATATTCAATACTAGCCTTTATCACAATGCAATAAGAGTTAAAAGTTCATAGATAGATTTCGTAGACGGCATTGAATTTTTTTATAAAGAATATTATTTGTTTTTTAATATAGCGGACATGGCGCTAAATAGCAATTTGTTTGTCGCAGCGTCGTCGGTGTACTAATAAATTTATGAACAATTTCGGGTTAGTGTAAATGAATATTAGCTGACTATTATTAGCGTTTACATTTTATGGGATTACAGAAAAATAATATCAAAGAACATCTTTTTCTTTTCAATCTTACGCCGACTGTCTCTGTCCAATGAATACGTTTGTTATATGTACCGTCTCCGTGTGTCATGGTCTTCTACTCTTTCTTCTATAAAAAGATATCTATTCTTTGAATTACTATCCGCTTGGATTAGTAACCCCATTGTTATTTCCACTTGTTTTGCTTTCTACTTAAACTATCTCCTGCTATGTAGGCGTTGACCAACCGCTAATTTTCTTTCCATACTATACTTAATTGTAAGAAATTGCCTTGTAATAAAACGGCCCATGGTATTGTTTTTACCATAATATATAAAACTTCTGTTTTTCATTCTGATATTACGTGTGCAATAATCTTATATTAGATTATAAATATGATAGGATTACAATGGAACGCAATGGTCGATTACAGATGATATTTTTAAATAATGCATTATTGCCTTATATAACACAATGACTTTTGTATTATATAATCGTAGTTGATTATTTTAAATGTAAGTGTATTTGTAAATGTTTTAATAATAAAAAATAATTGATAAATAAATACTGATGTACAATTTCATTATTGTATACTAGTCCATCGGTGAGGGTAAAAATAAATTTATCGACGAATTGGAATCCCCCCTCGCTTCTTGACGTATCACGTTACGCACACGATTTACGATATCAGAGCCTTCGAGAGTTCTACAACGCGAGGTTAATCTAGCGTGTGTGACACGTCCCTCGTAAGAGATCCAATTGAAAATTTCCGGATTTCCGTCGACCGACCGGCGCGGTCCGAATTCCTTGAGTGATGTTTTTTCAATGTTTTCCGAGAGATTAGGCTCGCATACACTGACGGGTCACAGTGTAACATTCTGATAAAACTTTTGTTTTTTTTTTTCTGTAATTTTTTTTACTAACTATTTACTTCTTCTTGTACATAAACAGCACATAAAAGGAAAACTTAATGTAGTAAAAGCGCAAAAAATAAATAAAAAGGCGGTAAAGAAATTTCTTTCAGACAACCATTAAATGGACCCGATTCGTAAAATAGAGAAAGCGGTCATCAAGCGAAAGTTGTTGAAAATGAAAGTGCAGATATATTACAAGTTACTTATAATACAAATTACTTATATCAGGGATGCGAAACACGTGGCCCGCTAAACATGTTTATGCAGCCAAATTTCTAAATCTGAATTTATTTATCAACTTTTCTCGATATATTGTTATAAAATTAATTAAATTAAAATATTGGTACATGCTATACCTAAACAATTAATAATAACCACCGATCAAAATTGCGTGGAGCATGATTAGAAAGCTGCTTACATATTATATATACGTTTATATAAATAGCGATGCCAAATTTCTCATTCAAATTTTCAGGTATATTAGTTTTTGGTTATTATCATACTTATTTTTTATTTTGCATTAAAATTTGCATATTTTCTTATTCTAATGTAAATAAAAAAATAAATTTTGTCAATTAATAATAAGTGTTACATTGTGTGCGGCCCACCAAAATTTTTTAAATTAAATTGTCCCGTTGATTAAAAAGGTTGCTTACCCCTGACTTACAGTGATAAGCAGGAGTATACTATGCAGGTACTGTGTGAAAAGCATCAAATTATTTATTTGCACACTATCAAGGAGAATTAACACCGATATGTAACAAAAAGGATTACAATACCAGGAAAACTCCAATTCACAGCACAGTAAATACTTTTATTCCATTTTTAATACTCTTATAGGCCAACTAGCATAGTTTCCACTAGACAACTTATCACTTCGATGGTTATCGAACGAGTGACCGAGCTCCCGACTCAATAATCAAAACGCTGTTTCAACCCTGCCACTCTCAATTCTTTTACTGGAAGTTGTCACATAAGAGTGACGGGGTAGATTAGTGTTGCCATTTAAAAAAAAATAAAACTACCTATTATAAAATTATTACAACAATAAATGAAAGATGTCTAAAGTAACCTTTTTAATTACATACATGGCTAAAATAGCTAATTTTCTTTAAAAAAGAGTTAATTAGTTGAAGTTTGTAGACTTTAAGTAGAATCAAATTTATTGTTTTGTACGAGTTTATCATATCCTTAACGATCCCCTTGGAGATGTACGAGGTATTAGAATGAAAGTCACGAGACCCTGCCACCCACATATCACGATGTCAGGCGTAGGGGTCACAAATTCGCCATTTTTCAATTCATATTAGCTGTATTAGTGCGGTATGTCCTAAGTTTGTAATAATCCTAATATTTCGTTTGCACAACCTGTGTTGTCTTTTGTGTGAGGTTTATTTTTGTGTTGTATATGTATTTAAATTTTAATAATAAATAATTGACGATGATATAAAAAATAAAAGTAATCTAGTATATCCGGGTACCGAAACACAAGCCTCTAGTAAAACAACAGCTATCACAAAAACTGATCACCGATTACAAGGTAACTGGAAGAAATATCAACTCTTTGAGAGAGCGAGGTTGTATCCTCAAGTGTAAAAAACGATTTTGAACCAGTTTATTTGAAGATATTTCGCTTTTTTAGTGACTTCGAAAGGTTACGTTCCTTTTATTCTTAGTTATTTCGTAAGGTTTTGAGTTATTTACTAGGTGAGACTATTTAATGTCTTGAAACTATTTTTTGTGGCGACTCGTAAAATTTTCGTGCAATTTTTTAATACGTTCGTTCTTCTGCGGTCTCTGTTCACCGCCGTATTTTTCGGAAACATGATCCATTCTGTATTAATATTATTTTTTCAATCACAATGTAAATTGACTGTTTTCCTCTAATCACTTTTTATTATGCTGAAAATAGTAATAGCTCATTTATTTTTTTATAATATTTAATAATTTTAAATGCCGTGATTGTAATTATATGTACCTTTAATTATTTTAATGTATTTTGTATTTTATAGTGTTTACATAAATGTACGTAAACATTATGAGATACAAAATACATGTCGCTGATGATTTTACAAGTAAATTAATTAATTAATATAAGACATGAAAAATGTTCCTTGTTGACATATATTTTGATCGGTTTTGTTTTAAATTACTGAATATATAAAGCCATAAGTATTAAAAGATTACTTATGAATCATGAATAACGTAGTGGTTAAATGTGTTTTCTGTATAAATATGTTTTTAGTTTAATTCTGTATAAAGTTTAGAGGCTGGCTGAAACGAATAATTATTGATATGACAGTAGGATATAAGGAGATGTATATTAGATGGGTTGTTTATACATTGTTGATCTATTAGTAAATTTGTTACGAATTCTTTTAGCATGATTGTTAAGGTAGATAAGACTACATTGTACAGAGTCAATTTCCAATATCATAACGCAAATAGCGAGCTTTAAACACAAAAAGTTTAACAACGGCGAGCGTTTACAAAAACCGACCGCCATTTTTCATTTAAATCGACACAAATTTTTCACAAACCTCACGTATCGGTAAGCAGACACACTGGCCATTCAGAACTATACGGGAGCAATTTTGATTTTGCAAAAAGGCAAAAACGTTGCCCTCTCCAATTTCACAGAGAGCCCTTACAAAAGATCACCCACGTTAACTATGAATGGCCAAAAACAACCTCGCCATGGACACGAATGGAAATTAAAAAAAGGTAAAAGATACCAGAGACGAAATGCAGTGACGTTTAGCGGACGAAAATGTTTACTCCGTGTCGATTTAGTTAAAATTATTTTAACTACATTTATTAAGTCTTTTCTATAATATATAAGACTACGAAAAATTTATGTTTATAATATACAGATCAGAATTATAATAAAGTGGTACAGCTTTATTACATACACCTTTTTTCACAAAGAAATTTGGTACAAAATCAATGGTACGATTTTATAGAGCGATAAAAATTTACGCGTTTATCGATAACGTTGCTTAAAGATGAATTAATAGGTTTTATTTAATTAGACACAGGCATATCACTTTAGTTCTTTCATAAGTGTATCGATTTCAACACAATAAAAATTTTACGAATTTTTCTTATTAACTATATTATGCAAAATTATAAAAAAATTCGTTGTATCTATAATAAAGTATGTTTTGCAAAAAAAAGTAAAAAAATTGCCGTCGAATCCGTAAATGCAGCTTTTAAACATTCGAGAAGTTTAGAAGCTGCATTTACGTATGGTACATACAGGATGATTGTAAACATGTGTAAAATCTTTAAAGGAGTTAATGCTAAATGAGCAAATGGGCAATTGATTTGCTGTTAATTTATGTGTAGTATATCCAATACAAAAATCAATTGTATAGGAAATATTAAATAATGTTAAAATAATTTAGAAAATTAAGTTTATTAAAAATTTCGATTAATACACGTTAAAATCAATTATCGTTTACAAACTCTCCCTGCATAATTTACACTGCCGGTTAGGCAATTCCAAATCACCCTGTGTTAGTATAATGTAAGTAAGAAGATATTTTTAAAAATAAATGTTTTCTCTTTAAAATTAAAAAAAAAACAAGAGTAGGGAAACAATAAATGTTTACAACAGGAAATTTTACCAGTATTTAATAAACGTGAAATATTTCACTCTTAAAATTTAGTTGAACATCCCTAGCGGAAACACGAATTGAATTTAAGTACATTTTAAATTTCAAACCCCCTGCTTTGACTAGCCGGAATAAAAGGATGGCCATGCTCAAAATTTGAATGTTTTTTTTTGATCTCGCTCGCGTGCGTTCCCTCAACGGTCGAGGCATTTGCGCCGCACGCGACTAAATGGATTATTTTCTTCGTGTGTTCTTTTTTCAAAAAACAATTTCACTTTTTTATGCCTCTACTAGAGATCTCCTTTATATTGTCGTAAACAGTTTACTTAGACCTCCTCCGTCTCGCGTTTTGCTAAGTATAGTGGGTGTGAAAGGTGGAAATGCTTGGGGGTAAGAGGTCTTGTTTAAGTGGAAGACTGGGAATAGAATAAACAAAACGTTGACAAGGATAGGGTGTGATTGGATTAAGGAGGGGTTGACTTTACGATTGCAAGGCAATTTGGAAATTGACTTCGGGATTTTGTTTACTGTATTGCTGTTTAACTCGTTTTGCGGTGAGCGGTTCGCAATTTTGTTTCCCCGCAAAACGTACCAGAGAATTAACATTTTCAATCCGTGTATTAGTCAATTTGGTTTATATTATTCGAGGGTGAATCAAAAAATTCTTGGAATCAATATTAAAAAATGCAAAGATTTAAATAATAATATTTTATTTTTCTACATAATCTCCCTCCAATGCAATGCATTTAGAATAACGCGTTTCTAACTTCCTTATTCCTTGTGAAAAAAAATTATTTTCTTGACTCTCGAAATAGTCCTCTACGGCAGCTATAACCGCGTCATTATCGTGAAATTTTGTTCCACAAATTTCCTCTTTTAATTTTGGAAATAAGTGAAAATCACAAGGGGGCTAAGTCCGGAGAATATGGTGGGTGGTCAAGGAGATTGAAGCCAGCACAGCGGATTGCGTTGAGCGCAACTTCCGATCGATGAGCAGGAGCGCTATCTTGAAGGAACAACACGCCCAACGACAGTTTTCCACGACGTTTTTCTTTAATCGCTTCACGCACTTTCGGTATTAAATTTGCATAATAGGGTCCAGTAATCGTCTGGCCTTTTGGCATGTAATCAATAAAAAGGATTCCTTCACTATCCCAGAACACAGAGGCCATAACTTTGCCAGCGGTAGGAGCAACTCGAAATTTCTTAATGGATGGAGAGGATGGTCGTTTCCAAGACATGCTTTGTTTTTTAGTTTCAGGATCAAAATGGTGGACCCACGTTTCATCCATGGTGACAAGACGACGGCAAAAATTATCCGAATCACGCTGGAACATTTCGAGATTACGCTTGGAAATTTCCAAACGTCGCTTTTTGTTTTCGTCGGTTAACATTCGTGGCACCCATCTTGCAGACACTTTTTTGAACCCCAGTGAATCAATTAAAATGGATTGAACGCTACCAAAAGATATCTTTAGGATCTCAGCTATATGTTTTATGGTCATTCTTCTGTCTTCCAAAACCAGATTCTCAACCTTTTTGACATTTTCTTCTGTAACGGCGGTTGAAGGCCGCCCAGAACGCGGGTCATTTTTACAGCTTGATCTACCTCTTTTAAATTCAGCCACCCAGTACGCAACCGTAGAATAAGGTACAGCATCACCCCCTAATGTCTGCTGAATGTCCCAAAAAATTTCCTTCGTAGATATTTTTTCAAACTGAGATATTTTATCACCGCACGTACCTCACTTTTATCCATAATTTTGACTTTTTAGCAACTCGTTGCATAAAAAAATTTATTACACGCGAACGAACTGACAAAAACAAGTGACAGTCTGCATAAATATAGTGTGATAGACACTCTTTAATTTGAATATCGAACTTGATCCAAAAAGGTTTCATATATATGCACTTCTAAGAACTTTTTGATTCACCCTGGTACATAAAAGCTTCGCACTGTTATTGTTCGCAAAAATGAAGAATCGTAACTTTTTTGATAATTTGACATTATTCAGGTAAATAGTTTCGGACAATTCAATGTGTTCTTGTAAAACTATGTTGGTATTTAAATGTAGATTATGAATTAAAAAATAAAATTTAAACGTGTAGTGTTCATAGAATCTATTGTTCCTCGAAAACAAATCATATCTAGAGTTCTAAACAATTAATATGAAAACATAGAACGACTTAGGCATCGAAATGACTAAAAATAAATTCATAGTGAATTTGTTTGTGGTCAAGGTAAGAGCAGTAGTAGCCCAGCTGCGGGTTCGATTCCCGGGGTACAATCTTGTATAATTCACACTTTTAGAATTAATTATATAGGATTGTACTGCTTACAAGTTTCCAGAGGATGGGCAGCCGCGTCCTCTGCGTAGTATACCACACTGCGATCACCAACCCCATAGATATCTTTAGGGGTGGTCCATCCCATGTCGGTCTAGTCGTATTTAGGGGCTGAAACGACGATACAGGGTATCGTCAAATCAATAATATCGGAAATAATAAATAATGTAATGATAATAGAAAGCGTAAGGAAGAGCGTTTTTAAAACTGGAATTACTATATTTAAAATTCACTAATCTTATTGAACATAGGCAGACAGTGGTCTATATCTGGAAATTTGGTTATACTCGTACCAGAGGTTTTTATTTAGTCGCATTCTAAAGTTTCAGAGTGATCACTTTATGAAGGTTTGTTGTAAATAGGTGTAAAGTTATGAAGTTTTGTGCTTATAAATTTATAACACATTCACCTTTTTAAAGTTTTTACGCTTATTACTAATCATTCTGTATATAATGTATTTTCTGGAACATTCCACAACGTCAAAGATTTAACGAGGCGGGGGTGTTGGCATTAATTCCCTTCTTTCCGCATCAAATCGCTTTGCTATCGCGCCTGGCAGTCGACAGACCATTCATCATTGCTGATTGTGGCACCCTGCATTGCTTTTTCAGTGACATTTCATATGGGTACAATCGAATGAAGAACCAATAATAAATCCTTAAGAATTTTCACTTTTTCTTCTTTAGTTTGGGTGTGTTTTTGCTACATCTATAGGTATATTGTCGACTGTAGACATTTTGACTTTACAAGATGATTGGCTATTGGTATTAAAGTTTTACAGAGAAGCATATGTCAGCAAAAATCTTAAAAGTTTTTACACCCATCTTGAATCATTCTGTATAAATGAATAAAATAACACTCTCTATGAAATAAGTTACATTAATTTATGTTTCTATTAGATTGCGATAGGCCAGTAACTTTTGTCAGTACATAGTCTGCAGAGACAGATAATAAATAATAATTAATTATAATAAGTTGCAATTTGAATTTTAACTCCTTTTACTTACAATGTTATCAGCATTTTTGTTATAATTTCCGAAATTGCTTTTTGAACTTAGAAATTCACCTCTTTATAGTTTTTATATCTATAACCAATCACTCTGTATCTTTTGAATTGAAGAAACTGTTATATGAGTTAATATATTCAGTAAACTCTAGTCGCTAAAAATATAACCAGCGCACAACAAATCATTTATTATGAGTTTTCTTGAATATGTAAATTCTAAACTATTTACATGTAGCTAATATTACGAGTAGTTTAACAAAAACGATATTATTGTATTGCGTGAAAAGATTCTATATAAAGAAACCATTTTTTTTTATTTAAAATTTATAGAAATTAAGAATTACACGTTACACTACTAAGTTATTGATTTAAATAAATCAATGATTATAATAGAATAAAACAATAGTAGAAATTTAATGTAAGAATTCGATTGACATTTATTCCTGTCCGATTCCCTTACGATGCGCATTAAAAAGTTTCCGTGGGCAGCGTAGAGGGCGCCACTGGCCGCATTTGCACAACAAAGCTTTATGCCGATCCGTCATCGCATGACTACTGATATATTTTAATGGAGATATACTTTTAGAAAAGTTTATTCGAGTTACGGACAGTAGATTTAATACTCTCCACAAATTTTCAGACATTTATTTATTCATTTAATTTCATATTCTTCATCCTTACTCCCGGTCGCATAAGCTTATAGTTCCTCAATGAGCCCTAGAAAAGGCTATGCTCTGGATTTCTTGACGAGATCAAATCAAGATTTGGGAGATCCATAGACGCAGAAGCAACCGACATAACCCAAGCGGATTCGCAAGTTGAAGTAACAGTATGTAGGCCGCATAGTGCGCAGAATAGTTGACCACTGGGTCTTTAATAATCTGTAGTTGTGACCACGGTCTGAATTTTTTCCCACAAGTTGAGGAGATGACCTTGCTAAAATTGTTGCAAGATGTTGAATAATAAATGCAGACTAAAATTAATGGCGTAACATCATAAAGTTTCACGGTATGATGTCAGTGAGTGTTAGTGATTAGTCACTATCAGAATTGAATAAAACGACAGAGGAGGAGGAAATATTATACTTTGTAATATTTTGTCAATCCGTTTTATTGGAAAGAATAACATATTTAATAAAAAAAAAATACAGAACGTATCGAATTTCTTTCGAACAATCGACAACAGAATAGATATCAGCGATATATTATCATTTTAATTTGTATTAAAAAGATACACTTATAATATATAACATACTTTAATAAGACTAATCTATTTATTTTTAATTGAGATGGGTGGGTCATATGATAAGAGGCGATAATAAATGGAAAAAATAGTTACCAGATAAGAAGTACCCTGGGAAGGTAAAAGGTGGAAAAGCAGAGCACAAAAAAGATGGGATGATGACATCAAGCAAGTGGCGCGAGAGACCAGAAACAGAGTAACTCAAGATAGGACGGAAAAGGTGTTTGCCGACTTGCAAACAGATCTACAAAAAATAAACAAGTAACAAATTATAGCTTAGAATAGATTTTAGTTTTAGTTATTAAGTTTAAGAAATGTTATTATTTTAAATATCAGTATAAAAGGCTATATTATTATATATGTAATATTTTAAAAAAATATATTAAACAATGATTTTCTTTCTCTTTAAAATAATTATTTAATCTCAAAAGTATATGTGTGTAATACATCCCCCGTACACCGAGTGCGTTTAACAGTGCCCTCTATCAATCATTTACCAAAACCTATCAGGGCATATCCATTATGCAAGAGATAAGTTTGTACAATAAGTTACGGAAAACTTATCCGGACGACCCTCGAGAAAAATTCTATGATGTATGTATGGTCTATGACATGTAATGAAGAAGTTGAAATGGCATTTGTAAGTCTGAAATGAAATAATTGAGTGCCCTAAAGTTCGCATTAAGATTGACATTAATATGGTCCCTAAACACTAAGTGCTGTCTTTAAATAGTGGAAAATGGCGGTAACCGCTTGTAAGCAGCCTTTATTTGATATCTGAACACATAATTAAGAAGGTCATCTGTCCGTTTTATGGAAGTCTAACTAATAGGTTATTGGCATTAAAATGTGTTTGTATATTACAATAGAAAATATAATCGCATGCTACGAAGTTTTGGTAACATATTAATATTCAAACACCAATCCAATAATAAACATTGCGATAAAACCGAACGCGTCTTAAAAACGACTTAACATGTGAACATCTGTCTTACAAGACGCGGTTACCCCATCCAAGGGACATTACCATAACCTTTATGGGAAGGAAAAAAATAATGGCCACTTGCGACCAAATGCCAATGGCAGGGGTCAATTTAGATTCGCCCGATTCCCCTCCTGTAGCCGTGATGAAATGCGACAATCCAAATGACGTGTGACACAAACGTGACCCTTGTACATGTGACACACTTCCAATACGAATTGAAAGCTCTTATAAAACTTATAGTCTTATGGTTGAATTAAATAAATGTGATAAGACATTATTATTTTTTTAATTATTCATATCAGTATCAACATATGATAATTTACAATTACTATTTGTGTACGTGATAAAGAACTAGAAAATAATATAAATGAAGACAATACAACATGATAGAAGGCAAAATAACTGTAAAATACAAGACAGAAATTCAAGCAAATAACCTAAATCAATCACTTGTTTCAAGCTAAAAACTATTTAATAACTAAACATATTGTTTTCAATTGGATGCAGATTCCGCAGGTTTGGCGTGACAGGGCGCAGAGGGCGCTTGGTATAAGATTTATTTTTGAAGAATCTCTGGGCTAAGTGGCGAAGGTAATTCCCGCAATGCGTTTAGGATCAGTATGCGAGGCAAATAAAAACCAATGATATTATTACATAATGATCAAGTATGTATTATTACATAATAATATAATAGTACCACTATTTTTTATAAAATATATTAATTAAAGTAATTTTATCGATAGCTATGTTGTTTGTATTTCAGAGCAATATGTATAAACTCCAAGAAAGGGTCGTAGGTCCTTCAAGCTGGGGTTTTAGATACGTTATGGGATTTTGGGAATACCAGGAATGTTCTAGGTGAGCTAATTTAGCCTTGAGAAATGTTTTTCTGTCGGGATAACTTCTAATTTATACCAGATTCAGGAAATCTAAACAAAACGGAAAAATAAGGTTAAATCTCACAAACTGTGAATTTCTATTGCATCTTTTTGAAATTTTTACTAAAATACTTAGGGTAACCTAAGTGGTTCGATTTCGTTTGATAAGTATATCGTCTACGTTTCCACCCTGCAATAAGTGTCAACAATTCTAGGTGTAACATTAAAATAATAAACAAGTTATTCATGCACATGTATTATTATTAATTCTTTCCGTCGAATACGGTATAATTTTTGAGACTATTTTAAATACAGAAAACAGATGTTTTGCTACCAGGCAATCAGGATTGAATGAAGGTATAGCACAGCAATAGCTCCCTCATTTCCATACGAAATTGTATCGTCTGCGCTTCGATTTCTGGGTAACCAAAAATTTCGCTGTTCGAATGCATTCATATCATTAGTCTAATGTTCGTTAATATAATGTAATGTTCAATAATATTTCTTTTGTAAGTTGGTCGGGAATTTGCATATACGCTTTGACCGGATGTACTATTAACATAATTTCTTTACGAATATTTTGGTTTTGCTCACGGACTCAGAATTTTTCTAATGATTTTTTTAATAAAAATGTTAAAATATCTGTATCTGAATAATCGTAAATGGAGCCCTATGTTTTTAGTTAGAAGACTTAAGACCCATTCAACAGATAACTCCATTACTTAATTAAAAATACTCGAAGCGTTTTCATTCAGAGACGGTCCTCCCAATCACCCCTTTAGGAGGTCAAGCGACCTCCCCATCGAGGTCGGCTCTCGCATTCTTTATTACGGAGGCATCGACCCTCCATAAACAACTCTTTGGCACGGTCCCTCAGTAATTGGTGGAATATTGTCGGATCATAGAGAATAATTTTTGACATAGACAACTGTTATTATTTCCTTTAAGGATTTTATGTCTTTTTACCACTCATAAATATATTTGAATTAATTAAGGTTCAATGGAATTACGATTTAGATTACATAAAGAAAAATAAATGTAGACCGTGTTTGCATGCTTTTTTTTTAAAAAACTCGTAAGAATAATCTTGTAGCTTAAAATATTCACACAGGATATAACAGATTTGGAATGATTTACTCTAACTACTGGATTAAGAATATTCATGAAAGTAGTAACAAAAAAAAAATGATTTAGATTGTAATGAGATCTTCATAGACCCGGGTACTTTTAGAATCTATAGCCACATATTTTAAGTTAAAGGATGGTGTTTGACGAATTAAAGTAACCGACGCAATTAAAACGCCGCCTTGATCTTAAGATGCTGGGGTAGAGACCCCAGACTGGCAAGTGAAGCATAGAACAAGGTGAACAGATGACCTAGATCAGGTCGGAGTAAAATGTTGTATACAGGCCGCTTCCAAGGGACTATTGGAAATCGATGTGGGAAGCATATTTCCAGAAGTGGATGTGTTAGATCTGAAACGAAAAAAGCAAGGGAGCTCAATATGATTTTAATTTATATCAATGTTCATGCTTCGTGTATAACAAGTGGAATTGATGTAAAGAGTAAAAGTAATGAAGTACTGTTTACTAACTTAATACATTGTTTTGCAGAATACCAGGTATATGTATGTGTTTTTAGGGTGGAAATGCGAAAGTAATTTGAAAGTTGAGAACATTTCGTATGAAATGCAATTTGTAAAACGAAAACAAAGGTAAAAACAACGACATCCCCACAGCAATTGTCTCGAGAGCCGCCGGTGCCGTCGCGAACGAATTCGCCGTTCAAATATTAAAATTTAATCGCCCGGTTGTCGCAAGTCAAATTAGGCCCTCTTGAGGGACTGATATAGATTAACATATTATTTGCGTAGAAAAGACAAAAGACAGTATTCATTTAAATCCTATAACATACGACAATTTAAATTATGTCTATTTTATTTTATTAAAAAAGCATTACAAGATGTATTAACAATATTAAATAGAAATAATCGACACCTTCCTCGCAAATTGGTAAGTCGAAGTACCAGTGGGCAGGTGAGGCCATTTAGCACGCAGAATAGATGGCCGATGGGGCTTAAATGTTCTGGAGTGGGGTTCACGGACCTTCAAGCGACGCCTAGGACGTCTAACCACAAGGGTTACCGGTAAACGTAGGATGCTGGTCGCTTCCAACATGCCTTTTGAAAATCTATGGGGCTACGTTCACCAGCAAACGTCTTGTGGCTAAAGTCATGAAGCCAATGTTCTGAAAGTCAGAAGAAAAAAAATAAATAAAATAGACAAATAATAAGTAGATTTCCAAAAGAATAGGCATCTATAATAAACAAATTATTTAGGTTTTGGTTTTTTTTAATTAAAGAAATTTGGTATGTGTTAGATTGTAGTAGGTAAAGTATGACTATAAATCTACGCTAGATAGATTCAGTATCTATCTCTTTACATATTTTAACTTGTTACTAAATAACTATAATAATATCCAACAAATGCATTACGTATATTATCTAATGATAAGAAACAAATTTGGTAAAAAAGATAATAGAAACTTTTTGAAAGATTTGTCGTTTCTGCAATTAGATGTTGTACCTAATCTTTGACGAAGTACCAGCAGTGATACAGACAACGATGTAATTGCAGCAGAGATGTAGAAAACTGATATTAATTCCGTTAGCGCCTTCCTGCGAACTGAATGATTAAGGAGAAGTCGTTTGTTTATGCGCGCCTTAACAACCTTTCTGACTTAATATTTCCTTTGTCTATTCTTGAGGGAGTCATCGGATTTACACTGTCAGCGACTCCTAAGACAACAAGGGGCGGGAGACATCGGAATGAATTTTAACTGCTTTTGAATTTTCAGAGAGAATGCTTTATCGCTTTTTTTATTACATGCATATACATTAATTGCCAGTTACAATACATACGGAAATACATAATATCACATAAATATTATTATAAACTTTTTTTACTTAAATAATACATTAATAAAAATATCAAAAATCTTGATATTTCAAATTCATGAGACATAACAAAGAGTTAATATTATTCCGCAAAGCTACGTAGGAGACTTAACACAATTAGGAATAATATCAATTGTTTGTTATGAGTCAGTGTCGAGTATTTGTAACATGAAGATTTGTTTGTTATATGTTTTTAGGATCCCACGAATCGAACCCGCGATCTGCTGATGGCCAGTCTCAGACCTCTACCACTGGTTTACAAGTAGCTTCTTAATTTGGTTATTTAACATTAAAACTATGTCTATTCTTTTAAGCAAGTTATTATAAAATCTACACTTATTAGTGTGTAGTGACCATATTATATACCATGCGTCATCGTTTAATCTGTTTATATACGTATTTTGGTTACAGACATGGTTAAAGGTCAAAGTTTTTTTCCATAACTTTAAAAAAAGGGTGAAGTAAATCTCGATGGATCATATTGGACTGTACAGGATGATTGGTTATAAGTGTTAAAGTTTTGATAGGATGAATGAATTTGTAGCTATTTATACACACACACACACACACACACACACATATATATATATATATATTCGTATTATATATATTCGTATTACTCAATATTTCAATTAATTATTGTTTACTACGTCTCTGTAACACACATTTCAATAGAGTTTCAAAGTGACCACTTTATACAAGTCATTTGAAATAGGTTTAAAAACTTTATGTTGACAAATAAGACATTATCTTGCATTGACACTTTTACACCTATAATCAATCATCTTGTATACGCGGCTTATTTTATTATAAGAAACTAAAACAAGCGATCCTGTAGTGAGCATAAAAAACATTTTATATGGTTCGAATATAGTCGACGCGATGTAAAAATCTTCGCTATCGCTTCGCTAATCAGTGTGAGACCAGTCTTATGTCCTGACCCGGCCATGTCGCCGGTCGCCGGTCGCTCCCGGATCGATACAGCCTCTGCACTTGAGCTTTTTGTCCCTCCTCACCCCTCTAACCTCCGCTACCACACCCTACTACATACCTCTGGTCTTGGGCGTTACGGTTCCATTTTCATATCCTCTTTATGAACATGAAAGTTTATGCTATAAGATTTTTATAAAATTTGATATCGCATTGAGATATGACGTATTTATCTATTCAAACTTAAAAGTACATAAAATATTAATAAGAAAACAAAAATTTAACAATGCCTTTTAAAAGTTTTGTCAAAAATATAAAAACTCTAATAAGATAAGCTGCTATTATAAATACAATTTCATCCAAAGATTGTTAAAAATATTATTTGTGTGATTAAATTCATCATTTGTTATTAAAAGTAAAGGTTTTGGAGATCATACAAGTTATAGTCATAGATTAAATGTGGCTTATTTAAGAAAAACTTTGTTGTTAATGATTATGAAATGGACATTCGTGTCTCTTTTAAATGTCATGATAACGAAAGTATAAATATGAAATACTTTTAAAGTTAAATATATTATTATACTTTTTTATTTACGTTTATTAATATAACTTTTATTTTTTATGAAATATTATAATCTTTACGGTATTAACAGTTATTACATATTAATTAATTCTTTAAATTTAATAAGTTTATACAGGCTATATTGGTTATATGAGTAAAAGCTCTAACGAAATAAATGTATAGCCTATTTGCTATCAACCACTGTATTGTACACTATATCCAAAAATAAACGGTTTTAGTAATAGTAAACAACGTAAGAAAAAGCGTTTTCAAAAATCGGGTTATTACATTAATTTAATTATTATTCTGTCTGGATTTGTCTAGCTGTCCTTATATTTTAGAGTGACCGCTTTATACAATATGATGATTCAATGTTATAGGTGTATAAACTTTAAAGGTACTTTAAAGTGTTTTCACCTGTAACCAAACACTATGATTAAATACTGTGGTGATATACGTGTAGGTATATTTATATCTGAGTATATTCATATACATATGTATCCATAAAAGATTTCACGTTCACAGATGTCAACTTTCCCGCCCAGAAGACGTAGCAATAAAAAACTAAAGATGTCACCATTGGTGGAAAGTGTCCCATTAGGCGTGGCGCGAGGCTTTGTCGCCAGTGGGCGTGGCGGGAAGGGACAACTTTGGATTTGTCACTGAGTCGTGTCAAAAAACTGGAAGGCTGCCGAGGTTGGGCGGATTCGATAATGTAAAGCGTTTATGAATATTTATACGCAGTTTGACTACGTTCTTTGCTTATTTATTTAAAACTGCTGTCTTGTTCGTTGTAAAGTATTGAATTGGTAATTCGTGTACGTGCTTTGTTTATTGAGTTAAAAATAATTTATCTTTTGTAAGAAAATAACGGGATATTACTCGAATACTGTGATCAAAACGAAAAAAAACACCTTTAATAAGTTAAGACGCTGATATAATGTATACATTTAAATATGTATTTACACATAGTTATATTAGTATCAATTTTCTCCATATACTATTCCTGCCAGGATAGGAATATTATTTCTATCGAGAGGAACCTGACAAGAAACTCGTTATTTACTCTTTTTACGTAAATCTTACAATTCTTCTCGATATAAATTCATTTCACGTGGTAATCAGCATGATGCTAATCTCAGCATGTTCTTTTTCCTTCTCCTCTTCATCTTTAATACAATAATATGCTTTATGGATCAATCTTACCTTAATATAAGCTTTGAAGTTTATATGTATAAGTTTATCGCGTATAAATGCTTCAATCAGTTTATTATAAGTTATAAATTTATATATTATTTATAGGTACGTAGAATATTTTATCCGAAATTTTCGTTATTATCTATATATTTTTAGAAAAACATATAGACAATGTTATGAAACAATTAGTTGATTTAGTAGTTGGGTTATCAGCAACTGTTAGCGTATGGCGTATGGTTTAAAAAAAAATTGAAAGAGATTTTTTTACAAATAATTCGTCATAAGCATCGTCATAAGTTTAGATATTACATGTCCATTGCTGAACATAGGGAAATAGAACTGGAAATAATTACGCAGTTATAATTGATGATTCTGTAGCATTTTAATTTATCATGTTCACTAAAACATCCTTTATATAATTATTTCTGTTTTATATATTTTTCTTTAAAAATACTAAAGTAAATATTTGAGAAAAGCTAAAAGTATTTTAAAGGGAGATAAACATTTTTCTTCGGAACAACGTGTATAAGCGCTGTCTTCATCCCACGATCGGCGCATCTTAACGCCTCCCTGCGCCAGGGGGTGGGCAGGGAGGTGCGACGCTTTCGTTCCTTTATATCGTTAGCCAAGCCTTTGTTCGTCTGGATTCAAGTTCGTGAAAAAAAGGTGTTCGAAAGTTATCGACATTTACGTGAATAGGGTTTTCAGGTCAGACATTTTGAAATCTATGATTTCCGTGAGAGTTTTTTATGTGTACTCGTGTGGAACTTTTCTCATCAATCTTTACCAGTTATTATTTTGTTCCAAAACATATTCAGATTAGATTTTTGATAGATTAATTAGTGATACAATATAATACAGAGACAACATGCATTTGAACACCGTGATTAGTTTAAGACGTAAAAGCTGTAAAATGGTCAATATTACCACCTTGATGAGATTAACATATCTTTCATATGTTACGAATACATTTTACTATCAAAAACATATAACCTAATATGTAGAATTTTAATTTTTTTATAAACAAATGATCGTAAAAATGCACTTGTTTAATACTATTTAAAACTTAACTATCTAAAACTTGTTTAAAACCATATGCGAATAAGAATTTCTGTTAAAAATTATCATTTTAGTGGTTATTAACTATTTTTTAACATTAATTTTTTTTAATTAAAACATATTGTAACAACGGTGACTTCGATTGCGATAATTTCGTTTTTTCAATTTCCATTGCTCGCTTATTAGGAAATGAATGCGTCAATACTATACATTAACCCTTAAAAGCGGGAGGGCAGCCGACCATTCATTTACGTCTACTCTGTACTCATTCAACCGCCTACACTTAAATTGTATATTTTTTATACATTATGTAAGCAGTCTGGTTTCTTTTTGATAAAAGTAGCCATTCACCGGCGATACATTTATTAAAATGTATACATGTCGAGAGACGTTATTCAAGTCTGAGTGGGTCGCTCGTAGACAGGTCTCAATTAGAGAGTGCTCTGTTGGTGCGGCATAAAGAGCGCCCTTTTATGTGAATTTCAAATAACCTTCTGCGAGACGGTCGGCCGGGAGCTGAGACCTTTAAGAGCAAATTTTATTTATAAATTATGTACTTTTCAACATTTTTTTTTTAATTTTTAAAGCATAATTACTTTATTTACTATTCTCAGTTACTTATACAGGATATAAAACGTCCAAATGGATGAATACATAGTTCACTTGTCAGCAAAAGGCTTTAAAACTTTCACACTTACTTCCAACCACCATGTATATAGTAATCACTCTGAAACCATCATCATAATTTTAGCCGACAGACGCATGGACTCCCCCAAAAGACCGGTCACGTCTTGCATTTTTCGTATCCAGGATTTTTCTGCGACCTTGACTTCATCATTCTGAAATATGATACATAATTTTTTAATTGGAATGCCACAGGTTAATCACTTCTGGAACAACAAAATTTGCAGGGACATATAGTAAATACATTTAAATTTTAATTTTAATATTGTAGCGAATCCAATGTCGTATTCGTTATTATAGTTAAAGTTTGTGTGTGAAATAACAAACAACGAAACTTTTGCCACGATAGGTTTAACTCCCCATCTTTTTCGCTTTGACATCTGATATATTCATTTATTTTTTTAATTTGAATTTATTCTGAATACATATTATGGTTGGAAAATGTTATAGTCCGAATTTCGACGACAATTTTTATTACTACATTTTCATTCAACATTGTATAATGATTTGAATATAACGATTTCTTTTGGGCTCTCTTAGAAAATGTGAAAAGGTTCCATTATATTCTTTATTAAAATATTTCACTATCATTTGACTACAAGTAATATATTTTGTATCAGTATCTTTGTGAAGGTTCACATAATAAATAAATAAGTAAGATATAATAAGAAATAGTAAAAATAATTTAAGAAAGAATTCGCCGTCCGCTAACATTTCCTACGTTGAACAGAAAAGCCATAGAGGCTTTTCTGTCCGACTGACCATTTATCCAAATGTAGTACTTAATAAAAAAAAAATTGTAAAGGTTTTAGAACTTTTAATAAAGTTTGAATACTGTGTAATAACTTGTTTTATTTTATATAAACTTTAAAATACATTACATGTAACATAGTAGATTATTAAACTAGCACGATTATTGTTATAATAAAATTACAGTACTATAATAAAATTATAATAAACTATAAACATTGTATATTGTTATAATAAAACAATAACAAAGGTACTACAGAATTGTTGCAAAATTAATATCAGTAATATTCATCATAACATATATGTTTTGTATGTGTGTGTGTATCAGTACAGGTACTACACTGGACATAGGTCTTCCCTATAGATTTCCAATAAGACCGGTTCGAAGCGGCCTGCGGCCAGTCTCTTCCGAGAACCTTTAGGTCGTCTGTTAGTCTTGTCGGTGGTCCGAGCTGCCATCTGTTCTCTGCGCTATGTGGCCTTTTGACTGCCACTTTGACTCGCCAATCTGCTGGGCTATAAAATTGCCAAAGGCCTAAAATAAAAAACCATGTTTTAGAAGTCACCTGTAAGTACCGTAAGGCACTGATGAATATTGAAGAAGAAGATGTTTCGTAGTGTTTGGGATAGTGTCCAGTTGAATTCTACAATTGACCTCTTTCGAAAAATTGGAATAAGAAACTTATTTTGAAATTTGTGAAAGTAACAACACGAAGTTACACTTACGAAACTAGATTAGTTCCTTTTTAAATAACCAAAAGATTTGTTATCGAAATAATGATAACAAGAGAATGATACATAATAAATTTGAGACCCTTGACTTCTACGACTTTATTACAGCAAGATGCAGATCAATAGAGCCTGTTCCAGCGACGCTCGCTAATTGCCAAAGAAAAATTAATTTCGCGAAAGGGTTCTATATCTGAAACGACCCCCAATGGACCGTTATTAGGGGTCGCTAGGAAAGAGTCGGTCGTAACGTGCTCTCAAATAATTGAAACCTGTACACAAAAATATGCAAATGAGCTTGGGCCCCGTGAAAATTAACTTTTTCATTATGAATTATATCCTTGATGCTGTCTTCGCTGCGTCTTCTGGGAATTTTTTGAGATTTTACAGCCTCCTCTTAGCGTGTTTAGAGGTACTTTATTTTAAATGTCTTTAACCCTACAGTTAAGAAGGGTTAAGTACATGAAAGATATTTTTGTAACAACACTGTAGAAACTTATTAGCTACGTATTATTATATAGCATCAAGTAAATAAATAAATCGAAATGTGTCCAGGTAATATTGTCGGATACAGTTAAAAGTTTATTTTAATGTGGCTTTTTGTTGTGTTAATTTTAATGTTGGTATTCCTATAGAGATATTGTTTAGATCAGGCCATATGCTATACAATATATTTATATCTAAACATATAATACAATGTCGTATTTGTAACTCTATATATAACTCAAGAGTGGCTGAACTATGACATGATTTTTGTGTTTTGGGATTTGTCTTTATCCGGGATAGAATTCATGAATAAAAAATGAACTTAAAATTTTTGTATTAATTTGAATTCATTCTCTGTCAGGCGGAACCAAGTTCGTCGAAAACAGCTAGTTTAAACTAATCGAGATAATTTTTTTAATTTTTGTTTCAATTTAATCTAAGCGAATAGAGATATAATAAACAAAGTAATTAATTAAGGATAATAATTCTAAATGTTTTGTTATTTTAGAAAAGACGTCATCGGGAGAACGTTGTTTGTTACAGAATGGAAAAAGAAATTAAAAACTCTCTTTCGTCAGATTGAAACCATAATAATTTTAATATCTTTAAGAAAGTTTCTTTTTTTGTTTTCCTATTTTTATCCAGTATTGCATAATTTATACCTTTTATTGTAATAAAGGTTTGACCTCAGCTAGGGCTGTCAATCCTCGACTGGGTCGGTTGCTATTGTTTTGCTTAATCACTACTACTACTTCAGAGACCGTTAGCGCTGGGAGAAGAAGCGACAGAAGAAACTTCAGCTACACAGCATGATCGGAGTTTGTCGTCCTCTTTGATATAATAACGGGCATCATTTCCAACGAAGCCGGTTGGTTATCGAATGTCATTGATGACGGTGTGCAGTATAGGTGGCTTGTCTTATTGTCCTCACGTCGTCTGTATGTGTCGCAGTTTTAGGAGGTTTCTGCGTTTGAATGTACCAGTTGCGATTTTATTGTAGATGGCACCTACAATAAAGTAAATTTGTATGTTGAACGGCAAAGTGAAAGTAATGAACTGTTACCCTTTTTAGGAACTGGACCATCGTTGGCAGTTATAGCTCGATGTAATAATATACATTTTATTTAAGTTAACGCCTGCTGAATTTTTATAGCAAATTATTAATGAACAATTAAAAAAATCCGCCTTTAAAAATATTTTGATTTAATATTAAGGATTAGTAAGAAGCTTTCTGCAGCCAGTTTTATCGGACGACTTGTAAAAACAATCAAAATAAGTGACAAACATGGTCTGAATTTTTTTTGTGATTTAACATGAGATGCAAGTTTTTGATTCTAAAATATATTTTAAATGTAATTAATAATTTTGTGTTTAAAGAATATAGTTTTTATGTACGAGGTTTATAATTACACAGATATTTACTTAAACTGATACAACTAATTAGACAAATTTTATACAACGTTTTATACTCGAAGTAAAGAAGTAAATGTGTAAAAATGACAAATTGCACAAGTTACTGAGACGAATCGTGTTTGTTATTTCAGTATTATTTGTACAGTTCTCGTGCACCATGAATCACTTTGCAAGTGAACGCCGGTACATATACGTGATATAAATTAATAGTATATATATACATAGTTTCTCGCATATGTTAGCTTTTGGTTTCTTATCTTTTACGAATAGCGTTATCTTTATTATGCTCCCGAGATTTTTTCTAAAACTCTCTTGCTTGAATTTTAGAAAAAAAAAACTTTATATTGATGCCGTATGACAGTGTTTGAGTATTTTACAGAGCTACCAGGGTCTCCACGAAATCTTTTTTGTCGGAACCTAAGTCGGAAGCGTCTAATCGATTTTGCATATTAATTAGCGTCTTGCCTTCATAATGATTTTTTGGTGTTGTAATGGTGTATATTTATGATGGTAACAATGGAATTGACATCTCCAAACATGGACAATCTTATAACCCCAACCAAAATTAAGATTAATAAAAAAACACTACTAATGAAGATTTTTTTCCAAATTACTAGAAAATTAATATTTAATATCATGAATGTAATAGTGAAGCAAAAAAGAAATAGAGAAATCACGTGAGATTCAAAATTTGAATGAGGTAATAATTGTAATGGTCTCAATAAATACTACGTGTAATAAACATAGATTTTTGTTAGCGAATTAAAAAACTTTTGCCCAAATTGTATTCTTGCTCTAGTAGGTAACGAGTAACTTCTAGACAACCCTATATTCGGCCTGTATAAATCGAGATTCTCATAATATCTATTGGAGTAATATTAAAATAAAATACGAACTAATACATTGATTTTTTTAATATAAAATAAAATAAGCACATAATCCAGAGATTAACTTGCAACTATCGACCTCCATCCAACGTTTGTCAAATGTGTTAACCATTTTGAAATGAAATTTATCACCCTATTGCCGTGAAATTGAGCAGTGATAACCCAGTGGTAGGGACTGAGGCTTGTGATCGATTGCTCGTTTGATTCCCGAGACACGATTTTAAACATTTCATATTTCATGCATTATAGATATAGGATTGTCAATGCGCTTTCGCGCATTGACAATCCTATATCTATAATGCACAAGTTTCCCGGATATGGGCAGCAGCGTCTGTTAAGCGCGGCGATTGTGATGTATTTCCTCATAGTTATATTTGGGGAGGCCTATGTCTTGCAGTGGGCATCTATGAGCTAAAGACGAAGATAACGAAGATAGTCTTAAATATTTGCACATATAGTTTAACATTAATAATACTAATCAATATTAAACACATGATTTAGTCTTATTTTCTACTCTATCTAAGTATAGTTAGAGCTTATGTAAACCAGGGTGGTTTATTACATTCGAAAACTCTTTTTTACTATATTTATTAAAATAATAGTAACAACTCATGTCTCACAAACCACATGAGGCTCTTTGAAGGATTATTATGGGCTTCGATTTTTTTTTCGAATTATTTGAATGCTTGGAACAACGTTTTTATGTAAATAATTTTTATTCGTGATATCAAAACATCGATCAATGTTAACTAACCCGCATTCGAAAGAATTATTTATAAGTACCATCATCATTTAATTAATTTCAAAATACTTTTTTGAAAAATAATTTATGTTTTCATCATTTTTTAATATTTAGTTTCAATGGACATAGTTTGTCTTTTATTAAATAGTTTTGTAAAAAAGGATATTTTTTGTATAACTTTTTCTTAATTAATTACAAAATATAAAAAAATTACTATTACAAAAAGTGCACGGACTGTCATAAACTTCGGCCATGTCTTATATCTGTGCTAAATTACTTATAGCTACGAGTATATACCTATTAGCTTTGGTTCTAGACAGTCTTTGCGAATTTATAAAATAATGATCGTTGTAACAATAATGTACAACCTTCAATTATAAAATACGACAAAGTGCGATCGTACAACGAGATCGGCTAAGACCGACTGAATCGTTCATTCATTCAACGTGCCATTTACGATGTGGAAGCTTCGATATGAATGAGTGAACACATTCAATACGTCGATTGAGTTGTCAGCACTTAGGTAGATGGTGAGAGTTTGATACGTACGGGAACGATCTCCGTACTCTGTTATTAATATTCTGCTCGTTGATAATTATATAGGCTCGTCGAGATATTTGAATCTTACCTCGCGAACCGATCTCTGTTCGTCTTTTTTACCTTTTTGCTTTTGTGTTAAATTCAATTTTATTGATGTCTGTTACATTTGTTAAATAGCGCGTACGCATCTTTGACACCATTACGAATTAAAATTTGACTTATTAGAAATTATTACATTCCATCTCTATGTTTCTAAACGGAGCAGGCAGTTAACCTAGCTGGCATTACTGTACACATTAATATTTCGAAACATTAAAAAAAAACAAAATAATCTTATACTTACATCGAGCAAGGTTTTACATTTTAATTTCATTTTATTATTAATAATAAATACTTAACATTTTTTTTTCAAATTTTCAGCTATAATAATCGTTATTTATGTATATATATTAAATATTTAAATATCTGTTTGATAACTTTGAGGCTATAATACTTTTTTTGAATGAAATCTCACTGCTTCCCAAATGGCATTTGAAAATTCCGCCCAGCCTAAGGTTTCTTTTTAAACAGCGAAACTCGAGGGTTTTCTCGAGGGAAGCCTCGGCTCGAGCCGCTTCATGTAACTATTTTACCGGATTGGGTAGCCGTCGAGGCCTTATATCGCTTCGGTGAACTTTCCATAGAATGACTAAAATTAAGGCCCCCCACTTTGGACCTCGCCTTGAGTTGTCAGCCGATGATATCCGCTTAGCATTTCGACATAAGGCGCCCAAAGGGCAGAATCTCAGCTTAGCTGGTTGCTACTGTCAGGTCAACATCACTACTATCACTTTGGAATGCATTAGCGCTGGGAGAAGAAATGCGGAAGGAAAACTCCAGCACCGATTCTAGTAGTACACTATTTGTAAAATAATGCAACCTTTTTTGATTCCGAAGTCATTAAATTTTTGTGACAGGTGGCAATATTTTGACATCTGTCATGTTTCTCTTTGAATTTGTTCCGTTGTGACATTTTGTTAAATACCTTTTGAATTCGCAAGCATACATAGGTTTAACTTGCTTTTAAGATCCACGAGCTTTTATTTTAATGTAACTATTCGCTATAATAGTTAATAGCGCCGAAAATAATAAGACTATGGGCATAGTGATACTATGTAAATTATAATGTATTCTTTTTAGCTAGCCATTATGGTACGTTAAACGGTTAAGATAGGCTTATTTTCAAAAATCGTATCCAAACGAACTCGGGGACTATAATCAGTAAGCAACCTTCTTCTTGTATCGTTAATCTCATTGACGAATTTCATGATCACCTGGATAAGCAGTTATATTGGTCCTCAATATTCTGCACCAACTGCTCCAATTCTTAGCATCGAGCGCATGAAGATTGGTGTCAATTGTTGATCTGTTTTGGGACCGACTGATAAAAATAAGACCTCTTGGACGTGAGTTGTGTTACGTTCGCTCCTTCCTAGCTTCATTATCATCATTTCAGCCATTGGATGTCCACTGCTAAATATAATAATACAGCCTCCTCCAAAAACCTGAAAAAGGCTAGTGAGCAAGAAATACGCCTGCATCCAACGTCTTCCGGAGACCTTTACAGTCACCTCAAATCTTAAGAGATACAGGAGGGTAACTGAAAAACTTTTGTATAAACCACGGATAAGAGACATTTCCGAGGGTTTTTCGTTGTGTACATGGTTATGATTGAAAAATCTAATGTTGTGAAGGGAATCAAGTGTCTCTGGCCACTAGCATTCCACTGTAGTTCTATTTCAACCGCTGTACCGCACCTGAGGAAAGTGCGGTGAGGAGAGGGCCAAGGCAAGAAGAGCGCCACAGCTGCGAAGCCGATACCTTACCCTGTCTCATCGCACGCAATCTTAAGCGATACAAAGGTTTCTTACTTTTAAAAAACTTGGAGTAAACAACCGTATAGCAGACGAAAAAAAAGTGAATAATTTGAATTGGTTTATTGTTTTAATTATAACTCTTAATAAGAAATAGCGTGTGTTTGCGGCTGATAGGAAAACTTGGTGACCATTAAGGACGGGCACGCACGTCTGGCGCTCCGCTCCGGGAATGAATCACATGCTTTATTCAACCCCCTCGTGTTTAGTCCTGGCGTTAGAAACCACTGTTGCTCATACGCTAAACTTATGAGCGTTGTTTTAATTTATTGATTCGAAATCTTTTTGTAAAATGTCATCCATTTTTTTCTGATAAATGGAAAACGTTTTTTTTTTTTAATTGAGGTACATAAAATTATACAGTATGAGATTGTTTGTCTATGATAATGATTTTTGGTTACATTTACAAAAAGTTGATAATATTTGATATAATATGCAATTGACACTATGATAGATTTTTGAACAAATAAATAAAAAAGAGAAATTTGAATTTTTGTTACACTATTTTTTATCGAACGTAGTTTACCGCCTCGAAATTTTCAGGTAAACATCGCTAAGTATGTACTTATTAATTAAAACGGGACTGTTAACTTGTTGTGATATGTTTACGGTTGAGAGCTTTGGCTAATGAGTGTGGAGATAGTTTTGCGAGGGATTATTTCGTCCCTAAATACTTTCACATTATAGTTTCGATACGTTAATAATTGATAAGACCTTTAAATTTCTCCGCCCTTCATCTGATGTTACGAAATAATTTACGGACTATTCATAATGGATATTTTGATGTACTCGAAATTTATATATCACAAATGAAAATATTCATAACAACTTTTAAAAATGATTAAGGTTTTATTAGGAATTTATCGAATAATGTGTAATAATGGATACAATGTTTTAAATAACAAAATTTTAATTTGTTATATTATTTTATATATAACAGTACTAATGTAGAAGCTAATTTATAGTAAAATGTTTATGTGTGAAAATGAATGATCTTTTTACTCATGTTTTAGAAGCTAATAAACCCTCAACTATTTAAATGTTACTTTTAACTGAAGCTTCCATTAACATTGTACAGTAAAGAGTATTGGCCTATCACAGTCCAGTTAAAAAAAATAAAACGCAATCACAGTGATCATCTTTTTTTTAAAAAATAATGTCATAATAATCAACGATTACCTATACAAATATTTATCAAATTTACACACGAAAAGATCTAAGTTGTGCACGATATTTTATATTTTAGTTCGTTCTAACATGACTCTTTTACCTTTATTTTGACGTCAAATAGTTGACGGCTTGATAGGTGTTTTAATTTGAGCATTTTATTTTCTAATCTCCATAAGAACCTATCTCTTTTCGAGAGAAAATATAGAAAAATATATCGAAATGGTCTATCCGTTTTAACCTAGATATTACTTGATTCGTCATTGTTTATGTAGGTTATCAATTTTTAAATAATTTACATTCTTAGGAAGATTTTAAGACCTATTTGTAGATTTAAAAAATACAGTTTCTAGAAATTTTAAATATAGTTTACGTCATTCTAATTTCAAAATCGATTTCGTTGCCGGGGTATTCGGAACGCAAGCCGTCTACGATCGGACTCTGCAGCACGCCTGAGGGCAGATCCGTCATCAGACTGAACAAATACTGACCACCCAATCCTTTGACATAAATGGGGTAAACAGAAAACCAATCAGGAATGTTAATGACTTTGCATGAAAAAATAACTAATAAATCCTATACAGGTACAGCTTTCTCTGCTAGAACTGTGATCCATTTTTAATTGATATTTTGCGGTGAAGTAGTAGTATCTAAAAATTTGTGGGTAAAAATCTAGATTTGAATATAAAGAGGTTTATACTACAGATTTTTTCAGAATTTCGTCTTAAAGAGGATACTTATATTATTTCAGTGAGAATCGAACCGACTGTAATGGTAGCGGCAGTGATGATCATGGTCATATATCGGAAACAGAAACTAGTGAGAGAAGGTGGACGACCTTTTGAATTAAGTTCTTAATAATATTAAAGGCCGTTGAACCACGAAATACAAAGTATAACTTGACTTTATTGTTTCTTTAATGAACTATTATATTTTAGTTTAAATTGCTTACTATTAAGTTCAATAGTGATTTGTTATTAATTTTCAAGTTACAATGACAAGAATTTTTGATTAGGGTATACAGTAAAAAATTTCCGTGGTTAACATTAAAGAATTCTGCGGCTACGTTGTGTCTAGAGTTTGCGAAATAATAAAAAAGTAATTCTTTTTATTAATCTTGCAAGTTAGCTGGTAAGGTTAAGTGTATACATCAATTTGTTATCTGACCCGAGTTCTGACCACGCGAGAATTTTTTACTGTTTTTGGATATTTTTTTTCTTAAAATAGAAAAAGTAGAGCCTTAAAAATTATTACCGACTGTTTTGAGGTGGCGACGAGAGCAAATGTCTCGATAAGTAGGTTCCATTCTAGACGGCACCGTTTTGAGCGCGCTGTATCATTTAACATAATTTACACATTAGGTGTGATATAAATAATAAAGAAACAAAATAATACTAATACTAAGGCAAATAAATATAAATAGCAAAAAAGAATCACACTAGAATAAAATAAAATATAAACGTTTAATCCTGCAGAGAAAACGATGGAAGCGAGGCGGTGTAAAAAAGGAAAGGTAATAAAAGGAATGAAAGATTGTGAAGAGAAAAAAGGAAATGAAAGGAAGATATTACGAAGAATAAGAGAGAAGAATGACAATATTAATATTCAGTGTAAACATAATATAATTAATTACATAAATAGTTGCTGTTTTGCCGTGGTAAGGGCGATTTAGAGGTCTCCAAAAACGGTGACCGTATAAAAAAAATATAAGTTATTTGCCATGATATTATCATTTTCTCCTATTTAAAAATATCTTTTATCTCAGATGAACCAAATTCTGCACTACAGCGTACTACTGCGTTATATGAATACTATGACAAGTACAATGTTTTGCTTTACTCTGCTCCGGAGAGTTATTTAATTTTTTCAAAAGAAAAATAATTTGTCAAATTTTTTTTCATCATTATTCTCTTTGAAACATCTACCATTACCATAACAGCACTTATATATTTTTTCCAGCGCAATAAAATCATAGCCTTTATATTATAAAAATAAACAAACGTCAGGGCGTACACGTAATAACAAGTAAATGTTTTTTAAATTACAACTTATGCTCTAAAATTTCAGTTTGCAAAAAGGGAGTGTTTGTCGTTTCGTTGGGAAGTTTTTACTAAGTATACTATCCTTAAAACGTGAAGTTCTCTTTGGGGAAGTAATTCTATTAATTTCTTTATACTACATAAATAGCTAAATAACAAGTCGTAGGACGCTCTAGAACCTTAGGTCCTCGCTCATTGCCACTTCAATTTGACTAATTGTTAGGCTTTATATACTTTCGTTCGTCTACGGATCTCCTTATTAAATCGTGTAGAGAAATTCTGATCATAGCCCATTCCATGGCTCTTTATGCGACTGCGAGATTGACAAATGAGACCTACTGTAAAACATCACGTTTCAGTGCCCTATGTCATCACTGTTAACACATTTACTTTAAGACTAATATACGCTTTTTAAACCTGAGCATTAACTCTTATCTGCTGTTTTTACAAGGCAACTAAAACCGTTCTTCTAAATTATTTAGAAGCACACCACGACAAGAGACATACGACTGTACGAAATGTAATCAGTATCAAAAGCTCGAACTAGCACCCGAGTCTTTCTCAAGTTAAAAAGTATAATTTACGAGCTGCAATACTTTTCCTTAGAGAGTCCCAAGATCCGTGCGGTTAAAAAGACGTGGCGCCATAAGTAACTGCCCCCTAGAGTGGCATACACTCCGAATGCATAATGCGAGCCCCCAACTACCCGCTACCCGCGAATATATTTCGCTACTTGCCAAATCGTTCGTGAATACATACTATTGTTTCCACTCGCCTTTCACATATAAATTATATGACCTGCCACGATGCGCCATGAATATATGCATGAGCAACAAATTGATATTACGGCGCCTCTTATGCTACTTTTGCTTTTTACGCCGCGCTTTTTTTTCCCGAAATTGGTTTTTTATGCTACGCGCCGGGTAAATTGTGACCGAAATGTGTAAATTACTTGAGTAATGAATATATCTACTACTTTGATCTATACGTGGTTTTTTGCGTTGTTTAGGGTTGACCAATCTGTTAAGAGTATTTTTGGCCATTCCTTTTTGAAGATAATCAAACATTGGATTAGATGTCTACGTAACTTAACATTTACATCTGTTATTATTGCAATTAACAACATTTTAAAATGCTTGGTATATAATAGAGATACAATAAAAAATTAAATAGTTAAGTAAAGAATAATAATTACCCCTTAACTTTTTTAACTTAGATGATAGTATGTAAGTAAAAAGATTTATAGTTGATCTGATTTTTTCTCAAAAAATTTTTTTTTGTTTATGTATATATTGTGCTTGCCTGTCTTTGAAATTAAAATAATTGTTTTATAACTGCTCTCTATTTGTATATAATACTGTAGTTTTTTGGGCAATCAAAAATAAATAAATAAAATAAAATAGTGGTATCGAAATAGCTGTATAGCGCCTCAGAAAAGCGCGGTAAGATGGGTGCTGAGAAATAAAGAGCATGAGCTGTGAGCGTTGACGGCAGATTGTTGAAATTGAGCGGCCGATAATCCCCCCCCCCCTCGCCAAATGCATACCTAAGGCGCGGTTTAGGAACTTCGGTACTACTAAAACAGTAAACATCTTTTTTTTCAAAATCTAATATTTTCTAAGACCTTCGCTTTCAATTTGTTTATATGTTTTTATTACACGGACGGTTTATAAGAAAACACTACCAATTATTGAATATGCTAACAGTAAATAAATTGACATATTTTGTAAAATTTATTCAGTGTAACCGGAAGTTATGTTTTAAATTTAAACGTAAAAATTACAGGATGGTTGTTTGAGCTAACTAATTACATGATTTTTAGTTGATTGAAATATGTCAAACTTAGTTTGTGGTCTCATTTACAGGATGATATTATAATGTATTCATCAAATATTGTTAAATTTTTTTTTTAAAAGTTTAGTTTCTGTCCGACAGTCTATTTTCAGGATATTTGTAATTCGAGCTGGTGGTAGCTTCCTCGCGGAATGATTACACTGACCTATATTTATACGTCTACTTGAATAAAGACATTTTGAATTTAATTCTTAGAAAATAAATATATTTTTTATTATATCATTGCGATTATCCTGCTTGTCTTAATGTAATACGAGTTCATAATGTTGAGAAAGGTGTTATATTTTTCAGTCTATGTGAAAATAAATGTCCTACGTTCTGTGTGTGCTAAGGACTTTAAACGAGGAAGTGATGATGAATGTAAACGTGCTTCAAATTTGATGAAGTTTTATAAAATAGATTAATATTATCGTTACATTATACAAGCTAACATAATTCTAGTCATTTTTTTAATATTAAAAGATGTCTATTATAGTCTGTAAATTGCGACTAAATTAATTTAGCGAGCGCCACTTATTTATCTAAGTAAATGAATTATTAAGAGTAACAGTTGCTTACATTTGTTAGTTGCGTAAGTCATTCTGGACGGGAGGTCCCCCGAGGCGAGCTAATTCGGCCGAGCCCGACGAGGCCGTGCATAAATAACACCCGAATCGCCACAGTGACCACCTATCCGATAGTTTAAGAATATTCAGGTGAATAAATTAAACACAAGTCGATGCTACGCAGATTTCCCTAATGGTTGATCGTGAATATGGTGGACTAATGATTTTGATAGTAGTAAATTGAATAAATTATTTTGACATAATCATCATCGTCTGTTGGGTATAAAACTCGTTATATATACTGCTGCCCTAGAATAATGCAAAGACTAAAAATATTTTACCCATTAACATATTCTAATAAAAATCTAATAAGTTATGAAGACCGCTCAAAAATACAGCTCAAAGGAGACTGCCTGAAAGAATGACGAATTCTGCGAACGAGCCACTCAGAGTATACAGTGCGAATTCAAAAAGGTACAAGTGGGATAATTAAGGCAATAAAGTTATGCAGGCTCTGTTGTGTGTTCCTTGCTGATGATATAAAGTACGAAGTAAAATAGAGGCTTGTCTTTCAGGTGCTTTCTTGTTTCGTTACCTCACTTCCAAAACCCGCGTCTATCGGTCTAGATATTACTTGCCTGCGGTTTCACAGAAGGCGAGAAGGTTTTCGTCTGAAATCTCGTCAGCGATACGAAGCGATAACAAGACTTTATATTTTATGATACACCTAGGATAATAATTTCGTGCGAATTTGCCCACTATTTACTGTTTCTACATGTCGTACCAATATACACGATCATTCGACCTTGTGTAGACTTGTAAAAAATTACATCGATGACATAAACATAGGTATTTGTTTTGTGAAATAATAAATTCCAAAATCAAAATTTAAAAACTAATATAAATGTACCAAATCACGCAATGCGAATATACATCTTAAAGTATAATTTACCAAGCTTATGAATTACAATAGATATTTCAAGTAGTTTATGAAATCGTTGTCTCTTCTACAATAACTTAATCCTGAATTAATTATACTTATAATTTGCCTGTACATATTTACAAATAAAATACATTACACAAAAGTATTAGTGGGTTTCTTTTATTTCTGAATTTTTTTTTTGAGAATTTAGTTAGTATTATCAAATGCTAGAGTGAGTAAATCCCCCTACTGGGTAGACCGACGACAATGTCAAGGTCACGGAAGGTGCCTGAAATTCAGGCAGTGGAAGAACGCTTCTTTTGACGATGCTTGAGCGAGCCCCGTATCTTTCATCGGGAGTATGTCAGCAGAGATGATAATGATGATGATGGTCGAATGATTAGTAAAAAAATAATCATGAAAAATTATCATTAAAAAAATATCAAGTATCAAAACTGTTTGTTCAAAAAATACATGACAGGTTACATCCGGGGCGCGGTCGGGTTGGCAAAGACAAGACGCATGGCTGTTGCTAGACGCAAAGCTTACACTCCCGGGATATCCAACCACTATCGCGTAAATGTACTGAATTTATTCCTCTGTTTAGTTTTAGTACTTGTATACCTTTCGTAAGTAAATGTAGAGTATAGTTAACATAAAAATAAGAAATGTAAAGGTTTTGTAAGAAGCGTGTCACATACTAAATTTTTATAATTATTAAATGATGAGTAGATAAGATAATTGTGTATCTATGATAACGGCATCATAAATTACAATTTTTTTTTCTATGTGTGGTACGAAAACTTTTAAACGTCCTTCCCATGTGTATGATCTTTATCACGAAAAAAATTAAATAAATATTACGTACGTTTAGGATTTTTTAAATGGGTTTATTAATCTTGATATGTTCTGTCTGTTAAAATACAGGCATTCTCAGATGTTCTTCAGATGTTGGTGATGAAAACAAAATTGTAGATTCATTAATGTCATAAAACCTACAAAATCCTAAGTAAGAAAAGGACCAATATTTAGCCACTTCAGCACATCATGCTTGCGGAAGTGGCTAAATATTGCTCCTTTTCTTACTTAGGATGGACTTCCGCAAGGTAACGGCTGATTCCATTAAATACTACAAAATCCTAGTTATGTTCACGACGATTTTTTTGTAGTTTATAGATAGCTATCATTTATTATTTTTACAACCTGTTTAAAGCACCCTGAATCTTCACAAGGTCTAAACAAAGTCGTCTCCGCGATCTCCACACATGCACATTAAGGCCCCAGCGGATTATACGCACTTTAGGGCATACATTGCCACTTCATGCTGCCAACCCACTGGCCTATTTTGGTTACTTGTAGTGTAGTTGAATAATTCAGACAAAATATATGCCTTCCGAGAATCGAACCCAAATACGAGTGGTTTTACCATTATATTGTTGTGAAAAAAAAAGAAAAATTAGATAATGGCCAAAATATATAATCAAATGTAAATTAAGAGTTAATTATGAAAAATGATGGAAAAATAAAAAAAAAATATTTATTTTTACTGTTACCACACAATCCGCAAAGTAATACAGAACACCAACACTTGGCTGTGAAACATCGATAAAACAAGCCGTTTTCGGTTTTATCAAAGTTTGTATTGTACGAAATAGAAAATTTATTTTTGCAAATAATCATTGTTAATTATTATTAAAACAATTAGCAAAGCAATAACTCTGAAATATGTTCTATTTACTTATTGTTTGTATTGAATTGCAACTGACCAATAGCATTTAGCAATGCAAAGCCAGGGTTAGTTCTTATTTAAATTTGTAAATTAATGCAGAGAGAAAAGAAATATTAAAAGAAACATTTATTTCCTTTAATAACCTTAAGATGGCTGTTATAGTCTAACACACCACGGTTTTCCATTTACCAAATTGACTGAAATATGCGTCCCTAAATGCCGCGAGGGACATTAAAAAAACCGCCTTCGGAACTTTTAATATTCTAATAAGACTTTGATTTAATTTCCCTTTATCATTATTTATGTAAGCATCGGCGGTAAAAAGGCGATAAGTCCGCTTTATTATTTTTTCGTCGGAAAACATTTTAGCGCTCCCCTCTGAAAGTGATCGCTGTGTTACACCGGAGGGTTTGTTGTCACAGAGTAGATATTCCAATTCGTTCGCCGTGACCATACTGGTTTATTTTTTAATTCTTCGTACGATTTTTTTTGTGATGACGGCTTACGAAACCTGCTACGTTTAACATACAGTTGAAAACGGCTTGTATCTTTATATTAGAGGTCTTGGTTGATTGTACAAGGGTGACAAGTAACAGGGGTGGATGTAACAAGTTGTTGAAGCGTTTTGTTACCAAAACATGACATGTCCGGCTTTTTTGTGTGCGCATTATCGAAGAATGGTGCGTTTTGGGTGGTGATTTGTATTCCATTAATGACTGCGTGTTATGGAAATTGAAGGCAAAAGGGGATCAATAATTTTTAATGTATCTAAGAAAAGGATTCAAAATACTTTTTTATCTATTACTAAGTTTGATTTTATTTTAGATTAACTTTATAACTATCAAAATTTGGTCTTTTTATTAGTCGTCAAGACAAAGTTTTTTCACCTTATCTGTGTCAAATGTTAGTCGTACGCTACTCTTTAAAGTCCGTGATCCGGCCCTAAGCGACAATCTATTTTTAGCGCTTTGGGGCCCACCCGCTGCTGGCATGCTGATTCGCTGGGATATGTAGATTTTCATTCGTTTGTCCACGAAAACAAAAATCTAGTTGTTAGCCCTTTCCATGGCGACCTTGACAATGAAGCCCGAAGCAATCCAAATGCTGGACTCCAACATCTTTTTCAAGAATGTATTAATATGTTAACACTACGTCACCTGATTGTCATCAGTAATTATTATCGTCTTAAGTTCATTGTACTCTTAGAAAAACCAAAGCTTTCAATTTCCAGGATAAGAGAGAAAAGCCGTTTGTGAGTGCGTCATAAATTAATTAAACAACTTTAATTAAAATGTTTCTTAAAATCATCCGTCCATTTTGTCACGCCAATGCAAAGCCCGCTAAGACATTTAATCATAACAGAAGGTATCAAAACGCATTACTGAAACGATAACGTAAAAAATACTGCATATCCGGTTGAAGTTATAAGTAGTACGCGATTATGAAATACATTTATGAGTTTTTTGTGGGCTCTTTTATAGATGAGGACACGTTTTGATAACATTATCATCATCATTTTAGTAGTAAGAAGTCCACAGCTGGACATAAGCCTACCCATAGATTTCCAATGCGATCTGTTAGAAGCGGTCTATATTCAGCGTATTGCGACTTTAAAAAAGATCCTCTTGTGCGTAAATTCAAACGGAAAAGAAGGCATTATGTCTGCCATTACAAATATTGTAAAAAGGGTGAGTATATAAATAATTAGGCTATTATTAAATACCGCTTAGCGATATTATTATTGTCTATTATATTAAATACGGAAATGCCTGAAGACGAAGGTACATACTAGTATGTTTTGCCGGTGATGACTGACGGATCCGAGACGTGTTTGCTTATGGCGGGTTTTAAAAGAAGATTCAAGGTCACCCAGAGAGTAACGAGGACAGCTATGCTAGGAGTTTAATTCTAGAAGATGCGCAGAAGAATGAAGGTTAGCGGCGAGGCTCGGTTTGGTTTGATGATTACTTCAGTGGCAGTGGGCACTACCCACATGCTCGATAGCCGCCAGACCGAAAGGTTTCCGAGTGGCAAGAAAAAGCCGGTAGATACGGCGTTATTAGGTCCTCCATTAAGTGGACCGACAATATAGTTTATAGGTCTCGTGAAGTTGCAGGATGCGGGCAGTACAAGACTGGTCATCATGGCGATTTTTGGGGAGACCTATGCCCTGAAGTGTGCATCTATCAGCTGATATGATAATGAGGTTTATGAATACATATGGATAAATATATTTTGTATCTATGAAATTAAGTCTTTCGTCTATGAATTGCGCCAAAACTAAAACTGTATTAGGCGAGGGTGATCCCCTAATGCGTTTGCATAATGGTCGCCATTAAAACATTTATAACGAGCCGTCGGGTACTGCCCTTAAACGAAGATGTTCTGCGTGAAGTATAGGCCGGTTTACCTAGGCGTCGGGCTACTTAGGTAAATATATGGATAATAGGTAAAGAACTGGAGACTGTATCTTATATAGGTCGGGAATTCGAATCCAGATTAGCGCGAATTAACCAGCCCAAACAGGGTCTTTTGATCAAGAACGGTTTAAGCGTTTTCTCTAATAAGAGAGTTGTGTCGATTATATTTTTTTATACTGCAATATACAGTCCTTTTCCTAAGATACTTAGGGGGGGAGGTAACATTATCTCCACTTTAGGAAGACCGGTTGACGATCGCTGTGTGGTACAGTTGTGGTACGCAGAGGACGTTACACTATCCCAGGAATCAAACTCGCGACCCACGATCGCAAGTCTCAGTCCTCTACCACTGGTCTACCACTGCTCAATTTTTTATCAATAAGCATTATTAAAAAAATATCTAATAGATTCAGGCGTTACCTCGCGGAAGTCCATCCTAACTAAGAAAGGGACTAATATTTAGCTACTTCCGAGTGAGCTCAAATGGTGTTTGGCACTGGTCGGCCTATGTGTCTGATGCCCCTTGGAAGGGTGAAAAACGTGCAGAGTAGATTAATGGTGGTAGTTGTGTTTCGCATTGTTTACCGCACGCACATTTTTTAGCGGGCTAGCGGGCGGTGCACTTCATTGCACGACTACTGCTACATAGCGGAAGTAGCTACATATTAGTCCCTTTCTTAGTTATTAAAAAAAGCGAAGGCTGTTATATATAAGCGCCCCTTTTTACACATTTTCTTTAATACAAATATTACAAGTATATTATATATACGTATATTTCATAGAAAAAGCCTCGTCTAATTTTCGCATCTCTAATAAAATTTAAATAAAACACTAAGAATACAATTTAGTTTCTTAGAATTTTCTTATATTCGACTAACAACGTAACAACGTCTTCAGAGACCAAAGAGACGAATCTCTCTAGCGCTGTCGGTGCATTGTTTATTATACATACAAACAACTAATATACAAACAATTTACTGAACCGTATACCCTCAATAATAATTCTTTACAATTCAGACAATCAAGTGTTTACAAATGATGTTTAACTCTACAATAATCAATGATATTACAACCTGGTCACGACGATGTAAAATAAATATTAGAAGTATTCATTAAGCTCTATAAATAATAAAAAAATAATTACAGATTACTTTTAAAATGTGATGGTAGGCGTTTTTCTCTAAACATGAATATTAATGGATACAAAAAATGAAAAAGTTGCATGGAAAATAGCAGAAGCACTTTTATTTTCAACACCCAAAAGTAAATTATAACACCTATTTTTATCTGTAAAATTTAAACAGAATCAAAATGTTTGAGTAAGGTTTTTATGAAGTTAGTAAAACTAACTACTTTTTTTTAACGCAAACCATAATGTAAATTAAAATACCTGTCCTTTGTTGTCAAGCATTTGACGTCGAATGAAAACCAAAAAAAGGCGTTGTATGAGGTAAAATTATTGAGTACCATAAAGCATTAGAATAAAACCACAATTATACGAAATATAATTGAAGCCTTGCAGAATACGAATTAGAAAAATTATTTTTGTAAGTAATCACAGTTTCAGATTTTCAGTAGAATATCAATTGGATCATAAAATACTGTTAATATTACTTGCTATTTTAACTCGTTACGTATAGGGGTCGACATTGCTTAGAGTCGTAAAAGCGCTTAACTACGAAAAGCCTCCGGGGAAGTAATTTTCTAGCTTTAATGTTTACAAGCGCAAAATGATGGAAATGAATGGCAGAACGAGAAAATGAAAAGTGGAGTGTCCCAACTCGAGCGGACTAAATAAATGACTGCAGTGACTTGTTGTTCCCTTAATTGTCAAACGTTATAAAGGACCGTGTACACTCGTGATCGATTTGCGAATACTAAAGGATTTTGTTTACATTGCTTTTATTTTGTGAATATTTTTTTGTTTATAAACATTGTTTAAATCATATTTATATTTAATTTCTCCATATTATAAAGTTAACGATACAAGCTGTACTAATAAACCTAATAAAGTGAAATTGTTTTAATTTTATACAAGTTTAAATAATTTTATATACTACCAATTTGTTTTTATACAGTATCAAAGTGTTTTCATATATGTTTACAGTATTGTAATATTCTAGAAACTTGTTGAACTCGAGGTAGCTCCTAACAGTCTTCTTGCATGGAGAGAAAAAATAATTATATGTATTACTCGGTACAAAAAGCAAATAGCTTTACATATAAAAACGTGTTATTCTCCAGAGGTTTGATTTTTATTGATTATTGTGTTCTCTAACTAAATAGCATTTCAAAACTCGAACACATTTTGCACTGTCCGGTTTGGAATAATCTTAGTGGTCTGCAATTTAGACAATACATAAAAGTTTTTTATTTATATATATATATATATATATATATGATTTACTTAATGAAACTTTCCGTGTAATGTACCTTATAATTATTTTAAAGATTAAGAGTAGGATTGTGTACACGTTGCTTAAAATAAATCCAGTTCGTCTTTTAGAAATGAAAACTCTTAAACGATGGAAAGTAGAATGATCAATGTTCCCTATATAATGTCTTCCTAAAACACTGAAGTCATTGTTTTCAAAGTCTTTTGGTTACTGGAAATTAATTCAAGGATACCATACAGCACACGTCGGATTGCGTGTATTTATAAAGGCTTAGATATATAACAAACTACCTGTCTCCAGTCACGCTTCACGTAGCAAACTTCGGCTTTCATAAAATACCTTCTTAGCTGACGTTTAATTAATATAAGATATATTATTACCAAATTTCAAGTATTTAAGCCTTGATGCTTCAGAGACATAGTCATGAGTCCGAACATAAGTTTAAATCTTTCATTTGCTCTCGTTATCATGATTTAGTTTAGCGGAGGCTTCCTATTCCGATATATATTGTGGTTAATAATAATAGTGGCTGTCTCTGAAGTTTGATAAGTAAGTTTAATTAAACTAACTTATTAAAATTCAATTTACCATAAAGGTGTTTTAACTAATGATTATGTTACACATGATAAGAATCTAACATTTAGTCACCGGTAGCTAGATTAGATTAGCTTTGCTGGATTTATTTACCTCCAGACAGGAATCGAAGTAAGAGCCGTCAATGCCTCAATGTATAACTTAACTGTTTACTTCATTGGCTGCCTTGAGTTAGCAGCCAGTAACTTTCGGAATGTTTTACTGTCCCTGTAATATATAACATCCAAAAAAAAACAGCAGAGTGTTTTAGATCACGCTTCATAAATATATTTTACAAGTCTTTTAGTACAAACACATATTTTTATATAGAGCAATGCCTGAATGGATTATCACCAACCTCTAAACAGCAGGTTGCGAATAATCAAAGTTTACACTGTTTATACTATGTGTGGTGTATACTTAGCATGTTAATTTTGTATAATTTTATTTTATATTATTATTCTTTAATCATTACCATTTTTGTGGATGATTGTTTCAGGGTCCGAAGAAGCTTCAGTATGTTATCACTGAAAACTAGCATTATATTATAGTTTGCCGACCTGGCAAGAGCAGCGTAAGACGACAAACAAGGTGAACAGATGATTGACAGCAATGGACGTCATCATCGGATGGTGTATTAACAGCTGAACTTTGAAAAATTTTAAAATGCGAAAGTTTCATGTCGGTCTTGCTGAAAATCTCTATAAAAATATCTATATGTTTACATATTGGATAATAAATATTATTGTTTACTGCCCGGGATAAACAATTTGACAAATAACTGAATTTCGTGACTTTAGAAGATCGGAAAGTTTAGTTTATGTGATATTTAAGACGGTTGTGACTTGTTGTTTACAAATAAGTTCTTGTTCAAATTAAATCTTTTAAATAAGTATGGTGGTAAGCAGTCATTAATAGTGACCACCTGTGTACGTCATGGGAAGAATGCCAGAAAAGCCAAATTTGACAGAAACTAGGATCAGATTGAACTGAACATCACGATGACCGGTCTTGCGCTGCTCGCGTCCTGTGGTCTCGACTATTATGTTGTCGGTTGTAAAACTGTTGTTGTTGTCTAGTTAGTAAACTCAAGCTGCGTCTACCGGCTCGTAATCATCAATCCAGAACCTTTCGGCCAAAACAGAAATCGATTCCAAGAGCGAAGTGCCCCGTCCACTGACATTTCTAACGAGCAATTCGTTGGTAACCTGGGTTCTTCTGTAGATATTTTCATTTTCATTAAGACTATGTCATCGGCAAACTGAAGGTGAGTGACGTACTCGCCGTTTTCGTTAATGCTAAGTCGCCACCCGTTATCTAGATTAGCGGCATTAAATTTATCTTGTGTTGCGGGCAGGGATCGCGTGCGCTCTCCGGCGTGCGCTTGCGCAAGCGGCGCGCTGCTTGGCTGGGCAACCGGGCCGCGCCTGAACCACTTCCGGCGTGAGCACATACGTCCTCGCCGTTCGCTCGCATCCGACATATTCGTTTTCATCCGCTTAATTATAATTAGTAACAGGGATGCGAAGGGCAGCCTCTTCAAAAATCTGTTCCTCTAAAATTTATGAATGAGATGGCCCCCCATTGGATAGACCGGCGACATAGTCAGGTTCGGCGGAAGTCGTTGGATGCGGGAAAGGCATGACCGGTCATAGTAACCGTCTTTGGGAGAGGCCTGTACAGAGATAGAGTATATATGCTAGCATTGGGTGTCTATCGGCAGACATATTCAAAAACGGTCAAAATTTGGCCCTATCTCGTCGAGACATATTTAATTTTATTCTATTAGACACCTTTTAAAAATATTGATACTGAAAGTTAAAAATATTAAAAAGTAGTAAAAGGTTAAATTTTGTCATTTCTTGAAGTGTATTTATATCTACAAATAAATATACATTTTTTTATTTTTTATTTGTAGAATTTAAACATTCGAATTATTCAGTAACTGGACAGAATCTGTACTTCACAAAATGATGGCAATGTTCAACTGAAAAAGTAAGTAGTTTAAGTATTTCTTGAAGTAGATTTAAATTATTTTTATAATATAAAATAAAGATATGCATAACCATTTGTAAGATTGACATTTATCTAAGTTTCTAAACAAAATCACGTAGAACGTGTATAACCTAGAAAAGAGAACGGCCATAAACCGATGGCAGAAGTTAAAAGAAAGTTCGGGAGTTTTTTCTAAAATTCCTTTAACTGTTGTTTGTTTACTTTATAGTCATATAATACATGCATACATCATATGTTCTTATTAAATCTTGAATCATTATACAATTGTCTACATAGTTTTTCTGCAGTGATACATAATGCCCACGATTCCGTCATTACACATGTATGTAATGTGTAAAAATAAATGAAGACCTGGAGAAGATGAGAGAGTTCAACAGTAAGGGCAAGATTTCCAAATCCTGTAGGCAAATTGTAAAGACGACCAGAGCTTTAAAAGGATTGTAACGCTATTGGAAAAGGTACAATAAATTTTCAAATTAAAATAGAGTTGACAGTTCAATGTTATTATATCGACTCTAGAAGCGAAAAGCACAAAATTAATTATCGCTCTAATAGAACAGAAATATTTCTATATTTTTGTTTCGAATTTTTGAATACAGATTTATTAAAATAATTTACATTTCAATCATTTTTTTTACATGCCAGTATTTTTTTATCTTTTTAATTACGGGACCCGTGTAGAATAAACCGGTTTCGCGACGAAACCCACGATGTATCACTGCTTTTACTTGTAGCGTACTCAGGGGCGTTACACGGTCCAACTATCGCGCCGGCTTCACGCGAATTACTTAATAAATTATTATATATTCCAACCACGTATTTACAGCATCTTGATAAATTTTACTAGCATTATCACCTTTATTGTCTTTCGCATAAGACACTAATAATGAATTGCTGTTCTTTTACAAATGCAGTCATGTCTTTGTACACATGTGTCCTGTCATTATATTTGGAGGTCGCTGGTAGAGGATGCGATTTCCATTCGTTACAGTCCGTTCAAGCGATATTCGAGCAATTAAATTGTTTTGTAGATGTTTTATTTGACCGATATTTTCAACTAACGTTTTCCTTTAGGACACGGTTAATTTTTTATGCAAAGGACGTTCGGATATATGCGCTAAATGTAATAAAAATATGAATTTGATTTCGTTTTTATTAACAAATCGTATTCTGTTATTGTTTATTTTATTTGTTATTGGAATATTTTGATGTTGAATAGCTTAATGCATCGTTTGTTACGACGTAACAATTATAAAATCAGACAAGTATAGGTCAAGATGTATGTTTAAACTACTTTTCGTGAAGATTGATTTTTTATTTATTTTGTTTGCTTGTTGTTATCGTTTAATATAAACAGAAGATGTTAATCAGATAAAACGAATTAAAATGAAGTACAAAATAAGGTCTTAATGTAAACGGTGTTTTATTAATCATAATAATTGCATGGACTTGGTTCTTTCTTCTTCTTTTTCAGCCGATGGACGCCCACTGCAAGCATAGGCCTCGCGAAAAGATCGCCCTGAAGACCGGTTCTGCGTTACCAGCGACTTCCTGCGATCTTAGCTATGATGCCGTTAGTCCACCTAGTGTATTACAGTATTACAGCTATCCCTGTTCTACAAGAAAATAAAAGTTAGCTAGATCAATTTTGAAAATAATATTATAAAATATATGTACTGCTTTGGCTTTAAATCTTTGGAAATGTGTATTCAAACAAAAGCATAGGTTTTTAAAATCACGCCATCACGTTTAAAAACACTATTTTATTTTACCGAAAAAAACAATTGAATAACCGAATTCATTAATTAAACTTTAAATTAAATTCATTAATATCAATCCTTATAATCAAAACTTTAAGACAACCTGTATTTCAACTAATAATCTTGAGCTTTTATACATTGACGTGGTGTATAAATAGATACTAGATTATAATATACACAAATTATGATCTACTGTATATATATACAGTATGATGCACGAAAAAAATGAATAATGTTTATGATTGCATTATCTACGTAAAAATGAATGTAATAAGATTATATTAGATTAGATGTAGAAGTTTATTTATTACGTTATTGTACTTCTTAATAAAAATTTGTATGGATTGTGAGGGATTTTATCCAACAGCAGACATCTGAAATGACGATGATAATGTACATATTATAAACGTAACATAGAAGTATACCAGTTAAGAAATATGAAGAAAACAGAAGTGCAATTGGCGGTTTCATTGCATTCCTCGATATTTCACGGACTACCTTTTGATGAATTAAAAAATATTATTACTTTTATAGAGAGGCGTGTCAACTTTTCGTTGTCAACAGAAGAATTTTATAATGTATAAGGTTTAGCTTAAAGTGTAAAAATTCCAAACAATCTATAATATAATACATAATGTGTAAATACATTTATTAAATTAAAATATAATGCTTAAAATATACATATATTAAAAGCCTATCAATAAGAGTGTAATTACAGCACCCTTGTTATTACTACATACTGTTCTGATGAAAGGTTATTGCTTGTTATTTAACAAAATATAGGCTTTGTAACAACAACGTGTCATCAAGCGCTGTTGAATGCGATTATTGTAGACCTGAATCTTTACATTTTTAATTGTGATAAATAAAGAAGACTTCAATTATTAACTTTTAGTCTAAGTTATTTATGACCGCCAAGTTTCTATGGTATAATGTCATCTAGAGATTATACTCAATTATTTATCCGGGATAGGGCTGTGCTAATGATTTCTCTGCGAGTGTGAATCAGACACGAGGAGATCCGTAGAGGAACAATTGTAGCCGATGTAGTTTAGCAGAATAGCAAGTTGAAGTGAGCAGGTCATAAAGAGTGGTGAACTTATAACCGCTAGGACCCTAAGTTTCTAGAGTGAAGACCACGGACCAGTAAGCGCAGCGTAGGAAGATGATCCTAGGTGATGACCAATAAGGTATACAAACGATATTTTTAAGCTTGTTGGAAGATGCTGGGTACAAGTCGCTTCCAACCAGGCTCATTAAAAATCTATGGTGGAGCTGAAACGGTGATGGAATTTAAAAATTACATTATAAAGAAACATGTATTTTTTACGAATGTGAAAAAATTTTTAACCGACAATATAGCTTAAAGATAAGGCAAAATTAGAAAGATAAGAATGCAAAAAATATGATAAAAAACAAATTGTAGCGAAAATACACCTGTGTACCCAAGATGGGGAGTACGAAAGATCCCCAAAAACGGGTGTCGTTTAAAAAAAAAGCTTGGGAATCAATTATTTTACAGTGCTAAGGAAATTTTTATATTGAAAATTGGGCTTAAAAATCCTCTAAGTTGAAACAAAAAGCTCTAAGTTAATGCATGATATTATAGGGGATCTCGATCTGTTACAAGTTTCTATCAAATTGGGCTATTCTGGCATTCTTTTCATAATGTACTCGAGTGGTCACTTTTAATGATTCTACATGAATAATAGGTTAAATGAATTTATTAATGATTGAATGAATGACTTTAGTAATCCGATAATACAAGGCCGCCTCACTGTTATATAATTGCAACAGTTTATATAATTAATTTCATCATCATACCAGCCGATAAAACTCCACTGCAGGGCATAGCCACCCCCCCAAAGGTATAACAATGATATTACACGAGAGTATAATGTAATGTCATCCAATAATGTATTTTTAAAATGTCACGGTTTGTAACCACCAAGTTATAGCTTCATTGTACTGTCATTAATTATTTAATCTGATTTATATCTTGAAGTGTAATTAATGTTACCGACATGTGAAAAATTGATTCAATAAGATACACGAAAACCTACGGCGACCTAGTTCAAGTCCCTAACGAGAGGCATCACGCATCACATACGAGCAAATGCAATCGCACACAAAATTATATACATATTACCTTCAAGAGCCACAAAGGAGAACAAGGTTGCGATTATTAACGAAATTAAATACATTTGCTTTGTGTATCTAATTACAGTACAATGACTCAATTCGACCATAACAAGGTTAATATTAGTAGCTTGTACAATTTGAACATAATTAGTGACCCCTAGGGTCAATTGATGTTGAGTATTTTAATTCAAAGAACGCAGAACGTTCACCTACAAGGTGGAGACGATCTTGTTAAAGTCGTCAGAAGATGCTGAATGCGGGCCACTTACATCCGGTTATTAGAAATCAATCAGGAAGACTTACGTCCAGCAGGTTGGTCTGTGGTCATAAACGGTCACTGTTATATTTTTTGGTATCGATTTTAACAGCTTTAACGAGTTGGGCAACACTAAAGGCGCTTAACTTTACCTTTTTACAGCAAGTTAGTTCGGGAGTTCCCTCAGAAACCTCGGGTTCTATATTAACAGATTGCTATGTCCATATGGTCCATAGAGTGACTCGGAACTAAGGAGGAAAGAAGAAACTTCGGTTTGGGCTGTGATGAGAAGATTTTCGAGTTGTCGAGACTAATTACCTCGTTGGGTCACCCGACAGCGTATCTGTAGAGATAAGACTTATTTTCTAAGTTTTTGTTTATTAATTTTAAAATTTTGTGAATAAAAAAATTGTCGATGTTTATTGAATATTTTAAACATAGTTAATTAATGTTAATTTATTTGTTTTGATACTCTTCACAGTTGAGAATTCATCATCACAGAATATGAACATTAATATTTATATATATATATATATATATATATATATATATATATATATATATATATATATATATATATATATATATATATATATATATATATATATATATATATATATATATATATATATACATTACGTCAATTATGCAGTACACGTTATCTTTAATTTAAATTAAATTATGTTAGTAGTGTTAAAAATGATCAAAACTGAGGATATTACGAAATTGTGTACGAAGTATGTATAAAGTATTTGTTTTATTAATAATTTTATAATATTTAGCATAAAGTACACAGCCCATAGTACATATGTACAGTACATATCATATATAAGTTTCATTTTAAAGCATTCATGTTTATCAAAGCAACAAAGATTAGGACCCATAGACATAAAGAATATTGTGGCCACAAGTGTCTAAAAAAATGCCGATTGCGATAGGTTAGCACTTTAGAACTAATTTCATTTCATCTGATTTCTTTTTATGTTCCCTGTTGCTGTTGTATAATAAACAGTAAATAAAAATAGGTAAATTCGATAATTTTTTTATATGCCTATACAAAAGAGATTGGTTATTGATGTTTTTGTCACCATAAAGGTTTATATATATACATTGATTGACAACAAATGAGCTATTCATTCAGGCCTTCGAAGGTTTTAACCCCTACATGATACTACAAAGTACTGAAAGCAATGTATCGTAAAGGTATAAATATTTCATTAAGAACACTCAAATAGTAAAATTTACGTAAATAATGTAAGCAAACGTCAAAAATACAGCTTCATAAGCTTTGGTTTCACTTACAATCAAATATAACAATTGCTTTTATTACTTTTTAACTTTGAGCATATATCATTTTACAAAATTAAAAACCAGATGTACTTTCATCGAAAATTAAGTGACTTTAGTGTTCACAATGATCCGAGAAAAGTTGTAAAATAAGCTTTCATACTTAAGTTACAATTTTCGTACACCCCTTGTTTGTTAAGTTTAAAATTAGTAATGATAAACTAATTTACTTCTAGTGAGGTGACGGACGCAGACCGCTTCCACGCGATCTTTTTGGAAATTTATGGTGAAGGCTTTTATCGAGCAGTGAACGTCCTATGGCTGAAATGTTTATGATGATGAGACGGTTTCTCATTTGGAAAAATCAGGGAAACTAGACCAGGAAATATTATACAATTATAGCTGAAAGCATGTATGGGATTCGGTTTACATGTTTGATATCATAATGTTTAAATTAAAAATTGACAAATTTCACAACAGAGCAAACAGTTGAGTTTCTGGCTGGTTTTTTCAGCAGATCAGCATTCCGAGGCGGTGGTGCCTTAATCCTTATAATGTTAACATAATTGACGATACAAAAGTGCATGTAAATGCTTACATAATAAAGATATTTTGAATTTGAATTGGCATACAAAGCATTGTTTACGTTAGTTGCGTGTATGGGTGGCCTTAATGCCGCGGTTAGCGCGTGGCGCGGTTGGCACGTTTCTATTCGAGCAGACGGCTCGCAGGGCGATACTTCTTACAGTGTCGTGTGCAAGTGTAGCCAGAAATATTTTTAATCCAAACAAATATCCGGACGCTCTTCAAAATAAATAGCGGCGAACGGACGACTTAGAGGGCCTTCACCTTCGCCGTCTTTGATTGTCTAGGATTAAAAGTTTTCGTATTAAACTTTTTCCTCAACATTTAATAAAAATACCTCTTTTCTTTACAATTACGTCATGATCCTGATAGCGAAATTATACTGACTAGTATTTTCTTGTGAAAATACGACTTTTTGCGGATAGAAATCGAGGCACTTCTTGTGGCAAAACATTTGTTCTTGGACAACATATATTGGAAGAAACGTGGTTTCCCACTTCGGGCCTTATTGGCAAGCTTACAGTCGCTTAACGAGTCATTAAAAGGGCTTTACTCGGGATTTGGCAGCGACGGCTGTAACATCCTGGAGTGAAGACTACGGACCGGCAAGCGCAGCGTAGGATGTTTAGCCCAAATGTGGACAGATGAGCTTGTAAGGGTCGTCGAAAGACTCTGGTCGTTTCGAAACGATTTTATTGGAAATTTTGGGCAATTTGTGAGCTATGTATTAAAAACATGCAGGTAAATTTTCTTTAAGGATTTATCAAAAATAAAAAATAACGCCTGTGTGTCTAAAAGTCGATTTCGTTAATTTCATAATTCATAAGGGTTTATTGTGAACATTTAAATCACGCCCGTAATCATCAACTCACTGATTATAGTCACAGATTTGTATAAATTTTATTCTTCAAAGTTATAAAACATACCTTGATGTCACATCTAGTGTGAAAGGGTCTCTATCTGATATAAAAATCAACGTTGACCAGAGCCGGATCACTTAGGACAAAAAGAGAGCATGTTTACGTTAGATGCCGCGAAACTAACAGTATTATATGCGTGACTGTTGCAGTCGTCAAGACACCAGCGAAGCGCGATTCTGCTTATGATAACCTATCAGGCACAGTTTAATACTTGCTCTATATACGAAATTAAAAAAAAATGTTCTCTTTTAATACAAAATATTAACACATATACAAAAATTAAATATTTTCATTACAATAATAGATTACAAAATAACATAAACATAAAAATTTGCATAATAGAAAGTATTTTTCTCAAATAGTTTAAAAACTTCATTGTTTCTTCACTTTTATTGTTATACTACGTTCACTTATATTGTTTTTAACTTTAATCCATCCTGGGTCATTACCGATCTTAAATATTATAAAAAATTAAAAACGGCAATTATATGCATTTTTCCGGTTAATACATATAAATAAAACACAAAATATCTCAAATACATCTTATCTATTAATGGAAATTCGAAACAAATATGTCTTATAATATTTGGTTCAATATTTAAGAAAAAAATTTCAGAGCTCTATCTAACGTTATAGGACTAAGTAGATGTAATTCTAGTTATTATACAACTCTTAAAAGTACCAAGGCATTTAATTTTTAACAAGAGGTATTATGACGAGTTTCTTTTATTACCTAGGTTGCCTTTAAATTTAAACCAAATATTTAAAAAAAAATAAAGAATCACGTAAACTGTGAATTGCATATAATAAATAATGAGAAATATGAGTTCGCCTGTCCTAGGGTACGTTAGTTCAGTCCGATTTAAGTTGGTATCGATACTTAAAAAGACTCGAAAATCATTAGTCTGATTGAGAAATGTTACAAATTAAACTTAATTTATTTCACTTGGACCACACGTAACATTTGCAAAGAATTTTGCCATCTGCTTGAAGCTACCTGTGAGAATATACAAATACTTTATACATATACACAAGAAAAAACCCATTTTAACATTCTAATACAAGGTAACTGTTTTTAAAGAATATATTTATATCACATACATGTACCTATTTATAAATAAAGTTCAATTGATTACACATGAACCATACGTTATAACTTCCAAAGCAACATGCTACTTGCTTGAAAGAAATAACAAATACTTGATACATTTACACACTGAAAAAGTATTCATCTGAAAAAAAGAAGTCCTTTTTTTAGAATACATTGTTTCTTTTATTAAAAAATTACTAAAAAAAATATTTTTTAATCACTTGGACCATACGACAAAACTTACGAAGGTACCTATCGCTTTTTTAATATCACAAGAAAGTAATTTTTATTACTTATAAACTATTCATCTAATGTTTTGGAAGATATTTTCGGTTCGTTTTATATTTATTATTAATAAAAAAAAATATGCTTTGAGCCATACGTTAAAACTTGTAAAGAAACCTCTCAAACACATGTTTGAAATAAAATCAAAACAGTTTATACGTAAACACTTATATTAAATTATTTTAACATCATAATGGAGTGTTTTTTATTTAATTATGTGATAAATTCGTTTTATTTCACTTGGACCATACGATAAAAAATGGTGTTTACGCGGCGGCTGAGTAACGATAGTCCAGTAATTGTAACTGTTTCCAGTGTGCGGGAATAATCGGGAACGTTTACAAGGTGCGATCCGACATCGCACAGTGGACGGCGAACGACCGCCATTCGCGGAGTTTATTATGAGAGCAGGCAACGATCGCTCTGTTGCGATGGCGACGAAATGTACAATACGATATGTTGCCCAACGGTTTCGCGGAAATTTCACTGGGTCTTGTAGCTGGTAGCGGGTCACATCTTACGACGTATATTTCACAAGATTTATAAGGAGATTAATAATAGATGTAAAAGCTTTAAAGGCCCGAAATTTTATCTTGCTAATTATTGTACGGTACACCCTATTCACAAACAAAATTATAGAAATATTAAATATCCTAATGACCATACAGAAAAAAGAATACACAAAAAGGGAGTCAAAAATAAAAAGTAGTGTTTACTTGAAAAAACTTGTAATAATTGATTTTCAGTAGTTCTGTACAAAAATTTAAAAGAAACACTGAATGTTCGAAGTGACATATAGATAAGCATACAAAATTACTTCGATACTTGACAACGATATGCTCTTTATACTCTGAGAACTTAAAATATCTATATTTACATAATGTATTCGCCAATTCCTCTCACACAGACATGGGATAGTTTTTCGACCAGAAGGCGATTCATTCCCGCTACGACGTGTAACAGATATAAACATCTTCGACGTTATGGGTGATTTTAATCCTTAATTACCGATAAATTATCAAAGAAAATACGACATCTTAAGTTTTTTTTTTTAATTTTGTAAATATTCGTAGAAGATTTTTGCTTGGGCCACTCTGTTTAATTTTCTATATTTTAAAAGTAGCTGTTTCTGGCAGACTTCGTATGCGTAAAAATAAATAAAGAAAAACGGTTTATAAATCTTTGATGAAACAAATATAATACAGGAGTTACATCGCTATTAGCACCATTTTAGACTAAGGGCATGTTTTGGATATAAGTCTTCCTCACATATCACCTAAGGACCGGTTGGAAAAAACCTGTCTTCAGAGTCTTCCGACGACCCTAAAAAGGTCTTCTGTTCAGCTTATGATTTGACGTCTTACGCAGCGCTTGCAGGTCTATTGTCTTTACATCAAAGCCTTAAGGTCCCAGCGGCCATCTATGAGTGCTATAGTGTTTTGTCCAATGCAACTTGCCAGTCTATTATGGCCTGCCGTGTAATGTTTTTAAGTGATTACCTTAATATACACTAATAAAATGATGATCACACAAAACATCGTTGACGTACCGTTGTAGTATTTACCTTACGTATACAGGGTGGAAGGCAAAAGGTATAAAAACTTTAAAGGGCTGAAGATATAGCATATTTGTTGTCAATAAATGCATTGTAAAATTTTATTTAAAAAAAAACAATAGTTTACGAGATACCAAAGATTAATCTTTTTAGTGAAAAAATAAAAAAATATATTTAAGAAAAACATATTTACATATTCTAACTATAAGAAGTTTGCTTTTGCGTTCATGTTTAATCATTTTTATATTGTAAGATTATTGCCAAATAAAAGCCGGCTTAATAAATTATTTAAATCCACGATAAAGTAAAGAAGCTGTCATTGTATGGCTCTGTTTAACACTTTTTTTATATGTCTATTTGACATACATTAAAAAAAGTGATTATTAAATTATTTGCATGACTTTAAAAAAGGATTAAAAAGTCCCTAAAAATGGGCATCTCTTTGAAAAAGCATATGTTAGGAGGACCGGAAAGTAATGTCGTTTTCTTAAGTTAAATTCACACGCCTACATTTTAAACAAGTTTTTATTTCTAATCAACAATATATTTACCTTCGTTTTCAACAACCTTTTGCCATCTAGTATACAAATTTTCAATGCCGGAGCGGTAAAAATCAAACGGTTTTTCTGTCTAATATCTTGACAGAAACGACGGTACTTTCCGGACCCCTTAATATTTTGCGGTATCTATATTGGATATCCTTCTGTATTTACTCCCTGTATATATTAAACAAGTTATGGGAAATCACTTCGTGCAGTATGTAATCTAATTACACGGAGCAATGATTATTAGCTGCTAATTCCATCTAGATTAATCAGCCTATCAATGCATAATAATCATATATCATGTATAAGTGTCAAATTATTTCTACTGTATTTCACAGTGTCAAAAGCTATAGGCCCAAAGTAGTACTTTAAAAAAAATCAACCATAAAAAAAAACCTTATTAGTTGTTTAAATATTTTTCGTTATTAATACCACGCAAAACCTCATTTTATATTTAACCTGTTTTTCTTGCAGTATTTCCTATTTACTTCTATGAGAACTACATACATACATATAGAGAATTACATATTTAGATATATATAGACTATATAGTTGGAGGTTTAAAAGCTGCAAAGGATTGGATGTGTAAGTCATTTGTCAACAAAATACTTTAAATATATTATTCATATTTAACATCACCATAAATAAAGTGAGGACTGACCAAAACCTTATGGCTGTACAAAGTCTACAGACACACGTAAACAATAGTTAATTTTAATATATAATAATCTGAATATGTCATCATTACGCTATTTATTATTTCTGTTTATATATCAATAGACAGCAAATGAGCTATCTATTCACCCCTTTGAACCTTTTACATATACCATCCTGTATATTAACAGACATAACAGCTTTTAGTTTTTTAAAAATAAGACATTTGACAAGAAGCATGTCTCGTCAGTCATTTACTTCGTACACTTCTGGTTATTTAATTTCACGTAGAACCGTGTCCGCTTTGATCCGCGGCGAGATCAAAGTTCGTTTCTTATAAATATCATGTCGTCACTTATCTCACCGCTGTTGATATCCGGATCAATAGTAAAAGCTTGATTAACCCAGGCAGCAAGACGAGTTAGATAAAACACAAAAATTTGCGAATGTCTTTTGTCTTGTAATAATTTTAAATAGGTTCAAAATATTATTTTTTATTTAGACAAAAATGCTTTTAAGAATATATTCTTAATAAAAAAAAATGATGAAAAGTAGGGGCAAGTAGGCCTTATAGGAGAGTGCTTAGCGTGCAAAGAAAACGGCTATACTCTGATCTTGGCTGCGAGATCGAATCATAAATAAGCAGTTCCGCAAAAGATCCGAAGTTTGCTCAAGATAAACCTAATGATAAGTAAGTGAAAAAATTTTGAAATAGAAAATTCTATGCAACATAATGTTATCGTATCTATTTTGAACGACGGCGATCTTTGGTACCTACCAAATGACAGTACTATCAACAGGATCAGCTAATAGAGCCTGTATGTGTGTTCATAGAGCTTTTACAAAAAGCCTACCCTTAACTTTTAATAAATCGTATTAGATTAATTTTTATTTTATGATGTCTAATTTCGACTTACAAAGAAGCCTGCTGCAAGGCTTTGGTATTCTCCAAAGATATTTATGGGAGGGTCAAGTTTCGCAGGCGGGTTTGCGATCATAGTGTGGTATTACGGTACGCAGAGGATCCTGCTGCATCGTTTATTGTGTGTTTATCGTTTATTATTGTATCCTGGGAATCAAAACCGCGACCTGAAGCTAAATGTGCATCTGTGGGCTACCACTTCTTATTTAAGAAAATAAAACTACAAGTTTTCATAATTTTTATTTAGCGACACTTTTCTCTAAGAGAATATTAAGCTCTTATGGTCTCAAAACTGTCCGACTTATAGTACCTCTGGATGACATGATCCCCTTTATTTAACAACAAAGTCTAAATAAATGAACACGATGAACGATGTATTGTAACCTAGTTTATATAATTATAATATAACAAACAGATTAATTAGGAATTCTATAATGAAAAAGTTTCAACATGGATTTAGAACAAATACTAGAAGTACATCCAAAAGCATTTTGTATGTAATAAATCAGTCAAAAACATTTCATGATACATACATGAGTTTCAGTTGTATTTCCGAGTAAGAAAATGAGGAAAATCAAGGAGAGAGGAAATATTTACATTGACCGTGATTCATGTTGTGAAATTTCGAGGCTTCGTAATCTTTTACTACCTTTTATATTTATTAATACTAGAAACTGTCGAGAGTAATATTTCGTAATGATATGGTCAGACACAAAAAGACTGTATTCATGGAATTTCATTAATAAATGTATATAAACACCGCCGTATATCGTCAGCTTCTCTAGTCTCTCATCAGATCTATTATAACCAGGGCATTTTATGTAGGAGTACGTTCAAAAGGTATATCCAAATTTTCAAAAATTTTATTGAAAGATGAAAAAATAATAATTTGTCGAAAGTAAATTTTGGCAAACTTTACCAAAAAATCAGATTTTTTTAATATATTAAAATTATTTAATTTCGTATCCATATAAAATTTTCTTTTAAAAAATAAAAGAATTTAAATCGATTTATTTCTGTAATACATCAAAGAATGGAGAGGGGTTCCAAAAATAAACCTTTCGACAACTAGCGTGCCCCTAAAAAAGAAATGATATTTCAGAATTTTCTACAATGCACATGAGGTGATGATATACGAGTACAGACTGCGATGATGTTCAAAAGGCTTAATTCGCGTGAAACGATTTACCGTGTGTGTGAATTATAGAGGCACTGTTAAAAAAATCGAAATAATGTAAAGAAACTGGCTTGCCATCATCACCATTACTGCTATCACACTGTTGGATATGGGTCTTCCCGACTTACTACACAAACCGCGGTATACATGTGACATCAACCAATCAGTAGATACCTAGACACTTGGCCAACTTAGTGGTTTATGACTCACATACTCTGAGACAAAGAATATTTGTGTTCTAATAATGGAAACAATAAAAGAATAACATCGAATCTTTATTTGTTATGCATTTATGTTTTGATAAAATATGTATATCAAGAATTGATGGTTTTGCGTTTTCATTTTAACAAATTCTGTTTGCTCAACAGGTTTGGAGTGACATAGCGCAGAAGGCGTTTAATGTAGACCACTTCAAAAATTAAAGTTAAAAATAGTACATATAACATCTCTTATTAAACATAAGCATCCATTTGGACTATTTGCTCAAATGGTTATCTGGAAGAGAATGCCTTTGGTATTAAGTTCTTCGTTATACATAAATAATATAAAAAGTATACTTTAGAAGTATAAGAGAAAGAAATTCACCGGGATTGTGTATTTTTTAAAAGACAATAAAATTAAATTTTTAATTGAAATAATTTTGAGCATATCATTTTTTAAACTGTTTGAAATAATTAACAGAAGCAAACGTTATTACAGGAATGTTCTTTAAACAATTTTTTAATTGAATCACTAGGTACTCTCTGAACATTATATTCGATACTATTGTGTTTACATTGAGGGTTACACTTTGCTAGGTGGCGTGAGGATATAATAAAGGTAGTGAAAAGTCGCTTGATGCGGGCAGCAGCGGACCAGACACGTGGTAATTTTTGCTGGAGGTCTATATCGTACGGTAGGCATCTATTGTATGATATGATGATGATTTTATATTGTAGATATTACATTTCTTGGGTAAAACCATGGTACGTATACCTAGACTCTTCAGGAGTCAAGCCATTATGGTTGTATACCTTTGAACCAGTGCACCAGATTTAATGCTTTTACCAAATAACCACACGTAGTTCATGAATAGAAGGAGTTACACACTTAACAAAGTTTATGCTCTGATCTTGTAATAAAAGACTTGTTTATTGAGTAAAAAAAAATACCTTGGCGATGCGCGTATGTACGGCAGTGGTTTCTCTTTGTAGTGGCAACATTTGTTCGCGGTTTTTAGGGCTTTTAAAATGTTTACTTTTGCCGTCATAAACGATCTTTGGAAATGATTTAACAGCACATCATTCAGACCGAACTTGGGGCGAGTCGTTTGCATAGTAAATTATTTTGATTTAAGAGTCCAGCTGGTTTTGAACGTAGTCATTTAAAAGTACGGAATGCGTTTTTGAACGCTCGTTTAATGAGGAAATATATTACCAGTGAGTTGTTCGTTCAACAAACTGTATATTATAAGATGTGTGAATTACGCTCAGCGGGATTTTTACTTGAAATATTTGTGATGCCCTGTATCAATATTTCGGTCGAAGATTGTTCAGTGCTGGACATAGGTTTTCCCCAAAGTGCGCTCTATATATATATGATTTCAAACATATTACGAATTCTTAATTTCTCACTAAAATAGTATAAACTTCGTTAACAATATTGTAGTTGCTGCACAGTTCTACTACTAGCAAATATAAAAGTTATCTTACTAATTAACCTCAATAATGTAAGGATGCGAATACATTCATATCATAATGTCAGTCTATATCTGTCATCTGTACAGCGCGGACGCCTTATAGTTTTCATGAGAGCATGATAATTGTTAGAACCAAAAATGTCTGTAAAATTATTTGTAAATCAGTTTGTGATGTTTTTTGTGTATAAATTAAATATTCAATTTCAGCTTTTTTTAAAAATTGCTATTTGTAAACACATCTTTAGATTTCTTTACAGTTTTTGACGACCGTTGCAATAAACTGTCTTTCACTAGAGGATAGTGAATCTTTTCAGAAAGTTTGTCAGTACTTATTATGTATTCAGACTACTTTCAGTAAAACAGATTCTTATTCTATAAATATATACTTTTCTCGTCTCTATTATAAAAAGTTGAAAATGTTCCTTTTAAAAGTAAAACAAGAAAAACTTCGCCCGTAGCGTCCGTAAACTACAATAAATTCACAAAGTGTATGACCAAGGCAAGTGGGCATCTGGAATACCTACTTCTAGTGGAAACGTATTTAAACGGGAAGTAAGAGGAATCTAGGTCATACGCCTTTGAGTCTTCAGTTCTAATACTCAGAGTGCACTTCAGTCCACTCTGAGTATTAGAAATGTCAAGTATTTATTAAATTAAAACTCGGATACTGTTTAAGAAATAGAATTATTCATAATATGACGATTCGTCGCCTTTATATTGGCCACAATATTACCATGACATACACATGTTATGGTAGTGTAGTATGTTATGGTAGTGATTATAGTAGTTGTGTGATTCGCATTGTTTGCCGCATACGCATTTATCAGCGGGCTGGCGGGCGGTGCACTTTATTGCACGACTACCACTGCATGTGCGGAAGTGGCTAAATATTGGTCCTTTTCTTAACTTTAGATTATTAATAATGGTCACTTATGTGATTAACGCTGCGTCCGGAATGTTCTCGAGTTTCGACTATGAGTCGGTAACCGTGTCATTGGTCCCTTACTAGGTGAAACGACCACACAGTAGAGTTCGCGTGAAGTGGCTGGACAAAGGCAGCGCAAGATGGTTCATCATAGCGTCCTTTGGAGAATATCTATTGCACTGGGCGTCTATAGACTGACATATGACGACGACGATTTGTATACCTCACAGGATGAATTCCTGAAGAGCTATTGTCGTTAGAAACAAGAACCATACGCGAGCTACCTTCAACCTAAATCGATATATTTAACAACCCTGTTTAAACCAATACACAGATTTAAAAGAATATCGATAATGATAATATTTTTAATAGGGAACTTGGTGATTAATGAAAGTATACAGTTTAAAGAAATATAGCTCATTTTTGTTAAAAATATTTGGTTTTAATACTTATTTTCAATCAAAAAATAATTATAAAAAATGTAATATTGGTTTATTTATTCTATTGATATGCGATCGGTTAGGATTTTCAATAGCACAAAATCTGCAGAGACATATGGTAAACAATAATTAATTATAATATCAAATTTTACAAACGTTTTTTCGTACTACATTATCATTACATTAATTATAATTTCTGAAACCATAGATTTTTTTATATTATACATTAATTGGCAGCAAATGAGTTATAACATATCTTTATATCTTTTACACCTATAACCAATAATCCTGTATACTAGAGAAGTTGCTTCAGAATAGAGTGTAGTACTACAAGAGTAATGTTCGTAACCCTGTAGATAGTTATCGTTTCTTTAATATGCCATGAAACAAAAATTGTTTAGAACGGGTAACATTGCATGTTTTTTATCGTTGAAAGAGTCGTTGACTCTGTGAAAATGTTGGATTCGCACATATCTGTGCTATTTATATATATATATCTACATTTATATATATATATATACATAATAGTGTATTTATCATCATCAACATTACAACCGCACGACGTCCACTTCTGGACACTTGCCTCCCTCATAGTTTTTCCAACGTCCTTAACAAAGTGGACTCCACTCTAGAATCTTAAGGTCCCAGGTATCATCAGTTATGCGTGCGTGGGCTACCTGCCCACTGTCCAAATGTATAACATCATTATCATCATTTCAGCCCCAGGACGTCCACTACTGGACATAGCTCTACCCAATAAATTTACAGTGGGAACGGTTAAATGCTTCCAATGTGTTCCGTCGATCTTAAAAAGTTTATTTTTTGCTCTTTATTTTACAATTTATCTAGAGCTTCTGCTTTTTGGCTTTAAGTCTTAGTGTCACTATTGTTGGCCCCTTATACGACTATTAGTAGATCTACTAATAGTAGAATAAACTATTAACAACAAATAGTCCATACTGCTAAGCATATCTTATAGCTATGAAATGTAATCTATTAATCTTTATTTAGGTTCCAACATCACCATAACAATTTTGTAATGTTTGCCTTGAATAAATTCACTAAGTTAAATTTCTTTTACACGTTACTAAATTTATGAACACCAAAAAAGATCTTTAATGTATTAGTTCAAAGATCGTTCATGGTTTAGTTTCTGAAACAAATCATAGATGGCGGTAGGTGTAGCGTTATATTAGCTTTGAAGAGCTTCGTAATAAATCACATAAAATAAGACAGTAACACCGTCCAGCCGTCATGGATATGTTATTCTGAACTATTTGCGAGTACATTCGTTTCAACTAGAGCTTCGCATCAGCTGTCGAAATACCGGCTTTAAATATCATGTCGTGTAATAAAGTTATAGTTGATTTTAAATAAAAAAAATGGCTTTTATTGGCAAAGTATATTGCGTAATATAAATATTGTTTGATATAAACAAATATGGCCAATGATTTAATAAAACTTTCGCCCTTGAAGCGTTTTATTTGTGGCATTTCAAATAACCGTGTTTTTGAATGTCCGTTTATAAAGGTTATATTTTTAGTATGTCTGAATTTTAACGATATTGTATATTAAAAAATGTATACATTTTTAAAGGATACATCTCGTTTAACAGAAGATGCCTGGATCTCATTATTATTATTATTATTTCCGTACCTCCACTGCTAGACGTAGGCCTCCTGGATAGGTTTCTTATAGACGACCTTAGTAATATCGCCTGTCCATCTTGTGCGTGGACGTTTTGCCTTCCAGGCCTTCCAGGTCTGTGGTCTCTGCTCCAAAACCTTAAGGTGGCTCCGTTTTGTATGCAATGAGGCCTGCTCACTGTCACTTTAACTTACTAATCCGCTAGACTATGTCGGCCACTTATGTGATATAATAACTTAATATATTAATACACCAATACAATCTCCTTATTCATTCGTAAAGACGACTTAAGACTTTCTTCTATGTTATTTATTCATGTTTATAAATCATAGACGGATAATAACAAATCTATTATTTTATTCATGTATACAAGTTTTAACGGGGTTGCACAAGCTTGTTTATTTTTATATTTAGGAATGAGATGAAAAATTCTAGTTATAACTTGCAATTTTATGTGTGATGTGACGGACAGTATTATTGGTTTTAAAACTTGTTACTGTTATTTACCAGTAAAGAAGTGACTTGAAGCCATTGATACGAGTTCTTTTACGCGGTGGAATTAGGTTTTTTATACAAATTTATACCTACTTACATAGAAACCTAGTGTCCTTTGATTTCTTTTCTTTATAAATTACCTATTCTAGAAACATTTTCTGTCCAGTCCTTAGTTTAGGTACTTCTAATTTTACATCCTAAGTCTATTTGTTATTGTTTTCTTTTTTTTTTTTCCTACGTTTTATATGATTGATGTGTGGAGATTTAGTTCAGAGTACTCGTGGATAAGCATAGCGGTGTGTTCCGTTGCAGGCGCGGCGCGGAGAGCGGCGTTACGTAAGTCGATGTTTTAGTTCTCTTGTGTTTACAGCGCGCGGCGGGCGAGTGTCGCTTGTCCCCACTGCGCATCGATCCGCTCCGCCCAGCGGACGCTCCTCCCACCTGCACTCCCCCCTCCCGCGGAGTGCGTCCCCGCGCGCCCCTGCCGGCCTTTGTCGCGCGCCGCCCGCGCGGTCACCTGTCGCACGTCCTCAGTCGCACCGCGGCCGCGTCGCGCGCTACCCGCTTCGCATCGTGCCGTAGCATGACAGTGACGTGATGGAAGGCAAAGAGTTCGGTGCGGTCCCCGGCCTGCCCGCCGGCCTCGACTACTTCATGATGCCGCGCGCCACGCAACCCGCGCCGCACTTCGACTTCAGGAAACTCGGAGCTAGCTTCAGCGATGAGCGCGACCGTCCCCGCTCGCCTGAGCGCCGCGACCCGCCCGCGCCCTGGCCGCTCGGACTCGGCGTGCAGTTCGTGAACCCCGCCACCGGCAAGAAGCGAGTGCAGTGCAATGTCTGTCTCAAGACTTTCTGCGATAAAGGCGCGCTCAAAATTCACTTCTCGGCGGTGCACCTGCGCGAGATGCACAAGTGCACGGTGGAGGGGTGCACCATGATGTTCAGTTCGCGGCGCTCGCGCAACCGACATAGCGCGAACCCTAACCCGAAGTTACACTCGCCGCACGTTAGACGCAAAATCTCAGCGCACGACGGCCGTTCTGCTCAGCCGTTCCCGCTGTTACCGGCGCTGGCACGGCTACCTCTACCACCGCCCGCGCTGCTGCCGCCCGAGCTAGCAGCCCGGTTGCCGCCTCCTCTAGCGGCACCAACAGGTCCTGCTTCTCTACCGCCTCGCGTACCGCTCGATGACCTTCATAACTTCAGTGAAATTGAAAAAATGTACAGAAATCCATCACCGGAAGGCTCGTCCCGTCACATGTTCGACATTCTTAAGTCTCGATCATCGCACGAGGACGAGTCTAGTAAGCACAGTGAAACTATCGAATGCGTCGATGAGAAGGAGGAAAAAGAGGAGAAACCTGATATCAAGTCACCCATGGCGGATAGATTGAGCTACGACGACGAACCCGAAGACTTGAGTGTAAACAAACGGTGCGACGATCACCAACCGGTGCTGCAATGTGAACCAACGCGCGCAGAGCCCGCCGTCGCCGACGACAAGTCGACCCTTGTGCCGAACAAGCGAAAGAGGAAAAGCGGCAATCCCACCCGGTGCTCCCAGACCAATGAGTACAGTGTTTCCGATGAGGAGTACAGCAGTGAGTTGTTCAGAAACGTTTCAACTCCTTGTTCAAGTCGGGCAGAGGAAGAGCCGCTGTCTCTTAAAAAACAGAAACCCGAAAAGTGGCAGCCATTTCAGAACGGAGAGGAAGCTGTGGAAGAAACCGTAACGCGAGTGAAAACCGAGAGTGAGTCGGACGACGAGTCAAGCGCTCCGAGTGTAGTGCGCGAAGGGCTGCGACTTCGCTCCGACTTGTACACGCCCAGCGACAGTGGCAGCGATCGACTTCCTCGCGCTCCTTCACCCAACGACCACGCTGACCTCGATGACCTAGAAATACCCATAGACGACGAAAACCCCGACCGATGCACGGCCTGCAGAAAAATATTTCAAAACCACTTCATGCTACGAATGCACTACAGAAACGAACACCTTAAGCTCCTGCACCCGTGCGACGTGAGCGGTTGTGATGCTGCATTCCCGTCTCGCAGAAGTCGGGACAGACACAGCTCCAACGTCGATCTGCACAGGCGACTACTGTCTACTGGCTCACCGGACCCACAGCGCCCCGCCTTTGAAGTCAACGCCGAGCTTCTGAACAAATTGTACGCAGATATAAAAGGTCTCGCGTCTACGCTCGAGAGCCTTCGGTACGGAAACGACGAACCGTCGCAGCTGCCCGGCTACGTCACTGAGACAATGAAGTACTATAGTCGGAATTTGAGCGCGCTGCAAGCGGGGTTGTTCCCGCAATTGGGCGACCGGGGTTTCTTCCCCGCTCCGTTTCTCATGGGCAACGGGGCGCCCGGAGGACCGTATGGTGCTCCTGCCGGAGCACAGTCAGCCAGGGAGTCGCTATCTCCCTTATCGGCTTCGTCGCCGCCCGTGATCTCGCCGGGGCGGTTGGACGCAGCACACGCCAGGCCCCGCGACGACGGCAAACTGCTTTTTCGGGAGACCTCGGAATCGTACAAGAAGATGACGTCGCTGTGCGAACGCCAGGAACAACTCTATCAGCACCACGTGCCGGTGTCGTGACGCAGTCGTCACCGCATGCGCCCTCAGTGGTGATGCGCTCTCCATAGTCGGTGGTTCTCGATAGACTCTTGTATATTTAATTGTTAATAATATTAATTGTGTTAATTCTATTTCGTATTTCGTTTTGTATTTTTCTTGTGATATTTAGACAAATATATCGTAATGCCACTGCAAGTCCCGGGCAGTGTCGCTTTGCGTTTCGGTCGCCGTGTCAGAGGCGAAGTGCAATACGGATTCTCGAATTGTAAATTTGAATGAAGTCGGCGGTGTGTAGAGTATTGGTAATCGATGTTGAAAGTAAGCGTTATAATGATCAGCTTCATTTATTGTTCTGACGCAATAAACTCATTGAGGAAAAAAGGTTTCATTGTTTTTTATTTACAACGCTCGCTGGTAAGTCGCACCGAATTGTAACGTAACCCACTCACTTATCGACGATATTAACCAATGAGCCTCTGCGAGTATGCACTCGAGTGGAAAGGAGCATCTGCCTTGTTTTTGCTTCGTTAACATTACCAGCAATACAACTGTACAAGCTTATCTACTAACACCATAATAAATTAACTCGCTTCTGGAGAAGTTTAGAAATATAATTAAAAACTAAACTTAATAAAAAAAAGTTTTAATGGAGTATAGTAAGACATAACTCTTGATTATTGGTTTAACTGCGTCTAGCGGAGCCAACGTTCAAACTCACACCAACTCGTTAAGGAATATTAATGTCACATCAATTTGGAAGTGGGCAGCCAATAATCATTGGTCGAATTCAATTAAAAACTATGAATCTAGAATGAGATGATTTTAAAATATCATCGCTGTAATAAAACAGAATGTTATTATTTGCATAATTTTTATTGATGATACACACGAGATTGTTTAAAAATATTATCTGTAATACGACATTAGCCTAAATAAATTCGCTAATTTTTAACCAAATTAAAACCGCTTAAATTCCTTTGATACTATTTTAATTTTTTTTTTTTTATTAAAAAAGCTTAACCGTTATTTTACATATCACATAAATATGTGTATTATACTCTCATTATTATTTTAATCAAAGTTATTTGTGTTAAATTTATCGACAGTTAACTGTCGTTTAATATAATTATTAAAAGTCACTGTTCTGTTTAAACATCAATTTTAAATATTTTGACGTAACTGTAAATGAGTATTTAAAAGTAATATCAATTAATAATATTTTTTCGAGATTATCTTGGGTTTAAAGAGGCCATATCTATGTTTATTTATTTATCCTATTTAAAAAAATAAGTACAGACTAACAAGTATATCCACAACTTTTTTTTTTAATAAAAATTCGGCAATGTTCAAGCGGTCCATCCAGCCGTGAGAACTTAACTAATTGCGGTCCAAGACCTGTTATGATTTAATAATAGGGCGACGTACGAAACACTAATTCGTATATTCCATTCCGAGGTCACGTAAAAAATTGCCGCCATTACGAACCCATCAAGTTTAAGGCGGTACACATATCATACGCCATTTTATTTCCAAAACTTAATAACACGCTTTTAGATTTGACAAAACGCCTTGAAGGATTCTAAAATCCATTTGTTGTGCGGTCGAGATGGCGCCTCGGTGTTCATTTTGCATTGAGACATTCTGGTCGTTAATCATGAACCAATGAAACGATATTCATTGATTTAATGCAAGTGCTCTTGACGTTTATAACTTTATAACGGATCTATCGTGTACATTCTTTATGAGAACTCTCATCCTTATATAAATATTTTCTAGTTCAAATTTTTCTTCTTTCCTCTTATAATTACCTAACTAATCGATCTATAAACATTTAAAATGCTATAAACTTATAATAACAGCTACAGAAATAAAGTTTCACAGAAATGAAATTTCTTATTCTTTAGTTACAATTTATCAGCACAATAAATTATTTTGACGTGGTTAAACATTTCTTTGCTACTATTTAAAGGTTATAAATGTGATGAAATATTTTGACATCAAGTTAAATATTCCATTTAAGTTAAAAATGATCACCAAATCAAACGATGACAAGTCTTGTAGAAAATTGTGATATTTTGCTGTAGAAAATACCTATTGAAACTTAATTATTACTGTGTGTAATATAAAGCTAGTAAATATATAAATTATTGATTTTTTTGTATAATGAATTATTTGAATTTGACAACGTCGTATATAATTTAGTCGTCCAAAGTTTTCGTAGACCGAAAATAACGATTAAATAAGTATCTTTAATTTTTTAAATGAAAATGACATTGATGTAGAGATTTTCTAGTTATTGTTTAAAATTACTTAATAAAAATTTCATTTTAATTATTAAAAGTTAATAATATAACAGTTATACACGGTACTTTGACATATTAGTACAACGGCTAATCCAATATACAAGGTAATTGATTATAGGTGTAAATGCTTTAAAGGGGTAAATGTTTAGCTCATTTGCTGTCAATTAATGTGTGGTACACTATTTAAAAAAGTTTCAAATTAAAACAATAATACGTAATTATAGTACAGTAATAAAAAGTCAATTCAAAATTCAGATAACTACACATTAAAACTAATTATTGTTTACTATCTATCCCTGCAGTCTTTGCACGGCCATAGTTTATTGTCAGTCGCATTCCAATAAAAAAGGATAATTAAGGTAACATATTTTAGAGTGATCACATAAGCGTTATACATTCATTTCTTTAAAACACTTATAAACAATCATTTTGTAAATATTTTTTTAATTGAAATCTACAGAACGGTTATCTGTTTTAATAAATCTATTCAATTTATGATTAGAAGACTGTGTAGAAGGCACTGCCTCCAAGACACAGACAGCGCCCGAGGGCACAAGTTAACTCAGTTTGCATATTCACGTCTCGGAAACATTTAGTTTATTAATTAGGGTTTGACAAACTATGCGGTTAGTCCCTTTTTGGAGATCCCCTTCTCTGCTGTCGAGCGTGGGATTAGACATGCCTTGTGATTTTGATTTAAATTTCATTGTTTTACTCTGATATGAGCGACTGGGCAACTGTTTTTCCTCTATTCCTTAAAGAGAAGTGTAAATTTTTATTAGTTACTAGATATTCCGATACACTTAGTTTTATCAAAATTTATTGGCCTGTCGCAGAACAATAATCATTATTACAATATCAGCTGATAGATGCCTACTGGAAGGCATAGGTCTTATGCAGCCCGCGTACAACGATTTCCCGTGACCTTAGAAAATAGAAATCAAAGTCCAAAAGAACGCGTGTTTTAAAATGACGACTTCCTTAATTGGTTTAATATATTAATAATAGACAACAAACTATAAAAATAAGTTTTATATACTGTATATTACAATATTTCATCCGCATTTTCTCTTTCGATTGACGTTTTTGCATAACTAGGGACGAGTATTTTCAATAACTCTTTGGTTTATACGAGAAAAGTAGAATAGGTTTTACTACAACATATTTAAAAATTTATTATAACTTTAGTTCTGTATTATATAAAAATAACAAAAAAATCGCCGAGGCTATCTTAAGTTTTGCGTTAGGCAACATATTTGTCTATTGTTTTTTTTATTTTTATGAATAGACATGCTATTTTTAAACAATCGTTATTACTATAAAAATGCATGCTTATAAAGTAGGTAGGTAATTATTATTCTATTCGTTGAAGATTGATAATTAGCTCTCTCTCCCTTTTTTCTTCTGTCTTCTTTCTACGAACTGGACTTTTCTTTTTAAACAGTTTTTTTCGTAAACATTAGAACCTATTATTTATCTCTCTCCGTATTATTTCTGTTCGATATTTGTGTCCCTGTGGGGCTGATATTGCTTCATCAGTCCCGGAGCACGCGGATTGTAGATCGTTGAGCTGGATTTGTTTTTACTTCAGTTAAATATTAAATTTATTAAATTTTGTTTGCTCTGTGTAGGAAAAAATTAAATTAAATTAATTTTTTAATTCTAAAACTAAAATTTTCTTACTTCGACTTAGATTACTCTTTCACATTAGTTTTTCCCATGGACGTAAGTGATAGAATCTAAAACTATAGATATGCATATGCATCTCTTATAACTTGAATTCGGTGATTTGTAGAAACTTAAGTTTTAAGAATACCTCTGGTAAATATTTTTAGTGTTATAACTAGTATATATTATTATTAATCTGATAATGTTTAGTTGCATTGTAATATGTCTTATTAAGTAACAATAAGAAAAATTACAACGGACATATTCTCTATGTACACGTAACACCATGAAGAAAAACATCATGTTATAATTATGTATAAAAGTATGGGCAATCTTATCACTTAAAGCAATTCCTTACAGACTAAAGTATGTATATATAATCAAAGTATGGAAACAGAAGGATAAATGTTTTATCTACATTGTATGATTTGAAATATATATTATATTAACTCTAGAATCTTTATGTGAAGCTGTCTGGATTAGGTTCTATGTTGAGCTTATAATAATATAATATAATCTGGAGTTTTGCAACATAAAATCTTTACCATGGCTTTTATGATTGTAGTCCTGAAATAATACAAGGATAAGTAACCAACAACATTAAGTCTACTTTACTAATCATACTATCGCAATGTTTTTAGAATCAAAACTAACCCATGGTTAAATTCACGTATTAATCCGCATTTAACTACGTAAATACACATGGTGCGATTATCCGTAATATCTATTGTTGGATAAGTGGCAATGAATAATATAACATCAGACGGGATGACCAAGAGAAGTACACAAAGTAATATATAATTATTATTAATTTATATATAAATTAGTAATATGTAATATATAATAATAAGCTTATATAATTATCAAATGTTAGCTGAGGTCTTAAGTTATGAAGTGAAGACTATGAACCAGCAAGCGTGGCTTAGGACGTTCACCCACAAAATGGATAGATGATATTTACAATAATAGATATAAGTTAAGATTGAGATATTCCGAGAAATAATTTAAAAATAAATTTAGAAAAATAAGCTGTTAAAGTAAAATATATTCCACAGACATGTAAGTCCGTGATCTTGATTTTACAATTACATTTAATATTTCCGAAAAAAAAAAATTCGTTTACGCTTTTCCATCTTACTGTTTACTAAGTATTTTAAAGCATTTACCAACTTAATTCGTATATTTTATTATTACATTTAAATTTTTGTTGTCTGGATTGTTTTCAACGACGCCCCAACAATGTCTTAGTTTTAAAACTACGTTCCATGTTACCACTTCATCATACCTGTTCTCTATGGAAAGAATTTTAGTTTTAGGTAGTGTAAAAGGCTTCTAGATTCAGGGGACGCTCTACTTAGCGATAAATTGATCAAATCAGCCTTCACGGAATCGCGCGCGAAAGGGTGCGTTAAAAGTGCCACAGAGAGATAAATTGCGAAAAGGCAAATGCTACAGTGATAGCTCAGTGAAAGAGGATTGAGACTTCCGAACGTAGGCAGCGAATTCGAATCCCGGAACATAATTTTATATAATTCATACTTTGTGCAAAGGATCGTCACAGCTCACTAACGAGTTTTCAGAGGATGGACAGCAGCGTCCTCTGCATATCATAATATCACACTGTGATCACCAATACGTTAGCCATAGATGGCAATTATGGTATATCCCCTACATACATATCTTCGAGAGAGTCGTATGCCTTGCAGTGGGCCTGTTTGTTCTTTTTCTGTTATATTACTATCAATAATAAATGTAATGCTAACAAAAAGGTTCTGTAGTAATGCAAAAGATTAAAAAATAGTAAGCATAGGTCCATAAAGGACCATATATCCTTTTCATCGTTAGTGCAAGTGTTATAATTTTTCATGTGGCCGCAAAGGAGGCGCGGGCGGCTAAAGACAGGGGCGTAAGCCCTCCGGGCTGATATCTTTGTGTACTTTGTCAAACATTAATTAACCGCATTCTGATACTTGCGCGCATATTGTATGACTCTAAATTATCTGGAATAAATTTCAAAAAAATTATTTAACAAAGACTAGAAATATTTTTTTCTCACACTATGATTGGTGTGAATTGTTTTTAGTGCTAAAAAAACTTTGGAATTAAATGATTTTCTGCTATATTATGGATATAGTAAGAAACCAAAAAAACCTGTCTTTGTTGTTTTTCTCGAATCGGGATGAGTTGCAAACTATTTTAGCTTTAAGTTGTTGAATGCCATTATCATCATTATATCGGCCGATATATACTCACTGCAAGGCATCGATCATTCCCGAAGATCACCACCATGATCGATCTTATGCTGTCTGTATCCAGCAATTTCCTGTGACAACTATAGCATCGATCCACCCAGTGGGGGTATACATACACTGCATCAACCAGGTCATCTTCTCCACTTGAAAACCTTCTGTTGCAAATCATAAATATGCTACTATAAGCGTGCTCTCTCGTATTTTAGATTCAATCAAAATCAGCTCTTTTAGAATTATTCTCATGACGTATATGTGTTTTCTAAAAAAAATATTTTAGGATAATAATTTGAATTAATAATGATTTACTTGACTATTATATGGTTTTAACATAGCAAGCAAAACATGCGTATTGTCGGAAAAATGTTCAAAAGAATACACATACGTTTTAAAAATTTTGAGAATTTTATAAACATACCATAGTAGAGAATAAGAAATATTTTTTTATATTTAAACTATTTAATGTTGCTTTGATAATATGTCAGTACATTACTTTGTTAGTAAGGGAATCTCGAGTTAAGATTCATATTAAATAATCAGACGATAAGTAGAGAGGAAAATGCGTCGTAAGATTTCTGCAACGCGGCCCGCGAGTCAACAAGTCTCCGCCCCGGGGCTCGCTTTAATCTCTCTTGTCTCCTGCAAACTCTTGCAAGCGCTTCCGACTCCGGAGTGAGAATAGCTAATGACTCTTTTAATCTCCTTAAAAATGCTCAAAGGAATTCGAAATGTTCGCTCGAGTAAAATTTACGCCGCGGGCTCAACGTTTTTCTATTAAGCTCCTTATTAATTATTAAGAGGTAATTCCCGTATTGATATTTTGTAATTAAAAAAATGAAACGATTTTTTTGTTTGCATTTTTATGCGTTTTATTTATGTGATGGGCATAATTGTGCTCTCTTTTCTGCAATTGTAATAACAATACGTAAGAGAAATAAATTTATGGGTAGTTCATAAATGCGCGTTGTCTTTTACAAGTATTAGATTGAGCGCCTGGTAATCAACTCTTTGGAACTACATTACACAATCAAAATAAAGATAATTTTTAAAAAATGTGTCGCTATTATTAAAATTTCTGCTGTAGAATATCTATTACTGACTCTACCATATATTTTCAATAATACCGGTAGATTCATAGGATTCATTGCTTCGTGGTTACCTTAGCTGATTTCTTCGCCAGGAATTGGAAGTTTTAGAACAGCTAATCCTTCTTGTATACTATATAATTGCTTAGAAACTGAACCCTGTCATTCCTTTATAAAATTTATAAGGAGTTTAGGGTCCCTAGAGAAGCTGTAAGTGCTAACGGACCAACAACGCTTATTCTTTCATAAATCATGTAAATGAGTCAATAAACCAAGTTCCAAACATTTCGATTAAGTAAAAAGGTTTTAAATGCTATAATAAGATTTATTTAATTGTATCCTCTTAATTTAGATTTTAAATTGAGAAAAGGAAGATTTAAGATATCTCTGGAACCTTATTTTATATGCGTATACTTATATGTAAACTTAGATGAAAATATATCTATAATTTTCATAAAAATACGAAGAAGTTTCGTTTCCAACCTATCGGAACATATGTTGGCAATAAATATTTAAAAGATTAAAACCTCTATAAATAAATAAAAGGATTAATCTTGTACAGTCGTAAAAAATCAGTTATGTAAATACTGGTAGACTGGTTTAGTTTGTGTGAATACAAAAGAAACAATATGTTCTATGTTTATATTTATTTATACAATTTTCCCGCCATACGAAACAGGCACATTGTTAAATGTCATTTTATAAACATTTTACGTTTTAATCTATTACAATATTTTATATTTAAATTGACTAGATCAAAATATTTTTAATTCAATGAAACAATAATTATTTCCTTTAATGTGTATCTTTAGAATAGGATTTGCCAAGCATTTTAGAAAAGACTCGATATATTCAAGATACATTTAAATGTATATTTATATATATACAAATGTTAGGATTGGAATGTCGATTCAATAGATAGGTACCAGGTAAGAAACTATTCCTACCATTTTTTCTTGTAATAAATCGTCTGTGTCATTTGAAAATGTACATGATAATCCTTGGCTTTTATCTTTTATGTAACCTTTGATAAAATAATGTGCATCATTGATCTATTTTGCTTTTACAGCTTTGAATCGCAGATAAACTATAAGTTGCTTCTTAAAATATCGTCGTTTTAGCCTATAGATTGCCACTGCAAGGCATAATCTCCCCCAAAGATATCTATGAGGGATAAACCATGATCGCCAATCTTAGCAGGCGGGTTAATGATCACAGAGTGGTATTATGGTAAGAAGAGGGCGCTGCTGCCCATTCTCTGGAAATTTGTTTGTATTAATCCACAAAAATGTGTGAAATAAGTAAGATTGTAACCCGCGAAACGAACACGCGACCTACAATCGCAAGACTTCGTCCACTACCACTGAGCTACCACTGCTCATGCTATTAAAATAAATTATGTTGACTTAATCTTGGCACGCTGTAGTTGTTCACTATAGATGTAGCGCTGCGGTGCACCGTTTGGTTGCGGGGGATCGTTTTGAAGCGATATGAATAATTCACGTGTTGTGATCAAAGACAATTGGGACGTCAGACGTCAGACTTGACGGTTTTTACTCTGGCATGCGCGTCGGGCGCAAGGCGATATTTACATGTATTATTTTCTATACTTAAGGGATTGGAATATGATAGGCTTTAAAGTAAAATATCGCTCTTTATTTTGATGTCAGCAATATTCAATTATATTTGAACTTTATTTAACAATGTGTATTATTAAAAAGATATATCACAAGTTATTAAGTAACAATACAGTTAGCGATTTTATTTATACTTATTACACTTTATGTACATTAAGTTGAAGGATGTCATTATAAAGAGAACGCAATTTAAGCCTTAAGGTTCTGGAATTAAAGTCATGGTCTAACAAGCGCGCTATAGGGTGTCCACTGAAAAGGTGGACAGATGACTTATTAAAGTCGTCGTGCACGCTGGAAGTAGGTCGCTTTCAATTTGTCTTATTAGAAGTATAAGTGGGAGTTTTATTCGCATGAAATTAGGATGATGAATGATGGTCTCTTGAGGCATTTTTTATTTAACTAGCACATATAGTTACATTATTACTAAAAGTACGAATAAATCAAGGATATAAAAAGTTTAGCGTATAGAATAAATCAACAGTAAACTTAAAGTTCAGTGAGCTTAACCTCAAAATTTTACAATTCGTATTTATAAAAGAAATATTGTCGTTAGAAAACTGCAAGAAGCGTAGCTGCGGAGCTTACCAAAAACCCGAAAAAGTTTATTCCATATTCCGAATTATGTCCGTATACTAGTACAAACAGGGCCAAGTTCTGGAACATGAACAGCTTAATAATTAAATTAAAAGCCATAAAGTAGATTTCATTTTTAAGAACAATGCGCGGTGACTAATTTTTCATTTAATTATTTTGTTATATCGTACGATCATTACAACGGAGTCGTGTTTCACTGAGCTATAAAAAACTAATTGTAGGAAAAAATAATATTTACAGTGATTATTTTCAAATATAAATGATATATTTTATAACTATTTCTTCATCTTTATTATAACTATTTTAAACAGGAAACTTATTTCTTCAAAAAAAAAAACTATCCACATAATTAAGACATTTATTGTTCTTCCCTCTTAACATGTACATTGTATTATAAATTACAAAACAGACCATATTTGACATGATTTAATGTCCTTTTTAAATCGTTACTGAAATAATTACGAAAGTATTATAAATAATTTGTAGTGGTATAAATTAGAAATGGTAATTAATATTTTAATTAATTCAAAGTGAGTTTTTGAGTTACTTTGAAGGTACCGAGGCGTTAACAAAAGGAAGACAATTAATAAGTTGCTTCATGCTTATAAAATCAACTTGATATACTTTATGGTTAGATAACTGATATTCCTGACTTCGAATCCATGTTAAGTTAAATTATATGCGAAGTTTTTTTATCATTTCAATGGTAGTCTTGTTTACAGCGTTTTCTGATAACTTTAAAGAGGTCGTCTGTCTACCTTGGTTTGGCATCCTTACAATTCGCTTACCGGTTCATGGTTTTCACAACCATAAAGCTCCAGCGACCGTCAGGTCTACCCACTACGTGCTCTGCCCATGACGATGTCAGATACTTCCGTTCTTGTACGAAAATCAAGCTTTTATGTAAGTTTTGTTTCGAGTTGTGTATATTTAAGTAGATTACTGTATGACGGTAGACATATACATTTTTTGGTATTGAATAATAATTGTAGTGATATGTGTTTCTCATAATTATTATGTCCTGTATTTGATTATTATTTTGTGTTGTTGCCTTATAAAATAAATAAATAAACATGGTACTGTGCAAAAACAAACGGCTACAATAATATTTTTTTTTCAGATATCTCAACCAAAAAGCTTTAAAGGTTATGTGAGAGACAGCTTATTATTTCTTAAAAATATCTATGAATGGTTACACCATAATCTATACGCTGGCAAGCGGGTTGGCGATTTGGAAATATTGTTTGTTAGTGGCATTCCTATAAAATTAATGGTAATTTTAATGTAAATTAATGGTCAAGTGTGAATATAATTCTAATAAAGTGTAAATTATTTGTATAAGAATGTATACCGGAAATCGAATTCGCCACCTACGAACGCAAGGTTCGGTCCACTGTCGCGCTCCCACTGTTTAACTTCGGAAGATAACATAAATATTTTTGAGGTTTGTCTACCTGTGAATAACATTTTGTAATTTAATTACCAACTTTAAAATATATATTGTGCAGAAGACAATTTATTTGAAAATTATTTCATAAATTGGTTGACTGCAGTTAAAATGTGACATTTCCGTTAAATTTTGATTATCTTATTTAATATAATCGAGCAATAGACATTAAATTTGATTGATTTACTACAAGTCACAAGTTACGTGAATGTTAAATGAACTTGTAAAATCCGCTAACAACGTCGTCAAACCCGCAAATTGTCCCCGTAATTAAACTCGGGTGACCATAATATTGCGGCGTCCTGGGAAGAGTGACTTCGTTAAAACCAGTCTATTTTTGATATGCTAGGGTACATGCCCTCATAACGTTATTTACTTTACTGGAGATAAACAGTATCAAAAGGCAGTAAGAAAGTACAAACTTAGAAGCTTAGAAATATAAGATTAATTACAGTTGTTACCTTATAACTATCTCACTGAGAACATATAATGATTTATAGCCAAACAATGAAAAAAAAACCACTTTCCACTATTATATGATAGTTCTGAATTATTAATCTTGCTTACTAATATAGTCTGTCTTTTTTAATTATAAAAGTGCATTTGTATTAATATAGGGCATATTAACACTTGTGGTTGCGGTGTAAACGATGGGGACCCTAAACCATTACTAGCTTTCGAACTATCGTGATAGTCACACGAGGGTTTCAAGATTTGCGTGAACAACGTATACCCCGGGAGCCGCTATCGAAAATAGCACAGTGTGAGGGACTGTGGGAATAGTAAAAAGTTCCTAATGAAGATACCACGGATCCTCACAAAGCGCAGAGAGCGACTACAGAGGCAGGGTATCATGAAATGAATAACATGAAATGTATAAATACGATACTCAGGCCATATCTATGAAAGAGTATACAAAAAATAACTATTATATATTCTATTTTATCTACTAAACTTTTTTTTAGTTTTAAGCATTAAAGTAATCTTTATTAATATTTATGTATATTAAAATAATACTAGCTTCAAGATTAACATTTATTATTTATTTGACTACTTTTATTTATTCTTCTCGATATTCACCCTCAAAAGAGATGACAACAGATTAAAAAAATGAGAGTCATAACAACGCCGCAATAGACAGTGCATATGTCAAAAGTATCGTTTCCGCATGTCGGGGTTGTCTCGGGCGGTCTTCGTTGAATTTTGCATGAAAATGGCTTCACGGGAGGGCGGTAATGTGACAAGTGATAACCTAACACAAATAGCGCTTGTCTGACTTGTATTTGGGTTCTGCGTTGATGCGATTTTTCAAAATGACATTTCGTAACGAATGTGCATTTAAATTGTCGAGGAATTTTTATATCGGAATAAAAGTTTAGTTTTTTTTATTTGTTTAAGTTTATTTTATTAAATTAATTATAATTAAAGGTATAAAAATTAAAAAATATTTTATGTCCTGCATACAGACTCTTTCGACGATCTCATAGGCATCATAGACGTGCAATAAGCCATGGAGAAGGCTTTGCTTTGGATTTCTTTAGGAGATCGAACCAGGAATTTAGTGATCCGTAAAAAATGAATATGAGCTATATCCACAGATTAGTAACCACGTAAGAACGTGTTTCACCCCTCCACGGGGCACGTTTTGAGTAATTTGGCGGTGGCGGTTGTGTACTTCGCATTGTTTGCCGCATACGCATTTATCAGCGGGCTGGCGGGCGGTTCACTTTGTTGCACGACTACCACTGCATGTGCGGAAGTGGCTAAATATTGGTCCTTTTCTTACTTAGGATGGACTTCCGCAAGGTAACGCCTGATTCCATTAAATAGTAACCACGTGTCCAAGGCCACACCACTGGGTCGGAGTCCGCAGAAGCTGTAACAGAACGGCTAACAACGTGCAGCACCACCAATATAATACGAACGAATATAACAAGCTTCTGGCAAGCGCAACGTAAGTCAACCTTCGAGGGAAACAGACGATCTTGTTAAAAATATTTGACAAATAAAACTTATAATATGAATCTGTTATTAAAAAAAAATAATCATTAAGTTGACAAACAGTATGGATTGATTAATTGTAACCTTTATCGCTCTTTATAAGTTATACCTAAGGTTTGTATAAAGAAATAAGGTTGAAAAATCACAGATGATATAGAAAATTAGAAAGGTAAGTTATAATTAGAAATACAATTTACTTGATTCTTTTTTTTGTTAGTATAAACTTATTGACTTTTTAACTAAAATCATCCATAACGATAAAAAATGGCGTCTTGAAGAGCTATCAATCTATTAGAAGCGGCTGTCTTTTGTCACAAATATCTTCGGCGATCTGTCACGGAGTGGCCGCGTGCGTGGGCCTCCGATAACATCTCTATTGAGCCTCTCGTGACTGACGCTTTTTCTGTTGCGGTTTTTACTGCTCTGTGGTTATTAGTTCACCTTTGATAGAGTCTTGTTAACATGGAGTTATTGCTATAGCTATTTGATAATGGAAAATAACAAGATTTCATCGCAACCTGGGGTCTATTGATAAGAGGTTTTAGTACGTGTTCAGAAATTATCTTTTTTTAAAATCGTTCTCAAAAGGGATAAATTTAAAATTACGCAAAGATCAATTTAAAAGTTTGAGGTAGTATTTCAAATAAATAAAATCTTCAGATTTATTTCTAGTTTGTTCTATACTAGCTGCCTCGACAGATTTCATATTGTCAAAAGTTTTTTTTATTTTTCGCGGTTAAGTAGAAAAATAAATAAATAAAACCTTTTCTGATGGATTACTTTACATTTACATATAATGTATTAATACGAGTACTAAAAAAAGTTTATTTATAAAAAGTAATGTAATAATTTGATCAAATTCTCAATGTAATACTTTATGGTATGCATATGTAGTTTGATTTGTACGGAAAAATAAGATTTGCTTTAATTATTTCAAATATATTTTTTCTTCAAAACTTTAATTTTGATTAATCGAAAATATATAAAAATAATCAACATCTAAATAATCATTTACGTAGTTTTTTAAATATCTAAAGTGTACCAAGGCTAAGTTAGCATTTAATTCAAAAATATTTTATAACATGAACAGTCGTAGCCTAGCGATAGAGGGTAGATACTTGCGATCGTATGTCGCAGGTTCATTTCCCGAGATACAATCTTATATAATTCATACTTTTTGTATTAATTATATAGAATTGCCACTGCTTACGAACAAGTTTCCAGAGGATGAGCAGCAGCGTCCTCTGTGGAACATCCAACCTGATTGCCAAGCGGGGCGATAATGTTATATCTCCCCATAAATATCTTTGGGGGAGGAGGCCTGTACTTTGCAGCGGGCTTCTATAAGCTGAAACGACGGCGTCGAGAAATAATTTTAATTACTGAAAACATTAAGTGTCAAGTATGTTTTTTATATTTTTGATTAACAAGCAAGGACGTCAAAGTACTTCACAATAACTTATATTATTTTCTAAATCAAGCTGAATGACATCTCACAGCACTGTTATATTTTACCAGCCGAGGATAACGGATGTCAGACTACGCGAATAGAATTTGGCTCAGCTAGCTGCAGACGGCTGGAATGCGGTACTCTCTATAATCCAGAAGCCACACTAATAGACAGCGAACATTTTAGAGCCGATAGAAAAACATACACCACTTGTTTACAGGACTAACGTAGTTCACGTCTCTAGTGAGGAGACAAATATATTTATGCCGGAATCTATAGTTTTCTAGTTTTTACGTGTAAGTCGTAAAATTTTGTAACATATCGATTTATAACTCGATAAATACATGTTACGGATTAATTTTAGATCAATTTCTTGTAGACCTTTTTTATGTAGCTGTAACAATTTTTTTCATATCAAAATCCACTAAAAGCGATTATGCTTTTAGACATCAGTGACCTTTTTATTGGTGTATTGAAATACGAAAATATCTAACAAATAAGTCATTAATGACGTATTTGCATAATTCCATAACCTATTTATGGATAAATAGATATAGATATATTACAGTAGTAATTTTTCCGCCACGTTTTTACTGTGTTTACTTTTTGTTTAAATGACGAAGAGGTAATAAAATTGTTCAACTTTCAAAAACTATCTGTTGTTTCAAATTGACCAGCCATGTTATAATGGTAAACAATGCACAAAAAAACAGCTGAGCTGAAACAATATTACTATCATTTTACAAGCCGTTTATTAAATTTGAATGAAAATAGTTTTGTGATAATAAGTTTTTTGTGCGATATTGCACAATATCGACTCAGTTTTTTGAGCTAGACTTTAATACTTAAAAACTGTAATTAAAAATATTTAATTTAATTTAATAATTGACAGGTGACAAATATCTAACTACGATGTCGTGTTGCGGTGGGTACTTTTATTTATTGAATTATTTTTGTATAGCGTGTAGTCGCTTTCTGTGACTTTCGCATGAGGATAAAACAACAGACAGTTTTTACGCATAAATTCATTAACATGTCCTCTGTCCAATAATATAGTTCAATTTTGTGTTTAAGTAGCTTTTTGCAAACAAAGCTCAAGAGCTCAATGATTAAAACAACGTGGGTTGATTTCATTTTGGCGGAGTATTAGTCACACATCTAATGACAGCGTGAATGTCATACGAGATCCAGAAAAGTCATATAGAAGTGGGGTGAAATTGTGTGGCCATCACAATGTTCTGAACTATAGGCTTGTGATTGTTTATAGGAACATCTCAAGAGCACTCTTCTCTAATTCTCACAAAATATTTCCTGAATAAAATTTAAAATATCTAGAATAAAATTAAAATTGTGTTTCTTTTTTAAATCTTATGTCACATTTGGAAAAATGTTCCCGAAGAATTGATAAATTACGTTTCTTTTTAATAATATTTTTATTGATTGTGATGAACTACTTGTTAAATTTATATTTACGTTTGAGTCTTGTTGAAATTTTTTTAATTTTTTTCAAAATTGTGACGAATCTTTGACGGCCTGTGCAATATAGTAACCATATGTCGGCTGACATAATGACTGTGAAGAGTTTTAGGAACAGCAACTTCTACGCTTTGTCAACACTATCTGGTTGAATCTGTAAATAAGGGATAAACTGCATGGGTAAATTATTTCAAATAAAACGGTTTCATTTGAGTCATTAACAAAGATTTTTCGTTACAAAATATAATGAAAAGTGTAATTGAATAGTATACATAGTTCCAATCTACATGGTTTAAAGTGAGGCGGCATGGTTATAGTTAGAGGGGGGATATAGACGGAAGGTTGAGGGGGAGGGGTTGCGGTGTATCGGGCACACCGCAGTCGCAACAGAAATAGCCTTTGACGTTTGTATCCGCGGTGGCGCCTGTTCACTGTCAACTTTATAGATCAGCTATCGACAGAGACATCGGTGTAAAAATTTTAAAACGTAATTATAACTCTGAGCTTTTATACTCATATCTCTGTACATTTAACTATAAATTTAAAGCGTTGATTAAAAAAAAAACTATTTTAAAAATTATTATTAGTAAAGGATTTTTAAAATGATAATAATGATATTGAATAAATCGGTCTATCATTTTTTATTATTTAGCATATTTATAAAAGAGCTTTATAAAACAACCTGTCTGTATATGTTTATTATAATATAAGACATTTTTTGTTTCTATTGTAACTATTTTTCTTAATCGTTTTTTCACATTTATATGGCTTCTGATTGTTAAACACCTTAGCTTATAATTGGTCGTTGTTATGCAAACAAGATTCAGAGAATTGTTTAAGTCAATTCGTTTAAAAACAACTCATTACATATTGAATTATTGATTGAATTAATTTATTCAACTACACCCAACGGTAATGTACTTTCAAAAAAATTAAAACATGGATTCATATCATTACTTCACTGTTCTACTGTATTTATAAAAATAACGACATTGGCAGCCAATCAAATCAAGGTTTGGTACTAGAGTCGGAAAGATAAACGCATTTTGAGTGATAGGCTTTGGATGTTGAGGTTCCTGGTAATGCATGTATGTTGCAAGCTGTGACGAGGTTTCCGAGGAAGAAGGCTTTGAATTAAGTAAAATAAGGCAAAGAGCTTTCAGTGCTTTGGAATCTGTATATTCCAATAACGCAACAGTGTAAATTCATACCGAAAAACATACGCGAGAGATATATATATATAGATTTTTTATTGAAGTCTCTGATAGAGTTCGTTGCTCTGTGCCGTTAAGGAGGGCGCGTTAAAATTGAAAATAAATCCAATATCAATTTGAGCGCGAGCCAAGTGCGGGCGCGTGTCGATACGTGACGCTTTATGTTCCCACTCGACGACGAAGGCCCGCGACTCGTAAAATAGCCGATACAATATAAATTTTACAATTTTTAAACTGCTCAAGTACTCGCGATTATTTATTTTTTACTGCTAAAAAATAAATCTATTTCAACCGCTGTTTAATGTTAACGTGCTATTTTTTAAGATACACCTAAAATCTAACATTGATGTTGTGCATTTTAAATACGTATTACGTTGAAAAACATTTATTGAACTGTACGGTTTACAATTTTATTTTTAATAAAACATTATGTTTCAGACGTAAGACATTCATGGCCGGACGTGGACTTTCCGCACAGAAATCCAAAAGGGCCGATAAGAAGTGGCCTGAATTAAGAGTCTTCTGACGAAACTGTCATTTGTCTACCCTGTAGGTTTCTTATTTGGCGCTTATCGATTCTGATGTCTTCTTTCTAGAAAATTAAAGCCGCAGCTGTCATCAGTTCTGCGCATTATGTGTCTTGTCCACAGTCATTTTAACTTACCAATCTATTGAGCTATATTGGTTAGTTTAGTTCCTCTTCGGATCATTTAATCCTTATTCGATCTATTAGATAAATCCATGCATATATAGCTCTCTCTATTTCGTTAAGAAACTTTAAGCTTGGCAATGACATGCAGAGTGAGAGATCTCGTTTCTATGCAGTCATCACTCCTAACACACTAGACTTTCGTCTTAATGCACTGAGACATTTTGGACGAGAAGGTGTATCATATAATGAAAGCTGTCCGGCCGAGTTGTATTCGACAATTGACCTTTTTTCGAAGTTGGATTAAACAAATTGGATTTATTTATCGTTGTTAAGATAAATTTTTTTACAAATTTAGAGATATTCAATCTGACAGTTACAACTAATTACGAGAATAATTTCATGCAAATTGAACAGATTGTGTAACGCGTATAAAACATTATTTTAAGTAAGGTTTTGCATTGTTTTACACTAGTACTTTTATTATTTTAAAGATGATATGATGTAATTAATCGTGAATGAATAAAAACTTCTCTATTTTTATTCCGTCTTATTTAAATTTTGTATTACATTAAAATTCAAACGTTCTGGCAGCAGAAAGTAAATGTTAATATTTTTATACCTATATTTTATATTATCTGTACCAATTGGAGTGCGCAATGAAGACATCTTCCCCAGTTCCCAGTGACGTACTTATCGATACACGAACGCCCGATGTATTTATGAACTATTTTTAGACGTCTAATGGAAAAGCAAGAAAAACAGCTTCTCAGAATTTATCGCCGCGATGCCGAAGGAAAAAGAAATCATGTCCGCGCCTGTAACTTGTTGTTTTGCGTTATGATCTTCAATAATCGTGTTGGCTTATCCCGAAATTGTCTCACGGATTTTAATGGAGATTATCGGTTTATTTGTGTCTTAACTTAAAAGAAATTTTTAAATAAAGAAGAATTAAAAATTTTATGCAAGAATGAATAGCCGCGTAGTCATGTACGAGTATGTTTTAACAGGTATAGCCCAACAGATTGTCAAGTTGAAGTGTTAGTTGGCAGGCTAAACAGTGCGCAAACTGATGGTCGATGGGGTTCTAGGGTTCGAAGTGAAGATCACGGTTTAACAAGTGCAGCGTTCACCTTCAAGAACATCGTAAAAGCTTGGAAGAGTTCTATATCAAGCAGTGAATGTTCTGCTGTCACTTCGGATGATATGTTCACACATGAATTTTTAGTAAGTGTGGTTAATAAAGATTTTTTCAATGTGTGCTCGCAACGAGTTATTTTTGAATAAATTCAACTCATGGCATTGTAGAAGCCGTAGCATTACGTAATGTTCGGCGATATTTTTATTCTAATTAAAATAAATTAAATTTAATTTCTTTTACAGAAATTAGGATTCCTGAATTTTTCTCTAGAAGTAAACATACGATCAATATAAATGAACCAAAGTAGAAAACAACAAAAATAAAATAAACAAATGTATTATACTAAAAGTACAAAAAGCCTTGCTCGGAAGTTTGTTTTTAGTATTGTTCATAATATCATTAATTACGACTTTTAGATAAATTTATTTATATACAATGTGTACGAAATGGTAGCCCAGTGGATAAGGTTGTTACAATCCAAGGTCGCGAATTCGATTCCCGGTAGGCTGTACCTATATAGTTTATATTGTATAGCAGCTGCTCGTCCAACGCGGTGAAGGACAATTGTGAATAAACTCGCACATCTATAGATCACAAATTTTGAGTTACGAAACCTAATACATAAAATCTACTTTTCGGACTGCGTACATTGCATGCGGGAAACGGACTGGTGATTCCATTTTTGTTAAAGATCTGCCTATTGACTTAATGAAGAAAATGCTAATAAACGTAAAAAAGTTTAAGTGTGACCTGTAAGTCTTGTTTATAAACAGATGGAAGCTGAGGATTTAAGGGTTTGGAGTAGAGACTACGAACCAGCAAACACAGCCGAAGACGTTCATCCTTAACGGGCAGACATGATCTTGATGAGGAAGTTGCAAGATGTCGAATGCCGGCAGTTTCCATCCGATCTTACTGGAAATTTATTGGTAAGGCAGGTTATGGCTATGTCCAGCGTAGGCCGAAATTATGGTGATGATGATGAATATATTGTATTTTTTTATTGTTTTTTTTTTTGTTTAATTTGTTGTCCAAAAGTGTAGTTGATTATACGAAGTCGTAGTCATCGTTTTAGCCTATACTCGTAGATACTGTAACGTTGCATGTTAGCGTCCCATATGTCTTAATTAAAATTTTAACAAAAAATATAAACATGAGAAATGTCACATAAATTGAAATACAGTAAAAAATATTTGAACACTTGGCGGGACATGGTACATCTCAAGTGGCGTGGGATCGTGGAAGCGTGCTATTGGTTCAGCGGACTTTTGAGTTTAGATCCACTGCCCGGGAGAAGGACCCTGGTCTCGGTCGCGTTCACTAGCTAGGTGACGTCTCACGTGCCGTCGTAACCTTCGGCTATTGAGGTTGAATCTATTCGTACCTCGCACCGGTACAAACACATCTTGTCTACTACCGGCGCTCTTCGTTTCGACCTGCTGCAGCTTGACCAGTTCCGGGAAATCGTGCGGCTGCTTACCACCGCCATCAGGGGAGCATCGACCTGTGGTGTAAAATCAGACCAGGCCTTCGTCCCGCTACCCTTTTAAATTAAATATATTTTTCTTCTGTTGCAGAGTTCGCTGTTTCTTTTACCTTCCTCACCCTAGGCAGGTTATAATTAAGAAACGGTACAACTCTAACCGGAAGTCATAGGCCTCCTCCAAAGATATCTATGCTATGAAGGTATATACCATACCTTAATCACCACGCTTGGAAGACGGGGTTGGCGATCGCAATGTAATATTATGGTCCGCAAAGGACGCTGCTATCCATCCTCTGACAACTTGTTTATGAGCAGTGAAATCATAGTTGTTAATGCGCAAAGTGTGAATTATCTAAAATTGTGCTTTGGGAATCGAACCCGCGACCTACAATCGCAAGTCTCATCTCCACCGCACTTTAATCTATAAATTTGAATTACACAATTTTTATAAACTCTTTTATTTCTATATAGGATTTTTAACACATTTTTGGGTTCCGATTTTATATCGATCGAAACCAAGATCAACTCCTTTAGAAAGAAACGCAGGGGGAGTTTCTGATAACCTTGTAGGTTCATCGCTATACATAATTTATGCGTTTGTCCGTCGGTCAGGCCGGAGATTTAACACTTTCTGTGTCTGTCCAGTGTTACCTATTTGGCAAAGTGTTCTAGTTTCACATACAGGTTGTTCTCAATTTCACAAACAATAAATCAAAGTCATCGGGAATAATGCTTTTTTAAAAATAGTCTATAGAATTTTATTGATATTTCTTTAAATCTAGCTGGTTTTAAAATATTAAAAAAGGTCACATTTTTAAAAAAAGAAACATGTTTTATTTTCAAAATAAGGGTGTTTGGTTGGAAGGTGATTTGCTTTAATCATATAGTTTTGACCTGACCCCCATATGGTGTATGAGTAAGTTGCTAAAACTATCCTGTAGTTAACATAACAAGAGTCAAAAGAAAACCTACGGTTTTAGCCGTTGATCCAAAGAATAATGAGATGTAACATCTGTTTAATGTCAAAGAGTTACCGAGAATTTTTAAATTCATACAGCTATGATTTCTGTAAAACCAGGATAGTTATTCCCAAATATCATTACCATTTAATTGTATAAACAAATATAGATTTGTATAGGTGAAGATTTCTGATATGTTATGTGTCAGAACCTTTCAAATCTGTGTGAAACGCTCCGTTAGTAGTGTCGCGGGGTGTGCTATGGGACCCGCTGTATAAAGAAAAAGGAAGCCGCAATGGATCGCGATAATGTGTAGATATATCAAAGACACGTATTTTATTCAGTGACGCGAGATATAAGGGTGGTCTCCGACGTTGATTTATTTTTTGTTATCCCTGCCAACCCTTTTATTTATACAGTTTCCGTAGCTACTTAGAAATTAGTGTTTCTTTTTATATTTCAAAAAAAAATTATATGATAAAGGTGCTGGAAAATATTCACTTTTTGTCATAATAATGTATTCGAACTCACTATTTTGACTTTTTTTCTTGTTGACTAATCTATGATCGACGCATGACAGGAAAGGGGTGACTTCTAGCGAATACAATCACTTATAACACAGAGCCATATACGTTCATGCAGCTTGAGGGTGTTGTTAGGCGTTTGGCGTACAATAATTTATTTATATAAGAATTTGTGCAGCCAACTAACTAGTTCGGGTGATGGTCAGCAAGTCATCGCAGGTGGGTCTCAGAAAATGCTCTGATCTCTTATTTGACTTCCCATCTTCTGGTACATCTTTTTGAGGCATGTGTGTTTTTTTTAGATTTTTAATCGATTTATTCATACACTGTACATAGAGTATACATAAAAAACATGCTGTACGACTTTCTGCAGGTGAACACTATATAGGAATACATAAAGGGTAAGTTAAATCGAGACTAAGTTACTTTGTGATTAACAATCAAATACTATGTATTAAAGTAATTCTTCGTTCGTTAGTTTGTTCGTTCGTTCATTCGTTCGGTCGTTCGTTCGTTCGTTCGTTCGTTCGTTCGTTCGCTCGTTCGTTCGTTCGTTCGTTCGTTCGTTCGTTCGTTCGTTCGTTGTAGTATAATAAAAACTAGCAGCCTAGACGTGAAGTCTATTTTAAGCCTGGAATATAGAAATAATATGAACAAATTTCAATAATTCTCGCGCATTAACATTTCTGAATTTACATTTGTGGAATACTGCATAGATATCAATTACATTGAATTTAATTTCAAACCTACAATTCGAATGATTCTGATGTCACTGCTACGAACGTGAAGTAATTATAAATATGACAGGTAATTACACGTGAACGCATTTTGTAAATTGTAATGTGAAATAAATTTATTCTCGTATAGATCACGCGATCACGTTTTTGCGATTAAATGTTGATAGGTATAAGCATTGTGTTATAGATAAGTCCAAAATAAACTTGAATAAGCACCTGTAGTATTAAATAAAAGACGAAAAATTAGACTTCAAATTATCTACAGGGTGATTGCTTATAGGTGTCAAAGTTTTATAGGATTTATGTCTAAATAAAATATAGCTAATTAGCTCAATGGTAGAGTACTGGGACTTGCGATAGTAGGTTGCGGGTTCGATTATCGGGGTTCAATCTCATATTAATTCACACTTTCAGTTTGCAGGGGATACGCTCCAGCATCATCTACGTACCATAATAACACACTGCGATCGCCAACCCATGCCTAGCATGGCGATTATGGTACATCTCTCCATAAGTATGGGAGAGGTCTAGGCCTTAGAGTAGGCTTCTATGGGCTGAAACAACGAATGTGTGGTTTTCTACTAGACCTGAAAAAGTTATACTTGCATATCGAAGATTCAAAAAATAAATTAAAACATATAATGAAGATGTTTCAGTTAATTGGTTATAATACGGTAAAACCAAAAAAAAAAATTAAAAAAAATAAAAAATAAATCGAAATACTTAATATGTCCGAGATATCTTTGTAATTTACACGATTTAATAATAAAAAAAATACAGGATATAATTATTAATATTAACTCTGCGAAAACAATTTAAGGCTGAACCTCTGTAGGCTGTAGGGTCGTTGACTAAACCGCGACGTACAACTGATGGCTTTATAGTTTAGTAAGAAGTGAGTAATTTGCTTTGCGTGGAACAGGCTGCAGGGCGCTTTGCGGAGACGTAATATGCGTACGCATAGCTTTGTTGCAAGTTATATCTCTTCATACAGTTATTCACTGTCAAACGCTTTCTATTCCAAACATATTTTTAATTACTTGGAATTGGAAAGGGACAGTCGTCGCGATTTATTCAAGACCTGATTTAACATTAGTATTATAAAGTAAATAAATAAATGAATCGAAATTGTAAACAAGTAATCCAGGAGGAACGGTGAAGGATCAGAATCAAGGTGTGAAAGATAAAGAAATATATGAATAGGTAGGGAAGATGATGTGACAGATAAAAGAAGATTGAGTAAGAGATATTAAGAAGGATGTAAAAAGAGAGAGGAAATAAAAAGAATGTGAATAAAAGATTAATTTAAACTACCCCTGTCAACCCAAGACAGAGGTTGTACGAGACATAATAGTGGGGATATACTTATCGCCCAGTGTCCTTTCAGAAGTGACAGACTTTTTTATTAGGTTCACTAAACTAGTCGATCGCATGTACAACATACATATTTCTGAGCCGTTTAGAAACTCATCAGATGCTCTTTTTAAATTTAAAATAACGGCTACATGAACAAAGCCCAGCAAAGCTTAGTTTAATTAAGTTTGCTGTGCTTCGATGTGATATCCAGATCGCAGTATGGAAAGAAAAAAAATCTTATTCTTGGGAGATGGCTACTTCTATCAGCAGGAATTACCACTAGCACCCAGTACATCTCATCAAAAGAGCATTTGTCGGTCGATTTGTAAACCGATAACGTAGCAGTAAGGCTTCAATGATATATAGACTAGCAGAAAGTAAGGGAAAACTAACAGTACTAAATTGCAAGAAACAATAATTAGCAACGGTTCTCAGTTATGAGAAAACGACTTAGAAGAAGATCTTCTAAGTTATTTCTTCATTTCTCAAGGTCGTGTTCATCTTGAAAAATCTTGTAAGAATCGATGACAGGCTTTTTCCATATCATCCTAGCTTCTGCTTTTTCCACGGCAGCAGTTACAGTGTCTATTTCTTTAATTATGATTTACTTGATTGGACCAGTCTACGTGATCATATACTGATTTTTTACCGTCTACTTAGATGAATTAATTTTATCGATACAATATGAAAGTTTGATATATTTGCTTTATTATTTTCTTTATGTAAAAAAGGCTGTCGAAAGAATTGGCCAAGTCAAACTCAAGACAAAATAGATAAAAGCAGAATTTAAATTTCGAATCCGACATTTTCACGAAGCCTGTTGTCGTAAGTAGAAATATTTTAGAAACAAATCGTCTTAATATAAAAACTTTCTGATTTCTGACACTCTTAAGATTTTATAGCTTATACTACTATTTAGTTTACACTTAATAAAAATAGTTTTCGTAATCACAGGTTTCCGAGTTTATTTATTGGAGAATTGAAGTTTAATCTGGCTGGTTGTGGTTTAACTCGTATAATCTGGATTATTTTTGTTTAATGTTTTAGTCAAAGAACTTGGATTGTTTTAAAAGATAGAAGAACGAAAAATATTGGAAAAATTATAAAAACAATACTTTTATTTTCCTACACAAACAAACTAATAAAAAAATTAAAGCAAGTGTTAATCAAAACCGAAAAAATATCAAAACTAAAGTCGTGCAGTTAACGAAAAAGAAAAATGTTTTTGAACTAAAGATCTTTAATAATACATTAAATCATTAAGTAAAGCGATCTCTGTGAAATACGTTTTATCTATTGTTTTTTGCGCCGGACTGATTAATTTTGACACTACAAAGTTAGAGCACTTAGTAATAAATAAACCATTGATGCATATTGATGGTAATAATAAAACGTTGTTCAATGGAAACGAGCCGTCAATTAGTCACAAGACAATCGGGTAACCACGCAAGAGTATCGCTATCGGACATTCACGATTCGTTGGCTATTATCACACGATCGGGACCCGACATACGTCATCTCGTCATGACTAAATCACGAAAATAATGACTAACGTTGCCGGTAATTACTGTTCACATGTACAATTATTGTGAATACTGCAATCCGCGTACGGGTTTGAATGGAAATTCTTTTGACGGCCTAGTCAGGGTCAGTCCAAGCGAATGCGATGTAGGCAAATGATTTTACAGTCACGCCACACGCTTTGACGAGCTAACCTCTGTCCTGACTATATCTTACTTCACGCTATTGACAAATGCTTTGATAGCATGATGGCCATAACACCGATATGTAGTTACGTTCCATTAGGCTCTAGATAAATTAAAAGAAAATTTTATTGAAGAATATCAAAGCGACATTGATCCGGGCGAAAGAAGACCATACTAAAAAGGACACCGACACACGCTAAAAAATACATTACAGAAAAAACGCAGTTACTGAATAGTGGATGCTAATTTTTTTTATATATATGATTAATTTAATATTCTAAAGTCTATATTTATTTATTGATAAACTGACTACCGTAAATAAATGTCGAATCGTACCAGGTGCAAAGAATCATGCAACTACATACAAGTAAAATGTTCACGCAAAATTTACAACAACCAATTTACATGCGTTAAACAGATATACTGTCAAAGTTGACGTTGCCTTCTAAACTAGTATCAGCCGCTATTTCTAGGGAGAATATGACTATATGAAATTGCGTCTGCGTATATGAACAGGAGTGACGCAATTTCATATACTACATAACATTAGTTTATGTTACACATTAATGTCATCTAAAGAAATAAAGGTTATTTGCCAACTATTATTAATTACTACTATATATTTTCTTCAGTAAGTCAGATGAAGTTTGCTGATAGATAGACTTCAAAAATGAGTCCGTCAGTTACAAGATTTAACTTTCAATTATCATTTTTTCAAATATGTTGCAATTAAAAAAAATTCTTTTGTAGTTGAGTGTAGGTATTCTTTACAATGTTATGTCGCTTATCTCTCACTGAAGATTGTTCTAAATCTCGAGTCAGTTCTTCTAGTCGAAACGAATCTACGCGGTAAAGGAACCTTAACATTCTCAAAAGGTAAGCAAGGAAGTACTGCCTAATTTATACAGTTATGTAACACATTACTAGTAAAAAAAACAATTTTAATTTTAATCATTATTTTACTAACCGTTTGACTTGAAATGACATGTAATCTTTACATAATCATGTATGGATTGTCAACCTTATTAGCAATGACATTTTACTGCACTGGAACTGTACTTTTTATGATAATAACGCATTCATTATTAATTATAAGTGACTAGCATCTCAGACGCACGTGGCATTTCTTGCTCTTTGCTCTTTGTCACCTTGTGTCGTGTAAAAATGAGTAATTAAAACGTAATCGTAGTGTAATTACCATTATATAAATAAATGCCTGGAATATATATAAAATAACCTCTTGTAAACATTGGTTCATAACGTCAACATCTTGTAGTACAAAATAAGAGAAATTTTTCAAAAGATACGGAGCGGAATTATTGTTTTATTATGATTCTACTCCGCATCAATTGAATCCTTGCAACACACTTTCTCCAACCAATGATTTTTATCGGTAATTAAGCCACGTGCGGAGACTGTTGGTAGTGTATGACATGTAAATAGTCATGGTTCAAAGTTCTTGAGTGGTGACCACGAATCGGAAGACAAATCGTGGGTAGGCCTCCAGCCAGACAGGCTAACATCAAAGTCAAGGTCGCGAAAAGTCCTTAAATGCGGGCAGCGTAAGGTCATAGTGGCGATCTTTGTGGGAAGTCTGCTTTGCAGTTGACGTCTATCTGCTGACATGATTAATTAGGTCAAGAAAAATGAAATTGTATTACACAATTAAAAAATATAAAAACAAAATTCTCAAAACTCAGTCACCAATGAAAGCAGCACGAAAAGAAAAAAGAAAATATGATTAAAGGTGAAATATTTAGCCTACCGCCCAATGATATGTCATTAATCATAACCATGATATGACAATAGCCAGATATAATTCAGCCAGAACAGAAAAGTTTAATTAAAACCCGTTAAAAAGACAACGAATGCAGTTAAATCGTACCGCACGCTCGAAAATAATTGATAGGAAACCATTACGTAGACTAATTGACAGGTAATAAAGGAACCGAGCGAATGTATTAACTCATTCCTCTAAACCATGTAAAACGTGACGACAGCGCATGATATCTAATAGAAATCACATCCGAGTCATGAGTCGACGCGGAATGCGCAATTAGCCACCTGACCAGCGTCTGCGTGGTATTTTATATAAACATTTAATGCTATTATTATTATTATTCTATGCTCGAGATATCTCTATCGAGATCCGTAGACTAACGAAAGTAACCGAAATAGTTCACCGGATTGGCAATTTACGATGGAAAGGGACAGGTCACATACCGCCCAGATTAGATAGCGGCTGGACCTTAAGAATTCATTCATTCATTCATTCATTCATTCACACAAGGTCGTAGGAAGATGCTGGATGCAGGCCGCTTCTTATTAGAAACCTATATGAAGACCTGAGTCCAGTAGTGGACATCCTGTAACTGAGATGTTGATAATGATTTTTATCAAAATTAAATAAAGTGATTTTTTATACCAGAACAATTATTTCTTCTACTTCCTATTTTCAGCACATAGATGCCCACTGCAGGGCATAGGCCTCTTTCAAAGGTTTCTAATGGGGGATATACTGTAATCCCAATGTTAGGCAGACGGGTGAGCGATCGTAGTGTGTTGTTAAGATACACAGAGGAAGTAGCTGTGCATCCTCCGGGAACTTGTTTGTGAGCAGTGGCAATCCTATATAGTTATTGCACAAAGTGTAAATTATAAAGTTGTACTACGATCGCAAGGCTCAATCTTCTATTGCTTGGGTACTACAGCTCAATAGTAACTAGGACTATGGTAATTGTGCAGTAAAATTCTTATTAGTAGGATGCAATCGTGAATGTAGATCGCTGCACGGCACTTTTTACAGTTCCTCATTATCTCTACGCCTTTGAGGTACCTCACATAGATCCAGAGACGATTCAGTTGACAATCATTTGATCCGTTAATCAATAGAAATAAAAAAAAAAGTAAAAATAAAATAAAACGTATTTAAATACTAATTAAACAAACTTAAGTACCTGTAAATATAAAAATTTAATTATTTTAATTAAATAAAACTACACGCTATATTAAAAGAAACTTTCTGTACAGCACCTAGATACGTATTTGAAGTTTATACAGCTGAAATGATGATTCTTTTAAAATTCATTATAGTCATTTCAGCTATAGAAAGTCCACAGCTGGAGATACGCCTTACTTAACATTGTGAATACAATCTGTTATAAGCGACCTGGATCCATTATCTTACGGCGACATTAACAGACCGTCATAGTAGACGATCATATGTCTACCTTGTCCTTTTAAAGATGACAGTGCTGTGTTATCGGGATTTGATTTTGTTTAGTAAACATAGTAAATACAACTAGATTTTACTTAATATATATAATTTATTAAGTTGTTATATATGGTCATAAGTTTTGAAGGTACATTAAAGGTATTGGAACATGGTCATCGTTGTGGACCCAAACATGTATGTCATTGCTGGAGGTTCGTCAATACATTGATCGACAGTTACAAAGATCTCTCGCGCGTCCACGCAGCGCTATAATTGATCAGCCTCACATCTGTCTGTACTTTGATTAACACGAGACGAATCACGACCCTGTGACCCTTTGCTTGACAAATGACTTACACGAAATATAGAGGTAACGTTTGTTATGTTTTTATAAATTAGATTTTATGTTAATCGTATTAGAATTTACTATCCCTTACCGTCACTTTAGGTTAAAGATCATTCAACCAGTACATCGAAATGCGGGTTTAATTTGAATATTATTGGCGTTTGAATTCCGTTACATATTTATGATCGAAATCATATTATAATTATTTATACGTAATTATTGATAATAATTTCAAGGCAGTAGCAGAGGTGGCGAGTCAAGACAGAAAGAAATAAGTAGTTAAACGGTAGGGGACTGAGACCTGCAATTGTAGGTAGCGGGTTCGATTTCCGGCATACAATCTTAAATAACTTTTTGTAAATTAATTTCCACGGCAATGTCCCCTGCGTAACATAGTCAAGTCAGTCACCCCACACTGCAATCGCTATCTCACTTGCCATGCGCGGCGATTATGGTATATTATATATATATATTCCCCGTAGATAATTTTGGGGGAGTCCTATGCCTTGCTGTGACCGACTATGGAACGAAACGACGACGACGATGATGAAAATTAAAAAATAAGTTTTTCGTAGTTCTTTTGTCATTTAAAAAAAATGTATCTTTTCTTGAGTATAATAATTGAAATAACTAGTTATTTATTGTAACAGCGAGATGATTTCTCTAAGTAAACTGGTATTTATAGTCCAATTCTAAAATAAATGCCATCTCATGTATGTGTTGCTTTTTTTTAATTTAACATAACATGTATTTAAAAAGTTAATTATAACAAATATCACGCGCCTAGGCTATAGTCAGACAAATAATCCAATGTTTCATTTCAAAAAAAGCAAAATGATTGCAGTGCAAACACTATTTAATTATAATAGATTTGAATAAAATAATATAAGAATATAATCCACCGATAACGGATATAAAAATTGTAGAGTTGTAATGTTTAAGCTTTAAATAATTAAACAGTTAGAAAAGAACCAATATTTAGCCACTTCCGCACATGCCACAAGTGGCTAAATATTGGTCCTTTTCTTACTTAGGATGGACTTCCGCAAAATAACGCCTGATTCCATTAAATAATTAAACAGTTGTTAAACGTTTATGCCTGTCTCTATGCTTTATAATAATAAAATTGCAAACCCTTTTGTGGGCAACTATATAAGTACAAAACAATAAAATTTAAGTAGGGTATCAAACAAAAACTTTTTAAAGTTTAAAGTATTTTTAAATGATAATAAAATTTAGGAATCGCTCTACTACTGTTAAGGATATTGTAAAGATGACTACAAAAATAAACTGAGTTTGTTGTGTAGTCTTTTTAGACCAATGTGTGTTTAGAATCCTTCAGACAAAGTTCTTCTAAAAGAAAGAACGTATTTCATCATCACCATAATTTCAGCCATACGATAGCAATCTTGGATATGGGCCTCATCAATAGATTTACGACAGGACCGGTAAGAAGCAGCACGTAAATGTAGTTAGTAAAGAAGTATCAACGACAGCTTCTTTTAAAAGTTTCGTTTCACACTTAGGTAATTCGAATTTTGTGTTACCCATAAAAGTATTTAAATTCTAACTGCGTGTGAAGACATCGCAGCGTTTCGAATTACAGACGGCGTTGCTGGGAGTCGCGGGGCTGTGAGAACAACGCCACTAAATATAAGTTATCAATCAAATAAATAACCTATGGCCTTTGAATTTGCAGCGCCGGCCTTGCGAACAATTCAAAGACGCAATTCTTAATGTACTCGTATTGCATCTAAGGATTTAGGCATAAAAAATAAACGGCGATTACTTTCAATGCCGCCCACAGTACGCTGTGGGAAGCCGTGTTTGTCAAATAACAATAACAATTTATATAATTGCTAAAACACCAATAAAGTTGCATGACCGGGCGTAGGTTAAACAAATTAACGTATTTATTTTCAACTAACAAAAAAAAACCTATGTTATTGAAATTAAAATTTTTATAGAAGAGCCCGCTCAAGTAATTTAAGAACTTGTTGAACCTCCCACTACGATAAAGTAATGTAGTGGCCGTATTGAGGGAATCCCCGAGAGCCTCGGGCAGGGCTTCGACTTTAAGTTCAACTCCTATAGCGCTATGTCACATTAAATACGGTGAAGATGCTTATAGGCAAACAGCGTTGTCCATGAAATAGAACATAGAACGTCTTCAATATGCTTTTTAAAATTAGTAGCTCTTTTGTGGGCAAATGTATACGGTACATTCTCATGTAATCTCTCTGTATTATCTTGTAATAAAATTTCATTTATTATTTTCTACATCTATTATAAGTAAATAAAAGATTCATAGTCAGTTTCAGAGAAGTGGTCACTTAGTGACACTAAGTACATTTATGTATGTCACCGTCCCCACCGAATAAAATGACAATCACCGTTATCATTTTTACGGGGATTTTAAATGTTTGCAATCTACGAGTTCCAATAGGCTTTGTCAATTTTTTCTATTATTTTCCGGCTAAAAATAGCAGAGATAGGCAAAGTTTTTTTTATGTAAACGAACAAGGTAAACTATAAAAAAGATTAAAAAATTGTACGATGTGAGTAAAAACTTTACTACTATTCGGCATGCTAAAAATACATACAATTATGTTCTTATAAATATTTTCACTGCGTTATGTAGCCATCAGCTTTTTGAGATAAAACCAATATTTAATTTTTCGTCTTTCCCGAGAAGTGGCATTATATTTGTCGGGGGCGGCGATAAAGTAAAAAAAAAAACCTTATAAAGATATCTTAAATATCTTTAGAAATTTTAAAAGTTTCGTAAGAAATTAATAACTTAATTGCGACTTTTATACCTTTACCGATTAGGTTAGTTAGATAACAACCTGAACGAACTTTTCGTGAGATCAGGCGTCTAAACAGATGTTTTTTTATCAGAATGATAACAAAAATAAATATAGTAGTTCTAATTCTAGAATTTTACCTTAAATTGTATTTTATGTATTTACCATTTTATTACGTATCTTAATATATTAATATTTTTTTTTTTTATTAGTAGTTTGGTCATTATTCTAAAGGCTGCTTTAATGTCTAAAGAAGTTTTATATTAAGCATATAATATAAAAAAAACTATCATTCCTTGTAAGAAACCTCTTGTTAAAAATTCGCAAAGTAACTAAAGACACATTAAACAACAGAATTACACAGCCGCGAAGCAAAAAACCCGCGCCATTATTAAATCGAAACAAATAGGAATGAATAGCACATTCAGATCAGAAATGAGATATTGGAAACAAAAAAAAGAAAACAAGGTGAGATGTCATTAATGTAATTGTTTTTTGTGCTCCAAATGTCGTTTAAATCGCTTATAGATCGCGTTGATACGTTTTCCAGCTGCAGACTGTGTGAGATCAGCACCTATATTGATATTGTGTCTGCCACTAACGATTTAGACACGGTAAGAAACAGTGTCGCTTGGAGACTGAATATAATGGGAATCCCCGCTGACCGCAGCATGTTAGATTGATAGACGATACGAAAGTCGTTTTATCGTTCCGCGGTTGATTTTTTGTTGTTGATGTCGCTTTGAGCGAGAATTGATTTAATTTATTTTATAGTTTTCCTCTGTGATTTGGACTATTCTTTTAAATAGCTTAATCATTATAGATGATGTCAATTTCGTTATCTGAAACAACAATGCAAAGTGTTAAACTTTAATTTTGACTTTCATTTTTGAGTGACTTTTCACGTATCATCCTCGTTAACATTTTAGCTTCATCTTCACTATTGTTGCCTTCTCTATATATTTACAACAAGTTCGGTTGGAGCAGCCTGCGTGTATATTTTTATACCTTAAGACCCTAGCGGCAATTTGTTTATGCACAGCTACTTTACATATTAAGAGAATTGAAAATAGTGTCTGTCAAATGCTCCTCAGCTTTTAGTGAAACAATATTGTAGATTTATTTATAAATATCCTAATACATAAGCACTGAAAAATTTTACTACCTAAAATTGATCGTTTTCACTATGTTTAATATAACAATAGCATTGTGTCGTAGTCATTTGCTTTAGCAGTTTTAGCAGACAAATTTAATGTTGCATGTATAGGTAAATAATAGAAAACTTTTCCTTTGAACATTCTAGACAGCGTATTACAGGTAATAAGGTACAGCACTTTAAGACTAAGGGCATTAAAGTTTCTTCAACTTTCCTTTGAGCTTAAATTTATCGTATAGATTAATGATCACTACGCTTGTCTCTCACCAAAAAGGTTTTTGTTAAAATACAATATAAAATATATAGTAAGATGACAACGACATATGACATTTTTTATTTAATCAGTTGATATTTCGTTCTTTTCAAAAATAGACAATTTTTGTTAAATTCATTGTTAGATTCTCTGTATAAATGTATATATAACATAAAGAAGCGATAATATTAATAAAATAATTTATATAAAGAATCTAAGAAGTTTGTTCTAACAATAAAAATGTCTGTTGTTGAATATATCTCTATTTAGATATGAGATGCATTACTAACGTTTAGGATGCTTTGATTGTGCTGGCTATGGCGACGGGCAGAGAATATTGCGCTGTAAAAACAAAAAAAAAGAAACTACTAGCAACGACGGAAATATAAGACAACAGGAGAAGTTTCTAAAGAAAAATAAAAATTGGCCTACCATACAAAAGTTGGAACGACGATAATTCGGTAATTGCAGAAATAAATTAGTTAAAAAGAGAGTTGAAGACCTGAACAGAAAGTCTCTCTATATTATAAAATTATTAAGAATACTACACATGCAACTAAAACACAGACAAATTTCAACACCACCTCAAATGTTTATAATTGATTTTTTACTTATATTTTTATTCTGTGGTGTCTGCAACGATTATTACTGGCCAGTGATATTATGACAAGAAAGATATGAACACTCTTTTTTTGTATATCAAGATGACCCTTATTCTTAGAATAATAATATATTTGTCATTAGTATTCAGCATGGTTATATTTTTTCCATCTTTGAGTAAAAAGTTACATAATTCATGCAAATTTTTCTCCTCAGCTCTCAATAAAATAATTTTAATTACGCATCGAACACTCGCATGTACACTAGAAAATCATTGTTTCAAATTATAGTAAGTTTTTGTTAATTAACTCACATTGATCATTATACGATTGCTGCTGTAAAAATATTTTTTGCTTTTTATTTTTGTACAAAAGTAATTTAATTAAAGGTGATCACGGAAACTAATGTGCTACCAGTGATGACTGATGTCGCTGAAACATGGTCACTCTGTGCCCCATGGCATGGTTTTTTTCTCCGGTATAGTTATGGTTGCCCAAAAAGCCGTGGAGAGGGATATGTTTGAAAATTATCTACGAGTTTGGAATAAAGAAAACCGTAAACGAACGTGAACGAAGTAGTCCTGCGAATTGGCAAGTTGAAATGGGGCATTTAGCGCGGAGACCGGATGCCTTTAAGGTTCTGGTGTGGAGACGGACAAGCAAGCGCAACGTAAGACATCCACTCACGAGGTCTATAAAAGACTCTATTCGTTGAAAATCTACAGGTAGGTTGAGGTATATCACTGAACGTCTTTTGACTATAGTGAAGATGACGACCGAAAATTAATCTGATCGCGAGAGATAAAGTACTGTGCTTGCACGTGAACTTATATTCTCTGTTTTTATTCTAATTTTGTACATTTTATGTTTACTTGTAATTGATTGTATAACTTGTACTGTAGCTATATGTTTTTATTTATATATGGTTATAGGTGTAAAAGTTTCAATTAAGGCATCACAATAGAAAAATAATTCTAATATTAAATTTTTATAATAATAATATTTCAAAGTGACAACTTTATATAAACGATTTCAAAAAGGTACAAAACTTTGTAACTTTTTGCTGACAAATCAATGTATATTTACCACTTTAAAATTGATATCTATAACAAATTGAGTTTGTTTATCTTTCATATTGTATTGTTTTTGTAAAATTAACAGATCAATATTATATGTTATGTGACTTGAACAGTTTAAATAAAAAAAAAAAACACAACCGTCGCGATTAGATTTCAATCGTCTAGTTCGACCGCCTCGACCGGCGGCGGTGGAGCCTGATACAACGTTGACGGTACTCACAAACAACGGAACGGAATCAATCTACGAGCGATTGTCTCCACCGTCGCACCATCGGCTAGTCATTAAATCGATCAAACTCGAGATTGAGTCACGTATTAAATCCGGATAGGGGGGCTTCTTTCTAATTACCAGAGATATGTCAAATGTTATCGACGCCGCGAAGGCATGTGATGAAGCGAAAAATTGCTCACTAAGTTGTTATTTTTTTTCCTTGTTTATGCAACATGGCTATCGCAATAACCATTTCTGCTGTGTAATGTATATTTTGGATTGGAGATATCAGAAGAAAAATAAATAAATTATTTATTGCCTGCAAACGTTAACCATTTTATATCAAATTGAAAAAAGAACTATTTACCCGGCTGTATGAGCAAGCCCTCTACTAGGTTGACCGAGGACGTACTCAAGGTCGCAATAAGTCGCTGCATCCAGCGACAACCCAAGACCGGCCAATGTGGTGATCTTTGGGGAAAGCCGCTACCTTGCAGCGGTCGTTTACCCGCTGATATGATGATGGAAGGAATGAATTTAAACGTATTCAAAAGTTACCGAAGTAACTAAACATGTGATATATATATATATATATATATATATATATATATATATATATATATTTATAAATTTACTAGCTACAAATTAATTCCTCGTAGTCTAATAAAAATTAAATAAAACGTTTTTCAGAGAGATCTCTGTAATTCGTACATTGTACATTAATTCGTGTCTTAATGAAAATATGTAAAATCAATTTGCTAAATTTGTCGAAAAATTCTAGAGTTTTGCGCGTAATATATTTGGAAATTAACTTTTGTTAACATAGATAAGAACGAGGAGATTTGACTCGTTGAATTTAAGACTTCATATTATTTTTACGCTCTCGGTCCAATATAAGAAGATTTTTCGGCAAATTTTGTCTTATTTGTAGTAAGTTGTAATCGACAAAATTATATTAAAGAAGTTGACGAAGCTAACAACGTATTTTTATTGATTTTTTAAACATATTTTACGAGCCATAATATTTTTTAATTTTATTTTTTTAAGATATTACTTTGATAAATATTCGAATAAATGCTGCATAGTTCGTCGCTTGTACCATACGAAAATGTCGCTGCACTTGGCGCCTGGGAGTCCGTGTTTTAATAAAATCGGGATCGTCCCGACCTAGTTCCCACAGTAGCTACTAAGTTTTTTTTTTATTCATTTATAACGTACGCTAACTGTACCAACTAGATAGAGCAGTATCATCGCTATTAAACTAATATTTCCTATATGCACTTCGACATATTGATTAATATGTACATACTGACTAATATAAAATGACCCATTTATTCATATTATTACACAATATGATCCTATAATTTACAGTGACCACTCTTCACGTGGAGAATCCTTAAGAGCTCGATTTGATTGAAACTAGAATCTACAGGAGCTTCCCTATAATCGTCATCATCCATTACTTTAAAGCTACGAGAGTTCCAAACATGTTGATTTGAGAAGAGTCCACAACGAAGGTTCATTTGTGGTCACTTTCCCAATATTCCTAATATAGAGGAAGAACTAATTATTTCAAAGCTTTGTTACAACTTAAATTTCATACACACAGTAATTGTTTCTTTTAAGATCTTGTTTAACGAACTTATTAAACTGAAAAGATTATAATTCGGAGACATTACTTGATAGTGTATTGTAATAACGTATACCATTCTCACAAAAGATATACACAGACACAGAATATATTAATTTTATGAATTTTAGTTCTAGTGCTATATAATTAAGCGTTTTACGGTGAATTAGTTGGCTAAATAGTGCTATGTGCCTTTAATGTTTCTATTTTGTAAACAAAATTTATATTTTATGTACATAGCAGATATTAGTTTAATCATCATCATAATCTCATTTTAAATTCGCTCTATTGACATTTAGTTCTACATTTATTGATAGTAAATCAAATATTGACTAATTGGTAAAAGGAATTTATTACTGTAGATAAGTATGATAATGTAAAGCGATCTTGTGTGACCGTTAAATTATATAGATGAACGTTTAAAACAATTACGAAAGAACGATAAATGGGTGACATTAATTATTAAAAGAAACTTAAATGTCATTCTCAATTTAAAAATGTTGTCTGATTTTTTAATTATTTTGACACGACACCAAAGAGGTTACAATATTTTATCAAGGAGATACATATATATGTTTATTTCTGGTATGTCAAATCTAGTTGTTATCTATGTCTGCCTGTAATGCTTATTTTTTCTATGATTAAATAAGCGACACAGACTATCTGTTTAAAGGTCACTATATATAGTAAAACTATTAGGCTAATGAGAATCTCTCATTACTTAAAAGGCAATCTGCACTGCCTTTTTAATACGGCTTAGTACTTTCCAGTATATCCTGTTTGTCTCAACACTATTACGTATAAAATTTATTATGAGACATAGTACATGGTATATATAGAATACAATATCATACTACAATGTAAAAGCCTTTTAATTGATAACATAGCTTGGGAATGAATTGTTATAACTACTGAAAATTTCCTTAGCTGTAAATTACCTCTAAAAAATTGCGATTGAAGAGAACAATCGTTATAAAGATATTTAACTAGTCTGGAAAGTCGTTTAGTTCTAAAGGTAGTCACAGAATGCCTGTGAGTCGTCTTGACGTGAGAATATCTGGTAGGGATATGTCCTGAGCTTCATATGTACTGTTTTTGAATATCATTCGCTTGAACTGACCGTTGAATTAAGAATTACTACTCAATAACACCAGATTGTGGCTTAAGTTCTAACTAGGACCAGAGGAAACCTCAGCTTGGACTGTCATTGAATATTCAAGTCAAGAATTTTGTATTAACGGAGTGCATGGATGTTCTCGGTTAGATTGGTTGATGTTGTTTTGCTGAATTTAAGCTTTGTCACGCTCGAAGCCGTAAGTGTTGCGGTGAAGTCAAGTGAACGGCGACACAGTGTCAAGTGTGTTTGACATTAAACAATTTGGATCCGCTTCGAATGAATATTCATTTTTGATTCTTGATTAATCCATACAAACGCTATGTAAACACTCTTAAAAATTTAAATATGAAGTGTTTAATTAATATTACAAAATTTTTAATTTGATCATTCAACTTGCAATAAAGAGGGAATGTTTTATAAATTAACTAAAACGGTATTGTGGTTAAGATGTATATAGTTTTTTAAACTTTTAAACTTTTATATATTAAAAATAATATATGTAATGCGATGAGAATATGTAAACGAGGTAGTAAGCTACCATTACATGTATTTAACTCAGAGTGGAATTAGATAAACGTAAAACGGTTCGTTTACATATGTACTGTTTTTTGTTTTGTTTTGACCAGACGCATATAAGATATTTAAGAACAGTTACGAGCTTTTAAATCTAAGGATAACACTATTGTAATCTGTTTTAATAAATCTAATAGTATTTATTTTTATATGATATATTTAATATCTCATTTTTAGGAGGTGATTACTTGCGGCCACAATATTACAAATGTTAACCGGGGAATTGAATTTTTCGTTTATTTAAACAAATGTGTTCTTGTTTATGGTTAAACTGACGTTTGTGTGTAGACCTTTATTTACACCTGTTAACGGATCACTTTGCGTAACGTCTATTTGTAGTCTGTTAAAAACATAGAGTCGTAAATAAATTTATTGAACAATACTTATTGTTTGTTATTGCAATTGATATTTAAATAGTAACGTAATACACTATTATTCTTATTCTAGTAGTAGTAGTAGTAGTCATCTTTCTTCAATCAAACAACAGCATCGCTTAGTGTTTAGAAGATAGAAAAATTTCTCTAAAACAACATTAATTTCTTAAAATAAATCGTGTGTAATAAATAGACCACTACAGCCTTTTAAAAGTTTTATCTTTATATAAATAAAAATTTTCCACTTACGTTTTGACTCATCACAATATCTCTGGAATTATAAGATTTAGATACTAAAAAATTTAGTAAAATATTTCATTTTGTCTAGTAGTGGTTTCCTAAGAACGAATTTTATAAAGTTATACTCTCAAAACGGAGTACCACGCGAAGCGTTAGAGAAATAGCTAGTTTTAAATACATGTATTACTTGTTTATTGATATTGATTTCTTTCCATATGATGTAATATATACGAGATGCGTATGCCACCTATTGTTTATAGTAATCGGAACTGCAAAGTTTAAAAATACCTGCATTAGTTCTACATTAGTTGTACTCGTGACAAGAAAGGTATTGCGCAACGAATAAAAAATAATAGCAGTAAAGAACTCTCCATAAGCGTAAGTTCAAATGGCCGTGTCAAAGATTCTTATGCTAATGCCACATAGATGCACCGTGCACCTGATGTCAATTAAATGCAAATATATGTGTTTCCAGCGTAAAAAATGTCATATCCGCAATCAGTATAGCGTTGGAAAACAATATAATTAGCATGACGAATTCTTAATTGTTTTAATTATTATAACATCAAACGCAATCGTGCTGGATTGTTTCCGATTTCGTTGAAGGTATAAATAATAAACAACCTCTGGTAGAGCTCACTAATTAGTGGATGCTTTATTGCTTGCAATTAACGAAAGAGGTTTGCGAATAATATTTTTAACATCGCCATATTCTTAATACATAAAAGTAGATAAATGCCATTCCAATTAGAATAATCTACATTTGCATAGAAAATACGCGTGTCGATTGCAGTTTGCCTGTGTGGGATATATGTTTTTCTGTGGTCCAAGTTACGAACTTCTAATGCTAATTTAGTAATAATTATAACCATTATGTCAATCGACAGACGCCCTTTGCGAGGCAGAGTCTTCCCCAAAGATCGCTTCGATGTCCGGTCTTGAGCAGTTAGTTCACTTTCAGCTATGTCACTCAGCTTTGACTATGTCGTTCTTCTGCGGATTTCTTTATTTTTGGTTCGATCTCGCAAGGAAACTTATTATAAATATTCGCCATTTTATTATTATGTACTATATAAAAATGAGTTTATTATTAATATTTATTAATTTTTCTTTTATCATGATCATTTATGCGTCAAGACCACTAGACATAAGCATCCCCCAGAGATTTTCCTACCACCTTTATTTTCGTTTATCATTCAATAATTATCTTAAAACTTTCTCAACTACACCGGGGAAAAAGACAACATTTTATATTAAAAAGTCATTCGAGTGAACGCAAAATATCTAGAATTTTGTTTGTCCAGTAATATTTTCTGGGATAGTAATGTCTAAAATATATTAAAGGTCTAAATATATATTACAGTTATTTGAGCAACCGATAAACTTAATATTCCTTATGACCTAACCAATTGTCCTACGATGTAAGCATGTACAAATAACTTAGCCCGCTATCTCTTATGGCTTGCACCACTCGCTAGCATTCTATCCATCAACTGATTAACGCTCGACTGCCGTAGCTATGGTTTTCCACTAAAATTAAGCAAATATGTAACTGTTGCGTTGTCAACGCTCGTGACTACATTTCCAAGGCCGTAGTCATTTGTGTAGAACAGGGCTTTCGAGTGTTTGTAATGATATTAAAAGCATAATTTATCACATATAAAAACAAATTAAACGAAAATTAAAAATATTTTTGATGGAGACTAATTTAAAATAACGTACGGAGAATTGACAATCGTCACTCGAATTTAGGCAGAAATGAAGAGACGTTATATGGAGACTTGGTCAGGGTAAAACAATGAACGAAAATTTAAAAAAATGCTCCCTTGTACTATGTATACATGTAAATCTTATTTGCGAATCATACCTAATTAAGAGTAAGAGATATATCATACCTAATTAAGAGTAAGAGCAGCGTGAGACAGTAGAAGAGGCCGTGTAATTACCTCCACTATTTTTTTAATTGGCTCCCGTTATTGGAGATTTCTCGTACACCCTATCTTATTTTTGATCATAAGACTCTTTTTGTCTTTAATAATTTTTTCACATTTTTTTTTGTTGTCATTTTATTTTATCGGGTACAATTGGTCTCGGTACAAAATATTAGATTCTCATTTATTACCTCCATGATTATAATCCCTGCTAATATTACACGAGTAAGACGATGTAGCAGTCGTCATCATTATGTAAGCCGCAGGCTGTCTACTACTGGGCCTAGGCCTCTAATAGAACCAGTTGGTAAAGGCCTGCATCTATCGTCTTCCCTAATAAGACTTCCGTCTGCTTTGTAGGTAGGCGTCCATAACTGCGCTGCTGGTCTGTGGTACAGTGGTCATATGTTCCGTACCCTGTGTCCACCGCGACTTTCACTTGCAAATCTGCTGGGCTAGATCTGTAACTTCTGTTCTCTTCTCTTCATGAATGTCGTAGACTTTCGAGCATAGCCCACTTCATGGCTGGTTCAATGACGGTGAGGCTGGAAGTGACAGACCCCATTTCACTGTTGTAAGTCATCACCGGTAACACAAATTTGTAGATGATTTCTATCTTAATGCACTGAACGATATAAGATGAGGTAGGACATGTCAGTTTCTTAAAAATTTAAGCTATTTATTTTTTTATTTAATTACTTATCTCGTATATATCACGTTGATTTTAAGTGTTATTATAAAAAATCAATTTCATTCCTAAACAAAGATTCTTAATGAAAGGCATTTATTTGCATTTTTATTTATTAACAAATAAAAGCGTTTAATTAAGTTGCAATTAAAATTGCTCTAATAAGTTGCCTCCGAGATATTTCGTATGACAGAAATAAAATTTGCGACCGTAAACTCGAGTGAAAATCAATTTGGTCGAGGTAATTAAAGACGCAAAAGTTATTTATTGATACGGTCCCATATTGGATTAGCTTTTAAAATTGTCACAGAGAGATTTATTGGGCTTTTATATAAGAAGTGTTTTATTTAAGAATAACCGGTTTTAAATCTTTTTCGTTAATTAAAAAATTAAGACGGAATTACATTTTAATGTATGGATGGATTACTAAAATTTATATATGTTATAATAGGCTGGGATAAAGTTCCTGCACAATTTATATGAAAAATTTAAAATATAGTTTTTTAAAGTTATATTTATTTTTTTGGTCGTCGTTTTAGATTATAGACGCCTACTGCAAGGAATAGACCTTCCTCAAAGATATCTATGAGATGAATGATTTATATCGTAATTTAATAGGTGATCTTTTTATAATAGGACACTGACTTCACCTTAAAGTAAACGCCTCTTCCAAAGATTTCTAAGGACGGATATACTGCAATCGCCACGCTTGGCAGACGGGTTTGCGATTGCAGTGTGGTATTCTGGTACGCAGAGGACGCTGCTGCCCATCAGTAGTAATTCTTTATAATTTCACAAAGTGTGTATTATACGACTATATCTTGGGAAACGAACCCGCGATCGTAAATCTCAATTATTAGATTTCTATTTCATTAGATTTACTCATTTGCTAAATAGAAAAACAAAAAAAAAAGGTTGAAACATGATTTTATTTATACAATTTGCGAAAACATGTTTTCTCCAACTTAATGCGTGGTAAACATTTATTCACTGCTGACATGAAAGAAATAAATTTAATTAGTAAAAAAAACATTTCTTTAAAACTAATTTAGTTTGAGCTTCTGAGATTATGAATACGTATACGAAGAACTTCACACATACAAAAAAATAATAATATGTGTGAATAAATATTAGTTACGTATTTGATAAAACAATTTTCAATCTGTGTTAAATTTTTCGTTTTGAATGTACTGCACATTTGTATGTATTATTTATTGTTTTCGTTATTAAAGAATAAGACTAAATTATATTGTTAATATTTTTTACTGAGGTAAGTATACCAATCGTAAGATCAACAGTAACGTTTATTAAAATTAGTTCACATATTATCAAATATATAATATAGCTGTGCCAGAAAAGTTTAAGGCAAATTACGAATCTGAAAACTAGGCATAAAATTTTACGTTTAAATTTCAATTCGCTTTTGTAGTAAGTTAGTGTAATGATAAAAATAAAAACATAATGATAGTATAGTAAGATAAAGCATGTTTGTAAATCGGATTACTACATATTAAAAATAATTAGTTACACATATTTCAGAGTAATAGCTTTAGATATCACTTTAGACTCTTAATAGGTGTTAAAAGTTTAACATTTTGTTAAAAATGAGCTATACGTTCACTTCTTTAATGCCTTTACATCCTGTATATAGATAAATAAATGAAATAGTGTTTTAAATATTAATGTAGTCTAATGGAATAAATATTTAACAACTACTTTTGACAACCCTAAGAATCAACGACAATCGCTGGTAATGAAGGCACGTGACGTCACCAAGTCGTGCAGATGCAGCCTTCATGCCCATCAAGTGATTGCGCGACATTCGATTTGTCCGAATTACGATGACATTGGACGTGGGCACATTAGCGGCGCCTAATGACACTCGTATATTCGCTCGGTTATGCCAAAATTACATCTCCTTTGTGCAAATGTATTCTAACATAATACTTACGAAATCGAATTACGCTGTATGTATTGTAGTACACCTTCTGCGATGTTCTGCTTTACCTTCGAACCAGATATTATTATCGCTGCAGAATGTAGACATCATCGCTAATCTGAATTAAAATTAAAAAATCGAGCTGAACGTCCACCCACAAGGGAGACAGACGACACAGTCAAGGTGGTTAAGATATTAAACACAACAACTTCTAACTGGTCCTATTGGATATGTTTGAAGGCCCATAAACATCTTCGGCAGTCTGTTCTGCGCGTTAAATAGCCTGTCCACTGTAACTTCAATTTTCCAGTTTGCTGGGTTATGCCGATTACTTTGGTTAGTCTACGAAGTGAAATCCCGAGCATAGCCCTCGCTAAGGCCTAAGCCGCAGTTAAGCGACTCTGAACTTGTCCTATACCCTAGCAGACAGAGACAACGTTTTAGGTGTAGTAGGTCATATATTTGTAAGTAACAGGAATATGATAATTTCTTGAAGCAGTGTTTTTAAGCTGGTTACATTGCAACATATGCTGGTGGTGGTGGCTACAACTTACCACTAATTAGTTAAACTGGGTCCCTACACCTTTTTCCAGGCTATAATAAAGTAGTAACTCTTTTAAAGGCAATTATGTTCGATATTATGATACATTCCCAGATGAAGTTTCTGAAATATCATAAAATACGAGTACATATAAAGAGTTTTTAAATAAAAACTTGTAAAAAATTCTCTAACGTTGTGAAGGATTTTTATGTGATAGCTTGGTACATGATTTGTTCTATTGTTATGTTAAAGATGTTGTGAAAATGGTCATAATATTAGTCTGCCTGAGTTTACTGTTAGCTTTTAGATTAAGAACCAAAGGAAACCTCGATCTGGTTCGTATTTCTTTCAAATAGGGCTCTCCAGGCTTTTTATAACGACGTACACGAGTGATCACTGGAATTGAATAACAATAAGATTCGTCCTAGAGGGCATAAGGCTCCTCCGAAGATATCTATGGGGCGATATAACATAATCGCCACGATTGGCACGCAAGTTGGCGAACGCTTTGCTTACTGCTCAACTTCTGGAAACTTATGTATGAGTAGTGGAAATTATATATGATTAATGCACAAAGTATGAAATAAATAAAAAAATAGTCTTTCGGGAATCGAACTTGCGATCTATAATAGCAAGTCTCAGTCGTCTACCGCTGGGCTACCACTGCTTACACATAGTATGAATAAATGAATATTAATACCATAATGTTTGTATACTACCGCTAAATGAACTCTTATAAACGACCTTCGTACTATAAATAAATACAAGCTTGTTATACCTTTCTCTAGATTTCATAAAATTAGTGGGTACTTCGTATGCTTCGTACTGCCTTATTTTATGACAATAAATCTAAAAAGCTCACCAAAGATTTCAAAGAAAAGAATTTTAGCGATAGTGAAGCTTGTCAGTAATGTTTTAAAACTTCTGTATTACGGACAATTGTAGAAATTTTTAAAAATCATACTTGAGTTTGTTGGAATCCTGTCGCCTTTATTTTGAATCTTGCTTTTCGAACGTAATGAAGTCCCTTCAAAAATTTGATCTCTACTCGGCGAAAGGAGTTAAATTAAATTTCAAGTCTGTAATCCGTATGGTTCCAGATATGTCGTAATGAAGATATATCTTATACATATACAGATGAAATAAAATATCATTGTGAAGAACTGAATTCAATTTTTTTTTAGAAATTGTTCCATATTACGCTATAATTGATTCGTAATGTAATTTAAATAAATAAATATTGATCATCAGTAATGTTTATATATTATAACTAGTAAGAGTTTTTCTTAAATACATCTAAACACTAGTTTAAACAATAAATATCTTTTAAACCGCCGATAACAAGAGCGGCTTATAAAATAAACAAACTTTACTGCAATCAAAAACTTAATAATGAAATACACTGTATAAACCTCGATAAATCATGCCACGCTTTAATATATACCGTTTTATATTGTTAGAAAAAACTAGATCAATTCCCCATGTAATCAACACCTGGCTATTAAAGTGTACCAATATATTTGAAAGCGAATTACAAAAAACAAACATTGTGAGTAAGCAAAAGATTTGTGGCGTCGTGAGTCACTGTTAGGAAACGTTTGCTAATGCGCGGTCTAATCCCGCTTCGGTAACCGCTCTCAAGGTAGAAATGTATTTTAAAGAGGTGCCATCGATCAAATGTTACGCAAACTGTTGGGTACAAAAAGCCATTGTTTTTTGTGACTTTTTGAGGTCGCTTCGCGGAGTTTTGCCTGAGATGAGTTAGTTTCTTTCTGCTCTAATGCAACAATGTTAACGGTGCCAATATAATCCGATAATTAATATTTATTATTTGGAAAACGAACAAGTAAAATTGACAATACAAATATAATTATGATTAGTATTTCGTAAACTCCACGTTTTCACAGATTACTTTAAGTAATGCAAGGTATTATTTATCGTTACAGTAAAATATATATGTTAAAAAAAGTAAATATTAGTTTTTGTGCATCATTAAAACATTCGTAATTAGTTTTTTAATCTCCTTCTTGCAATGGAATCTATCTCAATTATTTTCATAAACGCCCTGATGGTGAAGGATGTGGTATCTCCTGCTGAGAAGTGCCTTAAACGTGATAAAGAACTAGGAACAAATCTGCTTGTAGTCTGGAACTGATTGCAGATGATCATGCAGAAAGAAAAGTTTTGTTAGATAAGTAATTGTTATTATTTTTACAACTCTGTGGATACCCCTACCTTTATTATTCTATTTTTTATCATTATAAAGTCAAATTGCGTTAAGCCGTCGTGTAAAGTGATGATATAGTATTTTATGTTTTAAGAAACTAGTCTAGAAAAGGTAGCTGCTAGCTAATAGTTTGTAAAAATCAAAACAAACATTAAAATTTAATAGTCTTAATTTTTAATTAACTGAAAAGATTAAAACCAGTAATGTCTTATTTTTTATGTAAAAACTCAATAAATCTTTCTGTGACAATTTAAAAGCTAATTCTATAGGGGAATTTATTAAGAAAATCCATGTGCTAATCAGTAAGTTCATGTTAATTAGCCTTAGATTGTTGTTAACTAATTTACATTAAAGAGTTTAAATTTGCATTATTTAAAAATAAGTAGATGCATATTGTAAAGTGTAAATCAAATTAAGAATATCAGGAAGACACGCCCGTGGCCAACTTTGACGGTCTCGCCATAGTAAAAGGTCACAAAATATTGGTACAATTGCACGAGGCGCTTACCGGCAAGGGAACGTTGCCTCGATATCAACATTCGTTATTAAAGCCGTTCGTCGCTAATGCAAACGACTGCTAGGTCGCTATTCGGAGATATATTTCGATTGGATCATCGACATGCCATTTTTTGGCAAAGTATATAAACATTAAATTTTATTGAAACAACAAATGATTTGTTTCAAGTTTACTTTCGTATTGGAACATTATTGACGGATTATCTTTTTGGCACGGTGGTCTGCCATAGCGATTTTTCTTTCATATTTGGGTCGAGGAAAAATTTCTTGACTATCGATATATTAGTTTTTGATGTATAAGTAAATTGATTAGTTGGTAGGATATAGTTGTGTTTAAGTTTAAGGTTGAAGTCGCTGGATAAGGGCATCTTTGCGGGAGCTCATGTGGCGATGATGGTGCAGTTTAAACAGATTTATTACAAGATAAAGTCATGTGCTTATTTACTTTGCAGATTGCTGAAAGTAATATCTCATTCCGAATGTCAAATTACTGGTTTAATAAAATAAATAATATAATGTTTCATCTGTATCTGATGACACGATTAATTTTAATTATCTATTTTTCAATTATGTTTATCAATAATCATTTGTGGCTAACTAAAGTTATAAAAAAGAGCTATTACCAAAATCATTCGTTCAATAAAACAACTCAAGTTATATTTTAAGACTAAGTATATGAAATAGAAATTATATAAGTACGAATATATATAAAAGTATCCGCGAATCCGTTTAATAGTATAAAAAACTAAACGTTTTTAGATACAGCATGGTTTACAATGAATGCAGAGTTGTGCTTGTTTTCACTTGACGTTAGATGACCTTCATTTAGTCGTAGTAAACCTCTATATAAGTTTGTTCATTGTTATCTGTAGGGAGTTCAAAGGTCGAAGCTTGAAAGGTACGAACTTACGACTTTGATTAGTTTCACTCTGGTATTATCGATTGAATGGCTTTTTGGTCCACAGTATTTTATATAAGCTTTGCTATATAGCGTGTGCAATCCTATCTGTTGTAGCTGTAGAAGCATTTTTACAACATCTAATAGGATATATGTAAAGAATTGATGACGCGTTCAAATTCAGATAGGCTTATAATATAAATAATTAAAAAGTAATTTATTGCATTATTACCTCTCTTGTTTATCAGAATGTTATCAGGTTTAAGCGCATGCTAACTTTACAATGCATAATGTCAATTCAAATAGTCGCAAATGCGAAAAAAAATCTCGTACGTGTGGACGAAGTTTTGAGTCAATCATGATCAAATTATATCACAACCACGGCTTAGGAATAGAGAAGAAAAACATAGCAGGAAATTAAATTTATTTTACATGAATAAAAGAAAGAAAGAATTATAGCTGATATAACTAAGCGATAGAATCTTAATATATATTTGTGAGGCGCATGAACAGTGGCAATGAACAGTGGAATCAGTCACGACGAATTTTAACAATATGACTGTTATATAGCTTATAGCATTTTTTATCTGCTAGGCTATGTTTTCAAGTTCAACTTGCAAAAGTATAAGTACGGGCACAATGACATCGCCAACGTTTAGGCAATACGAATCCACGTTTCCTTTCACCGCCTACATCTCGGCAGACTTCGCGTGACTTATTGAAATGTCAATACATATTAATTATGTAAATAAACAACGAGACCATTAACACTTCCTGCGGTTTCGAATGTTAAATTTAAATAATCGAACGTGACTCATTATTACGACTTAGAATGCTTGTAACATGCTATTTATTACGTTATATGCTCTTTGTTACGTCGTTGCTATTTAATATATAGCAGTTCGCGGATAACGTCGTAACATGCTTATTTTTTACTTTGTGCAGCGTCTTCTATGTACTTTATGAACTCGTCGAAATAAACTAAAATTTTTAAGTCTCAAATTACTTTTTAAATATATTTAAGTCTCTTTTGGTATTCATGGAACTACAGTTAACGCAATTAAATGAATGAATGAATGAAATTTTTGTACCATCATTTCATACGTAGGACTCATAGGATATATGTAGGAATTGATTGCTTCATTATAAGATTAAAGATTTGACAAATTTGGGCACGGGCGTGTTATATATATTTTATATAAATTATCATTTATTGTATTTATCATAAATTCAATGTGATTTTTTTTTGTAAAGCATGGCTAAGTAACGTGACACACTTAAATATGGTGTATACTTATGTGTGTAATGTGATAATTTATCTTCAGTTACATTTTAAATGTAGGGTTTTGTCTTTTATTATAGTTATTACTTTCTATTATTTTAATTGCAATTTTATGAGAGTTTAACACGCCCATACCCAAATTTGTCAAATCTTTAATCTTATAATGAAGCAATCAATTCAACGTCCGTTTAACTAAAGCTGGGCACAAATTTAGTGAAAGCGACTCGATGTCTTTTGTTTCCCATCCTACACATTTTTATATTTAATGTACTCAACCTATTTTTACTTAAATTTGGTTTCATTGTGTTTTGTTTTTCGTGGTAATTCAATAGATTAATTATTTATTACTTTCCATGGAAAATAGCGTATAAAGAAAAAACGAGATGAAAATTTTTGAATTTCTGGACATTGATATTTATAAATATAAAAATAGCTAACAAAAATATAACTAATTTTTATTTATTTAGTTATTATACAGCTATGGTCACTGTCAACCTAATCAATTTATCGGAGTGCCGGGTACTTATGTGAAGTAAGAAAGTTAAAAAAAATTATGATTTTTTTTAGTGTAGATTTTTATATTATTTTTATAAATGGATCTTTTATAATCTATTTTTCCGTTATAACTCTTATAGTATACAGACAATGATCCTTAATAAATCCAATGATCAATTTTTGGTTTGTCACCGTGACGGCTAAAAAATAGCAGTCCAAGAGGTATTAATTTTACAAGGTACTAGTCTAAACAAATATGTTTTTTATATACTCATTTGATGTACTTATATTTAAAAATTCAGCATAAGTTAAAATAGAAAAAAACTTACCGCAAACAAAGTCGGACAATTAATCTATATAAAAGATAAGAAGGACTTGTCAAGTGTTACGTAAAAAGCAAACTTGAACTTTTGAATTAGGAATAAGGAATGAAACGGCATTTCACTGAAGTAGCAAAATACTATTCATGCTTCGTTTTATTACCGCCATATTGATGTTTAGCTCGTTTATTTTACAACTAGGTTTGACGTAGACATCTATTTACTTGTCATAGCCAATTACGAGTTTGTCGATGATAACTAATTCTGATTTACGGGAGCACTACACTAAATATTCTTTTACCAAAAAGCAACGTAAAATAAACTTCAAATTTAAAAGGTTTTTTTAAATTTTGATTATTAACGATGATACGACTGGACATTATTTTTTAGTTCATTAAATATGCAAATAATTAATATAGGAAATTCTCAAATGTATTTCGCTTTAACGTTATGATATTATATGCCTAGAAAATGACCACATTAGTAGAGTTAAAATTTCGGTTTTGAAAGTGATTTCAAAAAAAGATCGACCGCGTTTATTGACCTTAATTTATTATAAACCTTTAGTTTACTCAAATTATTAGGAAGCTTAATTTAATATTACTACGGCATTCTACTTTTGTCGTACGTAAGCGAGTTGAAAATGGTAAATAAATGAATAAATAACACAAAATCCAATTCTTTGAATTCTATTTTAACATGTACATAATATTTTATAATATTTAATTATAGTTAAGGTAAAGAATTCAAATTAGAACACTGAAGTTAAGTTATGATATAACTAAGCACTCTTGTACTACAGGCAGTCCTACGTAATAGGAAGCGTCGTGTCATCTTATCTACGTAAGTAGGAAGCAGTATCGATGTATTTAGTATCTGGTATATTCGTATCGCAATATTCAATAGTATAGCAATGGATTCTCGATTATAAATATAAAATATTTTAATATGATTTTTTTCGGAATATGACTATAATATGAAAATAAACTAAAGAGTAGATTTAAATATGAGTTCTTGTATAAAATCGGTATATGTACACTTCGGGTAAGCCTCCTTGTAAACAAACTCACAGTTGTCAAACAAATTACGGAGAAGGCTACGCTCGGGATTTTTGCACAAGAATCAGGAATGAGTAAATATATAGACGAACAAAAGTATTTTACTTAGTCCAGCCGATTGGCAAGTTCAAATGGTAATGGGCAGGCATTGGAGCCCTTGAAAGCCTATGCACAGTGTTTCACCTACTCGCAAGATGAATAGATGACAGGGATGCAGGCTGCTTCTAACATTTCCTATTGGGAATCTTTGGTGATGACCTAAGACTTAAATGATGATTATAACCATGAAGTCTTGCGTGGCATTTGCTTAGACTATGATAGTTTCTTTATAAATCATACATTTCAAACATTCACCGTTATGCTTACATCATTGGTTTCTGGCAATCAACTCTTCGACTTTTACTATATAACTTTCAATATAACCAATTTTAGGGATACCCTTCTACTAATCTTGCTTTAACTGAATACAAAATGTTAAAACTTACTAAGGCTATATAACCTTTATTAAAAGAAAAAAAAAAAGAAAACTGGTGTTTGATTAACGAAAAAAAATCCTACATGAAGAATTAATTTTTCTCTTAGCTTTTAGTACCTATAATTGTTGAAAGTTCACTCAAAGTCAATACGGAGGCACGAACGTACGTTTCTAAATAAAAATCAAAGCGAAACACGTCCATTGTAATTATAGATGAGAAACTTGTACGAGAGTAATTGCAGTGAACCTACAAAAACGTTAACACTGGGTCTAGAGGATGTGCGACGTAGCGACAAAGCCGTCTGGCCGCGTGGGCGTGTTGACACGACCGAGTCAAGTGGCGCGGCCGAAATCGAGTTGTATTTCAACATTCGTGCCGAGAGCCCACATCCAGTTGACTCAGCTTATTGTGCAAACGACTCTTAGATGCCCTGATAGCTATGACGCCCTAGTGAGATACCTAGCTGGGTAAACATCGCAGTCACGCCAAACTATGATTATAATTTCAATTGGAATATTACAACACGCTAGGCACATACTCCTTTATTTCTCTATCAGATACTGTACGTTATTTGTGACAAGATAGAGTAGGATGAAATTGTTCTAAAAAATAATTAAATAAATTGAATGCAATTTGGTAACGTGCGTTTGTCGGTCAGTAAAGAAACATCAGCGACCGCATGTTTCGAAAGCTGCCGCATTATAGCGAATAGCGCGGACTATAATAATAGAGGTCAGTAATTTAGGCACACATCACGACAAATGTAAAGTAGGCAAAAAAGGCCTACGTGAATCATACAGTCTTGGTGACCGAGGGGCACAATCAGCTGTAATGGTGTCGGTCATCGGTCACCCGCCGCGGGACAACGTTAGCGGCGCACAGAGTAATGACACCATAGAAATCATTATTATATCACATTATAGTTCACCCAACTCTCTTTTTACAAGATCTTGAAATAATGAGGTTGGCCAATATGATATTTCACATTCTTAAGTTCATAAACGAATTGTCGAAATTTACTTTTTAGCTATTAAATGGTGATTCTTTTGAAATTTGCTATAAGCGTGTGTACCAAAGCTTTGTGAATTCTGTTTTTCTGGCTGTTATCACGCAACGGACGACAATTTACTAATTAATTCAAATACTAGAGGCAATTTTAAAACGGTTCTTCCAGAATGTTCTTTTTTTCTTCTTTTACATAATTCTTTTACATAACTCTGTTAACCATATAAAACTAGCAGAATTATGTAATAGCATACACAATACTAAGTAATAGCTATCCCCGCCCGCTTTGCGTGTCTCTCATAGATTTTTATGCATGTAAGTTCATAAAATCAATAATAAATCAAAAAATATTTAGCAAGCTTTGTGTAATTAGATATTATAAAGAAGAAGAAAAAAGTAGCACGAGAAAAAATAAAAAAACTGCTATTGATTACAGATCTAAACTCAATTAAATCAAACGATGCTTTTATATATTATTAATGAAATAATTTTTGATAAGTACATATTGTTCAAAGAACTTTTATTTCAGTTCTTATTAAAGTTAAATAAAAAAATAAACTTTTTTGGCATCGTCGTAAACGATAGCTTTCATTCGATGATCAGTCGAGATTTCGGTGAAGTAATATGCATATCTTTATTTATTACAACAGACGAGATCACAGTTATTCATCCATAAAAAAAAACAAAACAATAAATTACTTCTGGACTTTTAACTAGTACCATATGTAGAGTTTATTGCGAACATGTACTACATTTACGCGCATTCAATGTTATCTCGTTTAAATAATTTAGATCACTACAACTTATTCCATCAACTTCAAAAATGGTACGAGTATGACACGAGCATCAATAACATCATGTAATTGCCTATCAACATCATAAAGTATCGTATAATATAAACATACGTTATTTTTATTAAGTAACACGTCTACAATATTCATTCATAATTGAATAATAAGCAGTAATTGTTATTTTTGCGCAACAGCCCGCCGATGGGAGCGGTTAGGCCTTGAACTATGACAGAGGCTGCCAAATCAGTTGAAAGTATCATTTGATACTAATGTGGGCACAGCATGACATGGTGTGCTATTGTTGTCCAAATATCGGACGTATCGCCTTGTGGAGACTTTTTGTTGTTAGGCATAATTTGGCGTAGCAAGGACTTTCGATTTTCGGTCTGCGTACCCTCCCACTTGGCATAGAAAATGAGAGTTTATTCTTATTGTATTACATTGCTTTTATCTATCTATGTACTATAATTGGTTAAAGGTGAAAAAGTTTTAAAAGCGTCAATGTATAACTCATTTGTCAGAACCTATTTCCAATCAACAAGTTATGGTTTCCTTTTTTATTGGAACCCGACACGTTAGTAATTTCTGGAAATACAAAGCTTGCAGTAAGAGATAGTATATAATTATTAATAGTTAATTTTAATATGTATTAATCCGGATTTCAATAACCCTTTTTACTAAATTTTCATTACGATATTTATTATTTTTGAAACCATTGACTTTTGGCTAGGGTATGTCGTACATTAATTTACAGCACATGGGCTATAAATAGACTAGCCATAGGTAGTTGTTACATCTATAATTATCATCCCGTAGAAAATATTTCCACCTGATGTACTGATGTACTGATTCATCACGATATATCTAGACCCATAACTAACTTGAAATTTAGTAAGAATATTTCTTACGAGTTTTTGTTAATAAAGAAAAGATTTTAGGAAATACCACTAGAGGATACCACTCACAAGTAGAATTAAGTGGGCGTCTATTAAATAAAAAGTGTGTAATTTTAAAATAGAGCTCTTTTACATTTAAACCAAAGACCACGAATTGATTTCATGAAATCACATTTATAAAAAGGAGTGAGGGCTACGTGAATTTAGCGTGGGATATCTTGTACGATATATTTATATCCCTTAAAAAAAGGTAAGAAACTTGCTATAGTTCTGTTGGTTTTACCTCATTATCAGACATATTCAAAAGAATATTCTTAAAGAACCGTTTTAAGATTGCCTCTAGTGTTTGAATTAATTTAATTCGTTGTTCTCCGTCGCGTGAGAAAAGCCGGTTACCTCAATTACTATCTAAATAAGACTGTACTAATGAAAATCTGTGACGAATTTCGCTCGCCATTATAAATTCCGACATAAACTTTTATAACCTAACTTATACATGGACCGGCGTTATTGGCCATTTAAAATTTAACAGTAAATTTGGTTCCGTATGACTAAGGATCAATTTTAATTATTGCTGACATTCAGAAGCCAATACGGTGTTAATATATACGAGTTTAATATTCGACATTGAAACTTACTTGATAAAGTAAATTGTTTTTATTTTATACGATGTTATAAATTATACAGTTGTGTAAAGATTTATCGGCGCTTGATTTTTTTTTAGAATCGGACTTACATTGCTGCTTGGCAGTATTTATAGTGCGCTTAGCTTAAAACCTCTTTCGGTGGTATAATGCTTAATACGGTTTGCCTAATCTTCAACGACTTCAACGACTTCAACTTAGGAAGCACGATACGAGCCCTTGCATTATTTATATCTCCTTTATGTTTCTATTACTCTTAGGTAACTTACACGTAGGCTTCATAGAGATCTTATGAGCACCTAAGAGAAGACACCTTGAGGAGCAAATCGGTTAAAAATCGGCTTAATCGGTTGCTTTTATTAAATTTTCGGGAAAATGTAACGTCGAAAGTTTCACCGTGAGGATGCTAGGTCCATTGCATTGTCAATATATAGACAGGGATTCGGTACTCGGAGCTGACTTCCTGAGCAAGTTTAAAAAGGCCTCCTTGCAATGCATTGACGTTCACCGCTATCGACTAGACTCGTCTCCCTACGTAACGAAATTTTAAATGATTCTACCATAACTGCTTTGGAGACTTGGTCCAAAAATGAGCTAATGCTCTTTCTTGAAAAGCCAGTCTTTTAGCAGGTTAGAGTTAAATATTAGTTTACGATTATTATATTGTGAACTACTAAAAATAAATTTGCATAACGAAGCATTGTTTTTCGCTTTAAAAACAAATGGAATTTCTGAAGCTTTTGGTTCTTTTTTTCATTCGTACGTTTGTCACTTTATACGAAAAAAAAAAACGATTTGGAGATATTTAGCAATTCCGTTATTAATTTTCTTTTACATTCTCTAATATCGGAGTAATTTATTATCAGCTCGTCGTCGTCGTAGACACCTACAGCAAGGATAGTTTTCTTTAGATCTTCCTCGTATCTATGATGGGATATACCACATTCGCCACGCTTGACTACAGAGTTATACAGAGAACGAGGTACTCATCCCTTGTAAATTTGTTTGTAAACTGTGGCAATTCTATATTACTAATGCACAAAGTGTGAATTACAGAAGATTGTTTTTCGGGAATCGAATCCGCGTCCTACGCCCGAGAGTCTTAATCCTAAACCGCTTGGCTACCACTGCTCGAATGTTTAATTTGACATTTATCGTTGACATTGTTTTAATAGAGAAACTGTCTGTTTTTTTTTAAGAATAATAGCATTACCGTTTAATTTCTGATTCAAAAAGCAATCCTTGAGGTTATCTTTGTTGTTGTATTTTTATTTATTCATTCACTCTTGTTATACATTGTGTAATTAATTATCATTAATCCTCTACTAAAAAACGATATCTATAAATATTATTAAAAGTATCTTACTTTTTACACGTATTTTATTGTCTCAATTTTAAGCAATTAATAAATATTTATTTATTCGTTTATTGAGAAACGTGGAGACATCTTAAATTAATTAAACGAACAAATTGGCATTGACGCTAGGTTGGGCGCGCCAATGAGAAAGGCGAGTGGCGGCCTCTAACGGTTGTTGCTACCATTAATATTACTAGATTTGACACGAACTCAGCTGCTGCTGTCGCGAACCGTCGCTTGTTACTATAGACTGTTGGCGTCTGATTCATAATAGACCTAAGACACAAGAGATGATGCTCACAAGATCAATCAATATTACTTAACATGTACGAGCTTTCTAATGTGAATATTAGAAAATATGTTCTGAACTTATAAACTTTTTACTCCGATATATACTATTTACAATCAAGCCTCGTTTACGGATTCAGATTGGATCAGCAGATGTTACAAAAGTTTCGGATTTTATGAACATGCCAGGTTTCTCAAGAAATTTTCAAGTTGATTTTAATGAAGTATACTGCTACCGAAACTGCTGTACCACTCCTTAGATATATGTGCGGCGAATCAGGAGCAGAGTATCGGTTGTTCCGTTCTGTAAATCTATCATTAACGCTTGTGTGGGCAGCGCTTATGCTCTTTTTTCGCCCCCCACCTCGGTGCGCTTTCATAAGGCGCAGAACAGCGATTTCGATAACCTTAAAAAAGTGATATTTGTTAAAGGATGTAAGACGTCCACTAAGGTAGACAGATGAACTTTGATGATCTTTTAGAAATCTATTGGGAGATTATATGTCCAGGAGTAGATGTGTTACGGCTGAAATGATGATCATGCTGATTTGTTCAAGCCAAGTGTTTAGAGTGACAATATTGGGAGATCAAATATCGCCATCTCTTATAACTTGGTCACCATCGCGAGACACTCTCCCACGGTTATTACAGCGAGTGCTTTATAGCACTGCTAATTGTGCAGTTTGAGGTTTTTGCTCAATTTGTGACGTCGCGATCACAAGGAAATCGATTTGCCTAATGCGTTCGAATTATTGTTCGATTGGTGCGAACAAAAAGTGCAATTACGATATTGAAAATTACACAATGTTTTGGTACGAAATTATTCGAGTGCTTGGGTGTTGCCGCGTGTTCGCTGTCTCGATCATTGGGTATTAGCGTGGGAAATGTTCGAAATTATCTAGACGGTTATAATATTAGGGTTTAGATCTTCAATCAATAATATAAATATATGTTAATGTTTTTTATTTAATTGGGTAACACATATGATTTTGACGTATACAGCTACAACTTATTTGTTGCGCAGGATGTTTAGTTTTCGGAATAAATGCTTTAAAAGGTGAACGTATAGCATGTATTTAAGAAAAGAAACCTTTAAGTCTATTAAACCTATATTCAACTACCTTGTATAATACAGAATTGATCCATAAATATTTCGCTAAGCCCAAATCTCGTGAACGGCTTTATCAATTTGGTTAAAAATTGCGTGAAAAAGGAGGAAAAAGGGTTTTGATTGTTCTGACAAAAATGTAGTTTATTTTACACACTAGCTATATCGGTTTCTTTGTTTCGTCTGAGCATCTCCTCATTCTCGATATGATCTCGTAAGGAAATCTCAAGCATAATGTACCTCTCTATAGCTCGTTGAATGACTGTGACCTTCTCGTAGAGGTCCGAGGCTTGAATAATATAATAATGCTAAATGTAACTATAAATTCAAAAGTAATTAAGTATAGGAAATAAAAGAAAATAATTGAACTAATGTTAAAAATAGTATATAAATTTTATACTTCTTCTTTATAAAGGATAGGCCTTCTCCCAAAAATCGCCACGATCTCTTGCACTGTTCCCATACAGTGATTTCCCGCGTCTTTAACTACGACGTCGGTCTACAAAGAGGGGGGTCTACCCATGCCGCGTTTACTGGCTAGTGGTCACCACTTGTGAACCTTTAGGCCCCATTGGCTATCGGTTGCATGAGCGATATGCCCGCCCACTGCCACTTCATGGATCCATATTTCATCACTGGTAACACACATTGGTGATGTCTCTATATCTTGCAAGAACATCTAGAAACAAAAGATAAACATAAGTAGCTTCGCATGTTTGACGATTCGTTAAAGGTTAAGTAATGTTTCAAACTAAAAATGAAAGCGCAAAAAACATTATTTGCTTTATTTATATTTAGACAATTTTCACGATACGCCAAAAAGGTAAAGTTTCACACTGACAAAATCCTTTTCCATTTCGCATACGCTCTGACCTTTTATCGCGGCGTACCACAAATCGTGACACATCCCCTTTTTGTTGTTTCAAAGCATACTTGATCCGCTCTGTTAAATAAATTGTACGGTTATCGTTAGTGGCGTTTAGAGGGAAAAAGCGAACAAATCTATGGGAAAAGCCGGCAAAGCAAATATTTGAAAAGTTCGCTGGAGCCGTCGAGCACCTGCGGTTACCCTTACATTGTCCACTCGATCACATCTACAGAGCTGCATAGCCCCTTGTGAAACTTTTTAAAATGTAATTTGCAAAAAAAAATTTTTTTTTTGAATTTTAATCCGAGAAATTTTATTTTACTTTAAACCCGAAATACCATTCAGAGTGATTGGTTCAAGGTGTAAAATCTTTTAAAGTATGTATGTTCAGTTCATTTGCTGACAATCAATGAATTCGATCTTTGATTACTAACATATTAAAATTTATTATTGTCCTTGCGAACTTCGTACTACCAAACGTTATTGTCCAGTAAGATTTCTAAAGAAAAAAATAAATCAATGTAACAGAAAGATTATTTAACAGAGAGTGATTAGAAATTTGTGTAAAAGTTGTATATCTTGTGGTGGTAAATGAGCTACACTCACCCTTTTTAACACTCATAAACAATCATTATGCATAAATGTTATCGATAGGATTTTTTTTGTTGATCTTATAGTAAGAAATCTTTTGTGTCTATAATAGTGTTTAGTGCTTTTTAGTGCTAATATATTTCGTAATGGAAATTACTCCGCAACTCCAAAAGTAAGTGAATTACTTTCGGATATGAGACATTTGTTATGTTTTAACGACTTTGTAATTTTACACTTACTTTATAATAAATTACTTCTAACTTAAATAGTCATCTTTCAGAACTACAAAAATAGTAGAAAGTAAATATTCAAGCAGATATAGATACCGTGACATTGACATATATTGGTACTGGAATGGACTTTTGCAAAAAACGTCTTGTAATTTTACAGTGCTTTCATAATGGTACTGAAATATAATATTTACGTTCTAATAAAACAGTAGTGTTTAAATATTACTGTTCGGACAGATATGGACACCGTGTCACAGGCGAATTCATACGGGTAAACGATCTATATCAAAAGTTTGCTTGTTAATAAAAGCGTGTGTTTATAAATAACCTCGATTTCTTATCAGTAAATCGTATAGTAAAACATTGAACCGATTAACGAAGGAAATATAACTGCTTAGATATATCAAAAGAATAATTAGAAATCAAGTTTTGTTTAACGTAAGTAATATAAATTTAAACAATTTTAAAAACTGCGTAAATACAGCTCTATATGATATACATTAGTAAAGTTTTCCACATACTCTTTCCTACCCTTATTTTATTTCGCGACTCAATACATTCTCTATTTTGGTCCTTCGCCTCGAGTGTTTGCTCTTTTCCCTTTGTGAATGTCCAGAGGGTCGGCGAGAAGAATACAGAGCGGACCCTTTGCTTACGGGGACTTAAGTGTCGACTGACCATTTCTTTTGCTATTTTATTAGTCGTTGTACGTGAGTCGTAATTGTATTGCCTGTGACTGATATATTACGTTAAAGGGGTGCGAGGGAAATATTTTATAGGCTTTTGCTTCTTACGGAATTCAGTGTTATAAATACACACTTTTTTGTTTTTAGTTTTTATTTAAAGAGCTGAAACGCTGCAATTTCATTAAAAAAAATTATTAGACAAAAATAGTAGTGGTTTGTAGCTCAGCGGTAGAGGATTGAGACTTATGATTGTAGGTCGCGGATTTGATATCCGGATTACATTCTTACATATTTCATACTTTGTACATTAATTATATAGGAATTGCTATAATAGTATATCCCCTCATAGTTATCTTTGGAGGAACTGTGTCGTACAGTGCTACTATATGTTAAGACGACGGAGAGACAAAAATATAGTGTTTGTCGTTTAATATTTAGTTCATTACCATTATTATGCTTTGAAGGACTTTAAGAATACATATTTTTTTATGTCCAAATCGCAATATTCTAGTAATAGTCTATAATAGTGGGAGGGATAAGAAATGAGTATGGAACTTGGTTTGCTGTCTCATTTGCAGGGTTATTATTATGATGTATACATACATCGTTAAGTTTCATTTATAAAGAGCAACTGTTGATTTTCTGACCGGCTTTTTCCATCAGATCATACCGTGCCGGTAGCTTACTACAGGGTGAATCAAAAAGTTCTTAGAAGTGCATATATATGAAATCTTTTTGGATCAAGTTCGATATTCAAAGTAAAGAGTGTCTATCACACTATATTTATGCAGACTGTCCCTTGTTTTTGTCAGTTCGTTCGCATGTAATAAATTTTTTTGTGCAACGAGTTGCTAAAAAGTCAAAATTATGGATAAAAGTGAGTTACGTGCGGTGATAAAATATCTCAGTTTGAAAAAAATGTCTACGAAGGAAATTTTTTTGGACATTCAGCAGACATTAGGAGGTGATGCTGTACCCTATTCTACGGTTGCGTACTGGGTGGTCGAATTTAAAAGAGGTAGATCAAGCTGTAAAGATGACCCGCGTTCTGGGCGGCCTTCAACCTCCGTTACAGAAGAAAATGTCAAAAAGGTTGAGAATCTGGTTTTGGAAGACAGAAGAATGACTATAAAACATATAGCTGAGATCCTAAAGATATCTTTTGGTAGCGTTCAATCCATTTTAATTGATTCACTAGGGTTCAAAAAAGTGTCTGCAAGATTGGTGCCACGAATGTTAACTGACGAAAACAAAAAGCGACGTTTGGAAATTTCCAAGCGTAATCTCGAAATGTTCCAGCGTGATTCGGATAATTTTTGCCGTCGTCTTGTCACCATGGATGAAACGTGGGTCCACCATTTTGATCCTGAAACTAAAAGACAAAGCATGTCTTGGAAACGACCATCCCCTCCATCCATTAAGAAATTTCGAGTTGCTCCTACCGCTGGCAAAGTTATGGCCTCTGTGTTCTGGGATAGTGAAGGAATCCTTTTTATTGATTACATGCCAAAAGGCCAGACGATTACTGGACCCTATTATGCAAATTTAATCCCGAAAGTGCGTGAAGCGATTAAAGAAAAACGTCGTGGAAAACTGTCGTTGGGTGTGTTGTTCCTTCAAGATAACGCTCCTGCTCATCGATCGGAAGTTGCGCTCAACGCAATCCGCTGTGCTGGCTTCAATCTCTATGACCACCCACCATATTCTCCGGACTTAGCCCCAAGTGATTTTCACTTATTTCCAAAATTAAAAGAGGAAATTCGTGGAACAAAATTTCACGATAATGACGCGGTTATAGCTGCCGTAGAGGACTATTTCGAGAGTCAAGAAAATAATTTTTTTTCACAAGGAATAAGGAAGTTAAAAACGCGTTATTCTAAATGCATTGCATTGGAGGGAGATTATGTAGAAAAATAAAATATTATTATTTAAATCTTTGCAATTTTTAGTATTGATTCCAAGAATTTTTTGATTCACCCTCGTACATATACTCGTAATGTTAAAATAATTAACGATTCAAAAGTGCGCGTGCGCTACTCGTATAAAGCCATATAAAGTACGTATAATTTGATTTTCAATTTGACGATGTAAACAGTTTATAGCTCAAAACTGTTGCTGACAGCAAGTACACATAAATAGAGTAACAGGATACATCTGTTTATTTTGAAAATAAAATTTTATTTTTTTTAAAATATGTGTGTCTTTATAAACAATTTGCTTATGAGCACTGTCACCTTTTAGAATTTTGCTGTGATATTTCTTATGGCAGAGAAAGTGTCTTCCAGATAATTGATAAAATAATATAGCCTCCGATTAATAAAATTTTCTAATTGCTTTATAAATGTTCTCTAATGTTTATTCCACACGATGAAATAAAAAATTTAGTTCATAAAAACGATAAAAATTGTTTTATTATACAGTTTCGCAGAATATTAATTAACTCAGCGGTACTATCACTCTAAAGTGATCGTTCTTGGAGACCGCTTTGACCTGCCTGAGGCGTTCCTTGTAAGTGACTTAGGCTTGTATCATAGATTAACTAACACAGATGTTCAAGTTCAGAAAATTTCATATATATATCAAAAGAGACTACACAAACAGATTTTTTTAAACATTAATTAAAAATAAGGCTAATATCTTGTAGATTAAATACAATTTTTTATTTTTATTTTACGTAAATGTTTATATCTAGAATAAATAAAATAAACATTTTTGTACATATTTATCCGTCTTTTGATCAGTGATCAAAGAGTAAGCATTTATACTACAAAATACTAAGATATAGTGTCGTAAATAAAGTTGTATTAAACAAAAATATCTTCAGTAATTCATTATTAAAATTTAAACAACTCATTGTACAAAGTCGTTGTTTAAACCCATAGACGCCAACTGCAAGCTGCCACGCTTGGTAGGCGGGTTGGTGATCACAGTGCGGTATTATGGTACGCAGAAGATGCTGGTGTTTATCTTCTAAAAACTTATTTGTATTTAGTGGTAATTCTATATAATTAATACACAAAGTGTGAATTACATAAAATTGTGTTACGAGAATCGAATCGCGACCTGCGATCGCAAGTCCCAGTTTTCTTTTGGTTTTTAAGTTAAGAACTAGTCTAGAAATGTAGAAATGTAAAAACTGTTTGCTAATTATTTCGACCTTAAAAATTATTTAATATTGCGAAAATCAGTCAATCATGATACATTAACTTAATACTATTAATAAAATCTCTAGTGTGTATATATTTATTTATATATATATATATATATATATATATATATACATACCTATATATATACATACCTATATATGTAAGTATGTACATGTAATTATTTATTTATATAAAAGCGGTATACCGGTGTGTATACCGCTGGAAAATCTCAATATTACAATTTATTCATGTCTTTCAACTACACCAATAAGAAGACGATACAAACTTTTTTTTCGATAGGACTGCCACTGCTGACCAAGTGTCATCTGCAGATTCCACAGGTTTGTGGTGGCAGGGCACAGAGGGCGCCCAGCCTAAGAACTCTTTTAAAGTGCCAAAGTAACAGAACTGCCGGGGGAGCCGCAGTTTGGGCCTCTTTGTAGTACTATTTCACCACATTGGTGATCAATTCATAGAGTGACTAGGCTCCAGGTCCCCAAGAGGCAACATCGACTTAGGCTGTCACTCGTCGATATTACCTTTATTTTTTTCTTAACATTCCTATATAAAAGTGCCTGAAAAGCCCGAACCTTGGATTAGACGGGTGCTACTGCCTGACAAGTAGTCTTAAAAGGAGCTTTCCATAGTGTCTAATCCAAGGGACATCTAGGCATTTATATTAAAAAAAGTTCTCGGTGCAATCTTTGTGGATAGAACTTGCAATTGATGTCTATCAGCTGACATGGTGGTTATGACAATGATGTTAAAATAAAACGTCCTTTCTGCTTTGCTACTCTTTGACACACCTACGCACCGTTCAAACCTAAGGGCTTTAGCATCACAGCCCGTGTCTAATGTTAAAGACAATGGCAGCATTTAGATATTGTTAAATACCATAATGTAGCGTACTTCGGCTCAATAATGCGCCACGGTTAACTGCCGACCTTATCGCAGTTATCTCGTGAGTTATAACTGATATTTATTATTATTCGCACCCATTATAAGATGATATAACCGATTAAAAAAATTAAGAAAAAATTTAAAAATATGCTGTATGTTGATGTGTATTCTACATAAAAAATGGTATTTTTGGGCTGATATAAATAATAAAAAAGACGGATTAAAAAGTTTGTATATGATTTGATTGGTTACAGGAATAAATGCTTATTTATGTATAGCTCATTTGTCAGCAAAAATCATTACAGCTTTTACAACAATTTCCGTTAGATTTATAAAGTGATCACTCTGAAATACGCTCAGCAATTTTTTTTCTGGAATTTTATAGGGCAGTAACTTCTGGCAGTACAAAGTCAACAGGAACGATAGATAACTTAAAAAAAAATGACATATATATAGTAATTTGAATTTTGAAAATGCTTCTTCTAACTGTATTATCATTAAGTTGTGTATTATTTCTGAAACCATTCATTTTTGGATAGGGTCTGGCATACATTAATTGATAGAAAATTCAACGCTTTACATTCAACCTTTTATCTTTGTCACTATGTCTTTAAAACCATGAAACTTGAAAATTCAAATTTATTACGAATATTCCTTCTAGCGAGTAAGGATCAATTGTGAAACAATATGATTTTACGAAATAACAACTGAAAAAGCATTGAGATGTTAGACGTTACGTTATGTATTACTTAAAAGACCATTGATTTTTAGATACTGATATTGAAAGTAAACAAACTTTACATTCACCCTTTAAAAGTATTTACATCCACAACTCATTATCCTGTATTTTAAAGCCTTTGATGGTGTTGCAAACTAAAAATATAGAGTAAAAATATTTATTGGGATCTCCTATACAAAATAGTAACAAATAATGTTTAAAAAATAGGAAATGTCAGTTGCTAAGATATAAAAAATAAAAACGTTAATTATTTGAGCATCCTAAATATTAGGGGGATCAGAAAGTAATGTCGTCTCTGTCGACATATTTTACAGAAAAACCGACTGATTTTTACCACTCCGGCATTGAAAATTTGTATACTAGATGGCAAAAGGTTGTTGATAACGAAGAGAAGATATTGTTGATTAGAAATAAAAAAAATTGTTAAAAATGTAGACGTGTGAGTTTAACTAAAAGAAGCGACGTTACTTTCCGGTCCCCATATGGTACTAAAAAGGAATTGAGTCTATTTTACGGTAAAGTTATTTATGATAGGTGCCTTTAGAACGAAATTCTATTTTTGTTGCCTCTTTATATAGTCAGATGATGAAGGCGTTCACACGATGGCAACTAGCACGTGGGTTGTGCTTTAAAATGCCGAGCTATGTAGTTATAGTGTAATATTTGCGCTCAGTGCTTTAAGATATGAGATAATACATTTGATTAACCCAGTGATCATAAGATACGGTGCCCTCTAACGCAATAATGCCCACGCACAACCTGATCATACTACGTAGATGCTCCGAAGAAATCGACTACATACAAAACTCTACCGAACCGTAAAGCCGTTACGAAATCTAGACTTCAAAAGTCGTCCACCAATTAAAACTTTCATCGCACTTGAGCGAAACAAGTGCAGTTTTCAGAACTCTTATAAAAAATTGTGGTAGCATTCTACTCGTCTTTGATTTGAAATTTTAATTGAATTTATATTTTCATTAAAATTTCAGACGCTGCACGCCCATTGCTGGATCGGTTTATAATTTAATTCATTATAATTAGTACACTTGCCAAATTTGTATATAAAAGTAAAATCGTCATAATCGTTACGCTTGGTAGACGGGTTGGCGATCATGGTGTGGTGTTTTGGTAAGCAGAGGATACTGCTCCTATTGGGAAACTTGTTTGTGAACAGGTACTCCTGTCATCGTACATAATTAATGGACAAAGTGTGGATTATAAGATTGTATTCCGGGAATCGCACTAGCGACCTACGATCGCAAGTCTCAGTCCTATATCCTATATCGCATGGAGCATATAGAAAAATAATAATAAATAAGCGGATTTAAATTATTTTAATTTTTATAATTAAATTATTATATGCTGTATTCATTTAATGATGGAACTCATAGTCCTTTGTTTTTTATCATATTTCGTTTAGTAATATTATTTATAAACTGTCTCTGGAATTCGTATCTGGAATTTACGTTCTTATGTAGTACATTTTAAGCATAGACCTATCGTTGTACTATTCTGAATCGTTGACTATATGTTTCTTCCATTTATAGCTGTGGTATATTTGCAGGTGTTCAAATTACTAGCGAGGTTTATTTTGTTAGCGCAGTGATAAAACTTTTAAGCCTGACGTCTAATCATATTGACTTCTTTGATAAGTACAAAGTATATTAAAAATCTTTATGATGAATATTTTTATAGCACAGCGTTGTAACCGTCTGTAATTTTTATCTGTTACAGATTTTATCTATGAAATAATTTTGATTTACCGAAAGTTCTTGTTTAAGTATTTGTCAGACTTTCTAGAATTTTCCAGTTTTCTTGCATTATATTTCTCAGTTTATTATACTGTGGCAGAAGGCAGGTCACATAACGCGCAGAACAGTTGGCCACTGGGGTTTATGGTTCCTGAATTGAGATCACGAACCGTCAAGCGCAGCGTTGGTTATCCACTCATAAGACAGACAGAGGATCTTGTTAAAGTCATAGAAAGAATACGGAGGTCGCTTCCAAATGATCCTTTTGGTAGGTTTTATAGTTAAAATGGTAATAATGGTAGCTTGTAATTAGCGAATTTATTCATTTTATATTTTATTTAATCTAAACTTGACAAACTGTTATAACTCCGTAAGCTTTTCTTTAGTGTAAATAAATGAGTTGTTATAATTTGGTTTTGTGTGATCTCAAGCAATCTCGTTGTGGACAATATTTTGAGTATACTGTCAATATAATGACAGTAATAAAACCGTTGTTTTTATTCTTCTTTTTAGCCGACAGACGCTTACTGCTAGCGATAGACCACCTTCTAAAATTGCGATGATTACTGGCATTGCGTTGCCCACATCTAGCCACTTCCCATGTTGTTGGTTCACCTAGTGGAGGCCTATCCACGTCGCGTCTACGGGCTCGTCGCCACTGGAAAATATTTCGGCCCCTATGTCCAACAAACGATGTGCTTCGCTCCCTGCCACTTTAGACTTGCAATTCCTCCTTCCTGATTCGATCACACAGAGAAACTCTGACAGCATAGCTCTCTCCATTGCCCTTTGCGCGACCTTGAGCCTTCTTATAAGGCCTCACCGTAAGCGACTACGTCTCGGATCCGTATGTAATCACTGGCAACACACATTGGTCAAATACATTCGTCTTCACTAACAGTTACTGCCGAAAATATTATCGACCAGATTTTTTTCATGTTATATTAGAATATGCATTGTTCCAATACGTATTTGAATATAGAATTGAAAAGAAAATAAGCATAAATAAAACAAGGTTTACTTTATAAAGACAAATGAAAAATAGATCCTGGTGAATATGCTTGACATTTTGCTGAATGACCCAATTTCCTGCTCACAATAGTATCTCATCTCCGGTCTAGGTTATAACATAAATCCTATTGATGGTAAACTGCGATAAATACGTAAGATAGATTATAGGTATTGTAGAAAGCTACAACTGCAATAATCTGAAATTCAATATATCTTTATAATTCCATTAATATAAATTTTATTTAGATACTAAATTATTGTACAGTTGTTATATAGGGTGAATGGAAATAGGAAGTAAAAGGTTTAACGGGTTCATATATACCTCATTTGCTGACAAATGATTACGGCGTGACGCTATTGTATTATCACGTAATTGTTGAAAATTGATTATAGTAGTGTATTTTATGTTTTCTTTAGACCCATTGTTAAGTAATAATTATTGAGGGTGGACGATCTCTGAAGATGTTGTAACCCTGTTAGTAGATATTATAAGATGATCCTTCAAAATGTAATTGTATTTTATGTGCGTGTTTAATTACCGGAGTAATGTTAAAGCTGCTGACAAGTTTTTTGAAAATACTCTGTGGCGTTTTCTCAGACTTATTGCGGAACTATTACAGGAAAATTTTCTATTGTTTTTATTTTAATAGGTGCTCTATATGAATAAGGATATGGAAAGGCCGATAAATGAATATTCTATTGAGTGTCATGGCGACTTGATCTAGTAAATTTGTCGTTTCAGCCCATAGACACGGTACAGATCGCAGTGTGGTATTATGATAAAAAGAGGAAGCTGCTCTCCTCTGGGTTTATGAGCAGTGGTAATCCTATATATTAATGCACAAAGTGTAAATTGTATAATATTGCATCTCGAGAATTGAACTCGCGACCAACGATCACAAGTCTCAGTTCACTGCCGCTGAGCTACTACTGCTCTTGTAAATTATTTTCTTTTTAATAACACATCTCACAAAACTTGATCGACCGCACAGAAATATAAAATAAATCGTTTAATACTATCTGGTTATTATAAATAAAATTTATTGCTAAGCTTTCGACACACTAGATCAATCTGTCATTCGCAAAATGATTGTTAAAAGCGTTGTATCATTTCATTTAAATGCGTCATTATTTTAATACAAAACAATAATTTCCGTCTAAACGTATGGCATCAAGAAATTATTAGGTTAGGTTGCATCCGCGTACGAGGCTCCCGCTTGAGGCTTTTAGGGTGTATACAAATGAAGATTTTGATTCGATACATTGAGAATTGTACATAAATGTTGTTGTTTAAAACTTCATAGCGATATCGAAACATATTTTGTACTATTATATTTTTTCTGTTATTACTGGATAATTTTTTAGCTTTATAAATTATGACTATTCTTTTGACTTTTTCTACGATTTTGGAAGCTACTAATAAGTAAACCATTATATTTTGTTTAAAACGTTTTGTTTTACTTTTAGGAATTAAAAAAAAAAACCTTATGTAAAACCATACAACAGATAATAAATGTCTCCATGGTAGATAAAATAATAATATATAATTGAATAACACAAAAATATACTTGAAATCTGTTTACAATATTTCATAGACAATGCAAGATTACTATGTAATAATTGCAATGAACAAGATAGAATCAAAAAATGGGCATTCCCATAAACGAACGAAAGCATGGCTTAGAGGATTGGTCAGTTGAAGAAGCAGTGGATAGGTTATATAGCGCACAGAACTGGTAGGCACTGTGGCTTTAAGGTTGTAGAGTATAAACCATGGACCGGCAAGCGCTGCGCAGGACGTCCACCCATAAGTTGGGCAGACGACTTTGTTAAAGTCGTCGGATGACGCTAGAGACGGGCCCACTAGTCTAGTTGGAAATCTATTATCTATTATAATCTATATATTGTCTACGTCCAGGTTTAAACGTCTTACGACTAAAATGATGATGATGGATTGTCTGTGCGAAATTGCGTCTTAAAGTTAAATGTGTATTAAGTAATTGAATTTAGGCAATCAGTAGAGATAACGCTACGTGTGAACATGACCTTACATATCAAACATCTAAAGCGAAACAAGAGATATACACTCATCGCAACGTAGGCGTCCGCCCGAGGCTTTCTTGCCAGTGCTGAAATGCACTCAAACAGGCCTAGTCCTTAGCCCTCAGTCAGGGCGATTGCGGCGCCGTTAGGCTCGCCTTATTAAAACTGGAACGTTCAGGAAATGATCGCACTTAGGAATACTTAAACGTACTAAACAGACAAGCGATTAGCCTTGCCTAGCTCGGTCTATGCTTTCTCTTTGATGACGATCTATCTATCACTATGACATCTATGATTGCTGATTGGCCGTTGGCATTTATAGCTTAGGTGAATTTAAGTAGCAGGAATACTATGCCTTACGGTTTCTAAGGAATCAACTGGAGTTGTAAGATTGCTTATATCACATGATCAGGAGACCATAAACTTATAGGTAACTTTAGTAGACCCTCTGTAGAGTAACTGGTAACTGAGGAAACCTCGGTTTTGTCGCTCAATATATCTTCTTGATTTCGAAGAGATATACTCTCATAAACATTTCATGAAATAAAATGTGCGCTTAATAAACCTCTCAGTTGACAAGAAAGTGAGTAGGTTCTCTAGATTTTTTTTTAGATTTTTTTTGTTTAAGCGCATACGTAATGTAATATACATTTTATCCTTTTTCTTACTTTATTCTTATAGCTGTTTTTAAATACTTTTTATATATTTTAATGACACATTTTTAATTAGTAGAAAATATATTGTAGGGTGTATAGGTAATTAGTTACATTTTCTTGCGGTCTTCATTGTTAATTTATAATTTTTTAAGATAATTTTAATGATAAACAATTTTTTCGTGTAACTTTCAAATTAAAATTATTTATAGTTTTTTTTTATGTCATATGTACTTGTATATATGTATATATGTACGTACTGTACTTGAATAAAAGAATACCATAAGAGTAAAATTTTATAGAAACAAGAGTCAAATAGAGGTCCTCTATAATGACATCCTTCAACTTAAGAGAGTTTTAAAAGCAACGGGTATTTTACCCGAGCAAGTTGTTAAGGGAACTTATTAGAATCCTTTTATTATATCGTCGATGTAAATGGGGTGTATTGCTACTTAGAGAACCTTGAATGTATTAAACTCAATAATTCGATTCTATAGGAATCCTGAGAAAGATTATTGAGATTATGAATGCGTTTAAGAGTGGTAGGCGTGTTTATATTGTTGTTTAAAACCCTTTAAGCTATTAACTGGTCATATCGCAGCCGGATCGTCACGAGGACTTACGAAACGGAACGTTCTCGCACTAAGGGCTTAATGCGGCAATCTGTCGGTTATGAGACGCTATTGTATCAAACGATAGCAAATGCTTTGTCCGTTATTCTGTAAGCAGATTTGTACAATTTAAATTAAATTGCATTTATAATTTGCGTTCGTGTTCAGGATGCAATGACGTGGCGCGCATTGTGGGTTTTGATTTCTGTTCTTGATATAACCTTATCGTTTATTGAATTTCACAAATTACTCTAATCTCAGCGGTTTAACAAGCGCTTTGAAGTTGAAATAATCGGCGCTTTATACAAGTTAATAAAATGAGAAATTGTGATCGATGCGTATTATTGTTATGAATATTAGTCATCCAGATCGTTTAAATTAAAGATTTTCAATTAAAATATATACATTTTTTACAAAAGTTAAGAGAAATCATTAACTCTTAATGCATGACTTTTATTTATACTTTAAAAAATATTTATCTTGCAGATAAGTACACTAAAATTCAGGTAAAATTTGAAAAAAATGTAAATAATATCTTTTACACTTATTTAAAAAAAACTTTATGTTGCAGATATACAACACTATGAATCTACATTAAAGTGTAGTGCTCATTTTACATTCAAGTGGTATGTTGCAGTTTTACATCATTATGCATTTAAGGGTTAATAAGAATTATAATAACATTACATTAAAGGCTGTAGTTTACTATCGGACATCGAGAATTCGTTACTTGATAGACGAGCTTCCTTATTTTGTCTTGCTATCATGCTCAAATTCAACAGGAGCAGCACTTCTATTGCAGGAACAAGGATAGAGCGATAGACAGAAGGATAAAGGTATGCCAAGCCTTATACCGGCAAAAATTTCACGGTCTTCTTTGACAACTTTTATGAAATCTACGGGATTACTTCCGCATACTTCCGTAATTTTAACAGCAATATCCTAGTGCCTGAACGCAGAGTTTCAACTTTCTACTCAATGTCATAAAAATGTAAGCAAAATAGGCTCGCTCGCCATCGCGGGACCAGGACATACGCAAGGAGGCTCATTTAGAATCGGCCGCCAAAGTCTTTGGGTTTGAAAGAGGGCCTGTTATTACCTCTTCCGTTGTCCAGGTCTCCGGTTGCATATGAGAAGTTCTGACCTTAACAGGCGATTTTAAGTCAATTGAATTATTTTACAATCTTTAGCTGACGACAGTTAAAATAAACATTTAAAACAATTAATACATTGTTACATGCAGCTTTACCATGCCTATGTCTAGAACATAGTAAGTTAGAAACACATATTCACATTTACCAGTTGAAGTAACCCTTTCATATTGTACTTATATTTGACCTTTAAAATGCAGTAAGAATTATCTTTAGCCTATTTTAAGAGTTAATACCTCTGTTGATTGGTAAAGGATTCGCAACAGTTCCTTTGCGTTAAGATTACAACGAATCTTAATTATAAAACTAAGTCTAAATACGATGTGCTTGAAGTTGCGATAAAAGTATGCTTTCAAAAGGTAAAGGTAAAGGTAAAGGTTTCACTGTGCAGTATACTTTCTAATTAGGAACAGAGACGATTTATTGCATTCTTAAAGAAAAAGAGACGTGTAGGAACTATAAACGTTATCGATAATCGTATATACGTGTTTATATATATATATATATATAAATGGATGGAAAGGGTCGGTCAGTCTATCACAAGCGTCTTGTAATTACCTCTCTCCGACGCACGCGGCGAATTCCCGATGTCACGCCATATGTCCCTGAAGTGTTCACGGACTTGGGAATCCAAGAATTATTTAAGAAATGTTTATCGTTAACATTTATCTTTCAGTTATAACTTTTGACTACATTTTTTTTTAAATAAATAGAGTTCTAATCAAAGAACTTTTTTTATAACTGTTGCATGGTACTTTTTGCCCTAAATCTTATCATATTTTAAGAAAATTGTTTAAAAATATTAATCGAAATGGTATTCGAAAACACGATCGCTTGCTTTTATCAAGTCGAAACTTGTTAAAACAGATGTTTTGTAGTTTAAAAAAAAGCTGTATAGAAATAAAAAAATACTTTCGACAAACCGTAAAAGAAAATGGAACAATTATGTAGTGCTTTATCATATATATTTGAAAAACAAAGGAAAAAATCACAGAAAACATTCCACGAAAATACCTTAACAAGCTTGCCAAATAGGCTCTGAGAGGATCACCTGAGACGATATAAACGATACACATTTGAGGTGAGTCACGTAGGAACAATAAATTTGAGGGCAATTTATTTGGCAGTATGTCATCGCAGAATCCGGCCCTGGCATGTCCTTTCCACCCCATCACTTAATGTCTGAAGGACATACGTCTTACGTTTCTTTGCGGCGTGCGCTTAGTGATACTTATAAATTGTTCATTTTTATTTATACTCTTCGTTTATTTTACATTCCCGCTTACTGAATATAATGTAATAATTTCATTTATAACAAACTAGGTATCCTAACTTCATGCTTTATCATTAGTCTTTCGCAGTCAAATAGAAAAGAAAATTTTATCGTTTTCGCCACTAACAAAACAAATAATTGTTTACTGTCCTAATAATAAACAATAATTGCTCATGATTTTGTTAATAACACTTTATTTAATGCTTTATAGTACAAGATATTTTTCGTTTTGATTGACCTCAAATATATGACGGTTAGGAACATGCGTTTATTATTCTGTGGATTTTTGATTAAGAGACTATTCTCTATTGTTTTTTTTATCCACAAAATTGTACAATTTTTTTACTTGATTAGCATCGTATTCGTTTTAAATATAGCCATTTTGGTCGAACTATTCTCGAGCCTCTTAACAACACATTTTTCCATATATTATAATTTACACAGATTAAAAATTTTTACCATGAATCTTATATATAAAACTACAAAAATCTCACCTTTTACGTCCGTTTATATGATAGAAAATGAAATCGAAATGAAATAGAAATAAGACAAATCAAGTAAAGTCTAATTATGTTTTTAATAATTTTTAGAACAACGTATTAAGTGTAAACGTAGTTGGTTTCTTAAATAAAATAAAATATAATGAAATTCTTTTCCGCTATTTGTCTGTCACTGTAATCACCTATCTTTGTAGTAAGGAAACGTGTTTTCCTACCTGACTCGATTTACTCCGGGATGACACTAAATGCCGCCCTGCGTTTTGTGTCATCCCGCAGGAAGCTCGATGCGAGTTCAGTCATTCAAGAAATAAATCAAAAGAACAATATGTTTGATTTCAGTAAAGAAATCGGTTAATGTTTTCTTTTAATAATATTTATGGTTTAAAGGCTTCTTAGACAACAAATATGTAACTTTTACAGGATATCAAAAAGATTGACTATTTTCATATTTTGTAAACTCCTACGTCACACGCCAATAAGTTAACAAAGGATATAATTAAAGCTCTGCCGCAGATATATTTACTGCTAGCTGCCCTGATTGTCTTTCTGCTATTACAAGTTATTGCCTTGTCACAATCTGAACGTAAGTTTTCTTTCTTGTATAGTTTCCTAATAATATGGTAAAGATAAAAGATAATATTCATTTATTCCACATAGGAACTTTTAATATAACTCTTATTGATCGTCAAGCTATTATCTATTTATTTTTTAAATCTATTTTATTTTTTATACTACTCTGCTTTGCAAAGTGTTATAGTTATGGAGAAGAATCATGAAAAAACTCTACCATAACACATCTTTGAATAAAGTTTGACAATATAGATTTATATACAATATATCACATATAACTTAAATGATATCAAAATAATTAAGCGACATCATTGCCAAGGGTCATTGACTTTAAATATTTATTGAATAATAAGTCTTATCCGTCAAATTACCATTAATTTGCTTTTATTTATATTTTTTATAATCCGTAATATTTTTAGTCCTATTGGTTTAATACTATTGGTTTTAATTGTTATCAGTTATTTAGTAGTTGATAGCTATTTTAACTTACTTGTAATATTTTTTACTTTTAATTTAAGAATTTTTCTTAAACAATGCCTTATATATCAAGCCGTTCTCAAGTGGAACTTAGCAATGCTATTGGCGATTTTCTTTAATTGGTACAATATTATATAAACGTTCATGTCGAATCTATAACTATGCCGAAGCTATTATTTTCAGTCATCGAAGGATCTACTGGTATTCTGGACCTTTTACCTTTAACCATACTACAACTTTTTAAACACCACATTACTCTGTCATGTTTTATTCGACATTAAAAAATTTCAGTAATGTAAGATCTATTACATTTCAATAAATCTGTATTAATAGCCAAATTATAATCAAAAATTTGTAAGAAATATTTTTGATATAATATAATGTAAGTAAATTTTAAGGTATAGTAAAACTCGTAATAAAAATAGTACTGTATTAAGAAAGTCACCACATAAAAACAGGTCTAAGATTTTTGTGCGCTCTTCTCAAGTTAGGGCGCTTTTAGGCCTTGTAGCTTTGGAAGGATACCGTTATGGGGGAACTCAATCTGATTCTAGATTCAATCAAATTGTGTTCTTCGGGAGTTTTTCTTCGTGTAAATAATCATTATTAAATAATAATATAAATGAATTAATATTTTGATGAATGTATTGTATTTTTATCCACTAGAGGACACAACCTTTCTTCTAGGTTTTTGCATTAAGGTACAGGAAATACTTTTTTAATTTACATTTTGCAATTGTAAGAAAATTATGATTGTAATTTTAATTTAAAAAATTGCTGGTGATAAAATTATGTGAAAACTAAGAAATAACAATTTCCTATCTTTCTATTTTATCTGTAAGATGTTTAATATAAGTTTCAATGGTAGCACTTGTAATACAAGAGGGGAGCATCGTCTGCGATGTGACAGGAATGCATTCCAGGCGCGTCAGAAGTGTCTCGGGCGTTCGAAAACTGCGGTCAAGAACTTGAAGGACTCAAGACGACTGTGATTTATTGATTGATGTATTTCTTCAATTAATTGAAAAAATCTGTAAACACAGAACAAAAAATGACTTGGCTGGTTTCAATTGTAACTTAAATTTGATTAAATCTTTGGGCTCAATAAACCAACTATTATAAAGAAGATTTGCTGCTCTATAGGGAGTCTGTAACAAATAAACAAGTTGCATAATTGCCACAACTACAGGAAATATTGCGAAAATACAGATCACGAAAGTGAACGATATAACACAAAAATAAACGTTACTTTAACTTTTGGCGTCCGATGTTTTGTCTTTTATTGATTGGGCTTTCCCAACTAAGTGTGTTATCGAAGAAGGGACGAAAACTTCGCTGAAAGTTAGGGAGAGCGGGGGAATTAGAGGCGCTTCATTGGATCGCAATTAAAAGAGGGAAGTAGGACAGAGTGATACGGAGTTGGGCTGTGTTCCAAAATACGAAATGATTACGGATTAATTGTTAGTTTGTCTTTATTTCTAATGTATCAAGATTTAATATAACATGGTAACTGCGGCACTCTTTCAGTTAGTGCGTTGTGAGGACATATAGACCCTAAAAGACTTTTTTTTCATTGCAACGTGAGGTCATATTTGTCCACAGACACTGATTTAAATTAAGTATCAATCTCAAATGCATTGAAATATCATTATTTTTAGTATATAAACGTAAATAAATGGAATAGTTATCTCTTTGTAGTTCAAACTAATGTTGTAAATGTTGTTGCCGCAGCGAAGGAGGGAACGCTAATTTTCTCTACGCACAAAATGCAAGGTATGCGTAGGTCAATGTGACCGCATGCAGCACTAACCGTGTTAAATGTTTCTGGTTCTTAGCTCATTACTAATAACTTCTGCACGTACAACAACGCTCCATAAAACTTCTGATTAGAATTAAAATTAAATTTTAAATGTGACACTTGTATATTAATGATGTTTACACATATTTATACAATTTATTGAGGCAGAGAGCAGGTCAGATAGCGCGTAGACTAGATGTCTGCTTAAACCTTAAGGATCTGAATAGGAAATCACGGCCCGGCAAGCGCGGCGTAAGACGTTCCGCTCACAGGGTGAACAGATTAAAGAGAGATATACAAAGTGTCTCAAAAATGTGTACGTTTAATCCGCTAAGGGAGAATAATAATATGGCTCCGTTGAAAATAAGTTAATAAGGATAGTCACCTATAACTTGCCGAATGCTTTTGAATTTCACATAGCATAACTATTACGTGAAATGATAAAAATCTATTTTATTAAATATAAATAATTATAGGACTTTTCACGTTATTTCTTTGTCTGTTGTATGTAATTAAAAATGTATGACAACACTGTTTCCAGGTTTTAATATCAATTAGACGTTGCCTCGCTCAATAAGCAAAAACCACGATTTATAACATAGATTTGTAATTAGTTAATATAAGGCTTGATAGCATTTGTGAACACCTCAACTCTGTGTTTTGGACTGCGTCCAATAAGCGTTATTATTATGATATTGTGTACAACGATTCGCTCGAACAACCCACCCTACAAGTTATGCTTATACTACTGTTAGGTTTGTTTAAACAACATACAAAACTTGATATTAGTGGTGTATGGAGAAAATTGGTACCAAAAATGCTATGTATAAAAACATATTTTAAAATTATTAAACTAATGTCTTGATATGTAGACGGTGCTCAAAAAAGCTCTTTCGAAAGAATAAATATTTGTTTCATTGCTTCATCAAAATATTAAAATTAAATAATATATCCTGTAACATTATACGTCAAAATTGCTGTTTAATAAAAAAAATAATCAGATTTTTTATTGTTTGGACACTTTGCAATATTGAAAAGTTAGATGAGACAATATACAGTTGGATAAGTAAAGTTAGCAAAGATAAGTTGTCAAAGATTTGCATGTAATTTTACAACATTTAAATGTTGAATACTGGCCATCTTGAGATGTTCGTAGGACGCCCCCTCGAGGTACAGGCGTGTCCAAGCGATCTTGCGCTTTCTCTATATGTTGGCAGCTTTAGGCAACAAACACTGGAATAATTAGTGCTATACTAACTTAGAGGTTACTGAGGTTAGGTATCCATTAAAAACACACATGGTCAAATTTTGTTGTCAATTATTTATATTCAATTATTAATATTTAATTGCGAAAGCTGAACGTGTCGAACCAAACGCACATCGAAAATCTTTGGCAATAAATCATTATTGTTTTCAATGTCAAATCAGGAATCAGAAGATTGGCAGACGAACAAAGATAACGAATATTGCCCAGCGAACTGGCAGTGTATAGGCCACATAGCGCGTAAAACGAATGGCCGTTTGGGCCTTAAGAATCTGTAGTAGAGACCACGGACTGTCAAGCCCAGAGAAAGACGTCCATCAACAGTGTAATTCAAAAGATGCTGAATATAAGCCGCTTCCAAAAAGGCTCATTAGAAATTTCCAGAACTCCATGTTCAGCATTGGACATCTTTTACTAACATGATGATGGTTGTTCTGTGATGATTACGTTACCTCTTACATAGCTATTCGCTGTTTTTCTACAATACTTTATTTTATCAATACTTTCTGTCTCTCTCTCTTTCTCTCTCTCTATTTAAAATTAACCAGAAAACTTTAATATTTTTTTTGATAAGTTTGTGTCTGTTTTTTGGATTTGAACAATTTGACTTCATGTAACATCACATTCAATTATGTAGTTTTTATTGGTATCGAATAACCGTGAGTAAAATAGACAAATACAAATAAAATATCGGTTTTATGTGTATAAATTCGTTATTTAGTCGTTTTCGTAATAGTTAGACTGTTGTTTAATATCGAAATGAAAATTTTAAAATTTGTTAGAGGAAGTTTTATGGTTGTCATGTTTTAAAAAAAATGTTGTATATAAATTGGCAGTAATAAATGGTTTTCTTAATGATATACAACCTTGTATATTACACACCGATTAATTTCAGTTCTGCACTAAGACCCGATATAACTCCCGGTCGGCTTCGAAGTGGAAACCACCCAGTGACAGCCACGCCGCCGGCAGCCCGCACAATGGCGATTGTTCTCGCAAGCTGATCATGCGATATCATGCGACTCCTCCTCGCTACATTCGCTCCTTATTATTTATTGTGTACGGGCCCTTGTAACAATTACGTATACGAGTACGCTGCGGTAATATAAATCCCATGCGAGCGTTGGAATTTCAGGGTTCACCGCTGCGACAACACACGTCTGTTCAGAGTATAGTTCGAATTAGAACTGAAATAAAATTGAGTTATATCGATTTGAATTGCGAATACTTTTTCGTCTTTATATACAAAAAGCTTAATCAATTAAAAATATCTGTTTAATACAGACATTTTTAAGTTTGCATTTAGATGCATCAGAATCCGCAATCAGCTGAGAACAGATCTAATGAGAATAGCTGTCCGGAAACAAACAGTTGTTATTTTCAAATGATATTTTAATACAATATGATCAGAAATAGGTGTAAAAGCCCATTGTTAGGCTAATAACTTCTAACAGAACAAACTATCTCAGATAGTAATAAATAATTGATTTTCATCTACATTTTGAAGACGCTTTTGAAGACGCTCTCGTACTTTATTATTATGATAACGTTATTAATAATTTCTGATACAGCTGATTTTCGGATATGGTTTAACTCAATTAACAACAAATAGGCTATTCCTTTACCCCATTACAGCCTTTAGACTTTTATCCAATATCCCTATGTATATAAGAGATTTCCACATATGTACTGAACTATCGCGATATCTTTAAAACTATTGGAATTAGAGACTCGTAATAAGGGAGGAATATTTTTTTTTCTATCAAATAGAGATAGAAATTATAAATGTACCTTAAGAAATCCCTCCCGGAAGGGTAATGGGGCGTTAATAAATAAATTCTTATTTTCTAACTATATATTGTTAACTTATTTGGCCAGAATTTTTGTTGGCGTGTTCAAAATGATAAAGAATGTTTTTCATGAAATTACACTCGTAAAAGGCGGCGCAGGCCACGCGAAGCTGGCGAGGGACAGTTAGTTTGTTATATAATTGGCGAATATTTAAAAAGCGACAGCTTATCAATTCCAATCCATAATCTAAACATAAAAAGAACTGTTTTATTAAAAAAAACTTTAAAGGTTATTTTTTTTTAAAGTAAGACTAAAAAAACTTCATAATCGTAACGAAATAAGTTCACACAAACAGTAATTTTTCAAACTAAATTAATATCACGCAGTATAATCCGGTACGTCGTAAATTATTACAAGTATACCAAACAATGCTACGGTACTATGACATTACGATGGACGTTTGACATTGAATCGAAAAAGTTATTGAAGAAAAAACACAAATAATTTGTTACAAAAAAAATACATCACGACGTAGTCATTTATAGTTTTATGATTACGTCTGATTACTACTCTTTGATAATAGGATCGAATGACCAGTTTATAATGATCTTCACCTCCCGCCTCTGCGCAATGTTTAAGTGCCGTTTCGGGGGCGATTCGTGAAATCACAGAGGTCTTATAGAAGTGCCGAAAAGGTTACGGTCAAAATGGCCCGGACAAGCAATAGCGTTGGCACAAAAGACTACCTCGTGTGTCGGAGGCGTCACGAAAAAACAAATTCCATGTTATTGTGCGCAATTACAGGCGCAAATTAAATGATTGTTACGACGCTTTTGGTGGCGGCGTACACCGTGCGTCGTTATTTGAGTTCGAAAATGATAAAAACATAATTCGTAAGCCCGCGCGAATCGGCCAACGGTGGACGTAAATATAAACAAAATTTTACACGAAGAGCGAAAAATACGCGCTTTAATGACGTAGGTGGGATAGGTCGAAAGTTCGAATGATTCATACTTCAAAATATTTATTAGAATCTCTTTGACTTTGAAGAGTTGCTAACGAGAGTGAACAAACTGTAGTTAACAAATTTCAGTATTAAATATTAGCTGTGTGGCACCCGCCTTACGTGACTCACACTGACTTTTGTGGAAGTTGTGCTTTCATAAAAGCTATTTTTATGCTATGCTTAAAACAAGAGAGTTAAAAGGGGGAAGTTTGAGGGTGAAATTTCGTAAAATCCATTCTTAGCTAACTTTTACTAGGCGAAAGGAATCGTCATCATCATCATACCAGCCGATAGTCACCCACTGCAAGACCGCTCTTCCTCCCTTCCAAAGATTTAATACTAATTACAGCTATGGTTGGAAGATAAAAAAATTTTAATGAACGCTTCCTCGACCTCTCTTGCCGTAAAAGGCATTTTTAGCTCACCTCTTGTCGACAAAAGAAATATACTTATCAAATTTCAAGTCATTCATAGGTAGAAATTTCTTTTATATATAGATACGAAGAAGATGATTTTTATTTTTAAAAATAAATTGCAATTTTAATATGTCTAACCAAGATTTCGTTAAGGAAGTTCAATATTCAATATTGACCAATATAAAACAGTAAACTCTATTTGCATACATATATAAATGATTCAAACCCAAAACGTTTATAACTGTAAAGTCGTATCTATGACATCGGAAAACACGCGTAAATTTTAAATACTTTCGGCATCTTAACCTAACCATAATCGTAAATATTTAACATCGAAAAGTACCGTTAATTGTTCTTTAATTGCCACTATCTTACTTTTATCACATTACGCGACAATACGCACAAATTAAAAAAAAATACGCCCATGGATTATTTCAACACAGATAAAAAATAATTGTTCTAAGCGGTGTAGCGCGGTAATTATTAAAATACGTTACCCGATATATCGATTGGGGGAAATTGACATAAGGTCCGAACGATCAAAGTCGGCGTCCGAGAATATTTCAATAAAACAGATTGACTAATAATGAACACGACTCGGTAATCGGGCCGATCTGTCGTGAGAACTCCAGGCTGTTAACTATGACTTTTACAACTCTTGGAATGAGGCCACGAAACGCGAGATAACCCGTACGCTTCTTGCTATAAATATTCATTTATATTATTACTGACAGGCTGTCACAATGTCCACTGGCGCTCATCAGGAAAAAATGACATATAGTTCCGATGGTATAGTAACCACAACATTTCACTACTTCAATACAAAATCATAGAAGAAAATAGCACCTACGTATATATATACTATAGTAAATTGTATATAACTATGTCACGATTTTCATACAAAATACGAATGAAGTTTATTCCTAACCTATTATTATCATTGAGACAACTTGTGTGCGTTATGAAAAGATGTCATTCTTCAACTTAAACCGAAGTTCTAAACGCGACCTGATCTGAGAAGAAACCACAACGAATTTAGAAGCGTTCTCTTAACTCACTTGCACTTAAAAACTCTTTACACAATAATAGGATATTTTTACGATTATTTATTTAATTCTTAAATTTATTACATTGTCATTCAGAAACATTACATAGAAGTATATTCTATCTATATATCTTATACAGTTGCCTACTAAAGATTTACCCATTTTAAGAAGTCTAGACAAAGATACATCAAACTTCTTTTTATGTCTATTATATACTTTATATGAAATTTATTTCTAGCAGCAGGACATTTTCCTGACGTACGCCAAAAAATCGATTACTGTCCACAAGCAATGTGACAGTGACCTGTTTTTGTTAAAACTTACTTCGAATGTTATTAATCATAAGCTATATTAAATAACTGGCTTATTATGCAAATTTTAATAGATATAGAACAAATTATGTGTTGAAGAGATTGCGCCGATTTGGTAACCTATGATTTATTTATAATCAACTGGTTGATTAAATTTTCCACGTAGTAATATATATTTGTAAATATGTTTATATGAGTATATTTGTATTTGTGAATAGTAATGTATTTGTATGTACGTACACAATAAATTGCCTTCTCCTTCATGTCTCTCATCTCCATCCGAAGTTTTCTGGTAGAGATTGCCTCGAGCAAGACCGCGTCTTGTACCTCTATATAAATTGTTTCTGTTTTTTTAGTTATTATCTATGGTGTACAATGAAGTGTAAATAAAATAATAAATATGTAGTATTACAGCAATACAATTTGAAGACAAATTAAATGATGAAATATTTTCTTTATTATTTAAACGATTAATTTAATCTCATTTTAACAAATAAAGGTTTTTCTAAATGATATATAATTCTGCATCTATTCAGATATAATCGACTTGTTTTTCTGATTTTAAAACTTTAGTGGCCCTAACCCAAACTGCGACTTACAACTGATACACTCAGAAGAAATCCACCTATTTCGGATTCGTCACGCAATTTGTCAATCAATTTTGCCGTCACCGCTCTATAGATCGTCTGGAGACCATTAAATGTCAATTTTGTTAAAAAAAAAATGCCTCTTTGCGTTCGCCGCTCGCATATTAATTCCTATAAAATTAATAGCGATGACAAATCCATTAATTTGAATTGCTCTCAACAGGTTCCTTAGAGGTTTTGATGAGTGTAATAATAGTAACTGTGCACGATAGCTCGTCTCGGGTATTACAACCAAAGGTCGGGGCGTCCGAGCCGGGCTCCTTCTCGAATTATGACTTTCTTTTAATTACCGCCTCTTTGTGAGTAATTATAATGTTGATCATATTTCTTTTATCGAAATCATAACTGGATTTGATACAAAGTAATATTTTGAACATATGAGCCATCAGCGTAAAATCTTTAGTCATAGAATATGATTATTAGTGGTTGTTATATACTTTATTGAGGAAGACGCTGTTACAGATCTACCGTCATGGGTACGGACTTGCTACATTTAAATTTCGTTCGAAGCATTTTTAAATTTAAGTCATGTTGTAGTATATAAAAAAATCCTGAGAATAAGCTCTATTAATAATATTTTTTATGTCTGGTAATCGACTCGATTCAATAGTTTATGACAATAAAATTTAATTTTAGGTAAAGAATATATATCAGGTAACCAGGGTAAGAATTCTCCTTGAATTTATTATTCAATAATAATGAAGTATTGAAGCAATATAACAGGTTTTTGTACTTAACGCAATGTAATAAGATTGATAATTAGTTTAATAGTAAGTGACTAAGCAATGATGGAAGTGATAAAAATCTACTGTTGATGATTTTGAAATTTAAAATATCCGGTATTATTTGTTACAAAGATAGGTGACATGTATAAAAGCTGAAGGGGTGAACGTGGTTCATTTGCAGTAGAAGTTAATTTGATTTCTTAATTTTCGAAGACAAGTATTTAAAATATGCTATTTAAAAATTACTGGTTTTAGAAATAATAAACAACGTAACCGATAACATAGTAAAAAAAAACGGTTTTCAAAATTTAGATTAGCACATTGCTTACTGTCTGTTCCTGCGATCTTTGTATTGCCAGAAGTTAGTTGCCAAACGAAAAAATGAATTAATATGTTACATGAATTTAACAGCGATCACTTTAAACAGCATGATTGGAAATGGGTGTAATAGTTTCAAAGATTTTGGCTGAAAAATGAACTTCCTTTAGTCTTTACGTTTGTAAGCAACCATCCTGTATAATGAAGCTAATCAGTAAATTGTAAATTATATCACTATATTTAAATATTGCCAAATATAACCAATGAATCCAAATAGCAAATAACGAAAGATATATAGCAAGAAGTTATAGAAAAACAATAAAACGATCGATTCCAATCAATCCATATAATCAAAACTCACCGTGAATAAAGGTTTTTATTGTTTTATTACTCATATAGTTTCCATTTAAAAGTTTAATATTGTTCGTTATGAAATATACATTTTTGTAAACAGTTGTAAAGAAAACCTTGAAGTTGTATAAACCTGTACAGTGATACATTTTGTTAGTTTTGCTGTCCACTACTGGTCATACTCCTCTCCCGTAGATTACCGATAATAGCGGTAGAAAGCAGTCTACATCCAGCGTCTTTTGTTAGTTATTGAACAACAAATTTTAAACCTTTGAGAAAACTTGGTAAAGATATTTACTTAGTCTTACTGCAAATATTGTTAAAAAGAAAAACAACCTTTTTAACGTACATTTATTACTATTAAAGTTTGTTATAGTCTGCAGCTGCAATACAGTCCTTTAAACGTTGAGGCCATTTATCAATACTATCATTCACTGTTTCTATAGGAAAATACTTCACTGCCAACCGTATGGATTGTTTTAGGGACTTCAAATAATCATGGCGTTTCGAGCAAGCCTTACTCTCTAAAACTAACCATACATCATAATATAGTGAATTACGCAGGTACGGTTTATTAACTGAGTATTAACCTCGTTTTATTATTGAGAGTATATAGTGCCCGGCATTTGATTTGGTACGAAGAAAATATCTTTCGTTTGAAATGTAAACTTATTGATACTATCAGTTTTAACTACTCAATATACATACTAAACTGTCAGAGCACTTAACAATAACGACACTCTGCAAAACCAAATTCAGATAAGTCTTACACTTATTTAGGCGGAAGAGTAAATACCACATGTTTATTATTTGTGCTTATACAGGTTTATTGATTGGTTTGGAGTATTGGTTTCATTTTATTATCTAGTAATATATTTATTAATTTATCAAACTTTTTCAAGATATTTATAGAGGCGGATTTTATTGAGGTATTCTGTACAAGTAAACCCAACGAATGTAAATTGAATTTGAAAACGCTTATTTATTCTATAATATTATTGATTTTTAGTTAAGGTGCATTGTAAATTAATTATCTGTAAATAACGTATAAATTTAAAGCTTTTAAATTTACAACCAAACAGTCTCGCATAAGCATCAGAATATACAACCTAGTAAGTGTAATTATAAATAAAATTATGGTGTTATATTTTTACCACCCAATAGAATTAAAAATTAAAAAAAAACTTAACTTTTTTTAAGTCATCCGCCAGGCACTTGATTTTTATAACACGGTCCCTTAAATTTAGATATACTTCATGATTTGAAAAATTGCGGGAATTCCTTACAAATTTAAAGTTGTAGTAATAACTTTTGTCTGTCGTTAACATATCACTAGATAGATATAGATATCGCTAAAAGGAAGGAAACTGAAGATTTCTAAATTCATTTACTTCAATGCCAATAATTTAAAAATATATGTTATTTGTTTTTTTAATTGATTCTGTTTCACTATTACCTACCATTCGTATCGCGATTGACGTTGATTTATGGGACATCGTGTAATTTTTTTGTGATAATCAATCGGCATCTTATTTCAGAGATATGTAAACATTTGTAAAGCGGAGGCACCGCATTCTCGTGTCCATCTTAAAAGAATGCAGTGAATCCTGTTAATAAGAGTTGCCGGAAGTTGACATCTGCTTTTTTAGCTAGTTTTATTAATGATGTTTATGTTATGTAAAATAAATTAGTCATTCGTTTAAAGAGCAGTAGATCAATTAAAACACCGTCTCTTTTTATATCGGCATATTTATTCCGTTTTAAGGTCGGAGGTGACATTATTAATGTAAAGTGTTCAGTAAGATTATTCAACATAATTATTTTTATTAAATATACAGAAGCCAAATAATTAAAATTAAGTATTTAAATTGTGTTAACAATAATAAAACTATACAATTACAATTTTAAATTTCTTCGTTTTAAATTAGTTTCAAAAAATTACATAAAAGATGATCAAAACACCTATGGAATGTTTAGGTTATTTAAGATAAATTTTTTTTAACAATAAATAGTTTTTCTGACCAAATTTCTGTTATGTCATATGCAATTACATTATAACATTACGAATTTTGTTACTAAATATTTTGTGCACTGTTATGGTAGTGCAAATTTGAATTGAAATGTGGAATTTCAGAAACAGAAGAATGTCGGTAATCGATGTAGCTCGAAGAGTTGGCCGTCTGGATTGGCAGTGAGTACGGTACATCGTTTGTGCATGCCATCGTCTTTGGGGCCGAAAGGTTCTCGAGTAGCAACACGGTGGACTGACGATATAGTTAAAGTAATAGGAAGTCGCTGGTTGCGCTGCAAGAACGGTCATCGTGGCGATCTTTGATGAAAGACTATGCCTTGCAGTGGGCATCTATCGACTCAAAAGAAGATCAAAAAGAGACGAACTAATTTATATTTCCATTTATTCATAATAATCTAACTGATTTATTTTATAACACTATGAAACAAATAATAGTTCGTCCATAACATCTTATGAATGCGAAATGAACAAAGCGAACTAACTCGAACAATGTATGGTAACCGTCTTTGTTCATTTCCATACGTCCACTGTCGCAACCGTCTAGTGGAAAATTACAATGAAAATGTTCACTTTATATAAGGAATGTAAGTGAGTATAATGTGCTTGCATTGTGTCCTCAGCAGCATTAGCTCATTGGTCGGTGTAAGGCAACAGGGAACGACAAACTCGCGAAGCGTAACGTCCGTATGTTAGGTGATTTGACACAGAGTAAAAACAACTCTATTGTGGGAAATGCAGTAGAACAATGGACGGTAAACAAAATGTTTGTTATTTTTTTAGGCTGGTACACGCACGCGTTATAATCTGATTTTTCTGACTAAGTTCAAATTGCGTGTTCAATTTAAAGGTACATTGTACCTACTTCTTTATAACAATCGCCAATATGAGCGAGTTTCCCTTGTCAACAGTTTTGTAGTTGTTATTGTAAATTTGTAATTAGTGAGTGTCAGCCGTCATGGTTTGCTGGTTATTTGTTTCTTCACCGCTGGCTCCACGGTTGCAAAAGTTGTCGTTCGTAGATTATGTACCGTACCTTGATTACGTCCGTACATATACCGACGTATCTTAACGAGGCGGAATTATTTTTTATAGCACCAACTGCTAATTATTACTTGTATTTTAATTAAAAAAAAGTAAATCGCAGAAGCCGTTCACCATCTAATCTATGTTTAGAACACGATTATTAGACTTTAACGTACGAAAAACCATCATATAATTTTTCTGATTCGTTGCTATTGTTAGATCTGCAATTACGTTACTGCGTCGAGCGATGAGAGAATCCAGATACGTACATGCTCATGCAATTATATTTAAATACATTGACACTATCTTAAATGTCATGTAATTCCTTTAGAGCCTTTGTTAAACAAGTATCAATCAAACACGTGAAAAGATTAAGATTTTGTTAACTAATTTATCATCACCATTTCAGCAACCAACAAATGTTATTGAATAAATGTCACCTATTTTCTTTTTAGGTATAAACAAAATATAACTACACATGTTGGGGTCTCGTCTTCTTTGGGATAGTTTCTCGATAGATGGTTGAATGACTGGTTTGGACATATTTTTTAAAACTCGTATATTATAAAGCTAAGAACAATTAATTACAAAATATGTACAACTGCACCCACTCAGTCGTTGGGTTCGAAATTTAGTGGATGAATGTTAACGGTGGCTGACGAGCCCGCGCGACTCCCGCGCCCCTCCGTGCCATGTTACTACACACGCATGAACAGTTTATGACAAGCTAATCATCATCATCAACATTTCAGCAGTAAGACGCTTATAGCTCGACATAGCCCTTTCCCATAAATTATCAATAGAAGTGGTATAGAACGACCTGCATCCAGCATTTACCGCCGAAAATCGTCGTAACAAAGCTGAAATCGATTACATGATAAATACAGGTTATGTTTTCAGATGACACTATATTCAAAACTACCTCTAATTTGCTATTGTATCTTATACCATCTTTCTATTCCAATGCCCGGTCTCACAGAATAAGATATTTGTTTTGGTAAGTCACCTTATTTATTTACAATATCATTGAATTGCTCTATGTAATTAAACTAATTATATTCTTTTTAATTAATTTATCACATCGTCATCGTCGTTTCAGAGCACAGATATCCACTGCCCGGCATATGGCTCCTCAAAAGATATCTATTGAGGGATGTACCATAATCGCCATGCCAGGCAGGCTCGGTATAATGTGTAAAATTCCAAAAAAAAACGTTGCAAAATGATTTTGTTTAAATATGGTCAGCGATCGCAGTGTGGTATTATGGTACGTAGGGGAAGCTATTACCCATCCTCTGGAAACTTGTTTGTGAGCAGAGGCAATCATATATAATTAATGTACAAAGTGTGAAATATGTAAGATTGTATCACAGGAACCGAACCCGCGACCTATTATAGCAAGTCTCGGTCCTCTACTGCTGGGCTACAACTACTCAATTAACCATCTTAAAGTTCTTAAAGTTTAAATATAATAATAATTATTATTATTTAGTCACAGATAATTCAAAACATGACTTCATTTTTAATTATCGTTGAATGAAAAATATATTAATAAAAATGAAACAAACTGGTAGTCGTAAAATTTATTTCTTAATTATTGTATTGTACACAGTCAGTTTATTATATTACGGAAAAAAGTCTGGTATCATTATTATAAAATTAAATGTTAAACTTTTAATTTAATTATTTGAAAAAAAAAAAGATAGAATGGTAGGCCAGTGTTAGATGATTAAAAAATATAAATTTCAATTGTTTATTATTATATATAGCTACAATATTGTACTTAATGAAATGGTATCATTTTTAATTAGTAATTAAAATATGCCACAATGTTAAAAGCATCATCTTATGACTTAATTTAAATACAAGATTAGATTTAATTATAAATGAGCACGCTCGAATAATTTTCCTTCTTTTTTTGGTGCTAATTAGTGTAGAATAATTTAATTTTACAAATAAAAAAGACAAAAACTGGTTGAAGTCGTAAACAAAACATTGAGAAAGTGGACAACAGTCGTTCCAATTTTGAAACCAATTTATAACTTCACTTAAAACGAATCCGCAAAACATAGGATTGATTCCGGCCGCAAAGATTGGAATTTGACAAAAAGTGGACGCGCCCAACCCGATTCTAGAGGAGTAAAAAGTCAAAGGGACGTTATTATGCAAATCTTTAGACATCGCCAGGGGACTGAATCCGGGGGCGGGAGAAATTTTACCGGGAGTACATGCGGTTGAAACAATATTTTTTTTGTATTGACACCATTGTTCTTATCTTTATTAATATTATATTAAGATATCAAATTTATAATTAATAATGAAATATATTTATATATATAATAGTAGTATAATAAGTCCTATATCGATAATCCAACAAGTTGAAAGAAATGACTAGGCCAAGTATTACATTTTGTTTGGTATCTATATACATGCAGAGAAGGTTTTCTTTTATTAAAGGCGCGTTGGCGGAGTTTCTCGATTTTTCCATCGTGGTACAGTAATACCGAAACCGCTGTACCGCCCCTTAGGAAACTGCTGTGAGGGGGGCGTTGTCGGTGGACTAACAGGACTAACTGAGCGTTTTTTAGTATTAGTATCCTCTAACATATATACATACATCCATTTCTCATTTATTTCACTTCGTTTTATTTCTTGTATTAATGTACAATAAGAAGTATAAAAATAAATATGTACTAAAAGATTTTCCTTTCTTTGATTTAAAAATATAAATTGTATTAAGCAATTTAATTTTGGCGTTATGTAAACTCGCCCTGTCATTTGAGTCGAGGGCGGTGACGGAATGTCAAAAATTTCGCAGCGAAATGTGACTAGTGTCGACTCGGACCAGGATTATTATACATCCTGACGACGTCCGCCCGAGGACAAGAGCTGCGGCATACCTTTGTAAATATGCAGCCACTTTTACTTTTGGCTTTTTTCTGTTAAGTATATATATTTATTAACGGATTCCTTAGTAGAGAACGAAATATCTAATCATTGAGAGTTTTAGAGAATGTAATCACATCATTGAATTCGATGATTTCATTCCAGTTTATTCCAGGCTATAATTTTTTAAATTTACTTTTTTTTGGTACTACGAATTTATACACGGTGATTAGTTATGTGTAAATGGGGTGATTATTAAGTGAAAATAAATAATTATAATATGAGAAGAAATAGCGTTTCCAAAATTCTGCTTACTACATATTAAAACTAATCATACTATCTGTATTTGCATCCTCTGTACTACCATAAGTTACTGACGTGTCTAATTTCAATAAAATAAAATTAATCAATGTAACATATTTCACAGTGATAAGTTTATATAGAATGATTTGAAATGGGTTTAAAAACCTTTTATAGCTTTTGTACCCGTCATTTATCCAAATTATCTAGAAATTGCAAATAAACATGTTTAATTTTATTTTTATTATGTTGTCTACTTAGTTTTTCCTATACCCTAGCGATTTTTCCGTATTTTCTTAATTCGGTAGAGGTCGTTGTTTAATGAAATAAAATGAATGTTTTATTTTTATTTTTAAGTTTTCGTTGGAGTCCTTTGATGCAGGTCACTGATGGAACTACAGTGTTTGACGACTATACATGTATAATAGTTATTTTTGCTAATAATTTCTAATTGTTCAATTATAAAATGAAACGAGTTAAAATTAGTTTAATAGGTGATATTCAAGTAAATCAATAATGTAAACACATTTAATTATAATTAAGACATATGAAAAGACATTAAGTCTTATGATTTTAATTAATTTGCTTATTAGATAGAATTTTTATGCGTAAGCGATATTTATGTCTTTTTCCTTATTTGATGAGATTTTATATTAAATAATTATTTCATATACATAACCTAATCGACATAGCAAAAGCTAGTAAGCAAATAACAATTTGGCAAGTTTATGTAAGACAAAATATAAAATGAAATAAGTGATTAGCGAATCACTTTTCACCGATAAATGTGAATATATAAATTAAGATTAATAAAGAAAATATAGAAAAGAAGAAATTTGAAATTTTGGCATTGAACTTTTAATGAATAATTAATACATGACTAAGATTGAAACAGAGTCAGACGAGTAAGTCAGGATTGGAAGAAATAAAAATTACCTCAAATCATAAAAAGTAGTACTATCAAAACATTAATGGTAAAGATTTTATTTTATTCTATTTTCTCGTATAAAACATGTTAAATTAATTTTTAAATGTTAATATTGTTGAAATACAATGAATTTTGCCTAATTTTTTTGCATGTGAGTGGTTTATGTAATAAAGGTCGCATTTCAGGAAAGTCAAACGTGCCATTTGTTTACGGTCCAAAGATTCACGAAAAAAACATATTTTGGATAATATCGTCATTTACAGACATCGTTCCATGTTCAAGAATTTATGTGTGTTAAGCAAATGATTTAAGTACGGAATTACACTGAATGCTAATTATTTATTTTATTTTCTAGGGATTACTAATAAAATTAACAATGTAACGTACAAATAGAAAGCAAGTAAAAATATAGGACTGTTTGAAATTTTAATAACAGGCATTTATAACGTAAACAATATTAACAAAAACAAATTTTTGGAAAATAAAATAATAACTAAATATCAATAATCAATCTGTGTAAATAAGTAATTATTTATCTTAAACTAATTTAAAAAGTCAGTAGGTAATTATTTCTCTTTAATTAAATATGCATTAATTATTAATTAAAGATATATATATTATGTTATAGAATGTTATACATTTAACTATTATAGGTGAAGTCACTGCACTGTTTTGTTTTATTCGTATATTCGGTGCATTGAAATATATTTTGATAACGAGGAAAATTAGGTCTAATTGAATCGAGGACATAGCTAAGGTCCAGGAAGTCCACAAATGCGGGTAGCGCAAGAACATCATTGTGGTGATTTTTGAGGGAGTCATATGACTCGCAGTGGGCGCCTGTCGGCTAACATAAATGAATGAATTAATAAAATGGTGAATTTAGAAAATTATTTAATTATTCGTAGTAATCATGTTATATTCTAAAGGCACAAAATAATATCTCTTGCAGCGGTGGCACAGATAACTTCAACTATCTCACAGTATGGTCGTTGTCATTAAAATTGCCATACTTCAGCAAGAACGTTACCTCGCCTTAAGTAATCCGCAGACTGCACAAGATGGCCGAGTTAAGAAATTAATACGTTCTAATGAAAATGGCCTCATAATTTCAAATCTCGGAGCGCAACGGCGACGGCGACCGCTAGTCGCAACGCGCTGTGACCGTTCCGGCGCGCGCGCAACTGAATTATTCATTGCTGGACGTACGTAATTAAATGTCTTGCCGGGTAAAAAGCGCTGACACCTTCCTGTGGGATTTATAGGGGAGCGAGGCGTCGAGTCAACGCTCTGCAATGTTTCAGTCCACACACATACTCTATAAACACATCCATAGGTAACGCTTTGACGTTTGTTAAAATAAACTACTATCAAGCGAAGCATTGTTACATCGATAGGACGCCCCGCAATGTTTCAGTCCACGCACCCTACAAACGCATTTGTAAGTAACGATTTAATGTCCATTAATTTATACAACATGAGTTGTCTCGATTTTAACGACGTATTGTTAGTTCGAAATTTGATTCCATAAAACTCCCTGTAATGTTTCAATCCACTCAGTCTATTAAAACACCCTTATGTAATGCAATGACGTTTTTTAATAAAACTTACTGAATAATCTGGTTTTTAAATCATGAATATTGGCGACTGACTGGATCATTTAGAACCTTTTTAAATTTTTATTTGTTTTTTAACCAATTTATATTGAAAGTTTGTGTCTTTATGCAGTTGTGCATATTCGTTTATTCTGTCAGTCTATTGTTACTTATTACTGTTACCTTGTTTTGTAAAATTATAATTAAATTACCACCATCATTTTCATTTATTGAATCCGTTAATTTTTTTAACTGTTTATTTTGATTTATCCGCCATTTTTTCTGAATTTAATTCCAAAATTCACTTGATTATAACTAATGTCATCATCGTCCAATAAAACCTTAAAGATTTACAAGCTACGGAAGCCTTGGAAATACTTTTTGGCGGCAGAAGTAAGCCCTATATTCAATTCGTCTCAGCTGCGTTATGTCATCTATGTGTTTGATTTATTTATTAATTAAAAAAGTCCACTAGTAGTAATTACATTTATTAACATATTCTGACAATTATTGTGTCCAACATTATTGTATCACTTAGTTAAAGTAGTCACGATATCTTTTGTGCTGAAATAAACTTGTATATACAAGTATAAATTACAATTACAATTCAATATAAGGATATGATTACAGGAGCAATACTAAAATCTGTTGGTATATGAAACATATTTTTCATAATATCGAGATTCTGTCCCTATTTTTAGAAAACATATATGCAGCATTTTTGCTCTCGTGGTTACTTGTTACCTTCTAATTAGACTGCATACTTTTATTATTATATATTTTGGCTGCAGAAGAACATTTAATATTTTACTTCGTTTTTACTGACCCTTGCGGTGTATGACATGAATGTGCATACTTTTACCTTTTAAAGAGAAATGTAAATGCGATGCCACTCGACCGTACATAGATTTTTTGTTCTAGAAAGTAATGAGACAGGTAAAATAAAACACCTGGGTTGGTAGAGAACGCTTATAAGGCATTAAGTCTGCCATTTTAACTAGTGTAAAAAGAGTAAAATGAATGAATTAATTAATATAGGATACGTCTTGTTCATACCAGGGAGTTGCTGCAAGAATTTTAAATTAAAAAACTTGTACATCCGTTTACGTTTAATACCTGTAGATAATACCAATGAAACCTTACTGTACAAAACAATTTACCTAAAGTCAATACAACTAAGGTGAATAAGTGCCCAGTCATCAATGTGAATAAATTCATAGTGAATTTGTATGTAATGGAAGTAGGAGCAAGAATTGTAACAGCTATACCTTTCTATAACCCGCTGAAGGCTTGTCGAATGAACATCAGCTCATTCTGAAACGATCTTCCAAAGCAGTATTGGTATGATCATTAAGAATTAAGTTAGGTATGAAGAGGAGAGTCTGATAAACTTGACCACCACTGCAAGAAGACTTCCTCAAACTTTCCGAGCGGGGCGTCAGCCCTGAGAACCGTTCCTAGTACTTCTCCCTACAACGCGATGCATTCGACACACGCACGGTGCATTCACGGAATTATAAACATTTAAGTGGCAAGACTTAGTACTCTTGCGAATGATTAGCTCCATTAAGAGAATTTATGATTTGTGAAATACACTGCTCTCTTTTTTAAGGATCGCTGGGTATACGATGCTACACGATATGGATAATGATAAATAAACTGGCATACTTAATGCTCACAAAATGTACAGAAATGCATCACTTGTTAAATGAACAAAAGAGACAGGGATATGTTTTAGAAGCAATTTTGTACTTACATATTTATACGTTGATAGACTAATTCAAACCTCTTAGTATCTGGTAGTGATTATACATAGAATACATGGTGTCTTTGGATGTGTACTAACCATGGCCAATTGACATATTTTAACTTTTTTTTAATTTTATTAAATGTGTGCCAGTAAATGCGTCACTAGGTGATCACAAAAAATCAATAATGTTATGTGGTGTGCAATATCCACGGCCTTTACCAACCAGTTTAGTTTTTATTACCTACATCTGTTTATGTTGTAGCAACATCATAATTATTTTTTTCTCCCTTTATTTACTTACGAAATCGGCATATCCTAAAGTTAAGAACATAAAAGAAAAGTACGATTCATTTATTTGCACTTGACTCACATAATCAATTATGGACTATGGTCCTATTTTCTTCAAATCAGGCTTTTATAATTTTTATGATACAATTTTTATTGTACTAAGAATGACTACAACAAAAACATGCAAGGTAATTGGTTGTGGGTGTAAAATCTATAGAAGGGTGAATGTATTTGTTCATTTGACGTTTAGTACAACATATCGAAAAATCAACGGTTTTAAAATAATAAGTAACTTAATGATATTATAGAAAGAAAACAATAAATATTTTCACTATCTTTCTCTGGAGTATTGTACTACTAGAAGTTATTGGCCCGTTGTATGATATATACAGCTAGTCGTATATGTATATATATTTCAGAGTGATAACATTAAAGCGTTTTGCTGACCAGTGAGCTTTACATAAACTTTTTTAACTATAACCAATCATTCTGTATAACAACACAGATCATTACTAATTCATTTCTATGAATGATTGACTAATGAAGACGCTACGTGCAATAATTGTTTAATCTACGCAGTCGGCAGGAACAATAGCAAATCTATTTCTGTTTTTTTGCAGCATTCTAGAATCAAGCTAAGTAAGCTTTTGTCTGTATTAATTAAGTTATTGTATTTTCGTAATTAGCAGATCATGTTTAGCGTAAAAATATTATATCTCTTTGAAAGTAATGACTACGATATATTTATAAAAGAGTATTTTTTTATTAGTAGGATTTTTTGTACTATATGTTGTATATAGAAATGTATTCGTATTTCCCGTAGTCACCTAACTTAAAAACGTCTTTACCGATATCATGTAACATTTTTTTTATGTTTCTTAATTAAATTTGAATATTTCCAGAAAAAGTAATGATTTTTGTAGAACTTTGTGTGCTGGACAAATTTTATTTCACTTTATTCAAATTAGCAACTGCACCATCATTAATAAACAAAGTGATCCGCGTAAAATATACTTTATTTTTTATTTCTATCTGAATGCAAGTGGCGAACAACTTGGCATTACCTAACAGCCCAAAATTTGACGGGACAGCTAATTATTATATAAAAAGAAGTTATGAATATTAAAGTACATACAGAAGAAATAGAATTTTTTTTACATAATAAACTCTTTAGTCTTAAAATGTGTGGATTTTTTTAAAATAAGACGTGTCGTGACGATACGTTTTTTTCGAAAAAAGTACTTTGACGTTTTCTCAATACTTTGAGGTATATTAAACATCAGAGGTTTCTCAATTTGACACAACTTATTAGGACGGTTGTGAATCTAATTCTGATCATATTCTTCTTTTTATTTTTAGCTGATAGACATCCACTAGGGCTACGACTCCTCCAAAGCAGAAACTGGTGCACATTGATCTATTGGAAGGAAAATATGTAAATATTTTTTTGTCTTTTTTCTAATTTGTCTTCTTATTTTCAGCCGATGGACGTCCTCTGCAAGGTACATTGCCCGTATTCAGCAATTTCCCGCGACCTTTACTTTATTTTCGGTTCACTTGGTGAAGGCTTACTCATACCGCGTCTACCGGTACATGGTCGCCACTCGAGAAATTTTCGGCCTCTATGGCTAAAGGTGGACGAGCAATTCTTCGAGCAACGTCATTTCTGATTCCCTCTTCCAACGAATCTCCTAGCATAGCCTTCATTGCTCTGTGGGTGACTTTACCACGTCTCTTTGTCTATATATAGTCTCAACACATTTAGGTCAAAGACCGTCTTCAAATATTGCGGTATTTTGGACGAGATGTTTCTGTTTCTCGAACGCTGCCATCCTGAATTAATTCGGCAGTTGATATCTTTCTCAAAGTTGGACTTAGTAAGCTGACGAATTGTCCCAGGTATATATAATCGTATTATTGTAGAGCATAGCATCTGCCTACCGTTTAAGAAGCTACATGTATATGGTAAGCATAAATTCGTTTACAATTTTCCTTAATGTCTATATGACGTATGAGGCTCAATTTATCATGTATTGATATTTAACAGGCAAGTTACAGGTTCTTTTCGGTATGATAATTATAACTAAAATCGTTAAATGTCGAATACTGATATTTCCTATCTAATTATGTTTTATTAATAAAGAAGCTCTTGAAGGCCTTTTTTGTGCACGATTGTTGAAACTTAGTTATTTTTAAACGAATATAGACTCACTTTGAAAATCGTAAGATTAAAATAACAATTAGTCATGTTTTTTAATATTTTTTTATTTTTATGTTATGTTATTAATTTTGGGTGCAATCGTTAATAAATAATAAATAAATAATTCAAAAAAAAACAGAAGAAAGATATTAATCTGAATATATTTATATATATAAAATAATCCCTCTTTCTTTTGGTCTCGCCAGAGTTTAAGAACAACTTTATTGACTTCATCCTTGCTTTTTTAGTTTCTCAATACTTAAGTTAAATTTGTATTAAAAATATACTCCTAATTTAATATTTTTTTATTCATAATTCCAAAGGGTATATCTGTGTTATTTTACATGGCCAATTGTACTTTGCATGTTCCCGTGTTGGGAAAGCGTCAAGATATTTTATCTACGCATTAGAAAATAGAACAAAAGAAATAATGTTTTTAAAAATAGCATTACCATAAACAAAATTTTCCTTAAATTACTATTTTTAAGATGCGAATGGATGATGGGTCAGCTTATATATAAATCAGATTATTGTAAACGAAATGGTCGCGAAGCGTGGCTAGATGCAAGTACCGCAAGATCTGTCATCGTGGCGATCTTTAAAGTAGGTTTATGCCTTGCTGGGGGCGTTTATAGACTGTAATGACGATTGTGATGATAAAACGAATTTGTTGTTAATTAAAGAATATTGATTGATATTTAAGACCTATTAAGAATATTTATTTTAAAAATAATTTCAATCCGTTAAATCTGTAGCCTTTTACAAATATAACATTATACTACGACTTTACTGGTCTAATTGTTATAATGTATCGTATGTGATAATTACATGAAGAACGAAAGGAATTAGATAATTCGTAGTTAGAAAACGACGATATTAATAATAACTTGCTCAAATAAAAGATGATTTGTTCTCGGAACAGTGAAACTGTAGAGATTCTTCTCTCTATATATATAATCGATTTCTTTTGACTTTTTCTATTTATATTTTATGTTCGTGTGCGTTTTTTTTAATTCACACGTCAACACTCTAACATAGTAGAATTAGATATAAACATTAAATGGGGTATTTTTCAAATGCTTCTTGCGGTAACTGCTTCTGACGCTAAATATATAGTTTTTTTTTTGGAAATAACCAACAGTTATACATTGTCTCTATGTTTTATTTTTGTTTTTCATTATTATAGCCTCTTTTAGTATAATATAATGTACAAACTAATTTAAATGAAAATGTTGTGCACGTAAGTCACCAATTCATGCACTAGTTTTAAGACTTGCTGTGACTTTTTATTGTGTTTGTGTTTGTTATTTATGAGCCATATTTATGTAGGTGTACCAGCAGTACGAAAGTTATTACTACAATTTACTTTATAAATAATGCTATAGTAATGTGTTCCTAAATAAACGATAGAATATTTTTGGCCCAGTATACGAATGTACAATAAAATTTCACATACACTTTCAGATCTGCCACCGGAGAGATTTAAAACCAATCTTAAAAACATATTACTCAAAAAAGTATATTATTCTTTCCAAGAATGCTATACTGATGTCAATTTGTGGATTTAAATATTGTTTAAGCTCCACTCATTATAGTCATAGACTTATTTTAAAATAAAATTTAAAAATAGTAACTGCTGAGTGTCTTCTCAGCAGAACTGCCTTCCAAGCCTACAGCTTCCTTCAGGGCTTACAATGCCGACATTTTATGTTGATTGTTGATTAACGACTCGAAAGTGCTAGTAACAGCCTATTCAAAAAACTATGTTGTTTTCAATTTAATATTTATTTTATACATCTTTATTAAAAAAATGTAAACACGAAGAAAATGATGATCGTGCGCTAGTGAAAAACTTAATGAATAAAATATGATAAATATGAACTAAGTCTAGGTTTTATTAAACCATTGACTACAGATGTTACTGTAATGAATGTGCCATTGAAACTGAAATAATTGAAAGTAAGATATGACCATCTGTTTAGTAACTTTCTGTGGTTATTTATAAAAGCTGATTGGTTACAGGTATAAAAACTTTAAAGGGGCAAATGCTTAGCTAATTTGCTAATAAATTAATATAAATAAATCAATATTTTTATAATTCGGATTATTGCATATTAAAATTAATTATTATTACCCAGAAATTATTGTCCATACGCGTTTCAATACATAAAATAAATATTTTAGAGTGATCGCTTTATAGGGTGTGAAATAAGTGTGTGGTGTTGGAAATAGATATAATGATTTTTCACTCACAGATAAGCTATACATTCACTCATTGAAGCTTTTACACCTGTAACCAACCACGTACATGTAAGTCGTATCACATAGCATTGATATAAAATAATTTAAGGGGCACTTCCACTCCGCGTATTGCTGTCCAGAAGGTAACCGGCTCCATTTATCACCGGCCCGTCAAAATCTAATTGTCCCGCCTCGCTTACCACCGCATTGTGACCGTAATTATGCCCTTATTTTTTTTCACAGAGAATTAAATCGACTTATAAAGATTTTTTGTCTGTAACACATTTAAAAGCCCAATTTGGTAGAAATTCAAAACGTTTCCTTGTGATATTCAATTTTTGCCCGCGGCTCATAATTTTCATTCTGCGGTTTCTAATTATATGAATTCCACAAGATTTGTTAAGATTGGCCAAACGTGAATGTGTGGTAAATAAAAGAATAGAGTTGTAATCCCTTTGGATTGTTCCTGTTTAAAAAAATAAATATTGTTATTTATTGTATATTATCTATACAACAAATATGCCAGCCGACATGAATGCCTTAGAAGATTACTTTCTTTACGGACCTTGCGCTGCCCGCATTTAGCGACTTTACGCAACCTTGAGTATGTCCAATCGTCAGTAGTAATGGTAGCCAGGCCTCTGCTAGAGAATCTCAGCATGCTGCAGCCTTGAAGCACTGAATAACTTATAATTAAAAAAACCTCCAATCTGTCAACTCATTGCCGATCAGAAAAAATGCATTGTACAATTTACCATTAATCTAAGTAAACGTCTTTTGTTCTCTTCTAAGTAGTTGTAATACATGTAATTGTGTGATATGCGATATAGTAATATTATCATTACACATTTAATTTTAAGTGTATGTATCCAAGTTTATTCATTGTATATTCTTTTACTACTTTTTCGTTTATAATTTTGGTTTTTGTAAGGTTGACATGTTACTTGGAGGTATAAGCTCGAGTATCATGTTACAAATTATTCAGTTTGGTCTATCTTTTTGCCGTACGATGAACAGCATAAAAACCTTTGTAACAAAGATTTAGTAATATTGTTTTCTTAACAGCGTTTCTTGAAACAGCAACATTTATATCAACGTAATACAAGAAATTTGTAGACAGCTATAGTGACAACACGTTACACATATTTGCTGTTTTGTAGAACGTATGCGAAATGTGAAAGGCTACTGTAATCTAAGTACGATATATTTTGTCGTAGTTAAAGTATATGTTACATTGTTTTGTGTTCACTATTCTCTCTCATTCTCGATCTTTGGAGAATTGACTCCCAGGAAATGTGGTATTTGAGACGGGTGCTAAGAATCTCGTGGACGGGGCACCGAAGCAACGTTTCGATCTCCAAAGAACTTAACGTAAAAGAGTTGTCCTCGGCAGCGAAAATACCAATTCTCAGGTTCTTACATGTCACTCGTAATGAGGACTCAATGGAACGTTTGTTAGTGCAAAGTGGAAAGCAAGCAATTCCGTGGACGTTATCCAATAAGATGGACTAATCTTATTAAAATTGCCAATAAAGGCAAAATAAATGAATGTTCTAACTTAGTTAAACACCAAGCTACATGGTGATGTATAGTAACAGCAGCGGAGGCACCAAAACCAATCCGAGCATAACTTCTACCACACTGACAAGTGTTCACGACCGAGAAGAAAATGTACTTAGACAGTTCTTGTTTAGAAATTTTTATCACAGGTAAGATTCCCACTAAATTCTACAGATATGTGCCGAGTAAAAGCAGCATGTTCTTTTTCATAATCGGGCCTTTTATTGGTGAAGGTTTTGTCCCTTAAACGTCCATGTTGCCTTTTTATTCTTCCTCTAAATTTTTTAAAAGACCTTTACTGGAAAACTAAGAGAGGCCTGAAGCAACTCGGTGTTCCGGTCTTTTGCCTCAGCCCTTTTAAGGGCCCTTTGACCAATTACTTCATATATTCTATACGATAGAGTTGGCGAATAAAAAATATGTGAACATGTATATTGATAATACATCTTCGATGGCCTTATATATGGTTGATTTTTAGCTTTGCTTTCAGCTTGACGAAATTTCTAGACGTTGCATTTTAATTAATTATTAACCCCCGGGTATGTTATTGTTTAATAACTAAAATATTATTGTTGTCGTTAAACTTGTTCAAATAATTCTAGAATGCGAGATTTTAAAACATTTATTCCATAACAAAACCCAATTTCATAGTCAAATTTATAAGCGTATGTTGAAGTTACACGGGTCTGTAATTCTTTGTGCAACAATAGGCGTTCCTAATGCCCGGCTACTTATCTGAGGGGTTGGTTCTTCAACCGCAAGAGGCCGGCTCTAGATAATTATATATTTTTTTAAATGGTCAAATTCTGTTTGCAGCTTATCGTCTATCATCATCAACGTTTTAGACGTAGGACTACCACTAGCTGGACATAGATCTCCTCCATAGCTTTTCAAAAGGTGTGGTTCGAAGTGGCCTGACTCCCAGTAATGTATGTCTGTTTTATATTAAAAAATATTAATTGACTGACCAAAAATGGCAGCGATTAGCCAGCTGTCAGCATCCGAATTCCTAGAGACATTCGAATTTGAATTAATAATTAATATGTTTCAACTGAAAAGTATTGATTACGAGAGTAATTTATATTTCTATTACATGAAAAGTTCGTAATAACAATAGATATGCTTGTTTACTTTTAAACTGCACAATGTTTAAGTTTATTATTGTATATATAATGTATCTTATTGGCTTCAGTTACTATGCCTTCCGTCATGAAATATGATTTTTTTTTCATTGTACTATATGTTATTATGCTATATGTTTCCAAGTTACGTCATAACTAACAGAAATAGTGATCCTTATCATAATTTCAGCAGTACGACTTCCTCTGTTGGACATTGGCCTCCCGCACAGATTTTCAGTAGAACCTGCGGAAGCGACAGCATCCAGAGTCTTCCGACGACTTTATTAAGATTGATTTTTCCACATACGGTATTAAAAACATACTCAAAAAAAAAATAGAAAATAAATGTAACCAGAATTATACTAAGCAGTGTGTAAGTGTTTTTACGGCGACATCACGACAATTTATACAACAGTGAGTTGAAACCTTTATTTAAAAACTTGCATAAAACAGTGACAGAATCTATAAATACAAGAAACAAAGATTAAATCATAACTCCATAAATTTCGTCTTCAACTTCGTCAGCAAATTCGTCATAGGTCTGAATATAGCCATAATGTTTCACAAAATATCACACACCTTCCTTAGCTTTAAATCTAAATCTAATAGAATATTATTAAATTAATATTATTAATGCAATCAAATGATTGTAGTGGAACCATATGTGGATCTTAGCTTGCTGTCTCATACGCAGAGTTGATTTTATTTTTATTGTTAATGTATACATCAAGTATTGTTAAATTTCATTTAAAAAAAAAAACAACTGTTGAGTTTCTGGGCGGCTCTTTTCAGCACATCAACATCCGGCGCTGATGGTAACTTACTACTTATAATATTAAATCAATTGACGATTCAATAATGTGTGTAAATGCTTTGAGTAAAGATAATTTGAATTAAAATTTAATTTCAGATGCCTGAATGCCGTCTTATTTTTCTCCTTGGTGCTTTAATCATGTTGTTGTTATAAACGTATCATATATATTTTTGTATCAACTTAAATTTTTTAGTTTTTCGGAGTGCATATATTACATAATTTACACAAGGCATCGATCTCCCCATACATCGCCACAAAGACCGGTGTCACCTTGATTATTTCGTCCGACTACCAGGTGGAGGGTCCATGTTCTTACTACCACCAGGGCAACAATAACGGGGCTACCGTTATTGTTGCCGTGGTCTTTACAGTAGTGTAACAGCCGTGCTGCCTTATATGTGTCATTTAAAATGTATTAATGTGCAAGAAGTTTATAATACTTTGTCGTATTAAATGTTAACGAAACGTATTTTTTCTTTCTGCTTGTAAACAGTATAAGGTAAGATTCGATGTCGAATAAAAAGTGATCTGCGTCCTATTTGACGGCACCGGGTTGCGTTCCCGTCCAACTATCAATCACTCTGTGTGGGACGACTTTAATTATAGGGATTAAGGGTGCAGCGGCGGATTTGGTCCCAGGTAATGGGCTCCACGCCGGCCCTTTTAATAGAAACGAGAGCCGTACGCGCAGGAGACTGTACCGTTTAATTTCAACTTTTTAATCGAACCATCCAATGGTTATTTAATTTTGTTATCAATAGGAACTATTTCGTTGTTTTGTGATTTGTATATATTTTTGGCGGTAATAGGTAATTACATATATTTTTTACTGCCTGTGCCTGGTTCATTAATATGTGTTTAAATTTAAGAATTAGGCAAACATTTCTATATAAGATTGTGACGGAAGTACAATATGTTTACAAAAGGCATTTGTATCAGTCTTATTTTAGCGTTTAAGAAGATTTTAATTTGCGGTATTCAAGTATATATTAATTACATACAAATGAAATACATTTTGCAGTTGAAAGTAATAAACATAATTAAGTGATTTATTAAGTTGCAGTGGTAGTGAACAGCTGGCAGAAGAGTGCATGCGTTTCTACAGTATGACCGACATATGAATTTGCTAAATTTGTCGGAAGATGCTAAATGCAGTCCGCGCTCCACTGGTCCTATTGGAGATCTGTGAACGACTGACGATGAAATATATAATATTGTTAGCTGATAGCCCAAAAGCAGCAACTGGTACACATTGAAAATATGGAAGGAAAATAGAGAAATGTTTTTTTCTATAATTTCTAATTTGTATTCTTCTTTTCAGACGATGGACGATCACTGCAAGACAAGGTTTCTTCCAAAGATTGCCACGATGAACGGCATCCGGCGCCTTAATTATGTCGACAGTTAACCTAGTGGGGGCCCACATCGGGTCCACATGCTAGTGGTTGCCAATCGAAAACTCTAATTTCTTTAGCCCGCGTTCAAGCGAGGGCAGAAAAGGTCCGTGTCTCTCCCAACCGCCGAGTAGTCCTCGCTTCGCATAACTTACACTACACCTCATTCACTACACTATACACCTACACAGGTATAGTCCCTCTTCGTGCCTGCATCTTCTTTGTAATTGGGGTATAATCACTCGCGTAAATATCTAGTTCGCGGACCTCCTGTTTCCGCGGACTCAATATCGATAAAGCTGCACAAAACCTAAATCATCTAGCAGTACGACTTCAAACACATCAATTGCAAATGCGAATAATTAATCTGTTTGATGCTAGATCTTTAAAATACTTAATAGAATTGACACTTTGCGATGATATAGATGACATAAAAACATGAATTACAGAAGTATTTGTCGAGATATTTTTCTAATATTAAATTACATGTAACAGAAACAATGGTTTCCAATTCAATTTCGACTTTACTTAAAAGTTTAGAATATTGTGGTTAAAAAATATTCGGAGGCAGTCGAGGGCCGTTATTTGCGGTCACTATATTTATCGTGAACGCACCTTGACGGGAGTTAGTTAATTAAACATAATGTTCTGAACGCAACCTTCTAAATCTTTCCAGCAACGTGCCATTACGAGATTATTAATTGGGCGTAAACTCGGGGATCGGGGCTCTCTTCTGATACAGATTGCGGCCTAATTTAGTAGATTACTCGTGTTTTACACGCGGCTAAATTTGTAATAAGGGCCCCTGCAGATTAACATGGTGTTTATAGTTTTAAAAGTTTCGCGTCTCTGAATGCGTTTTTATTGTTTCCTTTTACCCTGATTTAATTGAAGTCACTTATTTTATAATCAACTACTATCATTTATTCTTTCACTAACTTCTGCTTTTTACAAAATCTTATTTTATTTGCTAAAATGACGGATATAAAGGATTATATCGAACCTCTGATAGTCCTGAAGTATTTAAATAATATTTTTTATATTATATCTAGGATCCAAAACGCCTATACCAACAGTTTGCTATAGCTATGTATACAAATGAGGGCTAGTAAAATTACTATATTATAGATATATTCATTCATATTCGCGTATTATACTTTGGATTTGAAGTAATCCTCGAAAACAAGGTGTGCAGTACTTAATCATGAAATAGTCTTATTTGTAAAATAAAATAAAATCACCCCTTTTTAATAGGGTAGAATCGAGGTGTTAGAGGTCCATATACTATACTAGTTATTTTGAGATATATTAAATTTTCATTTTTTTCTGTTTGGAAAATCTACACAAGATAAACTCACGTTATTTTAAAATCTTGCATTTATGTTCGGTTTTAGAATTATTTATATAAATATGATTTGATATCAATTGCGGATTCTAAAGAGCTGGGTGTCTTCTTTATTAAAATTTGATTATTTCATTTTTCAGATTGAAGTATTGGTAAAAAATAACGTTCTTTCAGTAGAGTTTATGATTTATCAAATTTAATTTAGTGGCGACGAGTTTTGTATCGAAAGAAAGGAAAATAAAAATAAAAATAAGTTGTAATATTTTCGTAAATTTAGAAATCATGTTTACGTTATTTGTTGATCTCTGTACCACAATTTCATTTTTTTTTGCTCGTATTATTAAATAATTTTGAAATATTCAACGTCATGCTGAAACGCATCAGTGTAAGTAATACCATATTAAAAACATTAAAGAAAACACCGTTAAAGCCGACATTAGAATAGAAAAAGAAAATGTCTAACCAACCATTAAATCATAGTTGTAACGACCGGACTAATTGCAGCTCCCTGTCAATACCGATCATGGGAGAGCTAAAAATACCGCCGCTAAAAAGGCGACTGACAACGTTGGGTTAAACGAAAACTTTCATACCGTAACCGAAATAGAAGGCAAATTGACAGATGACAAATAAGACCGTTAACACAACGATCACGGCGCTCACTTCACCAATATAAACAGGCCTCCGTAATCTCTCACATTTTCCTCCCCCGCAGTAATTTCGTCAAAGCCACATCGGGGAGGCGAAGCTTATATAAAGCTGGTTTATGATAGTAAATATTTTCACCCGAGCTAAATGTGATAAAATATATCAAGACATTGTCGTTACAACAAGATAGATGGATGCCTGATGTCGGTAACATATTCTTTTGTATAGTGAGATTAGAACAGATTAACTTCGGTTTGAGGTTCGAATCTCGGTTACTCACGTACGTATGGGTCATAAACTGATTTTTTTAACTGTGTCGTAAAATTATATTGTCTCGTGTTAAGTGGTTGACTTATTGATACATTTTCAAGTTACTTTGTTAACTCTAATAGTTGATGTGCAGTTTTTATTTTGCCTGACGGTCTCAGGTTCATTGTAGATTGACATGTATCTTAACAAGCAATGGAGAGGATAATGTTTGGGATTTTTCTACGAGATTAAGTTGAGAATGAGAATGAGAGAGAGAGGTGATAATGAAAGTAACCGGCGCAGCTCAGCGATTTGGCCAGTTGAAGTAGCAGTGGACAGGCCACATAGCGAGCAGAAGAGTTGACCGCTGTGGTTTTAAGGTTTTCTATTGGAAAATAAGAACCGGCAAGTGCAGCATATGCCATGCACAAACTGAAAGATGCTGGATACAAACAGTTTCCTTCCAGTTCTATTGCAAATCTGTGCGAGATGTGTCCAAAAGTGACAGTCCTATGGCTGAAATAATGGTAAGCAGTGGTGATGTAATATTATAGATTTCAAAAACGAGTACGAGGATATTCGAAGAGTAAAAAAACATTCATTTACATTTTATTTACTATATCTCTTCTAAACGATTATGTGTATGATTATCACGATATTTGTTGTTTTTAATCACATTACTTATTTGTATAAATGATTTTCTAAAACCATAAAAGAAAATTACGCTTTTAAAAAAAACGCGTCCATTTCACAGAAAGTAATTAATTAAGCATTGGCTTTCAAAGAGCACTCGCACTCGAATCAAAACGACTGCCTTGCATCAACACAAAAATACGGAACCACACTGCCTTCTATACTCAACCTCTTTTTTAATTTAACACAAAAAGAATATACATGTTCTATAAGAGAAACTGTTGATACTGGTCAATTTTATAATGTGTTGTAAAGGTTTCGTTTAGTCTGTGGCACTGTCCAGTCGCAAATGTACAGGCGAGTAACAATTGAGACGAAGGGCAAAGAGGTCGACCCTTCTGGAGTGCATGGGTGTGGCGGGCTTAAATTTTCACATTGACAGCCGAAACGGCCCTCAGGGACGGCCGGGACGTGCTTTTAGTGCCTTTATTCGTTATGGTTAATGCAGCAACTAGTTTACGATCTGTACTGTTATTTGCGATCTCAGAGGGACCGGGTAAAAGCTGATTTCTACCAACGTTAAAGCACTGCTTTTATTACAGCGTTTTTATTAATGTTAATTGCTATTTATTAGCAAGACGTAATAACGAATAGAATAACTATTACTTTATCCATTGGAATTAAATGTATCGTCCAACGAGCGAGGTTAATACGAAAAATATATTTCTAACTTACCATATTAATGACTGAGTAAACTAAAACACCTCTACCTAGTTACCAAATTTTTTTTTGACTTCAATCAAAAATAAAAAAAGGCGTCTTAGGATGTTATGCGGTATTGGTAGCCACTCCACCAGATGAACAGATGACATAGTCAAGATTGCGGGAAGTCGCCGGATGAGCACAGCGCAGGACAGAGCATTGTGACGATCTTCGTGGGTTGCTTATGCCTTACAATGGGCGTCCATTGGCTGAAAAAAAGAAAAAGAAGAAGGATGCTATCGTATAAAAAATCCAATTTATTGTAAAACATAACAATATATATATATATATATATATATATATATATATATATATATATATATATATTTAATTTATTATATTTCCGTTGTAATCCTTTATTGAAATAATATTGTAGGGTCTATGAATAGTGATTAAATCAATAAATAAAGATTGATTGATGATTCTAAAGTACGCAATATATGGCTTGGGTCGTTACCTAGATTCCAAAAATACCCTCTCATTATTGACGGACAGAAAATCACCAGGTGTGATGAATATTAATATCTGGGTTCCATGTTACATTCCTCAGGAGACTTGGAAGTAAACATTCTGCATCGAATCGCGACAGCTTGACTTGAATGGAGGGAAGTAACAGGCGTAACCTGTGACAAAAGAATGCCCATCAAGCCCAAAAGTATAGTTTTAAAAAAGCATCATCAGGCCAGTCTTAAAAAGGCGAAACATGGCCAGTAATAAAGCGCCAAGTATATACCATACAAGTGGCAGAAATGAAGATGCTTCAGTGAATGTCTGGAGTGACGAGAGTTGACAAAATTCGCAACGAATACGTTCGCGGTTGTCTCGGTGTACGTGACATTGCAGATAAGCTTCAAGAAAGCAGACTACGTTGGTTTGCACCCGTAAAGAGGAAACCCAAGAATACGTAGGCAACGTCACATTCAAACTCAACATACCAAATTCCAGACCCCACCAACAGATGCGAAAAAATAAATATCAAGAAGAGAGATAGAGACTCTAGAGTACGCAATATTTATTTTTTTATATTGAGCTGTCACAGGCCAATTACTTCGCACAGTAAACAATTTGATACTCTTGATGATCGTAATTATTTCTGCAGTAACGTCCACTAACATTACACATAGATCTCCCCATAAATTTCAACAGTTGTCGTCATTTTTGATGCAATCTGGTAGAGAAATCCCAAGCATATGCCTCTTCATGGCTCCTTAATCAATTATGAGATTGTCAATAAGGCGCGAAATGAGACCACGTTTTCGTGCCTAAGCTATCTCTGGTTGGTTATGTTGTGTGTGGAGTACATTGGTTATGTTAAACAATCATTAATATTTGTTAGTGGACGCTATATACTTGTTTAATAAACCTTTACACGCACAACTAGTACAATAAGCCAATTTAAAGGTAATTTATCAAATAAATTCATATTTACACCTACTAATTTGTTGACAAGAAATCTTTATAGCGGCCGACACGGTTCGGTCCAATGGTCGTTTAGATTAATATCGTAAACACCTCGCCTATTGTCGTGTACGGAACGAATAAATCTACCGATATACTTCGAGACCGCCTGCGTTTGACACGTCAACCGAAAAAATGGGATTGGCTATCCATCAAAAGCGTTACAACTACGTCCATTGCCTATTGCGGCGCTCCTTATAAACGAGCAGCCTTTTCACTGTTGCTACGGAGTTTCGTACCGTGTTTTGACTAGGGAGATAACAAATTCTTTATTGACGTTCTCATTATGAGAATTGATGCTTTAATATTTCATGCTTTCTTTGTATAGTGACTAACTTGCCCCGGATTACATGCAAACGACTGTTAAGTATTCGGAATGGAATGAGTCAGTAGTGGTTTTTTTTTTTATAAAAACTGAAACCTTTACCATACTACAAACAAGTATAGTGACGGCGTGGAAAGATTTACACAGTGTACTATATTATACGAATATTACTGGGTAATTAATGTGTATTACTCGTTAAAATTATACTTCAGGCTTCATCGGTAAGCTCACTCCATTGCGAAGGCTTTACTTGAGAGTGAGATCCGTAAATAAATAAAAGTATATAGCCCAGCGGATTAGTAAAACGAAGGGGCAGTGAACAGGCCATATAATGCGCAGAACAGATGCCTGCTGCTGTTTGAGGGTTCTGGAGTGAAAACTACGACTGCAGCGCACGACGTCAACCAACAAGGGAGACAGACGACCTTGTTAAGATATTCGACATACATTGCAGGCCGCTTCCAATCGGACTTATTGAAAATCTATGGAGAGAGCCTTATGTTCAGCAGTGGATTTAAAACCTTACAAATATCACAAATTGTATTGCAATACGCCCCAGTCGCTTAAATAGATAATACGTCCTTGCCGTTATCAGTTTTACACTTGATTGAGATATTGCCATGGATTTAGAAATTAAATTTAGAACTTAAATCGTAAAACTTTACTATGATTTGATTGGTGTATTATTTTTACCTCTGTACTTGCTGACAATCATGACAGAATTCGTTCTGACAACAGTTCATCGCAGTTCAATTTAAATGAAAAAAAAAACATTTATCTATTTAATGTCTTAATACTAAATAAAGATTACTGTTACAAGTTTCTGATTTTATTCATTACAATACTAACATTCCGATTAACTAATAATGTAATCGTAACACACCTCATTTTAGTTTTGATTGACGTTAAAGGTTATATAGCTAGTGGCAGGTATATCAATTTACATAGTATTTTGTAGCGGGAAAAAATAAGTTTGTTTATATAATTTTCTTATTATATAATAAGAACATTTCTCGTTTTGTGACAAGAAATTTTAAAAAACTGCTGAATATGAGGAGTGGTTCCCAAGTTTTATGCTTAGAAGAAAATTGGTGATTATTTTTTTTAATATATGGAGTATATACTTTTAGTATAAATTGTATCACATAAATTGTGTAGAAGACATATGAGATAAAAAAAGTATAACGAACCATCTAGTAGTGGAGAACTAATGATTACAGATGCTGACTCGTGATAATAAATCCCAGATTAATTTCTTAATATGACATCTACTTTGTTCGAATTATTTAACATAGCATACGTTTACAAACAATAAAATAAAGTACTTTGTAGAACCGGATATTTTTGTGTTATCAATAATACAATTCACTCATAGATTTCACGCATATTAAGACAATATTTACGATATGAGAGCTCGCGATTCCCTGCGAGAAGTTTTTAATAAAGCCGGAATTTAAACGATTGCGTCACAATATATTTATTATATAAAAGTGTTTTGTTTGTCCGCGACAACACTGAAATTACATAAAAACCAAAGGTAGACACGCTATTAACACAAGGAATAAAAATAAACTAATTTACTCCTAGTTTTTCGTTTTCAAAAATTTAATAATTGATTTGTGGCATAAAATATACATATCTACAGTAAAATTCCACAATTACAGATTTGCGACAGAAGAAATTTAAAATCAATATTAAAAACATATTATTGAAAAAAGTATATTATTCTATTCAAGAATACTGGTGTTAATGTATGGAATTAATTGTTTTTGATGCTCATTCAGGAAGCTAATTATTATCAAGAAATCTTTGAAAACTACATATTTGAAAAGAGCAAATGTTGAGTACAGCAACAACAACAGAACTACCTCCGAGCAGGTGGTAGCTTTCTGTTGGACTGACAATAGTGATATTTTATATTCAGTGACAGTTCGAAAGTGCTTGTGACAGCCTATTTGAATAAAAAGATTTTGGTATTGCTTTTGATAGACATTAAATAAGGTTGTAAACGGTTTAATGTAGAAAGAAGCAGGTTAGATTTCAAAAAAGCTGATATAAGAAGTAAATTATTGTACAATTGAAGGACACAACTGTTTACAAATGGAGATGGAGAATATCGAGAAAATTGTTCAGATGACAATCTGAAAGACTTATCCAGAATTCCGGGCCTTTATGATGGATTAAAGCCTATATCATCTTTCTGGGAAACTTTTTTGTTTCATCGGTGATGATAAATCAAGACTAATAACTATTTTTTCATTTACTTAATTTTGAATGTAGATCCAATAGCAAATAAACCACACGTATCAATATATCAAAAGTACACACACCACCACTCTATCGGCATTACAAGCATACACGAACGCTAAGCAATATTGACGCGTTCATTAGTCCCATTGTCTTTGGGGTGGCATTAGGTTTGCCAAGGGACGAGGGTAGAAAGAAATTGCAATAACATAAATGAATACCAATAAAAAGTGTTTTCGTTATAATATTTTGTCTTCATCTATATATTCGTATTTAATTATTTATATCATCATCATCATCAATCACATCTTTAAGAATAACTATTGAACGTTAGCTTTTCTATATGTTTACAATAGAACCGTTAAAAACTACCTGCAATTAGCGTCTTCCGCCGTAAGACATTCATTTCTGAACATAGGCTTCCCTTATAGATGTCTAAAAGAATCGATTGAAAGCGATTTGTATCCAACGTCTTGTGCCATAGGACGCCCACTGTTGGACATAAACTATTTAGTTGAAACCTACATCTATTAATAATCGGTGCCTAGGAATGGCATTGTATGATTTAATGATACTTTATCGATATTTAATTTTCTACTCTTTCAACCGCAGTTTTATAAACAAGTTAAGCTGTCCCTTGTGATTGTTGTGATCTTCACAAAGTTAAGAAATTTGAGGATTGAAGGTATGCAAGAATAATGATACAAATATTGTTGGTTTTTATTTATTTATTCAATTGTCATTCGATGTTTAAAAGTACAACTAATACTTTTTTAATTACTACCTTCTGGTTTATCAATATGTTATCAATTGGTTTTCGAGAAGCGCAATAAATAACATGAAGCAGTAACATATCCAGTGAGTATGTTCAGAGTGATAAAAGAAGAACTCACCAAGTTATCTCAATGAGAAAACAACTTATTAACACAAAAACCCACATATATTAAGCCGCCAAAGCTCATATCAGCGCGGCCCTCTGGTTTGATTTACGGCGCCAATTTAGCCCCCAGTACTTCCGAAAGTAGTGGACAGTGGCTTATCTGATCAAACATGTCGTAAATAATACTCGAACTGTATTTATCATGCCCTCGCAACTTGCCCGTGGATTTATGACGGCGAAAATGAGGAACTAGATTATAACAGTCTTCAAGAAACGTCGGTACCAAAAATATACACTTTTGTTTCTTTATCTCCGCTAAATGCTCTTGTAATAGATTTAAACAGTGAATCCAAAAACCTAAACGAATAACTTAACACGTTCACTGCGGGCCCAATTTTGAAGAACTTTCAGCTGGTGCGGCTGAGGTCGAATCAGCCTCAAGCTGAACTTCCTAGTAGTGCGGTTGAGGCCTTTTCTGCCTCATGTTTTAATAATTTTTTTACAATATTGAGTCAATGCTTCGCAGACATAAAGAAAGTTATATTTGTCTTTGTCATACCTCATACGGTTGAGTGTAAACAGCCGCCGCACTAGAGAGAAAACACTAGTTTTACGCGCCGCACCATTGCAAAGTCTACCATGAGGCTGAATCGGCTCAAGCCGCAGTGAACGTGTTAACTAAACATTAAATGTCTGATATCGTTGATGTACCAAAACTTCTTTGGTAGCTCCGAAAATAGTTTTAAACGTACTACAATTCTCTTGAAAACTGCTACCAACCGATGCTATTGAAAATCAGTACAGGCCTATGTCCAACAAAGACCGATGACTGCTATGATGATGATGATAAAATTAAAGATTAAAGAATTTAACGTGACTTACTTCAACTGGCGAATGTGAGCACAGCTTTCTAATTTTATTGGTCAAGCTTTGTCCTTTTACAGATGGACAACAACGAGTCTCTACTTTCTTAAAGAGATAAGACTATAGTAAAGTTATAAGGCCAAAAATGTGACTTCTTATATTTCTTGGTGATAAGCAAAATAGCGAAATATTTGAACTTCCACCGAAAAAATACTTATTTCTATTGATTTACACATATGAGAACCTCATGCGAGATTGACCTACCTGAAATATAATATTAATTTATATGCAAATCAATTTGTAATACATATATTTGTTATTGATACACTCGATGTACAAAGACGGGAAGTACCAACTCAACCTACTTGTAAACTCTAGCACAAGCGAATAATAATCTTAATTGTAATAACATATTCCTTGTTTTTCAATTCCGTTTCTTTCACGCAGCGCTACTGATAGCATCTAGTGATGGTGTGTAAAAAAGAACAATACGTGCTCGTATGACCACGAAGCTAATTACCATAAAGTCGCGGTGGATGGCGACAACGAGGTTCTCAACGCGACGCTCCGCTGGTCAGGCCGAGACATTTCACTTTATGCCTGTATATCCATTCCTTTGCTTTATGACGGCCTGGTATCACGATACCTTATTTTCATTTATGTAACATGAAAAATTAAAAGTCTAATTAGGTTTGTCATCAGCACGAACATTTTTAATGGTAAGACATTTTTAGTTAATTATAGAACAATTAAAATTTCAAACATTCCACCATCATGATTATTTTAGGATATCTATTGCGAGAAATTGGGTTTTATCCAAAAAAATCCCAGTGTCTTCTGACGACTTTAACAAGACATGCTACGTTGCCCTTACCGGTTCGTGGTCTCCAGTCCAGACCACGATTTATGGCATACCCTCTATTACTTAATAATAACACAGTATTCATTAAAATTAAAAAATTTAAGGGACTTGCATTATTTTTGTGATTTAATTTATCGTACCTAATGACTAATTTCTCGAATTTAAACAAAACACGGTAAAATTACACCAGTTTTAAAGTAAAGGTTAATCACCGGTTAAGACATCGTTTGAACCAGTCCCACACGTAAATTTAATTAAATAAAATCAGGTGAGCTGAACTAATGAATTCAGTCGTCGGCGACACACTAATCACAATGTAATTGTGCGACCGTTTTAATGCTAATGTGGGCAACAGACGGATCCTCTTGCCTGCGTTCATTCGCTTTTATATTTTATTGCCTTTGGACTTCTTTAATTGCGCGTTAGGAATCACTCGTTTGCCATTATTATTTATTTGTTGAGGTACACCATCGATGGTTACTCGTACACTTGAAAATACATTTGACTTATTGCATTGGACATTTCGTACTGTACCTATAGGTGAATACAATATTATTTATTTTATTGAATTCTATATTTTCTATGTTAATACAATTATTATTAGAATGGTAAAAGAAACAAGAACACTAACACAATATCAGTTACAATCTGACTTTATACAAAACGATGCAGAAGTGAGTTTAGTATTAACTGAAATATTAGTTAGATTAAATTATACGACTTGAAAATATTAACGTGAGCTTTATCGTTGTTAGCTTCCGTGACACTATTTAAAGGCTTTGTTCTCTTGGTGATGAGAATATAAGTTTTTAAGGTTTTGTGTTATGAAATATCAGTTAAGGTAACTTCTCAATATTCTAAGGATTCACTGTACTAGTGCCGGGTCCAGGAAGTCTCGTGGCTGACGAGCAGGTTTTAAGATGTCTTGTTGCAATGCATTGGCCCTTAACCGACCAGAGCCCACTTCCTACTAAACCAAACTTCACACACGTTTCAGTCTATAGACGCCCAATGCAAGGCAAAGGTTTTTCACCAAAGATATTGACAACATATCCCTATATACCATAATTGCTTCGCTTGGAAGGCGGGTTGGCGAACACAGCATCTTATTATGGTACGAGGAGGGTGTTCTTTGTTGTCTGCTGCTGTCCATCCTTTAGAAACTTATTTGTGAGCAGTGGAAATCCTTCATAATTAATGTACAAAGTGATTTGTATGACTTTGTATCTTGATAATCGAACTCGCGACCTACAATCGCAAGACAGTCCTTGCCGCTAATCTACTACTGCTCAATTTTACATTAATCTTTAATATTTAATGTTTATATATAATTCATTTTAATACTCTTAAGTGTCTTTTTAATAAACAAGTGAACAAAGGTATTTCAAGTCTGGAAATAACACTGTACGGAGAAGGACAAGGTTATATACGAATGTTATTAAAACCTCCTCGTCTTCTGTAGTCTCCTATCGGAATCAGATATGGATATCTTAGAAAATTCATAATAGAGACTTAAAAATCGATTTAATTTTCCCAGACGATAAAATTACTTAAGGAAGGAGATGGAAGGCTTTTGGCTCAATCTTTAATTCCGAGCTATTTATATCACCTTTCATAATAGCTTATCTTGTATCTTAATTTTTATATACCTTTTATACACAACTTCAGTCAAGCTTTTAAAAACTATTGTAAAAAATTACATACATTCGTAGTTTTGGTAATTATTTTAATAAAAATAATTTTGTACAAAAAATATTTATTTCTCCATTGAAAAAATCCACCACGGTCAAACAGTTTATTTCTCTTAATAAACAGATATATTATAACATTAATGATTTTATATTTTAAAATCCAGTGCATTGGCATAGTTACGTTTGACACCTTTCTCTTTTCGCATTTTTACTATAAAATTATTGTTATTTCAAAATTAAACATCTTCTAATTTAACTGACACATTATATTAAGTAATAAAACGAATATTAAATTTAATAAATTCATCGTATTAAAAAATTTAAATATTAATTATAATATTAATAAGGATGGCTAATGTTATTCAATTTTAAAAGAGCCATCGTTATAAAAATATTTCTCACATCGAGCATTCGACGTCAACGATCTGGGGCTAAAAGTCGATTGTCACTACACCGCTTCCTTATCACCTCTGTTATACCCGGCAATAACGCACACATCAGCCAAAACATCCACACGCCAACAATGTACATAATTCATACGCATCATCACCACACGGCGAATGGTCTATTGTCGCTGTGTGGGTGATAAACACAAGGATTACGTTTGCGTGCCGACATTATCTAACCCTAGAACGGCCAATAAGAGAGCTATTATTAAAATGGCAGTTTTAATAGCAAGATGATAATTACTTCGCGGGTTCATTACATTGCTCCAGTATTGAAGCCAGCCCGGCGAAGGTCCAACAATGTATGGGAATGCGTTCCTCATATTTACGACGCTGTAAGAAAGCAGAATTCGCATAGAGGGATTTTGATTTTTAACACTTTTTCATTCTAATTGCACCTTGTCGTCCCAAGACAAATTTTACTATCACAATGGAGTTGAACTAAGAGTAAAAATTTATTGTAAATATGAAGAAATCTCTGAAGTATAAAGCATCTATTCTATTCGTCCGATTTTTGCAAGAGATTTTTTTAGAAATTTATACGTATAAAACGTATGAATTTCTATATAGATACACCATAATCGCCATTCTTGATAACAACTGCGAGTCCACAACCGCAGATTCGATATTATGGTATGCAAAGGACGTTGTGGTCCTTCCTCTGGAAACTTATTGGTGAGCTGTGTCACGGGAATCGAATCCAGGACCCACGATTTTTGTATTAATGTTAGAACTGCTATGTATAGATAAGATTACTATAGATTTATCATAAACACTAATCATTACAACATTTACTAGATAGGACTTTATATTCCTGCTTGAATGTATGAAATATACTTTTTATGAAGAAAATAAATATATTTATTAATATTAAACAAAATATTATATTGCCTATTCCCATTACAAAAGCGAAAATAATAAGTTTTGATTTATTGCACATCGCTTTTTAAAAATTTTCAATGCATGAAATCAAAATGGTGCATTTGGTCCGTTATGATGTGTTCAGTGTTAAAAATAAAATATAATGTTTGTGCACACCGCCTTATTAGAATCGGAATTTATAAGCAATTTTTAGTACAACATACCACCGCCACTCGTTAGCTGCTGTCGTCAACTTATTTATGAACTTTAGTAAGCTTATATAAACGAAGTGTTCATTAAAAATTTTGTAGTAAAGAGAATTCTTGTCTAAAAGTTTATTAAATGTACATTTTGTATATTTTTTTTCTAATCAACGTCGTAACAACGCATGTTAAAGTGCATGCTTGAAACCTAAGAAAACCTTATCCCCTGGGTCCCTCTTCTTCATTTTGTTATTCGTTGGTACTCGGTAAACAAGTCGTGATCACAGGGGTCATTGACCTCTCCGTTCCCCACGATCTTTAGGTCTCCGAGGCACTTGATCTACATAGATTCAAGGGCCTTTTCATGAGGGTTCATGCAGAAGCAGTCCATCACAATGCTGGATCATGATAGCTAGATAACAAGTTCTGCCGTGTACACGACAAAGTCTCTTCAGACTCTTATAAGTATATGTGTATTACTAGTATTTCTCAGTGGTTCCCGCAGATTCAGGTGCAAGGGTTCTGCGTTGAATCATTTATTCAAATGCTTTCCTTTAATCTTTTAACTCAGGTAGTGGAATCGTGAAACAAATGTGGCTAGTAAATTACTAAACTCAAAAGTTGAGAAGGTCTTGTCTTCGTCTGGTACTCCCAGATGGTGTAAAACTTTGTTTCGCAGCAAATTACCACTAGAAGTTTTAAGAAAAACTTGTCTTCATCTGTCCTGCTCCTAGGTCTTATGTTGGCAACTGGATGGAGATCTCAGGAATTTTAAACGACGAGAATAGTTTTATTATAAATGGACGGAGTTCATAATGCAAACAATATTTGCAAAATAATATCCGCAGTCCCTTTGCATGGCTGGTGCAAATTGAAACCACCCGTCCTTGCTTCCCGGTAGTTAATCAAGGCTCTTTGTAAAACTAGAAAAAATATTTTAAAATTTGAGCCATACCTGACCGTGTAAAAGTGGCGTACAACACTATTAAACAGTGCATAAATTTGTTTATTTTTACTAGAAAAGCGTACCGGAAGCGCTAACGTTTGTTCTGACAGTATTAGCATACATATAATTCAATTCTTGATATCCAAGGCCCCTTTGGTGCCTACTATTTTTTTTGTATTATATCTACTCTACATATTTATTACATGTTTTGCTATTTTTGCGTATAGTTAAAGAAAAAATAATTATATCTATTTCAGGGTTGGCAAGATTGTGTTTATTAAAAATTTTGTAGTTATAATGCCTTAAAGTAACAATAAAAATATTGACACCGATAATATATTAGTGTCTCTTTTACTGTTGTGCTACCAAAGTTGTGTTGTTTTTAAAGTACTTGGACCCACTTACTTCATGGAGCGCTAAAGTGACCAAAGAACTTGGAGGTTTCTCGATCTGGTGAAAATTTTATTTAACGGACCCAGCCGAGGCTTCGGTGGAAGTCCTCGACATTAGTTATTACAAAGAGGTTAAGGCTAAACACATTCAATCGCTCTGGCAACACAAATCTAGTAAATCTATAAATGCCAACGAGTAATCAGTAATAGCTAAAACAACTAAATGTTTTGTATATACATTTTTGTATTTCAAACAAGCTTAAGTGTGTATTGGTAATGGGAATCTTTTTTCTCACAGAATGTAACGATTGTTATTATTAATAATTATACTTTTTTTCTCCTCTTACCAGGTTTTTGTTTACAAACTGGCCGCTGGAACTTTTTCTATTAGATAATTATTTTTTGTACAAGGAGGATCCAAAAATTATAAAAATGTAAAGAAGAATTATTTTTGAACTCTCTATTCTTTATGTTTATCTCTATTGAATTGTTTAACGTAAGATAAAAACTATGGAGACGTCATTGCATCACGATATAAAAATAAAACAAAGTGCAAAAATAAACGTTGGCGTTAAATAAATTACATCGAGCATTTACCGGGCGAGCTCGGTTTTATATTTTTAATCAATCATCACTACGCGTTAAATCATCGAAAGGATCCGGTTCGGTGAGAATCGACCGAGCACGGTGCAAACCGGCTAAGCCACTTTCCTAATACAGTCACCAAAACGGTACATTTTGCAATTTGTCAACATTCATAACCGATATGCATATTGCAGTCGACTGTCGCATCTTAAATGTGAAATTAAATTAGTTAAATCCGGGTATGACGTAACCGTATTTATAACTAGCATTTCCCTGCGACCTCGTCCGACATTTTACTTTCTTATGCAAGAAACTATTGGATCCATCCATCTATAACTAAGGACTATAATACCACAAATAACCATTAAAATAACTATTTACTGTTTGACCTTTATTTTTCTTTGATATATAATATTATACAATGACTACCTTGAGATAACACCGCGGTTTTTAAGCTGTCGTGTTAAGGTCATATGTCCGTGTTAAGAGGATACTGCACCAAACACAATAACAGTGAATAATACGTGTTAATGGACTTTTATAAACGAGTTTTAATATGCGATGATCTACTAATCATTTTTACACTGCAAGACACAGGCAACATTCGATGCTTGTCACGACGGCCGTTGCCCTGCCCACCATTTCCCACGATCTTAACTATATCGTCGGTCCACCTAATGGGAGTTCCACCAATGCTGGGCTACTGGCTCGTGGTTACTACCAGAGAACCTTTTGGCTCTAGCGACCATCGGTTTTACCAGTGTCGTCCCGTCCACTGCTACTTCATGTGAGCAATTCTTCGAGCTATGTCGGTGGTCTTGGTTCTTCTGCCAATCTCTTCATTTCTGATTTGATATTGCGAAATTCCACGCATTGCCCTCTCCCCCGTCTACGTTTCACGTCACTTAAGAATGCAAATATAATACATACATACATATATAATACAGGTAACCGAAAATAATTGATAAGGAGATTAGAAATATGAAAGTTAGAAAAATTAAAATTTGACTTCATATTATAAATATATAAGGTATATGTAACAGTACAAGGTATATGTAATAGTTATTTTTAAAATGAGAAGAACACTAACCTATTGCTAGCATATCTCTTAAGTAAACATTGGCACTATGAGTTAAATGAGTATGACATAAAATTTACGTTTATTATTGATAATCGATACGAGTCTTTTGTTCTCAATGTTGTGACACATACGTCTTCACAAAAATGAACTTTATCACTGTTTTGTATCCATCACAAATATTTCAAAATTTCAGTAGGAAATACCCCTATATTTTTAGGATACATTTGTAGATATGGAGGTTTTTTAATTTCGATAAATCAAGCTTAACAGTTTACAGTGCAGGTAGTTATTTGATTTTTCATTGAATTTTGATTAAAATTATTTGACTGTGCACCATGGGATGACCTTAATGACCAATTAATAAAAGTCACGCTAGATAGGCTTCGCGCCTAAGAACGACTTCGATACCGTAACACGTGGCCGTCGGTGCGGAAGGAAACTGACTAGGAAGTTATTCAATGCCCCGTTACGCCACCACTGTATAGGGTTGTCTAATCATAACACCTATATACAGAAGAGCGTAGAGTTTTTTGTATGTTTGGTTAAACAGTGATATCCTTTTTTATCAAACTTGCAAATGACTACTACACTAGTAGTAGTCATTTGCAAGTTTCTTAAAAGTCTAATCTACTAAGATTCATCTCATGAACCACAGCTTGCCAAGCTTTGTGATGAGCATACCAGAAGGGAGTATGGAATTCTCTGAATCTATGTCTGCAAAGTTTTTCCGGGAGAAAAGGTAACGGAGGCCTGTGAAAAAAATAGTCCCAATCACTATAGTCACTATTATTTATTTAAAAGTATTTGACTTAGATGAAAATGCAGGATAAATTTATTATCATAGTTTTGTCGTACAATAAAATACAGCGACGTATACCTAATGCAAAATAATGACGAGGTAATCATTGTAAAATATGGAGATTGTTTGATTAAAAACAAAATTAATTAGCAGCATTAACTTGTCATTTTTGCCGCGAAGAGGTTGTTTAATTAGCGTCCGCTGAAATAAACACTAGTTAAGCAAAAAGCAAAACTAATTAAGTTTTAACTTTTAGATTTTGAAAAACATAAATAAAATCTACTTCTTGATTTGTAAAGATTAGTCAGGTTAATGGTAATAATTAAAAAAGAATTTTAAGGCATCGTTTCATTATTTTAGCTTTAGAGTGTCCACTACTTTCATACCTAAATGATGATTTATCTTACTCTTCCTTTAATTTTTTTTAGTTATTTTTTTTATTTGGCTACATCGTTTTTGCTGTAGTGTTATTTTGTTACTGTGTTACTTTTTGATGGGCTTGAATAAAACCATACAAAGGTGAAATAACATAATTTGCGTAATAGTTTAGTAAAATTTTTTAACTAATTAATTTTTACTGAGTGTATCGTAAAGACATACGTAGATAAAAAGAGATTAGTACGAGAAAGAGTAAACATTTGGTTTTTAAAAGTTTGTTGCCGGAGAAACGCGAAATGAAGTTTGCCCTGCAAAAAAAAACCTTTTACAAATAACAGAGGTAATTTAATCGCACATATATATGTATATATATATATATATATATATGTGTGTGTGTGTGTGTATGATGAGATGACAACGACGCCTCTGGGACATACCTACCTGCTTTTGTACCCACTTGTTTATTAAAATTAAAACTGTAAACTATTATTACTCGGTGTTATTCGTGTTATCTCCTTACGTATAGCCTTAATTTTGTCTACTTAAGGTGATGATTTAAATGCTCCATCTTGAAATTCACATCAATGATGAATGTTTTGATACAATATTTTGTAATTTTGGACATAGTTCAGAACTGGTGCAATTTTTTTTAACCTGTGGAAAAATGATTCTGAAATAGAGAATGACTTCTATATTAGCTTCTATAATAGCCAGGCTATATTTATTATGTGTAATATAATGTTAAGTTCTGCAAATACAAACTGGCATCTCTGCACATCGAGTATCACGTGTTAACGGCACGCAGTCCAGTGCAGGCTTTGCGGTAAACTCTAATAATGCGGTAAAAAAACGGCATCGTAAAGGCCACCACACACAGCGCCGACATTTCTTTATTCTCGTTCGACGGCACGAAGAAACAAACTGTGATAAGAATGTATTTGTGCGGTGCGCCGCGGATCACTTTTTCTATTACACGCCATGCCACGCTATGCCACGCCGGCGATCGCAGCGTCAATGTGCTATGGAACAGGATCTTGCGTGGAGTTGGTACGTGCGAAAATAATTTCTACACGTGATCATACAGACTTCACTAATACTTATGATCTTAGAAATACTTTATTCAGTTGATACTTACTTAGCGTGAATAGTTTTGAAATGTCATCATTGTTAACAAATGTAGAGGAAGCAATTTTTTTGATACTAAAAACTTGAAAATTATACAATTGACGATAAACGGCCCGTAATCATTCTTGGTTGCCGATGGGAATTATGGCATTTTTTCTGTTGATCACTGTCACATTATTGAGTTTATAGCATTGAGCTCCGCCACGGAATATCACCTATACATAGCACTAAGTAAAAGTTGAGAGGGATACTTCTAGAAACTGTCACAGTCAGAAAACTTAATTACACTTAACCAATCAAGTCACTCTCTGAAAATGCCCGGACAGTAAAACGTATCTTAGAACGTCACTAAATATATTTTCAATAATATTATTAACTACATATTGTTTATGCTATATAATTAAGTTTCTTCGATAAAAATAGTGAAAAACACATAACAAATACAAGTCATAAAAATAACTAGTAACGCTTAAATATCGTCTTCAACAATTTACAAATCCTTCATTGGTCTAGGTGTATGCAAGCAGTGTCATAAGATACTTTAGACCTTCTGCTTTGTTGTAATTCTAAAATTAAAACTACATTATTAAATAATTATTTATTATATTAATCTTATTACTGCATTCAAGAGTTTTTCCTTGATTCGAAATGTAAGGGACTTGATTTCTTGACTCGTTTTTATAATTAATATTAAAATCTCCATTGAAAAGTAGTATAATTTTATTTAAAACAGTAACTGTTGAGTTTTTAGGCGGCTCCTGTCAACAGATCGGCGTTCTGAGCCGGTGGTTGCTTAGTACTTGTAATTTTAAAGTAATTGACGAAAAAAGTGTCAGTGATGTCATTTTTTGAAACAAAGATTAAGTATTAATGTTTTTTTTTTTTTCCTATTTGCTGTTCTATCCCTTACTGATATTCGTAAATTTCTGTTGTTAATTGGCTGCATCTTTTCTTTTATCAATTATATCCGTTTATATCCATAAGTTTTAACATCTTTCTTTTCTGATAACTTTGTAGACATGTACATGTATTAAGAAGCAAGAATTTTAATCTCTCAACCGCTTAGGCCGGCGTATGTGATCTTTTCCGTTTCTATTACCAATGAGGATAAATTATTGAAAGATTTTCGCATATTGAGTTCGATGTTTTAAAATTTTGTGACTTACTATATAGATAATCTAGCATGCAAGTGAATATAAATAAATCTTAACGACAAAGGATACGCCATGCATTAATCTGTTCTCGACCGGGGCCATCCGTACTGAAGATTGTGCAAGCGTTTTGTGTGACCACAGACCGAGACATATACATATTTATGAGGTGACTTTAATATACAATTTCTATGTATTATCTCCTCATGTAATGCAGGAAGTTGGAGCACTTGATGATTGTCTTAACGGTCACCCGACTCGTCGCTCCGTAGATTCGGTGATATCGCATAATTGCCTCGAGCTACTTTTTGTGTCTTCTTCATTTACAATTCTAATTGTGTAGTGTTTGCCGTAATGATTACAAGATGTTTGTACTCTGTTTCCTTACATATACGCCGCGCGAACTAAATTAAAACGTAGTTTATAAAAAAAATCCTTTAGTTTGTTCTACAGGATGATTGGTTATAGGTGGCTTCAATAAAAGCAGCAAAAAATTTTAATAGCACACCTATTTCCAAACACGCTGTGATGAAAATCACAGTGAAAAAAATATTTTTTCATTGAGAATACGATAATTCAACAACTTCTGGTAGTACAGTCTGCAGATGGTAAACAATAATTATTTTCATTAAATACTCCGAATTTTGAAAACACTATTTCCGCATTACCTTATTTAATATTGTAAAGGAGTTAATTTTTAAAAAGGGTGTAACATTTGTGTGTAATAATTATCAGAAAATAAACTACACATTAATTTTTTACGCTTATAACTAATCACCCTGTGTAAAGGTACTCGCAATGTTTTCAGAAAATAAAATTTATATTATTCTTCGTGTTAAGTAACCAATTGTTCTAATGTTAATTTTAAAAGAACTTAACAAAAAAAAAAAATCGTAGAGTAGAGATAAAAATCAACGGCGAATGACGAATGGTTTGATCGCTGACAAAGAGGCTATTTTCGTAATTTCTTCATATTTCAAAGAATCATCGCCTATTAGCGGACACATCGAAAGTGCTCAGCGCCGACAAAGTGTTTGATTTGACAGCTCGATGTGTTCCCTCAAAAGCTAATTAATAAGCAGATACAACCACTTAAGATAAGTAAAAACAATTTCATCCCGAAACTGCACCGGATGCTGATCGTATCGGCATGACAAAGCGTGGCGCCTGGAAACCTTAACGATTACTTTACGAATATGAATCTTTTAACTTTAGTTTCAAGATTCATTTTTGAACGACTTAAATCTTATTTACCTATGACGTTCATTGATAAGACAAATTCAACCCATACCCGCCAAAGATACGATCTAATTTTGTAAAGTACTGAAAAATCTTTAGTACCAAAGTATTTGTCAGCAAAGTGTTATGGCTTTCGATTTTAATCTTAAAGACAGAGACATAAGGTTTTATTTTGAATAGATTGTCGATATCTGAAGTGCCACCACCAAACTCTCGACTGATTCTTTAAAAGCTTCATCCACGCTCTCGAGTGCAGGTGGTATGACTCCCGTGTCGCCGAAAATAAACGAATTGCTAGTATTAAGATAAGAAGTCAGTTGTATATGTCTTGTTTCGAACATCAATGAAATACGTCATCCAATTCAATAAAAATTTAGAATACTTTCAGTGAATCATTTTAAAATGTTGTATATATAGACCTGACATAAATGAGTTAAATATAAACAACTATAGAATATATAACATATAAAAAGCAATAGCGCATACTAGAACATTGACTGTTCGTCAATAAATGTGATATAGGATGAATATATGAAGGCCGGCAACGACAGACCAAAACAAGGTAAAGTGGAGAGAGATAGAGGAGACTTACACTTTTTTGTTTATAGTCAAAGAAGACTAAAGAAGAAAGGGAGAAAAAGAACGTACAATTCCACAAATGTCAGGATTTTTTTTGTACTTTTCCACGTACATCTACAAAATGCCTGTTATTTATTTGTCCATATTAATTTGGACTTTATGATAATAGCAATAACTTACATATTAGCGTCAATAGCAGAATTCGACAAGAGCACAATTTGGAAGAAATTAGAATCAAATTGCGTTCTATTATACAGATGCTTATACTCTCGCACAACCGATGACTGATGGGGCGAAAGATTTTTGAGTGGCGACCATGAGCCCGTAGATGAGCCGAGGGCGTAGATGGGTCTTCCACTAGGTGGACCCACGAGATACTAAAGGTCTCGGGAAGTTGCTGGAGGTGGATAACGCTGGTCCGGTCATAGTGACGATTTCAGGGAGGCTTATCCCTTGCAGTGGGCGTTCATCGGCTGATAAATAGAAAAAGATGTTCTTCAATAAAATATGAATACTATAGAATTTATTATTTACTCAATAATTAATTAGGAATTAGAAAATTTTGACATATAAAAATTCTGTTTGCTCATTGGCATTAACAATCTGGTTAGAGGTGACCACATCTTATTACAGTAAACGAGACCATATAATTTTTAGAATGTTTGGCCAAATACTACATGGAAAGAATGAAATGGTCGAGGAAAGGCTTGGGATGAAACTTGAATAGTGTTAAGATCTCCCACCAGTAGGTTCTTGTGTATTTATTTCCATAGGTCCTGTTTCTTAGTCATCATCATTATTTCAGCGATTCCTATGGTTGAAATAATGGCTTCTGTTTGACTTAAGCTCCTCCGTAGATTTTTAATAGAATCGGTTCGAAGCGGCGGAAGGACATCCTATTTGCGCATGCCGGGCGATGTTCTTCACAAAGATGTTTAGGTGGACAGTATCACGAGATAAAAAAAACTTCAATTTCAAAATGAAAACTGTATCAGATAAAACAATTATATTATATATTTGGGCATCGCGAGGAAATAAAAAGGATAATTAAGGAGTATTAACGTACTCTTTGCCGTCTTAGGGTGAAGGCGACAGGCGATCCGGATAACGCGGATAATGCGGGTTCACAGAAAGCTTATACGTGTTCGTGCAGTAATGCCGGTGCCAATCAATTGCGGTGCCAATTCAAGATAAAGGTTATTTATTTTGGCGTACGTCATCTTGTGTTGTGTTAAATTAATTGTTGAATTATATTTGATAATTTTGATGTATTTAGTTAATAGGAGGAAAACCATAGAGAAAAGCTTATTGCACTTAACATACCAGACATGAACTACAATTTTCTCATTATGTTTTAAACATGTTTGCCAGTTGGTAACAAGTTCAATATAACAAAAGCGACGAATGAATTAGCCCAGACTTTTTCAAGACCGTCTGTCCACCTTATGGGACACTACAGTGACTTAAAAACCCAGCAGCCATCTATTCTGCCCACGATTTGGTACATTCGTTCGACTACGGATTTTCATTCCTGATTCAATCTCCTAGAGACAATCTTACTATGGTCCTCCTGGTTGCTCAAAGAGAAAGAATACATCAGTACCATAAGTCGTCGCTGATATTAAAAATTAATATCTGAAATATATCAGAGTTCATAAAAAATAATATGCAGTTATTAACCGATGGGGCAAAACATATAAATGTATATAGATAAATGATAATAGTGACAAATAAAAATTTAACTTACTAGCAAAAAAAAGAATAGAACCTATTATAGCCATAACTAGACGACATGATTATTACATTTAAAAATAAATGAATTAAAATTTCATTTGCTATATTAATGTATTGTTAATATAAAAGTATTTTTTGTAGTTACGTTATTTTTTCTCGATCGAAACTATCATATAAAGTAGAGGAAAATCGGTATTAGAATTAGTTAATAATTACTCTGTTTTTAGACGTTGTAAATTGATATTTATCTAAAACTGATCTCAAAGGAATGCCTTGGGAATTTCTCGACGATAATGAAAAGGGCAAGGGCGGACTTGAGTTCGAGGTCGAGTTAAGCAAACAGCTTAACGGTAAATCGCGTAACCGTCGATTAATATAATCGTATGAAATAACAAGTGCAGTAATAAAGTTATTACATTTAACAACAGTATGAAAATCATTAAAATTATAATTGTAACAATAATTTTGCAGACAAAACTTAAATATTTAATTTAACACACTTTATTGTAAAAGTGACATCATTAAGAAAAATATGGAATAAATCTCTGGGTGTACTTATTCGTTGAGGCAATCCCCTACAAACAACCTCTGTATTGAAACAGTAGAAGAACAAGTAGCATCGAGTTGACGCGAGTACATTGTACGAGATAGCATACAGTATGATAAATAATTAATATATTGAAAAAAAAAAAACAAATACATTCATGCATTTAATAACAATATTAAAATTTATTCATTTTATTAATGCGGTGAAATGTAATCGCAAAAAACATGTTATATGTAAGAAAAAAAAATAAACACCATACGATGTAATACCGACAGACTTTGAACTCTCAGAAGTTATTATCCTATCGCATTGCAATTAAAAAAATGAATTTATGTAACGTGATAATTTTACAGATAGATAAGTTGAAGATTGGTAAATGATGACTGACGCAGTTGTTAAATGGAAATATAAATATGCAAATCGTGTATATTAGAAGGCTGTGTTCACATTGACCGGTTATACTAAGCTCCTCAAAAAGTTAAGACTCAGGTTCTTTAGTCAGACCTATGCATGCAGTCTATAGTTGTCTAAAAAAGAAATAAAGATGCATAATTTACAATCTTAAATACCATTAAAATACCTAAGTGTACATGTAAAAAGATTCTATGTTAAATAAAATATAAGATCATGTGCTATGAAATTCAGAATATACAGGGTTACATCACTTTCCAGCAAGCCGTGGTCCCTCACACCGCAATCAATGTCCGCATGAGTGGCACGTGACATACGACGCCACGTCCCTGTAATTAGACAAGTGTACAGACAGACCGAACAACCCGACTCTAGTGCCATCCAAGGCTATTTAATATGATTTAAATTTACTGTTACTCGTGACTTCACAATTTAAGTATAGAGAACCTTAGGAGTGGAGAGAGGTTCTACGTCTTTAAGAAAATCAAAGACTTGTTTCTTGATCTACTATCCTCATTGTCATGTCATTCGATATACGACCAATGTGAGGTATAGGCCTACCCCAAAGACCTCCACGGTGATCGATCTTACAGTGCTCACATCCAGCGACTTCCCAGGAACACTATGTTCTCGGTCCACCTATTGGGAGGTCAATCTACAGAATACTTGTATTGAAAAAGTTACATAGCTACATACACATCTCCGTAAATATCATCAGGAGTTTCCACAGTCGCTGTGTGTTGTTAACCGGAATTATGTTGTTACTTGTAGCGTTACTCGAAGTCACTCCTCTGTCAACAAGAATATATTTCTTTTCTTGCTTAATTAATTATATCGCTTCTCTCTTCGCTTAAAGATTGTCGTCGAGTTTTGTTGTACTATCCGCGTCTGATACAAATATACAAACATTCGCATTAAATATATTTGTCACAAGGGTGAGCATTAAAAAGTTAACATGGAGTTAACCATAATTCAAATTCAAATTATTTTTATTTTGAATTGTCGATTATTTTAACATTAAAGATACTATGCTATCAGTTCTAACGCTAGTCTGTTCAAAGGAGCCGGCCATGAAATCATCGTTGCTCTTCTAAATGAAATTTAACAACCTTTTCTGACGTACATTACATTATCAACCATGTAAATGAGTCAATAAACCAAGTTCGTCACATTTCAATCAGCTAAAAACTCTTGAATTGTGTAATAAGGTATATTTAGTAGTAAATTTATTAAAGACTTTGAACTAAGAAACGGAGGGTCTAAGATATCTTGTGGAACTTTATTATACACGCTTACACCACGCCCCATGAAAGAACTGTTTACATTTTGAGTACGAAATTTATTAATCATGTGTAATGAAATCTATAAACAATAAAAAAAGAGAGGCGAAAGATATTGGCCACTATCCAAACAGTTTAATAATTAAAAAAATAATTTTAGCGTAAATAGTAGCGCGACCCCTCTGTTGAAACCTACAATATTAATTTCGCGAGTTGACGGAAACACTTCGGCACTGACAGGTTATCGTGTGGTCCGAAGTGAAGACATATCTGTGTTTATTGAATAATTTATTACTGAGAAATGCACAGTGTGCTGAATAGATGGACGCTGCCACCTCAAGGTTCTGGAATAGAGATCACGTACTGACAAAACCTATCGTAACACAGACAAGGTCGAGGAAATGACATATATATTTTTTTACAATGTATTTCTTCTTTTAGACATCGGCCTTGCACTCTTACTTACGTTACTTACATTCGTCACTAAATCTGTCATTATTTATTAATTTCTATCTTTACATTTATACATAGATCTATTGTTATATTTCATTTCCTTCCTTATATCTATTTATTACAATTTTAATCTTATGCTATTATATATTTACTATAGTTGTATGAAATAACGTATATTAAAGGCCGTTGGATGACACTGAATGTAGGTCGCATCCGATCTATGCGAGACCTATGCCTATAGATTTCCAATAAGATAGTCCAGATAGTCCAGAAGGTGATGTGTTATGACCGAGACGATGATGATGATGAAAAAGATAGATGTTTATACACAAAATTGCATTTATACACAGTAATTTATGGGTTATCATTTTAAGTATATTATTTCGTAAATCTTACGGAAAGCCTTTTTATATGTTACCACCGAAAGGCTATTAACGGTTGCAAAGCAAAAAAGCATGTCAAATTGTCTCATAAATTACTTCTCTTATTAATTTTTGTAAATTCGTGCTTTTTATTCATATCGATATTTATAATAACAAAATATTCTGTTCATCGTTAACAAAGATTATGTGTTGCAAATTATAAAAATGTGAAAGTTACCAATTCAAAGATACTTTCGTGAAATATTTTTAATTAACCTTTAGTCTTTTAATGATCCGAAATAGGTAATAATTTTCAGTATTAATTAATAAGCATGGTTAGTGTATATTAAAGTTAAAATTAAATGTATAATATTGTGTTACAAAAAAAAATTCTTTGAATTTGATATAAATATAAAAGCCATTCGCCTTTGACTTGTGCCGGATGGGGATGTTTTCTTAGGGTGCGATTATTAACTGTCGTCTACGACTGTGAACAGCTGATCAATCACATTCTTAAGATATTATTGTAAACATCTAAGGTACAGAGGCTTAGCGACTGCAACCACCTACTCATGTTTCGACGGACTTCAGTTCGAATCTATGAATATCATTCTCTTATATCGTAGTGTATCCAATATCTCACATTTCGTTAGTACGAAAGTCTACGACCAAGTTGTGTTACTAGTTATTACTATGGCACTGAAGCGTGATCTCGCACTTCTAGTGCCAAGCAAGCAAGCAGTTTGTGGCAGCGGGCAGATGATATGGCGTGCAGAACAGATGGCTGCTAGAGCCTCAAGTTTTGGATTGAAAACTACGAACTGTCAAACGCAGTATTGGATGTCCACCTAAAAAGGAGACAGACCACCGTCTTAAATTAACAAGTATTATTATTCATTTTGCGTTAATGATATGAGAGGGGGAAACCACATAACGCTTAGTATAGATGGCTGCTGGAGCCTTTAAGTCCTGGAATGGAAACTGTAGCGTAAGCCGTCCACCCAAAACCTGAACTTGTTAAGACAACTTCTTACCGCACCTATTTGAAATCTATGGGAGAGGCCTACGTCAAGCAACCTATCGCTGAAATGATGATAATGATATGTACTTCATATACTTGGTAGAATAAGAAATTAATATAATTTAAAAATGGAATCAAAGTTATAAGAAAAAAATATTAAAATTATCATTAAGATTACGATGTCAATTAATTTTTTGAGTTTTTTATTGTGAAAAATATATCCGCAGTCAATCATAGCAATTGAAATCCATTGCCTCTTATCGCAGACAGCGTCGATGAGTCAATAAAATATAAAAATGTACCGAAATGGTTTATGATATAACAAATCCGGTACGTGAGAACACACGCGCCGCGTTGTCCACTCAAGGGCCGTGATTAAAATGATACTTTATCATTTTCATAGACAATATTAAATGACAAATGCCCGCCGACAACGATATAATGCCGATAAGCTTCATAACGTGCGCTTTTCTGATAATATGAACATCGACCGATGTGCTTTTAATAATCCCTTTCATTTTAAGATTTTCTAACATTTATTTATTTATTCTTATAGCATATTTGATTGTCACACAATTTTATTATGTCCAAAAATTTATAGACAAAAACAACATTATTTATAAATAAATATATACTACTGCATTCCGTATACTTTATACGTCAAATTGTCTAGTATTAGTTAGAACTAGTTCCAGAACTTTCGTGATCCGATCCTGTAGGTTCTCGGAAATGAATATCAATATGTAACATGAAGATGCAACACGACCACGGGCATCACGATGTGAATAGCGGAGGAGTAGCTTTAATAGAATTATAAAACCCTTAATGCGACCTCAGCGTGCCTGCCTCTGAAGAATCTAACGAAACAATCAGTAGCATGAGAAGGTATGCGTCTACGCAATATGAACCAGACATGAAGTCATCTTTTACCTCACGTCTCCTTTATTTTGAAGCGAAAATTCAATTTAGTCGTATTATGTGCGCAGTTTGACTCCTGTAGATATATATCTAATGGAAGTAACAGTCAATAAAACAATTGCTATTTACGCCAAAGTTAAACAGATTCTGCAGTGGAAACCACAGACCGACCAATGCTGCGTCGGATGCCCTTCCGCAAGGTAGACACACAACCTTGGTACTCTTGACGGAAGACGCTGCATACAGTCTGCATTCAACCAGTCCGGTAAATATAGATTTGATTTTAATTTTATAATTACATTTAGATTGCCCAACAGTAGACGTGCTAACGCTGAAAGGAAATGATAATATCAAAGTGTACCATGATTGTCTAGTAACAGTATAGCGACAAAAACATCAACAGTTAAAAGAATTAATTAATTTAATTTAAAAAACTACTAAGATGCAAAATTATAGGAATTTTGAATGGTCATTGACCTCTCGTTTTAGATGCTAGATCGTAAAAACAAATAAATGTTTTGTATTCATAATTAATTATCAAGCTTTAGTAGATTCGTGCTTAAAGACCGCGGTATACGATCGTATGTCTCGGGATTGATTGCACGACACGCACTTTGTTTAAATTACAATCACAAATTCACCTTTCGTTACCGTCTAGTAACGATAGGATATCGAAAGGTAACGTCATACTTCTGAGCCAAAAATACGAAATAAAGAAAATACAAAATATAACAACAATTCTACATAAAAAATCTGAATATTCAAATTTTGCTAAACAGAAAAAAATCAAGATTGTTGCTACTAATTCGGCTTTTGTAGTACACGGTGTTTTTTTATTTGATGTTAATAAAATAAAAAAAAACATCGTGTACTACAAAACAACAATGAAAATATTATCCATCACATTATTAAGTCCTTGTGTTCATAATAGAAAAATAATTTTCGTTGGAATATGCTAAATAAAGTGATCAATCTATAATGCATTTTATTGAATTATTATTTAATATTGGACACTTACTAGCCTTAACTTTTTAATACGAAAGCAGTTGGAGCATTTTGGTAGAAAATAAAAATAATTCATCTCTATCTCTTCCAGTCACGATATGTTTGGGCGAATATCCTTTAGAAAATGGTCGTCGGACCAAGTTAGAAAATTACTTACATGCCAAAGCAATTTCCATAAACCGCAAGTAAGGTATAGGCAGCAAATAAACACTGGACTCTTTTGTGGGACCGCCGCCACAAGATTGGCGCTGAGACAATGTTCTTGTGCCCCGAGTCAGTCTTCCGCCATGAGGTTGAGCGGTTTTTTAATAGCTTCATTTAATAAATTAATAACAAAATATTCTCAAATACGCTCGCCTTGTTAGTCGGTCGAGCAATAAAAAATATCATTAATTTAAATACAAATTATATCGGCACCGCCAGTAGCTCATATTTCATTAAAAAAAACTGTCACTTTTATTTAAATCTGACCGGTTGACATAGAATCGGTACTGGCCGGTGACAACACTTTTATGTCTAGACGAATAAAATTATGACATTAATAATGATTAACACTGGAGACAGATTATAGAATATTTTAAAATATACTTTGTCACGAACAATTCTACGCTTTGGAGCGTCCATAAAATCGTACTTATGTGGTAACCTATTAACTTTTTCAATGGTATTATGGTAATTCATTGTTTTGGTAACGCGCATGTTCCGAAAATGTCGATTAACCTTTAGACGATTTCATAGACCAGTTGCAATAAAATATGCGATAAACTGCTACTCGTCAAAATATTTTGCCATGGACATAACTAGTAATATATTATACTTACGTAATCAGGAATGAGAAAATCTGTAGAGGAATTAAAGTGACCGATATAGCAAAGTGAATTGGCAAGTTGAAATCGCAGTTGGTCAGCAGAAGGTAGGTAGTAGGATGGCCACTGAGTGCTTAAAGTTCTAGAGAGTAGTTCAAAGACCGGCGAGCACTGCGCAGGACTTCTATCCATAAAGTGAACTCACGATTTTGATAAGGTAATCGGAAGAGGAGGATTTAAAAGCAATTTTGCTATTTGGTATTGTTTTTCATATAAGATCCATAGTATACCCAGTATGAATTGGATTATTTATTTTTATTGAAAGTATTATTACTATTAACTAGGTACTTTAATCCACAAAAGCTACTGCGTTGTCCTAATAAAATATTATACATAATAGTAGTCATCTGAGAGTTGTCCAGAATGACGACACCGCAGTTTTAATTTGTATAAATTTGAAATTATAAAAATTAATTAAAATTGTAAATACTAGATAAAATTGCATTCCAAGTGAAGTCCGCATTTATTACAAGATATTTGGTGAGGTCTATGTTCAGCAGAACATCCTACAAATGAAATGGTGATACATAAGTAGACATAACCAATGACCGATAGATAACATTAATTAAAATATAGACACAAGTTGTAATCACTTTTCTGCTCCATCGTTATATTTTATTATCGTGGTAAATATGTGCAAACCTACTTGGAATTTTTTGACATTGATAAATGCTGTTTGGCTACTGGCATTTACTGTATTATGTCTGAGAAGTTCTTTTGGGTTTTGCCTATGTCTTTTGACAGAAAATAACCTTGAAAAGCCTTAGCATGACCTCTCTAGAACGTTCAACGGAGTGAGTGGATCCAAAGGCATCCAAGATCGGTCGTCGTGGCGATCTTTGGAGGAGGCATATATACCTTGTAATGGGCGTCTATCGACAGAAAAGGAGAAATAAATTTCAAAAGTTCGAATTACTATATGTTAAAAGGTATTGTTGTTTACACTATCTGTCCCTGTGAACTTTACACTGACAGAAGTTATTGCCCTGTCACATAGAAAATATAAATAAATGTAACATATTTCAAAGTGATCTCTTTATTTAGGGTCATTAGAAATTAAGTTTACTTTAAATCACTTAAAAACAAATGTATGTACAGTCAGCGCTGTATTTTGTTAACGATGATTTCGCAAGTTATATAATCATTTAAATATAAAACAAACTTTAAGAAAGTTGCTTTATTAAATATGTTTTAAACCTCTCATTTTATAATTATCATAATATTTTCGATAAATATATTAGTAATTGTAACTTTCGAAATGAAATTCTCGTAAAACCTTTCGAGACCAATAGTGATGTGTCTAAATAATGGATAGATGATGCAATGATCTTAAATTGCCTGTAGCTAGATAATTTAACAAAATAACCAGACGGTCACATAATATACCGAGCGGAGAAAATTATTGGCTTTTTTTAACCGTGAGGCAACGAGACAAATTCACACGGATCTCACATTGCGACATTTTATATTCGGTCGACGACTAGCGAGTTGAGATAAGAAAGGGTTTTGTACCAGTTTTAACGTCGCATTGTTTCAATTTGAAATGAGAATATTTTTATGCAAATGAGTAAATTATGTAATACCGTTTTGTTTGTTATTCAAATTTCGAATGTTTAAACGGTGAGACATATTATTATCTTTCTATAAACTGCCGCGATATTATAATAGCAGAACTTTAAAAATTGGGTGTCATATCAGACGAACGTAGTTTTTGATCAGAATTTTAATATTTACTATCATAAACAACTGGAAATATGAATATATTTATGCTTCTGTTGTTAAAAGTTTAAAGAAATTTACTTTAATATCTTAATAACTACGTAATAAGATGATATAATATGTCAAAACGCTTGCGTCTATAATAAAATTCTAAATAATGTTTACTTTTAGTCTTCCCTTTTTAAAAATATGTGATTCGTATTGTTCTTTCACTATTTCTTCTCAATTTTTAGTTGTTATAGTGTACATTTGTATATATATTTTAAACAATTGATATATTAACATTATTATTACTATTATTAAATATGTGTAGTGCCAAGTACACTCAACATCTCGTGTTACGTCTTCTCTAAGAACTACAAGTAATTCATAAATAATCAGATATAATTATTAAAATTCACTTGATCGTGTAACATGCAATATGGTACCTTTATTTTGAAAGTTAAAGTCTTCTATTGACTACTGTAATCTTTTCGCTTGCCAAATTTAGAAATAACAAGGGATGTTGTATTGTATATATTAGTCCAGAGGAGACCTTAGACTTCTTTAAACAAAAAAAAACCGTTTAATGTTTGTGACAAATGATGCAAGAGCTCCAATCGATGGAATCGGAGCAGATAATCGTGTTCCATACTCCTTTACTATTTTACCTTATTGATTTTACCTTATTGACCCAGACCAGACCTAAGCTATGTTATGACGTGCTTTATACATAAACAGCACGTTTAGGTTTTGCTGAAAGGTGACTAAAATGGTTGTATGTAATCTAGCAATAAATTTAAAACAATATTAATACAGTTAAGCTTTAATACAATGAAGAGTGAGATAGAATAATAACCGCGTTTATACACTATTAAAACGAAACATACCACATTAGATAAGCAATATGTAATAGTCGTAACCTACACTGGAACCGCTAATCTGGCGTATGTTATTATAAATGATTAGACAAATTATACTCTACGTGTCCAAAAGGTGTACGAAAACAAATTAAATGACTACTAAGAATTCAATGATCATATCCAAGCAAAAACTTCATTAAATAATATCTGTAGGAAATACATTATAGGTTTCTCATATTTTTTGGCAGTGACAAGGAGACGCTTTAATAGACCTATGAATGATTAGACACGGCGCTGTAATTAATTGTATTTTCAAATTATTATTAATTTAATTTTAATTAACGTTGATTGCCGTTGATACAATTAATAAATAAATTGGCAAAAGGCATTTACTCTAGTGTTTTGGAATCTAATCCGGAATGCTCTGAAAGATCGAGAAATGCCTTCCTTTGAACAACCCTTTTGTTTTCTTTTTAACACGTGACTCGCCTTCATGAACACCGCCGCCATAGATAACACACATCGGGCTTTTATACGGCGTGCCATTTAAAACATCGCGCGACTATGAACCCTTTATATTTTCATTTACACTTTTTTGTACATCATAGATAATAACAAAAAAGAAGCAATTTATATAGTTACAAGAGGAGATAATCTGAGGCGATCTCTACCAGACAACCTTTGGATGAGAGACATGAAGGAGAGGGCAGTTTAGGGTGTACATACATTACTATACACACATACGTATATACATACATACTAATAATAAAATATACATATGTACACATAGACATACATACAAATACATTAATTACTTTAAACACATATATTTATAAAAATACGAGGAAAAAGTATTACATAAATACGAATAAATAAAAAACCTGACATCGACAACAGTAAAAGATTTCTCCATAAACATAGTAGAATGAGCAGGGATAGTCAAATAATTATATTATCCTTAACCCTTTATGTTATAATTTTCACGAGTTTATAAATAGCCATGCAATTTCGTCAAGAATAGTATTCCGATTGGAACAGCCATGCATGCAGTTTACTTCGCGACACGCAGGTGTTTCATTTCTATTAGACTGGAGGATTTCTTTTCTTTTAAATTATCATATGGTTAATAACATAGGCAAGTTTGTTACGTCTTGTGCACTAAGTTGTGGAAATTTTATACAAATATAAGAATTGGTCGTGTCTATAGCTTCATAAGTCTATTTCTAACGTCACGACGCACGAAGGTTGCGTCAAGAATTGACTGATGAATTGAAACAATGATGTCACAATTAGACGAATGGGATTTTATACAAACTGTCAGTGTGCAATGACAGACGCTGTTGATGGTATCTGTGGGAGCGCGGGTGAGTGGGGTCGAACTTTGTACTCGCAGGTCACAATTGCCTTTCCCGATAACAATCTTAAGTTATATGTATCCCCAGCTAAGTTATATGCTCGTGATGGATACCTATGGTACTTATCTGATGTAACTGATTCGTGAATCCAAAGAGTTTAGTAATGCATACCACCCGGTTACATAAACTATTGATTTTGAAAATCGAATAACCAATTTACCTAACGGTCAAAGATCAATAGTACAAATATATCTTAATATATCCTATATAACATTTAGATGAACCGATGTCTTCAACATTCAGACCTTGTTTTGCTACTAATTTTGTAAAAGTTACATTTAGTACTGTTTGTTGTGAAACTTTTCGTTAGGTCATCTTAACTTATATATTTATTGAAAATACTTTTTTTACATTATATGTATAAAGGCGAACTTAATGCTGAAGGCATTCTCACCAGTTAACCGTTATACGGTGCAGAGATAAATTAAAAAAGGTAGGTAAACAGGTTAATATCATAAATGCCAAAAAATAAAAAGTAAAATTAAATTCAGAGGGAAAATCATCACATAAAAACACCCTATGTAAATATACTAATGGCTATTACTTACTATAATATTAAATAAATATACCATAATATATGTATATTTAAGTTATAAAATTACTAACTTATGTTAGGACCACAGTATTATAACACATGTAATGTCTCTGAACTATTACGTAATAAATTTAAGAACTTTAATAATTAAAAACTTGCTGTGATGTCCAGAATTTATAAGTAATAATAAAGTTCGGGAATAATTGGCTCTAACCATTTCGTGATGGATTTTGTTAAAGTGATCACAAAATAAACCCATCAAAGTGTTGTGGTTTCGTATTTAGACCAAGGCGTGTTACAAACACTTCCTTTCCCTCCTTCCACGCCTTCGTAGTTTTAAGTTGAAGGAGGGCACTGAAGGATAACTCTATCCGATTCTAATTTTATCAATTTCTATTAAATATGGCTCTACTTGTTTTCTCTGAGTAACGTTCAGAACTGTTCACTTAGAATGAACTTATATATTTAAAACTATGAATAAATATATGTTAAGACAAAATTTATTTCAACGCATATAATAAATAACAAAAAAACTATTGTGAATTGGTGAATATTATCAACCATTATGTATTCACAATAGTTTTTGTTCACGGATGGTGATCAGTGTTAAATTTAAATAAATTAAAGAAATTTTGTGCAGTGAGTCAACCCATTTGATCATCAGACACAATTCTTAATTCACTAACGCAATAAATTTGTAAAAACAAGTTTATATATCTGAACATGGGTTAAACGAATCAAAAAACAAGTCATTAATGCGACTCATAAAGGTTGTTACAATATTTTATATTTAATACTATGAAATAATTATATTTATTATTTTTTTGCTAAAAAATTAAAGTTAGGAAATATTAATCAATAAAGCATATTATACATTAAATATTATATAGAAGACAAACATGTTCAAATAGTATCATGATGATTTTCATCGAAAAAGAAAAAAAAAATAAACTACATGAGAAAATTGTAAAATTGGCGCTGAAAGAGTGACTATCAAACTTCTTGACAGGTTCTTCTCGATAGAATCAACATACCGAATGTAGTAGAAGTATATCGAGAAAATTGGGAACTATAATACTATGTATAAATACGTATTTAAATGTACGTAGTGTCATTGTCTTAACTTTTCAAATGTCCTTAACTACTAAGCCGATTCTAACTAATATTTGTTAAATTCTTTCATTAAATTTAATTTAAAAATATGTTCATTATTTTAACCTAAAAGCTACTGACTACCAACTACAGATTGTCACAACAAAAATGAAATATTAATCAACACTAATTCTTAATTCACCCGGGGCCACAACTACGCCGAATATAAATCTATGTCAAGAGCGTTCCTAGCAAACTTATTATAATCATTAAATAAATTAAAATCATACAATATTGTATCTTATAATCGAGAGCGTAATGAATTAAATTGTTAACAGCTTCAGCAAAATATTTTTTTTATTATAAATGATTATTAGAATCAAGCGCTAGAAAAACTGATCGTCATGCTATTAAAATTGTCATTCGAAAATTTCGGTTCACTTTGCCGATATGGAAGGCCAATGTTATAATAATTTATAATATTTTTAAGTATAATGTAATTATATCCATAATATCGTTAAGGTGGGATTTCATTAAGTACAGTCGCAGTGAAAATAAATAAACAATGTTTTTTTTTTAAATGAACTTTTATAAGCTAGGTTGAAAAACACTACTAAATACTACATAATAGAAGTCGCTATGTGCAGCGCAACATCGGTCATTGTAACGATGTTTTGGGAACTCCTAAATACAAGAACAAGGAAATGAGCCATGGAGAGGGGTCTGTTTGGGATTTTTTACGTAATCAAATCAAGTATTAGGAGGTCGTGATATGAACGTAACCGACATAGAAATGAAATGCAAGGTCGAATATTAATCAATAATTAAATGTATGTAATTAAATAGTAATGTTATTAAGTGTATAATTTAATAGTGTAGTAATGTCGCAACGAATAATCGATTATCAAGACCCCTATTGAAGATTTATCCAACTGCTATTCAACAAAATTCTGATTACCGAATACAATCGAATTAATCAAACTGTTACATGATCTACATATCTGTACCGCGGGGATCCAAACTACAGACGCTGCGTTGCGAACAAACTGTGTCATAGGTAATTGAAGATCTTGTACATCTTTGACCCCGTCATAGAAAAAATTTTCGTCAAGATCCTATCTCCGCGACATGACATCTAGAGTCAAATGACAAGTATTGTTTAAAAACGTTTGCCGCTCGCTTTAACTAACCACACACACGAAAAGAATTGCCATTATATTATATACTTTAAGCAGATGAGTATAAATTTCATTTTGTAATAAAAAATAATTCGTAAAATCGGTGTTAGAATAGTAGCCATTATCGGAGAGAACATACGTTCGGAAATAGTAAAAAAAGGCCGAAAAATGATTAATAGGACGACCGTATGAGACTTGGACCGCGTGTGATTCTTTCCATTTGACAGATTGTCTCGACTCTCTGACCCATGCGCCCCGCAGAGACTGTAATGACGTCGTCAATGTCCACTTAATGATTATTATCGATATCGATAAATTTCAAATTGCAAAACAAACCCTTACCATCGTCATTTTAGCCGCAGAAAATCTACTGCTGCATTGGCCCACCCAAATGTTTAGAAAAATACTTTGAATTAGACATTAACAAGATCATCTGTGATGCTCTTGGCGTAGTTAAAAAAAATGTTAATAATCAACAATAGTTAGTGGTTGGTTCTCGAGTGGCAGCCACAAACCAATATACGCAGCGTGGGTAGGCTTGGCGAACTGATGACATTGTCAAGTCGCTAGATGCGGCAGTGTAAGACCGATCATAGTTGCGATCTTTTGGAAGACCAGAGTTTTGCAATAGGCATCTCTGCCTAACAGACTGTAGTTTCAAAAAGCAACTTAAATAAATTAAAACATACATCAGATTTAGCAGTACTTAATAGATTTCGGCAATGAATTTTTTTAAAAATCCAGTCGATATTTTTACTTATTCAATTCACATCACTAAACGCGAAGTTGTCTGAGATTACTCTCAGCACGAGACTGTCCTACGTCGGCGCTCGTTCGCGACGCTTTGACATCCCGACGTACATAAAAATATTTAAAATTAATCAAACCTAACACATCTTTATCGCCTATGCAATTAGGTTTATTATTAAAAAATAATAATTTTGCCAGCGGTAAAAAAACGTTTGTCATTCCGTTCGTACGTCATACGTTGATAGACGGCTCGTAGGGCGGTGTGAGAGCTTGTTTTTTTCTCGATTTTGAATATGCAATATCGATGTTATTGATTGGATATTTGACGAGTTTTATGAAATGACTCATACATGTATATAAATAATAAAGCAGTCAAGCCATTTCATCACATAAAGATTGAATTAATTATAATGCATCTTTTATATTTAAAATCCAATTAATGTTGTTGGGACACCAGGCGTCTTTAAGAGGCATTCGGACAAACATCAATAGTTTAAAACAAAAAGGCAGTTTTGTTTTAAACTTAGTCCACAGAAGCCCTGTAACTATGGAAACCAAAAATATTCACTTTGTACCGGTAGACTGTAGGTGATTAAAGTGGGAAATCGTGTGTTAAAATGCTTCAATTATCTTAGCTCTTAGGATCTGTTATGCGCAAACCTATCACTAAATGTTTTTATTATAACAAAAAAAAACAAAAACTAATTATAAACCATTAATTGATTTGATCTGTTTTACAGTGATAGAGGATTGAGACTTGCGATCCCAGGTCGCGGTTTTGATTCTCGTGATTCAATCTTAGATAATTTACACTATATGTATTAATTACATAGGGTTGTCACTGCTCACAATCCAGTTTCCAGTGGATGGGCAACTACATGCTCTGTGTACCATAATACTACACCGCCATCGTTAGCCCGCTTGCCAAACGTGACGATTATGGTATATCCCCTATAGGTCTATACCATGGATGCACAGACCGCGGCCCGACAGTCGAATACTGGTGGCCCGCCGACAGCAGAAATAATACTCTCGAACATTCGAAAAATATTGAATTCCAGAATAAAACCAAAAAAAATTGATTACCTATACTTCTGGCGGCCGTCCCGTCATCAGTTCATGATTTGCCCGAGTGGCCCCTTGTCTTAATAAGTCTGTGCAACCATGGTCTATACCTTGCAGTGGCCATCTACATAAAGACGACGACGATGACGAATGTTTTTCTTTATTTTTCATATTGAAATAATTGGTCAATAATTCTTAATGATTTTTAATTGTCGTAATTATTAATTTATTCACCCATAATTCATAGTTTCTGATATTGTCAAGTTATTGTTATCTATTGTATTTCATTGTATGTGATAATTTGAAATTTCAATTTAATTTATACCAGTGGACTTAAAGTGAAACCGGTAGAACTAAGTCGCAAATTAAAAGCCAATTAAATTTTTAACATTCATTTGTAAATTCGTTAATCTTAATAAGCTGCATTAATCTGATCATCAGTCTCGCTTTCTAAGAACTAAGAGAATATATTAATTTTTATTCGATTAAAAGCCGAACCAGTCATCGATATCATAGTTGAATTAGTGAACCGTGAAAAGTGTAATAACATATAATGAAGAAATGTCTAATTTTTAATTTATAAACTATAATTATTCTTTCTCGAAAACATTATTTATCCTTTTGTAATATATAAATATTTCGTCTTCCAATGAAATAAGCAAATATATATTAGTAATGTAGTGTACATTTAACAAAAAAATAAAATCCGTAATTTTATTGATTTAACATTTTATTTTACAATACAATGAGAATTGCGAATATGTATTTTTAATTACAGTCAACAATAATTAGCGTTAATAATAATATCAAATATGAAAATACTTGCTAAACCAAGAAAAACTTTTAGTTAGTTGTTTTAGAAAAATAGTATCATTTTTTTGGTATTTAAGACATGGAATATTAAGGAATAAAATAAAAAGAGTTACACATAAGGTTGGCTCAAAGGTAATCCTGTACGATTTAACAATACACTCCTATATATATCCTTATAAAAATCCTATCCTAGAGAAAAAATGATTAATGCATTGCCATTGCATTTGAAAATGTGCAAAAGAGATCATAAAAAACCCTCGACTGAGGTTATAGTTTCATCTTAGATTTTGTTTTGTTAATTCTAATTTGTATAGCAGACTGGAGAGGTATTGCTGCTTTTTGAAAAGGATCTTTCTTCTCCTAGCTTCAAGTCACGACAGGGTTTTATTTTATAGAATTGTTCTTAAGGGTAAATAAGAGATAACATTTATTTATATAAATAAAATAATTTATGAAATTTACTACAACATTTACAATTTTATTTGAAGTCGCTGCCCAAGCGCTACAGACAGTTTTTTTGCTACCGTTTTTGGAGGTTTCGTACAATTCACAGTCTTGGATACAAAAGAACAATTTTAGCTGAATTATTTTTTCCACGTTCTTTTTTATTTACTCACTCTTCTTGTATCCTACTTAATATCTTACACTCATTCTTCTTTTTTTCCTCACATTTTCTCTCATGCCTTTTCATTCCTTTACCTTTCACACGTCGCCTTTACCATTCCTACCGGAATGTCACTATGCGTTATATCAGTGGCGTACCAAGAACTTTTGCCGCCCGGGGCGATCTCCAGTTTGCCGGCCATTCTATTATAAGTCAATCAAATAGTGGTTTTTATAAATTAATACACATAAATAAATTATTAAGTTATTTAATCAATATTAATTAATACACAGAGTAAATTTTTTAGACATATTTGTATGCACTCGTAAACATATTTATATAATACCTACTCTTCTAGCTTTAATACTAGAAAAATCGTGTATAATGCTCTTAAAATTTATATTATTTGTAATTTCTTGTTCTATTGACAATATTGCAAGATTTTTTAGTCTTAATTGACTCATTGTAGAACGAAGATAATTTTTAATCAACTTCAATTTTGAGAAGCTTCTTTCGCAACTAGCGACACTGATTGAAATTGTTAAAAAAATTCTTAACAAAATAATTATAATGTTGGGAACAGAATTTTCATTTATTATTCAAGAAAGAAAATAAATATGAAATGAATAAGTAGCTTTTTACAACTATAAGTAAATATAAAAAATGCCGCCCCAAGGTAAGTGCCGCCCGGTGCGGACCGCACCCACCGCCCCCCCCTAGGTACGCCACTGCGTTATATATTTAGTTTGCTATATCTATTTAACACTTTACAATTCTTTAATCAACTCAAAAAAAAAATTTATTATTCATGTCATATTTCTATCACATAATTCCATAGCCACGCTACAGATCACTAAATGCTCTGAGTTTTAAGACAATGCTCCGGGCCAACTCATCAATCATACTACAGTAGAATTTTTCTTCAGGAAGTCCGGTAAGTTTAACGGAGGTATATAAACGTTTAAAGTGTCATGTAGTTACGACTTTGGACTATAATTGGGAAAATGGAAGCGTTTGCAATTGACGAAGATTAAAGTCGAAAGATATGAAATATAATGGGACCTTTCTACTATAAGAGAGCGCAATTTAATTACATTTTCTGTTAAATTTCAGATATTCTTCTCATAACTTTCACAAGCGATCATTATAAATGATCTTAAGTCGATAATAATAAAAATAAATAAATGAATAACTCATGCTGCGTTAGTGTCTGCAGTAAATATGTGTTTAACTTTATAATAAAATGAATAGTTCAATCATTTCCTGCACAGTAATGACTAGGAATACAAAAATAAATACGCAATGCGTTTCTGCGCTCGTTTCTGCTCTCCTGGCTCTCCTCGCAATAACAAAACTTCCTCACGAAGTTGTCATTCCGAGATATGCACCCAACAAGCGCCCTTATTATCCAGCTATTATACATCAATCTCCCATCTACTTAAGTGACCAAATGCAAACGCATCGAGAATGTGTCTCACGTAGCGGATGAAGAGTGCCTAATGAAGTGTACACACTTGATATGTGACCCGCCGGAGCGGACAGTTCCTTAATGATACGATTGACAGTACAGTGGGACGGTCGCCGTCAACCGCTCAATTGTTTCTGTATTGAAGATCGAGGCCACGAAACCAGCGGGTCGTCACAAACTATTTTAGCTACTAAAATTGGTAGATAAAATATGTATGTTAACATAATATAATATAATAAATTTTATTACACTTATTAATATTAATAATTTTCAATGCCGTCCTAAACTTAACACTAGCCGCATCGGCAGACTTTGTACTGTTGTTTCATACATATAATGGATCATTATGAAAGTAGTATTTGTCGTAGAAATGTAATATTAATGCAATTATATATTTTCATTGTATTACTTTTGGTAAATGTTATTCTTATATACATTTTATTGTACAACTAGTTTGACAGGTGTTTTAATTTACTCTATGGTTTGTATCAAAACACAAAACCGTTATTTTTTCTTTCCTTTAAACCTTCTTAATATATCAATGAAGATATAAAAAATTAAACGAGACTTTCCCGAGTTATGAGCTTACCAACATAAAATAGGTAAACATTTCTATTCATACAGATTAAATAAAATACATGCTTAAATCAAACTTCTTCAATATGTATTATAAATATATGTACATGTGGAGACCAACTTACAGTGATTTATTTTGATATATTTAATAATGTATCCTCGATTACTTCGTGGCTTCCCCGTGCGAGGAAGACGTATTTAAATCCCATTGACGTCTTGTTCAGAGAGCATCAAATATAATGGCGCCTCTACCGAAGGTGTTTTCTATATCTCAAATCCAACGCCCGTGGATTTGAGATATAGAAAACACCTTCGACTGGACGCCCGTGATTACCGATCTTGTATGTGACCTCGATATATTTATAGATGTATATGTATTACAATAATAATTCATAAAATAAAAATAGTAATATTTTATTAGGCTTTTAACATTATTTATAAATATATTACAGATACCATGGGCTCTGAGAATCTTTGGTAAACTCACAATCGCTATACGAGGTGTGGAGAAGGCTTTGTTTGGAATTTCTTCACGGGATCGAAATAGATCCGTAGACGAACGAAATTACCCGACACAGCCTTGCGCGCAGGACAAATAGCCGCTGGAGCCTTTATCCAGTGGAGGCTAAGGTCCGACAAGTGCAGCGTAGTGTATATGGAGAAGGCCTATGTACAGTAGTGGACGTCTTACGGCTAAAATACTTATGATGATGATAATAGACAGCTCAATGCACGAACAACTCCATTCAAAATTAAGAGCAAACGCTTCTCGATATATAATCAACCAGTCCTAAGTTGTTAAGTCCATAGGCCACCATGGGCGATCACCTATCCGCTGGTCTGATCAAGTCAAGTAAATAAATGGACTCTATTACTACTGCCCTGAGGAAAGCTGGGAAAAGAATGGTATAAAGATAGCTCGTCATCGATTCTGGTCAAATAGTTTCCAGACGGAAAAAAACGGTTTCAGCTTTATTTAATAAATTTTAAAATATTCTAGAAAACTTACACCTTTAAAATTGTATCGCACTGTCAATAGTAAGGATTATTTCTAGTGTTGGAACGAAATTATTATCTTTAAAATAAGATAAGTACTGCATTAAGATATGACGCGGATCATTTGCGAATTTAAATTATAAATTTAAATATAAAACGAATTTTGGGTTGTAAGCTTAGACGTTTTTTTTTTGTTCTCTTAGACTACGTACTTCAGAATATATTCCTTTATCGTGGGGCAAAGGACTTTTTGTTTAGGCTTCGAACCCCGACTTATAATCGTAACCCATTGTTTTTAACTTTGCTGTACTTGTCTTCTGCTTTTCTGTATTAAATTTTGTATAATGTACTAATATATCATAAACTAATACTAAGTTAACCTTTCATAATCATGTAATACATTAGAATATTCTGCATTCATAAGAACAAGGCATTTCATAAGAACATTACTTTTTATTGTAAAGTATGAGTGTAACGCATGATTTATCTTAAACAGTAAAGTTGGTTAAAGTTATTGTAAAACATCAAAAATATCTACATATTACTTATACATATTTATTTCTAACATCTGACATTCGTAAATTGCACATAAACGCGATATTCGAGCTGTGCTACTCGGCAGTAGAGCACTGAGACTTGCAATCGAAGGTTGCGAGTTCGATTCCCGAGATCTTATTATTAAAAAAGTGTTATACATTTAAATGCATTTATATTATGCCTATGGGATAACTACTAGACAGCAGCGTCCTCTGAATACCATAATGCAACACTTTGACGACCAATCCGCCCAAGCGTGGGGATTATGGTTTATCCCCCCATAGATATCTTTGGAGGAGGTATTTGCGGTACATAAATGCAGAAGACAGTTCAGCTATTTAGTTATTTTTACTTATTATTTATTAAACTTACGAGAAGGCAATTTAAAAGATTCCACAGAAAGAATATATAAAAAGTTATATATCGGTGTTATAAATTTAAATCTTTGAAATATACATTGTAAAACTACAAATTTAAAAATTCTAAATTATCTATTAAATAGGTAAACAGAATTAACAATAGTTAAAATAATTTATTGCAAAAATAAATATAGTGATTTTCAAATAAGTATTAAATCTTATTCTGTGAAATATAACTAAATATTATCTGATAGTTTTCAAATCAGCGTCTTGTTAAAAGAAAAAATAAAAGTTACTCTTTTTAGAAGATAAGAAACAAGGTTTGAAAAGGATTCTAAGAAAAATCCTCAGAGGAATTGTTGAATACTCAGCATGTATTACACTGTCTGTACCTAGTACAAGAAACATATAACACATGACAAGTACGTTGACCGCTGCAGTTTTTGTAGCAAATTAAAATTCCGCAGCAATAGATAAACACATCGTTAAGGGAATTAAGCGTTTCTATGATATATTTAGCGCAATATATCAAAATTGTTAAAAAGTTTGTTCCACTCCGAGCGTCGGCGACTAATGATCAAATAAATTGAACGCCAACCCGGTGTAATTTGTCAAATCCAATCACGAAAAATTTTTCGTTCTAAGAATCATAATAACGGTCTGGTTCGCGGAGACGTTTGATATTTTTTTGTTCGGCATCCAATTTAAAAACTAATTACGGATCGTCGCGATGACTAGGCTCCCATGGTCAAGGAGCACCCTACAATACCACCACAAAGAACATAATTTCCTCATGTTAGCACGAGAAGGTGACAAAAAAGAATGATTAATGGTCGAATGTTATGGGCGACGGGCGTCTCACAAAAGAACTGTCAGTGCAGCGGTTCATTTTCGTCTTTATTTATCTCCGCGGTCCACAGAATGATTGTGGCGCTTTTTAAGAATCTGCACCTCTTTCAGCATCGATGGACGGACTTGGAGTAATTTTTACTCTATGTCGACTTATAATTCAAAAGCGTCCGAATGATGGGGACACTGGAATAATATTTGAAGCTATTATGTATTAGCCGTGACCTTTATCGTTCGTGGCTTGAACGTGAATCGGTCGTGACATCTAAATACTCGACGGTGAGGTCGCTGGTAATCAAAGACGGAAGTTTTATGTACTTGAGAAGTTGGAAGACCTTCTTTAATAATTTGCAGGACATTTGTTTAAATATTGTCTCGAAACGAAAACGTCTATCACGCCTCAGGTTCATTTTATTATTTAATAAAAAGTCTCATTTCTATAATCTAGTATTCAAGGTAATTCTTTTCCGATTCTTCGAAGTATTATTTCAAGTGGTCACTGTGAACTTGGCTTTCTAATTTTAATCGATTAATTTTAACGAATGAGGCTAGGTCGGCGAACAGTGATTCACTGCATTCTTAACGCGGGCGAACTGTATACCTATGTGACTGTGATTTTATAATTATGAGTGTTTAAAAAGAGAACAAAGGTACCGCTGACCAAACATGTAATCATAGTCTATGATAACATAGATCTGAAACTGCAGAGCTAATATTATACTTAAAAAAACTTGTCCGATACCGATCACCTGACGTTAGCAAACATTTTTTAGAAAAAAATACTCTTCTTAAGAAATCTTTAATACTGAAAAATTAACATAGACGGTAGATGTTTTGGTGAATATTACATAGGTGTGGTGCAGGAGTTGTAAAGTTACGATGTGGAATATATATACACGTAGTTATTATGTTCTAGATATGATCGACTCTATTTTAATTCTACGTAATATTATTACATTCAATTTTCACGCACGTATTAAGATATGTATTATATATTATGAAATACTGAGTTCACCGCTCATTTGGTTGACCAATATCATCGGCATACATAATATCATAATGTATTTTATAGACTACGTTGGTCTGGTCTTAACAGAAAATTGCATTTTTTATAAACCATACATAGTTTGGGTACTGGCACTCAAAAATAAATCCAACATTAACTGATCTTAAAAATATGTGACATTTATTTTTCCTTGCATTAGCTATAATAAAGATTATTTTTTTAATTCAAGTTTTAAAGTTGCTTACACTTGATGATTAAAACTTTAATATATTATATTAAATTGTTGTAACATTATGAGAAGTATTGATTTATATGAAAATTCTGTAAAATATACAAGTATGGCTCTTGTAAAAATGCTTAATAACAAATCTTTCACATTCATTTAATAACCCCGGATTACTGACAGTGGTCACTTGTGTATGTTATAGGAAGAATACTATACTATACTACCACTAGAAGACCCCAATTAATAGAATCTGAAATCAATTTGATATTCCCTAAAATGGTATCTTTAAACTTAAAATAAATCTACCAAAGCTCCGGACGTATCTTGATCTGTAATGAGCCCACAACAAACGTAATTATTTTGTTATGACGTTCACAAATGTTAATTGTCTTTTCCACCTCATGATATATATTTAATAAATTAAAAACTAAAACTTTGTACTTATTCTTATTAAACTCTTATTACTCGTGTAGACAGAGAGTCGTATAATCTGTCGTTTAATCGTAGAGAATCCAATCAAAGAGATACGGCCGAGACAACGGCGTCCGCGGGAGACAAGTCGGGCGGCGTGCCTTGACTTCATCCAGTCATGGTTTGTCAATTACGGTGCCATTGTCCACTGATCGACGGTCCCTCGGCCCGCGCTGATCTTATCGCGGTGTCACAAAAAATACACCGCGGACGCCAATACGCCACCTCACCATTTCTCTACCACCTCCTGTTAAATAAAACAGACCATGAATTTGAACGAATTACACTTAGAGCTGATGTGGAGCCCTTTCATATTAGATTATAAAAATTAGAGCATATAAAAATTAAAAAAAAAATAGTTTAAAAGGCAAAAAACAAATTTACACAACGAGAAGTACATAAAAAGTATTTATTAATTTATACAATATAACTTACAAGTGATGCAACACATGGAATAGTATAGAGAAAAGTACTTTTGAAAAGTAAAATTTTCTAATGCTACAATAATTAGAAATATAAATAAAGCACATGGATATCTGCTAATTGACATTGCTAATAACATAGAACAAAATAATATTAATATTTAATATTGTTATCAAACCCCTAAAATTTACGAATAAATACTTAATAATCGATTAAAGACCTCCTTATTTATGATATTCATATATTTGATTTAAATAAAAATGAATCCAAAAAACGTCTTACTGAACCAAGAACTTAAATACAGCACAATCAATACCTTCAACTTTTTTTTCATATTTTCCTTAAGGCACGTCGTAAACTATTACATAGAGAGAAAATAAAAAAATATGACTATAAAACGAAAACTTTACTATTGCCATACAAACCACAGAAAAAAATTAAAAACATGATACTGGCTGTCAAAACTTGCCTCCAAAAACAAGTAAAGAATCATACAAAAATATCCTGTACCAAGAAGAATCATAATCATCATTTCAGCCACAGAATGTCCACTTCTGAACATGTGCCCCCCTATAGATTTTAAATAAGACTGTTTGGAAGCGCTTGCAAAACAAAATTACATTATATAAAGCGTAATAGTGTAACCATATCGTTTTTTAATAAAAAAATGTATTAAATAAAATAATCACTCTAAAATACGTGTTATTTAATAGTTTTTTTTACATTCGACAGTGAGGGACCAATAAATGTTTACAGAAAAAATTTAAACGGGGGAGTACTAAATAATTTTTTTAATTTTTTACAAAATGTCTTTCGAAAATTTTCCGAAGTGACGCACGAAGTAACCGTACTCTTTCTGAATCTAGGTTCAAATACCTAAGCACGTGGTACAAAATGTGCATAAGAGTGCTTTTCAGCGCTGCAGCTTCGAGGATCAAGATTGCTCTAATAATAGCCAGCGTCCGACAGAAGAGGTTTTAAATCAAATAATTTTAAAATTTATCGACTGACTTGTTAACAGTTTAACATTCACATACGAGTACAAGAGATTTCCACTTTTGTATTGATTCATCATCTTATTTCAGGACCATACTTAGCGATAGACGCAGAGACTATTTTTTTGGTTGGAAAGTTTTTTTTGCCATGTAGCATCTAACTATGTAAACTAAGATTTCTTTAGTCTAGTTTTGTATGGCTGATGTATTGGTTGATTAACATACATCCGAAAATGTTACTCAAGATCAAAGTGAAGCTCGCATTGTCCGAAAAAGTCGCTAAAATGCTTCCGTATATACCTTGACCCTTAATCATGGTTCTCATTTCGGCGAAGCCCCGATTACGAAGACGTATGCTGACGTCACGCGTACAACGTTGCACGGTAGAAATATGCAGCAATGACTCGGCGTAAAATGAACAGTGATTCTTGATTCCTTTATTTATTATTTTTACTGTAATTCTATGGTCGTTAAACAAGTTAGGTTGATGATGTACTGACACAGATTGGTCAAAGTTATATTTAAAGGGGTGAAAATAATATGGGTGAATGCTGTATGTTGAATATATGCTGAATGATAGAAAATATGAAGGATAAAAAAGGGAATAAAGAGAGAAATTGTGACGGATGAGAGAGGGATGGTGAAAGTAGGAGAGTGTATGTCCCTGTCCCGAAAACAAGATTGGGAAAAGAGTACTTTACAGGTTGTAGTGGCGATAGGCAGGCCACAGCGAGCAGAACAAAATAGCTACTTCCTTCTTAAGGTTCTAGAGCGGATTGTCAAGCGCAGCGTAGAAACTTCGTCCCTGTGTTATTAAAGTCTTTAGAAGACGCTTGCAATCGTTCCTATTGGAAATTTTTGGGCAAGCCCTAAGTTCAATAGTGGAGGTCCTATAGCTGAAATGTTACTGATGATAGAGGATATTGTTTGTTATATTTATTTTTACACTTCTCATGTAACAAAGGGGTGTATGTATACCTTATTTCTAGTCATTTAATATATGGGACAACCTATTCAAAAATCTGTTCTTTCAGAAATAATCAATAACGTATTGATAATAATGCGAGGAAAAGCGAAGAATTAATTAAGATTCGACTTACTACATATTTAAATGAATTATTTTTTACTATCTATCCCTTTGTACTATCAACACATAATATTTTAAATGAACACGTTTTACAGAATGATTATAAATAATTGTAAAAGATCCAAAGCTTTTTGAAAACAAATCAATCAATCACCCTATATAACAATAATTTTTAGAACGCTATCTAGGCAACTAATACTTGTAAAGCTTTGACTTACGAAGCCTCGTCTCAGAGAGTAAACCCTCTCTGAAAAGAGAGCTGTAATCCACTACATAAACCCAGTACGAATTGGCAGTTGTTCGTTTCAAATTTTTGGTCCCAAAATATCAGTTTGGTCCTCATATCTCTATCGTATGTCAGTAGTGACAATGGTACATAGTTCACACATAGTATAGGCCTCTGCCGTCTAACCAATATTCAGTTTGCCTAGATTCATACGTCATAACAAGTTCTTAATTACATTCATTCTCAAATCATCAATGACGTCGAGGTAAATACGCAAAGAAGTTATTATTAATAAAGGAATTTCAATTACTTTACTAATAAAGAATGAATGGCAGGTTGACAATTTAATGCGTCATTATTTCCTCGAACAATGACGCCAAGATAATGTATGTCATAAAGAATTCATCGGAAAACGGATATCGTCTATTTATATCAAAGTTCACGCGAGCAAAAGATTCCCGAGCGTATATTTAAGATCGTCATAAGGATATAAAAGTTAATAAATAATTACCTCATTATACTTAGCAGTAACATAAAAACGTTTAAGTTTTTTTTTTAAATGTTAAGGACTAAGTTCTGTAGATTAGAGTAACCGTTACATACAAAAACAGGTTTCAAAAGGCGCCTATAATAATATTAAGTTTCTGATAGGCGACTTAAAATATCGCCATGAATAGAAGTAATTCAAATACCTCTAGCTACAGTTCAATAAAATACTTATTATTATTTATTTTTGAGAATATGTCAAACTATGTTTGGTGTTACAAAAAACTATTTTTTGTGTTGTTAAAAACATTAAGTTAAATTTTTTAGTAATTTTTTGAAGCTAGTTTTTTCTTCCAAACATATTTTATATGCAACTAAGGCTTGATATATTACCATCGATAAATAAAAAAGTTCATTATTATCATTATCATTTTAAACATAAGTAGTCCACGGCTGGACGTAGACCTCGCCCATGGATTTCAAATAGAACTAGTTGGAAACAGTCTGCATCCGATGTTTTTCGACGATATTAACAATTTAGACGTAAAAATATTCAATACCACTAAACCAAACATATAAAAGCGTTGGTGAGTCTGACCACCCACCACGCGGAACGACGACTTAGTTAAGCTCGCGGAAAGTAGTTGAATGCGGGCAACGCAAGACCGAGTGGCCAATGCCTTGCAGTGGACTATCTATCAGCTGAAATGATGTTTTAAAATTTTGATTAAAAATATCTTTACAGAAATATACAAGCGCTTTTTAATCTGTTAAAAAATGGGGGTTAGAAACTCAACAGTTGCTGTCTTAAATGAAATTTACAAATTTTCCTATGTACCTTATGATATCAATCACCGCAAGCGTCAACGCAATTTATTTCACACATTTTTATTAACTAAGAACTTTTAAATACTGTAATAAAATTTATTTACTAATATATATTTTAACTTTAGATTTAAAACTAAGTAAAGTAAGGTCACATGAAGACGAATATGAATAGAAAACAAAAGCATAATAAATAAAATAATAACAAATTGATACAAATACTATTATATCTAACAATATTAATACAACCACAATCTACAACCTATTGAGTACATGTTAAAATGTAAATTGACGCCTCCTAAGAAGTAACTTCATTATTCATTCATTGATCCGTACGTGTGGTTCCGTAAAAATCATCGCAACAAACCGGCAATTATTTGTTCTAAACAGTGGGCATGTTCATTTGCAGGTTTTTTATGTCGATAAAAATACAAATGACTTAATCGTATTAGTTAGAAGTTTCCTTGTTAGCCCGTGTATAAGATCACAGCCGCTGACCGCATCAATATCGGGTACACGATCACATCTCAAGTTATAATTCAGAACAACTGTCACTGCGGAGCATTGATTAAATTGCTTCGTGGTACGATCGTGACTTGACGTCACCCCGCCGCCCATAGAGATGCGCGAGATATCGATAAAACAGGTAAATAATGCAACCACTGCACCGACTATACAATTACGACATTCGATACGTTACTCCCATTTCGTCTTTGGCAGATCGGAAGAATTTAAAAAAAAGTCACAACGTTGTCCATTATTTATTACAAAAGCCAATCTAATATTTCTTCTACTTCGTCGTGGTAGTCTTGGTATCTACTATAGATAATCTTTTCTATTAGCTGTATTGTAAATATTATACTTAACAGATTGTTAGTTTTTATGGTAGAGCTTTTCAAATAGGAAATAATGGAAAAGTCGTTTCAAAAAAAAAAGAACTTGCAAAAATAAATAAGTAAGTCGAAATAACAGTGGGCATACTGTATAGTGCACAGAATAGATGTCTGTTGAGATTTTAAGGTTAAGACCAGAGAATGTCCACCTACCGGGTCGAAAGACCTTGTTAAGCTCGTCAGGAAACTCTTGATGTAGATCGCTTACGACCAGTTCTTTTGGAAATCTACGGAAAAGGCCATGTCCTGCAGAAGACACCCTATGACTGAAATGGTGATAATGATAAATTACGTTTATCTCTTTATTTCAAAAATTTTCGTCGGGTTATATGATATAATAGCTTAATAATAAAAGTAATGTAGTAAAGTACATGACAATGCGTTTTTCATATTTCAAATTAAAAATACCCATTAATCATTTTATAACATAATCAAAAATTTACAAAAACCGGAAACATGTTTTAATTGCAAGAACACAATAATTGAAATACCATCTGAATAATATAAAATCTTTCCATTGTTTTTTTTTTAATCCAAAATTTAAACTCGGGAAAAAACATAAATCAAAAAAATCACGTTCAATAATTCTATATCATCAAAATCATTGTTAAGCTCGCATGTAACACAGCGGACAAGTACCGGAATTATATGGATAAAAACGTATAATTCCCGCCGATAAAGGTCACCCATCGACTAAGCTATAGAGGCAGTAGTGCCGGCATGTGAACGTGTCGCCAATTACCTTCCATGTCGTATTGACTCAGCCGAAACCAAGCTCTCATCATTTACATAATAACACCTTGTACGTTGTTTCATGGTGTGCAAGTTATAAGCGTACGTCTTCGAGGCATTTTTGATTTAATTTTTACCAGTGTTTAATTTTTTAATGTCTAGATTTTTAGCTTCTCCGAGAATGACACCTTAACCTCTTCAAAGTAACTAAGCCCATATTGAAGTTACATATACCATCAGATTAAGAGACCATCAAGATCCGATATTGCTTAGGTGGACGCACCATGACTGGGTGCAGGTGCCTCTGACCTTTTCCTGGAGACTCATGATACAGTTGGTTGCTATCACGGATTAAAATATAATCAGTAATTTAACTTTCATTTTCAAAATATTGTCATTATACATACCACAAACTCTTTAAATTATTTATTTACTTTTTATTGTACATACAACAAACACAACACGAACACCTGATATAAACATAAATTAGGTGAAATAGGTAAAAATTAAGTAAAAATGACGGTCTTATAGCAAACAGCGAATTCTTCCACAAAACCAAATAATCACAAGAAAATAAACTATTATTTTTGACTGTTATGCTCTCAAATCATTATGTAACTTACTCAATGTTCACCATTTGGTTCTTATTACGATTTAACGACAAAAATCATATAAGCTTTTAAAAGGGAAAAATTGTTGCAAGTAATATAGGAAAACTAAACTTAAGGGGGTTAAAGTAGTTTTTTGTCCTTTTTAAAAGCACTACTAAGTCCAGTTATTAGAACTTAACCTTAAACAAAACCAACTACATTATCACAATAAAATATAATACATAATGCGCGCATCAATATCACCTATTAGTTCTTCCTAGTCGAGAGCACTGTAACGATAGTTCGAAGTAGTATTATATTACCTATGATTTTCTAGAAAAGGTCTTCTATTTAAATACGCTGTGCGCTTATGATTTACGCTTTATGTATATTTAATTCTTATTTTGGCCAAAGTTTCCCTTCAAAACATACGCTTGGAATACTTGACATTAGAGACTAGATTCGTCATCCGATAACCGGTCAGTGCATTGTTTTCTTTTCCTGTGTTATTACCTCTGTCTTTTGTTTTATGTTTGCCGAATATTTTCGTGTGATCAAAAGTTATTTACGATGTACAGCTATTTTGCGGGGCAATAACTTCACTAGACAATGTTTTTGTTTAATGTATGCAACGTATGTAATTAACGTTTAACTATTTTCTACTTTTACGAACGAAATTTTTAATTTTAACTTATATTAAGCACCGTACTTTCCTTCTCTGTCTAATAAACGGGAAGCTCATTATGAAACTTTATCTTGGTTATATAAAAAAGCTGTCGATCTGTCCTTTAAGGGACGTGTCGTGGCTGACGTAGAACGAAGTGAGATATCGAATTGAATGTTCACTTTGGGCACGATGCCTCAGTACAAAGGACAAAGAATCGTAAATGGAAAAAGTCAAATAATGAACGAAAATAATGTATATCGATATTTTTAATTTCTCGTTCTGTTTAGATATTTTAGGTACAATCGTTAATGTGTTGCCATCCCCTTGATTTCGTGTGCCGCCGCCGGTATGACGACACCGCGTTATACATTACGATGCCAAGTCGCGGTCATTAAATCTTGCCGCTCTGGTAGCCGGCGTCCAGCGACGTTCACGCATTGTGTAGCGGCACCTATAACTGGACTGTGAATGGAGTGCATTCGTATCTGTCTCACAGCCGACAGAGAAAAGACATTTACAACCAACGACCAGTAGTGTCGATGTGAACACGTTTTTAATGATCGTATTTATCACATTACTTAAAATTGTTTTGAAATTGTCGATGCTTGTAGTTGCTTGTAGTTGTAGAAAATTCTACTAATCACACATACAATGTATAAACAATATTAAAAATAGCTAGAGAAGAAAAAGTTTCTCTAATGTGTTGCACTATATATAGTTTGATTAAATTAAGGTTTTTATTGTATATATGGTATTTATATGATAATATTTACTTTGTCGTTATGCAAATTTCTAGCATATTAAAACATTTAGGTACTGAATTAAAACACACCCTTCCCAGTCATATAAAAAAACGTTGTTGAACGTCAAAAAATATGCAGGAAGCATACTTTTAGTAACAGTATATTTGGTAGCAAACTCAAAATTTTATAATGGTTTATACATGCTTAGTCATGCTCTAGAACAAATTATCGGTCTATTAATTTGATTAGTCAATTATTCTTAATAGCTAAAATATCTAGATCACCAATAAATGGACAGTAGATTAAAATTTCACAAATTTCAATTATACAATGTTTGACGTCGAAGGAACAAAGCATAGATAAACATTATAAGTCGTGACGTATAAAACAATATCTGTAATTAAAGCCGTTAAGACAAGTCCGTCCCGAGCATGACTCCAGCCATCGCTCCGACGCCATCAATAACGAATTACTTTTGTTACTACTGCCGCACACCTTTTTATTTATAGCGAAATGATACCGGACAATACAATAGTTGTGTTTCGAATTGCTCCTAGTTCTTTCAAAAGCAAATTACGGTTGGGTTGTTTAGAACGGATCGAAACATTGTACGTATACATTCTTAGTATTTACTTGAGGTCATGTTTATTGTGTGTCAAATATATATAATTAATGCTGACCACCCAGTACGCTCTTGTCTTATGCAAAGAACTTAACTTTCTATCGGTTCAATGAAGTGTTGATGATTTTGCTAATCACTGCGGTAACATTAACAATAATTTCAACATATGTGTAGATATAATTTTGTATTGTTTTTATTTGATAATCGAATCATATTTAAATACGGAACTATTTTAAATCGAAAACTGTAAATAGATTGCCATGTTTAAGTCGACCTTAATTACTGCAATTATAATATGTGACTGTTTTTAAATAAAGAATATTATACTTTTAATTACTCTGATGTGTTACTTTAAAGGTCGTCAGCATCACATACATTACATATAAGCAGAGGCGAATATACCTACATTAAATTTTATATAGTAAACAAATGTCGCCTCATTTTAAGGCGACCACGGCTTGCTAAAGTTCTTTAATATTTTTTCACATTTTTAATTTTGTTGCTCATTTCAGCTGAGCTAAATTTGTTATTAATTTATTAAATGGAGATAAATTTAAAAATTAAGTTAAAACACTTCATTATAAAATAATAATCAACCAAATATTTTTTTCATTGTGATAGTGTTTATTAATAATAATAGTATAATATACTGAATGTGAAATGAAGTCTACGCAAATGCATTTACGCTTAAAACGAAAGGACAAGCTGACAATTTAATCTCATTACGTCGATAGGCGTATAAATTAAAATCATGTGCACTTTAACTTTGCTTATTGTAATACTATTATTACATTAAGAAATAAGAACCTACATTTACCTTGCATTTCTTATGTGACGACATGTATCACCAAGAGAGTGAGATTTCAGGCAATAGACGCCCACTGCAAGCCATAGGCTTTCTCCAAAAACCGCAACGACTTTTACTATATCTTCGATCTGAATTTGGGGACTCGTTTACCGGCTTATGGTCGCCAATCTGAAACTTTTCAGCCCCAAGGACCGTCAGCTGCACGGGCGATTTCGACACTGACACTTCGAACAAATAATTCTTCGGGCTAGGTCCTTGACTTTGGAGTTCCTCGTTTTTGATTCGATCCTACAATGAAACTCCGAACATAGTTCTCTCCGTTGCTCTGCGGATAACCTTGAGCCTTATTATCAGATCCATAGAATGTGACTTAGTTTCGGATCTGCAAGTCATTACTTGCAACACATATTGGTTGCCTTTAGACATTGATGTTTTGGACGAGAAGATGTTTCTGAGCTTTCCAAATGCGGACCTGAGTTCAATTCAGCGATCGATCTCCTTCTTCCATAGTTACTTCTTGTTTATGTAAGTTTCATGCGATTACCACAGCCCATGTAGCAAAGAGAAATATCATGAGAAACCCAGTAATTGTTCTAAGATATATTTTAGATTTTTTGTCCACCTATTAATACAAAATATATATATACGAAATCTAATAATTTGTTCGTGTAAGGCATTAAAACATTAACCTGATGAAAAATAAAAAACCTCATCATAATAAAGTCCTAGATTATGAAAAGAATTTCATTGTTCTTATCATAGCTGTTAAGTTCGTGAAAAGAGGTCATAATATTTTTAACTTTGTAATATTAGACTGAAAAACAAAAACATTTAATGTTAACGCAGTGAGTCCAGGATAGGTTTTCATATAAAACATTATAAAAGAGATGTCAATGTTGCTTGTAATCACACCATATAACATCTAAATAAATTTTGTTTATATATTTATAAAGATTATCGTTCTTGGGTATAAGTCCAATGCATGTTAATAATTAGCTAAAGCGGTTAGCATTCGTATCTAATGTGCTTCACCGTGTTTTTCTGACACAAAACGCGCTGTGTATGGTACAATTAAAAAGGGAATATATGTGTATTTCCTTCTATTCACCATCCTACATTTATAACATTTACTGATCTCACTCAGGAATATAAATAAAAATTATACATTAGCATATTGAATAATAAAATATGTTAAATATATTTGTATTTAAAACACGACATTACTGGGTACGGGTTTATCATTCATAGGATTTAAAACGATAAATAAATCACATGTCATTAATTTTATTGAATTCGTGAGAAAACAGCCCATAATTATACAATGGGCGTATCTGCTAATAATATTACATATAATATACGACGTTTCTCTTTCAAATGTCCTTTAGAATTTAATTTTTAAAATATTAATTAATTTATTTATATTACTATTCACGTATGTTTATTCACAATCACCCCTTGCGTGACACGAGAAGAATGCCAGAATATATCCTCTTAATAGATAGACGGGTTACTGTCAACGTTGTCTTCTTATATTATTAAGAGTGTATAAACTCTCTTTAACAAAGACAAATTTTAAATCATTACTTTCATTTTGTCTAAAAGAAATAGAAGGAAATAAGTACAAAAAAGTTGACCACGCCTATGTTAAATGAGATACTGTTTATATGTAATTTGAGGTGGCATATCCAAATGCACTATACAATATAATATAACATATGTACAAAATGTATTGATGAGATGCAATGTATAATATGTGCGCTACTTACTTATAATACGGCTTGCTGTGACTCGTAATTATTACTGTCTGTTCTGCATAATGCGCCTGATTATTAATCCCTGTTTACTAATGTTTTTGTTTTGTTTCATTACTATTTGATTTTGATTCGTTAAATGTTTTTAGTGAAATAGTTTTAAGGTAACAATAGTAAATAATTTCATATTTCTAAATTCGTTATTTCTTACTAAATTTTGTTTCTGTTAATATCTAATAAAGTAAAATATATGGAAATTATCACGAAAATTGTAATTTATTACGTACATTACATTTTATTACAATTTGACGATTTTTTCTTTAACTGTAATATATTAGAATATACGTCTGAATGTAAAAACGCTGTCGCTTTTAAATTGAGCCAGTCGAAATAGAATAAGTTACGGACATTGTAGAGTTGGCTGGTCTGCTATTTCGATATCAATAGCGAATGGATAACCGTTAATTGATCGACCGTGGTGACATTTCACCGGGGACGGCTCACACCCGCGGCGCCTTTGAACGCCGCCGACGAGTTACCATAGTGCGGCTACAAAGGACACCGCCTCAATTAAATTCGTACGCGCCACTATGCCGCACTTGTCTATAATAGTTTCTGTATTTGTGACCGTTGCGGATGTCAAGTTTTTGCGTATTGCGGCGCATTACGTGTCCTTTTACAAATTAAATAAGTTTATTGATACAATGATCAGTAATATGTAATATCGCACTGGATTATGGATTTGTCACAGAACAACTAATCTATCTACTGGACTATTTATATAACTAAAGAATCGATTAGAGACAATACGATTTATTAAACAAATCGTTGGACACACCATGTACGGTAGCATTGATGACACACCAAATATAGTCAGAATGCTGTCATGTTTAGATCACCGAATTTAGTAACTTATTCAATATGTAAAAAATTTAAATTATATTCTGCGCAATCTATTTTATTTTTCTTAGCGAACACGTCATCATCACCATATAAAGCCAAAGGCAGTAACATCACCACGATGATCGACATGTCACGACCTTGACTATGTCAACGGTCCATTTAGTGGAAGGGAGCTTACCCACACCGCATTTTCTGGCTCGAAGTAACCATACGAGAAACTTTTGACTCTTACATCCATCAGTTGCATGACTTACTCATCCAACGCCACTTTATACGATCGATTCTTCGAACTATGTCAATGACCTTGGTTCTTCTGTGGGTCTCATTAACAATTTCTTATAAGATTTAAATTTAAATATAATCTGGTTTCTACTATCGATATGAAAAATTCTAGCTATAAAATTAAAATCAAAACTATTATCATATCACCCGATAAATGACCAATGCGAGGCATAGGTCTCCACCAAACATCACCACGATAATTGATCTGGCGTTGCCCGCAAAATAAAGTAGCAGCCGTTGTTTCTGATTTAAACATTTTATCGACTTATTATCTTATACACCGATTTGCAAATTCAAACGAATGTTTGCGACATTAAAATAAGTAATATTTTTATGATCTAGGTAAACGAGCGAGGAAATTAAATTCTTCTTAAATACGCTATCGCTAACGGCTCCATATAATTGAATAACTGCATTAATTATAATTATTTATGGCCTCAATTACGTTAATCAACCGCTTCGTTACTTATTTATTAACAGCGAACTTGTTTTAGAGGTATACACGGGTTATTCAGTTTTTTTATAATTGTCGATAGGACCAAGTTATGTTACAAAATAAAATTACGTATCTAAATTTGGTTTCCGATATCTTTCATTGTCTCTGATGACTTTTTGACATAAATTATTTCTCGAATATTTTAACACGAGGCTTTGTTATCAAATATTTCAGGTACACAACGCTTCCTTATAATAATCATATAATTATTGTGACTATATAGTATGGTATTAAACATGTGGTTTATTTACTGATTGACGACTGAACTTTTTATGAACAATTTAATACCGAGACACATGTATATATTTTATTGTATTTTTTTCTTTGGCAAACATCTAATTACCTTGTTCACATTGCGTGAATGTAAATTTAATTAATATTATAACTTGATTGTTATTTTGTGCAGTGGTAACATAGCATGAATAGAGCGTAATATGAAATTATCAATCAAAAATATTATAAGCCTTACTGATCATGTGTTTAGTTCTTCGGTGGCATGTTACCAACTAATGTAAACTTAATTTTTAGCCGACGATTATAGATGATTGTAAAGATCTTATAGCTATATAATAAAGCTATTTTGACGTTGTCATAATAGTAAAAGTTCTAGAAAATAGAATCTTAAATAGTTTTTAATAAGTTTACATAAATACTACAATAAAAATATATGTGTACTTTAGAATAAATTATTGGAACAATCTGAACTTTCAAGTTTGGTCACAAAAAATATTTCGTCCCCTCATTTAAAGGTTTGCAAATATATTTCGAATATATAAATATATAGTTTAACGGTCAAAAAATGTGACAGGATGATTATACATACAGAATAAAAAAATATGACCTCAGAAACACGTTACATGTCTTTCTTGTTAACAATATCAAAACGCAATTAACTAAAATACTACAAAAAATTAACAAAAAAATAATAATGGGTACATTAAATTGTAGCCCGACATCCGATCTTTTTGTTGAAAATGATTTATTTATGTTTGTATAAAACTCATTTTAAACATAATTTGATTGCAATTTTGAAGACCGGGAACGATCATCTACCCGCTTGTCTGATTAAGGCAAGTCAACAATTTGACTCTCTGTTAACACTGTCCCGAAGAACGCAAAGGATAGAAAGGTATGGAAAGAGATGGTCGTTTCCGTTAAAGTGTTTTGTGGTGGACAAGGCCTTCAGAAACATAGTAACGACTGAGAAGAGAATGAAATTATGACTAGCGTTGTAGTCTTAAAATATTTCAAGGTGTATCGATGTCTTTTTCAAGTCTTCCTGGGTTAAAGTAATGAAAGTTTATGTCTTCAAATAGTAGTGATACTTATTGTTCTTTCTTATTTTTTTTCTTAAAAGTTAAGTTCCCGTTATTTTTTAAAGTCTCATTTACTCTGTACCCTATTGACATTGTCATCACAGTCGCTCAATGAAGCACGGAGAAAACTGTGTTCGGAATTTCTCTACGAGATCGAATCAGCAATGCGGAGATCTGTACACGGCAAGTTCAAAAGGCGGTAGCCGCGCGCAGAACAGATGGCCTCTGGGACTTAAAGGTTTTGGAGTGAGGGCCACAGATCGACAAGCGCAGGGTAGAACGTCCACCCACTAGATCAGCAGGTGACCTTGTTAAGGTCGTCGAAAGACGCTTGAAAGAGGCTGCCTCTAAGCGGTCCGATCGAAATGATTTTCAATCGAACTGCTAAAAGGAATACTGGAGATATATTTCCCCCATAATATGGGAGAAATATATCTACAGTGTGGACGCTCTACGGTTAAAATGGTGATTGATGACTATAAATCATCATTTTTAAATTATAAATAATTTACTTCTAATAATCACAACAAATAATATTAGATAAATAGATAAAAAAAACCATTTAAAATATATAAGTAAACAGAACAACGTTCGTAATTATGATTAAGAGAACGAGAATTAAACCATAAAAAAATAAAGGGACAACTGGTCAAGCCAACTGTTTTCAAAATGAGTTTTTTTCTAAACAACGTTCAATTTATACTTTCCTGTTTTTTTACGTAATTTGTTTCATAAGATTATAGTGAAAAAATGTGTTTCTTTTAAGAACTTGAATTAATAATGACATTCAACTCATATTTATTTGCAAACTTCAGTTTAGCAAAGATGTCTTGAAACTCTAGATTTCTGGAAAATAAATATGTAAATATTAGTTCTACAGGATGATTGGTTATGGGTGTAAAAGATTTGACACAGAAAAACGAGCTATACATTCACCTATTTGGTGTATGTATAGCTCATTTGTCAGCAAAAAGTTTTAAATATTTTACATCTATTTCTAATCATCCTGTATAAAGTGATCACTCTGAAACTGTATTAGAATGAGACAGGGTAATATCTTCCGAGAATACAAAGTCTACTGGGACAGAAAGTAAACAATAAATAATTTTTACATGTAATAAACCGAAATATGAAAATATTTTTTGTCGACATATCATTTCATTATACATTATTTGTGAAACCATTGACTTTTAAAATAGGCATACCATACGGTATACCATAGATAAGCTGATACCCAAGAAGCTTTGCATTTACTATTTGAAAAATTTTACACCTGTTATTAAATATCTTGTACATTTTTTAATAGTAATGACAACTGCATTTCGAAGCGTTTAAAATACAAGTTCCGAAAACAATTCAAACTCGAAGTTATACCCGTAACAAAGCCTCGAAAAGACCACGTTTGCTTATTATATTTGAGTTAGCGTAAAAACTGTTGCGGTCGTTCATTAGTCTACTCAGCGTTGTGATGGAAATTCTGCCAATTACGAAGATAAGTATCGCGAGTCGCCTGCGCGCGAGTACAGAGACATCCCCGACGTGGCTGGGTTTTACGAGAAAAAAAAACTCAATTAAGGTAATTATGGTGGCAGGTGAACACGGCGTGTGACTTGTGACGATGTTTTCTACTTTTTTCGATTTTATATTATTAGGGTTCCTCCGTCTACGATGCGCTAAGTGTAATGAAATCTAAATTATTATAACCTATTTTATTTCATTTGTTAATTTAGAAAAGGCATGTATTTATAAAAATCTGTTTCTAGTACCATAGATTTACACACATAACGCACAGAACAGATGCTATCACAAAATAGACAGATCTGGTTAAAGAAGACGCTGAATGCAAGCCTCTGTAAAACGGTCCTATTGAAAATCTATCGGGGAGGTCTATGTCCAGTAGTGGACTTTTTTGGCTAAAATGATGTTGATGATAAAATACAATGTAAATCAAAAGAAATTAAAAAGGTTATAATTATTCTTTTTACTAATAAATGCTATTTTATTAATATAATAATGTAATACTGCTTATTTATTATTTTTAACGGTAAAATCTAAAACAAACAAATTAAGGAATCTTTGTAAACATATATAGACTTGGCTGAAGACGACAATACCTTGTTTTGTAGCGTTAAAAAATTAGTCGCACTTTTGTGGACAAAGTTTACGATACATTTCCGCATAAAGTCTCTAAATTATCAGGTAACAGATTTAAAAAGTATAAAATAAAATTTGGGGAAAGCCTATGGCATGCCGTGACCATCTATCATTAGGTATGATGATATGAGAGCTTGGCAGCTATCTGAGTTTATTATGGGTTCTCGTCGGGTCAGGATGCACGCATAACTTTCCTAAGTGTATATCTATCAGCTGTAAGACATTCACAGCTTAACATTGACCATACCCTTAGATTTCCAATAGGATCAGTATGATACACGCACCTGGTGTCTTACGACGACCAAAACAAGATCATCAGTCCACCTTGTAGGTGAACGTTCTACAATGAGCCGGTCCGTGGTAGATTAGAGACTCCATGAGCCGACGAGAACCTTAAGGTCAAGCTGTGACTTGTTTTCCGAGCTATTTGGTCTGCCTGTTGTCACCTCAACTTGCCAATTCGCTGGTCTGTAAATACAATTGTCCTCATAGATAATTATAAGATCAAATTAATAAAATAAACTACGATAGAAGTCTTGGATGGAAAGGTAAGACACATATAAACTAAAGTGTAATTTGGAAAATGATACACTCACTAAACGACAGGCAACGATAAATATAATTATACTACGGAACCATGTACTGGTACAATGTTCGAACTTGACCTCATTTTTCCACACGTCTTTTGACGACATTAGACATGAAATTAGTAATGGGTGGTATTTATTCGGGACCGGTTTTGGACAAGCAAGGAAAATCGCAAATCCGGTTGAAATACGCGTCTCTGCTAGGTATTCTTGAACGTTTGATATGGTATGCTTGCATTATAAAATATTTTCGAACAATTCCAAAGAATTCATTATCAATATAAATATACTGTTTTACAATTCCTAGCATTTGCAATCGCTCTGTGTTGGATTGAAACATGTTATCTTGAACTAAAGGATCAAAAAATCTATATCTCTCTATATCCGTGGATAGGTACCAACCAACAACCGTATCCGATCATAACATATATAAAACAATCCGACTGAAATTTATTCAAAGTACTGATATTGGCTTTTTTACCTCATATATTTATGTAGGTTAGGTAATATATGTTCTAACTAAAATAACTAACCATTTAATTAAAGATGCTATTTATGACATATTAATAAATATTTTTTTAATGATTTCGATGAAAACTATCGACATATTGTTGGTTACCAAAACCTGGAGACATATTTGTTAACTAAACTTCTATTGATGAACTTCCTTTAGATGTCCCACATGTGTTAAGAACTAAAGAAAATGTGGATATTCTATCAGATTGAACAAACTTAATCTGTGATATAGTCAGTAAGAAGAAGAAAAAAGACCTAACTAAAATAAAATAAGTAAAATAATAAAACTAATAAAAGTAAATAAAGGATCCAGGAGACAAGGCGATGAGTGTGAGGAATTGTGTATGTATGGAAAAGAGAAGAAAGAAGAACGAATAATAAAGTTTAAGAAGTATATAAGATGAGAATGAAAATAAAAGATTAGGTGAAAAAAATATTGATATGGGAGGAAAACTGGGCCGTAAAAAGTTATCGATTTTTTATCTATCATACTACACTATGCATATAAGGTAGGTAAGCATCATCTCTCTTTTCAGTCGTGAGTCAGAGTGGTCGTGGTGGTGGTCATGCATGCGTGGTAATGCGCCCATTCCTCTTGTTATGCGTCGCCATGTACCTTGGTGTTTGGCGAATTGAGGGTATTTATTTATTAAGTGTTTAGTGGCAGGTTTAATGAGATCTGTCCATCTTTCTGGAGAGCGTCCACAATATAAACTAAAAATTTTTGTCGAAAAAAATTGTGAATTTCAAATCAATGTCCCTTTCTTTAACGACGGCACCAGACATTAAAAATAATAGATATTTAACTAGTATTTGCTGAGTATAAATTGCATATCAGATAAAACATTTTAGTTTTAATCTCTGTTTTTTTATTTCTTCAGTGATTTAAATAACATTCATTCCGTGCGGGGAATAAAGGTGTAGTCGACTATTTTTTACTTATGTACAATTTCTTTCTCTAATTAGTGACCATTGACTTGTGAAACTTTAGTATATAATTTTGCAAACATGACATTTTTTTGACTAACTTACGTAATTTTTCATACGTACATAATTTCACGAACTATTTTTTTGTATTCTTTTAATATGTTATGAATATTGCTTAATATAATTATATGTACTCAATCGTTTAATATTTGTATTCGGCTTATAATTGGAAAGTCTCTGGCCTTAAAGAAGCCATGGAAAGTAAACGTTATATTATTTTAAATGAATAAAGTCATCTAAACTTAATATATGCAATCGTTAAATCATGAATTTAAACAAATATTTGTGTTTTACAGACCGTAAAACATTAGAGCACGCTTTGTTGATATCGTCTTTAGTATATTGCATGCACAATGATGATTTCCGAAATAAATAAATATCACATCTCAGGCCCGGTAGTGTAGAAATAGGCAGTCGTACGAAATTTCTCTCCGGTCCAGTTACGACGTGGACAACGCACCATTCACTACGAGTTACATATCCGGTGGCCACACGGCGTGTTTTAACGGGACACTTCTCGCTGCGTTATGGCGAATTCGTGCAATTCGATGCAACGCAAAGCGCCCTGCCCCGCCCGCTCTGTCCCGGCTTTACTCGGAATATTGTCACTGTTGTCAATGGATGCTATAAAGGTTGTTCCAAATTCTATGTAAAGCTTTCGTTTCAAAAAGCGTATATATAATCTGAGTTTATAATAGTATAATCAAGAATCGTCAAAGCGAAGGTTTCAATGCTGTTGCTTGACAAACTGACGGAATTATCACAATTATATTTATATAAATTGTATGTATTGATACAGAAATTTGTATGGATTTTTAAGACTTTCTGGTTATTTCCTTTTTTAAATATTATGATATTTTCCTATTTAACTTACTATCATTAATGGTTTTGCATTAAGTTCGCCGTTGTATGTAGTTTTTATTTGATTTTTTTTCTTGCCTGTCTCTCTGTTACAAGTACTCAGAGACATTAATGCATACAAACTGTTATTGAGCTAAATTTGTTTACAGAACTAGTTTACAGAATCTAGCTTAGCTGTTGTCTAATTTTTAAAAATTAAAAACTATACTATCATAGGCATGTATTATATATACTAGAATAATATTACATATATAAAGTCTGTATTAATGATAGTCTATCGAAAGTAAACGACATAGTCCATCGGGTTGGGTTGAAGTAGTAATGGGCCGATAAGCATAGGCTTAAAGTTCTGGCCTGTGAAGACCACAGAGCAGCAATAACAACTTAAGACGTCCACTCACTAGGTGAACAGAAGTTGTGTCAAGATCGTCAATTAAAATTTATGGAAGAGACAGTAGACTTCTATGAATGGAATGATGGTGATAGGAACATATCCATATTGAACATTTACTTTATTCAGAATATGTTTATTATTATCTACAATTTGTTAAAAGAATTTATGTTTTTAAATGTTAAATAATTATAGCCCTTTCTCATTATATATGTCAGTTGGCAGCTATCAAAAAATGTTGAAAACTACTTTTTAAATTCAAACTAAAACCATTAAAGAAGGAAGTGTTTCTTCTTGCTCCATATATTTCAAGTTTGACGGTTTAACTTTCCGAGCACGCTGTATATGGCGCAAACCGTAAATCAAGCGCGGAGAACCGGAAAGCTTGACAAGTTCATTTGACACGAGTCTGAAGTAAATCCTTGCATTTTCAACAAAAGCAATAACTGGATATTTCCCCGCTCGTAATTCTTAAAGGTATGTAACACAGATTAAAAAATCATATCCGAAAATTATGTTATGACCGATTTTTTTTGTTTACTAGTGGCCAGTGTTTTTTGTAAGAAAAAAGGAAGCAATGTTTTTGTCAAATTATCTCCTCATATTCATTTAAATTATATATGCGACTTAGACTAAGCATTTTTATTGACCATGAAAAAGTTTTTAAAAGCTTGACTATTCATAAATCATATTTTTGTTATAAAACTTTAAATTCTTGACTATATTAATTATATAACAAAATATGAGAGAGACCTTTCAATGTAGACGTTTATAATACTTTGCCATTGAGTGCCTATTCTAAATATCAGGAAGACTGGAAAGTCGCTTAGTTAAGTAAATTTAACATTTTTAACAGGTTTTTATTTCTAATCAACAATATATTTACCTTACTTATCAACAACCTTTTGCCATCTAGTATACAAATTTGCTGGGGTGCTAAAAATCAATCGATTTTTTCTGTAAAATATGTCGATAGAAACGACATTACTTTCCGGTCCCCCTAATAAATAAATAAGTCTTAAATTTATTAAGCTAAAAATTATTAAACTAAGTCTTAGCTTGCAAAGCTAAAAAAAATGTACTTTTACACTTTTGTATCCCAGCTTCAATAACTTGTGCCGTGTAATCGTAGGACGAATCCATTAGCGACAGATCCCTTGGCGCCTATTTATTGAAGCAATGACTCAGTGGAATTTTTTTTAAGTTAATCGAAATAAGTTGCCGTATATCGTTAAGTACAGACAGCAGATCGTGGTCAGCAGACCATAAAAATGATATTAAAAAACAATCCCTTTCATTTAAGTGTATATGTTGAATCAATCTTATTTCAAATGTTATATTCCCTTATTAATATCTTTCGTAATGGGATTTGTAGCATCCACTCTAGAAACTTGGGTCTAGCGGTCATCTGTTCTGCGCACTATAAGACCTGACTACTGCCACATTAAATAATCAATTCGGTAGATTATGTCGTTCACTTTTTTTCGTTATCATCTCTTAATACCTGACAATTTCAGACAATTCCCTAACATAATCCACTACATGAGTTTTAGGGTATTTATATTTACAGTACAACAATTTGAGTATTTTAGTCGCTTCTTCTCCGCTTTAGTGGCAGTAATGTTAGCCAGGCAATAACAACTGACCGAGTCGAGAATCGACTCACTCGCCTATGAGTCGGAACATGTTCTGCGTAACAATTAAAACCGCAGTCTCTCCTCAGCAGCTCTTTCGCCAAGTAAAGTCCGTAAAGCGTCCACCGAACCGATTTAAGATCTAAATGGCCTCTTGATCAGATAATTAAGTAATATGTAACAAACCTGACAGAGCTCTCACTTTGATAGCAATTTTTACTGTAATTTTCAAATAAAGATCTATAATTATTTGATTTATCTTCAATTAATAATAAATACCCAGGATCAATCTTCGGTGGTTATGGTAACGGGGTATATACCAAAGATTTTTGAACAGGAAGATCTTTCACCAATGTGTATTGCCGGTGACACATGGATCCGAGACGTGGTCACTTACGACGGACCTCATAAGAATGCTAAAAGTCATCTAGAGATCAATGGACAGGGCTATTCTCGGAGTTTCGCTCCGTGGTCAAATCAGAAATGAGAAGCAAAAGAGAAAGAGAAATGAGAAGCTGCAAAAGAAGTAAGATCTGCGACGTAGCTCGAAGAACAGCTGGTCTGAAGTAGCAGTGGGCGGGGTTAGGGCCGAAAGGCGCTCGAGTTGCGACCACTAGCCGGTACACGCGGTGTAGATAGGCCCTACACTAGGTGAACCGACATTATAGTTGGAGTCTCAAGAAATCACTGGATGCGATCAGCGCTAGAACTGGCATGTTGATGACCTTTGGGGGAGACCTATACCTTACAGTGGTCATCCATGAGCTGAAAAGTAGAGGATGCAAAAGAAATATTAAAAATGTATTATATTAAATTATTATCTCTCGTCATAATACAGCGTACTCAATATAATAAAGATTTTAAATATTTCGTCGAACTTACACACCTTTGGACAACGTAATTATGTAATACCTTCAACAGGTATCCGGAGAACATAAGAAGCAATATCATTATTTTTCATTTTGTCACGCTGAACAGGATGTCGAGTGTTTTCGCACGGATACCATAATATTATTGAATCGTGTCATTGACTTGTATTGGTATTGCAAGTTTTTTTGTACGTATTGGAAATATTTTATTATTACATGTATTTTTTGTAACTAGGTTTCAAGTGTTTGTTTAATGTTTTTACACCTGTTTCCGATTACCCTGTATAAAGTGGTCACTGTAAAATATATTATGTTAATCTGTTCTTTCTATTGTAATTCAGGTTAATGACTTCTGGTATTACAAAGTTTGTAACGAAAGATAGTAAACAATGATTTATTTTTAAACTTAATAATTCAAATTTCGAATTATAAACCTTACTACAATCTTCATCACCATTATCAATTCAGTTGAAGAACGTCTACTGCTAGGTATACTCCTCTCTCATAGATTTCCAATAGGACTAGTTGAAACCGATCTGCAATATCCGCAATATATATTTTAAATAGGGTATACTATACATTAGTTGACAGAAAATGAATCGACAAATTTCGTGCTTAGTGAAAAGCCTAAAAACGACTCGACAAATTTGATCTTTCTTCGTTAAGCCATGAGAAAAAATATAGAGAAAAAGGAAAATATTGCAATATTAAAGTTACAAAATAAAGTTTTAAAGGCATTAATAAAAATAGTATTAAAACTGTTAAATTTTATTATAAACAAAGTCAATTATCCAAATCATCAAAATAACCAATTTAGTTTTTTTTTTAATTTCTTATAATTTTATTATTAATATTTTGTTTCCTAGAAAAATCACACAAGAAATAATCACGTAACATTAAAAATACATTACAAAACAACGTTTATCTTACGTCTACAGAGACACTTGTTACGTTAAAAACTACTCCAAACACATATTCATGCAGAGTACCTACACTCACGTATGTTTTCATGTGACAGATATTAAAAAACCGACAATTATATCACGTCTTTTGGATGGGGGCCCACGTCAACGAACTCCCGTGGTAACGTTGAAACATCGTCTATAATTAACTCAGGGCATCGCTTCTTCTGGTTTCTGTCGCGGCTGCTGTAAAAATTAAAGTAAACAAATACTCTCTCACGACCGGGTGGGCGAGCAATCTCCTCATTTCAGATGGCCATCAGGAACTATAAATCACCAAGTCCACGAGTACCTATTGAAGTTAACAGTGTTAACATGGAACGTGTGTGGTTCTTTGAGATCGAATTTGTCATTTGTTGTGTTTGACTTTCGGTATGCGGGAGAGTTTCACGATTAATTTGGTGAGGAATTACATAGAGCATATATTTCCACAGTGATCACAAACAGAAGTGTTACTATCAGATTCCTTGCATTCAGACAGCGTATCCTCGGTGTAAGCTAATAACAAAGGTGTCGTAATAGTCTCACTTTCTTCCAACTCCATAGCGCGTGACGTAGTCAATTAATTCCGCATACGATCGCATTCATTATTTCTGCTCATTGACGATGTTGCGTAAACATTTCCTATCCGAACTGCTTTTGCGTGTATTCATTTTTGGCTTCCGATTTCGTAACAGTAACCTTTTTTTAAATAATAATAGTAAACAAACAAACATGAATTCAAAATTAGAACTTATTATTATTATTATTTCGATCGACGTTATAGTCTAGGTTTCGGGAAGTTACTAGATGCGGGCAGCGCAAAACCGGTCATTGTGGAGAAATTTGAGAGAGACCTATCCCTTGGAGTAGGCGTCTATCGGCATGATGATGACTATTATTAGTTTGTCATCATCATTATGATAATAATTTGAACCGTAGGATGTCAACTACTAAACCAGGGCTTCTGCCATATATTTCCAATAGGACCGGAGGAAAGCCTGCATCCTGTGTCATCCGAACACCTTGAAAAGGTCACCAATCTACATTTTGGACAAACGTCCTACGCTGATGATTCGTGCTCTTCCCTCCAGACGCTTAAAGCCTCGTAGCCTTATATACTATCATTAAAATATGTATTCCGGGAAGGAAAGTTTGTAACTTAACTTCTGGGCATTTTGTGTACTTTGTGCTCCTTTTTGACAACCTATTTGATATATACATAGTGATGCTTTATTAAACAATAACGTTTTATGTTATGATAAGTTAATGTGATTCACAACGGTGTACAACTTAGATTAATTTGGCAAGACTGGCTTAATCCGAGACACTCGGACCCGTTATATACATTAGTACATATGGCTTACATAATTGCCTATAATTATTCTACTTGATTTAACAGCTTAATCTGGTTTACCTCTTTCGTGTATGATTGTATCACAGCGTTGACAATGTGACTTTTTCGTTCTTGTGTAAAATTGTTAACTATTTTTAAAGTCCCTGACAGTTTCTTGAAATGTCAATACAGTAATAGTCCATAAGGCAAAATAGAAAAGGTAAGTACCGTCCAAGGAATAAATAGAAAGGAAAGTACAATACATACGGTAAAGTTTTTATTGTTTGTTTTAGAAGTATACAGTATGATTGGAAATACGTAGCAAAAGTTTTAGAGGTGTGAATGTATAGCAAACGTTGATTGAATTGACCCTCTGAAACATGTCACATTAAACGCAGGTAGAGATAATAAGCACTAATTTATTATAACATGTGGTGATCGAAAACGATTTTGCGTACTATATTATAATATTTACCTGCAAATGAAGTATATATTCACTCCTTTAAAACTTTTACACCGATTTCTAATCAACATGTATAGTATATTTTTCAGATTATTATATAGGATCACAGATTTTGAGAAATCAATCTGAAATCAGCTGATATTATTTATTATTATTAATGAATTTCGTGTTTATGACTACATGCGTTAAAGAATTTCTGTACTTATCCTCTATAATATACATTTTTTTGCTACACTGCTGAAGAGATAGTTGTAGTTTTTGCGGTTCAAGAGGGCGGGTCGCAGATGGCGCTTAGCCTAAAATACTTTTATACGGAGCAAAGGTTGGAAGCCTTAACTCAGTGACATCGCTTTCTGAACTATTGTTTATTGTAATAAATTAAAATTACTTTGTTTTACCTATATTAAAAATTTAAGTGAATTTATAATTTTTTCTGCCATATCGTTTAACAATGTTTTAAGTTTTGAAAATATCTCTACAAATTTTCTTTCTAAAACTAAATTAAGTTTTTTAAATTTTTAAAATTTCTTAAAAAAAAAACTTAGTCGTAAATAACTCAATTCGTGTACGACGAAATCAAGCGAGGAATGACACTCCCCATAATTGCATGAGACATTTCACAAAACCACGAGAGACGGTGTTAAACGGTCGATTACACGCGACGAACAAAAACTAAAAACCACTAATTGACTCCCATTTCGGATGCGACACGAGACAAAACAGACGACGCGCGCCGGGAAGAAAAACGGTGGCACGGTCTGTGATCGCGCCGAAAAAACAAGCAGAGATAAATGGGATTACATTTATCAGCTAATTAATTGGTCTTATTTCAACTGGATGTTGCGTGTGAGATTCTCTACCCTGATACTCTAAACACGTGGCAGTGGTCTAATTTTTTATCGTAACTAATGTAATCAAACAAATGTTACTAGTTTAGAAAAGTAAAATAAAGCCCTTTATAGAAATATACATATTATAATTAGGGTTGTTAAACAAAAAACCATGGAGAAGGATATTTTATAATTTTAGAATATTTTTTTTATACTGGACAGTTTTAAAAATTTACGCTGTTACTCCATATATAGGGTATTATTTATAGGCATAACAGTTTTAAAAGATAAATGTAAATAGCTCATTAACTGTCAATTGTTGAACGGTATACCATAACCAAAAATCAGTGGTTACAGAAATAATCAATAACATAATAAGTATGTATAAAAACTTTTTTTAACTTCCTATTATTACATATTAAAATAAATTTTTGTTTGCTATCTCCCCATGCAGACTTTATTATGTCAGAATAAGTTTTTTTTCTCGCATTTCAATATAAAAATTAAATTGACGTTACTTATCTGTGGGTGACTTAGAATTGACTTGGAGTGTCGTCTCACCATTTTAGTCTATAGACGCAAGGGATAGGCCTCCCCTAAAGATATCTATGGGGGGAAATACATAATAATCACCGCGCATGGCAGGTGGGTTGGCGAACGCATTGTGTTATTATGATACGCAGTCGACGGTGATGTCTATTCTTTGGAAATTTGTTTGTAAGCAGTGGAAATCCTATGGAAATGCACAAGTGTAAATTATAAAAGATCCCGCGAATAGAACCTGCGACTTAATATCGTAAGTCTCAGTCCTCGACCGCTGGGCTACCACTGCTCACGAAAAAATTAAACATCTGTATAAAATTAGGAAAAACAGGCGTCTATAACAAAAATGGTTAGACCAGGAAATAATGAGTAAACAATTTTAATGCGTGTATCTGTGTGCGTAAATATATGCGAGTGTGATTGACTTAGAGGCATGAGGATACTTAATGCAAGTTTCGAATTTAATAAAAGATATATCTAGTTACTAGTTAGGCCATTGGGGTCGAATTGTTATTTAGTGGCGATCTCAAGCCGGTAGACCCGGAGTGGGACCCCTAACACCGTTGGTACACCTCGACGACGTAGTCAAGTTTGCTTCATAATGATAATGAGATTTAGTTACTGTATTTAATTAGATATAATATATAAAATCTCGTGAGCAGGTGCCGACCCGCTTTCGAATAATATGACGGTCGCGAGCTATTGTTTCCTATTCCAGAGTTTGTCGTTAAAACCAAAATAGCTTCGCGCGTCGCCGGAGCACCGGTTTACAGCGACACATGTTCCGATGACTCTGTCACCACCCGCTTGATGTACGCTCACTAGTACGTGTTAAGGGGCTATTCCACTGTTCATTCAATGCCTCTAATTTTTTTTTGTAGTAATATTAATAAGTTGTTGTATTAAAAATCTTACAATCGCTGTTTTGAAAAAAAGCGCTATCTTGAGTTTTGTAATATAAAATCGTGCACAACACAGATTGCGTTTATCTACATATCTTATACAATTCACAATTTGTGTATTAATAATATAGGATTTCCACTGCTCATAAACAAGTTTCTATAGTAACAGCGTCCTCTGCGTACTATACCAAACTGCAATCTTCAATCCGTCTACCAAAGTTGGATTACGGTACATCTCCTCATAGATATCTTTGGGAGATGCCTAGGCTTTACAGTGGGCGTCTATGGGCAGATATGAAGACTGGGAAAAACGAAATAATGAAAACGGCAATTTTAATTAAATATAAGAAATAATAGTTTTACTCATAATAATGTATATAAACAAAAAATGTTAAATAAATATTTAGTTTTTAAATTAAGAAATAATAAGTGAATAACCAAACATAGCACATAAAACCGCGGCCCAAAATCATTGCTTCCAGGCACTTCTCTTTAGCTATGATAATACTATGTAGGATTATACAAGGATATCGTTTAGTTCTATAAAAAGTTACTATAATAAAGTAATGAAATTTGATTTTGAAAAAAAAACATAAATTTCATGAAGCTTTCTTTAACATCTGGTAATTTCGTAGATGAAACTGTCCTCTGCAACATCTTCTACATCTTGATCATATGCTCTTTACAAAACAATCATGATGCCTCCAAGGCCCTTTACACGCTTGATGCGGGGCAATTCAATTCAATTGAGAGATTAGTACTATTATTTATTTATGATATCCAAAGCGTTTTTCTCCAGCATCTCCTTTTTAAAGCGTCAATACCCTTTCTCTCTCTCTCTCTCTCTTATTGTTCATGCTACTACGCTGTAAAGCACCATTGAAACAATGTATTTATGACCTATTTTCAACCTATTTTTTTTTCTTTTACCAAGTCGTATAGTGTTGTATGATTGTCAATAGCAATTGCTATTTGGTTCCACAGGAAAAATCTTGACTTCGCAATTACCTGAAACTATGCAGTAATCACTTTAAATAGTTACTACGTTAATAAGTTATAATATCATATTATTTATTTTTATAATTCACATGGTATAATCATTATTATCATCATTTGTAGTTACCCTGTGTACGTCATGGAAAGAAAGTCAGAAAAGCCCAATTTGATAGCAATTACAATCTGATTGAGTTCAATCAGATTGTAATTGCAAAAAAAGTGGAGTTCCCCTCTCATCTTAAAGCTACGAGAGCTAACGCGTCCTGTTTTGAGAAAACCCAAAAACTAAGACCTGATTTTTTTATACTTTACAACGCCTTAAGTAGAGTTATTCTCGTTTAATAAATCCTTCATACTGTAATAGAATTTGTATACAAATTTTTGTTAAATTAATGTCTTAAATTTATTACAAGGTAATTTAGAGATATTACGTGTACATACTATGTTGTAAAGCCGTAGAGAGTAGCCCAGAAAAAAGTCACCAAATTAATGAAGCCTAGAGAAATGTATAACATAATCTTAATAGCAACATTAATCTCTGCCACCCTGTCTACATGGACTCTACCATCAGAAAACAAAATGTAAACATTTTAAACTCGCGTTAGTAGATTAAACATTTACAAAATCCACTATTTTAATCAGTCACGAACAATTTTCACGATTCTATTCAACTTGTTTACTCGACGTTCCCCTTAAGGCGGTCGTTGTCACAGTGCCAACTATCTCGATCTGTCATTCGGCTCATTTGTTTACTAATTGGCCGAGATACCGCGTCAGTATTAATGGATTTTGTCAATGAAATCACTCTTGTCCCCGTTCAATTTGAACGGCGCGTTTGATGTGGTTTATTTGATGTTTACTTTACAGAAGACAAATTAGTCTTTCTCGAATCTGAGTGGATGTTGTTTTATTTTTAATTTATGACGCTCGGTTTAAGAAGTGTGCGTCGGATCGGCAATGTGAAATGTGACGTCAGAGAATATTGTATGTGATGATAAAAAACAGATCAATAAGCTGAAATTATTGCTTCTGAGAGAGAGTAATTTATAGAAACGAGAATAACTCTGTACCTTGAACATGCATTAGTGACGACCGCTTTGATTTGTCTCTATCGCATCTGGTTTGCTTTAGGAACTTGTGGAAGCGTCTTGTGTGGTTTGTTCGAAGTAGAATTTTGTTGTTTTTTTAAAAGGGAATGAATTGTTTTAACTGGAACTGGAAAGAAATGCAAGGTTAACGACGATTGAATACACCTGTTAGCTATCATACTGAAATGTTTTGTCTTTTATCTTAAACTTATGATGAGGTATTAATTATCGAGGAAAATTAATTTTAACTGCGACTTTTGTGTAAACAGTGGTGCACAGAAACTTGGTCTTGGTTTAAGTGGCTAAACGAGCTATAGAATCCAGAACCATAAATCGGTAGCCGAACGAAAGTAGGCAAGGACGCAAAACTTCTAGACCACGGACTGGCACCAGACGAACTTGTGGTGTGAGTCTTCAGCGTCTTTCGCTGAACGTAGGCCATTCCCAACCGGTGTCGGTTATCCGACATCTACGGGTTGAAATGATAGTGAATCGGTATCTTACGACACGATCCCTTATAGACATAAATATACTAATAATATAAGATAAAATACGATTATTTCATAAATTTTCGCTACTCGCTATAAAAACATATGAACATCATTTTGAGTGCTTTTCTGTTAGTCCGGTTTAACAAAGTAAATTGTAAATAATTAAATTATTTTAGTATATGCCATTCAAATGAGCTCCCCGCCACAACAAGCTGGTGACATCTGCACCGGCGGTCGCCGCGTTGTCTAAACAAACCTGTCCTCGATCGTGTTCCCAGAAATATTTACACCGCCTTTAAAACTTTTAAACAAATTCCATGAATTACTTTTTATTTCTTTTCAGTTTTAGATGACCCGTTATTATTTACGCATCCGTTGAAATTTAAAAATGATTTAATTGAAAACTTTTAAAGTTTGAACGAGATTCACGAGGACATTGATTTATGAATTCAGATGACGGATTTGTGTTGAGTTTTATATAAATCAGTTTGCGATAGATAAATAACTTCACAAATCAAGAACGGAGAGAAAAGACGTGCTTCGGAATAGAGAGACGTATTATTTGTTTCCACTACGCGTTCCATGGATATAATTAGAGGTGCAAGTGTTAAGCATCCTTCCTCGATACGCTTCGACGGCTGTTTGTATGAGCGGTGGCGTCCCGACGACATCACCGGCGCCGCCTGTACGATTTACAGAATCTACATTGACAGAGTTCTATCTACTAACTTTAAAATATTTCAAATTTGCTTTTAATCCAACGGACGACGGTCTACATTTCCTCGCATTCAAGGTTCACTGGATATCCATGTGATTGTAACAGACATTCAAAGACACGTTCAGGAAATTAGACTTTGTTTACGTTAGATCAGAAGACAGTCTCCTTTGTTTCGGCTGACGTCTCGTCACGGACGGACGCTTGCAAACGGCCCCGAGTCGCCTCTGTCGCCTACGCGCCACGCTTCGCGTATTGTTTATAGTGACCGTTGACACGAGGAAATTCGTCAGCGGAAGAAACCGCATTTAGGACGGAGCGGGCATAAATCCCGCGTGAGTGACAAGTAAAACTTTATTGCACTATAAATTAGAACATGTATAACCGGACAAAAATAGCGAACGCGTTATTGGCGTTGATACCTAGCAGTAAAGTTTGAGATGTCGCACGCGGGGACGGTTTACGATTCGCTTCTTGAAGTGATAGAACTATGTCATCCTCTAAATTGGAAACTTTTATTGTAGCCGATTGTTCTACTCGAGTTGGCGTGAAGTATTTCATACGGCAATATCATGTTACACAGTTTCTCTTATCTTAAAACCCTTCAGTTACCTCTTTTGAGGACGTCAGATAATTACATTCCTTATTTAAATGAATCAATTTATTTTTGATCAAGATCGATAATGTTTTCTTAGTATCATTTCAGTTCATGTTGGTTATATAAAATAGCATTTACAGTTACCGCAGGCTTGAAGGAGCAGAGAGTGAAAGCGCTTAAACCTAAACTTATTTTACGTAACCAAACTCTAGAGCTTCCTCGAGAACCTCGGGTCGAGCAATCACATTACATTGAATATTACTGATACTCGAAGGACCAACCTGACGCTATGGTCCTCAAGAGGAAACTTCAGTTTAAGTTGACACTCAATACGACTCTAACATTCCGATTAAGGGCTTCCGAGAGATCCGTATCACGACTATATTAAATAACATTTCTTAATTATCATTAATACTAGTATAAATGGACGGCTGGAAGAACAAGCGCCGAAAGAAAATCTAGAAACGATTCTATAAAGGGTTATTAATCATTGTATGACCCATTCTTTACGTAACATTATCATCACTTTTACAATTTTTGAGCTAGCTTTAGTAGTTGTGGTAAGCTAGCGTGGACAGTGAAGGCTTGTTAGGGTTTTCATTAATAAATATAGGTAATTGAGAATTGATTTCTTATAAATTAGAGGATGTTTCAAAATTTTATCCTGTATTTGTAAGAGAAGTTATGAAAGTTAAAACGTTACTTTTATATGCCTTTTGATGTTGACCGACATTTGTTAACGGTTACCAAATTTGGTACTCTTGGTAGGTGGTAGAGTTCACCAGCACATGTAAAACATTTCCGCATGTATCATCTCTTATCACGATATCTAACTAGGATTGATTTTCTACGCCTACATATATATAACTTCGGAAAAATGTGTTTGGAGTCGTCATTCTCCGAGGGTAAAGTAAACTATTGTATGCAACTGAGAGGCATTAGTTTGGAAATTATGCTGGAGACTTACTTAACAACTTATGTAAGGAAATTAAATAGACGCAACGTATCTGTCGTCTCATTAAAATAATGGGGACTAAAATCGTACATACAAAACTAAAAAGATGACGACAAATTAGAAGATCACACGAAAAGCGGGTGCACGGAGAACACAAAGCCGCAATCTTATGAGTAGAATTTCTTATCTAGACTACGGTAACTGTAAAAAGGTTTCATTCTTGTGATAGCATCGTATAAAAAATTATTATTTTTACAAACCTTTGACCTAAAGTATATGTTGGTTTATTTACAGTATAGTTAATAAAGATTGTAAGCGACGATATTAATGGTATATATCGAATTTGATGTATTGTGTGTTTAAATTTAAATTCAATATATTTTTTTTTTAATTCGTATAAATAATAGGTAATTTGGAATCGTGAATTATTTTAACATTTAAAGTAGGTAGCTACCGCCCGCTTGGAAAGGTGATATGTTGAAAAGAGAAGGCCGTAAACTCAGAAGTTGCTCTATATCAATTACATAATTTTTGAAGTGTACAATATAATTTTAACCACGCAAATGAGTCAACAACCCAAGTTCCACATATTTCGAACAACTAAAACCCAAACATTAATTAAATTTATTTAATAATATTCCTTTAAGAAAAGAAAGGTCTAAGATATCAGACCCTGTGAAAGAATGTAAGTTTTGTATGAATTGTACTCTCTTAGTTTACATTACAAGGTTTATATGATAAAAATAAAAGGTTGTCATTTATAACATCGGTAATTTATTTTAACAAATTAATTGTTTGTATCTAAAAATTGAGCTAGAAAAAAAATTGAACATTTATTTTTCTTAGAACAACTGTGCGTGCAATATACATAAAGTTAGTTTTATATAGGTATTGAAAATAATCCTATTAGAAAGAAGGGTTGCAAGAGTTTCTTCCGCCACTTCTTCTACCAACACTTACCGAATTGGTAGTGGTGATATAAGCTAGGCAATAGCAATTGACCAATACGAGGTTTAGCCCTCTCGGGCGCACTTATGTCAGAATGCTGAGCTGGTATCGACGAATGACAGCTGAAGCCTTGGTCCTCTTGTGTAGATCCTTGGGCTTAGTAACTTCACGGAGCGTCCGCCAAAGTGAAATAGTGGTATGTATGAGATCGCGAAGTTTGATAATTTAAAAGAGGTTTTAAACTAGGCACCCCCTGCGTCCTGTCACCTCAAACTTGCGAAATCTGCAAATGCCATTTAAACAGCAGATATAGTCTGGTTTAAAAACAAATTATACAAATGTTACAATTTTAAAATAAAAAAAATTAATGTTGTCATAATAACTTGGTATACAGATATATTTCATAACGTATTATTGTTAAACGATTAAATTGTATATTAAGGAAAGAAACAAATCTTTAAGAAAATTTTAATTATTTTGTAAAAAATAATTATGATTCGTGATTAGTTAGTTTATTATTATTCAATATATTCATTGCAATAAAATTCATATTTCATGTACACAGGTGATAAGTCTGCTTTTCAACCCACTTCAGACGATCGCAAATATTTCATTTGGAAGACGATGTTCCGTCATTAAAACTTGAGAAAAGTCAGGTGAATTATAAAATTAAAAATAAGAGCAATTAAAAGTCATACGCAGCGGGCGGAGGTACTGAGTTAGCAGCCAAAGTCTTCCAGGAGTTATGACTTTGTTTCCCAATTTTTTATAATCCCGTCCGCGCTGTGACAAACGCTCGTTTGAGTTTTATTACAACAGTTAACTTTTTGTAAAAGCGTAACGTTTTGTTTAACGCCCGCTTGTCAAGCGTCCAACACGGTTAAACGGCCATCATTCTTTTTTCATATCAAAAAATGATACTTTTCTCCTCGCATAATGTCATAACAACTATTAAAACTTTATAATGCGCCGAATGTAACACATGTTGTGTCGACAGTCGACACGAAAAAAATGTGAAAAAACATATTCGACACGATCGTAAAATGTTGTCTCGTACTAAAGTCACAAATAATATGTACAAACTTAATTCTGCGTCTGTCGCAGACGAATACGTTGTTAAAGATGTTTGAAAGTCGTATTTCACCGGCCGTAAATTGAAGTTTGCTGCTTAGTTGTCTGGTATTTATTAAAAGATTGATAGGCTGTCGTCGGATGTCTCTGTGAGGTCGTAATGTACACAGAGTGACGGACGAACGGACTGAAATATCTCAAACGGCAGTGTTTGTTGACGCAGCGACTGCGAGAACCGGGACATTATACATTTGACAAATTTAGATTTTTTCACCGCGCCCGCCCGACTTGTGTTTGTTCGGGTTGCTGTTTAGGACATTTGCTTTGCCTTCTCTTAATATATTTTTATATCGTCGTCGTAATGCCAAAATCACACTACACACATTTTTAAGATCTCGACTTTACAAAAAATAATTTGGCTCAGCGGATTCGCAGGTTTATTGCCAGTGGACAGGCCTGGAGTGGAGACCACGGAACGGCAAGCGCAGAGTAGGGCAGCCGACCGGAAAGTCCGGCCGGAAGACGCTGAATGCAAGATAACACTTTACGAAATTTTATTTGGACAAATATAAATATAAAATGGTTTACTAAACATATTTTCTTGTAAAAGGAATATAATGTTCTAGATATTAAACGAAAAATTGTATGTCAATAATAAATAAAAATATATGCATCGTGCATTAGAATTAAAATTCGTGAGGAGGTTTATTTCAACTCTGAACCATTGAGCTCCAGCTCTACCGCAAATTATTTGGGTGCTCAATCTCTATTTATAATTATTGAGGAATTCCAGCCCTACCTATAATCGAACCCCTGCTTTTTTAATTAGGAAGCTTCAACTCTATCATAAATTGTTTAGGCGTAAGATCAACGCAATTACAACTACCATAATACGAAAAAATGTTATTATAAGTTTCGACAGAGTATTCAAAGTCATACGGTTTAGTCGTTAAGTGTCCGGGATAAATTTGGAATTATTTTGCCACCAGGAAATAATGCAAATATAAAAGTACTAAATAATCAGTACTTATGTGGTTAATCCTAAAATGTGTAATTAACCTTTTCATAGTAATAGTTATAAAACGGTGATTATTTTGAAAAGAAAACAGTATGCCGTGAACTACTGTTCACTATATAAACTAAATAAACTATACCCTGATACTGAGTACAGTTGTCAAAGCTCTAAATGGGTATAGTTTATTTGTCAACAAAATAAAGTAATGTCGCTTTTTTAAATTCACACGACTACATTTTTAAAAAGTTTTTATTTCTAATCAACAACATAATCACCTTCGTTATCAAGAATCTTTTGCTAGCTAGTAACAAATTACAATGACGGAGTGGTAAAACTATCGGTTTTTCTGTAAAATATGTCGACAGAAATGATATTACTTTCTGGTTTACTTAATACAACCACTATATATAAAGCCCATATCATCATGATAAAAATTACATTAATTTACTTTTTCTACAACTTAAAATATGTCCTACTCTGTGCTTGCATATGTGTTGCCCACTCCAAAAGCATTAAGGCCTCTCTCCTGGCTTAATTTAAGGTAATAATAATGATATTATAACTTCAAAAAATTGTTAAATATTTAATAGACTAACACGTTTCTTCCTGATATTTTAATCACCAACTATCAACCTAATCACGCTCACTTTTACTAAGTTCACAAGTCAATAAAGCGTCGTAGCCGGCGCTCTGCTTCAAACTTGACCCGCCGTTTTACGAGTAGACCACCCAAACTCTAATTGCCGCGCTCGTTAAAATATCTATAACAGGCGCCGATGCACCGCGGTTTTGGGTAATAATTCTGCAGATTATCGCTTCGAATAATCCCTAGTCTATTTTCGACAAACGCAGCGTTGTCTCCCTGCCATTGTTTTACACTTAAACATGTACGATACTCTTGGCTTTTACATTAACTTGACCACCACAAAAAACAGATAAAACTACATTTTAGTACATAGTTAGCAAAAAAGAACATTAAAAAAAAACAAAACAGGAAACGAAAGAACAGAAAGCTTGTTTCGCGATTCTAAGTTGACAGGGTGAGTTCAGCTTAATGCTGATCGCTCAAAAAGGAGGATGGAACGTTGGCATTGTGCAAAAAAAACATTAGATTATAAAGAAAATCGTTAGTTAGTAACAATAATAATCCAACAAAATATGTTTGTAGGTGCTACCACTCACAAAACAATCTACCGCGCTATTCTAAACTCGAGACATGCTTTCGACCATCCTAACCGCTTGACAACTATAAAATAACTTACAAAGCAGTTTGCAACCTTAAAAAACAAGCCTTCTTTTGTTGCTGAGGATAGTTAAGAATGTATTGGAGGAGGCAACCCCCGATCATACTACAATAGAAAGAAGCGCTACTAGAGTTTTATCCACCTCTAGTTCTTCCATCGCTAATGCTTTTGGAGTGGAAGTAATTTTACGCAGGCAATAGGAACCGATAACCAGGCTGAGACCTCTCGGAAACCCTAGCGCTAGGTGGACTTCACTTCATAGAGCGCTCACCTAAGCGATCTAAAAGCTCACAGCCAGGTAATATTGCATGTACTATATCGTCCTGCACCGATATCCACGATGAGGCTCTTGAGCTAAGTTACATAACATTATAGCCAAGTTTAGACTTAGAGCCTTCCACACTCACAATGTGTAAATGTCAATAAGGTAACAGTAGAGATGCATTTAAAAAATATACAAAAGAAAGGGCATTGTTACATTAAAAGTCAAAATAAATAAAATTATAAACATAACTGTATCTATAATCATTTGTAAATAAATAAATATCTTAAGGCAGTAAATATGAACTATAACTAAATATTGAAAACTATTTTGGTATCGTATTACGAGAAATTTGTATTTTTTTTTTGATAATGCACTGTTTTTTACGGATACTATAATAAAACGAAAATATTAAATATTTATTATATTTACGTAGATAAATAAAGAATTTAAATGATTTTACCTGACTGTTAAGATGCTGAATAAACATTATTTTATATAAATATGTTAGCTGCATATCTCTACAAAAGGTAGCTTAATGAATTTTGACTTTAACGAAGTTCAGCGTTCAATACCATAGAGATGCATACGTTTTGTTAATAATTTAAACATCATCACTGGTTACCAATGTTAAAAAAACATCTAGGAAAAATCGGCTTTACGTACTAAAGGGTTTAATACCATCAGTGACTATATTATTAAAATATAATACAACATCAACAACAGAAAGATTTCGTCATTTTATGGTTTTATTTTAAAATCAAACTCTAAAATCAATTATGCTCTATTTTCTAAAATCACAATTCTTCATACCATCTTCGAGTAGACTTGACTAAATATGACTAAAAATACACGGTTTGTTTATGTATATCAAGCCCAATCCGGTGACATATCTATATTACAGCTTCAGCCATGGTTTTTACTTGAAACGTCGTTTAGGCCAATATGGAATATGTAAATTCCATCAAAATATTTGCACCTAGAAAGTATTTCTTTTTAATATCAGAATGTAATAATGACGCAACAAACTCGTCTCCAGTGCCGTCAACTGAGTCCAATGCGTCCCCTTTAATCATAAGAGAATCCACTCCTCAATAGAGTGGTAGTGTAATCGCAATCGAAAATAGATTCCGATACCTTACGCATTACAGGAAGTGTTGTACGCTTTTAGCTCGGTCATTGAACTGCGTACTTACTACACGTGTTAACCAATCCCCTTTTGTTTTATCGTAAGCTTTGTAAGAAGACGGTCATGTAGCATATGAGTCGTTCTGTTGTTGTAAGGGTTGAGAAACAATTACTAAGAAATTTAATTGAGGAAAATTAATTACTAACGTCTGTTGAATAAAATCTATTCATGAAGTCTAGTATATCAGTATAGTTTCATTATTTTAGCTATAGAATGTACACTGCTTCATATAGATCTCCTTCATATCTTTCTAATAAGAACGCTTCGAAGCGACCTGTGTACAGCGTTTGTCCGGTGATTTTAACAAAGTCACCTGTTCACGCGTTTCTAGGTCCAAAGTCTTCACTCTAGTACCTTTATATAAATTTTTACGTTACGAACTTGCCAATCCTGACGTATGTAGGTTACTTCAATTTGTCTACGAAACTTCTGATTTCTGATTCGATCTCTTAGAGAAAATCCTAGCATAACACTCTGAATTAATTCAAATAAATAAATACTCTTTATTGGTCTTGGCAGGCAAACTAATTTTGATAGAAAGAAGTCTCTAAGGATAATCCTAATATATAATATTTGATAATATTCGAGTATAACTTTTACCGGTGATCGTGGCGATATTTGTCAGAAAAGAGAAAGAAAAAGATAACTTTAAGTAATAGACAGGAGTGTTATTATTTATGAGCCTAATGCATTAATGTCACATCAAACGAGATTGCCTCTTGATAGCAGATACTGTAGCAAGGAAACTGTCACAAACGTCTTACTGTACAAACAATTTCACCTAACCCTACATTTTCACCCTATGTTAATGTTTAAAAAACAAATCAAAAATTTAAAAGATCCCCCCCTGTTTACGCATTGTTTGAAAGACGGTTCCAATTAGCATTCTTGGCTCTGTCCCTAGCCGGTTGGACTCATACTTTCCGACTTTCGTGTGTCATAAACATTTCGTAATAAAAGGTCTTTGAAGTCACGCTCCGTTTTATTTAGCCATCAGCGAATTAAAAAGCGACAGCAAGACGGTTCATCTAAAATAACTTTCCTGACAAATTCTTTGTTAATACTTTCAACAAACAATACTTTTTGGAACATAAAACAAATTGCTTTCTTATATTACTAAAAATAAATCTCTCTTCTATTATTACATTAACGTATTAAACAGATATTTAAAAAAAGATATCAGAATTTTTTTTAAGTAGGATTCTTTAATATTTTGTACAATCTATAAATATACAGCTGATTGGAACCTCATGAGAACCAGGTACAAGTTGAGAATGAAGGCTTATGCGCAAATTTAATTATATCTATACTACCACCCCTTCCATTACTTACTGTCAGTGCTTAGATATAAACAGCTTTTTAAGCAGCGTATAAGCTTCAGAATAAACTGACAAGGAAGAATATGAGATTGCCAAATTTATCTACATATTTACAATAAACTTCAAAAATCTATTCCACCGATGACGAAATATCTTTCCTCGAGTTTCGTCATTTCTGTTAGGATCAATTACATGTAATAGTATAAAGTTTCATATATTTTACCATTAACCATGATTTGTTTTAGCACGAAGGTATGTAAAATATGTAAAAAATGTATTCCGAAAAGGAATAAGCTGATCTAAATTTACGTAAAACCGAGTCGAAAATTTCTTTATATGTTTGACTATTACTACATACTATCTATTTATTACATGCTTTGATATCGCATATAGGCAATTTTTATTTATTAAAATTATTTTTTAACAAAGTATCTTATTTTATGCAATAAGATGGTTGATGGCACCTTATTGGTAAGCTGCATTACAGAATTAATTTTATTTATTCATAGGTTATTGCAGAGTGTCAGGTAACAGAGTCCTAAAGGTGTTTAACTTAGACGTCTTAATTGTAGATTAGCTTGTAGCATATCTTCTTAGGCCGTAACGTTCTACATGTTATAGCCTAGGTCTTAGTTATCTTGGTTTAGCCTCAGCAAAAACAGTGGAGTTTGAGATGCTGCCAAACTCCCGAGCCTTTTTGTCTTCCTCTCTACCGCTTTTCGTTAACTAAGTTTGTTGATTTTTAGCGTTTATTGCGTTCTTCTTGTGGGATCTTCTAAAACCAAAGGATACCGTTATAAGGAAATCAATTTATTCTGCTTTTTACCGAAATAGGTTCTTATGGCATTCTTGCTAATGCTATGCTGATACTATGATTATATTAAGTTAGTTTCCTTGGTAGGTATAGCATCCAGTCCAAATGTCTCCCCTAAGACTTCCTAAAGTACCAGCTGGAAACGGCCTGCATCCGGCGTTATCTGATGCCCTAAACGAGGACGTCTATCCACTTTAAGAGAGGACATTCCACGTTGCGATTGCCGGTCGGTAGTCTCCACTCCAGAACATCAAGAACCCAGCGGCTGTCTGTCCTTTACTTGCAAATCTGTTGAGCTATGACAGCTACTCTCGATCCTCTAAGAATCTTCTTATTTCTGATTCGATCTATCATCTCGTTCGGTTTACTATTCTTGAATTATAACACACACAATTAACTTTCCAACCAACGTGTGTCATATAGAAATTATGATAATAAAAGGAAAGCTTATTATATGAAGATATTGTTAACATCAATATGTTATATTATCTAAACGTGCTTGCCCAAATCCACGTGTCCTTGGTAAAACTCAACGAAGAGTAAATCACCGTCGGCTTACAGCGACCAAAAAGAACAACAACAAAAAAAGTTTTATAAGCAAAAAATTAAACGCGGGCCTATGGACCCGTACAAATAACGGTTCCGAGAACAGCGATATAACCAAATAAAGTAATTACGGAAGAATTTATCGCGTTATATGATGTTTATGTCGTAAAAGGTGAAATCTTTAATAAATTTTAACAAATTAGCAAAATTACATGGTTTGCATTTTCTTAATTATGTAGCAGTAAATATAAAAACTTCAAAATTTTATTGCGTTAAGCTAATTATTTCTTTTAAAATATATTATTGCCGTTAATACATTCATGCATTCATCTTTAAAATGGTATTAACGAAATATTCCTCACTACCATTTTAGCTGTAGGAAGTTTACAGCTGGACATGCGCTATGCCCATAGATTTCCAGAAGCACGATCGGCGAACTGCAGCCAGTGTCCTTCTTCGAATTTAACAAGGTACATCTACAATGTACATGGCTATCCTAAGCTTCGCTTGCTTTTCCGTGATCCCTTCTCCAGAAGCTTACGACTCCAGCGGCCATCTGTTCTGCGTGCTATGAGGTCTATCCACTGCCACTCCAACTTGCCATTTCGTGTGTCATATTGTATGTAATTTTTCTATTATTTTAAATGTTATTTACCAAAAGTATTTTTGGTCAGCTGTATTTTAATACTTTCAGAAAATCTTTCTCAATTGACAGTAACACAACGGTCAAATATTACCAGTCAGGTGTTAACAAAATATGTGTCTTCCCCACAATAACCAATTTTCGATAATTGAGCAATTTTACAACACGGTATTACTGAAATGTTGAACTGGAAACACATCTCACACAAACAAATTATTGCAGCCCGATTCAATAGCAAAACCCGCAAGATGCCGAAGAAGCCGTCGTTCAGTGCTACACGCCCGCCAATCTGGCATCGGACGAAGACAAGGATGATTTCTATTGTGTACTCAACCTGACCTTAAAGAACATCCTCAATCAGGATATAGTTATCGTCATGGGGGACCTGGATACCAAGATGGGCGCAAATAACGACGGCTGTCATAGACACATGGGCACACAAGGGCTGGGAGTACGAAACGAGAAAGGGGAGAGGTTTTTGAAGTTACCAAGACAACGTCCTTACCATCAGAGTCACATTATTTATTCACGGAGACCACCATAAACGCACATGGACATTACCCGATTGAATCACTAGGAACCAAATCGACCACATAGTCATCAGTTCCAAATGGCGCTCATCACTACTCGAAGTCCGCAACCGTCGTGGCGCGGATATCGATAGTGACCATCACCTAGTAATGGCGGAGGTGCGGCTCAAAGTAGCTGTAACCCAAGCTGCTAGCGGGACTACCAAGCTGGGCAAAAGGTTTGCGGTCAAAAAGCTGCAAGATATATGCGACATATGCGACAAATTTAGATTGGACCTGCAGAATTGTTTCTCCGTTCTCAGAACCAACTTTACCAGCTCTTCTTTTCCTCGTCGTTCTGGATGGCATGATGAACACACCAACAACGGCAAGCGTGGCATAGAGTGGGGACTGTCCAATGTCTTGGAAACAAACCTGATGGCGGACGACCACTGCAGAAGTTAAAAAGTTAAAGCGCGAGGCTCAAGACTGCTCGGGAAGGCGACGTACTATGGACGCCCTCTGCCCCATATTGGGGACATAGAAATAAATAATGAAATAATAAAAATACAAAAGAGGCTAACGAGGATTGAGATTTTTTGCTTTATTTAAATATTTAATTCCTACAAGTAATTCTATGGATATTTTGTTTCCTTGCAGAACTCTACAGATATTATTTAAAACTCAACGGAGGCGACCACAGAAGTTGACATTTGACAAAAACGATTCACAATATCTCCCCGGCATCGAAATTGTCCAACCTACCGTTTCGCGGGCCTTACCGCGAACTGTCAAATGCTTTTATAAACTTACAACAGTAGTGGTGCGAGCACGAAAGTAGTTTATATGCGAATTACACCCTTATACCTATGAAGCTAAGGGCTTACTAATGTATGTTTCGTGGAATTTTAAAATTTGGTGAAGTTTATATCACCAGGGCCGAATTTACTGAGTTATAAAATGCTTTTTGGCGTTTTTTTATGAATTGTGAAGAGTGTTTCGCGTTGAGTGGACACAGTTCGGCGTATTGTAATAACTTTGAAATGGCCGACGCTGTTAACTTTAGTTAAAAAATATATTTTTAAACGTGTTATTATAGAAATTATCGAATACACGCTTACATGAAACGTCATGAGAATATATAAGTGCCAAAAACATTTTTATAACTTAATAAACAGTTATGGGAAATAGATTAAAATTAATTTCATCAACGTTGATATATTGTTATCTAAACCACGGATAGACAAAATTATCACAGAACAGAACCAAATACGAAGAGCACTAAATTAATTACATCCCAAAAGGCCATTTTTAAAAGTATATTGCTTTGATTTAGACATCGGAGTCCACTCTTTAGCATGACTAAAATCTGAGTTATTTTGACAAAATACATCGCCTATAAAACATTTATCATATTAAATTAATAATTTTACAAATATTCATAATACAATGTTTCCTCTAATGTAGACGATGTCCTTTAAATAAGTTTCCCAGTTCTTAAAGCATGTTTTAACTAAATTATTTTTACCCTACTCTACATTTTCTGAGTTAAAAAAGAAATCAAAGGGACCCATGCTATTCGCGGGTCACGGATTGCCGACCACTGTACTTGAATATCAGTACTGAAGAGTCAAGTTCTGGTATATAATTTCATTATCATTTCAACAGTACGACGTCCACTGTTAAACATATTTCTCGCCCTATTCATTCTTCTCCAGTGATTTCCAATAGGATTAGTTGGAAGCGGTCGGAATCCAGCGTCTTAGACTAACAGCTTCATCTGTCCATTTTCTAGGTGAAAGGCCTTCGCTGAGATTGTTACCCAGCGGCCGTCTGTTCTGCGCGTAAAGTAAGCTTCCCATTATCTTTTAAACGTGAACGTAAGAAATTCTATGCATTTCATCTTGCATATTTAGCTATATATAGATATATGAGATTTTCACCTATATACTAACTCATCACAATATGCCTGGAACCATAAATTTTAAAGACTTGAGTTCATATATTCCTTTTAGTAGAGGCTAGCTAAGTATCGTATTTTTCAAAATTCTACCCAGTAAGGTTTGTGCTGGTATTCGTTCACTCCGAGAAGCGTAGGGGGACCTGCAAGTTATTCATATTGTAAAATTAAGTTATAGTAGAATAGGACTGTTTGCTAGAAAGTGTAAATACATCGATAAAATGGAATAGACATAGGCAATGATAAAAAAGATGAGTCCAACACGTTCGCAGCCCATAACCCAAGAGTTACGCTTGCCCGAGCAAAAATGCTATAAACGTTTTTGCGACAGCGCTCACTCCGGCAACGTATAATCTTGTATATTTAATGTCAATATGACAGATGCCGGTGGTTTACGGCGACTTACTCCGCCATTGCCATTGCCCGTTGTTAGTTTTACGAGCTCATAACTTCAGTAGCTTTGACGAAAATGTTCTTTGTCGTACGCCGCCGATTTTTTTACTCACGCCATACAAAACAAAAGTAGTTCAGATCTGATCCCGTCTGTGTTTGTTGAGGGCTTTTCGCAGATTAGGATGCGTTTGAAACCTTCGTAACTTTAAGTCGAAGAAAGCCATCATAGGAGAACTTAATTCGATTCCGGTTTGTATTAAATTGGGATCTTATGTCATTCTTCTCTTGACGTACACGAGCTGTCGCAATAAATGGTGATGAAAAATTGAATTTTTACATAAAAATAAAAAAGTAAAACCTCAAGTACAACAAACTTAAAAAGTAGACCCGTAGAGGAAACTATGTGTATTATCTAAGCTACTTGGAAAAAGCATCAAGTACACGGTATGATTTGCTCTTAAAATAGCTAAATATTGAACTTGTTATCTACATATGTCATGCACCACTTTTAATGTAACGACGTTTGCTTATTGTCAATATGTCAGTCGAGTTATATTTCGATATAGTGAAAGACTGTTTTTTTGTGCTCTTTTTTCAATAGGTATCCAATTTTTATTAAATACACTGAATTTGTCTCGAGATTTGGCTGTTTCGTTAATAATCAAAAAAATAGCTGGGAGCAGGAACAATATCAGCTTATAAACCTTAAGTAACTACTTTAAACAAATCGGCAAAACTCTTGGTTGATAAACAAAAGGCCGAAGTAAAATTTGTTAAACAGACACAAGAAGACCAAAGGCATAGACGGACAGACAAAAAACTAAAATACCGTATTAACGAATACCAAAGCGATATTTGATAAAATTTTATTTACACCGATTCACTTTGCATAACGAATTCAAGTTATTGTAAACGTTTAATTAAATAAGAGTTTATATTAATATATCGAAAATATTTTCTTTAAAAAGGATTAATCTATCAGATTCGTCGTCATTTACTTCGGAAATGTGTCTGTCAAAAAAATATTCTTTTTTATCACATCCGGACACGATTTTTATAATATTTGCAGTCATGCGACAAAACACGGTGCGCGTATTTGTCGTCGACGGGGATGTACCGCGACGCGGACGACTGACTCCATGAATAATGTAACGAGCATTTGTGACGACCCAGCGACTCGTCACGGCACGCCGGATTGACTTTTTGTTCTCTATATGACACTTTGTCTGTGAACAAGTCTTTTTGCCAGCTTCAAGTTGGCGTAAACGAAACGACCGCGAAACGAAACGATACGATTCGATGGGTCATCCGATGCCTTGTTCTGTAGATGCTGCTTGTAAACAAATGCGCTATTGACACTTCAGGTACACCATAAAACAAAAAACGATGACTCGATGTATACTGGCTCTAGGGATCTTATGTCCTGGTCTCTGCGAAGAGCTTCCGCTCAAAAGAAGTGACAGGTCAGGTCAGACCGGGTATTTATTTGATTCTAAAATAGCCCTTGAATTTTTGAAACGAGACTCGGGGTAATTCCTTTTTGAGTCTGCAAGGCATAGCCTTCGCCATAGATATCAATGGACTCAGAGAACACTTATACTATCATCTGGAAACTTGTATGTTAACATAGGCAATCTCATATAATTATGCACATAGTATGAATTTACAGTAAACTTCGGTATAAAAAATAAATCCACGTAAATTTGAGATAACTTTACATAGAAATTGAAAACCTAATAAGGCAAATAGTCATGCCCTCATGACTAACTTTTTTCTATTTATAACTTAGAGTATAAAACACTTGCAAGTCTGACACGATTCAAAATTATATAGCGAACATATATTATCTCCAATGTGGTGTACCCACCATAAAACAAAAAACGATGACTCGACGTATACTGGCTCTAGGGATCTTTTGTTCTGGTCTCTGCGAAGAGCTTCCGCCCAAAAGAAGTGACAGGTCAGGTCAGACCGGGTATTTATTTGATTCTAAAGTAGCCCTTGAATTTAGTTTTTTGAAACGAGACTCGGGATAATCCCTTTTTGAGTCCAAAGATACTTACTGCAAGGCATAGCCTTCGCCGTAGATAGCATGTGTGCCGTGGATGCAGAGAACACTTATACCATCATCTAGAAACTTGTATGTTAACATAGGCAATCTTATATATTTATGCACATAGTATGAATTTACAGTAATCTTCGGTATAAAAAATAAATCGACGTACATTTGAGATAACTTTACATAGAAATTGAAAACCTAATAAGGCAAATAGTCATGCCCTCATGACTAACTATTTTTCTGTTTATGACTTAGAGCATAAAACACTTGCAAGTCTGGCACGATTCAAAATTATATAGCGAACATATATTACCTCCAATGTATTTTGGTAATACTTCTCGTAGGTATGACAATAAAATGGGACGCCGACAGTGGAATGAATGAGTCCCAGGCGCTGAAATATTAAACGGGGATCAGAAAAGATGTTACAGGATTTAGACATATTAATTAAAACTGCAGTACAATAAACAACAGGAAGCATTCGGTAGAGACAGCTGGTTGACCGTTTCGAAGCACGCTATGACTTGTTTAAATTACGTAACAACTTATTGATCTAAGAAAGTGATTCGCAAGGACTTTTAAAAAGAAAATAAAATCAATTAAAACAACATTTTTTTTACCTCATACAAACCACGGAGTAAGTTAAAACATCAATTTCCATACAATTCTAAAGCGGCTTAACTAAGTTTTTTTTCATATTTTCGCTAAGGTTCGGTGGAGGTTCATTGAAAAACAAAAGACTAGAAATTTGCAATAAAAATTGTAGAAACCCCCTTCACTAACTAAGCAAAAAGTCAATTGTGTACCATAAGTATTAAAATGAAAGTATAATCACATTGTTAATGATCTCCTGTGATATAGGAAACATATTTTTATAAGTAATCGTTGGTCAATATTAAAACTTTAAGACAATAAATAAGGCGATCACTCTGAACTATTTATTACATAATACTTATTTATTTTTCTCTTGGTCTACAACAGGTCAAGAACTTTTAATAGTGCGAAGTTTATGTGGTTAATATAAAGATATATTGGATTTAATAAATGGCCAATTATAATAAATATTCCACGGATTTAAAACATGTTCGAATTAAAAATTAAATGTCGTTCTGAATTCAAACATCCTATCCGTCTAGTGCACGAGTTGTCAAATGCAATCAATAAAAGTCAGTCAGTAGGTAATCGATGTCTTTAGAACGCGTGACGGTTTCCGTCGGCGGAGTTAACACGCCACTTGCTGTAATTATATGATAAATTGATCGGTTTTTTTCGTCATCGTCCAACCGATATTCGTTACACGGCATGTGGAAGTGAATTCGGAATGTTTTTTGCCACTTCGTATAGGAAATTAGTTTGGCTATGTAAGTATTTTCACATTAATGACGCAAAACATTCCACAAAGTTTATATAAGTAAAGTTCTACGCCCCAGAAATAGGCATTTTGTTGAAGAGGACAATAACCTTTGTTTTTTGTCTGCCTTAGTAACATTTAACATTTAAATCAAACTGTGATTTGGCGGTTTGGAAGGAATTGCAGGGCGCTGATGAAGCAAGACTAAACTTTATTTATTTAATTCGTGAGCTCCCTCAGCAGCCTTGTGTCGTACCGTTAAATGAGTAAGTTCACCGGATTGGGAGATTGCCAAGCTCTTAGCCAAGCATCATAATGCATGGGCGAATGATCTATGAAGTCACCGCCTTGTCTTACACTAGTTTTAGTATACTTCTCACGTAAAGTATTTTCATTGAAGCTTATCTAAGAAGGATCTCAGTTTGATTTGCTGCGCTAGGCTTATGTTCTGCGTTGCTGATGGAAGAAACTCCAGCAACGCTTGTGAAAATTTTCCTTCTTTAATTGTTATAAATATAATAAATATTTACATTTATGATACGTTTTATAATATGTAAATATAACAATTGGTGACATTGATGAGACGTGTGATATTACGGAAAGTTAAGATCAGAAAAAGTTATACTAACGACTAGTTACCCCAAACCTCACGGTCTTAAAACTATATAGATGCCTTCTCATTCCTCCTTAAACCGAGAGTAAAAAATCCTTTCTTAGCTGAACTGTATTAGGAAAGAAAATATTTACACCAAATTTCAAGTGTTCATAATTTATGTTTCCAAAGGTATTGTGATGATGAATTAAAATATGGTTCGAAATATACTCTAAATTACATTTTGATAAAAAATATTTTATAAATTTCTGTTGCACCCTATGGTCTTGATTATTACACAAAGAAAACTACTGACTAAAGAACGAAGCAATTTAATTTAAATAAATGTAGGTAGGCTATATTTAGTCCCATAAAAATAAACAAGTAGTATGATTGATATAGAAAAGAGACGGAACGAAAACTTTGATGCTCTACACTTTTTGTTCACCGCCGACCACGCCCCGCTTTTGAACTGTTGTTGAAAAAACTACAACCAACATTTACTGACCTCCACTCGTAGGTTCTTCAAGCAACGGATGTTCGGTTCTGAGAGGGTACGGGGGCTCATTTTACAGCGGACGCCACGTCATAATTGGACGGTCTCGTTAAAAAATTTTAATCAGCCTCAAAACTTTATGAGGCCCGCTATGAAAAGGCTTCTTTGTAGGTTCAATGGCAATTATGTTGTGTTGATTGTTGGAGGTAATTAATATTGTTGCAATTTTACAGGCCATTTATCGGCACATGAAAAACGAAAACAAGCATGTGCGTACGTAGTCCAAAAAACCATAACAATACATTGTTACAAATGCACTTTGAAATGCTCAAAGAGAAGTTACAAAACAACAACCATTCGAAATCATAAGAAGGAATATAGGTGATCTCTTACAAACATATTTATTTATTTTAAAATACAATATATTTAATTTTAGTATATCATTGGCAGCAGCGCTTTTGAACCGTGTAACAACCGTCAACTTCCGATTTCTTAAATAACGAAGTAATTAAACGATACATTCAAATACAATTACACATATACAACTATTACTTATTTTGTAGTTAATGGAAATATGGAACTTGCTTGTACGAAGTTCTTATTTACACGGTTGATATTATAATGTACATATCGCAAAATAATTTAATTTAATTTACGCAACTGCTGATTTTCCAGCTGGCTCTACTGATCAGATCAGCATTCTGGGCTGGTGGGGCTTACTACTTATAATGTTAAAATATTCAACTGTTGTAAAGTGCATGTAAAGGCCCACTTAAAAAAAGTTACTTGTAATTTGAATTAACTTATACATGTGTAATTTTAATCAAAACATTTTAGAGATTCATTCTAAAATTCTAAAAATCGATATTTCAAATTATTAGTTCTTTTCTTTAAAAAGTTGTTTAGGGTAATATTATTCGTCACGCTAAGTCTACATGCCGTCACAGGACATTAGTTACAAGGTTTTTCAGTAAATATAATTATAGCAGTAGTATGTTTTTTTTAGTTCTCTGTCGGTTACAATTTTTATAACAGCTATTTAAGTTTATAACAGTCAAACGGTAGATGCTACGCAAAATTTTGGTACTCAAAATCTTTGATGGCACTATACTATCCAGCATTAAATTTGTAATGTTAATATTATATTGGCAAGTGAAATGAGAAGAGAAAGACTTACCATTTTATCGTACAGTTCTCTTACATCTTGGTATGTTAAAGAATAGTAAAAAAGCGATTATGTTTATAAAAAGTTAATATTACCGACGTGCCAAATCAGTTGCCGTGTATAAATATACATAATCATAATACCGTGCTGATATTGTCATACGTGGTACATAAAAGATTTATTAAAAAAAATACAATAATAAATCTTACCGAAACCAATATTCACGTAAATCTTTGCTACAGATTTTGTAAACTTTTTTTCGTAGTTATTATTAAATTTACTTATGAATAATTTCCTAATGTAATTCGTATGATACGCGGCAAAAAGTTAAAGGTCTAAGGACATGAAAGAGCCAATCATTCTGAGTAGCTCTTTTGAGGGCTCTTTTGAGCAAAGGGTCAATTGTCCGAATGTTTTTTTCAATCAATTTCGCAAGATCAAAGTCTTCACGATTGAAGATTTTCCGGACGACCTTATTATCTGTAAAGCTAATAAATATAAGCTTATTGGCTGTTCGGAATGTTCAAGTAAATATAAGGAATATAAAAATGGTTTATTTTGATGTATTCATATCATTATTACTAATTAATCAAAGATTTATACAATTTTTAAGAGCAATAAATATTTTACATAGGTAAATAGATAAAACAAACTTTTATCTGTTATGCAGGATTTAAAGGGATAAATGTGTAGCTCACATCACTGCAAAAAGCTTCAAAGCTTTTTCTTTCCAATCACCCTGTATAACATGATCACTCTGAAACTATATTGGACGCGAAAAGCTAGCGGTTTCTGATAGTATAAAGTCTGCAAAGACTGGTAATTATCAATAATTAATTTTTATATGTATTAATTCGACTTTGGCGATCACTTTTATTTCGATTTTATATTTATATAATGTATGTGTAGGTGTGTGTATGTTATGTATTTGTGAGCTCTAAATTGTCCTTATTTTAAAGCTTTAGGACCTATAATCATACTGTATAAATGAAGAGACTTTCAAATATCAGTCTCAGATTTTAAGATAAATTAGTAACATAAACGACACACGCAGTAGTTAAGATCCATGTTTGAGAATTATTTGTTTGTAATATTTACTAAAGAATTCAGATATGTACATAATTAAACATAAAAACATAAAAATAAAATCATATAACTAGCTTACGAGAAAAAAGGAAATTATAAAATAACTTTGTAATTATTCTTGAAATAAAAACAAAAGACGGCAAGGGTAGGTCCCCAGGAGGCTTCGCAATTGGTATCTATTAGCTGATGTGATGATGGAGAAATGAAAGCACTTTACCAATAAAGATATTGTTTCAGTAGGATATATCGCGCTTATTCAATTCAAGACAAGTCACAGCCTCATTTGAATAGTATGAGGCATTGAATAGTATTATACTACTTTGTTAGAGATAACAAAACAAAATGAAATTATAGTTAATGTCAGTGTTTTCCAACGTGGAGCCTATGCCCCAGAGACGGGCAAATTGATTGATAAGGGGCGCAATTCGAAATAGGACTCGACACGAGTTAAACCCTTTCGTCTTACTATAAAAAATGTACACCCACATGCATAAAGAATAAAAATAAAGTATGATTGTTAGTGTCAAAATAGGATAACAAAATAAAAAGCAAACGTAAACATTTATTGCGATGAATGTAATATCTGTGATAGAAATAAAAATTAAATAGAAAGAGGAGGGAATATAAGATTGCATTGGCACATAAAAGTTTAAACATAAGTCGAAAAAAAAACAACTCAAAGGACGTTCTGAAGAAGATTACCCGCAAGAAAAACTATTCGCATATAGATTTCATTCTTATTTAGTTAAAGAAACAGTTATATATTTTAATTAGAGATGATTACTACCTCCATTATGTCCGTAGAGCTTCACCAACGGCTTTCACGATATATTAATATCACTAACTTTTCATTAGAAATTTTAAAAGGTTATCAAATATCATACATATGAATTAAACAAATTATTTTATTATTTTTAACGTAAGTTTATGTTTTGTGATTACATAATGTTATTATGAATTACAAACATTATGAATTACAACTAAAACAAATAGGTTTAAATAAACAACCGGCTAGCAGTTTACCGGTTCAACTCATTACTAATGTAACGGTTGTAATAACTTTAAAGTAACATTTTATCCTTCATGTTACTTTAATAGTTGTACCCATGATACTTACATCATGTTGACCTCTTGACGAGCTGTTTTAAGACCCTTTGTACATAGAAGACGAGATACGGTAGCTATGACTTGCTTTTTACTACATTAGTTTAACAACGTTTTGCAAAAGTAAATATAAGCAATAGAGGTCAGATAGTTATTGTATTTATTCATTATATTAATCTTTTAGAACACAGGTTAGGTATAAAGTAACCTATATATACCAGACCTATGTTAAGATATGCTGGAAGGATCTCTGCTAGATAGAATTATAAATGAGGAGATTCTCAGAAGAACCAATGACACTGATGTTTCTAGAAGTATTGCTCGTCTGAATTGGCAGTGTGCTGGGCACGAGGTTCGTGCAGCCATTGGTCGTCGAGGCCGTAAGTTTCAAGTGGCCACCACGAGACTTTAGACGCAGCGTGAGTACGCCCCCACCTAGGGGACCGACATCTTAATTAAGATCGTTGGATGTCGCTAGAGACGGGCAGCCCATAACTGGTCGTGACCATCACTGAGGGAGTATCTATGCCCTGCAGTGGGCATCTATCGGTTGAAAGGAAGAAGAATGATTATTTACAAAGATCATTTGTGTCAAAGTGCACCGTCCGCCAGCCCGCTGATAAATGCGTATGCGGCAAACAAGTGGTTTGGCGGTGGCGGTTGTGTGATTCGCGTTGTGCACTTTGTTGCACGACTACCACTGCATGTTCGAAAGTGGCTAAATATTGGTCCTTTTCTTACTTATTAAAAACTACTTTAATATTGAAGTCCTCTATTATGTTCATCAACTTAAAGCTAAAACTTAACACTACGAGGGTTACAAAAGCGCCGTAGTACTTTATAGTAGTATAAAGTGTTTAAAATAAGTAATAAAAATATTATTTATACTTTTGTATAGTAATGTCATAGAAAAGACTAACGAGGGCAAGTGACAAAATCCTCATCTGCAAACGAAGACTTAGACACCTGCAAAGGATACCTATTCGCTTCCATTAGCGGCGGTTACACATACGAGTATATCAAGGAACAATGCCAATATTATTCAGATTACTTAAATACACTAAAGCGTTTTAATAGTTTTAACTAGATGTCAAATTAAAGTTCAGGAGTTTGAAATGGTAGGAGTTAAGTATGACCGTAGTCTGTGAAGCAAAAAAGTCGTGTGAAAATTTTCACACGAGTAAAAGAAACAACAAAGTTCAGTAATTTAATAAAATTATTAATCTATTTAACAAAGTACACAGTATCACAATTGTTAATTATACTCTGAAAGCTAACGTAGTGGTGACCTAATGGTGAAAGACCGTGATATAGGATCGTATCATTACGAATGCGTATTTAATTTGAATTATACATAGTGATTGTTTATGAGTATAAAAGCTTGAAACGAGTGAATGTATAATTTACTTGCTGTAAATTTTTATATTGTACACCCTGTACCCAAAAATCTATGGTTGCAGTAATAATAAATAACGGAATCATATAATATATATAATATAATAAAATAGTAAAAAGCTATTTCTCCAAATTAGTACATAATAAAATTAATTATTGTACCCACAGACTTTATACTTCATTTCTTAAATTCCTGTAGTATTCCTATAGAAAAAATAAATAAAAATTTAAGAGTGATCACAAGACGCAACTGAAGATCAAGAAGCAACCGACAAACAAGAAGCAACCGACGAACAAGAAGCAACCGATGAACAAGAAGCTACCGAAGAACAAGAAGCTACCGAAGAACAAGAAGCTACCAAAGAACAAGAAGCTGCAGTACTACGACCACTCTTAAAACTTTATATCAATTTATATTAGGATGATTGGAATTAGTTGTAAAAGTTTTTGGGCTGACAAATGAGCACATACAGCTTTAAAGTTTTAAGTGTTGTTGTTATGTAGTGTAAGGGATAAAAGTTTGATTGCTACGCATAGCATCGCGTCCTATGTGCGAATCCCTTACCGGCGTGCAGGTTGCACAGCGTAGGTTAGTGACAAAGCCGGAAATTGCACCCCGACAGCCGAGCCAACTCGCAGGAACACGCGACACCGCAGCAGGCTCATATGCACCGTGAAATTTACTTGCTAATACGCTTTCTATGCAAATAACTGTTCTAGTATTACGTAATGTTAGCTTGAATATACAATAAAATTAATGTTTAGGTATAAATCATTATCATTATTTCATCAGCGGACCCAACACAAGATTTAGGTCACCCCAATATATTGCCTTTATGACTGCCGGCTTCCAGCTAGTTCCCACGACGTTAACTTTGTCGTTGGTCTACCTAGTGAGATACCTCTCCACGCCACACATACCTATCCACGTTTCGGCGCCAACGTCACACAAATCGAGGAGTTCATCTTGTATTGTTGTACCTTAAAATGTCAGATAAAAATCATTAGTTAAGGAAGAGCAGAGTCTTTAGTTAAAGATAAATATGTCTTGAAGAAAGCTGGTAAGTTTGTAAACAAAAACTTTATAAAAGAATAAATAAATAATACCACACTTAGATTGTCAACCCGCCTGCCAAGCGTGGCGATTATGGTATGTCCTTCCATGGATATCTTGGGGAAGGTCTGTGCCTTGCAGTAAGCGTCTATGGGCTAATCATAAAAAGTGTCGAACAAAGATAAAACTCTGAAAAATTGTATGTAAATAAAGTCCCTGTCCCAAACTAGATAGGGTGTATGAGAGGCTCTCAATAGCAGGCCATAAAAAAATCATAAAAATTACGATAGTTACAATGTATTACAATATAGTAAATATATATAAATAATATAAATAATAATTATAATATAATTAAAGATTTCTTTATTTTTGGATATCATTTATTTAGGTTCTTTGTCCAATTTACTATTCTTTGCTCTATTCGTACCCACGCAAACAAAGAATCTTTGGGTTAACGAATGAGGAATAATTACGCATAGATCACTGTTAACATTACTTATAATTACCGCTTCCCTAATAAATAGTTCACGATTTATGTGAGGAAGGAGTGACCATAAAAATGTAGAGAATTACAACCCTCGGTGGCACATTGCCGTTTTGCTATTCATAAAAGCGGAATATTTATGTGTTATCGTCAAAATATTTATTATTGTGTCCGTTCGGTAGCCCTTGCAGCCCTTTGTGCGACGATACAAAAAAATTCGGGGGTGTGAACAGGACGTGTTATTTTAGTGATGTACTGATGATTCATCATTTAATTATCGAAAAAACTTTTTAATTCTTCTTAATTAATTTATTAATATTATCCTTGTAGGATCATTAGGAGTGACCACTTGTTTACGTCATGAAAAAAATACCGTAAATGCCTGATTTGACAGATACTAGAATTAGATTTATCTCCCCAATAATCGCATCCTTTAACTTAAGCCTTAGTGTATTCCAAACACGTTCTAATCTCTCTGCATACAAAAAGTGTAACATTTAATTCTTAAACTATTTTACCATTTAACTTTTTACAATGAACAATATTTTTAAATATCCATAATATTAGTGTCATGTAGCCAGTATTGATGAGAATCAACACGGGGGGAGGGGGTTGCCTTTACACGGGTACCAGAGGGTACTTAGAATCCCTTGTCACTGTCGCCGTCCTATTCATTATGTCCTCGATTTGTGCGCAATCTATGAGAGAGGCTTATGTTCAGCAGTGAATATCCTAGGGCTGAAATGATGGTGATGAATTTATTTTACGCTCAGCTGATGACTTTAAATGAGAGCTAGAAATCATCATATCAACCGGTAGACACCCACGGTCAGGCGAAGGCTTCCGTCTTAGGTTATCACATTAACCGGACTACAATAGAGGGCTGGTAGCCTCGCGTCTACTGACTAGTAGCTACACTAGAACCTACTAACTATTTTCGCAATGAAATAAATTAATAAATTATCATTGTTTTATCCAATAACCTCGTGAACATCGATACCCATCCCTAGCCAGAGACGCGCTTTATGAAATATGTGATTCCTTATACAAGAGAAGTCCTTTATGTACCCCTTGGGACGCACTGGTCAAGTAGGTTATCACAAGTGGCCGCCGGCGGAATGAAAAATTTATGTCTCAATATACCGCCGAGTTAGAATATAGGTTCGCATCTTACATTACTTTGCAGATGAACCTCTCTAGGGATGTTCGAAGGAAATTGTTCTTATGCGTTTTACATCTCTATAAGAATAAAAAATCATGAACTTATAATGTTTTTTCACACTTTGTTATTGTTTGAGTGTGTATTTAAAAAAGAAAATAAAGAACAGAGGTTCTATATATTTTTATTATAATTCACAAAAATTTATCAGGCAACAGCATGACATGTTTGCTAATCTCATGCGATGCACACATTTTTATCTTCTTGTAATTATTTATAGATCACTTGTGTATGTGGAAAAGAATGCCAGAAGTGTTCAATTTGATATTATATTTTATTATTGAGATAAACTTAAATTAAATTGACTTTTTTACAAACATATGGCGAGAAATCTTCTACTCCTTTTTAGCCGATGGGCGCTCACTGCAAGAATTAAAGATCGCCTGGATGATGCAGCGTCGATGCCCGCATCCAGCGGCTTCCGCGACCATGTCCACGCCGCATCTCCCGGCTCGTGATCGCCACTCGAGAGCCTTTCATCCCCAATGGTCATTGCACTAGCAATTGAAGGTGACAAGAATTATCTGAAAGTAATAAGGATCTACTATCAACTATTGATAAGATATTCCGAAAAGTTGGTTAGATACTATTAATAAAGTGAAACGTTAATAATACCATCGTTAAAACATATTCCCCATTAATTACGCTTTAACGTTATTTTTATTAATTTCTTATTTATCCGCTTATTTTTCTACTTTGAATTAGTTATAATGATCACTCGTGTGCGTCAAATAATAAGCCCAATTTAATAGAAACTATTATAACTTAGGCTTAAAAACTACGAAACTTCCAAACGCGATCTGATCTAGAACGAATAAATAACAAACTCAGACGGATCTATTTTTTTGCTTGCTTTTACAAATATATTTAACAGTGGTTGTAGATATATTATTATATAAAAATCTTTGACACTTTAGTAGGATATTTTAATGGTATTTATATGATGGAAAGTTTCATCATTATCGTCATCAGGTCATCGTGGCGATGTTTGGAGGAGGCCCCATACCTTGCAGTAGGCGACCATCGGCTGTAAAGATGGAGAAAAAACGAATGAAATAAGAAACTGGACTATGTTTAAAATTATCGAATAATTGACAAACAAAATAAAAATTAATGTAATATAATAAATATAACATTCTTAGATTGCACTCTAAAAATCATAGCTAAACGCGATGTTACAGAGTACTAAAAGTGTCGTCCACACAATAGCAATGATTGCATCTTAACACGTAAAAATATCATTTGTTTGGTTATGTAGAGTACTTGAGAATTCGATGACGCTATATTCAAAAGCACGGCGTCAGTGATAAACGTCGACTTGAAAACCATCTCGTAACCATGAATGGGCTAATTACGAAATGTCGATGTAGTCGTTGGCATCTCCGCGTTGCCTGCTATAGCATCGTCGAGCCATAATCTAGAAAGTGTTCTCTAACTATCCGACCCACGCCGCGATTGGCAAATCAAAATATAAAGCACACCGTCTTTCGTCACAAGAAGCCTTTCAAATGATTGCTTTCCGAGATAACATTAATATTATCATTAACCGTAAGTGGGTAGGCGACAGAGGAACGGCCAGTCACGGCATCGACCAGCTATCAAGAACGTTGTCTCCTCGAACATCAAAGTCGATGTCTTTGGTAAAATGCGAAAGTCATGTCTTCGTACAGGTCTACTTAAGATGGTTAGGTTAATAATAGAGGACGGCAAGGGGCCAAGTTGACATTTGACGTTGATTCACTATTGTCCCTTTCATTTCGGCTGACGTCACTGGCAATATTATCGATCGCGTAGCGTATTTCAAATCTCTTGTTATTAATTTAATTGCCTTAATCCTGTAAAACCGTTTTAGGAATACGTGTTTTCAATGAGAAATATTAAACTGTTATCTCTTTACACGTATTAGTAACAATAATATTTTCTACGAAACACGACATTATTTGAATTAAAAACTAAACAAACAATGCACAAGTTTATTAGAGTTTTATAATTTTAAAAATCCCGCTAAATTGTTACATAGCGCAACACTCAAAAATCCTCCACTGATTTAGCTCATTTTTTCTCCATACATAGTGAAATAATACATGTACTGCAAGACAGGACTATCCCAAAGATATCTATGGAGGGATATATCATAATCGCCACGCTGGTCAGGCGGGTTGGTGATCGAAGTATAGAAGAGGACGTTGCTGTCTGTTCTCTGGAATCTTATTTGTGAGCTCACTGCTCACAAAAAAGATTCAAAATCCTTTATAATTAATGTAAAAAGTATGAATTACACTCGGTCAAGTGTTAGCGTGTAATAAAAAAAATTACATACGTACCGCAAAGTATTATTATAAAAATATAATCATATCATTATTGAAAACTAACAGTGAAGGAAATAGAAAACTATTTTATATGATCTTTGTTTATTTTTTAGCAGTACAAAATCGGGGCAGTTACTTCGTTAATATACTAATCTGTAACAGTATTGATCATTTTTTAATTAATTTTTCTTAATTAACATTTAATCACGGAGTCTTTGTCTTTAATAAAAATGGCCATGAATATAAATAATCGTTTGTTATTATTATGTGATTTAAAATGTTCGCTAAAAATTTTCTGAAATTTTAAACTTCTTGTTGAATGTTGTCTCTTATTGAACAACAGAGTATTGCAAATGGAATTCGATTGACGGTACTCCTTGTTATAGCCCAGCAAGCCATGGGTAAGAATATCTAAGAGAAATGTAAATGGCAAATTTTTAATAAATCTGCAAAATATATAATGAGGTTAAGTACGAAAATCAGAGGGACAACATCTCCTCTATAATAAACGACAACCACCGTCCGATATTTTTACGATTTGCATCTACAATAATTAAAAATGCAATCCGTAGTAATAAGACTAAACAGAAACAAGCGGGCTCAAAGCAGTCAAGTAGTATAAGACATTATTAGATGTATAGATATAATAGAAATTAAGAATATAAGCACTAAGCTTTTTGTATTGTAAAAGGATAAACAGATAGGAATTAGTATTAAACGTAGAAGTAACATATAAGTATAGATTAATAAATACATGTAAATAGCTTAAGAAAATAATAAGTGTAATAAATAAGAATTAATACCATAGAAATATTAGAGAATAAGCAAAATAACTAAGAACTTAATTGGAACAGAGCCCACGGGGGGGGGGGGGTTAGTCTGTAAAAGTCTGACACTACCTGGGCCCTCTAGTCCCAGGCGTCCAAGTGAGGACTCCCCCCTCCGTCTAGAAATTGTAAATAGATATTAAGGCTCTGACTATGTTAGAGAAAGTTTTTGTAAAATTATTATTTAAAAAAAAGTACGAAACTCAAGACAAATTAGATATTCACTGCGGATTCCCTCTGAATTTTACTTTCGTTCTCCAAGTGAAGAACATTAGTAAGATAATAATTATAACCTAATAGAGCATTAACTCTGCATTATATCTTCTGCGTTATTTTCTTCTACCTATTTTCAGCCGATGGATGCCCATTGCAAGATATAGGCCTCTTTCAAAGATCGTCACGATGACCAGTTCTGCGCTGCTTGCATCCAGCTACTTATATCATCCGCAGCCTTAACCCTTAACTTGGCAGATTTTTTTAATATTTATACTATTTGACTTTTAAAACCCAAGGATGCCAACAGAAAAAACTGAACAAGCGTTCGAAAATTAAGAAATTACCTAAACATTCACATACAAATGATTACTTTGCGTTCAGAATTGATGCCACAATTTTTGTTTAATTCTGATGTATCTCTACAGATACATTATCAAGAAAAGGGTTAACTATGTTGTCAGTCTACCTAGTGGGAAACCTACTCACGAAGCCTTATATCGCTCTGTATAAAATTTTTCTTCGTTTTTAATTTAAGAAATAGGCATTAAAACTTTTATGTATTGATTTTACATCGTTGTTAATAAATATGTATGTATTCTAAAAATCTCAGCGTACATTTATTCCGGAAATTTCAGTTAAGGCCCCTTCTACGCCTCTAACCGTCTTTTGTAAACCACTCTTTTCCTGTTCTATCGCCTATACCAATAACCCACCTTAAATATGATCTGCTCACATTTTTTATTGCTGGGCCTTTATAAATTGTTGCTCATGGTCCACCAATTGTACTTTTTTACACTACTACTTTACCCAACTACTGCTTAAGTTTTAAGATATGAGAAAATGCAACAATTATTTTAGATTTTTGCCTCATAATGTGATAAAAAAATAGAGAATCTATTTATAACTCACTCATCTTTTGCTTACTTTATATGTCTTCGTGTACTACACCATAAATAGATAAATATTTATCAGTTAAATTTATGAAATACCAAAAACACCATGTTTATATGAAAGTTTATTAAAGTGTATCTAAGTTGTTACCATGGTCGTATATATTGTGCATTGCTTCATGAATGCAAAATTTAAATATCTTTAAAAAAATTCACGTGTGATATTCAAATAATATTTTACAGGATTTTGTTATTACGTAAATTCTTTAAAATCCTTTTATATAGGCAGCGAATAGAATGTTTATGTAGATATAGTTGTAATACTCAGCGCTTCCACTTGGACATTCACAATCTGTTCTTTAACCCAAAAAAAAAAACTTTAGAAGAGTTTTTATTCATTCCGAGTCACCTGTCGCCAGATGCAAAACGCTATAATAATAATCTAACGAACTGATTGAGAGTCGGCTTCTTTGGGTGGTCTTAATTCCAAATGTATGACACCTACAAATGTAAATATAAGGTATAATGCAAAACAGAACGTTATTTCATGCACTGTAAGATTCAATATCAGTTTAACTGTTACAAAAGTGTATTTAGTCGCATTTATCCAAAAGAATAACAAAGAAATCGCTACATCATGATATCAGATTGACGTTAAATTTAGGTGTGAACGTAAAATGTTCGGGAAGGAATTATTTCCAACACAACTTGTCGTCAAACAAAATTCTTCCATCTGCGACGTTCTATATAATTAAAAAAAATCTTAATGCACATAGCGTTTGTTAAAACATATATTAAAAATATAATACATAGTTACATAAATCTTTTGAAACGATAGTTGCAATACAATTTTAAAAATATGTTATTTATGCAACTTAATTTAAAATCTTATATAAAAATAGTCACAAACAAAAATAAATTCATAAGGTCTAAATCTTGTTTTCAGAAAGTAAACAAGTCCTTCTTGAGTCTGGGTGTATGCATATAAAATAAAATTTCATAAGATATCTCACACCTTCCTTTTCTTATCTTTAAATTATAAATTATAAGTGTATATATAACAAACATTATTATAGCATTCAAGAGTTTATAGTTGATCGAAATGTATGAAACTTGGTTGACTCATTTACATGATTGATATTATAGTACACATTGAAAATGTTAAATTTAACTTAAAAAATTTAGCTTAAAAATGTTCAGATTCTGGCCAGATCTTCTCAATAGATTAGCGTTTCGAGTCGGTAGTACCTTACTACTTATAATTTTAAAATAATCAACGATTCAAAAGTGCCTGTAAATGTCTACTTGAATGAAGATATTTCGAATTTGAATTTGATTTATTTTAGTCGTAATTAACGACAAAAGATGTGCTACCAGTCATAATTAAAGATATTTTTTTTTAAAATGAACAGTAATAAGATAAAAAATATTAAATAAAATTAAGAATACAAAATAAAAATTACATTAATAAGTCGCAAATTAAAAACTAGACATGAAATAAAAAATCAAACAAACGTAATTAAAATACATGGTAAAATCCAAGCGCAGTTTTTTTGATGTTAGGCTCCATTCAATTGAAAAACTATGACGAAGGTCTATGTAAACCCGTGGACGCACTATGGCTTACGTGGTGATGAAAGTGGAAAGTAGGAGTCCTGTCTTCAGTAGTGATTAAAGTAGTATTGAATTGATGATGACAATGAACTTACAACCAATAGAAGTAAAACCAGCTCGCGTCTATCAGCAGTGTTGTAGTTTAATATTTTGGCAATATTGATTGAGTTGGATATTTCTATAAAATATTCGAACCACAGTTGTGTGAGGGCATAAAATTTAATTTTCCTGTTTCTACTGGTTTTTACTATAGTCCTTTTTGTACTATGCTATATAAAATAACTGTTTACTAAAGTACGTTAAAATATATTTCCTCTGTAAGTGAATATTGTTTTCTTATTACAGATAAAGAATTCTCAAAACGTAAACGTTAAACTTCGTTGTCTTGGGTCAGGAAAATATGGAAGCAATTAACATAGTTTAATATTTATTGCATATTAAGAAATCATAGATGATAAGAACTATATAAGTTTTTAAATTTTTATTCACAATCTTTAATGAACTTAAAAATCACACATAATGTATATACATTGTTCTATCTTTTATATTTCAATATAGTTATCACGATATCAAAATTTTTCAGACGGCTAATACACACTAGACAAATTACGATAAATACATTAGTGTTATAATTGGCTCTGTACACAATTATTTTGGAATGATGATGTTTTACTGTCTTGTTTACTTTAAATCTTGTTAAAATTTTTCGTAAATTTTTAGTTCAATTTTTTTTAGTATTATTGTACCGAGATTTTGTCTGTAATCAGTTTATCATATATTGTATGTGTTTTATTATATTATTATTTAGAAACCCGTTTAAGATTGTTTCTCTGTTTTATTCATGAACTAACGTTTAAATAAAAGCTGACTTATTTTAGGTTAGCTTACATCTAAACTTCGCCAGGACTGTGTGCGCGCGCGCCTGCTATAGGTAAACATATTTAACTTCGTACCATGTATTTCGAAAGTATTATAAACATTTATTGTGTCGTGCTATTAACGTATTTATTTCAAATAAAAAAGGAATCTCGCACGAAGCTCGCACGCTCCACGAAGCGTTTATATATATATATATTTACATATATATATATATATATATATATATGTGTATATATATATATATATATATATATATATAAATAGGCATGTGTGTGTATAATGAAGTTCTGTGATATATTTTCAATAATTTTTCTGATAGCATGTGGCCATAATTATGTTCGCGTATTTGAAAAATTCCTTTTCGTCTGAAAGGTGTATATTAACAACTCGTTTAAATCTTTTTAAAGAACACAATCGCGGGGTACATAAATCATGCATCCTGGAACCCTTGGCGTGGAGGCACGATGAAGTCGGCGCTGTGCCGGCAGCAGGTGCTTCCATCGATCAACGTCCGTCAGCCGTGACAATATGACATATGAGACAATCCGGCCCATGCAAAACGTCGGGGCGACGTGCACTCTTTACCCTCGGCTTACATGCAGCTATTGTAAAGGGTTACAAATATAACGCAATTATATTTTACTACCTAAGCGCACAGTTACAATTTTGATCGAGGCAAAGGAAACATTTCTAGGAAAATAATGAAAACATCACTTTTCTTACCTGTCAGACATTTACGTACAGACTTTGTCCTGTCAAATGTTATTGGCACAATAAAATACAACTGAAATATGGTATATCATACGCCATAATGTAAATACATTGCAATCAACATTTTGTGTCTTAAATATTAAATTTTGTGTCTTAAGTATTTATTTTTAAAGGTTTAATTTTGTCAGGTCAGCTAATTATTTGTAAAAATAAATTAATTTAAATCAAAATTAATTTCAAGAAAATGATTTCAAAACTTTCCTTAATTAACTAAACTAGGAATTTAAGTTTATACACTTTTTAAGTTTCCTTGAATTCAAATGATGATGTTTAATACAATAGTAATAAAGTAGGCGAAGTAATAAGTTCGGTTTCTTTGAAATAAAATAGTGCACAATTCGGTGAATGTATGCAAGTAAAATTAATAAGCAGTAATAAGCAATAAGTGTATTATTGCTCTTATTGTAATAATAAGCGGTGTTAATAATACATATTATAAAAATAGGTGTAAAAACAAGTTTAAAATGCCATTAAAATTCTGACATACCGTTTCATTGTCATCACCATTTCCATGTCCGATTCAATGTCCACTGCTCAAGACGTGGACACATCCCTGCCCAGCTATGGCTCAGTAGGTAATATTTATTTATTAATAAAATATAAAACATTTCATAATTCCGCTGCATGGAAACCGTCCCTTATATCGCTTTGACAATTTACATCGCAAATTGATGCGAGGTGTCAAGTACGGGGTCGATCAAAATTTCAAATAGACCGTTGTAAGTGGATTTTTGGGGGGCACGGTGTAACCGTCGAGAAAATTGATGCTGTCAAAGGAGCCTCATTCAATTTGCGGCTTATTAATCAACGGGACGGAAGGCAATCGTGCGCTGCGATCCGCAGATGTTTTATTTTAAAGCGTACGACACACTTTCTTGTACAGACTACATATTATTTAATTGACCTTTTATAAATAGATAACGACTGGTTAAATGATGTATTTATAACTGTTTGTATAGTAAACTAAATAGACATTTATTTATAATTCTATTTACAGAGATGAAAATTACACAGTTTGATTCGTTATAGATATAAAAACTTTAAAGAATTGAATGTATTATAGCTCATTTACTGTTAAATAAATAATTGTTGTCAAAATAATAAATAACGTTATGATAATGAAGTAAGAAGAAGCACTTTCAAAACTAATACACATTGAAATTAATTATTGTACAATATTTGCCTTTGCAGACTTTGTTTTGTCAATGACTTTTGGTAATAGTCTTTTGTATTCCAATAAAAAAAAATAATTAATGTTATATATTCCGTTTTTGTTGACAAATAAACTAGGCAATCATCCCTTTAAAGCTTTCATCTATAACGAATCATCCTGTCTATTTATCTAGTATTAAATCTTAGTAAGATGATATGATTTGTCCATTTTTATTAATGTAACTCATTTTTTCATTTTCGGAATTTCATGTGTTGGAAAGAAAACTTTAATTTTTTTATAGCAAAACAAGAGCGTGTCTAAAAGTCGACCGTCAACATGTCATCGGCAGATTGCGTTTGAAAACAACTGCAGCAATTAGGGTGGCTCCGCATCGAACGTTTACGAACGAAAAAAAAACCAATCGGAATTGTCATCGCAACGAATTATTACCGATCGAACCGATTCCTGCACGATTCGATTACCTCGGGCGACAGATGTCCGCGAACGTGACGAATTTTGACTAAACACGTCATGTTGAAAGTGATATAAATCGTATATATCCAAGTTTTCTAATTTGATTTCTATGCACTAGTCATTAAGTTGATTTTCATATAAACACATTTGGTATTGTTTCGGTTGGGGCTACGTATTGGTAATCAGCCGGTGACCGCAAATTGTTGTCCCTCGATCAGACGACGCCGGGAAATTACAATTTCGATTTTTATTTTACGAGAATATAGTACCTTCGAAATTTTTACATAGTGATACTTTTATACATTTTAAAATAGAGAATTAAAAATAAAGTTATGTTTCTTGCTTGCGCATCTTAATTAATTTCAATCTCTAATTTAATACAAACCTTTTTATAGTTTCTCTTAATTTTTTAAATTTAAAATATATACAACTATGTCTTAATAATATTATTAAAAACAAACCTAGAAATGGAACGTTTAAAGTAACTGTAAGACTTGAGTACATTATACAGTTATCAGTGTTTATATAACAAATAATATATAAAAATTAGTAGAATGTTGTCACGCATAAAATTCTGTATTGCGGTCATCAACAAGATGGACGGACAACTTCGTTAAGGCTGTCTGAAGAAGCTGGATGCAGGCCGTATGGTATATAACCAGTTCTATTAGAAATCTATGGGGCATGCTTATGCTAGCAGTGGATGTCGTACCACTGAAACGATGTTGATCACGTATCGTACACAAGATTAAGCATTAATATGTCAAGTACGTATATGTCAATGTTTAGTTAATTATAGTCACCAATTATCCATAGAAATGCACTATTTAATAACAGTAGTAATGATGTAGTATAAAAAATAAATTATAGCAAAATTAATATAAATAAATGTAATGTTTACTCTGAACATTTCGCTTATACTACTAGACGTATTGTTTTTGTGAATGTCATCCTGAGCAATGAAGACTGCGCCGCGAACGGTCGCGGTTCCCTTTGTGTTTAGCCGTTAAAAGCTTAGCGCAATGCATAAGTGTCAGCTGTTTATGTAGACCATAATGAATATTTATATTAAAAAATATTCTTCAAATGTAATGAAATATCCATATAAGTAAAAATGAAAGCTTCGAAAAGTTTGACTATTTTTTCTTTCAAATTTTCGTTAAAACATGATGGAATTCTGAGTGAGAGAAATGAAAAAATACAGAGAAAATAGATAAAAATACTATCCTCTTTCAACACAAACATTTGATAACGAATAAAAAATATCGCAGTACGAAGAAAATATAATATCATTATTACAAACATCTTTCGGCGTATGAAATAGAAAAGCTATTTAAGTAATCGTAATTTTAATAGCTTGTTATTTAAATCTTTTATATATTAAGGTTTGCGATAAAGCAATAACCTATGTCATGTTGGGCAGCAAATTTTTAATAAAAATATCTTTTATAATACGCAGGCTATGAAGCACACATAAGCAAAACATGAAATTAAAAAAAATATGTCAAGAGAGATAATAACTTTTTGTGACAAAAATCCGCTACTGTTTAACCACTTAAACCATGTCACATTGCCACATAAGTTATTACCGCTTCCAGCGTAAAGTGCGTGTTAAATGATCACATTTCACGGGGACAAAGATAAAAAATAAAATTGTTCAATTAGACGAGTACGTTTAATCACCATTGATTATACCGATTACTTTAACTCGGGAGCTAACCTTTTGTAAACATCCATTAATGACGTATAAGACGACGTACGATACTCAACCATTACTCATCGGCACATTATGCACCGGATGTCACATCACTATAACACTGGCCATTGTCACACATCCCTAAAGAAGAAAAAAAGTGGAAACGTATCTATGATTCAAATTTGGAATATCATCGGCGGATATATTTCATCTTGTCATAACATCGCGGGTCAAAGGAGGATCAGAGCTTGATAAATTGCAGTTCAAATTTGGAATAATGTCTTTTTCACTATTCACCGCCGGCGTGGCCGCGGACTTAGTGATGACGTAACACAATCTCACTTTGTAAGGGTCTACTAATAATCATATAAAGACATCGTACCGCATATGGTAGCAGTAGTCCATCAGATTAAATATTTCTAGAAATGTTTAGAACATAATTTATAAGTGAAAAGTATTCTTTAAAATATCATATTTTGCAGAACATTTATTACATTTCCGAGCATAACTTACTGCCGTAATTTTTAGTTGAGTATGAGCAGTGGCTGCCCAGCGGTAGCAGACCGATAATTGCTATCGTGGTTCACGGGTTCGATTTCCGTACAATTCACGATTACATAATTTACGCTTTGTGCATTAATTATATAGATCTGACAGTACTTACAATCAAGTTTCCAGAGGATGGGCAGCAGCGTTCTCTACGTACCATAATACCACACAACGACCGCCAACTCGCCTGCCAAGTGTGGCGATTATGGTTAATCTTTCCATAGATATCTTTGAGAGTGGCCAGTGCTTTGCAATGAGTGTCGATGGGCTGAAACAACGTGAGTAATAGCAACATAATTAGCAACATAGTCCTTCGTCATAGTTCATCGCCGATCGTTGTAATCTTATATAAGTTTCAATTTTATAAATCAAATTTCGATCCTTTACAGAGTGATTACTTATGATAATTTGCGGTCAATTAATATATGGTACACCATGGTGATGCATGTACATGTTCAAAGATCAAATGTATCAGAAATAACTAACGTAATGATAAAAAGGGTTTTTATAATTCGGAATATTAAATTTTAAAATAATTATAAATACTACCTGTGTCTGCAGACTACGTGCTACCAGAAGTAATTGTTGCATTCTAATAGAGCAAATAAATTAATGTTACTTATTTCAGAGTGTTCACTTTATACAAGATGATTGGAAATTGCAAAACGTGTAATTGATTTACACATATTACTATACACCTTGTATAATATGACGTATAATTATTTCTATGGAATATACGTATATTGGAATGGTAATATAGAGACGGTTTAACCGTTTGCAAAATTCTATTTACATGCGGCTTCTGTATTATTACTTCTATTATATCGTTACGTAATGATATAATAACAAATATATGTAGATTAAGGTATGATAGTAATGTAAGCGTGTAAAACATTTGATGCGTCGTAAATACATGGTAAAAAGTTGGATCCTTATAAATTACTCGTTACTAAATAACTTTTTTTTTGTATATTAATGTATAAGAATGAGTAATGAACCAATGCCTCAATGGCAGCCACCCAAGATCCAGGCTCAGCCGATACGTCCCCGTCTAAACTCGCTTTAATAACTTCCCCGTCGCCCATCATTAGCTCTGCGGCGGTATCGTTTGTCAAACATTCCATTACCGGACGAGTCGAACTACCCACTGTCCCGGCGAGGTTGACAAATCATAGCTCCTACTGTGCACCATGTTTTTTATGGCTCCATGTCGGCATAATCTTTTTCACATCCTGAAAAAAGGTGAGAAAATTAAAAAAAAAATTCAGCGGTTTTTGACAGTCAATCGGGATTATAGACAAACGCACAATGCGTTTTTTTTATTTAATAGAACTACGTAAATACGCTGTCATCTCAAGTAAAAGATACTTGTTGTATTAACGAATGGCATAATTTTAAGTTAAGAGATTTAGATTAAAATTCAAAAATAGGACCTCCTCATAAAAAAATAATGTTGAGTAAACCCAAAAATAAACTTTATTTTTAATGTTATTTTCATGTAATTATGTGTGCCTTTACATTAAATATTTTAAATATTAAAGGACCATATTACGATTTTATTATGTAATATAATATCTTAGCCAAAATTAGAACAGCTTACATTTTTTGGGTTCAATCAATAGATATTATTAAACTTGGCGCAATCCCCTTTTTTATCTTAACGTGGAAGACGTTCGTTGCTTTGCGGGGGTTCAAAGGTTTCCTTGGAAGGCACAGGCCGTTTCATTTCTTAAGCGGGCGCTCCATGAAGTGACCTGGGCACCCGAAAAGGGGTGCTCTCTTAGGCTGTCACTAAATACGCATTTAGCATTCTGACTTAATGGTAAGAGAGATAAAAGAGAAGAACAAATCTCAACAAAGCAAAATAAAAATTGTTAATAAAATTAGTGAAAAAGAGTGGTATTTACTGTCAAAAATACAAAACTATAAATCAGTAATGTAAATAGAAAATAATAATCAAAGTCAAAAACACTCTGGTATTGTCAACAAACTGTATTCTAGGTATGATAATGAAGGAGGATAAGCGATGCATGGAAGGGGGTATATATGTAAAGGAAAGATAGATACTATGAAGAATATGAGGAAAGTATAGAAGAAAATGTCAAGAAAAGAGGGAGGATGACAAAAAAAAGTTTTACTGAATTTTTTTTTATTTTTACCTGGCATTCTATCGTCTTTGTTTCAAACAGGGCTGGAGAACATTTAAAAAAAAAAACGCTTCGGCGAGGTAAAAAACATTTTGTTCGAACGTTATTGTTTGGGGTCTGGGAATTACTCTGCAAACTACGAGTATATGTCTGTCGTTGCAGCAATTGTATAGTCGAGACTGTGTTTCGGTCTCAGAATGGCGCGAGTTTTGACTGTTGCAGTCTTCTGGTTTCGGATATTGTTTGTGAGCCTACGGAAAGAACTTAAACTACTTTTTTCTATCTCGAACAATCGTTACCTTTGACTGGCCAGTCATTAACTTTTCTCTTTCTTGCTATTCTCTGCTCTTCTTTTGTAGCACGTATGGTCCACCGGTTATCTTCATTATGTAATATGTATCCCACCATAGTTCTAGTTTTTCTCTAGCCTTTACAAAAAGCCCAATATAATAAAATAAAAGGATAGGTCCTCTGAAGAATATAATTGGCTGGACTATCCTAAATGGACTGGAATGGAATGGAATAAACTGGACCTTAACATCCATGGTAAGGTATGTTCTTACAAATGTTTATAGATATGAGTGATTCTAGATACATACATCATGACAGTCGTATTCCTCCCCCGTCGGCATGATTTCGTAGTTTTTCGTGAATAAATCAAAGATAGTCGTTTTTAATTACGTCGCAGTCGCAGCGACCGCTCCCGGCGGTACTTATGTTAATTCATATAAAAGCTACCGCATTGATATTTTCTTTTTTCTTACGGCTTTGTGCCAATATGGAGGCGGCTTCTGTTTCATGAGAAGCGAGATAAGCATTATTTACTTACGGTATAGCACCTATTACCGCGGTATGCAAAATAGCAATAACTTAAATAGTGCAAATATTTCGTATACGTTTATTTTTAAACAAATAAGCGCTAATTGATTTTAATAAGAGCCGTTTTACAGCGACAATATGTGCTTGTACCTTATTTTATATAGGATCTTTAACACTTCTAAATAACTTTTCCCATATAAACTTCAGAGTACATTATAACACCTTCCAAATATTTAAAATTTATCCATCATACCTACAAAAATACGCGAGAATGCAATCAAACAAAAATATCGGGTACCATAAAAGATTACACTATTACTCTATTACTAAAGTGTTGCTGTGTACGTAATAGAAATATATTATTGTAAGCAAAAGTTATTTATTATAAAGACATTAAATCATAAATAAAATGGTCACTCTTTTTATTTAAATAGGTATTTACGTGCACTTTTGAACCGTCAATTATTTCAACATTAAAGCTACCATCGGTACGTAATGTTGATGTGCAGAGAAGAGCCGGTCAGAAATTCAACTGTTGCTCTTTTTAAATGAAATTTAAAAATGTTTGATGTATAAACTAATGTTACATTTTTTTAACATAAACTTCCGCTTCCGATTCCTTACCAGTCTTGTATATTTTGATGTACAAAATGAAACAACTTAAGCTATGTCTTTTTTTTCACTTTAAAGTGCAAAGATTATTGTCTACCACTGCTATATTATTTAATTTTATAATTTAATAGCCTTTATTAATATGCTAGTTAGGAAAAAATTGTAATTTACGTTTTATATACTCACTTTTCATTTTGAGCTACGTATATAAAATATTTTCTCAATCATTTCGTCGTCGTCGTTGCAACTCATAGACATCCACAGCAAGGCACAGGCCTCCCCCCCCCCTAGAGATATCTATAGGGGGATATATGACAATCGCATTGCTTGACAGGCGAATTGGCGATCGCAGTGTGGTAATATAGTACGCAGAAGATGCCTTCCTATGGAAACTTGTAAATTAATGCGCAAAATGTGAATTATTTAAGATTGTATGACGGGAATCAAACCCGCAAATTGTTATCACAAGTATCAGTCCTCTATAGCTACTGCTCTTAATTATTATCCGTCAATAGTTAGTTTAATAAAAGAGTTGCACTCCATACTTGTCGAGCAGCGGCAGCTTGAAGCGCGATGACTTGCACATCGCAGAAGGTCTGACGATGATATATGTTCGGTCCCGATAATGAGAGCTGGGACTATCTGAGCCGCAAGGGCTCCTCTAACATCACCTCCGGATTTTTCATCGACGCTCCATTTAGCCCTCATGCGGTATTCAACACCGTCGTATTGTGTTACCCACTCAGTGTTAGTTCCATTGAGTAAATCTTTAATGTAACAAACATCATATCGGTAGCTAACTACTGGATATTATATAGTTTGGACGATACCTATGTATATATATGAGAAAAGTTTCAATAAAGAATTAACACTATACATAATCAATATATTTATAGAAATCTTGTCTATATACATATTAGCACTAGAATTATTTCGAATAAGATAAGTTTGTTGTACCTTTCTCAGGGCTCCATAACATAAGCAACTCTTTTTTGGGCGATGTATGGGAGTTTACACTCTAGTTTTATGTCCGTTAATTATCATGAAAAAAATTAAAAAGCGTATTTTTACTAGTAAAGCTACGGAATCTGAATGAAGGCTACTGTGGTCATCCGTCACAAAAAGCTTAGGAATTTCCATAATAATCTCCCATACTAGAGTAGTTACTGTTATAATTACGTTTAAGTAACTCATGGTTATATAAAATGTATTTAACAAAAGGACCAATATATAGCTACTTCCGCCATGCAGCAGTAGTCGTGCAATAAAGTACACCGCCCGTCAGCCGCATTAAACGGTGGTAGTTGTGTAATTCGCATTGTTTGCCGCACGCACATTTATCAGCGGGCTGGCGGGCGGTGCACTTTGTTGCACGACTACTGCTGCATGGCGGAAGTAGCTATATATTGGTCCTTTTCTTACTCAGGATGGGCTTCCGCAAAATAACGCCTGGATCCATTAGATAAAAATAAATTATCTGTGATGTTAATTGCAAATTAAAAGTATTTTTATGATAAACTTATAACAATAACACTTAATAAGAGGTGCAGAGAAAAGATAATATTTATTTACTTAAGATTATTATTTATTTACTTAAGTATGCATATAAAGTAATTAAACAGTATTTATGATTAGTGTCAATAAAAAAAATATTGAAGATTTCGATTTCGAATTCATATAGTTATAAAATAGCGTAATATCATAATTTTCAATCAAAATTAACCACAACTGTGCCTAAATTCAGTCCTAAGACAATCTGCTTCTGAGAGTAGCAGCCGATAGAGTTGACTTAGTAGCTCTCTCGAGTAGCGTCGTAAAGGAATCCAAATTAATTTTAAAATTGATTGATTTAGTAAACCGAATCCGTCATCCAGAATACTATAACGGACAAGCTGGTCTTACGCTTGAGTCTTCTAAGTAAACTCGAGACAGAAAGGAACAACAAGTTTTGTCAGCTGTAGTAAAAAAGAAGAAACATGCAGCTACGGAGGTAACTAAGGTTGCCTCTGTTTTGCAAGTACGGATGAACTGTTCCACTAGAAGTAGCACCTGCCTTCGTACTCGAACAGCCTTCAATTTTTTTTTAATAAATTATAGTAGCTGAAAAAAATTAATTTAAACAGTATTGAAAGTTTTAACAGAACTCTTTTGATCGATAACTTACTATTTTTTAATCTTTTTTTTTATTTTTGACTCTACTCTGCTTGCGAATTATTATAGTTAGAAAAAACTCCATTTATTTTTTTAAAGATAAAAGTCATTCATTCAACATTGGACCTTTAACAGAATATCTAATTGAACGAACGGCGGATATCTCCACCCTTTATTTGAAGTCACCAAAATTAAAAGACCACTATAACCTTAAAAAATAATGCTAGAAGCTATGCGTTCCCGGTAATTGAAACTCGGAGGAGGAATCTTCATCCCGAAGAACTGTCCTCTTGAATGCAGTAAATGTTTTAGTGCGTGAATATTTTCTTTCCATGATCAGGCTTCTTATTTTCACTGCAACTACTCATGTCATGACTAAACAACGGCAGGGAGTAATCGTTTCTAAATCTAATGTATTTAAGAGGCTTTAATATTCATTGAGGCTTTTCACACGCATTGTGAAAGCACACGGGTCCTGAGAGGTGCGCGAGACGCCGCCATTAAGAGCGTTTGATGACTCCGATAAATAAAGATCTGATTGGCATTGATACGAGCAGCTTCCATTTGGAAGTTCATTAGGGTATAGTGCCTGTGTTCGATAGGCGACGCCCGACTCCGTAGAGTAGCGTTACATCTAAAACTATTCCCCTATCTGATCTATCCATCCTACTTTGCAGGAGATAGAAGGTGTAAAGAAAATTTATCAAATCAAAATAAAATATTGAATCTATGTTATAGTCATTAAGCGATTATTTAATCGAAAAAGTTATATTTACAAAAAAGAAAAATAATCTTTATTAACATTTTTTCGAAAAACACGCATACGAACCTGGGTTCTTTTATCTGGAATTAACCAGTAAATTTAGTATAATTATCACCATCATTTCTATGGTAGGACAACCACTTGGAAGTGGCCTTCAGCGCCAACCGACTATGCGATCAGCGTCTTACCAACTATATCCTCTTGTTTATCCACTTTGTGGGTAAAAGTCCTTTGTAAAATGCGATAAGAAAAAATTAACATTGTTTCGGCGGCTGTGTGATAATAGTTCCTTGTGACGACGTGTCACATTTATTTAAATCTTTAAAACAAAGACACGCATAGAGCAATTAAAAATTATTTAAAGTATTAGTTACGAACAATTTACTTAGTTACTTAGTTTTTATTTTTTAACTTAATATTTTTCTCTCTAAAATACGAAACAAAACTAAAGCTCTGTTTTGAATGAAAAAATATATTATATATGTTATGATAGCTTTTTATATGCAGCATAAATTTTTATTTAAATAAAAATTAAAAATTGTCAGTGTCATCTCCAACGGTTTCGCTGTTCAGCCTAAGTTCCCATTAGTAGCCGACACCCTCGCGATTAACGACTGACTCGGCCTTTGTGGTCAATTTTTTCCACGGCTGTCGTTAATGGAGATTTTTCTGATACGGTCCGCGGTGTCAAACATGCGCCGCGTACTGTCAAATCACGGCGATCAAAGCCAGCGCCAGCCGTCGCTCGAAAAAGTCCAGCGCTAGTCCTGTCAGTACGACTCGTTCATTATAACACGATGCGCTGAGCTAGAGTGCAAACGCCGCGTCATTGTGTTAAAGATGTTTTTACAATTACTGCATGTGTATTTTTTTTAACAATTATTATTATCAGCAGCCTCGTCCTTTGTTCGATATATTAGGTTTTCCTCGATTTTTTCCAACGCTTTTAAGTCCTCTACGGAAGTAGCGATCCTCTGACACTTTTCCCTTCTATACTACAAAAAACTCTAAGCCTCTCTGTATGTTCTTAGAATGTCCTTGCAATATGACCAAAGTACATAAAGGTTGTATAAGAAAACTGTGGATGGGGTCGCTATTAAGAGCTGTTTGAGGATCGACGAATTAGTGCAGCACGCGCCTATCCTGTAGAGAACAAGATTCTTAATATTGAGTGCTAGTACTATATCTTTAAAAGGATTACATTTAGTAATATATTGAAGGTAAAAACTTAGAGCGTCGTATATCTAGTGTGCTGTGTCAGCCGATAAACACCTATTATAATGAAAAGGCTCTCTCCAAATATCGCTACGATTACTAGTTTTACCCTGCCCGATCCAGATACTTCTTGAAGCTTGAATAATATTCTTGGTCTGTCTAGTGGGGAGCCTATCAACGCAGCATCTGTCGACTCGTGTACACTACTCCAGAACCTTCCGGCACCTAGGGCTGTCGCCCACTCCTGCTCCAACCGAGTAATTCTTCGATATACGGTGACATTGGTTCTACTACGGATTTCCTAATTTCTGAAACGATCTCGTAACGTTACTTCTAACAAAAAATCTTAATCTGTGGTTAAATATATATTTACGATATGAAGTTGAAAACTTGCAAAATGAACGCTTTATATTTTTTCAACTTGTTTCCTGTTACATTATAGATTATAGAGAGAAAGCCTGATTTCACCGAGCGCCGCCACCCGTCTGTTGTCACACGGTAATCCGGCGGAACGGTGTCGATGTCGTCTCCACGTCAAACCACGAAGTTTCCAATCATACCGCGACCAATTGATGTCCGCTATTCTAAAATTTAGGCAACGAATATATGAAGATACAGTTATACTCGATCATTACGTACGGAGGTCATGGGATGAGGAATTTTTGAATATCTTAACTACATTTACTAGAGAGTTCTAAAATATTTTTTTATTAATTACACTTTATATTTCTTTTTATGCACTTGTCAAATATTAAGGTCAATTTTAGTGATACATGCTTTTTATAAATTGAAAAAAAAAAATTATATTACTCGGCATTTGATTTGGCACATCTATTTATGGTAGATGAGTTAGCGGTATAGATATGAAGATAAGTATTTAAAGACAGCTTGATGTTTATGTTTTTAAACCCATTGGGCTGTTAAAACATTTGTATAACATACAAATTTATGTGTTAATTTTGTTAGATATTCGTTGCTTTACTATTATATGTATGTACTATTAATTAATAATACTAATTTTAAATTATTGTCAGACTGGGGCTTATAATTTTTAAAATGTTGTAAAATAACGGCACAAGGTCAATCTGTAGTGTTTTTTTTTTTTGATATTGAAAGATACAATACTGAGCTATTGTTTTATACTTCAGTTTTTAAAACATTTAAATTTTGTAAAAAAATCTTTGATAAAGTAAAATATGCGTACATACAAACCTTTGTCGCCTGTTGTACAGTCCGTATACATTAGAACGCCACTTGCAACATTATGCGTTATAACAGCCGAGGCACCGTTTCTCGAGTGTCAAATTTTATACAGACCATAAATGTTAAGATGCTGAATATTGACAGATATAGAAAGCTACGATAATAAAATTTACATTGACCTCTTTAACGGCGTATAAAAATCGAATAATAGTTATTGCGCGAATTAAATACAATTTCTAGTTGATATGTTATTAATAAAATTACAAAAAATTGTTCACTGTATTCACAAATTCTAATCTTTGATAAAGATAAGATTAAATTATTATATTCAACATTGGAACTTTTAACAGAACTCTTATTGATCGTCAACTTATTTTTATAAAAACTATTTTATTTTTGCCTTTACTCTACTTCGCAAGGTGTTATAGTTGTGGAGAAGAAACTGGAAGAAACTTCACAACAACAGACCGTTTAATATAGTTTAACAATATAGATTTATAGATATACAATTTATGAGATATAGCCTAAATTATATCAAAATAATCACGACATCATTACCAAGGATTATTGAATTTAAATTTATTAAGATTATTGAATAATAAAGCTGCTTGCTTTGCTGTATGTCGTCAACAAATTGTAAAACATAATGTGAAATTTATTACATCCGGGGAAAACTAGTGGTTATATAGGGGCAGGTCAGCGCAGAATCCTCAGATATTTTAGAGCTAAAAAGGGGAAGCCTGTAGTAGACGGCAATTTAAAAGGTTAAGCGGGTACAAGACAATCGCCTACTTGGTAACTAACGCAGTTACAAAGTCGTGTAACACCACCGTGTATGGCTCCATAAATCTATCTGAAAACAATTTTTTTTAATTACGAAATGTAGAGAAGATTGAATATTTGACTTCGACCGGTAGTCATGATAAAACGACTAAGTAGAATAATTATAAGGTAGTTGAACCTGTGCATAGTTTCTATCAGATTAGCTTCTTGTAGAATTATTATTACGCATGCAAGTGGTCACTGTGATTCCATGTTAATAATACTATAAAAAAATAAATGAATAGTTGTGTTATCCAGGAGGTGCGAGTGCAACAAGATACGTTAGAATAAAGCTAACAAACGAAATCAAACTCGCGTCCGCGTCGAAATCACGCCGGCGCCATGATTGAAGCGCGAACTGCCTACGGCGAGCAAACGCACCAACTCGCTGCATTCGCGAAAACAACATTTTTTTTGTTTGTTTCACAACTATTTCTATTGTACCTATTTGATATGCAAACAAACGTTTTCATGGAAAATATTTTTAAAATTCAGAATTCACATAAATCACTTCTAATTAAAAGAAAGGTAAAGGTTAATGTTACAAATAATATTTAAAATCCGAATAGGTGAACTCTGAGATCGACGAAGCTGTAAAAACATTAACACTGAATATAATTTAACTTTTATTATAATTTGAAATATCTACACTATTTCTACTTACGAGAGAGATCAAATTCGGATACTTTTTATAGTAGTAAAAAAATGGAAAAATTGTGGAGAATAATAGTAAAAAAACATTTATTATATACAGGGCACAGTAAAATAGAATACTGGTCATTTCACCTTTCACACATTTTACCTTAATTCGATTGAAAATAGAAGAAAAGGATGGATAATCAATCAAAAAAAAATCTTACACAATAAAGCATTATAATGAGAATATTACCAAATTATTACTTGACAATTTTGTCCGTGATATGTATAAAATGTTGCAGTAAAATTAGTTTTGTATGTAATCTTTATTATACTGTGTATTATTATTTGTTATACATGAAAACTATTTTTAATTTTTTTTTTCAAAAAATTGACAATTCAGGCTCTCGGGGTAACAAGTCGTAAATAAAAATCTGTCAATATTTAGGTATTCAGCCGACATAATTTAAAAATTCTAGATAAATCTTTAAATTAGAAATATTATAAATAAAAGATAACCATTTTTACTTCTTCAAAATATTCTACATATAGCATCATTTATTTACAATTACCACTTGTGAAAATCGCGAATGCCAGAAGGGCCCAAATACACAGAAACTCAAAACAGATCAGGAAGTTAATCCCTTGTTATTGTATCTTCTATCTTGAAATTACGAAAGTTCCAAATGCTCTCTGATCTGATAATGGACCACAACGAACTATAACTTTAGGTTTTATTTGTGGTCACTTTTAAAATATCCTCAATACAGGAATAGAGCAATAAATTCCCAAGCTTCATTATTACTTCAAAAATCTTTTACGCTATCGCAGTTTTAACATATTTTACGCAAGTAAGTCATTTTATAAAGTCTAGAGAAAGGTGTGTTACACCTTATATGTCTTCTAGCTTATATTTATTTCTAGTGCTAACCGAATATACATCGCAATTTTCATATTTAATAATAATCTTGTTTTCTAAAAGCTTAAAGGAAGGTATTACGATAGATATTTTATATAATACCTTCCTACAGCCGTTTTCCGTCGCTGACTTAGACTGGTGGTATCTGGCAGATCTTAACCGATGACCGTAAAGGAACGCGTAATGGTACAAGATGGCGTCGTCAGTCGCCTCACGTTCCCGCCATTAAGGCGGTGTACCGTGCAAATGATATTTTCCCGCGCAACGAGCGCAAAAGCGCGCCATAATTATAAACGCATCAATCAGATGCGCGCGGGCCCTTGGGGCGAGACGCACCGAGTAAATGCCTATTAGCCGTCGTAGAAAGCTGAGGTCGATTTAACTCTACCTACGCGCCTCGTTACCGCGCCCTGGTTTCCTACACAGATAAAAAAAATGTAGAATATATTATATTTTTAAATAATAAAAGTATATTAAGCTGAACAACACATTGCCTAATGTTAAACTATATTCCAAATTCTCTATGAGCTCGAATAAGGCATAAAAAGATCCTTAGACAAAAGAAAATATATAAGCTATGTTGGTATATCTCAACAGATTGGCAAGTTGAACTAGCAGTCGGCAATTTACATAGCGCGCAGAACATACGGCCTTAAGTTGTAAGGCTCTGTGGTAGAAATCACGGTCCGCAGTGCAAGACTATGTACTGAATGTAGGCTGCTTCTAGCAGGTTCTATTGATAATCTACTGGGGATGCCATGTCCGGCTGCTAACATCTGACGACTTAAGTGATGATGACGAAGCTTAAAATTAGTCAATTGTTTAAGCAACTTTAAGCGAAATAATGTATAAATGTAAAGAAGAAGTTATTGACTAAACTAGATGAAAATTAATAAAAAGTTAAGTCATAAACTCAACTACATCGATCAAATATTCCCTATTCCGATTTATATTAATATATATAAAACGTTTATAAAGTATATTTGTATTCAACAGGTTATATTTACTATAATTATTTTTTAAAAACTTTTTACCAGAGGTCATAAAACTTTTAGGCATTTGATGCAAAAAAAAAACAACGCTTTATCCAGTTTACATTAGATAATTCCTCAATGGCCTTCTAGCAGTCGAGGGCGCATCTTCTAGCAATGAAATCTGTACCAAGGCCATATAGATCTTTGAGGAACAAGCAATCATATGGTGTCAAATCAGGACTTAATGTGGATTAGTTAAAAGTTTCTCTGGTAGTGGTTTTACTGCGACGTCTCACGTCTTGATTGCTGGTGGGTTGAAATTTTTGGGTTACACAGCAAATGTCCTTATGTTTGATTGTGTTGAATCTCCACGTATGTGAATCGTCAGTATGGTACAGTCAAAAGACGACCACGTCTTTCTGTATCCTTTAAATCTAAATGACGGTATGTAAACTCAATAAAACAACTATATGAAATATCCCGAGTATTGAACGATCCACCTGGCTTCCTTATTTCCCGAAAGTTATAGGGTCAGAGTGAGTGGTACCTACTGAATCTGTGTGTTTCATCTTCGACTACATTGTGTTGATCTTTCAGGCGAGTTGGTGGTCAAAGGCGGACAAGAAAGCATTAAAAAATACACATTTGCTTTAGAAAGCGCCTTGTTCAAAAAAATATTTTAAGTCAATTAAGATTAATATTCAAGTTAAACATAACACAAAAGTGCTTTTGGGTAGACTTAGGATTGACACAAAATTGAGAGGTAATTTTAAATTTGGAACAAATATGTATATATTTTTAAATAATACAACTTACAAAATAAATATTAACTTGCCAGCATTTCAAACAATATTTTTTCACTAAGTTTTCCGAGTTGCCTGTACGATATCGTAAAATACAGTAGTAATGATTTAATAAAACTCCCTTTTTCCTTCTTCGAGTCTTCCTTCAGTCTTGAAGATTGACAACATTCTATCTGTCAATTCTGGGAGGTTATTTAGTCACAATTTTATTATGCATGAACGCATATTACAATTTCATTTTGTTTTTACATACGAAAAAATACCGTTGAGAAACCAATGAGATTGGTTTAAAACGAAGATGTCGACTTTAATTTTGATGAATGAATGACTTAAGTAGAACGGAACATAATTTGGTCTCGGTGCGCAAGTTAAACATGCCAGAAGCCGAAAATTGTAGAAAGTACATGGAACAAATTAAACGGATATGAGTTTCCGATACCAGAAACATATACAATTACATATAATGACACTAACATCCTTTGTCTCGTTAGATCCGTTAAATTTACTGACGAAATAGAGCTTTCGAGTACATTACCGGTGTCATATTGTCTTTGTTTTATATTAAAGACAGTTCCTATCTTATACTTGCATTTAATCTACCGAAACATATAAAAAAAGTTATTAACACCGATGACACAATAGTATATGATAGACCTAAATCATAATAGTACGAATTATACTATTTTTAATTAAAATAATAAAAAAGTACGTAAAATTTTACACGTGACCTGTGTTAGCTCAGCGATACATGACTGAAACTTGCAATCGTAGGTCGCGGGATCCATTCCGACATGTAATCTTTTATAATTCATTTCATTACATAAATAGGATGGTATTGCTACTGCACATAAACATGTTTGCAGAGGATGGGCAGTAGTGTCACATTGTTACCACCAACCAGCCCGCCAAGCACGATGATAACTGTATATCCCCTATAAATATCTTTTGGGAAGACCTATGCCTTGCAAAGGGTGTCTATGAGCTGACGACGCCATAAGGTTAGCAATAGAAATAAATATAAGGCCTTTCTCTTGGCTCCATAAACTGTAAAATAATTATGTTAATAGCTCTTTTGTAAGCAACTGTACAGTGTAACAATCTCCCATATAAAATCTCTGAATTTAGTAATATAATTAAGATATTTATTACGTTATTTTGCAACAAATCCCACAATGTTGCTAAGGACTTTTTGCTGTGTTTAAATGATAAGACTTGGGAATTAATTACTACTTTAGTACAGTATACACTTTATAAAGTTATTTTATACTAAAAAGGATACAGTTAACAAAAAAAAAGTCTTAGTATTTATAGACTTGATAAGGGCACGTTTGGAATACTCTAAGATTTGAACTAAAAAAATCATTTCTGTGGAGCTCAACCTCATTCTAATTTTTATTAAATTGGGCTATTCCGGAGTTTTTTTTTAAGACGTACATAAATGCAATGTAATGTTTAAAAATAGAAAATGAATATATTAGTAACGAAATTAACGTACGTCTGTCAATCAGTAAAAATTATCATTATTAATATTGTAAACAGTAATAATAGATTTACTGTAGGTTCTTTGATGAATGATATGTATGTATATTAAATTTTGTGGTTTATGTGTTGAGAAAGCGCAACAGTTTTTAACCGAAATAAAATTAACTAGACGCAACGATTTTCAAGGTTATTTATTTATTTAAAATTCTTTATTGTACACGCTAGGATACATTTAAATAGTTTCATAATATTAATCAAAATATCACATGTACAATGAGCGTTCTTATCATGCGAGGCAATCTATTACAGAAAACCATAGTATAGAAACAGTAGAAGTATAAATTATACACGCCTTAGTGCGCCATCTATATTTTGGTACAAGAAACACTATCGACATACTTGAATGAAAATTTATTAACAAGTTATTCTATAATAACGTTTAATTTAAATATGCATATTAGGTTGATTAAGAGCCTTTTAGTTCAAACACGATATACACTGATAATATTAGTTACATACATCATTTAGTAAACTTTTCAGCGTGTAGGATGACTTGTATCGTCTCTGTGACATCAATAATATAGGTAAAAATCACATTACTACTGCCGTGTACAAAATCTTTCTTTTTAATTTTTTTTTCAGATCACGGACTTAATTAACATTAAATGCTCCATATTTCATAAAAATAATAGTAGAAGGAATACTATTTGTTATAACACAATAATTTTTTCAAAATAACTTGTTAAAAAAATCATTTAGATGAAATTATTAACAGCATACGTAAGATAATTTGTTTACACATCATCTTATTTACCAGATTAAATTAGATTAAATGCAACAGTTGATAAAGGTAGTAATACCTTTAACAACTGTTGCATTTAACCTTACTAAGGCTAAAGAGATTAGCTTTTAATGCTAGATGGACACTCGCAACTTAGGTTTTTATTTTTTTATTTATTTTTAGACTTCAAACCAATGATATAGGACATCGCAACTTCTATTGATTTTGATTTAATTGACATTGATTGATATTCTTCTATTTCTAAGTTTTTATTTTTCTATTTATCTAAAGACTTTATACCAATGATATGTAATAAACGAAGTGATGTAATATTTTTTTCAATTTACGCACAAGTTTTAATATTACAGCAAAATGGTTTAAAATTATTTACTAGCGTCATTTAAAATTTTAAAATAAAAAGATTTACTATAAAATATTTACTGCATATAATACGAATAACTGAAACATAATTATAAAAAATGAATATGAAAAAAAAACGAACTGAAGTATTATTAAAAAATAAACAATAATAAGAATATACAAAACCATTAATTAAGCTTGCCGTTTTGGCCCATAGATGTCCACTGCAACGCATAGAATTCCCCCAAAGATATTTACGGAAGTTATAGCATAATCATCGCGGCTGGATTACCGATCACAATGCGATGTTATGGTACACAGAGGACGCTACTGCTCATCCTCTGGGTACTTGTTTGTGAATCCGATATAATTAATGCATAAAGTGTAAATTATATAACATTGCATCCCGAGAATCAAACCCGCGACCTACGATCGCAGGTCTTAGTCGTCTACCCATGGCCTACCATTGCTCAACATATAATCTCTGTCTCTCCATAATTTTCAGCAAATTAAAAAAAATTGTTTTAGCATCAAAAGTTTTTAATTGAACGAAATGTAGAACTGAGTTAGCTGATTCATTATCAAGATTGATATTATGCATTGTCAAATTTCGTTTAAAGAGCAACTATTGAGTTTCTTTCTGTCTCTTCTCGGGGGATTATAATTCCGAACTGCTGGAAGCTTATTCACAGACTGACTACACTGTTTTTTTAATAATGTTAAAAATAATCATCGATTAAAAAGTGCGTGTTGATTTCTAATTTGTTTTGTTTTAATTGTTTAGTGCTTTATCCGGTATAAAATATAACTAAATTTCACATCACGAAAGATAATAATAAAAACGACGTGTAATATGTGGTGGTGAATTTGATTACCAATCGATATTACTCATTACTATTTCGACATAAACGTAAAACAATAATTGATTTTGTAAAATAGTTCAAATTACATTTCGTATTGACAGTACGCCACCGGTGTCAGCAGCGAGGGCGTATCGGTTGCAGCATCGAAAATGTCAGAACAATTTCCGATCGATTGTTTTCCAGCTAATGTCATGTCACTGTATTGATCTATGATTGGTAGTACCGACCCCTCTATTGAATATTTGATATTTTCAATTCAAAACAAATTGCCGCACCAGAATACAAGTTACGTCGACTTATCCACGTTAACGTATTCCACTACTAAATAAAGCTAACGTGAAGAATTTAAATTAAATACATCATTCAATAGATATTTCATTAAGTATAGGAAATATTAAAAGAAAATTATAATCCGAAATGGTACGTAAACTAAATATAAATCCAACGTCGTTTCTGTTCATAGATGCCCACTGCAAAACACAGGTCTTCCCCAAAGATATCTAGGGAGTGGGGGGGTATATACTATAATCGCCATGGTTGGCAGGTGGGTTGACGATCACAGTGACACATCATTTTGTGAGCAGTGAAGATCATGTATGATTAACGCACAAAGTGTGAATTAAAAATGTTGCGTCCTGGGAATCGAAGCTGCGACTTACTATCACAAGACTCAGTTCTCTTTGATGGGCCACCACTGCTTAATATATGCGTAGCAGACTGTACTCTCTCGCCTTTCAAAACCTTTTGTAAAGAATCGTGTAATACAATACATATTTACAATAACAATAATATTTACAATCATTTACAATGCTCAGCTTTTTAATTATTAATGTTCATTCCATTTTTCCTCCTTGTAGTTCCTCCCCATTATTTAAAGTTTTTTTAGGTCAGCTCGTTTTTTTTTCTTTTGAAGCGACCTAAATCCAATAAATTCAAAATTTTTAATAATTTAAAAGTTTGCCGAAATCTTGGTTTTTGAAATGTAAAGATTCGCAGGCAACGCGGGTCCTGAATGCATTGAAAAAGGTTTTGCGGAATGTTCATTACGAGCAATGTCATGATATTACTCATGTTCAATAACTCTAATGTCTTTCTAGAAATTATCTTCGTTATTAATATTTAACAAAACACAGATTATAAAATCAACCTCTCATCTTTTTTTATACGGTTAATAAAAAACGTGAAAAAAATTACATATCTGGAAGATCAATTTTTTTTAACGTTTGTTATGCTTTTATTCTTTCGACAATATTACTCGAAGTTATTACTATTTCAAATTTTTTCTTCGCTATAAAGGGGTGCACAATAACTTTCGTACTCATAAAAGTACAGTTTAATTAAGATGTTATTCTGAGGTATACTAGTGGCATTATAAGAGAAACATACGACGGGGGTACATATGCCCACGTGTAGTCTTCAGTAATGAGGACTATCACCTTTTATTAATATCCATTTTTGGAAAATTCTTCGCGCATAATGTTGTCTGGTTCTCGTCTTCTATTATGTTGTGCTTCAGCTATTGTAGTTTAGTACTACCTCATCGTGGTCGCCGTCCATGTATCTTTCCAGTCCTCGAAAGCCTTTCTAAGATTTTTGTCGCTATGTGATCAAAAAAGTCAAGAGCCGCTTTGTGTATAGTAGAAAGGCGACTGGACACACCCACTTCCATAAGATCAAATAAAGGTAGTAATTTTTTGGGTAGCGTCAAGTTAAACTTTTTGAACAAAATGGACTGTTTACCTTCCAATCGGCAGCGATCACCCTGACCCATCTCTCAATGGCACCTCTCGAAAGTCGCGGACACAAAAGAACAAAGCCTCCGATACTTATTACATTGCACAACCACAATTTTATATTCACGCTCCGTGAACAACATAATGACATGTACAGGCATACGTTCTCTCGGACTGCTCTAATGGCGGCCAAATTGCTCCGACCACTTAACTCGCCTCTGGTCACACCATCGCTGACTTCATTGTACACCACCGAAACCACTTCTATTGTCTTCAACTTAAAACATATACGAACAGCACTTACGCCTTGTCATGGTCCATTTTAAAACGTACCAACACGCCCACTGTTGCGACAAATGGGGACAATTTTCTACACTACCCTGACAAATGATTTTTAACTATACTCTACCAACAATAAGGTACATATTACGTATTTTGACAACATATACTATCACAAAATTACATGCAGTAATATCTACGTTACAGTTACCTAATGTATTATTATATTTGCATGTCTATTTTGTTTCTTCACTTCCTCACGAAGTAATTTTGATCTATATATTGACATTGTACGGAAAGGTTAATAAACCTATTATTCTTTCCGACTATATAAATTAATTCAATGTATAAATTTTTATTTTTTTATATTAAGAGCTAAAAACTATTATTTATCCTTTGGTAAACTTATATTAAGTTTCATACAAAACATCGCTTTCACGGATTACAATACATAGTGACATCTAACATGTATTGTAACATAAATAATTATTTCTCAAAGGAAATATATTGATTTTAGTAAAAGCGATTAAAAAATAAATTGCTAGAGTAATCGCCAAATTTTGCGACATCATTTTTAAAATTTGTGTTTTTCATTAGACATTTTTATCTTACTTGTATTGAAAAAGCAATAATATTAATAAATCAACTAAAAATATAAGTAACAGTGATATGTATTGCAATAAACAATATATTTTACAATAGCTTTTCTATGTTTACAAAGTTTCGAATTAATTATTCATAACTAAGACAGGATTACGTCTATCTAGTCCGATAGTGGCGATAGTGTACAACGTATGCTTGTCTCAAGGTTAGGCAATTATTACATTACTAAGCTACACCTATTTGTATATACAAAACATAAACATTAAAGTTGATTCACTTTCAGCTTTAAGTTAAAGTATTAGGATGTAAAGATACAACGTTATTAGTTTGAACACATAAATTTCATTATCAGAAATATTGGTCAAGAGTTACCTTTTTATTTGATATTGATAATAATGTAATACTAATAAATGATAACATTTGTATAAACATGCTGACGAAATAATAAAATATAAAGTCGTGTTTAGGTTTTTAAGTCTGTTTTAGCAATGGCAAAAATTACGCATATATAACAAGTACACGAATGTAATGTATTAGGAAGACGGGAAAGTAATGTCGCTTTCTTAAGTTAAATTCACACGCTACATTTTTTAGAACTTTTTATTCCTAATCAATAATATATTCATCTTCGTTATAAACAACCTTTTGCCATCTAGTGTACAATGTCGTCAAAATACGTAATAAGCTGTTAAATGACAATAAAATGTCGACATGAGCAGAGACGACATTATTTTCCGGTCCCCCTAATACATACCATTACTTTATATAAATATGTAAAATCATGAAATATATGTATATAATGATAGGCTACGAAAAATTTAATGTGCATATAAATGACGAGAAATAACTCGTCTTCCGTATAGTCATTTATAACACCGACAACTCACTAACGTATTATTAATTGTATATATGTCGACGTGACCGCGTTGCAAACTCGCTTAATTATTGAAATTTTATTACACGATATAAACAAATATTTTGAAACACTTTATGGTAAAAAGTAATAATTGATGATGGAAGAATACAAGTTGTTTGTTAGTAGGAATATATAAAGACATACCGATGGTACAGGAGAAGAAATATCATTGATGGCTGAAGATGTTACGGTGCTAATGTATATATGTTATATATATATATATATATATATATATTACATAGATTCTGCGTGACTGTGTTGTATTGGAAGTATGTTATAATAACTGAAATTATGTTAGTGATATAGGCAAAACAAATTTCGAACACTTTTTAAAAAAGGTGTTGTTGAAGAAAAAGGCTTTTCGCATATAATATGTATAGACTTGTCACAAAATTTCTTTTTTACAATGGCTTGTTATGATGTCATTAAAAAATTTTCATTTTGAAAACGGAAATAAACTAGTATAATTTAATTTAGAGTCATTATTCATTTGTTTTTCTTTCCGGCACAATCAGTGAATGTAATAAATAAATTCGGTACATATATTTGATATGTATTAGTCTGGGGCAACACTGCAGATATTGAATCAGTATTAGTAGTATAAAAAAGAGACGACACTGCTATTTACTGCATAGTAGGCCGGGATTCTTTGCAAAAAGATTTTAATAAAGCATATATTATTACGGTTGCTTCACAATATCTCTGTAATAATGTTATGTTTGTTCGCGAAAATCTGTGATAGATACGGTATTAGTACTAGAAATAAAAATATACGGTATACTTCTAGTTTTAGTCTTTAAAAAATATTTATGGCACAAAGTCATCGTAAAATATATTTGACGATTCGAAAGCATTTGTTACAACCTATTTGAATAATGATTATATTAAAGAAATTTTATACAAAATACGAAGGAAATTTTTTCTGCCATCTAATATGATGTTATTAAATCTGCTTTTCTACTGTGACTTTAATTACGAGATAACCCTAAAAACACGTTGATTTGAGTTTTCCTTATAGTAGGTGTGTCTGTAGAAATCATTACCAGCGTATTTGTAACAATATTAAAGTCACGGACAAAAATAAAACCGAGCACGGAGATAATCTGAACATTCCGTCGACCGCTCTCGTTGGCGCTCGCCGCAGTAATGATACGAATTATAATAATTGTCTATGCAGGGCGGTGCCACGTGACAATCACGCGCGGCCTAATGAGTGCGCACTGCCGCAGGTGGCGAGACTCGGAAATTACATATTAACAACTCATTTAAAATGATTCGCCTAAATTACGTCATTGTATAACTTCAACTACCTTCTTTGTAAACAACTTTTCGCTTATATAAAGCTGATCCATCCTTTTTAGAACAAGGTGTACGTTTCCATTATTCAAGGCAAAGAGCTTGTAGGAGTGGTCGTGGTACGGTAGCTTCTTGTGCTTCGGTAGTTCGTCGATTGCTTCTTGTTCGTCGGTTGCTTCTTGATCTTCAGTTGCTTCTTCCTGCGTTGACCGCACCTCCGCTAGCCCTTATAATGAGCGCGGAGACTCTCAACAGCGCGATGCAGATTTTCGTTGCGTCTACTGTGGCGCCATCTGTCATGCATCTGTTTCACTGCCGCCGCCGCCATGCGATTGACGGTCACGTGGGTAAGAGCTTGGTGTTTGAGTGGCGCGCGATATGCACGCCACAACGTCATTGTATAACTTCAACTACCTTCTTCGTTAACCATTTTTCGCTTATATAAAGCTGATCCATCCTTTTCAGAGCAGGATGTACGTTTCCATTATTCAAGGCAAAGATCTCGTTTAAACTAACATAGTTAACATCATCGCCATTTCAGCCCATTGTAAAGCATAGACCCCCAAAGATGTCTATGGGAGGATATACTATAAATGCCACGCTTGGCTGGCATCCACAATAGCAGTGGTGTAGTATGCAGAGGACGCTGTTGTTCATCACCTAGAAACTTGTTTGTGAGCAGTGGCAATCCTATTTAATTAATGTACAAAGTATGAATTGTACAAGATTGTATCCAGAAAATCAAACCCACGACCTACGACCGCAAGTCCTCTTCTTTACTACTAAGCTGCTACTGCTCTATCATGTTTCAATTAATGATGCTTTGATTAATGAAAATGTAACAAATGCCAAAAAATTTTAATTACTGACTTGCTTCGTGAAAATGCATGCATCCATTATAAAATCTCTGAAGGAATTTTACAATCATCCGCGATAAAATTCATAAACTAAGTAAAGATTGGTCAACATGTTTGGAGTTAGTATAGTGCTGGTTTTACGCGAGAAATAGCCAGGTTCTTCCTGATAGAATCAAGATTCTGAATCTTGCAAGAGTATATATAGGAAATTACAACCAATAACACTATGTTTAAATATATATTGATATAATGTACATTACATTACGAGTATATCAATGTCTTGTCGTTTGGAAGACGCTTAGGATAGGCTAAGAATAGGAGTTGCTTATTTAAAAGGAAATAAAAAAATATGTTTCATTGTTTTAATCTAAATACAAATACTCAAGGTTTAAAGATTACTGAAACAAAGTATTTATAACACACCGAAATTCCCAAAATTCAAATAATAATTGGGAATATTTCAATTTTTAATCTTTAAATACAATTGGAAACCATTTGTTAATTTAACGTGTTTACGACATTAAGAAAGAGAGACACAACCATCAAATTAATTGCGACCTAAAATTAATAAATGAAACAAACTACATATACTTCTATTTCCAAATGTAAATGAAAATCAATATAACAAAATCGACATTTATTTTTATTTAAATAATAAAATTCTTTATAACTATTGTATATGTTCTTCCTATATTAACCACATTAAAAATATATTAAATTTGTTAAAATAAAATAATTATTAAGTTTTACTACTACGAAATATTTCTGTTTGTATTACAAGATAAATTACTATTTTTGTTCTTAGAGATATTATACGATTCTTTACAATTTTGTTAATTATTTTTAATTTAGATTTATAAATGAATGCATATTATAGATATTTAAACATCTTGTAGCAGATTTCGATGAACTGTATCGGCTTTTCTCGCTGTCTATTTTCTTCTACATATTAGTTAAATATACCATTAATTTAAGTTGTCAATTATTCTTTATACATAGATGACGTCAGAAAGTATGAGATGAACAGAATTCACATCAAGCATTGGTCTTCATAAACGGACGCATGTCGGGTGACCATAATTGATTATTATATTTAGATTTTACAGGTTAAAAGTTAAAGTTTACTAGAGGTAAATTCTTCTGTCATGCTAGCTCTAATAAATTACAAGGCAATTGTCAAAAACAATGTTCCAAAGCGATAATCACAAATACAGAGCCGCGGACTTTGAATATAAAAGTCATAAGTTGGAATCTTTACATATTTTCTATTTACATTTATACCACTTAACTTGTTCGTCAGGTGAAGCGTCTGACGTAGATTTTTTTTAGTTTATTAGCTCGCGGATTACGGATCCGCGACCCCTGATACCAATGAAGCTGTAAAAGGCAAAACGGCTAACAGCGCGCATCAACAATCGAATATAGCCTAGTCTCAACATATTTTCTATTTACATTTATACTATTTAACTTGTTCGTTATTTTTTTACTTTCTGGTGTGAAAATTGAACTGTTGAAAAACTTGCACTCTTGCTGCACTATTATGTATGCCAGTTATATATAACTATGCCTTTCTAGTAGGGTTGCTTCTTCTTTCTCTCGTAAAATAAAAAAAAAGTATCTTTAAATTATCTATCAGTAAGATTATTTCAGATTAATAACATGGAAAAAAAATTTTTGGTGTAAAGTCTAGCGAATATGTGGCTTTTATGACATTGGATTTAAGGTTATGCTAAATATTATTCATACATATGATAGTTAACACTGTGTTCATACTGTATAATAAACAGGGACATTTAAATTGTCTATTAAAATCGAAAACTGTAAGTGCAGGTGATATAAAAATAAATCAGGAGTTCGTCGGGTGTTATCTGGTTGTAAAAAGCGCTGGGTCCAATGTTATTCTTAATTCGGTGGCAGCGACAATAAGGCCAATTAAAAGCAGAGCCGAACGAGACGCGCCGTCAAAGTTATTTACGAGCGCCAGTGTGTTTGGACTGAACACTTGTAATTATCGACGGGGATCGAACCGCCAGTTATAGCCAATAATTGGGAAGGAACAGTGGGTAAGTATAGTGTTCGCGCAGTAATGTTGTTTTATGAGGTTCTTAAAAAATAATGAATGTCATTCCCTGCAGGACATCCGCGGGTAATGATGGATGCTTGAAGCGACGCGCGGCCAACTCTTGCGCTCAGGCGGTTTGTTTTTTTTTTCATTCCGTAACGGAATCAACGTACTCGATTCAATATTTACATTTCTGTGTCCAATTTCTACCTTACTATAAAGAATATGGGAGTACAGCATTCCTTTGCACATCTGTAAGTTGTTTACAGACCATGATATGATGAAAATGATCACAAAAAGAAGCCCACAGAAGATGTTAATAAATTCGAGGGTGCTACCTGGTCAAAATCACGGTCGCTAGGGATAAATGAAAGACTTAAGAGTAGTAAATATCTGAACACATGAACAGGTAATATTTTTTGCACAAATAATTGTCAGATTCTGTTATGACTCAGTGCCAGTGGGTTGAAAGTTATACAATTTTTGTATTTTTTTAATGGTTAGATTATACATAACTTTGTGATATGCCTACCAAACTGGTAATCCCTATGAAATATGTTTTTTTCCTTTCTATTATTTAAGTACTCGCGTTTCTTCATAAAACATCAACAACAAATAGCTAAATTATGATTTTTAAAACTGACTATAAGGAATGAGTATATGTAACCTAGGTTTTAGATGCACTTGATTTACGTACACCTAAAAGTGCGTGCCGTCCAGACCAATACATTATCAAAATAATTTAAAAAAGATGCTTGGCCGACTGACATTTGGCAGAGAAAAACATCATCTAAGTGCTATTATGCGATAGACAAATAATCTTTTACTTAAAATGATTAGTGGATTCGGTTTGCTATTTTATATTCTTCGTCGTACGTAATTATTAGCATTAGTTTGCTTTCTGGTACCAAAGCATCACTGGATAAAACAAGCCTCAAACAGTTCGCTGATATTTCTATAATATTGGGGAGTCCAATGATACATAGTAAGTTGGTAAGGGCGGGGGCCGATCTAAGCCTCCACTGTAGTAATATGTCGCCTTCAAGTCGTCACGTATGGGCCATAATGAAATGGAATACAAAATAAACAATTGTTCTAATCTCTTGAATGTTTTTTTTTTATTTCAACGTATTAGGTGAAGCTTAACATTTTTAATAAAACTTATAATTTTATAATAAGAGGTATGTAGCAGTTGCAAAATAACTTCTTTTACAGTTTTTTAAGGCACATGTCCCCAGTATTTCATTAAACTAAATTATGTGTTATGTTTTTTTATGTTTATTCTCCTACGTTTTTATTTTTCAATAAATCATGTAAAATAATGCTGAGACTATTAAAAACGGTTGAGACTGCTTTAAAAAAGGTGTACAATATTATACATTTATATTTATTCACAATTCATAATAGTTTGTAAATGTTTATGATGTAAACACTAGTAGCGGCTACTAGTAATTTCAATAAATGAAATAAAATAAGATACAGTTTAATATATAACATGACAACAGGAAAGAACGAAATGAATGAAATTTAATAACAGATTAATTACATTTTAGAACAAGATTATTAATCTACACACAACTTACATGCAAGTTGACGTGTATCGATTTAAAACCGGACCCTAAATAACGATTACTGTCGATATCAAATAATTATTTCCTAACGAATATTATAGACGGAATTGCCACTAATAACGGTCTCATTACGTGTAATGATATGACTATGAAAATTGCTTTGACATTTACGAAGGCCGCAGATGCGACCCTCCGTGTGCCAAGTGACGTTACTGCTCGATAAGAATATCCGTAATTCACCATAAACTATAAGATTTTATTAAATTCTTATTTAGTTGTTTGACCACAATCTTTATTTAAATCTAGCGTTATAGACTATGAATATCGATTATTATTGCTACAACGAAAGGTTTTGTGAGAAGGCTCAAGGTCACCCAAAGAGCAATAGAGTATGCTACGCTGCGAAATCGAATTAAAAATGAGTAGATCCGAAGAAGAACCAAAATCATCGATATATGAACTGGCAGTGGGTGGGGCACGTCAATCGAGCTACCACGTTGGGGCTGAAAGGTACTCGGATGGTGATCATGAGCTAGTAAACCCGGTATAAGTTAGTGATGACTTATGCCGGTGCACCAAAAGATAGAAAGTCGCGGGAAGTAGATGGAGGCGTGCAGCGCAAGATCGGTCATTGTAGCTATCTCAGGAGGAGGCCTATGCAGTGGGCGATTATCGGTATACTGATATGAGTGAATGAAAGAATTACCATACCAATCCTCATATATATATATAAATATATATATATATATATATATACATATTTATATATATATATATACATATTTATATATATATATATATATATATATTTATATATGTGTGTGTGTGTGTGTGTGTGTATAATAAAGCAAAATAAAGACCTTTGCATTGAAACCTCAAATAAATGGGCTAAAGGTCATCTACTCACTAGACTAACGTCAATAAAAAAGCGTACAAAACTACCGTGTGTATCTCTATAAAACTTTGCGAAAGCAGAAGAGAAATCTGAAGAAAAATAGTCGCGGAAACTGATCATTGAAAACGACTAAAAAGATGTACAGATTTTTTACAAGTTATTTTCTAATAGTCGTAGTGCAGGAACCAAATAAGTCACGCGCAACATACACGCGGCGCTATATACGCGATGAAAAGATTTACAATCGATGCAATCAGCGCCAAGGAACGAGTCAAACTTTTGTAATTGATTCCAACTAAGTTACAGGGACAGCGACTAACTCTCAGCTCGGAGCCACAGAGCTCAGAACATAAACATAATCACTGTTCTGTGATGTGTTCACCTCCAACCTATTTCAATATTTATAAAATATGTTATTTCAAAAACTTAAAAAAAAACGTATTGTTATTCCTCAAAATAATATAAAATTTACTACGGCGAACTTAATGAAAGAGGCATTTTCAATAAGTTCAACTATTTGGACAGTCCAGAGACAAATTGGTGAAGGTTATAAGAATTAAGCTATTATCATAAAGGAGGAAAACAAGTAAAAATAGAACCTGTGCAAATATACTATTATATGACTAATAAATCTAATATAAAATTTATATCAATATCTACATACACAATATTTAAACAAAATATTGTGATGGTTCCAAGGGCTTGTCAAGCAACAGAATGCAAAGGTTCAACGCTTTAAATTCGCAACGATTTTTGATCATTTTAATATTGAAGGTGAGCGTGTACCAGAAAAAAATAGATTGTATTGCGAAAGAGAAGTGAAGAAAGTCAGTACTATGAGATTGAAATTTAACGAGTAGATTGCTTGAGGAAAAAGTGTTCCTTGTGCATACTGGCTGCTAACAATAATTGAAATATTAAGTAAAAAAGCGAATTGGAAGGAAAAAAGCAAATAAGTCTCGCTGATTTTCTTTCTCCTCTTCTTTCTAAGTGCGGTTTCTTTGAATCAAAATACGAATTGTAGTGGCTAGGTCGGGCCGCAATAAAATCCGGAGCGGCTGAACTTCTCCTCAATGTGGTCGCGCGAATACCTAATACACAGTACAGCGGTTTCAGTACGCTCGGAGTTTTGCTACGAGATAGATAGATGAACAAGAATGAGATACGCAGAAGAATTAAGATCGATAACATAGCTAAATGAATAGCTAGTTTGAAGAGGCAATAAGTTACTTGTGTGCCTGACAGCCGTTGGCGACAAAAGGTTCTCTAGTAGTGACATAAGTTGATAGACGCGGCGTGGGTATGACCCTCACTAGGTACACCAACAATATAGTAAAGTTGCGAGAAATCATTGGATGCAGGTAGAACAAGACCACTCATAGTGGCGATCTTTGTTGCCTAGGCCATAGAACAGGCAGAGAATGGTCTCTGATATAATGATGATGAGAGATAATCCCTAGTGATCGTATTCAATAGGTCGTGTCTAAATAATAACAAAGTCTGTGGATAGTTGGGCAAAGTAGTTTCGTGCGATTATCGCAGCCCGCGTCGCGCGGTGCCTGGCGCCGCTTGAGTGCTCCTTCCATATAATTAACAGAAGAGTTTTCATTTACAGCTTATTATATCGAGGGCACGGGCCACAGCTGTAGTTAACTTATTGTTGTATTAATTTAATGTCTGATTAATAATTTTAGTCGCCTTGCGTACTTACATACTACATCTGACTAGAATATACGAGAAATATATAAAACTTGTTAATATTTTAGCATTGCACGACTACACAATGTCAACGCATTTATTGACTTGATACATAAATACTGATAATTTGAATAAAACCTAATAGTTCTTTTAAACATTTTTTTTGTAATCTCTTGACATAGTGGATTGATATCCGCAACCATACGGCCCTGCGCTCATTTTCTATCAAGGTTGGCGTTAATCTCCCCTCGAGAAATTATGATATACCTTTGAAAAAGTAGTAGTTCAGTAACCTCATGAGACATCCTAATTTTGGGTCTTTTTATAAATGTAATGTCGACCTATTCCATTGTCCAACAGACTTATAGTCAACTATTGAATGAGAAGCCATCTGAAGAGATGTATCAAAACTTCAAGGCACCTGATTATATACTGATCCTTTTCAATCTTTCAGCCATATGCTAGCATGACCAACAATCTATCTTCCTCTTCTTAGTCGTATCGTGTCCAAGGAAGCCATATGTTCATATTTATTTTGTCGTAAAGCAACACAAAAGCAAAGGATCTTGTGTCTTTTGTGTCTAAAATTCTATATCAAAAGTGCAAAGCTAAAAATATACCGTTTTACTTCAACACAAAAATTATTAATGATTATACTTCTTGTTTATCTGCATCGTAGATACATAACCGTCCGATATCTCATAGCTTACACTCCCTCTGAGATAAAACTGAGAAAGTAGCTCAGAAAATTATGTGTGTCATAGATTGTTTGTCACGCCGCACCCGGGATCGAACCCCGGAACCCCAAGCGCGACGCTTTAGCATTTGTCTTCATTTTCTTACTTAGACGCTTAGTAACGCGAGATCTATTTCTATAGATATCGATAAATCACTTATTTTAATTCTCTTTACTAACTATATCTTCTTTTCATTTGTGTTATTCACACCATGAAATAAAAAGATAACAATTTGTATAAGAATATTTTATAGAAATTCCGAAAAAATATTTTCATGTTTCGTCTTCATATCATCATTTTCATGTCAGCCTTTGAACACCCACCGCCAGGTTTGCCTCGGCCTCTCCAAAAGATCACAAAGATGACAGATCTTGTGCAGCCCGCATTCAGTGTTTTTTACAAATTAAGAAAAATAATTCGGTAAAGAAGTTTATATTATAATAAATAATTGTGAATTAATACAATTTGTAATATTTTCGTGAGGATTAAAAAATCAAAGATATCTAGCTGATTTCTAGATATCTAACTAAATAGAGCTGATATAAAATAAAATTTTCCCCATGAATTTTCTCCATACCAAACAAAGTTCAAATAAATCATTAAAACTTCGATATATTTGTAATAAGAACGAGCACATCACTAGAGGCTTCGAACAAGGAACATTGATATTAATTCCGCCTTCCCGTACCAAATCACGTCGCTATCTAATTATCCAATATTCTGCGACCGGTAAATATTATATTATGAAATTCGCGACCTTCTTCCTTCCCAAGGGAAATAATAGGCGTATTTTTAAATGAAATAAGTCGATGCAGGGGAACAACCCGACAGTCTGATATTACGATTTTCAATTACTTGTTTCTGAAATATTTTTAATTTTATTTATGTTTTTAATTACCGTACTTGGTCTACTTCCTATCCTCCTTTTTAATTTTTAAAATATTAATGCTTGTTCTACATCAAATTTTATCAAAAATTATCATCATAATCAGGTATCATAAACAAGGTTAAGAATTAATTTTAACGTTTCGGGTCCTTTTTAATGCGCAACACTAAATGGAAATTATCACTATCGTTACATTCGAAATTACCAGTAAAGTATATAATATTTTTATATTATCGTGATTCACAAAATTATATGATAGCATATCACCAGTAATAACTTAATTGACAATTTACAATCGGTCTATTATAGATCTTGCGTATATTATTAATAAAAATATAACCAACAGAGATTCAAAAGAATTTATGTGAATGATTCAAAAGATAGAAAAGAGAAAAAAAATGTTAGGAAAAATTTAAATCATAGTTTATGTTTTTAAGATATCATACATGTAAGCAATATTACATATGATGTATAATCTACCATTAGTAATTCACAAAAAACAACATTGTTAATGTCACAGAGATCATATAGTCATCTTTTCATCTATTTTATTTTCTTCTAATGCCAGTGCGTAAGTAAGAGAAGAATGCTACAAGAACCCCTAACCAGAACCATATTATTTTCCCCTATATTGATACCCCATAACATAAGGTACTTAAGGTTATTTTTATGTTCATTTGCGCCAATATCTTTAGTTAGAGGAGTTAATACGTATGTTTTTTATTACTTAAATAATTCTTAACATTGCAGTACACCTTTTGTAGATAGGAGGTAACCACCACATCCCGATTCAGTGAAATTGTAGTACATAGCGACCCGAGCCGAGGCCTCGCAAAGAACCCACCAGTTTTTCTAACTTAAAAAAGAGGTTTTAAGCTAATCGCCCTCAGTGGGGACCCCCCTCGCACCTATGGAAGTGTCACATGGGCAGCAATGCAAGTCAGGTCAAAAAAAATTATCGCCTATTGTCATCATGATCATGTTGGTTGATAGACGCCCATTGCAAGCCATGGGCTTGCTCCAAAGATCGCCACTGTGACCGGTTTTGCGATGCTCACACAGTTTTTTATCTTGAAGTCCTTCTTTACATGTGGTATAAATACAAAGTATTATCAATCTATCTATTTGTATTGATTATGTATAGTCGTAACTTAAGTAATCACTGCAGAAAGTTAAATTATAAAAGAAGTTAAATTATGAAAGATATCAACATAAGTCTACAAGCTATTCATATAAATAATTATACAGTTAAAAGATGTTTATTATTTATAATAAATTTTGTTAACACCTTCGAAACATATATTTTACATTGTACTACTGCCAGGTTCGGAATAATGATTCTATCGAAAGGAACTTGGCACGAAACTATAGGCCGCAACCCTGAGACGAAAAATTAAAAAAATATTGGGAATATGTCTTTTTAAAATTGAAACAAAATTACATGCATTATAAACATTGAAACACCGTGAAGGCGGACACAATATTCTCAAGGAACTTCTATGATAATTTAACCTAACGTGTTTCTAAAAAAATTGGCTTGTACATCTCGAAGTACACGACCTAGGGTAACGCATCAAATTTAGTCTAAACGCCGACGCGGGGAGCACGGGACACAGTGTAAACTGTTCTGCCACCAATCAAGCCACATCAAAGGCCTGCAATAATCTAGCGGGTACCGAATCACCAAAGGACCAATTACAAGGTTAAAAGCAGTCGCGCCGCGGGGCTCGCATGGGAACAGAATTTGAATTTGAAATTTCGATACCAATTTAGCTCGAGGTGCCAGGCGACAGATATACCGAAACATGGCACCGGGAAAGGAGTGATCAAAATTGTACAGTACAACCCCACAGATAAGATTAAACATTATATATTTGATGATGAACGGCGGTAGCCTAGCGGTAAAGGACTAAGACTCACGATGGTAGCTTGCGAGTTCGTTTCCTTGGATACCATCTAATATATTTTAAATTTTGTGCATTAATTATATAGGATTAGCATTGCCCACTAACAAGTTTCTAGAAGATAGGCAGCAGCGTCCTCTGCATACCATAATGCCATACTGCGATCATCAAACCACATGCCAAGTGTGGCGATTATGGAAAATCGCTCTATATCTTTGGGGAAGGACTGTGCTTTGCAGTGGGCGTATATGGGCTGAAAGGACTATTTATTTATTTATTCACTAAATGCCTTAATTTCTTAATTACAGAGATAGCAATTAGTGTATAAATGTTATAGAAAAATATCAATCATCTAATCAAACTATTTATACACGCGTTCGGGAAAGGGCGAAACGTCTTATCGTTCAATATCCCTAAACACCTTAAGATGAAGATCAACGAATATTGTGTGTTATCAGTGATAACTTACGTACGTGGTCTTCTACTTCTTTTAAAGAAACAGAACATTTTACTGCTGGGTGTTTAAGATATTGAAGTGGAAACCACGGTGAAAATATCGCGGACAAGGTTATCTACCCCCTTAAGGCATTTATAAGAATTCAAAAGATTTCCAATGAATATCTTTTAGGAAGTCTATCTCAAACAGTAGTCGCCCTACGGCTAAAAGGATAATGATAAGTCTACCACATGTTTCGCGTACTAAATTAATTCCCTCTCATTCATTTATAGGTAGAATTTCATAAAATTCTTTCTTAGCTTAATTCTACAAAATGAAAGAAATATTCTTTCCAAATTGCAAATTCCTAAACCTTATGGTTCCACAGATATCATGATGAGTATATATAGGTGCAAATCATATATATATAAGAGATGTCATTTAAGCGATAGTGTAGGATCTCGTTTCCGAAGGTGTACTGTAAAGAGTCACAATATTAATATCGGCTCGCGTCGCACTCCTCCCGAGGGGTTTCTAAATCATCCGTCCCTGTCGCTCCCTCGCGCCCGCCGGTTTGCACTAAAGGAAATTAAGGACAAGACTTCATTTAATTTTTCACTTCATTTATTTTCATTTAAAAAGAGTTATTAAAATATTGCTCTATTATCCATTCAACGTTTTTATTAATAACCAAAACAATATTAAAAGAAAAGAATATGTAAATGTACGATAAGAAAGTGGGTAAAAAAGTACAATTATTGTCTAACTATTATCGACCTTTGTTTATCATCTTCATCATAATTTCAACTGTAGGACACATCACAACTAGACATAAGCCTTCTTATAGGTTTCCATATTACCGGTTGGAAGCGCACGCACAAGGTCTTTCTTTGAGGAACTTAAGAAGAACGTCTATCCACGTTATGGTAAGTTTTACGTTGCGCTTCGCCAGTCTGTAATCTCCACTTCAGAAACTAATAGAGACGTTATTATTAACGTAAATAAAAGTTAGTTTTTAATTAAATGAAAATTTGCAAACCAGTAATATTTACACAAAAACAGATATTTTATTTAAAAAAATTAATTTAATAATTTTTTTATTCGTGCGCATTTTGAACATTCGCTTTTGACTTTAAAATGAAATGAAACGAACATATTCAGATGATCTTCGCTTTTTTCGAGAATTATTTACTTCTTTCATTTTAACGATGTTAAATTAAATTAAATCAAATTCTAATGGAACAGAACTTCTGTAACATGTACCAATAGAAAGACCTAGGTCAATGACTAGTTGCTGGCAAAAAATTTAAAATTTTAAAATAAGAGCATTTATTTAAACATGTAAACTATTTACAATCATGTAAATATATATTATTAGCATAGTATTGCGTTTTAAAACTTGAATTGTTTATAAAAACCTAATAATCTATTTTAAGTAGACCTTTGACGAGTATAGTTTTATTCCTTATTCAAAGATGCTTTAGAAGACATGTCCATACTATTCGAACCGAACCGTGGCCTCCAGTAACATTCGCTTTACGGAGTAATTTTTCTTATGTTATTTATTTATTTATTACGGAGTGAGTGATCTATATCACGTCATATCTTACACTCTTGTAAATGGGCTGGCATTTGTTCGGGCGGACGCACCGCGGCTTTGTCTTGTCTCGCGCGGGGCTGCCTCCATTTCCTTTGTGTAAACGGCGATATGATTAGCGCGTTCATTGTTTTTTTTTCATATCACACAAAGTAATATTAAAGTTGTGATAGTCAACCGGAACACATACATGTTTTAAAAGTATCGAATATTATATCAAAAGATGTTCAGAACTGATAGGACCAACATATGACTACTATAAAATTACTAATAATTTCAGAGAAGTTATACGCTGGTCCGATGAAATTCTAATCACGGTGGACAATATAGTATCCGAAGCAATTGACACCGCCAAAGACCGGCATAGATAGCGTAACATAGTGACCTAAAAACTTAACAAAAATACGATACAAGTATAGAATATAGTACTATAGTGGTATAATACTATAGTAGTAGTTTTAAACAGATAATTCTCTGTACAGGGCATGCCCCGAAGAATGTACTGGAGTAGCATTCTACAGCCTTTCATCTCGGTTCATCGGGATGCCCTCCCAAGATCGCTGACGATATCAAAGTTACGCTGTGATTCTTCGAAGATATGGCTGTCTATATTAAATTTAATCTGGGCGATAAATGAGCGCAATCTCCCATACAATTCTTTGCATGTATTTCTGCTTTAGTAATCTTTATAGTGACTTAGAAGATATATACGCAAATATATCAACAAAATATATTTAAATGAATTGTTTTGTGTTTCTTTATTGTATTTTTTAAATCTTGACTTTTTCGTAAACTTTTCAGCGCCTACAATTATGGAACTAAGGTCTCAGACATCCATAAGTCAATTATTTCGTAAATCATATGTCAATTATTTTACCTTAAATCTTGTTAATTTCTGTTGATCGGTTTTGTACTGTATTATTAGAAATCTGTGAAAGGTCTATGTTTAGTAGTGAAATTCTACGGCTATAATGAAAATGAAAATGATAGTCTGTCTGTTGGGAGAACGCTGAGGGTAGTTAAGTAAGAAGGCCTGCCATTTTAGAAGTTGGTAACGTGATATTAATTAATATTTCAGTCACAAGTCTGTCTATTGGGCACATTCCATCGAACAGTTTTTTTTTAATACAATAATCGGACTTTCCTAAGTTTTTGTAGTATGGAAAAGAATGTGCAACACTTGTTGATGGAATATGCCAAGAAGAAGAAGCAAGAAAGAATTCGGTCCGTACGATTTCTGTCGGCACGGCGCAATCTATTTTGTCGGAACTTAAGACATAAGCAGCTAAAAGATATATTTTTTAATGTTTCAATGGCGATCATTTATGATGATCACAATGGAATTGACATATCCAAACAAATACAAAACCCCAAACCAAAATTGAAGATTATAAAAGAGTCTGTGCTTTGCCGTCAATTTACCTTGTTTGAGGAATTGAAAACGTTACATTTTTATACACATCGATTTAATAATTTCACTTTCTAAATTAAACATTCGAATTTTGATAACCTTTTATACTTACATGCATTGTTAAGTATCATAATAACCATTATTATTGCTTACGTCACTTCTGGCATACGTTCCGGGTCCCTTTACAAAGGGTACGAGTGACCGCAGATGCGCAGGCGCAGGTGATATTTGATAGCTGTGAAAAGCCCGGCGTACGATGAAATCGTCAGTGGTTTGTTATTAATTTTTTACGATTACCGTCTTAATGCCCAATCGTCTGATTAAACGTTTGTTAGGGATTTATTCAGTCTGCGGGGCCGCCATCTGCTAAACGTATAAATAAGGGATGAAATATAAATTATAAACGACTAAAAATATGTACGAACAGGGTTTTGTAATAAATTTTTTGGTTAATAAAAGAATTATTCGTGATAAGTGTGATTGATAGCTGCTGGGATTTTAAGGTTCTGGATTGAAGATCACAGACTGCAGCGCAACGAAGGACTTCCATCTAGGTGCAGGTCCCTTTTAATCGATCCTATTGAAAATTTATGATAGTTGCCTATATCCAGGCGTACATTTAATCTATGGTTACATATGACAATTTCTGGACCTAATAAATAAATAACACGTCTTGTTTGTGGACACAGAAATTATGAAAAACACTAATAAACAGGTTAAAGAACGTGAATCGAGAGTGAATGTAACATACGAGTATTTATCAGTTTGCACTGTGAGAAAGTTATATTATTTCTCACTAACGAATCGCAGCGACATCACGGATGCGGAATAAATTATCGTTAATAGGGATGTGCGTGGACAGTTGTCGTTATAATTCACGGTTTTATCGACTATCGACGGATCGCGTGTCGGCACGTGTCGATTTTATCAAATTTATAGTCATTTGTGCTTCTCCGTCAAATGCTTCATATCGCAACGAGTAAGTCAGCGTCGAACTACACGATATCTTGACGCATCGCCCCTGTAAGTGCGAGGTAAATTACAAACATGAAATTGCAAAGTAATGAAAGAAGAGAACTATTTGTATTCTCAAACATAATTATTTTTTTTAATTGTTGAGTATCTAAGTACAGGTTTGTCCAAATAAACGTGTTTATAAGTCATGAGAGAAACCAACTGTTCCTACTGTATAAGTGTGGTCTAATAAGTGGCTTTGAACCATCTTTCAGTCCAAAATACCGCAGTGTCTGAAGACGAAGGTATTTAATCAATGTGGATAGCCAATGTAACATACGGATCCGAGACGTAGTCGCTTATGATGGCTCCCATATGGCTCAAGGTCGCCAAGAGAGCTCGCTGCGACATCGGATCAGAAATGAAAATATCTGCAGAAGAACCAAAGTCGGTCGTAGCTTGAAGAATTGATTGTTTGAAGTGGCAGGGCACATTGCTCTTCAACCGTTAGCTATTAAGGCCAAAAGGTTATCGTGCGACCACGATCCGGTAGATACGGCGTGAGTAAGCCCCGGCGAGGTAGATCGACGACATAGTCAATACATCGAACTCTGGTATCCGCCGAGCGCGTTCGGGTCATAAATACGTAAGGCTACGTGAGCGCGTAAATAAGTGAAAATTGTGTAAAAAAAATTGTAAAAAAAAAATATAAAACGCTGTCGTGCCTCGCAGCTGGGAGAAGAAAGATCCGTATCAAATAGCGGCAACCCCCTCGCAACTGTCTGCGTTTAGTTAAGGAGAAAGTATTATAAAATATTGTAAAACAAAACACTAGCGATACAAATTAGAGTTAATAAAAAAAGTCAATACATCGATCTCCAAAGTCAAATAACAAACACATTTTGTGACCAATACTATTTTAAACCTTTTTTATTTTTGTAACCGATTTTTTTTATTGTTGCATTTGTGTGCATGGTTCGTTATTTTATTTTATTTAACATATTATTTAATTGTTAAAATAGGCCCGCTGGTGTTCGTTAGAATCTTATACTAAGCACCAGAAATCGTAAACAAATAATATTATTACTACTTGTTAAAAGCAGTAAAAATATTCATCCTAGTAAAAACGTATAGGGTCTGGCTACGTCTACCAATAACAAAAACCCCAAAAAAATCCTGAAAAGATAACAAAAAACATTTCGTAACTTAAAGAACTATTTTGAAAATTACCATAAATTTTTATACATGTCTTACAGTGTATGAAATAGAAACTTATTTGTTAACAGTAATTATTGTTTATTATTAATGATTATTAAATAAAGCAATATCTCTGAAATATGTTTTGTTTATTTAATTACAATTAGACGGCGATTAGTCAAAATAACATATGACAGTTAAAGATAAAGACAGATAAACAAAAGGCGATTATCTATCTGGCCTACTTAAACCTGGCAGTAACAATATAAACATACAAACATTAATTTCACAACATAGTTTCAAATGTTAAAGGCATTCTACACTTGGTAAGGTTTTCAATAAATTATCATCACTTGGTTAATCTTCACGCATAAACTGTTACGCTATCACAAGATTGATTCACGACAGGCCGTCACGGCCGCCGTATCTCTCCTCTAAGTGGTATGGACGGTGCGCGGAATGCTAATGAAGCTGTAACAAGATAAAATAACCTGCGACACTTACACGTGTTTTGTTAATTACACTATCAACTTACTCGGTTGGTTTACGGGCAAAGATAAAATACTTCTGCTACTTATAAGTAAATGGAATAATATTATAGATAGGTTTTAATGATGTTTTAGAATATTGATTATAGGTTCGATTATATCTGTCCATCTGAAAATGTTAAAAAGTGTTTGTTGGTTACGTAATTGGAATCAAATTAATGATTAGTCACCCAAAAGTACAGAGACAAACTAAATGATAATGAATACAGAAATATAAATATGCTTAAGTCGGACCTACTGTTTCTTCAATTTTTTATGTAATACTTACTAATCGCTAGAAATGTCCTTAACTAAATACTTTAGTTTTAAAACGATACATGTTTATTTCAAAGGAAATAAAAAGAGTTTTAACAATATGTATTAAATTCAAAAAGCATAAAAATAGACAGTTATTCTAGCCTAATACTAAAAATAAATAAATTCTTTTTAAATCTTTTTCCAGTCTCCATAAAATTAAATAACTTAAGACGATCTTTTGCTAAAGATCCGAAGACCAAATAGAATGCGTGTCTATCGTGACATATAAAAATAATTATATGTGTATATTGCTTTAAACTACCTTCTACGTTGAGTCGTGGTAGCCCAGCGGTAAAAGATTGAGACTTGCAGTCGTAGGTTGCGGGTTCGATTCCGGAGATGCAGTCTTTTATGATACACACTTTGTGCATTAAATATATCTTACTGCCTCTGCTCACAAACAAGTTTCCAGAGGATGAGCAGCAGCGTTCTCTGCGTACCATAATACCACACCGAGATCGCCAACCCGCCTGCCAAGCTTAATGATTATAGTATATCTCCCCATTAATATCTTTAGGGGTGGCCTATGTCTTGCAGTGGACGTCTATGAGCTGAAACGAAAATCTTCTTCAGAAATTGAGCCACATAATTCAATTTTGATGTTCCCCACTTTTGACATTTTGTCGCCAGCTGTCTAGTATAATGACAGATATTAAGGGATAAACATAATCAAAATTTACATAATTTACGTTACAGGTGGTAACATCTTTTTGTTAAAAATCTCTATGAAAAATATTAATACTGATAAGTAAGTTGTTCAATTTTCACAAATATTTTTATACTCGTAAATGTGAAATAATTTATACAAATTATTTAAGAAATAGAAAATGAAATTATAAATATAATGAAATTATATTGGTACTTTCAATATATTGTAACATTTTCCGTTTGATATCAACTTCTTAAAGATACACTTTAAATGATGTTTTAAACTTAAAATTGTCACATCTTTAAACCTATATGGTAGTCATCGTTAATTTTATAAAAACTAAATTAATATGCGATTACATTTCATAACTCTAATTACATGTTAAACAATAACTGTTACATTTGTAAATGAGGTCAAAATGCTTGGCGGGACGTCGACGTGCGCAGTGACATGTTAGCCCGAGGCAGTCAGATCCAAAAACCGAATTGCTAGCTCCATTCTTCTTTCGGAGACACACTAATTCTATGTCAGGCTTAATAGCGGATTGGACCTCTCGCGAGACAGAGACAACGCTACGACCTCTCTCTTACACGGGACCCACGTGAAAAGTGACTCGAAACGGATGGAAGCCTATAATTATCTATAGAAGACCGTTTTCGGAGAGAAACGATGATTTAGTTAAATGTTTTTTAAATTCCCGCATGTGATTTGTTGACCGAACGTTGACTGGATACACACGGTCTTCACCAGCGGTGCTGGAAACAGCGAAAATATGTACTGCGAAATGGACTTCGTAAGATTCAATTCGTCGTTATTATCACAATTTTAGCCGCAGGACGTCCACTACTGCACAAATATTTCCAAAATTTTCTAAATATTAAGAATCAGAGAATTAAATTAGTCGAACCAAATTATAAGTAATTCAAATACATAATTATTAACACAATATGTGTACATACCACATACAGTGGTACACTGTATGTACTGTATGTACAAAGAAGTTAACTAAAGACTAAAATAATTTATTCTTTACAGCTCGTAGACACCCACTGCGAAGCCTCTTTCAAAGATATCTATTGGGGATATACCATAATCGCCACGCTTCGGATTGGCGATCACAATATGGTATTACTACACTACAGACGTCACTGCTGCCTATTCTCTGTAAACTTTTTGTAAGCAGTAACAATCCAATCCTATCGAATCCACGACCTAAGATCGCAAGTCTCAATCCTCTACCACTAGGCTACCTCTGAAATATTTATTGATATATATAAGTACTAAAACAATATCGCTTTCATCGCTAAAAGTGATCTCTTGCAGTCAACGATAGCGTATCTAGGTCGCATACTTAGAGATTTAGATATTTTTGTGACAGTAGTTTTAAAAATCGTTCCTTACTGTTAATTTAATTTAATTTAGACCAGTGAAGTAATAATTATAACTATACGTATTCAATATATGTACATATATAGACAAACAATACTTTATATTTGCACCGCAAGTGTAAAGAATTTAACAATAATAAGCTTATAGCTATATTGCGAGTAGTAAGAATAAGCGGTTTTTTTCAAAGAGGATTTTCACTTTAATATTTCATTTTAATAATTAAATATAAAAATATCTTACAATAATCACTATTTACATATAAAATTATGTGAACAAAATAATAACAGAAAAAATAAAAAGTATACAACTTTATTTGTGAGATAATATGAATAATAGTAAATTATTTTGCTTTGTGATATAATACAAAATAGGTTAAGGGCCCACTACAAGACAGGCCTGAGACCATGATCGGATTTGTGCTGCCCGCATATAGCGATTTCCCTCGACCCTATATCGACAGTCCACCTATTGGGGGGAAGGGGGCCTACCCAGATAACGGTGATACTAATAATCAAATTTAATTAAAATATTAATTCAAATACGATTTCTTAATGTTTTGCAGATTTTTTTTGGTTTTATTTTGTTCAATATCTGAAACCTTTACATCTATTTAGATACTGAGGTGAACTATACATCTTTTTTGGCATGACTTACACTGTTGTCCAAATAGCATTTGCAGATTTGCAGATGATATTTATCCTAACCTACTTCATAGGTAGAAAAACTCAGGGGCTCCCTCTGAAGCCTCTCCACGAGCCGTGAAATTGTAAGCTAACCTACTTCATAGGTAGAAAAACTCAGGGGCTCCCTCTGAAGCCTCTCCACAAGCCGTGAAATTGCACTAATTTTCCGGATTTGGAGGCGGCTGTGCTCATAGGCCGCTTTGGCGGACACCTCTGTAGTGACCTTAACGCAAGAGCCCCTGACGAATGGCAGTCAAATCCGAGGTTCCCTCGACCTCAGATTACAATCCATACCCCTTTATCATTCCGAATCAAGGGTGCAAGAGGGGGATACACCTTAACTTGTCTATTGCAACTGCCTGGCTAAATAGGTTGGTTACCAACAGGAAAGCAAAGAAGTTCACTACATGGCTTGCCATTGGAGTGAGAATAATCGGTGGCAACTTCTTATGGATTCGTTTAACTTATTATGGGTACTTGCTCGTGTCCAAGTTATTACAGTTCTCTAGATACCTAGTCTTTGAAATATAAAATACTCTAAAGTCTGCATAAAGTGTCTCACTTATTTGTAGGTCGATATATACGATTCTATAACAAATAACTAAGCGACGCGTTAAATTTTTCTCTTTATGTACAGAAGAAAATTTTAAAGAAATTTTTATGTACAGGCCCTGTCAAAAGGCATTTTTGCAATTATTCTATTTCAAGATAAAGATGTTTGGAAATAAATTTCTCTAATTTTAAGAAAAAAAAAATAGTAATACTATCGTTAAAAAATCAAAAAGCCCACCGAGTTTCTTGTTAGTTAATTTAAATATAAATTTAATTTTAAACTGACGGATATAATTTGGATATAGACAATATGTTTCCGTCGCCAGGATATTCCGTACTTGTTATAAAGGGATGTGTAAAGACATAAGCTGTATCTAATCATACTAAACTTAATAGTTCGGTGCGCTATAACTTGCTATGCCTTTTTCAAGCAAGTAGTACCTTTAACTTAAATTAAATGAAAACGTAGGTACTTTGAAAGCCATTGGTGAGATTGTGAAAGAGCTCATAAAACTGGATTATCACACTTGGAACTTAGTGTGTGTTTTAGAGAGTTTAAGTTTAAGTCAAACCATCAATGCTCGCAAATACTTATTCCAGAAAGCACTTTTTTCAAGGAATTGTTTTTGATTTTAACGGCAAAACGCAAGTTTCCGAAGCCAACAGCGTAGAAGATGGTTCGTTTACGCATTGAGGTTTTAATATATATTAATTTAAGATTAATACATAATGCGTTTTTTGTTCATAATTTAGTGGGGGTATTTAGTTAATATTTCGATAAATAACATTTCCCTCCACAAACCGAAAAAAGGCACTTTCTAGAAGAAATGTAAAAGATAGCTCGCAAAAGGAGTTCCAGTTCGTTGCGCTTCGTGACAGTGTGTATAGATTTGGAACGACGTTCCGAAATTACCGGTTCTCTTGTCATGATACAATGGAGACTAATTAAGAGCCCTCGGAGTTAATTAGGTAGGGGCTTTTGGTAATCTTTTCCAAGTTTAAACTCTCCTTTGTCTTTGCTTGTAATTACAAACTGAAATTGAAGGGCAATTTGGATATAAGATGAAACAAACATTCGAAAAGGTGATATGTACGTATATTGTAGTATTACTTATTTAAATCACATTATCATTAACACGTATCGGTTAGCTTAATATCAGATATGTAGAGAAAGATATAACAAAAACTTATTTAATACAATACTAAATAATATTAAGAGTATAACGGGGTGACTGAATATAGGTGCAAAAGATTTAAATGGGTGAATGTTTAGCTGTATTGTCAGCAAAATGATTACACTACTGTCTCTAAACACCCCGTGTGATTACTCTGAAATATGTTACAATAATTTATTTTTTTTATTAAAACTCGATAGGACAATAGTTTCTGGCAGTAAAGTCTCCAGAAACAGGTAGTAAAAATATTTGATTTTAATCTGTATGAATTCGAATTTTAAATACGTACTATATTATATATATTATCATGACGTTATTTGTTATTACTAAAACTATTGATTTCTGGCAGCAATTATGCTACAGATTCATTTCTTGAAAACTTTTACAACCAATCACCCTATATATTACTTCTTAACAGTCCTAGCCCAGAAACATTTTAAAAAATCTTATAACTAAATTCTGTTATTTACAAAATTTATGTATTTGATAAAGAGAGGCCCAACCCCGGGTGTAATTATAAAGCAATGAACGTTGCCGCATGACGCGGACGTCGTCTCTGGTCCGAGCGACGTGCGGTGAGATATCTCGGCTGATAACGTCCAAACAATAGACGATCTCGCATAGCAATTTGTATGCAAACGCGGGAACAAAATCTACTAATTTGTTACTTGTCTTTGCCATTCGACATTAACACGGAGCTAAAAAGTAAATTAAATAATTTAGATGCGGCTGTTAATAAATATATAATAAAAAATTAAGAAAAGAAAAACTAATTAATCCGTGTTATTCGTAACATACACAAAAATGACAAAAATTTAAATTTGATGCGGTAATTTCTTTTTTTTAAATATAATATATTAAACATAAATCGCATCTACGGAAGCAAAAACTGCTACGCAATAAAACTTATGAGACAAAAATATGCAACTAACTATACAATTAAATATAGTAGCTACACACGCATATGGAGTTAAGCAGCGTAAACTATGATTACTGGTTTGAGTCTGGAATTATTTATCTATAACCTATTATCGTTCATAAAAAATATTTATAAGTATAAACTAAGCAGGCCTCGTAGCGCAAAACAAATTGCCGCTGGTGCCTTAAAGTTCTGACGTTCACCCAAAAGAGGTGCAGACGACTTTGGAAGCTCGTTGAAAGACGCTATAAGCAGGCCTTTTCCAACCGGTCCTATAAGAAATCCATGGGTGAGACCATGTCAGCAATGGAGATCCTTCGGGTAAATACGTAATGATGATGATTCAATCAAATGTATATTAGCATTGTTCGTATATTTTATAAAGAAATTACTTCTTAATAAAATCGCTGAATACAACGATCTGACAGATGAGGTCACAGATAATAAAAGAACTATTTGGTCGTGTTTCTAATGTTCGACTTTCAACTTTCAATGGCTATGCCTTATAACCTTATAATTTCAACTTCGAAGTACTTGTTTAACTTTGACAGAATAATCCCATACTAGAAAACTATTGAACCGTCTCCATATCGTTTTGGACTGCTTCAACTAAAACGCGAAATGTTTGTAGTGCGACCCGCGGACCCTGACACCCAGTTACAAAGCAGCATTCAGTAAGGTAATCTAAGAACTAAGCAGTTTCCTAATCCACCAGGATATTCCATGGATTACCATTACACAGATCATCAAGCCTGTATAAGCTATGAGCACCGACCGTCTAGTTCATGACCAAATAGCTGAAACTGAGAAAAAAGTTTTTTAATTGTTACAATTTTTTTTCAACATCATGTCAGCCGATAGACGTAGGTTTTTAGGCCTATCTTAAAAATCTCTAAAATCAAAAGGTCCGTTGCCAACAATCAACAACTTCCCGTGACTTTGACGATGTCTTCAGTTTACCTAGTGGTCTAACTTGCCATTCAAGAACCTTTCGGTGCTGAAGGTTGTTGATTGAACAATCGATATGCCTTCCCCATTGTCACTTCTAAAGAGTAATTCTTTGACCTACGTCAGCAGCCTTGGTTCTACTGCGGATTTCCTAATTTCTGATTTTTGATCCCGAAGTGAAGCATAGCCGTCTCCATTGCTCTCTTAGTGACCTTTGTACTTCTTGTAAAACCCAGCGTTACCGACAACGTCTCAGATCTATAAGACATAACCGGCAAAACACACTGGTCAAAGACCTTCGTCTTCAGATATCGCGTTATGTTAATAAGATATATTTTTTGTAATTCCATGTTCATAAATCCAGCAACAATCGTGGGAGGTGTGCGTGGGGACGACGCGGACTGTCGCAGCTCCACACGAAGATTGCAATCTAGTCGCTCGCGTACGTAACAAGTGCATTTTGTTTCTTTTTCCACTATTTGCAAATGGCTGTTCTGTGAATCAAGTTGTCATTGTTTCGTGCCAGTTTCGACACGTTGTAATTATTTTTTTATGTAATACAACAGCACGTTCTTCCGCGGTTATTAAAACACGACGAAATTGCTATTTTATTATCTGTGATGTCATCTGTCAGTTCTTGTATAATTCGGCTAGTTTTATTTAAAAAGTAATCATTTGTATTTCCTTCTAAAATCAACTAGCAGAGTGAATATACACGTGATTAAATTATCATCATTTCAGCCATATCCTTTGCTGTACATACACCTTCCCCATTGATTTCCGACAGCACCTTTTAAAAGTGGCCAGCAAACAGCGACTTCCGATATTTTAATAAGGTCTTCTGTCTTCGTGCGTGCATATCCTACGCTGGGCTTGCCGGTACGTGATCTCTTCTCCTGAAACTTAAAGAACCCACAGAGCTGCAATAATGTTAATGATGTTAAACTTTAACATTCACTTCCGTCATTGTGATTTGCATATCAACGACAGTAGCAGCAATTAAAATGATTAATCAAAGGAGACCGTCGTCTGCATTATATGCAAATGTAATGAACGAATCTACCTTGCTAATTTAATTGTTCTACAATTCCGCTGTAATTTCTCAAGTTGTTTAGTATGATGTAAGTTAGAAAAATATTGCAAGCGTTGCATGTTTTAGGTTGGCTTTATTTACGAAGGCTTCATCGGTATTTAACGTTAGATTAAACGGCAGCTAAGGACGTCCCTTACAATATGACGCCTACATGATGACATTATCATCATATCAGCTAGATAGACTCCTACAGATAGGCAAAAACCTCCCCCAAAGATCGCCGGCCTTGCGCAGCCTCCATTAAGCGACTTTTCACGTCTTTAACTATATTGTCAGTCTACCTCGGGGACTGTCTGTTCTCGAGTGGCTATTACGAGGTGACATATTCATATGGCTTAGAGTTCTCCGCTTCAGCTGGTTTACCGGATAGCAGCGGCCTCTCCAGCCAATGACGTTAACACCAACAACAGCATTATTTGTCGTGGAACACAGTTCAATAATGGACATAGTGAGCGAGTTCTACTACGTTGGCTCAGTACGATTTCGTGAAATTTAAATACCTTCTAAAGAAAAAATCTACGGCAGAATCTTTTGACGAGTTGGCCCGGCACATTGTCCTAAATCTCAAGGCATTTAACAGTCTATAGCACTTGGGTAGCGACTTGAAATAAAATAATGTACCTATTAATGTATTTATGAATACTTCTAAATTATATTGTTTATATGTATATATTTTAGGTGTATTTAACCTAAAGAAAAATTGGTAAAAATGGTAAAACGCTGTCGTGACTCGCAGCTCGGAAAAGAAAGATCCGTATCAAATAGCGGTAACCCTCTTCCAACTGTTTGCGTTTAGTAAAAGCGAAAATAGAAAATATTGTAAAAAAACACTAGCGATACAAATCAGAATTAATAAAAAAAATCATCATAGCACTAAGATTTCAGAAGTAACATGGAGAACTAAATACTCCGGGAAGAGCAGCCCATTGTTAATAATAAAAAATACAGAAAAAAGTGCACTGCGATACGGGATTCCCCTAAATGTAATAATAACCAAATGTCATGATTCACGGTCTTAACCACTACTTAGTTGATGTTTTAGTCAATAATAATTAAAATATATGTCGGAGAAATACCCATATAGTTTTCAACATGTTTTGTACTATTATTCTATCACGATATTTACACATAGGTTTAATAGTTATCTGTGAACTTGTATTGGCTGACTGGTAAAGAATGCATGAATGCCATTAAGTCCGTCTTTGCAAAAAGTATAAACAAATAAAATATAACAATCCATGAAAGGTTAGATAGTCTAAAAGCACACACATTGAAATTAGTTTTTCTGTTAATTTATTTACAACAAAATTAACACACGCCATTATCCATTTATATATTTATTTTAATTAAACAAGTCAACTACAAAATTTAATACACGAATCCGTAAGGTTGATATAACAATACACAAATTTAAATATGTTTTCCTATAGTACACAGCCCTGACCATAGTGAAATATATTTATTTAAAATTATTTAATTAATATCCATTATGCGATAGCCCAGCGGTAAAGGATACTGATACTTCCGATCGAAGGTTGCATGTTCGATTCCCGGAATATAATCTTATATAATTCATGCTTTTTGCATTAATTATTTAGATTTTCTATTGCTCACAAACAAGTTTCCAGAGGATAGGCGTGTTCTCTGCGTACCAAAATACTAAACTATGATCGCCAACCCGCCTGCCAGCCGTGGCTATTAAGGTATATCCTCTCATAGATATCTTTGGAGGAAGCCTGTCTTGATGGCTTCTGTGGGCTGAAAAGACTATGACGACGGAATGAATAAAAATAAATATAAAGATCTCTCTAAGTAATTATAAAACAAGCCAATAACAATGTAAGGTACACAGTTTATTTATACGTCAGAGTATTATATAAGATATTATTTCATATTTTAGACTAGTTGATTTCAGAAATTTATTAACAGTTGAAGCTAAAGAGATCCAATAAAATATAAACAACCTTCATAAATATCCGATAGAAAAGTCCTGTCGCCAATTATAATTAGCCAGCTTAATATAGCAACTTGCCATTCTAATAAAGTTCAAAACATCTATCTCATCAAACTTTTTAAATCTAGTTAATCGCAACAATGCTTTGAACGGAGAGCAATTAGGCGTAATGATCGATAATTAATTGATTATTTAACACTTTAAAAGGTCGTGAAAGGCCTCATTATAATAATAAAGAGGGTATTGATATGCGCCGGATAAATATTTGCATATAATCAATGCGATAATCAATATTGGTATTTACTGAATAAAGGTTAAAGTTTAAAATCGAAAAGTAAAAAAAAAATATGTTGATCTTATAAATATTCAATGATTAAATAATACAAAATTGAATTCCGTTATTACGAAGTAGAGGAAAAATTTAATAGCGCGAATATTTGTAACAGAATATGAAAATCGTCAATTTGATGTATATTGAAGCAGTATTTTTAAATTATTATTTAAAATTATTATTGCTAGGTTTTTAATAACAATAACATAATTCGTTAACAAATAAATGGAATGTGAATCAGATCATCATTATTATTATTTTAGCAATAGGATCAATGGCGGACATATGGAAGGGTCCCGTGTCCATTGCGAGGCCTCTCCTCATAGATTGACAATAGAACCGATCGGAAAAGGTCTGCATTTAATGCCTTACGATAACTTTAACAAGCTCGTCTGTTTTCCACTTTGGTGAAGGTCCAGCGCTGCGCTTGCCAGTTCGCAGGCTTCACTCCAAAAACTTAAAGCCCCAGCGGCCATCAGTTTTACACTCTAAGTGGTCTGCTACAGATCTCCACATGCACGATAACATAAACAAATGCCGAGCAAAGCCTTTTCCATACCTCATTGTATTAACGTTAGCCCCCAAAGTGAGAGACATTAGCGCAGAGCCGTAAATAAGTTGGTTGACGTAACCAAATCATATTGTTATTTATAAGCATCGTAAGTTAGATCTAAACTTCTAGACCAAAAAAATAGGTATGTGACCTTTACACGTGTAAAGTAACAGAAATCTATTTTCTTACAAACAATGGCATGTCGTAAATTACTAGGAAAATATATTTTCGAACAGGCCACACGGCACCACGTCCGTTAGCCGAATATCTATTTAAAGTGTGGCAACAATGTCATGCCGACACATAATGGCGACACAAGAGTTTTGGCGCCAACGCGCGTGCCGCATACTGTAAACAGCAATTGTGCGACGTTCGAATTTCAAAAACATTCGCGCCGACGTGACGCAGTTTCCGGTGACGATTCCGTTTTACTAAGAAATTTGTTCCTCGGTTTACAAATGTTCGAATTACAAATGATTAATTAAGTCAATTATTTCTCTCTTAACTTGAAATTATATTGTACCAATTAATTGCGTCGTACTATTTATGGCGAAGGTTTAATGCTTCGACGTATAAGATGTAATCAATTAAAACTTAAATTTGAATTAAAATTGTTATGTTCTAAAGCGGTGACTGCCAATCTCTATTGAAATTGGAATCCCGTACCGAAAAAGTTTTATAATTGACCGACCAATTTAGGATAGATATTCCCCTGAGCCCGGCATAGGCGGGGACAGGCCTTATGAGTTTTGCTTCATCGCTTTTTATTTTCGTCTGGGGGCTAAATTAAATCGAGGACGCACTCAACACGTCCTTGACGTTGGCACTTGTTTATAGAAGCTTTTATATGAAACGATTTTAATTCTAATGTTTTATGATTCACTAAATACTTCTATACAATTAAAACTATTTATTACCAATAATATGTTACCGTTGTCTATTTATTCGTGCAAATAATAATGAGTGTATGTCTTTTTGTGTTCCTTATTTTTGTTCTGACTGGCAGGTCAAGCCCAGATCTCCTCTCGGGGGCCAATAGCACAAATATCTCTAACAGATTCAGGCTTTACTTTGCGGAAGTCCATTCTAAGTAAGAAAAGGCCTAATATGTGTAGTAGTCGTGCAATGAAGTGCACCGCTCGCCAGCCTGCTGATAAATGCGCATCCAGACAGTGTAATTCGCATTGCGGAAGTAGCTATATATTAGTTCTTTTTTTACTAAGCACAAATATCGTCATAGATATGACAATCTTAGTTGCTTTAGCACCTATAGAGTGCGTTTGAACACATTTGACTGATACCCCGAATAAACACATTTTAGTAATGTAATAACATGCAAAAATAAATATTTTAACTCAACCTCGGTGATGTCCAAGTTAGGTTTATGTGGGTTTTTTACCTACTTAAAACCTTTTTGATGATCGTTCTCTTCGCAGTTGTGAGAAGCTCCGCTAACTCCACCGAGCATGCCGTGCTGTTCTGGATAGCTTGTCCTGTGGTATGCGCTAGATCATGTGAACTTAATTTAATTGTAAAACTTGAACTTAACTTGCGCGGTTTGAAGAGTAACATTCTTTCACACGCTGTTACTATGGTTTATACGATGAACTGTAATCGCTAATATTAAGCGATTTACTCGGGACTTATTTTTTCTTATTTAAGAATATTTCCATTAAGTTATGATTATGTTTCACGGCATAATTTAGCTAAGCAACGACGATACGTACAATAACAAATTTCCTGTATAATATTATTTTATATGTTAACTGTACGTGAATATGATTCTTCCCGAATAGACAAAACTTACCGACATAGTCTAACAAATAAGCTAGAAGTGGCAATGGATAGGATACATAATGCGTAGAACAGATGTCCGTGGTCTAAGGTACAGCCTTAAGATTCAGGATTAGAGACCACAGACTTATAAGCGCGGCATAAGATGTCAAACCCCGAGGTATACTGACGTATTGGCTACGGTCGGAAGATACTCTATACAGGCAGTTGTCAACCAGTATTGTTGGAATTTTTTAAGATAAGTCTTTGTCCAGTAGTATACGTAATAAATAATGGTGATAATGTAAGTTGATAAATAACAACCGACTATTAAAAGTTTTGTCGTCGAGACAACATTAATAATAACTTTCTAACTTCATGACATCTAAGCAAAGGCCTTAATTTACCTTTCGTCCTCGGTCTCGTGTAGGCGGGGTAGATAAAAACATGCATTTACAGCAACACGTTACAATTTACCGTTCATTATTAAAATACACGCAATACTGAACTTTGGGTGCTTATAAATAAAGACGACAGATTTTGTCGCAGTAGAAAATATATAATGCACAAATGTGGATATAAAATAAATTTTCGCTCGAGTCGGACCTATGTTTTGGAAATGGGCGGGCACTTGGACATCGCTACAATAATTCAGACACTTAATTATTTAAGATTGCGACTCAACTAAAACATGTTTAAAATATTAAGCAATGCAGAACAGTTATTATCTGTGATTACCTTATAAAATTATAAGTTTTATATACGTCATTGAGTTTGCGTTTTTGGAATGATTAGCACTCATAAATACATATCATTCTAAAAGATTAATAATAAATAATATTATTATTTTATTATTTATAAATAATAATAAATAAAAACATTAATATAGAACTTAAAAGTTGTTCTTTTTTGACGAAGCTAATCCAATATAGATTTGAGTGACATATCAAGCCGAAATACCACTTGGATTGCCCTTGGGGGACTAAATTCAGTTTAAAAGAGCATTGTCTTTATCGCCCAGTGCTCTAACAACATTAGAAGTAAATTAAACATGACCATCTCATAATAATCAGCAACTTATTGGGCAATGTGAAGCGTGAAGTTCGAGATAGATACTGGAAAGTCACTGTGAACACCGATTTCCCAAAATGGAACACAGAATCACAAGTCACTCTACAGCAGCTTGGTATCTGTATCAAAATTATTATCATATCAGCCATTGGAAACTGTACAGAATAGATAAAATCAAATAACGTGTACTTTTTTACTTGGTTCCAATTGTCCGTTGAATACGAAAATAAATATGCATTTATAGTAATGACACTAACTTTAATAAGCAAAAACTTAATCACAATCTGGTAATTACCTTGTGTTGATAATAGTTTGAAAATATCTGAAAGGTCGGCCGTAATTGAAAAGTGACCATTATTAAACAGGACAACGAATAAGTATATTGTATCTCTTATTACTAGAACCATAAGCACTTTAGTAGTTTTAACGGAATGCAACATTATCGTTGTTTTTAAATCAGGCAAAGGTTGAATTATTTCTTGGCATGCAAATGAAAACAATGGAAAATCGTGTGACAAAGTGACAGTTTCATGCAAAACTTGCCGCTAATTGCAACAATGTGATTAATGTCATTGTGAAATTGCTGTTACTTGCAGGCCACAGGCCCTATTTCTTGTCCTGTTTGCTAGTTATTTTGAACGTAAAATCGCTGTTAGTAATAGTTAGACTAATGGTTAACGAGGTGTAAGTATTATAAGTCACAAGTTTGATTCCCGGGATACAGAGTATAAAATAGTCACGGAACAAAAATTTGAATGGAAAAAATATTACTCGCGAGGGGACCACAGGCCGGTACACGCGGCGCAATTACTCTCCAAAACTCACCTATTGGATACGATATAGTCAAGGTCACGGAAAGTCGCTAGATGAGGACATCAGACCGCTCTTTATGGAGGTATTGGAGGAAGTGGTGCATGCATTGTAGTAGGCGTCCCTGGACTGGCTTTTATTAATAATCAAGGCCTAATCAAAGGTAGACTCTGAAGGTGACTTATGTTCATCAGTAGACTTTATACGGTTCAAATGATGAAGACAACTATAGTAAAGGAGAGATAACGCATTTTAGTCTTGGTAATGAGCTGGAGAAGAATGTTGTGGATATTACAGACTGGCCCTTATTCTTGTCTCTTACCTCCAGGAGCTCAAGATTACGCCACAACAAATCGGCAACAGATCACTCTCAGATTTAAAAATAGAATACCTTATGAGAAAGAAATTTGATGTTATAGAATACTTGTTGTCCAGGAGTAATTGACTCAAGATACAAAGGTTGTTCATCGATGGACGGATTCGCTCCTGAATATTAACGTGCAAAATACTTTGAAGACTCAAAAAGATTTAAAAATTATATTTTGATAATTCCAATGAAAAAAAAAATAGAAAATAATCTTTTCTCTTTTATGTGTATAAAACCGGTACGGAAGAACAATTTTCAACTCGATCGCGTACCAAATGAAAATGCACATCACAGTCACCACTATAATGTGCCCATAGCGAAGCCCATAAAGCTCTCTATGGGCCATATATCTAGCGGAATTAAATGGTTGTAAATCCATCGCGGGCATCGCTTTCGGTTCGCTTTATTTAGTGCCCGGAAGCGCTGCGACCTATATAATTGCGGTGAGGATGCGAGCGTAAATAAATTCCGAGCGCCAGGTACGCTTTTCCATTACCGGCAGGAAGTGTTCGCTTTTTACAACGTAGCATAAGTATAACGCTTTGCTATAAAGTTTAATAGCACATAGCACTTGCACTTCTGCCATTGACAAAAATCATGAACGTTATAAAGGGTGGGCCATAAATTTTTACACTTTTGAAACATGTGTAGAAATAAAAGTACAAATGCTATTTTGTTTATGATTTATTTACCGTAATTATCATTTATTAAAATTTATTTTTTAAAAATTACATCGCCGAGATGTGCTCCGTCTCGCTGTTGGCACTCCCACGGTTACTCTCACGGTTTTGGAGAAATCAAGTGTTGCTATTTGCAAAAATTTTTGGCCCACCCTATATTATACTTTATTTGTTTATACATTGGATTAATTAAAGGTTTTATAGCTTTATTCTTACTTATTACTTCTGGATCGCCTTTCCTCACTTTAAAGCTTTTATACCTATAGCGAATCAATGAAATCAAAGTGGTTTCTCATTCTTGACCCTTATTGGCCAACTCACAGTTACTCAAAAAGTCACTCCTAAGGCCTCTAGTTCAACCCGTATCATGGGTAAACAGGGTCTTTATTTACAATATGTTTTTTCAAAACCTTTAAATAAATTTCCTTACTCTTCTTTTGTCTTTCTCAAAGTCTTTCATTCTTTCTTCTAATTTTTTTCACAATATCTTTCATTCCTTTTAATATTTTACTTCTATTTGTCTCCTGACTTCCTTCGTCTTCTTTTCACAATTCTATATTTTACGTTTATTATTTTTATGAAATGGCCTGAGTTCAGCATTTCTTCGAGATCGAATGAGGAATAAAGAGATCCCTAGCTGAACGTAAATAACCAATACAGCCCGGAGTGACAAGTTGGAGCGACAGTGGGTAGGCCACACAATAGAGCAGATAAGTAGCTAGTAAGAAAAAAAAGGACCAATATTTGGCCACTGCACATGCAGTGGCCAAACACTGAGACTGACCTGAGACTCTGTGTTTGGCACTAATCTGGGTAACATAACTCCTGAAGATTCCCCGTGGAGGGGTGAAACACGTGTTGAGTGAATTAACGGTGGCAGTTATGTAGTTCGCATTGTTTGCCGCATGCGTATTTGTCAGCAGACTGGCGGGCGGTGCACTTTGTTCCACGACTACCACCGTATGCGCGGAAGTGGCTAAATATTGGTCCTTTTCTTACTTAGGATCGACTTCCGCAAGGTAACGTCTGATTCCATTAAATATTTAAGATAGCTAGTGTTACCATACGTTAAGGATCTGAAATTGGGGCTACAGACCGGTAAGTACAACGTAGACTGTCCAACTACATTGTGGACAGACGCTGGATGCACGTTGCTTTAAGGTTCTACTAAACAACTTCGTAGACATTGTGCGTTAGTGCTCTTTTCAATCCTTTCATTTTTTTGGAAATTTATTTCAACAGTCTTTAGAGTGACAGGGATTTAATACGTTCACTTAGTGTTTGAGATATATTATTAATCTTACGATCTCTAACGTCTAAGCCTAAATTATTAAAACAGGTATTTTCAGAAATAATAATAATGTTGATGATGCTACATATGTTTAATTTTTTGACTAAATGAAAAATGATCAAAATGTCAATCACGGTGTTTTACACAATCTAAATTAAAGAGATTAAAAAACTAAAAAATACAAACCTTAAAAGAAACACAGAAGAATGTTATGTGACAAAATTAAGTAGCACCTTGTATAGCAGGGAATTCAGTCAGAGGACTGTTTTTTAAATTTCGCCAAATTACCAGACGCTTTGACGGGTTACAGATTATTGCTTCTTACGCTTAATATTATTTTTTCGCGAATCTTCTTTAGTCTTCTAGTATATTTATATAGTTTTTTATCAATTTAAATATTTACGCATTTGTTGTTAAACAATACCATTTTTGAGTCAGTCACTCGGATGCCTGGGTGCTCGGATGCCTCGTGGAGAAACACGTATTGAGTGCTTTGGCGGTGGCAGTTGTATAATTTGCATTGTTTGCCGCACGCGCATTTAACTGCGGGCTGGCGGGCGGTGCACTTTATTGCACGACTACTGCTTCATAGCGGAAGTAGCTATATATTAGTCTTTTTCTTAAATACCATTTTATTGGGAAAGGAATTATGTTGAGCTGGGTACGAGGTTTACCAGTCTGAACACAACTCATATATTACATCTTACTCCTAACTCCTATCTTAATATCTAAATCTGATTTAGAGATATAAAACTTCCTCTCACAAACGAAATATCTATGTATTATTAGTTTTTGTTATTAGTTTAACACCCTTTATATTAAGTTTGAATCTTATTTCTTCGTCGTTTCATCCTATAGAAGCCCACTGCAAGGCATAGATCTTTCTATACCATAATCGTTACGCTTGGCAAGCAGGTTGGCGATCTCAATGAGGTTATGGTATCGAAGGATGCTGCTGCCAAGCCTCTGTAAACTTGTCTGTGAGCAGCAGCCATCAGGCATTAATGCACAAAGTTTGATTAATATAAAATCGTACCCCAAGAATCGAACCCGCGACCTACGATTGCAAGTCTGAATCCTATACTGCTAGTCTCTACTACTCGTTTGTTTACATTCAATTACCTAAATCGATGAAATATGTATATGAATATTTTTTTATTGTAAAAGAATGTAAAAAGCGTGCGTTTTTTTATCCGCACACAGTTAAGTTACGACTTATGTTCGTTAGTATTTTGTTTAATTTTAATCAGCGTCATCCGGCCAGATGCATTACAAATGATTTTCATTTTTAATTTGTATAAATAGAAAACAAAAGCACGTTACAAATTGTCAATTAGATCAATGGCAATGGTTTATTTACAAATTTTCTTTTAAAAACAGCACGTATTTATGTAAAAATCTTAAACAAATGAGAAAGTATTTTTCTTTTTTCACTGTCATATTTAACTGATTTTTCTGCGCTGGTAATCTAAACACTAAATATGTCAATAATATTTAAAGTTATTACTATGTTCACATAGCAAACCTCACGTAGCAGTTCATTGAAATATTGGCTATCTTTTTAAATACGTTAAAAAATACTGCATGAGCCCAGCCAGCTTTGCGTCACCCGCACTGCCATTTTGAATTTCATAAAATTCGTTCTTGGTAATTTTTCACTCATACGACCTTAAGACCAACTGAAGACGCTGAATGCAGATCGATTATAACGATTCCATTGTAAGTCTATGAGAGGTCTATGTTCAGCGGTGGACGGGCTATGGCTGAAATGATCATGATGATGATATAAATACAATATATGTTAATCATTTTAATGATTCTATGGGGCTAATGACATGTATAAATTAGTATAGGTATCAAGACCGTAACTGCGTACTTGATCTCTTGTTTAAGAAACTTACACGGAACTGGGACGCCGAGCTACAATCGAAGTGTACCAAGCTGCAATAGAAACCTCGTCCCGAAACTTATCAACGATTAAAACCGCCGTTACTGGTTACATTAAGACATAAACCACGCAACGGATTCCACTGAAATTGCTCACAGCGTTCTATAAAATGGACGCTCTCGACGACCGTTCGATCTATTTCGGTAAAAATAAATAAATACGCTCGCCCGCCGTGGCCCGCGGCCAAGATGTCCACCCAATGGAAGCGGCAGTCTATGAGTGCGCTTTAACTGTTATACAATTGCGGTCGATCGCCAATAGATGGCGTAACTGTCGACTTAGCGCTCACATGTCACATTCGAGATTTATGATAATACATCATCGTACCAGCCCATGGTCGCCAACAGCAAGGTGTTGCGCTTCTCAGCTACTCCCATCTAGTGGGAGCCTATCCTCACCGCGTCTACTGGATAGTTACCGAGAACCTCTCAGCCTCTACGGTCATCGATACATAGTTGATATAAATATGATAAACTAGTGTGGTATAAATTAAAAAGCCTCATTGATATTCTTCTTTATCTATTTATTTAGGTACGAACGAAGTATATATAAGTTAAAAGTACAGTACAACTTCCAGCATAAAATGATGGTTCTGTTATTTATATATCTAAAGGCGAAAGAACATTTAAAAATTACTATAAAAACATTGTAAAAAGAAACTAAAACATCAAATACGATGGCCGGGGTAATAGCACGTAAGAGAAAATATCAGGAAACGTTCTTCGGCCTGTTATTCCCAGATCTGTAGCATTTATCACCCAAATAGGCGTAGGTATTAATATAACAATAGCATTACTACTGTAGGAAAGTGAGTATATGAGTGATATAGATATAGAGGTGATTCATATAGATATATGAAAATACCTCTAGTCCTAAACATATATGGAAAGGGTTAGCACGCGAAATAAGGATAAGCTTGTACTATCTTTCTCTAATGCAGTAAAATTAATAACTCTTGTGAATCAGTGAATGATTTTACAATAAACACCCATGCAATGTCTCTGTATCATCGCGTTATCAATTTTAAAAAATTATGAAATAAAATCTCGTAAACTCATATTGTAATTAAAATACCAAATTTAAAACGCTATTTTTTATGGATGAAGTATCTTGTAAAAGTTTGAAAACAAAAATAAATCTTAATATATATTGTGTCTACTAAGGCCAGGTCGTGTTATGAACCGAGACATGTGTTTTAAGTTGAAAGAAATCATTACAAGGGAGCTCTATCTGATTCTAGTTTCTATCGAATCGGATTCTTTTGACACTCTTCTCATGACGTACATATGTGATAACGCTACTACTTGATAATAGTAGTCTTTTTTTTCGTAACAGTTCAGTTTAACTACTCTATATACGTAAATTGCTTAAACCAGGGGTACCAAATTCAAAAGATAAGTTGTCTCAAATAAATAATACATAATTTTAGGTAAACCGCAAAAAATACCATACAAAAAAATATATTTATTTTGATTAGTACGACATGTCTTTTCTGATACTATTTTCTGTTTAGGCCCAACGCATATATTTACTATGCCGCAAAAATGTTCGTCTCGGGCCGGGAGTTTGACACCCCTGGCTTCAATACTTACTAATGCTTGTAAACTATTTATTGTTATTTATCATATATTATTTATGATTTATGAAGGAGTTTTGTGGTTACTTTTAATTCATTTATAGACAGAAGCTGACATAATTATGGACAGGGCTGCATATGCCTACAAAAGGCAAACATATTTAAATTTGGGCAACGTTACATAAAACTTATGAAAAGTTGTGGAAGTTGTGCTGATGACACCATCGTGTCAATCGGTGGAGGCCCACTGCTGGAGATAAGTCTCTACCAAACATTCCCAGTAGGCGCTATTGGATGCAGCCTTCATCGAGTGTCACCTGATGACTTTAACGAGGCCGTCTGTCCGCCTTGTGAATGAACGTTCTACGCTGCGCTTGCCGATCCGTGGTCTCCTCCAGAACCTTGACACCCTAGCGGCCATTTGTGTAACGAAGTATGTGACTACTACCTATTCAACTTACCAATCAGCTGGGCTATATATAGGCTATATTAAACATTTACAAAATTCTATTAGCTCACCATTATATATAATAAAATATAGTTAAAAAGACGTATAAAGATTAAAATAAAGAAAACAAACGTTAAAAATGTTATAACTGCCATTTTTTTATTAAAGGCATTAACATGCTACTGTCTCTTCTAGCAGCTTTATGCTACTAAAAAAACTATACCATAGGACAAGTCGTCCAAATATAACCGCACTTGATAACGACGTATTAGACGCATAAATGTTTTACGTCCGACGGTAAGTGTTCCATATTTAAGATCGGAATCCGAATCGATGGACGCCTGTGTTTATGGTCCGATCCGACCGATGACGAGCTTCCGGTGTCGTTGTCGATGGCGCGCTGGCGACCGGGATCGATTTGAAATTAGAACGTGACTCACACAATCCGTGTTCGAGCGTGGCGGAACATGTATGTGGCAAAAAAAAAATCAGGAATACTTGAATTTCAGGTTACCTTCATTACAATTTCTTAGAGGAAGTGTTCTAGAATTATCGATCGAATTTTCGGCTTCTCTTTCGTTTCAAAATGACCTTGAAAATATAACTTACCTTTAATTTTGATCGTTTTAATCTCATTCTAGTTTTCCCATGTGAGTGTTTTAATTTATATTAAGGATGCAGGCCGCTTCCAATAGGTCCTATTGTAAATCTATGGGGTGGCCGACAACCAGAAGGGTTCGTCATACGGCTGAAATTATGACATTAAAACTATTGTGATAACAAACGTACTCGCTATAGTACGTTATACATACATATCTCGTTCTCAAGCCCGCACTAGACTTCCACAAATTCCGTTATATATACTCTCTCATAGAAGATACTTGTACGAGTATCTCAAAAATGGAACTTTACTAGATTATTATATAAAATGGACAATAAAAAAGAGTTTTTATTTCTGATAAATAAACCAAAGTTTCTGAGTCATTTTGTTCATCACCATCATTGTCAGTCGACAAACGCTCACTGCGAGACACAGACGCAGACTGCCTCCAGTGTCTTCCTATTAACTTTACTATGTCATCAATCCACCTATTCGGAACATTTACTGTTCTAAGTGTCAAAAATTATAGATGTTGTGATTAGGTATTACAATATTATTCGTACAAAATTCCTTATTGTTTGAATGTGTTAATAAATTTGACCACTACAGACGATCTGATTTTATGAAATAAATCTATTTTTATCAACAATTATAATAAACATATAAAATAAATATTTTGAAAGCATAAACAAGCCCAGTGGTTAAAGATTAGCAAACAAAACTAAGAATAAAGATTCGATTCCTATTTACTTATTTCAAATAAGTTTTAATATCATTATCATCATTATTTCAGCCGTAAGATGTCCAGTGCTGGACATGTTTCTCCTGTAGATTTCCAATTTCGGAAAAATAGACCCTGTTGTGTTTATTTAAAATAGTGTGCGATTTCTGCTTTGATATTTTATATGATTGCTGATATCGAAGCCATTGCTACTTGTTTTTCAATAAAATCTTTCATTTTATTTTATATCTTGATTAATAATTATTTGTAAGTAAGCAATGAATAAAAAATATATAATCATTTATAAATTAAAACATGTTAATAATGCGCAGTATTTAATACCAATTAGTTGACATAGATTATGACATACAATCGTAAATAAAATAAGAAGAATGATAGAAAAGTTCAATATGATAGTTATATTACTAAAATCAGATTGAACTTCTCTATAATAACATCGTCGGTCTTGAAATTAACTTAGAAGTATTCCAAACGCATTAAAGCCGACAAATTAAGTAAAAGTTATGTTTTGGAAGGAGAAAAGGACCAATATTTAGCCACTTCCGCACATGCAGTGGTAGTCGTACAACAAAGTGCACCGCCCGCCAGCCCGCTGATAAATGCGTATGCGGCAAACAATGCGAATCACACAACTGCCACCGCCAAATCACTCAACACGTGTTTCACCCCTCCACGGGGCATCATCAGAAGTTATGTTACACCGATTAGTGCCAAACACAGAGTGAACGTCTTTAATACTGCAGTTAGAACAATTTATTTCTAAGATTCGTTTAATAAATAATTTACATTATGTAGTCTGTGATATGACATTAGTTATATTCCGGATTTAATTATTCGTTCCTGTTCTTAACGTTAAACACTTAAATTATAATACGGGGCTCAGGAGACGAAGTAATCGACCGACTACAGTACGCCCATCGCGTTATAGTGGCTCCTTGCTAGGACGACCATGAATTTGAGAGGACTTTATTATTTTGTTTACTTCATTTAATTTTCAATCATACAAATTATAATATTACATTTATTAACATTCCTATACCAATACAAATAAAATATTTTAAAAATTTTAATTTAGTGATATTTTTTGTAAAATATTTTATTTTTTAATTTCAGCAATCTTGGTATCGCTGCATTTTAAATATTGCACCGCGCTACCTTTGGTCGTAATTATATTTAATTTATACCAGCTATGTGTTATCTGTAAATTTGTAAATTATAAAAAAATAATATACAGAGCAACGTTCACGATGTTTATTGGATTTAGCTGATTGATAAATATGCTATTAATATATCGTAACCTTTTTCTCGTATTTTTAAATACAGGCTTAAAATATTCTTATTGATAGAATTGAAATCAAAAAGTACAAGTTATCAATTATTTTTAAAGTGTGATAGAAAGAGATTTCAAGGAAAACCTTATTGTCACAAGTCTTAAGCTTTTGTATAATATTATACATATATAAATGACTAGTAAAACTAACTTAAAAATAATTTTAGTTATTGGAAATCTACTTAATAACAAATCGCACAATAATTTCAATAGGTCAGTCTTAAGAATCCTTAAAGATAGTTTTTCTTCTGTTCAGCCTTTCGTTCTGTGTATACTTATTGTATATTACCTTGCTACTGAAGAAAAGTGTTGTTTTGTCTGCTATTGCCAAAGATTACGTCGCCAAAGAACTGCTCCAACGATAATTATGATTCAAAAACCTTTTGATAAATTGCGACCTTGACCGCCGAAAAAGATTTCTGATTTCATGAACATTGTACCGCTATCACTATTAATATGGTTACCCTACATAAACGTGGGAACAGTCCGCATACGCAGCCAAAACTTGAAGCGGGTGTGGCAACCAAACGCTTTGTTTTTCACTTCATTTCCGGACGTCATTTTAAAATTTTGAAAAAAAAAGTTAATCACATTCTTTTTATAATTAAAAAAATACTAACGTATTTTTTTCTTATAAAAACAAAACCAACACACGTTTAAATTTACTGAATTAAATTCTGAAGTCTATATGATTCGCCATATGTCTTGCTAAGCGCTTGGAAATAGCTCCTCCGATTTGTACAATATTTTTTCTTATTTTCGTAGTGTCATGAAAGTTTCTTATCTTCTTTATTTTTCATTATACAAATAAACTTTTGTTTTCCCACACAAACCCGATAATACATTAAATATCCGTTCTTTGCTGTTAAGCAACAACGTCAATAGAAACCAAAAAAATGTGTTTGGATGTAATAATAATATTATACCAAAAGACATTACAATGAATATGTCACATTGTTATTTAAGCCTCGTATTTTCAAAATAGATTTTTTTTGTTAAAACTTCTAGGCGCTGTAAATTGTTTATCGACATAGCTATGTGAATTTGTAAGTTGAAAGGCAGTAGACAGGCTACATAGCGTACAGACAATAGTCGATTGGTCTCAAGATCGTCAGAAGACTTTGGGTGATGTCCGTTTCCAAACGGTCTTATCGGAAATCTGTTGAGAATGCCGTTGCCCAGCAGTGAAAATGATGACCATAAGTCGCCGTTTATATATTTAAAAAAAAATAATCACTTTGAAATACAACAATGTATCTGTTTAAGCACTTAAACTTACAAACGAGCAGCACACATACAAACACATTAACGAATAAATAAATTTTGGTTGCGTAACACGATTTTTAGCTTGAGTTTAATTTTATTGTTGTTTAGTACATTTGAACTAACTAATAATTTTAATAATCAAAGATACCTGAATTAAATACCGTTATTTAAAATAAATATCTAAATATATTCCTCTGTTGAACTAGCCAAAACTTTAGTTGTGAACATCTTTGATGACCTTTGTAAATTAACTATTTGTCTTCCAAATTGATTACAACGACATTTGAGAATAATGGTCGCACAATCGTTGTCACATGTCGAGTTCTGGGTTAACAAAAGCGCCGGCACGTTTACAAAGCGCCTAATCGATTATGAGTGTATCGAATATAATGTGAATCGATTACCCGGTACCTCCGGGGTCCGTGTCGCCCGTAACAAATCGCCGTGCCCCACGGACAATGGTATTTCTTCATCAAAGACAAAAACGGCAAATGTGCCGGGGCAAAATATGAGATTATAGATTATAACTTATACATAATATCACATATAGGATGCTTCTATTTATACATTTTGTTTTAATAGCACAGGTCGTCTTTTTATTAATATATTCTCGGATTTTCAAGCATATTGTAACATTTAGTTGTATCAGATGTTATGTTAAGATTTGTATAAATTTTCTTGTCTTTTAATTAATGGCATCTTTATATGGGAACTCAGTCTGATTCTACGTTTTCTTTAAATGGCGTACACCAGTGGTCACTAATAGTGAACAATTAACAAAAGAATAATTTAAAATTAAATCCCTGTAGGTAAGTAGAACCAACTTTCTTATTTTCCGTTATATATTTTATATTTTAAATTCTATTTATTAAGAGAGTTTATAGCTAATTATAAGGTAATGAACAACATATACAAGAGATATAACAAGTTTCCGCCTTTAACAATTTATCAGCTTTGATAAAAAAATATATAAGTAGCATGCATGATAAAATGAGAGCACCCTGTGTATGCATTGTGTCCGCGTTCTGCCAGCGGGGGAGGGCGTTTAAAAAGCAGTTCGCCAGCGGGACGCGGGCGCCGGCGCGGTCTTTGTGTTTTTACTTTTTACTGAGCCGAAGGCATCTAGCCGTACAGCCACTCCGGCCCCGTGGACATTGTGCTCGGCATTTTGAATACCGAATAATTATAAGTGCTGACAGTTCGTCATACGGTAATTTAAACTTTTTAAAATTATTTCCAGCTTGTATTTGTAACACCAAAAAACCAACGTAAATGATGAACACTCTTTATGGTTTCAGTATAGAGATTATGCATATAAATGTCACCGAAATACCAACAGTAAAGATTAAAAAGGTACATGGGACTAAAACATAAAATTGAGAAGATGATAGTTAGTTACCTATTTTAAAGGGATGAATGTATCGCTTCAGAAATTATAAATAAACTAAATAATTATTGTAAGAACTTCACTATCTATGAAATCAATCAAAATCGATCAAGACTTGATCTCTATTTAGAGCTTCCAAACAAGCTTTATCGTCATCATCATTATTTCAGCGATAAGACGTCCACTGCTGTACAAACTTCCTTTATAGGTTTCCAATAGGACCGGTTGAAAGCGGCCTGCATCCAACGTCACCCAACGACATGTTCTTCTGTTCCATATGTAAGAAAAATACGCCCAATTGCTATTCTTTATTATGTCAGTTTTAATACTATCACCTATATAATTTCGGCGACTACAACACATATTACAACATACATAGTTTTTGACAATCTGTGTTCATAAATTAATTTTTTTTTGAAAAGCACAATAGAGACATAAAAATGGTACAATTAAATTAAAAGAAAATTAATACACTTGCATATTTAAGTTGTGTGCATAAGGTATGTTCACAATAATATTAATATATAAAAACAAAGAAAAAAACAAGCAGGTTGATACGTAACAATGTCTTCGGAGATCGTTTTACCTGTCCGCCAACAAGCTGAATATATTCGACTCGATTCAATAATACATTTTAACAATCAAGTATTTTGAAAATATAATACAATGTATGATAAATATATATATACAATAAACGAATATGTATAATATATATTAGCGGTTGCGCTAACTTGTATTTAATTCAAGTCAATCCATTTCGTTTTTACTTTATATTTTCTCACCAAACATTAAAACTAAAAACGTGTTGGTTAAAAAAACGATAATATTTATCTTTAACTCCGCAGTACTGAAATCATTGACCGATTGCTAAATTAAAATAAAAGGGTGCGTATAAACGTGCCGTCACCCAACACCGGGTGAAAGTCTCGCGCGGAGCTTTTAAACGGTGTGACAGGGTGACAAGTTGACAAGCGCGTCCGTCAGATACGAAACGGTTAATTTAGACTTGGCCGTGGGTGGCGATGGCGGATTGTCTCCTGCGCTTGACGGCGTCTGCGGGTCGACGACCTGCACGGAGGTGTCGCGAGATTCGTTTCCCTCGTTTAGTCTCGGCTTATCTTCCTTGATTAAAACTACTTAAAAAAAATGTCTCTCATTTCCTCACCCGAGTCGAATATTATCTATATACGTTATATACGTATTATTGAACACTGGTAGCCCAGCGATATAGGTCTGAGATATACGATGGTAGGTCGTGATTTCGATTCCCGGAATACAATCAATCTTATATCTACACTTGCGTATTAATTATATGAGATTGCCACTGCCTATAAACAAATTTCCAGACGATGGGCAGCAGCATCCTCTGTGTACTCCCGCCAGCCAAGGTTAGCGATTATGGTATATCCTCTTACAGATATATTTAAGGGAAACTCACGCTTTGCAGCGGGCGCCTATGCGCTGTAACCACGACTTACTTTGCCATCAAAAAACTGGCAGTGGCTTGCCATACTGCTAGTAGAACAGATGGCCGTTGAGGTCATGAGCGCGGTATAGGATGTACACTTATTAGGAGTATAAAAGTGATTTTTAAGGTAGTTAAAAGACAAAGGCTGCAAGCCGCTACCTACCAGTGTTAATGAAAATTTATGGTGTATGTATGTATACTTTACAGGTTTAGATATTTAACTAAAGGTAAAGATGAGCCGAAGCAATATCCAAGTAAAATTTGATATCACAATGTCCAGGTGTGGACATCATGAGGCTGAAATAATGATGTCGAAATAAACTTAATGCTTCATAAGAAAAATATACCCGTGTATATATGTGATAGAAGTGAATACGTCACAAACCGTCAGGTGTATTGCGCGTGTGTGTGTAAGTTTTCGATTTAAAAAAAAAAGACGTCAGCCGGCACAAAAGGCGCGCCGCAAACAAAAGCTCCCCATCAGCGTGGATGATTGCACAGAATCACACTTTTTGTGTGGCACGATGACACCAAGGATCCATTGTCGCGTTGACTTTGTAGAATAATTATCGTGGAGTAATGATGTTGATTAGCGAAGTCAAAGGTGCGCCGCGTCTCTGATTGTTGCGTTGAGCTCCTTTCATGCCTAACGACGGACGTTCTGCCCCGACGTCATGCCACTGTGAATTAAAAAAATAATGACGTGTTACTTTTCAAACGTCAACCTTAATTCATTTTACATTAATTAATATTACAATCTATATATTCTATAGTTTATATCTCTGCATACATGTATCAACAAACATACACATGCTATCAAAAACACTACATACATACCTAAAAGTCTCCATAGCAATTTTAAATAAAGAGTGTCCGGTAGCAGATTAAAGTTTTTTAACTTGAATAATAATTTCATGTTTAACACATTTTTATAAAAGCTTTAAACTGCAACAAAAATGCGTATTTATTTAAACAAAATATTACTAAAATGTTTTCGTTGCGATCTCTTCTTCCACACGCTGCAGGAAATTAAATTCAATTGCTGATTTCATGCTAAGTATTTTGTTTTAAATTCAAAACAGTTCGGGGATTGTTATTTTAAACTCTCTCTTTAAAGGAGCTCCATTAAAAAAAACCTATTAGACCTAAGTCGAGTGATCTCCGTGGCCACAGGATATTCCTAAAGCGACTGATCAGCTTTTGGGTAAAAGCTTTTCGAAGAAAACTCATCGAAGCTCTGGCCGTGTGTGCAGTCATACTATCCTGTTAAAGCCCTTGTTCGGCAAAAGGAAATCTGTAAACAAGCGTCAATAATTCTTACTATTCGTGGTCTGGCCTCGGTCGTTTGGTCAACATGATCTAGTTATCCCATTTATGGATATGCCAAACCAAATACTTACTCCGGGGCAAACCAATGGTGTTTAATATTTTAGTCTTTTTGAAGACCCGGTAACGATAGTTTTTAATGTCGCCATTAAAGTGAAAATGAGCCCCATCGCTCCCAAAAATGGGATTTACACTGGTAAAACGCTCCAACATGGTATCACAAAAATTTTGCGAGGTACAAAGTCACTTTCTTTCAGTTCTTGAACTATTTGTAAGAGGGAAAATTGTAAAAGAGAAAAGTAGCTTCTGAGTTTCATGATAGGCTCTTCACGGTATATTTCAGATTCCGTACGTTGCAGTTGGACATAAAGATAATGTGGACCAATAATACTATGTGTAAATATGTATTTTATATCAATATTTAAACTTTTTCAAGATTCTAAGCAGAACGCATTCTAATTAATAAATATTTGTTATTTTTACATCATAAGAAGTTTAATCGTTGAATACATCAATGAAATAATATTTCGGCTTGCAGATAAAATATTCTTTTTATTGAAAATATATATGTAAAGTTCTATTCTGTATTATGCCGCGCTTATTTAATGTCGGTAAAGCAGTGGCTGTTTAACCTTGATACTTCATAGATGGCGCTGTTAATAATAGTGTTATGATAGCGTTTATTACGGTCGCCAGTCGGTAAAGCAAAGGTAAAGCAGTCGGTATTTGAGATGTTACAGTGATAATTTGAAATATTGCAGCATCTTTTAAAAGAAAAATTTAAATAAACATCTTTAAATGGCGTTTCTCTGTTTTTATAACAACTCATTATTGTTTATTTGAATCATATATCTATATCGTCTAGAGAAATTGTCTTTTATTTATATATAAATATATATATATATATATATATAAATGACAATTTCAAATTCCAATATATGGGTTACGTTTGATCTTTTTCACGCTTTAATAATTTATCGTTATTAAATCACATATATGTGTTAATTAATAATATTATTACTATATTAAGTAAGAAACATTTCTGTTATTTTCAAAATGTACTCGCAATGCCAGTGAAGTCTTCTATCGCCAAATGTCACTTTGGTCTTGTGTCTGTCGCCTAAATGTCTGACGGACAACTATCCGCTGATATTATATTACATGTTAATACAAGTGTTTTTAACGCAAATCATTGAAATAAATTTACAAAGTTATATTACTTATATTATACTAAAATAATCTCGGATGTTTTGGGCTTAACTTTGTTTAAAATAAAAAAAAAGATAAAGCGTCACATTCTTTACACGTTCGCTTTTGACGCTGCACTGTGTTTAAGAAAAAAAAAAACAAATTTCGAATACCGTTCCAAACGATGACATTGCCGTTTTTTTTGCAAAGAATAAAAACACTACAGATAAAGTTTTTGAACTTTACGTATCAGAACATAAGGTTCAATTAGTGTAACAGATCTTTACAGATCTGTAATTTAAACGCGGGAAATAATCGCCATCTTAGTTTGACACGTTGGAAAAAAAAATTAATAAAGGGTCGGTCCTCGAACCGATTTAAGAGAAATGGGATGCGGTGTTAATTTTGCATGAAATGAGACTCGTAGCTGCTAAGGACATCGGGACTGATGACTCATTGTCCTTTACCATAGACACTTCTCTTTTTTTATTTTATAACCTTGACATATCCTTTTGGCCAGCAAGTTGTTCAATTTTCGTTAGTCACACATGAGCTGCAGCACGAACAGATACAAAATAGGTGTATAAAGCCAAAACTACCGAATATTAATGATGTTGTTAAAATAAATATTAAAGTATTTTTTCCTCGCACTTACATGGTGATTGGCAATTTTTATAAAAGCTTGGATGCTCTATGAAAGGCGGCGCTCGCACGATGGCGACTCAACGAGGTTGAGACAATTGTAAAACTTATAATTAATAACGTAATAAAAGTTGAGTCCCTCCAATAAGTGCTTAATTAACATTACAACTTATGATATTTATTATTTCAGAAACCGTAAATATTTATCAAAGTGTACCATATATTAGTTGACAAGAAATGAACTATATTTTCATCTCTTTCAAACTTTAATACCCATAACCAATTACCTATTATATGAAAATTTGAAGACGAATCAAGCAAGCCATTTCGAAATGGATTTAGCGGATTCCTATTGGACAGGTCTATGTTCAGCAGAAGACATCATATTGTTGTAATGGATAATTTTGTTTTTGTTAATTATTAATATATATTAACATTTTAATTTTCGTTATTATATTTTAAAACACTTTTTACTTTATATTTTATTTATAATGGATGGAATCAATAAGTCACTCATTGAATCCATCTCCATAATGTCATAGCCTAAAATAACTTTACGTATACCACACATGGAGACATGAATATAAAATATCTAATTGCTGTAGACATTTGACATTTTAATATATTATCTGTATTACTTAATTTTCAAATGACATTTGTAATCTAATGAAAATTGTCATGAAGTATACATTTTTAATTGTTTAAAGCAAGTGTCTTTGGCTTTGAGGCAAAAATAAAAAATAAAATTTCCTGAATAAAACTTCTGAAAATAATTAACTAAATTTATATAACAACATCGAATGCATTGTACATCGTCTTCGAGTCACGTGACCACATTGTTTATAACCGCTGAGTCAGCGTTCTGCAATTTGGCGCCAGATGGCGCTGGCGCCGGATGGAATCGATGACAGATTATTAACGCATCGACGTAGGGCATTTAAAACGAAATGAAAGTACAGATCGCAAGGTGTAAGTTGTTATGAAATCATATTTGTTTTTAAAATACACGTAAGATTTACAAAATATTTAGGATTAAGATAATTTATTCAATATTAGAACTTAACAGAACTCTTATTGATCGTAGATTTTTTTTAAATTTATTTTATTGACTGTACTCTTCTTCGTAAGGAGTCATAGTTGAAAAGATGAAGTAAGAAGAAATTCCATAACACAGAAAATAATAAGGAATTCACTATCTAATATTGATTTTTTTTTTCAGTTAGCTGGCCACATTTCGAGTAGAATAAACGGCTGATGTGGCCTTGAGGGCCTGGAGACCTCAAACCGGCAAGCGTAGCGTAGAACATCCAGTTACTAGATGGACAAATGACCATGTTGAGGTCTTTGAAAGACGCGAATTGCAGGCCACTTTAAACTAGTCCTGTTGAGAATTTATAAGGTCTATTACCATCAGACGACTTCCTATGGCGATGATCATTATAATTACTATTAAACACAAAAAAAGTTAAAAGATAAATGGTTTTAACCGAAACGAAGCTACCGCGGCTATTTCAGAATATTACCATCCGACATTATCAAATTATTATTTTATGTAAAAATGACGGTATGCACGATCGACGGAAGTGGCCCGGGGTGCAAACGGAAACGGAAGTATTACCGAACGTAGCCTGTGGCGTGCCTTCGTGATCGGTTGACGTTTAGAGTTTTAGGATCATAACTTAAAACTCTTTTTTTAAACGTTTTATTCTGTTTTATTACGCAGTTATTGCTATTGAAAAGTTAAGCAACATATTTTTTTATTAAAAAATTATGATTTCATATGTTACATCGAAGCTTGTTATTGTATATTCATGTTGATTTGATAATGAAAAGAAAAATTTTCAACGGCAGGTTGTTGAAAGTTCCAATACATTTCTATTATTAATTAATTTTTTCAGATACATTTAATATATGCTTATAGTTCGTCGTCATTTCAGCCCGCAGACAGTGACATTGGCTTCCTTTACATATCTATGGGGATATACCATAATCGCCACGTTTGGCAGGCTGATAGGCGCAGTGTGGTATTATACATATATTAGTACTCGGAAAACACCGCTATTTATCCTATCGAAACTTGTTTGTGAGCAGTGGAAATCCCATATAATTAATACATAATGTGAGTTACATATAAGATCGTATATCAGGAATTGAACTTGCGACCTGCGATCCAAGTCTCAGTCCTCTACCACTAGACTACAACTGATTATAGTTACGTGTCTTTAATAAATACGTGTATTTTCAACATATACATTTTAGTATAAAGTAAATATTCTGTTTGATTCAATACTATTCTATGTTAATTGTACTCTTTTTGCAATTATTTTGTGTGTTCCATAAGGATAAGTAATAAATGTACATACATACATCTTATCTTGTATAGTGCGGAAATCAAATATTTAAATGGACATTTACCTAAAGCTGAAATGTTGGCTTATTATATGGTAGAAATAAGTATCCAGAAACATTAATGGCTGCAAACTAATTAACGAAACTTTTCATAATTATGCGTTCAAATATCCGATGAACATATTTCATGTTCTGATAAGCAAGTAACTTTCATGTCTCCACAAACCGTTTTAAAAATGGAACAATAGAAAGCCTTTCAATCCCGACTCACCAACCACATGGCGAGCGGGCGTTGACCTCGCGCCTGTAACTGTCAACCCGATGTCATTGGACACACGCGACGCATTCTATTGGTTCATAATGTCGCGGGCGGCAATGCGACATCGCCCATTGGTCGCTTTTGTCGCACGGCGGGCGGGAACTGGGTGTTCCGAATTTAAAATGATTCAAAGATGCATGGTATTCTCTTAATACGCCTATTCCTAATTTGAATTAACTATAATTTGCCATGTGGCAATGTGTGAAATGTAATTTAAATTAAGAACAACTTATTTTTTTTAAATTGACCGTATTGTGTAAGGTTAAAAGTACACCATTTGTAACAATTTAAAATTCTTCTTGATTATAAGAATGTAAATAATTAAGTCTTTATATAAAGTATATATATACTTTTGAGGATTACAGTTAAATAAGATAATGTTTGGGCTCAATTAAAAAAATGATTGATTGAAGATTTTAGCTGATTGCATCAATATCTATGAAACATAAATAATAATAGATTTAAAAATAGATTGAAAGTCTTTTAATTCTACATCATTATTCGTATATTTGAATTAGTAATAATAGAAAAACCACTGCTTAGTATATTTATTTTTGATATAAACCTCTCTTAGGCCGAATGCCTTCGTCTTCAATGTCTCTGTCGTTGACCGGCCAGTATTTATATCCGCTATATCATCAGCGCACTGTCTGTTTGGTCTGCCAACATTTCTCTTTCCTGGTGGTCTCTAGCATTTTGTTGCTCGTATAGTTCATAACGTGAAGTATCTAGCTTATTGCCTCTTTATTTTTAAGTAAGAAAAGGACTAATATATGGTTACTTCCGCTATGTAGCAATAGTCGTGCAATAAAGTGCACCGCCCACCAACCCGCTGATAAATGTACATACGGCAAGCAATGCGAATTACATTTGCGTTGCCTAATTACATTTATCAGCGAGCTGACGGGCGGTGCACTTTATTGCACGACTAGTGCTACATAGCGGAATTAACTATATATTAGTCCTTTTCTTTCTTAGGATAGACTTTCGCAAAGTAACGCCTGAATCTATTAGATCTTTATTTTTAGATATGTGCACATCATTCAGTTTTGTTTTTTGACAAGGCAGCTCGCATTTAATTTTGTATTAGTTGTCTTATTTAAATTAATCAGAAATGAGAATATTTCTTGATGAACAGCAAGTAATAGATACAGCCAAGCGGATCGACAAGTTGAAGCGGCAATATACGTTTTTTTATTTAATTACGTCGCATAGCGTGTAAAGCAGATGGTATTGAGGTTATGAAATGAAGACCACAGAGCAATATTCACAGCATTTGACGTCCATCGGTATCAAAAGACGTTGGCTCAGGCCACTTGTAACCGGTCCTTTAGAAAAGGTATAGAGGAGGCCTGTGTCCAGAAGTAGACATCCTAGAACTGAAATGATAATGATTACTACGGTATAATTTTGTATATTTTTTATTGACTATGCATCGCTACATACATCGCTTCACTAGATTAAAAAACTAAATTTAGCGGATTTGTGGATTATCTCATTTGGGCATCGTTCACACGGGTAGCGTTTAGAGGGATGGGGGTGTCCTTTTTGGGGAGGACATCGTTATTGATCGCAACTCTCTCCTCCATCCCGCTACCTCAGTCTGTATGAACATACAGTACTTGCACATAAAGACGAACACATTAGAATTCATAAAAAAATAACACTTTAAATTTAAGCCACGCTTAAAAACAACGTTGCAACAACAATGATATAAATAACGTCTATATAGCAAAAAGAAAATAGCTTTAAGTAAATATTGAGCCGTCGTTGTAACTCAATTTAGCTAAACCCATTGACTAATTTCTTACAAAATTAGAAAGTCATGTTCACATCGGTGTAAGTAAACCCTTTTTTGTCTATTTTGATAATTAATTCATTATCTTTTGGATAATGAGCATGTCTAAGTTGATCGCGTTAAATAGTGACATGTCGTTGTCACTATTTTCTTAACGCGAATAGTCTATAATTACGTATAAGCTGAGCTACCCTTCAACAGACAAATTCAAATTCGAATCTGAAAATTCTTTATTCAATATACGTTACATCTTTTGTTGATGCCCCAGACCCGAGAAAAAAAGGTGAAAGAAATTCAGCGACACTAAGTGTTTTTTTTATAATTAAAAATAACGTCTTTTAATGAACATTTAAATAACGTGGAGGCGCACACATCATATTCAACACAAACCATTTCCAAATGTTGAACGGTAGGGTGCTTGTATTTGAACTTTAGATATAAAAATATTACAATTAGCGACAAAGTCCGATTCATCAATCGAAGAAGGGCTAATTAATTTTAAATTGATTATCTACGAAACATTGCATCGGCGAGATGGCATTCCCTCGTTTAACAGCAACTACTGTATGATCGAAAGGCATAAAGATTCGCCATCATTCAGCTTTATATCGTCCTCCCTGGTCTCAGAACTAATTACTTTTCTCTTAGAGACCTTGAACTGATAAACAACTTTATTGAGTTGTAATAAAGTTTAGATTTCTAGTGCATTTTCTACAGCGGAGACAAAGGCGTGGGATGCACAGTAAGCTGACTGTCACACCGTATTGTACCATAACAATATTTTTAAGCAATTTTTAAAAATTATTTCCATTTTATTGAAAAGTTAATTTCGAGTCGTTATATCAGTCTATGATTAGTATAAATGCCAATAATTCAAAAAAGTCGATAAAATGTATCCATTTCATATAATTAGAAACAACTTGTTTCTAGAAGCGAGATTTTGTTTAAGCTGATTCTAACAACGGGAACAGATTTAGTTTAGTTACCTTCATTGTCATCATCACCATCAACATGTCAGCCGAAAAACGTAACTGCAAGGTCACTTCCTAAGATCTCCATGATGACCAATTTGAAGCTGCCCGCAGCTACCGATTTCCCACGAACTTGACTATGTTGGCGGTCCAACTAGCGAGGTAGGCCACCCACGCTAAGTATATACTATAGAGAATGTTTGGATCCTAACAGTCGTCGACTACACGAGCAAAGTTCCCAGTCTACTGTCTATTCAGAAGAGTAATTCTTCAAGCGGATCTCCTCATTTGTGATTCAATCTAGCAACGAAACTCCGAGTGTAGCCTTCTGCATTACTGTCTGGTAACCTTGACCCTATACGGCTACGTCTCAAATGGTGCCTTGCTTTAGTCTCCAGACATCGCGGCTTTTTGGACTAGAATATGTTACGAAGCTTCCCGAATGCTGCCCATCCAATTTGGTTTTCATAAGTGATCTCCTTCTCGAAGGTGGACTTACCTAGCTGGACGGTTTGTCCCAGGTATATGTAATCATCTACCATTTCTAGCGTTGACTAATACCGTCATAGAGATTATGAGAATTCCAGTTGCTCCATGCTCTACAACTGATAGAAGACAAGGTATTCCGCCGCTAAAACTGTCATGATATTAAAGAAGACAATGAGGTAAAAATTATTTAGCACATTTAAAATAATAAAATGTTTACTAGAAATTTGAAGTAGCAAATATGTGTTTGAACTTGAATAGGTAAGATAGATAAATTAACTTCAGAAATAACAGGGGCAACGGTGTGAGTAGCGCCCGGCGGCACGAGACTATACAGCGTCAATATAAAGGCCGGTCAATAAAGTCGATTGGTTCAAGTCTAGGCCCTCGATCGAGATGACTCGATATTACTCATTTGTCTACACCCAATCCTGTATTGACATCATTAAAATAAAATATTTAAGTGCTTTTTAAATTGTAACACGAAATATATTTCTAAAATTTTCTATTTATGTATATTTTTTCTCTTCGTAATTTATAATAATGTTTACGATTGAAGATATGACGATGATATGGCAGCATAAATGCAGATGATGTTTCAAGTACACTTTGGAGGACAAAAATGCGATTCTCTCTCTTTTCTACGTTTCATTTTCAAGAAATCTAAAAATATTGATGAAGGTTTTATGTCGTTAGTTGCGCTGAAGACAGATGGTCAGAATGCCGTGAACAGCGAACCAAACCAACGTTTCGATCTTCAAAGAACTGAACATACGCGTCCACAAGTTCTTGTCACCCGTAATGAGGACTCAATGGAATGTTTGGTAGCGCAATCGATCTCGTGGACGCTCTGCAAGTAGACGGACAAGTTTCATTAAAATTGGCACTAGAAACTCAAGAAATGAATGTTTTCACTCCACCAAACACTGAGCTACTTAGAACAGTAGGGGCTCTAGAACTGACCGGGGAATGACCACAACAACTCTAAAAAAGTGCGCCACTAAAGAGACATATCCTATATACCAATGCCAAAGCCAAATCTGATAAGCGGAAGTGCCGAAAATTTATTTTAACTTTTTTCTACATAATCAACTAAAGTTAAATGTAAGAATAATTAAGAGTAGTCAAAATATTGCCACAAAGTACTATTCAGGCGGTTAAGTCAGGTCATTACTTCATGAATTTTTGCCTGTATATGGGAAAAATATTAAAATTTAAAGTTATCAGTCATAGAATAGAAGAAAAAAAATACTAGTATTTATGTTCGTAGATTATGAATAATTACAACTAGCAAAGCAAGCGCATGTCTTAATACTGCATATAGTTACATTCCAAACTCGACCACTTGCTTGCTTGTATATAAGTCCTGACTTATTTTCCTGCACTGCTGCTGCTACATTTGATTTCGGGCGGTAAAAGTACATATAGGTTTTTATTACCCAACTTAAAGTAATAAATACCTGAAGCACTCAGAAAAGCTAGTCGTAGAGGCAACATGTCTGAAGCTTTCTAACACGGGTGCGACCTTTAGCAACGAAAATATACGACCAAGACTCGAATATATAATGACTTTTGAGTTTTAACAGTGTTGGTAGTAAAACTGGCAATGTGAGAATTAGTTACAATTATTTAATGGAATCAGGCGTTACCTTGCGGAAGTCCATCCTAAGTAAGATCAGGACCAATATTTAGCCACTTCCGCACATGCAGTGGTAGTCGTGCAATAAAGCCACTGTAGACTCTATGTTTGGCACTAATCGGTGTAACAGAATTCCTAAAGATGCCCCGTGGAGGGGTGAAACATGTGTTGAGTGAAGACAGTTGTGTAATTCGTGTAATTGTTTGCCGCATACGCATTTATCAGCGGGCTGGCGGGCGGTGCACTTTGTGGCACGACTTCCACTGCATGTGCGGAAGTAGCTAAATATTGGTCCTTTTCTTACTTAGTTATAATTTACTGTGCAAAATAAAATTATTTAGCACAATATTTTTAAACTTTAACGAAAATAAAATTAAAACTCATAAATACGTCAGAACGCAATAATAATAGTAACAAAGCCATAATCTCATATCTTTAATGTTATTTTACACTACAAATGTTATTAGAAGTATTAGTATCTTTATGTTACTTCCTGTGTTAATCGTCGTTTCAGCTTACTGCAAGGCATAGGGCTCCCCCAAAGATATCTATGGAGGATATACCATAGTCGCCACGTTAAGCAGGCAGATTGGCGATCGCAGATATTGATATTATGGTACGCAGAATACACCGCTGCCCATCATCTGGAAATTTGTTAACTGGTGTAGTAATCCTATATAGTTAATGCACTAAGTGTGAATTATACAAGATTGTATCTCGGGGATCGAACCCGCGACCTACTATCGCAATTCCCAGACCTTTACCGCTGGTCTACCACTGTTAGTCAATTATATTCTACGATATGAATTTCATTTTCTTCGCTTTAATTTTGATCCATTCAATCTTTTCCTTCGCTTTGAAGTAAGTCATCGAATCATTCTTTCCTCCATTATTTTAGTTAGATATTGATGTTTGTCTCTGTAGCATGTGTGGCAAATGAAAAAAAAAACAAAATTAACAGACGTGCTGTGTGTGATGATATTTATTTTTATTTATCTTTAAAGGACTTCTTTTCATAGTTTCAGTTTGGTATCAATTAAAGTTTTCTTCATTTTCATACAGTATTTAGCGTAATAATGATATAGTATAATGATATATTTGAGTACATTTTGTATCATTTCGTCCTCTCCATTCATTTAATAATACTGTTATAACTCTTGAGATCAACTCTTAAAGTCCAGTGTCTTGAGGTAAGTCAGTCTGGCCAACCTGACCTAAGTGGGCCACAGATTAAATAAACGTGACAGAATCTAGTCGTAATTTTTACTTATCATTAGTTTAAGATTTTTTTAAGTTGATGTTAAATAAATTAGATTAAGTAAGCCCTAGCTTTATCCACAAGCAAAACGAGCTATGTCAAACTCGAGATTAATGACCCAAACTTAGCTTTCCAAAGTAGACCACGAGTTTGGTTTCGATTGAAGTATAAGCTCTATTTTCGCCCCGATTCCTTATATCGGCATACATCTTCCATAACCAAACCCCATATGTTAATGTATCTATACACGTAAATTGAAGCTAAATAAGAAACATACATAAAACACAGACGAAATGTCGGCCGCCGGGTACAATGGTTAACAACGCGAGCAGATGCGTGCGACACCTGAACGGAACCCGAGGCTCGGCGCACGTAAATCATTCGGAAACAACCCTAATGTCAGGGGTGAACATGTTTCGATATATTAATAATGATGTAACCCTTGTTTCGATTTTAAATATCTGTAAGTGCTAGAATTAAAATCATGTCTTTTATCTGGTATATCATCACCATTTCAACCATACGACATCCCATAGATTCCCAATTGGACAATTGCAAACCTTCATCGACGTCTCAGCGCCTTAACAAGGTCTCTGTTCGCTTACCGGCAAAGTTAAATTTAAATATATATGACTATTAATTTGAACCCATTATGATCATTTCAGCCGTAGGTAGTTCACGGCTGAACATAGGGTTCCCTATTTGATTTAATATCCCATGATCTTGATAAAGTCCTCTGTCAGCCATATAGGTGGATGTTCTACGCTGCTCGTAGCTCTCTGTGCCTTGTCAATCGTCTTTGTGCTTGCCAGTGAAGCCCAAAGGTAAAGTTCACATTTCAGTTCGTAAGTCATCACTGGTAGACTGGTAGAGTAGACTATCATACTAAGATACGTAAACAAGGTGTTAACTACTCCTTACGCGTTCTGTTCTCTCAAGTTCGTAGAATCTGTAAATGTTAAAAAGACAGCAGCGTAATTTCAGGCAGAAAAAAAAGGCTGTTATTCAATTTTTTTTAATTATGCGATATTTTATTATTAATTGTAATTTGTATCACTAGGGTGTTTTATTTACAGTGTGTTTTTTTTTTTCGCGTTTGCTAAGCGCAGACAGTTGGTAGAGAGATTGACTATTCCATCTGCGAGTCCACGATAGGGTGTTTTTATACATTTTTTCTTATAAGTAAATTCAGCTCAAATTGATTTAATAAATATAATTTGTAGGAGCTTTAATACTTAATAGCATTGTATTCTTTTTAACCCTCCAAAAAAATAGTCGACAAATCCGATCAGCTGATCGCATGCGAATCAATCCGTCAATAACTTTGTATAATATTCTCTCTTTTAATCTTTATGTTCTCTTTTATGTTTAATGCTTGTACATTAAATAAGGAAATTACGTTTTAGTTATAACTTAAAAAAAAAGTAGATAGACAAACTTCATGACGAGAAGCAAGAGAAATTCTATCAATATTTAACATTCCCGATCTTTTATATGCACATAATATGTTATATTTAACCTAGAAATATTTACTTTTTTAAACATATGCCATAGCACTTAAAACCACTTACGAGTCTTATAAAATCATTTTAATTACACTATAAATTATTCATAGTCATTCTGAATACGGTTAAACAACCTTTCTATTAATGCGAATATTATATTGTAATCAATTTTATTGTCATATCATTAAACTATTCATTATAATATAAAAAGGACGTGGAGTCATGCTCCCCAAGGATAGAAGGATCCGTTAGACGCATTACAACAACAATGTTCCCTATTTTGTTCCATTTTTTATGCGCTGACAACACTACATTTCGATTGTCACGCCTCGTTCATCGCGGTGCGCGGGAAAATAAACGAGAGCGATTCTTTTTTCAAACGAAGCGCCAGAAAAAGTTTATTTAAGTTCGGAACATGTTTGGAAACGTTCCGTTACATCCTCATTTGATCGAGGGATGCGCTCCTATCTACGCATTATATTTCAACAGTGTGTTGTGTTTTTTTTTTTCATTTTGTCATGACACTTAATCGAATTTTTGACAAACAATGTGGGATGAAATTGGTTCCTTTATTGATGCGCCATTTATGGCGGCGGATAAATTATCGATTGGTTCTCGAAATCGATGTCTTCTTGTTTATATCGAGAGATTTATGAGATTTGGATTTTAGATAAATTGAATCGATCCAAGATGGTAGATATGTTGGCAGTTGAGTATCTCTCTTTCACTGTATAATATATTAGATACTTAGATTGTGAAAGATGTTATAATTACATATTCTTCAGCTTAGTCGTTTCCTCGTGACTGAGGATCGTTCGTTACCATTTTTTCTGTACTTTTCTATTTAACTTTAAAAAACTTCGTAAGTCCAACGAGAATGACCATCCTCTAGTTTTAATACAACTGTTACTTTCTTCAGATATTCTGACCTCCTCCGAGCAAGGTTGGAAGTAATTAAGGATTCTACACGAGCAAACTGTGGATAGTTGTCGACACATCTCGAATTACATATTCATCACAGATCAATTCATTATTTCATTTTCAATTATTTTCTGTGCTTGGTGGCTTTTCAATTGTTCATATATAATGTAACAACCCGTGATTTTAGTTACTTGTAAAGAGTTAATGATAATAAAATTATATTTCTATAAGACGTAAGATACAAGTGCTAATGTAATAAGGAGAATGTTTTTATATCGTAACACAGAAGTCTCGGTTCAGCCGGATGAGCTGAGCCGATATGGGCCACAAACCGCCTGTGGCCGAAACAAGCCTCATAATTACAGAGATCACATTTACATTCGTAAATGTGATTTCTTTAGGGTTGTCTAATCCTTGCGTCTTATATGTAACGTTTCATTATTTTTCTTCGCATTACATTCTATATTTCGAAACTTACACTTTTTTTATCGATAGTAAAATATAATTTGTGTTAAGAACAAAATATCGTGAAGTAAAAAAAAATCACGTTAAACGACAACATTTCGTCTGCGTGTAAACAATATTTTTAATTATTACAATGTCTTGATAGACAATAAATCTTAATAATATAGATAAAATATAAACCTAAAATATAATAGTTTAATTTGTGAGCACTCGTAAGAAAAATAAAAGTTTGTAAATTAGATAACGGAGTGTGTCAGTTGTCAAACTAATACATAATGTTAATAAAATTAAAAAATATGGATGTAATATTTTTTTATTATTTTCATATTTATTTAATTTTTTTACTAGCGCTGACGGCTGTACAAAGTTAATAATAATACACCTACCAACAAAATAAAATAAATAAAGACCATGAGCGCTTTTTAGAGAATTAGACATTTTGACAGTTGTGACAGCAATGTGACACTAAGTATAAAAAGGTTAACTTTGTACTTATTATTTTTTATTAATTTCAAAATAGCGTTATCGGCTATTTTCAGAATGTTATACATCATAATTTGAAGGCGACTACATGTGCAATCACAGAATTTCGTAAACGGTTTAGTACTGCAGGAATATATGCTGAATCATCCAACAGTGTCAAGAAATATAACCGTTTTTTTAGTTTCGATTATCCATTGTCTTCGTGTCCATGTAATGACTTTCCAATCACACCCCTAGATCGAGTGCAGCCTGCCATAAATCATGTTGCGGTCATCTGCCGCCCGCGGCGCTGCCGTCGCGCCATCTAAAAGTCCACTATAGTGGGACCCGTACATTCCATTATCGTACTCGCGTATAAAGCTCATTTTATAATGGATTATTTTTCAAATGTGTATCAACGGAACGTATTGTAAGCTGCGCGTTCTTTTTTTAAATCGCGGCAGGCGCGCCTGACAGATGTATGTAATGTTGCCATGTGGGTCGATAGGGACTCGTAATACGTATTTAAACGGTTGGATTAATAACGTTTGAAAGCATTGAAAAGCCTTTTGATGAAGTATCTACCAATTTATATTTGATTGATGTCATCTTTATATTAGCATATGAATATTTTTATGACAGGAGTTTTGCAGCTTATAGCGGATAACTTTTATTGCTACATAAAATAGCTTTTATAATAAAGTTACTAGATTAAAAAGGCGTATAGTACAAGTACACACAAGTATAAGGTTTTAACACTCTTTATTGTACACGCTAGAAAATTTACATAGTTACATAATGGTAAAGAATAAAGTAAAATGGGCAGTCTTATCACACGAGGCAATTTCTTCCTGACAGCAAGGGTTATTGATGGACAAACTATGATGAATGGCCCGCAAGCAAAGAACCCGACTGCGGCCGGTGGCAGGGATCCTCAACGCCACAACCACTGCTTACTTCCATCCCATAAGGAAATACAGGACGGGATCCTCGGCGACCGACGCACGACAGATGTCTGTGGTGAGTCGCCTTCGTGCCATTCAAGATCGACACGAAACATCGGAGCTCTTCGATCATAAATAGGGGGGGGGAGTCGCATGCTTTGCCGTGTCAAGCTGGACACGGTTCTGGTTCAAACGTTCACAGAGCACAGAGTATTCTTTAAATACCTTTATATCCCACGTGATATTATATCTGTGACCCAACCGAGGAACAGACTGGTACATGTGATCACCGGCTGTTCCGTCTTTGGCTCGTTGAGAGTTCATCCGTCTCGGTTAGCAGAGAGAATAGAGAAGGAGAACATAGCCTAATGGTTAGAAAAGAGAGGAGTCGTCACACCTCTTTGGGGTTTTGCAAAAAGGTGGCAGGAAAAACGTTAAAAAGTAATAAATAAGTATAAAATAATAGACAAGAGTGTCAAAATAACTTTAATTCTATAAATAAAATTAACTGTGATATAGATAGTAAGAGAATAACAAGAATCAAGAAAAACTAAATCGTTAAATATAAAAAATTAAGGAATACAGTAAACAAAAATTAAATTTCACAAACTAAAAAGAAAAGCGAAGACGACGTACGAAAGGAAAAGTATGGAAAGGAATGTGTGGATAGATAATGATGAATGAATGATGGAATGAAAATGGATGAATAATTAGAGAAACAAGTGAAAGATAGAAGAAATGAAGAAGAAGACAGAAAGAAAGTATAGAACGTAAATAATTTCGTGAAAAATTAACAAGTAAAAGCAGACCCTGTCCACCCACACTTAGCAGCGTAGCGTAGTACGAGAGGCACTAAACACGAGGCCATAAAAAACGTAGGTCAGGTTGGATGGAATGACTCACCTCGGAGGCTCTCAGAGTCTAATCTTTTTAAAAAAAGATTGATCATTCCGATGTGCCAAATCAAATACCACTACGATACTATTTTATGCTGGAAGGTGATGAGCTAAAATCCAATGGAATCCATAATGTGATATGATGGAGGGTTTGGTTTCCAACATTAATCTTAATCTCGTGGTGTTATTATTATATTATTAAAATGTTATGTGACTTATTTGACAGACGTAAGCTAGTTTAGTCTTTATTAAGTGCTGTTAATAACTTGTATTTAAGCCTGTTGTAGTATAAACCTTCTCGTATCATTGATGGAAATTGTGTAGCACTTAATAAAAAGCAATAAAAATAAATAAACGACCATTTATTATGTACTCTTTCATTTTCGTACGGTCATTCACCATAACATATCAGTCCAGTGAAATCAATTAACAAGTCATCTCGGTTTTGTTGCCATCTTTATGTTTTGCTTATTACATCGGATGTTTCTTGCAACTGTCAACACCGATCTCGGCGACCGTGACACGGTACCGAGTGGAAGCCGGTTAATTCCGAGAATCGGAATGAAGTCGACTTGTTTATCGATTAAATCTTATCGATTGAATCGGCTATCGCGAATCTCGAAACGCGCCTTAATTCAAATGATTTTCAAATATATACTTTATTTTAATAGCATTAGGTATTTTTTTAATATATAACATTGAAAAAATTCTATTAAGTTTTTTTGATGTTACTTATTTTTTTTACGTTCCATATAATTTACAAATAATTTATTTAAATCACTTTTATGTAATGAAAAAGTTCAAACGTATATTATATATTTATTGTTTATTTTCTCTATGTTGTACAATCAACATTTTTTATACGACTGATGCGTTTCTAAGAAAAGAGAGCAAAAAATCGCATAAAAATTACATGTCACTTCAAAAAATTGTTTCAGAGAATAAAAACTAAACATTTCCCAAAATAAATGCACAAAAAGACTAAAAATGAAATCCATATTACATAACTATTTATTAAACAAACATAATACGTAGTCAAAATCCAATTCATAAGTACAAAACATATGTAAACTCAAGCTAAAATTAGGCATCAATCAATTTGAAACTGGCTACTTAATAATAAGCTTGCACGTTTATTGCGGGCTAGAAAAATGCTATCACCAGAAGATACGTCAGACTTGCTGATGTCTATCACAACTGTTCCGTTTAAAGAACTACGTATTCCCCCAATTGCATTTTGTTGTGATATTAATGTTTCCGTAAGCACTGTCAAAAAAGAAAATAGAATAAAAAAGTTGGGACTCGTTTTAGAAAAAAAAAAAGTTGGCTGTATAAATTATCTGTGCTTTGGCCTAAAACAAATAAAACAAATTTAAAAAAAAATCAAACTATTCTAGTTCATGTCTGATTTTCAATTTCCGTCGAGTTAATTGGAATTTGTGAAATATTCGAAATAATTTTTAACGAGGTTAGTATTCTTTCGCGTACGCCGTGAGTGCCGACAAATTCAACTTGCTCGGCGGTCTTGGAATTAGAAATACAAGAAGTGTTATGAATTTATGTATATTACAAAGGGCAATATTAAAGAATATATTATTACATTTCACAGTTTTAGTGCTGAGCTTCGAAGCTGCTTAGTAATACTGGTTAATAATTTTGTTTAAATTAATAAATTAATTTAAAGCCTAAAAATATTTCTTTTGTCTGTACCTTACTAATCATTACATAGCTTGTAAAAAAATTTACTGGAATAGGCAGCGTTGGAAATCTCGGAAACATCTTGTTGTCCAAAATACCACAGCGTCTGAAGTCGCTGGATGCGGACAGTATAAGACCAGTCATGGTGGCCATCTTTGGAGAAGATCTATGCCTTGCAGTTGGCTGTCATCGTCCGAAGAGAAGCAGAACCAATAGAAGAATTTATGCAATAAACAAAACTTTTTTCTAACCTTTAATTATTATTTGAAACTCCTTATTCTAAAATTAACCGTTTTTGAAATAACAAATGATGTAATTTAATTTTATTTCTGTATTTATTTCAAATAGGCAAAGTAATACATAATATAAATTTACATTTGTTTCATTGAACATAGTACATAATTCAGTATGTTTGTCTATTATAGTCGCACACAGCCCCGGCGATAATAATGCTATCTTATATTTAAACATCGCTTACTGAATAAAACAGAAAACGATATATAACGGCTCTTGATACTAAAATGAACAATCTATTTAAAACGCGGTTTATTACTAAACGCATCTTTAAAATTCGGTACACATGTTCAAATTATTCATTATTTCCGATTTGCTTTTGCGCACTATGTACTGCCAGAAATTTGTTTGGTCTGTCTCATTCCAATATAAAAAAAATAATGTGACATTTTAGAGTAAGTACTATCATGTAATTGGGTTGAAGTAAGTATGTGACACGTAAACTCAAAGTCCAGGTTTTCGGCTGCACATGAAGAGCTTTAATCTAAATAAATAGTACCTATAGTAGATAAAAGAATGCTGAGTTATTATTATTCGAGAATAAGCCACAGAACCATCCAGTGCGAGTAGTTCCGCGCGATCCATACCGGCCCCGCTAATGAAGCCAGCAGTTTTGCGCTCACTCCTTTTTCCCTTTTCATTTGCTTCGATCGAGTTCTAGAAAGGGGAACTATAAATTGCTAACGCTTCCGAGTGGAAGATATCAAAATGGCTGAATGTTTGAGCGACTTCTCGTACTGATTTAATTAAAACAGTAATTACTGTTTTAAATTCAGAACATAAGAAATGGCTGTTCGATTTTCTTCTAGTTTAATTTACGCAGTTATTATGACAAATTTTATCAAAAATAATTGTTTGATATGTACAATTTTTTTTAGCTAACTGTCGTTCAACAAGTCGATGGTCGATTTCTCTATCAGATCGAATCATGCGGAAATCCGTAGACGAACGAAAGTAACAGACAGCGTAGTAGATTGGTGAGTTGAAGTTGCAGTTTACCGGCCAAATAGCGCGCAGAACAGATGATCACTTGGGCCCGGTTCTAGGCCGGAGACCAAGGACTGGCAAGCGTTGCGTTAAACGTACATCCACAAGTTGGATGGACTGACCTTGAGAAGGTCGACGGAAGTCACTGGATACAGATTGCGTCCAACCGGTCTTTTTGAAATTTTATAAGAGGAGGTCTATGTTCAGCAGTGTATGTCTGTCCACCTTGAGAGTGAACATCGTACTGCGTTTACAATATGCAATATTTAAATTTGTTTGTTGCACGAAATCAATGTACACAAATGTTAAATTTTTTAATTGTGCTTATTTAATAATCTATAAAAATTATCGATTACGAAAATTCACATCGGTAATAAAATCGATACAGTCAACTACGTTTAATTGAAAATTATCCGTCATAAGGGCGTGTTCACACGCGGCAGGCACGGCTTCGCGACATCGCGACAACGGCGCCGGCTATTAATCAAGTCAACGCGCGTCAACCGCGTCGCATCGGCCCTTTTGCTTTATTGTAGCGTAAATTGCTATCAGGTGATTTTCCGCCTCGTTAAATGAACCGGGTAAGTCACAATAACGCGTCAAATTGTCCCAGGCGCGCGACAATAATTACGCTAAAAATGTAAACTCATCCTTAAATTTATAAATCATGCAAATGTATGAAACGGTTTAAAAAGTTGTGCATCATTTTCGTGAATATCAAGTCTTTTAAAGTAAATCGGAATAGTGCTATTTGTTATACTTTACGTCAATACCATAATCTTGTCAGCGGATAGACGTCTACTGCAAGACATAGAGAAGGCTATAGCCGGTCTTGCACTGCCTGCATCGAACGATTTCCCGCAACCTTAATAATGTCGTGGTTCCATCTAGTGAGGGCCCACCCACGCCGCGTCTACCATCTGGTACCGCTCAAGTGTTTGTCTGTCAAATATCGATACTAGAAAAACGATATGAAGAACTTTTAACCCCATCGATACGTAAATAAAAAAATTAGGCGTTAATTCGACAATGGCTTCAACTATTTTAATATGTTTGATTAATAATTAATTAATATTGCAAACTAACACCTTAGATTACCGTAATAGAGATTAAAAAATACATCATAGCCGTGTGTTTCAGTATAAGTAGGGATGAGAATATAAAGCCCTCGCCACACGTGCGACGGACAGCGGTCATTAATCGTTCCGTTAATTGAACGTGTAAACAGCGCGGGCGACGGTAATCGTCACACGCGGCGACAACGCGCCCCAAGCGCCGACAGTTATCGACGTAATTATGCAGATTTCAAAGAAAATTACTCGCGACCTGTCCAGGGCTGTCAATAATCTATGCTATCACTTAGCTTAACCAATTGGTGATGGATTTTTTATAGATTTGAAAAAATATGCGCCCATACTTACAGAAGGGCTTACTGGTGATGATTACGTAATGCTCTAGCGGCCATCTGCGTCCTTTTTGACCTGCTTATTGCCATTTCAACTTGTCAATCCGCTAGGCTGTGTCATTCTTCTCGTAGCCAATGAAAATAAATGTTATTATCACCAATACTTAAACTATTTGATGTCCACTGCTGGGCATGAGCCTCACTAATGGATTTCTATAAGAACTAGAGTATGTAGTTTTGTTATTATATAGCTATCATTTTTGAGGGCCCTCTCTTACATTCATCTGTCTGATAATTTTGAGATAATTTAGCTCACTCTTCTTATATACATCTATATATTTTTTACTGATTCTCCCTTTTCCCTCTCATTCCTATTCATTCCTTTACCTCTGATACATCGCCTCTTTTATTTAGCCATTCCTTCCAGACTTCTTCTTTACAATCTAAGGACTAGTTAGTGGGTTACATCCAGTTTATTCAGATAACATCAAAGAAATCTTCCATCTATCTTGCAAGTGAACGTCTTGCTCTGCGCTTTTCGGTCTACGATTTCCACTTTAGAACCTTAAGGATCCAGCCATCTGTTCTGCACGCTATAGCCTACCCAATGCCATTAACTTGAAAAACCCCTGGACTTTGTGATTTGTCCCGTAGTCATTATTATTATCATCATTACTTCAGCCATATGATGCCCGAATGAATCTAGTGGGGAAGTCTATGTCCACTGCTGGACTTGCTAATCGGCTGGGTTATGTCGGTATCTTTCGTTCCGCTATCTACTCATTTTTGATTTATTATAAACGAGCTCACTTTTTTTCCAGTTTATATCAAATAAGAACTCTCTGGCATTTTTATTACGCACATAAGTGGTCACTGCAAGTGATACAAGGTAGATAATACTATGAATGTATGTTCCCACAGCTGAGCTATGTCTACATTACACGGGGGAGTAGGAATCGTAATGAATCACTGAAGATTTACTTAAAGGGAAAATTAAATGGAACATGTGTTCATTCTTTCTCCAATTGTCACATGTCGACAAGATGGCGTCGTCAAAATGCGCCCCAAATGGCGCACCGATCACCGAATTCAAAACCGCTAATTGCAAATCGCAAACCGCAATGTGCGTGAACGCAATCATTTTCGGTGTTTTATATATTATCGAATATCGGGATGCATTATCGACACGCATGCGGAATGCTCTGTGTATTTGTTAGTTTTTTATTCCCATACTGGCTCCCATACACGCGTATGCAAATGTTTAGTTTCTTTCAGATAAATATCAAAGATCTAAAACTGTCTCCAGGATGCTGCTATGTTTATTTTGCAATAGGTCGTCTAGAAGGTTGCATGGAGCTTCTACTTAAATGATCTGTGAGTTTGTCTGCTTTCCAATCGGGTGAAAAATATAACCGTCTGTTTCTTAAGCGAGCCCAAGCTTGATCATTGTAAAGGGATCTTAAATTAGCGCCACGACTCTTTTAATGTCCCGTCTTGTCTTAACGGGTTGTTGTCCGCAACCAAGCGACATTGCATTAATTATGCCATTACACCCTAAAAAGTCCCAGCAGATCCTTAATGTTTTACGAGATCTCAGCGAGGCCCCCGGTAAACCAAGGTGAACTAAGGGAAGCTGCCAATAACAACGGCATTTGTACGTAGTCAATTAAAACTGATAATTTAGTTGATAAAGAAAAGATGTTTTGTTTATAGTACAGAAAGCTAATTATTGTTTGATCTTTCTTAAAAATCAATATAAACTTTGAGCTTCCTTTACCGGAAAAGTACCCAACCTACCGATTCTTGACCACTAGACTATAAAAAATACTATCCATTTGAGAACCCATAATTAATATTAAATCTTAGCCTAAATATAACATTGCAAGACCTAAATATATATGGCTTTTTCTGTGAGTCAATAAGTCACAATTAAGTTGGACGTTTAACACCTCACTCTTGCCCAAGGCCACGAATGATGCGCACATGAAAATGTAGCGTAGATAAAAAAACCGCGAATAAAACTACGAAATGTAAAATGTATAAATGAGAATAGTCAGAACCATAAATATAATACTAATTCGTTATATTTCATACAAAACCGCATTTAAATATAATAGATGAAAGCTGAATGATTAATCCGTCCATTTTGCTATAAATTCCCGCCATTTTTAATGTCGCTCCTAACGGGTCGTGTACATGCCACTTGTATATACGGCACGCACAACCCCGGTGCACCCGTACCAATTAACCCTTCGTAGCCTGTCGCAGCCCTTTATTACCCCTTTAATAATCCATCCTTTGTGTCAACTGTCGCTCAGGAATACTGAATTAAAAGTGGGTGTATTAATTTTTTTGCCGCCACTTTTACATAGAATAGTTCAGAGAGCGAGGGAGGGACGTTGTAAGTGGGTAATAACCGGTGCCGGTTTGAAATGACAGGGCTTTTAAGCATCTATTTAACTCGATGTCGAGTGGCAATGCAGTTTGTTTTTTTTTAAATACGTACCTGAATAGTAACTCGACTTCAGCTGGGGTACGTTTTGTTCCGTTTCGCTTTGTTTGCGGCTCGCGAGTTGATGAACAGCAATATTTCGCTTCGCATCGATCACTCACGAAGAAATGGTGGTTAGTTTTTATGCAAATTTTCCGTTTGATTCCTCTCGGTCGAAAATTATTTTTGCTATCTAATTTCACAAATTTGTAACTGGCCGTAAAATCTTAACTTCAAACTTTGACTTGATTTTGAGAGTCATTCGTTATCATTATTTGGTCTATTTTTATCATAATATCTGTTAATAAATAACTTAATTTTAAACAAAATTGTGTTTTAATGCAACACTCAAACACAATTAAAAATGAAAGATGCATTATTAATACTCTTACAGTTCTGGAATATAGACACAGGACCAACGCAGGACATCCACGCATGGTCAGATGACTTACTTGTCGTTAAAAGACGCTAAATGCAATCCTTCAAGCGATCCTTTTGGAAATCTATAGGAGCCAATGTCCGGCTGTGGATGATATGGGACCTCTGTTACAACCAAGCGAAAATGTTTGAAAAAGTTTAGTGGACACTAACGTGACTCCTTTGTAAACATTCGATTGTCCGTACATTTTTCAGATTAGGAGATCACCTAGCTAGTTAAAAACTCCAAGAAGTGACTTACAAGAACCTTAGTGAATTGACTTCGAATTGGTCTGTTAATGGAAACTCTATTGCTATTTCAATTCTTGACCAAAAGGATTGAACCTCAATCTCTTTTAGGTTATATGTATTGTTAATGTATATATATATATATAATACCCTTTTTCAAAAAGTTGAGCATACCTTATATATTCTGGTATACATTCTTCACGGGACGTATTCGCCTTATTTTATTTTCTTTAAAAAAAATTCTTACCTATTGTAAATTGGACTGATAACATTATTTAAAATGCCTCCGGTAAACATGAAAGAGGGTAACTTTTAGTATGAGCACAGGGGTTACTTCTTTACTTCTTCGATTTTTTTATCGTCAACGATAAGAATTCTTGTGATCTATAGAAATAAAATTTAATTTAATTTATTTTTTTAATTTAACATTAACTTTATTGTAGACGCTAGAAAACAAAAACATTAGACAATAAAAAAAGTTTCATAATAATTAACAAAAAAAACAATCTTATCACGCGAGGCGATTTCTTAAAAGGTAACCGAACCTTGCATGTAATTTTCAACACAATAAAAGAAATAAAAGTAAATAAACTTTCATTTACCGGTGTCAGATGTTTAAATGATGCATTTATCACTTGGCACCGGATAGGTTAAGTTATATATTCTTTGATATATACCCCGTTATAATGAGTATTATGGCGTAACAGCTCTGTAGTGTTTAAATCCGAGTCCACCTTGGCAAGATAAAGTAAACTATCAGAACGTTCGGTTTCGTCTTCTATTAGTTTTAAAATTAATCGCTAATCGTGGGTATTCTGAGTTAAAAAGATTAGTCAATATTAACTTTATTTTTATACGAGTTAAAACATATACGCTGTTTATTTTTTTTATCGATATACCATAGACATTAGTGTCCGTTCCTTTATTATACATTTACGTTTATTATTCCCATTTTTTATTGCACAAGGTTTTGCATTTTAGAGTGTTTAAGAAAAACAATTAGTTACTTAATCTTTCTTAACGACGCCATATGTCCAGTTTTTAACATAACGTTTCGTGCCGCCACTTCCTCATCTCTGCTCCATTTTTTCATCATCAGGCTGTACGCCAATATTTGTACGGCGGTTCCCGTATTCGCCACATCAATATATGAAAAGGAGACTACGAAAGATTTAATTAATACGCTTCTAATTATTCACGATACATGCAGAAGTGTATTACAATGTATGAAAATACAGCAAAATATTTGTGTGCGCGCTCTAAAACAATCTTAGCATCTAGAAACTTCTGTTCATTAGAAGCTTCGGACAGCGCATAACTCTATCTCGATGGGAGGGAAGTACGCGGAACTAAGTTACGTCTCGGAAACTTTAAGTTATCCTCCAATCTTGTTTCTCCGCGCTTGATATTACACACTGTGAACACAAATATTTACTTATTTACCCACCGGACTTGCAGTATTAAATTACATGTTGATATTCCAATCACTTCTAAAAATTACGTTAATTTCCGTCTAATCGATTTTATGTGTCTTGAATACTACAACGAAACATATTCAAAAAATATTATTGTGTTTCGTCAGATATATTAATGATTTAGCCCATACTATATTCATTTATTTATTCGGGACCCTCAATAGAAAATACAACATACAATGCAGGTAATGGAGTACGTACATTTTGTGATAAACATCAAATGTTGTTATCATAGAAACTACTATTACATGCTGTTTGGAAGGTTTTAGAAGTAAAAGCCTTAAATGAATATATAGCTTATTTTCTATCAGTTTTACAAAAAAACTTAAATCAAAACGTTAAGAGTATTCAAAATTCGAATTTACATTAAATATTGTTTATTATCTGTTCCTGCATACTTTCTATTTCCAGAAATTACTATTTGCTATAACTAATATATTCAATAGTAATCATTTTATACAGGCTGATAGGAAATATTTGTAAAAGAACTAAAGCTTCTCGCTAAGTTATACATCCTTTAAAGCTTTTACACGTTTAACCAATCATTCTGAATGTAGGCACTGTCAAGAGAATGACCCTTTCATGTAATTTTATACTAAAAAAATACGCGAAATGTCTGTATGAATCACTTAATATTTGTAAGTAGAATGAACCCCAGCAATGATCTAGCGAAAACCACATAACGCTCGTGTACACACACACAGGCTCGGAAAATATAAAATGGCGGTCGCGTCTCAGCATAATTTCGGATGACTAAATATGAATCCTTGCTCAAATAACAAGGGGTACGACCCCGGGCGCTCCGCAAACATCTCAATTACCACTGTTATTAATTCAGGAGGGTGATTATTAATCAGGCCCTCCTCTCAGCAAACGTCAGAGGCTGCGACGCGGAAACGTCCTGTAGTGTAAGCAAGAAGACGTCATTGTAATTATTTTAGATTAATATAACACATCAAACTTTGTCTCGTAATTTATCTGACAGCTTTTCTTTTAAGCAAGTCTCTCAGTGCACATTAAGAGAATCCAAAATCGGTTGCCGATACCTCGCTACTGACGGCCATTGGGACTGAAAGGTTTTTAGTGGTGACCACAAGATGATAAAGGCGGCGTGAAAAGGCCCACTAGCTAGACTAACAACATTGTAAAGGTCGCGGGAAATCACTGGATGCAGAGTAATACCAACGCAAAATTATAGAAAGAGTATGCCTTGCAGTAGGTATATATCAGATGACGAAGAAGTCCGTTAGGGTCTATGGTTCTCTTCACACTAAGATAATAACGCTTTAAGGCCAGTTACACTCTAAATGCCAACGTTTAAACAACACTTGTATTGACAAGTGTTGTATTTCTTATTGAAGAAAAAAATATTTCGTCAATTATTATTTTAAAAATTACACCGAAATAATAAGGAATACGAGATGCCCGTAAGTAAAAGTAAAATTTCTTTGAATTTTTTAATGCGTTTCTATACAGGTCGCTAATGAGATTCACATAAAATTATCGTTAAGGAAATGGCCAATTGTAAACATATGGTATAAATTTTTAAATTCATCTGCTATTTTTAAACCTAAGTAGTAGTTATTTACGGTACACAATTATTGTGTTAATGATGTTGATATATTTTGTAAAAAAAAAATTAACACAAAATATAAAAGTATTTATTTCACTATCTTAATAAATAATAACTATCAAAAGTTTTGGTGTTTCGTTTTAAGTATAGCTATAGTTCTTCTTTCATCATCATGTCTGAAGTTAGATATGCACTAAAAGGCCTATGTCTTTTAGTCGTTTAGACCTATGCCTCCCCCAAATATTACCACAATGACTGGTCTAGCGCTAGCCACATACAAAAAATTATAAGAGATAATTTATTTTCAACATCTATAAATTTGCTATATTATGTGCTCGGGCGCTCTGCGGGCTAGTGGTCGCCACTTGTCGCCAGCTCTTCTTGATCAAATTGTTCATTAAGGTCTAAATTAATATATTTAATAGCTGGATAACTTCCTGTAGAGGTAACACTGTCGATTTTTATGTTAATTAACGATTCGAAAGTGCTTATAACAGCCTATCCGTATAAAGAATATTTTATTTTTGGTTTTTGTAGAACTAGGATTTAAAAGTGAGGTACTTGATGCTTAAATCCACCATGTATTTGCATGAACACGTACATGCAAATACATGGTGGATTTAAGCTAGCACAACTTGCCCAAGACTTCCGTTATCACGCCACACAGGTGGCGCTTCCCACAACCATCGCCCTTGCCTCCGTCGCCATTAAATGCGCGGCGTAATCTTTTCTATCAGATACGATTACCGCCCTCTTTGTAAAGTTAAACGTGTCTTGAAGATACTTTTTATCATAAGTGATCATCTGTCAAACTACAAATTAAAAAAGTAGAAATTCAAGGCAAAATAAATGCGATATAAGCACATTACTCTACGAAAACAGAAATGTTCCCCCCATAGTTCCGACTTTACTCACTCCTTTTCGCAATACAATCTTCTGTAAAACGCACCGCCCTTCGATATAAGGATGATCAGGAATCGTTGCGCAGTTGCAAGCGAAGGTTCGAAAGAAAGAAAAAGAAAGAAGAAAAAAGTATCATCACGATACTCGGATTTTATTACTTATTATATTTATATAACTAGTATATGTAGATATTAAATGTATTTATACATATAAGGTTTTTTTTAAATTTTATTTTTGATCTATTGTGATATTAACTTATTTCACCTATCTTTATTTATTTACATCTGTACAAACGGTTAACTGGTAGAGAATGCCTTCGGTATTAAGTTCTCCGTTATAAATTCTACAGGGACAGATAGTAAACAGTACTTATTTTAATATAAAGTTATCCGAATTTCAAAAAGTTTTAGATATATAAAATTTACGTTATTTATTATTTCTGAAACTATTTATTTTTGGAGAGGGTAACATATAATAATTGTCAGTAAATGAATTAACCCTTTAAATCTTTAACACCTATTTTACATCGCTCTGTATATGTCTAAATAATTGAATACGTATTTTTTTTATTTACACTTTATTGTATACTTGATAATCACTAAGAAAAAAAATAGTATATATAGAGATACAAGACGCGGTCTTATCGCTCGAGGCGATCTCTACCTTTGAATGGAGAAGAGAAATATGAAGGAGAAGACAATTTAGGGTATGTATAGGGTGTAAACACATATATAAATATACACATAAACACAAACACATACCCATATTTATATATACATTTACATAACTACGAATAAATAACAAATGTTACACAACATACTATTACAGTTACGTATGTGTATATTTCAAAGATTAACCTATGAATACAACACCTCACTTATCAGTAATTGACAACTTGACGTTAATATACATGGATTATGATAATACTAGACAAGTCTGGCCCCCGGGTTTGTCATTAGAGGGACTAGACGATGTAACCACTAATGGGTAATCCGATCTATGTGGCATCTGCCCCGCTATTACGTAGTACATAACGCTAGGGAGGCGACTTGTCATTTGATCATTAAACACGTATTTAAATCTTATGAAGTAAATTAACATAGATAAAAAAGTGATTATAATCGGCACAGATAATATTTTCTACAAGAAAAAACAAATTAAATATAACAAAGTACAGAGAGGAAGTAAAATAATTCGATTTTTAATATAGAATACAGACAATATCATCTCTATATGAGTTACGTCTTTTGCTATGAATTATAATGATCTTTGTGGATTTAAATCATAGTAAATATTAATAGAAAAAATAAATATAGAAACCGTCGACATAGTAAAGATCTTCGAAGGAAGCCTGTGCCTTATAGTCAGGATCTATCGGTTATTATAATGACAATGAAATCAACATTCGACTACGCAAAAAGACAATGACCCATAAAAATAAACTAGCTTTATTTTTGCATATTCTATTAGGGGACTGGAAAGTAATGGCGTTTCTGTCGACATATTTGACCAAAAAACCGATTGATTTTACAGATCCGGGATTGAAAATTTGTATACTAGATGGCAAAAGGTTGTTGATTAGAAATAAATACTTGTTAAAAATGTAGTCGTGTGAATTTAACTTAAGAAAGCGACATTTCTTTCCGGTCCCCCTAATATATAAACTTTTGACGAGAATCAATAGTATTAAGAAGTCATGTATTAATTTATAAATATTTATATAGTGAGATATACTAATTAGCTGGTTATATATATTACATAAAATCAGTTTTGAAAAGAAAAATCGCACACAGCACCGCGTTCTTCACCTTTTACTAAATTTGTGTAATTATTTAAATAAATTCACGTGATTTAAATTAAAAAATTTCTATCGATAAAAAGATCATTAGAAATTTTACGACGTAAAAATTAGTCGAATACTAATTAAGATCTATCTAAAATATATCTAAGACTAATTTTTATGTCACTAAGTTTTTACTAATTCAAATAGTTGAATTATAAATGGCCCAGATTCGAAAAGAACTGGCCAAGGAAATTCAGACTACAATTTTTAAAACAATTTGAATATCTCCTATTTAATTAACATTGAAATATATGTTCGCCTTAAAGCACATATCATTCCAAAGTTGTGCTAGCTTATATAAAAAAAATTACATTATAGCACAAAAACTTCATTTTGCGATTTTGTAAAATTTTGAATCAGGAGCTTTCTGTAGATTTTATGGGATCCTATTGTAAAAGTTTACATTACCCAAAGAAAGATTTCCTAACTCGATGAAGTCGGCCATAAATGACTCTTTTAAATTCAAATAAAGTAATACGAAAGTTTAAACATAAAAAAATCAATACCGTTATTAATATTCTATTACAATATTTTACCTAACTTTTACGATGTTATACAATTTCGAGTAAAGGGTGGATCGTTCAAGCCGTCGCTAAGGAGAGTTAATTTGTTTTGCAAATTGAGGGTGACGTCGTCATAGCAGGGGCTTTTGTCCTATCTATTTCTACATATACAGAGTGATTGGTTATAGGTGCATAGCTCTAAAGGGACGAATGTATAGGTCATTTGTCACTAAAAGTTTTAGTGTTTTTACACCTATTCCTAATCACCTATATAAAGTGATCACTCTGTTGAAATTATTTTTCTATTCCGATAGAACAATAACAGTAAGCAGTATAAAGTCAGCAGGGAGATATAGTAAGCAGAAATTAATTTTATTACATAGTAATTCAAACGAAAACTCTTTTTCAAATTTTTGAAACCATTGATTTTCGTAGAGTGCGTTTATTGTCAATAAATGAACTAAACATTCTTCCTTTTACATTTTTATATCTATAATCAATCACTCTGTATATCTTATTTTATATTTTATATGTAAAAAGTAAATTTCTGTACATGATATACCGTTCCATATTGGCGGTATTACGAAATTTTGTCAGTTTCGGTTCGTGATCAAATTCGCTGCAGCTACATACTACTAATCCTGCTCGAGTCTTCGTGATAAGGAGCTCCATCTCTACCATTGCATATTAAGGCACTAGAACACAGCCGTTGAAACTACTATACGAAAACGTCCCGTATTTATGACACACGACGGAATAGTATCCAATGTTTTTTCCTTCATCCATTGTATGTTTAGAATTTATCCACAAACAAAATAGACTATTATAGAAATATTTTATAAGGATTAGTTATTAGTACTTAAAATATAGTTTCAAAATGTTTATTGAGAGAAAAAAATATTTTAGTTACATCTTAAAGTTACTTTGAATCATAAATCATATTTACTGTTTAGTTGTAAGTCATGTTTTTTTATATTTTAGTCCTGAGAATATTCAGTTCAGTTGTACTTTATATTTATATTTTCAGGTTATAGCACACTGTTTTGAGACAATAAACCGCTTGAAAAACAATTTTTTAAAATAAATGTAGCAAAATATTTATACATAAAATTAGTTTATTAAAGTACTTATGTTGTTCTTTTTTGTATCAATAAATCACAAAATGCGGTATAACTGCCAATTGTACTTCGTTATTGTTATTTGAATGATTTTATGTGTTTATGAACTATATATAATAAAGTAATAAATAAATAGACATATTGTATTTTGCAGTGTATAATTCTTTTCACAATAAAGCCTTATAGATATTACAATACATTCGATAAATTAAATTCGTAAATAAGCGAAGCTATGAAATATGTCCATGGCCACCATAGACACCTTGATTCCTATATCGCGTGACTTGAGATCATAGGACGGGTTACCCTCGAATGCCCTCCAAACAGTAATTACATAACGTACAAGAAATAGAGGACATGAATTCACGTAAATGTTGTTTTGAAATTGCTTCAATGCTACTCAACGTATACTATACCAACTTTTATTAAATTACGTCGAATAGTGAAATCGATACATATGTACTCATTTTTATATGACAGCTTTGAAATTATTGCATTTTCATTTGATGTTTTTGAAGTTGTGTCGCTAACCGATTAAGGCTTTGTACAGCTTCAACGATATTCATCGTACCTCAGTTACATCGAAGACGTACGCACGAAGAGGGACTTTACCCGTGTAGGTGTATAGTGTAGTGAATGAGGTGTAGTGTAAGTTTTGCTAAACCAGGACTACTCGGCGGTCGGGAGTGACACGGGCCTTTCCTGACCGCCCTCGCTTTAAAGCAGGCTAAGGAAATGATTACTTACTCGACTATCAACTTCAAATTTTAACGTCAATAACAATGGGCATGCATCTGAAGTGGAAACCACTGTCCGGCAGGCGCTGTGTCCACTCACATGGTGGACAGACATAAAAAGGTCGTAGTAAGACGCTGAATACCAAATTCTTTCAGTTGTTCTTATTAGAAAATTATGGAGAAAGCCTATGTCCAACAACGTCCTGAACGTCATGAACGTCCTATGTTGGAAATAATGATGGTAATGTACTTTCTATTATGGATCTGTCGAAGAATGTTTTGCGATGATCCGTCACGAAAAACTTACTTCAAATCACTCTCTGTAATGTCCTGTGCACAGGAGCTTGGCAGCTTGCCAAAGCAAGGATTGATATTTTTGACATCTATTTTTACAAAAAAAGAATGTTTATACCTCACCCGCAAACCTTATTACAATAATTGCTAAGCCAAAAATCTAACGCAGTAAAAATTATAAAGTCTAATGACTGCATTGATTCGATGTTGCCGGAGTGATATCATCATCAAACCGTGCGTTGCTCTCATAAACATAATCCTCTTATTACTTAATCTGGCAATAACTTCGGTTGTAAATTTCGTAAGTCATGAACGGAGCGGCGTCGCTGCGTGCCGGCCCCGGTGCCCGCCGGATAAAACTGTTTTTAACCCTTTAGGACCGGCCTTAAGTGTCCAATTAGCAGTGCAGTGTTAAAATGACCGCGGCGACACTGAGGGGCCGAATTTACACTCCCACTGTACAAAGAAGTATTGATGCGTTTTGTACAGACCTAACAATTATATAGACGCGGCACTTAAATTTATTTCATAATAATTTAAGCTCGAAATGGTACATAGTTTGCAACTGCTAAAATAAATAAACTAGTGGAACAAAAGATTCGATTTAGGGCTCTTTTGGTAACCCTAAAGCCTATTTTAGTCTGATAAATAAATTAGAACATAATCTCATCGACCATACAGACCCAGCGCAGTATAGTCTAAGGATGTACCTTTTTTTTAAAATAGTAAGTTAAGTTCTAAATTGATTCATTTAATATTTTCGCTTATATAAGTTTAAAGGAAGGACACCTATATTCTGGATATAAATTTCTATGGTTACTGTTTTTGTATCACTCTCGTTATTTTATAAAAATTGAACGTATACGTATACTGATATTGTACGTATTTCAGTGAAATTAATGAACCCTGTCTTATAAGACACGATTCCATAAGTTATTGCATTTTTTACATTAAAAGTTTTACCCGTTTGACTCTGTTCATGTCATCACACGTTCAATTTTAAAAGCCTATTAAATATTTGCGACTATATTTAATCGATATGTTTTAAAAAGTACATCTGTATATAACTTGTTTATTTATTGCCAAAACGCTTTAGAGACACAGTTATATTTTTTATAAGTACAGGTTATAATTTTATGTAGATTTATAGCAATATTTCATTATTAAATAACTTTGCCGCCTCTGTCAGTTTTGTAGATCTATGTGTCGGCATCACAAGGAGGACTGTCACAGCACAATGCAAAATGGGCTCTTTGTCCGTTGTTGTCCTTTTTAATTCGTAACTTTTATGCGTTAAAGTGACTCATTCATTTTTACTGTTGAACAAATATAAATAGAGCAGCCCCCGCAGTCTTTATGACGGGTGACGAAGGTCCATTTTAGGATGTGTGAATTGTATTTGTAAAGTTTGTCGGCATCGTAACGCTTCCGAGGTCATTTATTGGTAGAGGTTTGGCTTAGAGATGACAAAAACCGCTTTTGACGGGAGCAAGTTATAATGCTCTAAAGTCAACGTGAAGTAAACAAATATTGACGCGAAATTTCGCCATTCGCCTATACAAGACTTATATACAACAATTTTAAAAATACTTTCATTTTATGAAATTAATTAGACATGATGCACTGATATTAGATTGAAGTTATTTAAAAATGATTTTAATCTATTTATCTTATTAATTTTAAACAGCTCACATCAACCAATTGGTTATTTTGCTATAAGAACTTATCATCATCATCAGCTCTATATCGTCCACTGCTGGATAAAGGCCTGCTCCGAAGATCCGAGACTGCCGATGACTTTAACAAGGTTGCCTATCCACCTTGTGGTCGGACGTCCTTTTTTAGACTAATCAAGATGATGATTTATTAGAAACTAAAGTGACAAAGTAAATAGATTACGCAATAACTAAATAACGGCTTCATGGATGCACCATCTTTGCGTGTTGATGCAACGGATAGTCCTTACATATCCTTTGGATTGCACAATAAATACAACTCCTTTCAGAACTGAAATACTTATTTATTTATTTTAACACTTCTTATACAATATATGCAATATGACAATCTTAATGCTGAAGGCTTTTTCTAGCAGTTAACCATTTGAGCAGTGCATGGCTAGTTTATTGAAGGTAGTTGACGAGAATACCGAAAATAAAATAATAAAGGAGAAAAAAAACGCATATAGATATATATATCAACAATTAACTAATGATTTATAAATATAATACAATACATATGTTTAAATATCTATATCATATTATATTATCTTTATGTAAATGTCATGAAATCTAATTATTGTGATTATTCCGTCCGCTTGTCAAGCAACAGTTTTCAAACTTTCGCTTTGAATGCGCAACCACATAATAGTATCATTCCCTCGTAATTGTGTAATTGTAACTTTTAATAACAATAGAGATATTGTCGTTCTCCGATGGCCAATTACAACTTATAAGTCAGTATGTTTAGGATCGTTTAATATAATTACATATCGTATTTTCCATTTATAATTACAAGGATATTTATTTTACATTACTTGACTTATTTTATTTCAGCAATAATTGTTAAATAATTAATAGTAATTTTTCAATTATTGATAATTAATTATTTAATTAGATATTTTCAGACATTGTATAGTTATTATCATGATAACTGTATTCATTCAAATTCAAAATATCTTTGTTCAAGTGGGTACTTTTAAATAGTCGATTTTAAAAGTAAAAGGCTACCACTGGCTCTCATACTGATCTGCTGAGAAGAGTGCAGCTGCTAAGAAATTAACATTTGTTCTTTTGAAAAGAAATTATAATATCGAACATGTAAATGAGTAAACAAAGTTCCACACTTTTCCATCTACAATGAACTCTTAAATTGCTATTGCATGATTTGTTTTATAATTTTAAATTTGAAACTAGGAAAAGACGGTCTAAGAATTTTTTTTTAACATTTTGAAAACAGAATTTAGGCATAAAGGATTTGTTTTTATTTCTTGTATGTATCATGTGTCTATTTTATTTCTATTATTTATATTTTTTCTTTCTTTTCAGTCTATAGACGCCCACTACAAGAGAAAGGCCTCCACCAAAGATAGCAACGATGACCGGTACACGTTGCCCGCATCGAGCGATTCCTCGCGACTTCAACTATGTCGTCTGTCCATCTAATGCCAGGCTACGTAGGCCGCTATAATATGTATACAACAGTTATATGTTGCTAAATATGTATAAAGAAGCAACTGTTAGAACAACTATTTCTTCATAAACATCTTTTTTTTAATATAGTCCCCGCTGTTGGGGACCTCTCGTTCCCCTATCTCGTGTGGGACAGGGACTTTTTATTTCTAGTAATTTATTCATATTTTTTATTATTATCATTCTTCTCTTTCATGTATAATCTTATCTGTCGTACTGTTTCTTTCATTCTACAATTTTCCCAGTCTTTCTCTTTCATTCCATTAGCCATACATCCATCCTCAACCACTACATTCTAGGTTTCCTTACTATTTTATTTTGCAACATTACATTTATTGTTCAAATATTTAACACGTATTTTCTTTGTAATTATCATCTTATATTATACTATTTATTGCACTATTTTTGGTACTACTATATTCCTTTTATTTCTATATTTTAGTGTTTGTTTTATTTTTACCTATTGCATTTACTACCACTATAAACATCTTCAATTTTAAAACAATCACTAGGATTATTGGAATATAGTCCTTGGTTTCAAAAACAAGTTTGTTTACGTGTAATACTGGCAGCATAGATTTCCAGACAAAAAAAAGCGACAGTGACGGTCGGCGGCAGTGCCTGGACATCTATTAGCACGGTGCGAGCAAACTTTGTAAAAGCTACCGGGGTACGCGGAGTCAATGTTTACTCGCCCGGACCCCTTGCGTCTCGTGTTAGAACTTGTGACTATTTTACTGTAATGTTTATACCATAATCTCTTTTTTAACTTCTGTTTGTCCGTTGTTATTTATAACGTCTTAGTATTGGCTGAGCATTAAACTCTTTGAATCTATATCTCTTTAAAGTAACTAAACACGAGAGACGATAACCTCCACTCGAGCCGTTATATTACTTATTTTATTATGAGACTATCATTGACACATCCGGGAAGACGATCCGTGTAATATCTGGGATTATACTGCACATACAGTATAATACAGAATGATTGGTTAAAGGAATACAATTTCAATGGATTAATAAATAATAAATATCGTATATGTTAACAGAGTGAGAAAAAGATTTTTCAAATTTCGAATTACTACCCATAAAAATCAATTACTGTTGTCTCTTGCAGTACAAAATCTGACCATTCAGACTATTGACTGCCAGTAGTAATTGGCCCGTAAATTTTTAAAAAATGTGAGCATGCGATATTTTAAAGTTATCATTATGTACTGGCTGATTGAAAAAAGTGTAAAAAAATTAATGCCGTTATCTTAAAATTAATGACATAAATACAATTCTTTTACCTCTTTAAAGCGTTACACCTTAAATCAATCAACTTGGACTCACAGTTAAATTATGAGATAAAGGGATTATTCGGCATTAAATAAATCAAAGGTTTTTGCTAACATATTATTTTACTAGCTGTCTCCTGCCTGCTGTGGCGTGGGTGAACCGTCTATATTCACTTAGTAAATCCAGGTCCACTAATGATAGTGAATACGCTAACAAAGCCATAGAAGCTCAACTCCCGACTTTGAATACTTCAAGCCGACACAAAAACCACAAATCACAAAGGTATTGCTCGGAAGACATTTGTCCATTATTAAAATAAACACAACATCCTTGGACGTCTCCGAAGCGCCACGCAGTGGAGGTCCCTAGAAACTACTAATTAATACGACATACAGGCCACCTTTGCCGCGACGCTTATGTACACGCCATTAAAGCCTCCAAGCCATAACGTGAAAAGGTTTTAAATCGTGTTAAAAGAAACAGCAGTTATGTCCTTTGAGATCTGCGCATGTTGATGCAGGCTAATGCAATGTTTAGCCGCAGCCGCCGTCCCTTGGACGGACCACCGACGGATGTTTGCCCCGTTCCCGCGCACATCGCCACTTTTACAGTAACAATGCACTCGTAATGTGTGCACTCAAAAACGCTAATGTTGCCGGTAATTCGTTAGCATTACAGACGCGTTCGGAACATTTAAAAGCCGTGAGAGTTATTATTAGCGAGTCATTGTCGTAGAATTGCACGAAGCAAGTGTCCATTCCATATACAGCCAGAGCAGGCGTGTGGTATCGCGCGGTGCTAACTACTTAAGTCAGTATGAGTGTATAGAGCATATACAATAACATACACGATAGCATTTTGCGAATACCTTTACCATAGTTTCTATTACATCATTGACGTTATATTGATTACATTACCATAATTTACTATCTAGGTAATTCTCGTTCAGAAAATTATTACTAATCGATGTCTCGCTACCAATTGTTCAATAGTTGTGATATCCATTTTTAGCTTCAATTGGTCATTGTGTACACAACTTTCTATACTATAACCTAATTAGCAAAAGAGATTAGCGTCACGAATTTTAACGTGAGTAAAATTTTATTTATTAGTATAACACGGCACTGTAATGTTGTACTAGTATACTATAAAGATACCTTTACACTGTTATAAGTTAGATATGAGCTGACTATAAAGTGTCTCGGACATAAGTACACACGAATAACTAAACGAATCAAAATATTAATTTCTTCATCATCGTTATTTCAACCGTAAGACGACAACTGCTTTATGTAGATCTTCCCAATGGATTTCTAATAGGACCGGCTTGAAGAGCCCTCCATTCAGTGTCTTCCAAAGACTTTAGCTACGTCATCAGTCCGCTGTTTTGTAGGTCTACGTCCTTTGCCCTGCTTACTGGTATTTGATCACCACTGCAGAAACTTAAAACCCCAGCACCTAACAGTTCTTTGCGCAAAGTGGCCAGCCCACTTGTTGTTTATTCTATTTATTTGTTAATATTTTATTTTACACCAAAACTCTATACAAAAAACGAAAAAGAAATGTAACAAAATAATATAGATAACAACTAACAAAAAGAATCAATTTATATACAGGTGCTCTCTACCAGACAATCTTTGGATGGAGACGAAGGAGAGCGCAGTTAAATATTTACATAATGAAAAAATACTTATATTTTATTTACACTTTATTGTACACCATAGATAATAACTAAAAAAAAATAAACAGTCTATAAAGAGGTACAAGAGGCCGTATCGCTCGAGGCGATCTCTACCAGACAACCTTTGGATGTAGATGAAGGAGAGGGCAGTTAAGGATGTACATAATAATAATAAAGAAAACTATCTGTTCCGCTAGGCAGTCAGTCACTCGTTCATTCCTCTTTCCTGATTCATTCTCGAAGAGGAATCTCGAACATAGTGTATGAACATAATTTATAGTGATCACTCGTGTCCATCATAAACTAAAAGCTGCCAGAAGAGCAAATTTAGTACACAATCTACTCAAATTGTATTTCCCCATAGAAGCATCTTTCAACTTAAAGCTACAAAGTTTCCAAACGTATCTGAGAAAATCCGAAGAAATTGTTATAGCTATTCATTCCCAAGGTTTATTATTCCTTTTTTTATTCTTACAGAATATTTTTACACGTTAATTATATTTCCTAGATGCATGCATTTATATTAACATTAAAATTATTTGGTTTAAATAAATATATGAACGTTACTTCACAAATTAATGTAACTGAAACTTAGTTATAAATTTAACGTAAGGCAACAATTCGGATATTAAAAAAAGTCTATTTGGCAATCAATACTTTTGGCCGCGCCAGCAATACACCCGTGTAAATATGAAACCCGAAAACGACAAAAAAAAATCACTCGTCCCGCCCTTTTAATCAGCGCAACCCCCGTAATCAAATCTGGAACGCCATTAAGGGATTAAAAATAATATCTATCGACATACGAAACGAGGGCCGCGATTGGACGCTTCGAGGACCAGGGGACCAGGGGACCAGGGACTTTTAACGAACTGTTGACATTTTTAGGGAGAACTAACTTAATTATTTCTACACAACCCTTATTTATTTATATACATAACAATAAAACAGAATTTAGTTTACAACATTAAGCAAAATCTGTACATCTAAAACGTACTTTATATGTCCGTACGCCATATTGTATTACCTTTTATGTCGATGGCACTTTATTATCATAAACATTTATACAGGGTGATTGATTATGAGTGAATATATAGCTCCTTTGCTGTCAATTAATGTACGTTATTTCCTATCCAAAAATCAATGGTTTCAGAAATAGTAAAAAACATAATAATCATATAATATTAGCGTCTCAGAAATTCGGATCACTGTATATAAAAATTAATGATTTTTAACTATCTGTTCCGCAGACGTAGTACTGCCAGAAGTTATCAAAATAATATTTTTTTGATTATTAACAAATAAATTATTTTAAAATATTTCAGGATGATGATTTTATACTAGACGATTGGGAATAGTTGTATTGTGATCTTTGCAGCAACTTTAAAAAATCACCCTGTGTAAGTTTCGTATGATTTGCTTTTGTTACAAGAAATAATCTATTCTAAAGACAATAAAATTCATAAGAAGTATTTTTGTTAGATTAAATTAATCATTATCAGACAAAGAGTTGTTTTAATCTTGAGGGTATCGGCGAAATATTGAATAAAATTACATCGTGTATGTTCTGCGAAATTTTAAATGGCATTAACAAAAATGTCTGTGGAGCAGGCGGGCAAAAGCAGCCGCCCTGCAGCTGAAATGATGATGATCATCATGAAAAAGCTTAGAGAGTCTATACATTGATAGTACAATACAGCTAGTTATACATGTAGCTGTAACGTAAAAAGTTTTTAATTAATTGAAAAACCGCACAACAATAAGTGGCCGCAGTCTCCAAAAATTCCGACTCAAAGCATCTCCATATTAAAAAGTGAAATGAAAATAAAACAAGAATCACCAAAAACCATCCCCAACAACTGATCCTCTGTGAATTAAAACGCTGACCCGAGCGAGTGCGGGGCAAACAAAAAACGTATAATTGGCAAACAAGGGGACGACGGGGCAGCTCTGCGCGGGGTGGCTCGAGACTTACTTTATTATATAACTGTTTCGCATTGCCAATGTAATTGTCACGCTAGTTTTTAACGCAGACTGTATTGTCTTTGTAATCTTGATATTAATGTTCACAGAAATAGTGTTAAAAATTAAATAAAAAATTTTATTTGACAAATGCAGTTAACATTTATGTTAGTATGTGTATGTATTTTGGCCATACTCCGAAAGTAAAAAGACCGATAGGGACGGAAAATAAATTATGATAAATACTAGATTATTGGAAAATATGTGTTCAATGTAGCTGCAAACTATTTCCAATTACTATATATAAAGTTATCGCTATGAAATATGTTGCATTATTTTTTTTCTGTTAAAATGTGATAGGCCAATAACTTCTGACAGTACAAAGTCTCCAAGGACAGATATAAGTACCATAGTAAGATAAAAAAGATATAAATAGTAGTAATAGTAAGACAATGTACATTAATTAATTTTATTATGTATAAATTGGAATTTCGTAAACGCTTTTTCTTTCTACATTTTTTCACGTTAAAAATTATCTCTGAAATAATTGATTTTGGATAAGGTGAATCCATATATTAATTAACAGAAAATAAGTTATAAATTTACTCTTTTAAATCTTTTACACCTATTTTAAAATAATTTAATGTGAAAGCCAAAGGATTACTCCTAACTTCAGACATGATTTTTAAGATAGTGAAGTTTTAATAAGATAAAAATGTTTAACTCTTAAACGGTTTAATAAAACAGAGTTTACATGTAGACACGAAAATGTTTCGTTAAATATAATGAACAACGAAACCTGCCGGCGCCATCTTCGTTTAAATTTAACTCACAGTTAAGTCGCAGCGCCCGGGCGGACGTCACACGCTAATCTTATTGCCGCAAGTGCGTCACTGACACCGATCGACATATATCACTAGAGCTGAACTGAACTAAGCATTCATAATTTTGATTTTTAAAACAAACATTATACCTTTGTCCGATAGATGGCATTGTAATCAGAGACAAATAACAATACGTTTTACGTCAGTTCGTCGAGAAAACATCGAAATACATCGAAACGTCGATGTTGTGTATTACTAACTATACTATAATTGTCAATGACTGGCGTATTTTGTAACTACTGGACGCCCTTTTCAATGAATCAACAAATAGATAAATAACAATTGAAAACATTTAAGACTTATTATTTAGTTATATATGCAACATTATAAAAGTTATATATCATTTTGCGTTCTTGGAATAACGAATTAAAAAAAGTCAACGATGTTCAAGTTCTGCACACAAGGAATCGCTGCATAACAAGAAAACATTAAATCGTCACTCAACGCATCACACAATCAAGTTGTTAATTTTTATATAAAACATACATACATTTTTTTTAAAACCGAAATCTCTAAATCTTTTAATTTTAAATCTTGACTATCTTCTTAATTATTTCATAACGAAAGATAAAGTACCAAGTACTTGTGGATCTATAAGCCATTAGTCAAATTTTATAACTAATCGGTGTTTTGCTAATTTATTTTTAATAAAGGTTCCAGGCGACCGAAGACTTAAGGCAATTAACGTAAAGTTCTATAAAGTAACTAAATTCTAATGCAATCACAAGCACCCCGATTCCAGTCGCTTTATTATTCATCTCACCAGTATTTTAATAAGAGCAACATAAAATGCTTCAGCAAATACAAACTAATTTTTGAAATTTAAACAGAGAGGACAGCTCTGTATAGATGCCACTTCAAACACGAAACTAAACCTCAAAATTACGTTCGACTCCCAGTGATCCTGGATTACAGACAAGATGTCTGCAACACCGTGTATTGGATTCTAGCACTTCGGTCTTTGAGAACAATGTTAAGATTCCTCTGAACGGATTGAGAAGTTGTCTCGATCCAAGCAACGTATCCCTATTGACATGTCAGACGGCTTTATGTTCCCTGCCGTTTATCGACGTTTATCTTTGGAATCATTTGATTCGCCCGTTGCATAATATACGACACCGTTTCCTACTGTTCACGTCATATAGATGTATAACATACGTACTATATCCAGTACCCCGATATTATAACGGCAGTTGTTTGATGAAATTTTATAAAATATTATTTAGTTTTTTAATACAACTTTGCGCGCAGAACAAATGACTGTTCATGGTGTTTAAGGTTCTGTAGTGAACCATGGACCAGTGAACTCGTAGAATATCCACCCACAAGGACAGAGGACCTTTTTTGACGTTGCATTATAATACTGTGATAATAAAATAAGGTGAATGATTTTATTTTTTGCATAATGTAAATTCTTTATTAGTTTAAATCAATTGCATCACCTTTGAAGTTCGATAAAATGCACTTTTGCCAACGCTTTTTCCGGTATATCATTAGAAATCTTCGTCGATTCAGTTATTGTATTAGAAACATTTCATAATTAACAGGCTAAAAAGAAAATATTAACCACACAGTTTTGTTTTGTTTGGAATAAATTTTACAAAACAGCAAATACACTTTAACCCTTAATTTTTTTTATTTTCAATAATAAAGTGATTTTACGCCGCCAATAATTTGAGACATTAATTATTATTTTTTTTAATTTTAAATATTTAGTACACTTTAATTTTAAATATTTACTATATAGTATATTTTATACAAAATTTGTAATTTTTGATCATTATCATCATTCTCGTACCATTATCCAATTTATAAAAAAAACGTAAACATAGCTGTATGACATTTACTGTTAGATAAAAGTCTTCCCCATAGATTTAATAAAACATCAACTTAATTATTTGAAAATGTTTAATTTTGTTATTACAAAAAGTACGAAAAGTTATTTTTACTAAGATAAAACATACTGTTCTTTAAATATCATCTATATAATTATGATATTTGACGTAATTTTGACCTTATTATGTCCAGACTCTCAGGCGCCTTAAAAGAAAATATTCTTGTATATTTATATATTATAAAAAGACGAGTTTTACATCGATAACAGTGGATAGATTCAATCGCTTCCCACGCGCGAACTAAAATGTATATATTGTATAGCCTCTTGAATTAAAAAGCAAACAAAACAAAACAAAGGCGTCTCGTTCGAAAAACAAAAACGAAATATTCGAATGTATTGATATTTCGTTCCATTCATAACCACTCGTATCGGTGCGTTCGACGTAGAGGGACAGATTACAAATAGTTCGGGAGGTACAGTAAGGGGGGAGGAATGGCCACTGTTCCCATGGCAGACACCCTGCGCGAAATTAAATTCATTGCCATCGTGTCATCAACGTGGACGGTGTTATACAATAACGCAGAAAACTTGGAGACTAAAATTTGCGACTCATGGTTCTATAGTACATAATTCTATAAGAACTATTCTTTGAAAAACATAGTTAACCCTTAAATCAGTCGTCTGCCATAAAAAACAATAAATATAAAAATATTACTATTCAAAAAACTCAAAAACCTGTTACGTTATGTTTTATGTTAGTTAATTTAAGTTTTTCGAACCTTGATTATTTTGGTCACATTACCCACAAAGGTGGAGGAAACCTTGAAAAGTTTTATTTCTTATTGTTATAGGCAAGATCGAAGGTAAAAGACCAGCTAGTAGCTTATTTCGGTGGACAATTCAAATCTCCATATCTCACAACAGAAAGGTTTACGATGCCATATACGTAGACTACATAAGAAAAGGACCAATATTTAGCTACTTCTGCACATGCAGTGGTAGTCGTGCAACAAAGTACATCGCCCGCCACCCCGCTGATAAATGCGTATGCGGCAAACAATGCGAATCACACAACTGCCACCGCCAAATCACTCAACACATATTTTACCCCTCCACGGGGCATCTTCAGGAGTTATGTCACTCCGATTTGTGCCAAACACTCTCTGTTTGGCTGTGTTTGAAACGCCTGATTCCATTAAATACGTAGACTACAATTGCCACCGACGGCACCACTATGGCTGCATATATAATTAGATTAAAATTATTATTTCGTCTTTCAATTTAAATTTGAATTCCGATTCGAATTCCAACAGTTTTTTTTATTAAAAGTCGCCAAATCCATCAGTAAGATAGTCGTTGTCAATGTATTTGGATTAGAATTATGATTCTTGTTAGAGTTTTTATGATAAATATGTGCACGGGTGGTTTATCGTCGCCGTCCGTAATACGAGTAAATACTCTTAGAATGTAACGATGAAATATTAGCAATAACAAGAACGCCTAATTCAGTGTTAAATAACGTGTTATTTTGTGTCAGTTTTGCATAAGCCCGTGTCGAGACGCAACACACACCCAGCCAGTAATCCGCTCACGAGGGCACTTGTAAATACTCATCCCGGACGTACGCTCAGCATATTCATATACTTTCAATCTATTCAAATAATGCAAATTCGACAGCTAGTAACTAACATCAAATAGCATTCTCTTCCTTATCGCAACTGCATAAGGTTTATGAAGTTTAAATTTAGACGCAAATATATATTTGTGTTTAATAGTTTGTCCGTCATATCGGCATGGGACGAGCCGAGCTGCCATTTTGTAATTCAAACACCGCAGTGCACTTTGTCAATATAATAGAGCCATCATGGGGGAGAGGATTTTACATTATGTACGGATATTGGAGTTCTTTTATTTTGTTATAGTAAAAACTAATCAACGAACTATTTTTTTATAACATTATAAATAATATTGTATCGGTTCACTTTAATACTCCTAATCTGGAGGCTTTTGCAGCTTTATCGGAATTGAGTTCGCACAACTAAAAGGTTCATCAATTTAACAAAATTAAACTAGCCCGAGTTCGCCAGTTGAACGAAGAGGTTCCCACGAAAGTACTCTGGTGTACACGAGTTTGAGTTTATAGATGTAAGATGAAAGCAAGGACTACTCGGCGATCGGAGGCGAGACATAGGTCCTACTTTGGATCAGCCTCGCTGCTCGCGGAGGCAGGGGCGTATTCGACTGTCCCCGGAAGCGAAGCAGCTTGTAAACTGTGTGCTGCTTGACATTGGTGCGTCGTACTCGTGTTTATTATAATCTACATAATGATTGGTGTAAAAGTTTTAATGTCGTGAACGAATAGCCTGTTTCTGTATGATATAATATACCTTAAAATTTATGAGTACAGACGTAATAAACAATATAATTATAATATAATAAGAAAAAAAAGGGGTGAGAGGAAATGTTTTCAAAATTCGTATAATTTAGAGATTATGAAATTAATAAAATTGACTGTGCTCCATATATGTCGGACTAAAAATTATTGAACAATAAATACATATCAATTTATGCAATTGATTAAAAAATATAGATAAAATGAACGCACATAGAGTCCTAAATGTAAAAGTTTTGAAGAACAATATTTTATATATTTGAAAGTTTAAGTTTAACACCTTTTAAAAGTTCCCTGTACAGTGGTAACCCAGCGGTAGAAGACTGAGACTTGCGATCATAGGTCGCAGGTTTGATTACCTGGATATAATCTCATTTAATTCACATATTATGCATTAGGATTGCAACAGTGACTTCTTCGTGCCATAATACCATCGTATTATCGTCAACCTGCCTTCCAAGCTTGGCAATTATGGTATTTTCCCCATAGATATCTTTTGGGAACATCCATGCCTTACTATGGTAGTGATGTGTAAAAACAGTGATTTTCAAACTATAAGGATGTCGGCTAGACTATGTTAATACGAAGGAAGTTTAGAAAAAGCTCTTTAGGAGTAATGAGGAGAGGACTTTTAACTAAAAACATTTTTTGTGAAAGAAATTGCATTGTTGTCCCATATGGAATGTCTGTATTGACAAAACTATAAGCTCGAGGCTATTACATAATAAAGGTAGAGTCATGAATGCCTTTATTTAATCATATACTTTTTAATTTTCGACAAAACACTAAGAAAAAAAGGTCAAAGATAACTTATTGAATTTTATTAATTTATATAAATATATAATATATATACGTATTTCTTGTATTTATCATGTGTCAGTCAATATTTTTATATTAATATTTAAACGTTGGTGAATAAATAATGTGTTATTTAATATGTACCGAGAAAATATTGTGAGAATACTAATTTCTTCAAAAAACACTACTAAAGGAATCTCTAGTTATTACATTATAAATAGTTGGACAGTACTTTTAAGAAAAAAAAAATTAAATTGATTTCTGGGGCACTACCCCCTAATAAAATACTGTAAGCTAATGATATGAAAGCTATTAAAATGAACCAGCAGAACCGTATTAACGCTGATTGTCTAATATTTTTAAACGTAAAGAAGGACGAGTTTGACTGCGTATGGGTGTTTGACTACCTTGTGAAGGGATGTCTTACCATTTAGACGTCCCCATTTAAAAATTTATTATCTTTAGAACTCCAAGCTTGTAGATCTCAAGTAGATTGGAAAATTCAAAACTCAAATGGTATAATAAAAGTCGACGATTAAAATTTGCGCAGCCATTAGCGGTGTTTGGACCGCTCGTGACTCAGGCTCTCAGAGTTGCGTCTGAACTAAATGGCAATCGATTTAAAGGAAGCCCTCATTGAAAAGTTTGCACACACTCCCGTTCTTGATCGAAGCATTAAACCCCTTAAAATTAGAATTGCTTTGGTAACTATGTAACATTACTAAGTTCGCTTGTTTAAGACGTCAAACTGCACTAGATAATTGCCAACTAAAATGTAACATTCATGTATCAAGCTACTTATTCACATGTTCTAGTAATTATAGCATATCAGGATATATCTACAGTTTCAATAAAAGTGGTAATTTCTGTCGAACCTCGTAGCAATATTTAGTTATTATTACCAGAGCACCTTACACGCCTCATATTTCGAATAATGTCCTATACAGGTTGATTGAAAATAGGTATACAGTGGGTTGTAATAGTAAATTTAAAGGGGTCATTTACTTTCAATGGGTGTACAGAAGAATAACATCCTATCAAAAAATCAATAGATTCAGAAATAATAAATAACATAACGATAACATAGTGTAACAAAGCGTTTTAGAAATTCCGATTACTACATATTAAAATTCATTTTTGTTTACTATCTATCGTTGCAGACTTTATACTGCCAGACCTGGTAGTGATCTCTCAGGACATTTATGTATATTGTATAATACGATAAATATTACACATCGACCTTTGGAAAGAGATAAATATAGAGCGTTATCTCTGTCGCACGAAATTCAACGACTGACAAAGCGTCACATAGGTAGTGTGGGACGGAGATAGTGCTCTACGAAGCCGAAATTAGCCGATTGTCTCTTTCGAAAGGTCGAATTGCAATATTTATCGCCGGGTACGGTATTTACTTTTTATAACAATTCGACGATTTGTTTTAAGACATGCTTTCAGATAATTATTCTATGTACAATAGATATGAAAGTCATACAACTCGGCTCTGATTTTTCTTCGTTTCAAAAAACAATCCTCATATATATATTAAACATACAAACATGTGTTTGTATGTTTAATATATAAAATAAAATAATTGTTGTGATAAATATATTATTCTTAAAAATATAGATCACAATAATGCAGAAACTTAAATATAAAGTCACAGACTTATACGTAATTGTAATTTAACTACCGACGAGTGTCATGGTGGGGGCCCTTCAGATTAGTCACTCCATGGAATGTCCACCGAAGCGCTCTAAGAGCTAGGCGGCTTCCCAATCCAGTGAATTAGTAGTATGTATTGACTCGAGTCAAAGCTTTCCCGGGAGCCCCGAGCTTCGCTTCTTTAAAAGAGGTCTCAGGACTGCAAACGTTCTTTAAGCATGGGGAGACAGTGCGGTCCAAAAAAAATTATATAATATAACATAAAAGTAAAAGCTAAAAATTAAGAAACAAAATGTTTTTAATTTTTTTATACATCGGATGTATCTAATGCTCAGTCGTTAACGCGAAGGTTAAAATGAAAAGAAGGAAATATCCTAATTAAATATAGATGCGGCGTAATGAGTTATGCAAATATTGTAGACGGTGCCTAACGATTGGGGCAGACGACGGAGGGTGCACGGAGGCTTCGGTGTTTCTAGATATTTACATCATTTGAAGTATTTACTTTGATGAATCTTTTGGTTGTTATCCCGCGTAATTGTTTGAAGGGTTTAATTTTGGAACGGTATTTTTAGATCAGTGTTTTTTTAATACAAATTCATATAGAGCGTAAAGTATTATTAGATAATGTAGTCAGTGGCGTACCTAGGGGGGGGCGGTGGGTGCGGTCCGCACCGGGCGGCACTTACCTTGGGGCGGCATTTTTTAAATTTACTTATAGTTGTAAAAAGCAACTTATTCATTTCATATTTATTTTCTTTCTTGAATAATAAATGATTATAATGATTATTAGAAGAAGAAAATAGTAAAACGAGATCAGATGCTGGAATATTACTCAATTCTATGCAATCTTTTTCTTTTCTATGTTACCTTCATTTATGGGAACCCGTCCTTTTGGAAATTAAGGACGCTCAAAAATACCTGCAAGTAAAAGGGTTAAATGTCCACCAATGCCATATAAAACTAAATTCTTTGCAAACACATTTCATGGAACAAAGAAATACGCTAGTACAAAACGCTGTTATAGCAGCCAAAATAATTAGTGAAGAGATGGAGATATCGACTGAGCGTCGAGTTAGAAGGAAAAAAATATGAGTGGGGAAAATTCGACGTGGAGACGTGGGGCTATCCTTAGAAGAAGAAGTACGAAGAGAAATGTTTTCATCTATGGGCAGAATTATAAAGGAAATAAAAGAATTATAAAGGAAATAAAAGAATATTCGTGTATATTACCGTGTAACATACTAAATGAAGAATTTGAATGTCAAATAAATGACTTGATTGACATTGATAAAGAATAGTTCCATATTGAAAGAAAAAAGATCCAGGTTTTTATGGCTGTACCTACACTGAAAAAAAAAACAAAACATTAGAAAAACGAGGAGAAGAGCCCTCTTGATCTGCTAAAATTTATTCAGCAGTATAGGTTGGAAAATTCTGTTCCCAACATTGTAATTTTGTTGAGAATTTTTTTAACAATTTCAATCAGTGTCGCTAGTTGCGAAAGAAGCTTCTCAAAATTGAAATTAAACTTCGTTCTTCAATAAGTCCATTAAGATTGCAAAATCTTGCGATATTGTCAATAGAACAAGAAATTACAAATAATATAAATTTTGAGAGCATTATACACGATTTTTCTAGTATGAAAGCTAGAAGAGTAGATATTATATTTATAAATATATTTACGAGTGCATACAAATATGTCTAAAAAAATTACTCTGTGTATTAATTAATATTGATTAAATAACTTAATAATTTATTTATGTGTTAATTATTTATTTATTTATTAATTTATAAAAACCACTATTTGATTGACTTATAATAGAAAGGGCGGCAAACTGGAGACCGCCCCGGGCGGCAAAAGTTCTAGGTACGCCACTGAATGTAGTTATATTAATATTTAAAAAATGTATAAAATTAGTTCACTTTAAAGTGGTAGCTCAATGGTATAGGATTAATACTTGCGATCGTAGGTCGCGGATTTAATTCCCAGGATGCAATCTTATATAATTGACACTTTGTGCATTGAGTATATAGGATTGCCACTGCTCACAAATTTTCAGAGGATGGGAAGCAACGTCCTCTGTGTAACATAATACCATACTGCAATCGATGACCCCTATAGATATCTTTGGTGGAAGTCCAAGCTTTGCAATGGACGTGTATAAACTGAAAAGAAAGATTACTATATTCAATATTAAAAATATCATCACATCTATTTTCATTCATATCTGGCAAGGTTTCGGCATCAACGTCAACGGTGGATACATCAGCAATGGTCCGCCATTTAAATAAACCTGGATTGTACAAAAACTATGTCAAACGGCCATATCGTATCTTTTCCAATAACGTGCGTGCACCTGGAACAGTCAAGTCTAATTTCGAGGAATAGGTCAATCGTCGATTCCAATTCCTGCGACTCTCCGCGACCTGGTGTCACACCCGAGACCTTTTCAGCTTCTCCGGCTGTTGGTTGCAAGTGCGTTGTTCTCCACTGCCAATTTAGACAAGCAATTCATGGAGTTATGTACGCTATTAATTTAATTTACTGTGATCTATTTTTTTCGCTGAATGACATCGATTAGGCACTTAACGCGGATAAACTAGACTACGACTATACTAGATTCTTTTTAAAGGTAACCATAGATAGTTTTACAAAGGTCCGTGCTTAGGTATATTGTTGGGTTGCCATAATGCGACTTTAGAACAAAAACACCGTGTTGCAGTCATTATTATAATGAAAGTCGTCAGCCGGGCGAGCTTAGGCGGAGTTTTCTGCTTAAGTGCCTGAGACATAAATTATTTAACAGCCGGCACGCACCCGTGTTTTGGCTTCTTTTATTCTGTATAAGGTTAAACGTTTTCGGGCCTAAGTATAAAAGTGTACAGATTATGCAAAGAAACATCTTTTCTTCGGCAAAATTTTGTTACGGTCTGTTTACGTTTACATAATTTTTAAAGCGTACCTACCTATTAAATGTTTATATTGAATACGTCGATTTAAAAATAATTCAATCTACAACATCAATACTTGGTTGCACATACTAAATTATAATACAATTTTGTTTTATAAAAAGCTATGGTTATAAATAAATACAGGCATTATACATATTTACTTGAGTTGAATTATATTCATTTATTTATTTAATCACATTTAATCACAAACACATTTATAATGAATATGGTTAAAAACGTCACACATCGAATACCACATTACATAAACATAACTTACTTGCATAAATCAAATATAAATTCAATCGAAAATATTAAAGGTCTACTCAAATTACATTTCTATTACTATTCTATAGTATTTAACAAAACAAATGTATAAGTTGTGAATATACGTAGTTAGGAGCATCTTTGCACATTTGTGATACTAGCAGTCCAACCGCTCTGACTCGGATTTTAGTTAGCATTTAATTTGTTGCAAGCACTCCACGGCAGTTGCAACTAATTCAGCCGTCGGCATCCTTCTTCTTTAATATCGAACTATATAGACGATACATTGATATGTACTTTAATAATAAAAATATATATAAATAAAACTGCAGCGTTGTCCCAGAGTAATATGTCCAGTTACAGATTGAGTAAATATTTGTTATCCAAAAAAGAACAGCGCGTGGTATTTACTGCACGGGATTCTTAGCAAGAAGTTTTAATAAACCTAGTATTTTTATAAATGTTTTACATATGCGCAAAATAAATTAAAGCTATTTAAAAAACAGTAATTGACACGGTATTAGCACAAGGAATAACAACAAGTTGATTACTCTCATTTTACGTGTTTAAAATTTAAAAAAAATTAAGGCACGTATATTGTATATAAACAATAAAATTCCTCAAAATAATTCAGAATTCTTTCTACAGAAATTTAAAATCAATTTTAAAAACTTGTTATTGAAAAGCATATTATATCCAAAAATATTAACACTGATGTTAATGTGTGGAATTAAATATTGTTGATGCTCACTCGGGAAGCTATAATTTTATCATGGACTCATTATAAAGCTATATTTGAAAAGAGCAACCGTCGAATGTCTTGTCGGCTGTTAAGAGCAGAACAGCCTTCCGAGCCGATAACTTCCTGTAGAACTGACAATACTGACATGTTATGTTGATTGACAATTCGGAAGTACTCACAGACAACACACAACAGTATATTTAAATGAAGAATATTTTGATTTTGAAACGTATATAAGCAAGTAAAATGTATTTATTATTAATGATCTATTTTGTTTTATTTTTTTAAAAATTCTGATTAAATTCTCATGTTAATTGTTTTTCACTGTATGTCCCTACAGAATTTTTACTGCCAGAAGTTACTGGCTTGTCGCATTCTAATACAAAAATTTAATGCTTTTAATATATTTCAGAGTGATCAATTTATGAAGGATGATTTGAAATAGAGTAAATGAGCTGACCATTTGTTCCTTTAAAGCATTTTTAATTAAATCTATGATTCAATATCTGATTTTTAGGGATAAATGAAAAAAAATAAAAACTGTGACACGTCTGGATATTTCTCTTCTATGTACGTCATCTAACCCTTTAAATGCGACGCAACATTTTAATAAAATTCTTCAGCAAACATTAATGAAGCCGGGGCAGTGAACAAGCCCCGCCATTGTGGTCCTCACGACCCGCCATTATGATTTTAGCCGAGATAATGCACGGGAAATGACGGCAAAAGAAATTTAATTCGCGTAACGATGAAAGGGTTACGGGGGTCGGCTTTGATAAATAAAGCCGGGAGGGACCCTGAGGATATTACGCGGCCCTTTTTTGTCCTACATATTGATATTAATGCTCGTGAAATTTTGACAAAATCGCGATCACGGAGGGGGTATGTCGGGGGGGTAACTCTGTTATAACTCATAATAATATTGGCTGAACACGAATTCAAATACCTATAATATAAAAATATAAATGATAATAAATGGAAGGTGATATATCTCGTTCAGTCCACGACCGTTGAGACCGAAAGGTTCTTGAGCAGTAAGCACAAGCTGGTACACGTGACGTTGGTAGACCCTTCACTAATTTGACCGATTACATAGTCAATATCGCAAAAAGTTGCTGAATGCCGATAACAGATGATATTGTGACCAATAGTGGAATTAGGTGACTAAATATACTGACTAACGACTGTATAAGTAGAGAACCAATCACTAGTCGCATTAATACTTAAAATTATTTCCGTCTTCAAAAATGAGATTTTTGGACATTATTTCGCCACCAAACTTTTTTAATTTTCAAATATAAAAAATTAATGTTTTAAAAAAATTTAATACATTGTTTTGATTCAAAATATACTTGTTAGAAAACCTTTATAATGATCATTTGAATAAATAGACCTTTCATATCAGTTTCCCGTTTGAAAAGCATCCTCTGCGACTTTTTTAATTAAGCCACCGCAAGTTAATTAATATTCGGCCCCGCCTACCAACCCTTGCCGGCGTCACGTATCTGAATAACTTAAATCCCCGTCAGTCGACATGACGCCGCTGAAATCCCAAAGTAACAACCTTTGAACATGCCCCTATCAGATACTTCATTAATATTTTGTTGCCATCCGCTAACTCGATTCAGGATGTGCACACGAGGTCAAAAGTCTATACATTAAATCATAAGATAAAATTATAACAAAATAAATATTGGAACTAATAATTTATTTATTAACCCGGTGATTTTACAAATTGATGATATGATATAAGATGATTTAATGTGATTTCTTTAATGGAAGTTTTTATATTTTTATTCATAAAGCCAACAAGAATACAGGCAAATTACAAATAATCCATAACGTTTTCATTGATTACTTAGAATATATATCACAGAGTATATAATAGTATTTATCATCTACAATTTGTTTCTATAACATTTATTTCTAATGATTATATATATAGTAGTAAAATGATTAATGACGAAGATTTGTATGTGTTACCAGTGATTACTACGGCTCTGAAAAATGGTCTTCCGCTTCGGACTCCCTTGGCAAACTCACAATCGCTCAGCGAGCTACGGAGATGTCTGTGTCTGATGTTTCTTTATAATATCAAGTCAAGAACTATGAGATCCGTAGACTAAATAAAGTAATCCACAAAGCCTCGGGTGGAAGTGCCCATGGGCAGGCTACATAGCCCACAGGAAAGATAGCCGCTATGGTTTTATTTCTAAAGCGGAGATCTCGAACCTGCAAGTGAGGTAGGAGGCACGCCCACAAGGTGCAAAGACGACTTTCATACGATCGTTGGAAAACGTTGTATACAGGCCCCTTCTAACCAGTCGTATTGCAAATCAAAGGTGGAAACCTATATCTTGCAACAGATGTCCTACAGCTGAAATTATGATGATGATGTAAATAAAACAATGTAACAAATTGATAGTTGAATATTCTAAGCATTAATTTCTTAAAAAATACGAGAACTATTCGCAAAAGTTTTGTTTACTACCTCGATGCATATGATACGTTTACTGGAGCTATTAATTTACTACAAACAAAATTTGAAGAAATATGGATGCAAAGTGAACAGACTAACTGATGGAGGTTGTCGTAAGACATTGGATCCATATCACTTCCAACAGGTTGGAAATTTATACAAGAGGCCTGTGTCCATATGTGAACGTACTATGGCTTTGGCACTTAGCAAGAGGTAATACCTTTATCACTTTCTCATAAAAACAAAATATATATACCTTCAGTTCTAGTATCAACTAATCATAACCGGTATACGTCTCTCTATGTAGAAAGCGCACGAAACAGTGAGTATTGCTATAATTAAAAAACGAACGCTACACGACTTTGACCCCTATAGTCGCATGTGTTACCGAGGAACACCTCCGTGATGGCCGCGAATATATCTTCAATATTTCGGCAGCACAGGTTTGTACGGTTGGAAAAAACAACAACTGCAATTAAAAAAAAACTAATAAAATTAACTATCACCTGTCTTCAAAGATATGGACTTCTCTATGTCTTTCAATCTACGTTGTCTTTTCTTCTTCACGGTTCAAGAGAAGATTACTTATACGACTTGAACTGCAATAAAATGTTGCTAAGAATACGCAATAATTATTCAGTTGAGTCTTTTTAAGTATGAAAAAAGCTATAGGAATCAAAGAGATTCGAAGGAAAAACATGGCAAAAATTACACCCAAATGAGAATTCTAGTCGCAACGCGCCGGACACATTTGTAGTGTAGATGATTGCCAATACCAGAAAGATGTGTTACACGAGACCGTATATAGAACGAAGAAGTCAGGGCGTCAGATTAACAAACATTTAAAACCAAAAAGTTCATTGAATCCTTTTATTTGTTTCCGTCACTAAGGCTTCTCGCTCACGGCGACTTCATGCATCGATGTTGGCCTGCGACCGCATCGATATTGCCGCGAACAAATATAACCGCGATAGCTACAGTTGCAAGGTAAACTCTGTTAAGGCAACATTATTAGCTAAGTTATCTTTGGTGCTACTTTATGCTAAGCAGCCGAAGCTTATGTAAATGAAGCAACTTCGCTATTGGATTTACTACTAAGAAGAGAGATATAATATTAAATAATAAAAGATTACTTAGTGAATATCATGCGCTAATGTTCGGTACCCTGTCGCGATGTAATAACTGAAACTCGCTACTGAAACACGTTACAAGTGCGACTAACACGCGTTAGTAGCGATGCTGTTAGCAAAGTTTCCGTGTACGAGCAGCCTTAGTGTTAGAATTAATAAACAGAAAAAAATAGAATTCGAGCTTCCACCACTCCATTCTGTCCTCACCTTTCCTAAATGTCGTGGTAACAGAGAGTTTAACTACTGCCGAAATCGAGTTTTTAAGTATATAATTTTGTAATATATGAGCAATTATTTTTTTTCGCACTGTACTAATGTTTGATGCTTCCAAACATAATATTTCACTATCGAATTCACACGATTGAACCTAAACATCTGTCACGATCTCCAATCGGCGCAACTTATCTGGGTGAGGCTATGAAATTAGTTAATAAAAGCGGAGAGCTGGGAATGAACTTCGATGATATAAACAAAGATAAATTAAATTTTTGTTCCTCTTTTACTTAATTTAAAATTTTTAAATGTAACAAAAGACTTGTTGCAAATCTTTTGTGTTCAATGACGTTATATTCTATATGCATTATCCTTGAAACGCGTCCGTATTTACTGGAGGGTTTACTTTAACTAGTAAATGTGAACACAGATTTACAATTTACTATGATACGATTGATCAAGGATGGTGACTTAACTGATAGACAACTGTTATTAATTATTTTCTCAACGCGAGAACACTACAAAGTGCGTAAGTTAAAATTTCTTCTTAACTTACGAATCTGTAATCTAGGACGCTGTAAATTTCCTAAAAATTAGACTAACGTATTCTGATAGGTATAAGAAATCTATATAAAGTAAAAATAATATCCTTTTACGGCGTTGATAACATTTATATCAATATTATTGAAAGAGTACCTACCTGTTGGTGTGATCAAATCGTTTATAAATGGACTGTACATCTCTTGCTACTGCCCAGAAGAAAATTGAAATCAGCTTGGCTCGGAGACATGTAATCATAGATTCTGTCAATATTTTTCAAGACAGATGTGACGTACCATAATGAAAGAATGAATAAGAACATTAAATGACCTTTTTTAGTTTTAATTATTTAATTTTACGTACATTACTACGTCTAGTATGCCTTACACACACTATCGACCATGTACACCACACGACAGTAATGAAGAGATAGACAAATTTATTTAAAAAGCAATGGCTGCTTGTGTTTGTGAGTGTGTAACATATAATTTCAAAATGACCGATCCCATAGAAACGGGGCAGTTACAATTACAAAAAACTACTAAAAAAAGAATGTACCAAGGATCTAAGCTTGACAATAAACATACTATAAACCCAATTATATTTAATTACAATTAACGAGAATGTTTTGCAAAGTAATTAAGAAAATACTTAATTTTATTTTATATCTCTTGACATCAGCTTCATCATACGATAAAAGAAAAAGAACTTACGCAACGCTATTTTAGTGGCCACACGCCTCGGCGTCACTCATAATCGCCTCAGTTGTTTCAGCTCGCTCATTACTTTTTATGTATCGTCTTCACCCGCCCGTCTACATATCTAACTGTACTTTCTTCTACAAGATTGATTATTAAAAATTTCGTATGTTGTTAATTATGCGTACGAGTTAATTGAGTAATTTATGCAGAGGTGTTAGGCGGCAGGGAGTTGCGACGTCCGTGATGTAACTAAATAGAAAGTCACCGATGATTGAATGTAATGACTATTGGCGAGTCGAAGCTGACACATGTATCATTTCGTGGTTAAACCCATAGGCTATTCGCGTTAAGAAAAATGAAACCAACCTCTCTTGAACCTGTTAAATAGTTTTTACCTGAGACAAGTCATAACAACCGAGTATGAAATAGTTTAGATAAATAATTAATTATTGACGTAAATAAAACTGTAGAAACATTTAAAATTATTTATACATTTAAATTTTTAAACATTTAATAAGGGTGTTCACAAAGTCATTGTATCAAATGTAAGAAAACAGAAAAAAAAAACATTAAAAAGGCCTTTTATAGTTGACAAAATTCCACTTAGATGATATAAATGACGGGTAAATAAACTTTCGTAAATGTTTTTTTTTTTGTATTTTACAAATCATTCGCCGATTTTTAGATAAACAAGGGCGCCAGGCATACAGACGTCGTGTTTTGATTCAAGCGCCAGTTTTTTTAAGTAGCATATGTTCAATTTTGTTGTTGTAAAAACTAAACATTGGGTCATAAATTAATACGTAGTTAAATACTAAAGATGTCTACGACATCCGCTACGGCATATGCGACAGTATATTTAACAGCATATATGACATTTCTCTGTTGTTTATTTTTATAACATTTTTAAAATTATGGTTACATTATAGAATTTTATATACAGTACCAAAGAAAAAGTTAACGACTTTAACAGTCAACATTAAATCATAGGATCTCAATAAAGCTCCTGTCTGTCGTGTAAAAAAGAAGTAGTAATATCATAGATATCATGTAACCTTTGATTAAATCCAGTTACCTCACATATTTAGTTCCCATCTAGTTAGCGACTACATGATAAATTTTAGGGTGGTTGCGAGTACACTATACAGTTTTATTTAATTATTACAAGGAAATATTAGATTCAGAAGGGCGTTACTCTGATATAAAATTTCCTTCTTATTTATAAGGGGTAAAAAATAGATAAATTGTTAAAATGGTTTGTTGTTATTGCATCGGAATATTTCGTCGTATTTAGATGCATAAGATGTAAAATTACTTAGCTATCTAGATATTTTATTTGACGAAGAATTAGCATGTTTTTTAAGTACGTGTTTAGTACTTAATTTAAAAATTTTACGTTTTTCACAATCACTTATGTACATCAAGGTAGAAATGACAGGAGAATTCAAATTTTACACGATAACAATGAATGTACGTAACATGTTTCGACTTAAGCTATGATGGTTCCAAGCGCATTGTGATCTGAAAAGATTAACAAACTCAATCTTTTTTGTGTGATCACTTTAAAATAAGTCCTTAATAGATATAGTAGTAATATCAATTCCTTAACAAGCAGTATTATCACTAAAAATATTTGAATTGTAGTCGAATTTTGAAACAGTTGTGATTTAATAAATTTCTTTTTTCTTAGCATCCATCCGATTTGTGAACAGAGTTCTCCTACTATTCACATCTCACCTTTCTACTGTTATTCACTCCCTTTTTCGTCTACTTTCACTTACCGCAGTTATGGTATAGTGCATATTTTCCCAATGATATCAAGGTTACTAAACCTTGATACTAATCATATTGAGCTATCTATCTGTTACAGCCTGTGGGTAAAACTGTTTTTTATTTAACACGCTCTATTTTCTCTACGGGCGTGTCACGAGTAGAGCACAAAAATATCATCATTAATGATTGCGGGACTAATGCCTGTTGATTAATGATAGGTTTGTTGTCTTCGACGAGGGTCGTCGGCCGCAATTTCTTAATTCGGTAATTAGATGTGAAGCAAGCGCAGCGGATTTCGGATGAATGATTGCTTACGATTCCATCCAAGGTTTAATGCTTCATTTATAATGTTTATAACGCGCCTAATTGTAATATACATCGGGTTGTAACGCAAATAAGACTTGGGAATTATATTGCACTAACAACTAGATTAAGATACTACGATACACTCCTTTGTAATGTCTCTAGACAATAACGTAAAAAATTTGAAATGTTCGTTGAACAAAAACTTATAAAAATCTAAGTGCTTATAAAGCTTAGGAATTGATTGAATTGGTTTACTAACAATTCAAAAGAATTAGTCATATTTATAAAAGTGATTTAATGTGATTAAAATGAATTTACTGTGGGCTCTTCACAACCGGAGCGTCTTTTCAACCCATGTAGCTGTGTATTTTTTGAAAGATACCATAGGGTAGCCTTAACTGATTATCGTTTCTATCAAATTGAAATCTGGCTTTCTCCTCGTGACTCATATAAGCAATCGCTATTAACTTAGGTACTATCAAGAGATCCTAACTATTAAACTATAGCTAAACTACTTCAACGTTCTGATATTGCTATTCTGGTAAGTACATGACCACAACACAGCAAAATAATTCTCATGCTTAGTACTAAATACAGACGTATTAAAGGTTACCTAATACCGCTAGAACCATTACTGATTTTTCATCTAAAGGTCGAGTTCTTAAGTGACTTGAGATGTCACTCGTGTGCGTTTAGCACTCCGACTCGAGGATGCCTGTGAGAACAGAATCTCGAATCTATCATTGCTATAACTTCAGAAAAGTTTGCACTAGATCATGGTTGCACAGACTTATTAAGACTAGGGGCCACTCGTGCAAATCATGAACTGATGTCGGGCCGGCCGCCAGAAATATAGGTAATTAAATTTTTTTGGTTTTATTCTGGAATAGAATTTAATATTTTTCTAATGTACCACAGTATTATTTTTGCTGTCGGCGGGCCACCAGTATTCGACCGGCGGGCCGCGGTCTGTGCATCCATGCACTAGATGAAGAGTCGAAAGAGACTCTATAACGCTTGTATCTGCGGTTAGAGGAATCTTTTTCCGTACGATGCAGTATCACTTGTAAACCTTATTGAGTAAGCATTATTAAGATCCTTTTATCTTTTGCCTTTAACTTAAGCTGACGCAAGGAAACAGGATGCTGGTGAGATGGCATGAGTTTCATAATTAAAAGTAACGTCGCATTATTATAGGTTAGCGTCCAACAAAACAGGATAGTGTACGAAAACTTTTAGTGTGTACATATCTATGTGCGTAAGAGTACATAGATGGAGGGGATGAGTGGGGGGCCAGCACGCTGGGTCGCGGGTGTCGACGCACCCACATCAAAGTTTCAGCTGCCCCGCGCGGACATAAATCAACGCTAGGGCGGCTGCGTCAACCGTGTACAATCACATAAAAAAGTGTCACGTGGGACACATACACAAAATCTGTAACCACCCATATCTTGTAACCAAACAAATAATTTCTAATTTTAGTAATAGTCACAGTGATCAATTAAAGGAATACTTTCAGATGCCTGTGCGTAATAATTATATAACATTTGTTATTTATTTTTATTTATGTAATACCTTTTTCACGTATGTATGTGTATATATATATATATATATATATATATATATATATAGACATGTACATGTGTGTGTATTTCGCTCCACGTCATTCCAAGTAAAGCGCGAGGCTCAAGACCGCTCGGCATGGCGACACTCTCTACTCCATCTTGGGGACATAAGAATAAATAACGATGATTTGTGTATATATAAGTATTTTGTATATGTGTATGTGTGTATAGTAATGAAAATATTTATTTGTATTATGTACACTGTAAATCCTCTTCTCATTCAAAGGCTGTCTGGTAGAGATCGCCGCGAGCGATAAGACCACCTCCTGGACCTCTTAATGAATTGTTTCTTTTTTAGTTATTCTTTTTTATTTATTATATCTATAATGTACCAAATAGTATAAATTAAAAATAATTACTCACTGGATTCTTAATTTGTATCGAATCACGAATAAGGTGATCCGTAGAACGACAGTAAATGTCATAGCTCAGAGGGTTCTCAAGTTGCTGTATTAAAGGCAGGCCACATCATGGACCACACGGTCTACATACAAGACTACTAACTTGCAAGCGCAGGGTAAAACTTCCACCTGCAAGGTGGACATCTTGTTAAAGTCGTCGAAAGACACGAGAGATGTAGGCCACTGCCCAATCGATCACATCAGTCTATAAGTAAAGTTGGATATATCGACTGCGAATATCGTATGGTTGAAGTCTTGATGATAATGATACATTATTAACACGAACGAACTTGTAACGTGATAGCTTTTACCTGTATTTTATGAAATAACTGTACAAAGAGCATAGAAAAGAAAGTTTACTAGCTATAAATAGTTTATGCTCTTTGACCGCGATAGTACGCGGGAACGTTTAGCCTGTACTAGATTATTCTGCGTGTGTGCGTGCGCTGTGAGGAACACTGCCGCCCCACTGCCCTATTGGGGAGAATGACCTATTTAAAGGGGCTCGTGTGATTTCTGCATTACGTACTCACAATGTTTTATATTTGTCACTCTTTAAATGTTAGTATGTACAAAAACCTTAAAGTACTACAATATATAGCTTTATGCATTATTTATTTGGGTTTCATTAAATTAGTAACTCATTTTTCATGACCTGTTCGACAATTTAACTTCTCCCATGTAATGTTTCTTAATTATTTTTTCATGTCAAAACTTGCCGAAAATTCATATTGCAGTGTGAATCATTTTTAATGATAAGAAAGCTTAGGAATGAATTTTTCTATTATTGATATTATAAAAGTGACCACAAAAAGTCAGAGTTGGTTGTAGGCTCTTCTTAAATCTGAGCGTATTTAGAATCCACGTAGCTTTGAGTTCAAGTAAGCCATTATTCGGGAGATTAATTTAATTCTATTGTATATCAAATTAGCTTCTTCTGCTATTCTTCTCATAGTGTAGACAAGTGGTCACTATTAATAATCCTATGCGGATTATATGTATATAAATTAATAAATGAGTAGAGATATCCCAGAGGTAGAGCACTGAGACTTGTTATCTTATGCTTCGTGTGCGATTCCCGAAATACAGTTTTATATGTAACTTACACCGTGTACATAAATCATAAAGGATTGCCACACCTCTCTAACAAGTTACCAGAGGATGGGTAGCAGCGTCCTCTGCGTACCATAATACCACACTACGTTTGTCAACCCGCATGCCAAGCATAGCATTTATGGTACAATCGCTATAGATATCTTTGGGGGAGATCTATTTATTAAAGTATTTATTGCGAATTTTTTATGCTTAGATAGGCATATGTGCTGGTTTTATTATTTTTCTTATTGTAATTGAATCACTAGTAGTGTTAGAATAATTAGAGTTATTGACATATATAAGCAAATATGTGCTGTGGACTAGTATTCCTGTATTTCTAGTTAAAGGTAGCCACAATATGTAACATTTGTAATAAACGACGTCTTATATTACGAATTAAACATTAAAACTCAAAAAAAAGCATCAAAAACAAATAGTAGATAACGAGTGATTTAATATACAGAAATTTAAAAACAAATTAAATTTATAAAACTATCACGTGATTAAAAACAACGTAATTATTAAATGTAATACAACAATTCGAGCAAACGTAACTTGAAGAAAATAATTTTAATAATAACACCTTAATGATTTCAAGATATGTACAAATGAGTTAAGCTATGGATTATTGGTATAAAATAAAGGTACAGATAAGATAAAAATAAACAAAAAAGAGCAAAGTCAAATTTTCAGTAACTAACCTTTTTTGTCATTTACCCCGTTTTTAATTTTTAAAAAAATACATTCTCGACGAATCATGTAGCACGGCTAAAGCAGTGCTGTAATTATTTAATAGGCTGCTATATAATTTTTTTTTAATTTCAATAATATTTCGCGTATGTGTAGCAAGATTTTAAATAATTACTAATTTATTCTGAAGAGGTTTTAATAAATATTTTATAAAATAAAAACAATGTCAAAAATAATCATAAACGAAATAAATTCAAGCAGTGTACATACTGTATTGGTGTAACCGTGAACAGATAATAAATAGATACCTCACGTGTCAATGGTAACAATTAACTTTAAAATATGTGTTTAAATTTGGAGGGAAAATATGTACATACGCAACAAAAATGTAAAATATAACAAAACTCACATGTAAGCGTCCATGAACTCGGCCCTGGTGAACACTTGAGACCTCTTCCCTCGGGTGCAGAGCTCACATCTGCCGTTGGGCGCCTTGCGACGCATTAATAACTCACCTCTTTAATAAAAGATATGGCGAATAATAAAAAGCAAGATGGCGGACTGGGTGCTCACAAAGGGTTACCGTAGGCGACGGCCCGATGCGTCTGCCTTTGGGACGGAAACCGTGCTTACTTCGTAAATATTGCTTTGTATTAAAACATTATTATTAAAACGGATTCTTATGCAAACTGTCTTATTTTTTCTTTTTACCCCTGTTATACAGAGTAATCGGTTATAAGTGCAAAACTTGAGTTGATTGGTAGAGATTTTCTGTAAAGCATTAAATATGCCATTACACAAGTTGTAAAATTATTACACAAATAAATAATTCGAAAATATAAAAAAATTACAGCCTTAAAGATATAAATGATATAGATGATGGATATTATTCAATTATCAGCAAAAATATTAAAGTTTCCGTCCCTATTTATAAACATACTGTATAAAATGGCCATTCTGAAATAAACATACATATATTATTTTTTTATTACTTCTGAAACTATTGATTTTTGAATAGGATATACCGTGCATTAATTCTCAGCATATGAGCTTTATATTCACTGTTTAAAGCTTTTACAATTATAACTAATCATTCTGTATAGTTATATTTATATGAAAGTTCAAAAATTTAAAAATAGCTGCTTGATTTTTATTTTCTGAAAGATTTAATTCACGTCATTTAAAAAATAGTGTGTGTACATATTAATAGTAATGATGTAAGATGGACCATTTATCTTCAGATTAAAGAAACTAATACAGAACGTTAAATAGAAACTATATATGGAATTAAAAAATGTTTCTCACTCTTTCTATCATCACTTATAAAATAAGCTATTTATTACGTTTCCACGATTTATACAATCTGAAATAGACTTAAATAAATATTTAAACAAGTCAATAAACTAACTGTAATAGCTTTTCAAAAGTTTGTTATAACTTTACGTTTATCATTATCATATCAGCCGATAGACAATGCATAGATGTCCCCCAAAGATCGTCTTGATCACCGGTCTTGCGTTGCTCAAATCCAGCGACCTCCCACCACCTTAAATAAGTTGTCAATTCACCTAGTAAAAGGCCTACCCATGCCGCATCAACCGGACAGCTCCCACTCGAGAACCTTTAGGTCCCTACTGCCATCAGATACACGAGTTCATCATCACACTGCCACTACAGACAAGCAGTTCTGCGGATCTCTTCATTACTGACTCCATCTCAGATATAATATTTTAGTTATGATATAAAAGTTATGTTTTGATATTAGCTTAAATAAATGACGGAAATTATAATCATCGTAATATATTTTTTTAAATGTATGTAGTTTGTATTTCATTTTAGTTCTAGAAACGTCTACTGCCATAGAGAGATGGGAGTGAAGTGACTGGGGAATGGGGAAAATGTTGATACATTGTAAGCCCGTCAAAAGATGCGTTGTCCTCGTGACCGCCAAAAGCGCTTTGAAAACATTAAAAAAAAGCATACAATATACTTTTTTACCCCCAGGGAAGAGAACAGCTGCCGTACAACAATGATACGGCCATATTACTCCCATCCACCCGGGGCCATCGTCGATCCAACCCGGCCGTACGCGAATGACCTCATCTATCTATCCTCTTATATAAAAACAGGCACCTTTCACATTTAACCGCCTTATAAACGATTGCGAAGCGTATGTATAACGCCCTTTGTTAAAAGTCACGCTTGATTTGGGGCGAAATTTTGTCCTTTTTGTTATTTCATTGTGTCTGAAGGGTGTAAAAATTTTACATAGTTGTGTCTCTTTATCCAATATTATTAAGTTTTCGTTACAATAGTTGGACAACACTGTACAAAATTTATATAAATTGACTGTAGGTAGTCTATTCTTGTTAAGAAAGTGTCTCATGGTTGCCCCTAAATTAAGTTTATTGGCTAAATGTAAAAAAAAACTATGTTCTCTGATTGACCATTAGAAATAAGCTTTAAAATATATACAAGTCTCTCTAACTTTCATGGTACTATTATGAATTGACAAGTTAATAAGTGGTCTGCCCATATAGCGCGCAGATCTGAAGACCAACGGGGCCTGGTTTAGAAGAGGAGACCACGGACTGGCAAACGCAGAAAGTCGACAGAAGACTTTGTTAAGATCTTTGGGAGCAGCTGGATGCGGTTCGCTTCCAATCGTCACTTTTGAATATTTCTAAAGAAAAGTTATGTTAATCAGTGGACTACATAGTACTACAAAATAGATAAAAATGAAATAAATAAGAAGCAAAATGTAAATTTCATATCAAATACAATATTTACACAATAATTTGTCTATTTTCATATGAACAGTATAGTATATTTTTAATATATAAGTAAACGTCATTCATTGAAAAAAGAAAGTCGTCCGCCATTTTGAATTATTTACAAAGACCTCAAAATTGTCACAAAAGACATATTGTACATAAAACTTGGGACTGTGACAGTTCCGAGTTCGGTTTGAGTAACGCCCTGTGATTGGCTCTCGCTTGGCGACAGTCGGGTGACAAAACGACATAGCCCACCAATCAGAAACAGGGACGGAGTCCCGTAGGTACGACTTGCTGACGATCAACTACGAGGGAAATTGAACACATACTTGATTGCAAAGAAGTGGAAGCAGACATTTTTTATTTATTTGGTTCACAACTCGAAATAAGCGCTAATTTTACTAAGTCGATTAAATAAACAATCTTGGTTATTCCTAAAACTAGTGGCCATTACATGTATTATTAAATGTGAGTATAGTACTAGTATAATAAGTGTATGAAAACTTAGTCTCGTTGAGTGATTTAGGTCAAATTGCATTTTGAATTTTGTACAGCATAAGATAGTATGAAAGATTACTTAAAGATCTAAGTATAGCAATGTTAAAGACAATAAAAATAAAACAAAAATTTCTCGGTTTATTTAGGACCAATTTATCAAAACTTTAGTGATTGAATTTTTTACGTCCGAATAGTCCGGGTTATAATTAAATCTAATATAATCGATAGTTTTTTTTATAAATAGGACCGCTTTTAAAAATGTCTTTTTATTAACATTTACTATCTGTGCCGTAAGTGGAAAAATCGAAATATCCGTTTCTACAGCTACATATTTTTAAAAATCGAACACACATTTTGAACAAATTTACAAATATTCGATTCCAAGTATTCGTCCGCATTTTGAAATTAGATTTAATACATAATTGTGGATTAAGTTAACACAAACCTTTTTTAAATATTTTCTAAGCTAAATGTTATTCATGCGTTCTTTGCAGCCATCAATCTAAAAGGTCAGTTTAAAATAAATGATAAATACATTTTTAAGTGTTTACCAACACCACCAGTGTACCAAGATTAATTTCTAATAAGTGATGGAATATTAAATTTATATTATCAACTAAATCAAACATTAAAATGGCTGATGAAGTAAGTATGCGATAGTGATGCTCTTACTTATACCACTGCATACCCTATTTGACCCCTACAAGAACGAATCTATTGGTCCATTTAAATCATTATTTCACATTGGAAGACCAACAAGTTTCTTAAGTCATTTAGAACAGTCCTGTCACTCATTGATCACAGGGGCCTCAAAACAGGACCTGTATTCAGGCTATAGTAGTAGATATATATATATATATATATATATATATATATATATATATATATATATATATATATATCTACAACCGATTCATTATAGAAAATAACATCATTATTTCATCCGAAGGACTTCCACCGGATATACGCCTTCACAGGATTTACGCCTCCCCCACAGACATTTTCATTAACTCCAGTCAGTTGAAAGCGGCCTCCATCCAGTCTTCTGTCGTCCTTAACAAGATCGTCTGTTCACAAAGCCGCTGGATGCCAGTAGTACTTGCAAGTCCGTGGTCTACACTCCAGAACCTTAAGGTCCCAGCAGCTAGTAGTTCTGTACGATATGTGGCTGCCACTGAAAAGAAAATTCAAGTTATTTTTTATGAGCTGCTTGAAGTTTATCATTTCTGATCGAAGTATCCTTACATGGTTAAAAATTAAGTAAAGAGTTCCTTCAACGGAACAGAATATTACACCGAAATCAATACATGTAAATATGAAAATGAGTGATCGTAGATAGTAATGAAAATTCAATTTTATTAATCTGTTTGAGGTATCTTTAAAAGATCGTCTTGCAAATAAAGGTCTGTGTACATCGGAGAAATAAAATAAAAGCAATACGTACCCGGTTATTCGGTACGCAGTGGGGGTGAAGCCCCGTTCGAGTCCCACTTCGGGCTCATAATGGCTCGTAAAGATGGCCGATAAGCCGTGTCATTTGTTATTCGTATATTTTTATGCCCCGCGTTGACACGAAAATTACCTTGATTGCCGCCATTACTTCGCGATCGCGTTTGATAAGAGGATACTTGTAAATTATATTTTGGTAAACACCGTAACTTTAAAAAGTCAGTGATAAAAGTTATTTATTGCTTTTACTATTGGTTTTCCTTCTAAGTAATGGGTACCTTAAGGCATCACATTTGCAATTGTAGTTTTTTTTGTGAACTATTTTTGCTCGTAATTTCTCTACGACATCGAATCATGAATGGGGAGATTCGTAGACAAATGAAAGTAACAGACAAAGCCTAGTGGATAGGCAAGTCAAAGTGGCAGTGGACATGCCTTTTTGACCTGTCTACCCGCGCGTAGAACTAATGACTATTGGGGTCTTATTGAGTAAAGACCTCGCGGTAGACAGACGACCTTTTTAGGTTGACGGGGGACACTTAATTCAGGTTTCTTTCAGCTGGTCTTATTGGGAATCTATACAGGAGGCTTTTTTCCTGCAGTGGATGTCTTCCGGCTGAAATGTTGATGACGACAAAACCTTAATTTCTTTTTCTTTATTTTTCATTTGTTTACTTAATTGCGCCTTTATACAGTGTTTGTATTTAAAGGTATAATAAGAAATATTCAAGCTACTGAAGGAGACCTTTGTCAATAGTTACACAGAGTTATTACAGTTCACAGTGGCTATTTATAAAGGTCTCCCACAGCTGCTTCCATTGTTTCCGTTCTTAGATCTTCTTGATCTTGATTTTGACTCATTCGCTTACCCTATTATTTAGTTTAAATCTTTTTAATTTCTTTTTGTGTATATAGACTTTTAGAAATTAGTATATAAATTGAAATAATAATATCTGTATCATAAGGAGTAGAAAGTAATTTTAAGAGTAACAATAAAGGTTTTTTTTTTAAACAGAACAATTGGAAGAATAAGGATAGAAAGAACAGAGGTAAGTAGTCAAAATGTTTCAATGTTCTTGTTTGTCATTGAAAACGACGATAGCATTATTAGATTCGTCGGCAAGGTTGCGCAAGCGCACCAAATGCCCTCATCACGAGGCCATAATTACCCCGCGGCGTCCGTATCTAATGGCGCTAACTATGGTACATCATGACCCCGTGTTTAGATAAACAATACGCGCCCCGTACACCGGCGGACTCACGGAAGTACACATTTGACTGTGTTTAGCGGCATGTCATATCTAAGCAGACCTGTTCGGACTTTACCGCATATTTTCTTTAGTACAAGTTTATTTGATTTAGGGCTATATAACATTTACTCCTATAATCAATCACCCTTAATAAAAACACGATGGTACTAATATTAAAGACTAATAAAATAGCGCAACAGTTTAAGTTTAAAATCACTTTCAAATTGAATTGCCTATTTTCGCCATCAAAATCTATTGTTTATATAAAATTATCTAGATTATACTATATCTTTTCCAATGTTAAAATAAAATGCAAAAATAGACGTATTTATTATTATTTCGATATACAGGATGGTTAGTTATAGATGTAAAAGATTTCCAATCAACCTGTGTAAAGTGATAACTTTGAAGTTTATTACGGTTATTATTATTTTCAATTGGAATGCGATAGGCCAGTAACTTCTGTTAATACAAAGTCAGCAGGGAATAGAAAATAAAAAGTGTTAATTTTAAAATGTAGTTTTCGTATTTTTCAAAACGCATTTATCATAACTTTGTTTATTATATCTTAAAACATTGATATTCATTAGGGTGTTCCGTACACTATTTGGTGATAAATGAGCTATACATCCACCTTTTTACACATGTAACCTTGACTTTTAATCTTGTATAAGCGTTGTAAAATTTCAATAGAACCGTTCATCGTTTGTCCACCTGGGAGGACATTCTACGCTACGCTTGCTGGTCTGTGTTCTCTACTGCCGGACCTAAGCGCCTAGACGCCATCTGTTCAGTACATTATGTCCTGCCCACTCATTTCAATTTGACAGCTGACTAGATTTTGGCAAATACTTTCGGACCTCTACGAATCTCCTAATTCCTGATTCGATTTCATAGAAAATTCTAGAACATAGCCCTCCCTAGGATTATGAATGAAAGAAAAGAGGTTACAACAAAATGTAAAGATTGAAAGAGGAGAACAAAAATGTACTGAAAATTATTTGAATAATAAAGTCCCTGTCATCGATTTAAGAGGAGGATTTTTAGGGGAATGAAAAATTAATAATTAAAAAAAAACATATCTCTCCCCATGACTCGTTGACCGATTATGAACTTGCGTTCATTGCCGTAAATCATCACTGGTAACACAAAGTGTACGTAGATCTTTGTCTTAAAGCACTGTAGGATTATGGACTGGATGTTACGTAGTTTCATATAAATTGCCGAACCGATATGTATACAACGATTAATATCTATCTTGAAGTTGGACTTATCTAATTTAACTGTTTGTGGGGTAATTAGTTCAAAAGTTGAATACTACACTTTGAGTGACCAGTATCTATCTCTCTGAACTCTATAAATTAAATGTCAGTACGTTCTTAATGTTACTTAAGAAACGATTCAAAGAAACGTAATACCACCATTCATTGGCGATTGCAGTTATAATTTCAAGTTATTTTAGTCGCAAAACCAACGGATAACCGTTCTTAACGCAAGGTCTTCGCCTGTATACGGTCCCACTGGGTGCGGCGTTTAACACATCTGCCGCCTATGTATAATTAGCGCGAATAAATAAACAATCCAGTGTTTATTGTGTCACAAGCTCATTCTGCAACGACCAATGTAATGAGACCTTCTGTCCCCCTTGTAGTCCGTAGAACTTTGTGCTTTAAGATGAACACACGTTATGTCTCGCGGCTCAGATATGCTGGATGGTCGAGGCCTTGTCACTGGCTGTCGCGACATGTGGAAACCATTTGTTTGGTTTGTAAATAAAGTCGTATTCACATTGACGCTCGTCGGCCACATGACGCGCTATGTGACTAGTGTAGCCATTTAAGTATAATTCCCGATCTGAATTTAAAAACAGATATAATTTAAAACATACTTTCATAGCGTTTTATCTACTTGTTACTATGTAGCATAAATTAAATAAAGTGAGTTATATTATACCTTTTTCCAGACATTTCTCCACTTTTTTTTCCAATTTTTTTATAATGATCAATGTCTTCAGAAGAATGTCGGAGTTGTTCAGAAGTAACCTCCCCTATAATTCCCTATAAAACGTGATTACGATGGTTTCTAGTGTGTCCTGATTAGAGATTAGCCCATTTCAAACTCGGTCGGGTTTTATCTTAGTCACTTTCACGAATGTCGTTAATGCTGTAGTCAAATCAATTAATTCTCAAACCGATACATTTAAAAATTAAAAATATTTACTGAATCCTTTTAAACTGGTTTTGTTTGTACTTTTTTTTAAATATATTGCAAGATCTTTTATAGATTTTAGCTCTAGGATGCCAGATCTCTTATCTTCAGTTTTCTAAAACTGTGAAATCCGTAATTGTTGACAATATTTACCACAAATGATTAAATTTATTTGTAACAAAATGTTGCAATAAAATAAAATTTGGGACTGTCCATAGAGCCATTATCAATATGGTGACACTCGTATAGTTGTCACTTCACGTATCTTTCGTGGATCGTAATTGTCGGTTGAAATGTAACCGTTATATGTGTGTGGGAGGAGGTGATTGGTGACAATATCCACATGCCTGTCCCGTTCAGAACACATGTGACAATTTATTTAGATTGGTCGGGCTGCGATGTAGGTGGGATCTTTCTGTATTGTATTTTATTTTCTTTTTGGAATATTTTTTGAAATACGCCATACATTGCTTTCGGGTGGAAGTAAATATATTAATCAAAAACATTTATTACATGATCTATGACTTTTTTAATTTTAAGATACAAGAGAATCCAAAAAAGCATTAAAGTGGAACAAATGCGTGCCCTCGACTACATATTAAAAAGCAGATAGACGCATTCGAGATGTGGCGTTGGCGTCAGACAGTGCGTCGCACTAATTCGTCTATCCACCATGAACTCAAAAAAGGACCCGATTATCCACAGTTAACTTGCAAAGAAACCAGAAGTACTTTGAACGGATTGTACACGGGAGCTCAAAAAATCTGGAAAATCCTATAGTTGTCGAAGGTAAGAAGAAGAAGAAGGTAAAAAGGCTATTGAATGGTCACCTACTCGCTGGAATTGTGCAGGTACAAAAGCGCACAACATATTCGTCAGAAAACTCTGGGAAAAAATGATAACGAAGACTATCATGATTTCTGTTGTAATTGTTTACCTCAATAGATAAATTCAAGAAGAACCCAGTTTGATAGAAAATAGTATCAAAGTAATCTTCTTTATAATAACACATTTAAAATTCAAAAAGGTCCAAGTTAAACGCCAATGTATTTTAATTTCAAAAAATAATTCCGAAAATGTTACAATTAAAATAGCAGTAAAATAAAAGAAATTGTTTCACGTGTTGCATAATTTAAGTATTAATAAATCAATGTACGTAAAAGTTTCTGTAATTAATACAGTTCAAGGCATGAAATTGTAATTACAGAAATTTCACTCACGTCAACAATAAATCTGTAGTAATCACAACACGTACTTGTGGTGACATAGAGCCTGAACGGTCCGCTTCCGGTGGAGTTGACCGGACCGGAAGTGGCACGCCGCCGGAAGTTGTATACAAAGTGGCAGCGTTCGCGTGCCGCTCGTGGATACCATCGGCTGCACGGAGGGACCGCCTCGATATTTTTACCTTCACAAAATTTGGCTTTTAAATTTTTCGTGAATCAACCATGTGAATTTTCAAGTGTTTTTATTTAAAATACGCCTACGACTTCGTTTACTTAAAGTTATAAAATTTTCAAAATAAATATCTGTTTTAACAACATTTTCAAGTTATTATAACTAAAAATATTATACTTTACTAAAGCTATCATTTCGTTTCCATCTACACGTCTATCTCTCGCAGAATCACAAGATATCGAATTACAAAATAAACATTTTAGTTGAACAGTTGTTGGTTTTTTTCATTAAATGAAGATTGATATCTATATAATTTGCTCTAAATTTCGTATATTAAATGATCAAAAAATGTGAGAAATAAATGATGCTATATGCACGAAAGTACATCTTAAAAGAACATTAACATTGACATATCCTGAGATGTGTTTCAATATACAGAATAATATTATTATGTTAATTTAAGTCGCAATATCATATAATATACGGTTTTCTCTAGGATTCATAAATTTAAATTATTGAAAAATGATTAATTAAGTGTATATGTAACTTACAACAGCAGCTGTAGAGAACTTAAACTTGCGACCATAGGTAGCGGGTTCGATTCTTGTAATACAATGTTATACAATTCACAATGTACAGTACATTAAATATATAGGCTTGCCACAGCTTAAAAATAAGCTTTTGGTGGATGAACAGCGGTGTACTTTGGGTACTATAATACCATACTGCGGTCGCTAATCCGGCTGACAAGCGTGACGATTACCGTATATCTCCCCGTTGATATCTTTGGTGGAGGCCTAATTCTTCAGTAGGCGTCTATTGACTGTATATCAGTTTATTGATTTCTATTTCTCTTTGTAATTGATTTCACAAGTCTATAATACTGTAGTTACAAAAAATCATTCTCATGCCGTATTATATTTATTTTTTAAAAGTGTTTACGATCGTAGTGTAGTATAATAGTACGCAGAAGACGCTGCTGCCGATCTATAGAAACTTGTTTATGTGACTAACCTAAATAATTATAGCACAAAGTGTGCATTATAGAAGATCATACCAGAAATAAAACCTACGATCCCAATTTTCAGTCCTCTGCCGCTGAGCTACCATTACATATGATGACATTATAAATAAACTCAATTTAATTGTATTGTCTAAATAATACATTTAACTTAATTATGTGTATACATTTATTAAGTAACATGGTCATTTTTCGTTCAGTACAAATTCGTAGGCAACGTTTAACTGCATTCATTAATCTTCTTCGCTAATGTACAGCTAATTGCAACATATACCGTGCGATACTGTAATATATTACGAGCGAAGTGTATCACAACCCTCCCCTGGTTCACGGCACTTAGCGACACGCAATCGGGTCGCTTCGCATCGCGAGAGATAGCGATCGCGCCGCTCCGGCTGTGTGGAATTAGCCGACAGCGTCGTGTGGACCGATAACTTCGCGCTAGTAAATTACGCCGAAACAGCGCCGGAATAAGCCTAGCTCGCCATCTAGATAAAACTAGCGCCTCTAAAAACCTATATCTAAGCTGCAACGCGTTCCTTGAAATACAAATCCCTTGCACTACCGATGTTTTGGTTCTGTCAGGAACTCGCAGTAAATATCTCTTTGATTATACTATTCAATGATACATTGTAACCAAAATACTGTTCATATAAATTAAATTCATTCAATTTTCTATCATTATCATTACTTTATTTTGACATGAATAAAGAATAAATGGACAAGTGAAATCTTTTAACAAAACACAATTTATTGGCGGTATTTGGCGAAGGTGTTGAATTTTAAACTAATTCAAAATTTTAATTATTTAAGATACAAACGACGGACGACTAACGAAACTAAAAAAGTGCTTTTATTCGTATTTGGATTAAAACATAACCTGTAACTGTAGTTTTCCTTTTATTGGGTTTCAGGACGAAAATCTTTGGATAAAGAAACCTTCTCCTCTGGTGAAAGTAATAAGATTTTGTGATATTCTTACCCACTAAAACCACTCCGGCGGTCATTCTTCATACCTTTGGAGGGGCACCTGCACCTCCCCTCCGTAGCAGTGCAAAGCAAGTTGTTGCTTTCCCTGAGTTTGCTTTGAGTGGATGAAGAAGACCTCCCATTCTCAATACGCGATTCTGACGCCCCTTACACTCGCCTTTACAAATAGGAAAGGAACATTTTAGTCTGACTGTAATAAACCCAGACGGTAGACCAATCGAGGCGTCCAGTCTCATGGTCCCTCTCGATCTCGCTCGACATCTTCTTTATGTCTTACGACACAGAGCCGTAACTTTAGCCTCATTTTAAACGGAATATCACCATTTGCTTTACTAGCATTTGCAGTTTCAGCGGGTTTTGGGGAACATGTTACTGAAGACGCTTAACCTTGACATCGTCTAAAGCTACTAAGGATTTCTTAATAAAATACGCTATGAGAATTTTTACAGCTCTTAACCCCTACTTCCCTCGTTATCGCACCACGTTAAACTTTCTTCGACCCATCCGGTACATATTACGTCACATAAGCTAGACTATCTTTCCTCCTGGAAACAGTGGATATTTCTACAAATAAATAAGATATTAAAATAATATCAAGAAATTTAAATTTAATAATACACAACTGAAATTAAAAATAAATAAATAACGTCTTTATTGTTTAGATGTTAAGTAGTCTTTTCAACTATATGGTGGACATTCAATGGAGTGACCTCGCGACCATATTAATCAAGACTCGAATTTTACCACTAATCGTATCGTATTAACTATATAAACATTAATATTTTTATATAAAATTAAAACTCCTTCGCCTTTGTTCAAGTTTATATGTACAATTTCCTTTATCCATACACGGAAACGAATGTGACGAATAATTTTCTCACCGCACACGACAAGGCGCGCTCAATTTACTAATGTCATTGGCCTCTATTCAAAACATCGACGTCTTCACGTCGATATATGAAAATAATTCAGTCGTTGCCAAAACAAAACCTCAGACGATTCTACACCTTATTCATTTTAATAAAAGAATCATATTCACGAATGACAATTTCACAAGTATTTCTGTCTGTTGTGACAGGCATGTTTATAATATAAACAAATGTCGATCAAGAATAGGATAATGTCGTTGTCACTGTTAGGCCTTAAACTAACCGACGACTTCCGTCCGATCTAGCGCCGACGACACTCGATGTCTTAAATCAAGTAACGTACATATTTATTGGGTGGACAATAAAATAAAGTCTTTTAACTTTGCTGAAATAAACTTCGGAGTTACATATTTAAAAAAAAAATAAGTTAGTACTACAGACAAAAATGTTTTACTAAGTCTTATTTCTTCACAGTAAAGTGTAAGTTATAAGAATAAGTAAGTAAGTAAAGGAACACATTTTAATTTGTTAACAGATTATTAATAATTTATTCACTATTTTTACACATTGTATAATTTTACACGCTAACACAACAACTCAATTACACAAGCACATATATACATTCACATATATATAAATTATACATACACACACACAAGCAAACACAACACACACACACACATATATATGTTTAATAACTATTTTTTGAGACGATTAGTTATTATGTGCCTTTTCGAAAATTCAAAGAGGACTATCTATTTTTCTATGATTTAATTGGTAAAGGCATTAGGTTAAGTAACAACAACGAGTCACTATTTTCTTAATGCGTATAGACAACAGTGTAAACAGAATAACTTAATAAAATATCAAAAAATATTTGAGGTCTAATTGAGTTCGTTAAAAATTAACAAAAATATATTCAAATGTTGACGGTATTATACTTAATATTTAAATTAAGACTAGCTAAAATATCTATATTTCGAAAGTTAAAGCGCGTTCACAATAACAAATTAAAAGTGATGACAATCGTAACGATTACAAGCGTGTAGACGTCCGTGTGAACAGACCCTAAGCTTCACAATCTACAACAAAAGTAGGCTTTAATTAGATGCTTATCACACGAGCGGCCACCCACGGCGCGCCGACGCAGCGAGTCGCAGCGACTACGTTGCGACACCGCGTGTGACTCAGCCGCACTTTCGTCTGACAAACCCCACGTGGGTGTACACTATTTTTACAATTGTTGTCGATGTTTGTACAGTATACGCACGTTACAAATCGTGGCCACACCAACAGATTGTCGAAGCAGTCGAGTGCTATATCTCATGTTCGAATGTAATACGGGTCTTGGGCGATCGTTCGAATTAAAGGTCTGTACAATTGAGACAGTCCTGGGTATGAAGGATTGCATGGTGTTAGAATCCGGTTTTTGATAAGTACATTATGATCTCTGTTATTTAATAAAACTCAAATATCTGGATAATTAATACACCAAACGATGTTCCATGTGTTTTTCCTAATTTAGTAGGAGAAGTAGGAGAAGAAAGGCTCTCTATTATAACTGAAAAAACTGTAGCATGAGGTACACCGCTGGTCCACCCACTATCTCTTTCATAAAGACTCATTTTTAAAGATCACTAGCTAACACGTGAGGCGTTGTCCATAGCTATGAATAATAAATTCGAAATTCAAAGCGAATTATCTTAATTATCATTTTTATGAAATTTTCCGATTTTCCGCACAATTTTCTGTTTTTTATTTTCATTAGAACTCTCTACAAAATATTAGGTAAGTTATAAAAAGATATGAATGAATTCAGCATAGTCGTTCTTGAATTACAGCGTGACTAAAGGAATAGAGAGTGTTTCTATATTCTAACTGAAACAAAACACTATTGTGTAAAGAATGATTGTTTGCAAATGCTTGTTATTAACACTGTAGTGTACTTTTTCGATGATGTTACTGCTGTTAGCCTTAAGGCTTTTATAGCTTCATCTGATATGAGTTCACGGAGCAGAAGGGTCCGTGAATTATACTAAAAATAAAGAATTCGTGTTTTAGAGCATACATGTGTCATTCCGACGGAAGTGGAAGCAATCAATATGAACCTTAACTGGTCGTGTCGTGCCTGTGTAGAGTGAAGATTGGAAGGCAGCCTGGACTACTCGAAAATCTAAGGTAGGATACTGATCCTACCTCGAATCGCCCACGCTGTTTTGTATTAACAAAATTAAACTGCTATTTTTACACCCGCGGGAATAAAATCATAAAGGATTCCGATGGTCGCGTGGCGTATGAATGGCAGGCTGTGGCAACGTTTGACAACGCAATGACGTGTTGCGGCGGCGTTACTCGAAGCACGACGTCTGTTGTGACGGCATTCTTGAATGCGAGTCGCATATCAAAAAGTAGTTTCAGTATCTTTACATAATTATCAAAAGCCATTTTATTATTATAGAAATAATATCCACATACTGGTTTACTCTTTTTAAAAATAGTATAGACATTTTAATGTAAGATTTTCAATCCCTTGTGACAAAAATTTCACAAACTGTCTATCCATATTTCACCGGTATTATTCTATACATGTTTAAACTATGCCGTAATACGCCTGAGTTCGTAATGTGCTTTGAAGGTAAACTTGGAAACCCGAACACAAGAAATAGTTCTTTGTAACAATTAAACATTTTTTATTCTATATCTTGTACACATAAAAGAGAGAGAGAGAGAGAGTATTTATAATTTAATAATAACTGACATTTCAATAATTGCATTGATAATTCATGTTCCGGCGCAGATTGTAACCGATGTTCGAATTTCAATTTGAACTCGAAATGTTATTAAAAAAAGTTTTTAAAATCGGTCAGTGTGCCTATTATATGAAATCACTTAAAACTAATAAGATAAGGACTAAACTCATGCGTCATAGTGAATTGCACCAGGACTTTTATTCATCGTCATCATCATTTCTGCAATAGGATGTCCACTGCTGAAGGCGTCCCCCACAGATTTCCTATGGGCCCGGATGAATATGGTCAATAGTATAGTTACTTGTGAGTAGTGTTGGTGTCAGATTCAGATAAAGAGTACCATCTGATCCTTACCCACTAGAACAACCCTGATAACTGGGCAAAAAATATCAATAAAAAAATTTAACTCCCCGATACACAAGTTTTGCATTGGAGACTACGACTCGGCTATCGTAGCGTAAAACCTCCACCAACAACGTGTATAGACAACCTTGTTAAGACCGCTTCTTACTGGTCCTATTCGAAATCTGTGGGGGCTTAAAATATGATGATGACGATATAATAATTACGAAACTCAAACATCTACGATATAATACGTATAAAATAATATCCCCATTCACGATAAAAGCTCTCCAAGACCTTAAAAACTTAACGTAAATATATAATCGTTTATGTATTTATCGGACATTAAAAAATTTTCACGATCGTTCAAGAAGTATTGTTTGTTAGTATCAAAAAATAATTTCTCATGCTCTCCCATACTGATCGTACAAACAAACTGAAAATAGTTACCCTCGCGGCGCGGCGTTGACAAAACCAGAGTCCCGCGGCCGCCGCCGCTGTAAACACGCGTTTATTATCAACGCCATAAAACGCCGCGTTTATTGGGACGGTGTGGGTGGTCCCTTACAGCTCATGTGAACAAATATGAGGTGCAAGACAGAAATAGTCGGATATGAGTCGAGTGTTTGTATTTCGTATTTTCAGGGCCGCGTATTGCAATTGCGTTGCCTCATGATCTTGACTAAACGTTTCTGGTAGTGGTTACATGCTTTTTCTCTTTATGGCACCCTAAATACATTCTTTGGCGTCCAAATCAAAACATTTAATGGTCACCCCGGTTCCCTTACTTTTTAAAGTTTAACTACTCTTGCGCGCATGAATTAAAATTCGAACGTAGATTTATGTTCGGATGCCAGCTGTGAAATAATCACTGCTTTTGTGATTGGGTCAATATAATATATAACGCACAATTGTAAATAGTTACTGTACATATGAAAAAATATAACATTTATTACATGTTTCTTTCCTCGCCATCAAGAATAAAAAAATATGTTCACAGGTGGTCTCTCACCTCCACCCCCAAAACGCGTATAGATCTGCTATTAAAATATATTTGATTTCAACAAAAAAGTCTGTTTTTTAACCAAAGAACATCCTCTGCTGAGCAATTATATTTCCAATACGATTGGTTAGAAGCGGCTTGTGTTTAGTGTTTTCTGACGACCGTAACAGGGTCCGTTTGTCCAGCGCGTGGGCAGACCACTGCTGGGCTTGCTGGTCCATGGTCTCCACTCTAGAACATTAAGGAGCCAGTAGCCTGCCGGCTGCCACTTAAATTTGCCAATTTGCCAGGCAATAACGGTATTTAGGTCTGCGGATCATTTTATTTGCGATTTGATTTTGAAGACAAATCCCAAGCATTGCTGATCGTGAGTTTGCCAATGAGGCACTAGGTGCGAGATCACTTTTATCTTATAAGTGAAGAAGGCTTGCAATTAGCTAGTTTAACTACACTATTTCTTTGTTATCTGAGCGGTGGTAGCCCAGTAGAATGGGACAGAGACTTGCGATCATAGGTAGCAGGTTTGATTACCGAGATGAAATCTTACATAATTCTCACTTTGTGCATTAATTATGTAAGTTTGCCACTGCTCACTAACAATGTTGCAGAGGATGGGCACCACTACCTTCAGATTACTTTACTACCATACCGCGATCGCAAACCTGCCAAGTATTAGTCTTTGCAGTAAATAAATAAATAAATTCTTAAGAATATTTTGAACTTACACTGTATTAAAGGGGTGACCTATTTTGGTACGTCAATATTACAAAATCAATATATAATAGCGGCGTAAGACAGGGCTTTATATTAAGAAAACAGTTCAAAATTGATACTCTTATATTTTTCTTTTAAATTTTTTTTTATTCTCATTAAATCTTTATAGCCAATAGCTTAACTCACTTAAGTAATGTCGAAGGCTGTTAAGTGTACGATATTTCAAATTAATTTTCCTTTGTTTGTTGTGAATTTTGTGTTGTATTTTAAAATTAATTTGTTATTTTTTGCTGTGCAATTTCTTTCCTATTATTATTATTTTTTATCTCCTATTCTAATGGTTTAGTTTAAGTTTTTGTCCTGTTCCAATTTTTAAACTTAAATGTTATTAAACCATTGTACTAATATATGCATTACAGATAGACGTGTTTTTGATAGACATTATTGACAGGATTGGTATTATTATTATGTTATTATATTTAATTTAAATACTAATTATAATTTTGATTTAGTAACACAACATTTATTTGAGGCATTCTAGAAAAGTTTTCATTTTGTGATAAACGCCCACATAGATCTCCCTCAAAGACCGCGACGATGTCCGATCTTGCAACCAGCGATATTCACAATGTCTTGACTTATACGATGACGCAATGTAATAGTACTTTGCAATTGGAAACACTATTTCGGAAAGCTATCTTCATCACCCTAAACTTCAGAGATATCTCACTAACGACCCATAGGACCTTACTACAAACTTACAAACGAAATCAATGTAATAATATTGCGCAATTATAGACTCAATGTCTAAGTAATAAGAAACATAAATATTTTTGTTATTGTGTAACCATTTTGTTGTATCTTTATGGTGACAATTAAGCAAGTTTTATGATTTTATTGAAGTGGACCCGATCGCTGTCAACTTCTGGGAAGTAAGAGGTCGGATGAAGCGACGCCGCTGTGATTAGGGCCTGTAAAACGTGAGGACAGAGTCGTAACGAGGCCCAATTAGTCGTTTTACAATCCGATGCCGCGGAGGCTTTGACTTATTGCGGACATAGGTTTAATGTCTGTATTTTCCTTAATTTATTCATATAAAAAACAGAATCAATATATTTCAATATATTAGTGATATTAATATATTCTCGTGCTCTCTCGTATCTTTTAAAAGACAATTTCACTCGAAATTATTGAATATACACAATACAATTTAAATCACATTGGAACGTGTCGGCTTGCAGTGACTCGTAATTATTGCTGCCTGTTCTGCAGAATGCGCTGGTTTGATCCCTGTTTGGTGATGTTTTTCTTTCTTTCTTTTGTTATTGTTTGACTTTGATTCATTAAATGTTTTTAGTGAGATAGTTATAAGGTAACAATTGTAACTAATTTTATATTTCTCAGTTTGTACTTTCTTACTGCCTTTTGTTACGGTTTATCTCCAATAACGCAAATAATAAGTAAATAAAGTCTCGAATAATTAAATTTTGTTTTTGTAAAAATTAATAATTTGGAACGGCGCTGAAATACCGTCTCTTACTTCAGGACACACGGGCAAGCTCACGGTCGCTGTAAATTACTGCTATGAGAATGAAAGAAAATATGAAAGATGAAGGAGGGGAGAAAGAAAGGAATTGTAAAGGATGAGTGAGAGAGGGTGAAAATATAGGTTTATATCTCTGTCCCAAAAATAAGATGGAGAAACGAGAAGCTCCAATAACCTAGTTGAAAATTAAAAAAAAAACCACACACTCGCTTAGCGGACTATGGAGAAAGATATACTCGAGATTTCTTTACGAGAAAAAATCAGGTAAGAAAAGGCAAACTGACCTGACTGAAAGTAGCCCTCTTATTCCAGCGATTTGACAAGTTGAAGTGGTAGTGAACAGACTTATATTCATAATTATTAATCAGATACTTACTAGTGTCGCAAAAAACCTCAATATATTTATTAATTACAAGTAGATTTATAACTTTAACGGATCCTTCGAGCATTCCCATCGTCCAGTGTAAAAAGTATTTTATGGCGTCCATTAGAAAATATTAAGACTGAATATAACTTACATTAAACACGTCTTTAGCTCGCGCAACAAACACCGTCGGCACCATAAAGAACCCGCGGCGCCGATACGATCGCGTTACGGATACGTTGACATGCGTAGGCGCATCATTCTTTATTTGCTTATCAAACTACAACTTTTATTAGAGAAACCTTATCACAGCTACTTTAAGTTCATATTACATTAGCAAAATCGCATGCTTTATCTTTATTTTAGTAAGTGTATTATTTGCAAGGCTTTTTAATTTCAACTTTATACCTCTACCATTAAGTTTATATTCAATCGCGTATTGTAATCAATTGAAATCGAGATGTTTTTTGCAAACAGTGATATTAATTGCGATCTCTCTGAGCTCTATTTAAAGGGACATAAGGATTATTTTGTAATTAAACAGTCACAATAATTGAAGATAGTTTCGCTTTCCGCGCAAGCGTCTCGGGTCGCCAGTAGGCTCACATGTGACGAACGTTGCATAAGCGTTCTTTGTTTTGTTCGATCTTGAATTGCACTCTGTAATTCATTACAAGCTGCTTGCTTTAACACAAAACGGCTGGATCGATACGCCATGAGATTTCATAATACAATACAAAATATTGTTTCAAAATCTTTTCAACCATAATAATTTACATAGACTGGGGCAAACGGAACATATTTTATAAAGAAGATATTTGAATCCTGAATTCATAAATGTTTACAAGAATTAAAGGACTTTAAAAATCATAAAGGCTATGTCACTGAGTTTTTTTAATAAAAGATATCATCAAAAAGACAATGTCGTTGAAGTTGTTGTGTGTCTTTAATTCTCCACTAACCCTTAAAGTAAATCTTTATTACGATAGGCTTTCTGAATCATATACTTAATGTGAGATTACTATCAGGAAGAACCCTGGCCATAACCCTCGTACTGCGGAAACAATATTTTCTCTGTTTAAATTTAACGTTTTAAATTATAATAGTATCATGTAAAACTTTACAAAACTGCACAGATAACGTAGTTCGTTAAGCGTTTTTTTTTATTCAATCAAGTATTATTAATGTGATATGTATTATAAATAACTTTAAAATTTATGTATCACATGAAACAATAATCGCGTTTGAATCAACGTTGCATTTCATACAATGATTTAAACTCACTCTAAAGGACTCGGTTAAAAACACTGAAAGCCCTGTACAGGGGGATATGCAAAAGGCACAAACGGCCGCCCTGGGCGACGGCCGTCGCGCCAACCCTTATCCTGATCGCTGGCGTCAAGTACACGCCCTCACCAAACCCATGGCACCACGCAACACTCACATATAGTATAGTAGCATAATACACATAGACAAGTTGACGTATCAAATAAGTAGGTTAAAATACTTTTTGAGCAAAGAGTAAGAATGGAATTAAAAAAAAAGTAAATAAGATTTAGCCGAAGATACAGGTCGTTTTAAACATAAAAAAATAGAATTATTGTAAAAATTGTAAATATAATTAAAAATCAGATAAAATTACACTTATACTTAAATATAAAAGAAAAAATGTTTAAATACTTACTTATAGTAATTTATTGAAACAATAACACCAAATCTAAAATTTATGAAAATTCTAGCACAAACAATATAAAGAATATAAATTTTATTTAAAAAAATATTAAAACCTACCTTCATAACAGCAATAATGCACCTAGACAAACTAGAAAATAAAATAAACCTTAAAATTATATAAAGGTTGATTAATTAGAGAATATTATTTTATTCAATTGAAAACAATTACATTATTACAAAATATCAAATGAAACAGGATAGAACAATAATCATTTACAACTGTTGTGTACAACGTAACTGTTGACAATAAATCTTTTTTGTTTACAATAAAACAAGGAACAAAACTACATATGTTTATATACACATCTTTCTTAGTCCGAGTATTCGCCGGAGTTTGGCGCGTTTGAAACCTTTGTTAAGGTAAAGGTTGTTTTTGGAGTTCAAATTGATTCTTGTTTGTACCAAATTGGACTCTTCTTGTATTCTTCCCTTCATGTACACTAGTGATCATAGTAAATGATCTAAAGTATCTTACCTTTAACCGTAGAGCCAATCTTCTCTTCTAGTACACTAGATTTCAATTTGATTCTAGTCTATATCAAATTAGGCATTTCTGACAAATACACATGTTGTCACTGAAATGACCCCATGTAAATATATGAATAAATGAATAAAATCTAATCTTCTTCGTAATGGTAATTTGATCATATACATCACTTAAGTCCATATCAAGGGGTTTTTGTACATTCATAGCAGTTCCTGAGTAAGGATGATCACATAGGTTGACAAGGGTCATAGAAAGTTTTGAATCAATTATATTTGAATCATAAAAATAAATATTATTTTGTGTACACGTCTATTTATGTCTATAATGTATTACTAACAGAACATTAATTTTGTGAAAGAATAATATCTTAAATAAAAATGTAGCAACACACCGGATATGACAACGCAAACGGGAAGTTAAAATTTATAGCTTCAAACCAAGACATCCATCTATCAAAACGTAGTTGTAACTGTTACGTTTTGACTTCGTGTTATCACATCATCGCAGATGTTGTAGATAAGACATGGTTTTTGTACGACTAATATTATACAATAAAGGCGATGCCGAGTAAGTTAGTGTTGCCAAAGATTTAAATTTTAATCTTGATCTATATTCTATAGAACGTTAAATTTTTGAATGTGTTCTAAAGGTTACAGAATAAGTTACATTGCAGTATCGTATTGCTCTCAAGGATATTAGTTTTTCTCGGTAGGTGGCGCGGTACGAACTTAAGTAAACATAATTTTACGCCAACAATGATTGTAATGATCTCATTTAATAAAACTATTGTAGACTTTAAGTTTGATTTTGACTATAAATGTATTAGATATTGCTTATCCTAGACCTCTTTTCAATAACTCGAAGAATCCCTCAAGAGCCGTGGATCAGGCCCTGAAAAGTTGGACGACCGCCAAGCTCTCAAGTAGCTTAAACCCGCGTTCAAAGATATGCGGTTAGGAGAGACCCGAGTCTCTCCCGACCGCTGAGTAGTCATCGCTTCGTACAACTTACACTACACTTCAGTCACAACACTACACTTAAGTATATTCTCTCTTCGTGCGTACGTCTTCGATGTAACTGGATAAATTTTTACAAAGACAATTTATAAAAACTGACTGTTTATTTATTACTTTATTGTACATGTTACAAACATAATTTAGAAACATTAAAATAATAATACGCAAGTATAATTGGCGGTCTTATTGAATTTTTCGATCGCTTACAGATAACCTCTGGATGGATCATTGTCGAATGATCTGAAAAAAGCTTGAATTTTATGGATAAAGATTAACTGTCAATGTTTAAGATAATTAATTATAAAGTGTAGTATAGTATAGTATACGTACGCTAAATACTACAACGTATAACAATTAAAAAGAAAACACTATCTTAGATATTGATAAAAAATACAGATTTACAAGCCTGTTGAAAGTCTAAAAAAATCTCTTCTTATTGACACGTAAATCGTTCGACAGAGGAGCGGTATGTAAATGAATAAACTGTAAGGTATGATCCTAATTGCGACTTTTTCATCGTAGATTTTTTAATAAATTATTTCGATGTAAAAGAGTATTTTTCACTTTACAAATTTAAATATGTTTGCCTATTGTGGGCGTAAACAGCTCTGACCATAATTATTTTTGCCTTAACGTTAATAATTATTTATTTATGTAAATAAATAATAAAGGGTTTCTCTAAATAATAATAAAATACACAAATAATCGATATTAAATTACAAGATAATGCATTTATACTTTGGGCACTTCATATTTACATTACAGTTATATTAAAAGTCTCCAAAAACGACCATCTCCAATATTTCTGCATTAAATTGATTGTAGGTGCTGCATATTCTGGTAATCGAGTGTTTATCTTATCTCTTATCTCTCCTTTTATATTTTAACTTACTCTCAACAATCTAATTCGATTGTATGATATATAATCTTATTTTTACTATAGCACAATACACATTATTTAAACAAATAGTAAATAACGGTTCTGATGTCTAATACATTTATATAAACACAGACTGCACATTGAACAACGGTTCTGGTGTTAATCCGGAATTGTAACTACATCTCCACCCACTGCAACCAATTACGTCTGATGTACAACCGTGAACACTAATTGTGCTGCTGTTGAGGAAGATTGCTCCGCTCGTAAATCGAAAGCGTAGGCGACTCCGCGATCTATCGCTGCACTGTTTGTTATCACCTGAACGTCATTTGCAAATGAAGCCACGGTAACTTTGACAGACAGACAACGACTGTTTCTTTATCCAATACTTAATCTATTGCAATTTTTCTGGCTATGGGTTTTGTCCAGGATTTTAAAGAATGAAAAATCCGCAGAATTTTAAGTTGGTAATCGCAAATCTCATAGCACATAGAATATATGGTGGCTGGGACCTTAAGGTTCTGAATTTAAGATCATGGACCGCCAGACGCAACATAGGACATTTTCTAGAAGGTGGATAAACCACCTTTTTAAGGTCTAAAAGGAAAAAGGTCAGGAAACGCTGGCTGAAGGTTGGTACCTAACGGTCATCTCGAAGATCTATTGACAGGCCTATGTCTGGAATTACAGTCATGTCCTGTGACTGAAATGGTAATATTAACTGGGTGCTGAAGACGCTGGTGGTTGGCTACTTCCAAACAGTCCTATTGGAGATCTATTGAGAAGGGCATGTCTAGAATAACAATCATGTTATTTGGCTGAAATGGTGATAATAATGATAAGGTCTTTGTTTAATTCAAGTCAAGTCGCAGTGATACATTCGATTTATGTAAGATCTTAGTAGTTTTAACTATTACAATTGTCGAGCTCAAACTTTCATATAAGTATTCTGTACCCCTTGATAAACCGCTATCGGATTAATGGATAGTAGTCAAAGACGTATAGTTTAGAGCTCATAGAAATCAAGTAAATAGAGTAATGATATTGCCATTTGTAATAGTATTGACATAACAAACTAAAAAAAATTACGTTTTTTTAAATATTTTGCGTTATATAATCGACGAGAATAAATTAGTCAGTAGTTGTTGGATTCTGATTATCATTTGCATCTAATAATGACATTTAAAGAATTCTTTATTAGTCCAAAGACTAGAGACTCGCCTTGAACAAACAATTACTTGTTAGTTGCTTGTTCAAGGTAATTACTTGTTGTATTATTTAGTATTACAAAATTTTGAGTGTCACTGCTTTTTAATAGTAGCGTATAATTTACATCAGATAGACGCCCTTGTTATTTACTAACATTAAAAATGTATGAAATGTACTTTCAGTTATAATCGATATGTACATATAATTATATGTATGTATCGTATGAATACAACAGCGAAATATATGTTAGTATTTATTTACAAGACCATTTACAATGACTATTTCTTCAGAAGAATACCAGAAGAGATTAATTTAGTTGAAATTTTAATCAGATTGAGCTCTCTTCTAATAGTGGCATTCCTAAACTGAGTTACGAGAGCTCCTAACGTACCCTGATCTACACATCTCACAAAATAATCATAAAATACAATTTTTTTTGTATTCACTTTTACAGTATCCTTAAAACAGTAAAAAAAAATTCATTCCCAAGCTTTATTAACACTTAATAATCCTTCATACTATAATAAGGTTTATTTATATATTTTTGTTCAATGTAATTCTCAAATTTATTTCATGTAAAAAAGTACACAATTGCACACAAAAGCCATAATATATGAATATTAGCGAATTAAATACCAAGCTTATCTTGATTTCTGGTGCTAAAACATATACCAGATTTTACTAAACTTTTCTATAATATAACCTACATGAATTGCACTTAATTGAAACAGAACTACGAGGGTCAAGTTACACTGGCCGTAGTTACGTAAACCGTTGTCAAGTTATTTACTGCTCACCGGTCGAGTCTACAAATTGCTGCGAAACATGCAGCAGATAACGGTCTCGGGTTCGAATTGCGAACCGATGTTTCCCTTGATTAATGTTCCACTCGTTAATGTTGAGATGATGCGAGCTGATGCAAAACAACGTCGGCACACGAATAATGAGTACAAATGTACTTGTTATCAGACATCTGTTTGATTATGAAACGCAACATCTCAATTATTCGGCTGCGGTCTAAATTTTTTTAAAGATTCGACTTAGTTTTGTGTAACTTTTTCGATTCATAAATGGAATATAGAAGAATAAAATTATGATGAAGATTGAAGTCATTAGAATTTTTTTTAAATGACTTCGGATTTCCTCTCCTCGTTTATGATCGCGGATAAATTCTGAGCACAGCCTAGGCTCCTAGGCTCCCTCCTCCTACTGAGGCCTCCTAATGAGGCCTTAAGTAAAAGACAACAATTCTTTTCTTCATCGTAGAACCGAAATTAAAAAACAAAAATTTAGTTACATAAATTTTGTAAACTTTATTCCAAAGTTAGATCAATTCTAAAACCCTCGGTCACTTATAAGATTGTCCTACATTACCCAATTTACGTCAAAGATTTTCTCAGCCTCCTTATCCCATAAAGGCGATGACTGACGATATTTCAAACAGCGGGGGAAAAGAAAAGAGCCCCGGAAAAAAGGCGCTGTTGAGATATCAATTTAGAGGAAATTACGCGCTAATCTGTCACATCTAGATACGCCGGGGGCATAATCCTGTCTCCCCTGTATTTTTTCTACAAAAAAAGTCTCGGAAATTATTTCCGCTTTGTACAGGGGGACAGGCAGGATCTTGTTAATTTATCAATTGTTTCGTAAAGTGGATATCAAAACGAAAAAAAACTGGCAAGGGGAATACTCTAAAGTCCTTTAAGATAAAAAAACAGGACATTATTGCTTCTCGATAAATTACTATAACTTTATAATTGAAGGAAAGCTTAAATTATGTTTGTATAATAAGTAAACTTTTTTCTAGAATATATACTCCGTATAAGTAAATAGTTTGAATAATTAATATTATTTTTAATTAACGCTGCTGCCCCAATGGTTTTTGAAGATTCCGCGCATTCGAGTGGCCAGGGAGCAGTGAATTCTTAGCCCAGAACCTCTATTTAACGAAGATCGCCGGTTTCCGCGGGTCAAACCGTACACGCTGCATTTTACCGAAATGAGAGACCTCCGGGCTCTTATACCGCTTAGAGAGAGCACAGAGTACCTCGATATGGGCTGTCGCTGATCGTTTGTATATATATAAAGGCACCTGTGAGGATCTATCCTCGATTTCATCGGTTGCTATTGGTTGTTATTACTTGGCTAAAATTACTACCATTTCCGAAGTCGTTAGCGCCGAGAAAAGGAACGGCAGAAGAAATTGCAATAATACTTCTGTAGATAGATTCTAGGTAATAATCGGGGTTGGCGAACTGTGTGCTACACGAGTCAGTTACATTTGCGACGAGTTCGACTTTTAAACTGTGAAATATTTTGTCCGACGCTTAAGGTCATCGTGTCGTCCGGAAACTTGACCAAATGTCGTAATTTTAAGACGGCATGGCGTTTAGATGTGCCAAATATGATTGTTTTGTAGCTGACAGCATCTACCATCAACGATACATGTCCGTTTTAAGAATTACGCGATCGTTAGCTGTTTTAAGTTTACGTCCAGGTCTTTATTAACCCTTATACCACATTATGGATATGTCTTGTTCGAGATCCTGTTTTATATAAGAGTCTTGGAGACTATGAACTTGGATTTACATGTAGCACGGCCTTGCATCTGACGGGTCTAATATATTCATACGTATACGAATACCAGTTTATTCTTTTAAATGAATATTTAATTTAAACATAATTTATTTAATTAGGTTAGTAACTAAACAAATTAACGAAGTCTCAATATTGTATATTACGTCTTAGATATTATTAGTTTAAAGGATTCAGGCAGTTTGATTAGACAGCTTGTTTAGGGCGTCGAGTTGGAAGTAGTTCTCTTTACTTGAATTAAGGGTGTTATTAAAGGCTCTAATAAATAAGAAGGATGGTGGTGGGAGTGACTTTAAGGCACAGAAAGACAGACAAGTATATCAGAAATCAGGAAAAGTTACAGATATCGGCCTAAAAGAGGCATGAATCCAATGGGAATAGGCCGGCCATAGTGCCGTAAATAAATTCCCGGTGTTCCTACTGAATTGGAGATTCGATTAACATATCAGCTTATTTATCTCAAAAAAAGCTTAAAAGCTCTTACACTTGTTTGTAATCACGTTGTGTTAAATTATATCTTCGTAATAAGTTACATGAATTGATTTTTCTATTGGAATGCGAAAGGCCAGTAATTTCTTGCCATAAATTATTGTCCCTGATAAACAATAATTTATTTTAGTGACCCGAATTTTGAAAAAGCTTTTTGTCAATATTATTATAACATTATTTATTATTTATGAATCTATTGGTTTTTGGATAGAGTTTACCATACATTAATTGACAAAAAATGAACTATACCTTAAGCTACTGTATATAATAATAAAAAAGCTTGTTTATAATTAGCTTAGTAACTATATTCAAATATCTAAACTCGGATTTTACTGTAAATACTAACGGACATTAAACATTTGTCATTTAAGGAACAAGGTCATTGACATATGAAGTATCACTAACTGTGGCAGTAAAACAAAGCCAGCGACAAGCGCTTATCGTTAAAAAGAGAAAAGAAAGAAAAAAAGTATCACACGTTCCCCCTCGCGAAATCTTTTAACAGGCGCTCCCGGGGGAGATTGCGCATTTGTTCCTTCCCCCTCATTCCCGTCCACAGCGCAACACTAGAGAACACTAATTGCTTCTTTGTTTTACTTAAACAACCGATTGCCTTTTCCCTCGTCTCTTTATTGAGTCCTTTGTTTTTTTTAATTTCTCTGTACTCTCTGTTTATTATCTGTTAATTTCTATGTAAGTACTTTCAATTAATTATTTAATTGACTAAAAAATAACAATTTTTTTAAAATTTTACTGCCGGCTTATAATATATAATAAATACATTTTTTGGAAATTTTACTACTTTTAACTGCGTGTCCAATGTTATAATGCGTTAAGGGTGCAGTTTACACTGTTGTAGAGCTATAGCACTTCCAATGTACACATTGAATCGTATCTATATAATTCCTCTGCTGCTACATCATACTTATAGTTCTGAGCCTATCCATCTCTATTTTCTCACGCCTTCTCACCTCTGACGTTCAGTGGCAGAAACTTTTTATAACACAGGGTTAATAATTTTTCGTTTTGATTTTTGTTTACATTACTTTTTGTTTACTCTATTTATTTTTTTCCTAATCTGATCGATTCCTGGCTCTACTCTCCGCGACCGCGTCTTATAATGCCGCTCCGGTTTTTTTAATCTTTAAAAATCCGTTTTTTATTAGATTCTAATTTTTCTTGCTGTATTATTATCCATGTGATTCAGCATTTTTGGTACCGGTTTCAAATATTTACAAGAACTTAAACCACCTCAGCAAATTTATGAAGCACAAGTTTTTATTTCTCTAACTGAGAACTGGTCGTTCTCTTTTATGTGACCAGACTTTTACTGCTCCCCATGTGGCATTTATAAGATTGACATTAATGAAGTGGCAGAGCCTAGAGTGTGCACCTAGCCTAAGGCTTGTTTTAAGGTAGCAAAGCTCAAGAACTCCCGGAGGAGCCTCGTTCGAGCCGCTACTTACTAATGTTTCTCTTGATTGAGATGCCGCTTTTATATCGCTGGATGTATACTTCTTCACACCGGTCCTATTTTAATTCTATGGAAGAGACCCATGTCAAACAGTAGAATTTTTTTGCTGAAATTATGATGATAGTTTAAAGGTAAGCTTATAAAAATGACTCAAGAACAATTTATTTTAGTAATTTTAGTAATGGACGTGAATGTAGAGCTAAAATATAGCAATCCTAAATGAAAGTTATAGAATAAAAATATATTAAGTTTAAAAGTACACAGACCATTAAAATTCTACTTTTTATAGAAAACTGTTGTATTGCATGATATTCAAAAATTTAGAAAGAAAAAAAAAACATCTAAAATATTTTTTTATTTCTAAGGATACCCTCCTTTATTCTATAACTTGGACTAAAATTACAATAGATATGAACCCAATAAAAATCGTTCACATCTTTCAGTGACATTAGGAGAAAAGAGAATTAATTATTGTACTGTACTAAAAGTCGTAAGATATACAGTTGCATTAATATAATGCCTGCTTAGCTGATCGCCAAAATACATTCTTTCTGTATCTACTTCGTGTATTGTGTATACTATGATATTACAAATTTCGCATTAAATGTCAACAAACTCTACTCACATCTATTGTAATTTTAGTCCAAGTTATAGAATAAAGGTGGGTATCCTTAAAAATACAAAATATTTTAGATTTTTTTTCCTTCCTAAATTTTTGAACATCATGCAATAGTTATTTTAAAATCATTAAAGAGGCTGCACTAAGTTTTTTTTGTAGTGTAAAAGAACAAATTAACGATAAATTTCTAGTACTATATTTTATAAGCTACATGAAATTGATACAACTTAAATTTTGCTCCTTTTATAATCTTGAACTTGGTATATGTTTGAAGCAAAGTGCTTGAAATATTTTTCAGATACTTTCGTCATAATGTATTACTAAAACATATTATTAAAATATATCTAGCGCAGAGCCATCTGTCCACGTTGTGGTTGAACGTCTAACAACAAGACGGTACATGCGTAGCTCTTCCAACCAGTCTTATTGAAAATTTATGGTAGAAAGTAACATAGATATTGGACATCCTGTCGTTGTAATAATGTTGGCAATGTCATTTCGATTAAAAGATTTTATGTTTTCGTCATTATTGTTGCGTAAATTATGCTTTGTTATAAATAAGTCCATAGTTATACATATTAAAAATGCAACCTGCTATATTAGGTCAGAGAGAGCTGTATAGTCTTAGCCATTTTACGACAATACATTTATTGTCGTAAAATGGTACTTGCGTATTGTATTTTAAATAAAGCACCCGCTCCGCTTATGCGTTTGGGCGCGTCCCAACTCGGAGGCAAAACGCCCTGTGATCGCTCACGCGTGAGATCCGCTCAACTAATATTATTCAGATCGGGCCCCGGCGTTGTTTCGGTGCGGTGGCTCGGGGCACGACAGCTTTGACTTTTAATCAGTTAGCAAATATTTGGCCCGGCCGCTGCATATTGAGGAGGATTGTGCAATTGTATTAGAGGGTGCCTGGATGCTCCCCGATTGCCGTCGGCTCACTGGGCACGGTATGTCACATGCCAGAGTTACATGCCGGATTAGCATCCGCTAGCTTTCATGTCGTCCATTCGTACTGTACTATTAATTGTTAATTGATTTATGTTACTATCTGTAGTGTACCCCGCCCGCTTCGCCCACGTTGACTTTTGCGGGTGTATTTTATAAAATCCATTCGTATTTTATATAAAATAAAAGGTACAAATGAATTTCGCAAAATTCATTTTTTAACAATTCTCAACAACAAATGAGCAACGTCTAAAATAATATAAAAAAAATAAAAATACTTGTAGAACCAAATTTATATTTTTAGAAAAACGGCCTTGTGGCTTACTTCACATAATAGCGCTTAATTTCAAATAGGATAGAGAAAATCTCTACTCCTAAAGTAGTATGAACACGCCCGAGGCTTCCAAGGAAGCCCTCGATCTTTGTTATCAATAAAAGAGATTAAGGCGCCATCCTTTCCCTGACATTTCAATCCGAGGAAATCGTAAATATCAGTGTTAATTCCTTCAAAAAATCAACATTAATATTACTATTAAAACCTCTAGTGCTCTAGAGATCGACACAGAACTCACTGCTTGGCTATATCTAATTCAAGTGTGTTGGAATTCAATTATCTATAGGAAAGGCTGTAGGCGAAGAGGTCAAGGAGATGCAGGTGAGATGAACGCTCGCGGTATTTGTCCACGTCGCGTCTGATTGACGCACGCATTGCGCTCGTTTGTCTAGCGCGGGGCCGACACTCTGCACAGACTGTCGTGGAATATTTTATTTTATTTATTCCATGCGTATATATAATCATTATAAATTCTAATTTTAAGATTCCTACTATCAAGAATCGAATCTTCTAAATAAAGGTCTTATTGATGTTTCATCAGTATTTCTACTATATCATACAGAGATAAATTAATCGAGTAGTATTCCAAATGTCTCGATATATAGATATATATAGGGTGATCGGTTATAGGTGTAAAATCTTCAAAGATACATATTGTTATTAGCTGATTTATGTTATCATGTACCTGTCTAAAAATCGAAAATTTCAAAAATAATAAATAACATACTGAGCATTTAGTCAGAAAAAGGGATATTAAAATTCGAATTATTGTTGACTATCTATCCGTGCAGATATTATACTGGCACAAGACATTGGCCTATCGCATTCCAATAGAAAAAAGTTGTTTCATATTTCGCAGACTGATTACTCTACTCAGGGTTTGGTTATAGATGAAAAAGTTGTAAAAAGGATCAAATTAAATTACTTCAAAAAGCTTTAACGCCTATCGTAAATCAACTTATATTGTTTTAACTGATAAAAATAAACTCTTATTTGTAATAAAATACAATCTAATTGGGCTAAAGAAGTAAATAATTACAGAGATAGTATCGAATTCTTTCATCTATAAACCCCAAAGATATTTATGCGACTTCGATTAAACCGTACAGGCGACATTAGCAGATCTATGCCTTCGACTACGCAGCAAATATGTTACAATTTATTCTCGTTAAAGAGTCAACGAACCAAGATTGTACGCCGTACAATCCTCTCCTAGTAACTAATCAAACAGTTCCTAATTAAAATTCATATGACACTGGCCAGTTAAAAACATGCTTAATAACGCTTGTCTCTAACGATGTTATTAGTCACTATATATAATCTTTACTGTATTAACGCGAATGAATCTTTACAGATAACAAGGATATTGAGCCACCTGGCGTGGGTATTCTATTTTTGAATAGTTTGATACTCACGGATTTACGGGCCAAAAGTTCAATAAGGCTACAATCACTATAATAGCAGGATAATAGCGCTATAGCTCAATTCAACATAACAATAACAGATGACTATATTATTAATTAATCTACTATTATAAACTCGTTGATTTTTGATGATGACTCATACCTTTGTCTTTTTGCATTAAAATATATCAAAAGATCCTTTTATTTGTTGATAAAAATAATTTACATTCCAAATGATTTTAAAGAAGCACTAGGGCGTCGTGAACCGATGTACAGTCGCGTACAGCGGGCGAGCGTATTTGTCCGCCGCGTGCGTTACGTCTCCGCTGTGATTGGCACACGTACCGTGTCATTACCGCTGACTTATTCGCTTGCGAAAAGTACTATCGCGTAGATAATGTTTTAACATTACTTTTTTATTGACGAAAAATGTAAATATATTAAACATATGTTATCATAATCATTTCAGCTGAAAGACATCAACTGCCGGACACAGGCTTGTTCCCACAGATGTACAATATGGCGGTGTTTTCATCTGTCCACCTTATGGGTGGATTTTCAGCGACTACCTGTTCAACGCTCTTTGTGGGCAACTTACAACCTCTTCAACTAGCCGATCCGCGTGGCTGTGTTTGTTACTGTCATTTGTCAACAAATCTCCTCATTTTTCGGATAATAAACAAAATAAATATACTTAACACATGCGGTATATGTCCTTGTCGTTATATATATATTTTTTATGAAGTATAAACATATAAATGTATAATTACTACTTATAAATAAAACTAACTAAATACTACTGATAACATTTTTTAGGATAAAGATAATTATAACTAAATTTTTTTCCTAAATTTAGTTCTGCACATATATTAAACTTTATGTCATCTATTATATTTAAGAATTATTCTGTGTATCACACTACAAATGAAGTATTGCCTATCCGCTTACATTAATTTATTGTTAGCAAATAACAATTACAAATAGAGCCACAATGACAATAAAAACGTGCAAATAACTTCATCCTTGTTCATGGTCATGTAGCGATTTAAAGTAAACTTGCGATTGTATGGGTAAATAGAATTGCTTTGTTTAACCACTTCGGTGCTATACTCGTCAGCAACTAAACCTTACCCACTGTCGAGCGTCGACTTTAGACGTCAACCAACATATTTTAACCTACCTTTGCAATTATAGTTTCTTATAATAACATTTGGTAAATATAATGCGTCGTATCACGATGATATTTTGAGTTTATTTATTCAGCAGAAGCGTTATTTTCTCAGCGCGGACGACACTGTCTTTATCTAAACGAAACAAAACCTTTCTTTATCAAATTTCGAAGAACGATCTACGATCATTGTTCAGCAGTTTTTATAATTAAACTACCAAAACATGCACAATTACTTGCAGCTGTGGATACACTCAGGTGTGTCGGGCATGTAAAAGTACAAATTTCTAAAAATCGCGACCGAACAAGAGCCTGAAAGGGTTTATTTCCACCGTACCTCGTTCATGCCAGATGCCTGAAAAGATACTGCCGCCGTCCAATCAATATTTCATTTATAAAAATAAAACTCAACGTATTGAAACGCCGAAATAAAATCAAAAGTCTTAATTACATTACAAGTAATACCTGTTTATAATGTAAAACACTCTAATCACAAATGCGTTAAAGAGTAAGGCGGGTGAAGCAGCGCGCGGCAGGTAAGAGCCGGCTGTGCGTATTCAACTGTGACCGTCAACTACAGTCGCCTCTCGTACCGAAGTGGTGACACTTTATTATGTAATGATACTTAATGTTTTTAAATGTTATACTTTGTTTTATTAAATGAGGATAAATTTCAGTGAATAGGATAAATTCGTGTTTTATTAATCCTATTTAATTCTTTGCTACGATGTAATAAGTGTTTCTAGGTAAATCAGTTCAGCCATCCTGATCTTAGTTAGCGACGGGTAAAAATAACGAGAAACTAATTATGGCCTAATCTTCTTTAGAGAAAGCATCAACAGACTTAGTTAATTTAAAGTAAGTTAGCTTACATGTAATAAGTAACAACCTTAACTACAAGCAATATGGAAACTGCAATACTGCACTATGATAATGACATTTGAGATTTTACATATACGTTGTAATCAATCTGTTCTGTGTGTAAGTTTATCTGTAGTTTTTTAATATATTATAGTTATGAATTTAATACATTACACTCTTTAATTGGTACAATAACTATAACTTAGAATAAAGATATAATATTTAATAATTAGAAAAGGAAAATTATTCAAGATATTTTTTATAATTCTTTTTTTTTCAGCCAATGGACGTCCAATTCAAGGCAAAAACCACCCCCAAAGTCATCCCCAATATGTCTGGTCCTGCGCTGCATCTAGCACCTTCCCGCGACCTTAATTACGTTGTCAATCCACCTAGTGGGATTATTTTATAATTAGTGTATAGAATTTGACGGAATCCATCATCAATTTCTGTAATAGCCTTAAATCAAAGTGTCTCGCGAGAACGGTGGTAATCTCCATACTTCTAATCCACTCTAAACCATAGAAAACATTACGAATACCATAGACTGCAAGACGCAACAAAAAGACAATTCTTGATCAATTAAACATCAAAACTATAAGGGAAGACGAGGAAAGGTATGTTACGAATAAATCTTCAGTTATTTTGGCCAACAATATAACTTATTCAAAGTACTGGTTGTATGAAAAGTAGACGGTGATAGACCACGTATATGTATATGTCAAGTCAATAATTGGCGTACCAATTACTGCGAACACAAGAGAGAAAAAAAAATAATTTTATAGTATAATATTTATTATTATATAACAAAGATAATTAATTGAGTTGTGTGCGCGACAGTACTCACGTTTTCCATTGAATCTCGCGTAGCCGCCGCGTTTCATACAAGACGGGTGATTTGCGATGATCACTGTTTGTCATACCGTTTCTCCGTTCACCGTGTTTGCTTCCAGGAAGAATATTATTCTAGTGATATTATTGTGTCGTTTACTATAACCGCGCGTTCTCTACCGATGCTCGAATCAATTCCCACGCAAGACCAACGTCTTGAAGATTGTACTCATGGTTGGTATTGCGTCTCGTGCTCCGTATTACTGCGCTCAATCTCATTTGACTCATAGGTTCCTAATTTTTAATGGATGACCGTGAAATTATTCCAACGCTTCCTTTTATAAGACAATCAATTATTCATTTTATATCCCTGTCTATTAAATCTTTTTTTACCAATCTCTCATTGCTGTCCAAATGGCGCTTGCAGATTATATGAGTTCGAGACGATCACAAAAGGCTAATTTAAGATCTCTTTCTTTAGAGGTTGTGAAGTTCCAGAGCTCTTGTTAACTTTTTTACACTATGTCAACATTATTGTATTGTCTTTGTTTACTTACTACTTCCTTACTTACCAGTAATATGTCGATGTCTCAGTATTATTTAAAGAAGAAATTATTAGACACTATGTTTAACTTATGTGTTACGTACTTGATTCAAATTTATAAATAAAAAATAAATGGTTTTATTAAATCAAAACAACAGTCCGTCGATAGTTTAAATTACAAAGCTAAGTTCACAGTAACCAGTTGAAGACATAATTTCAGTATACAGTACAGTGTGGCTAGACTGGAGGAAAATATCCATTGCGTTCGTAATGTGATCCGTAAGTTATTTTATTCATACTCGTCTGCAATTGGAACGTAATAAATGATCATCGTTTTAGCCTTAAGACATCCAATGCTAGGCATGGGCCTGGGCCTCTTCCATTCTTCTTCCAAAGGATCTGTATAAAGCGACCTCCATCCAGTGTATTATTACGGTCTTAACAAGGTCGTCAGGTCGTCTGTCCTTCTTTACCGGCCCGTGATCTCCACTCTATGATCTTGATGCTATTAAACGGTTTAAATACGGAAAGATATTTCAAGTTGTTAATAATACAAACACTCAATGTATTTGTTTTGTTCGACACGTATGAAGCATTGCACTGATAGCATAAATTATAAATACGCGAATTGTAGAACAGAGAGCGCTTCGTGAAGAATCTCCAGCTTTAACCTTCACGTGCGCGGTCTGAAATGACATACACACTCATCTTCTAAAAGTCACGTTTGCACGAACATTTGCACACCAATCACACAATTCAATTCACACGTCCACCATATCCGCTACTCTCATACATCAGGGGATAGAAAGGGAGGCGAACGCTTCGAGGACTTTCGCCGATTACCGCGTCGGGACAGATGGAAATCAATTTTGAAATACCGTGAGTGCTTACATGCTACCAATATGAAAGGCGTAAATTGGTACGGATTATCCGTACCGAGACGGGCGTATACTGTAATACTGCGTGAAAAGCACATCATATGATATTATTTAAAAACACGACTATCAAAATAATAAATCTTGGTAATTGTTTGGATTTTCCAGGAGTTTATCATCATCATAATCTCAGCCATAGTACACTCACTGCAAGACACATCATCGATATTTCCAATAACGCCTGATGGAAGCAATGCCTCCTTCGTCTTCCGAAGGTTAACACGGTCGTCTGTCTTTTTTATTAATGGCTTACATCCGGTTCCGTAAAGCGTGCTAAGAACCGATCGCCATTTTCACTTACATCAAGGGGTCGAAGAAAGAAACGTCGCATCACTTGGACTTGGAGAATGAGGACAATCTCGGGACCTTTCTAGAGTACTGCAGAAGGATCATATGCCATTAAATGGAACAAGTAGTTTGTGATAAATGAATTGTAAAAATAGTGAAGTTAAAATTAAATTAAAATGGAATGTAAATCTAATAATAAAGCAAACAAACAAATAAAAATAATGAACAGAAAAACAGAACAAAATGTAACATGTAGTATTCTGGTGGAAAAGCGACGAAGGTGACGTGATGAATGAAAGAATTTGTGAGGAATAAAACATGAATGAATAAATTACATTAAGAAGGAAAAAGATAAGAAAGGAAACAATACGATGAAAACAAAATATTTAAAAAAAAATCCCCGGATTTCAAAAAACTAGGACAAAAAAAATTATAAAAAAAATATCAATATACTTTATATATTTCCGACGTTTCATATTAGTGTTAGACACCAGTGTCGATGACGAGCAATAAAAAGCTTCTTACTTATTTCAGATCTCCTTGGAAAGCTAGTCCCTATATGAGGCATAGATGGAGCTATGATCGGGATATCCCTACGAGCTTAAATCCCATAATGATCATGAGAAATAGACCATGTTGACCACAAAGTTATGAACTTAATAATTGCTGTTTTAAGGGTCTGCTTAGTTCTGTTGTTTATATTTTAGGGACCAATATCAGCGAAATTTTATTACGTCACGTAAAGCTTGCTATTGTACGTGGCGGTATGTCCCGGTGGATAGACCACTCAGGCATCAGCCGTGCAACTGTAGCCATATCATCAGCACCTAGTTATTTGCTTGGCCGCGGTGTGAGAAAAACGTTGCCGGGCGATTGATCCAGCAATTTCAATCCAACCGGAATGTCAAATGTTAGAAAATGCTTTATATAACGGATGTACGTTTCATGATTTCTATTATTCGTGAGACTTTTGGTGTCACGATTTTTGCATGATTTTACAAAAATAACAAATGGACGTATAAATAACACTATATGCAGTCTGCAGTCCGCTTCACGTGACCACGCTGCCATTTGTTTTATAATAATTTCATACACTCCGTTCATAGTAATTTTAATATGCAAAAATGTTCTTTTCTATTTTAAAGAATTATTCCTATAAGAGCTACAGTTTGAAAATATGCATTTTTACGTACACCCCTTCCTCCTATCCGCTCGCGGGAAAAATTTCGTTTAGTCATTATCCGCTGACTTCTACTAGGCAAAAGAGGTCCTACTTCCAAGTTCCAGAAATCTGGTTATAAATCAATACATGGGAAATCTCTTATATAGTATAAATACTGACTAACACGTCGGACGTGGCCCTGTCTTAACGAAGAATACTAACCTTAATAAATTTAAAAAAAAATAGTTAATTTCTATAAGAACTTAATGAAAGGAACCTGTCGTACAATGTCTTCCAAAAACCCTTACAAAGTCGTCTGACCACAATATTTGAAAGTCCTGCGTTGCTCTTGCAAACTTTAGGGCACCATCGGATATCTGTTCTACCTCGCTGGCCTGCCCACTGTCACTGTTAGGTGTCTATTCATTCATTTATAACACCATAGATGAATTATCTCTGCTGTACAATGTTATAAAAAAGTGAATCTTTGTATGATATAGATATACACATATGTATCTGTTGGTTAGCTAGCTGTCAGTAGCGGACGTCATGTGTTATGCCGGACAAAGAGAAAAGTGTGCGTCATGCCAACATTATCTTGTCACCGTCGAGGCACAAAATACACGTGATAACAAGGACTCATCACACTCCACCGCATCGAAACATTTTGACGCTGTCGTTTCTAAGAAGTGCTTCGAAGATCACCCCGTCCCGCAAGGGTTAAATGCAACTAAATATTTCAAAATCGCCTTTATTTAGTTTACGTAAAGTCTAAATCGAATGCATATATATTGTGGTAGATTAGAAGTCTTTTGTAAAACATGTGACGTATAGTTACTTGACGAAGACTTTTCACTATATATACATAAATTCAAATTGGAATTTGAATTTTATGTCTGAAAGTATAGATTTGTTTATCGATTAAATTTCAAACGTTGCGCTTATTACGTTCTGTACCGAACATCGGAGTCATAAAGATGTCAGACGTCTCGGTATCAAATGACATATGAGTAGAAATTTGAATATATATCGTGCTGAGACGAAAATTTCACTATTTCTGACAGCTTTGACACGTGAACTATGCACGGCTGACATCCACTGACTGTTAGGTTTGTTCGCTTTTTTTGTTTTTGTCATAGGAATAAAAATGTTTCTAAAAGTCTATTTCAAATTTTTTCGTTTTTCATCAAAAATTCCAGCTACTATTTTATAATAAAAATAGCAGAAGCACAGTTAAATTACGTAATGTTAGAAATCAGGAAGCCACCTAAGCATTTACGTACACACTGTATGTACTAAAAGGCTCAGGTGAGCAACCTTAGCTTGGATTATCATTCGAAACGCGCATTGGATTTTTGTTCGAATGTTTTTTATTGAAATTTATCAAATACCTTCATTGTTCATATGCCTCATTGAGGGTTTTTCACTATAATATCGAATCCGGAATGAAATAATCCATAGACCACCGTAGAACGGATTCGCAAGTTGGTATGGCAGTAGACAGGCCTTAAAATTCTGCAGAGGAACCCGTAGTAGCACGTCCATCCACAAATTGATTCTCTCTGATGGGGCGTTCAGTCCGCATCACCTCGCCTTTATAGAAAATATTTTTTTGAAGCTCTGGCAAGGAACAGTAGCTCGTTGCACCCAGGTAAAGAGAAAGAAAATAAATGCTAAACAAATTATCAAAAAAAAGAAAGATTAAAAATTAAATAAAAATTGTAATAAATAAGCATGTAATATAGATGAAATATTTATCGTAATAAGTAATTTATTACAAGATTAATAAGTAAATAAAAAATATAAAAAAAAATTACCTTGGTGAAAAAACACTGCCATTAGGCTCTACCGCTAATGCCACTTTAAATAGAGACATAATAAAAAAATAACCTACAATGCGGTCACTTGAAAAGGTTGTAGGAAGAAGCAAGATGCTGGTCGCTTCCTTCCGACCCTAAAAGAAATCTACGAAGGAGACATAAACTTATAGTAATCATCCTACGGCTAATATGATGATGAATATGATGATGTAATAGCCGGAAATAGCTTACAGGTTACTGTTAAATATCGCAATGTAAGAAAAACGATATGACTTCCATAGTGATGCTATTTGAAAATTACGAACAATCTGTATCGGTTACTTTGTTCAAAATAATTAGCGTACTTATATAAAAGCCTTTTCTACATTTTGATTTGCTGGATATGCCAGCAATAAAAACAATAAGGCCAAAGTGGAACTAGCTCGGAGCCCGTGTCGCCCGTCACTTATTTACCGAAAACATTGATGACATTTTGATGGGAGCGCGCATTTGCTTTACACTTATTACTTCGCAGCGGGTAACACCGACTCGACTTCGCAGCGATATAAAGGCACTAGATGAGACTTATACAGGCGCTATTTTAATGCCTCTTTTCCTTTTTTAATCTTTTGGTCTCGCTTACACTGCTGTGAAAGCGACATTTGCTGATTTCATGGGTTAGAGGAAGTAGTACGCAGAGGGCGCTTAGCCTAAAACTTTGAGACCTTGAGACTAGGAGACCTCAGTAGGATCTGAATACTTACCACTGTTTTACCATATTAGGTTCTTTATTTAAATATGCTTACATGTTAGTTAGTCTTTGAAACTGCTATACAAGATGCTATATACAATCGCATAATCCTCGACCTCCGAACGGCACGCTTTGAGCGAAGAGAGTGCAACCGTCTTGATGATAAGCGATTGCGATGCAGGTCACTTCTAACGTCTTACGGCTGACATGATGATAATCAATTTAATAAAACAAATAATAATGCATATTATTTTAATATGTCTATTTCACATGACGAATTTGTTAAAAAATTACATAACATTTTGACTGAAAATATTTAACATACATATGTATTGTGCATGTAAGGTAATGTTAAAAAGTAAACATGCTGTTTCGTTTAGTTTCATTCGCTTGTTATTTTCAGATTTAAATCATTTATTATCATAAAGGTGAAATACTCAATATAAATTAAATGGAGAATTTATAATAATCATTTAAATACGCTCACGAAAAATAAAGAAAAAAATCTATAAAAAGTTTTGCAACGATTGCCTGTTCCAATAATTTTATGTCTTTGTATCGTCGAACTCAATATAAATAGGCAAAAAAACGACGTTCATTGCGCCTCCGATCGCACCGATAATTTTTCAACACACCATCTACTTATTACGATCATAGGCAGAGCATTAACTAACGCGGTCTTCCAATCGTGACACGGCGTCTGCATTTGAAAATGAACTCTAATGTTACCTATTACGGTTAATATCTCCGCGTACGGGAATTAAATTTCTTATAGCCTATGTCAAATGATATTAAAACTTATGCAGTTTTGTTAAAGTTGAAAATAGTTTGTACATGTGACAATGGAGCTAGCATTTCAGCTAGACATCGGTCAAAGAAACGTGACCGGCCCGTCCCCGGCACCTGACGTCCACTCGTATTTAATGTAACCTGAATGTATCTTACAAAAACACGAGTTTCAACATTTGAGACCGCCTCAAATACCCGCTCCCTGTCGGAGACTGGAAATTAGTTGCGATATATTGTTACAGAGGGAATGTGGCAACTATCCTAATTACTAGCTCACTTGCTACTAGACGTTTCCTGCGAGCACAACTCTCCTTAGTACGTCGATGTGAATATTCACATATATTGCATAGCTTGTGAATACAATCTGTAATTTTTTTAAATTAAAAAAAAAATATAGCTTCTTACTGTTGGAGTATTTAATTTTTGTTTTCAATAAATTTTTACTTAAATATTTTATAGCCGAAACTTGCAGACGCGCGTCAGAGAAAAGATCCGTATATGATCGAAAATAAAGGACATAGCCCATCGGATTGGCAAATTGAAGTCGCCATGTGCAGGCCTTATAACCAGCATTGGTGAAGAGTGGAGACAACCGGCAAGCGCAGCGTTTCACGTCCGCCCACAGGATCGACAGACGCCCTCTGTATAAGTCGCGTGACAACCGGGCCTATTGGAAAACTACTATGCCTATAGCATAGCCGAAATGGTTACGATGAAAGGTTATTTATTTGACCATTATCTATTTTTACGTAATAATACACTATATCTTCTTAGACTTGAGATACATATTGTTTTGTACCGTATTTTAAATTTTAATTTATAATTATTTCTTACATAACCATATTCAAAAAAGTAAAAAAATAAAAAAAATAGATTAAAGTTAATATAGTCATGATATTATAAGAGAAACAACATTGGAACCCTCATTCAGCTACGTGCTACAAAGCTGATTTACACTAAGAGACAGATAATATATGGATACAATTTTCGTTAAAACACGGAGGTTGAACGATTGGCAGCATTGAACTATGGCTTCTGCTAAATTCATTTAAAAAAATTTCTATAAAGCACAGGTTATTGTATTGTAAAAGATGCATAACACAGTATTCTGTATATCAAAGATATTCATAGATTTTTAGCATATTTCATTAAGCCTTTGTTTTGTTCATTTTGTCACGAAAACCGCGACGCGCTTTTGCGCTATGAGTTTCAGGTAATAGAAAAAACACAAGTAGTGATGATAGCAGTATTATAAGTTACCAAAAAAAATATTTTAACTTTCAAGGGAAAAAACAATTTATGTTTATTGTTTCTTTATAATAAGCAAATAATTATTAAAATTGCTTCATTGATTGATATTTGTTCAAATGAGTGTTTTATTTGACAACATCAAGTCAAAATATGTCCCGCAGTTTTCGTGCGTTCTTGAAAAAATTCCTTAGCAGTCAAAATGGATACGGTTTTATAGTATATAAATAAACAAAGAAAACGAGTAGCCGTTAAAACACGGTATGTAATATACAACGAAAGAAAAGTAACAAAAATAAAAAAGTACCCAGAAATTTTTGAAGAAACTATTATATCAACTATAATAGTTTTTATTACCAGCGTCTGTACAGAAATTGATACATAGCTCAGTTTTTAAAGGACCCTTACAATCTGCAATAGGTAATAAGGAGATGTCAGTATCCTTGGGAGATGGTTTTTAATTTGAAACTACTAAACCAAGTCATATGAGAACAAACTAGGGCTGTACGGTAAATGTGTCAAAATTACTTTTTTATATAGAAAATCTCTTCTTAAACACCACACCTGGAAATCTTCCGTCGAGATCAGATTTGACAAGGACATTGAATTCGGGGGTTCCCGGTGTAAAACTGTACCCAAGCCCCAAGCATAGTTTCTTGTGTAGAACGTCATAAACACTTCGAATCTGTATACATACGTTTACTTTTTTAACTTCAAGTGACATATATTTCAAATTTAAATTGTTTCTCACCAGCGCTTGATATTTATAAACTTGTTTTTACAAAACTTTCTGAGTGCCTAGGTTTTTTCATATATCGAAATCACAACCAATAAACATTTTTTTAAAACTTATGATTGGTTATTTATAAATAAATCTCTGAAGAGTCGTATAGAGACTTCTGAAATCATAATTCTGCGCAGCATTACGTCTCTTTGACACAAACTTAACCATAACTTATCATCTACGACGTTTTTAAACTGTTACAAAAGTTGCACCCACGTATATTAACCACCTTAAATATTCCTTGCTTATAAAGTCTATAATCACGTATAAAATAATAAACGTAAAAGTTTTTTACTATAAACCATATAAAGACCTCGATATAATATATGCAAAACTATATGCGAAGGTACTTGACACTAAAATATAGTTGCATCGATAAAAAACTTCATTGTCCACTCATCACAAAGAAGTCTCCCACGAGCACGTAATGGCACCCATCTGAAACTGGACGATCGACAAGTTGTATAAACAAACCATTTTGATTCATAATACAACAGCTGTAAGATGTAAAATCGCGATACTGGCCCGTACGTACAGTACGCCACATTTTTCCTTCATAGTGCACGGCTCTGACTACCCTGACAGCTACTTTTTACCTTCCCCTTGTTCGTTTTGCGTGCATTGCTCTCTTTGTCTACTCTTATTTACGTCCCGGCTCCACATTCGCGAGCATGAGACCCGCGTAATGACCCGTGAGAAGATGTTTGCAGAGGTACAAGTAGGTAAAAACTATTATTTCTTAAAATGCAATCAGACTCGGTCTTTACTTGTGGTTTTTCAGAGTATAGTCTCACATAATCTATTTAATAACAACATAGCTTAACGATGATTTAACTAACGACGGTGTTAGTCATGATTAGATTCTCTTGTAGCTCTCACCGCTTACCAACTTAAATTAGCATAGCTGGAAAAAGCCGGATCCTATTCGTTAAGCTAGCAAAGAATTTACTGTACAAATTTGGTGAAAATGAATATGGTAATAATATTCATTTTAAAAAATAATAATTAAGGTAACTTATTCAATATTCGGGACGCCGTCTCAGCCAGCCAGCTTAGCCGGAACCGAGGTGGACGCGGTCTTGTTCCAGCTCTTCACGGGGCACGGGGGATTCTCTGAGTATCTTCTCCGATTTAAGCTCAAGGAGGACCCTTCGTGCTTCTGTCAACCGAGCATGGACTCTCTGTAAACCCCTAAGAGTTCTTTTTGGAGCCTCGCTTCGGACTAGTACTTAACCCTTAAATGCATGACTTTTATTTATATTTTAAATATACATATGTCTTATAATGATAAGTATACTACAATGCATGGAAAAATAGAAAAAAATATATACATATAATATTTAAATACTTATTTATTAAAAAATCTTGTGTTGCAGATATACAACACTATGCATTTACTTCTACTTATGGCGTTTAGGTAGTATGTTGCAGTTTTTCATCATTATTCATTTAAGGGTTAGTATAAATATTTAGACAGCTTTAAAAAGTCACTGAGCTCATACATCGATATGGATGAACGTTATATGCTGCGTTATTTTAGTATTTAGGCATTATTATCGTGTCAGATGATCGATGCCTATTACAAAGTACGTAATTATATTAGTATTTAATGGAATCAGGCGTTACATTGCGGAAGTCCATCCTAAATAAGAAAGGACCAATATCTAGCCACCTCCGCACATGCAGTGGTTGTCGTGCATGAAAGTGCACCGCCCGCCAGCCCGCTCGTAAATGCGCATGCAACAGACAATGCCAACTACACAACCGCCACCGTAAATTCACTCAACACGTGTTTCACCCCTCCACGGGGCATCTTCAGGAGTTGTTACACCGATTAGTGCTAAACACCGAGTGAGCTCACTTCTTAATTATATTAGTATTACTGGTTCGTGACCACTGGAGAGACTTTCGGCATAACATAAGATAAGTACCATCTGCAGAACGTTTGATCTATGGTAATAATAAGCTCTTGTCTCTGGTCCACAGGCGGAATGCCATGGGAACGGGTGCGTTCGGACGCGGCGCTAGCGGGCCGGGTACGTGTCACGAAATGATTAACCCTACGACTCACTATTAGCTCATTACGTACAGCGCCGCGCTGGTGTTTAGCGCGGGAATGTTAAACGTGCTCGCGTAAAAACTTGCCTATCGTATGGGAATGCATTTAAAAAAAAATACATGTTGCGAAATAATCTTCTCTCTTTATTTATTTAATATTCTTCATTGTACACTCTATAAAATATATACAAGGTTTCATAGTAATAAATAAAAAAGTATAACGAGCGGTCTTATCACATGAAGCTATCTCTTCTACACAACCACAACATGAAAAAAGTAGAAGTATCATAAATACGGTATAATACATTTTATAAATATAATAATAAATAAAAACACCAATGTGACTTGGACCGCACTTGCCTCAGAAGAAGAAAGAAACAGACGAAAGAAAAGAAATAAATCAACAGATAAATAGATGTAGTAAATAGTTCTTAAACATTTTCTTAAAATTAAGTAGTGAATTAGCATGCTTTATGTTCAGCAGTAAATAACACTTTGAGTTATAAGTTCGATTTTCAAACCGAACCGACGAAATATCTTTCATAGAGTTGATCCCAGATTAAGCTGATATCGTTGCTGTCATTTCCTTCTTCGTTTATAAGTAATTAAGATACATCACATAAAGTTGAGCGTTAATATAATTCTTGTTTCTACTTTACATTACTCTACATTATTATTCTACTCTCTCTCTTCTTTTTCTCTCCTTGGCCATACTTACTCCAGCTATCTCCATCTTTCCAAACTTGATTACAATAAACTTAAAGAGTTCAAATGTTTACACACGCGTTTACTTACATTATGATAAGATAAATACGATGACATCCCCGAATTTCAGGCTTAACTCCTATAGGCCTTTGCTAGAGTACTCGAATTTTACCTAAATTCTTCAAAGTGCTATTCTTTCCTCTATTCCCCCTTTTAACAAAAAAATCGTTTTTCCTTCCGGAGTACCTATCACTCTTTATTTTTACAATCGAAGAAGAATTTGAATTTCAAAAATCTTAAATATGCAACTAAATTCTTTGAAAATAAATAAATAAATTATTAGAGAAGTCTTCTTGGGTACGAAATAAATTAGTAATTTAAAGACCTTCACCACGGGTCCTGCGCTGCCCGTATCCAGCGACATCTCGTGACCTTTATGTCATTTGTTCCCCCTAAAGGACCTCCGGGTCTGTAAGCTATACGACTGTTTACGTTAACGCTGATCTTTGTCAAATGTGTTTTATCTATTTCGTTTTATATACTTAAGTTTACAATTCGAAGTCTGTTTGGGCAGGAAATTATTATATTAATCAGGAGTATTTTTTAAATTGAACTATCAGATTGAAGTCTTAAATCAGATATATTAAGGAAGTGTCCAATGCATCAAGTTGAATGACGATGAACAGTAACGCGTCAGATGCCACCAGATACTCAGGAAGCCGGGGCGCATGGCTCCCACAAAGGGACACAAGCACGTGAAAGTGATTAGTAAAGCACAGTGCCGCCTTGTCGCGTACAAGAGTCCCTTGTACTGGTAGGGGACGAGCGGGTATTATTGTGCACTAAAAATTTCATTCACCAATTTGTAACTACATCATTATGTCAGCCGATAAATGGCCACAGCTGAGCAATGGTGTCTCCCAAAGATCATCGCGATAACCGGTCTTGCGCTGCATATATCTGGCGACTTCACGCGATCTGAGCCGGTAGACATGGCGTGGATAGACCACTCAATAGGTGGACTGATGACAAAGCAAATAATGATCATTTAAAAATATTGTTAAAATAATTTGAAAGTTATATTGAAGAAAAATATTCTTAGTTTAGCTTGTACGAATCGTCCCCGCCGTCCCCTATAGGAGCGATGTCGCGTGCGCTCGGGTTGCACCACAACAACGATCCCTTTGTACGTTTCACCAGAGCTAAGAACAAAAAAAAACACAATGTGTTAGCGGCACTTCGCGATGCAATTCCAACCGGCACCGACTTCTAATTAAACGGACCGGCGAACATGACCCCTCGTTAATTGTGAACTGTGCACCAAGTAACACGGGTAGCTGCGCAACGGGGGATCAAAGTACACTGGCCGGCGCAGTGCCAAATTTTGTGAAACCTCCGGTAATTGCAAGACAATGCGATGCGAGTCATGAACGTTTGGCGCGGTATCGTGAAGGGACACAACGAGGTCAGCCGAGTCATTCCGATTAGAGAAGCGGTAAGAGCCTCTTCACACTCTGGCCGTGGCGTGGGTAAAGCCTCTGACTCATCCGCTACCGTCCGTTTCCTTGTTAGTTTGTAGTTCTTAGAGCATTGCGCTGCAAGCCATATCTTGAGATCAAAATTTCTAAAAATATTCTAAAAATACAAAACTTAACTAAGTATGAATAAGATTCAAAAGTCAAACCAGATATATAATAAATAAAATAAATTGCCACGTACAATAAATCTTTAAAATATCAAGGGATTATGACAAAATTAAATAGCACAATATTTTAGCGGAGATGGCCAGATGCAATGATAGATTACGAATTGTCGTCTGTTGCGCGGATCTAATTTGTTATTAGAAACAAGTAACATAAAAGGCTAAAAAAATGGTGCGTAAATAGTGACCACCTAAAGCATGTCATTTGTAAGTTGTAAAGCATTTTGGGGGCATTTCGCTCCCCCTGCCTTGTGAGGGGAATTTTTATTCTACATTATCTTTCGTCCTTCACATTATATTTTATTCTTCGCATGCAGATTTTCTTTCTCGCATCTCCTACATTCCTTCATCTACATTCCTAGATCACACTTTTTTAAATTAATTATCATAGGCTATATTTATTTTATTTATTTACATTTATTTTGTTATTTTACTATTTGACACTATGTACTTTATTCTAAAATCCTTATTCTTAATATTGTTTTTCCTTATGCCTTATGTACTTTATTTTATTTTTGCAAGTCTTACACTTTTTTCTAGTCTTGAGTCTGGTTTCTTTTCTTGCAGTCTGCACCACTTATCTGCCGAGGTTGTCGCCCATGAAGGAGGCACCAAAGTCATCAGTGACAAGACGTTAAAACAGTACCTTCCTAATTAATAATTTATACATTATATTTTACAATTTTAAAAAACTTTACAGGCTTAAATTAAAAAAATATTTAAACTTAAATACGCTAAAGATTTGCTGATAATAAGCTTCCATTTATACCAACAAAAAATAGATACAAGGCATTTTAAGATTGATAAATGTAAAATAAATTAAACCCATTAAAACATTAAAGTAGAATACAATTTAAGAACAGTATAGTGTCGTTAACTTGTACAGTGTGAATCAAAATATAAATTTTACTACATAATACTTATTGCAATTATTTGTGTTCCAATACGTCCTTCCTTCCCTCGAGGCACGCTAAATCCCAATTTACAACCGTACTTGAGTTAAAAATCTAATTAACCAAGTAAACAGGAAACGAAACCTCGTAAATGTTTGCGCGAGCGATTCAAGTATCGATACGATTGTAGGGCATAATTGTACTCGACAAGAACCACCAATTTTCCGAACGGCCCTCTAAAAAAAAAAAGTTTAACAAAAAGTCAGGACTGCACGCACGGAGCGTGAAATATGGACGAAAAAAACGGCACTGCGCAAGTGAACAACGGGCCTATTCAATGCCGTCATAAAAATATGATTGACATATTCCTTAATATGACATCTTTTCGAGCGGTGATAATTTTTTTGTCGCCCAACAACTTCTGTAGTTCCAACCATATTTCATCTCAGTGAAAATTAAATCTCACTGTTTATGACATAAAGTTTATTTCACTTTAATATTTCGCAGCGTAGAAGGTTTAAAATTTCATCCAGAGCGACAGAAAGGAGATACTAAGGACTGTGTAATCCAATTACTTGTTCTTTGTGTTATTTCGGATGTGGATTATGTTTCTATAGAGCCGCCATGTTTTCCCGCACGACGCGATTATGTACAAGGGATATCTATTGATGATCATTGTCCCTCGGCTTCGCCTATCCTAATGACACGGCTGCCGGAGACGTCTTTGTTGGGTACAGTACACTCAGTACATGATTTTTTGCTTTATTTAACTTTAGTACAAACGGTTAGTAACAACAAACTTTTTACTTTATGAAAAACAAATTAAAACTTATATCGCAGTAAGAAATATGTTATTTATTTTTTTCACTTTCTTCAATATATTCGAAACAAAGCTGAAAATTTCTGAACTGAGTTATACCAAAAGCTGACTTCATGAACATGAAAATAGTCGAAGATGCTGAATGCAGGTCACTTTCATCCGGTCCTATTGGAAACTTATAGCTGAGGCACCAGCCATGGATGGATGTCTTATGACGGAAATGGTGACGATGATAACGTGCACAAAAACGCTATTTACCTTCTGGAATATGGAAGGAAACAGAAAGAAGAAGGTAAGAAAGGTCTGTTCGCATATATTTCATGTGCGTCTTGTCTCACATACCTCTGAAGGAGCAGTCTTGCGCACAGGCTATAGTCATTTAAGCTATGATCTAAATATAACATACTATTTGTTTTTGTTTTTACTAATTTACAAACAATAACTCTTTTCGAGCTGAAACAGGTACGTTGTCACGCAACCTTATCTAGAAATAGAGCATATTGTAAAATAGAGGTCCCCAAATTATTTTGTTCAAGAGATCTTTTTCATTTGGTACCTCACCTGCCTTAGTACAATAACTATAAAAATCATGTCTACTTTTTTTTAAATTTTTGTCAAACTTATGTTGTAATACATAACATACATTTTAAATATAGAAAAAGTTTGAAATAGGTACTTGTGTTTATTAACGAGTCGATTTTAACAATCGGGAAACCGGAAAAATTAATGTTTTAAAAAGTAAAATAAAATATAGTTGTTACCATATAATACACAAATTTTTAAAATAGGCCAATGCGTTGAGTGCAATAAATTATCGTTAATTAAATAACAATGTTATTAATGTTTTTAAAAATTACAGTGATAACAATTTTCGACCTTCTTCCATCGTAATAGGGTGATGGAATTAATTTATAGTATCATATTAGCTTTGTGATATGAACATCGATATGTCTTAGGAATTGTAACATGTGTTCCATGACAGTTGGCTGCGATAACCCGGGGACAGTGTCTGGACGTGCTGGCCTACAGACACAGAGACACCGACTTGTCGTGTGATTGTTCCGAGAACGCTTTATCTGGCAACTGGTAGCTATCTCACATTAGCACGGTTTCGCGGAATTAGCCTGACAGTTGAATGACGTGCGCCGATTCCATTTGATCTAATTTCTTTGTTTGGGCATCAAGAGACGTTATTTTCGTTTCCATTTGAATTTATTATTTATCCATTTTATTATAAATCAATTTGATGTTTACAAAAATGCTGTAAAACATCAAATGGGTTCGCAATGCACATGCATACTAAAGTAATATGTACTTTAGTTACTTTCAGTGTCCTAGTTACTGTCAGTAGCAGAAGAGGACTGGGACTTACAAACGTAGGTCACGTGTTCGATTCCCGGAAAACAATCCTATGTAATACACACTTTGTGCTCGTTGTAAACAGCATTTCCAGAGGATGGGCAACAGGGTCCCCATTAAACCATATCTTCTATAGATATCTTTCGGGGAGGCAATGGACTGAAACCACAATTTTCAGTGGTATTCCTATGATTTATTGCTTTGAGATAATGCCATCGACTTTTACACAACATTTATTTAAAAAAAAAAAAAAACTATTACAAACTTTACGTCAATTAAACCTCAGAGTGGGGAATTCCCTTAGGGACTTATTTTATAAAATAGACGTACTAACGGTCGCATCAGAATACATTTATAACAATATCCTTTATATTCGCAATTTTATCCAAAACGACTACCATTATTTTAATACATGAAGAAAAAATAAAAGTGTGGCCAGTTTTCGTTCACATAAGTAATTATACATAGTACAAGTCGATCTGTTATTGTTTACAATAAAATCGCTGAAGCAATTTCAAATTTCAAAAATTCAAAGCTTATTAGAAGATTTAGAAACAAAATATCGTAAATATTATAAAGAAGGCAAACATGACAGGGAATAGCAACATGGTGGTTTTCATCTGACAAATTAAAGATTGTATAACATGAGTTGCTTAATTTGCGTTAAAAATCGAGTTCCTTCTCGGGTTCTTCTTGATAGAAATAACATTCCAAGTCTAGCCTTTGAGAAAAATGGTACCTATATTACTATGTACATATATGTATGATAATACAAGTACGTAATAAAAATGTCTTGATTTTTCGAAAGTGCTTAGTCGTTCGCAAGAATAAATATTTGTTTCATTGTTTTAAACAAACTCATGTCTATCGTATTATGGGGGAAGAAGTACAGGCGAGAGGATGGGGACTATTCAATATCTCGGTACACCCATATATGAGTAATTTAAAGAAAAGATTTATGACCAGCAGTGAACTTTGTACGACTGAAAAGAAGATGATAAACAGACTAGAGTAATAAGAAATTGTATTCGTATTTCTGGAGTCGAATAGCATAAACGCCACGTATTTTTAATTTAAAACCACATAGCGAATATTTCTGATCAGAGACTTCATGTTGAACGGAGTAGATAAAACTAGTTTACTGATATTATAAAAACTTCAAAGATTTGTTCAGAAAATAACTGCATTATTTCTTTAGTTTCCTACTTAAACAGTATTAAAATACTCTGAAGTAAAACTAGATTAAATACGACGTAAATGTTGTAAGAACTAATACAAATTTTGTAATTATTATTTAACAAATTGACATCATTTGAACCTTCATTTTATTACGCATTTTCTGCATTTAACTATTTAGGCAGTGTAGAGATAATTTAATAAAGGTAAGTAAAGAAGTAGATATCGAAAAGATAATTAGAAAGAAAAGAAAAATACGAGGTATACTAATTACACTAAACTTTAGAGTTTTATATTATAATCATACATTTATAAATTTTATCAATCAAAGCAAACTTTGAATGAAAATTGAGCGCGTTAACAGACGAATGCCATTTTTATATTTCCAATAAATTTAATTCAAGCATTAAGAACACACAAAAATGTCTTATCTCTTACCGCAATAACATAATTAGCTAATTGGTCACAGTTCGGTTTATGACTACGACTGCGCATCGCTAAAACAAAATCATAATTAGCCATAAATCGGACCGTGGCGACCGTCGATCGATTCTCTCGATGCTCGTACGATTACGTGTATCGATTTTATGTGTATGTGTGCGATGGCAGTGTGGCAGTGTGCGTGCTCGCGCGGACAACAGATTTATTGTTAATGGTGTCCCGAACATAATTAAAATGGTTGATGTTTCGCCCTGCCCGATGCAACCGTCCTCTCTCGCCCCTGCCGCAGAGCACTCAAACTATAGAGACACGCAACCCTATACTTGTAAAAATTCAAACTCTTAGTATTTACGTTTCTAAGAAATTTTTCGGCAACAACTTTGGCTTACAAATAAACATGATATAAAGAATACAAAATCATTTAACTTTTTATTGTATAAAAAGAGTAACGGCGGGCAATATTAAAAAATCACACTTTCAAATAGTATGTATTTGTTACGTGTGTACTAACAATGTGTACATATATAGATTGATTTCATCAAAATATTAAAACACATTTAAAATTAGTTTTTTTACGATAACTATATATAAAAATTTGGATTATAATGTTACAGTTGATTCGATAGATTTTATATACACTCTTAATTCTTATAGACATATAAAAAATAATATAGTCCTAGTGGATTGAGTTATGACTGTTCAGCCAAGCTGATCAGAGTTGGCTACCAGTGACAATAATGTAACAATCTATTAATTACTTTCATTTTCGTTAAGTTGCTGTTAAACATAAGAGCCTTGCCTTAACAAAGAGCAATGTCGAAACAAGTTGTTAAACCGTATGATCTCGGCCAATTGACAGCTAGAGAGAGAAGTTTCGTTAATAATAATCCAATTGTTTTAATTGTATGACACTTAGCACAAAAATAAACAAAACACTTGGTAAAAGCGTATATAACTTCGCATAACATCATGATGCTCCTGGTTTTCGATATACGTTGCAATTAAATATTAAAAAAAATTCTTAAAATGCTATATTACTCTGTGCCTATAGTGTTATAGATAAGCTGGAGGGATAAGGCCGCCGCGCTCTCACCTTGTGCGATGTGTTCCCGTAGCGCCATCTGCTCGCGGCCCGGTGCAATAAACACAACCATTGTTTTGTTACCATTATTGTTTTAATAAAAAAAATCACAACTGGCAACTTTGAAACACTCCTTTTATTCCCGTCTTACAGTACAAAAACAATTAATATTAAAAAATCTGGCTTGTACCAACAAGCGTTAATAATTTATTTGAAATCTTGTTTATTTCGTTTTTAAGTTTAACTTAGACAAAGAAAATTTACGTATTTCAAAAATTCACATCATTCAATAGTTGTATTATAAGGCAGAAAAACCTTCCTCGACTTCTGCATAACAGTAATAAACAATAACAAATGATAAGTTAAACAGTGCAATACAAAAATATATATTAGAACTAATTATAATAGATATAAAATGTTTATATACTAATATTGAAAATAAGAGAACTGTTTTATATAGGTATAAGATATAAAATTGTCTAAAAAAGCTGTGATATACAAAAATTGTATAAATAAACTAAACTGCAGTAATTGAGGATGGATGAAAGGATACTAAAGCGGAAGAGAAAAATGGACAGAATTATGGAATGAAAGAACAGAATGATAGAGATTGTGAAGAATGGAAGAAGAGTGTTAAAATAATAAAAGAAGTGAAAAATTTATTAAAGGAGGTAAATTTCTGTTCCAAACAAAATAAGGGGTGGAACGAGTGGTCCCTATAGCGGTGGTCATATTAAAAAAATTGTTGTGTTAAAATCAAATTTTCGTATTTATAGTCGTGTAACATCTCGAGTTGAGCGGGAACGAGTAAGACAGTGTTGTCATCTTCTCAGAAAAGCTAATCACGGTGCAGCGTCCCGCGCGGCGCCGGCCGGCGATTAATCAAAACTCCGCGTCGCCGAACTTAATTATTAGACACGAGTTTATTTAATTTATTTCAACGTCCAATACGTTATGGGACGTACCGAAATATCGGTTGGTACCACGCCCCGCCATTAGGTGCCGGTCGCGACCGCTAGGGTTGCCAAAAAACCGTAAAATATTCTCATATCATAATATTAAATTTACCATGAAGCCTTACTATAAAATCAATGGCCTTAATTACTTCATCATTATAATTTAAGTCATAAGACGTCCGTTACTGGTCATAGGCCGGACTTAAAAAGGTCGCCTCTCACCGGTCCGTGGTCTTCACTCTTCAGAACCCAGCGGCCATCTTATCTAGGTGCTATTTGACCTGACCACTGCCAAATCTAATTACCATTCCGTTGTGCTATATCAGTAAATTTCATTCATCCATGGACCTCCTCATTCTGCAATCGATCTCGTAGTACGAGTAATATCCCGAGGATAGCTCGTTGAGCAACTGTGAGCCTGTGGGCTTCTTAATAATGAAAACAATAATATTAAATTCTTAAAAAGTTATAAAAATTATTAATTACATTTGAATAAAAACTTTTATTTTATTTTAATATAATACGGTAACCAAGCGTTAATTTAATGTAACTATACATTTTTAAAGCCAACCCTGCGCAGACGGAGACGGGTCGTTTGCTAGTCGTATATCATGCGGAGAAGATTACCACGGCACTTATTACGCGTTTAAACAAAAGCAAAGGTTAAGCCTTAAGGTCGCTGCAAAAGCGTCCCGCGCTTGAAGTGACGTCCCAACGGCAAAATTAATGCCTACCTCCAGTGGCGTACCTAGGGGGGGGCGGTAGGTGCGGTCCGCACCGGGCGGCACTTACCTTGGGGCGGCATTTTTTATATTTACTTATAGTTGTAAAAAGCAACTTTTTCATTTCAAATTTATTTTCTTTCTTGAATAATAAATGATTATTATAAGTTTAATATTTGATTTATGTAAATTATGATTAACTTTATGATTTCGAATATTATTCCTCGGTGTATATAAATGCATTTTAGTGTAAATTTTGGATTCTAATTCAAGAAAAAGATAATAATTTTATTTTATTGTATTCATTAAAATTCGTTGAATTCGTAAAAGGATCTTTACGACTTTGTTCGGCAATTTTTCCTAAAATTTTTTGATGTCAGTTTATGTCATTTCTTTTGAAAAGTTTGTATGATTACTTTGAAGTATATGATATACCATTTTTTTTCATATAATAGAAAGGGCGGCAAACTGGAGATCGCCCCGGGCGGCAAAAGTTCTAGGTACGCCACTGCCTACCTCCCAAAATTTAATACATTAGAACGGTATTAAACCTCTTTCAGGACCGTCTAATACGCATTTAAATGTAATAACTATGAAATAAGCACAACTAATCTAAACAACACAACTAAACACGGCTCCCACTTTATGTTTAGAAAACTTAAATGTGCTGCCACCATTATTTAAGTCTAAGACACTGCGTACTTTTCCCATTATAACAAATGTTAGAAAAATACCTCAAAAACGAAAATAATTTTAAAATATAGAAAAAAAAAACATTCTTTTGTATTCTGGTGTTATTTTAATCATCATCATTCCAGCTGTTAGATGTCCACTGCTGTGCATACGTCCACGCGTCCATCGTCTTCCGATGTCTTAATTCATCACTCCGTAATCAGAAAACATTAAGTAAAAGATGGAAACTTTAACAATTTTATTCGCTATTTTGATAAATTGGTGTCGTTGTTTCAGCCCATTGACGTCCTCTGCTAAGCACAAGCTATTGCCAAAGAAATCTATGAGGGGATATACTATAATCGCCACGCTTCAGCTTTACACTCGTCCCTGTAATTCTTTTATACCTATAACCAATCATCCTGTACATGACCTGCAAAAGAACCGAATCTTTAACATCAACAGCTAGACTTTGTAAGTTGCAGAAGCTAATATAAGTGCGAGATGTAAAAACGAATATAGCATCATAACTTTCACAGAGTCAGTGTATAAACAAAGGTCATTTCGGAGTAATGTGCGAATATATTCCGTTTGCAATAGCAGTACTGATCTACAGAATTGAAACTAATCATCTATCTATCATTTCTGAAGGACGAATTCGCCGAATCCATGTCAATCTCTTTCTATACTATTCTATCCTGTGCGTTCATCCGGACAGTAGTAAGAGAGAGCCTAGTCATTAACTTGACTTGATCAGATCAGCCGGTTCATCCACGTCAGTGTTTCCTAACCTAGGCCCTCGCCTCCCAATGGAGGAAAATTGATTGTTACGAAAATGAAGTCGACACGAGTTAAACCCTTTCGCTATAATATAAAAATTATATGTCACATAGGAGCAAAAGAAAGGTGGAGCATGATACATAAAAGGTTGGGAAACACTTGTTTATGTAGTCTTTTAAATTGTACTCTCTGCATGAAGTATATCCAGTAACATGGCCAAAAAAGTCTCATTGGTAACATTTTATGGAGAGCATGCTCTTGATGTTGGTGCATCTTGTCGTCCATGGTATGTGTAAAGTTTTCCTCTACTACGACATTTCAAAGGCCTCAATTCCTATTCGATCTGCTACACGAATTAACGTTATTTCAAAGCCTTATATGAATATCAAGAAAATAAGGGTTTTCATAACAGTCACATATTGATTGCGATATAGGTATTTCTGTCCGGCCGCATTATAAACATTTTGCCCATAGCAACTTTTTCTATTTTTTAACTATCATCTTCATCACGACAACCTGTAGATGCCCTGCAAGGTATAGGTCCCGTCCAGGGACCGCCACAATTACTGGTCTGGCTTTCTCGCCTGCAACGACTACTAGCATCCTTAACTATGTCGTCGGTGTTATACCGCCTCGTGGGCCACTCGTGAACTTTTCACTTTAGTTTGCACAACTTCGGTGACCTTGACATTTGTAATACTATAAATTATAATAAATCTATTATATAAATTATGATATCGATGTATGAATAATTAAACAAATTCTTTTATTATTTAGTGTAGAGTAACGGGATGCTATAATAAATAATTAAAGAAATACTACGTGCCATATGCGTAATATTTAACAGTTGAGTTAAATTATATAAGAAGACCTCAAGAAATAAACCAAACCTATCTATTGCTTATAACTATAAGGCGATGTACATTATCACGTTCACTAACAGTTTCAAAAGATACATGATGATAAAAATGTTATATGTTTATTTAAACTTAAACTCGATGCGGTTGTTTTATATCTCTTTAACTTCTGGAGGAAGACCACCAAGAAAAAAAGTTTTAGAGAGAATTAAAAAAAGAAAGTTATTTTTAGGAATACACTGGATAAAGATCTACGTTTTTTGACATTGCATTATTTAAAATGAGAAGATGTTTCGGAGCTAGATCGATTTTAAATATAAAAGAAATGAAGATCGGTAATATCAAAGTTGAGAAATGTCGACGCCAAATATACGCCACATCGATACAAATAAATGAGAAACGATCCTGAGGCCGAATTTACAAATCGTATAACAATCACCATTTTTCAATCGCTTTTTATCAGCCCACAATTAATAATTCGTAAAAATCATTAACGGCCGAGACAACGGAACAAAGTCGCCGTCCTTTGTGGCATGTCGGGGGATTTAAAAAAAGAAGGGGAGAAAAAAGGTTTTAAAAGGAGCGGCGGGCATCCCGCGGGGCCGCCGCGTAGGATAAACCAACATGGGACGTGTCGACGCACGGACGGACTGCTATTTCGTTATTATTGTTAACGTGACGCTTAACATGCAAGCTTGACCTCATCGGACCTTACTGAACCTTACGAGCTTCACGATGATTTCCTTAATATTATAATTGGTTACATTCATAAAGCCATAGCCGTAAAAATACAATATGCATATTGAATGACGTTCTTTGCTTATGCTTGAAAAAAAATTAAGTCTAGAAACTCTTAGCTTAGCTTAACACGTGCTTAACGACACACTGTTGAGTGCCTAGCGAAACATTCCATTCGGGCCAAACCAAAATCTGAAAATGGATTATTTATATTAATTGAGATTTACATATTATCGTATAAAAATATATTTATAACGCCGTGATGGCGGCGCGTTAAAATAAAACAGACCTTGTCTTTTCTAACTATTTAGAGAAAATTATATGGTAAGAGAATGTTGTCCAACTTAGATCAGCTTGGCCGGACTGACTGACCCTAAGACACTAGGACCTGGCTTGGCTATATTCGATTGGTGCTGGACGCTGTTAGCCGTTCTGGCTTTTACAGCTTCTTCGGATTCAGGGCTTGCGAAGCTGAAGCTACCCTATTAAATGACGTTCTTATCAAGCACACACACGAAGTTAATACTTTTATTCCCTTTGCAAACTAGAGTTCAATAATTTTTTAGTTTATTAAATATAATTATCGTTGGAAAATAATATCTATGATGATTGAAAATGAAAGTAAGTCACAGAGAAAAAGTATAATAGAACGAAAACAAAGATGTAAAGGAATAATTAAACAAAATGTTTTCGTGCTTCAGCCACAGACTGTCCATAACACAGACATAAGCCTACTTCATAAATTTCCATTTGTACCGGTTGGAAGTGGCCCAGAACCAATATCGATCTTATTATTAGGTATATTTCGAATTCAATTCATTTAACAACATTATCAATGTGTAAGACAATATATAAGACAGTATTGGTATTACATAAGCCAATTAATTGATCGGGAAGTAAAATTGAGGAATCTCGTATGCATCATAACACGTATGAGTTCTATAAAGATTTTAAATTACAATTCCTTTACCGAGCACTACGTTCAATAACCACTATGAAGTTAACTACATCATAATGTTTTATGACCAAGTCTACAAACTCAAGAAGGCGGCTACTCATCAAAACTTATTTAGAACCGAACAGGTATAGATCTTATAAAGAAAATAATGGAGAAAAAAAAGAGTGCTGTTCGTTCAATCGATAATGAGACCTAGAGAAAAGTTTCGTAAAAAAAATATATTATGACAGTATATAGTCAATATATGCAGGCAACGCAAGTCGTTGCGATCTTTGCTGGGAGGCTTTACCTTGCAGTGGGCGTCTATATGTTGATATGATGATGATAGTATCGGAAAGTTAAAGTACAAACATGAGCACCGTAAATATAGTGTTTTACAATAAGTAATTTATTTGTTATTGTACTAAATAGCACACAATAATATGCCTGCGTTTCTAAAAAGTTGCAAAGTTATAATTTAGGACGTAATTAATATGAATATAGGAAAAATTAGTACAGGTGGTGTAATAAATTAAAGGAATAGGAGAAAAAACAATAGTGTGAAATCAATAAAGAGAAAATTGATAAAATAGAAAGTTAGGTAAATAAGCAAATATTGTATAATTGTGTTAAAATGTGAAGTTAAATGTGTATATTAATTAAGGATATTATATATTATAAATAAAATTGTAATGCCCTGTGCATATACAATAGGAAAAAGCGAGAGGTTGCCAATAGCGGAAACCATAAAAAATGTCACACAATGAAAATTTTTTTTCATTATAATATAAACAAATGTCTTTAAAAAAGCGATATATATAAGAATAGCTTTACAAATAGAGATAGGCTTGTTATACCTTTCACAAGGATTTGTAAAATTAGTACAGTATAAGGCGATAAATATTGCACATCGACTTTTGGAAAGGGACAATCGGCTAATTTCGCGAATGCACGAAATACGGAGTACGACTGACACAACGTCACATAGGTAGTGTGAGACAGAGATAGTGCGCTACGAAGCCAAAATTAGCCGATTGTCTCTTTTCAAAGGTCGATGTGCAATATTTAACGCCGGATACTGTAATTCTTTTGTCGTCCACTGAGTATATTATTACAATATACTCTATTATTATATATCTAAATTATCATGTAATTAGCTTAAATACTTCACTAAACAAGCACTTGTAAAAAAACTTACCATGGTGTGAAGGATTTTTAAGTGATAATAAAGCTTTAGAATTAATTTCTCTACAACTGTTTTAAAGGTTCTGTGACAAAAAAATCTCGTTCGAGTTTGTTGAGAGCTCTTGTCATATCAGGGAGCGTCACAAAACTTCGTAATTTTAACATAAAGAATATTATTATAGCAGAGTTCAAACTGATTCTAGATACTATTAAATTAGGCTCTTGTAGCGTTATTCGTACGCTAATTGGTCACTATAAATGATACCACGTGAATAAAAAAATGGATGAATAACTAATAATAAGTCTGTACAAATGATGCACACAAAACTTGGTGCTGTCGCCACGTGGGACATATTCAATGCTATCGTTTCATTAATTACAACCACCCGCAGCCACAGCGCTCGTGGTGACAACCACTAAGACATTAAGTCTTTGTGTATTCAATTTTATTTTGAAATAAAACTTTGTAAGGCAATTATTTTACTTATTTAACGATTCATATAATTATTAATGACATTTAGGGTTAAGTTCATTTTAGACGTTATATATAAGCAATAGCAATTTAAAGCTTTTTATAAAACAAAATAGATTAAAATTACCAGATATTGATATAATTATCGGTGAAGAATTTATACAAAAGAGTTTCGAGTTTTTGATGATTATGGAAAATTAAGAAAAAAAAAACGTCTTTCATTCTTAAGTTATTTGATTAATCGTTTTGATCTCATAGGCTATGCTAATGGCAGTCTATAAAAGAGTTCATAGCAGTTTAAAAAATAAACGACTACATATAAACGCTGTTAAATTGTCGTGTAAACTTAAACGTTAATTATTAAGATGTACTTACAAGGGTGCCACAGGGTACTTTCCTTAGCCCTATACTTCTTACAACCTCGGACCTCCTTACGTTAATGCTCTTTGGTCACGACATCCGACCATTGGACGTGCCGATAATTCACTATAACGTGACGACATCACCGCCACGCTTCGTACAGTGACAAAGGGCCATTTAATAATCAACCCGAGACTGCAATGTGACAATATTTTTAATAATTGAATTTATGTCTTCTTTTTCTTTGTTTACTATAATTTTTATTATAATCAGTGACAAGTATATACTTGATTTTAAATCATCTGTGTCTGTGTGTTTTAAAATTTTAGCTACAGTTTTTTTTTGTGATGGAGTTGCATCAAATTGTAATATCAAAAGTAATAGCCCTGTCGTATTCCACTTGAATAAAACTTCAAATGTCGTTATAATAAACAATTATTAATCACAAAAATATTTTTTTTATTTTATATATTGTGTATTAATTAAATGCTTTATGGTATACTTTTTTTCATTAATTTCTAATAACATAAGTTTTATGGATATGATTGACGTAAAATTTATCACAATATAATAAGAGATAATACAATATGCAGATCAATTTATAAATCAAAAAGAACGAAAAAAAAATAACGATGATTTATGGAAAAAAAATTATAATTCATTCTGCGACATAACCTACTTTACTTTTAACACAATTTCAGTTAGAGTCCATAAAAACAAAGATTTTCTTTTTCTTTTATTATATCACGACACATTAAAATCTTATCTCTCAAAACATTTCGCTTCTATTGACATAGGCTTTATTTAAATTTGTTTCGCTTATCTATTTTAATTTGTTGAAATGAAACTATAATTCATGTATGTTAATTACGATATATATTTTTTTTGTCAACTTAAGCAACATTTTTTTGAGTGTCAACACGCAGTATTACCGTTTCAAATCAAATTGAATAGAGTTTTGGTAAGTTGAGCAGTGGTGGTACAGCAGTTAAGAACTGAGACTGGCGATTGTAGGTCGCAGATTCCATTCAAAACAATATTGCAATATGTAATTCACACTTTTCTTAATTATATAGAATTGCCATTGTTTACAATCAAATTTCAAGAAGATGGACAGTAACGTTCTTTGCAATCCAATATATCACACTGCGATCGCCGCCCCGCCTGCCAAGCGTGGTGATAATGGTACCTATATCGCCTATAGATATCTATGAGGAGACCTTGCCTTGCATTAGGCTTATATGGGCTGAAACGAGGACGACGTAGTAAAAATCACATTTAAATTTTACTCTATGTCATACCCCCGCTCTTATTATATATAGTCATACACACATAAGAAAGGTTCACGAGTGGCGACCTACGTTGGCAATCTATGGAGCAGGCCTATGCCTTGGAGTAGGCGTCCATCGGCTAAAAAGAAAAAGAAGCAGAAGATGCACACTCATCCCTAAGATTATATTATAATCTCTACTTCTTTCTTTATCATTGATTGGTAGCATTTCGTTAAACAAAACTATATTAGTCATTATAAATGCTGAAATCACCTTTGCTTTTAGTTGTTAAATCGTTTTTGTAAAATTATTTGACAGATACCAGTTTTATGAATACTAGAACATGTATTTATATTATAAGATTTTTAACAATACGCCTAAAAGTAGATATGGACATTGCACCTAAACAGTAGTATTTTTTTTAATTTAACACTTGCAACAAAAAGATAAAACTTTCGTCATCGGAGTCTCAATGCCTGACATTAATATTAATTCACTTATCTCGATGCCATTTAAAGCTTTTAAAGCAATTAGCGTGTAATTAAGAGAATTGTTATTTAATTGGTAAGTCGCATTGGTGCAATTCAGTTGTCCGAAGCTTATCTTGGATATCAATTGCGGATATCTGAACTTATCGTTACGACCCGTTAGTTAATTGATACATTGAAATAAGCTGATGTTACGTTAAAATTTTGTGTACAATTGAGTTCATGTTAAACAAATCTACTGATACAAACTATATAGTGTAACCGTAGTGCTACCCAAGTTACTGATAGATATAACGGTTTGCCAAATGACATCTATTTCGGATATAGATAGCACGCACACATAATAAAAGTATAATAATACTGGAATAAATTAATGTCTTTGTATATAGGTAGATTAAGTAGCAGAAAGTAAATTAGACATAAGAGTAAGGCTTTCCAAAATAATGTAGAAAGCAGTCAAAGAGAAGAATGATGTAAACATAAAGATAATTTGACGTAAATACTTAATAATAAGAAATTAGACGAGACTAGAATAGACTAAGATAATAATGTAAAGGAATTAGAGTAAAGCTAAGAACTGACCAGATTAGAAACAAAAATAAGAAATAGAATATATTATAAAAAGTAATTATAAAAAGACTCTGCCATCTAACAGTAAAGGTGAGAAGGCATGACAAAAAAATCCAAACCGCTGTCATCACCATCATAATATCAATCGAGCGAAGTCCACTGCAATGACTATGCCTACCTCAAAGATAGCCACGATGACCAATAGTGCGAGGCCTACTCTAATCGCGTCCACCGGCTACTGGTCGCCAGATCTTTCGAGAACCTTTCCATCACAACGGCGGTCTTGTAAACCAAGCCTAGACAGGGTGAAATATCCGCCGCTCTATTCCATCTGTCCGCCATCAATCCGTTCCTTCAGTGCGCCGTAGAGATACCGGACGGATTAGGTATATGAACGTCCTTTCTCGAATATCTCGTGTGCGTCTTGTCAATTGCGCTGTTCCCCTTTGCACTGCTCACGTATCTCAGACAGTAACTACCACTTCCGCACACTACGTAGCTGTTACCACGGCCTTTGTACTGGGCGATAGTATTACAATACATAAATGATTAAAACCTTCTTTAAAGTAGTCACATTATTTATTGGCTAAACGACTTTATAGAAAAACAACCAACCAACCAACCATTACTTAAGGAAATAAGTTTTCCACTTTTGTTTAGTTTCTAGCTGGCTCTTCACAGCAAATCAGCATTCAAAAGTGCGTGTTAATAAATACCTACTTGAATTAGAAAATTATTAATATTGTTTATTTTTTAATTTTTGTAAACTACAATACTTTAGTAAGTTAGGTTTTATTTTTACTACCTATACACCCACGCTGAAAGAAAAAGTGTAGTACTGATCTAGATAAACAGTCCTATTAACCAAACCGATATTTGAAGATAAATTCCGTCATAAATTCGGAAGGTCTCATCATAGTGAAAGAGAGACGGGACCCTATTATTAGGTTACAATGCGAAACTATCGCACAAAAACACGACTAATGAAGTCGGACCAACGTTTTATACCATCCATAGCAATGTATCACGTCGTAAATTCTCGTCAGTCAAAACGATTAAGCCGAAAAAAGTGTCTTTTAAACAAAATTAAAACAATAATCAATTTATCGTTCGAAAATAAACCATAACAGAATTATTAGAGAGTCTAAATTAAAGTAACGAAAGGGGAGTAATCTATGGTTGTAATTGAAAGTAAATTAGTCCGTAGGTTTACGTGATAAAGTTGAAATTTGTGTAAGTGATTGGTTATTTATGACACGGGTCCCGTAGGCAAATTGTCGTTAGGCCCCGGTCACTTTTCGGCGATAGCGTTTTTTTCCTAATTTCGTGTATTCTTTGGCGGCTTGTTCGCCGGGCCCAAATGACACGACAGGTGACGATCGGTTTTTTCGTTTACAACGGGCTGGTAGATATTGTGTTATATAGTTTATTGCGTGTCCGTCCGTATCATGCGATTCCAGAACTATAGCCGGTTAATTTGCTTCGTTATAATTTTTCGAATACAAATGTCGCGGTGACTTTTTATAACATTTTTCTTGTTTAAAAAGTCATTTTTATAATTTTTTAGCTTGAACGTAGTTAAAAAGACCAGTAGAAACTTTTCGCACAAAATTCGCTAACATCCCTAATTGTTTCTCTGGTGAAATAAAGTTATGAAAAGATTAGAATTTAATACATTGTTAGATCTTAGTTAAGTTAATTTGAAACCATTGCAGTAAAGACTAGATTACAAGTGATGTTTCTTAAAATTAACTTTAACTTAGTGTTCTACAGTATTATATTAGCTTTATAATTTTGTCACAGCCGGGGCAAATACTCTCACCAAGAGTGAGGACTGTAATATAATATACGTCGTCATTTTAGTCCATAGACGCCCACTGCAAGGCATAGATCTCCCCGAAAGATATCTATGGGGGGATGTATCATAATCACCACACTTGGCAGACGGGCCTGCGTTCACAGTATGATATTATGGTACGCAGAGGATGCTGCTGTCTCTCCTCTGGAAACTAGATTATGATCAATGGCAATCCTTTATAATTAATTCACAAAAAGTAAATTATACAAAATTGTGTCCCAAGAATCGAACTCGTGACCTACGATCGCAAGAGTCAGATGTTTACTGCTATAATATAATGTATAGTGGGCACTTTACGAGACTAGAACATTGTCAGAAGAAATTCTATGTTGTTATGTTTATTAGCGTTAAGAAAATAGTGACTCATATTCACGTTACTCGAGTGCAACTCGTTTTAAGATCTGTAAGTTAAAACCATCAAATATATAAGCGAGTTTTTTATTTTCGGAACTTAAATTCCATCACCTCTTCATTGCCCAAATTACATCAACGATTGCCACTATTAGTTTATCAAAGTCTTTGCGTTATATTGTTAACTATAATAGCTGAAAATGTGATCACACGACGAAGAAGATAGGGTCGCCTTCGTCATGGGCGAGTACAAATGTGGCTCTATATTTTTCGGATTCTCAAAAAAAAATACAACATACAACAGAAAAGTATAAGATTTAGAAGTAAGTCAAAAAGTTGAACAAGATCCCAAGCTAGTCATGAGTAAAATCAATAAAGGTTTAGTAAATAAGAAAGTATATTAAATCGAAAAATTGAGTCAAAACTGTGATAATGTAACAAACTGCGATAATGTAGAAAACCGTGGTCTAGGAAAGAAGATGATGTACGAATGATGATTTGAATGTGAAGTAAGATAGAAATCGTGAAGGAGAGATGAAAATTATAATGTAAATTATTTGAAGGATGAAAGGAGAGAGTGAAATAAAAGAATAAAATAAAATAAAAACTTTACCCGAGTTTAATGTCACAATGAAAATGTTGATACTTAAACTATATATGTTAGATATAATTTCAAATTTGGCTTGGGAACTATTGATTTAAATTTCCAATTTTTTTTTTGCAAATAGACGCTTAAATATTGAGAAACATAGTTTATTAAGAAAAACATATACTCCAACACACCAACTGTACACTTTAATTTCGCCGCAAAAAAATCTCCAAATCATTTATCAAAAATTTGTTAATAAATCTAAAACCAAGGACGTAGATAAACACATAATATGTGATTAACATCATGGGATTATTTAATCGTATGAGATACCACGTGGACCTCATAAACAATGGCAAGTGGTAACGTAGTTCCGTAACGTTACGTAATCGTAGGCTCAACGTTAAAACGTAGCCTACTATTAAAGTTACATTAGGGAGAACAAAACCTTATTAAGCAAAACGTCAATCTCACGCTCTGCCCATTTTGTCTGTGGTAACACAATATAAAGGACCGTACATTATATGACTCTTTGTACAAAACATAGTAGCAAAGGTTGAAAACTTATATCTTAAATATTATAATATTTGCAAATATTAAACAGAATAGCTTAGAACATATAAATCATAAATCTATAATTAATTATGTAATAATATGTACATATATACCCCGACATAGGTTAGTAGAATTTTTGCTGATTCTTTATTTAAAAATATTTTTTTGTTAACCTTACGCATGTTATTGTTGCCTGTCATCGATATTGCAATTGGTTTTGTATTTTTTTAAATATTTTGTTATTGCATTTAATACTGTAAATTTTGTTAATAATCCATAATAAAAAATGCATTTCCTTTTTGAGAAAAGGGATAAATTTAAATATAAATTTACATATTTTACAATAATAATATTGTGTAGAATTTTGTGCAACCTGGACAGTAAAACCAATGAAAGTCTTAGTGTTTAAGAAAGTCAAAGTGACAACTCTTTTATCTATTTGCCTATATAGAGTCTTTGAGTATTCTTGTTACACTACAAAAACGAAGAGTAAAGAGAGAGCTAATAGTAACGGGCAAGAATGAAAGTAAAAGATCAGGAGGGAGAAACCCAATGCGCTGGACATATGAAACACCACTCTTGACAGTAAGGTCTGCGAAGCTTAGCCGAGTATCACAACTGATGATGCAAGTTCGTCAGGAAGAAAGCGATTTGTGGAAGAGGTCACGACCCTCAGAAATGAGGATTACGTTGCGAGGAGAAGGAGTAACAAAAGAATGTAATAACAAGATATCTGCTACAATGTTCAAATGAAAGTCCCGGCTCATGAGATTATTAAGAAAATAAGAAGAATTTATATATACTTCAATTTGACAACTTAAATGAAAGGGCTAGATGTTAGTTATTAGGGTAGGCGCACTCGCCCTGCCTCCCGAATCTGCAGAATCTATCTGCAAATGACATATCGGTAGCAGCCCTGTCCAAAAAAAATAATGCAAACTATCAAACAATTTGGGAAAATGTTGAAAAAAAGACTACTTCATAGGATTAAAATAAAGTAATACAGATTACAATTACACAAAATGGTGGGGAAAAAAGAACCGTCAGTTAATCCAATACGTCAATCGACAAATTCACGCCGCTGTCAACGTAGGTGGCCTTGAAAAAAAAATTAAAGAGCAAAAGCATAAAAGGATTTTCTGCCATGCACATCATGCCGACAAAAGGTGATCTTTGTGACCAGCACAAAAGAAATGGTGACAGTCGTCATTATTAAAAATTGCCCGGTGGCGCTAGCCGCATTGTGTCCTTTTGAAACCACTTGTGCTATGGACCTACTTTGCACCCATTTCAAATTTTCCAGTCCAACAATTTTAAATCAGATGACAAAAGAGATTTAAAAATATCTGATTGTTATTGATATGGAAACTGTGGAACAAGGTTTCGACTTCATGATTGTATTATAATACATTTTTAAACAGTTTACACAATTGGGATATTAAAATACGAAATAAATAAAATAATTAAATGCTGAAGTAAAAAAGTGACTTGACACAAGGTACTGTCTATGTTCGTTGACAACGAGAACCTCAACTCAGTTATTACTGCTGATGAAATTTTGTATCGATGAACATTAGTATTAAACCACATAATAGACCTACGTGGAAGACAATTACAAATAAAAATTAATGACTGCAGCTAAAAGACAGAAATTTAAGAACAGCTCAAGCAGTTCCACCTTTTCATAAATTTTTATTAAAATGTAAAATCAAGTTCCTATTCTTGCCTTTTCAAACCACAGAGAGAACGAAATCATCTGACTCAAGATGTCGAAAAATGTCGTGCCGTTGTCGTTTCAACCTGTAGACGTCCACTGCAAGACTGTGGGCTCCTTGTCATGCTCGGCAGACGGATTGGCGATCATAATGTGGTATTATTTATGCAGAGTAAACTGATGCCCATATTTCGGAAACCTTATGTGAACAGTGGCAATAATTAATACACCGAGTGGGAATTACACAAGATTGTACCTCTAGAGTAGAAGTCAAGTGTCAATCCTCTACCGCTGAATGTGCGATAAAACATCGCGTATAATAAAGGATTTTAATTAAAGTATTTTATTTCTGATCTTGCAGTGTACGAAAGATTTTTTTTTTTATTTAAGTTTGTTTTTATCTGTCAAAACATTAAATAAATAATCATTCTTAAATACGTTTCACACTGGGCGGATTGAAGATATACTTAAAGTTCCAGGATACGGGCAGAGTAAGACTGGCGATCTTGGCGAAGATATTATATAAGAAGAGACTTATCCCTCACTGTGGTTATCAACAGTCTGAAAAGAAGAGGACGAAACACGTTTTATTTTATTTCTATTGGTCTGCAACAAGACTGTAATTTTTGACACTAGGAAGACGTCATCGGGAGATGCTAGAAGTAGACCGCTTCCCGCTTTAAAAAAAAATATTTGGGAGACTTTAGTCTTGCAGTCGAAGTCCTGCGGTTGAAATGATCACCATACGGACTCCAAATACTCTAAGGACAATTAGCTTGATATAAATTTATTTAACATGATCCTTATATATAGCTGTAAAAAAATATCTTTTATTAAATTAAATACGTAAAAGTAAGTCACTTATAATGAAAATGAGAAAATAATAGCACATATAGGTCGGCAATTTTTCATTATCTAGTCACATCGGAAGACAAGGTCGAGCTCGAGGGTCTCCGAGCCGCGTTACCGACAAAGCTGTAATAGCCCCATAATGTTAAAAGCGTCAACGTCTAATAGAAACCAGGAGAAAATGTCTGTGTAGTTCCTACAGATAACAGAACCACACCAAGCCGTTGCTTTTAAAAAGTATGCCATTCCAGAAAAGAAATATTTTAACCAAAAATATTTTTTTCCAAAAATATTTTTTTTGATTAATGTATATCAAAATATAACGATACAAAAAATAAATTATGAAAAATACTACACTTTATACAATTATAAAAGCTTTAAAGCTTTTTGCTGACAAATACGTTATACGTTGACCCTATATAGCAAAAGTAAAAATAGGATTATTGTGATATATCTAGATCCGTCTGGTAATATTTTAATAGGGAATACTACGTTAGACGAAGTTACGAGTATGACCTTGAAGGTTGACATCGCTAAAAATCAGTGTACATCAATTCAGGTGACCTAACAAAATAAATTATTAGGTACACACAATTTATCGACTTACTATATTATTAACTTAAAAAAAGGATACAAAAAAATCTCGAGTAACGTAGGCGAAACTAACTTTATGAATCAAAAGATAAGATAACAAATAAAATACGTTTATTAAACATTGGAACTTATAAAAGTACTCATATTGATCGTCAACTTATTATCTATTTATTTTTTAATATATTATGCTTCCCAAGGTGTTATAGTTGTGGAGAAGAAGGAGGAAAAAACTGCACAACAAGACATATTTTAACAAAGCTTAACACAGATTTGTGCACATACACTTTATGAGATATAGCCAGTCTTCAATGTTATCATTTAAACAATCAGAAATAAAACAATATTATTATTGGACATTTTTCAATTAAAAAGTAATGCTTATAATTAATTGAACTCGAGTAGCGCTACATTTAATACATATCAAGCATTGATATAAGTATATATAAAGCAAATGAGTAAGAGCAGTGCAGTCGGAGCTAGATCCATTAGCGCAGCGAAGCGTCGTGGAATCCGCACCGCCGCGGTGCCTCTGCTCATCCAAGTCCCTAAAAAGCTCTCGTGGTGACACCTCCTCCCCTCCCCCACCCACTAACACCACATACTCCTATCCTACTCGCACGCGTTGCTCTCCGAGTAGCGACACAATGCGACACGGATAGCACCGTGTAAAACATCCCAAGCGACTCCAAACATACGTTGCATTCTCGCTTATAACACCAAGCAGTAGGAGCGTAGATCTAAATTAAGCGACACATTAGAGGACACCTGCAAAGCGAGTATGAAGGTCGTAACCGCCCGCGGATGCTGCCAATCCGAACCTTGGCGCGCAGATGTAGAGCTGACAATAGGGGTAAGGTTCACGCGATGCTGTAAAGACACAGTTTTTAAATGTCACGTAGTGTAGTCGTCTCTTTTCTCCGGAGTCCTGTCGCGTCTCCTTTTGCATCCTTCAGCTCGGGGTACCCCCGCGTATCTTTCATCCCGCTCGCCGACGCCTGAAGCCCAGTGTCCGGCCGCGTTGACTCCGAGGCGGTCGTGTTGCGCTACTGAGAAACACATGCGATTGTACCCATGTTCCGTACTACGTACGTATAGAGGATTAGATGTGAAATGTACTGTGAAGTGACGCCCAGTGCCGTTTGATGTTTGTTTGTGTGGCGGACGAAGCTAAGAAGCATTAATGATTCAGGTAAGATCGCGGCTCCGATGGAAATGCAAGCGAACCGCTCGAAATAAGAAATAAACTGGCATGTCCTAAAAATCCCGACCATATTTCTATTTCTAAACCAGATATTGATAAAAGCAATAACTTTATTAAAACGAATAATCATATCTAATAAGAATTACATATCATATGATTTTACATACTTTGTCAACAGTTGAAGAATCTAATAGTAACTAAAAGTTTTACTGAACATATTCAAAACTAATTTCTTAATAATCCTTATAAAGAATAATACACATTCATTATATTATCGCTAACTTATCAGATACTTATTATTTAAAACGTAAATACATTAAAAGTAATCATCTAAATAATTTGTTTTAAAACGGCACGAAATCCTAATAAGAAAAAAATACTTTTTTACGTAAATAAATAACTGTATTATTTATTAAATTAAGCCCTATATTAACTACATAATTTACTATTTACAATGTTAACATTGTACGAATAATTTTATATTTTTACTTGTTATAATTCTAAAAAAAAATATTTTATTTTCGATATTATTCTTAATACGTTTGTTAGAATGCGGCGCTATAGGTTGTAATGTAAGAGTGAAGTAATATCGAAAGGCAATAAAACACATCAAAACCTGCTTTGCGTCGCTGCATACATGTATTTGACACGAAGAGGATATATCAAAGGAACATAAAAACGTACCTATTCATTATTGTCTCGTAATATTCAATTATTCCGTTTTACATTCTTTATCACATCGTATATATTTTTAATATAAAATGCCAGTCCGCTATATTGTTCCTTATTAAAAAGATCATTCAGCGGTCGTGTAGAAAAAATTGTGTGTGTACTTCTCTTTTGGACTATTTTTGTAATTTCATTTGTTACTTATTATATGAGTGTATATATCGATTGATTAAGTGTATACATTTATATTAATATATTAAAAAATATTGAATAACATATATTTCTCCTGTAAATCTTCACATAAGTTTGTCCTCTTTATTCTATATGAAAGTTCATTCGTCGTATGACTTAAGATAAAGAAATTATTTGGTTAAAACTTGAAATAATGAATCAAGCTGTGGTTCCTGGAAGAATTCCTGAAGCATAGTTACTGTAAAAATGTAGGCTGAGCGCTAAGCTAACAACACCTGGATAATCTGTGAATATCATCGGGCAAATGGCATTTTTTCAATGATAAATGAAAAGATTATTATGACTTACGTATTGTTAGGGTTTTATTATCTGTTAATAATGTATTGCCATTCAACCACAGGTTTACTTACAATATAAAAAAGGATTATTGAGCTAAATATAATTTATTTTATTTTTAATTTTAATCCGTTATAATCTGTCCTCGCTTTGAAAAAAAAATGAATAAACATATATTTATTCTTTAAAATAGGCTTTTTAAATAACCTCATGAAATAATATTATGTATATTAAAACATGTATTTATTGTACATTGTCGTTAATACATTTATTTCTATAGATAGATTATCCATTCCGAACCTGTGCTACTGGCAACTTGAAATTCTATTTAAAAGAACTTGACAAGAAATTCGGAAGGTGCTATTCTAAAGTCAATTTTACAATATATAATTTAATTGCTAAAGAACTTTTAATATGACTTGGTTAATTTCATAATAATATTTAAAACAAATAGGTTGAGAAACACGTTAAAGAAAGTAAGCGACGGATCATTTCCCTTTAATGTAATTATTAAAAAAATGCTTTTCTGTCATTAATAATATTTCTCGGTTAACTATACAGTTATACGATATATATCAGGTTTTTTTTATCTTCTAGTTTCTTCCTTTTTATTTCGCTTTTTCTTCCTCTTTTATGATGTTTACTAATTTCTTCTTACCTTCATAAATTTATCTCCGCACAGCCCAAATGGTTAACTGATAGAAAAAAACTCCTTATGCATTAAGATCGCCGTTATATTTTGTATAAGAGGTGTTTAAAAATATATATTAAAAAAATAAGTCTCAATGAGAACGAATTAAGATAATAAAGGATACACATGGTATAATTAAGATATGTACTAATATGCGAATCGTTGCGTCGTGTTATGTAACATTTTCAATAAAAATAATTAACCGTATTTATTTTTGCAAAACATTAGATTGCAAATTTGTAATGCAGTGTTTAGTTTAAAGTACACTAGACCTAACTTGCTGAATCAAAGTTAAAGAAAGAGATCACTCGCCGAATCCAACTCGGATTAGAAGCGTTCGGGATGTTTTGAAATATCTTCAAAATACCTCAGTGCCAGGTCTTTGACCAGTGTGTGTTGCCGGTGATGACTAACAAATGTAAAACCTGGTCACTTACGGTGGACCTTATAAGAAAGTTCAAGGTCACCCAGAGAGCTATGTAGAGAACTGTGCCCGGAGTTTCGTTGCGAATCCGCAGGAGAAACAAGGGTCACTGACGCATCTTGAGGAGTTGTTTCTCTGAAGTGCAAATAGGCGGGACACATAGCTTGTGCAACCGATAGCCGTTGGCCCAAGAGATTTTAGTTGGACCGAATACATATGCGGCCTATGTCTTGCAGAGTGTGCTTATCAGCTGAAAAAAAAGGAGAAGAGAACATAGCTTTCTATTTTAGTTTTTCAAACCTGCAAACAAGTCTTACGAGAGAATGTTAGGCGACAGAACTAAATGAAAAAGGAAAAATAATTTTCATGTTATTTTTATAGTACAAGTAGATGGAACGTTAGCGTTATAACATTAGCATTATAACCAAAATTTAACGCACAGCTGATTTATTGCATCTTACACATAACCAGATTACTATAGGTAACGAATTGTAAAGTATTTTTATAAGCACATTGATGTTTGCCACAGAGAAACCAAAGAAGAAATACTATTACATGATATTAGTTAAATTTCTGCCGATACGTTATTGTAAATAGTTTTAAAAGAGGCTATAGAAGTGTCACAAAAAAAACTTTTATACTTGCAGAGTGCTTAAGTTATTTATAGATGTAATGTCTTGTTATTAAAAAGAATTACAATAACAAGTTTTCTATTTTAAACAATGCAACTTTTTAACAATTATATGTTTATATTATCATGGTTTTTATTAATGGTACACGTTGTTTGTATATTTACATACTAACCAATTGTTTTGATTGACATTTAATATATAAGAGAGATATGTTATAATTTTGGAAATATGTGTTTTATGGAAAAATAAGCAGTGAGCTACCAATGCTAGGTTCTCAGGGTACAAGACTTATTAGATAGACTTAATAGATTTAAATATCTAGATTAGAGACATTCTTATATATATAACACTTGGTGCATTAATTATATAGGATTGCCCCTGCTGACAAATAAGTTTCTAGAGGACTGGCAGCAGCGATCTCTGCGTACACCACACTGCAATCGCCAACCCGCCTGCCAATCTAGGTGATTAATGTATATCCCCCCATAGATATCATTGACGGAGGCCCTTTCAGTTGGCTGAAACGACAATGGAAACACAACATTGTCGTATAAGCTGTTTACCCATATTCTCATTTAAGCATTGAAAATACAAAATAAATATCATAATTGAAACCGTTTTTTAGTTGGACGAGTAAAAATATATTTAGTGATTTATATTTGATTACGTATTTTATTCGGATTAAAAGTATATAAAGCTGTTGTTATGAACTTTACTCACTAATATATTGCAGGATTAATGTCAAAAACCATTCTTTACGCATTCCTACTGTTTTCAAACAGTAAAGGGATAATAATAAAAAGTATATCAGTACGTGACATCTTACATCCTCTAGGTTTTATTTGATTTTCGTCGACTGTGGTTGCAGGCTGTTTTCAACCGTACCTATTGGAAGCCTCTTGAGTAAAATAATTATAACGTATTTGATTGGTGTTTAGTTTTTTTAATCATGCCGGGTATAATTTTGTTCAAGTCGCGATTCGTATTACCAGTCTTATTTTTGTTTACGGGATACGTTGAATCTTATTTATGTTTACATGGTTATACAGCGTGAATAAAAATAGATGTAAAGGTACAAAGCCTTTTTTTACTCCTACAACCAGTCAACCAAAGCAGCGTTTTGCAAATTCATTGAAATTAAATATACCAAGAATTTATTAACACTTTTTTCTACACCATGGATAATAACTAGAAAAAAAAAGAAAAAATAGAAACAGTTTATAAAGATGTACAAGAGGCGGTCTTATCAGTTGAGGCAGTTTCAACCAGACAACCTTTGGATGGCGATGAGAGACATGAAGGAGAGGACAGTTTAGAGTAAATAAAAATAATTTACCTCTGACAATAATAACATGTGAATATTGTGATACTCTCGTGGTCTAATCACTGGAAATGTTAGAAGATTAGATATATAAACTGATTGAAGAGAATTTTTCTTACAAAACCCGTCATCGATGACGGATCCCTGTTGCAACTCCTTCGCCGGATCAAACATCTATCGTTCACTTGTAACATCGTGTATCTTGTAACGTGTACGTAATGTAGCGATGATAGAACACGGCATTGTGAGTGTTCACGGATTGTGAGTAGTAACAGAGTTCGTGCTGATTGATGGAGCTGTAAACGGTTTTGGTGCACGTGCACGCAACGTCCGTGTGTTTGTTTGGTTAGCCACGTCTCAGGCCGCGGGGTACGGGTTAATTAAACTTGTATTATCTTGGTAATCGCCAGGCAGCTTACACCTGGTAACCCCTTATCGTCTTGCGTAGGTTTTCTTGTTTAAATGTAATTATAGAACATTTGTACAGAATTATTTATGTTCTAGCACAGCGTGGTATTCTCCTTAGGTCATTGATATGCTGAATGCGATACAAAAAAAAACAATATATTCGCTACTCTATATATAACGGTGTTACACCAAAGGTCATGGGAGCGTAATAAACTATCAAATCGGTACATTATTAATATTTTTAAAAAAGGAAGATGAACAAATGTCCACTGCTATAAACACTATAACTTACTAAATACCTTTCTATGATAAATTATTCCCATTAAACCTACATAAAATTTCATACGAGTATCATCATTATTTCAGTCTGTCAAATGTGATTCTTCAGGTATTTTTCGCATGATGTAGTCAATTGTCACTATAAATGATTCTATAAGGAAAGAGCCGATAGATGCCCAGTACCAGACAAAGGTCTACCCCACAGTCCAAAAAGTCCAACTGGAAGTCAACCCGCGTCTTTTAATGATCTTAACAAAACATAAATTTATTCTAATTAAATTAAAAATTCTTATCACTTTGTCTTGTAATTACTGATGGAGTTTCGAGATATATGGATATATATCTCGGCTTTACTTACGTCTGTTTTATCTATAAAAATATTACAGTATACGTAAAAAAAAAACTGTTATTAAACAGTTGTTCTTACAACCAGCTTGATTGATATTTTGCAGTTACGGTTGTTTTTTTTTTTGATAAGACGCAATGCGCTAGCAAAAGTAAAATAATTTCACAGCGTGTTGCATTGACAGCGTGTAGATATAGAAATTTTTTCATCGTACGCAACCTATCGCTAGCATTCGCAGAATATCAATTCGCACTTCTAACTATAAACAATCAAAGGCGTTAAGAACTTTTTGCGTTTTCTGTACGCTTCGGAACGAACATGCGGGCTTAGTATTTCCACAATAACAAAAACATGTTCTCTACCTTAACATGATCAGAGCAGATAAATGTCTTATACCATAAAAGCAAAGCTTTCTATATTTAACCTTTCTATTTAATGTTTTCATCAATAAATAAAAAATCTAAATAAATTATTATGATTATAGTAACATATTCAATCTACTGTTTTATTGGCCATATGTTTTCTCGATTTTAGATATTAAATATACAATTTACACATAGCAACAAGAAAAAATTTAACATTTATAAATATCTGCTCCTGTTATAAGTAAATAGGCTTATTTTTAAAACCTAAGTAAATAATAACTAAAAGATAAAATGTCGAGAACGGCTTGACTCATTCCTATATTTTTAATATGTTAATTAAAATACAAAAAGATTGATATACAGAGATAAGACAGAAAACATGCGACGAAACTCGTAAATGTAAAAACAATTCATTGGTTTTACTTAACAAACCGCAGAGTAAATTAAATCAATCGTCCCTTATCTGTCTAACATTTTTTGTTAAATGAAACCAAAAAATTGCAAGTTGAATTATCAATGATTAATAACATTATAACAGGGTTTGGCAGTGTAATAAACAGAAAAGTAATTTTTGTTTGTAATCTTTGTTTATTTATAAGAATTATTAAATAATATTACTCTGATACGTTTCATTCAATATTTTTTATTTATTTTTTGTATAACACGCCATTAATAGGCATGTCTGTCAAATCGTATAAGTATAAAATATAATAAATTATTATATATTTTAATATCAAAATGTTAATAATGGCTATTAACTAATTTAAGAAATAAATACGCTAATACGCAATATAAAAATCACATAAAAATTAATAGAAATGGTTGATAGAAGTGGTACTTGTCATTAATGACTTTATTGTACGTAAAACAGCAAAATAAAGTTAGCGGAGTGGTTGTTGCAGGTGGCTTGCGGTCGTGAGCCGACGATGCCCCAGGCGACGGCGTAATGCTCCTTCAATATGTTATTATATTATACAATAGATTAGACGACGTTAGGATATTGTTTTAGACATAAAACCGGAGTTATCTATTTATTTATTCATACTTTATTCTCGAGTGGCGACCACGAGCCGGCAGACGCGGCATGCCCCCCCCCCCCACTAGAAGGACTGACGACATAGTCAAGGGTCACAGATAGTCGCTGGATGCGTAAAGCTGGTCATTGAGGAGAGTAGAGTACCGGCTTTACTTAGTCCTCCTTCGCAATACAACCTATTCTTCTCTGGAACGTACTTCCCCTCGATATTAGGATGATCAGGAATCGTTGCGCATTTAAAGCAAAGGTTCGAAAGCTGTTGTTTGACAAGCTGGTGGAATCATCACGTTTTTTGTATTTATATAAATAGTATATATAGATATTTAAATATAAATATTAAGGTATAATTTAATATAATTATGTTAAATAATAGCCATTAGTATATTGATATAGGGATTTTACTTTTTTATTTTATTTCACATCTTTTATTATACTTGTTTCACCTGCGTTTATTAATTTATTTCTGCACCGCATAACGGTTAACTGGTAGAGAATGGATTATTATTTTTTTTTTAAATTAAAATATATATTAAACCTTTGGAGCAAGCATATGCCTTACAGTGGACGTCTATCAGCTGTTATGGTGATGATTATCAACATGGAGAATGCCAAAAGAGTCCAATTTGACAGTAATTAGAATCAGATTGAATTGCCTTATATTGAAATTCTTCATTTTAAAACTACGAGGGTTTGCGCCATGATCTGGGAAGAGACCACAACAAACTCAGGCGGGTTTTTTTTGTGGTCATTTTTTAAAAATCTTTGGTACAGTAGTAGAGCAATTCATTTCCAAGCCTTATAATCGTTTTAATAGCATTCCTTTACATTTTTTATTTAATAAACTTCTTAAATTTATTCACGTTTCTCATTATTCATCATTTTAATTTTAACTCTTCACTTAATATAAAATTACGATTCTATATATACATTATTTACGCAAAGCTACATTTAAACGCCCTTGATGCCTTGATCGTTGGAATGCCAAAGCTGTGATCCCCTCAAAGGGTTCTCTGAGTGTAGTCACTCCAAGGAAAGTCCGCCTGAGCGATCTAAGAGCTAAACACCCTTCCAATCCAGTGAAACTGTAGTACATAGCGATCCGAGACTAGTAGACTCCAGGGGAACAGTCGAGCTTCGCAAACTTAAAACAGGTTTTAGGCTAAGCGAACTACGCCCTGCGTCTGAAACCCGCGGAATATGCAATTGGCAATTGACCAGCATTGTAAGTCAAGATAAAAAAACTGTATTTATTTAACAACTAAGCGGGGATTGTTCATTTGATAATAAGATATATGATTCGCTTATAAAAATGATCTTATTTCTGAAATAAGCATGTATATAATATAATTATTAATAGCTTTAATACCAGCACTCAGGTTTATACCTATCTATGTAAGAAAATATCCATTGTTTCAATAAACGCCTCCACACCCTTCTTGCACTCAAAATTTCATAAAATTCGTACTTAGCTGGATTCTACTTAGAAAAAGAATACTTCTAATAAACTTCAAGTCATTAAGCATTACAGTTCCACAGATATCGTGATGACTTTATATACACATAGATAAAAATCCTTTATGCGTATATACATATAGAAATACTTTACCACTGCATTCTACTACATCAGTTATGACTTTTAATATCTTTACACAAAAAATTTCTCTTTACGAACTGACCATCTTTTAAGTTATGCACCATTAAGTAATATATGATTATGCATGAAGCTTAAATAAGTTTCTTCGTCAATAAATCTTAAGTAATTTTATTTATTACCATTCAAAGATCTACCCAATTGACAACTAGGCGCTAATACATAAGGTAATAGCCGATGTGTGATTATTAAAATGAATGCAAAACTTTAAAAATAACTCGTGAATTAATATATACTTATATAAACTTGTGTAATATATATTACATACGTACATTAACATATTCTTTACATTAATTGTATTATTTAACAGTCATAGCTGGCGTTGATAACAACAAAATATGCTTACTTAATAAAGACACAATCGAAATTTATAGAGTATGATTTGGGATTTTTCTATGATTGAATCAGGATTAAAGAGATTTAAAATAACTGACAAAGTTCAGCAGATTGGTAAGTTGAATTGGCAGTAGGCAAGCCAGACGACGCAGAACAAATTGCCGCTAGAGCCTTAAAGTTCTGAAACGGAGACATCTGAACACAAGGTGGACAGGTGATCTTTTTAACCCTTTCCTTACCGCAGTACGTTCCGCCGAAGTGACGCTTCTGAACCGAGCAGCGCGCCGCGAAGAATGCACATTGCAAGGCGGTAGACTGATGTTCGAATTTTCTCATTTAAATGTTAAATGTTTAAAGATGTTACTGGTAAGTTAATTAAAATGGAAATTAGGATAATTCTTAGTAATTTTTTGGCACGTTACAATTTTTACATTCATATTTTGATTTCCGTCTTTTGCCATTTGTACTGCACACAACGTACTTTCTATTTCGATTTATTCCTAATGATTTATAAATTGAAAGGAAAATGCCTTTCTGTCAACCTTAGTAGATAAATATTGCGATTATTCTTTTTTATATTTTAAATTTTAGTATCCAAATACATACTGTACTTTCGAAGAATTATTTTTGAGTAAAGGTGCATTCAATAACAATGCAATTTAAGGAAGGGCAAATGGATACCACCTAAATGCGACACTAGTACACATGCGTGTCCAGTGGATGTTGTCTAAATCCGACGCTGGTATACACGGGGCGTTCAGTGGAAGCCGGCTAACTCCGGTGCTGGTAACGAAAGGGTTAAGTGTCACGCTGAATGTGATCTGCTTCCACCGAAAACTAAGTAGAGATCTACGTTCAGCAATGGACGACCCACAACCGAAGTGTAAAGGATCTTTCAGAGGTTACAGTCTTCTGAAGATGTTCGTAATGCCAACTAGACCGCGACACTTTGACTAGGAATCATAGGTCACAGGTTCGAGTCTCAGGATACAATCTTAACCCTTAATAGCCTAGAGTTTCAGTTTTGATACCAATCTTTTATACCGAATGTTCACATTACTATTAGTTTTTTTTATAGCTTGGCTGTACAAATTTTACTGTTGTATAATATTCTTTCCAACGAAATTAAAAAAAAAATCTATATTTTCCTTCATCTAGACCCTCGAGCAAAGACGGTAATATTAAAAAAATCACTTTCGTAAATCAGGCTATTATGGGTTAAATAATCCACACTTCGTGCATTAATTATATAGGATCATCACTGCTCACAAACAAATTTTCAGAGGATGAAAAGTTACTTTTGTATACTAACTTCATCGCATAGGTGACTCCGAGCCAATATCGCGGGGAAGCGTAGGTTATTGAAACAAATCGGTCGACATCAGCCAAATGCACTTTTCACGACCGCTCCATTAGCTAAATTATTTTTTCCCAAGTCCGGCACCGGCGCGTCCACACGGATATTTCTGCTAAAAAATATATTAGATGACTCCAGTAATTGATTTTGACGTATTACCTCGTAGACATGTTTACTATTAACAAATTAAACTTTATTTATTTACTTCATCGTCCGACAACATGGTATATAAAAAAAATAAGGATAAAATAGACAGAAGATGAAGTAAAATGAAGTTTTATTTCAATCTACAATTTCGTCCAGAATAGAATTAAAAAGGAAAAATAGAGAAGGCAATAGATGTTAGAAGTAGTTGCAGATAGATGAACAGGTGCTATTTGAAGCATATAACAGACTAATTGTCCCCTGCCCGCTTCGTATCCTTAGAAAATAAAATATATTTTAAAATGTATTCTTTGAGTAATGTATATTATTTTAGTTAATCTTCATTATTAATATATTATATCTATTTCGTAACTGGCGAACCTATCTAATAAAGTACAAATCTTTTACGACCCATCTGAAAATTGTAAGATATTTTTAAATGCGAGAAACGGCAGTTTTTATTCTTTATTATAATTATAATATTTCTATATCAATAGAGAAAGCTAAAGACGCTTAATCCCGGCCGCTTCCAACCGCTCTTTTGAAAATCTATAGGTAAGGTTCATGTCCACCTGTGTACGTCTTACGGCTGAAATGATGATAATGGCGAAATAAATATATAATGTTATATATATAAAATTTTGACGTGAAAATAATTAAATTTTTTATACAAAAAGGCATTTCGGTGAATAAATGCCCACTGCAAGATTCAGGTCTCCTCTAAACATTTCTACGGGTGTTATATCATAATCGCCATGCTTAGAAGGCGGGTTGGTGATCGCAGTGTGGTATTATGATACGCAGAGGACGCTGCTGCCCATCCTCTGGAAACTTCTTTGTGAGTGTGCCATAACATAATTTTTGCACAAAGTGTAAATAATTTAAGATTGTACCCCGGGAATCGAATCTGCGAACTACAATCGCAAATATTAGTCCTTACCGCTAGGATACCACTGTTTAATCAAATAGTTTAATAAAGTAGTAGGTTTGTAAAAATACTATCTATACTATACCACCAGAGGCTGCGTATCTTTATATGGTGAAGGATTGTGAGACTTTAGTCACGCAATGGTCTATGTAAAAAAGCAACGCGATCACAAAACGGATAGAGGATTAAATTATTTGCAAAAAGCACGTACGTTTCGTGAAAAACATGTTAAAAATAAACCGTTATTCCGGGCGTGACCTTGATTGACTTTTCGTATGTTGAACTTGTAACTCGGAGTTGTTCGACATTAATGTTCGTTTACATTAATTGTTGCAACGCTAATTATGACTTCCAATTATACACGACTAGAAAAATAATTGACGAGATCTGTAGTAGAACCAAGATCGCCGACGCACATCTGAAGTGGTGGTCCACATCGCTGATGCAATCGATGGCCGTTGTGGAAAATCTCTCACTAGGTGCGTCGACGATACTGTTAAGGTCGCAAATGGCCGTTGGATGCGGCATCACAAGACCGGTTATCTTGCTGGCTTCTACCTGATGAAAAGAAAAATAAAAAAACATAATATTCAAATACTAAAATCTTTAATAACTAGTTACTTAAGAATCTTTTGACCGTGTGCAATAAAGTTTCCAGAGGATGGGCAGCAACGTCCTCTGTGTACCATAAAATCACGTTGCGATCGCCAACCCGCATGCCAAGCGTGGCGATTATAGCATATCCCCTCAAAGATATCTCTGGGAAAGGTTTATGCCTTTCAGAAGGTGTTCGAAAGACGTTACATTCTATATTGTTTATCATGTGTATAAAAAGTGTAAAATCAGGAACTACTTCCAAGATAGATAGATATTTTTATTTCTTTTGCTTTCGTTCACAATTACTTCAATTATTATTCATAATAAATTTTTTGTATACATCGCAACCGCCTATTAACAGGATGAAACACTGCTAATGTAGAACAAATACAGCATCCGTTTGTAATATAAACAGGCCACTTTAATGTGATAGTATTAATATAACTTTGACATTAACGAGGTAACAATAATAGCTTAAAACTCCTACGCAGCGCCATTTTAGATTAATGGAGGTACACGTGCAGCGCCATCTGTTGACGGCGTTTGTGAACTGCCCATAAATCAAACGCTCTGTTAGTTCGAATTAAACTATTGTTTACGCTTTGTTATGAAATTAAAAAAGTTTGTTATTTTGACATTTATTGTTTTTATGAGAGTTGGCTACCTGTACATTTTCTAATTAAAAATTAATATTAGGAAATGAATACTTAAGAAATGATTAAGGTGACGTATAAGAATCTCATTTAACAAATAACACTTATTAATATTTTAAACTGTTTGCTGAAAATATCTTGTTAGAAAATTGAATAAGTAAATTATTTATATATTTACGTTTTGGTACGGAAACAAAAGTCAATCAAAAGATTTCACTTGTTATATTAAATAATTTTACAAATATTACTGTTGTCAATTTATTCACGCTATTAAAATTATTTTAAAATATTAATATTCAACGTAGATTATAAAATTGTTAAAAAAATAAATAGTAAATTTGTATTTTAGCACAGATTTAGTAAAACGTGAACAAATTTCTTTTGTCTTTAACACGAATCATTAAATAATTTACTATGACTTAGCCATTAAATGCATGACTTTTATTTATATTTTAAATAATATATTTCTAGCAGATAAGTACACTGTGATGTAGGGAAAAATAGAAACAAAAACCTAGATATAATATTTTTTAAACTTATTTTGTAAAACCTTTTTATGCATATGTACAACACTATGCATTTACTGTACACTATTGAGTTCAAACTGGTATGTTGCAGTTTTTCATCATTACGCATTTAAGGGTTAACTCAACACTATATGTTTATCATAATCGTATGCATATCTGTCAAGTTTACAAAAACACAATATAAAATATTGTACAGTAATAATTAATATCATTAGTTTCGCCCAATCAGCTATTAGTACGTGAAGCATTAATCCCTAGTGCTATCTCGCTCGCACAGTACCTACCATACGCAGACCTGTACGGGTTCACTCACCCACGACTTGTACTACGCAAAATGTATAGACATAGCCGCAAAATAAAGAAGCCGGATGAAGCAAGAGAAGCAAAGAACGAAGAAACGTAGGAAAAGCTAAAAGAGAAAAAGAACTAAATCTATTAGCAACAATCGACTAGTAATAGTGTTTCTTATACGTTCGACGAACTTTTACTCAACGACTAATCCCACAAAAACTTAACTTACCTATAAAACTAGCGTACACCAGTGACATGACTCTTTGATAAGCTATGTACCTAGCTTATGTAAGAAACAAAACGATTTTACTTAAAATATTCGATGTATTTCTGTATGAATAGTTTCACTACACACATTCACATTAATGCAAAAGGCATACAATGCTTTAGGTTTTAGTACTATAATATATATAGGTATATGCTAAACGTCATTTTTTATTTTACTTACACTTAGACTCCTAGCCCAAAATCTGTTTAAAGAAAGCGTAGCTCGAAGGTTACCTTACAAGTGTACCGCTATCTAATAGGCAATCCGCTAAGTTAGACATAATTAATGAAGATATACGCATAAAATTGTTAATCGTCTCCTAAAGAACGTGTACAGCAGGACAAGGACATAGACAAACGTCAAACTGTCTGTTCGTGAATATATCGTGTGCGTCTTGTCAACAATGCCTTCGCCCGGCCGCTAACATATCTCAAACGATGACTAACGGTTCCGCGCATATTATACCTACACCCCGGACGTCGCACTGTTCAAAGTAAGCATTGCATTCCAATAAAAAACTAATATTTATTTATTTAATGTCTTAACATCTGCCAATCGTAGCTCACATAATTCTGATTTTCGCTGATATTATGCCCCATTGCTTCGTACCATGAGATTCAAAGGCATACGAAAGTAACCGGCATAGTCCAGATTGGCATGTTGAAGCTGTGAGTAGACCATGTGTGTAGAACAGATGGCCGCTGGTATCATTAGGTTCTGGAGTGTAAACCATAGTACTTACAAGGGTAATATGTAAAAGGTATTAGGATTAGAAGACACTAGATGCAAACCAATAATCGTAGAAATCAGTGGGAGAGGCCTAAGTCCAAAAGTGAACATCTTGCGGCTAAAATAATTATGATATATTATCTTTATATAGTATACTAGCTGATCCCGCAAACGTTGTTTTGCAAAAAAAATATTTTTAATTTTCAATTTAAAAATAAGGGTTGATCGTAGAGGGTTGAAAATTTAGGGTTGTATGTATTTTTATATGTTGTATCATAAAAAATAAAAACAAAAAATTTCGTCAAAAAAATTAAAAAAAAAATTTTAAGGGTGAACAACCCTTATCACTTAGGGGTATGAAAAATAGATAGTAGCCGATTCTCAGACCTACTAAATACGCATGTAAAATTTGGTAAAAATCGGTCAAGCCGTTTCAGAGGAGTTCAAGTTCGAACACCGTGACACGAGAATTTTATTTATTAGATATATATAATTAATAATAGAATCCAATTACAGAAAACATCAAAAAATAATTAATAAGGATCTAAAGCATAATTGTTTCAGATCGTTCTGTGAAACCAAAAACTAGCTAACGAATAAGAACGTAACTATTCTAGATAGAAGCATCTGAAGGGTTTCTTACTGGACAAATGCTCCCAGCGTTAACGCTGTTTAAAGTAGTTGTAATATTATCGTGGTAATAGCAACTGATCAAGTTAAGAACTGTAATATATATAAAGAAAATGCTCTTTTGTTTATAAATATATTTTAATTGTGTATCTCGGTTCTATTTATGCACATGCAAGCCGCTGTAACCAGTCCAATCGGAAATCAATAGAGGAGTCCTATAGTCAGCAAAGAACTAAAATTATGATAATAAAGTATACCATTCGTCATTTTATGTTATATAAATAACTAATAATAAAATTCGCCTGTGGAAAACACCAAAAAATAATCAATAAGACAATCAGTGGAAGCAAAGGTCAATCGCAAAGACACGAGAGCCCCGCCCGCCGATACAATCGCGCGCGTAAATTACAAACACGGAATCGCAGCGGACAAAATTATAAAATTATAAACGCGGAGCGAAATTATAATTGCCTCGCAAAATTATTAGGTGCAAAGTTATATTACGGGCGGCCGCGGGCGTACGCTCGCGCACACTATCTGATTCGGACGCGGCGACTTGACAGGTTAAGTGATGACTCGAGTGATAGAAACTCGCCTTCAGTTCAGCCTGTACTGAATTATCGCCTCGAATGTACTAAAATGGGGGTAAAATGTTACAGACGTTATACCACTATTTTATATACGTATATAATTTTAATGGCTTCTGGTATATAGCGAGTATAAGTGCAGCGTTCCAGAGCAACGTCGAATAGCGTTGATGCCTATCAAAGCACACTGTCGGGCTCGGCGACCAACCAGCTCGGGGCCGCTGTGTTCACCCCGCGCCCGCGCAGCATTCTCGTCTAGTGTAGTGCGTTTAGCAGAGGACGATGCTGCTTGCCACATAACATCCTTTTATAATAACTATAAACAGCGAAAGCTGTAAGGAAATACTAAAAAAACTTTATAAACAACTTATCATTATCATTTAAGTCGTAGGAAGTACACGGCTGGACTAGGCCTATGTCCTATGGCCTTTAGATTTTTAAAAAGACTGGTTGGTAGCGGCCTATACCCAGCGTCTTTCAACAACCTTAGAAAGGTCGTGCGTTGCCATGTGCGTTGTTCGTGGTCTCCAGAACTTTCTCTAGAACCTTAAGCCCCCAGCGGCCAGCTATGAGCTTATATTTGACACTGAAGTTCTTTACAGTGTATAGAGACAGAGTCGCTAAATTATTATTCCAAGACATAGGTCTCCCCTAAAGATATCTATTGAGGTATATACCATAATCACTTCTTCTGGCAGACGTGTTTGGGAACGCAGTGTGGTATTACGCTGTTGCCTTTCCTCAGGAAATTTATTTGTGAGCAGTGGAAATCCTGTTTAATAAATGCACGAATTGTAATTTATGTATTGAATGCATGATTGTATCTGGGGCATCGTACCTACAACCTGTGTTAGCAGGTCTCATTCCTCCACCGCTGGGCTAGCACCGCTCATTTTAAATATTTAAGAACTTTCAATGAATTTAATTTTAATAACTACTAACACGTTCAAAGAAAACGTTTTTAACTTTTGAGCTAGGTCGATCAGTAGTTACATACTTTAAAATGTAACAAGCGACAAATTTAAAATTGAATATATTTAATTTTCATTTAAACCATGTACAATAGTAAGCAAATATATGTAAAAATTCTCTGTGACAAGTCCACGAAGTATGATTTTAATACTTTAAAAAATCTTAATTAAAGTAAGCACACGCACTTTTTAGTTCATGGATTATTTTAACATTAAGTGATAAGCTACCATCAGCTGATGCTGATCTGCTGAGAGGAGCTGACAGGCACTCAACAGTTGCTCTTTCTTAAAAAAAAAATTAAATTTTAGATGTGTACATTATAATATCAACCCTGCAAATTAGTCAACAAACTAAGTTAACGGATCTTATAACGATACTGTGATATGATTCATTTGATGAAATACTCTTAATTTTAGATTTAAAACTAAAGAACTTTATTTTATGTGCGTATTCAGACTCATGATATATTTGTTAACTTTCTTAAGACGAAATTAAGGCGTTACGAGTTTATTTTTATTTCTTGATTTTATCATACGTCTTTCACTATTACACACTATATATGAATTTAAATGTTGGCGCATAAGTAATATGCTATTAAATATGCATTGAGAAGCAATTATTGTAATACCGATTAGTCTATTAACATCTTTTAGCTTTTTTTTTGTAAAATAAATATAAAATTTATTTCGGTCCTATAACATATGAGAATTCGTTGGTTAATAAATACTTTGTTTTAGCTTTTAATTTCAGTACAGTTTTCTTTTATTTTTAAAGCTAAATAATTTTTAAAAACTCTTATGCTATACTATCGTATGGTTCTAGAAAAAGAAATTTAATCTAGAAACTTAACATTAACTTAGATTGATAGCGTTCCTTTTAAGTAACCATTTGGACTCAATTGGCCAACTTTTAGACAAGCAGGCGTCATAAACCACATAAACAAATGTACGAATTATAAGAAGTAATAGTTATATTTTTCATTTGCTAAAAATTTTACAATCCTTGTAAACCTGTTTTAAGTGACAAAAATTTTATGTTTTTATGAAAACAAAGAAATGTAATTTAAAAATGAACGTTCGTTGTTTTGTTTGTTAATTTATACTACTAATATATTTTCAAGAATAGAACAATAGATTGAAACAATTCAAAAAAAATTGTCCTTTTAAAAAATAGTATACTAATATTTTTCGCTCTTATTATATATTGGATGTTGTTTCTAACAAACAGAAAGTATAAAGGCTTGAAACTACGCAGTACAATTATTTGAATACATCTTTTATTTATTTATGACTTGACCGAGTAAAGGTAATAAAAGGGATTAACCAAAGGTTATTTTCGCGCGCTAAAAGACGTTTGCTGGAATGGTGCAATTAGTTAAATACGCAAAAAAATTTACTTCAATTGTCTCTTATCAGCGGAGTAAATATGGTCTATTGTGATGCAAGGCGTTAGGCTGTGTTGATTATATGATCGTCTCACGCGCGTACCATCAAACGCGCCGACGGTTACCCGGAAAACTAATTATTCGCAGGCACTTAGTCAAAGCTTGCTTTAACATTGTTTGCGAAATAATGCAAAGGTCATTTTTAAGGGAAACGAAGTTAAGACAATGATTACCTATTACTATTCGAACATTTATCTTTGTCGGGTGTTTCGCGTCTTTATTGAACCGATGACCCATTTTCTTGACAACAATAATTGGGTGTTACATTCTTAAAAAGCTTTTTTTGGATAATGACATTTAAAAACATACCTACCTTTCTTCTTACTTCTCTTGTATTTCACAATTTACTCATTATATACATTGTAAAGAGCGTAAAAATTGTAATAAATGTAAGCATTTATTAAATTAACATGCGAAAGATTTTACACTATACCTTCCTGCCTCCTATCTTCAACCCTTTTTCTATAAAATCCAGAGTTATCAACAAAGTATTTCCTTAAATAGCTTACAATAATGTACATAATATTGGAATGATAGTATACCATAGACCTTTTATTAATCACACTAGTCAATATTTGTCGATTTTGATTTCATTTAGGCTATATCAGATAAAGTGTACATGTCTAAATCTGTGTTATTACACTTTAAAAATATGATTTATTATGGAGTTTCTTCCTGATTCTTCTCCATAACTATATCACCTAACGAAGAAGATTAGTCAAAAATAAAATTGATTGATAAATAATAAGTAGACGATCAATAAGAGTTATGTTCTGTTGCCTACATGGACTTTAGTAATCCTGCTAAATCAAAATGAATCTTCAATATCTAGTTTGCTTTGCAATTTTGGAAATGCCGTTTGGTCGGACGGTGGCTTATAAGTATTTCCTATCAGTCAACCCAAGGTGATGCAAAAATAATTTGTAGACAGATGTCCAAATGTTAATTAAACCTTAATTGATTATGCGGTAATTGCTATATATTAATACTATTCTTATTATGAATAACATATGTTATGACTTATAAATACACTTTTAAATAGAAGGAAATATTATATACATAAAATACACTGACATTTACACAAATTCTATTTACAAAATTATTACTACATTTTCATATTCAATTATCCAAGAATCGCACAAATCTTTAACAAACACTACTATATCAGTTAAAAGTCTAAATATTTGTGGTATCAAAATATAAAATTGTAATGCGACTTAAGTGTGACAATTGCGTTAGTAAAAAAATACAATTAGATCTCCTAAGAGATCCAGCAGTCATCGACTAATTATAAAAATCGGCTAGACAAACACCCAAATAACTTGGCTTCCGAATTGACTTGCATCCAGTACAGGAAACGTCTTAAACGCCATGACATCCAGAGACTAGACGCTCGATGGTGAACTAGGAGTGTCTCCCACCGGGGAGACCCCTTTCAAAGCTATAACCACTCAACAAATCCGCTTATAGTCCTCGAACTGATCGCAGATGAAATAAGGAACACAAAAAAAAGATCTCCTAAGATCTTTTTACCTATAAAAGCAGTGGTTGTGTTTTTCGGAGCGTACTTGTGTATTCCTTTGGGTGTTAATTACAAAATGACGTCACCACATATGTTTCAAATTTATTTGAAACAATTGCTCTATTAATAAATTTTTACTTATGTATCCTTAGTATCAAGTTGGTTTGATTAATGTATATAATTGTATCAATAGATATATCAGTAATGTTCTTTCAATTAACTCCAGTTGATTTCGCATCATCACAACCATTAAACGTTCACAGTTGAACATAGGTTCTCATAGGTTTTCTATAGGACTGGTTGGAAGCGACTTTCCAGCCTCCAGCGTCTTCCGAGAAGCTTACCAAAGTCGCACTTCACTTGTCGATCTATGGCCTAATGTTCATCACTTTGAGGCCCCAGTCGTCATCAGCTCTGCGCGTTATAGCCTGTCCACTTCCACTACAACTTTTTAACCTTCAGAGCTATATCGGTTGCTTTTGCTTCTCCATGTATCTACGTAATTAATGAAGGTTTTATTACTTTTTATGCTTCTTAATATTTCGTATAAAAATCTTAAAGTATTATATTAAAACATTTATTATTCGGTCATTGATAATTGTCAGATCTAATATTTTTTACTAAAAACGCATGTTAAATGTTTATAACATATAATTCCAAATATTTAAAATGTTATATGAAAAATAGTTATATATACATTATAAATACAATCAATGGAAATTAGCTTTTAACGGCTAAATTTAACTCCAAAAAGTTCACTAATTTTTCATAGATGTACTGTGTACGCATGTATGATAAAGTCCCAAAAGATATCTTGAACCTTCCTTTAGTTTTAAATCTAAATTTTAAAATTATGTTTTTAAATAAATTATTAACTTGGTTTGTTGACGCATTTTTATAAATAATAAATTACATCACATGAAAGTTAAATTTCATTTGAAAAAGCAACCGTCGAGTTTTTTGCCGCGTCTTCTCAGCAGATCAGCTTTCCGAGCCGGTGGTAGATTAAGTATAGTGTTGAAATAAACCACGATTCAAAAGCGCATGTATTGTAAATGCCTACTGTAGTAAAATACTTTGATTTTGAATTAACATAATTACTAGTGGATATCTTTACTTGTATCAGATATAATATTTTAAGGTATGTAATAACTAAATATTAAATATTCACAGTTATTCGCAATATAAAGTAATAGTTTAAAATGTTTGCATATTTTGTATTGTAGACAAATAATTTGACATTTTTATATATGGACATATAAAATGGCATTGGCGGCTCTTTTAAACTAATTTCCAAGAAAATGCGAAAGTTAAGGAGGCAATACCAAAGGGGCGGATCGCTTTGGCCGCCATGTTGCCGAACAGGTAATTTTTCTTTTGTTTATAAAGTGTAACGAGTCGGGGGTTTGTCACCGTCAACAAACCACCCCCACCCTGCTAAATAGCTAGTCTAAGATTTGCAATTAGTTGTCATCGCAGTTGTGTCCTATCTTCACTACAAGGTACATCGTGTGTCCTCAGAGTGAATTCTCAGTGTAGTTCTCTTCTGGTCGTAGAAGTTAAATCGTCTACAGTACTACTACAGCTTGTTGTACAGTTGACTTGTAGATAAGTTAACTATTCAAGATGTCTGACTATATTGAGACGGGAAACAATTTAGAAAAGTTGACTCAGTTTGTGACTCGCTGGTGGGAAAACGAGCAGGCCAAGGTATGTTCTGTACATGTACTCCGTTTTCTTAGATTCACTTTTTGTAACTTGTGAAATATCATTCCCATTTCGGATAATCCAGATTGCCTTTGCTGGGTGATTATCTTATCAAATTTTTATTGAAAATTTTTAATATCCTGAAAATAAATTTTCAAGAATTTGGTTACGCCTCTTTAACACTTTTTATATGAATTTCGAAAAAATCAGTTCTTAGCAAATTTTTACTTGATTAAGAGAATACTCTTACAAAATTATAAGTCTCTAAAGATTATAGTTTCAATGATATCTTAATAAAAAATAAAAAAAGAAATAAAATAAAAAGAGTAAATCTCTTATATATTGAAAGAATTGTATGAAGAAAGTTACATGAAGTACATTAAAGAACGTAAAAGACATCATTTTTCAATATTATACCATATTTTTTCATGATTTTTGGTTAATGAACTTAAACTTAGTACATGATAATTTAGAGGCATTACAAGGAGGTATTACCGGAGTTTCAGGCGTTTCGATTTTGAAGCGACTTGGTAAGGTTTTATAATGTTTATCATCAGAGTGATTGGTGCGTGAGTTTAAGGAGATCAATACTTGACCCCGTCCAGTTATCCAATTATTAATAATACGACGATACCGCGAGGTACCTTGAGCCGAGATTAAGATAAGCCGCGACTGTCCACGCTGTATCATTACGCTCATTAAATTTAAACGGCCGGCCAGGTTGGATAATTTCTCGTGGCATCTAAATTGTATCAAAACTGATAATGGAAATCGCGTCTGGATTATGGTGTCTCTGTAATAACTATGATACAGCTCGCATGTAATGGACGAACAGATCGGACATGTTTTTTTATGTGACCGATATTCGAGATTTTAAAAAAGAATAAATGTAACATCTTTAACGAGTCTCTATATATGTATATTCAAAATTATAAATTTTAACTTACCAGTATAACCAGTTTATTAAATAATTCTTCGCTGATAAAGAGTCGTGGCGCAGGTAATCCCCCTACTAGGTCGCGAGAGGTCGCCTAGATACGAGCAGTGCAAACCGGTCATCGTGGTCTATCATAGAGCACTCTATGCCTTGCAATGGGCGTCTATCTTATATCAGAGTCAAATATTAAAATACTACAAATTTCATATTTGACTCTAATTATAGTAATATATATTATATTTGACGGAAGATGTAGTTTCATTCGATCCTATTGGAAAAATATAGGAGACTATCCAATTGTTGACGTTCCACGAGTAAAATGATGATCGCGTTCAGTAAAAGTTCAGTAAAAGACCTATAGATATTTAAAATATAATAATTTTCATAGGAATTTGTGTATATATCTTACGTTTATAATCATGTATAATAATTCTCATATACGTTAGAAATATGCTCAATTTTTTTTGACAATAATTATATTTTAAATATTTATAGGCCTATAATATTAAAAATATTATGATAAAGTTGTTTTAGAAAATAATGTTCAAACTGATATTTTAGAAAATAATATATAATCAATAAATATTCAAGAAAATCTTATGCAAAAATATCATATTATTTCTTCTGATTCAAACATCTCATTTGCAAGAACAATATGCTCGTATTAAAAATGGCATTATCAAAGTGTTCCCATATGAAAGTTTCCATTCGTCATGATCAGTTAGTACAATCTATTTCCTTCACTAACACTGATTGATAATGTTAATAGAGCCATGTTAATTCAATTAATAAGCAAACGGAAAACGGCCGCCCACGCCGCCATCATCCGCCATTGTTATGGGATTGACAAACATGAACGACTATATTCCCGTCTTCATATACTTTACAGCCTGGAATAAAAATAGATGCCTTTGACTAATATTTACTTTTTTATTTATTGTACATGCTTCTCTTTTTGAAAAACGTTTGAGAGATGTATAAAAGTTAGTAATCTAACGGCTATTTCTCAATAAATATTATTTACGGGCGAAATTTTAAATAGATGTCTAAAAAATAGTGACAGACAGATAATAAGTATAGGTAATAAAATTAACGCGTAATTGATATATTAAATGTTAACAAATCTTTTATGTGTTTGTGAATTTATAATAAAGTTCCACAAGATATACCAGACTACCATTTTATAAAGTTTAAATATAAAAATTAAAGCATAGTAATAAATAACTTTTATAATACAAGTTGCAAGTTTTAGCAGATCGAAATGTAGAACTTTTGTGAAATCATTTGCTAGGTTTGTATATATTTACATCAAACATTGTTTAGTTCACTTTTAAAAAAAAACAATGTTTAATTTCTGGCCGGCTTTTTTCGGCAGATCAGCGTACCGAGCCACCGGTAGCTTACTTCTGATAATGTATAAATAATCGGCTATTAAAAAGTGCGTATAAATTAAATTAAAAAATACTAAAATGTTTGATAAACAAACAAAAAATTAAAATTAAAAAAAAAAAACTTTTTTTGTTTTAAAATTGACAAAGAGCGATGGTTAACGGATGAAAAAGTTTCCCATAAGAATTCACCACAGCCGCGCACAGCTTTAAAGCATTCATTACACAAAATGGCAACGTATGGCAGTCTTCGAACCTGTTTACTTCATGTATCATGCACTGAACAATATGGCTTGTCACGACACAGCGCCAAAAAACGATCAACGCATTTCTTATAAGGAGCGCGCGGGCAACGGAAACTCAACCGTAAAATTACGCGGGAAACTTATTTTGAGTTGTCATTGTTTTTTTTTTTTTTGAGCCGTGAAATATGCCTGGACGCTCATTCCGCCGGTAGGCGTGGGTCACTTGCGTTCGGCAAATTTTATTTTCGCACCGATTATTTAAAACTGGTATTTCGATATATGTGCAATAAGCCATATATTAATCACTTTGCAATATAATCCGGTCAATCGCCTCAAATAGGTAAATGAGAATAATACAGACATTACCATTATTTTGTTTTTTTTTAAAAAAAAAAAAACTATCATTACTTGGAATATTTTTAATAATTTTAGGTTATAATTAAAATGAACAAGCAATATTAATAGTCTTTACATATATAACAAAAAACATTCATTATTTTAAATTATATAAAAAGGAGACGCCGAAAAAAATGAGCAAAACAAACATAATAACATAAATGTTTTTTGATATGTACAAAAATAATAAATTTTTAAAATGACGCGTTAAAAATATAACCAAAACATCACAAATAAATAATAAGCATTAATCATTATATAATTAACGTGTATTAAGTTTTAACTGTCAAACGGAAAACATACAACTCTTAAAGTCCTGTCATTTGCATCGCAGTATTAATTTAATTATAATACGAGTTTACGCGCCAAATATTATAATGGCGGCCAACGCAAAATGAAACGAAAAACCGGTACTCGCAACGAATTTCATAATGTTGTCAATAATTTCGTTTATCGCGTTTCGAAAACAAATATACTTGCTCCCTTTGATAATTAATAATTTAATCGTTTATTTTTAGAATTTGTTGAAACTTTTTGCATTAATTTACATATTTATAATTTACGGAGTTCTCTCCAGTGCGTAAAGACATGATGTAAAAAATGATTGATTTTTTTTTAATTTAAACAATGGTTTTTATAAAGTATGAAAAAATAATTTAATAGGTCATTTTAATTAGTGGTAACATTACATAAGAAACTCATTTTTTATACAATTAATAATATTATATTCATACTCCACTTATTTTTATTTTACGTTATTTATTGTATAGTAATATATAATCAAAATATTACAAATAATTATACATAACTTGATATAAAGTTATTTTAACAGGCTTTAAATGTAGAAATGTTTCTAACAATATATATAAATTAATATATATTGAAGAAAGCACATGTCTGAAAAGAATACTAGAGAAATGTCAAACCATCAATGTCAAATGGCAAGCTAAAGAACGCAATTTTGGTTGTAGACTATAATAAAAGTCACAAAATTATAAAGTTACCTTTGATACTTGGACATATTAAAATATATATTTCTTTTTTATTGTTATATTTTACTTTATATTCCTAATTGTAAACGTAAGAAAAGAAATACTTTGACGCGTAATTACTACAAAAAATACTACGGGCGACCTTATTACTTAAAGCTATTTCTTACAGATTCTAATGCATTATTAAGGAAACAATTTGCCTTTAAAAAATCCTGTCCATTTAACTCTTCGTACACAACAACAACGTATTACAATCTAATTTTCAAAATTTCGAACAACCTTAAACTATAATCTCATCATTCCAAACATAAGCTATATTTAAGTTAAACGACACTTTATTATCCTGTGTTTATCCGTTTTAAAGAATTAAAGAAAGAAATCTTTCTCGTTGTAATTGTTAGGTTTCGTATGAAATTGCCCCCATCGTGCAGGCGGTGGGCAAACGACAATTTAATTTTCCCAGAAAAGGATAATGATATGGCAACCCTGCCGCTTACACGAGTTACACGCCGTAATCGAGTGACAAACGATTCTAAAAGGCGACAATCGCGTTCCCTGCGACGCGGACCATGAACAGAAAAGGGGCCCGGTGATACTATCATTCAAATCTTTGGTTAATCGATAGAAGATCAGACCTGATATTGATTTCAATAATTAATAGAATAGTTTTTTTTTAAATATTAAACTTTTTGAATATATTAATAAAAGTAGATAGAGCGAAATTTTCTCTTGATAGAAATTGATTAAAGAGGTTTACAATTCAGTTTCGTTACCTGTATAACGTCCACTGCTTAATACAGACGATCTCTGTGGCTTTGCAATAGGACCGGTAGGAAGCAACGTATCTGTACCGCCGTATCGTGGTCTTCACTATAGAATCCCACATTAGATTCTTACTATGTGGTCATCTCACTGCTATTTCAACATGCCAATTCAATTTAAAGCCTTGTATAACGCAAATTGCTATTAAACTCTGACTAATAACAATCAATCTCAAATTTTGATACATAAACATACCTTTAGTTTATTTAAAGCAAAAATAGTTAATCTTAATTCATCGAGAGAAAACAAACCCGGAGAAATATTTAAAAAAAACAATTTCGGTTCTTATCATTTAATATCATTTCCAACTGACGCAAGTTAAGTTACCCAAAATTAAGTTGATTTAACTTTGACAACGCGAGCCGGCCCCGAATACTTACCAAATGATTAGTAATTTAGTTTTCGGATTAAATCGTTCCAAACACGCGACACAAACCACTTTTCTATTCCGTAGTCGACTCGGAACCGTCATTTTACACAATTTTACCCAATTGCTCTCCGTTCTCGGAATTAATTTGATATTAGCCTTTGAAAACGCAAGGTGTGGTTTTATGTTAAAGCTATTGTTATTTTAAAGACGTATTTAAGTGTTATATTCAAATGCGGTCTAGACTCAGCGATTTAATTATAGACAATATTAACCATTTAATATCACATAAATTTCCATTTCGTACATAAATGTACTATTCCGGTATTTTTTTATTATTGAAAGGTCTGTTTTCTAGTTTCTTTTACTTTAGCTATATGTGAATTTTAAAAGTTTCTAGAATCTCTTAAATGCTTTACAATAAATAAACGCATTTAGTAAATAATAATGAGGATAAGGATATAAAACAGAATTGTTATTAATACAACCACAGTTAAAGCAACAGCAGGATCAATAACGATAACGTTTATTGTTGCAGGAATCGCAGTCAAGCAGCAATGAACGATGGAACGGGCGTGGACCGGAGCACAACATGGCGTTGCAAAAAATTATCAAATTACAAGAGGCGAGAGCGCTTCACAAAACCTCTCTACTTCCTATCTACAAAAAGAATGGTCTCCCATCGCCTCCAGCTAGTATTCAAGACTACAAGCAATATCGGAGGCCAGAGAACCATTCTGAACAAGTCTTAGAGCAATTGAAGCTTGAAGAGGAATTCAGAAGACTGATGGAAAGGTCGAGCAATGGTGTACGCAATGACGAATCCTTAAAATACATTCAACATATGATGGAAGCGAGACAACATTTTGAATACTTGAAAAATATCGGAGATGTTAGGAATTCATGCCCCGAAGAAGACAGCGTCGAAGTAAAAAAGGAACCAAATAAACTTTCTCCCATTCCCAAGCAATCACCGAGAACATCTTCAGCAGAAGTCTCACCTAATCGCAGCATTCGATTATCTACCTCATCCAGCCCCCCCTTGACATCTAGTCCTAATAATTCGTCACCACTGAGTCATTTACAAAATATGCAACCTTTCGATTTTCGCAAGCATAAACTATCTGAGAGCAGTAGTAAAGAAGAAGCGGCGAAACAAGCCTACGATATTAATAATGCAGAAAAAGCTGCAATAGAAATAATGAGAAATCAACTTTTTAATTTTCAATTGCCCGGCAATTTGCCTATTCCGCCAATTTCTTTACCATCAACTTTCTCACATCCTGCAGCAATGGTAGCAGCTCTTAGTCAAAACCCTATGGGCCTGGCGTCGCTGCAAGCGTTGTTGCCTCAGATGTCGTCAAAAGTGTCTGAACCAGGCGAATCTAATATCAGCAATGGTATCAGTAATAATAGACCTGATGATAGAATTGATGAAAATGTTCTAAATCTTAGCAAGGATGCTTACACGGAAGCTTCTTATAAATCAAGAGATATAATGATGAGAAAAAGCTTAAGCCCTCCCAAAAGGCATTGGGGTGGATCACAGATACCATTAAATTTAGGAACACATTTCATAAATCCAGCCACGGGTAAGAAAAGGGTACAATGTAACGTATGCCTCAAGACATTCTGTGATAAGGGAGCACTTAAAATTCATTTTTCAGCTGTCCATTTAAGAGAAATGCATAAATGTACCGTAGAAGGCTGCAGTATGATGTTTAGCTCAAGAAGATCGCGAAACAGACACAGCGCGAATCCTAATCCAAAGCTTCACTCGCCGCATTTACGTCGAAAAATATCTCCTCACGACGGTAGAAGTGCACAGGCTCATTCGGTTCTTATAGCACAGCATGGATCGGGACTAAACATGCCACCAGTTCTAAATCCAATGCACGCCTTTGGTTCATACCCAATTATGAACCCGGCGCAAAATATTCGGCCATATCCTACAAATATGTCATTGGATTATAAAAATAACATTAATTACCCAACACATTACGAACAATCTCATTTGTTCAGACGAGAATCTAGCTCGGATGAAATTAAAGATCAAGATGGTCAGGGTGAATCAGATGAAGATGATGGCATCGTTGTCGTAGCTGGTGATGAAGATGATGACGATAATGACCACATTGAGACTAGCGATTATTATATTAATCGTAACAAATCAGTAGGCTCGATAGAAGATTCAGAAACTGATTTGGATCAGAGAAGTGTTAGTGATAATAATGATAACAGAGAGGCAAGAAAAGATGGTACGGTAAGTCCTGAAATAATGAAGAGGAAACGAAAAAATTTAAATCCGGTTCGCTTGCATAGTAATCTAAAATCAGAAAATCAAGACAATATCAATAATGATAGTATCAAAACTAATTTAGAAGATAATTTAATAGATCCAAAAAGATTGAAATGTGAAGAAAAAGAGATACAAGACCACATTGCCGTGACAAATGATAATGAAAACGTTACGCAAGTGAAAAAAGAACCCACACCAATCAAAGAAGAGCCAGCAGAAATAGAATATAACGTAGAAGACCTTCGAATAAAGGAAGAACCACAAGACAAAGAAGACTGTTGCAAACCTGCAGAAAATTCGCACTGCTCCACCGAATTATTTTCTTCGGAAAATGCTTTAAAAAAATTGGAAAGCTTATCAAAGGGAGATTTCCCTACCGTTACCAAAAACGTTCATCCTATGGGCCCATTTAATTTATCAATGCATGAGCCAGTGGAACTTTCTGATAGATCTCCTTCTTCTTCATTATCGAGTAATGACTACGTTACAGACGATTCCCAAGGTTTAATACATGGACATTTTGAGAGTGGCTTTTTTGTAGTCACTACAGATGTTCCGACCGATCAAGAAAATCCACTTAAATGCAGTGTTTGTGATAAACTGTACACAAATATGTTAGCTCTAAAGACTCACTATCACAATGTGCATTTGAAAGTCATGTACAAATGTACTAATGAAGGATGTCGAGCATCTTTCACCACTAAACAAAGTAGAGACAGACACAGTCATAACGTTAACCTGCACAGGAAGATATTCTCTATATGCGGACGAGCATGGGATGAATCTTCTGTAAAAGTGTTAGAGAAGACACGCGAACAAATTGAAATTATTTCCAAGCTTAACGAAGATGAACGTGTTATACCGTATATTGAAGCCCAAAAGTATTATCAAGCCCGTGAATCTGAAAAACCGAGAAATCACATGAGTCAACATATGCCCTTCGGTGCTCCGTACACGCCTCTTCAGTTGCCCGAAACTTACCTGAATGGTCGTGATATGTTTAATCAACAACCATTCCTTTTTACTCCATTTGGTATGTTGCCAAATTTCCCAGCCATTCCACTTGGTTTCCTGCCTCCATCTCTAAATTCTTTTGCGTGCCACAATCAAAATTACCAATTGCCGCTGTTGCGGAAATTGAACTACTGCGTGGAAGACGAAGCCCCACGTCCAAATAAAGACGGTCTGTACCCGTGCAGAGGTTGCAGGGAATTTTTCAAGGACTTGATGGGTTTGAAGATTCACTGCGAGAACGTCCACGTGCAGTCACTACACAGGTGTTCAGTGAGTGGATGCAACGCGGCATTCTTTTCTAGAACCAAAAGGAATTTTCATTCGGAAGCTCACTTAAGCTCGCGGCGTCAGAACGGAAGAAGCGTCGATCATATAAATCCTACGTGACCTGATTAGAAAAACGAGTGCCTAATGACATTGCATCAATAAAATCCAGTGCATTTGTGATGATTTAGATTAACCAAAAAGTATTGAAATAAATTCGTATTTGTAAATAACATAATCCAAATTCTCGATGAATTAAAAGAAATGTATGTAAGCTTCGGTGATTTGAAAATTCTCTTTATATAAAAATAAATGTAATTGTCATCATAATTTGCTATTTAGACTGTGAATATGCAGTTAGATATTTTCAAATCGCTTTATAGAGAAATTAGATCCTATTGTACATTTAAACATTCCATAGTAATAACTGTGCAATAAATGTAAATAGTAGATAGTAATGTACAAAGCTTGGTTAGTTAAGATATCGAAAATAAACTCTCTAGTGCTATTTAAGAAGTAATAATGTCCTTGCCGTTCAGATTATGATAACTAATATCAAAGTACTTTAAAATATATTAATTGTATTTGAAATTAGACCATATCTCTTGATTTTTGGTGCTACATAAATACTTCTTGTACGTATTGGGTATTCCTGTCTTGTACGTTACGTATATAGTAAGTAATCTGTGTGATTTTTGTTACAATAGATTAAATAATACGTAAGAACCAAAAAGTATTAATTGTAGACGGTGGGTGTGTAATATAATAGCATGTTATCCTTCATTTTGCCAAACAAATACTAAATATAAAATAAAACTGACTAATGCCTTTCTTTTATCACCGTCCTTACCCTTTTTCCTCCATTTTTACATGTAAACAACTACGAACATGACTTACAGGGTCGTTGATTATAGGTGTATAAACCTTGAAGGGGAGTACATATAGCTGTCAAAAAAAACCATTAAAGCCTTTATCTATATTTCCAATTCCCTTGTGTAAAGTGATCACTCTACAAAATTTATATTAATTTATATTTTCTATAGAAATTCAATAGATGCGTTCAGCGCAAAACTGGTCATTGTACCGATTTCTGAGGGAGACCTATCCTCTGCAATGAGGAGTGTATCCGCTGATATCATGATGATATTTCATATGACAGTAGAGTCAAAAGGAACAGATGTTAAACTATAACTAATTTTATTATAAAGTTATCCGAATGATTAAAAAGCTTTATCTTACAACATCACTCTTTCGTTCTTTACTATTTCTTAAAATCATTGATTTTTGTATAGGTTTTACCATACATTAATTAAAAGTAATGGCGCTGTTTATTCATTCTTTTAAAGTCACGTTAGTAGCCAATCACACTATATACGTATTTTCTAATTAAAACACAAACATAGTTACAAATGCAAACCTTTTAAAATTAGCATTATAATAAATAATTACGGTGATGATAATCACACATTCTTTTACCATTAGATCTCGAACCTTCTTTTTGAATATAAAACTATTTGCTGACGTTCTAATTTCAAATGGGAGTCTATCCTAAAGTATCAGGACATCGCACAGATAAAGAAAAATAAACCAATGCTTAATATATGAAGAACAAAGTAGTATAAAATGATTAGACTCTTAAATTAATTATATGATTTTAGTCGAGGAACAACACTCTTTCTACATAACCCATACAGGAAGGCATTACACATTAGTAAGCAAAGGAATGTAGTTCTTATGACATTTTTCTGATAACATAAACATGTCGTCGACTTCGATTCAGCCCATAGACGTCTATAGACACCCTCTAAGGACATAGGCGTCAGCCAAAGGTATGTACGGGAGGGCGTATTATAGTCACCACGCTTGGCAAACGGGTTGGTAATCACTGTAGTTATCAAAAAGCAGTCTGATAAAAGAGAGTAGTGTAAAATGAGTAGAGTAATTAAGGCATGGGCAACCACTGGAGATCAGAAAGACGAGACAGAGATTTATACGTGTCTCATTTACGCAACAACGGTTTAACCGTCTAAATAACTCAATTTATTGTTGATCTGACCCGGCCCATTGTTTTAAACCTCAATGCATTTACTGGACTGCAGCATTTGGGCATCAAGGAAAATATTTCGAATCCAAAACCACGGTTAGGTTAGGTAACCTAACCACGTAACCGTGATATACCACCGTTTAGCTTTTTGGACCTCCTCGAGAAAAAAATCTATTGCAGAGTCTTTTGATGAGCTAGCCCGGTTAAAACAATGTTTACATAATAAGGAACCTAAACGTTTGTAGCATTTAGGCAGCGACTTAAAATAAAATATATATATAAATTTTAACTGTACAAGAAACAAATAAATATTGATAAATAGCGGTCCGGAAGGGATGATAAAATAAAAGAGGCGATATATGAAAGGTAAAGGAATGAATATTAATGAGAGATAATCTGAGAGAGGAAGAAGAATGAATGAACGATATTAATATATAAAACGAGTGAACAAATAAAAGAAACGTAAAAAAAATATTAAGCCAACATTGTCCCCGTGTACCTAAGACGGGAGATCGAACGACACGCCCCGAAAAATAGAGACCACAATCTAGAAAAAAAGTGGTCTGTAGCGCTTAGGCAGCGACATAAAATACAATAAAGGAAACATTTAGAATTTAATAATAAATGACATATGGCTTACTTAGGACACGTTCTTCGACACCAACGATACAATCTCCTTCAACTTATCATGATGGGAAAGGTCGCTGGTAAATGGAAGGTTGGTAGGAGAAAGATGTCGTGGCTTCGTAACATTAGAGAGTGGACCGGAATCGCCAGCGCTGCTGAGCTATTACGCAGAACCAAAAATAAGGAAGAGCTGATAGCCAAGTTCCACTAGTTGGAGAGGCACTTCAAGAAGAAGAAGAATAAATGACATATAAAATTTATTTGTATATATAAATTTTAACTAAACTTATTTTTACCTATAAAAAATCGTGTACAATGAAAGACTGTTGCGTGACTCGAGGACGGGAGAAGAAATACTCGTATGAAATAGCGGCAATCCTTCTCTGTCGAAGTCTGCGCTCAGTAAACGCGAGCAAAACAAATATATTAAAGGAAAACACCATAGCGATACAAATAGAAATAGAAATAACCTTATATGTTAAAATCTACAAGCAAAAATATGAAGTGATTTATAATAATACATCTAATATATAAAATTCTCGTGTCATGGTGTTCGAACTTGAACTCCTCCGAAACGGCTTGACCGATTTTTACCAAATTTCATATGCGTATTCAGTAGGTCTGAGAATCGGCTACTATCTATTTTCCATACCCCTTAGTGATAAGGGTGGTCCCTAAACCCCTAAATTTTTTTTTAATTTTTAGACAAAAATTTTTGTTTTTATTTTTTTATGATACAACATACAAAAATACACACAACCTTAAATTTTTACCCCTCTACGATCAACTCTTATTTTTAATGTGTTAATTAAAAACTTTAGTTTTTGTTTGCAAAACAACGTTTGCGGGATCAGCTAGTAATCTTATATGATTCTATTTATAACACAACATACTATTATACGATTTTTTTCATGAAGAGATGTTATTATTTGCTCTGCGAAAAAAATTAAATGAATATTCCCGGCGCTGACAGTTCGTTGTCAAAACATCGTTTATAATCGCTAAGCTTATTGGCTGTTACAGAACCTTCGACAATGTCCATTTTATTGCTATTTATCGGTTTAGGACGCCAGCGAGTTGTCTCATCGTTTGAACGGGCTCTCAATGTTCCATCGTATAAGAGTAAAAAGCTTTGATATGATTGATTCAAGGTGCTCAAAGAAACAGAACTTCTTGATGCTGTTCCATGACTATATGCAAACACACATGAAAACTGATATTTCGCCACCGTGTAAACACATCCTTAGTTCGTTACCTCGTTTGTCGTATCTATGTACGATCATACAAAGGTTCGTTTAAACAAGTCGTTTCATTAACAATGAAGCCCTTGTACCGTCAACGGGCGTAATTAAACATCGTGACAGCCACGTCACGACATCGTCGCGTCGTGTCGTTGCGTGACACGTCACGCGACACGTCGCTGTCACGTAGGGTGACATCGCGTGCGCCAGCTCTCTTTAATTTTTAAGTTATTCTATTAACAAGGGACATCAGAGCCCCTACAAATTGATTTCGTGTTTGTACGACTTCTTATTAAACATCCAATGAGAGGGTGGCTTCTGTTTGACCACATACATAAAATTCCATAGTTCTTTTTTCCGTTCTTGTAATATTCCAATAAAACAATATATCAAGCCGTGATCAAGCCTTCTCTGGCGTAATAACTAAACGTTGATATGTTACGCGTAGCTATACAAACGTTCGAATATTATACACAGAAACCATGCTGGAGTTTCTACCACAAATTCTTCTTTTTTTGAATTAATAACTTTTCGAAGTTATAATATTGTTAGCCTGGTAGCTGACCAAGTTCAGGCTTGGCCTTCTCGACCACCCCGGAGTCGAAATGCGTTTTATAGACGACTAACAAACCTAAGCCAAGGACCCCTCAAGGGGACCCTTGGGGTCCTTCATGTATCATTTTAGGAAGCGTCTACCTAAGCGATCTAACAGATCGCCATCCTACTGAGGTGAAACTATAAGAAATGTAATTTTAAAATATGCGTTTTAGTGTACACTTGCTAAACTCCTTGCAGGAGGAATTTATTGAATCTTCTTATCCCAATAATTCCTCATAGTGTTGAGTCCATACTTATATACGTGGAAATCTCTTATATTTACGTATAGATAGATAAACTCCTATAAACATCTACGCACATCTTGAAATATAAGACAAGAAGAATTCTTAGCTACGGAACCTTCAACCCTACTGGGAATGTAATAACACTAACTTATTCGAGTAATTTTCTATTTAGTTGCAGTAATCTTGTGTACGTCTTGAAAAAAATGACAGAAGAATCCAAAAGTCCTGCAAGCTAAAATCAGATTAAGCTTTCCGAAACTGGCATCCTTCAACTTAAAGCTAAAAGGGTTTTAAACGCGATCTGATCAGAGAACAATCCAAAACAAACGCAGACAATTTTTATGTAATCACTTTCACAATTGTTTCACTACCCGGTTTAAACTTGACATTAATTTATGGTAAATCCTTTTTGTTTAGTGGCTAACCACCACTAAGTAGTATTTATTATTTATAACAGTTATATAAGATCGCTATATATCAATCTTACATACTATACCAAAAACACGAAGGCGAAACATTGTCAATTACAATGTTCCTCATTTAAGAACATTATTATGTAAGATCATGTCGTTGAATATCAAAATATGTAATATACTTTATGATAACTTTATATTACCGTGTTCATTCTACGAAGCATTAATTAAAGTCATAATGAATACGACGGAGCCACTTCGTCAGGCGAACAATACGCACGGCCCGAAACGCACAAAGCGTTAGTCCGTTCTCATTTACATAATCAACTCTCATCAGCCACATTTGCATCCGAAACGCACATCGAATTCAATTCTAAATACTGCTACCTCTCGCTGCAGGACAACTAATAATGAGCCTTACGCGAACGCTATAAAGCACTAATTGAAAATACAATAACAATAATGGCGAAGTAATAAGTTGCGGTTGCCGTATTCAAAATAAGTATCAGAACGTCTCGCTTGTCAGCAATTTGTTTTGAACAGAGAACACTTCTAATTCGCAAAAAGAACGAGCGTTCTATGTTTAAAAAGTAGCGTCACGCGAACCCGTTAGGGCGCGTTCACGTCGGTCTAAACGTCGGCACTAAGTTATTTAATATTCAATACAAAACAAATTTAATCTTAAAAAAAATTCTCATATTTTACCAAATAATAATTAATGAATATAAGGTTGGTCGACGCAAAATATTGAAGTAAAATTTTGACATTTTAAAAATAATAATTTCAATAAAATTTTACAAAATTATATGATTAATAGAATAAAAATTTCTCATTGCATATTGCTTCTTTATCATGGTAAAATATAATTTAACATACACTAACGTATACAAATAGTATCTATACAAACTGCATAGGATTAATGCCCATCACTAATATATTTTCGTTGATGTCTCGGTTCAATACATTACCTCAAAGAGGCGGTAAATAAATATTACAGTAACAAATTTAAAAAAAAATCTAATTCGTTTTACTTTGAATCGTATTTCATTAAAACTAACATTTCCACACATGTCGCAGAAGAACAAGAAGCTTGTTGTGAACACAACCTTACACCTTCGAATTTGTATTTGAAAAGTTCGAAATGGGGCTTTCTAGAACAGTTTTTTTTTCGACTGCCATTATGGCTTCTTAAGAGGCATAGCCGTTATTACGAACAGACAGTAAGATATTTAGCGCCGCCCTAATGTACCTAACTTAGGGTTCTAATAGTAGACGTCTTCAGGAAAATAAGGAACATTTAATGACCTTAAATTTTTGGACAAAAATTTCTTTTAAAAACTTAATATACTTATATTAATACTATTTATTTCTCTTTCATTGATATCATTAAATATTTATATGTAATAAAATTATACGTACTCAAACGCTGTCATGGCTTATAAACTAAGATAGTTAAACTATTAAAAATTATTTATTAAATAACAATATTTGTCTTACATTTCTTTATTAATGCATTCATTTTAATCGAAATAAATGGGAATATATAAAATACGAAAGTTGCGTATAAATATACCCTTATTAAATTTATAAGAATTTTATAATCTGCCGTTCGACGCGGTGAGATTTTATTTCAAATTTAGAACTTAAATTTATTAGTCCCCGCAGCTGTTGTATATACAATAACAGAAGTACTTCAAATTCTTAAGCCGTATTCTGTTAATATTTATGAATATGTTACAAACACTTGCAATATGGCAATCGTTGACGCATTCTCACATCGCAAGGAAGACGCCATAACACCGATCGAGCCGCGAGAATCATTTAATATTTAGAACCAGCTGTCGTGATAAAATTCGTACTGACAAAAGATATTGGCCAGTTGCAGTTCAAAATAAAAAAAATATACGTGAATCGACTCTTCGACTAAATGTCTTAATAATAAACAAAGATTACTGAAAGAAATAATTTTTATGTTTTATACACTTCGACATTTTAATAATAATTTAATTATATTTTCATTGTAATATATTTTTAACAATTTTTTTTTATTTGAACACATCCTTAAACGCCTCTTTATTTTGATTGACGTCAGATATTGAATAGGGATAAGTTTAAATTTACTCTATGTTTGGTATGTGTAAAAAAAGTGTTGTTTGCATTGTTTTTCATGCCATTTTTTATTTTTATTTCGACAATATGAAAATAAAAGTGATCGAATTGGTGGAACATACAAATTACAAATCTGGCTTCACAATTTAGGATTAATTTTATTTATATAAATAGAAGAAGATTTAGGTTATATAGCGTTACTTTTTTTTCTTCTTTTACTCATAACTAATTTTTCACTACTACCATTTATGTACATTTTTAATAATTATAATATTTTGCTACCTGTATGCCAGCTTACTGAAATTAATACAAGATGAATTGGCTTTAAATAACAAAATGAATATAATTTAATTTTGACCTTATGTACCTAATACTGTTAATGGAAACATTTTATTATAGATATTGCCTGTATTGAACGTCAAGTTAATAAAATAATTTTCAAAATCTACTGTTATATTTGTTTTATGTCTCTAGTGTACTTAACTAATAACAAAATTATATATTTAAAAAAAAAATTATAATTGATTATTTGTGACCAAAAATTTTTTGATTTTTTTTTGAATCTCCATTTGTCAGGTCAGCAATATCTATATCATATTTTGATACTCCAAATTCAGTCTATTGATAGAAAAAGTATTAAGTATATAGACCTAAAACAAAACTGCCAGTAAGTCCTTTAAATTGTAAAAACGGTTTTGACCATTCGAACAAAAATTTTTAAATTTCGAAAAATGGACGCTAACAAAGGCTTCTGGAATACTCAAATAGAATTCGCGATGCATCAACAGCCCTACTATTATGTTGTCCGGTATAATTTCAAAGGACCATAACGCACGGAATTCAGTATTTTTTTAGTTATAAGCATCATTCAGTTTGGTACGAAACGTTCACGCAAACCCTAGCCCGAAGGAGTAGGAAAAAATGGACGAACGAATTTTGAATTTGGAAGCACAGCCGCGAGCGGTCTCGCCGCCATATTGCACGTAACAGCTTCTCAAAAATGTTTACCACACAAACTTAATTCACACGTAAACAATGATAAAATATATAAATTTTTTGCACGTAACAGTAATGAGACGTATTTAAGCAAAAAATTTGCCTTTGGGAACACTTACAATATAAATTCGTCTGGTCAAGAGCGACACGCGCGAATATTCAAAGCGTGTGTTTAAAATTATTCTAATTCTTTGAATATTTGAAATGAATACCTTCAGGCTTTTACGAACCGTGAGAACTTTCTTTCGTGATGTTATATTAAAATTTATCAAATTCCCGCCATTATCATACGCGAAATTCTATAATTTTCAAAATTCTTCGGCTACCTTGAATTTTTTCTCAAGCCATTTACCATTAGCCAATACATTTAAATAAAAACAAAGCAGATCAAAATAAAAGTAATCTCTTTTTTGGAGAAGAATGGCCACTGTTGCCGTATTGGCATTAAAGATTTCCGCGAAGGGGTGACGGCTTTAGGATTAGGAGGGCACTGAGCTCTTATAACCTAAGGTGGCTTAAATGTGTTCTCTACGATGTAATTTATCTATCTAAAAACATTTGGCTTTTGGCTATTGGAGCCGGCGGCGTAGTCAAGGTACTGAGACGTCGCTGGGAGCGGATAGCGCGAGACCAGACAATGTGGCGATCTTTGGAAGAAATATATGCCTTACCGTGAGCGTCCATGTGCTGATATGATAATGATGAAGATGATGAAGGCTCCCTCATTCCCTTGGGTGGCTTAGATGTATGCTTCATAAAGTAACATAGCTACCGACAATTATTTCTAGAAGCTTCTCAAATGTTTACATTGTTAAGCATTTAATAAAACAAAGTAATTCGAGTCTATACCTGCGCGCTTGAAAGGAAGCCTATTTTTATGTTATTCTAATTCATTCGGAAGTTTTTATTGCGAATTATAAATATTGTCTGCAATTCGTCTTTCTTTCGTCTTATTTTTACATCTGCAAAACGTGTCGTAAAATTAAAAATCCTCAACATCTCGAGCAGTAAAAGTGTTCATAAAATGTTTAGAATATAATACATAACGCTTCAGGTAACTTTTTAACGAATTCATGAAACAATTAAAACGGTTAATTTCAAATAAGGAATACAATTGAACAAGCGACAGCGGTTATTTATTGCGCTGGTATCCGCGAATCATTGAAAGAGCTCCCGCGGTCAAACAAAGGGTCGCAGATGTCGATGGCATTAAAACAATAAATGACATTACCCCATTTCTTTACTTGTTTACCGGTCGACATAAAGATAAGAATTTGAATTGTGAGCCATATATCTTTCATTCTTTAACGGTTTGGATTAAAAATACCGTTCACTTGTAAATCATAAATGCTAACACACATTGGTGTCTCACTTCGAATCACATTGACAAGATCATGATCGTCCAAGCTATGACAAGTAGATTTAAAAAAAAATTTTTTTCTCTGATGATGTTAATGCTGTTAGCCCTAAGGCTTTTACAGCTACACCTGAACTGAGTTCACGGAGGGGAAGGGTCCGTGAACTAGAATTCAATACTAAAGCTGATAGGACGCCTACCAATTGCATGGTAACATCCGCGCGTTGCCAAGGCTCTTTGCGGTAGAGCTTTGACGGGGTGTGTTGCTTAGGGACGGCAGCGTGGACCACGGGCGAGCCGAAGAGGTATCCGGATCCAACCACGGTCCGCCCACGCTGTTCACGGTTAGGGAGCTGGCCGCTCACTAAAAACGGGTGTTATGACTCATTGAATCAAGAATAAGTAGATCCGTAAAGGAACGAAATTAACCGACATAGCCCAGCTATTTGGAAAATCGAAGCGGCAGTGCACAGGCTACATAGCCAAAAAGCAGATTACCGTTGAGGCCTCCAGGTTCTAGAAGGGTGACCATGGAAGCGCAGCGTTGGGCATCCACAAGATGGGCAGACGTAAATTGTTAATATCATCGAAAGACGCTGGAATTTCCACCAGTCCTATTGGGAAACTACACATTAGCAGTAGTCGTCCAATATAATATAGCTACTGCAACATAATAGCTACTGCTAACTGATGATAACGATGATGACTTTATATTTTATGAAGTCAAGTGGTTTGTCTCATGTTAATCGGCAGAAATATATATGTATAAAATATTAAATATGTCTATATATAGTAATATAACTAAGACGTATATATCGTATTTAACGTATATTTAAGTACACAAAAACAAAAAAATCTGCATGTTCTAGCAACAAAAATCTGATCGTAAAAGGTCCCTAAATAACAATCCTTTGCAGTACTAACATAACATAAAACATTTGTGTTTACTTATGTATAAAGTTGTAAAAAGAATAGTGTTCTTATATTGTATACAGGGGGTGCTGTAAATCAACCTGAAGTCGAAAACATGCGGGTGCTGGGTAGGTCAGATGCAGAAAATTTAAAAAAAAAGTTGTTTCGCGTTTAAATAAAATAATTGCTATTTAAAAACAGTAAACTAATTTTATGACACGTTTCTTTTTATCACTATGTCTAGAAATATTTTTCTATTTTTTTCACTCTGCCGTAAGCAATATTCATGCAGAGATTATAATTCATATAAAAATGACCGGATTTTAAAACAAAACAGCGTATTTAACTAAGTTTCTAAAATCCTTGCATTTTACGTTTTAAAAATTAGGCGACTTAGACTTCTTAATCGTCTTATTAAAGTTAACTAACACGAAACTTATTATACAGTTTAGTTTGACATTTATTTATGGGATATATGGTACTGATCGTCTTGTATTATGTCTTTGTTTAATTTTTGTTTTTGTTTGAAGAAGGCTTGCTGAAAGAGGAGAAAGGTAAAGAATACCCACGGCATACTAACGTTTCTAAATGACAGTTACTTTAAGTAATAGTAATAATAATGTTGTAGATGGATTAGCCGTCAAATCATCTATAACGCAGACTAATATTCTATCCAAACTAAACTGGGCGTTACTACCATCCGTAGCTTATAACGGCACAGTGATTCCTTTAAATAAGACAGTTAAAAACCTTGGCATTCATTTCGAAAAACTGCTTTCATGGGGTCCACAGGTTCGGGAAATTAGCCGAAAACTATTTGCATCGACAGGGTCTTTGCGACGTCTTAGCTACTTTTTATCTACTACTTCTAAAATTTCTCTCGCACAGGAGAGGCTTCCGCCATGCAGAGGAAGTCTATCGGCTGCAAAGAAGACGTAGAAGAAGTAGTATTTAGTAGTATCTATGAGCCATCATCCTGTATCAGAACCACTTCTAGCTGAAATTAGTTTCGATCATTACATAACCTCAATTATTTTATTTCGAGCGTAGTTAGAGCCGGCAATAATTCGACCGCTACATACTTGAATGTAATTAACATTGTGCGATCTTGTTTGTGGGTTCGCTTTGTTGTATAATACGTGGTCATCAGGCATTAATAAACTATTTACAACTACGTATAGAATTGTTATAACCTGGGGGGAAATTACAGAGGATTTACAATTAAATACATAATGACGTTAAAAAATAACAATGATATACTTATCCTGGTCAAAAACACCGTTTCAATCGGTGGAACTTGGTTCGATAACTAATTTGCCTGGTTTATAATATGATGTATACACCAAAATTGCTTAATATCATTTAATAAGATTAACATTTGAGTGTCTGATCGGCTGTTCTCAGCAGATCAATATTCCGAGCCGGTGGTAGGTCGCGGGTTCAATTCCAGGGATACAATATTATATAAATAACACATTGTGCATTCATTATGTAAGATTGTAACAGCTCATAAATTTCTACATCATGGATGCACAGACCGCGGCCCGCCGGTCGAAAACTGCCCGCCGACAGCAAAAAATAATACTCTCGTTCATTCGAAAAACATTGAATTTTACTCCAGATTAAAACCAAAAAAATTTAATTACCTATACTTCTGGCGGCCGGCCCGCCATCTTAATAAGTCTGTGCAACCATGTTCTAGATGATATGCAGCGGCATCCTCTGCATACCTTATTATCACACTGCAATCATGCCAACCCGTCTGCCAAGCGTGGCGATTATTATATATCCCCCATTGATATCTTTGACGGAGGTTTGTAGTGGGAATCTATGTGCTGAAAAGCCGAATGTATAAGTGGTGTAAGAAATATTATTTTTGTTTCCTCATTTAAGCGCCATTTTTCAATTACCTACATATACTGCGTGACTATTAATATCCGGCCTCAACATTTAACGAACTATGTAAAATCCAAAGGAAATAATTTAGAAAGAGCTTCATATAAATTTAATGTTATTATATATGTACATACTAAGGTACGGTGCAGTAATAAATAGTGTATGTAATAGTCATTAAAATATTTTTTTCATGTAACAATGTTTATGGATAGACTAAGTGATAATAAAGTCTGAGGGGACAGTGCGCGGGTCACAAAGTTCAAGCACTCGAAGGCCTTGGGGTCGAAAAGTTCAGGAGTGGCGACCACGACCCCTTAGGCTCGGTAGATTAACCACACAATTAAGGCAACGAGAATACCCGTCATCATGAGGATGCTTGGTAGAGGCCTATGTCTTGCAATGGACGTCTAAAGGCTGATTAGATAAAGAATTGAAACCATTGATAATAAAAAATATTTTATGTTTTAATAAACAAATTTATGTGGTTAAGTAATCATACAGATTACATAAATATTTAATTTGAAATTCAAAAAATTTAAAAGCTTCTTCGAATTCCTCCACGGAAGCCAAAAGATAATAAGATATATTTTATATACCAAAATTAAATCGACAGAAGCCTACGTCTGTGCAGCCTGATTATTCCGATCGGATAATTCGTCGCGGCACGCTTCTACTCACGCAACCATTTAAAAATCACCCGGTTCGTATTTTGAATAATATTCGAACGTTCTAAATTTGAATCGATTATCGTATCGTTCTGAAGTAAAATTGTTTACATTTTTTTAAATAGCTCTTGAAATTCATAATACATATTTAATTCCAGCCAGCATATTCAAGATCAGATTTTAAAATAAAATGTGTTTCTATCAATATTTAATTAGTGTTTTAGACAACATCATATAAAGGGGGTGAATTTATTATTAACGAAACAACACAATAAAAAACTTCTTATAATTTAAAAAAAGTTTCCGGTAACAAAATCAAAATAAATATAGAAGACACGTTTGGCGACAGTCTACACCAAGTTTATGTATATAAGATAATTAAATCTTTATTTATTCAAATTTTATAAATTCATTGCCAACATTAACGTTACAAAAAGTTAATAATCTTTACAATATAAAATGTCACTTTAGTTCCGCTATCAGGGCACCGTCAAAAATTTATAAATAGAACAGAACCTCCTACAGTTTAAAAATATATAAAAATGTCGTAGAGAAGTGCAGTTCGTCTCCGTCGCACTTGTAAAAGCTGCATATGGCCGTCTCAGTTTTATGCGACATGCGACATTCAGTGACATTTAGGCGACGCTCAACCAATGACAATAGTCCGTGTCTCTATTGGCTGGAAATGTCGTCAAACTCTCTTTTTTTACTTTCTACTCTAGGTATTCCTGTTTCATAGTAAAAGACGTATTCAAAACTCTTAAACTATTTCCAAGAAAGAAACTTAGAACTTTAATTCAAACACATGAATATTGAGATAACTCATATTGGTAAAAGCGTGTTTTATAGCATAGATTGGTAATAGATGTTCATGCTATACATGGATAGATTTACATATAATTTACAGTCAATAAATGTAGAGCACGCTGTATATCTAAAATCAATAGGTTCTAAAATAAAAAATCATGTTATAATAATATGGTATGAAAAACAGTTTACAAAATTCGGATAACTACGGATTAAAATTTATTATAAGTATATATGCCTGTCGCATTCCAATAGTAAAATTATGAAATAAATTTGAAAGCTTTAAAATTTTTATTGACAAATTAGCTAAATATTCACTGTTTTGAAATTTTTCCAACTATGATAAATCATTCTGTGTTTAAATACATGTATGCAAATAATACTGAAAATGATTTGGCTCACTTATTCCCGATTTGACATTCTTGCAACGAAAATTGGACCGAATAGCCATAGTTGGGAGTTTGGGAAAATATTTACATAGTTTAGATTAGGTTAGATTTCTTTTTACTATATTGATTAACGCAAATTTTATGAAGCGAATTTATTCCTAATTATTAATATTAAAAAATATAATATTATTATATTGTCGTTATAAAGTAACTTTGGTCTTGTATTGGTCGACTCAGTCGTTGATGTAATATCAGTGTACCATTTAAATAAAGCAATTGTTTCTTAGACAGAAATATCTGCTCTCTGCTTTTTGAACAGCGGCCAAGAAATTTTATCTTTAACTACGGATCAAGATGAAATTGCTAAATTTATTATAAACAAAATGTTACTTGTCAATGCCACATTTTGTATGTCAATGTCACTATATCTATGTTTTAAGTTCCTAATTTTTAAATCCATTGAATATCTCCTAGTTTGTAGAAGTGGAAATAAATTTTAAATTTAGAACATCTGTGGGCGGGCTTCTGTGGTTGGTTTGAAAGTGTCGCCGCCACTCGAGCGACGCTAACGCTATTGGCTGAAAGTGTCACCTTGTCGCAGTGCGTCGGTTGACGACGGTCGGCGCCACGCCCCGATGCCTGATCTAAAATTAATTTGATTTAAAATAATAACACCATTTTTCATTAAAACCATACCAATTTTATGTATTTAAATACATTTGAACTAGTTCTTATTTCAAATTCTTTATTTCCTTAAATTTTTACAAACAATAATTTGAATTATTTTTTTTAACACAAGATTCGAAAAAAAGATGACATGGAATACTTGTCTTTTTAAAAATATTCTATTTTTAAAAATGTTTTTTTCTTAAGTAGGTCAGTAAATCTATCGAGAATGTTTTATTTACTTAAAAAAGCTAAATCGTTACAGATGTAAAATCTTTATAGTGGTGAATATAAAAATCAATAGTTTTAGGAATAATAAATCACCTAATAATATTATAACAAAAAAAATAGATTTCAAAATTCGAATCGTTAAATATTAAAAATTATCAACGTTTACTGTACTTGTAGACTTTTTACTGGCCTGTCGCATTGCAGCTCCAACGTAACCATTTTATACAGGATGATCGGAAACATGTGTAAGGGTATACAGGCTTTTTGCTGACAAAGAAGCTTTACAATATCTTTTTTGTATAATTATAGCTGACAGATATGTGAGGAAAGCCATTTGTTTTTTTTTTTCATCTTTCGAACTCCGAAGGCGAAGGATTTAATCGCGTTAAGCCGGCCGCGGCGTGCGGGCGTGCGCGGAACTATTGATTGAGACGCGGCCGACGCCCGGGCCGCCATACATCCCGCGACGGTGACAAACGGAATCACTGACGTCACTGCTGTGATGTCCACCGGGATTTATATCAAAATTAATTAACAGTTTTTTTTTCTCTCATTAACAGACGCTGCAAAGCAATAGACACGTCTTAACATGAAAATAAAATGTTACATCTAGTAAAAGTTTGTTATATTTATTACGTACTTAAACTTGATGCAGTATGAAATCAATTAAGTATTGGATATATATTATAACAATATTTTTAATGATATTATATATTCAAGAGTTGTTACTTGACCTTAATGTTGGTTTAAGTTATAATGTTTTAAAAATTATTATTAAATTTCATTTAAAAATATATATTGCTGAGATTCTGACCGGTTCTTCTCAACAGAAAAGCATTCCGATGATAGCTTATCTTGTAAAATAATCGATGATTTAAAAGCATGTAAATGTAGCCATTGAATAAGGATGTTATGAAATTTAATTTAATTTTTTAATTTAAAAAATTGTAATTAAAAGAACTTCTTAAAACTATAGAGTTTTAATGTGTTCTTTCTGAATTATATTAAATTAAACATTGCCGCGTGTTACTTCTTGGAACGACACTAAGCAAGTGTTACATTTAACATTTTTGAGATGAATGAAAATAAGACGTCGATTGATTTTTTTGTCGACGTTTTAATGCGTAAAGTTTTATTTTTATTAATTAAAAATTGATAGAACGGCGACATTTCACACATCTGGCGTGGACGAAGTACGGTGGCAATAAACCTTCACAGACTCTTGGCCGGTCGCGTTTTACAAAAATCTGTACTTGTACATGCCCGGCACACCTGAGTGTATTCACAGCTGCAAGTAATTGTACATTCTTCGGTAATATAATTATAAAAACAATGAGAGTAAAACCTTCTTAGAAATCCAAATTTAAAAAAAATCTATATTTATTGCTATATCAACACTATATTTTTTATTATTATCAAGCCATTGATTTTTAAATTAAAGCTTTCACATCAACAACCAATAACCTCGCATAATACATATATATGAGTTATCTATCGTTAATTATTATCAAGTAACTAACACATACGCCATAAAATTAAAATTACTTTTACAAGAACAAGTTAGTCGTAAAAGAGTTCATACGTAACATAAAAAGTTCCAAGCGAACAAGACCGATGGAAAGTGTTTAATCAACCGCCGGCGACCGTAAACGCAAAATAATAAAATAACAACGAAATCTAAGTAAATTAAAAACATATATAAAACTCGATAGGTACTCGACCTGGCAAAGTATGTACGTAAAATTTTATATCACAATTTCGGACTCTTTGCAGAGTATTGTTGAGTCCTCGTAAAGATTTCGACTGAATTCACAATGAATTATTTTAAAGTTTTACCAAATGTTTGATAGACAAAAGGCCTGGTTAGAGTCATAGGATAACTCTGGATCTAGGCTGCCTTGAAACGATCTTATTAGAAATCTATGAGAGAGGTCTATGTTCAGAATTCCTGCGGCTGGTGATACTACTAATGATGATAATGATGATGATAAAAAAAAACTGTTTCATGATTACGTATTTCACACATGTTTAGCACCAGAAATAATGATAAACCTGTTATACCTTTATCTAGGCTTCCTAGTAACAGTATCTTTTCACTCCACAGACTTCCATTGTTAGGTATAGGCATCCGGCAATGATATCTTTCTATGGGGAGGGGGGAGGTATGCTATAATCGCCACGTTTGGCAAGTGGATATACGATGGCAGTATGCTATGATTTTGTGCAGAGGATGCTACTGCTCATTCTCCGGAGTCTTGTTTGTCAGCAGTGACAATTTTATAATTAATGCACAAAGTGTGAATTAAATATAAGACTATGTCTCGGGAATCCGCGACCTGCGATTGAAGGTCTGAATCATTTACCGCTATACTCTTACTAACAAAGTAAAATTAAAATTAAAAAATTATAAAATAAAATTGAAAGATTACTAAAAACTTCCGACGTATTCTGAACTACCGAATGCATTGCCCCCGGGGTTTCTATTATTATTTTTTTAAACAGATACCGAATGTTATCATTGAAGGATCGACGTTCTCTAATGGACGCCACTACACTTAAAAATATTTGTAGTGGCAATGTTAACTGTTCGGAACTGTTGTCCGAGGTAAACTATCGAATTCCTGCAGCAAGAACGCGTTCTAGATCTCTCTTCTTTTTATCAACGGCTAAGACTAATATCTGTTTGGAACATTGGAAAGTGACGGCTTATTGTGACTCGTAATTATTGCGGTGTGATCTGCAGGATGCGCTGGATCTTTGATCCATGTATAGTAATGTTTTTCTATGTTTTGTCATTGTTTGACTTTAATCATTAAATGTTCTTTGTGAGATAGTTATAAGGTAATAATTGTAACTAATTTTAAATTTCTAAGTTTCTAAGTCTGTACTTTCCTACTACCTTTTGTTACTGTTTATCTACAATAAAGCAAATAAATAAGTAAAGTAAATTCTAACACAGTACAAATCCGAATAGCAACCAGGAAAGTAGATGTATAGCGGAAATCAGACTGGTAAGCCAGAGGAATATGAGATATTGTGAATAAAAATAGAAGAATGTATGACTGAGATTATGAAGTAAAAAAGGAGAGTATACATATATCGTGAAAAATATATCGAATTGCAATAAACCTATAGGGATCGCCTAATTAACTAATAGTAGGTCAAAATTAATCGCTAGTGCTGTCTCGCTCACACAACAGAAGCAAAGAACAAAGAAGCGCAAGAATAAGTCAGAAGAGAACTAAGAACCAAATCGATTGGCAACAATCGACTACCAATATTGAATAGTGTTTCTTATACGTTCTTCGAACTTTTACTCAACGATCTATCTCCTGCAACTTTGTACCCAAGGTAGGAGTGAAGAAATAGCATCACAAAGTATACTAATCGAGATATGCTAACATCTGTCAATTGAAGGAATATTATCACATGGCATTGTTATAGATATAGTAAATAAACGCACCCAGTGTGATAGTGGTTTCAGGTCAACAAGTCCGAGCATTCCTCCAATTTGCAAACATATGTATTGTCTAACATTCATTCACTATCTTACTGATTATAAATAGTAAAACCTGATGAAACGCATATAAAATTTCAAGTTATTTATCAATAATATCATATCTAAGTAACCTTGTAATATAAATACGTTAAATATCATTAACAAGAACCATAGAAGAGTGGACTCTTGCTTTTGGTTTACGGGTGAAATCTTCTGAATGTTCTGATATACATCTGATGGTAGAAGACTTAAGAGGGATTCCTACCTGAAACTGAAACTTCGGTAATTCAAAAAAAAATTTTTTTCATTATTCCTAGAGACTGTGACATTTAATTTGAATATGATCGTCTTAGGGTATGCGTTTCTAGGGTTGACACTCTTCCAAAAACACTCGTTTTGTTACGATAATTTAAAACCACGACAATTCTTTGTCCGACTTGGCGAATATACTTGGCGAAACTGTGCGAACCTGATCCCGTGCGAAGCCGTGCCCTCGTCGCTACAAATAAGCCCGCACTTCAACTTATTTACTTAACCGGCCACTTACATTTGCATTCCATTTAATTTGGACCCTTTTTACGCCATTTTTATTGTCGTTTTATTTTTATTATCAGTGCGCGCTCCGGCGAGGGATGGCCAGTTTGTTTTTCGGGTTTACGAGCGCCGCGGTTAATGGGCACCTGCGAGAGGTTTCAGTTTGATGGCCGCGTGTGCGTATAAGCTATATGGTTTCTTCGGTAAATCATCGTTCTAGATCACGTTAGGTATTTTCTATTGAGTTTGTATATCTAATATATAAAATTCTTGTCACGGTGTTCGAACTCCTCCGAAACGGCTTGACCGATTTTTACCAAATTTAATATGCGTATTCAGTAGGTCTGAGAATCGGGTACTATCTATTTTCTATACCCCTAAGTGATAAAGGTTGTTCACACTTAAAACAAAAATTATTTTTTTAACGAATTTTTTTGTTTTTATTTTTTTATGATACAGCATACAAGAATACATACAACCATAAATTTTCACCCCTCTACGATCAACTCTTATTTTTTATTTGTAAATTAAAATATCAATTTTTTTTGCAAAACAACGTTTGCTTGTTTGGATCAGCTAGTTTTTACATAAGTCGACGAAACCATCATGCAGTAGTTGTAAATTATTACAATAACACACACACATAATTTAGAAAAACCTGAAACTTCATCTTATTTTTAGCCGATGGACGCCACTGCAAGGCATATGCCTCTCCCAGAGATCGCCAAGATGACCCGTCCTGCGCTGCGGTCTATGTCCAGTTGTGGACACCTTACAGCGGAAATAGTAATAATTTTTTGAGATAGCTTAATAATGCTATATTGATTTTTCGTTATTCTTCCCAGCAAATATAAAGCATTTATGTAAATATAGTGTTAAAAGTATGAAGAAATGTATTTTTCTAGGACTCTATTATACTGTTAAAGGATAAAATATTGTTAGGCTATTTTACTTGTTTACTTTAAAAAAATTGTTTCAATTAACAAATTTAACTTATAAAAGAGGTTATAAAATTTATTACGTTAAAAGTTAATTTGTATATACAAATAAAGATGGGGAACTATTTAAAATGTCCGCTATAAAAAGCATTTTTATTTGCCCTTTGTCATTAAATTCAATGACAATTTTACAGTTGGTCGGTCACAATTCGCATCTATTTTAGTCACAAAAAACATTACTTTGTTCATGCCCATCGCTGTTTGTCTGGTAACAGTTGAAAGCTAGACCTTTTTACAGACTAAACTGGTGGAATACCTCAAGAATGTCGACATAGGCTGTTGTTTTATTTATATATTTGAATTAGGAACATGGGATCTCCCGGGCAGCAATGTGTCGGAATGATATACGAGAATAATCGATAAGTAGCAGCTCAAGCCGAAGCCCCTTCGAATTTTAAATTCTTCGATCTAAGACTCCCAAATCGATGAAATAGTAGTACGTGGCGACCCGAGCGGAGGTTCTAATAACCCTTGTCGGCCATCATGCAAGACGAAGGGGAGAGAGAATGCTTCCTCAGCTACTGCAGGAAGGTGGTGATAAATGCCATAGGTAAAAATAAAACACAGTAATAGATTCAAATAGACTTGAATATGGATAAAAAAATAAAGCAAACACTAAAATATAGAAATTAAATAAATAAAGTAGTACCAAAAATAGTCCCACACGAGATAGGGGAACGAGAGGTCCCCAACAGCAGGGACCATAAAAAAATAGGAGCCCTTGAGCTTCTATAATAGGTCTTAGACTGAACGCCCTCTATGTCCACCCGCCTCAAACTCACGGAATCCGTAAATGCCACGTGGGTAACAATGAAAGTGCTGTCACAGAATAGAACGGAACACAATTGTCTTGAACTCTATAGCTTATAAATTACTGGGTTATACCGTGTTAATTTTATATTTCGAACGTTTGAACAGAATCAAATTGTTCTAGAATTGAATGATAGAATGAAAGTTATATATACAGTTATGTATACAGGTTGATTAGTTATAGATGTAAAAGGTTTAAAATGGCAATGCATCGATCATTTGTCACCAAAAAACTTTAAAAATTTAAAACATATTTGCAATTACCTAGTTTAAAGTGATCAGCTTAAAATATGTTACATTAAATAATTTCTAGCAGTACAAAGTAAGCAACGACAGATAGTAAACAATCATAAATTTTAAAATATATTCGTTCTAATTTCAAAAATATCTTTTCTTACTATGTTATCATTTGGTAATTTATTATCTATAACTCCATTTATTTTCAGCAGGAAATTAAGCTTCTACACATATAACCAATCACCTTGTTTATATTGATTATTTTTTCATTACCCTGAGCACATTTTCTAAAATAATTTGAATGAATAGCCTTTGAAATATAAACCTAATAGCATAGTCAGTTATTCAAGCTATGGAGTTCATTGACATTTTGTTCCGAATCTGATGACATAAAGAACAGCGAATTATGTCAAGTTACCTGAGGTATCTCGCAGGCTCAGTTTCTGTAAAGAGGTTGTATATAAATTAAGAAGTTAACGTTAACCCTTTCAACTCCAATGTCGAGTGTCACTCGACACTGATTTTGTTCCACAAGCTCCACTGTCGAGTGATACTCGACATGGTGTAATACTTCTTTTTGTGAAAAATTTTAAAACAGGAATGAATTTTGTTACTAAAATGTTTGAATCACGAATGAATGAAACATATTCTAGAATCGCAAGATACTATAATTCAATTAAATTTTATCGATGCTACATAACAGCCTTGGAGTGGAAAGGGTTAAAAACACGCGAATAAAGGGCAAGATGGATATTGCCAACTAGGCCAGGAGAACCAAGTCCTTATATCAATTCACATTATCCGACAGTCGACAGTGCAATTTTCTTGTCCATACTTTAATCACCAGCCAGTATCTACATGCCTTGCCTAGACTCAAGATCTCAATTTGTCTGTCTGTAATAACTTTAGGAGTGCCTTTAATTAAACTGCTTGATTTTAGTTCATATATTTAGTAATTATCTATTATAATTGTATATGTCCAATATATTTTCTCTTTTCCAGCATAGCACAGTTTAATTTACGTGAGGGAAATAGCAAAATAGCAGTAACGTTATTTTCGAAGTTACGTAACGAAATAGCATTTAGCTTGGTATGAGAATTGTAATGGATACGATGCAATGTGTTATAGTAGCTACAAATTTTGTTCCGTAAATCAGGACAGGCTTAATGGTAACAATCTTATGTCCTGTTTTTAAATCGTAAATGCATGTATATTTATGACAATTATATCATCTTGTGATTTCTCGACTGACAAATTAAAAAAAAAAACGTTTTTTTTATTTATGACCTGTTTAATAGAATGTAATACAAACGAATTAAATGGAAAAATACATATAAAGCTAAATGGAATTATTTATCTCAATATTATATTTATTTACTCATATCGCCTCCTGTGTAATGGCGAACTTAATGTCTTATACACATTCTATACAAGTAAATCTAATGTTGCAGAAATAACCGGTCGCCAGGTGTTTATATCGTGATAGAAAAAAGCACACACCTAAAGATAATGATACAATATATATAAATTACATATACTGTGATCAAAAAGTAAAGTGAAATTGCCGTTTAAAACCGAGAGCCACGTCTAAAGAAATCGAAGGTTTGGTGCTTTAAATCTTCGATAGACAATTAAAGACCTCGTTGATAATGTTGGAATATCATTTCGCTCAGCACAAACCATTTTGAAGGATTTTTTTATATCTCAAACGCGCGATTATGTTGATGTTATACAAACAGACATTTGTTCTTCGCGGCTTTTTGACAATAACTCGACACCGTTACGGTCTGTACCGCTTGGGCAGCACTTCAAATAAAATATTGTAGCAACTAATATATAATTGAGTATTCCAAATTGTATTGTTAATATGTAAAAAATTTTAGCTGTATTTACCCATAAGAGAAAATTGTGTAAGAAAAATTGTAAAAAATTATAAAACGCTGTCGTGCCTCGCAGCTTGGAAAAGAAAGATCCGTATCAAATAGCGGCAACCCTCTCCCAAATGTCTGCGTTTAGTTTAAGCGAAAAATAAATATTGTATAAAAAACACTAGCGATACAAATTAGAATTAATAAAAAAAAACTCGACACCGTTTCGCCTGATTTTGATCTGTGCGACTTTTGGCTGTTCAGCAAATTAACGCCAATACGGGCACGCCGTTTTGACACGATTAAGGACTTAAAAAACGAATCGAAGGTCTTGAAAGTTGTTTCGAAAAAAAGCTATTCCTGTGACTGTAAAAAGAAAGAGAGTACTGGAAAAAGTCATTTCGTTTTCATCGAACGGAAATTACTTTGAAAGGGATGAAATTGATTTGGAAGAATAAATAGAGAATTTACATTGTATAAATAATTCAACGAACTTTTAGATCACTGTACTATTTCCTATGTTATATATAATCGCAGTGTAGTCGATTTTTTAATTGACTTATTTCAATTCAATGTACAAGATTGTTGAAGATTTAAAAAATCGTGGAAATTATTATCATCATTTCAGCCGTAGGATATTTACAAATGTACGTAGGCGTGCCCTATAGATTTCCCATCAGATTGGTTGCTTGAAACCTGCATTCAGCTTCACACGACCAAGAAATCAAATGTCTATCTACCTGAGTGGGTTGACGTTCTGCGCTGGTCTCCACATAAGACACATACATAACCTTAAGAAAACACAACATTGTGTGTTGCAATGCGCCTGCACAGTTCCATTTACGTAAGAAACACATTTCACAGCACCGCAAAAGGCGGTAGAAGCGTTACGTAAAAAAAAAATTCTTACCGTACCCATAATAAACCGCAAATATGAAAACGCCTCAACATTTAGCGCACACAGCGCGAGAACAAAATTTCTAACAAGCTCTCGAAAGTAACAGACTCGAAAAGTACGCAGTATGCGGTACGCATTCAAACGGGGTTACGGCACTTCATGCTAATTGAACATTTCCCGCGAATTTCGTTCTGAAAACTTTACGCCGTACAAATAACCGTTTTTGAACCTAAACGATACCAGAAGCTTGGCGAGATATCATAGCAACCTATTAATTAAAAAAAAACAAACATATACATAGACTATATAAACTTGAAATCATAGTATTTTAACTAGTCTGACTGGTATATGTGTAAAACCTATATGTAACCTGCCTGTAAAGTCTTTATAGAGTAAAGGACAATTTACTTTTAAAAAAAGAATAATTTTTTTTTAAGTTACAATATAGAATACACAGAGTATAACTTATGATTTAGGATTGACCGCTAAGAATAACTTATCACTAATATTTTACAGATCTTTATATAGGATTTGGATGTCGTTTATGATATGGCAACTGTAAACTAGATAAAAATCATCTAGAAGTAGTGTTAAGATATCTTAGTACGAGAAAATAGTATATGTCGCTTGAATACATAACTTAAAGTTAGAAGAGTGTATTATGACTATAAAAATATACGGCAAAATCTAAATTTATACTCATGTTATATATATACATATAACATAGTAGATTTATCAACCAAAAAAATCCAATCATCCTATTTAAAGTGATCACTCACTTATCAAATAAATCTATTTTGTCTATGGAAATGCGACAGACCTACAATTTCTGGCAGTATAAGCCAGCAGGGACTGATAGTGAACAAAAAATTATTTTCATCGTCTTTGTTTCAGCCCTTATACGCCCACTGCGAGGAATTGGAGTTCACTAAAGATGTCTTATGGGGGAAAAGACCAAAATCACCACGTTCTGCAGGCGGGTTGGCAATCGCAGTGAAGTATTATGATACGCAGAGAATGCTACTGGCCAACCTCTGAAAACCTGTGAGCACTAGGGTCTTAAAGTATAGGAGTGGACACATGGATCATTACTTTAAAAAACATAAATATTAAAAAGGAGAAATGTTTAGGTTTTTAAAAACTGAAGAGAATTATCAAAAGCACCAGCATTAAAGTAACCACCGATATCAATCGAGTATTTTTTACAGCCAAAAGTCAAAGTCATAAACGATGTTTCCGTTTAATGAGAGAAGTGTTAGAAATTTGTTATTCTGAGAATCTATGATTTAATCTTTCATTTCAACTAGTGTACACTTAAAATTAGTTCAAGCGTCATTTGAACAGAACGCGGGGTAAAGGAAAATGGCCATTCAGGCGATGCGTGCAAAATCTGTAAGTCACTGGCAGGTTCGCTAGTACGCTTCCATAAACAATGCCATTAGCGAGAGCGTTACGCGGCAGATTTTAAATTTGGAACGCGCGTGGCCATTCGTCATGTCGCCGCCGCGCCCGCGACACTCTGCCGCCGACGAAGCTTTGCTAATGCGTACTATAACCAATCTTGATCTTTTCGCAACGTTAGCCTATTACGGCAATACAGGTTAATTAGTATTAAATGTGAAAACTTTAAAGGGATATATAATTGTCTAAAATTGATGGAGACTAGTAATGGTACGGTTATTTCAATAAAATAAGCCAATTACGTATAATATTCAAAGAGTATCTAACTATTACATGAGATGATTGGTTATTCATGAAAATAATTTAAAAGGGTGAACATACAGCTCTACATTTGTCAGCATAAAGATTGTACATGATGTCTGATGTCACTTTATACAGGATAATCACTGAAAAATGTTTGATTAATTTATTTTTTATTGGATTGTGACGGCCAATATCTTCTGTTCACTGAGTCTACAGCGATAGATATTACAACTAATTTTAATTTTATGTTTATATATTTTATGTTATGATGACAATGTATTTGGATACGGTAGTTAAAGTTTTTTATATGTAGGGGAACTATTTATAAAAAATGCTTTATTTTGCGTTCATATGATTGTAACAATTAAAAATCTGAAATGTACCTAAAAATGTAGGCTACATGTTATAACTTTTAATAAAAATTTTCAAATAATTAAATTAAATATTTATCGTAACAATTTTGTCTTAACAAGTATCAAGATATTTTAACCAGCGTTTAGCATCTTGACTAATGACGTCATGTGTCCCGCGCAGCGCGATCGCGAGCGGCAAATGACTCGCGATGAATTTAAAATTTGAACTTGGAACAGTCGAACGCTAACGAGAGGGGCGTCGTTCGGTAATATCGTGCTCCGAGTTATTTGCCAACTGCGTGGTTAAAAGGAAGAGTCTCGTAATGACTTTAACTAAATTGATTTCAAGTCTTAAAAGAAACATATTAAGGATATTTATGGTGGCATAATTATTAAGGTACTGCGATTTGCGAACATTTTTCGATCTTCAGATTCGAAATTCGACAGTTCACATATTTTGTTTGAAAACAAATGTTTTATAAATTTAGATACAAAAACAATTCATATAAAAATTAATTATTGTTACTTTCTGTCCTAGCAGACTTTTACAGAAATCATTGGCCCCTCGCAATCTAATAAAAAAAATTATGTGTCATACTTCAGAATGTGGTGATTGTAAATATTAGTATAAGTTTTTTCCGACAAAGAAGCTATACATTTACGCCTTTAAACCTATACCTATAACCAATCACTCTGTATGACATCGTTATCATCCACAAACGGCGAATAAAATTTATAAGATATGTATCATTCACACACACTGGACCTATAGTGGTATGACCCAAATAATCTTTAAAAATTAAAAATCTGTTGTTAAAAAATATATATACTATGTAGATCAAATGTTATTTTTTATTTTATTTTATAGCACATTGTGTTAATATGTACGTACAAGTATTGTTAGTTACCACAGCAACACTGTTACCAAGCTTTCCTTTATAGATGAGACATAGGTTAAATATAACTGCGCCACGGGTGGCCGTTAGATGGAAATCAATTATTACCAATTAACACGTGCGCCAGGAAACGTTTTTGTACACAATAGTTCTTAAATGCTATGACAATGATTGCCCAGAAAAACATCCTTTGCTTTGTAGGTAAAACCATCTACAAATCTATATTTGAAATAATTAGACTTAACAGTTAGTTTAGTTAACAATGGCGAGATTATTTTATTTTAAACTAAATATGGTATAAAATAACATTATTTATGAACCTAAATGTTATATAAAAAATAGGTTATAAATGTAAATTTTTCCCCGGGGGGGAACCTGAAGCGATCTAAGAACTCGCAGTTTTCCAGTCTGGTAAAGTAGTAACATGCACCTGCCCGAGCCAGGGTTCCCCCTGGAGCCTTCAAGATTCGATACTCAAAAGAGGTCTTAGGCTAGGTGCACTCTGCACCCTGCCACCTCAAACACACGGAATCTGCAAATGCCATTTAGGCAGCAATGAGATTCCAATCCAAAAAAAAGGGTAAATGTATAGTAACTTTTCCTCAGTTTTAAAGTTTTTACACCTACCACCACTATATACTGTTCAGTCCGATATATGTTACATTAATTTAATTTTTCTATTGAAATACGACAAGCCTTACTTCTGGTTTATAGTGTACATGAACAAATAGATTTAAAAACGCTTTTACTATGTTATTATTACGTTATTTATCATTTCTTAAACCATTCATTTTTGGTTACGTTGTACCATACATTAATTGACAGCAAATTATTATACATTTACCCGTTTTAAATCTTTTTCAGCTGTTATCAATAACCTTGTCTAATTAGACAATGAATTAATTTATCGAACATTATTGTTTATTTAGAAAATTTGGTTAGATAAAAGTTTAATAACCTAAAGTATAAAAGTTTCTTTTCCTTCTCAGATGGGTCGCTGTTAGAGTTTATTTGAAATTCGAATGCAATATTTTTCACGACCTAAAAAAAATGAAACAAAAATCATTGACATGTGAATAAAATGGCGCTAATGAGTTTTAATTGCGCGTCTGTAACGTCCATTATAAATAGAACCGTGATGTCTGTGAAGTTGTCAAATAAAGATTACGATTGGTGAGACCAAGTTTAAGCAGTTAACACTGCTGTCGCTCCGTGAGTCAGGCAGTGTGCTCCGAATTTGGCATTTCCATGCTAATGGCACTCATTGCCCGCCAATCAGTTTAGCAGCCGACATTTGCCGAACGTATTATGCACTGCGATGTGTTAACACGACGACCGGTCCGCCATCTTGGCACGCGTCTAATGATTATTGGAGCGTTCCAAATTTGAATAGTCACCATTATATTTCTCTCAAATGAATATCACAAATAAAAACTGTTTTAGCCCTTTTTATTGCCAATCATAATCGGTCACATAAAAAATCTGTAAGAGAGACTAATTTAATGTCCATCACATGACTGAAATAATAATAATGGTATTTGTTACCAATTTCTTGTATTCAATTCCACGGAATGTTAATAAGGATAAAAAATATATGTAATAATTTCTTATAGCTCTTTACCAAACAATTAAGAAATAATTAATCATGCATTTAAAACACTAGAAATAATAGGATGAGTTTGTTGTACCGTTCAGTATCATAAAATATGTAAAAAATTAAACAGGTTTATTGAACATAAAATTTGTAAAAGCATCTTTTTATAGTATGGCTTGTAAAAAGACCACAAAAAAACTTGAAGTTTTTAAGTTTCGTGTTAAAAGATTAACTTCAATTAAGAAGCTTGTTTTGATATCATTTTTTAGATTTTTGTCATGGCGGACACAGGTAAAAAAAATTAAATTATTTTATACAATATTGGAACTTTTAACTGAACTTTTATTGATCGTCAACTTTATTATTTTTTTTAATTTATTTTATTTTTAAATCTAAAGTGGTCACTATATATAATTATACGTGGATAATAATTTGAATAAATTAATAAAAGGGCTAATTAAAAAAAAAACTCATGATTTCACGCAAAAATTTTGGTTCGCGTCAGTAATTGGGTCAATAATCTTGACCTCGCTCTCGGAACTTGTTGACGATTGGCTCAACGAGTGCCGGCAGCGAAGGTTTTAAAAACCTGCCTTTTAATTAATTAATCACAAATTTATAAAACGTAAAAATGCTATAGAACGTTGATTTTAGTTGGAAAATTTTACAAAAAAAATAGTTTTTTTTTCGTAGTTTTATTTTATTTAATAATTGAACTATTTTATCATAATAGAGTCGTTATTGGTAGAGATCACACCATTACGTTTTGACACGATAGAGAAATGTATTGTTTATTGAAGTGACCCTAAATAATATATGAAAAAATAAAATAAATGCATCAAAAATATAACCATGAATGCAACGTAAACATTCATTTTAATGATCATAAGGCAATGTAAACATGTTTGTTGTATCGGCTTTAAACGTTTTTAATTTGCTCGCGGCGTTATATTATAGACTTGTTTACTAACAAATTTGTTTTTTTTTTCGTGGCAGGCAAATGGTGTTTCCTGACTGACAGCGGAGGACATTTTTTTTTAAATTGTTGAACAGTCGTTTAGTTTTGGAATGTTAAGTTTTAGTTTAGGAATGTTAAGTATGGTATCACGTTGTGCGATGATGACACAAAATCTGAAAATCGCGCTTTACAATGTATTTTTGAAGAAAAGGCACTCGCTGAATCATCTTTGAAACTAAGCGTACGACTCAAAGGCCACGACTTTTCTGAGTAGGTGAAGATGAAGCATCATTCTTTTTCTCCTAACCAGCAGTAAAAAGGTCGCTGGCACAATTTCGACCACTTTGACATTTTATTATAAAAAAATATATTTGTTAGAAACATGGTTACAGGATGGCATAGTTATTATTTATGTCAATAACAATGTAAAAACAGAACAGCATGTTCCACCAAAATCAAACTACCCAAGTCACTAAAGACGACATCGAAATAGATACACAATATTTACACACTTATTTAATACTTAATAAAATAACACAGACTAAAATAATTACAACTATAATAAATCTTTTTGGAATCTAATTCTAATTACATGCCATTAATTTATTGACATTGTAAAAACATTTTCCAACAAGCAAGTGTTGTAGTTTAATTTTAAAATATTTGAGAGCAATTCTCGCATAGATTTAGGTTAATTTTGAATGCAGATTGTTATTGTCATATATACTTATTACTAAAAACTGAAGACGATCTCATAGAACTAGGGAAATAGGAAATTATTACAAACATTTTGATTCAAAGAATAAAGTTGGAACGATTTTTAAATGAACTATGCGGAAGTAGAGACAAATAAAAAAAATAATAGAAATATATTTGTTATGTTTCCGTAGTTTTAATGAATAAATTAAAATAATAATAAAATACAATATTTTGATTCGTTAGTCTTATAAAATAGTGCAATGTGTCAAATATTACGTTGTGTATTTATTGTTAAATAAAAACTTTTTAATATTTTACTTTGGCTGCATCCTGTTGTGTGTCGTTGTCATCGTCGTTTCAGCATAGACCTTCTTTAAAGATATCTAGGGGATATACCACAATCGCCACGCTCGGCAGGCGGGTTGGCGATCGTTGCGGTATTATTATACGCAGTGGACGCTGCTGCACATCCTCTGGAAACTTGTTTTCTAAGCTGTGGGAATCATATATAATTAATGTGTGAATGACATAAGATTTTATTCCAGGAATCGAACCCACTACAATCGCAAGTCTCAGAACTCTAGACTAGACTCTAGACTCTAGCCGCTAGACTACCAATGCTGATCTATTGCGCATATTCTAGATAAAACTAAAAATACATAAATAATTGTAGATAGAACAGAATATGTCTTAAAATATTTTCTTACATTCTGCTTACTTGTAATCGCGCTTTTCTAAGTTGAAAGGTAGAGATTGTTTATACAACATTGCATCAAGTGTATATAGATAAATTACCTGGAAATATACAATATGCTGAAAATACACTTAATTCATAATCTTCGTGTCAACTGATCGACTCTGTACAGGCATAGGACTTCCCCAAAGACCGGTCTTACGCACCCTGCATCCCGAGACTTTTCGAAACCTCGATCATGTCATCATATAGGGGTGGGGGAAGGTCTTACTTACGCCGCGTCTAGATTAATTTAATAAATAAGCAATATATTCAAGAATGAAACTAAAATATATTTTAACTGGCCAGCTAGTGTCGGTACGAAGAAACGGTTTTTAAAAATAAATGTTTCGGTTCACAGTACAGCGCGCATCACGCACAACGCCGTGTCATTAAGTTTCTCCGGCGTCATGATTGATGGCCTAAGTGTTCATAAGTACATTAGTACATAAGGAAGTTCCCGAGATTAATGCCAAGGGCATCGTCGGTGTCAATGCCTTAACTAATGTTGCTGTCGGGGCATACGTAATTAACAACATTTAATACTCACAGTTAAATTATTGAATACGATTTGAGAAGCTTTTTAATAATTACATATTAATTCTTGGTTACTTATTATGTAATTATTACTCTGTACTATTATTGTTATTACATTACAAAACAAGTTTCGAATAGTATAGATATTTACTTTTTAGTAGTTAATCTTTTTTTTATTCTATAAATACAAATTATTTTTGTAACAAGTATATAAACCTTCCTATTTTCATCTTACATAATATTATTTTAATTTTAATTGTATATTTTTTATTTACACCCTATACTATACCGTCTAGGAATAGACAAAACGAAGAATAAACATAGACCTGTATTATTTTTACTTAAAAATGATTGGGAAAAATAACAGATTATGAAGATTAAAAAGAGTTTAAAGGGTATTTATATATCAGAAGACTTATCTAAGGAAGTTTTAGAAAAGAGAAAGGCTTTGCTACTACAGCTACAATGGGAGAAAAAGTAGGGAAACATTGCTTTTTCGTACTATGACAAATTAGTAGTTAAAAAACTTAACACCAACAAAAGTAAAAGAGAACTATCTACCTTACCACAGTCGCCGTCAACCACTAAGCCTAAAAAGCAACAAACGACAAATTCCATTAAAACTAACAGGACAAATGCCTTCGATATGATGAGAACCCGATCAAATTCCCTCATTGACACCCTTAAACAGAAAAACCAATAGCAATTTAAAACCCGCAAACGGATCACCCAAACAAGATGAAAACCAACCACTAGAAACTGCACAATTTCCCCAAAGACTGCTCCTCGTGGAGGATAGAGACCACAACCTTCCGACAAGTAGGTTGGAGGAGACCTTTGCCAACTGGAAAATGGATTTACAAAAACTAACAAAACAGCAAATATGTCGAATAAATTGAATTTATTTATTATATGTAAGTGTAACAATAGCGTGAGAAATAAAACGATAAAGCAGTACATCGTTAATATGTTCGCCTGTTTATTTTATCAGTTATTTATTAATTTCAACCGCCAAGAAACTCAACAGTTATTCTTTTCAAATTAAATTTAACAATGTTTGATGATACGTTATGATATCAACCATGTATGTGAGTCAAATAGCACATTTAGTGCCTTATAGACATTTCCTACCAACCTATCCAATTTATATTTTATCAAAACTACCACTGCTACGTGTTAGACTGTATAGTAATTACATGGATACAATCTAATGACAAGTCCTCACCTAACGCGAAAACATCGCGGGAAACGATCGTCGTTCTTTTTTCAAAGCGCAGCGCTCGTAGTTCCCGCCCCCGTCCGCGATTGGCCGATAGCCGCGTACGTGCTGATGCGCTTGCGCTGATAAAGCGACTGTTTTGAAATACGACGCTGAATTCCTTTGTGTCTGTTACAAGTTGCCGTGCTTTTAATTTTGTTTTTCGTCTTAGATAGGCGGTACCTTAATTAGAATTGTATTTTATATTAAATGAAAATATTATAAAAAAAATTGAAATGCTATTCAATAAGCTGGGACACTCTTAGTGTCTTGGAGTAAGTCAGTCTGGCAAATATGCTGCAAATGATTACTTATGAAGCTCTGGTCTGATTTTAAATTAAGTTTACGTTAAGACTTGTTTAGTTAATTTAACATAATCGACTAGGCAATAATGAAGTAAAGACTAAGTCAATTCTATTAGCAGTTGAAAACATTTTTCCTAACAATTTCGCTTTGAGTATATTTTGATGGCGCCCATCACAAACATCAGAACCTAGAAGACCTTCAAAGTGATCTATTAATGACTTATTACGCCCGATTAATAAATGATTTTTTATAAAAAAATTAAACTAGTTAATTTTTTTTATAAAAAATCATTTATTACTCTACTAATTACATGGATTCACCAAGCGGGTACCATGTCCATCGCGTTGTTGGGAGAGAAGCCCGCGTAATGTCCCGCGTAGCAGGTGTTAGATGGACACTGTATGTATGAATGCACGTTGTACAAATAACCCGATGTTCGCTCTTGAAAAGTCTAAAATCTTCACCAGGTTACAAAAAAAAATCACTTTTATACCTCTCGCTTCTAACTCCATAGCATACAATTTCACTACTGTTTTATTATACAGGATGATCGCTTATAGGCGTAAAAGTTTAAAGGTATGAATGTTTGTTTGACAGCAGTGGAATTCCTATATAGTTGATGTACTAAGTATGAATGATATAAAATCCCGGTAATCGAACTGGCAACCTACGATCTCAAGTATCAGTCGTCTACCGCTGGAGTGCGACTGCTACACTGATATAGGTGTAAAAAGTTTAAAAGGATTAAACGTATGCGTCATTTGGCAGCAAAAAGCTTTAAAACTTTTACACCCATTTCCAATCATTAATTTAATTTTTGTATTGGAATGCCACAGACCAATAACTTCTGGCTGTATAAAGTCTGAAATAACAGATAGTAAACAATAATATTTAGGAATTGTAAAATTAGAGTTTAGCATATTCATTATTTCTCACAATTGATTTTTGGATTGTACCTTGTATTCAATGACAACAAATGAGCTAGATATTAATCAGGGTAAAGCTTTTAAATCTATAAATAATCATTATGTATCTGTGACCTCTTTATGTGCCCTTAATTATACTCTAAAGACTTCAAAGGATAATCGCAGAGAAACTTCGGTAGGGTAAGGAACCTACCTCAATTGCGGAAAGACATTAGAGAGAACCTTCTGCTTCCTCATCCAAAAATCTGGCGATGTATTGAAACCTATTAAATGTTATTTATTATATGTCATAACAGCCCTTTGTTCAAAAACACCAATTAATCTTTGTCGGCCGAGACTGGAGCGAGGTAGAATTAGTTTTGCTAGAAAAACCGTCGTCTTACACGAACGAACCAAAACGTCAAAGGGACCTTGATATATCTAATTAGACGAATGATTTATGTCGAGCAAGAGGGGGTACTTGGGGCAATTATTGTGAAGCTATTAAGATCACTGACCGTCATCGATATGGTGAGCCGTGTGGGAACGCCATTTTTAATCGCCATGCTTTAAAACCTATGACTTTTTTTGTTTCTTTATAACGTAGCATGAACTATTTTATCGTGATTCTTTTTTTTACACTATAAAGTGATTAGTAAAGGGTTTATGTAATGGAAAGGCATACTATATCTACACAGACCCATTACCTTACTACATCTTTAAAGAAAAATTAAACTTGCCACCGTGTATTCTTCTCTGACTATAGCAAACACTAGAGTAGAAGTCAGTTAACTCAACGAAGAGGTCTTTGCTATATCAAAAATACAATCATGGGTTTGAAGACTTCGTTCCGATATTGCTCTTCGTTAAAATATAGCTTATTGATCTTAACCGATTAAAACAACAACCAATTTAAATTAATGACCATGATATTAATGATTGGGTTCTCACTATTTGCCATTTCTTGAATGGACTGAGTTACCTCGACACTCTAGGGCCCCTAACATCCTTATAACGCCCGCCTAAGCGATTGAAACTCTTATCAAATTCATCTTTCTAAAAAAACACTTGTGTGTTTATAAGAAGCCCCCGTCGTGCACGTTGTACCGAATATTTCAACGAGGGCGTTCAGGAGAGGCCCGTGTCGCTCCAGACCACCAAGTAGTCTTCGCTTAGCACAACTTACACTATACACCTACACGGGTATAGTCCCTCTTCGTGCGTATGTCTTCGATGTAACTGGGATAGGATCACCCGGCGTAAATTTTTAGGTCGCGGACTCCTTTTTTCGCGGACTCAATTTCGATGACACTGCGCAAAGCCTAAACCGGATGGCAGCACAACTTCAAACACATCAAATACAATAATATAATTGCATATTATACCTAAGTCTCTTCAATAGATTTCCAATAGGACTGGCAGGTTGCAGTCCATCCAGTGTCTTCACATGATCCTTACAAGATAGTTTATCCACTTTGGATGTACTTCCTACGCTATACTTGGCTGTTGGTCTTTAGTCTAGATCCTTGAATCCTCTGCGACCATCTGTTCTACGCGTAGACTGTGTTTTATGCAATCTGCCTACTATCACTTCACATTGCTAATCCACTGGTCAATTCATTTTGTTCGTCTACGAATGTTTTTGTTCCTTATTCGATTTCTAAAAGAAATCACTTGCTTAGTCACTGCGAGCTTGTCAATGAAGCCGAAAGAGAACTTTGACTCATTTAATATTTAATTATAAATTATAAAAGTGCACCACGTTTATAATTCTTATTAGTTTTATTGGTAATTAGTGGTAATCCTATATATATAATGCATAAAATGTGAATTATATATAAGACTGTATCCATGAAATGGAACCCAAGACCTTCGATTGCAAGTGTCATTCCTCTACTTCTTCAGTTTGTATGAAAAAGTGTTATTTATTTACAATTTTCATTGTAGTATTCTTGTCCCTTACCGAAAATATTAAAAATGAGTTTTGTGCTATATTAATACATTTATATTTATATAAATTGTTTCTTACCAAAGATGACTATAAGAATTGAGATATAGAAGCCCGTAAACAGTAAATAAGTTGTGTTTTGAAACAGTTTATATCCTCTGGTATTATCTCCAATTAAACTAATGCGTAATCCACCTACATAGCAATTTCGAACGTTTCAGACCCTACAATTTTCTTTGGCGTGGCATATGGCTTTGCTACTTTACGACCCAATATAGACGAAAACCTTAATAACCGATCATTACTAATAAAAAAAGGATCGTTATTTTTTTATTCATCTAAAAAAAACTGACCAGCGCGTGCCTGGGTTGCCAGAAAATTAATGTTAAAATTACCAGAGATAAATAGCTTACAGTTAACTGTGAACGGAAATCGGCATTTAGTTTTCGATGTGATATATTAAAAAAATATTTATCTCATAGAACAGTGTAGTAATTACGTAAACGACTTATAAAATAGTTTTTGGTATTTTAATTTGAGACAAAAACGAAACAAAAACTCGTCAAGTTGTAGAGTAGTCTGTGCTATTTTTCAAAAATTTTAAATTTTGACAAAAAGTAGTAAGAATGTGTTCTAAATTTAAATATTAAAAATTGAGGACATATATTTTAAAAATTTCAATAATTATTTATTTTTTTATTATTAATTGGTGACAATACGTCTCAGAAATATTTTCAGATGCTAGTTAGTTATACTGATCGATGTTTAGTAATTTTAAAGTGGAATTAAATAATTATCTAAGCCGAATAAATTCAATATCCGAGAAATAATGCAAACCAAAAATAATCCTCAAAGAGTCACATGCGGCTCGTGGCTTGTAGGTTGGTTTCCACTGCCATATAAAATGTCTTTAATCATTATATACTGACTTGTCTTCATGTTACGTACATATTTTACTTTAAGTCATATATATATATATGACTTAAAGTAAAATATGTATATATATATATCCTTTTATAGATATCTTTGGAGGAGGTCTATACCTTGCAGTGAACGTTTATGGACTGAAACGACGACTATTACACATTCTGCTACAACATTCTGCTACAACTGCTACAATATTCTGCTTTTTAATGCATATTTACAAGAAAAATGTAATTAAATCGTATAAAATAAATACTTTATAAAACTCAAATTTTCTATAAAATTGAAATGTATAAATTTAACTTTTAAGAAGTATCTCTGACGCATTTGTTAATGAGAGAATTTTTATTTATTTCGACGAAAAATGATTTTGTGCTTACCATTTCATATTGCGATATTAAGGTTAGAAATGAGTGATTTTCAAATTGTTTGAAGATATACTTAAATTTAATAAAAAAGGGAATATGTTGGTGTTTTCTTCGTAACTCACCCGTTCGTCTCCCAATTACGCGGAGTGGAGGTAGAACAATGGCCTTGTAATGCAACGGCAGCCGGCGTTAAATCTTCACACTTAATTACTCGCCCATTACGTGTCGAGCTTTATAGAAAGCATGCGCGTTCTATTATTATATACAATAATCGCTATCTTCAATAAGTCTTTTGATTGCCATCAAAGCAAATACTAGTTTATAACAACCAAAACGTCCAATAGTGGACATGCGGCTGAAATGCTAATTATGAATTAAGAAAGGAACTAATATATAGCTACTTCCGTTATACAGCAGTAGTCGTGCAGTAGTCCAGCCTGAGACGATGACTCCGTGTTTGGCACTGGTCGGTGTAATATGTCCTGGGGATGCCCCGTGGAGGGGTGAAACACAGAGAGAGAGGTCGGTTGTGTTTCGCATTGTTTACCGCAAGCGCATTTATCAGGGGGCTGGCGGGCGGTGCACTTCATTGCACTACTACTGCTGCATAGCGGAAGTAGCTATATATTAGTCCCTTTCTTAGTTCGGATGGATTATGAAATTAGAAAAAATCCTTTTTATTTATTTTTAATTTTAGTTTGTTATGATATTTTAAACCTATAGTGACCATTATAAATGTTCGCCATAAAAATATTTAACAAACATTGTAGAAGCAAGGCAAGACAAAAACAAGTTTTAAAAAGGACGCGGAACTGAACTGTGGCTTATTAATACGACAATGATTCCAGGTTCGATAAGTCTATACTAAGTCTGGTATTGCAAAAAATCTTACACCGCTTCTTTCAATGTTCCGAGAAATTTAGATGAAAAAGGTCTCGACTGGTGACAAAGTAGAAAATCGTTTACTTTATTATATACTATTTATTTATCTACATATTTGTAACAAAAACATATCTTCTATTATCACAAACTGAATGAGTTTTTTTTTATTCTAAATAGGAACATTAACAGTATAATATAATACAAAATTAAAAATGTTACACAGTCATAGCAACAATTATATATATAAATTTTAATGACTGAATAAAACAGAAAAATTATATTAGACTGTTATCTAGACAGTAATAGCACACGAAAAATCCAAAAAAATTCAGCCATTACATAAATAAGTATTTCCGTGCATCGTAATGTCATAGAACTTTATTACTGTTTTATTGTTTAATTAGTCTTGTGGATTAGTCTTGTATATTGTAAAAAATACTAATAACTATAATGAAGTATGCCCGGAAGTGCTAGTCACGTTTACAGATATGCGAGTGGCAAGACGGAGGTAGGCAAACGTCAAACCGTCTGTTGTGAAATAACTCGTCTGCGTCTGTCGTGTCTCATGTTCGCCCAACTCACTATTCATATATATTTAAATTTATTAATATGAGAAAAACAACAATGTAGATAACGTTAGCATTAGAAATAAAGAAAACCTTGATATACGTTTCTCTTCTAAAAAATACACTACCACGTAATGTTTATAAATTATCATGTACTAAATTTAAAACCCTCAAAAAACTTATATAAAAGTCTTGTAAAAGATAAATGTTAAAGTTCGTTTATTCAACATTGAAACTTTTAACAGGACTCTTATTTATCGACATCTTATTATTTATTTTATTTCTGACTCTACTCTGCTACACCAGGTGTTCGTGGAGACGAAGTAGAAAGAAACTCCACAACAACACATCTTTTAATAAAGAACACAGATTTATACATATACACTTTATCAGATATAGCCTAGATGAAATCAAAATCATCAGGTGACATCATTGCCTGGGATTCTTATCATTTAAATATTCCTTTATTGAATAATTAGCTTTTACCGTCAATTTACTTTTGAATTTTGAATTTTGTTAACGGTAGTCTAATGATGTGCTATGTGCTTTTTATTGAAAAATCTGATTTTGTTTATTAAACATGAATGACTTTTTACAGTTGAAACTTTGGAACTGTCAATTTTTCACGATGCCTTGTGAGTACACTTTGTACTTCCAGTATTTTTTTCAAATTTATTATATACAACAATAAACGTATGAAATATTATCACAAAAGTATAGTTAGGCCACAGTAAGAATATTAAAAATCATAATATAACAGTGTAAGGTATTTTTAAGTGATAATTACGCTTGGAAAAGAATTTCTCTGCAACTGTATTAAGGAAAGCATAAAGGTGACCATAAAAAAACCTTTAAGAGTTTGTTGTGATAGTATTTTTATACATAGATTTGAGTTGAAAGTCACCGTAGATTTGAGTTGAAGGATGCTATTACAGCAGAGCTCAATTATTCTTCTTTGGCTCAATTGTTTCAACCTTTCTTGCATTCTTCTTATGACTTACCCGTTTAGTAACTGTGAATGATGTTATGTGAATAACATTAGAAATATAAGAATAAAACAAAATCTTGGCTATCACCATACGTAATAGGGCATCACTATTTGTCTGTCCCGAGACATCAAATGCATAAAAAACTGCTTCGAAACTTTGCGTTTTTTAAACAACACTTCTATCTTTAAACCTAAGTACCTGCCAATTCTTTTTACATATTATTTATGTAAAAGTTACCATGTTGCGCTTTATGCAATGTTTACTGTAGACATTCTTGTTTTTAAAACTTTTAAAACTTATAAAACTTTACTAAACTTTACTAACTAACTTTACTTTAACTTTTAAAACTTATAAAAGTTATGTCAACTGCGAGTACACTTACAATTTTACACTTACACTTCAAAGTAACCAGCTTTGAAAAATCAGCAGAGGCTAGTAATGAAAATTGAGACATTTGTTCATTTTGTAAACTAACCCATAACGTCTTTCTTATTACCGGTAAATTTCGTTTTAAGTTTTTGTAGTTATTTGTTACTATCTAATTTTATAAGGTCCGCTAGGAGAACCTATAACATAGCAGACAGCACTGGACTGGTGATCGAGACGATCTTTGGGGGAGGTTTATAGCTTGGTGTGGGGGTCCGATATGATGTTGATTGGAAATTACTATCACCCACAAATATTTTTTTTAATATGTAGTAACTTTGATTTCAAAACGCTTTTTCTTGCTGTACTTTTATTAAATTATTTATTATTTCAGAAACTACAGGTTTTTGGTTGCGCCATACATTAATTGAGAGCAAATATTTATACATTCATTCTTTTAAAGATTTTATACCTACAATCAATCATCCTTTATTATTTATTACACCTGATTGCAAAACACGACACTCGAATTATCAATTTAATTATTACTATTTGGCAGAATCACTCGAACAATACTTCGAGCTCATTACGCACTTTGTAATGGGATTGAGGGCCCGTTAAATTGTCCGTGGCGGCAGAGAGCGGTGCCGAAATCGCGGTAATATTCAATACGCAAATTGCCCGGCGGCTGTTTACAAAGACCTCCCCCACTCCGGGCCGAGCACAATTAGGGGCCCCAAATTGCAGGCGACTTCGCGCCGTTCCCATGCTTTAAAGTAACTCGATTTACTCGCGATCGATACATTGAAGGCTTAATGTCGATGTTTTTTGTCGACTCGTAATGTGTAATCGATTTTATGAAATAAAGGTTCGTTCTTGTATGTACAAACTTTATTGTGTATTATTTATTGACATTAATTTAGGACTTTTATTTGCATAATAAATGCTATCAATTGGAAAATAATGTTTGTCATTTTTTATATCTAGTTAACACTGCTACCAAAGTGGCATTTGCAAATTCTGTAGGTTTAAGAGGACAGGGCGCTTAGTCTGAAACTCTGTTAAGGTAGCGAAGCTCGGGGCTCCCTGGGCAGTCCTGACTTTGGCCACTACATAGTACAGTTTCCCTGGATTGGACCACGGCTTTACCTGTCATTCGTCGATAATACCGGTTTAGCTTTCCGACACAAAGGGGCCCGTGAGGACTGAACCTGGAATTTTTTGGTTGATATTACTTGGCTACCATTTCGGGAAGCGTTAGCTCTGGGAGAATATAATTGTCAATGACTAAAATAACAACCGATCAGTTAAAAAGTAAATAAGGATAGTATTGCAAGTTATTTTTTTTATTCGATCATCAAATGTATAGTGATTAATAATTATAAATATCAAAACTTAACAGGGGTAAATTTGTAGCTCATTTACTGTCATGTAGATCATCAAAAAGAAGATTTGAGATATATTGGCGAAAGAATAGTTGAAATTACCATCACTTTCCTTGTACATTACATAATTATATGTGTATGTTTAATTTATGTATGTTTCGTAATAAAAATATTACAGGTTGATTTGTTATAAGTATAAAAGCCTTAAAGGGATGAATATATAGCTCATTTATTGTCAATTAAAGAATAGTACACTCTCTCCAAAAATCAACAACGTAATGATATTATTATCCCAAAAGGAACTAACAAGAAAAGGTTTACTACACTTTCGAATTAATTATTGTTACTATCTGTGTACACAGACTTTCTACTGCCAGAAGTTATTGGACTATCGTATTTTTATAGATAAATAAAGATCATCATGTCGCTTTAAATATAATACGTTTGCTAATAGATGTAAAAACTTTAAAGTTTTTTAACAAACCAAACACACAAAGGTTTATCTATTTGTATGTATGAACTGGATTGTTTTAGCGTAAATTCATCCAATCGGTTTATTGCTATTACGTGTGGAGAGTCTGCATTAGTTTAACAATGTAGGCAATGTAACAAGACACGCTTCGCGGAGCTCACGCAGCGAGCCAAATACATCCTCACCTCAATTAAGTATGATTGTTTTAAATCACTTAATTTCCGTTTTGTTTGTAATTATGTGTACTCGCTTATTTAGTTTATATATGCATTCAAGTAACATTATTATGAGAGCAGTGGAGAGGGCCAAAGGAGATTCACGAGAGTAACAAGGTCATCAATGAAGCTCGAAGAATTGCTAGTTATAAGTGGCAGTGGTCAGACCACATCGCTGGTACAACAGTCAGACTTTTTTTTTTAATGGCCCCGCTATTGGGAGCCTCTCGTACCCCTATCTTTTGGTGGGACAGGGACTTTTTTTTACAATTAATTTTATTTTCACATTAATTTTTATTTCCATTCTCTTTTCTTTCGTTCTTCACAATGTCTTTCGGTCTATTCTATCTGTCATTCTACATTTCTTCTATCTTTCGCTTTTACTCTGATCATCTATCATTCTTCCCTTGCTTTTTACATTTTCAATAGCTTTTGTATTTTACATTTTTATTTCTTATACAATAATTATTTTTTATCACAGATTTAAATATTTTCCTATTTTAATTTTTTATTATATATTTATTTATTTATTTCCTATGTTTACGTTTTGTTTCTTTTTATTGCTATTTTTGCGATTTCCTTGCAGAGGGTTGTCTGCTGATGTTCTCCGCCTATCAGGGAGGCTATTGACTCCTCCCTGATTTGAACGCCAGACCGGCACTCGAAATCGAGCCGGAGTCCCCCGAATGCGGGACACCGGGCCACAAGGTGGATCACGGTCTGGTCCACACCCGGTTCACAGAAGCACGAGGGGTCCTCCTTGAGCTTAAACCTATGAAGGTACCGTCAGACGTTAGGTCTAAAAGGTTCTCAAGTGAACACCATGACGAGGCGTGAGTAGGCGCCGCAAAATGTGGACAACAATTCGCATCAGGGATATTTTCGTCACAAGTTATTTCCTTAATAAGCACATTTCAAGTTAATGTAAATAGAGAAGTAAATGCAATCAGTCCATTAACATTAATTCATATTTTTACATATAAGTTGTTATTTTTTTAATTAAAAGATTCCTTTGCTTCTTATATTCGGCTATAGTTCTCACTTAATGACCTCTTTTTAATTAATATATATTTATCACGCAAATCGATCAGTCGAAAAACATCGAGGTAAAAGTATTTTTTTAATCTGTGTGTAAGTAGCCTTTGTAATCGGAGACAAATCGCAGAAACATAAATCCTCCATTGTTACGAAATTATACAGAATCGTAATGCAATTATAATGTAAAGATATTCAGTGAACAATAATGCGTTTTGTTAAAGTACAATGCGAGATATGACAACGTTTGACGATCGGACCTCCGGAGTGGACAGCCGTTCTTAAATCTTAAACATCAGACTCAAGCGATTATCAATCTTATTTTAAAACCGTTGTGATACACTTTGGTCTTATAAACCTTGTTTAATCACATATAAAACGTAATAATAGATGTTTCTGGCGCTAAGAATGAAGTAAATAAAGAAATTTTACGCTATTTTGGAAATTATTAATTCATGCCTTCCAAATACACAAGTTCATTGTACCGACGACTAAGATTAATTGGAAGTTTTTTTTTTTACCTACGACGTCATAATAAAATCAACTGTAGGATATTCACTGATGACTGGTTGATAGCAGCCTGCATCTAACCTTTCCCGAAAACCTTAACGAAATCATCTGTGCACCTTGTGTGGCAAACATTCAAACTAGATAAACCTTATATCGAGAAAGAGGTCAATCATCGATTTCAAATCGGTTGAGCTCCGTTCAAGCAACTGCGAAGCACCTCCTCGTTTGACAACTAAAGGTGAGGATCGACGACCAATGTGTTATCAGTGATGATTTACGGCTTTGGACAGTGGTTACTCTTATTTTTTTTTATTCGCTCACTTCACCTTATCTAGGTTGGGACATGGTTTTTTCGAATCAATATTTTTTAAATTCAATTTATATATCTAAATATATATAAAATAGCTATAATAAATGAAAATTCGACTATTTTTTTGTCACTATGTGAATTTTTTGCTTAGAAGATAACTCGGAACTAATAACACAAACATCTTAAAGGGTCGGAAGCTGCGTGCAACTATGGTTCTCTCACTTCGGACCACAGAGAGGGCTATATTAGGGATATCTCTTGAAGACCGATACAGCATTAAGCAAGCTATATAGCGCGCCGAAGCCCGCTGGGGACATAAAGAGTGGAGACGACAGTCCAGGATTCACAGCGCAATACTTCCGCATACAAGGTGGACAGAAGACTTTGCTAAGATCGACGAAAGATCGCTGTAGGCTGCTATCAATCAGTCCTGTTAGAAATATTTAGGTGAAGCCTATATCCAGAAACGGGCGTTCTATGTCGCATTTGCTGACAATAAAATGGTACAATTTACATTGATTTGTAAGTTAATATGCGGTGCGATTAGTTAGTACGTGTATGGGTCGTGGAGTATACGGTTGGAGCCGTGAAGCGAGGCCGCTATCGGCGCGATCGGCCGTTGGCAAATGATGTTAATTTTCGAGTTTTACAAGCGAACAAGGCGGCGCTATCTGCCGTGGCATCGCTCACGAACGCGCCTCCGCGCCTATCTGCTTCTACAACGACCAGCAATTAGGGCTGCGATACACCAGGTGGATATATTAATATTGTTTACATTTTTTTTCTGTATTACAATACGATAAAACAAAGTTCATCTGATGGGAAGTGATACAAAAAACGAGTGATATATTTATCCCTTTAAATCCTGCAAACATATTTCCAATCTAGTTTAAAATTGGATCGCTCTGAAATAGGTAACAATAATTTATTTTTTCTATTTGAATACAATAGGCCTATATTTTTTGGCAGTACAATATATGTTAGGCTAAAGTTACCAACAACTTATTTTAAAATGTAAAAATTCTAATCCGCAAATATTTTTTATTGCTATACCGTTGTTTGCGTTATTTTTTTCTACCTATTGATTTTAAATAGAGTGTATTTTACTTTATTCGACAATAATTGATCTATACATTCTTCCTTCTAAATGCTTCACGCCTATTTCCAATCACCCTGAATATTGTTATTTATTCATAATATCACTGTAATATAAAAAATGAGAACGCAAATAATATGATGAAAAGAAAGACTTTTTAGAAATAGTCTTTGTGTACCCTTAACGAGGAAAGTTCAAGAAGCCCCCAAAACGAGGACCAAATAAAAAATATAACTGTGACGTAACTGTATCTTCATGACTTAACATTATAATGGATTGTTTATATATAATTTATATTGATTATTTGTAAATTGTTATAACAATGTTACAATATGCTGAATATTATTTATTCATTTCTTTATGTTTATTTTAAGGCTGTAGTTGTTATGCTAGATAAATATGGCCAGGGTTGCGAAGGCCTGCAACAAACATACTTAAATTTCTACAATGTTATTTAAACACACATTTACGAATATTTATTAAACGAAAAAAAACTTCCAAAATTTTGCAGAAGCTTTTACGTTTTTGAGTTCGCTGTCCGTTTGTAGTAAAAATTTATAGCGTAAGAGTATATAAATACATAAATATATTTACGAATCCCAGTAAAATACTCAATACTAATTTGCACAAAAATGAAAATTTTATATTAATAATTTTTATAAAAGTCAGAGCTTAGTACGAAATCGATTTTGTAGTTAATAACATCTGAAAATGTCTCTAAGCTTTTTACAGGAATCATAAAATAGTCTGAGTGTAACACGACCCTTATCACAGTCGCAGCGACCATTGCACGCACGGAGTCGACGGCGACCGCGGCAGTCGCGCTCTTACGGGACGCGATTACATCGACCTGCGACAAATAGCGAATGAATACAACCCATCTCATTATCCGGTACACAATCGGTGCAATCGCACTTAACGTCAAATCGAACTTCACCATTATTGTATACAAAAGAATTGCATAAACACATTTAGTGACAAAATCAAGTATCGAATTTTTAACTAAAATAAAACGATGCCTTGAGTAATAAAAGATATTATTAAATTGTTATTTAGTGCTGAAAGCTCTACAAGTTCCTTCGTAGAACTTTGATCAGTCTTGGTATTCTAAGCACACCGAATCTCAAATATTACGACATTCGTGTCTATCATTAACTCCATACCATCCTTTTACCTTTTTCTTTCGTCTTTTCTTTCTCCTTTTTTGTCATATCTACATCATACTATTTTTATCACTCTCTTATATTATAACATTTATTTTCTATATACATTCTATTCAATTCAGTTACATTCTTTGAAAACTTCGTTTGAAAAACCTTATCTATTAAGTTAAGGTGATATTTGGCCATAACGTCAAAACTGATGGCCACTGAGGTCTTAAGGAGTTCAGATCACAGACCGTAAAGCGTAGCGCAGCATAACCACCAGTATCGTGATCAGGCTTCCTTGTTACAGTCGTCAAAAGACCCTGGATGCAGGCCGGGCCCTACTGGTTTTTGTATGGAATACCTATATGGTTAGCATGATCATCATGCAGTGATAGTCCAGCGGTAGAGGACTAACACTTGCAATCTTAGGTTGCGGCTTCGATTCCCGGTATATAGTCTTATACAACTCACACTTTGTATATTGATTACATTGCATTGCCACTGTTTATAATTTAGTTTCCAGAGGATGGGCAGCAACATCTTCTGCGTACCACTATATCACTCGACGACCAAGCGTGGCGATTATGGTATGTCCCCCTATAGATATCTTTAAGGATGGCTTTGTAAAAGGCGTCTAAGGGCTGCAACAATAACGAGCGATGATAGCTGAAATGGCGATGACATAAAAATAGGGTTATTAGCCTAAATCGATAATTTTCTGAGAATTAGATGATATTATATCAATAGCACGGGAGAGTTTCGATTGCGTGCTGCCGGTCTATAAGGCGTGTAAGTGTCGAAGCTTATCGGCCGTGCAGACACCACCTGAGATGCTATCGCAAGGGAAATATTGAACAGAGCAGAGATACCTGATCAGGTCTTCTGAGATAAATGACTACTAATACGCAGTTAAATACGGAATACTTTTACAAGTTAATCTTTTTATTTGAGTGTATTTTCATAAATAAATTAAAATACTAAATAATTAGTAATAGTCGTCGAAATGTTAAGTCATAAAATATAATAAATACTCTTGATTCTATCAACTTTATATAAAATTGTAATGAAACCATTTCATATGAGAAAATATTTCTTTCGTGTTTATGTCAGTGTTTACTATTTATTAGTAAACAGTTAGTGTAATCAGTTATTATTGAAATATATACACCAGTTCTAGAATGATCTGACCGCGTGTTATGAAATGATTACTTTTAACATTATTGTTTATGTAATGGTGTGAATAAAATAAGACCAATTACGTTTTTCATTTTAAATAAAAAAATACAAAAATTTTAAAGTTCATCATTTGTTACTTTTAAATTGGTAAAGTAAAAAATGGTCAATTTGCAAGGCTCATTTTTCAGCAATAATTACTTTCTCAACGAAGTATTTACACGCAGTGAGGGCACCTTCTCGCATTTACAATTGTATCACTTTGAACTTGTTTAATTTTAGAGAACTTAATAGTTCTCTAAAATTAAAATATAGACATATAAAAATAATAATCTATTTATATATTAAAATTAATATATAAACAGACTTCTAATGACTACTACTGAATCAGGACTCTAAGGCAGTATCAATATTTTTTACGATAAACTACGGGATTAAGATGACGTAAAAAAGGATGGGTCACAATAAAGGTTAATTTTTAAAATAATCAAAAATAGTACATATTGTGATTTGACAAAAACATGTTTTTTATTGATCAAAGGAGGAAGTTAGTTAGTTTAGTTAACTTTGTTTCATCAAGATGATATCCACGTCACAAGAATCACACAAACGACACTAAAAGCTAGCCGGTTTCGTATCTGCGAGCCCTGAATCCGAAGAAGATGTAAAAGCCAAAAAGGCTAACAGCATCGAGCATCAATCGAATCTCGGCTAAAGATTTCAAAACCATGCCTGCAAGTTTAAGCTATTGAAATCACCACCACTTCCTTTCGAATGTTTTACTTTAATTCAGCAAGTGTTATTGGAAAGTTACTGCTTTTGAGATATCACTGTAAAAATCACAAGTCGATAAATCGGGACTTCATGGTAGTCAATCAATGTCGTTGTTGTGTTAAGCGGTGATAGTCTAGCGGTAGAAGACTGGACCTGCGACAGTTGATATTCTTTTCTTAGTAATAGATTTCTCGTCTTAGTCGTTCTAGTCCATAGACGACCACTGCAAGGCATATGCCTTCCCCACATATATCTATGGGGAGATATACCATAATCACCTCGCTTGGCAGGCGGTTTGGCAATCGTAGTATAGTATCATGGTGAGCAGAGGATGCTGCTGCCCATTCTCTGGCAACTAGTTAGTGAGCAGTGGCAATCCTCTTCAATCAATATACAAAGTTTGAATTATACAAGATTGTGTTCCGGGAAAAGAACCCGCGAGTTTACAATCGCACGTCTGTACTCTACTGTTGGGCTACCGTTGCTCGATCCTATATTTAATTCCTATTAAATATACAATCTAATAAATATTTATATATAGACACACATAAGTGTACCGCGGAGAATATATGTCTATGCAAAGTTTGGTATAAGATCCAAAAAAAAAAATACATAAAAAGTTTTTTTTTGCTGAAACTTTCTGAGTGGCCAGTACTTAGTCACAGCCCTCAAATACTAGGGCTGATTTATCAGAGCTTAATGACCCTAAGTCTAGACTACCAACGTTCCATCTGGTAGCATAATCCAAGTGCAGGTGTGTTTAAAAACCTGCGGCTCGTGACCTGGCCGCCTCGACCCGATAGTTCTCATTCGCGGGAATTTTAATTGTACCAAGATCTACGATTACGCGCTCCAGCGATCGCATCGCCGATACGATATAGCGAGCGTGTACATTGCCAGCTTTGTACTGATTGTCGAATTCGATCTCTTAATGTTCCGATAATGTAAAACGTGCAATATCAAACATTACAGATATGTTCGTTTCGTGTGTAATGCGTCATTAATTAATTAAAATAATTTAATCGTTCGTGCCGGTTCTGTAATTTGTTTGTGCCACAAACAGTTGGTATTCGTTTGAAGAATTTTTTTCATTAATTGCACAGAAAATAAGTATGTGTTGATTACTTTATGCAGAATGATTGTGTATATATAGCTCAATTTCCGTCAGTTATTGTATGGTACACCCTGTGATAAAATTAAAGGTTTCAAAAATAAGAAATACATATAGAAATATAGTACGAAAAAATTTTCAAAATTTGGATTACATCATTATACTGTTTGTCCTCGCAGATTTTGTATTAAGAAGTTTTAGGCTTGTCGTATTTTAATTAAAAAATTGCGAGATATTTTAAAGTAAATACACTTTATACAGATTGATAGGAAATAGTTAAAGTGTATGTTTTACAACCGCCCTTCCAGCGTCACTCTCGGACTATTTGCTTTCACAAAATAATTTCATTAAGCTATGCAACCAGGTGCTCGGCGCTGCACTGACGGGTTGAGAACTTACATCGTCTTATTTACACTCCGTTTACAGCAATATCAACTTTAAAGAATTGTAATAAGGATTTGTAAAGGCGCATTGGAATTATGTAAAATCGAGATGAGGTCAGGAGTTAACTATAAACTGTTGAGTAGTAGAAGCACGATTTTGTTGATTTTGATACCCCGCATCAGACGTTAAACCGCTCAGATCACCTACTTCTGGTTAGATCCTGACAACTTGTTAAACGTTCTATGTCGTAAGCAGTCGTTGCATGTTTGAGGGAAATTATATAGACCTGTTAACTACATAGAAAGTACTACAGCACCTATTATCCATTTTAAATCATAATAAATTGATCACTTTTCACGGCGAATTGGAATAATAAATATAAAACATATTTCAATCTTCATCATCGTCATCACCATTTAAGTGGTAAGATATCTACTGCTGGACGTGAAACAGCTGGTGTACAACTTTTCCGACGACTTTGAAAAAAGTCGCCTGTTTGTCTTGTGGACTCCAGAACCTTAAGGTACCAGCGGTAATCTGTTCTGCACGATATGTATTCTGAACATATATAACATGATTACTTCGCTGAATATAAAAAAATCGCAATATTTATTATTTAATATTAACTTAGGGCATAAACATACAAAGGCATAAACCTAGCCCTTGAAATAGTGATAAGGTTTGTCAATATTATCTAATAAAATGGTAGAATAAGAACATCTCTATAAGGTACTGGTCTAGTCTGGTGGCAGAATTACGTCGAGCTCATCCAACGTGGTCATCATCACGTATGGATCTGACAGGATAGTGCGACTATACACAAGGCCAGAGCTTCGATGAATTTTCTTCGGGAAGCTTTCTTACAAAAGCTGATCAGTGGCCATCGTGGTCACACTTTTTAACTCAAAGAGAGAGCTTACAATAACCATCCACCAACTATTGTGAATTTAAAAGAAAATATTCGTTGAGAAACCTGTTTAATTGAATCAAGTTTACTGTAACGTGTTGCGAAGAACACAAAGCTCCGTTTTGAAGAGTGTTTGGAACTCGACGGAAGACATTTGGATTACATATTCCGTATTTTATTTAACGTTTAATGCTTTGACTAGAACTACGTATCAACAATATATATTTTTATTTTAAATTTCAAAACATAAATCTACCAGACACCTTGTCAATGTTATATAAGCAGAATGTGATAAAAAGATATGCAGCCGCAATACAGAAAACCATTATTTAATACATAGGACATTTTGCAAGGTACAATTACAAAGGTTTGCTTTTTAGTGGAGCTACAAAGATTTAAAGAAAATATGTTTACAAGTTAGGTGTGTATCTACTAAACTACAATAAAAAAAACCTTGTGTATTTCCCTTAAAAACACCAATGTAACACTGAATACCTAATGTAAATATATATATAAAAAATCATTGAAACCTTTGATTCGGTAAATTTTCCAAATATTTAATTGTATTAGAGGATAGGCAACAAAAGAAAGTAGAAAATTAGATCTCAAAATGAGAATTTACTTATAAGTTATGAAGTATCATTTTAAATTTTTTCGATTATAGTTTATGTCTTGCAGTGGCTGTCTACCGGAAGAAAAGAAGAAAATTGAGCAAATGCCTGGAATTATGGGGCAGCGTACTCCTTATAATATAATAAGACCCAAAGTTAAGCCTCCAAGATATTATTTATTTATTATTTACACAGCTTACAGAAAAATGATAAGCTTCCTTTCCTTCCTTTCCTTGTAATATGATTTGCCATTTCTACAATTTTCGTTTTTAATAGAAAACTGAACAAAATCATGAATTAACTGTTAAACGCATGTTCAAATTATATGCTTTTTTCAAATAAATAATTTCAAAGAATATTCACAATGACGATTCATTGCTGTACAAACTGACAGTATGACTTTAACTAAAGATAATGTATATGCAATCCGTAACTTTGCTAACTAGTGCGCAATTATAATATGGCTTAATAAATATCACGCATTTACGTGTCGTCTTTATTTCTCTTTAATTTTTTTTTAGTGTCACCACTTTCGTAATAAAATTGTATCATTCGTAATAGTAGTTTTTCGCCACTTACAACACAATACGTTTATAGTATGTGAACTATTTTTTTTTAATTTCGCGCTTACATACGTTCTCCGGGCATTCATTAAACAAGGACGCTCAGTTCCGGCGCCCACGTCGGAGCCGCTCACGGCGAGGTCGGTAAACATCTAATAACGGATAATTGCACTAATTACACGGCGTTGTGTTACACATGCTCACCGAGCAAATGCTCGCCTGTCACCCGTCACCGAACTCACCGGCAGACTATATTTAATGCACAACCAATCATGTTACAGTTTTATCGTGAACCTAATTTGTAGATGTACTTGAATTTACTAATTCCAACTGGTCCTTTTGGATGTCTCTTGAGGAAGCCTACGTACAGCAGTGGACGTCTTACGACTGAAATGATGATAATGATGATTTAACAAGTTAAAACTTGAGGGCAGCATAACCGCGAGGATTTGGAAGTTGTTATTGCAGTGGGCAGGCTACATTGCACTCAACAACAACAGATGGCCGCTTGAGTCTCAAAGTTGTAGAGAAGCTATGAAGGATCGACTAACACAGCGTAAGACGTTCACCAACAGGGTGGACAGAGAATCTTGTTGAGATCTTGCAGGAAAACTAAAGCAGCCAACGGCTAAAATGATTTGAAAACCTATAATTAAGGACACGGATTGAGAGAAAGTTTAACTTCTATAAGTTTTTTACTATTTTTATATTTATAGCCTACATCAATTGACTCATGTCCCGCGTTGATCACAACTCAAACATTCTCACCTTTCAAGGAGACGTTACAAATTGTATGAACGCTAATAATAATAACAAGGTTCATTTTATAAGGTACCGGCATACTACATACTCGTAACATAGCAGGTTTTTCTTTATCAATAATAGAAGAGTTATCGCTGCTTCTACCGCAACTTCTGGTGTTAACACTTTTAGATGTGGTAAATCAAATTCGCATTTAAAATATTTTTATTTAAGTAGACATGATGATTTTAAATCGTATATTATTTTGACATTATAAGTAAGTAAGTTACCACCGGCTCAAATGCTGATCTGTTGAGAAGAGCCGGCCAGATATTCAACAGTTGCTGTTTTTAAGCGAAATTTAAGAATTTTTAATAATACTGAATTTAAATATCTTCCTGATAATTTGATATTAGATACAAGGTCACAAAGATAGAGAAAAGGTTGTCATTTATAGGTACCTCTGATATCCGAAGTTCTCTGTCGTAACACCATGCGCCAAGTTACTCCTTGGACCGTTGTCCAAAACGATTTAAAAAGCTGGAGGCCTTCGTTTGGTTATGGAAAAGAAAGCAGGACCAGTTGACCGGCACGGACTGGGCTTAGGATCACTGATTTTTAAATATATAGATTCCAGATTAACTATAATTATATAATTTAAACATATTAAGTAAAGACTTCACTTTGCTTCGAAACCTGAATCGAAATGCACATATCGTGTATAAAAGGAGCTATGTGTTAATAGAAGAAATATAAATTAAAATTACTGAAGAAAAAGACTATTTTACAGAGTGATTACTTTACATAGACTTAAGAGTATGTTTTTTTTTATTGCTAAATTAAATAGGCAAAAGAAGGAGTATAAACGGCGGTTTCGAAAATTTTATAAATGTAAAAAAAAATAAAAAAATTGAAAATAATCATTGAATCCCGTCCACAAAATAAAGAAGCCTGTGTCGTTTTGTAGTGAAATAATAAGATCCGCTGTTACTGACGCAGCTCGGAGAATTTCTGGTCTGAAGTGGTAATGGTGGGGGGTCACGTCTTTCGTGCAAACGATGGCCATTGAGGCCGAAAAGTTCTCGAGTCTATGGCTATATTCGAATGTTGATGCGCGCTGTTAGCCGTTTTGGCTTTTACAGCTTCATCGAACTCAGGGCTCGCGGATCCGAAATACGCGAGCTAATAAACTAAAAAAAATCTACGTCAGATGCTTCACAATTTCCGAGTGACAACCGCGAACCAGTAGATGCGGCGTGGTTTGGCCCGTCACTGGGTTGACCGATGATATATTTTAGTTACGGTCGCGGAAAATCACTGGATCGCCAAGACCGGTCATCGTGGCGATCTTTAGAAGCCATTGTCTTGCAGTGGGTGTCTATCGGCCTATATGATGTTAATAACTGTGCAATAAAAAGAGAGCTAACGTAAACTCTTACCTTACGTAGTGCCTGTTTGAGACTTACGATATTTAACAATGTGAGCAACGAGCAGTTTGATCACATTGTACACACGACAAACCTAATATTAAGTCTATTTTAAATACCGCATCTACTTTGTGAACGCCTTCTTTATGGTGTAGCACACTCCTCCTTAAAAGTTTCAAAAAAGGATCACGATCCTTAGAAGTGATGGATATGATGTAAGAGGATGTGTCCTTAGAGGAAGAACGAAAGACTCAAAAGGAAGAAAAATGAGTACGGAAATTAATTAAAATCATCTCAAAATTTATAATTTAAATAGAGAACCTATCAAACTATGGGGTTAGAACGAGAGGCCCCAATAAAAGCGGCCATAAAGGAAGATAATGTTGTAGTCCTGCGTCATTTGAAAATCATTTACATCGAACCCATCAATATAACAATTGTAGCCTCCGAAAAAAGCCTTTTATACTAGATGAGATGTTATATGTGCAAAGGCTTTAACACTAACTATACCAATATTTATTGGGTCCTTCTAAAATGTATGATATATGTTAGTTAGGAAGGAAATACAAATAATTTTTTATAATTAAACAAAATGGTACGTTGATTATTTCTTTTACAAACGCAAAATATAAAAATTTTTGATTCATAGCTCATCATATTGTTTACATTTTCAATGCAAAAGATCAAAATAGGTCATTTGACCCGTAATGGTATATTTAGTGTTAAAGGGGTGAATACATAGCTTATTTGTCAACAAAAAAATCCTCTTACCCCTAATCAACCTGACAGTCATACTCAGACATATGTCACAATATTTTTTTTTCTATTGAAATGCGACCAGCCAATATCTTCTGGCAGTACAAAGGCTACGGAGACAGATACTAAACAGTAATTATTTTTAATATGCAGCAATTAGATTTTCAAAACGCTTTGACAAGAGAGCTTTTAAATCAATAACCAATCACCTAAATAAATCGCTGGAAGCAAGTGACAGAATTTTTGTGTCTATTATGTTTGTGTCTATTATGTATGGTTATGATGTGGGTTAAATCTTTTTTGCACAACTACGTCCAAATTAATGCCGTTGATAATAATTTTCGGCGCTCGCTTATTTTCGAATCTTTATTCAGGGTAGCTTGGATAGCCAAGCAGTTGTACAGACAGAAGTTCGGCTCGGTACAAAGTTGCCCGGTTAGACTGGTACTTAGCGCACACAGACGGGTCTGCGATTAGGTCGCACACACACGCGCCGCGTCGTGACCCGCCCGCCGGCTGCCCGCTGATGGCCGCCCGATTGCGATGCCCTTTTTAATTCGCACAATAACGCACCGTGCGTGAGCGTACACACTACGTGCTTTTTAATATATCGATTTATTTTATTACTCTAGACTCAACAGATTTTGTGCTATAAAAAGATATTAAGATAACAGTCTTTCAGCGGCTCTCCAATACCATGCTCCAGCTGCTGCGACACCGACTGCGTATGGTGGTAAGAAAACATAAGTGGTCATAGTCTTTTTAACAAACATTTGTTCAATTTTGGTGTTACGTGATAGTCCCTTGTGCAGAGATTGCCTGGAAGAAGAAACTTCTGTTTACATACTACTTCGGTGTGCGGGGATAGATTTCTACAGAGCTAACCATCTCGGTTTAGCTAAATGTCTGCTCCAAAACGACATGAAGGGCTTGCCAAGATTTCTCAAGGAGTTGGTTGCGGAAACCAGCCTACTGACACAAGGCTAGAAAAGACCGTCGTAAAGAAAAATAAATAGAACGCATTTTTGAGCGATGGCTCTGCTCATCGTTTATCGTAATAATGAACTAAAAATAACTTATATGAATAAGTATTCTGTTTAGTACTTTAATTGTAACCCTTATGTTTGTTACATGTTAACATTGATTTTTTTGTTTTGTTAAACGTCCATTATTTAAGAGGCGTTATAATTTACTCTGTGGTCTGTGTGAGATAAGAAAACAAATCATGGGATTCGCTTTCAAATACAATGTTTAATGGTGTATGTGCTTATTTTATACAATATTTCTTTTATTTACATTTGGCCGGATTGAGCGTTGAGGGCGCGTAGTTTAAAGATCTTTTCAGTTACTATGCTGAAGAGGTCACAAGTCTTGGCTATAGCTTATAAATTTCATAATTCACGAGTTCAAGCAGCTGCAACGTTTTCACTCACCTCTTTAAACCTATACTTATAATAAAATTAAACTAACTTTTATCATAATTATCTAACTAACACTGGACGTAAACGGGTTGTAAAAGGTGCATGTTTAATTTGTTAATGCCGGGATTATATTGGGTAAGGAATGCAGTAGTGTGGCACGGGCCGGGCAGCGTCCAGCAGTCGTCGTGAGAGATGCTCGGGGCTCCGCCCCCTGCCGGCCTGACACCGCAAGCTCCGTGCACTGGACTCCTTAGCGTTCTAATATATGTACACGTACAGTAAATTATCTATTATTCATCATCATTGCAACAGTAAACCGTCCACAGCTGGACATAGGTCACCCCCACAGATTTTCAATAAGGCAAGTTGGAAGCGGCGTGTACCCAATGTCTTCGTTAACAAAGCCGTTTGTCTATTTGTCAGCAGACGTACTGCTCGTGATCGCCACATTAGTACCCTTACACCATATATGGTCTGTTCTACTTGCCAAGCCACTATTAAGAAACAAACTCCCCAAATATGACACACACCACGTTTTCATTGCATTGCATAACTAATAGCTAGGACGTTAAAATATTTTTTAAAATCATCATACCAGTCATGATAATTTTTAAATTAAAAGCAGAAAAGTTATCATTGTTTTTATTAAGCTGTGACATTCATAGCTATTCTTTATTTTACATTATTAATATAATATATAACTTATGCAGAAATAATCTTTAATAAATTATCCAATCCAACGAGTTGAATTCGACTCCACATTTAATGTTTTAAAAAAGACCCATTTAATTTTTTTATTGTTAAGTACGAAATATGTATAGAAATATGTCGCATTGCAGTACAATGTTGCTAACTTATCCCTTTTAAAATAATCGTCCATCTGTTATATAAACTCGATTATCAAAGCTTGTCCGATATTTATCAGTGTACGTTGAACCTTGATTGCGTAATTATTCGATTTTAACACTAAATATGCCATTACGGGTCAAATGACCCATTTTGATCTTTTGCATTGAAAATTTAAACAATATGATGAGCTATGGATTAAAAATTTTTACATTTTGCGTTTGTAAAAAGAATGATCAACGTACCATTTTGTTTAATTATAAAAAAAAATAATAATTTGTATTTCCTACTTAACTACCATATTTCATACGTTCTAGTAGGGCTCAATAAGTGTTGATATAGTTAGTGTTAAGGGCGATAGATATTTAGTAAAACCTATTTTAAACCTGAGATCTGGGCACATTCCATCAGGCAAATTTTCTTATTTTATACAAAATATGACTCTTTGTAGTTCGTGTGCTACGGAATTTGCATCATGTGTTGCCTAGAATCGAGGAGAGAATTACCACCGCACAATCTATTTTGTCGGGCCCAAAGTCGAAAGCGGCTATACTATATTGCAGATTGTCATGCTTCCGTAATGTTTTTTTAATGTTATCATGGCAAATATATATGATAGTCCCAATGTTGTTGAAAACCTACGTAAAAAAAAACTATTACGTCTATTTGTAAATAACAACTGACTTAAATTTTATTAATTTAATACCTAGCTTATTTCACATAAGGATTTGTCTATCATGAGTACTGTTTCGTAAGGAGTTAGTGATGTTAGCCCTAAGGCTTTTACAGCTTCATCGAACAAGAGTTCACGCAGCGTAAGGGCCCGCGAACTGTACTAAAAAACTAAAGCAACGTGTTTGCACACTCCAACGGAGTCATTTGTCATTTTTCTCACGGCATACTGTCAAACGTAATTATCAACATAATTAATTCATAGTTGAAAAAGTAAATAAATGAAAATCGTTCCTTCAGATATAGTTTCCACCGTTGCTTTAGACACATAGTTTTTTTTTACATTTAGATAGCCAGTCCTACATTATTCGTTATAATTATACTCCATTTGTTTTTTTTATACCGGACTCTTACTGCTGCTCAAATGATATTCGCAGATTGCGCGGGCTTGGCGCCATTTTTATTTGCAAAATAATTAATTAATAAACATTAATCTCTAAAACTAGAGTAATCACTTTATACAGTGTGATTGGAAATAGAATATAAAATAGCTTATACATACATCTCTCTAAAGGTTTTATTCCTATGACCAATCACACTGTATATAAGAAAAATATACCAAGTTTTTTTTTATTGTAGTAAAGCGGGTAAAGATCCCTCTAATTGCATAATAAGAAAATTACCAAAGCAATGTTGAAATACTATGTTTACTTGCAAAACTAGCCAAAGATAAATCAGCAGAAACATTGCCAGTGCAATATCGTTCACGCCATCTTGGAATTGTTTTCGCGCGCTTTATCTTAACTTTTTAATTTTATTAGCGCAATGGCACGGACACTCGTGACTCGGCCGCTCGTTCAGAAGCGCGATTCGATTTCTTCGTAATAGTACGTTAGGAAATAAATTGCTTGCGAGTCGGTATTGTTGGAGGTTGTATCTATATGTATCTAAATTGCAATTTACTTTTACTTTGGCTGATATTATTCATTCTCGAATGTAATGGGTCTTAATTTATAAATAATATTATCAAGAAGAATCCTTATATAGTGCTATAAAAATCTAGTTAACAATAGAAGCTATGCTCGTTTTTTCTGCCACTTCTGTGAAATTATATTCGAATTTGAATCCAAATCGAAGATTCTCTATGCCCTGATTGGGTGAATTGGACCAATTTTTTGATGTACTAAGTAATGGAATAATCCACGTCTAGGTTACCGATAGATGATTTGCGCTAGTTTAATACACAGGGTGATTGATTATAGGTGTAAAAGCTTTAAAGGTGTATAGCTCATTTTTTTTTACATCTTATTCCTTGTGGTCACTTTAAAATATAGAATAATAATTTAGTTTTCTATTGTAATGTGACAAGCTAATAACTTCTGGTAGTACAAAGTCTGCAAGGACAGAAAGTAAACAATAATCAATTTTAGTATGTAGTAATCCGGATTGAGAAAACGCTGTTCCTATATATTATAACTACACTATTTATTATTTCTGAAACCATTGCTTTTTAAATAGGGGTTTAATTAACCATGCATTCCGTTCTTTAGAGGTAAAGAGGTTTCCAGAGGATAGACAGCAACGTCTTCTTTTTATCATAATACCACGCTGCGGTTGTAAGGTCGAATCATTGCAGTGAACGTTTGTGGGCTTAAACGATAATTTAAATACGAAAAAAGGTTTTTCTTAACATATATTATTAAAATAATTTAATTTGTAAATATTATAACGTTTTTTCTTACTAACATATATAGTAAATGTTGGTGAGAAGATAGTGTAGTATCCAGAGATGAGATATTCAATCGTTAAAAAGATATAGAAGAGACTTTAAAGAGTTACAAATAGAAAAATTAATACGTACATAAAAAGAGAAATAAATTAACTACTTTTGTTTTGTGTAAGTGTAGACGTTGTTTGTCGTCTCACTCGCACAATATGGTCTAGTTACACTTATCACTAGCATCTTAAGATTTATTCGAAAGTGCTTTCCATAATTAGCTAACACACTACAACTTTAGGATAACTTGAGTCTTTATATCCATTCTTGTCGGACGCTTTTACATTTCTGAAGGTGTTGTTATCCATCTTTGAAACGCCCTGGCGTTATCGACTCTTATGCAATAAAGTTTATTACTCATTATATAAAACAGAAGACACCCGTTCTCTGCAAGATTGATTTAGGAATGAGAGGATACGTAAACAAAAGAAAGTAAGCTTGGCTTGCTTGTCCGACATATCCTGTCGGACAAGCAAGCCACATAGTATGAAGAACAGGTGGCAACTGGGGCCTTAAGGTTCTGAAAATGACAGCACCTGCAACTGCAGTATGGACGTCAAAACGTCTACCCAAGGTGAAGGTAACTGAATGCAGGACGCCTTCAAGTGGTCTTATTAGAAATCTATAAGGAAGGGCCGAGTTCAGCAGTGAACGTTCTACCGATAAAACAATGATATAAAAGACGAGAGTTTTTAATAAATATTTATTTACTTTTACAGCTCTTCTTATGTTTAAGTATTTCAACGGGCGTCATAAAGAATACCTCATTACAATTATCACATTTATACTCTTTAACATTAGGCCTATTATCGCGCGGCGGCTTAGTGTCTTTGATTTGTTTCTCCTCAGTTTTTGAAGAGCACATGAATTGCTTATGCTGCAGCCGTTCCAGTGGCGACAGACACAAAGATATCTCGCAATCCGGACAGGTCCAGGGGAGTTCGTATGTTTCTTGATAACTCTGGTAACTCCAGTCCGTGTCGACAACACTGGAAAAAGATATAATAGAGAAAGAGTCAGTATAATCATTATGTTCAATACTTACAACAAATTACAGTTCATATTACGAGGATCGCCCAATCAACCAATAGCACGTCAAACAATAATTACTAGTGCCGTCTCGCTCGCACCGTATATAAACAGACCTGTGCGGGTTCACTCGCCCACGAGTTGTACTGCGCAATATGTATAAATATAGCAGCAAAATAAAGAAGCCGGATGAAGCAAGAGAAGCAAAGAACAACTAAGTGTAGGAACAAGCCAGAAGAGAACTAAGAACCAAATCGATTAGCAACAACCGAGTAGCAATATTGAATACAGTGTTTCTTTTACGTTCGACAAACATTTACTCAATGACCTATGTCCTACAATATCATGTTATATTACCTTAAGATCATTTACAGCGAAGGTTTCTAGACTTTTTCCTAATAGACCTATTATTTATCTTGATATATTGAACTACTTGCAGCTATATTGCCAAAACTCGATAAAAAATTAGCATTAAGTATCTACATTACTGAATGAAGAACACGAAAATTTAAACAAGTAACAGTGTCCAAGGTTCATAAAATATTATCTGCCTATATTAATAGGTGAAATCAAGTCAACATTTTAGTTCTTCACTATCAAAAACATATATATGTTTTTGAGGAACCCTGCTGATGAATTAAAAAACCCCATTATTTTGCATTCGTAGATCCCGCCAAGTCTGTGGACCTCTGGAGGTCCTCTTGGACCATTTTGGGAACTTTGAATTTAACGTGGCTACTTATATACGCTGTAAGAATGTCAGAAAAGCTCAATTATTGCATTATTCAACTTTAAACTTCGAGGTTTCAAACGCGCTAATCTTAGAATATAAACACCAACTGTGATGATATGTACAAATTTAATTAGTAAAAATAGTTAAATCATTAAATAAATTGTGATAAAGAATGATAAGAAACCTAATACTAGTGATATTTGAGAAGTGTGCTGAAGGATGAAAGGTAAATAAAAGGAGGAAACTAAAAATGGAATGTAAGACCATGTGTAGTATGTTAGAAGACCGAATGAATGTTCTTAAGAATACTGAAAGAGGAGTAAAGAAGTAAAAAGAAGTATGTGACATAATAAATTAAAAATTGTTAAGTTCCCTGTCCAATAACAAGATAGGAGAGAACGAAAGGCCCCCAATAGCAGGAGTCATTAAAAAAAACTAAGAATATTTTACAACAAAGTCACTTAAGTTTTTTTTGTGGCATTTTATCAATATCCTTAATATAATAATAGTTCATATGCTTCTAGTTTTTCTTTTCAGCCGATAGACGCTCACTGCTAGACATAGGCCTAGCCCGAAGATCGTCATGATGGTTAGTCTTATGTTGCCCGCATTCAGCGACTTCTGGGCCTCCTACTTATTTCGCGACTACCGCAACATGATCACCATCAGCTGCACGAGCGATATGCCCACTGCCACATCAGATGAGCAATTCCAAGAGCTACGTCTGCGACCTTAGTTGACCATGCTTCATCACTTAAAAATCCATCACTGATCGCAATTTTTTACACGTTTCTACTTAATGAACTTCTTAAATTTATAACATGGAAATATGTTGTAATACGAAATTTTCCACAAAGGTTACAAATTTTAAGAAGGCTTGAGAAAGGTATAACAAGCTTTTCTTTATTTTTAAGGCAAACCTTAATATGACTGTTTATATTTCCTTTCATATACATATCATAAGAGCTCTCTCTTGTAGCGTATAAATTGTATCAATGTCAGTAGTACCTCACACAAGTAACATAAATGGGAGTGATCATTACTTTATTGATATATCAAGTACAATTATGTAATATTGCAGCTTACCAGTTATAAACGATATTGTCTGTTACATATATCCCTCCTTTTTTTTCATTCGCACGGCATTCAAAGCCTTGTTGGAAGGGATTAGGTTCGACAGTCGGGTGAGCGTCGTCGCCGCCGTGGTACAGAACCTTCAAGTCGCCGGGTAACAGCCTTTTGATTGTATAAACGACCTCGCAGTTCACGTAAGAGCTGATGTCACAAGACAGCTCGTATTGTAACTCCTCGTGTGTCGATTTTGAAATTTGTTTCGACTTTTGTAGCTCCGACTCTACCGACTTATTGGGGCTTGCATCTGGAATAAATAAATTCAATTATATAAATTGTATAACATTATGGTTTACAGAGGAACATAAAAATTGGACATGAATACCTCGAATATGTTAAAGAATACATATACCTAGGGCAGGTTATCTCTACCGAGGAACAAAATACAAAAGAGATAAATCTGAGGATAGCTGTGGGATGGAGAAAGTACTGGGCCCTAAAGGAAATAATGAAGTCTAAAGACCTTGGAATGGCAATAAAAAGAAAAACCTTTAACACATGCATACTACCTTGTCTAACTTATGGATGCGAAACTTGGTCATTAATCAAATTACTCAGGGAAAAACTAGCCATATGTCAAAGAGCAATGGAGCGAAGTATGACAGGCATACGAAGACAAGATCGGATCAGAAATACCATTGTAAGATCGAAAACTAAACTGACGGATATATTAAAAAGAATAGACCTGCAAAGGTGGCGATGGACCGATCACATGATTCGTGACAAGAATGGGAAATGGAGCAAGGCCATAAAAGAGTGGTACCCGAGAGACGGAAAAAGAAATCGAGGAAGACAAAAAATAAGATGGGAAGATGATTTAAAACTGACTGCGGGTGTAAAATGGAGAAGGGTTGCAAACGACAGAAGTCAATGGAAGTTTTTGGAGGAGGCCTATGCCAACAGGCACACAGAAATTAGAGACATACTTTAAAAATAAATTTAGTTTTAAAATGTGTAGCAATAGATTATTTTGTAAATACTAATTTCGTAATAAAGGGCTTTATTATTATTATTATTATCTGTAGTTATTCTTTGAGGGATGGCGACCTAATTGAGGTGAGGTATGAAAGAAATACAAGAAATTGTGACGAACAAAAAGGAATGAATCGATGACATTTAGATGAAAGGAAGACATTTTGCCCATAAATTATTATTGTAACCGTTATTTCAGTGTATCCAGAACAGAGGAAGTACGATAGGCCCCCAATAACAGGACCCTTGTAAAAAATATACACTAATTAAGACGTAATTAGCACATTAGTAACAGTAATATTCCTACGACTTACATATGTGGATTATACTAAAAAAGAAACTCTTTACTATAAACAGATTAATAATAATAAAACTTTATTTATTGTTCCAATCCAAAAATGCAACAAGCTTTCACATTCTTAGTTATAATCGATTTTTTTTTAATTTTATCCAGACATTATTTTGAGGCTCCACTAACAAGAACAACAACATGATAGTAGAACATTTTTCATTGCTTAAAAAGCCTAAACTAAAGGTATACTATATAAAGAGTAAAATAAAGTTAAAAAAACATGTAAAATTGAGACGTGCTCCTTAATCATAGGAGACTATGGGGAGTAGTTACTGTAAAGAGATTAAAATTAAGCATCCCAAGTCTTTTACTTAACTATCTTCTTTGTTAAGTAGTCCGCCGCCTCACGCTCGCTTTAACTGTTTCTGTCTCAAAAACAAAGTCTCTTAGTCTTAAGAAAAAGATAAAATTTGTAACAAAAAGTGATTTTTAAATAGGAATGTCAACGTAAACACGTTGTAAAATCGCTTGATAGTTAAATATTTATTATTAAGGGTATACGAGTAAATTTTATATGCAGGTGTAAATAATGACTTATGGGTGGTAAAAATGAGTTGTCGCGTTGATCTACAAAGATATTGTTTTTCTGTTAGTTAAATATAAGAAATTTACAACAATGTGGAATTGTGTTGTTTTTTCCGATTTTATGTTAGTAATATTTGCAAAACTCTTAAGTGTCTATTTCTGTTATGTATATACACTCGCGTGCAAGTAAATCGACTCATTCTTCAAACGAGCATACAGAGCCGCCGCGTTTTAAACGGCAGATGTATTTTTGTCACAAAATCATGTTTTTTAAAGCTTTTTTCATCATATATTTACTAGGTTAAGTTTTTTTAAAAATTAACTTAGTAAAAAATTCTCTGATATGTAATAATTTTCAAAAATACCCGTAAGTCTTTGGTTAATCAGCGCGTCCCAACGCTGTCGAAGCTTCGCCGCCTTCAGCAAGAGATTCAACCCTGTCTCCGGGTAGGGGAATTCCAACAGCAACCACGAATCACATACCAACCTATAAAATTACAATTACACGGATATATAGAATGTTACATAAGAAACCTATATATAAGAATCGTTAAATGTGGTGGAACATACTGCCAAGACCTTGAAGAATAATGTAGTGAATCTAAGTCTCCGAAGGTTAGAATAACTCAAAATATAAATATGAGCGTGCTCATGAAGATATAATACGCAACGAGTCTACAGAAAAAGTAGCGGAAATACCCTAGATCAAAAAAAAATAGTTTTGTGAGGATTAATGATAAGTGATCTAAGGAGATTACAGTTAGTACTTCGTTGCCAACACCTAGTACGTATCAGCAAATTCATGACAGGTTACCTCCAATTCAACTCAGTTACAAATATAAATAAAAATGAATACCGATTTCCCCTAGTCACGTCATAAGTTGAGAACTTAACCAATGTTTTCATTTATCTTTATTTAAAGATTCTCAATACTTTCTAAAAGATTCTTATAGAAAAAAAGAATAGAAATTCAGGCGTCGTATATTAATGTTGCTGATTGACCAATGCAAGTATTTATCCGTCACAAATTTAATATATTTTACGATCAAAAGTTTCTACATGAATTGTGTATATAAATATTATGAAAATAAGAAACTGGAAAAAACTTAACTAAATATCTAAACGAAAAATCATTGCCTCATCCACTATTCTGAGTTAGGTTTGCGTGATAGATAACCTCTTTTATTGAGTGCGCTTTTATCCTAACAGTGGCGCCAAAAGTGACTGCGTTCTCGATTGATTTATTGCTGATGCTATTAGCCCGAGTGATTTTACAGCTTCATCGGAAGAAGTCACAGAGCAGAAGGGTCCGTGAACATAAAAATATAACAAAAGTTAGACGGACGCGTTACTTTTGCACGAAGACGTTCACACATGGTAAACCGCTCTACCCTAACAGAGCTGTGTAGTGTTGATGTTGTGTATGCGGCTTGGGACGGCAGCGTGGACCACAGGCGAGTCAAGGAGGGATCCGGATTCAACCTCGATTCGCCCAAGCTGTTAGCGGTTAATGACCGGGCGGCCGTCCCCTAAAGAAGCGACTGCCTAAGCACTACCTTCCATCTTAAACCCTAGTCTTGGCCCATTAGACCAAAACTGTGTCATTCAGTCACAGTCTTTACCTGGTAAAGCCCATGTTGGTGTCGATGGAATGAGAGAGAAGCAGCAGCGTTTGCGCGGCCGGCATTCGCATCGAGTTCACAATGTACGGCTTCGTGGTTTCCAACAGCGATCTGAATTTAAAAAACCAAATGTAAGAAACAATATCTCATTCATCTTTATAAATTTTCTAATGCTTTGTAAATGTGACAAATGATAATAAATTAATAAATAAACGTGTACCAAGCACATACACAATCAATTCTAATCTAACCTATAAACAAGGACCAAATTCAATGTTTTTATTTATTTATATTTACTATCCCTAAAAAACTAAATGATTTTGAGTGTTGTTGTTCACCTCCTACAATGGATCATTTTAAGGTCCATCTATTATTTAAAAAACAAAAGGTATGAAAAAGAAAAGGTGGTAGACCTTGACATGTAACAAAATTAGCAAGAAAAATATAGATGAAATTAGTTAAGGACAGAACGCAAAAATCAGAAAATATAATGAACAATCATATAAAAAGATTACTAATTCCAAATTCAAAAGTAATGTTTTATTGATTTTTAACTATAGCAATATGTATGGCAAGACCAAGTATATGTAATATATTTATTAATAATCCAGCTAACTCACAAGTAGCAGAGTAACTGATGTCGTGCGGATAGGGCCAGTTTACTCTTGTATCCCGGCGGCGTCTCCTCATTTATATCAGCTTCACACAGCTGTACAACTCTAGGGTTCCTCCCGAAATACGATGTCGGATGAAGATAGACAAAAGGTTTGCTCCACGTGTGATAAAGTTGCTCTGAAACAGACTGCAAAAAATACATTTTACATTTATTACACTAACATTATCATATCCCCTATGAAGAGTTATACATCGTATATATATATATTAGAAACTTAGCATTTGTCACCATTCTTCACAAGATATTTAAATATCAAATTAATAAACAATAGTTTAGACAAAAAATATATTTCAATAAATATATAAGGATTTTCAAGAGGCCTATACCTTGCAGTGGGATTTATATAATAATTATACTAATTATCACTCAGTTTATAGTGGTCACTCGTGTGTTATGGGAAGAATGCCAGAACTCAATTTGATAGAAACAAGAATCAGATTGAATTCCCTTATATCGTCCTTTAACCTGAAGAGATGTTTTCCTAATGCTCTCTGGTATCCGTAAAGTCCACGGCAAACTCAGACGGGTTTCTTCATGTGACCACATTCACAATTTATTTAATTCATAGCATTACTATCATAATAAAAATTCTTTTCCACTATAACAAGAACCTTTAAATTTTTTATTAAACGAACTTCATAAATTTATTGCATGATAATTTAATGAAGCCTGAATAAATGCAAACTTTACTTTACTTTTAACTTATCTTTATTTTTAGTTCTTGTTTATTTTCCTATATCATGTTTACCAATGATTGAATATCAATTTGTTTTTGACATTTGTCAAAAAAAAAAACGGTGAGTAAAAGATTAAATTATTAAAAAGTTCATCAGACTTAATAAATACTAACATGCAAAAATGTGAGCAAAAAAATTTAGTCGAATATTGCTCCTGATAAAAAAAAAAACAGTTCAAAAATAAGACTTATTTAGTTATCATGTGTTACTTTTTACACATAATGTATGTTTGTGTATATATCCACTCTAATTTTATTATGACTGTAAACAAACAAGTGAAGAGTAAAGAGGGGGCGTATGTAGGCCCCCCATTAGATGATAGCAGTCATTATGCAGTGAGGGAGGCCTATGCCATGTAGTAGTTGTCTAGCAGCCGAAAAGAGAAAGAATAAGGCAATTAAATCTACACATAATAAATAAAACATTTTGATCTATTTCTTGTCTTTGAATTGCATATATTTTGATAGCGTTAAGATTTTGAAGTCGTATTATGTTCCTGTAACTTCCTTATATAACATTTCTTAATATTTTTATTTCCATATTTATCGACAGAAGCTCGAAAAGCGAATTGATTTCATTTTATATTTAATATAAATTAAACTTGTCAAATTGCTATTTACCGATAAGATTATTTTAATAATTAAACGTATAAAATAAAAGTATTTCACCTTGCAATGATTGAACTCGTCCGCTATTGCAACTTGGGGATACAGTGCTCTGCATAATACCATCTGAAACATCGAAATATTTGGTATAGATGACAATACTATATTTTAAATACTTACTAATTTTTAAATACATCAATTGACTATATTCATCACGTAGGTCTTCAGTATTTGTATTTCAGTACAAGAATTTTTTGAATCAATAAGCAAAGATGTAAATTATGACAATATCCACAGCTGGAAATCCGATTAAAAGTGGCCGGCATCGAGCGACTTCCGACATTCTTAAAACCAACAGCTGGAAGGTAGTTGCAGCAATATTATTACCTTTAGCATTATTAGATCACGGCCGCTGGAAGCGCTGGAACCAGATATCAAAGCCCGGATCCTCTGAGCATCGTTCGTCATGCGAAATTCAATGTCGCGTATGTCCAACACCTTGTCATCCTCGGGCTTGTCCTCTACTATCTCCCACGAGTCCACTTTGAGTCTCTTTCTCCGCTTCGATTCTTCAGCCGCTTTTTGCTTATATTGTCTGTAAATATTTTTATAATGTCGCTGTCGATTTGTTGTTGTTAATGTTTTGATTCTATCGTGTGGTGTCTCTATTATTTGTGTTTATGCGCGGAAACTAGCCATCTATCGACACTGACCGAAACTAGTTCCAACAAATATATATAAAAAAAATTACCATCTATATATAAACATGTACTAACACTTGAAGGGTAACTAATTGAGTAACTCTTGAAGAAGTTACTGAGTATTTTTGGAGACTTGAAATTTGGTAGTAACATTCCTTTAATATTAAAACGGCTATAGATAGTTACTCGTGTATAAATTAACAAGAATGTTCTAGAAGTCCATCTGCACACGGGCAGGTATAGTTAGTTATGGGTAACATGACTATTTGATAGAAAAGCGCTTTCTATAATAAGCTGGTCCATTAGGTAAATAAGCATCTAAATATCTAATATAACATAAGGTTATTTTTGTTTCACCTTAGTTTTGAATATATTTAACATTTCATGTAAGAATAAAATAAATATACATCAACGTACGATGACGAGCAGTGGTAGCCTAGATGTTGAGAACTGGGACTTGCGATAGTAGGTCGCTAGTTCGATTCCTGGGATACAATCTTATAGAATGCACACAATGTGTATTATTTATGTGGGACTATCACAAGTCATATACAAGTTTCCAAATGATGGGTAGCAGTTTCCTCTGCGCGAATACTACAAGGCAAAAGCCTCCCCTAAAGATATCAATGGGGGTATATACCATAATCAACACTCTTGGCAGATGGATTGGCGAATAATTATAAAATATTGTATCCAGGGAATTGAACTCGCGACCTACGTTCGCAAGTTTCAGTCCTTACAACTGCTGGGGTCAGACTCAATTCCATGCCTTCATATAACACGTGGGCACTATAATATATATATATATATATATATATATATATATATATATATATATATATATATATATATATATATATATATATATATTTATATATATACGAGGGCCAAACTAAAAGTTTTTAGAACTGGCAACTTAAAAGCATTATATTAAAAAAATAAGTTTAAATTTTGAAAATAGAACTCTTTACCAATAATATTGAGTATACATTTCATTCATTTGTCATTTGTTTTACGATTTGGCAGCAAATTGAAAATTGTCTGTGCACGTCAGAATGAATTTAAGCCGAGAAAATTTTCGTGCAATGATTTTTTATGACTTTCGATGTCATATAAGTCAACAAGAAAGTTATGATAGACTTCGATTGGCTTTTTACGATGAAGCCCCATCTCGTGCCACAGTTTACAACTGGTTTAATGAATTCAAACGTGGTCGAACTAATCTCACCGATGATTTGCGTGAGGGACGGCCTTCTACAGCGACGACTGAAGACAATATCAGTGTTGTGCGGCGTATGATAGAGACTGACAAAAGAGTGACCTATCAGCAGATTCGGACAAGTCTAGGCATAGGTATGAGTCAAGTGCACAAAATCCTCCATGAACATTTAGCGGTCAGGAAGCTTTGTGCCCGCTGGATACCGCATAATTTGACCGAGGCTCAAAAACTCCGCCGTGTTGATTGGTGCCGAGAAATGATCCAAAAATTTAACGGAGGTGACTCAAATGCTGTGTTCGACATACTAACGGGTGTCGAAAGCTGGATTTACTGTTATGATCCGGAAACCAAAAGACAGTCTGCTCAGTGGGTGTTTCCTTCCGAAGAGTTGCCAACTAAAGTGAAGAGAGGTCGAAGTGTTGGAAAAAAGATGGTGGCCTCGTTCTTCGGAAAGACAGGTCATTACGCGACAGTTGTCTTAGAGGATCAGAAAACGGTTAATGCAGAGTGGTACACTAACAACTTTTTGCCACTTGTCTTGGAAAAAGTTCGAGAGAAACGACCTCGCAGCAGGATCCTCCTTCATCACGACAATGCCTCGTCGCACACCGCCAGGCAAACGATCGACTATTTGGCGACCTCAGACGTGGAATTACTGGGTCACCCGCCGTATAGCCCCGACCTCGCACCCTGCGATTTTTATTTATTCCCGAAAATAAAAGAAAAACTTCGAGGAAAACATTTTATGGACGCCGAAGAAGCAGTGCCTGCGTTTCAAAACGCCGTCGAAGAGACCCCTTAGGCCGAGTGGGCAAGGTGCTTTTCTCAATGGTTCCATCGAATGCAGCGATGTATTGATGTAAATGGACACTATTTTGAAAAGTTATAATAAAACTAATAACTTGCTAGAATGCTTAGTTTTTGATTTTCTAAGAACTTTCAGTTTGACCCTCGTATATATATATATTTGCTAAGTTATTACGTTAAATACCCCTTGTCATTTGTCGCCATCATGATAAATTTATAAAAGTGTTGCCATATATTTTCACGATATGCCAACATATACAGTATATGTACAAAATATATAATAACCTCCGCATATCTTTCAGTTGCTTCAGTTGTCCGTGTCGCATTGCTCGTTCAGCCGATGACATGTTCTCCGGTTCTGGACCATCCATTAAGTTGTTGTCCTTAAACAGATCACAAAATGGTGAATTATTTTTTTAAAATATCTTTATTCAGGTAGACATTTAAATGCGCTTTTGAATCTCACACAAATACTCATGACACTGGTGGCCACGTCCGCCCACCCCGCGTTCAGGGTCGGCCCATGTCACAGGCGATCGCCGAGTAGCTCTCGTGACGCATCACTTACCCCACACTACAGTCACAACACTATACACTTACCGGGTATGATGTGGTATCAAGCAAACGTCTTCGTTGTAACTGTGATACGATTACCCAGAAACAAAATTTTGGCTCAGACCTCCTGTCTCAGGGGACTTAATACCGATTAACAAAGACAAAATGGCTCGCAGCAAAAACTTCAACAGTAACAATGTGTTTGGAATCTTCAATTAAAAAAGGTCACCGATGATATCATCAAGTAAGCTTTCACTGGCTCGGAACGATGATACGTTGAGAAGAAGTTGTATATAGGTACACCAAGACCCGTGAAGGATTTGTTAATTTTTTCAAGACAAAATTTAGGCGTTACGAGTTTAGTTTTATCTTAAAATAAGTATTTGAATTTTTACCAATTAACAATATGTTATAAAAAATATATGTCAAATAGACGCAACCGTCAGAATACCAATTTCTTTGAAAACGTCGCTCATAGATTTCTACTTAATTTATAAAAATTTCCGAAAAATATATTTTTTAAATAAATTAAGAATTAATTACTGCACTGTCTCGTAATAAAATACCATAATATAAAATGCTCTGAAAATAATTTAAACGTCTAAGATATCATGCGGAGCTTATATCACGAGGTCAATAGCACTTATAACACTAACCTGTAACAAGCCACGCAGCTGTGCAGCTAACTTGGTGAGCTCATAGAAGCGCTGCTCTTCTATGCCTCTACGACGACACCAGTCGCGACCACCGCGCCCCTCTGCCTTCACGCTCAGCCACGCGCAGTAAAGGGACAGAAGGGTGATCGGGTCGCCATGGTCAGACTCTTCTGGTTTCCTCGCATTCTGATCAAGTGTAAAAATATCTATCATATATTGATACAAATTTTGCAACAAACAGATGTTCCATTGATATCCGTGTACTTTTTAAAGTAGTGAATTTTAATACTAACGCGGTAATGATTACCGAAAAATCTAATATGTCGTAAAAATAGTGTTTTTAAACAAACGATGTTAGCTTTGTCTACATTACTAACATTATGGTGATTATAACAAACTATCAATATAAGACAATTTCGATCTTTAAAAGATCAGAACGCTTATACAATTCAGGAGACAACACTGTCAAAGCCACAGATGGGTTTTAATTTATCCCATTAGTTAGACGTTATTCGTCCAAGGAAGTATTTTCATAACATCCTATATCGTAATTAGGAGAAACGTCATGTAAGTTAAACTTACCTCGCATTCAAAGTCCCTGTGAGCTCTGGTTGTAAATATTGATTTAATCCCTAAAGCCGCAGTAAGAGCGAGGGCAGAGTCCCGTTTGTGAGGCGGCAGAGTTGCGCTACCTATCACTAGCGCCTTCGCCAGCGACACTTCCACTGGCAAATTTGCCAAAGTCGTACCAAGTAACGTTAATTTTTCATTTGAAGACAATGCCCCCTGAAATAGCAATAATATTTTGTGAATAAATCAATCAATTCATAAATAGTCAAATGAACGAACGATTGAATGAACTATTAAATGAGTAATTGAACTGAAAAATGATTCGAAAGCATATTATCATCTATAAAAGGAACTAATATATAGCTACTTCCGCTTTGCAACAGCAGTTGTGCAATGAAGTTAACGCCCGCTAGCCCGAGACAATGACTCGGTGTTTGGCACTAGTCGGTGTAACATCTCCTGAGGATGAGGATGCCCCGTGGAGGGGTGAAACACGTGTAGAGTAGATTAACGGTGGTAGTTGTGTTTGGCATTGTTGGCCGCACGCGCATTTATCAGCTGGCTGGCGGGCGGTGCATATATATGATATATATATATATATATATATATATATATATATATATATATATATATATATATATATATATATATATGAGTTAGACATTTTATCATCATTCCACTGCTGGATATAGATTTCCTCCGTGGGTTTCCAGCACGACCAATGCCTTTCGACGATCTTAACAGAATTGTGTATCGACCTTATGGGTGGACGTCCTTCGCTGCGATTACTAATGTACCTCCGTAGTTTCCAATTCAGAACCGTAAGGGGCCTCTTCGGCCATTTGTTTTGTGAGCCATTCCACTAGAATTGCTTGCACTGTTCTAGGGATCACCTCATACCTGATTAGATATCGTAGAGAAGTCCCGAGCATATCCTTTTTTTATTTATCAATTTATTACAAAGATTTAAATTGAGAATCACTAACTTTTTGTAAACTATGCAATAAATAAAAATATTTATATTCCCTTTTGACTAATGGCGTATCTGGCGTGAAAAAAAGTTTAGATTCTAATACATAAATTCACCCAAGTGTTTGTAAACCAGATATTGAGTAAACATGTGTGTACAGCATTTCAATTTGCTCAAAATATACATTTGAAACATCAGACCTTGAAGAATAATAAATAGGTAAAACTCACGTGCTGTTTTAATTCTAGAAGGGCATTTTCAATAGCCTGCTCGGGCGGCGTATCGAGGAATGGGAAGCGTCGGACATCGTTCACTCCCAGCGAGCTCATCATCAGCAGGAGCGACGCCAATGGCACCCTGCTCACTTCGGGCGCGCTGAATGGCTCCATATCCGAGTACTGTTGCTCGGAATAAATACGGTAACAGACACCCGGACCTACAAGGAAATTTATTTAATATTAACGAACAGTGTTTTTATTGCTACATAGAAATATCTGTTCAACATACTTATATTTGTAAAGAGCACAAAATAATAATCTCGTCTGGTATTTGGCGCGATAAGAGCAGAATAACAGTCACAGCAGAGAGAAAAAGAAGGAGAATATTGCTTCACTAGTGAGGGGAATATCACTGGACCTTTTTGTAGTTTTGCCAAAGGGTTATAGGAATAACAATAACAAGCAATAAAAATAGATAAATGAAAAACGACAAAAATAACATAAAATTAACTGTGAATATTAGAAATGTAAATTAAGTGCGGTAAAACTATAATAATATAAGAATACATGAAGTGTCATACAAATAATAAAAATAATAAACGTATAATTCTAGAGCTCTGTATATGGAAGGAAAGTATAGTAAGCAATTAAAGATACTGTAAAAGAAATTAGAGGAAAGTATGAAAGACGTTTAGAATGAGTAAATTTCATTATGAAATTTATTAAAATTATTTGTAAAATTACAAATTAAATAAAGACACTATCCAGCTATGATAAGGGTTGAACGAGACACCTCAAAACGAGGCTACATAATTTTTTTTATCTCGAACGGACAGTCAATTGACTAATTAACTCTTGGCGCAGCGAAGCACGCCAAACGGATTTTCAATTGACTTCTGGAGCCGCAACTAGTTTAGTCATAATAGAACTCAATTGTAAGAATTATATCAATTATAAGAATTTCGTAGTCTCAATAATTACTTTTAACAATCAGGTATTTACAACATACGTATTCATCCTTCAATAACTCGTTTTAAAACATTATATTTTAACGCGGTAACGCCAACACGAATGTACCATATTCAGTAAAATATTGATTATTTTAATAAAAGATCAATATATGCTACGTGATTATTACCAACGTGCCAAATTGAAAGGCGGATTTACTTAGCTTACTCACCCGTTCTACCGGCTCTTCCTTTCCTTTGATCAGCACTCGCTTGCGATATCCAAAACTCCTTGAGTCGTTGCATTTTTGTCGACGAATCGTAACTCATTTCTTTAACCTAATAATAATTCATCTTACATTTAATATAATAAAAAATAGGTATAATAATCCTAATAACAATAAATCTAATAAACATTTTATCACAGTTTATACCAGAAAAGCTTGATTACATTTTTTTGGTAAAAACATATTGGCAAACCTACTACTAGGCCATTTAGAAACTGGAACGTGTAAAAATAAAAACATACGTTCCAAATTTAAATTTTCTACTAAATTTATTTTACCAACATTACGAAACATGGATCTCAGTCATTCGGATCCACAGGATCCGAAGATCACATTGCCGTTTCCATGATTTTTAATGACTTTAAATCTAAGGTATGTTTATCAACTTCCGTATAAATGATGCAACTTCTAAAATAACTACAAATTAGGGTGAGACCTTTAATAAGAAAGATCCAGAAAGAAATGGTAGTTTGTAGATTGGTATAATGGAAGATAAAGATAAAGGAAACGTGGACTACTACTGGACATGATTATTCTGATATTGATATTGATATCGTGGAAATGACTGTTTTTTATAACAAAAAATGGGATGCATATATAATATAATCTCTGCCGTTTCTCTATTTCTAAAAGAAATTTCCATCCGGAAACGCGTTGAAGGAATCGATGACAAGCTCTTTCCATACTAACCTGTTCCCTGCTTTCCTCAGGATAAAAAGAAAAGTCCTGCTATTTATTTGACTGATCAACAGTCCAACGAGTAAATGACCCATAATGTCTTTTAACTTCTGTTTTACCAACAACCGATAGTATGCCGGAGTTGTATGCTTGTGATGTAGCAAAAATAATTTAAGACTCGTTGGGCATATTATAGTGAACCTGGTCCATCTTGAGCTAGTCGACGATGGACTTATTAGTGCGTATATATATATGTCATACATTAGACCAAAAAAATTACATACTTTGCCTGAATCAACGACGAATCTAATTCCATCTATCGTCACAGACGTTTCAGCTATATTGGTTGAAACGATACACTTCCTAACGCCTTCCGGAGGGTAGTCAAAAACCTGAAATTGCAACGTATTAATTAAATTTCCACTTTCAATTAAACAAAAAATATCATGTAAGTACCATAAAAAATTTCAAATCAAGATTAATAAGAGAAATTCAAGATCAAAAAAGCACATACTCAAGTCTTATTAAATCGTTATTTTATTTATAAGATAATAAATCAAGGAAACTTGATCACTTTGAAACACATTTTATTTTAAACACATTAAATTTATTTAAAGATATTATTTTAATTTAATATTTTTTTAAAAAATATATATATTATTTTAAACACATTGAAACACATTATATTTGCACTTTTATTAATTTTGGGGGTGACCTATGGCTTGCGGTGGTCATCTATCAGACATGTCACTTACATGTTGATAAAGATTGAATTTTTTACAGCACGAAGTCTGTTGTGATGGTTAGAACTTATAATAAAATCGAAACAACTGAACCGCTTTTTAGGAACATCTAACTACCTAAAGCATTACAGCGATACTACTATTAAGTACAATTAAAATATACAAAACAAAGATTCCTTCTTTAAATTTTTATCAAGCATATAATGATAAATAATTATAATTTTTGTTCACATAATCGTCTTTCTTCATCGAAACGTAGCAAATATATTAAAATTAAAGTTTATATTAAGACTAACTGTACCCGCGACTTCGACCGCATGGAAATAAAAAAAGGTATTTAGTTTAATTATTCTTTTTCGTTTAAGAATTTTTCTAAAATAAAAGTTAGGCCACTTTTACTTCATATTACACTTGTTTCTTCATATTACATCGGCTAACTGCCGAAACATTCACAAATTAGCCGGACCAAACAGACAGGCAGACAAAAAATTAATAAAATGTTATTTTGATATATGTACCGTTTATCTTCAAAGCATGTAGTAAAAAGCGGTTATCTCAATATTACAAAAAGACACACAATTTTATTTATTTGTTGAAACACCTAAAGACTTACCTTATCCTGTTCAATAAGAGATAGACCACTATGAAGGGGTAGTACAATCCATTTCTTAGTTTTATCTGCGTATTGTTGCGCTGCATCACATATGGAGGTGATTTCCTGGACCCCGGACATAAATATCAAGAGGTCGCCTCTTTCGTCACCTGTAACATAAAAATTACTTTAACTATATTATTATTCCAATACAATAGTTTATTAAACAACTTGTAAAAACATTCTATCACAGAAAAAAAAATAACGACCTCTAGAAGTCCATGTTTTCTGGTACACAGCTATGTTTTTAAGAGGACGTTCTATAGCTTAAATGATAATAATGATGATGATGAACTCATTGAAGCCGCCTCCTTATACGGTTATCTTAACAATTATGCTAGGTGAATATGCAATTAAATATCATGTCTCTTTTTTATAGCTGTCAATTTTAAGATTGTCAGAGCTCAAAAAAGAAAAGGTAATATTTAAGTTACAGATACATATGGTAGTAATATTACTTACACGGATATTTGCTGTCAATTAACTGCATAATTTGAACATAAGGTTGAGGATCGAGCCGGTCATCTCTAGTTGGTTTTTCATCAATTAAAATTGGTTTGTAATGTAAATCTATTGGATATAATCTTCCAGGAACCTGTAATAATTAACAAATATATTTAACATTAACCAAAACAAATTACTGGTAATAATTGATACTACTCATTAAGCTTCGACTATTTCCTAGAGACTACAACGGCAAAATTTTTGATTCAGCCGACTTTATTTATGGCCCTGTTTTTTCTTTATATTTTTACTTATATTTTTTGCATTAATTATATAGGATTGCCACTGCTCACTAACAATATTCCAGAGGATGGCCATCAGTGTCCTCTGCGTACTATAATATCACACTTCGATGGTATATATCTCGGAGGCCTATGTCGTGCAGTAGGCGTCTATGGGCTGAAACAACTCATTAACCGGATTATAAACTAAACAATGTGATACTAACTGTCCCCACTGTCTATGCACTCAACATTTTAAATGATAAAATAATACAAGTCGTTATGATACGAAACTTTTTATTTAATAATTTAGTTACAACAAGACTCACCACTTGTAGTTGAAATCCGAGGTTCTATTAATTTTCTATCTATTATATAACAATAAATACTTACACTAAAGTAACCTACAAGTTTGCTGATAACAAGCTTGCACATATTATAATTTGGCATCTAAAAGAGCCAAGTGTAAAATTTACAAAATTGAAATTGGTGAAGAGATTAAAAAAAAAACTGCAGACGATGGTAGGCTGCTCTTCTAGGTCCAGGGAGGCAGAAACGCAATTTTTGCGATATGCAATTATTAATTTTTTGAGATATTTAAAAGAGTACAAAACGTCGGTAAACCAGAATTACGTCTACCTATTGGCTAACGCCATCTAGTAGTTTTTTAGAAAAAATATGATGAAACAGAACTAGGTATTTACCAAAAACATTTTCAAAGACATTAACGGGATCCTAAGTAGATTTTGAAGATGGTCTTTCTATTAATGTTTCATTCTTACAACGACAGTTTAATAAAACTTTCATTAAAAATATTCAGATGTCATTTTTAAAATTCAGCCAATGTGAACAGCAGAGGTGGTCAAAACTGTCTAAATTTATTATAGATATGTTGCGAAAAGTATTCAAAAAGCCAGTTCTAATACAAACGAACTTATCTAAGGTAGTAAACAGCGACATTAATGTGTGATGTTTGTCGACATGACTATGATTTAAATTATATTTTTAAAGAACATTCTCTACTTCATAATTTGATATAGAGAAAATATGGTATTATGGCGTCTACCAAAATCAACGTTTGTGAAATTCGAAAATCAATAATTTAAATATTTTATACATTAATTGTCTTGAGGTTTTGAAATGGAGATCAAAGTTCGGTAAGCGTAGCGTAGGATGTCCACCCACAAAGAGGACGGACGACCTTGTAAAGGTATTTGAAAGACGCTAGATGCAGATCGCTTCCAACTTGTACTATTGTATATCTATTAAAGAGGCCTATTTACAGCAGTGACTGAACAGCTGAAATACATTTTGTCCACTAATTTTAGAAATTACACATTTTTTTTCTAAAATAATTTGGTCGATCTAGTTGACGCTTAGGTACGTGAAAAGAACACACACATTTAAACTTGAAACTGATTGATTTATTAAAACTTTAAGAGCCGATAACTTTTGGTGACTCGTATTAGCGCGATATAACGGCCTAGTGGTGCCATCTATAAATTTCTCCTAGAAATATTCTTAATAACGTATAAAATGAAATCTAATCATTTTGAACAAAGTAACACATGTGTATATTTTAAGTTGAGGATCAAATAAAAAAAATCTAGTACGTTTGTTATTGTTATAAATATTTAATACTCACTTGTATAACAACTGCAGACTCAGAGGAAAAATAATCTTCAAACAATTTAATATTGATTGTGGCCGACATGAGCACTAATTTAATATCATTACGAGTGTGTACAAGGCACTTGAGTACTCCAAGAAGAAAGTCACCCATAAGATGTCTCTCGTGAATTTCATCTAATATGATAACATCATAATTTGGAACATTTTCCGAAGAAATCTGAAATGTTTAAATAAAGTTAATATTTGTTCACAAACATTTATTTAATGAATGTCTTCCTCCGAATTATCATAAATTAACTTATAATGTTATTAAACAGAAACTTAAGAATAAGTAATACATATTACAGCATGAATATTTTTAAAATGGTACCAAAGCGGTAATAATTGTTACAATACACAATTATTGTAAAATTGACAAAAAATCCCTGACTGAGACTCTTCTCAGGACAAGGTAACTTTAAAACCCTTGTATGTTTAAATTAATGGTTGTTTTTATGGAGAAGCTCATTCTGATTCAAGTTTCTATTAATTTTTTTTCATAACTTACACAAGTGGTCATTGTAAATGGTTTCTTGTGAACATTAATTATTAATTTAGGGTAGTTATTAAACACATAATTTTGACTATTATATACCAAATACCATAGGAATATTGATACCTTACATAGATTTTTTACTGCAGCATAAAAAATATATTAAAACCTGTCTTAGCAGCAATCCTTCGGTAATAAAACATATCTTAGTATCAGCAGACTTGCTCTTTTCAAATCTTATTTGGTATCCAACTTTGCTCTCAAACTGTGTTAGAGTTTCATATGCAACTCTTTTTGATAATGACACACAGGCAATTCTTCTTGGTTGAGTGCATGCTGTAAAAAATATTTTTTCATTTATACACACAATCAAATAGTTTTAATTTTTTTTTACATCATATTAAGTACCTCCATAGGCTAGACATAGATAAGCTGCTATTGATATTATACTACCAGGATTTTTGTAAGCATATAACATCAAGCAAACTTGTTTACTATTATATATTGTATGTGAATTTCATAATTTTAGTAGTCAAATTCAATTGTATAGTTTGGTTATAAGGACATCTTATAATTTTTAGTTAAAACAAAAAGGAATAAACAATATTAACATTAATTATAAATTTACATCTCATTTTCAGTTAATAAGTCTAACAGTAATAAGCAACCTATCTTAGTCATTCATTTCATCATTCATTACACAAAATGCTTTTTCACAAACATTACATAAACTACTTGTCTAGAGTCCAGAATAAGTTACGTGTTTCATTTCTATATCATCATTATAGTAAACTAAATAATATTATCACAGCCTACAAATATTTACTCTTATACAACTTTTTTTTAAATAGTGAATGTTTTTGCATGACGCAACAAATAATTGTGATATTATTAACAGGAGTTATATATCAAAACCAGTTACCAATATTTTGAAAGCCAGCATCATGTAGATACTGCGGTACCTGAGTTGACTTCCCACAACCAGTGTCACCAGCAATAATAACTACCTTCTCATTTTTTACTGCTTCTTGTATTTCATTTCTGAAAAATACAAGTAGGATAGTGAAATGTGAACTTTTCATTCTTTCATTATCTGCTATAGCTATACACATTAAAAATATTAAAATTGTGGAATATACATGGGGATGAGGGTAGGTAGGTATTGAGGCCCCCACCCTAGTCCACATTTGTTCCAAAGGTTGCATTACATTTGGTTTAGTAACAAGCAGCCTACTTGCTTTGCAAGCTTTATAAATTTAGTGCATGCATTGTAGTGTACATAGGTGGAAATTTCTTACACACTATATGAGTGTGTATGAGTGTGCATGTGTAATTTTATATGTACCTGGATAATTTTCAGGTATATTTCTTTTAATCATTTATGGAATGGGTAAAAAATATTATTAAGGAAACCTTTTTTACGTTGTGGATCACTAAATAATTTTAACATATCCAACCTGTATTTAGCTACTGGCAGGTCTCTTTGTGTTTGCCTTAACTTTTTCAACTTTTCAAGTTTCTCTTTATTTTTAAAATCCAAGTATATTGACACAACGTTCAAAAATGCTTCAAACACATTTTTGTCAAGTTTCTTTCTCCCCTTTTCATCACACACTCTATCCATAAATTTTATGTTAGTATTAAAATTAATGCAATTAAATTTTGAAAATTTTAATGTACTCTCTATATCTCTGGAAGAATTGTCTTCATTAGGAAAGATAGGTTTACCAGCTTTTTTCAATGTAGATTCATATTTTTTAACAAACACCCAGAAGTCATCCAAATTATTTGTAACGGTGTTGGTGTCATTGCTATAAGTAAAAATTTTATTAATGTCTCGTTTGTAGTCCAAAAAACTAAATTCCCTATCGAAACATTCTGTTTGTGTTGGTTTTTTTATTTCATAACGATCTGTAATGTGTCTGTCCTTAGAGTTGGAGCGTCGTCTTTTAGATGAATTTTGTGATACATGGTTTGAAGCTCTTTTCATTATTTCTTGTAGTCAATTTTAGATTGTATACTTATTTCAACAAAAAAATTCACGTTAGACAATATCTTTTATTGTTTTGACAGTACTGTGTTCAGATGTCACATTGTTATTGATACAATTTGACATAATAAAACATTAACGTCAAAGTCGTCTATCTGTTTGTTACAATTATTCTTCTCCAGAATTACTATAACTATGAGTATATGTTGAAAGGAGGAAATGTGTTGAAAGAAATGGATTATAGAATAACTTATTGCAGAAGAAAAATTAAATGATAATTTAAAAACTCTTGGTGAATGACTGCTTATGCAAACTGATTTACTAAGTATTTTAATTTGAAATTAATAAATTTTAACAATAAAACCATAATTTTATCAACATTATGATAAGATATGTATTTTAATAAGGTTATTATTACTTAAAACTCTTAAAAAAGCCTATGCTCTCCGCTTACAATAAATGGTTCCATAATTTTCTTAGCTTTTGCTTGTTTTTAGGTGATATTTAGTCTCTTCAGCAAGATAAATTAATTATGCCATGTAACTTTTACGGCGAAATGTTTAACTATGATTATGAAAAAGTAACAAAAACTGATTACTTTGATCGATAACGCTAGAAAAAAGTTTCACTACCTGGCGCCCTCTAACGTCAATAAAGAATTTCAATCCGCCATTATGTTCCGCCATTTTGCTTGATTGGGAGTGAACGTAAAATAGAGTTTCTATGTATTCTAACGCAGATATTAGTTATTCATTAAAAAAATAGTGTTTCAGTACACTAATGGCTTGCTTAAATACGCTTAAGTTAGAAATCAAGACCCTAGAGCAAGTGTTCCCAAAAAACCATGAGCGGTTTCAGATAATGTCAGCGAGTGTGGACGAATTGACCTGCAGATTCGTTGGCAAAAATGGAAAGAAATATGAAATACATGCAAATATTACTGTAAGTATTAATTAATAATCAATATATAAAGGTAGCAATTAATTTTTAAACCTAAGTGAAAACTTCTGCGTTTATTGATTATCTCTAGTTTGGACAAAGAGTCGTTGTTTATGAGGGCAGGGCTGTCAACAGAAAGTTTACGGAAGCATATTATTCTCTTTCTAGTTGTTTATGTGATAATTAAAGCGTTAAAATTGCTAAACAAGGCATTGTTTGTTTTTAAACTTTCATAGGCATGTGTTACATGCGATGTTATTGATTGTATGCGTTGCCGTCACAATGCACGAAGTCCATGACGAATCATTCTTTATCGATCATTCAAGTTTCAGTGCTCCTTTCGGTATGAGTACAGCTATGTTCTATCGAGTGTAACATCTGTTTTGTTTAGATAACGGTACCGACGCACAATTTTGGGACAAAGACTTAGTCATTCTCTTTCTGTCCATTTTTTGTCAGGCATACCTTAAGCTATATTGATATATTTTTTTACTTCATGCTGTTATTGATGTTACAGAAATTCAAGTTTCATATTGGTCTATTGATTTAGAATTGCAACTAGTTATTATTACTACAATTTTACTATTTTTATAAGTAAAAAAATAACCATATTTTCAAATACATTAGTTGTGCAAAAATAACCATAAAATTGCATAACCAAAAAAAATCTTAATTCAAATGGTTTATTGTAAATAAATTTTTGTCTTTGTAAATGAAAATTATGCAATTATAATTTTTTACACTTTTTCTATGGTTAACAATATATATGGTTACAACAATAATTATAAACATCTTTGTGATTTTTATTAAAATTTAATTTTAAAAACAATAAAATAAATCTTTTCTACATGAATGTTTTATTATTCAAAATCATTTCTGATTTATTATTTTTCTCTTCCTTAATATGTGCATTGATGAGATAAGAACATTTTTTCAATCACTTGTTTATTTTATGTTATTAATAGTGACAGACTAGCATCTTACGAAACTTATGCCTGTGTATTTATTCTTAGGATTAACATTATAACTGCGGAATAAAATTGTACATTGCTAGTACAATTTTTCAATATTATACTATTTTTGGTATTTGTCAGTCCTGTTACACTACATCAATAAATTTTCAGATTTTCGTCTGAATTATTTAGGTTTTTTTTTTAAATATAGTGCCCTTTTTTCTAAACCTTTTTTTCTGAGTCTTGGCCACCACATTCCTTATTCATTGTACTTTATCTTTCTGTGTTGTTTGTCAAGATGTTTTCATTCTACTACTCCTGAGATCTTCCTCTACACATTCTAGTCACTTCTTCCCTCATGGTCTTTTTTTTATAACAATGTGATTCTGTGATAATTTAAGTATATATCCTTCAAAATTTGAGTTTTCTCAACATTGAAAATATTTTAACTATTGTACAATATGCAAATATTAATTATTTTTAAAGAACAAAATTGAGCTCTTTATTTCTGCTTTTTTTGGGTCTTGGCTTTTTTATTTCTGGAAACAGTGATTTAATCTTCTGTTATACAATATTAAAGTCTGTCAATTTTGTTTTGGTTACAATTTGTTGAACAGACATAAATTCATTGATTTTGTTTTACAAAATTATGCTCTTTTAAGGAGACATACCCTACCACTCCGCCTGTGTGGTTTGCTGACAGTGAAGATCCTATTGTGACAAATGCTGTTCAGATACTCAGCAACACGCAAGGGAGAGATAACCATGTTATAAATCAGGTATGTGAATAATGAAAGAATAGGCCTTATATTGTGAGATTTCTGGCCATTTTTATAGATCATCATCATCATTTCAGCTGGAGGATGTGTACTGCTGTCATTTTTATTGCTTCCTGTTTAAATATATTAATTCATTATGTAAATTACAGACCTACCTAAAGTGTACCTGTAGGTTATGTTGTTTGATAATTCTTACAATAATTAATTTAGTGTACTTTCAGTGTTCCTGTACTGTTGTCTTTTAGATTTTTTACATGTAGCTTTAGTTAACAGCTGATATATTATCTATTATTTAAATTTTTATTGAGAGAGAACTATCCTAGATTGGGAAAAAAAAATTTTGCCTTTTTTTAAAAACCTCTGCTCATCCATTTTGATGGTTAGGCAATAACATTTAGTTAAAATTTTAATTATTTAAATTGTGTGTTTATTTAACAACTATTAAAATAACAGTAAGAACAATTGCTTGTGGAAATTTATGGCAACAAATAAAATTAATAATACAAAATAGAAATTTTATGTTTATTCCTGTATGTCATAAAGTATGTGTATTATTAAAATATTATATAATGTTATTTTGCTTTTGGTAAATATTATAATATAGGCAATGTAGGTACAATTTTTAAACTGGATGAAAACTGATGAACAGTTTGATTCATCAATGGATATTGTAACTTTGTTGTGTCTACTTTGCATTGTGTAATATTTTTAGATTACATAAAGTATAAAAATTGTAAGAAAGTAAAATTAGATTAAGATATAATATTAGATAAAATTAAATAAAATTCTTGTATTTCTTTATTCACTGTCTATATAGATTGTAATTGTGTATTGTCATAATGTTTCATTGTAAAGACCATGTTAATTTGAATAATGGATTGTTTGAAACAGCCTAATAATGTTTGTTAACTATAAGTAATTCTACTTGGAGGTTAAGAATATTTTTTTATGTATACAAGATAATTGGTACTAGGTTTACAAGATTTTAGGGAGTGGATGAAAAATAAGCTTTTAAATAAAAGAAAATATATTTAAAAAAATTAGCTTTTACTCATATTTCTAATCATCACTGTATAAAGTGATCACTCTTTTTTTGCTACTTGAATGCAACAGGCCAATGACCTCTAGCACTAGTCAGCAGGACCAGATAATAAATAATTTTATTTTTGTAATTTAAATTTTAAAAACACTTTTTCTTATTACATTATAGTGATTATTTGTTATTTCTGTAACCATTTATTTTCAGATAGGGTTTAATCTACATTAATTGACAGCAAATGTTATAATAAAACGGCTTTGCTTATAACAAATTACCATGTATTTTCAATGATTGGTATGTGCTATACATTGTGTTTATTTTAGGTGGGCATTTTATTGCGAGAACTATGCAAACTTCATGGAGTTCCTGAGCCTCCAGATTTGGATTCCTTGTCACTTCCCCTCCATCCTGTGCCACACCAACGGTAATTTTAACCATTTCTTATTAAATAACCTTTTTAGTATTTTTGTTACATTGGCATCATCAGTTTTAAAATATAATTCAAAAGTTGGCTTTTTAGGAATAAAATGCATCAAGGAAAGTTTATTTACTTTATTATGTGACTGGTTACCGATATCCTGATGGCGCCGTGCCTTGTATCTTTAGAATTAAGGAACATGTATTAAGAGGGATTTCTTCCATTCAAAGTCCGTCTAAGATATTCGGACCGTGCTTTCAAAAATATGAAAAATTCATGTCGTGTCATTTTATCTGCCTTCATGTTTTTTTTTGTGATAAAAGCTTTATTTGAAGAGACAATACAAATTATTTGACATCAGAATTATGACAGTGTGGTGTATACACCAAAAAGACTTGCTTGTATCGACAAAATACTTTTGAAGTTAACATAATCTGTTACCGTAGAGTACCGAGTGTTACATCCAATGGCGCAGAATCTGGCACAGAGGAAGAAGAAGAAATGGCGGCTGAAGAAGATGACTCTGAGGGAGAGGATGATTTGCCCCTTGAAATGGTTGACGATGCTGGACGCAGCAGCAAGGTGAAATTGTAATTTTTTAGTTGATTTAAATTATTCTGCCCCTTAATTCCTCTCGTGCATTGGCAGACAACGAGTCAGGTAACGATGTTTTACTATATCGTTTATATAAGGTGATTGGATATAGGTAAAAAGTTTTAAATGGGCGTTTGTCACCAAAAAGCTTTAAAGTTTTTATACCTATTTCTAATAACCCCTTATAAAGTAATATTGTGAAATAACATTTTTTTTTTCTTTTCGAATGCAACTGGCCAGTGACTTCTGGCAGAACAAAGTCTGCAGCGGCATATAATAAACAAAAATGGGTTTCCAAATTATGAAAATTATTATTATTACTATATTATCATTACGTCATTTACTGTTTTTAAAGTCAATGATTTTTGCAGCTCTGATTAAAAGGTAAATAATTCGGTAACAACATATGTAACATTATATGTACCTGTTTGTAACAACGTACATGAAAACTTATGTTTATTTTGTTGTCGATCGTCCGAAATAGGTGGGATACGATAGTTTCGGATTTATTAGATAGCACTCGTATCTGAACGGATTATATCTGCATTATGATTGTCATTACCAGAGCACTAAATGTTAACTCGACCAGCACGCTGATTAAAACAGCTTGCGTGCGAACAGTAAAATTGAACTGGCTAATTTAGAAATATGTATTGAAATTATCGAATTTACTGTCAAGTAAATTAGAGTTATATTCAAGATGTCCCTACGAAATCAAATCTAGAATAAGATTCGTACAAGAACGTAGTCTGGCCGATTCGCAAGTTTTAGTGGCAGTGGACAGGAGCAATGGCGCGTAGATGGCTGTTGAGGCAAAATACTGATCTTTTTTAATAAGAATTTCGATAGAATTGTTGGGTTGATTTGTAAACAGCCGTTTTGGATTCATATATTAAATTATTCTATTGCTTCAACTTTCTCGCAAAGTTGAAGTCCTGAGAACAGAATTGAAGGTAGACGTCGGGGCCTTATGGTTTTGGAGTGGAAATCACAGATCGACAAGCGCAGTTTAGGATATTCACACATAAGGTGGACGGACAACCTTTTTAAGGTCCTCGGAGGACGCTGAATGCTGGATGTTTACAATTAAACCTATCTCCAGCAGTGGATGTCTTACAGCTGTAATAATAAAGATATATCGGTTTTTATTCTCCCGCGAACAAACCCATTGTCGCTACTACTAGTCCACTAATTCATTCTTCATTGTCCTCCTCAACGTACTGACTTTCTTCACTCTTCTTTTTTGTGAAATCTATTCTTTTATGGAATAAGCTGCTTTTGGAAGTCAGGATGGCAAAAAACCGTTAGAGTTTCAAACAGAAACTTCGGGAACATATGCGTCAGATGTTAGCAGAATCAATACAACAGTAGTTATTATTATTTATCTAAACGAGGTACATGTATTATATTATATGTATATATTATATATAAATATTTTTATATATATATAGAAATATATATACATATATATATATATATATGTAAATATATATAAATATAACTATTATCATTGTATCATTAGTAGGTAAGGTCTACTTTATTATAGTTTAAGCACATGCCTCGATTGTTTCCCTTCTGCTTTGGTAGAGAACGCCTATGGCCTTAAGTCCGCCATTCTACATTTTTGTGTGCATAAAGAGTAAATAAATGAAAATAGAATAATTCTGTTCGAAAAATAAAATTTGTTGGTTATCCTATTGTTTATGAAACCTACTGAATTTGGCAAGTGTTGTTTGTTCTGATTAATATTAGTATTAATTTTTATGTCGATGGAGCCACGAGTATAACATGTAAATTTATAGGCAATATCTACTTTAACGTAAATAATTGGTTTATGTTTATGCTAATAATAACCGAATATAATCACGTAATACATTCACCATAACAACCGATACACTTGGGCTCTATTTCGATGAAATACTATTCGGTTTATTTTAATCCACGGCGGCTGAAACTCTGTATAGTATTATATCATAGATAGTCAATTTGGCATGGATACAAAGAGAAATATACAATTTTGATTGGTCGAATAAAAACAAAGACTGTGTCTGGCAGAAAGATTTCTAGAAACATCTTGCTTTCATTCCAACATTGTTTCACTTCGCATTCTTCAGTCTTGGGGCCAATTAAATTTTCTCTAGAGGCTTGTCTACGCTCCTTTGCCTTTGTGAAACGAATTAGGTCGTGGCATAAGGCACCCAAGAGTATAGAAGTAGTGACGGATTCTTGATAAAGAGCCATGGCAAATATTAATTGAGCCAACATTTTTAAACTAGAATAGCTGTCACCGCAGACGTACTATCAAACGGGTACTTATGAACGCCATCGCAATTACAGATCTTTCGGCTTTTATGTGTTATTTGGGACAAATCATAAATAAAAATAATATTAAAAAAAAACTAAAACTTAGCCTCACATCAACTGGAGAAGTAAACGTAACTAAAACTAAGAATATAATTGTAAATAAAAATAAGCAAGACATTGTGAACAAAACGTAAGAGTAGAAGTAATAGATAGACGTTACAAGGACAAGACTATCGATAACTAAGAAATCCATCCATGCCTGTGGGAATAGATTTAATAATAAAATTGACGATAAAACCTAACGTGACCCCTTGTAAGCGGGGTAGCGTTAATACGTGTGTACTGCCAAAAGTTATTGTTTCGCCACAGTCCAAACGAAAAAAAGCAACAAATTATATTTGTGAGATTCAATAATTTTTAAATTTCGTACACCGCAAGATCTGACAAACATTGTTTTGATTGACGACAAATTAAAAAGTGATTAGGTTCATAGCTTCCTTCCGTGCAGACAAAAACGTGGACCAATTCTTTTCTTTTGTTCGTCTTAACCCATTTGCATCAAGAGCTTTCATATGCGCTTATTTTCCTGATCACTGAAGATAATTAATAAAGTTTTTTTATATATTTTTTTCCAGGACGAAATGGAAACTGAGCATCTAGCGACATTGGAAAGACTGCGACAAAACCAGCGGCAGGACTATCTGTCGGGCAGCGTTTCTGGTAGCCTACAAGCCACCGATCGGCTTATGAAGGAGTTGCGTGATATATATCGCTCTCACTCATTTAAAAACAACATGTACTCTATAGGTAAATATTTACAACGGTTTTCATAATATACAAGTTTTACGAAAGCGCATGACTAATTTTTGGTTATTATTTTTATAGTTAGGGTATTGCAAAAATCAAAATATTCACCTATTTTTGGATTGTTTAATAATAATGCATGCATATATAGATAAGAAATTTCAGGGGTAAATATGGTAATGTGTATATCAAATATATTTTATTTATATATTTTGGTTTCAATATATATACACCTATGGCTATATTTAAACTCAAATTTCTTGTAATATTTATATGTATTTATCTAATTATTATAACAAATTTAAATTGTTCTAATACTAGAGATCGAATATAGGGATGCATATATAACTAGTTATGTCATATAATTATTGAGGCGGCTTCAGTGAGTTATTGCTAGGTGTGTTAATAAAGAAAACTGTTTTAAGTTCAGGTACAATTTTTTAAACATATAAACCATAGGGATTCAGGGCTAAAAAAAGACTAAATACTTAGACTTAACGAAGTAATGTTTTGAAGTAGACAGTAAAAACTGTCTTAACTATACAAAAATATCAAAAACAATTACTTAGTTCATAAAAAAAGTCTCTGAAGACTGTACAGGTATCGAAAGAAAGCTTTTCCTTTTTAAACATAATCTGTAAACTTATTATACACTTTACATATTTGGTTTTAAAATTGAATTCTAATGAATTAAATCAAACAACAAATACTAATTAAATTAAAAATAATTACTTTAACAAATAGTTAAAACAATTAGTTCAAGTTCTATTGTATTACAAATGATGTGTTAATGGATGTAAATTTAAATACAATTAACAGACAACATTGTAAATATCGGTTTATCAACTTCATAACATAGTAGGTACAATACAAACTAGTGATATTAATGTTAACAATATTTTTAACACATACACACTGCAACATTATTGTTACATCTTAAACTACTTTGTATCACTATGGAATTAAAATATTATTTGTTAGTGTAAGAGATAGATAATGTGACAGATGTATCTACATATGGCTATTTTTTAAAATCGTTTTCACAGTAGTCGAAAAATACCCGTTCGCTTTAGGATTTTCCTTTTTTTTACTCTGAAAGTCACTGATAGAAACTGTGACCAAACATTAAACTCAAAAATGAATCTCCTGAAATCACGCCAAGTCAATTGATAAACAGCATCACTTACCAATTATTATTTATGAACTACTATTATAATTTGTGTAATTTACGGTATTAACTTCGTGCAGCGAATATAGTTTCTTTTTATAAATGCTTTGTCGTTTATATTTTCCCCTGTTAATGTCTAAATGCCATTTTAAATTTAAATTTTTTTCTTTCAGAATTAATAAATGATTCCTTATATGAATGGAACATAAGGCTACGTTCGGTTGACCCAGACAGCCCTCTTCACAATGATCTGCTACTTCTGAAGGAAAAGGAAGGCAAAGATTCGATCCTGCTTAACATCATGTTCAAGGAGACATATCCATTCGAGCCTCCATTTGTGCGCGTCGTTTATCCTATTATATCAGGTAACGTTTCTTATTATATTTATAGTCTTAAACGAACATTAGAAAAATTCTGATCAAACCAAACTTGTGCAATAATGGCGTAATAAAATGTTTAAGTAAAAAAAATAATGCACACATTGAAATACCACAGTTACACATTAAAGTAAAAAATGATGAGAGATCGCTTAAATGTAATATATGTAGTAATTGGTGTTTACAGCTGTTTGTTTATTTTTAAAGGTAATAATATTGATTTATTAGTAGCATCAGCGGCAACTTCTAACTAGCCCTATTGTAAATCTGTGGGTGAGACCTATATCCAGCAATTCATGTTCTATGGTTGAAATGATAAGTCATCATTATCATGTCCTACCGATGAACGCCAATTACAAGGCATAGGACTGCCTCAAAGATCACCACAACGACAGGTCTTGCGCTGCCAGCATCCAGCATCTTCCCACGGCCTTTACTATATCGCCAGTCCATCTAGTGGAGGCTTACCCACACCGACATACGATAAACGTGGTAGCATTTTATATGTTTATTTTTTGTATAGGTGGCTACGTGCTGGTAGGCGGTGCCATCTGTATGGAGTTGCTTACGAAACAGGGCTGGTCTTCCGCATACACAGTGGAGGCTGTAATCATGCAGATCGCCGCTACGCTGGTGAAGGGCAAGGCGAGAATCCAATTTGGAGCTACTAAAGTGGTATCTCAGTCGCAGTATAGCCTCGCACGCGCTCAGCAGAGTTTCAAATGCCTCGTACAGATACACGAGAAGAATGGTTAGTAAACTATTAAAATAAATTTAAGAAAAAATATTTATCTGCCACCGTGAAAATGTTTAAAAGTAGTATTCGAATAGTTTTTGTGCAATAAAAATCGCGTAAAAAGACCCTTACTGTATTCGCGGACGAAGTTAATATAGTACCAGGCATTTGATTTGGCACATAGGGCAGAGGAGTAAAACTCCGTAACCCAGCTTGGGTTCGGTTTTCTAAAGGGTCATTTTTTTAAGGTTCGTTGCATAGTGCTTTAACAGCTTAGTATGCACATAGAATAGTTGAAAGCTATTTATTGTCGACGTGCCAAATCAAATGCTGGGTACTATACTAGAAAATGCACAACCTCTCATTAATTAGTGATATCGAGGTAAGGATGCGTTTATATGTTATCAAAATGTCATATTTGTCGTTTGCACGGTGCGGATGCATTCTTTGGCTCTTATAGTAAACTTAGAGATATAATATTTAAACCTTAGACGGTTATTCAAAAAATGAAACTTAATTAAATCGAAAATTAAGGTCACGGTAAAATAACAAATCCGTTTCGATTATATGATATGCTAGATATGCTATGCTTAAAGAAAAATATTACAGTTTTAAGAATTTTGTTATTTATGTTAGAAAACCAGAAACTAACAGTGAAACGGTTAATAAGGATTGTTTGGCTTATATTTAATAAAGTATCTGATATATATATACTGGCTTTTATTTAAATTACATTTAAGTCAACAAATTAATGTTTATCTCATTTTTCACTTCCTTATAAATACAATTTGAATGCAGCAATTGTTATTTGCATACCTGTGAAAAATAGCCATGTAAACGCATCTTTACAAAAGTGAGCGTGAACTAACCTAGAAAGTCAGTCATCAGTTATTATATTAACTCTGTCCTGCGAATATAGTTTTTGCTTAGTACACTTCTGCATAATGCATTCTCAAATAGTTACCCCATTTGATTTCAATTAACATAAAATTTAGATCAGTAACAGCTGGAAAACTTTATATTAGTTTTTTTTATAAATACTAGGAAGTTACAATGTAAACATTAATGTTTAACCATAATGATCCTACACGAATCTAAGCCTAGTTGCATTGCTGTATTGCAATACAATACAATACAAACACATACATTAACAGTCACAAGTATTCAACTAGAGGAATAATATCAATTTATAAACCAAGGTAAGCCTATATGAGTAAAAAATTATATGAAGACAAAAAATAATAATAGAAACGGACTAGGTCTATGAAACTAATACAGAATCTCTATTGTGATCAATCTACACAACTTTATTTTGTTTGGATGTACGCCACTCTATAATCCTTACATCGAAACAGTCTTACGTAAGTAAAAGATATATTTATTTATGTGGTAGAAGCTCTGTTAGAAACTTTTTTTATTTTAGATATTTTTCTTCTGTAACTAGACACCCCTGTATGCCTAAATGAAAAAAAAAAAAATCAAATAATCTTTATACAAGTAGGCCATTCACATGCGCTTTTGAATCATCAATTATTTTTACATTATAAAAGTAGTAAGTTACCGCCGGCTCGGATTTCCTTCAACTAAAAACTTTAGAATGCTATATTAAGATTAATTTAATTATATAAAAAGTCTAAGATATCTTGCGGAATTTACGCTTTTATTTATATTTCTTGTCATTTATCTTTTGTTTGTCACTATTTTTATATAAGAATAAATTATGGCGCATATGTTATGAAAATGTTTGGCAAAGCAATTGTTACAATATTTTATTTATTGTTATAATATTTTGTTTTTGCATTTATGTATTTTGTTGTAAAATCCTGTGTTCTCTGTTTTTTTTTATGCTTTAACTTGTATTTATTGTTGTCTGTTTTTGTATCTGAGATAACAATAGTAATTGTAAATGTTTACGTTTCAGGCTGGTTCACACCGCCCAAGGAGGACGGCTAATGTGTGCAGTCGCAGCTTCTTTAAATTAAGTTTTAACGTGCGACAGTTAGCAATGCCCACATGACAGACAATCGTATGTAAATTCCACAAGTGAAACGGCGAGCTAGGACCTAATATTCCATTATTTGTTTCTCAAGGAATGCTACGAGGCAGACAATGGAGATTTCCGTGGATTGTATTAATATCATGAGTAATGTATGTGTACTTCTGTCTGTATGTTTAAGTGATGTAATTGTCATGATTCTGAGTGCGGGATGAAGAGAGACTCTATAAGACTTATAGGAAATGTTTAATGTGTAACATTTTTTGTAATCATTAATTTTCTCAATAAACGTTAATGATATGGTAGCCCTAGTATCAGAGTGTAAAGTTGATAAATTCTTTGCATTTCTTTTTAGTTATGAAATAAATGAAAAACCTGTGATTTGTATTGATGGTGTTTTTTTCGCTTAAGTCGACTGTGACCGGAAGTAATCGTTATGTCAAAAAAAAATAATATCCAAAATAAATTGTTTAGTGTCTAAAATAAGAATTCTATATATGCTTCGAATACACAAAAATGTTAATAAAAATTTCATTTTAAAAACTATTTACTTGTACACTATGTTAAAGTTTTGATTTGTTTTTGTTGTTCTTCATCAACTTCTTCAGGACGTCTACGTGTTGTTGGCTTCCCGATTCATTGATCCTTTTACAGTATTCCTGCTGTGACATGTTAGTGTACCATTGTTTCAATTTGGGATAACTAAAATAAAATGTAATTCATGTGAATAATTTTAGATGTTATTTATGTATTTTAATTTGACATCCTTATTAATCAATAAAAAGTTGAGATTAAATTCCAATTAGTGTTGAGAAGGCGTTTTATGTTAGTAAAATTCATTTCCATGCTATATTAAAAACATCCTTGCTTTTATTATCACTATAACTCTTTGGTTGTTAGGTAATGTCATACACCTCTAATAATTCGAAATTATTAGTGCCCTCAACATTTATTAAAAGAAAATATAATTAAATGTTATGGTTGACATAGTGCAGGTATATTGCTATTGTGCTTTATTGTATTAGCCAGAAAAAGTTTATACCAGAAATAAATTACCTTAAGATGCGTTTACATCATGACAATGTCAGTTTACATCTGTCGAAAATTATATACAACGGGCGTAGTTAGATAAAAAAATCTTATTAAATTTTTATAAGACACCTAGGAAAGTAGGTAAGTGTAAAAACATCTTTATATTTCTTTACAACAGTTGACTCCCTCTACAATCATCTATCTCTTGTTTGCTTACAAAGGAGCGCTGTCTTAGCTATGCCAGGCGAATTAGGTATATTTTAAATTCCAACTAACTTTAATTGGACCTTAAACTAGTTTTAAATAATGATCGACAATCTGATAAAGCATTTGTTCAATCAGTTCATAAAATATTAATTGTAGAGTAGTGTTTTGGAACTGCATTTTTTAGTACAAATTAATGTCACTTACACTTTTCCATCTATCGGATGCAAGCCGTGCAATGTTGATATAGTAGTTAAGATGCATATGTCGGCGAGTGTTATGACATCATCCGCAAGGTATAAAGTGTGAGACAAATACGTTTCAAGTATCCTGTACGCATCGTCGACATTTCTTATCATTGACCGCGATAACTCCGTTAATCTTCCTCCGTAGATTGGCCCCTGGAGAGTAGAACGTAAGTGGGTGACATGCACTAAATGGAAAGAGTTAATACCAGAAAATATACAAGTTATTAGTTGGCTAAGGATGCGTTTACATCTGTCGTTATGGACGCGTTCATTTATTATTGTTATCGAACGTAGACCTACAAGATAATTAAGCTCATTACGACGCTGGATGCAAGCCGCTTCTGACTGCTATTGGAAGCCTTCGATTCAGCAGTGGACGTCCTATGGTTGACATGATAATAAATATTTATTATAAAAGGACTAAATTTATATTTTTGCTTATGTCCCATGATTTTCAAAAAACCGTTTCTCGGGCAATAATTTTTGCCATCATCAAAAAAAATCAGCAATAACTCTGGACTAAATAATATCATTCAAAACTCTATTTATCGCTAACAAAAAAATGATGAGGTGTAAAAATTTATTAAACTGTTTCTTAACTTACCATAATTGTTTTCAGTCTAGGAAAAAGGACACCGCAATCAAAGAATAGTCTCTGATTAACGGTAGCGCGTTTTCTCTTGTCACAGGGGTAGAAGCATTCGTGTTCTGCTTTGCCGTTTTTATCGAAGAGGTAAAGAATTATGGCGTGGCTGAAAAGTCATCAATGAGAGGTTATTCAATATTTCAATTTTAATGTTTAGGAAAAGATAACTCATGAGACAAGTAATTTTAAAATGTTTAATAACCTAGAAAATGGATAAAATTGGACAACAGAATGTAAAATATCTTTTTTCATGGACATACGAACTCGGTATTTTCATATAGTATATTGTAGCTGAGAACAGATGACAGTAGTTTTAAAATGTTTGGCCTGTAAAACAAATATTTAGCAGAAGTTCTTAAAAGTAGTACCTTGTTTATTAAAAGAATTCACAGTGACTTAAATAAACATAAGTTCAAAATCAATTTGATTCAAAAATGTATTCTTAAACATATTACGAAAATTCTATTGTTGATTGAATATAGACTAATGTGATTCGCTACTGTTTTAGTTTAGATTTGATTAAAATATAATCAACTGAGTTTAAACATGAAAAAGACCGTATTAACATAGTGTGTAGTAAACAATCATCAGTAGCATAGTGGCATTAACAGCACACAAGCAATAACTGATCATCGTGGTGATCTTTGGGGGGAGCCTACGTAGACACCCGTCCATCGGCTGATACGATGATGATGATATCTCATAAGCGGTGAACATTACCTATCAGCTAAGTTGAAACCTTCTTCCTCCAATATAGGAATGGTTCTCATTGGATTTTTCTGTAATTAAGAATTTCAACATTTAATTAATGTCAACTGTTTGAAAATATAAAAATGTTATTGTTAATCTTATATATGATAAGAAGGTCAACGGAGGTTTTCTGTGAGATCGAATTATAAATGAGAAGAATGAGTGAATGCACTCCATGAGTGAATTTACGGTGGCGGTTGTGTAGTTGGCATTGTCTGTCGCATGCGCATTTACGAGCGGGCTGGCGGGCGGTGCACTTTCATGCACGACAACCACTGCATGTGCGGAAGTGGCTAGATATTGGCTAATTATAATGTTAAAATACCTTGGTAAATTCTGGTGTGGCTTGTTCTTGCAGCATGGGGTTCAATTCTTCCATATTTAAATCTAATCCAAGAATGTCGGCAACCATCATTACCGTTCGAGATGGTGGGCTGACATTGTTTTTATATAACAAAGGAGACATCTCAAAGGGCTTCTCACTACGAACTTCAAATTAAACACAAAAAAGTTTTAGAATGTTATCTGACATTTAACAATTTTTTGTAAATAAAAAATAAACAATGTTAAAAGTGAGGTTATGATTTAAATGATGTGTAGATTATAGCATACTACTTAAATAATATATACATGGATTTATAGAAGATAAAAAATTTGACAACATCACAAATATTAAATAAACAGTATGTCAGTAAAGAATATCAAATTCGTTTTAATAGTGATTATATGTAATTTACAATTTCGTAATATTGATAAACAAATTCATAAATTTACCTGTCTTGTATAAAGTTTTAAAGAAATTTATGTGTACTTAATACAATTGCAGATGTTCAAAGTTCATCTATAAAGTTATCAGTGATATAGACACATAGGTTATGTATGCATATATGTTTAATGTATAATGTTACTGTTAAAATGTGAAAGTCATTGAGTCTACACAAGCGCCTGAACATATAAAATACGCTATTATGAAGAACACTATTTTGCTATTAGGGTTTTTAATGTTCATTAAAAGATAATAAAGTAATGTACCTAGAACGCGACTTATTGCCGCCCTTACAACACGTGTAAAATCCTAAAACGTATATAAATTAGAGATTTTTACGTATACTGACCACCTCTAGTAGGCTTAGAGACTTGAAATTTGGTAGGTATGTAGAAATCATGATTTCGCTGTGGTTAGCTGAGAATAGACTTCACTCGTTAGGGGCGAGGAGTTGTGATTTGTGATAAACTAGGAGGTGTAATTGCTAAATTCAAGTGAATAATATTTAAAATACCGAATCAGAAGTAATGTATCTGTGTATTGCACAAGGCGAGTCCATTATAGCTAATTACTTTAGTAGTTATGGGCTGAAATTTATATCGTATGTAAATAATACTTGAAAATTTAATAACGTATCTTAAAAAAATATTTCTATAGTAAGTAAAAGAACAAAACACCGACAACAACAATTAATGTTTCAAATCTAAGAAATTTTAGAACATGCACAAACGCAAACCTTATAATACAGTACACAGCAAAGTAAAACAAGATAGAATAAGATACAGTTCATGTTATACCAAATACCTGATGGCAGAGCCTTAAGGGCGTTTAGCCTGAAACCTCTTTTAAGTTAGCGAAGTTCGATCGCTCCCCAAGTAATCTTGTAACGTGCCGCTATTTACCACAACAATTTCACCGGAGCATCCTATCTAACCTACCCACATTTGGAAGGCCACAAAAAAAATTATTAAAAAAATATATAATTACCCACCATTTCCCCTCGTTGAGCAATGCCTGTTAATGATTATTTTTTATTAAAACTATTTAAATCTTGGGGGTATATATATTATTATAATTGAAGTTTAGTTACTTTATTTAGTAAGCTCAATCTTTATTATTTACTATTAATGACCATGTGCAGTGACATAGAACAAATGATCGATGACGATTGTAGATGTACCGAAAAAACATCATTTAGTTTATGATATCTGTGGTTAAACCTCTTCAACAAAAAAAAAACTCTAATAAGGAAGCCTTACTAAGTATCTTATCTTTATGACAAGTAATAATGGTGTCTCTTTGACAATTAAAATCAATGAGTATTTAAAGCCGTTTCCAAATTTTTTAGCAAGATATATCTCTTTGTATAGTTACGAAAGAAAATTTTTGACTATAAGCAAACCCCAGCTGTGTCCCCTGCCGCTTCGCAAACTTAATGAATGCTACCTCAGCATCTCTTGCGGGTAGAGTTTCAAAAAATTCTTAGCTGATTTCTACTTAGCTAAAATAAGATTTCTTTAAAATTTCAAGTTTTTAAGCTCTATAGTTCCAAAGGTATCGTGATGAGTCAATAAAGAAGCGAAAATCTAACCAAACCTTTTTTGATACATAAATATTTCCTTTAAAATTTTCCAGTGAATCATGGTTTGATTATATATATAGTCGTACAATGATTTAAGTAGCATGTGGATACTAATGCTAATTTTATGTTTACTAATAAATACAATTGGTTTTTGATAATGCCACTACAGATAATAATTGTGTGAGCTAATTATTACTTGTTTATTGTTAAATATCGTAAGCAAGTTTTATCTAACTAAATGATGAAATGAAAACATTTGTTTACGATATTAATCTCTAAGCCTAAAATAACACTAGTTACTTGGACATTTGCTAAATGCTCCTGATATTTACTGAAATTGATTTATACGTTATAATTTTAAAAACCTTTTTTTAGTAAAAAATATTCCAAGTATTCAAAAATTGTATCAAAAGCTACATAAATCATTTATGAATATGGTCAACCTATTATCTATTCGATAAGAATTTATTTATTAATCAATTTAAATTTTCTAATGTATTTAAAATAATAAAAACAATGCACGTAGGAAACTACGTATTTATAAAAAAAGTTTTATTTAGTAGCAGCAACGGTTTATTTATTTTAAATAGTGCATTAACATGTTTTTGTATAAAGAAATATGTAATCGTTTTTTTTATAAATCACTTCTTTATTATTAATTTAAGAAATAGTTTAAAAAAGCACATGGAATTAAATTGGAACATTTGAATTTTATTTGAATAAGTACACAGTTAACAGAACATAGCCGAAGATTTATTAATGAATGACATTAGTAAGGTACATTAGAAAATAAATATGAGACAGATTCCGCATAGTGAGTACGTCTAATCGCTTCAGCCAACATGACAGAAATGTCCATCGTTTGCAGTTTGGGACATAACTGCATGTGCTTGTCCTGTGGTATAGTGTTGGTGACTACCAAGGACTCCAAACAGGAATTGTTAATTTTGTCGATAGCGTTCCCAGCGAGCACTCCATGGGTTAAAATAGCATAGATTTTATCAGCACCGGCTTCTTTTAATTTTTCTGCTCCTTTAACAATCGTGTCACAAGTGTCTGCTAAATCATCAACCATGATAGCTGTTCTATTCCTTACGTCACCAACTAAGACTGTCGAATCTTCTTCGTTTGCTCTCTGTCGTTCTTTGTGTATGATAGCGAAATCAATATCAAGGTTGTCAGCTATGGAAGTCATTCTCTTAACACCTCCGGCGTCAGGTGACACCATAACGCTACTCTTCCATTCTGGTATATTGTCTTTAATCCATTTAGTTATGGCTGGCTCGGCGTAAAGATTATCTACCGGTATATTAAAGAAACCTTGAATCTGGGAGGCATGCAAATCTATCGTAATGACGTGGTCTGCGCCCGACACGGAGATAAGATTTGCGAGTAGTTTTGCAGTGATAGGTGCACGGCTCTTCTCTTTTTTGTCTTGTCTCGAATAAGGAAAACACGGAATCACTGCTGTCACGCGGGAAGCTGAAGCTATCTTGCATGCATTGATCATTATTAGTAACTCCATTAAATTGTCGTTTATCTCACCGCATCCACTTTGTACGATGTACACATCTTCGCCTCTTACTGATTCACCTATTTCCACATTTGTTTCTTTGTTGCTGAACTTCTTTGTGGTCGCCCGTCCTAAGTCAATGCCGAGACGGGAAGCAATCTTTTTTGCAATATCAGGATGTGAGCTCCCAGTGAACACTTTGATATTCGGCATCCTTGGTTGTTCTTTTTTATTAAACAATTTATTGTTACTTTCGCCGTTTACTTCTTGAGCTTCGTCTGTTCTCATTAGACTGTTTATTATATGTTTAAGATCAGTGAAGTGACTTCACTGTGTTAGTATCGGTGGCGAAATGGACAGTTGTTTGCATTAAAAGTAGATTTATCTAAGTTCACCGTGGGGTCAGGTCGTCTGATCGGTGTCCCTTTCAGTGGAAGTATACAAAGTTATTTTTGTCTCCGTTCTGGTGTCTATTACATTACCGATAAGATATGTTGTAACACAAATAAACGTTTGCTATAGGCGGTTTCTATACGATTACATAAATTAATGTGTATTGTACCTATTTAGTGAAATTAATATCTAAAATCGTAATGAAATGCAGCTAAAAAAAATAAAATTTTAAAACCGTCTACTTATTAATAGACAGTTTTATAACTGAAAGGCATTTAAAACTATACGTAACCGTCACCGGTTTGCTCTATAAATTCTTATAAGGTATGTATATAACACAAAAATAATTTTGTAATGTATTTTCACTGCTCTTTATAATTAGGCGTTACATAAAATTTAATGCTAAGTAATTTGGTTTGGTTGGTTTGCCCAATAAATTCTTATAAGGTATGTATATAAGATAAAAATAATTTTGTAATGTATTTTCACTGCTCTTTATAATTAGGCGTTACATAAAATTTAATGCTAATTAATTTGGTTTGGTTGGTTTGCCCAATAAATTCTTATAAGGTATGTATATAACATAAAAATAATTTTGTAATGTATTTTCACTGCTCTTTATAATTAGGCGTTACATAAAATTTAATACTAAGTAATTTCCTAAAAAAAAACTATGTCAAGCCCAAATTTTTTATTGTTTAAGTATGCACTAATTCTGTAATAAACTAGTTTAATTAATTAATTTATTTATGGATATATATTCTTACCATCCTATAAAGTTAAATTGCTTGCGTTCGTAATTTAAAACAAGGTAAAAAGATAAACAGAAAGACGAAACAAAACAAAACAATTATTTCTTAGGTTCAATATCATTTATTTTTGATACGTATTACGCAAACTTAAAGTGAATTTCGCTCATTTCTTCCAACTGACATAAGTCGATAGATGTCAATATTTGTTTATGATTGTCAAAGTTGTTCAACTCTTCGTCGAGTCCATAGATGTTAATTTCCTGTATCCTCCTCGCCCATATAGCTGCTCTAGAGTCACAAAGGGCTTCGTATCCATCACCTTTTGCAGTTATATAAAGATTTTCAGTATCCGCTTGTAAGTTGATGGTGATATTCGATGTCATGTAGATGTGACCCGATGCATTACAACCAGTGGTGTTGCTTGTACCATTTGTACACTCTAAAGCTACGATTAAAGCAAAATTTGAATCTCGACGGGTTTGCTCTGCGGAGAGTCTTACATCCTGAAAATGGACAATAGGGTAAAGTTATGAACAACTATATGTTATGAAATAACTTGAAAGAATAATATTAAAAGATGGAAGATGACATTAAGCGGTGGTTCTCATTCTAGTAAAAAATAAAACCACGCCATCTGGGGATCGCAAAATAACCTTCGATCTTTGTTATTGTAAAGAGAACAGTGACACCTCAAACCAAACAGCATTTAAACTCAAAACCAAAGATATTATATCACAGGCGTTTTGTAAATAATCCATTGATTTGGAGTTAAATTTTAAATGTACAGTAATTCGGGGTTTTTGGGCAAGTTTAAAATCGGTCACCGAGTCAAGAATGAGGCTATGCTGAGGATCTCTCTATGTGATCGAATTAGGAATGGAGAGATACCTAGACGAACGGAAGTAATCGTAAAAGCCCAGCGGATTCAAAAACCCAACTGCAGCTAACTGGTCCTGTTAGTAATCTACTAATATGAGGAAGATCTAAAGCCAGCAAAAGTTCTATGGTTGAAATGATGAAATTAATTACTGCTTGTATTTACTATTGTACAATGCAGACAGAAAAGTTTGTTAATGTCGTTGGAAGACGCTGGGTATAGGCCACTTCCAACCCGTTCTATTGGAAATCTTCGGAGGATTTCCATGTCTAGTAGATTCGATGATAAGAAATGATAAAAATTAGATTTTAGTTAGGAATCAAATATTTAATACCGAGTACCGAAATAATGGTTAATATATTTTGATTAAGATTACTAAAAAAAATTATTTATAGCTAGCTTACCTTTTGAAGAGGCACAATCGACCCACCACGTATTAACGCTAGAAAATCAGAATCGGTGGAGGTCATTGTAATAGCTTCACCTACTGTCGCATTAAGTTTCAATCCGCTCCATAACTCATACCAAGTACCAGGAGGCATCCAAATGTGTACATGAGTTTGAGATGGTTGTAAATTAGGAATTATTAATATGTTATCACCAACGTTAAATTGAGTATTTAAATTCTCCAGTTCTGCTACTCCGGGATACTGATAGAACATAGGTCGTAGCAATGGTCCATTTTGAAGAGTTGTAAAGAAGTAGCTAAGAAGACTTAGTCTTTGGTTTAGAGCATTGTTAATGTATGATCTGTACGTTCCTTCAAATTGAATCGGGTCTCTCTGTACGATTTTGGAGTTAACTGTAAGAACTGGGAAAAATGTAGCGGCCATATACCACTTTAGGCACAGTTGACTATGTCTATTCATTTCGAAGTGTTCACTGTCTCCGCATACTGGTGTAGACCAGAACCAATGTCCAGAGACTCCGCCTAACGCCATCGCAATCAATTCTTTATGAAAACTTGTCCATGAAGTATCCACATTTTGCCTGTTTACAATTATATTTCCGTTCATCCATTGGCTTGTCGACCATGTTGGTAGCTCTTTTTCGAATATTCTCTGAGCTGCCTCTATGAAGTTATTTCCGTATAGGTTATGTTTGTAAAAGTGTTTACCACCATCGTTGGGTAGAGAGACGTTCCATTGAAGTGTCCGATCTAACGCAATTTCAAAGTTCTGTACAGAAGAGTTATTATACTCATTATTATATTTTAAATCAGTTTCTTGTTTAATAAATATTGGCATATTAGTTAAATTTATAGAACAATTTATGCTACTAAATATTTAGGCCATGTCTACAAATATAAAAATTAATTCCTAACTCTTTTATTCACGTCATAACTTCCTTTAAAGACTTAATTCATCTTTTTCATCTTTAAGTTTTCATAGCAAAAAATATAATTAAAAAAAAATTATACTGCAACTTGCAATATCAATAAATACGTTGGGCTATTTGTGGCATCGGTTTTCATATGCCTAATAGTACCTCGTGTTAAAAATATACTAAAATATTTTATTTATGTATAACAATACAGAATGGTCAATGTTGTTTATTTGCATGTACAGAACAGTACGTATAAGAACAGTGTTACGAATGAACTTTTACTATCTATTAAGTTTCGAATTGATTATTTATACTAGCTAGAAATCGATTATATATAAGACGGAACAATGTCTGCCTGGTTAGCAGGAAAATTAGCAAATTTAGAATCTATCTAAAGATCATCGCGACGATTTTTCTATTTTCTCTTTTCAGCATAAGTACCTAGGTCGACTGAATATGACAATGTTTACGTGACAAGATATCTCAAGATGTCTAGAGTGTCTAACTTCATCATAATCTTAATTTCAATCGTAAAATGTTCACTGTTGGATATAGACCTGCCATATAAATGTCCAATGAGACCGGCGGGAAGTAGCACGCACGCAGTCTCATCTGGGACCCTTCATATGACCACGGTCTGTCGACCTTATTCATGGACGTCCTACTGGTCTATCACTCCATATCTGCGCAAGTCTTTTATTATTATTATCCATGTCACTAACTTACACTTTTTGCACTTATTTTAATAATATGGCTTTTAAAAAGTAATTGATTAATGATGAAATAAAAATAAAACTTACTTTGTTAAAGTACGGTAAGAATAAATAAACTTCATTATGTAATTTTTCAGTTTCATCCAAAGGCCAATTGTTTTCTAAAATCAATCCATCTACGTCAACAGTATAATCCCATAACTTCTTCATTAAGTCCGATGATATTGAGTTATAGTCCAGATATAGCACTGTATCGTTTCCCACTGACCCTATGTATAGTTCTAAGTTCTTTGAATTGCGTATCACGTGTCTTTCAAAGTTTGATAAGATAGACGCACAGCTTCTTTTAGTTCCGTTGTTTACTTCTGTTTCTTCAGTTGTTTCGTTGACTACATGACGCAGCTGCAAAAAGCTTTAGGTTACTCACTTTTACACAAATTTCGGATTATCGGCACATATCATTGTAATTTTAGTATCATATTCAATTATTATCTTTACTGTATTGAGAAAAGCTCTAGTATATATAGATAAATATCATAATTTCAGCCGTAAAACGTCTATTAGTGGACATAGATCTCTCCATAGATTTCCTAGACCTCAACGAGGACCTTTGTCCACCTTGTGGGTGGATATCTTACGCCCAGCGGCCATCTGTTCTTCTCGCTATGTAGGCACTATAACTTGCTAAGGGTTTAGGTTATATCAGCTACATTTCTCTGTATAGAGATTTCCGCATTCTTGATTTGATCGCGTGGAGATATCCTGAGCATTGACATATCTACGGCTTGTTGAACGAAAGCGTGCCTAATATATTTAAAACGAATAATAACTTATTTTTACTAAATTCTTTCTGTATTTTTGCCAAGGACTAACGCTGTATGCCCTTTAGTGGGTCTGTGGTATCAAAGCTGTTAAAACGTACTATGACTTCTTTAGGAATCTTGTTTCCAGTCGCTACATTATTTATTTTACTGGAAATAAGCCATAAAGTGTAAAGCTTTAATGAACGCCTCATGGGGTGACATGCTTTAAAAGGAGACCACGTTCCAATAGTGTGCGAGAGGGCAGCTTTGTGTCGGTTATTATAATAGTGCTACGAAACTGCTATTCAGCGTCCTAGGAAAGCGTGATGAGACAGGGGCCGAAGACAAAAAAGCTTAAGCTCCACCACCGTAAGCGTTGTCGGTGAACTGACGGAATAGAGCAGCCGATACTTCCGACCGTCTCAGCGCTTCATACATAAGGTTTGGTACAGCGGGTTCAGTAAAACTGTATAAAATTATATTACTGTTACGGTACTTACATATGGCGATACGTGTGGTACATAGCGTTTATTATTTCGTCTAATTAATCGCAGGCCTCTGTTAATTATATCGTTCTCGGCCGGATCGCACTGATCAGTTTTAAACACAATGGGTATTGGTCCGCATTGACTTTCATAGGGTAGACGTTGTCTTGTAGCTTTTGTCATGAAATCATTAAATTCGGTAAATGTATTCGCTAAATTTTCAGAAAGCACACTGAAATGTTTACAATAATTATATTTTTTGTCAATCTGTCTTTAAAAAAACATTTCCTCTTATGTTCTAATCTTATCAATGTGAAAATCGCATAATTCGCGGCACAGGAAATGATTATAAAATTTCGAACATAGCTATTAAATGACAAAGTTTTTACGTGTCTATGCATTCACTTAAAAGAATTGAAAAATAATTAAAACTTTCGTGGATGTTGAGATTGTCGCTTAAATCAACGCTACGTTTACTCAGATTCGAATGAACTTCATTAATTTAATTAAAAAAATATCTAGCCATAACTTTGAGCACATAGTTTGACATATAGTATAGGAAAATTCGAAAAAAAAAAAAGATTTGTAGCCAAAATAACAGAAAGGCATACAAAGTAAATTTAATGCCAATAACTTTAAAAATAAGTGACGTAGTACATTCGTTTAATTATTTTTTGTGGGTTTTTATTTAGCTACTACTTGGTATATCGATTCAATTTGATGTTGATTTAATGAACTCAATGTATACCTGCAGATATGAGCTCCGAACATCCAATACTCAAATTTTTCGAATGATCCTATGTATTTCATCACTTGCTTCATCACATCCTCTGGCTTCGGTCCAGTAAACAAATGAAATTTTAGTCCAAAACTTGTTATACTTCGAACCACTATTTGATTTTCGCCACGAATAGTTACTTCTGTTGGTGTACTAGAATCAATTAGTAAACCATGAAATGAATCGTTTAATTTACCGAAGATTAGAGGAACTGAGCTCAGGCCTTTATCGTGGTTGTATAATACTTTAACTGTTCCTGGATTCAGAGGTATCTCACCCAAACCGAACATAGATTCATTAGTTATTCTGAATGCTATCTCCCATATGTTTTGAGACGCTATCAACGGACCTCTTATAGTGTTAAAGATATTTCCACTCGACGAGTTAACAACAACATTCATTTCGGGCGATGATATTTCATATTTATAATATTTCTGATCAATTTTCTTCCGCGAGAGTGTTGCGTATTGTGGGTTATAGAAGTTAATAGATAAATGTGTTGGAGTGAGTTCATCGATTGATATTTTTAAAGAAACGATACTGTTTTGAGATGAAAATGGTACAGTTGATATTCTTGGTTGAAGAGTCACGTTTTCTGACCACTCGCGGTCAAGAATGTACGAGAAACGGGACGGTAATCTGTGGAAACAAAAACTGTTGTCGGGGTCGTAGCAACACTGTGGGTGGCACTCAGTGTTATTCATTGTTCCAACTCCACAGGGCAGTCGAACCGCCCTCCGTAGCAAGCATGATCCTGTGGAATATCCATCAGCGGGAGGTGAATCGGCGCTTGGGAAAAACAAAAATTGGTATATCAGAAGCGGTAATGCTATAGATGTTATTAATATAGCCAAAAGAACCTTTAGAGGCCTGTTCAGTAGAAGTTGATCGTACCACTTGACATCTGGAAAGCATAACAATAAACTAATTAATAAAAAATAAATAAAAGATATCTAAACTTGTCGTTGAGATGGTTTAGCTTCTGCATAGTTAGCACAAGTCCTCTGGGAGGGGAGATACAATCCGGTAAAATAGTAATATGTAGCGGCCTGAGCCGAGGTTCCTCTGGGAGCCCTCGAGCTTTGCTGCCTTAAAAGAGGTCTTGGGCTAGGCGCACCCTATACCCTGCAACGTGATACCCTCGGAATCTGCAAATGCCATTTGGGCAGTAGTAAGAGTCCTATTAAAAAATCTGGATGCGTAGACTCGGGCCGATACATCAGATTTTGTCACGTGTAAAAATATGTCTGTATGTGTGTAAAAATATGAGGTAGGATGAATAACGACTTTTTTATAAAGTTTATTAACTTATTACTTAAGTAAAATTTAAAGCTAGGTTTAATAATAATAAGAGCATATTATTATGTAAGAGCATTTAAAAGGTTGCACCAATATTGATATAGGCTATACAAAGTTATTTTGTTAGTATCATAAATACACTATACAGTTACCTACATGTCCTTAAAAAATTCTATTGAGACTGAATTGCCAATTATAAGTAAAAAACAAAACATTGAAATTCACAAATAATAAAATATATAAAAGTAGTTTAGACTCAAAAGAGTATTTAATTTCATTGTGAAATAGATCTATATTTTTTAGATAATAGTAAACTAAGCGTCTGAATTAAGTAAAAATATAAACGTGTGTTATACTTATTCTATAGTTTTTAACACTTTTAAAACAATTTATTTAAGTTATCGAGTATCCTGTATATGTTCTTTACTTACGTCTAATATTTTCATATTCATAGTTTAATTCACTTTCTAATTTCTTTTCATTAACGTCTTCGCTGATATCTTCTACACGTGGTATCATTGTACAGTATCATCGGTTAGATTTATACTTTAAGATATTGGCTAAATATCAATCTGAAAGAAAACACCCGAAATTATATTAAACTGAATAGAAAAGATGCGTATTCCTCTGGGACGTGAATAGTGTGCGATGGATCTTAAACATGATACATGAACACATTATCCTATTAAGCTTAGTGAAGTAATTGTTTTTACTTAAACTTCATATCAAATTATTGTTAAAACTGTAGTTTTTTTTATAATATAGGTCAAGTTGAAGTGACAGTGGACACATAGCACCAAAAAGCGTGGGACACACAAACATAAGGTATACAAAATACTTTAAGTTCGCCAGAAGACTCTGAGTGCAGAATGTTTCCCACTGATCCTATTTGAAATCACAGGATGTCCCAAGCCTGACAAGATTTCACGCCAAAGTACAATTTAATTAAGCACCAGGATTTTTTTTATTTTTAAACTGTTAGCGAACTTTCTTGCAATAGAAAGATACTACTATTGCAAGAAACTACTATTGATTACAATAGAAAGTAATATAGAATAAGAATATAAGAATAGGATTAAAGGATGAAAGGTATATCCAGAACAAGACTGAAGAGTTAAATTAAGCCCCTTGTACAAACTCTTTTGCTGATCATTAAAAACAAATACAAACCTCTTAATATGATTAATTACTTATAACTTCACAGCGTCTCACACTTTCACTTATAATTTATTAACAGAATCACCTCTGGTTTATTTAAACTCTAATAAAAACAAAAGTGAAACTCCTTTATGCTCTACGTGGACGTTATCTTTTGTTTTTTTCTTTGATTGGTCGATAAATACGATTAGATTGCGACGCATCGATTTTAATTATTTGAAGTTGATAACATTGTTCAATTTCAGATAATTGATTTTGTTTAAATAACTTTGTATTGAATCGCAGAGATAATAACGGATAACATAAGAATTTTAAAAGTAAAGGTTCTCTTTTAAAAAGGTTTTCGTTCGTAAACCGATATTTTTGGGGCTTAATTTTCACTGCTGCTCAGGTTTCTCTTGCCAACCTAAGATCTGATTTAAAGTAACGAAGCTCTAGGATGCTCTCAGGGAGCCTCGCTACGTACTAGTATTTGGACGGATTGGAAGGCCTTCGAGATCTTGGATTGGCTCAAAGGCTCCACGTCGTATTTTAAACAAGATGGTTACTCCCTCTTCGCTAAAAGCCAGCTGTTGGTCGATGCTCGCGGATTGACAATATTGCAATATTTTTGTAGCCATATATATGTCTCTATCTTTTCGCACGAGATCAAAAAATTTCTAACTCGGAATATATCACGCGGTTCGCCAGCGGCTTGCTAGCCACATTTAGCTCTTTGAAAGATTATTTGTGGCTTTCGATAAATGTCCAGAGGTACTATTTTAATTTTGTGTAAAAAATTATTCTTTATAAATGTTTTCCGTGCAAAGGCTAATCAATCTGTTTTTCGTTATTAAAATGTTCCTTCAGTGATGATTCGAAATGTATTGGACACTTAAAAATGAAATGAAACGAAAAATATTGTTTTCAAATTATATTTTAATTTCTTCACAAATCGACCCTTATTATATACATTTACACTAAATGGTTTACTTAAAGCCCATAATAAAAAAATGACTAGGATTATTGAATTACAATTCTAAATTCAATTTTAGGGCAAATTGTTGTTTAAAATAAATTACATATTATATTATTTACGTATATGAGAAGTATAATTATTAAAGTAAATTATATATATACATATATGTCTATCTATGGGGTAATTTACCATAATTACCACGCTTGGCATTCGGATTGGCGATCGCAGTGTGGTATTATGGTGCGCAGTGGCAATCCCTTATAATAATGCACAAAGTGTGGTTACATAAGATTGTATCCCCCGGTATCGAACCCGGGACTCTGCTGAGTTACACATAGTTACGCAGTTATTTAACTTGCATATTTAAAAATTTAATGAATATTTATGCCTAATGACGTCATAACAATAATTGCCAGTAAAAAAGATACAAATGTTAAAATAAAAACGTTATGGTAATTATATTACGCCCATCTAAACTCGAATCACAATCCATACAAACGTCCATACAATGATTTAGACAATAGCAAAATAAAACACTCTACAAAGGGTCCCTTCTTTTCTGTTTATACTAAATTATTTAATACCTAACCTATTTAATTCTTGATTTATCTATTATTTCTCTTTAACATTTTAATGTGTTAAGAGGAAATGCGGTAAATATTTAAACATTTGTGAGTATATTTCTTATTTAATAATACTAGATACTAGATATAACGACTTTTATAGTTAAGAAATTTTTTCTATGAATATGGTGAAAATTATTTATTGTGCTAATTCTAGATTTTTCCAAAACTTTCGAATGTTGAAACTATTATATTGAACTTGATAACAAATAATTTAATTATATTTTTAAAGAATCATATACAGTATGATTGGTTTTAGGTGTAAAAGTTTAATAGGGGTGAATTTTTAATTCGTATGTTTTCAATTATTATATGGTACACCCTAACCTAAAATCAACGCTTTAATAAGTTTTATTAACGTAATGATAATGTATTAAGAAAAATCATTTTTAATATTCCGATAATTACTTAATAAAATTAATAATTATTTACTATTTATTCCTATAGACATTTTACTGCCAGAAGATATTATTTTGTCCGATTCCAATGGAATAAATAAATTGCATGCAACATATTTCAGATTGATCATTTTATAAGAGAAGATTGAAAATAGATGTTAAACCTTTTTGGAGACAAATGAACTATACCTTCACTCCTTTAAAGCTTTTACATCTGGAATCAACCATCGTATATTTTTAAAGAATCGTGTATGTATACATGTATATAAACAATGATCTAATATAATAGAACTATTGTAATTTATTACTGTATTGGTTTGACGTTGATAAACTCACAGTGGCTATATATTATAAAGAAATAATTTGACCTATTGTTTGAACATTATTGAACTAATTAGGCATAGGTGAAACCGATCTTCTTGCTTGTAAGGCTTTGTTGTCGCAGTAAGTTCTAATGTCATCTATAGGCTGCATCAAAAATACTGGAACATCGTCGTCGCGTTTCTGAAAGTTTCAGTAAAGTTTTGTAGTTAGTTGATGGCACTGTTGTATTGAAATTATACATCTGCTCGTCGAGAGTCATGTGTTATGCACAAAGAATATTATTAGTTATCGTCTCTTTGTTTGCGAAATATTTTTCTTGGTCAAGAGAAGTCTTTTTCGGTATATGTTCAAATCGAACAGAGAATCATGTTAAAAGGGGTAGTAGGAGAGTATATTTTAAATCAATATTTATACAATAAGAAGATACTAGGCATGTAACTAGGTATAGTATTATAGTCTAGCTAGCCTTGCGCAAATATCCACTGGTCATGAACAAACGCGAGCCAAGCTGTCAAGCTATTCGCTTGAGTTTATATTAAGCATTCTACTTTGGTAAAACAGTGTTGTTTAGAATTCATCAATATGTGTTTCTAACCTAACCTATTTAATTTTAAATTCATTTGCCAAATTCTTTGACAATATACTTATTTCTACTTATCGAAATAACGAGACTGAATCATTTTTAGTTTAAACAATATCCTTCAAATTTACATATGTTTTACATTAATTAAGACTTAAGAATAAAGAAAAATACTTGTTTTAAATGTCCTCAGAAAAAAGAGAACCTGATTCCAAACATACGTACCATTTATAATTTTGATAAATATGCAGTAAATATATATTATTTGGCGAATACTTTGCTTGCGCCTGGCAAACATAAAATTACCAAATATTGCAACAATGTCACATGTATGATACATTTAAAATTGAATTTGAATCTTTCGTTGCTCGCATTCAGCTACTTCTCGCAACTTTATCAATGTTTTCGGTCCACGCAGTGGGGGGCCTACTTACGCTGAATGTATATACGTATATGAATATCTAAATATATGTAAGATAATTCTATCTATGTATTAATTCATCACGTTATCTGGAACCATAAGGTTTAAGTCAGTGTTTCCCAACGTGGGGCCCACGCCCCACAAAGGGGTAATTTGATTTTTTAGGGGAGCAATTCGAAAATGGAATGAATATATGTTTAATCCTTCCGCTTAGGGCCATTTAAATGCAAGGCTAGACGTCAAGTTTAAAGTTAAAAGCAAATTATTTATTAAATATAAATGTATGCAAAATAAATTTGAAATGCTGGGCATAAGAATTTTAAAAAAACTGAGGTGGGGCATGGTATAAAAAAGGTTGGGAAACACTGGCTTAAATATTGAGATTTGGCCGGAATATTCCCTTTCTCGAGTAGAGGTCAGCTAAGGAAATATTATAAAATTCCACCCGCGAATGAGTGAGCGTTGATTAAGTTCAGGAATCAGGTTCTGGCGGGGAGCAGGTCGTCGAAGTTACAAACTCCCACTACAAAATTTCAATTCTACTTTATTTTATCGATACCTACTGATTTCAACTGACACAGTAATACCTTATTTTTCTTTATCCTTCTTATTATATGAGCTGGCAGCTTACTACAGCGTAAATTCGGGAAATAATAAAACTTTACAAACCTGGAATAAAACTTCACCCTCAAAGAATGTGAGCTGATGTTTCCTCGTCCGTAGCAAGATGCCGACAAGCTTGTCCGATATAACTGTATATATCTGAAATTTTTATATCATTAATAATTTATTAGTTGCAAAAATATTGATTAAATTAATCACACATGTTAATTAGCACGTTCGATACAGTTCGTTATGGATAAAATAATTATCGAAACGCTTACTCAAATTTACTTATAATATATTGTTTTCTTTTGTTATAAACCTATTAAAGTACGGGTATATGCAGAAAATTTTCAATGTATTCCTGCAAACCCGATCTAAATCAATCACTTCAACCTATGACAAACCTAATTTAAATGAACAAAGGATTCCAGTGCTATACAGAAAACCCGTTGATATTACAAGATATAAAGATAGTTTTAAGTAGCCCAATTTTCACGATCGAGCGAAGTCTTTTAACAAAAACATATCATATCATAACATATTTAGATTAAAAAGTATCCTTATACAAACTTATGAAGTTTTGGTATGTAGTCTATAAAGTATGTAGTAGTACGTATAATATAATTTTTAATATTTTACTTTTTTAGCCGTATATTTCCAAAAAGACCGGTAGGAAACGGCCTTGCCGCAGCGTTTAAACAGAACCTGTCCACCTTATGGGTGGACATTTTACGCCACGCTGTCCACTTCAGAACCTTAAGGTATCAGCCGCTGTCAGTTCTGTGCGCTTTGTGGTTGCCCACTGTCACTTTAACTTCCCAACCCGCTGGACCATGCCAAACGCTATCGTACTATCTTCATTCCTGACTTGTATGTTATGTTTTTTAATCATCAGATTAAAAAAACACTGCAATTAACAAAACCCATGAAAAACTCTGAGTTTCAAGGGTTTTGTTAATACTTCCTAAATATCATCATCAACTTCATCCATGTACTGTGGTGTAGCTAGCTATGATGCAAAAAGAACTGAAAATCCTGCTAGGAATCTATTTATGCTAATGAAAACACTATTTTATATCATCTTAAAAACGACGGATATTTATCTTGCCGAGAAAGATTTATTCGCACTATACATTACAGTCGCAAACTGATATTAAAACTTTTTTGAAGTGTTACGTTATAATTTTAAAAATAACGTTGCATCAACACAAGAGTTATAAATTATTTAGAGCGCCATGGAGCGAAACGTAAATATTTCTACGTTACGAAGGTCAATCGATTCTCTAATATTTAATGAAAACAAACATGTCAAATATAATATTCGTTTAGAACGAATTTGTGATCTCAGCAACGAAAAAAATTCTTTGAAAGATGAAGATACATATGCTGATGTTCAATCAAGAAACACTTTAAAAATGTTTTAATTGCAAAGGATATATTGTTTGTGTACGTAGTAATTACGTCACCATATTTACTAAGAATGCTTCGTTTAATTGTCATTCATTGTTATTGATGTCATTTATATTCAGACATTTATTTACATTCAAACGATTTTTGTACATTCGAGATTTATGTATGTTCGAAAACGATATTGATGTTGTGGGTTATATAGTCCAGAGGATCGCGAGTTGCAAGCGCGCAGATCAGAAAGCTGCAGGGGCATTGAGGTTGAAGTCCAGATTACGGACCCACTAGGGCAGCGTACAACGATCACTCACTAACCTAGTTAGGGTCTTCGGATGTAGACCACTTCCAATAGCTTATTTTCCATCTGTTGTATCTTTTATTATTACCATATAAACAAGGAATATTTGTGCTATTTTTTATTTCATAATGAATAAGCGCCCCAATATGAAGGTAATTTTGTTTTTATTACTTATAAATTAGCGTATTTTTTTAAAAATAAAAGGTCAAGTAGGCCAGGACGCAGACTTTCATAATTGATGTTAGCCGTTCGTAAGAATAGACGCGTCCGATGACATTGCTATACGCTGAACACAAAAATGAGAAGATATGCCTTTTGACCCTAATTACCTTAGCTTACCGTAAATACATAGAAAATAATATCTCTATATATGGAACACATGCTCTTACTCACTATTGTTAAGCGGTAAATGCGACAAAAATTGTAATCATCGATCATAAAAGGAAAAAGTTAATTAAAATGAAGATATATCTTCTTAAGTGAAAGAAAAATAAAGAAGAAATAGTGGAGCAATAACAACACATCTAATAGAATTGAATAATTCTCTTTAATCTTTTCCTGTTTTGAATTAGTATTGTTCAACCGCTCGTTTGTTGTATTAATTACGCGAGAGTCCGACATTAGTATATGCGATTCTAAATTTAAATCACGGCCATGATGGCCGCTCCCGTCAAATGGAATGTCAGATGACGTCATCGGTTTGGACGCGAAAGGCGCGGGTCCATGTCATTCCTGTGATATATGTACAAATTCCTCTTTGTATAAACACGTCCGTGTTTACGTCGCTCTCATAAAGATTTGTACATGAAACACAATTTTCAAGGTTATGTAAATAATAGCATCCTTTTACATATTCCAGCTTTGTAAACATTTCTTTAAAGACATTGTTTTAAAGAATGTTAAACAGTTTTTACACAAAAAAATATTAAAAATTTACGGTAATAAGTTGTTACTGATACACCATCATCATTAGCTGTTGCTGGATATGCGTGATCTCTCATTCTAGGCTTCATTGCAAAGCTCGCTCAACGACCCATAGCGCTATACTTGGGATTTTTTTTACGAGATCGCAAGAAAAGAAGAGATCTGTAGAGGAAAGAATATATCTGATATAGCCCAGCGGATTGGCAAGTTGAAGTGGCAGTGGCCAGGCTACATAGCGACCAGAACAAATGGCCACCTGGACCTTGAGGTTCTGAAGTGGCGTCCACGGACCGCAGCGTAAGACGTCTATTAACATGGTGACAGAAGACCTTGTTAAGATTGTCAGAAGACGCTGAATGCAGAAGGAAGCATTCCAATCAATCCTAGTCACTGATGGAGGCTTACTGTGTACGAAAACTTTCTTTTTTATTTAAAATCACACGAATGAGTTTTGTATTAAACATAAACCTATAAGAACATAGGTTTGCGTGTGTATAGATACCGTAGGTTATTAAAATGATCAAATCTATACAAACGAAACTTCCTCCGTCCGTTAACTTTTATATTATCTAAAAAAGGATTTATGACTTTTTCATACAATAAGCTTCTTCTAGCTGTTGATGGAAATTTGTAATTGTTTTTTATTTTTATATATTTACTTATAGTTAGAACCATAAGATAAAAAATAAATCATACATAATTAAAGACTAAATCAAAGTTCTTTTCCCGTTGGGTTAATTTATGGTGAAACAATGTTAAAAAGATGTGGTGTATGATACACGTATGATACACGTTTTATAAATGTTCTTACCAGAATAACTGTTCAACTATAATAACTATTATATAGATGTTCATTTGAAGTGGATGAGAGAGCCCTACATAAAACTAATTTGTTGACAATAGATGCTCCTACGTACAAACGGCGCGCTCTTGGAATATTTCAAACGTGTATCATCCTCAGAAGTTGTGCCAAAATCGTTATTATCTTGCAATTTAATCGTTCCTAATAAAATATAAATCCCTAACAGATGTCGTCGTTTGAAGCTCTGATTTGAAAATTTGTTGTTACATTAGCATTTGTAAGAGTTTTATTAACGTCACCGCGTTCAATGTCGAGCGAGGAATCTGTGATGTTCGATATTATAAAACTTATATCGTTTATCTGCTACGGTCAGTTAAACTTTTGTCTTTCAAATTATATAATATTAGCTGTCACCCGCTTATTTTGATTGGCGTGTCACACTTTGTGGGTGTAATTTCATAATATCCATTTTTAGTTATTTTTATCACTGTAAAAAAATTCTTGCCGAGTTTTGTAATTGTTAAAAATAATAATACCTCTCTTGTTCCCTCCGCTCCCATTAGTGGAAAGAATTTGACAAAATTCGTTCTGAATTGACTTTTTATTTTGAACATACTTATTGAATTTCTAGTCTCTAAGCCTAAAGTTCCAGAAATTTTATGAGTGACACGGAACTGTCATATAAGAGAAAATTTTATATAAAATATAGATGATAAATAAAATCAGTCCAATGTGACCCGTATGTACTAAATAATAATACAAATTGTTTAACTAATAAATTAAATTATAAATTAAAAATATTCTATAATAACAAATAAATTATTATATCGTTTTCAAACGACGAAAAAAATTTCGGTTTTTGATATATTTTTGTTTACAAGACCATCTGTTTTAGGTTTAGAAAATAAACAAATTTACGCATGTGCCTTTTCTTAAAACATGTGTGTTTGTTTTGCTTATAAGTTCTCTATTTGACTAGTTAAAAAGTTATAGAGGATAAACATTACATAGTATTATTAAGAGACACGTTAAATATATCAGAATCCACTGAACGAATTTGAATGTGTTGATATACTAAAGACTATCTTGGACAACTATAGAACGGAGTGTTGTAGGAGATTCAATATATCAACATCCGAACGAGGCATAGGACTAATAATTGTGTTACTTTGAAATTTTGTAACATACTCGGTTTAATTAAATAAATTGCTTACTGTAAAAAGTTCTCCAAATGAAATGACTTTAGTCGCACTGCTGAGTTCAGGAGGTAGGAGGCTCTTGCAGGGTGTTTTTCCATATTCATTAATGATCTCGCAAAGCTCTTTCATCTCTGTACATACTCTGGCTTGCGCTTCTGCGCCCCGATATTCTGTTTTCGATCCTGGGATCGGCCTGAGAAGAAAAGATTGTAAGTGAAAATTATATTGCGAAAAGTTTATTACAGTCAGCATAGAGATATATTACAAGCGAATTGCAAGAGACACAGATATGTTATTACAATTTCAGTATTTTTGGTAATACCGCCCGGCATTTGATTTGGCACAAGTATGGAAGAGCATTGTTTTTATAGCGCTTTTACAGATGAGTACGCACATAGAGTAGTTAAAATTAACATTGCTTGTAGACATTAATATTTTGTATGAAAGATTTTCCTACGTGCCAAATCAAATGCCGTGCAATGGATGAAGTACTAAGCCATGCCATCCACAAAGACGTTGTTCGTCTCTTTTATTAGACAATGTATAAGGCGAAAATGTATAAATACAGACAATTTTATCAATAAATTGTGTTTATTGTTTACTATGAATGGCCATGGAATAAAGTTTAAGAGAGTAGGTTACAAAAATTTGGGCTATATTCATATAAAATACAGTTTGGTGTGTATTTTTTATTAAAAAGTTTCCTTTTGTTGAATTACTTAAGAATAAATGGAAGTGATGAAAATTATTTCTTTAATATTGAAATAAAGCATTGCTAATTATATTTATTATAATATATTAAGGCTTCGTAACTATTGTTCAGAAAGTATAAAAAATCATGGGAACTAAATTATTTGCACAGATTGTAAGTAAAGTTTAGAAAATCGAACATTACATTTATCATCATCTTATATTAATTTTGGTTTTATGATCGTTGTGGCCATGTGTTTTATGATCGGCAAATATACTAATCCACGCATGTGCCATTTTATTAACATTTATATTTGTTTTTCTTAGAAACTCTGGATATGACATCTGTAAAAACAAGTTGATTACATCGATGTTTAGGTAGTGAAAAAAGCCGATTGTTTATGTATATAAAAATGTGAATTCCTTTGATTTCTGGGTCGACAGCTATCTATTTACATAAACCGTTTCAATTTCGGTGCTAAAAGAGCATTTTTCTATTTGCAAAAATTTAAATTACTTTAAGCTCCTACTTAGCAAAACAATTTTAAAAATAATTCTAAGTAGATTTGTTTAAGAATGCCGTAGTCCCTATTCGCTTTTTCGGAATTTCGTTATGATATTTTGATTTTGATTATTTTTCGAAAAATATGTTTTCGAATGTTATTTATTTATAATTATTGAATATATATATAAATTTTTTTAACTTAATGTACAAAGATACTCGAGCAGACGACGACGAAGGTTACAAACGCAGACAGGATGCTGTCTAGTTGATTTTATAGTTCTCGTTACAAAACTTAACGTTAACGTTAGACAAAAGGCCCAGGGTACCAAATAAAAATCTGTTGCACTTATTATTTATTTCTACTTACTTGCCATATTCATCTTTAGAAAACGTGGGTTTGTGATTCTTGTCGAAGTGTCCACTGAACGCTGTGACCTTTTGCAGTTCGCTGTGCGTCTGCGCCTTTGTGTCAAACGCTGAAATTAAATCCGTCAAAGAAGAGCTCTGCAAAAATAAAATGACATTTTTTAAATGTTTTTAACGTAATATAACTTGGCATCATTTGCGAATGTTTTTTTTTTAAACAACCTGTCTGTAACCACGTAATCGACAGACAATAGAATATCTAGGAATGCCATCGTCTTAGCGACGCAAAAATAAATGTTTGAGTTTGTTATTTTTGTGGCCAATCTACAGTTTTCTTTGTCAGTAAAACTATTTGAATATCTTATGTTACATAATTGCTTCCTTTTTTACTATATTTATAATACGTAAAATATATACGAAGGATTTACAAGCTATAAATAACTCAATCTTTCTTCTTCTACTTTTCAGTCGATAGACGCCCACGTCACGGCATAGGCTTTCCCCATAACATAAACAATGTCAATAATAGAAAAGAATTCAAAACGGTACATGCTCATAATAATACAAAATACGAGGTACAATATGAGGTAGATATTTTGAATTGCGATTTTAATACATATACGAAACTATTATTAGCAATATAAATAATACTTTACAATATTATGATATACTCTTGCATAACTTTCACATATCAAAACAAAAACGTTTGAATACCTGTACAATAGCTACATATAATGTATAACAACTAGTGTTCCTGTAACATTGTGTTATTAAGAACATTTTTCGTTTATTTTTAACGAACTAGACAATATGTCTTATCTATGCTGACAGTGTTCACAGAGTTTCATTTTCTGGTGCGTAAGTAAATAATGTTTAAGCTTTTTCAAAACGCGACACGCAGTTGGGCATGTGAAAATATTTATTTTTCAAGAGTAATACTATAATAATTCAAATAAGGTAATACAATAATTTTAATAATAAAATACAATAAAGTAATATTCAAATATTAAACGATTTATTTATCGATATAGCAAATACAAGCCGTACTTGAAATTGTATTTTTTAATGCGTAACTTTATTCAAATTATTAGGAAACTTATAAAAAGATGAATGCAATAGGTAAAGTTGTTTTTTTACTTAAGGCGTGGGCAGGGAAATAGGCATTAATTTTTAATTTATATATGTTGCTTATTCTGTTAAGATCCCTTAAAATTTAAAAATATTCTATGTATTTATGTCTTTAACAGATTGGGTTGTTTGATTGGTAGTGGGTAGGCTACACAGCGCGCTTAGCGACCGCCGGGGCCTTAAAGTTCTGGAGTGTAGACCACGGACCAGCATACGCGATGTAAAACTTCCACCTAAGAAGTCGACAGACGATCTTGTTAAAGTCGCCAAAGACTGAATACTGGCCGCTTCCAGTTGGTCCATTTAGTAATGTATGGAAAATGCGTATGTCCAACAAAAGGTTGAGCAACGCTAATTTTAAAGCTAGTAGTTAATTTTGTTATTTCAGCTTGAAACTTTGACATTTGATAGAAAAACCAAAAATATTTTCGTATAGTTTATATTTAAAACAAAATGGAATTATAATTAGAAATATATTTAAATCACCGGATATCGGTAAAATTATATAGAAGGGATGTTTATTTTGATTAAATTTGTCTTGATTTATATCGGACAGTTTGCCAACAGTTGGCGACATCGGCACGACGCACGATGCGAGAGGACGCTGCCAGATATCAATCACCAACGGTCGTGATGCTATTTCCTCTTAATATCGTAAACAGACATTTATGGCGCGTTGGCTTACAAGACGTAGACGTGGGTTGCGGCGTACTATCTGAATAGTAAAACTGTGTGCATACACACTTAACATACATTTCGTTCATAGAGATAAACATAGGAATAATCTTGTTTCGTCTGGATAGTACTATATTGCATTCGTCCAACACAGTTAACGTCAGAAAATGCACAACTTATTAGTTAGTCATAAGGAGGTAAATATACGTTCACATACAGTCTGTTTTTTCACGTTGCGTATGCGCTGTGTGATAGCATGTTGACTATTTTTGTTCACAAATTGACTTCAATTATTTTTGCACTAACTTATATTTAACCTCTGATTTTAAGGGTTATTCATACTTGATATATGAATGGGTGTGTTTATCGAATAACGATGGCAAGCACAATCAAAAAGTAAACTACAAAGAGATTAGGACTGCGTTTTCAATAACAGAATAGAGGATAAAAAAACTGTCTGCATATAAAGGCATCTTTACAATTGTTGACGCCCAGTAATCTCATAGTTCCCTTTCACTTTCTTATAAAAGTGTAGTTGAGAGAGCGCTATATTAACTTCAAAGAATGAAATTTTGGCATTAGCATTATTAAAATATTTTACATATTAAATAATTTATTAATACGATCATTTATATAAATAGCTTTTTAAAATAGTAGCAAAGGTTAATTTTACGTTGTTTTGTGACGTCTTCCTTCTTGAAGTAATAATCGAATATTAATTTTAGCTGGTCATGCTTAGATTTAGCTTTAGATAGCCCAAAATTTGTTTAAGCTATTCGCTCAGACTCTTTGTTATCTATTTAATGGATAGTTTATATATTTTTTTCTTTTTCTTGATATAAATGGCAACTCGACATTAAAAGAATTCGTATTGAATATACATTTTACAAAATTTTATTATATATTTATGAAACCGACATCTTAACTTTGTACTGGATCTATCTGTGAAAACTTTTAAATGGCATTATCATGGTTATTTTCTGCTATTATTAATTTTTATTAAAATAAGTAAAAAATAAAACTAGTAAAGCATAACTATTGCTTTATTTTTGATTGAGGATGCCGTGAATTCTAAAATATATTGTAGGTGACGCTTGCTGAAGAGACACTTTGTAATGTTTTGTATCCTAAAAGCTTGCACTGTTCTGTGGTTGGTTCCAACGAATCTACATATCACTCACCACCCGTATAAAAATATTAACGTGTTTTTTGAACAAACGGTAGACTGCAGCAACAAAATGTAGCTTTTGAAATTTCAATGAGACGACCATAAATGTGAATTTTTTATCCAAAAAGCGAAGTAACAACGATGTATTATTACTGAAAGGATATATTTTGTACAATGTGCATGATGTATGTACAAGCGCTTTTATGTAAAAAGCAGAGAATGTGAATTTTGTGATAATAATAATTCACGGCTACATGAATGAAAAATTATTTGCATTGCAGGCGGTGATTTCGGTTTGAATATTTTATCAGTGCAAACGTACATACGTCATAAAATTATTTGTAAGCTATTGTGAATTTGAATTCTTATGTTAATATTTTCTTTATTAGTTAAATTCTTTACCACCAGTATCAGAATTTTAGTCAAGGGACGTTCACAGCTGGTCATAGAACTTTCCTATAAATTATGAAAAGGACCAGTTGAAAGTGGCCTATAACCTGCCTATGTACATGTTGTGGTAGGACATTCTATTCTGATCTTTTTAGTTCGTTCACTCTAGAAACTAAAGAACCCAGCGGCCATCAATTCCTCGTGCTATGCGGTCAGACCTCTGATACGTCATTTGCTGGGCTATGTCGGGTCACTCCATTTGTCTAAGGATCTTCTCGTTCTAGATTCTTTGGGTGACTGTGAGTTTGACTCCTGATAACATATCTATAAAATTTATATTAAATAAAAATAGCAATGTTTATGGGGAAAATCAATATAAAAACAATTTTCGGACCGGCACGACAAGAGGACAGTGAGTAATAAGAACGTAAGATAATAATAAACGTATTAACGAATCACAAGCTTAATGATTTGTAACACAGTGAAACCATTATCAGGTTCCGCAAGTCACAAAAGTACAGATGGGCAGGCCACTTGAAAAGAACAAACCATATCAGGGCTGTTAAAACCATCCAAGAGGATTCGCAACCAAAAAGACCTAGAGGAAGATCTTAGGAGTATCGGAAAAAAGTCATCTTGGCAAACAACGGTGAAGGTTAGAGCGAGATGAAAAAGGGTCGTGGAACAGGCCAAGACTCATAAAGGGTTGTAGCGCCACTAGATGAAGAAAAATAAGAAGTATACTAAATGATAAAGTAATTTATACATATATGGTTCATTAAGATACTCCTATAAATTACTACTTGTTATTACAAATTTGCGCAAGAATAAAAATTGTCTTTAATTTGTATGTACATGGCTAGTTCGGTAAATATCTCGGTTAATATTTGATGACGTCAATCGTAAAGAATGCATGACGCCAAAACTAGGTCTTAAAACTGTCACACAAATCTTGGTCTGTCTTAGAATAGAGAATAAAATAGAGCGGCTAAAGATTGGATACCGTTGATAGTAAACGCCAACTGAGCTAATTCATTCTTAACTGATCGGCAAGATTAAATGTAATAAAGTATGGGTGATTATGTCTGATAGAAACTTTTGAAGAAAAACGTGAAAACGCGTCGGAACAAATGTGGCCTTCGAGCGATGTAAATATGTTGAAAAACATTTTTATTATCTCTTTTCTTTTACGTTGTACAAATTGTTGTAACGCAAAATACGATAATAGAAATGTACCAAACGCATCACCTGTTGTTTTGCGAATGTTACATTTCGAAACGTTTCACACTGACCCTCAATAACTATTTGTTTATTGTGTTTTATAGATTTTGGTAAAAGAAATTCGGTTTTGGTAAAAATCATATGATCGAGACGTTCAAAGATTTTTTTTTATCTTTAGTTTTGAATAGTTTCTAAGTTGGTTGGTCTAAAATTATATTAGTATAACTTTTACGATTTTTAAGTAGAATAAAAAAATTGTGTTTTAGAACGAAAGGGTTTGTTTGAAGTTTCATTGTTTCGTAAATAGTGTTCCACCTCCGACTATGAATTACCAGTTTGAAAACATCGTTAACGATGCGTGCCGGTAAAGTACGACAAATATATGAATCAGTCCGCCGCCTTGGCCCCGTGCCTGCCCGGCCTCGGAGTAACATTCGTCTTTGAACGATCACTCTGACGTCGGCGCATGCGCTCTTGACTCACGCTTCCGTCTGAGCTCTTGGAGAATTCACAGGAATGCTTCTGGTATTTACGCGTTAAAATTAGTACAGGAATGCAAACTCGCCATATTATCGTTTTTGGTTTGGCAAATTTATGCTGCACGGTCGTTATAAATCTTATTAAGATGTGTTTGCTCAAAGCGGTTTCGTGCAGTATGCGGTATGATTATTAGTGTTAAGAACGTACATTGATGCATTTTTATTACGTACTTTCTGGTTTTACAAGCCGCTTCTTTTTTAAGAACCCAGTAATAAATATTTTTACTATCTATTACTGTTATAATTTTCAAAATCTTTCAATAACTTTTACCCTCCTTGAGTTGTATTACTCACAATTGAGGATCGCAACTCTTTTTGGAAAGTTTATCGCGGATATGTTACGCTATCTGAGCCGTCATCGGCGTTGTATATTCGATGGTGCTTCGACAACTTTATCGAGCGTGGTTAGAACCTGATCAGATCACCCAGACAGAGCTTTAGATTGCAGCCTTGTGGTCGCTGTCCATTTACATCTTCGTTGATGAAAAGTTTTTCTAAGATTGAGAACTTTTCAAAGACGTTAAAATTACATTAAGAGAAGAAGTTTTTTTTTTTAATTTTCTCTGTACTCTTAATGACAGTCTTGATTTTTTCTGTTATATAAAAAAGGATTTCCTATTAGGCTGAATTATTACAGCAATGACGTCATAGCTGCATTTTCTTTTTTCAAAAAGCTAATAGCAGTTTGCTGTTTGTTATCTTTGAGTTTGTGTAACAATCGTTCGGATCAGCTACACCTTGTAAAGTTGGCCATCGCCCAAAAGTTCATGTCACTTTATTGCATGTATTTTTAAAGGTTTTTATTACGTTATATTTCCCGCAATTAAACTTTTTTATTCCTGCGCGACGAGGGCATTAACCATTGTGGTTTTTCAAGGAGAAGTAGCATCTGTGGTGCACTATTTTGTAACAAGACACAGCGCACGTCACAGGTCATTTTCTTTTCAACACTCTGCGTAGGCTTACAGAGGGGTTTAACATATTTCACCTAGTAGGAACATGGCCTACTAATTTATAACTTATCTTGTTACTAAGAAGTTTTTAAAAAATGTATAAATAAATGTCGTAGACATTATTTATGGCCTTATGAGCGACAATTAAAAAGAGAAAAGAAAATTGTTAGCTATGTAAAGTCATATTCACTACCAGATTTAATATTTTCTTTTTTGCGTTATTTTTTATATAATTATCTATTTGTAATAAAAATGTTAAATAAAAAATCATTTTCGTTGGTCTTCAAAAGAAAAATTTGATTTTCGAACTTACTAGTTAACATCATTTTACGTCCACTGTTAGATACAGCCTTCCCTAAAGATATGCAAGAACACCGGCAAAAAGCGATTTGTATCCAGTATTTTCCGATGGTCTTAAAAAGCTTGTCGGTCTACCTAGTGTCCTATGCTACCATAGCCAGTCTGTACTCTCTACTCCAGAACTTTAAGGCACCAGACGCTATCTTTTCTGAGTATATTGTAGCCTAGCAACTGCCATTTAAACTTGCCAATCCGCCAAGCTGCCTGGTAATTATTGTTCGTTTACGTATATCCATTCGTGATTCGATCTCGTAGAAAATTTACGAGCATAGACTTTCCCGTGGCTCATTGAGCCAGTGTGGGTATGTCAATGACGTTCAAAGGGAGAGACAACAGTAACGAAAGTAATCACTAATATAGTATTAGCATTTTATTTTAAATACGCAAACGAAAATCAGTAGAATTAAATGTAAAACGGAGTTTCGATATATTATTATTATCAAGAGGTGCCAAAAGAAAAATAAAATGAACAACGTACCATGAACTAAGACGAAGGTTAACAGTGTCAATGTTACGTTCATTGTAAATGTGTTTTCTATACAGGTGACGATAATGCCTTGCTCACTTCCGAAAATAAACGCCATCGGCTATTTGCCATCGTTACTTATTACTCATTAGACTAATTGAGGAACTCTCTGTAATTATTGTTACGCTGTTCTGTAATGAATCATAAGCGAACTTTCGCATAAAGACGTCGTGACAAAAATAAAAGCTATGTATATGTATTGCCAATCGGGCGTATAATTTTTAAGTCTTTAAATATAAAAAAACAAAAAAAGCATCCTATGTCAACTTTTTTTTTAATATATCTACAGGCTAAAATTATTCAACTAGATAACAAAGTAAACCTGTATTCAAAGGTTTTTTTCTTTCAATACTTTTAAGAATTTAATGATATTTTTGTTTTTAATTTCACAGTCGTTTAAAATTATATTTCGTGACGTATTTAAAATATTCTTTTGAAAATTTACATAACATCACACCCGACATATGATATAACTTTTAAATTTGTAGTTTAGCATTTCCGTTTAATTTCGGTTAGAGAAATACTGTCATTGGAATAATTCATAAATGTAACCATTACATTGTTGATGGTACAAAATAAATAACTACATTTTAAATCAGAAGTTAACATAGAATAAATAACAAGTATTACGAAAAAAAGCATTCAAAGTATTTCATCTTTTGCCAAGGAATCCTTGAAAAACCTATTTGAAAAATGTCTCTAAAGAATGACAGTTTTCTTTTTGTTTTCTTTTAGAAATGGTATATTGCCCACCCTAATGATCTAATCATACTCATAACCTTTTAAGCCGCAATTTCATTTTGATGATCTCCTGTAATTTAGGGCTACTTTTAATGTAATCAACTACTACGTGCAATAGCACAATTTTCAGGCAACTTTTTAATATATTTTTTAATATTTGCCCAAAGAAGTCAAGTAACAATGTTTATTCACTGCATAAATATTTATTCGTTTTACAGCGGTTTTGAAAACGAATCTATAAATATTCATATCCGCGTACTAAATAGTAAAGTATATTTCTCATGAGCTATGTTAAACAAATTTAAATATTGTTTACTGTAGATCACTTGGTACTGAATGAACCCACACACTGTCTTAATCAGTGCTTACATTGAAATACGTACTAAGTACGTATCAATTGTTAGGTGGTAATTTTTATTTGTCATATAATTACGACGTTTTATATGTTTAACGGTTTTCTGCTACCGGGTATTCCATGCTTAAATCTCTATGGAAACACCGACAAAAATCTTTAATTTCATTATTCAGTGCTGATGTTGTGTGTTTTGTAACGTTAAGAACAACTACTACTGACGTCTTAATATTTAAGGGTATCACAAATGGCTTTACTTTTGAGACTTTTAAAAAATAACATACAAATTATTTACTTAATACTAAGTGATATAGTTCGCTTAACAGTATTGTGTTTCTAACACGACATCTACAAGTATCATGAGTCTTATTAACCAAGTTTTACAACTTATCATCTTCACATCAGCCAATAGACGTCCCCTGTCGAGACATCGGCTTTCTTTAAAGATCGCCACGATGACAAGACTTGTTAAAGAGAAATTGAACATCTACTGACTACAAGAACTAAGTTTACTCTTGGTATCTTTCATGTTAGAAGTACTTAGGTACAGCAGACTTTGCCACTCAACTCTGTATTTTTACTATTTAGGTTTTACAAGAGGTTAACGAATCTATTAAAATTAGTAAAGTCGTAACAACGCCTAACTCCTATACAATCATCACCATTATCACTTAAACCGTAGACCGTGCACTGAACATGTGCTTTACAGAAACATTTCCAAAAGAACTTGTTGAGAGCGGCCTGACTTCGACCAAGGCCGTTTGTGCATCTTGCGGGTGGACTTCTATTGCGCTATCCGGGCCGTGGTCTCCCTTATAGTAAGTTAAGCCCCCAACGGTTATAATCTTGCTAATTCGCTAGGGTTCCCTAATGGAATATAGTAGTGCATATGCGTAACTATGTTTAGGTTTCAAGATGCCGTAGTATTATTATTGGACTCAGACGTACTTTATGCATTATGTAGATAATTATTTTTATCTAACTTGTATTATAAGTGCTCCGTATATACATTGGGTTTTCATCCCCATCTGTCACTCAATGGCTTATCGTTCAATTTTACCTTGGTAATGCCAGTGGTTGTATGGAGGAAATCGCCATTTGCGATATGACCCTCGCATTTCAATTTATGCCTATTTCACATAATTTTCCTTTCCTAACTTGAATTACATGGAAGAGTACAATATATAAAACACTATCTACTATTTTAAACCGACTGCCTGAAATTCTTTATTATGTGTTCTGTATTTTGAATAATCACACTGTTATAGATTAAGTGTATTTTTAAAGACAATAAAAAAATATTCTCCGTATTTATCTATACATTTTTGTTATTTTTTTTATGTACAAAGTATACTTTATGTAATATATATGAACTTGAAAATGGCTTACCCGAGATCGCCTCTGGATGGGATCGTCCCCGGGAATAGTGAGGAAATTGCCGCTCATCTTGTTTGAAACCAAAACACCAAAAAGTTTTCGTCCGAAACTCGTGTATAAATAGCGCGTGCTGAAGTTTGTATCAGTCGTACGTACACGACGGTGGTTTGTAATGAAATGGTGTATCTGGGCTTATGAATGGATGACGTTTTGTATCCCCCCTTCCACTTCTACAGTGATGCGGCTTAGTGGCGTAACCTCCAGTCGTGTGGGAGTGTCTACGTTATGATTTAAAATTCGCAGTTCGCCAGTGAAAAAATTGAATAATCATGTAAATAGGATACGACTTTTTTCCGGCGGTTATTAGATATCGTTGAAGATGTTGATTTTTAGTTAACACAACTATTTTTAATTAATATTTAATACGACTATTTGTATTCAGAACAAAAATACAAACATTTAATACGATTTTAGGCAATTTTAACCATTGACTTTTATTTAGACATTTAAATTATAATATAATTGTAATTCTTACAAACGTTGGTAAAGGCGCAGACACACATTTTTATGATAAATAATGTCTTTTTTAATATCTAGAGCAAGACCTGTCTAAGAAAATGTATTTTATGTAATTACGATATTAAAAAAGTATGTGGCCATAAACAGTTGTGATATAAAGAGTTTTGCTATACAATGTTCTACGCAGCGCCATAAGACGGTCCGATTAGGCCAACAGTTACCAAACTAAAAGTGCGGAACTGTTACACTTGTGGATTAATACTAGTGGACACGGACTTAGCTGTGACCAACCTTTCCAAAAGGCCTTAAAATAAACTTACCACGGGAACATATTATATATACTTAAAACAATAATTGAATACGGAGAATATAGTTTTTTTTTTATTTCAATGTGATCCTGTTTTTTTTTTCATTAGGACTAATTGGAAATGGTCTGCATCCAGTGTCTTACGATGATCTTAAAAGCTCGTCTGCGTTTGTCGGTCCGTGGTCTTCATTCCAGTACTTTAAGCTCTAGCAGCCATCTATACTATGCTATTTGGCCTGCACACTGTCATTTCAATTTATCAATCCTCTGGGCTATGTCGGTTACTTCTTTTCATTTACACACTCATATATGGTTCAATCTCGTAGAGGAACTCAGAACATAATTTCTAATTTAATTTTAATTATATAATTTCATTTTGTGTTCTTATCATAACTATATATGTTCATAACTATTTATATACTCGGCCATATTGTAATATTGCAAGAGTGGGTGTATCTGTAGCAGTATGCACAGATTATATCTGAAAATGCAGGCCGCTTTCAACCGGTCGTATTTAAAATTAAGAGAGGAGAACTATGTCAAGCAGAGGGTCAGCAAGTTTTGGTTCCAACCACTGAAATGACGATGATGGTATTAATAAAGGGTACGTACGACTTGGTTTAAATGTTGTTTTATTATAAATACAAACAAAACAAGATATATTTGAAATACGGATATTTATTTATTTTTTCATAAAAATTCTAAATTCAATAATGTGTTTAAACATGTAACATTTACATATATGCATTTATACAAAGATATATGCAATGTTTAGTGATATTTAATACTAAAACTGGAGCGCAACAGACTTACAAAGATGCCGATGAATGTGACGATCACATTTTACACTTAAAAATTTATATTTACCAAGTATTGTCAAATGGTAAAGATTGTTTGCGTGTTAATACGACTTTGTTGTTAACGTTGTATAATATTAAGATGAATTAAAATGAAATACTGTGCGCTTTTCCTTTGTTCTATCACAAATCGTGATATCCGTACAGGAGGGCTGAACGGAACTTAATTTATCCAGAGAAGGAATTGGTGAAAAGATAGCGAATTAGTAAGAGTCCCCTCGTGTATATATACCACGATTACTTGTGAAGAATATGCTTTCTTAATGCAGTGGACGTACCTGCTTTGTAAGTATATACAAATGGATGACCTCACCAATGAAATTATTACTTTTCGATGAAACACGATGTTTCGGAACATACTGTGCCATTATTAACCTTTCAATAGACAGTAATTACACGAATTACCATCAGACAGCGATTCTATTCCTTCTAAACCTCTTCATGCCCCATACCGAAGTAATACGGTAGTCAGTGAACGCACACGTGAATTGTAAGTTTTGAATTCTTCAATTATTTAACTTTAATTATTGCAATGGACAAAGAATTTTTAATATATTCGTATTAACGTTTAAAACTATGTTAAGTGTCTGTAATTAGATTGAAACGAAACCGCTACGTAACACAATAATACTGCATCTACACGACTAGTAGAATCAGTCAACGCGGAAAATACAAAACTTTCGATTAAAAAAATGTTTCAATAGACGAGAAGATTAAATATTATTAAATATACATTATTGAGATTTGGACTAGACAAACCACATTCTCTATCTACAGATATGTAATCAATGATAAATGCTAATATTTAAAAATCTAATTCCCGTGTCGGTAAATGTGCTTCTGGTTTGCGCACCTTCAACGCCGTGTAGGCTTTGTACAAATTCTATTTACGACTTTCATTAACCTAGAATCACATTTCAATAAACTGCTTTTCGTTTGTTAAGTGTAAAAACTCTAATAATTGCATTTACTATTTGCACGAAATTTTATATTACTATTTCGGAACAAGTTTTCAATTTTAACTAAAACTATGTAAGCTACGCGGTGTATAACTGGAAACTTAGGCAAATAATTATTTATTTATTTATTACGCTACCAAAAATCCAGTCTACGTTATCGTTATTTGTTCTGCTCCAATGTTTGTACGATCAGTTCTTTTCTAGACTCATCTAATTATTAGCGTTTGCTTAATTCAATGATTCTCACTTAAAACTATGTCTTAAAACACTATCAAAACAGATTTATTTGGTCGGTGACAAAAGTATCGTAAAAATCGTATACTTTCCGAGGTTAGAATGTTCCGCGACGTAACAAAGCCTACATCGGAGTTGAAAATACGCACAGTTATGGGTGAGATGCCGTACACCGTGTTATTGAAGTTGAGCTATATTTTAACAAAATTCAGCACGTATTGCCTGTGAAACTTTATTAAATTTGCTACTTCCGATAGAATAATTTAACAAAATGCCTTTGAGCACTCATCTAGATACATTTCTCACACAGTACACCGTCAATCCCGAGCACTCCGCCCAGCGCCCCCCCCGCACGATACGTTGAAGCCAAGTTTAACAATTAACACCCATGAACTTGATCCGCTAAACAATTCCCCGCAAACATCCACGACAGTTATGTATTCCATTTTTATAACAATATCACAATTTTCAATAATATACAAAAAGACGTAGGACATTCATATATCATTTTACAAGAGAAGCGTATTAAAGTAAGGGTAAAGATGTGCTATACGTATCGTTTAAACAACATTATACTTTGTTGATATTTACATTAATTCAATTTCCGAAAGAAAAATGCGTTAACTGAAAACGGACGCGCAATGGGATTATATTGAATATATGACCGAATGGTAACCTTTATAAACATTCATTTAGCAAGCTTTGTTTGATTAACTTGAGGATATTATATTCCAAGCGGCTTAGAAATTAAATTCTCAACTACCCGTTGCACTTCACCACATAAACGTTTAACAATAATGCTTCTATATATTCCCCAACGGAAGCATATTAAGTATTTTAACAAATGGAGGTAATAATTTACATAAGGCCATATATTAAATACTGTACAAGTATAACGATTAGATGATTGATTAGATAAATAATTATGCAGATTTAATATTAAACATTAAGGATTAGGTTATGCATCCATATTTACGAAAGTTTGGTCCATATAAATATCTATACATCAATTGTACGCAATCGATGACTTCACGTGGTTTAGGCATTCAGTAAAAAGTGCTTTCAATGACAAATTATTTAAAAAGTCTAATGTTAACGTCTTAAAAATCCCGGTTGTGTAAGAAAACTACTATTACGCTTACAAATCAAAATCATAAGAAAAAGTTTTTTTTTTTGTATTTTTTACCGAATGCCTAAGCTGAAGTAATGACGTTCGGTTGTTACCAGTCAGCATTACTTAAAAATATACAATAATTTGTGCAAAATATTTCACTATACGCGTAACCTAATATAATTTATTTACAAAAATCATTCCGGTCTACGAATTCGGATTAAAAAACGAACGCTGACCGAAAACTCCCGAAGTTATTTGGAAGATTAACTTCAGGTTTGACCTGTTAGATACAGAGTCCTTCAGCACGTAAGAAATATCAGGGCAAAGTTTTCTGTTGTACGTATTGCATATGACAACAATATCACAACCGGATTCTTTGTCCTTTTTTTATTGTTAAATATCTTCTCGTGTACATCTGTAGTGGAGAGCTGTGTTCACGCAGGTCCTTGTCCGCCGCTGGGGGCTTCGGCTCTCATTTCCGACTTGAGCTTTACAAATTCTCTTGCCACTTCATCGCTGTGCCTCTGGGACAAAATCCTTAATATCGTCCAACCCGTTTCGTCCATTTTAACGCGCGTGCCTAGAGGTAGCCAGCCTGCGCAGGAACCCTGAAACGGTATATTAGTATTTCAAAATCAAATTGTAGATGGGATGCAATTTTCAAGGTTAACAGTTACAGCCGCAAACACGCGTAGCACACAAATTTTGCTAATCGCATTATTTTACGAAATTGGACTTTTTATTCGTCGCCTTATTAACCCAACTGATTAAACATCACTTGATTTTAATAGGAGCACACAGTCACAAAATTTTAAATTTTGTCACCTGACCAATTAAACTTACCATTTTGCTAAAATGGGAATGAAAACTTTGGCAAAATAATGAAAATGGCATGCATGATTGAGGTGGATATCTCTCTTATAATTTTTTTTATTCATTATTGCCAAAGTTTATACTTTTTAAAATATAACAAAAAGTTGAACTTTTAATATAGTTTTCTAGCATTATTTTAATTCGATAAAATTTTTAAGAAAAACTTCTTATCCTGTAGTTGCCACTTGAACCTTTATATTTTATAGATCGCTTGCTAGCTCGCAAGTTCTGACTGAGGTCCAAAGTAATAGCGACAGACAACGGACTTTAAAGCAACCGCTGAAGTGCAATAGACAGTCCTATTTACAGTTTTTCATTTCAATTATGATAGAGAACCACTCTTTATACCTATAGCTCTCTACTAAATATTTTTGTATCTACTTCTAATAATGTATGCGTTAATTACATGTGTGTGTAAATATTTATGTACCTGCTCAGCGATATCAGCCAGACGCATGACGGCGAGACCGACGAGACGGTCCTCGCGCGCGAAACAATAATCCCGGACGCACACGTGTAGCTCGAACAGCTCCAGCTGTTCCGTCGCGCTCACCATACTGAAAATTACATTTTATTTACATTAAGAATTAGGTTGTTTTTACAACAAACTTGATTTAAATTTTTATCGTCATTTTTGTCATATAATTAATTATTAGTCTAAGCTATGCTTTAGAATTTTAGACCTTTTTTTTCTTTTAAATTCTGAATCTTCATTATCATTGCAGCTGTAGAATGTCTACTACTACACATAAGTCACATTTTTTTCAAATAACGGCCGGTTTGCAGCGGCCTGTATTGCAAATATATATGTGTATTAATTTGATTCACAGAAACTAATGAACAATAGATGTGTCATGGCAGGCAAAGTTGCTTCTTAAGTATTGTCATTGCAACAAAATAATGAAATTGTTAAAGAATAAAAAAAAAATTTGAATTCGATTTTTAAAATAGCGGTTAAACTAGATTATTTTGTTGATTTTGTACGATGGAGTGGTCGCTCACAGAGGACTGAGCGGTTGAATTGCTTTTCACTGTCGTCGTCACTGGCGGACACGGATTCAGCAGCGTTTTTAGGCTTTTAGTATCAAAAATGACTTTATATAGATTGACTTACAAGTGAAACGTCTCGTTGAACTTTGGACTCCAGTTGTTGCTCTTGGACTTGGTGGCGAACTTTCTCTTCTTATCCGCGAGGTGGGGACCGATCAGGTTCACCTCGATGAATGGACGGAACATGCCACTTGCGATTACCCACTTCAAGTCGTTCGCCGCTACCACTAAAACAATGAAGAAATTTTTGGTAAAGATATTTATTCAATTGATTATAAGTATTATGAGCACTAAAAGTAAAACTTTTTGTATTCATAACTGTTCACAGATTACTCAGATTTATACAGTTCGGCCATATGACAAAAACTCTCGTAGTTTTAAGTTGTGTAACTTTGCATGTTAGTGTTCCATATGTCTAAATAAAATTTTGACAACAAAAAATATAAATGGAAGAAATGTCATACAATTTATTTGGGGCACGGTATATCTCAAGTGGCGTGGGATATTGGAAGCGTGCTATCGGCTCAGCGGACCTTTGTTTCTATAACAGACATTCTAATGCGCCCACGTACTGACCACAGGAGTGTAGATAGATTCATGGCCCGGGAGAAGGACCTTGGGCTCTTTCGGGTTCACAAGCTTTGTGATGTCTCATGCACGGGGCTAATTAGAATTTACGTTATAAATTCTGGTTTCGGTTCTTCAACTTCATTCTTGTAGCATCTTTAAATTCCCGACGGGGTAAATGTTGAACAAATATAAAAAAAATGTTAATATTAAGTAGCGTTTAGCTATATGTTAGTGCTCAACATTTTGTCTATATTCATAGTTGCACTATTATGTATTCCTTATTATTTTTAAAATTATTTTTTTTGTTTATCTCCCCTCTTTTCGTTTTACAGTGCTTTAAATTTTTAAACCCCGTTCTGACTGTTAACAATCACATCAACTGCTTTCGGCTTTTTCCCTTCCTTCATCGCAAGCCATCTCGGGGTTTACTGTTAGCGGAGTAGATTGTACATATATCTAAATATGTAACTGTGACATTTATTTACAGGTGCGAGTTTTATTATTAAAATAATCTTCCACCACGATCACATCCTGTCTACTACCGGTGCTACCTGCTCTTTTACGTTGCCACTTGACCAGTCCTGGAAAATCGTGTGGCTGCTTACCACCACTATTAGGGGAGTACCAACCTGCGGTGTAAATCAGACCAGGTCTTTTGCCCACTACCCTTTTAATTGAAATTTATTTTGCTGAGTTCGCTGTTTCTTTTTACCTTATCACAACTTGGGCAGGTTTTAAATAGGTAATCGGTACAGTTGATCGATTCCATTAAAGGTGAATTCAATTTGATTATAGTTTCAATAAACTGTGATCTCTTGGCATTCGTCTCATGACGTATACTGTAAATATTTCTTAGTGGACAATAATAATAGACGTTATTAAACTAAAAGTAGTTTGTATCTATTTACCTATTAAAAACATGTTCTGAAAGATATACTCTTATTGTTATTTTCACAAAGTTTGCATTATTAAAAACGAATAAGATGTTTTTTTCTGAAGATGAAATGAAATTGGTATTAATAGAGGCAGAAAAAACTTGTGAATAAACAATCTGTATTGACCGAACTCTTTCAAGAAAACTTGGACTCGAGCCAGTTGATTCTTTTTTAGTATAGTAATCTCACATGCAGCAGTGCCTTTTAATTTCTATAGTAATACTATGTCAAATTTTGACATCATAAATAGATACCACCGTACAAGTTTTTCTAAAGTAAAAATTCAATACAGATATTTTGGTTTACCTTTGACGGTGATTTTGTGTTCGCCAGTTCCCGGATGAGTGAAGAGATCCACTTGCAGTGACACTTCACCAACGCTACCCTCCTCCGCCACTGCTGCATCTAAACTCATGTCATTCACAAATATACGAACAAGTTTTGGGTGCAAAATTTTGAAAAAGTTTACCACGATCCTCTAACACTTTAATTTTTATCACTTAAATTTAATAAATCATTTTGCTATAAAGATATACGGAAAAAAATTATTCAGGCTTTTTAGTTATAAGCAACCATGTTTGCCCTCTTATGTCATATGTAACAGAGTGTAGGAGGCGATAAATTCTGGAACTTCGACAATATTGGCTTGATCTACCATTCAAATTACGAAAGGACCAGTATTAGTAACATTTTATGCTAAGAAGTAACGCAAATTTTCTCTGTTTTCACTTTCATAGCCCGGAAAGTCGCAAGTTAAGACTAATTATCGACAAATGGTACCAAAAATATTACATATATGATACTGATCTACGTAACTATAAATATAAATCGATTTAATTCGGCTTTATTTAATTAATGATTAAAAATAATTTTATTGCCAATTCACAGTGCAATGGTTTATTGATATTCAAGGTCGATACTCACCTTGGTTCTGCTGACTGGTGACGAATGTCCTGATCAGCGTGTCTGTTGTCTGAGTATACAGACTGAGAGCGTATCTCAACGACTGCAGTTCGGGACTCTTCTCCAGGAACGTCTTCTTAAGGCCATTGCCCCCCGCGTGGAAATATTGCTTGATCGTGTCCAATGCCGCATCCAATACAGCGCATTGTTTCGGCGTTAAACTCTTTTCCGCTGATAAATGCTGAAATTAGAAAAATACATTGATGCGTAAGTTACAACTGATTACTAAAAGGTGGCGGTGTTATAAACGTTGTGGTAATTATTGAGTTTAGTCATTATTTATGTAGCTATGTTTCATAAAGATATTGGAATCACGTTTGCTGGGGCCTTGAAGTTTTGGAGTGAAGATCACCGAACGGCAAGCGCAGCGTAGGATATCCATAGGATAGGCAGATGACCTTGTTAACACTAAATATATCATAACGGGTGAAATGACCCGTTTTGAACTTATTCATTAAAAATGTAAAAATTGCGATGTGCGAGAAAAACTCTCATTTTTTGCGATTATAATGGAAGTGTTCAATGTACTATTTTGTTTAATTATAATTAAATAAAATTTTTATTTTCTTCCCAATAATCATATTTTATACATTCAAGCAGGAAACATAAAGTCGGATCATTTGACCTGCTATGGTAGAAATAGGTACCTAGTAATTGTTGGTATGATTTGTGTTAAGGTCGATGGAGAACGCTGGGTGCAGACCATTACCAACTAGTTCTTTTTGAAAAAGGAACACGACCATCAGAAAATTATAAAAATTACATCTCCATATAAATTATTCTTTTTTGTTTATTTCTAAAGTGTAATATATTTTGGTGGTGCGTTACTTTCGTTAAAGGTGGTCTCTTAGCAGTCTTTTGTAGAAGATATTTGCCACAGTTATGTTCGCGTCTATTGTCAATAATATACAAGTGTTACTGTCAACCAACCCAAATTGCGGTAAATGTTGGCAAGTCAGTGTCATTACATCACATACATACGTCCAAGTCTCATTGATGTATTGGTCCTATTAGAAATATATGGGGAGCCTTCGGAACATTAGAATCTCTAAAAGCATAGACTAGTGCGTTGTATCACTAAGTTTATCTTAGTGATCTAAGGCTAATCGGCACGCTTGGCAAGCGGATTGGCGATCGCAGTGTGGTATTATGGTACACAGAGGACGCCGCTGCCTATCTTTTGGAAATTTGTTTGTGAGCAGTGGAAATGAATGCAATGTAAATTATATAAGATTGTATCTCAAGGGTCAAATCCGCGACCTACGATTGCAAGTCACAGTTCTCTACCGCTGGGCTACCACTACTCACATAATGTGTTAGTAAAATGTTATTATATATTGCACCTCTTTTGAAATGTCCATAACACCAGAAAGCGCATGCTTTACGTCTTGCTTCCCAACCGTACTCTTGAAAAGTTGAGTCATGTCTTCAATCTTCGCGTTTGCGGCTAGATTCTTAGCGTTATTTGTCAGATTTTTCAACATCATCTGTAATACAACAAAATAAGCTTGTTATAAATTTCTTCGGGCTTCATAAAATAAGTTACTGTTTTGCTGGCGGATGCGTATGATATTAAATACACTCACTTGTATCTGTTATCTCCATCGTAATTAATAATTTAACAAGTTTATTAAATAAAAAGTCGACAAAAAATCTTATAACAATATGAAGAATTATTAAAGGCATAAGAAACCTTATGAATGACCTCTGCGTCAAATAAATTGTGAAAATAGTATAATAAAAAAAATAGATTTTTTGTTGATTTATTCAGAACAGGGCTCTTTTGGAAAATTCTTACTTTTAAATCGAAGGATGCCATTATAGGCAAGCTCAAATTCTAATTTAGATCAAATTAGGCTAATGTTGAAATCTTCACATGATTTCACTCGAAGTCACTGTAAATGATCACACGTGCACAACAATGTGAATAATGAATAAATTTAAGGGGATTGATTAGACAAACATTTAAATAAGATAATCATAACCATGATGAAATGAAAGGAATATGCACATTTTTATTTAAAATTATTTTTTAAGTTCTTTCATAGCGGAATATTTTGTTTAAATATAAGAACAAATATATTTTCAATAAGTTTTTTTTTTAATTATCTAACATCATGTATTAAATATAAATAAAACTATTGTGACAAGGAAATATCAAAGCACCACATGATTCTTTTAATACAAAAGGTAAATAATAGATGTAAATTTAATTTGAAAATAGAATCATGACTTTTTAATTTTTTGTTGTGAAGGTTCTTTTAAAGCCAAATATTTTTGTTTTGACTAGGAGAAATATTTATGTTATAAGTATAAATAATAAAGAAGCCATAAATATACCGTTTTGTCCGTCATTGGTGGTAACACGACTGTCTTTTCAAGTATTTTCATAACTATTTTCCACAATTCCTTGAGCAATCTCTTCAGCACTGTCTTCTCGCAGGATTCAGCGTACATTGTCAAAGAGCCATCCTATAACAAAAATACATTTTTAATTGTGAATTAAAAAATGACGAACGTCTAAGCTGTATAAAATTATAGCTTATTTAAATAAACAAGCATTTTTACGATTGTCAGCTGTTAAAGCATTAATAAATTAGAACTCTCATAGCTAGTTGCTCTTGTATTGTTTCTGAAGATGTTAATGCTGTTAGCCCTAAGGCTTTTACAGCTTCATCGGTACTGAGTTCACGGAACGGAAGGGTCCGTGTACTTGCTCTTATGAATGAGAAAGAAATAAAAATATTTGTTGCACACAAACGAAAGTGATGTAACGTATAACTAGCGCCATCTAGTATCGGTACTCTATTCGGATAGAGAATAAAATGTATCTGTGTTTCTATTAATGTAGCTGTAGTGAAAACGTACCAGAATATCCATGAGAGGTCGCAGTACTTCATCCGCCTCGCGTTGTGCATGAGGCTGAGGCTGTCCTGCTGCTGCTCCGCCACCCACCTTCTGAAGAAGTTCTCCTAGCTCCTTAACACTAGCTGTTATACGGACTTCCAAACTGCAAGATGAAAGTAAAATATTTTTATTGAAATTAACATAGTTTTTTTAATCCAGGGAAGTTATAGGTAGTCATGTTAACCGATAGATACCTTCTGGCCTCTGACTTCCTCCAAAGATCATGTGGTGATCACAGCCAGCGACTAATCGCGACTATGTGTTTGTCCAACAAGTGGGGGGACTAACCCATATGTATCATAAATTATTCGGTTTTTTGTACATCTAAAATCGTCACCTATCATCACATATATGACACATATGACAATATGTTGAACTATCATTGATGTGTATTTCATAAATATATCTTCCGGATCTTTAGTCTAAGTCCTAGAACCGAATGGTAAGGAAGCAGGTATATGCAAGTTTACTTATAATATTTTCTGTTCATAAAATGTGCACCATTAAGCTATCACTAGTCTACAACAGGATTTCGATAGACTAGAAAATTTGCTAGGCTAATACATTTGTAACAACGCTATTGTAAATCTTTCATGCCTTAGGTTGTTGCAAAGAGTTTTATTGGATATGTTGATCAATGTATATTATTCAATTATTGTAATTCATAAGCTCAATCCTGATTATGTCTTAAAAATAATTGTATTACTTTTTATGTAACAAAAACGGATAATCGGTGGCGATTGTAAATGTACAGAAAAACTTCTATTAGTTTATAATACATCTCTTAGGTAGTTCCCCTACTAGGAGGTCCGAAATCATAGTAAAGGCCGCTGGTAAGTCGTTAGATGCGAGCAGCGCTGTATCTTTCGTGTTAAAACTAATGCTGGAAATATTAAAATAACGTTACCTGTTGGCAAACATGGAAGCGAGTTCGTCGAGCGTGCTGTTCAAGCTCTGTTGCAAGTCATGTAGAATGTCGGCAGCGTCTCTCTCCAATTTGGTTCCGCCCATCGCTTCGAACATTTTCTCCAGTTGTACGCGGAGTTGTTGGATGTTGTTCATTAGTATACACGCCTGGAAATCGTTATGTATTTCGTAAAATTACGAAGTTTAGAAACTTACTGATATAGGTTAGTTGTAAAAAATGGAAGCTATTACTAGCAAATGGAATATGTAAAAGGTAATTTATGCGGCCGAGATTACAAACATAGGACCTTTACTTTAAATGTTATCAGCAATTCAAATTTTTCATATTTTCCTGTATTGAAAATTCCATATCAGTAAGTAAAACCTTGTCGTGATAAACGTTTTCATTTCAAAACACTTTTTGTAAATCACAATTTCTTTTAATATTTACTATACGTTTTTTTTATTATCAATGTCTCAAATATATCAAAATAATAAATTTCTAAATTAAATCATTATCATTATGTCAGCTACAGGATGTCCACTGCAGGAAATAGGCCTCCTCTAAAGATTTCCAATAACATCGATTGGAAGCGGCATGTGTATAACGTCTTCCGACGACCTTGACAAGATCGTATGCCCATTTTTTGGATGAACACCATGGAAGGCTTCGCTTCAGAACCTTAAAGTCCAAGTGGCGTAAAAGTACGGCTGTGTGACCAACCCATTACCACTTAATTTTCCAATCCACTGGGCTACGTCGGTCAATAAATACAATATATATATATTTATTTATTTACCACTCGTTCTTCTTTAAGGTGCTCAGGGAATTCCTTCTTAACGATATCAGCGTAGGCGACAAGAACTTTTACAATGGTTTTCGCAAATCTCTTCATGTACCGCTTCAAGATTTCCGGATCTGGACATTCGAGCTTTGACACCACGTCGAAGCACTGAGTCAGTTGAGTAAACACGTCAACCACTGAATTACTGAATAATGCGTGCTCGCTGGATTTTTGGAACTGTAAAGAAGGTAATTATTTTTATAAGGACCACCTACTACCTTCTTAGATAAAAGCGGAAATTAGTTTTTCTTATCATAATATTAAATTTATTTCTTTATACATATATGTTAGATTCGATCATCGTAACTGTATAAGTCTCTAATTATTTTCAAGTTAAACGATAAATTATTTTGATATAGATTTATCAAAACTTACAATTAACATACCTATTAATTAAAGTAGTTTTCACAACCACTTCTATTACATTGAAATATTGTTATTTACCATATTAGAAATAATATTCTATATTCTGTTATAAAACATTACGTCTTGATTGTATAGTTTATTTGATGTTGCTAACATTACACAATAATGCATAGCGTATGGTCGGTGAAGGTAAATACCAATGAGTTGTAAGAAAGCCTGGTTAAACTTGCTACGCGGTTCATCAACCCATAGCATCGTACCCATCCCATCTCCCTACAATGCGATGGAACCGCATGGTAAATCCATGCAATGGTAAGAAGTTTGGTCTCTTGGCTACTTACCCCGTCCTTCTTGTCTCTGTTGAAAGCTCCGTTGAGGTACTCTAGAGAAACGTCATCATTTTCGTTAAGCCACTGCATCACGAACGGTTCGAACCAGGCTGGATATTCCGGAACTGCGCCGCAGTACGGCGGTACATCTTTCACATAGTTTTTATGCAACCATTTCACCTGTTACGTAAATATTTAAGAATTAATAGTACATCGAAATGTTTGTTAATTGTTCATTTATTAACTTTTATGTTATAGACAAAGTTGTTTATTATCAAGAGGAATAACGAATTTATTTCTTTCTTTTCAAAATAATAACGTCTTTTTAATACTACATTCCATTCATGAGAATTCAGTGAATTAAATTTGTCCGTTTATCAATTGAATCATTGCTAGCTATCCATTGTACTCGAAAGTATTCCTTCAACTGGCTACTTATCTCAGTAAATTATAATTTATCCCATATACGTTATTGTTTTACATCGTGTCTTCTGAGTCGGCCGTCTTGTCGCTTTAATGTATCAACATCGACGAAAGACATTAATATTATTAGTTTAAATACATATTTCCGAGGTTCATAAATGAAAATGTTTTTTTTTTTTTGTATCAATAAAATTAATTCAGATATATATAACGGCGAATAAATTATAATACTTAACGCAACTTACTGAAGCATCAGATAATCTAGCATTTTTCTTTTACATTATTTATTATTAAATATATTTTTGTATCTCTGAGCTATGTAAGTGATGTGCTTATCAATATTTGAATTACAATTATAGGTATTTAAACTATTATTTACCTTAAAATGCAAGTTCATGTATTCGGAAGATTTGCAAAGCCTGTGTTGTTCGTGTTCCTCCAACGCGTATTTCATATCGACGGCAAAAAGGGACCACATAGTTGCCGCTGACAACTGGAAGAAATTGATAAATATATATTTTTTGTTAAAATTTGAGATTAATAAGAAATTCCACGCGTTTAAGATGTGGTGAGGACGTGATTATGAATTCAGTTCGCTGCTTGTAGAACTAATGCATTGATACTAATGGAACTCGGACTATCTTCCTCCTTTCCGCTTCATTTAAAAAGCGGATTTTTGAGCTTTTGGTTACAAAGGTAGCATAAGTGGTAACCATTAGGAAAAACTTTTGATAATTGGAAAGGTAGTTGGCGACCACAGGGCAGGTCCGTGCGCCACTGCGATCAGAACCGACCTACGCTTAATATAGTAGCCGAAGCAATAAACAGCGCGGAAAACCGACACAAAGGGCGTAGCAAAGTGCGCCCCAAACGGGGATACAATGCAAGGGGAGGAGACAAATTTCTGATTTTTTTGAGTACCATGGTAGGTTAGGTTACCCGAAGGTCTTTGAACAGTGTGTTTTTGGTGATGATATACAGATCTAAGTAGTGGTCGTTATCGATGGGCCTTATAAGGACGCTCAAGGTCATCTAGAGAGGAATGGGGATGGGTGGGCTGTTATAAAATTTTGCAGCGAGTTCGAAGTAGAAATGGGGAGATCCGCAGAAGACCTAAAGTCACTGACGTAGCTTGAAGAATTGCTCGACTGGAGTGGCAATGGTAAGTAGGGGTCCAAAAGATTCTCTAGTGGTGATTACAGCTAGTAGATGTGGCGTGGGTCAATTCCCTTTAGGTGTTTCGACGACATAATCAAGGTCTTAGGAAGTCGCTGGATGCGAACAGCGCAAGACTGATCACCGTGACGGTCTTCTAGAGGAGCATTTGTCGGCTGACATCAATTATGCTGATATATATATTTATTTTTGATTATTTGTGGAAATAAATGTACCTGGCCAATGTTTAATTCTTGTGGAAACTGATTGAGAACGGGTGCATAGCTATTCCTGTCTTCATCAATCACAGAGACTATCAGGGCAGTTATTTTGTGCCAAAAATCTAGAGAATCCAACTGCGGTCCGTGGTCTGACGGATCGCGTTTGGCTTCACTCGGGTCGACCTGAAAAATTAATTAAAACAAATTTAAACTCGATCGGGGAATATTAATATTATTAATTCATATATCAAGGCATTCTTTAGATTATTTTTCACGTGTTTGCGCTGTTTGTTACGTTTGAGTTAGATCTGAAAATTTATTTAATTCACATAACTGAGGACTTTAGCAATGAATTGGGTGTATTTACCTGAAACTCTCTGTTATATAACTCGTGGCAGTTTTCGAAAAGAAATTGATAAGTTGATCTGAGACAGGCTTTTACGCAGTCTTTTACAACTGTACTTGCTCGCGGTGGGCTGCTGAGTTCTTGTACCTTTAAAAATATCACTTCATGTTAAAGCCTTTCCAAGAAACATTATATTTTCATTATATATTATACAGTTTTAGCATGAACAAGTTTTTTTTTGCAAAAAGACTGCCTGTATGCTCTGCAGGGTTCGGCCTTGTCCCAGCCGAATGCTGAAGATGCAGGTATGTAAGACTCACCAATTTTGTGACACCGTGTGCGGAATTCTACGTTTATCACACAACTGGGGAAAAGTACCTTATGAACTTATTTCTTATTAAGTTATTTTTAAAATTAATGTAATTTTTAAATTTTATAAAATACTAACCCATTACCAACTTAATTTTTAAGTACAATTGTTGCTAACCTAGTAACATTCTATGGATTCACTAGAATCTGAAATAAAATTTATTATAATGTATGTATATAATTTCATACCTTCATCCTAAAGAATGTAATACTCGTCAGTAGGTCGACAGTTGATTTAAGATCCATTAGCTTTTCTGCGCTAGATGCCGGAAAGTTGTTTCGGTACATTGATAAGTCAATCCTTAACGAGTTGTGTAGTTGATCTAATAGTTTGACGAATTTCTCTTTCTGTTAAAAATGGTGAAAATTAATTTTTAAATCATAATAGTTTTATTCATACACTTTAAGGATATATTTACCAGAATTATTATATAAAATTACTAAAATACAAAATTGTTTTTAAGAGAGTAAAGGACAGTAAAGTAGAATTAAAACTCATTCATCAATTTAAGATGAAAAAAAATTTTTCGGCACTAACATTTTAATAATTGTAAATTAAGTTTCATTTATTATTGTAACGAGTACTGTTGTGAATGTAAGTAGCTTAAAATATTGAGATGATATATCTTGTTATTCTATCGCACATCGGAGCAAACTAGATGTGATCATAAAGAAATGATAACAAAAATATTTCTATTAAAAGTCGGTAAAAGTAACTAAAGAGTCCCTAATATATTTATAAAACAAAAAGGTAATAGTGAATACGACGTCAAAGCTTTTGAAGGTATCCCATTTGGTTTTAATCAGGTAACGTTTAAATATAGAAATACATTAAACTTTATATGTAAGCATCGCATAATAAAACTTAAAAACACTCTTAAATTTGCGGAAGCAATGTTGGTTCCGTCTGGAAAACGAGCGGAAATTGAACAAGTCATTCATTTGAAGTTGTGTTTAATGCGAGGAGCGTAAATTTTAAGGAAATTACGATAAGGTTCACCATTCGAGAGATACAGTCTCCAACTTTAATACACATAAAGCAATCGTGTCGGTTATAAAATGCCCAAGTTTAATGATCCCTTTGAATATAATTACGTGGAAATACTTCAAGGATTTTGATAATGTTGGACGCGGATAAAAGGGGATTTTACTATGGTACAATAAATATTAATTTGAAATGAAAATTGCTATCGGTATTTACTTTTAAGATTTCTATAAATACGTATAAAGTATACAAGATTCAAATTTCAAACTCGACATATTAAGGAGTACTAAACATTTAAATTTATCATCGAATTATATTACAAAAAATATAGCTCAATTAAGCACAGATTGAGAGATTAGTGTAGAAAGTTAGGTAAAGGATTACAAACAATAAATAAGTGTTTTTTGTGGCGATTTTCAGTCAAAGTAATTAACTACTCCGGTTCGTACCCGGTAGGATCAGTTATTTTCCAATTAAATGATCCGGCTTGGCAACAATTTAAAAAAGAATCAAAAAGATAAAAAGCTTCAGAGAACAAGAAAGTTTCTCAAAACAAAAAGGTACGAGCAACAAATAACAATTAGTAATCAGTCATGGCATCTATTTTAGTCGGCATAATTTAAAAACCGTTGCGGACCTAAACACTCCGCTATAGTATCGTGCTATTTAATTTTTACATAACATTCTCCTTCGTGGAAAAGGCTTGTGATACTTCGAAATTTTAGTTAATATTTAGTTATACCTGGTTTGACATTTGAATCTTATTTACATTTAGGTATTAAACGTATGAAGTATAGTGACTGACAAACAAACTTAAAATTTTAAACTTTTAATTTTACTTTCTATTATTCGTAGTTTAGTTAATTTTTAATTAAGAAACTCAGTATAAATTTTGATAGGATGTAAACCGTGTACACAATTTATCCTCTGACCCAGTTCTTTATTAACAATCAATCAAACGAGATTAGCAAATGACGTGCGGTGATTAATATGTATTTTTACTACACATTCACTATATTTTTATTATTTCATTGCATTCTAACACTTTTTGTTTTTGATTTTTAGTAAATAGTAATAATAAAATTTATGTGACTATATTTTTATTCCCATCTCTACTCGGCGAAAGGAATAACCCTATCAAATTACACGTCTAAAGACTTCAGAGAAATAGAAATTAGTATATGTGTACAAAGGTGAAAATATCAGGCATAGATTAAAATAAATTAAGAGACTTACCCCAAAATTAGAGGCGGCAAATCTGTCAGAAGCCGATACAGCGGAAGACGCAGTCGTGTGTGCATAGTATGCGTTAATATTGGCTAGCAATGTAGACATCACAGCTGGGACACCGGCACAAAGGTACTTCGTAGAGAGGCAGTGGAAATGCCTGTAAATAATATGAATGGAAGAGTTGACTATCATCAGCATGTAAGTCGATAGATGCCCACTGCGAGCTATGTCTGCCACAAATGTCATCACAATAACTGGTCTTGTGCCGCCCGCACGCAACTATTTCTTGTGGCCTTGACCATAGGTACCGCAGCGCCCTACTCGTAAAATTTTAACTCGATTCCGATGAAGCTGTAAAAGCCTTCGGGCTAACAGCAAATACATCAACGGAGAATAAGTACTCGTAAATAAAATGTGTGTAACATAAAAATCCGTTATTAAATTCAATTCGCAGTAAAGTATTAACAGTAACATCAATTTACAAGGAAAAACGTCTAACAGAGATTTTGATAAATTGTCTCCGGCATGGCGGCACGAGATTTTCCGTGTGATAAATTGTGAACATTACATTATCGCCGGCTTTATATTTTTCTGAAATAAGGAAGAAACTCACGTCATGGCTTGATAAATAGCCTCAATTCCATATCTCATAGCGAATTCATCCACAATCTCCTCGGGGATCTCGTTGAAGTAGATTTTCCATGCATCGTCGCCTCTCGCAGCGGGCAAGGTCACGGCTCCACCGTTTTCTTCGCAGAGGTAATGGAACAAATTTTCGTGCAGGCAAGTATACTGGAAACAAAGATAAGCGGAATTTAATATTGTAATCATTTCAGTGATAAGACGTCACGTAGATCTCCGCCATATATTTCTAATAAGAACGGTTGAAAGTGACCAACCGCCAATATTTTCCGACGACCTTAATAAGGTCATTTGTTCACGTTGTGAAGTCTTACATTACGTTTGCCGAAAGTTAGTATAATTAGTATTATTTTGTTGGAATTGTTTACTGCGAAATAAATTATAGAAAGGATCTGAGCAGCGAGATAATTTCGTTTTTGGATAATAATTTTCCCGTTTGTTTACTGAGGCCTCCCATAAATTTGGTATAGTTTTATCTTTATAAAAGTTCGGTTGTTATTAAAAAAAAAACATTTCAGTTGAAATTTGTTATTTCTTTTGAAAAATGTTGTAACAGTTTAACTAATTTTCGAATCATTTCCCTTCAATGCGAAGTTGTGCTTGAAAACAAATTGAATCTATCAGTTGCGTCCGACCAATACTCTGCACGTTTTAATATTTTCCTCTATCTGTTATTTGAGTTACAACTTTGTAGTAGAACTGAATTCACACGGGAAATCAAAATGTAGACCGAAAATAAATTGAATTCCGCCAGCATTTGACCCGTACGGAGTTCTGCAGTGATTAATATGACAGATGCTGTGTATTTTCCATTAACCTCCATTTGCTCCCGTTTAGTGTGCTTAAATCGAAAACGGCGAAATGGCTCATTACGAACGAGAAGAGATATATTTACTTTGCGGTCTCCACGATAAATGTAATCAATCTTAATGATTTTACGCAATATACAGATTTTCTTTGAATAATTAAAAAACGTTAGTTTAAATTTTTTTATTTAAAATCTTTACTCGGACAATAATAACACCAGTGCCAATTAAAATTACAAATTACTATTTATGGACTTAATTATTAACACCTTCTTCGAATATGTTAACAATTCCAATCTATTGCTCATATCGTAATCTTGGACGTCGCTTCAGCCCATAAAAACCCACTGTGAAGCATAGGTCTTTCCCAATGATATCTATGAGGGGATATACCGTAATCGCCAAACTTGGCAGACGGATTGGCGATCACAGTGTAGTATTATGGTACGAAAAGTTCCGTTGACCCTCCTTTGGAAGTTTGTTTGTGAGCAGTGGTAATCAATGTAATTAATGTACAATGTGTGAATTAAATAAGATTGTATTACAGGAATCCAACCCGCGACCTTCGATCTCTAGTGTCAGTCTTCTGCCGTTGGGCTACCGTTGTCCATGTTCATATAGTCATTAATAATACGTAACGATAGTTGGCGATAACATCTGATTAATGGAAGTAAATAAAGTAATTGTCCAGTCTAATATAATATTTATTGTCTTTTTACGAAAATTATTGGCTTAAAATTGTAACAAATCTTTTTTTTATTGAAATTAAACTTTATTTTAATTGTTATAATTAATAATTACAAGTTTAGTATAGTAACAATACCTTTAAAATTCAAGTTAAAAAAAAGTTCTTTCGCATGTCTTTTCCATTTTAGTTCTTATATGAAGACTAGGTAAGTCTAGTAATAATGACATATCAAACATTACACTCTAAAAATCTATAACCTAATAAAATATTGAAAAGCAAAAAATTAATTACAACATAAATTTTAAATGAAAATATTTTAATACGTGAGGTAATAACAATCTGCTAGGTTTTTTTTTGTTTTTACTTACTATTCATATCAATATTAGTTAATATTCATTTGTACCAGAAGTCTTCTCAGAAGTAATGTTCAGTATAATTTATTACAGTAAATTTATCAAAAATACGTACTTTAACGTGACTCGCTCTACAAAACAGACAATGTCTATTATAGTGATTTGTTAAATTTGACCACATAAAACGTCACTGGAGAAATACTTTTCATGAGATTCTGTATATCTTTCATTAAGTAAAATTAAATGCTTATTTCCTCGATTCGCAAGGCACGTCCGGACATTCGTCACATTTACAAAAAATATGTAAGACGTGTTATACGATTCCACGTTCCTGGGATATATTCTAAAAATGAATTTATGAAGCAAATGTTGCAGTAAAAATAATTAATGAAGGCCGTCCGTGTCGCACAGTCGAATGTGTGTTCTGAATAACGACTAAAATTATTTTTGTATTAACTAATTGATCAACGATGGACTTTATAAGAAAGTCACCTAGAGATCAATGGAGAGTGCTATGGTCGGAGTTGCGCCATGACATCAAAAAAGAAATGAGAAGTACCAAAGTTGTCAACGTAATTTGAAGAATTACTTGTCTGAAGTGCGGACTTGGTGGACCAACGACAGAGTCAAGGTCGCCAAAAGTCGCTGGAAACGGACAGTGCAATACACTTGTATTGCCTCGTCAGCATTATTGGGGGAGGCTTATACCATGCAGTGGGCGTGTATCGGATGACTTGGTGATAATGTTCAACTCTGTTATGAACTTTTTTCGAAAACTTTCGTGTCAATTCGTTAGATATGTTTTATAATTTCATAAGAAAATAAGTTCGATTTTCTTAGTAATACAGTAATTATGGGCCTCCCCTTAAAGGGGAGGTATACCTTCACCACCACGCTTGGCAAGCTGGTTGGCGATCTAAGTGCTGTATTATGGTATACAGAGGACCCGGCTGCTCATCATTTAGAAACTTGTTTGTAAACAGTAGTATACCCATACATTTATTGCACAAATCGTGAATTATATAAGATTGTATTCCAGGAATCAAATCCCTATGATCGCAAAGATATTGGATATTGTATTATAATTGGGAACCTTTTTGAAACCGAAAACCACACTGTACTCGGCTTGCGGTTCTCCTGCTGTATTTATCAAGTACATATGTCAGCGTCGAAACTCTGGTGAACAATGTGTCACAATAAACGCCGTAGTGAAAATGCGGGGTTTCATGCGGTAAGCCAATTAACGATTTTAACTATTTTACTTCATGTAGTAGAGAAATGTGAATGGTCGTATTTGTTTTCCTGACTAGTAGTCCTCCAATAGTTTTATGCTTGTGAATCACATATATATCTATATAGATCTAGGTTGGTTCATCGAATACTTGATTGGATTAACGGCATGTTGCGGCAGTGTGATGATGAAGCGAAAATTTGTCACCGTTTTTATTGTATTGGGCCTTTTCATTTCTAATATTGATTTCGGCAAGAATTGACCTTTCAAGCGGGTTATTAATGGGGGTTCGTCGTTTATATTCAAATTTCCTTGTTCCATTTTTAACGAACATTTTGTTTAAGTAATTTTGAAAGCGTGATTACCGATTCTTGTTTTTAAAATTAAGTGTAAAACGAAATTTAGTGAGATATTTTTACCGTGCGTTGTTAGTTTTACAAAGAAAATTTTATAAATCTGTACCGCTTATTTATTTATTTACACTTTTTGGTACACTATATACTGTAACTAGAAAAAAAAGAAACAATTCATATTGAGTACAAGAGGCGGTCATCGCGCGAAGTTACTTTTATGAAGAAAATTTCTAAATCTGTACTTCTTATTACTAAACTAATCATAACATAGAAAGATCTTTAATAAATAAAGATATTTTTCTACAGAAAATTTAAAAAGAATTAATTAAAAAAGAATCAGATGATCCTTTCACTACTAACACTTAAATAAACAACATATAATTCCTGAGGATATTGTAGTGGTATGTACTAAACCAGATTTATTACTATTTTTAATAACATTCAAATGTGTAGTACTAGAAAATATTGTTCTCTGGGAAATAAATGTACCCAAAGACCACGCAACTATGATAAACAAGTACTACGATCTAGACAACGAAATAACTAAAAATAAATTCGTAGTGATTTTGTATGCCGTGGAGGTAGAAACTAAAGGCATACAGCGAAATTAAGTTGTAATCTGTTGAAACATTTAGGCTTGTAAAGTGTGAATATAAGTTTATATCCGAAATTGGCTTCCAAAGCAGCATAGGTAAGTTCATTTACAATTTTGAAGGGTAGGAGTTTGGTCGGTACAGTTGGGTGTCAATGTATTGCAAGGTTTCCTTAATTCTTTTGCGCCCCAGCCATCCAGATTGTCAGCCCCGGGTATCGTACCTCGGCCCTCTTTATACAGCACGACGGAATTTCTATGGTGAATCCATATAATGCTGATGAAGTTACGTTTTTAAATATATCCCTGTACCTTTAAAGGTCTATGACATATGGTCTTGTTTTAACGGTTTATTCTGAGGTTCAATACTCGGGTTGCGTATTTTCGTTTAAACTGTTCTATATGTATACATGTATATTGTGCAAAATAAGAAAATTACTTTTATAATCCTCATTGCAGCTGTGACGCATCCACCTTTGGACATAGGTCTTCAGCATAGATTTTTTACAAGATCGGTGTAAAGTGGCCCGTATTAAACATCTTTCGATAACCTTGACAACCTAACTTTTGTGATATAATGTAAATGTAAGTTCAATTTAATTTTTAATTTATTACTAGTATTTATAAATCTTTAAAAAAATAACGAAAAGAAACCGGAAAGATTCGTTATTTTTTGTCGGGCGTTGGCTGGATAGTTGTTGACCGGCTGATTACATACGTCTACAAGACAGTATACAAAGAAATGGCGCGGTTGAACTATGCGGGGACGTTTCTCTAACGAGCAAGCATTTACTACAATATATATACAAAGTAAAGTGAAGTGTTTATCATATATGTACAAAGTAAAGTGTTTATCATATATGTACAATGAATTCTAAAGGTTTAATATTATTTTACTATTTCATTTATACATTTGCCTATAAGGTATTAAAACCGAAATTAAACCAAATGTAGGAGTACATACACAAATTAATGAATAAACTTTTGTTTGTTGGTAAGAATCAAATTGGAAATTTAATGAGCAACTAACATATACAGATACCACTTAAATAAATCAATATTCAAGCATTTAGAGCTTGCGAATAGCTAGAAAAACTGCTAGCGGTGTGTTTTTCGTTTAATAAAAATATTTCATGATCATATCGAAAAAGAGGTTTTTATAAAAAAAAACGGTTCTAATAGCTAGCGACGAGACAAATTTGCATATAAGTACTTTTTCGTAACAAAAAGTTAATATTATCCGAAAAGAAAGGGAAAAAATTTCTTCACGTTACACTTATAAATCCCTTTATTTACTCAAATATTCACACACATATGTAGCCTTTTGGGTCAAATTCATTAAAGCCGAGCCAAAAATATAATAGGAATCCGGGTTGATACCTTTTCGGTTTCTACGCCGGCTAAACAATAAAGTATGATCTACTTTATGTTATCCTCCCATCGTGACCCTCTTTTGTTTTATATTTTGTCACCGCACTGGTTCTCATAAAGTCAACCTCTTTGTTACTTCTGATATAAATTCAAAGTAAATATGCTATTTGCATATCCCTAGGTAGCGAAAATCGTGATTGGAAAAATAAAGAGAAAGAATTTTTTTTGGTTCATTCTTCAATTCCCTTCATTGTTTGCAAACGTTGAATATATTATTGAGATTTTCGGTAACAGAAAACGGAAATATTGATGTAAATCAAGTCACATCACTATATTTAGATAACAATGTTTTATAGTCATCATTGTTTCAGCCCATATACATCCACTGCAAGGTATAGGCCTCTCCCAAAGATAATTATGGGGGAGATATATCACTATCGCCACGCTTGGCAGGCAGGTTGACGATCGCAGTGTGTTATTATGTTATAAAGAGGATGCTGCTACTAACTCTCTGAAGGAAACTTGTTGTGTTGTGTTTACTTATTAATGTTTTATAGTTATTTGTGTTGTTGTAAAAAACTTAACAACTTCTCTTTCTATACTACTTTATTGACAAAGGCCGCGCAGTCCAGTGTGTACATCAGTCATTAGCCGTAAACGTCCCTTTTTAGTTTAAGTATCGTAGCTAGACATTTCTGAGCGAACGAGAGTGTAGATTTTTACGGAACATTGTATCAAGGTTTCGACATTTTTAATGTAAAAAATATTACACATTTTGTTAATCCTACAGAAAGAAGGTTATGAATAAGTTGATTTAATTAATTATAATAATCTATATGCTTTAATTGATTTCAAATGTTTACATAAAATTGAAAACAAACATTTATTTAAATTGAAGGTTAAATTTAATTTAAATGAACACAAATTAAATTAATGTAAAATATATGTATATTAATAATAACCTTTACACGTATTTATGAAGCTTCTGCGTAACAAAATTAAAATAAATCATCTTTTCCGCCCATAGACGCTCACTGTAAGGATTGAACTTAAAGATGCTATATAAATAATGCAGATAGTGTGAATTATATATAGGTTATATCTCGGGACTCGAATCCGCGACTTTCGATCACAAGTCTCAGTCTCCAACCACTAGACTACTGCTTTTTCATTTACGATATCTTTGATTAAGATAAAGTTTATTAATATTGTAGACATTAAATTAAGCCATAGGAAGCCTGATGTTACCAACTTAAGTAAAGTTTACATAACTTGCCTTGCCTAACGGCCAATTTGGTCGCTAATGTTAATAAGATTAAAGTAAAGTAATAATTCATCCTACTTTAGAAGTATGATATATTGAATATGCGTGAGGCGACATTTAAACTATAAGCACGCGAATAAAAAGTAATTGCTAAATGTTTTACTAAACGAAAACTGCTTAATAATTTAGCTAACATTAAAATAAAAACGTTCTTTTTTAATATATCTTTAAAAGTCGTGTAAGTATTAATCAAACAAAAACATCGTATATAATGATAAAGTAATCATAACATTCTTGCTTTATTTCTGGTGATGTTGATGATGTTAGCGCGGAGCCTTTTGAACTTCATTGGAACTGAGTTCACGGAACATAAAGGTCCGTAAACCTATGAAAAAAAAATTTCGAGAATAATTTCGGGCACTCGTATTCCAGAGGCACGAAAACGTTTGCAGGTAGTAGAGAGCTCTACTCGAGTAGAGGGGTGTAGTGTATTTTATGTGTTTGTTGCTTCGGACGGTAGTGTGGGTCAATCACAATATTAAAGTGTCTTGTAATATATGAAATAGAAATTTTATTTTAATCGTTGTTTTGTTATTAATATATTAATTTTTTTTCTATCGGACTGCAACGAGTCAATAATTTAAAAAAAAATGTTGTCTACATTCACGATGATTAGTTATAGAAGAAACAGATTTAAAGCTCCTTTTGTTGTCAGTTAACATATGGTATACTCTATTCAAAATTATACGTTAATATATATAATATCCAAATGGTAAAATGGTAAAAAAATCTTTTAAAAATTACAATTATTATAAATTAACATTAAATATTGTTTAATAACTGTTTTGTTATAATTTTAATTTTATATATTGTTTAATACTTGTTAATTTTATTGGTCTGTCATAATCCTTTACGAAAAAAAAAATAGAATGATCACTTTTCACAGGACCAATGAAAATACGAGCTTTAAAGCTTTTACACATGTAACGTATCACCCTGTATAGAAAAATGTACCGGCAGTTTTTTTATAATATACTTGGTTGGTTCGCAAAAATTTGTCTGATGTTAGATAAGGTATTTGAAAAAAATAAGCCATTATATACCAAGTGCACGTAAATTTTATATAGCCGATAAAAATTCGGCAAAATCGAGTTTAAGCAAGCTTTATATTTTCAAACTTTTTTATTACAGAACAAATGACGGTCTTCAAAATAATTGAGATGAAGCGATTTTCATCGCAAAGCGCGCTGATTTTCCTTTCAGCGTGAGAATATTTTTCGGAAAAGTAACGAGCGCGTAGGACGTTTGGTTGATGTTGAGTGATTTGTTCCGACAGAAACAATACAGGCTTTACATAACAGTAGAGAAGAACTGTCGTAAATCGTGGGCTAGGTGCAGAACGAAAGATCCCATTATTGGAAACAAGCACGTACATAAATCATGAGATATATCTATGCTCTTTTAGACATTACTTGAACTGCACGCTTGCAGCTTGCATGCAGGATTATTTCTCTTTTTATAAGTACACAGGAATATAAAAACTCTTTGTCTGTAGTGATTTATAACGGCAAGTCAAAAGTAAAATTGAACATTGAACAGAAAACGAGACACTGTTTTTTTTTACCTGACTCACGCTGCTATGCACGAGCCATTTGCAGATTACGCAGAGTTGAGGGGGAGGTCGTTCCACCCAATTTTTTTTAAATAGTTCAAATAAAGTTCGAGGGCTACCTGGTTCCTCGACTCAGGGCGCTAATTATTAGATGTTCATCAAATTCGGAGCCTACTGAGCTCCTAGGCCGCTTAGCGGAAGCTCCTTGCACAAGGCTTAATGCCCACCTCTTGGATACCTTGGCTTAGGCTGTCACTCATCAACAATAAAGACCGAGAGGCTTGACTTAGTCAATTGCTATTGCCTGGCAAATATTACTGCCACTTCGGAAACCGTTAGCGCTCGGAAAAGTAGCGAAAAAATTATAGAATAAAAAGTCAAAAACATATGCGTAAATGTTCAAGGTAAATGGTTCTCACTGTCGCTTTAAGAGAAGGACCTATTACCAATATTAGAAACTTTAAAAATGTTGTTAACTATTTTTTTTTAAACAAAATTGGAGCAAAGTAACGCAGTGCGATATGCGGATCCTGCAGTGCGGGTTGTCGGTTTTCAAATGTCATAGAAATGAATTTTTTCCAATTGCTCTGCATGTGAATTTCGTCAAAATATTTATGTTCAATATTGAATTGAATTAAAAGCTTTGTTGCCTTTTTTGTAACAGTTTTGTTACAAAAATTATTATTTATTTATTTGTTGGAGGCGTTTTATTTCAGTTCTAGCAATTTTTTTTATAGTTCTTCGCTGATAGGTATGTATTCAACTTCGATTATTGAACTACAAGTTGAATGAATTTATATAATTGTTTACTAGCTGTCACTATATAAATTTTAACAAGCCAAAACATATTTTGGGTAAGTAAGACAAGGACTAATATATAGCTACTTCCGCTATGTAGCAGTAGTCGTGGAATAAAGTGCACCACCCGCCAGACCGCTGATAAATGCGCATGCGGCAAACATTGCAAATTACACAACTATCACCGTCAAATCACTCAACACGTGTTTCACCCCTCCACGGGGCATACTCAGGAGTATTGTTACGCTGATTAGTGCCAAAAATCTAGTCACTGACTCGATGTTTTTCACTACTACTGCTACATTGCGGAAGTAGCTACATATTAGTCCTTTTCTTATTTAGGAAGGACTTCAGCAAAGTAACGCCTGAATCCATAAGATATAATTTTTGTGAAATTTATGCCTATAAGAGTTTGAAATGAGGCGTTTTCATTAACCCACACTTAAAAGAAATTTCAGGAAAGGGGCTCCGTGAACGAAGAAAAATACAGAAAATCCTTTTTCAATCGCATTGAAATTCATAAAAATCGTTAGTATTATATAATGTGAATTATTAATTGAGAAATGTCTAAATGTAACTTCAGTATCGTGTCTTTTGGCCAACTCCTTGTCGCTCCTAAGTTTCTAATTATTTTAAAGAAAAATCGCTTAAAGTATTTGATGATGTTGCCGATGATGATTCAAAATAAGTTACTAAAAGGGTCATTTCGTTGTAAAGCAAAGCATTTAGTTTTCAAAACCATTTCAAATTTAGTATTTATTTAAACTTGTGGTAAGAAACTGCATTAATGCCATCACAACAATACATCTGTAAGTTAATTGGATAATCGATCTAGATGAGCAAAACTCTTCAAAGATTTAACCTACAACATTAATTGAGAACTTAACCTAATTTCGACTTTCGTTACACAAACTATTTTTCATGCTAGCCAAGACTCCCAATCCACGAGTGCTTTCTTTCGCATTGTTATTTCATACATTTTTAAACTTTAAAATACAAAACTTGCCAACAGTTCATAGTTTTCACTTTGACATTTATATTTTCTTTGGGAAGTTAGTAAGTTATTAAGGCTTTGTCTATTGTTACACTTATTTTATACTTTAAGTAGGACAATAGAAATGAAGTCTTTGTATAATATTATTCAAACCAACATAAGGTTGCAGAAAACTTTAACGGACTGTTATTGTTTAAGGCATCTATGAATTTTGTATATTATTGTCAAACGTTTATTTTTACAAAAGGGAATATTATTTGTCAGGTAAAAAACTAATAAAAGTTACAAAAAAGCATATATTTCTATGTTTCTGAACCTCTATTTAGTTTAGACCATCACATGGTGGATGGGGAGACATTCCTTTCAGTGGACGTCAATAAGCTGATATAATAATAACGATGATAATAACATGAAAAACATAGATATAAGTTTCTGTAACAGAATCATATTTCTTTATACATAAATTTCAATGTTGTAGAAGTGTAGTTTTCAGTTAATTTGATCTATTATTTAAAAAAAAGAAAAATCAATAAGGTATTTCAAATCAAATACAAGTTGATTGCTTATAGTTGCTTTAAGGAGTGAGCGTATAGCTCATTTGCTGTCAATATATCTGTGGTACACCCTATCCAAAATTTAGTGGTTTCAGAAATAATAAATAATAACAAAATTGTAAGAAAAAGCCTTTTATGGCAAAATTCGAAATAATAAATTTTAAACTTAATTAATTTCTATTATTTGACCTGCAAACTTTGTGCTAACTAACGTTATTATCTATCGTATTCCAATAAAAAACACATATTTCTGAGTGATCACTTTACAAAGGATTATTATAAAGTGATAAAACTTATATATATGTACAACTTTTGGTCGACAAATTAGTATAGCATTCATCCCTTTAAAGGTGTATACACCTGTTACCAATAATCTTATATAGTTAATTTAATATATAAGGGCTCAAATTAATTACAATATGTAATCCATATGTTAAAAATACTCAAAATGAAAGTTTGTCAAGAAGAATGAGAATTTCCAGATATAAATTTCCTTTACTTTATTCAGAGGGCATTTTAAAGTTTATAGAAACTATAAAACGGAGAGTAATAATTTTAAATAGATTTAGAAGTTGTGAAATAAATCGTAAATTAAATGAAAGGAAAGAGAAAAGAAAACACTCTGAGCGAAGATGGTTCCTGAATCGTCGGGCTACGCAAGCCGATCGTTAATTACGTCCATTGTTGTGGCACAGGGAATGGCACTTTTTGTCGCCTTTTATTGCTCTCGTTCAAGTTAACTCGGACGTAAGTCGTTTTTATAACGACATCACAAACGAGACTTTTTAAATTGTTTTTACGTGGACTCTGATATGTTTTTCACACTCTCAATTACCAAGATGGCCATGGGGTTTTCTTGAGAAGAAATACGATGTGACTATGAACAGCATTTTAAAACATCATCATGAAATTTGAGATAGCTCGTCAGAACAGAAAAGTAATTTTGCATGCCCCGAACACACTGATATTTGCGCATTAATACGCAATGCGTACGTGCACTTTGCGTAATTAAAAGCAAGTCTAAAGAAGTACAATAAGAGTAATGAAATCACCACTATTTTCGTGAATTGTAAATTTTTGTAGTCATAAAAATAAAAGGGTGTAGTCCTTTTAATATGGCATATATGGATAATTTATATCACGTTTCAAATATATTTATTAAAACGTACGTAGACGCAATGGGATGTCTAAAAACGCCATATTTCAACTGCATCCACATGGATTGAAAGAAACATTTCCATTAAGACAAAAAAATGAATTATGATCACACTGGTCTCCTTCATGTTCCTAAATGACGCTAAGACTTGGACCTTTAAAAAGCAGACTGATTACCCATTGTCGAGTTTGAGATATCATGCTGGAGACAATTGCTACAAATTCCGTGGACAGCTCATAGAATCAAAGCATCAGTATGATGTAAATTTGTGCCCACTCGCCTTCCATCATACATAAGGTGGTGTTTTGAGTTTTATGGTTACATATCCAGGAAAAGCGGAGACAACCGGGAAAAACTCTTGATCACTAGGAGGGTTGATGGAAGCTGACCACAATTCCGCACCCGATGCGCCATTCTGATATGGTCTGAAGCACACTCGACGACAACAATGTGATAATTGAAGACCATCACAGATGGCACGACATAGTGCTACTCCAACTGTCAAAGGAAGGTCATGAGCCTTAGTAGTGAGGCATACGACCCTGTGAGGAGGATGAAATGTACATAGACGTACAAGACTAAAATAAAATAAAAATGTTATTTAGAAATATAAAATATGAAATGCATTCATGTTATAATTAACATATTTTTACGGTTTACAGCTGAAGCTGCTTAATTTTATTTTAATTTAAATCGGCTAAAATATGATATGCTCCGAGTTTCTGAAACGAGGAGATCCGCAGAAGAACTAACGTCACCATCGTAGCTCGAAGAATTGTGCGTTTGAACTGGCAGTGGGAGGGGGGGGGGGTTACATCGCTGCGTACAACCGACGGATGTTGGGGCCGAAAGGTTCTAAGGTAGGTAGGTAAGGATCTAAGGAAGACCATGAGCCGGTAGACGTCTATCAGTTATGATGATGACGTTGATGAGAATGTAGTATTTAATTTATTACGACGTAGTATAATCGGTACATTATTTGTATATGTAACAAATGTCAAAAATAAAAAATCGGAATACTTATAAAAAATACTTGTTATTTAGATACTATCAAAATAACATTAAAATGTCTAATTAAAGTATCAGAAGTATTTTAAAGATTAAAAATATTAATATTTTCGTTTTCAGTACGAAAGGTAAATAATTTGAAAGAAGAACATGAAATTATTAAAGATAAAATGAAGTAAAATTTGATAAAACAGTTCTAAAAGCTTTTCGATTAAGCATAATTCCTTTCGATTCGTACTAGATTCTTTACATCAATACACTTAAGGAAGGCGATAAATTAATTTCCGCGAGAGAGCCAGTATCTGAAGATTTCTTAAAGAATATACTCAGATGCTTTATTAAATTAAAATCCGCTCAGCAGGATTGAAATGGATACATTATAATTTCAGTAAGAGGACTTTTAAAAGCCTCACGGACTATTTTTTTTTAAATTAATCCGTGAGGATTTTAACTTTTTTTAAAAAAAACTCGGGAATATTATAGCAATACAAAGTTTTGGATTTTTGCTAATCATTCAAACATTATGGCAATTTTAATTTTTTTTTTGTATTTAATTTATTAATTTTTATCCTCATCAAAAAAGATCAGAACTTATTCCTCTATTAAAGTAATCTAGAAGGCTATAATATTTTATGCATTTAGATTGCAATAGTCAGTGTAATATTATAATAAATTTATAGACTTATTGAAATATACACATTCTTTATAATTTTAAATGAAAAAGAAATGTTTTGCTTCTTTATTCATCTTCACCTACGACGAACCCCATAAGAAGGCTCAAGGTCAACGCAAGGGCAATGGAGAGGGCTATGTCCGGATTTCTCCTCGAGATCAAATCAGAAATGAGTAGATTCTCAAAATTACCAAGTTCGCTGACATAGCTCATACGCAGACATGGAAGGCGGGGCACATAGCTCGTGCAATTATAGCTGTGGGGGGCTGAAAGTTTCTGGAGTGGAGACCACGAGCCGGTATAACTGGCGTGGGCTCCCACTAGGGGGACGAACGACACAGTTAGAGTCGCGAAAAGCCGCTGGATGCGAGCAGCGTCTCACGCCGGTCACCGTGGCGATCTTTCAAAATCTCATGACCTACCCTCGTAAGTCGCAGTTAATTGTCATTAGTTACTTTTCCACTACTCGACTCCGTTTATTAATATTTCACATTTAATTAAAAAACGGTTGCATACTATTAATTTTCCGAGATTTTTCATTTGCAAACTTACCAGTGAAATATTTCATTATGTGTGTTGTACAAAAGTCGTTATTTTACACACTGCGTGTTTTATCCCCGTACAATAGGTGCAGCTTTAATTAAAAAAAAAAGAACGCGGTTAAAGAAGAATAACACATAAAGCTCCGCAGCTAGGCATGCCGCGGTTTAAACTTTCCTATTGCCTTCCAATTCACGAGTGAATTGAAAATATGTAAACGTTTGTTTTTCGATTTCTGTCCAAAATGTTTATTCGCAATGCAATCGGCATATTTACGAATCATCGAATCATTTGCGTAACTCTTTATAAATAACATTTTACATTTGAATTTGTTTCGTCGACGTTGTTGTATCCATTTATCCAATTTTAACAAATCATTTGTCATGGTATTACATAACACATTTTATGATACATAAATAATCAATACAGGACTAAAGCAATTGCTAAGGAAATTAAAATGCTTCCACGTGAAAAAACTTTCTTCAATTTTTAATCTATACAAATAATAAGATTTTTAATATCACACGAACTAAAAGAAAGCCACAGCGGAAAATTTAGAACAAGACAAAGTCTATTATACGAATTAAATGTTATCTGTTGCATATTAGATAATACCTCCTTATTCGACATTAGAAATGCCGTTAGTACATACATAAAAAAAAACTAATGATATGTGCAATTGTTTCTGAGATATTACACAGCCGGCTTTAGGTGAAGGTCTTTTTTTCTTTGACTTTCCTAAGTCAATTGTTCCCTTATATATCAGTTATATCATCCATCTACCATTTTCTTGCTTACACATCTCTCTATTCTTTGTCTATCGTTCTCTTTCTGGCTTATTTATTACATTTTGTTGTTAATATAGTCCACCGTTTATATTTATTACATAATAAATATCTAACCCGATATCACTTTAATTTTCACACATGTTTAAGCCCATTCATTATTTAATTTTTTTGTCCTTAAATCATTATTAATTTTAAGATGTTTAGTGTTTCTTGTAAAGACCTATGCCTGACGGACAAACAATACTAAAAGAAAGTTGTTAAATGATGTAAGTTAATTAATGAAAATTGAATTAACACCTAATAGTAGGCAGCGGTAATCCAAAAGGTCTAGCCTAATTACAACGGTCGATATTACAGTTAATAACAAAGTCGGAAGTTTGGCTAATTGGATAAAATCACCATGTTTTTGGTGGACTATTTAATAAAGAGTATTTTGTTAGCTCTGTAAGTAAAAGCGTTTAATTAGTCTGGCCGCGGTTCGGAGTAGCGGGCAAGCGCGCTTTTTAATTTTATGTTTGCAATAAAATAGTTTATTCCATTTTGATACAAAATAGTTATTTCTAATTTATGGCAAAACAGTGAGGCAAATGTAGCTTTAAGTATACAGAATGATTGGTTACAGGCGTATTAAAAAACTGAATCTTAGTTTCAGCCCATTACAAGACATATACCTCCGCCAAAGATATCTATGGGAGGATATATCTTAATCGCAACGCGTGAGCAGAGGACGCTCCCGCTTATCCTCTTGATACTTGTATGTGTGGTCAGTGGTCAACCTATATAATTATTGCAGACAGCCCACGACGTACGATAGTGGGCTTTTACCATTGGGTTACAACAACCAAAATGATTGAATATATCAGTAGCTGTGAATGAATATATAGTACACCCTATATAAAAGTAAATTGTTTCAGAAACAATTACAGTAAGATTTTTCTTTTCGCTTTTGCGTTTTCGATATCATATCCTATCCTGTAGTGTTTACTGCATCTAAAAATTAATTATTGTTCACTACCTTTTCATTATCTCTGTAAGTAATTGGCCTGGTGCATCCCTGTAGAGTTTCAAAGTAATACTTTATACAGATGATACGAAATAGGCGTAAAATCTTTAAAACTTTCATTGACGAATACATCTATAACCAACCATCCTGTATAAGACATATAGATCAATAATCCAAATTGTAGTAGTTAATTTATTTATTTCAGTACGAAAGGTAAGGTAACATCAAGTTTGATAACATCAAAAAGGAAAGCCTTAAACTTGCGTGGAATTAAAATACGTACACATATTACTAATATATACTAAGATTAGTTTATTTCTCCGCAAGATGGCAACCGCTGGATATAGGTCTTGCCTATAGTTTTACAATGGGTTCGGTCGAAAAAGGCCTGCAACCAGCGTCTTCTGACGTCTGAAGGTTGTCTGTCCACCTTCTGAAGTCTGCTGTGATTGCAGGTCCTTGGTCTCTCCTCCAGAATCTTAAGGCCCCAGCAGCTATTTGCTCTTCTATGTGGCTTTCACTCTGCCACTTCAACTTTCCACCTAGCTGGGCTATGGAGGTTGCTTCGGCTCGACTACGGATCTTGTCATTACTGATTCGGTCGCCTAAGAAAATCCAGAGCATAGCTGTTTATCTTTTTGTAATATTCAAACAGAATGACACAAAAATGTCATGTTTAATCTGCTTCTAGCGTCACTAAACAGATCTGCGAGGCCTTATGATATACCTCCTGTGTAATATGATAATGAATATGTAAATTATTTGTAATAGACTCAAATTGTTTTAGTTAAGGCATAAAGGTAATAAAATTAATTAATTGTTTTTAATGTAGAACTTTATACTTTTTTATAATTATTCTGTTATATTTAATCTGTACTAGAATATTTATATTAAATTCCATAGACGTTAAACTATAACCAAACGCGGCGATACCTCCGAGAATGGGAGACATTATTTACCTTAATAATTTTCAGTTTTACTGCCACGGTTGGAGTTTATTAAGCAATTAACAGTGTTGTTTAATTACACTGTACAAAACATATTAGTTGTTTTAATGTTACTACGCGCTATTCTCGAGGTAATTATTTTTAAAACGCCCAAGTTATTTTTAACTAGTATATTAGTAAAGAAATTAACTATTTATAATGGTATTAGATTTATTTTCGGTTAATAGGTGCTATTAATGATTTTTTTACGAACAGGAAATTCACAATCCCTTATCATTTACAACTTTAAAGTATTTATCAAAAACTGTGACAATTATTTTTATTAGAAAAGTGATCAGCTAAACTATTTTTTTACTTACCAGCTACATTTTTTAATTTTATGGCAGCTAGCGTGGTCTCTGATGTCGAGCCTCATTGATAAGCTCACAGCGGCTCAACTAGCCATAGAGATGCCTATGCTCAGGATATCTTTACGAGATCTAATTGGTAATGAGGAAACCCTTAGATGAAAGGGAGTAACCAATATAGTTCAGAGGAGTGAAAAATAAAATAGTAGTGAAAAGAAAACAGAAAGCCACAGGGACCTTATGGAGCAGAGATCATGGATCGGCAAGTTAGTAGGAAGATGATAAATGTCGGCTGCTTACAACCTATACTATTGTAAAACAACGTGTGAAAGCTATGTTCAGCTGTGAACGTCTTTCGGATGAAATGATGATGATAAACACGCCGAAAAAAATACATTTAATGTATTAATTACTCCTAGAAATTTTCAAGTTTTTAACATCTTAAAATTCAACAACTACCTCTCATATAATATACTCTGCTATAATTTTCACTAACAATAATAAGTATTAGTAGTAGTAGTAGTAAAGTACGCAAAAAAATTGTACTAAATGTAGTATTGTTATAATTGGTAAACGGATTGTAAGATGGTTTCTGAACGACGCCTGTATGAAAGAGAAGGATGAATGCTGAAGTATAGCTTTCTCTCCCTCACTACGACGCCGCCATTGTGTAAGACGTATTTTGATTCTCTGCCGATTAAAATTAGTTATAATACTATATTATCGCCTATCATTTAGACCCATCCCCTCGTAAATATACTATTTATTTATATTAAAGTTATATACTATAAATATAGAATTATATATTAATAAATATTTCTTAAATATATTTAAATTGTATAATGTATAGTTTGTACGTTCGTCGTAATTCATTAATAACTCGTGATGTAATATCATAGATTAATATAACGGCGTTCGGAACAGCAATTAGCAAACTGCTCTAACGACGTAATAATGGCTTAATGTGTGGGTATAACACATACCTCGGAGCTGTGTTGTGTTTATACACGGGTAATGCCTCCGGCTGACATATGCGGACTAGAGGGTATGGTTCCGAATTAAAATTTGCATTTAAATTTTTGTCTTACGAATTTGTATAAATGGAATTTTTTTAGAGTGCCATTATTGTTTTTGTTTTTTAAATATTCACAGCTGGTCTAAGTCGAAAGTTTACGATCAATGCATGTTACCAATGCTAGCTTACAGAAATGTACGAGGAGATCTGCGCAGCTGGTCAGATAAACGGAACGATTCCGATAGTTCTTTAAAAACTTCTCTCGCATCCTCGAATCAGATTAACTATATAAAAATAAATACTTTATTATTACAAGGGCTTATCTTACAAATGCCAGTTATTGTTCATTATTATTTATTTAATTAAAATTGTTATCTCAAAATTACAGTAGCAGTGCGTACCCTACTTAATAATGTCCATGTTAGGCCTGTGTCACTATGTATATTAACCACGCTTCGCATCTGTTTGCGTAGGGATTATTTCATTAAAAAAAACCGAGCACTTGCTGATGTTTGTTTAAACGCTGAAGCTTTTGTCGTTAAAATTTATTTCAAATATTGACTCGTGACTTAAAATTACATCATATTTCGATGAGACTCATCATTGTAATCGTTATATCAGTCGCAGGATGTCCACTGGTAGATACAGTTCAAAGTTTTCCAATAAGGTTGGTTCAAAACGGCCTGCGTCCATTGTCTTTCGACGACTTTAACATGGTTTTCTATCCACGTAGCGTTTGCCAATCCGTGGTCTGTACTTGACAAAACCGATTTATCAGTTTTAATCATTTTTATATTAATCGTGTACATTTCATGTATATTTCTTTTAAAGTAAAAACGCTTGTGTGAATAAAACAGTTTACTATTATAGTTAACGATTACAAATTAAAATATCCAAACCAGAATGTAATTCTGGGTATCAGGATAATATCTCTAGTACATTACTTCACGGCTAAATTACGAGAAATTATTTCAACTACTTTGGTAATAATAGATAATTTATTGTTCTGACTGAATTATAATTAATAAGCCTCTTAGAGAAATAGCGATATTTTTATACGTATATTCAAGTGTAATTTAACATGAGTTAGAATTAATATCTCGTCATCGTTTCAGTCCGTAGACGTCCACTGTAAGGCTTAAGCCTCCTCCAAAGATATTTATAGGGGGATAAATCATAATCGCCACGCTTTGTAAGCGCGTTGACGGCCGCGGTATGTGGTATTATGATGCGCGGAGGATCCTACTGCCCATATTCTGGAAATTTATTTGTGAGCTATGGCAGACCCATATAATTCATGCACAAAGTGTGAACTATATATAAGACTGTGTCCAAGTAATCGAATTCTATGATCGCAAGTCGCCCTCTCTCCTCGACTGCTAGAATAAATAATAGTGTTACAATAATCATAAATATTTTCGTTTAATCGCTTTGAAAATTCATTTTAATATATATCGAAATGAAAACCTCAATATTTGTAACATTTAATAACTAAATAAAAAACGATAAACATCAAAGACTTCATTCACTCCACCTGTCCATCTATAGAACGGTACAATTGGTCCGACGCCGAATAATAGACGCTCTTTGTTTGGTGTAATAGGGGTCAGCCTTGACAGCTTGGTTAAAATAGACCTAAATTTCTTTGCTTAAAAGACTTATAAGAGCGTTTGTGTTCGGAACGGCAATTAAAATGTGAGATCAAAAATGTCACCTCTGGAAACTGTTCATATATTTCACGCATATGTGTACATCCGCATTCATCATTTTGTTTCAATTCATGTCACAGACAGTTATTATTTAATTATTTAATCGTTTATAACGCCGGTAAAAAAGTCGTTGTATCTTTATATTGCCTGTCACTAGGTTATCATTTAAGTTATCATATAGGATGATTGGTAATAGGTGTAAAAGATTTATAGAAGTGAACCAAGCTTAGTTTGATAGGGTAAACCATACATTAATTGATAGCATATGCTAGCGATATCAACAAATCAATGGCTTCAGAAGAAATAAAGTAATGCTTAAAAAGCGTTTTCAAAATTTAAAATTAATTATTGTTTAATATCTGCCTTTGCAAATTGTGTACAGTCAGAAGTAATAAGCCTGACGCATTCCAATAAAAAAAATGTAACATCTTGCTGAGCAGTCACTTTAAACAGGGAGACTGGAAATAGGTGTACAAGCTTTAAAACTTTCTACTTACAAATGAGATACATACATTCATCTCTTTTGAACTTCTCGTGTACTACCAACACTTATAATGTTCTTATGTCCTTATATAAACATCTAAAATATATTTTAAGTTAATTTAATACAGTGTTCATACGTTTATTAGGTCATAGCACTATCTTAGCTTTAATTGTGACGGTTGCGTAATTTCTGAAAAAAGGATAGTGTTTCCGTAACAGTTGTTCGAAAATTATTGGAACTATTATATAAAGTTAAACATTTTTTATAATAAGATTTTCTATACAAATTATCTATCAATGGGTACCTCTGTCAATTTATCAATACCATTCTTAACGAAAAAGTATGAAAGTAATAAATACGAGTAGAGAAGAAGACAAAAAATGAGTAAGGTTACGTAAATGTATAGAGACAGTAATCGGAAGAGAAAGAGATATAGCACGTTCAGATGAATGCGTTGCTTAAAAATGCATAACATAGTAGTGTCATGCTGTACTGTCAATGTAGAAATAATAATCTGGAATCGATAACAATAGTAAAGTAAATATAATATAATATAATAAAACGTTATAAATAGTACAAAACGGTCAATTAAATTTTTAAGGTGTGTAAATAATGGTGTAAAATTATTGTGAAGTCCCGCTAGTTTAAATATTTACATTATACAAAAGCGATTCAGAAATGGGACAGTGCACTTCCCTTTATAATCGTCAGACACGACCTTATTAAGCTCGGTTTAAAAAAAGAAATTTCAATGATGCGTTCATTTCGTACTTTCCATTAACATTAAGTTTGAAATATAAACACTTGCTCTCGGTTAGTAGGTCAAACCTCTCGACCGGAGTGAGATTTTGAAGCATCCACTCATTTTGGTATTTGTTAAACCTTATGTACTTCACACTTTTGAAGGTATACAACTCTGGCGCCTCATTATCTGATCGCCGGTTATGTAAGTTTAGTAGATAAAGTTTATTTTAGAACCGAACACGGAACTTCTTATCTTGGTGGGATATTTAATATTAAATTTGTTCAATGATAAATGTTTTAATAATTAATCTATATTTACTGAATATACCAGAATAGTGGTTAGAAGACAACATCACAGCAGTTAGTAAGAAAATCGGAGGAGAAAATCGCATACAGTAGGAGACAATGATGAAAGCATATATCCGTATGTGAATAAATGTAGGCCGATGAAGCATTTAAACTCATTGAAGTGCTGCGCAGCCGCAACTTATACTGAAATTCCTGGTAGTAAACATTAACGACATTACGACTTTGAACAGTGGTAGCCCAGAACTATAGCAGCAGGAAGAAGAAGAAGCATTAATTATATAGGGTTGCCACTGGTTACAAATAAGTTTCTAGAAGGGCAGAACCGTCCACTCCGTACGATAATGCCATACTGATCACCAACCCGTCTGTAAGCGAAACGGTTACGGTATATCCTCCATAGATATCTTTGGGGAGGTATTGCAGTAGATGTCTATGGGTTGAAACGACGAAACATTTAGGGAATGTTTTTGCATGCATAATTTTAGAACATAAAGTCGGTGTTATTCTAAATTTTTAGAAGAGGCCTATGTTCAGGAGTGAAAATATGATATTATAATATAATATATAAAATATTATGGCTTAGATCAGTCTGCACAAGTGCAATTGATTTTCTAAATAATATAATTCTAGAATAGCAATTTCTTTGATTTGATGTCGATTATATTTGTTTATAATAGACATCAAATCAAAGAAATTGTTGATCTGAGAAAGTAGAACGCAGAGGTGGTCTAAAAGGTCCGATTAGATCCAGGATTGATATCACTATATATATCTATGCACACATCGCTAACAGTCGAGATCGATTGCGTTACACCATAAGGTGCATATTAGTGTTACAACTTTCAGAATTAATCAGAACGAAGCAAAAATGAAGAGACCAGAATATAGAAACTCGGAAGTTAATTTTAATCCGGAATAAATTAATTGGAAGAACCAATTAATTTATTCCGGTCATCAGATGTGAATATATAAACTTATATAACGTGGTAGCGTCTTTTATATGTCAAATGTGAGGGAGCGCGCTAAGAATACACGCAGATTATTATTTAGAACTACTATCACAATATTATTTATTATATTTAGTTTTTAATGATTGATAAAATAATTTACTGTTAATCAAAATAATGTTCAAAAGTAAAGTAAAACAGAAATTACATTTATTTTAATATACTTTATTAGCACAATTTTACATTATAAGAAAACATTTATTAAATATCAGTTATGAAAAGATTAATTAATAAAAATATAAAGCCGGCTGTAATGAGGTTCATTTATATGTATAAAAAAAAATCAAAAATCTTTATTCAACTTAGGATATTAAACATTTAACAAATGACATCTCTTTTGACGTAAAGATGAGTTTATACGGATAACAAATGCCTCACACTTAAGAAAAATATGAAACAGAAAATCATCTAAAATATGTTATTTAAAATATGTAAAACATACGTTTACAATATATTTACATAACATGAAAATAGCATATGAAATCATTTTTAATTTGTTAACTCATAGCACACATATAGTCTGAACATTTTTTAAAAATCTAGCTCTAAAGGCTTTTTGAATATTATCTGAGGTTTTATTGTAAAGGCATATACAATTCCTAAAGAAAGAATTTCTAACTCGATGAAGTCGAATCTTGGGTATGGAGAAGTTATTTTTGTCCAAATTATTTGATTTTGAACAAATATAAGCGTTCCAGATTTACCCCTTAACTATATGCCTTAAATTAAAAAAAAAATTGTGTCAAAAGTTAAAATATATCTTCTGTCGGTTTGATTATTTTTCGTTTATAGTAGTGATTGAAGTATTTTTGGTGATCATCACCGGATTTTTAATACTTGTTACAGGCATCTTTTCACTACTGCGTATTAACATACATGTTCACATTTTAGAAGTATAAGAATAAAGTTTACGTATATATAAATAAAGAAAAATAAAGGAAAATGTTTGTTTCCATATACGTTTTCAGTGTTCTCGTTATCCTTGGGGTCCATTTAAGACACAAAATTTCTCATATCACGCGAGAAAAAACAACTTTCCGTAATACGTGTTGTTCTGTTACAACATTTCGCTCGTATACGAAACGGCAAATAATGGATTTTTTTCTCCAGAGAGTTTTTAATCTGTGACAACATATGTAAAAGTTGAACCTTTACAGTATATATTTGGTAGTTTTTCAAAGGTCTATTTGTGTTTTGGAACTAATAAAATTGAATTTGTAGACAAACTTTTCATATAGAACAGTAGTGAATAAGGTTTTCGGGAAAATTGTGTTTTTTTTTTATTTAATGACTGTGAAATACAAAGTAAAATTTTCTATATTAGTTATTGTTAGGTTTACGTCAACATGCACACACGCAAATAATACTTAAGTGAAATTGATTTTTAATTTTGTGTCTTTTTCGTAATATCTCTCAGCTCACATTCATTGGTTCACACAAAAATGGTGAATCATTTGGTTCTTATCTTTGGTCTTTGTGACTAAACGTATCACAAATACAGGGAATTACATACGAATAATTCGCGTATTAATACTGACAAACGTTATTTTATCAGCATCACCCGCAGAAAACTAGATAACTTCTACGAACTCCTGGTTATAGGGAAAGTAGATTGTAACGGTACTTGAACAATAGGCTACTTGTAGTTTTAAATTAAATTTTAATCATGTTAAGTTTATAACAAAACACTATCACCGCTGACTAGAGGGAAAGCAGGCAATAGAAAATCACGAAAATTCAAAAGACGGTAACGCCTTTTAGTGATGAAGAAACGGAATTGTTTTTAACAAAGATAACTTAAAATCCTTAAAAAGCCTACAAAACAATTTAAAATGCCAAATATATATTATAATTAATAAGTTCCGAAGTTTTCTTTTTTCCTAAGAAACATCTTATCAAGTGAATAATTACTATTTGACTTTAACACAGGATTTAATTAAACCGACCCCAATTAATTGGAAAGAGATTAATCAGTTGGTACGAGTCCCGCCGGAGGTAACAAACCGAGGAATTAGGAAGCGTGAGTCGTAACTACGAACACTGAATAGAATCTACTTGTAGCTTGCAATTCGTTTCTAAAGACAAATGTTGACTCTGAGATAATTAAATATTTTGCTATTGGAGAAATTGATTCGGAATACATTTGTTTTGTATGAGGTAAATCATATTAAAATATGATACCAGTGTGTGAGCGCTTGTGGCCGCCAGCACGCAAGTTGGTAGATAAAACAGTGATAGGTGCTAATTTAGTCCGAGTAGATAGAAATATATAAATTAATAACGAAGGGAAGGTGGAGGCCCAAGTACATAAGCGAGATCGTATATCTAGGTTCAATAGTCAGCGATTAGGGAGGGTGCTACAAGGAGGTTTGAAGATGAAAGATGGCAAAAAAAGCGATTAGTAAATAGATGACAGCAGCAGAACAGAAGTGTCTCCAACACCACAATAATGAGACTAGTAAGAACTCTGATATTAATCTTCTTATAAACATTATATATAGTTATTTTTTTTTTCACGGTTAAAATATCATTTGGCGTTATAGATGTATAATTATAAATATGTAACATATAAAAATGTACATAACAAAAGTTGTTTGATATTGAAACATGAGAAAATAATCATCTGAGAGCTTGTTTATTTACTTTATAAACACTATACCTTTGAAATTTCCAATGATACAGTTTAGGCCTTTTTATACAATGTTAAGGTTTTTATTTTATTAGAATTATACAGGTGATTGATTATAATTGTAAAGGCTTCAAAGCGGTGAATGTATAACTCATTTATCAGCAAATAAGTCTGAATCTATTACCACAACTTCCAATCACTCTATATAAAGTGATCGTTATGAAATATAACAGACTGAAGATAACGACATAAGTACTTACAAAATATAGTTTATGTGGACGGCTAATAAACAACAATTCATTTTAAAATGCAGTAATCTAAATTTCGTGAACACATTTTCTAACTTTATCATTACGTCATTTATTATTTCTGAAATCGTTGATTTTTGATAAAGCGTGCATTAATTTGACTGTAAATGAGCTATACCTTCATCCATTAAAAACTTTTACATCTATAATTAATCAAGCGGCAAACCTAATTATTACTACATACAGGATGTAGTAATAATTAGGTTTGCCGCTCCGTTTTGTCTCTGTAGCAGAGGCAAGTTTTGCCTTATTAAGCATAAAACTGTTGTTTGTTTCGTGATTGTCTGGAGTAATCGTAAAACTGGCAATTTGCACGATTTTTAGTTTTAGTTTCTCCGTAATACAGGATGATTGGTTACAAAAGTAATGTTTTATATGGGTGAATGTATAATTCATTTGCCGTCAGTTATTGTAAGGTAACTATGCATTGCTATTCAAAAGGTTATAGTTCCAGAGATAATAAAAAACTTAAGGAATAGTGTTTTAAAAGAATGGATTATTACATAATAAAATAAATAATGGTTTACTGTCTATCACTGCAGATTTTGTACTGCCAGAACATGTCGCATTCCAATGGAAAAAATGTTATGTATGACAGAGTGGAAACATTATACAGGACGATTAAAATTAGGTATAAAAGCGTGAAAGCTTTTTCCCATAAATGAGTTATACACTCATCCCTTTAAAGCTTTTACATCTACAACGATCATCCTGTGTATTGTTGTGTTAAAGTTGAAAATATCTGATGACATTTTACGTGAAATAAAAACAAAATTTTTTTTGTTCTATATTTTTGACTGCGACCGTATTGTTATAAATATTTAATGAACATAGTACGATGATTACGTAATTATGGGAAATAGTCCAATATTTGTTCGTTATAACAATGGCGTTTAGATCGATTAGATATATTCAAATCTGACGACTTATTATTGTTCATAAACATGAATATTAAGCAGGAGTATAGTTTAAATCTAATTAAATACATTAACATTCTTTTTGTTGTAATTTAATAAAATATTGGTTTTGAAATAAAATAAATAAATTTATACTTTCCATTACAACGATAACAAAATCGACTTTGCCGCCACGTAATAAACAATCACATCTTTCAGATATAAGTTATTAATCAACTGCTAAGTTTAATATTAATTAAAAATAATATCTATTAACTCATCTAATTGGTCGATAAAACCACGGTTTAGTAAGCTAAAAATATCTTTATCATAGATTGATAAATAAACAATGCCGTTCTAGAAACCGCATTGCACATTTAGCGGTTTTCAATTTCAATTTTCACACAGAACAAAGGACTAAATTCCCAATATGAAATTAAAAAAAGATTACGATTATGTAAGACAAAAATTGTTTATTGTAGAGTGGAAATATAACTTATAGATACTATCTATCTGTACTTCAACTATGTATCTGTATATTGAAATTGCGTTGTAGTCTTCAAAATAACTTTAGTGGTGTCGGTCCAGGAGATATCGCACACTCAAAAAACCACTCTACTCTTTTATTATAGACGTATATATATTTTAATTATTTTAAAAACACTTTAGTAATTTAAAAAAAACTCAAAAGGAGCAAGGAGGCGAGGCGATGTGATTAAGGTCGTTGGAAGACTCCAGGTGCGGGCAGCTTCTTATCGGTCTTATAGGAAATTGTCCAGCTGTGGATAACCTGCCACGATGTTGATGATGATTTTTTATATGACTTTTTACATTTTTATTAGATGAACGTCTGAAGTTTACAAATATAACGAGTAAAGACTAATTACTTTTTTATATTTATTCCTTATTTTTAAAAAAATGAGATAACACGTTTTACATTCTACAAGAGTTATTATTATTAATCTGGTTAATTTTAATAATACTAGCATTACGTGCTTTAGAGAAGACTTGAGTATTCATTTTAATTAATATCCAAAAAATTAAATAGATCTTTTAACATTTTATGTCATACATTAAAACAAGACCTTTATTGAATAGACATGATTGTGTAATACCAAAATTAATTGCTGTGCTATATATATATCGTTAATGTTTTTCTTTACGAAATTTAGATGCTGTACATCTTTTTTCACTATATTACCCTTGTTGTTATATAGATTCTTTAAAAAATAAAGCAAATAATGTCGTATTACACTAAGAACGAATGAATTAAATAATAAAATACAGAGTAAACCTTTATGGTTTACTTTTCTCAAGACACCCCATGGTTATGTCATCAAAACGATGAATAAATTACATTTTTAAAAGTGCTAACGCAGTACAGCGAGTACTTACTTATGTTTTTTTCATGTAGAGGCCGAACATTATAATATTAAACAAAGTTTCACCCCAACTTTTCATTTTGTTCAGTATGAAATAATAAACAAATCGATTTACAACGTTGACCTGTTTAACAAGGACCGGGTTTTTGTTTAGTCAGGGGTGAGAAAATAGGTCCTTGATGTTATTAAGTGATAAAATGGCGTGTGTTTCGTTTATCGTTAATATTCACTATTTATAACTTTTTACTTTTACTGCGTATCATGGAAATGACATTTTTTCTTAGTCCATTAAGAGTCCTAGTAAGCACCCGTTGTAATAAGTATGTAAAAACATAATTTAAGTTCGATTTACGTTATCGCTACGGCACTCAGAACATAGAATGATCGATTACTATTGATTTACACCCAAGAATATAAAATTTTTACCGAATATTTGATATAATAATTAACTTAATAATTGACGAGTGTAAACATCGACAATATTTATCTTTCAAGATATGTGACATTTTTGCAAAAATAAAGTAAAGTCTACGTTTGATTTTTATTTCATTAGAATGTAATACGCACATCAGGACGTATAAGAAACAATAAAGAACGGATGAGGGCATAGCAATGATATCTTCTAGACTAGACTTATTTGTGTTTTCAAAAACATGGAAACTTGAAAAACTATTAGATTTTGATGCTCTATGAAAAAACAAAAAAAACTTATATCTCCCAACAAAAATAAATAAGTACTACAATCTAGTCAACGAAATTACTAAAATAAATTCAGATTGAATTTGTATGCGATGGACGTGGAAGCGAGTGGTAAACAGTGAAATTTCTGTATAATCAGATAAAGGATTTATGTCCATCAAAGACAAAATCAGTTTATTTTTAGAACAGGCTTCCAAAGTTGCATTCGCAGGATCATTTAACAATTTGGTGAAGTAGAGACAGGAGAGTCATTAAAGGTGAATGGAAACACAATGCAAGTCGCCTTCCTTAAACATGCTACCCGGTTCATTGTTTCGTACCAAGTACCAAACCTGAACCATTTCCCTACAATGCGATAGACCCGGTACCCGAACAGTTAACTATAATATAATATAATAGTTAACTATATATATATATGTTATAAAATGCTGAGAAGTTATGTCTCCAAATAATGCAAGAGAAAACGATAGAAGAGACTATTTTATAAAAACTAAATATGTTCTTATAGTTTTATATAACTATGATATTTTATTAAGGTTGAACGAAAACTTTTGACAATATGTTTTATGTCAACAAAAATAAAGCAAAAACAAAATTTAACTTTTATGTTTAAATTCCTCATCCTTTCAAACTGTTTCAAACAGTGAACGTAATGCATGAAGCTTTTACAAACAATCTGTTTTAAAATCTATTTAAACAATTTCGTTTCCAGTACAAATTTGTTTCTCGTTAGTG